>NW_025421367.1:2400000-4800000 GCF_011764305.1 Mustela putorius furo | reverse complement strand
TGTTTTCTCACTTTCCTTCCTTTCATTATTCAAGACAAGAGTACCTCTCCTCTTTTAAGGATTCCCAAATATTCTGCAAGAAAAGTTATGTGGTGTTTGACATCTCTGCACTTCTCAAGACATTGGGAATTTTCAGAAAGTGCTTGTTTTCCTTCTCTGGGCTCCACAGCACAAGATGCCATCTTTTTCTAATGGACTGGCTGCACCTACAGTTGTCCTCTCTGCTCAAGACCCTCCTTTCCTCTTCATTTAGAGAGATGTGTCATCAATCACCATATATTTGACCCTTAGCACTTGCATTCAGTGACGATCCATTTAAATTTATTCTGATAGCCAATGATAAGGGGGAAAAGATGAAAAGAGTCAGTAGCTTCAGTTTTCTAAATGGATTTCACAAATAATTAAGAAAATACTGAATCTGCCATGACAAAATAAGTACATTTTAAGGCATGTCTCCTTCCATTCAACCTTCAGGTAGAGAACATAGTGCTTTTTCAAGAAGCAAGCATAGAAATGTCCACAATAGCCGAACTATGATAAGAACCTAGGTGTCCTTCAACAGATGAGTGGATAAAGAAGATGTGGTATAAACACACAATGAAATACTATGCAGCCATCAAAAAAAGGAAATCTTGTCATTTGCAATGACATGGATGGAACTAGAGAGTATTATGCTAAGTGAAATAAGTCAATCAGAGAAAAAATTATCATATGATATTTCTGATATGAGGGATTTGAGAGGCAGGGTGGGGTTTGTGGAAGGTAGGGAGGGAAAAAATGAAACAAGATGGGATCAGGAGGGAGACAAACCATAAGAGACTCTTAATCTCACAAAACAAACTGAGGGTTGCTGGATATAAGGAGGTAGGGATAGGGTGGCTGGGCTATGGACATTGGGGAGAATATATGTTATGGTGAGTGCTGTGAAATGTCTAAGCCTCACAATTCACATACCTGTATGCCTGGGGCAAATAATACATTATATGTTAATTTAAAAAATAAAATAAATTTAATTTAAAAAAGAAGGAAGCATAGAGAACTACCTACTTTCTACTCTTCTTCTGTACCCCAATTGTCATCACTCCTAATACTAGTCTTCAATGAAATTCTGAGATAAATAATTGATAGATGATAGATAGGAAGCTAAGTAGGTAGGTAGGTAGGTAGAGAGACTGACAAACTTTGCTTTTTAGGTAATGCAGAAATACTGAAATTTAATCTGGTGGGGGGAAATGTCCACAGTATACTACTTCTAAAGATATTTTTTATAAAAGTTCCAGAATCTTATGGCTAATTATGACTGAATATTATATGCCAGATACTGCTTTCACTACTTGAAGAGGAATAACTCATTTAAATTCATGACAACTCTATGCGGTAGATAGCATTATTATCAAATCTTTAAGGTGAGAAGACAAGCTCAGAAAGTTAAATCACTTGTTGGCAGTCAGGCTGCTGGTGAACAGCAGAGCTGAGACTGAACTCAGATAGGTCTGTAGAATCCATGCTCCCAGGCACTGCACGATTTTGCCTCTCTCAGGCTGCATTCATATATAAGTCAAAAGATTCTTACCACATAGTTTTTCTTCCAGTATTAATGTCCCTAATTATTAATAAGTAATATACAATCTCCACTTTTGTATTATGTTTGAGGGCAAGAATCACAGCTGTAACCTGAACCCAATATCACTTTATCAATTGGTTCATTTGACAAACCCACAACTGAGCAACTATCATACATTAGATGCTCTAATAAGCACTGGGAGTAGAAGATGAGCAAGAGAGCCCCTGGCCTTAATGTTCTTACAGTTTGAGGTGGTTCCTTAGCAGCAGTATGGGACAAATGCTGCCCTTGAGCAATGAAGACACAGATAAAGAAACAGTTAATTCTGCTTATCAATATTAGATAAGAATGAAAACTTGGTAACTACTTAAAAAGACACTCATTTTAAAATTTTTGTAAGACAGAGGTCCCTGAGTGGCTCCGTCTGTTAAGCATCTGCCTTCAGCTCACGTCATGATCCCAGGGTCCTGGATCAAACTCTACATTGGGCTCTCAGCTCAACAGGAAATCTGTTTCTCCCACTCCCTCTGCTTCTCCACCCCGCTCATGCTCTGTCTCTCTCTCCCTCTCTCAAATAAATAAATAAAACATTTATTAAATAAATAAATTTTTCATGATATTTATACAGTTTCTACAAAAAAAAATCACTTAGATGAAATGTAAATGAGTATGGGGAACTACAGCCTTAAAAACATGACACAACTAAAGAGTTCTTTGTGGCATATATTGTTAATACATAAACATATGAGTAATATATTCTCATACAGACATATAAATATATTTCTCAAATCTTACAATCACATCATGTATAAAGTTACTGTTAAGCTATCATTATTTTGTCACTATATTGGAAATTTTAATGATATGCCTTGGGGTTAAATAAGTTCCTGACAAAAACTCACCTGTTCTCTGACATTATTTACGGAGGCATCCTTTTCCACACTCGTGTTTAGTACAGTTTCTCAAGACAAATGTCATATTAAGAGGGAGCAGACATCTCTCAAGCCCTGAGAACATTGTTATACTAATGTAGAAGTAAAATAAGTAAGAGGTAGTAATTATTTTCTTTTTTCTTCCTCCCTTCCTTCCTTCCCTCCTCTCTCACTTTCCTTCCCTCCTTCCTTTCCAGATAGTGGAGAAGTTCATCTTACCAGGAATAGTAAATTATCACAAAGATATGAAAGCACAACAGAAAATACCGTTTAGCTCCAAAGCCCATTTTAGTTTACTCAAACTAGGATATTTTTAACTGTTAATTTATTTTTGGTAATAAATGAGCTTAAGTCGATTTACATTTTCCACAAAAATAAAACATTATCATAAGCTTTCTAATTGTGTAAGATTTTTTTTTTAGACTTTAATTTTTTATTTTTTATAAACATATATTTTTATCCCCAGGGGTACAGGTCTGTGAATCACCAGGTTTACACACTTCACAGCACTCACCAAATCACATACCCTCCCCAATGTCCATAATCCCACCCCCTTCTCCCAAACCCCCTCCCCCCGGCAACCCTCAGTTTGTTTTGTGAGATTAAGAGTCACTTATGGTTTGTCTCCCTCCCAATCCCATCTTGTTTCATTTATTCTTCTTCTACCCACTTAAGCCTCCATGTTGTATCACCACTTCCTCATATCAGGGAGATCATATGATAGTTGTCTTTCTCTGCTTGACTTATTTCGCTAAGCATGATACACTCTAGTTCCATCCATGTTGTTGCAAATGGCAAGATTTCATTTCTTTTGATGGCTGCATAGTATTCCATTGTGTATTTATACCACATCTTCTTGATCCATTCATCTGTTGAATGGATCAAGAAGATGTGGTATAATTGTGTAAGATTTTATTCAACATGTAACAGATACTGCTCTCCGAAAAAAGAGGTGGGATTTGCTCCCTTGCATGTTCTTTGGAAACCACTTACTTCTAATTCAATGACATTTTAGTGGCAGAAGTTCAGAGGCTTAACTATAAGATCTACTTATAAAACAATTCTAGGGATGCCTGGGTGGCTCAGTTGGTTGGACGACTGCCTTCGGCTCAGGTCATGATCCGGGAGTCCCGGGATTGAATCCCACATCGGGCTCCCAGCTCCATGGGGAGTCTGCTTCTCCCTCTGACCTTCTCCTCGCTCATGCTCTCTCTCACTGTCTCTCTCTCTCTCAAATAAATAAATAAAATCTTTAAAAAATAAAATAAAATAAAAAAATAAAACAATTCTACCCCGGGACACCTGGGTGGCTCAGTTGGTTAAGCAGCTGCCTTCGGCTCAGGTCATGATCCCAGCGTCCTGGGATCGAGTCCCACATCGGACTCCTTGCTCAGCAGGGAGCCTGCTTCTCCCTCTGCTTCTGCCTGCCATTCTGTCTGCCTGTGCTCGCTCTCTCCCCCTCTCTCTCTCTCTCTGATAAATAAATTAAAAAATTTAAAAAAAAAGAAACTAATTCTACCCTAAGCTATAAATAACTACCATTCTTTCATTTTGCCCGTTACATCAGATCCAATAAACATAAGAAGATTTTATTATATGCTTACATATGCATGGACAGTAAACATTGATTGCAAAATCAAATGTGGGTCACTAGGTCAATTTTCTCAGTAAATTATAATTTATAGAATTACGAGTTAATGGACCTATTATATCTGACTACATGCTTTATTAATGGAATTTAATTTCTGATTTGCTTCTATTCTTTTAACAGTATTAAAAATGTTTAAAGCAAATTACTACAGGAAAGTTGCTAATTTTTGAGTCAAAAAACAAATACCAGGGGCACCTGGGTGGCTCAGAGGGTTAAGCCTCTGTCTTCCGCTCAGGTCATGATCTTGGGGTCCTGGGATGGAGCCCCGCATCGGGCTTTCTGCTCAGCAGGGAGCCTGCTTTCCCCTCTCTCTCCACCTGCCTTACTGCCTACTTGTAATCTCTGTCAAATAAATAAAATCTTTAAAAAAAAATACCAAACTCTGTCATGAACAAAGAGGTTATCATTAGCATCCTATATATTACAACAAAAATGTAATTTTATGTATGTGAATACATAATGTGGTATATAGATATACATTATCCTGTCCTCCACTAGGACTAGCTTTTACTGATTGATACTTTGGATTCAGATTCTTGGCTTCCAGTGATAGATGATATAAGAAATGTTATTAAAAATTGTAATGGGGGCACCTGGGTGGCTCAGTGGGTTAAGCCTTAACCTTCAGCTCAAGTCATGATCTCAGGTCCTGTGATTGAGCCCCGCATCAAGATCTGTGCTCAGCGGAGAGCCTGCTCTCCCTCCCCCACCTCGCCTCTGCCTATTTGCGATCTGTCTCTCTGTCAAATAAATAAATAATTTTTTTTTAAAAAGCTAGGGGAGAAAAAAATTTAAAAATAAAAATTGTAATTGCTAAAAAAATAATCTGCCATAGCTAGAGAGATGTTGTTGAGATTGTTACTTACTAGAACATCCTATATAAAGTGCCACATAATAAATATTTTTTGTATCTTATAGCTAGAAAAAGCTTTACACCCAATATGAGCTGATATGCCTTTTTCTTATTATGTTTCTCATTTTCCTTTGTCTACCTGGAAGATTACACCTAAATATGTGACCCAAATTCATTACATATAGCACAATATTCTCCATGTTCTACTCTGTACCTTTTAGTCTAACATATTTCTGTCTCACTTCAATTTTTCTATTTTATTCTATGTCTTGAAAGGGGAGTATAAATAAATATATATTTTATTACTGACTACTATGACTCTGAACAAATCCCTTAATATCTAAATTTTCATTTTCCCATCTATAAAATACTCACAGGATGTTGTAAAACTGAAAATAGCTTATTTATAGCAGTATTTACAGGTCATTTTATAAGTATTAGGACATATTATCTACCCAAAGAGAGCAGTACTGAAATTTGTATTGGGTTCATAACCTCAGTATTGGACAGCTGCCACTGTTTTGGAGTGTCTTCAAACTTTCTTTTGAAAAACTCTCCCTCCTCCTCCCTCACTGTGCAGCTCCAGAGGTGAAAGCACAACTCAGACTTGGGTAAAAAGCACCCCACACCCCTGGCCATACTCATTAGTTCCATATGGGCACATGACCTATTCTGGAACAAGGAAAGTTATACCTGAGATTTACTGGAACATAGGGAATCTGGTACTCTGATTTCACTGAAATTATTCACAGTGAGCTGATCTAAGTCTAGAACTGCTAAGAAGAAATTGTTTTCACTTCAGGGAGGGTATACTTTAGAAGAAAACAAAACCAGTGCAGAGGAAAGCAGAATGGAGATGATATTCTTTCTTTTTTTTTTTTTTAATTTATTTGACAGAGATTACAAGTAGGCAAAGAGGCAGGCAGAGAGAGGGAGGGGGAAACAGGCTCCCCACTGAGCAGAGAATGTTATACGGGGCTTGATCCTAGGACCCTGAGATAATGACCTGAGCCGAAGGCAGAGGCTTAACCCACTAAGCCACCCAGGCGCCCCAAGATGGTATTCCGATCACAAAGTTTGAGTCCTTTGATCCAACCATGTCTAAAGCCACCTGTATGGGAAAACATAGCATCATAGGAGTTACTATCACTGTCTCTGGAATTCACAATTTTAATTCATGCAAATTCACAGGGCAGCAGCACTTATTTGGTCAACTTATAATACTGTTTTAAAAATATGTCCAGTCTGTACAGAAAATACAAACAAACTCATCAGCCAGAATATTTTCAAAGAAGCCATCAAACCTGTAAGCAAAACATTTGGGATTGTGAAAGGGAAAATCCTCTATACTATAGTATGTTAGTCCAGATTTTCTGAGAAGTAGATGCTAAAATGGGATAAAAAGTTCAAGGATTTCATTAACAGAAATTTCTGAGTGAGAAAAAAAGGGAGGAGAGAAAGTTGGGGGGGGGGTTATAAATTGCAGTCAGTCTAGAATGTTCAGGAAGGCCACTAGGGAGAACTTTAATCCAAAGTTGGCCCAAGTCTCCCAGGAACGGGCCTGCCTTCATATCTCTGCCAGCTGGTCATGGACTGGAGGCAGTCATGCAAACAGGACCTGGGCTCAGACGCAACAGTGGATTTCAGAGTGAGTGGCCAGAACACTTGATCAATTATTCCCTGCAGTTTGAGGTGTGCAAAGGCACATTCTCATAGCTGACACCTCTCATGAGATCTTATGGCACTGATGATACAATTAAGGCTAGAGCAGCAGTTAAATATGGTGTCAAGTGATAAATATTGAATCAGAGGAAGAACGGCAGGAACTAAGTCAACTTTTTTCCTGATAATTCAGAAATAAGAAACAATGATGGCTTTATATGGATTCTTGGTACTGTATGATATAGCATGATTAGTTATAACACCCAGTCTGTGCCTAACTTTTTTAGATGTAACTTGAGTAAGCACTTTCTTCTCCCCTTTCTGAGCCCCTTCTTTGTGTCTGCTTATCCTCCCAAAGTAAAAAGAATCCTTATGACATGTCTAACACCAAAGACCAAGGTAATAATCATGTTGTCATGATTACAAGTCCAGACTTGTAATTCTCAGTTGTAATCTGCTGTTGCCAAGTCCCCAAATCAGAGCACATTATCTTTCTTTCTAATTTAATTTTATTTTTTTCAGTGTTCCAAAATTCATTGTTTATGCACCACACCCAGTGCTCCATGCAATACGTGCCCTCCTTAATACCCACCACCAGGCTCACCCAACTCCCTACCCCAACTCCCCTCCAAAACTTTCAGTTTGTTTCTTAAGAGTCCACAGTCTTTTATGTTTCATCTCCCCCTTCGATTTCCCCCAACTCACTTCTCCTCTCCATCTCCCAAAGTTCTCCATGTTATTTCTTATGCTCCACAAGTAAGTGAAACCATATGATAATTGACTCTCTCTGCTTGACTTATTTCATTCAGCATAATCTCCTCCAGTCCCATTCATGTTGATACAAAAGTTGGGTATTCATCCTTTCTGATAGAGGCATAACACTCCATTGTGTATATGGACCATATCTTCTTTATCCTTTCATCATTTGAAGGGCATCTTGGCTCTTTCCACAATTTGGCAACTGTAGCCACTGCTGCTATGAACATTGGGGTACAGATGGCCCTTCTTTTCACTACATCTGTAATTTTGGGGTAAATACCCAGTAGTGCAATTATAGGGTCATAAGGTGGCCCTGTTTTTAATTTCTTAAGGAATCTTCACACTTTTTTCCAAAGTGGCTGCACTTACTTGCATTCCCACTAACAGTGTAAGAGGGTTCCCCTTTCTCCACATCCTTGCCAACACTTATTATTTACTGTCTTGTTGATTTTGGCCATTCTGACTGGTGTAAGGTGGTATACCAATATGGTTTTGATTTGAATCTCCCTGATGGCTAATGATGATGAAAATTTTTTCATGTGTCTGTTAACCATTTGTATATCTTCTTTGGAGAACTGTTTGTTCATGTCTTCTGCCCATTTTTTGACATGATTATCTGTTATATGTGTGTTGAGTTTGAGGAGTTCTTTATAGATCTTGGAAAGCAGCCCTTTGTTTGTAGTGTCATTTGCGAATATCTTCTCCCATTCCCTGGTTTGCCTCTTTGTTTTATTGACTGTTTCCTTTGCTGCAGAGCACATTATCTATTTCTTATATCTTCCTTGATTTCTCAGTCAAGTTTTAGGAATCCATTTCCAAGGTCTGAACAATACTGTGTTCCATTCTCATGAAATGATCTTCACTCAGGGTGTACTTAACAACTATACTATCTGACTGGTAGAGAAGAAAGTGGTGCAACAGCCAAGGCAGAAAAGCAAGGCAATCAGTGAATGCTCTCAAAATGCCTCTTGCAATTAACTATTCCTGTGACAAAATTGCATCCTACGGCTGAATGCACAGAGTCTATGGCTGTTTTCTTGAATTCCATCATTCCATTACTCTTGATTCTTGATTCATTGGCATTTTTTACAATAATGCATTCACCAATGCGTGCTGTTTCATGCACTTCTATATCATCCATTAGGTGTGATGCTTTCTTTTATATACTATGCAAAAAGCATTTTATCACTGTTTAAAACTCTTATTATGATCTCTTTAAATTCAGTTTTAAAGTTGAGTTCCAGCAGTTTTATCCTGTCATTTTTTAAGCTCCATTTAAAAAGAAAAGAACCAAAAACATTTCAGAGGAAGATAATCTGCAAGCAGAAAAGGACAAACCTATACACAGCACTGGAAGGAATCTTGCAGGTCAACATATGCACCAGATATTTAAAGCCCTGGTTTCAAAGCCATACAATAAGAGTAGTGCAGTGGTCAAGGGCTCCTGCTCTGGAGATAGGCTTCCTCTGTTCAAATCCCCATGCATATACTTCCAAACTCTATAACCTTGAAGAAGAAAATAAGGATAGTGTTAGGACCTACTTCTGAGAATGGTTTATTTGGATCAAACAAGAAATCGTACTCAAGAGCTTGGTATGATTCTGGCACGTATACAATTTTCACTTACTTTTGTTTTGTATAAAGCACTTTATAGCATGTGACCTGCAGCATTCAGTAGAAGGTAGCTCTTCTTGTGCCCATAAGGACATGTGTAATTGTCAGGCCATATTTAATGGTTTGGGTATATAAAGTAACAGTTGCCTTTTTAAATCATTTTTAAAGATCCAGTCCAACTATTTACTCTGTCATCTATCACTTAGAGCTGGTTGATAAGGGAATCCATTAGGTGTAGAAGCAAGGATCTTGCAGATACCCCATGCTGAAAGAACTTTCAGGAATTTAGGAACCAGCTGCCAGGTTAAGTGCTAGTTATGCAGTCAAAAAGGAGTTTTTCTTTCTATTCCTCCATTGCCAAGGGCCTAGGAAAGCCATGAGAAGTCAGAAGAAATACTGTGGAAATTTGAGCTAGGCAGTTCAGCTACTTTTTTTTTTCTTCCTGATTTGGCTGGAAATAATAAGCAGACTTCTCCTACTAAGAGAAATTGTCAAGAAGGAATTTTTAGTCTGTCGTTGTTTGCTCTTTGTTCTTCCTTTCCAGGTTTATTTATCTTTTTTTTTTTTTAAGTAAGCTCTATGCCTAACATAAGGCTTAAACTCATGACCCTGAGATCAAAAGTTGCATGCTCTACTGCCTGAGGCAGCCAGGCACCTCCTTTCCAGCTTTATTGACATATAATTGACATATGACATTGTGTAAGTTTACAGCATACAACATGTTGGTTTGATGCACTTATAAATTACAAAATTATTTCCACCATAACATTAGCCAACACTTTCATCCCATCACATAATCACCATTTCTTTTTGTGATGAAAGCATCTAAAATTTACTGTCTTCACAACATTAAGATATATAATTCAGTATTATTATCTATAATCACTATGTTGTACATTATGTCCCCAGAGTTTATTTATCCTATAGCTAGAAGTTTGTACCCTTTGATCAATATCTCCTATTTCACCCATTGTCAACCTCTGGTACCTACCATTCTACTCTTTGTTTCTCTGAGTTTGGCTTTTTTAAATTCCACATATAAATGATAACACAGTATCTTTCTCTGTCGGACTTATTTCACTTAGTAGAATACACTCAAGTTTCATCCAAGTTGTCACAAATGGCAGAATTTCCTTCTTTCTCATGGCTGAATTGCATTCCAGTGTGTGTGTGTGTGTCTACACTTATATATGTAATACATATATATGTGATTTATACACATATTAGACATTGCTTTATCCATCAATTCATTGACAAGCACTTGTTTCCATATCTTGGCTATTGTGAATAATGCTACAGTGAAAATAGGTGTACTGATATCTCTACAAGATCCTGATTTTAATTCCTTTGTATATATACCCAGAAGTAGAATTGCTGGACCCTATGGTAGTTCTATTTTTAATTTTTTGAGGACTCTCCATACTATTTCCCCTAGTAACTATACTAATTTACATTCTTACCAACAGTGCTCAAGAGCTCCCTTTTCTCCAAACCTTCATCAACACTTGTGATTTCTTAGATATTTTATGGTGTGTGGTGATCTATTTGTGGTTTTGACTTGCATTTCTCTGATGATTTTTTTTTAAGATTTTATTTATTTATTTGACAGACAGAGATCACAAGTAGGCAGAGAAGCAGGCAGAGAGAGAGGGGGAAGCAGACTCCCTGCTGAGCAGAGAGCCCGATGCGGGACTCGATCCCAGGACCCTGGGATCATGACCCTAGCCGAAGGCTGAGGCTTTAACCCACTGAGCCACCCAGGCGCCCCACTCTCTGATGATTATTGATGTCCAGAACCTTTTCATGTGCCTCTTGGTCATTTGTATATCTTCTTTGGAAAACTATTCAGTTCCTCTGCTCATTTTTTTATTAGGTTGTTTGGTTGTTTTGCTATTGAGTTATACAAGTTCTTAATATATTTTGAATATTAACCCCTTATCATATATATGACTTACACATATCTTAATTCCACTCCATAGGTTGCCTTTTCATTTTGTTGATTGTTTCTTTCGCTGTGCAGAAGCTTTTTAGTTTGATGTAGTATAACTTGTTTATTTTTGTTTCTGTTCTTTGTGCTTTTGATGTCTATCCAAAAAATTATTGCCAAGACCAATATCAAGGAGATTTTTCCCTATTTTTTTTCTAGGAGTTTTAGAATATCAGATCTTATGTTTAACTTTTTAGTTCACTTTTAAGTTTATTTTTCTGAGTGGTATAAGATAATTATCCAATCTCATTCTTCTACATGTGGTCATCCAGTTTTCCCAAATCCATTTATTAAAAAGACTGTCCTTTCTCCATTGTGTATTCTTGGCTTCCATATCAAGTGTTATATGTATGGATATGCTAAGGTTTATTTCTATGCTCCTGACTCTGTTCCATTGACCAATGTGTCTATTTTAATGCCAGGACCGTACTGTTTTGATTACAACAGTTTGGCTGTATAGTTTGAAACCAGGAAATGTGATGCCTCTAGTTTTGTTCTTTCTCAGGATTGCTTTGGCTATTTGGGGTCTTTTGTGACTCTGTACAAATTTTAGGGTTGTTTTTTGTATTTTTGTGAAAAAAGTCATTGTAATTTTGATAGGGATTATATTAAATCTATAGAATGAAACAATTTTTAATGCAAAGTTAGCTAAAGGACCTGATAAGCCTGATGTTAAAATCTTTCCTATAGTCCAGTCCCCTTATCATGCTAACTGCTGGGAAGAAGGGATACCTTTTTATAATTTGTAGAAAATACCTATATGCAAAGTTGACCCTGAGTACTGAATCTCCATGTGTCTTTCTGGCCCTAATATTGTCTTATCTGTTGTTTTTTTGTCTTAGCAAATTTTTAAATTTATTTTGATAACTTCCTGGTATAATTCTAAATCAAGAATCTTCTCAGAGCAATGGAGAACTGGCTACTGCTTTTAAGCAAAGCTTTTAACATCTCTCTTTTGGAAGTGAACAACACTTCATATAATGGATGCTATTGCCACTGTGTAATTAAAGTCATTGAATACAGAAAAAATCTGCACAGTCACTCCCCAGGGCAGCACCCACTGAAAGAACATGGGAAATTAGAAATCATAGGAAGCCTATGTCTGGGACTTTGGCTTACCTTTGTCATACTCCCCAAAACTAGACCCTGTTTCTATACTTCAACCTACTTAAAACCTACCTTCTCCAAGGTCCACCTGGATTTTTTCACACCTTACCGATTTTAGGGTTCACTGCATGTTGTACCAGCTACATACTACTTCATTATAAACCTTCTACATGCTCATTCTGAAGCCAAACTACCTGGAGTCAATTGCTAGGGTCTTCAGTTACTATGTGACCCTAAACAAATCATTGAACATTTCAAGCTTCAGTCTCTTCATCTGTAAAATGGGGTTAATAATAGACCTAATTCATATGAGAATTGAATGATTTAGTATTTTAAAGTCTTAGAAAGTGCCTAGCACATAGTGAGCACTCAATTAATGTCAACAGTAGTGACAGCTGTCTGAGTCTTATTACCTGCTACCATGGGGTCCAGACACTGAGCTCTATATTCTGACTGGGTTGTTCTCCTCTAAGCCAATCTGACTGGTCAACCAATCTGAACCAATCTGCCCAATATTCCTGGTTTCTGGGTCTGGACTCACCAATTATGTTCAATAATCATAATGGGTAATACCATTTCTCATATTTCATATAATTTTTATAAAGCCACAGACTTATTTTGTGATGTTAAGATGAAAACCGACTGTTCAATATGACATAATGGTAGAGTGATATGTAATAATTGGCTATACACTTCAAATAGCAGTTAAAGGGAAACTTAGCTATGTTCTTTTAAATATTCACATTTTATTCTTTTAAACATTTAAATTTAGTCCAAAGAGGTACCAAC
Source organism: Mustela putorius furo (assembly GCF_011764305.1). Lineage (NCBI taxonomy): Eukaryota > Metazoa > Chordata > Mammalia > Carnivora > Mustelidae > Mustela > Mustela putorius. Next base: position 4,787,082 of record NW_025421367.1, on the reverse strand, counting down.
ATAATTTGGTTTTGAGAATCCAGACTCCCAGAATTCATAGCTTTAAAGAAACCAAATGTAAATTTGCATATTGACATGGCCCACATATAATTTTGTTCAGTATTCAATATAGCAAACTTATATACAACTATTTCATCAAATTAAAAATAAGTTTTTAAATGTAGATATTTACCATCTTAACATCATTTAGAGTCACAGAATATGTGGACATATATGAGTTGTTCCAGACCTGATCAAGCTCTTTTACGTAGTTCTAGTAACACATCCTTAATTGGTACAGTACTGGTTTATCAATTGTGTGACTTGAGGCAAGTGTCTGTTTCCCCATCTGTAACAACTAAATAATAGAAACTCTTCATAGGTGTGTTGTGAGAATTCAATTAGTTAATTCTCTTACCCTGATGCCTGGAATAACAAATGCTAGCATTCGTCATCATCTTTTTCTTTCAACCAGCCCAATAACTCACATCTATGTAGTCCTTGGTAACTGACAAAATAGAAGAAATAGTGAGGTTGAAAAAGCAAAACTTCAATCTCCTGAGCAGAATAATCAGTGCCTAAGACTAGAAAGAACTTAGGCAAATAAAGAAACCAGAAGATGCTCAAAAGGATTTTCTTTTTCTAAGCTGGAGAACATTGAAGATGGGTTTCCTTTCTGGCAGCATTGCCTGATATAAGTTCACAAAGATGCACATGATTAATATTAGACCATTCTCTAAGAAGAGCAGGAGAGCATATGAGCACTGGACGTTTCAGAAAAATAAGGGTAAGGGGAAGAATTGTATATGGAACATGACTGTGCTAGCAACAAAAAGGCAAACAGAGCCTTTTGGCCTTTCACTGTGAGTCTGGTTGAGTAAGCACTCCAGAAGTTTATAGCAGTAGTTCTCAAAGTGTGGTCTCTGAATCAACAGTCTCAGCTTCACCTAGAATGGGTAAGAATCACAAGCTCTCAGACCTCATTCCAGACCTACTGAATCAGAAACTCCAAGATTAAGTCTAGCCATTCTGCTACATGTTCAGCCTTAGAACCACTAGCTTACAATATACTCAGAAAAACAGAGAAGTAAGCAAGAAGATACAACCTACATTGATTAAGTACTCTGTATAACGATGCTATCCCCCAGGGAACTACTGGAGTACACTGGAAGATTATTTACCCCAACCCAGAACAGGACATGAGTCTGAGATAAATTTTCAAATATGAGTGTGAATTAATCAGGTGAAGTAGGAATAAAAGCCTCGTTAGATTCCAGATCTCAACACTTTCACCAAACATAGCTCCACCATAAATAGTTAATAGTTAATGTTTGTATAGCACTCCTTATTTTCCAGGATTTATATTAAACCCTTTATAGGCAATATTATGCTTAACACTTGGGACATCCCTATATGAAAAGCAATATTATTATCCTTACCTTGTTGAAAGGAAACTGAAGTATAGAAAATAAATGTTCTTGACAAGAAGAGCAGGAAAATAAGATCAAGAGTACATATGGAGGATGGAAGCAGGTAGACATCCCTATAGTCACAGAAAAGAAAATGGTGAGTGCAGAGGGGATAGGTTCACAGATTTGGTCTACAAATGCCATCCACCGGGTTAAAGGCAATGCGCAGACTTAAGCTCAGTCAGTCTGCCAGCAGAGTCCATAATGCTAACCACTTTATTTTGCTGTTCAATTACATTTACCATTTTGAATTATAATTGCCTATCTGTCTGCCCCCTTATTAGATGGGGAGGTCTGTAATCTCTGAATTCCAGCCAAGGTCCTAGCACATAGTAGGCTCTCAAATTTTATTAAATTTGTAAAAGAATTAATAAATAAATGATGACACTAAACCCATTTGTGTGGCTTTTTTAAAGAATGGGGTAAGGGATAACTGCAATTAGTTGTATTTTTTTTTCTAATTTTAAGAAAATCTGGCCATAATTTTAGGCATGGTGAACATGATTTATCTACAAGGAATCTTTTTTTTTTTTCTTTTACATTTTGATTCAGGTCCACTGAAAAAGAGTGTTTGTGAATGTAATTGACAGTCCAGTTATCATTCTAACAACCATTCCACCCCATATCGATGACATTGTACCCATGTGGTTCTAGAAAAGCTGGCTTGACCACTAGACCCAGGAATGGAGTATATAACCTAAACTGAACTAATCTTTGCATTCCACTTTCTATGCACAATTGTCAGTTCATTCGTGAGCATGTGTTCTAGGCTAATACAATCAGAAAAAAATCTCAGGCCTTATGCTGGATATTCTGGTATACAGATAATCTCTATTTCTACAAAGTATGTGATATGTAGATACAATAACTGCTACTTTATTATCATGCAGAAAGCAGTCTGCGGAAGAAACAGACATACAGAGTAGGGTAGAACCAAAATAATTTTATGAATCAGTGTCCTGATCAAACTGCCTAACATCCATATTACTTCTGGAATTCTCCATTTTGAAATAAGTTTCTTATTATTTTGGCCAGTCTGTGTTGACTTTTTCCTTTAGCCTAGATAACTATATCATAAAACTCTTAGTAGGTCCCAGTTTCTGCATTCTTTTCTTTCAACAATTAAAAACATATGTATTAGGGGGGTGTTGAGTTGTATAAGTTCTCTATATATTTTGTATACTAGCCCTCTATCAGATATGTCATTTGCAAATATCATCTCCCATTCTGTAGGTTGCCTTTTTAGTTTTGCAGATTGTTTCCTTAGCTGTGCAGAAGCTTTATATTTTGGTGAAGTACCAATAGTTTATTTTTGCTTTGGTTTCCCTTGCCACAGGAGATATATCTAGTAAGAAGTTGCTACATCTGATGTCAAAGAGGTTATTGTCTCTGTTCTCCTCTAGGATTTTAATGGTTTTCTGTCTTACATTTAGGTCTTTAATCCATTTTGAATTCTTTTTTCTGTCTGGTATAAGAAGGTGGTGCAGTTTCATTCTTTTGCATGAGCCTGCCCAGTTTTCCCAACATGATTTGTTGAAAAGACTGCAACTGCACTACTAGGTATTTACCCAAAGAGTATAAAAATACTAATTCAAAGGAATTACACGCACTTCGAGGTTAATAGTAGCATGATTCACAATAGTCAAATTATGGAAACAACCCAAATGTCCATGAACTAAAGAATGCATAAAGATGCAGTATGTGTTTATATCTATACACAAACACACTGGAATATTATTCAGCCAAAAAAAAAAAAAAAAAAAAAAAAAGGATGGAATCTTGCCATTTGCAATAACATGGATGGAGCTAGAGAGTATTATGCTAAGTGAAATAAGTCCAAAAAAGATAAATACCGTATGATTTTACTCATCTGTGGAATTTAAGAAACAAAACAAATGATCACAGGTGGGAAAAAAAGAGAACCAAACTTCCAGAGTTCAAGGTCCAGCCTTTCCACCCCACCAGTGCCAGGTGGCCTGCTACCAACAGAAGGACATTGTTGAGAATAACACCTTCCTGCAGTTTCTAAGTTATAGTGAAAGCCAGCTACTTAACCTCTTCCAAATCTTTATAAACGAAGTTTCCCCAAAATTCTTCTGTAGCAAAAAAGAGGAGAGCTTTGGCACTTCTGCTTTTTTCTTTTTCTTTTCTTCTTGGGAAGAATTAAGAATGTGAAAATATATGTAGTATATAGCTCAGTCACTAAAAACAGCAATGCAGCTACTATCTAAGCAATTACATGGGTCTACTTAATAAAACACATCTGTCATGGGGGCGCCTGGGTGGCTCAGTCGCTAAGCATCTGATTTGGTTCAGGTCATGGTCTCAGGGTCCCAGGATCGAGCTCCCACAACGGGCTCCCTGCTCAATGGGAAGCTTTTCCCTCTCCCACTCCCCCTGCTTGTGTTTCCTCTCTTGCTGTCTGTCAAATAAATAAAATCTCAAACACACACACACACATCTGTTGTGAGCAATAGAAATCCTTTGCATTAAAAAAGTCAAACTTTTCTGTGATATTTGGTACTTTAAAATATCTAATGCTTGGGGTGCCATTGTGGCTCAATCAGTTAAGCATCCAGCTGTTGGTTTTGGCTCAGATCATGATCTCATGAGTCATAGGATAGAGACCTGTGTGGGACTCCATGCTCAGCAGGGAGTCTGCTTGAAGATTCTTTCCCTCTGCAAGTCCTCCTTCTTGTTCTCTCTCTCTCTCTCTCTCAAATAAATAATGAATAAATAAATATTTTTTTAAATCTCTAATGCTTCATGTGTGTACATCTTATGCCCATCCACAAAACTATAATGACTTAGAAGATAAGTATGTTATCTTCTGTGTTTTATTTAAATAGCTTTTATTATTTAATTATAGTAGACTTGAAGGTAGAAGTAGGCAGGAAGCTGGGTGGAGGCGTGAGGTAGCAACTTCCCTAGAAAAAAAAAAGTGTAGAAAAATCCTTACCAGCTTGTAAAGAGACTTTTGGATAATGGTATGTCTCTTACAGTGGACTTCTTCAGCAGTTTGGTTAGTTGCCACATTCAATCCAGTAGCAACATTCAATCTCTCAATAAACATTTAGTGAGTACTTACTATGTACATAATAGACATTGTTAGATAGAAGGGATACAAGGTAAAAGAGCACCATGGCCTTATTTTATCCCTGTGTCACAAGTCTAGCTCTGCCTACATAATTGTTACTCTTCTTTTATTTGTTCTCCAAAGCAGCAAGACTCCAATTAAAAGTAAAATGCCAATGAATACTGAAAATCCTAGATGAAGGAAGACACCAGAACTCTGGCTAAAACTTCAGTTTATATTAAATTGTTCTTGGGGCAAAGAGTTTTAACATTAAGATCTTCATTAAGGCATTTGAATCTGACAAATGCCTGGTATATTTAACATAGGGTGATTGAGGCAATCCTGCAGTCTATGATTGTCAGTGACATGAGAAAATTAAAATAGTCATAGAAGAATCAGCTTAACTTTCGGTGCCATTTTTACCTCATGACTTCAGAATTTTAATTCTGTTGAGGTCAAATTGAGTTCTGCTTTGAGAAATTATAAAGCAGCATTATTACACAATACCACTTTTGATAACTACAAGGAAAAGACAGATGCTCTGAATCTCTGGCACCAGGTTTCCTTCCTATTATAATCAACAGGAAATGGAGTAAGCAGGTATTTTATTTGGGATAGAATATACCTACTCTAATCTGATAAGAAGTTCTATATTTTTTATATAATTTCATAGTTATTTGTACCCATACAAAATATACTTGAGATCAGAAGTTAGGTAATTCAAATGGCTCAAAACCATTTAGTAGTCACTAATACAATTTCTTTTGTATTCTCACAAAAACACTCGAGAGCAATAAAAATTCATAACGGCCCTAAAAAGTAAAACTGAAGGACAACCTAATGCCAGAATCCTAGAGGAAAGTATAATAGTTGTAGTGGAGAATGAAGCTTGACAATGAAAAAAAGTATCTAAGTAGCATCTGGTGGCAGTACAGCATGGTGGTCAAAAGTACACATTCCAAACCACACAAAGCTGTATTTGGAGTTCTTCATTACCTAGGTGATCCTGATAAATTAAAATCTGTAAAATCATCTCTTCTTTAAAATGGAGATAGTAACCACATCATTATTATGGACTGAATTTTGATTCCCCCCACAAAAAAATTCATATGTTGAAGTGCTAAAACCCAAAGTGACTATATTTGGGGGGTCCTTAAAGTAGTAATAAGGCTAAAAATGGTCATAAATTAGGGGCTCTAATCCAATAGGAACTGGATCCTTATAAGAAGAATGGATCTCAGGAATGCATACCTAATAGAAGGGCCATGTGAGCACACAGTGAGAAGGTAGCCAACTCCACACCAAGAAGAGAGATCTCAGGAGAAAACAACCCTCCAACATCTTGATCCTGATCCAAGTCTCCAAAATAAATTTGTTGTTTAAGACACTTAATTTGTTGTTTAAGCCCTATAAAACAAACATAACCATCCTCATGGAGTGTTTTGAGAATCAAATGAGTTCATGAGTATAGAGCCTGGAACAAGGTAAATGCTTATGAGATTTGTTCCTGTTATTTTTATTAATTTATAAAGAGAGATCAGGTGGAAAAGGATGTAGGTGTACTTCCTACATCCCTCATCATCTGTCCCAAAATTCCCTTAGGAAATTAGCCAGGACAGATCAAGCCCCTGTTTTTGATGACAAGGCCTGTGTTGTGACACATTTTAAGAGAATTAAGACCTAATCAACAGCATGAAGCTACCTCCATGCATACCTTTCTTGTTCAGATGACAGAGATTCAAATTGAATTCTTAGTTTCCCAACACCAACAACATATATGAGTGTCCAGTAGGGGCTAACCTATGGTCCAGAGGGAGTCCCCTACACTAACCCACCATCAACCACATTCTTCTCCAGGAATGAATTCCTAACAGTTAGAAATTTCCAGCCCTGAAACCAAGGGAAAGATGGAAAGTTGGGGCCAGAGGTGGAAACATTGTTTTCTCCCCACTGTATTAAGAGCCTCTTTTGGGGCACCCAGGTGGCTCAGTTGATTAAGCGGCTGCCCTCAGCTCAGATCACGATCTCAAGAGTTCTGGAATTGAGCCCCACATCAGGCTCCCAGCTCAGCAAGAAGTCTGTTTCTCCTCCTCTCTCTCTCTCTCTCTCTCTCTCTCTGCAGCTCTCTCTCTACTGTAATCTCTCCCTCATTCTTTCTTAAATAAACTCTTTAAAAAAAAAAAAAAAGAGCCTCTTTCTTTAAAATCTCTTAGTGGAATTGCTCATGTAGGTGGGTTATATGTAGGATAAACTGCCCATCTCTTCACTGCTCACCACTCTCTGCTCATTTCTCTAACTAAGGAAGAAAAAAAAACAAAAAAACAAAAAAAAACCTGTGTTCACTACCATCTATATGCACACCTAGAAATAGTGTATGATACATCAAAAAATGAACAACTGTTTTCTAGCATTCACAGAATCATCAAAGCTTCTTTTTAAATTTTTTCTTCCCTTTTGTACATTTCCATCTGTTAATCTTGTACAATAAATATGTGTTCTTTGCATGATTTTTGAAGTTATTTTAAAAATAGAATATTTGAGGGTGCCTGGCTGGCTCAGCCAGTGGAGTGGGCAACTCTAGATATTGGGGTTGTGAATTTGAGCCCCATGTTGGGTGTAGAAATTACTTTAAAAAAATAAAAAATAAAAATAAATCTTTATCAAAAAAAATAATAGGGACACCTGGGTGGCTCAATTGATTAAGTGTCTGCTTTTGGCTCAGGTTATAATCCCATGGTCCCGGGATTGAGTCCTGCTTTTCCCTCTGGCTGCTACTCCTCCTGATTGTGCTCTCTCTCTCTGACAAATAAATAAAATCTTAAATAATAATAATAATAAACTAAATAAAAGTCAAATTTTTAAAGCCTAGGGCTCTTGGAGAAAATTCATATTCTCCCGAGAAAAATAAAACCTTTCAATACTGATTCTTTGAGTAACTAAAGAGAACAGTGAGGTTTTTATTTATTTACATTTAATTATCCCGCCCAAAATTGTTTTGATTCTCTGTGGTGGTTTATATGTGTAGATTTAATTTTTAAAACAGATTTTTAAACTGCCACAAATATAGGCCATTTCCCAAGTGTATCTCTTCTTCAATGTCCCTGCCTGTAATTCAAAATAATGCTTGAGTAACATGTTTAAAGCTATCACCCAAGGTCTAGCTATTTCAGCATGAGTCACTTAACCACAGAAACTGAATTTTGATGGAGTTGAACAAGGATGGTTTGAGGTACTAAGTTTAATATCCACTTATAGATGATTTCTGAGATTGTTTAAATTAATCTGGAGATTGTCCTTGAGAAACTTACTTACCCTTGTGAGATCCTACTGGATTTCCAGTATGCTTAAGGCCTTTCCTGCTGCCTCATTCAAGTAACCTTCATTCACTGACCTTTCTCAAATCCTCTTCTCTCCTTTCAAGACTTGGCTTGTTTGGCTTCTTAGCCTAAAAGATCTTACTCCCCTAGGAAAATGAAAATGTCCTTCATACTGTAGGATATGAACTATCCCAACAGAAGATAGGTAACAAGTACATTTTGTATATAGATACTATGTTTTATTAATCTTTTACTCATATAGTACTTTGCACGTTTGTGTATGATATATAATATGTACTCAAAAGGTGAAGAATTATAGAGAAAATATGTAAGATATCTTCCCCAAAATTTGGCCTAAAATACAGAAATTTTTCTTCATTACAAAGCTATTCCCTTGTTTCAAATGACCTTGAACAAACGTTTTTCTCTAAACATACTACATCTGACCTCAGTGAAGCGTCAAGCCCCAAATAGAACACAGCAGAACCCGGCTCTACTGCAGATAAACACACTATTAATCATCTCAAATTACTAACTCCCTTTAGTATGGTAATCTACACACAGTGTACACCCAATGAATGTTGGATATTATGATTAATAGTATAACCACTAAAGGCACACAGTAATCAATAAACACTGTTGAATAACGATTTAACTGCAAATTGGGAGTGTATAGCTAGGAAAAATAAATGACTTTTTTTTTAATCTAGAGTTATTTTCTCAATGTGTGGTGTTTGCTATTTCTAAATCACCATCTAAAATGTGTTGCTCTTCAAACCTTATATTTTTTTAAAAATTTGTGTACTTTTATCCAATATCATAGAAAGTGTTCTATTTTCAGACATCAGTTAGAGAGAAATTATAATTAAAATAAAAGATTACTATACTTCTGGCAAAGTCATTTGTTGTCAACTGTACCAAAGCAGTAACTTAAAACTCATCAAGAAGATCTAATCAATTATAAGCTAAAATTAGCAACTGTAGATTTTAATACAAATGCTCCTTCATTTGTTTTTTGTTTTTTTCCTCTGTCTTTGCTGAGAATTTTTGCTTACTATTTTATTTTTTAAACATTTCTATTTAAATTCAATTAACATATAATATATTATTGGTTTCAGAGGTACAGGTCTGTGATTTATCCGTCTTATATAATACCCAGTGCTCATTACATCACATACCCTCCTCAGTATCCATCACCCAGTTACTCCATACCTCCACTCCCCACCCCTCCAGCAACCCTCAGTTTGTTTCCTATGATTAAGAATCTCTTCCGGTTTATCTCCCTCTCTGGTTTCATCTTGTTTCATTTTTTTCCTCTTTTCTCCTATGATCCTCTGCCTTGTATCAAATTCCACATATCAGAGAGAACATATGATAATTGTCTTTCTCTGATTGACTTATTTTGCTTAGCATAATACCCTCTAGTTCCAAGCACATCATTGCAAATGCCAAGATTACTTTTTGGATAACTGCATAGTATTCCGTTCTATTTATATACTACATCTTCTTAATCCATTCATCTGTCAATGGACATCTGGGCTCTTTCCATAGTTTGGCTATTATGGACATTGCTGCTATAAATGTTGGGGTGTTGCACCCCTTCAGATCACTACATTTGTATCTTTGGGGTAATTGCCCAGTAGTGCAGTTGCTGGGTTGTAGAATACCTCTATTTTCAACTTTCTGAAGAACCTCCATACTGTTTTCCAGAGTGGTTGTACCAGCTTGCATTCCCACCAACAGCACAGGAAGGTTCCCCTTTCTCCGCATCCTCGCCAACACCTGTCATTTCCTGACCTGTTAATTTTAGCCATTCTGACTGGTGTGAGGTGGTATCTCATTGTGGTTTTGATTTGCATTTCCCTGATGCCAAATGATGTGGAGCACTTTTTCATGTGTCTGTTGGCCATTCGGATGTTGTTGTTTTTTTAGATTTTATTTATTTATTTGACAGAGAGAGAGAGATCATAAGTAAGTGGGGGTGGGGGGGGGGGGAGTAAGCAGGCTTCCAGCCAAGCAGAGAGCCTGATGCAGGGCTTAATCCCAGGACTCTGATATCGTGACCTGAGCTGAAGGCAAAGGCTTAACCCACTGAGCCACCCAGTTGTCGCTGGATGTTTACTCTCCCCTCCCCTCACCTTGGGTGTTTTCTTTGCAGAAATGTCTGTTCATGTCTTCTGTCCATTTCTTGATTGGATTATTTGTTCTTTGGGTGTTGAGTTTGCTAAGTTCTTTATAGATTTTGGATACTAGCCTTTTATCTGATAAGTCATCCGCAAATATCTTCTCCCATTCTGTCAGTTGTCTTTTGGTTTTGTTGACTGTTTCCTTTGCTGTACAAAAGGTTTTAATCTTGATAAAGTTCCAATAGTTCATTTTTACCTTTGTTTCCCTTGCCTTTGGCAATGTTTCTAGGAAGAAGTTGCTGCAGCTGAGGTTGAAGAGGTTGTTGCCTGTGTTTTCCTCAAGGATTTTGATGAATTCCTGTCTCACATTGAGGCCTTTCAACCATTTTGAGTCTATTTTTGTGTGTGGTGTAAGGAAATGGTCCAATTTCATTCTTCTGCATGTGGCTGTCCAATTTTCCCAACACCATTTATTGAAGACTCTATTTTCCATTGGATATTCTTTCCTGCTTTGTCGAAGATTAGTTGACCATAGAGTTGAGGGTCTATTTCTGAGTTTTCTCTTCTGTTCCATGGATCTATGTGTCTGTTTTTGTGCCAGTACGATACTATTTTGCTGATTACAACTTTGTAATATCACTTGAAGTCCAGAATTGTGATCTTTTTTAAAGGCTACATCAATTAAACATTATTTATCACAAAGCAATAATGGCAGAATATTTGCAAGGACCCACCTAAGATGTTTTCTTTCAGAAATTTGAAAATATACCTCTTTTGCTGGCTTTGAAGAATATTCTACTGAAGAACAGTCCTGAATATAAAAATAAGTCATTTTCTAAATGGAAAGGTATTTATCATGTCCCTGTGTTTTTACCAATTTTACTGGTTTTGCTTTCCTTCTTCCTTTAAGGGTAGTAGAATAATTGAAACATCACTTCTACAAATTAAATACCATATGTAAAATATTGCTGCAAACCCTTATTTAGCAATTGATCTCTACAACACATACACTTATGAACATAAAAATTATATATATATAACAATTTATCATACAATGTGATCTTACATCAATATACAGTAAGACTCAAATCAGATGGCCTATGCCATCAGTGTTGGAGGAGATCACATTTTAAATCAATTCCTTTCCATAAAATTTAATATATTCATAAGTGATAAAGTTGAGTCGCTTTAATAATCACTTGGTATTTGTTTTGTGTATAATTTTACTTGAATTTCAAATTTACCAATTTTGAGGAGTGACTTTTTAATAAAAATTAAATAATGCTTCATAAGAAAATATTGAGATTATAAAAAAATGCAGAAAGCTTTGAAGCCCCTGTGTCCCAAGTTCTGGCTTATATTCTCTTATACCTGTTTCTAGAAATCTCTCTTGCTCAGTGACATCAACTAAATATGCATAATGATAAACATTGAATTGTTATAGAAGGTCTTGAAAACAAAAGAAATAAGGACCCAAGGAAGAACTTCTAACTGTATCTTAGTCATCATTGTGACTATTAATAGAATTATATTCACTCACTCATTCCATCACCAATATTCTGAATGTCAGTAAATATGTGCCATGTTCTGCACCAATCATTGGGATAAACAAAGAATAAGACCTGGTTCCTTTTCCTAAAAAGTTTAGAGGCTACCAAGAAATATGAGTCATAAAGGGAATTACAATAAACATACCATAAATGTTTGACAAGAAGCTGCAATTCACTTGAGAGGCAATGGTTCAAGTAGATTTGAGCAACAAGCACCTGCCCCAGGCAGTCACCTATTTCACTTACTTATAAGGACAGCTCTCAATCCATTTTTCTAAATACTGGAATACAATATCAAAAAAAAAAAAAGAGTTTACTCAGAAACAAATTAGATATAAAACAAAATATTTATTTGGAATTACTGAGGAACTAGTTCTCCTTTGTTAAAACTCTTTCATATTAACCATAAGTACTTTAGTTGACAGCCCCATCATTAGTCCAAAAATCCGGGGAATGATGGTGCCCTAAGAGACCAAAGAAAAATTAAACTAATGTAACTGTCTTAAAAAATCCAGTTTTTAGGTATACAAAACCTATTTTGGATGAAGTAATGCAATGTGTACGTGCACACGTATGTGCATATACATGTGACTAATTCAAATGTGAAATAGGAGTTACTATCTTCTGGGTCATTTCACCAAGTTGTACTATTGTCCTTTTCTGCTTCTACTACACTGACTGACAATAATACCAAGTACATGATTCATATTGTTTGGATTAATGGGTACTATGCCTTCATGCACATTATTTTCTTATGTTTAATAGCAATAAATTATTGATACTCTTTAAAATATTTTAAATTGCTCAGGTTTAAAGGAAATGTGTAAGCATCTCATTTCTGACTTACTTAGTTGGCTTACCTAAATCATCTTCATGTTTTGAACAACTCTTGAGATAATAAGTTTTATTTTAATTTTTAGCTCTGTGTATGATTGAAATTGTAGGCTTATAAACAAAAATGGAACTAAGCCAAAAAAGTTGCTATTTAATTTGATCTAAAAACATCAGTGCTCCTAAGTAGTAACTGAATAAACATTTGCACTTGTTCCAGATTTTGAGAAACAGACCCTTCTAATTACTTCAATATTTACCTGATAGTATATAGACATCTTCTATTTATTCTCACTAAGATTAAATTAGACCCTATGCATAATAGCCAGGCAATGAAGAGAACTAGTTCTCTCTGTGACTCAAGAAACATACTTAAACTTTCTTCCTTCATATTGCAAAAGGTGGAATGAAGAGAATTTAAAAAATCTTGAGGTTGACTTTCATCTTTTCTGCATTTTTAGTCATTCTTAAAAAATTCATTGCACACTAGGCACTGTGCTGTAAACTAAGACTGCAAAGGTGAATAAATAATACATAGTCCTGCCCTAAGGAGTTCAAAGTCTATCAGGGGAGAACGACCTATAAACATAATTGTAATCTTATTTTAAAAGAACAATAATGTTTAATATTTAATGAATCCTAAGTATGTGCCAGGTTCTGTGCTAAGTATTTTGTATGTATTATTAATTTTTTGTCCACAACAAAATAGTCATTAAGGAAATACCATCATTACCCACATTTCACAAATGAAGACAATAAGTTGAGGGTTTGTGTGACTTGACCAAAGTCACACAGCTCAAAATGAGGAAACAGAGCTGAGATTTGAATTCTGGTGGCCTGACTTGAAGGTCCATGGCCTTAACCATTAAGAATACTACATCCAAAAAAAAAGAAGAAGACGAATACTACATCCAAGAGTAGGAATAATAGCACAGAATGTTATGAAGACATAAGCAAAAGCAACTAGGGGATGTATGGATTGCCATAGATCTCTGTTTTGTTGGGATAATCAATTTGACACATATTTTCCTAGGATTGTTTTTAATAGTGCCCCTCAAAATATCTCATGAGGATGCTAATTATATGGTCATTTTATTCATAAAAGAGGCTGCATTTGAACTTATATCTAAAAAAGCAAGTAGAAGTTAGCTAGCTGGACAATGGGCTGTTCAGGGAAGAAGGAGCCTGCTCCAGGCAAAGGAGATACACAGCACTAAGGAAAGGAAATAGAGTACAGCTCAGGAAGGAAGGGCCTGCCAGTATATCTTAGCCCACCACTAATTTAGCTGCAAATATTGTCTGTACCACAGTTAGAGCAATCTAACCAACAATACTGTGTGCCTGGGTGGCTCAGTCAGTTAAGTAGCTGCCTTCAGCCCTGGTCATGATCTCAGGGCCATGGGATCAAGTCCTGCATCAGGCTCCCTGTTCAGAGGGGAGCCTCCTTCTCCTTCTGCCCCTCTCCCTCCCCCTGTACATGCTCTCTCTCACTCTCTCAAAGAAATAAATAAAATCTTAAAAAATAATAATAATAATAATATTGTTCTAATCCTCTGATAAAATCCTGTCAGGGACATATATTAATATCATTTTAAACATTACATATATTAATGTCATTGGTACTTACCAAGATATTAATATCTTGGTAAGCCAACAAAGACATAGTTATCTTTAGTGTACTTTAAGGCAGGATATTTTTAACTCTCACTCAAGTAAATTTCAAAACAGACTGATGAGTATATAAACAAAACAATGAAAAGTTTTAAGGGTATATGATACACAGGAGGGTATCTGAAATTCAACTGGGAGTGTTATCAAAATGAGAACAGTCTATTAAGATAATGAAAATTGGAAAATCCTAGCAAATAGGAATTATATCAGGAAGCAAAACACATTAAGAAAAGCATAAGAGTTTTTTTTAAATGAATTTTAAGTCTTTCCCCAGCCTTTTGTTATTTGCTAAGGTGCTTTGTGAGGGTTGAAAACTAAAGTTTATTTTCTCATTAGCTTCATTGTTTTCCTCTGGCAGATATCAGTACTCTTTTTCTGGACCCTCCTTTCAGAAATACATAGAACTAAAATGATTGTGGTGGTTACATTCCCCTCATAGTACTTACATACACAACAGCATCACAATGAAGTCAAAATAGCTAAGTGTACAATGCATATTACCTGCAAAAACAATTGTGAAAAAAGAAGGCATTCTGTGATAGTGACATTCTAAGAATTTTCCTCATTATTATCACATAAATATTTCTATGAAAAAATCTAGGTAGAACAAAATATTTAAATACCCAGCCTTCAATTATCTTTCCATTCTTGAAATATCAAAGCATCAAGATAACAGCAGTAAAGGGGTGTCTGAGTGGCTCGGTGGGCTGGGGCCTCTGCCTTCTGCTCAGGTCATGATCCCAGGGTCCTGGGATCGAGTCCCGCATCAAGCTCTCTGCTCGGTGGGGAGCCTGCTTCCCCCTCTCTCTCTGCCTGCCTCTCTACCTGCTTGTGATCTCTGTCTGTGAAATAAATAAATAATCTTTTAAAAAAAGAAAAGATAACAGCAGTAAATAATAACTGAGCATCTGTTATACATATGCACTATATTTATATGCTAAGGATACAAAGAATTTTAGGCAAGGCCTCTAATTGAGAAGCTAAACATCCAGGAGCTAAACACAGAATATATATGCATATGCAAAAAAGAAAAAAATCAACCAGAGGATTTAGAGGAGAAAGGAATTAAGACATAAAAGGAAAGAGTAAGATCTCTGGGATCAGGCAGAACTTGGTTTAATTAGAATGAGCTGAGAAAGGATATGTAGCTTTTATTAATAAAAGTAATTAATAAAAGTAATAAATAAGAAATTAAACCAGTTAATGTATGTAAACTACTTTGGCATATAATAAAACTAAAATAGCGACAGCAGCTTTAGTAGGGGTAGTAGCTGTCCTTGCTAATGATTATGGCAGTTAGACGGTAAGTTGCAGAAGATAGTTTTTTAAAAATCTATGTATTTTTTTTTATTTTCTCTAGAAAATCTGGAGGCCCCACACCTGTTCCATCTGACATAATGATAGCATCATATACCAGCCACCCTTTATCTCCAGAGTATATTTGAGATGCCCCAGGCTATGCTGAAAATATCAGTATCACACAACCTGAAATGTGTGTGTTTCCAGACTGTGTTACTGTGTGCTCTGAAAATGCATTCACATGCTTTTCCAAGTATGCCAAATACAAATTAATAATAAGGAGCACTACCTCTTGGAAAATAATAATAATAACTACCTTTTTTGAGGGGTCACTGTGCTCCAGTCAATAAGCTAGGGCTTTACATAAACTATGTTATTTAATTTTTACTACTTCCTAGTAGAGAAGGTAATATCATTCTTATTTTACAGAAGAGGTAGCTGAAGCCCAAAGAGACTAATATTTTGCTCAGTAACACCACCAGTAATGAGTGAAAATGATATTCAACCTAACTTTGCCTAACTTCAGAGGCAGAGGCCCTAACCCACTGAGCCACCCAGGCGCCCCCGAATATGATTGTAATTTTTAAGTCTCAAATTATATTGGTAGATAATACTAAACAACCACAATTATTAACCTGAATTTATGTAAGTAAACACTTCTAAATAAGTTGCATTAAAAATTATAAAGTTCATCAGACCTTCAAAGATGTAATTTAAATATGTGAACTAGCTTATCAAATTATTTTAAATCAAAAATTTTCTCCACCATCCAGTGGAGTAGATATTTTCATTATGTTTGCTGTAACTTATCCTCTCTATAAAATGAAACTACAAAGCCACTTAAAAAGTATGTGTCCTACTGTAATCTGCAATCATTGTTGGTACTCTGTTAATATTTAATAATAAAGGGATTTAAACTGCAGAAACAAGCAGAGAGAATTAACCAGCATTCAAACTAGAACAACATTCCCAAAAGCATTCAGCAAAAAATTAGTTCATGAAAATGGTTCAAGCAAAAAGGTGGAGAGGGGAAGAGGAGAAAGGGAAAACTGGTGGTTTCAACTGAAGTACCCAAAATACAATAGATTAAAAAATCTAAAGCAACTTTCTAGACCAAGATGCAGTTTTCAATAGAAATAATCAAGAATCAATTCTGTGATTTTAAAATATCCTTACCCACAAGGGAGATAGTTAGCATGTCATCAATTTTAAGACTAATTTCTATCACATTTTAACATTTCCAAAGTCAGATATGTCTTATGCTTGATGGTGTATCATTGTTGTCAACATTTTTTTCTTTCTTAGTGGTATATAAAATAAATGGTGCATTTACAGTAGATTGTGTTGTACCCAGCACCCAAGATGGCTCCCAATGACCCCCACCTCCTGGCATTCACAGCCTATGTAGTCCCCTCCCACAGTGTACCAGGTGTGGACTATCTAATCGATAGAATAAGTCAGAAGTTGTAGCACATCATTTCCAAGATGAGATTATAGAAGATATTGCTGTTTTGTCTTGGTCTCTCACACCACTTACTTTGGGCTTTGGGAAAAGTCATGAACAATTCTATCAAGAGCTCATATGGTATAGAACTGAGTCCTTTTGTTAACAGCCAGGAAGGAAATGAAGCCTCTTGCCAACAACCTCATGAGTTAGTTGTCTTGGAAGGGAGTCCTCTAGCCTTAGTCAAAACATCACATGACTGTAGCCTGGCCAATACATTGACTACCACCTCAAAAAAGACTCTAGCCAAAATGACTTTGTGTTGATCCAGAATTCTGCACTCTCAGAAACAGTGTGAGATAGTTTGTTATGCAGCAATAGATAACTAATATAATCTAATATAATCTAACTAATATGATCTCTTAGATTCAATGAAATAGAATGAGAGGATTTGTATAAAGGACTCTATTTATTTATTTGACAGAGAGAGAGATCACAAGTAGGCAGAGAGGAAGGCATGGGGGTTGGGGGGGAGAAGCAGGCTCCTGGTTACCACCCAGGCACCCATGAAGCATTTATTTAAAGGGACCCTTTAAAGTACTATAAGTCTACTCTCCCCCATTATCAAAAACTGCTGAGGAGGATGAAGAAGTGTTTGCCTCCTCATTTCAAATCTATGAAAGTTTAATGGCTCTAATCAGAGAGGATAATATATGACCCCTGTAGTTGAGCACACAAAGTGAAATGGAGGCTTACTCCTAACCTACAAAAGCCAGTAACCAAGAAATCATAGTTGGAGCCCATATGCAGGAAAAAGGGAGGGGTAGCCACCTTGTCTTGGCCTCAAGACCCCCAGTTTGTCAGGCTAAAGAATACATACATGTATTCCAATGTGTAAATACATTCCAGAGGTGGGCCACCTGAAAGGAAAATGGTCTACAGCCATTTACACCTGGCAAGAAGACCACCTTGGAGGAGTGAGTGGGATCAAGAGACTGGATCTGTATGGAACAGATAACCCAAAACAAAACAAAACAAGGCTGAAAGCAATAAAATAGAAATGAGAGACTATGGACTCTGAAAAACAATCTGAGGGGTTTTAAGTGGTGTGGAGGGTGGGAGGTTGAGGGTACCAGGTGGTGGGTATTAGAGAGGACACGGACTGCATGGAGCACTGGGTGTGGTGCAAAAACAATGAATACTGTTATGCTGAAAATAAATAAAAAAGAAATGGCAAAAAATATATATAAATAAAATAAAATAAATAAAAATTAAAAAGAAAAATAGAACATCAGTACCTCTGTCAGAAAAGATGCAGGGAAGCTTCCAAAGGACGCTTCCACCCAGGAGAGAAAGATCCAGCATTAGACATCTGCCAAAATCCCCAACATAAAGCCATGTTATGGTCGGGCAAATTAAGAACTTTCTGTCTCCTTTTCCCTCCCTCCTTCTGAGGAAGGGTCCTATAAAAGCAGCTGGCTAGAGAGAAATGCCACCCTGCAACTAGCCATTGCCAAGATAGAGAACATTTAATTACTAACCTGAGATGCTGCTTCTAACTCAAAGTAAATCAAAGATTTTATTACTAAATGATCAGAAAATTTGGCATTAATCAAGGGAAATACATCTCCCTGAAAAATTTTCCAGAGAGAGGCATTTGTTTGGCATTCCACAAGTTGTGTGGGTTAAACATACTAATTTCACAAGTTTAGGAAATGTTACATTTCCTAAAAGGAAATTCCTTTTAGGAATACATAAAGTATCTGAGAAACACATCAGTAAATTGTATGCTGAGCTGTTTTTAATTTTATATCCTCAGCTTACTTAGATGTGGATCCCTTTCTGTTCACTTACCATTTAAGTTCTTGTGCAAGTCACTTTGCCCAGTTTAGCCTGCTTTTCGCCATCTTTAAAATAGAAATAGCAACAATACCTACCTCATATGTCATTTGAGAGAATGAAGTAGTTGAAGGAATGTAAAGTACTCAACACATAATAAATGTTTAAAAAGGGAAAGAAAATCTGCAGAGAATCAGTACCTAGCTTTTCATTTCTTCAACTTGATCACTTTTTTCAAGGAAAATATCTAAGCTGCATTAAATAGTCAACTGTGGTTTCCAAATCAATGAAACCGGTCTATGTTACCCTCACCACGCAGAACTGTGTTAATAGCTCAGTGTGTAGGGCCCTCCTAACTTCTGGTTTCTCATCATTACCCTTTGTGAAGCTCCATTCATATTCCAATAGATGAAAATTATCCCTTCTTTTTCTCATCAGAATTTTCCTTCTTTCAGAGCTGCCAAAAAATAGGTGGTCTTTGAACTGCTTACAAACAAAAACCAAGGTGTCTTATTTATTTCTGAATCCACAGCACCTATATAAATCCTATTACACACCAGGTGCCCAAAGAAAAAAGAAAAAGAGAGGGGCACCTGGGTAGCTCAGTGGGTTAAGCGATTGTCTTAAGTTCGGGTCATGATCCCAGGGTCCTGGGATGGAGCATTGCATCGGGCTCCCTGCCAAGCTTCTCCCTCTCTCACTGTATCTCTGTCAAATAAATAAAATCTTTAGAGGAAAAAAAAGAAAGAAAAACAAAAAGAGAAAGGAAAAATGGCAGAAGAGAAAGACAGTTAAGATGTTTTCCCTGAGGTGTGAAGAAGAGATTGCACAAAATTCTCTAGTATATATTGACAGCTTAAAAAGTTGAAACTAATTTACATAAACACATCTCTTATTTCTTACTTCTCCCTTCAATATGTTGTAATAATTATACTCTACTTCTGTTATTATTGACTACCCTAAAATGTTTTGGTAGATTACTGTTCTTTATGGTACTTCTGATTATATCCTGCATGTTCCTTAAAAATACTAAATAGTGGGGCACCTGGGTAGCTTAGGGGGTTAAGCCTCTGCCTTCGACTCAGGTCATGGTCTCAAGGTCCTGGCACCCTGGCTGGCATCAAGGCCCTCTGCTCAGCAGGGAGGCTACTTCCCCTCTCTCTCTCTGCCTGCCTCTCTGCCTACTTGTGATCTCTCTCTTTCTCTCTGTCAAATAAATAAATAAAATCTTAAAAAAAAAAAAACAAATACTAAATACTCATGCTACATTTGATAAATTCCAATATCATAGTCTTTGCTGGTCTGATGTCATACTTTAGTATTTTTTTTTTAAGAGAGTGGGGGAAAGGGCAGAGGAGGGGGAGAGAGAATTTTTTTTAATATTTTATTTATTTATTTGACAGACAGAGAGATCACAGTAGGCAGAGAGGCAGGCAGAGAGAGAGGAGGAGGAAGCAGGCTCCCTGCTGAGCAGAGAGCCTGATGTGGGGCTCGATCCCAGGACCCTGGGATCATGACCTGAGCCGAAGGCAGAGGCTTAACCCACTGAGCCACCCAGGTGCCCCCATACTTTGGTATTTTTATTGGTTCTTGCACACTGGTTCTGCATATATTTTGTGATTTTTTATTATCTGCTCGTATGCATAGGAATTTTGTCATCAGTATTTCATTGAGGCCTGAGATTATAACTATTTCCTCCAGAGATTTGTCTTTGATTTTTGTTGGGGTCCAAAAACATTCAAATCGAAATGTATGAAAAATTCAGGCCCAGATGGCAGAGGAATAGCAGACTAAAATGACATCTGGTACTAGGAGTCCAGCTAGATAGGTATCAAACCATTCCAAATACCTACAAACTCAATAGGAGATAGAAGAAAAGAAGAGCAGCAATTCTAGGAACAGAAATTCAACCACTTTCTGAAAGGTAGGATGTGCAGAAAAGTGAATCTGAAATAACTGGAAGGGGCCAGCTCCTGGCAAGCAGTGGAGCAGCAGAGCACAAAATCAGAACTTTTAGAAGTCTGCTCCACTGAGGGATATTGCTCCAGAGGCTAAGCAGGGGTGGAGCCTTGGTGGGGACAGTGCGGTCTCAGATCCTGCAGAGTCACAGAAAGATCAGGGGTGTCTGAGTGTGGCAGAGCTCCCAAGTATTGGAGCAGGGAAGCCAATTACAGAGACAGAGCTGAGGAGTGAGCTTTCAACCCAGGTTACCTTAAACCATGATCCAAGGAACAGTCAGGCCACTGTTCTTCAAGCAGAAACCCTACAAGTGGCAGATCCAGAGAGACCCCAGCCCTTTCTCCTCCAAGAGGAGCAGTGCAGGAACACACAGCAGGAATCTGATGGGTTTGGAGACTCCAAACAGGGCTGTGCACCAGAGATAGAAACACTCACAGGCCAGATGAACACAGAGCATGACTGGGGCCCAAGGAGACAGGAAGAACTGATGGCTTTTCTCTGAGAAGGCACTGAGGAGTGGGGCCGCGAGCTCTTGCCTCCTCTGGGGCTGGAGATTGGGAGGCCAGCATTTTTCATTCCTGTCCTCTAAAGCTCTACACAAAGTGTTCAGGGAACAAAAGCTACCGAGAGCAAACCCAAGCAGATTACCTAGCCTGGCCCTTGGCAAGAGCTGTACAATTCCACCTCCAGCAAAAACATCTGATACTCACTGCACCAGGCCCCTCCCCCAGATCAGCAAGAACATCCAGCCAAGACCAAGCTCACTGATCAAGGAGAACAGTGGAACTCCACAGCCAGGGGAAAGGAAAACATAGAATTCATGGATTTTTTCCCCCATGATCCTTTAGTCTTACAAAGTTAAATTTTTTTTAATTTTTTTTCTTATTATATTTTTTTAACTTTTCCTCTTTCTTCTTCTAATGTTTTTTTAACTACTTCATCTTCACAATACCTTTTAAAAAAGACTCTTTCTAAACCTTCATTGTATTTTATCCCTTCATTGTATTTAAACTTCTTTTTGTATACATAAAGGTTTTTATTTTTATTTTTTTAATTTTGGGATACAATTTCTTCTAATAGATCAAAATATACCCTAAATCTAACACATGGATTTGTTCTAGTCTCCAGCCTGGGTACATTCTCTCCTTTTTTTTTTTTTTTCCTCCAGCCAACTTATCAATTCCTTAAATTTTCATCTCTACAGTCATATTCCATCCCTTCATCGTGTTTATACTTATTTGTGTGTGTGTGTGTGTGTGTGTGTGTGTTTCTTTCTTTAAAATATTGGGAGGTAGCTTCTTCTAAGGGACCAGAATACACCCAAAATCAAGTGGGTGGCTCTTTTCTATTCACCAGTCTAATATATATATATAATTTTTTATTTTTTCTTTTATTTCTTTTTTCCCCATATTCTCCCACCACTTGTGGGTATCTTGATTTGCTTAGCATAAATTTTCCTAGGGTCTTTGCCACCTTTTTAGTATTTTATTCTCATGTTCAAATATTCTTATCTGGATAAAATGACAAGACAGAAAAACTCATCACAAAAGAAAGAACAAGACACAATACCAATGGCTAGGCACTTAATCAATATGGACATTGGTAATATGTCAGAACTGGAATTCAGAATTACAATTCTCAAGGTG
Source organism: Mustela putorius furo (assembly GCF_011764305.1). NCBI lineage: Eukaryota > Metazoa > Chordata > Mammalia > Carnivora > Mustelidae > Mustela > Mustela putorius. The sequence goes on along the minus strand of NW_025421367.1, from coordinate 4,764,876 downwards.
CTAGATGGGCTCAAAAAAGGCACAGAAGAGACTAGAGAAACCATTTCTGGAGAAATAAAATCCCTTTCTGGAAAAATAAAAGAACTAAAATCTAAGCAATTTGAAATTAAAAAAAAATATTAATGAGGTGCAATTAAAAAATGGAGCCTCTTACTGCCAAGATAAATGAGGCAAAAGAGAGAACTAGTGATATAGAAGACCAAATGATGGAGAATAAAGAAGCTGAGCAAAAGAGAGACAAACAACTACAGGACCACAAGGGGAGAATTCAAAAGATAACTGATACCATAAGACAAAACAATATTAGAATAATTGGGATTCCAGAAGAAGAAGAAAGAGAAGGACAGAAAGTATATTGGAATGAATTATAATAGAGAATTTTCCTAATATGGCAAAGGGAATAAGCATCAAAATCCAGGAGGCACAGAGAATGCCCTCAAAAGCAATAAAAATGAGCTCACATCCCATCACCTAATACTAAAATTTACAAGTCTTAATAACAAAAAGAAAATCCTAAAAGCAGCTTGTGACAAGAAGTCTGTAAAATACAATGATAAAAATATTAGATTGGCAGCAGACTTATCCACACAGACCTGGCAGGCAGAAAGAACTGGCATGATATATTCAGAGCACTAAATGAGAAAAATATGCAGCCAAAAATATTATATCCAGCTAGCCTATCATTGAAAATAGAAGGAGAAATAAAAAGCTTCCAGGACAAACAAAAGTTTAAAAAATTTGCAAACACCAAACCAGCCCTACAGGAAATATTGGAAGGGATCTTCTAAGCAAAGAGAGAACCTAAAAGTAACACAGACCAGAAGGGAACACAGACAATATACAGTAACAGTCACCTTACAGACAATACAATGAAACTAAATTCATATCTTTTGATAGTTACCCTGAATGTAAATGGGCTAAATGCCACATTAAAAGACAAATGTTATCAGAATGGATTTAAAAAAAAAAAAAAAACAAGACCCATCAATACACTGTCTACAAGAAACTCATTTTAGACCCAAAGACACCTCCAGATTCAAAGTGAGGGGATGGAAAACCATTTACCATGCTAATGGACATCAAAAGAAAGCTGGGATGGCAATCCTTATATCAGATCAATTAGATTTTAAGCCAAAGACTATAATAAGAGATGAGGAAGGACAGTATATCATAGTCAAAGGGTCTGTCCAACAAGAAGAACTAACAATTTCAAATATCTATAACCCTAACATAGGAGCAGTCAAATATATAAACCAATTAATAACAAAATAGAAGAAACACATTGACAATAATACAATAATAGTAGGAGACTTTAACACCCCCATCACTGAAATGGACTGCACAGCCAAGAAAAAGATCAAAAAGGAAACAAAGGCCTTAAATGACACACTGGACCAGATGGACATCACAGATATATTCATAACATTCCATCCCAAAACAAGAGAATACACATACTTCTCTAGAGCACATTCTAGAGAACATTCTGGAACATTCTGGATCACATCCTGGATCATAAGTCAGGTCTCAGCCAGTATCAAAAGATTGGAATCATTCCCTGCATCTTTTCAGACGACAATGCTCTGAAGCTAGAACTCAATCACAAGAGGAAAGTTGGAAAGAAGTCAAATACATGGAGGCTAAAGAGCATCCTACTAAAGAATGAATGGGTCAACCAGAAAATTAAAGAATTGAAATGATTCATGGAAACGAAAATGAAAACACAACTGTTCAAAATGTTTGGGATGCAGCAAAGGCAGTCCTGAGAGGAAAGTATATAGGGATACCAGGCTTTCTCAACAAGAAAGGTCTCAACCTAACCCAACACCTAAAGGAGCTAGAGAAAGAACAACAAAGAAAGCCTAAACACAGCAGTAAAAGGGAAATAATCAAGATCAGAGCAGAAATCAATGAAATAGAAATTAAAAGAACTGTAGAACAGATCAACAAAACTAGGAGCTGGTTCTTCGAAAGAATTAATAAGATTGATAAACCCCTGGCCAGACTTATCAAAAAGAAAAGAGAAAGGACTCAAATTAATAAAATCATCAATGATAGAAGAGAGATCACAACCAACACCAAAGAAATACAGTTATAAGAACATGTTATGAGCAACTATATGCCAGCAAATTTGACAATCTGGAAGAAATGGATGGATTCCTAGAGATGTATAAACTACCAAAACTGTACCAGGAAGAAATAGAAAACCAGAACAGACCCATAACCAGTAAGGAGATTGAAACAGTCATCAAAAATCTCCCAATAAACAAGAGCCCAGGACTAGAGAGCTTCCCAGGGAGATTCTACCAAACATTTCAAGAAGAATTAATTCCTATTCTCCTGAAACTGTCCCCAAAAAAAAGAAATGGAAGGAAAACTTCCAAACTCATTTTACAAGGCCAGCATTACCTTGATCCCAAAACCAGACAAAGACTTCATAAAAAGAAGAATTACAAACCAATAACCTTCATGAACACAGATGCAAAAATTCTCATCAAAATACTAGCCAATAGGATCCAACAGTACATTAAAAAGATTATTTACCACGACCAAGTGGGGTTTATTCCTGGGCTACAAGGTTGGCTCAACATCCACAAATCAATCAACGTGATACAATACCTTAATAAAAGAAAGAACAAGAACCATATGATACTCTCAATAGATGCTGAAAAAGCATTTGACAAAGTATGCATCCTTTCTTGATCAAAACTCTTCAAAATGTAGGGATAGAGGGTACATACCTCAATATCACCAAAGCCATCTATGAAAAACCCACCGCAAATATCATTCTCAATGGGAAAACTGAAAGCTTTCCCTCTAAGGTCAGGGACATGGCAGGGATGTCCACTATCACCAGTCCTATTTAACATAGTATTAGAAGTCCTAACCTCAGCAATCAGACAACAAAAAGAAATAAAAGGCATCCGAATTGGCAAGAAGAACTCACACTTTGCAGATGATATGATACTTTAAGTGGAAAACCCAAAAGACTCCACTCTAAAATGGCTAGAACTCACTCAGTAAAGTGAATTCAGTAAAGTGTCAGGATATAAAATCAGTGCACAGAAATCAGTTGTGTTTCTATACACCAACAGCAAGATAGAAGAAAGAGAAATTAAGGAGTTGATCCCATTTACAATTGCACCCAAAACCATAAGACACCTAGGAATAAACCTAACCAAAGGGGCAAAGAATCTGTACTCAGAAAGCACTCATGAAAGAAACTGAGGAAGACACAAAGAAATAGAAAAATGTTCCATGCTCATGGACTGGAAGAACAAATATTGTGAAAATGTCTATGCTACCTAAAGCAATCTACACATTTAATGTAATCCCTATCAAAATACCATCAATTATTCCAAAGAAAAGAAACAAATAATCCTAAAATTCATATGGAAACAGAAAAGACCCTGAATAGCCAAAGGAATGTTGAAAAAGAAAGCCAAAGTTGGTGGCATCACAATTCCAGACCTCAAGCTCTGTTACAAAATTGTCCTCATCAAGACAGTATGGTACTGGCACAAAAACAGACACATAGATCCATGGAACAGAATAGAGAGCCCAGAAATAGACCCTCAACTCTATCATCAAGTAATCTTCAACAAAGCAGGAAGGGATGTCCAATGGAGAAAAGACAGTCTCTTCAACAAATGATGTTGGGAAAATTGGACAGCCACATGCAGAAGAATGAAACTGGACCATTTCCTTATACCACACAAAAAAAATAGACTCAAAATGGATGAAAGACCTCAATGTGAGATAGGAAACCATCAAAATCCTTGAGGAGAACACAAGCAACAACCTCTTCAACCTTAGCCACAGCAACTTCTTCCTAGAAATATCATCAAAGGCAAGGGTGAAGCAAGGGCAAAAATGAGCTATTGGGACTTCATGAAGATCAAAAGCTTTTGCACAGCAAAGGAAACAGTCAACAAAACCAAAAGACAACTGACAGAATGGAAGAAGATATTTGCAAACGACATATCAGATAAAGGGCTAGTATCCAAAATCTATAAAGAACTTATAAAACTCCACACCCAAAGAACAAATAATCCAATCAAGAAATGAGCAGAGGACATGAACAGACATTTCTGCAAAGAAGACATCCAGATGGCCAAGAGACATAAGAAAAAGCGCTCCACATCACTCAGCATCAGAGAAATACAAATCAAAACCGCAATGAGATACCACCTCACACCAGTCAGAATGGCTAAAATTAACAAGTCAGGAAATGACAGATGTTGGCAAGGATGCAGAGAAAGGGGAACCCTCCTACACTGTTGGTGGGAATGCAAGCTAGTGTAGTCATTCTGGAAACAGTATGGAGGTTCCTCAGAAAGTTGAAAATAGAGCTACCCAATGACCCAGCAATCACACTACTGGATATTTACCCTAAGGATATGAACGTAGTGATCTGAAGGGGAACATGCACCTAAATGTTCATAGCAGAAATGTCCACAATAGCCAAACTATGAAAGAACCTAGATGTCCATCAACAGATGAATGGATAAAGATGATGTGGTATACATATACAATGGAATATTATACAGCCATCAAAGAAATTATGCAGGGGCACCTGGGTGGCTCAGTGAGTTAAGCCTCTGCCTTTGGCTCAGGTCATGATCTCAGGGTCCTGGGTTCGAGCCCTGCACCAGGCTCTCTGCTCGGCAGGGAGCTTGCTTACTGCCCCACCCCTTGCCTGCCTCTCTGCCTAATTGTGATCTCTCTCTGTTAAATAAATAAAAATTTAAAACAAGCAAAAGAAATGATGCCATTTGCAATGACATGGATGGAAGTAGAGGGTATTAGGCTGAGTGAAATAAGTCAATCAGAGAAAGACAATTATCATATGATATCCCTGATATGAGGAATTTGAGAGGTAGGATGGGGCATTTTGGGGGTAGGGAAGGAGTAAATTAAACAAGATGGGATTGGGAGGGAGACAAACCATAAGAGACTATTAATCTCACAAAACAAACTAAAGGTTGCTGAGAGGAGTGGGGGTATAGAGAGGATGGTTGGGTATGGACATTGGGGAATGTGATATGGTGAGTGCTGTGAAATGTTTAAGCCTGACAATTCACAAACCTGTACCCCCGGGCACACAATATATTAAATGTTAACTAAAAAAATTTTTTAAATGAAAAAGAAGACACACAGAAATATTCAAATCCTGAGAGCACTTTATTTTTCAGTTTTAGTCCATAATAGTATGGATTTGGTGGGGGAGGGGATCTATGTAAGGAGACTTTATTTTTTAATATTTTTAAATTTATTTATTTGTCAGAGAGAGCGAGCGAGCACAGGCAGGCAGAGCTGCAGGCAGAGGCAGAAGGAGAAGCAGGCTCCCTGCCGAACAAGGAGACTGATGTGGGACTCGATCCCAGGACGCTGGGATCATGACTTGAGCTGAAGGCAGCTGCTTAACCTACTGAGCCACCCAGACGTGCCTCATGGAGACTTCTTAAAGGACACATTTTCTCCTGCTTCCCACAGACATAAGGCAGAGACAGGCAAGAATGCCTACATCACCTTCTTGGGGGCAGGAATTTTTCTTGTCCATTCACTGAAGATGTGGAACATCTAGTTTTGTGACCTAACCTTGTACTTTATATATATCCCATAATTGGTCTGCCATACCTCTTTCACAGCTCATTAAAATGATTCTGATTATCTCTTGCCCTTCTGATTCATGCCTTCTTGTCATTTCAACAATTTTCCTTGTTTTTCAAATAGGTCACCTAAGCATTAATTTTTTTTTTTATTTTATCTAGGAACTGTAGATTTTCTTTACCAGAAGGGTTACTCCAGATACCTGGTATGCCATATTATCAGAAATAGAAATTCCTGAATCTCTAAATAGAATAATTCTGGCACTTCTGCATAATACCAGGCAGTATTGAAGAAACTGTTCTCACTGAACTGAAATACCAGCATCCAGACACTCTCCTTTTCTATTTTTGCATGGGATGGCTTTTCTTCTGACCACAATGGATCACAGTATTGAGGAAATGGGAATGATAGATAGATCTTTCCTATTTTTTCACTTAACAATTATAACTTGTTTCCCTGCTGTGAAAAAAAAAGAAAAAGTGCTGTGTTTTTTCAAAATGGAAATGGTACAGTAAAGAGTCCTTTCACAATGTAGGGCTAAGGAATTACTTCTTAATATTTCATTATTTCTTTTTTTAATACAAATCACCCTCACATAAATTTTCTTCATGCCGAAGGTATATTAACAGTAACCAGAACACAGCCCAATACTAGTACTTATGTACTAAGTGATAAGGAAATGGCTGTGCATCATTGTTATCTCCAAATAGACTGTGGCTTCTTTTTCATTTGTCAAGATGCAAATTTTACCCACCATTGGATTTGTTCTGCATATTATACCAGCATTTACCAAGATTCTTGTGGTTTTGTTTTTTTGTTTTTGCCTTTAGCTTGGAGGAATTCTTAGGAAGGAATCACTATATATGAATAATAATATTATCATTCAACATGGATTTTTTAAAAACTGCTTTCCTCCATTTTGTATATTATCAGTATTTTTTTTTTTAAAGATTATCTGGGCCTGCCAGTTGCTTTCTAAGCACAATTGAACACATAATTACTATGTAAATTTGGATTTCCTCATGTTTCCAGAGGAACATAAACCATTTGGTATTGGAGATTTCAAAGCATTAATCATTTGGAATATGGTACATTTAACTTAATCTGTAAAATGAAGATAATTCTTATCTGCCTTTCAGGGTTTAGTATTAGGATTAATTAATTTTAGATAATAATTCAAACACGAAAAGCATTACATAAATGAAAATAGTGCTAATATTATTAAAACAGAAATTATTGAGTCAATCTGTAAAGCAGCAGAGATATCTTTTCTGCTTTTATTATTATTCTGTTGTTGTTATTATTGTTATTATCATGTTGTTTATAAGATCATCATCTAATAATTTCTAGATTAAAAGATGTAAGACAACAAGCAGACCTTTTTTCAAGACCTGACACAGAGGTTTTTTCCTTCCCTCACAAAAGTAGTATTAAGCATATGATTATTATTAAAATCTGTGATTCCGTAATACAAATGATATTAATCTATTTCAAAATATATCGTGTTATGGCTAAGACCACTGAAATTTTTTTGTTGTTGGAAGAGTACTGGAAAAAGGTGGTAAATCTCTTTTAATAATTTCTTTTTTTTTTAAGATTTTATTTATTTATTTAGAGAGCAAGAGCATGCTCCTGTGAGTGAGGAGAGGGGAAAAGGGGAAGGGAAAGGGAAGGGTAAATTATCTCAAGCCCCAACACGGGGCTCCATCTCACACCCTGAGATCATAACCTGAGCCAAAACCAAGAGTCAGATGCTCAAAAAGCTGAGCGACCCAGGTGCCCCTCTTTTAGAAATTTCTGGCTTAAAATAAAAGAAGTCAAATATATAGAGAAAATGATTTCCTTTAAAATCAATTCCCAAAACTAATGAAGAAAGAATACATTCTATGTCACTTAAGGAATTACAGATATTCTACTATGTAACCGTGTAGGTTCCTGGTTATATTAAAAAAAAAGAAAAGAAAATAAAAGAAAAGAAAAAGAAAAACCTGAAGAAATAGTTATTGATTGAAAATCCAACATTCTGTAAGAAGAGAGGGAAGAATAGCATAAAACATAAAACTGATTTCTGTTATTAAATGGTTCCATGACTTTTCATTCTCTACAGCAAGAAGTATAAATTCAGTATAGCATTAAAGTCATTTTTCTACTGCCTATTTCTTAAACCTCAATCAGTCTGTCCCTCAACCAACAGTTTTTAGCAATTATTCATTGAGCATCTAACACATGCCAGGCCCTTGGTTAAGTGTTCAGAATACAAAAGGAGGGAGAGGGCGAAAAAAAGAAAATTCCTGACAGCACTAGGGACTAGACTCCAGCAAGAAACACAGATAGTTAACTAAACCTAATCTGAGGGGTGGAAAAACTGTCCCCAAAGAAGGGAGGTTTAACCTAAGAACTGAAGAACAAAAAAATTGTCCAGGCAAAGTTGTAGGAGCACAAAGAGGGGCAGCTGACTGTCTGTGTGAAGGATCTGAGGGAAAAAAGGGCCTGGAACAGCAGTGGAAAAGAAAGGGAAGTGGAAAAGAAATGGGGCTATAGGAGTAGGCAAGAACTCAGATTAGAGAAGCCCTGTAAACCAGTTCAATATCTTATCCTCATAGCAACAAGAAACCAGTGAAGTATGGGAGGCCATAGTGTACTTTCACACGTGTCCTTTAAAAAAAAAAAAAATCATTCTGGCTGTTGTATAGAGAACAAACTGACAGGGATAGGAATGAAAGGCAGGTATTATTGTTAGAAGACTACTATTGTTGCAATGGCTTAGGCTTGAAAAGAAAGCAGGAAAAAAGTAAGAAAGGAGTAAGGGAAGGAGGGAAGAAGGTAGAAATAGATGAAGGGAAGAAAGAAGAGAAAAGAAAAAAGAGACCAAAGAAAGCTCTTTTTTTAAAAAAAAAAAAAAAGAGAGAGATTTTATTTTTATTTATTTGACAGAGATCACAAGTAGGCTGAGAGGCAGGCAAAGAGAGAGAGGAGAAACCAGGCTCCCTGCTGAGCAGAGAGCCCGATGTGGGGCTAGATCCCAGGACCCTCGGATCATGACCTGAGCGGAAGGCAGAGGCTTTAACACACTGAGCCACCCAGGCACACCCTAAAGAAAGCTCTTAAACAATTCCAAAAGTCAGGTGCCTGGGTGACTTGGTTGAGCAACTGCCTTCAGCTCAAGTCATGATCCTGGAGTCCTGGGATCAAGTCCTGCATCAGCCTCCTTGCTCAGCAAGGGGTCTCCTTCTCCCTCTGATCTTCCCCCTTTCACGCTCACTCTTTCATTCTCTCTCTCTCTCTCTCTCCCCAAATAAAAAAATAATAATAATCTTTAAAAAAACACAATTTCAAAAGTCAAATGATAATCAAGAAAAAGTATTTTCTATCATGTTAGGCAAAGACCTATTTCCCAAACACATACAGAGCTTCTACGAATCAATAAAAAACTAACAAACCAATTTTTAATTGAGCAAATGATGAAGAGCTATTAGAAAATGAAAGACAAGTGTTATATGAAAATATACTCGTAATTAAGGAATTAAAAATTAAAATAATATTTTGTGATCTTTTTCATCTATAATATTGGCAACATTGAGGGTTCAATTCAGTGCCAGTTTGGGAGTTTAGGTTAAGTGTTACCTGGCAAAATAGTTAAGCAGAGCTTCTACTCAAAATTTTATATTCTTTTTATGGAAATTCTTATTCTACTTTCACATAAATGATACTTTAAAACCCCACAGTAAAGAAATTTTAGTTAATTTGGCTTAACTCCGTGCAGGCTGGGTCTTCAGCCTGCACGGAGTTAAGCCAAATTTAATCTCTTTAAATTAGAGATTTGTACATAGGAAGCTTCTTGGGAATTGATCATCCTCTGAAAGCTAGAGCTGGTAATAGGAGATGCTGCTATAGAACAGCATTCACTGTTGCATGGGGATGACAGGATCCCAGAATAGCAAAGCTAAGTGGTGGCACCTAACCCTTAGACACAGAAAGGTGTAATTACCATAATGGGCAGCAAGGACAGGATGGTCTGACTCACAAGAATCAATAGAGATGGCAAATAAAAAATAGAGTTCCTCGAAGAAAGATAAATGAACAGCCACTAAATCCTTAATTTAAAAAGCCACAGGAGATGATAAATGAATGAGCAGAAGGCTTAAGTCAGCCCTCCTAAAATCATGATTCCTTGCCCAATTTCCAGACCTGAGCCAATTCTCAGACCCGGAACTCACTCACTGAAGAAGATGCTTGATCTATATTAGGAAGGATTATAAAATACCATAAAAAGTGTATATAATAGTAATTCCCCATACCTTCCCTCAAGGGACTACAGCAATACATTCAGTTAATGATACAATAGGAAAAGAGAATACCAGATCTTTGAAGGGGCTATTATACTCAGGGTCTGAGTTGACACTGATTATCTAGTGATAAAGTTTCATTACGGAGATGAGGTAGTAAATTGAGTCCTGGCCCATTCTGTTTCAGGGTTTGCAATCACATGACCCAAACAACAATGTTAATTCAGACTCTCAACTCCCAGCTATAAATCTCCTGTGACCTGTTATAACAAAGGCACTTGGACCATTGGACATTCTACAGAGCATCCCGTTAATTCACTACACTGATAATATCATATGAATCAGATCTGATTAGCAAGAAGTGAAAGGTATTCTGGGTGCCGCAATAAGACTCATGTGCTCCAGAGAGTGAGAAATACACACTAGAAAAATTCAAGGGCCTTCCTCATCAGTAAAATTTTTAAGATTCCAGTGGTTTGGGTCATGCTCAACTGTCTCCTTCAAATTAAAGAGCAAGTTACCCATCTTACATATTTTACCACTAAGAAAGCACAACACTTAGTAATCCACCTTGAGATTTACTACAGTATATTCCACATTTGGAATATAACATCAAACCATTTATTGGCTGATGAAGAAGACAGCTAGATTTGATTTGGTCCCAGGGCATGAATGAATGAATATAAGGCTTTACAGAAGGTCTAGGCTGTGGTATAAGCACATCTTGGGTCATAGTAACCAGCAAATCCCTGGCAGTATAGGTAACTTTGGGAGAAAAAGACAACAAGTGGAATTTATGGCAAGTTCCAAAAGGGAATCACGGCACACACCCTTAGGCTTTGATAGTAAAGGCATACCATCTGAAGCATAGAATTGTGTACTTTTTTCTTTTTTAAGATTTTATTTATTTATTTGACAGAGAAGGACCACAAGTAGGCAGAGAGCGAGGCAGAGAGAGAAAGAGAAGCAGGCCCCCTGCTGAGCAAAGAGCCTGATGTGGGGCTGGATCCCAAGACCCTGAGATCATGACCGATCTATAGGCAACAGCTTAACCCACTGAGCCACCCAGGTGTCCCAACCGTGTACCATTTTGAAAGAGTTTCTGACATGTTCCTGGGCCCAGGTGGAATTTGAGCATCTGATCTTTAGACATGCTGTTGTAATTGCAGATAACACTGTCAGAATCATCTTATTGTGTCATAAGGTTAGGCTGGCTGAAATAGATATAGAGTCCCCTCAAAAAAAGACTTGCCAGCCAACAGTAGAATGTGCAGAGAAATTCCAGTTATCTGTTCCTTCCAGGTCTGCCTCAGCTATAATGAGACACTTAGCCCAAGGTCACCTTGCTTCCAGTACCACACTTGGTGCCTGAGTGAGATAAGTGTGCAAAGGCTTGGCTGTTGCAGCCTGTTGCAAGACACTCCAATGGACACCATTGGCTGCAGAGCTCCCAGCCAGGTCAGCTGAGGCCTTGGTGGACCTACATGGAAGTTTGATTTCCTTCTCTTCCTAATCTTGCTTCTTTCTATTTCATGTCATAAATGTTGATTTTTTTTTTTTTAAGATTTTTTTATTTGTGAAGGAGAGAGAGTACAAGCAGGGAGACTGGCAGGCAGAAGAAGAAGCAGGCTCCCTGATGAGCAAGGGATTCGATCCCAGGACCCTGGGATCATGACCTGAGCTGAAGGCAGATGCTTAATGACTGAGTCACCCAGGCATCCCACAAATGTTGATTCTTTAAAAACACCTTGAACCTCAAACTTTTTCCTAGGCTTGCTTCCTGAAAATACTTGTAAAATTAAAGTAGTATAACTGGCAGGTTCAAAGGACACAAGAAAGCTGCATGACCTGTGTCCAAATTCCTATGTCATTCACCACTGTTGCACCAATACCTTTCCCTCAGCTCACCCTGGGATCTAATAGGGGTGGAGATGGAAGGGTTCCTCATGACCAGCTGATGAAGAACAAAAACTGAACTTGGTTCACATATGGCCAGCTCAGTACACCGGTGCAAGCTGATAATACCCAACTACCCATTTACAGTGCCACTCAGGTTGACCCTGAAAGAGAGCAGTGAGAAGAAATTCCCCCCAACGGGCAGAGCTTTGGGCAGAGTACTTGGCCATTCATTTTGTATGGAGAAGAAAGGGACCAAGGTAAGAATATACATAGTCTTTGAGACAAGTGGCTTAACTGGCCAGTCTGAGGCCTGGAAAAGCAAGATTGGTGAATCGTGGACAAAAATGTCCAGGGAAGAGGCATGTAGAAGGACTTATGGGAATTGTCACAAAGATCTTTGTACCACATATTAATGCTCACCAAGAACATCTACCACAGAATAAGTGCTAAAAAATGAGGGGAACAGGATGACTCTGCCATGAGGATGTCAACTAGCTTCTGTAGTTGGCCACCCCAGTGTTGAAACAAGGGTTTCAGAAAGCAAATAATAGCAAGAGTGGAGGCTATGTATTCATGACTGCACAGCACAACCTCCATCTAATCAAAGTTGATCTTGCTGCTTTCACTGTAGACTGTCCAACATGTCAACAAAAGAGATAAATCCTGGGCCTCCAATACAGAGCCATCCCTCATGGATAACCACCAGCCTATTAATGTGAAAATGATTATACCAGGTCCTTTCCTTCCTAAAAAGAACAATGACTTATCTGACCAGGATTGACAACTATTCCAATTATAGGCTGAGATCTCTTGTGACATTATGCCAAGGAACCCATTTTATGGGAAAGGAAGAATAATGATGTGCTGATAATAAACTCTACTAGTCTAAGGGTGCCTGGGTGGCTCAGTGGGTTAAAGCCTCTGCCTTCAGATCAGGTCATGATCCCAGGATCCTGGGATTGAGCCCCGCATCGGGCGCTCTGCTTGGTAGCGAGCCTGTTTCCCTTCCTCTCTCTCTGCCTGCCTCTCTGCCTACTTGTGATCTCTGTCTGTCAAATAAATAAATAAAATCTTTAAAAAATAATAAAATAAAATCGATTAGTCTAACACACACTACCACCATCCAGAGCTGCTGGCCTGATAGAACACTGCTTCTTCAAGATCTAGCATAAGGCCAGTTTAGAGATGACACACTATGAGGACAGAGCACTAACCATCAGGATGCAATATACTCACCAAACCAAGAGTTTTCTTCTGTGCTATGTCTCCAAAAGGTAAAATATATGGGAACAAAGGGGTAGAAGTAGCTGTTATACTCACAATCACTTCAGTAACCCACTTGATGAATTTGTGCTTCCTTTCCCTGTATCTTTAGATACCGTGGGTCTAGAGATCCTGACTCTCACTGGGTACTCATTTCTACCAGGGGATACATTAAGCGCTCCACTGAACTATAGCTGCTGCCTGGTCACTTTATGTTTTTTGTGCCAAAAAACCAGCAAACAGAAAAGTTAATATACTGGCAGTGATAATTAACCCTGGTCATCCTGGTGGGCCCAGGTAGAATTATGAACTGATACTTAGACGTGATCTGCAGGTATTCATATGCCCAGTTTCAACTCTAAATGGGCAAATTCAAGAAAGTTAGTTTGATAAAGACAAGGCAATCAGGAGCTCAGACTTTCCATGATTAAGGGTTTTGATCACCACAGTAGGCAGGCCTTGTAGAACTGAAGCAGTGCTAGCCAGGAGGAAAAGAGAATAGAATGAAAGGTAAAAGCAAAAAGATAATGGGTATCAATTATGGATCTCAGGATCAATTGCTGCAAGAGAGACCTCAGTTTGTCCTACTAAACTTCCTCTTATAGGTTTTTCCAGAAATAGGGTTCTACCAGAATCCTGGAGAAGCTACACTTAAACAGAGTAAGGTTAACATGAGAAGTAAGTGGATTTCATAAGTGCAACGGAAGACTGAATCAGACACTGCTGATGTCCCTCTCAGATCTCCGTAATCCATTGGTACTTCCATCCCCTAACTGTTGTAATTTCTGTTACTGACTCACATTTGCCTCTTTCTGTCAAGAATTTCCCTTGGGCAATAGGAGCTTTCTCTCCAACAAGGACATTAAACACCCCAGAAACCACAGCTGGGGCACACCCACAGCTAATAACTGCCCAGTAGAGGAATATAAAAAGCTAGATTCCTTTCCTCAAGGTAGTTTCAAACCTTCAGTGCAGTTAATCGTTTAAAACTCCCCATAGGATTAGGTGCTCTTCAGCTGAGAGTACATCTATGCCAGCTTTTCTTCCTTCTCCTATTCTGATTCTCTCACCGCTTTCTTCTGAGAGTATTCCTGCAATAAATCATTTGCATCAGGAACCCCATCTTGGGTTCTATTTCCAGAGAACAAAATTCGAGTCACTGTGCCTCACTTTCCTCACCTATACCAACTATTATTATCCCTTTATTCAGAGAAGGAAATCAAGAATTAATTACAAAATGCTTAGAACATGCCTGACACATTAAATGCTCAGAAGTGTTAGCTATTGCTAGTATTTCCTCCACAAATATTATGAAAAAATAATCTGCACTTGCAAAATTTAGAGTCGTAATCCCCCAATAGGCTCAAAGAAGAAAATTATCTGTTTCATTGTTTTCTCATAGGAGGGACAAAAAATGTTCAAGTTCCCAGATCTTTTCCACTGAAAAATACAGACCTATCTCCAAAGACTATGATATTTCTGTTCTACTTACCCAACCTTCTTATCCCTATGTAAGAGACCCCAACTAAGCAATTGCTAAGATTCTTCCTGGTTTACAAACTTTCAACACACTCAATTTTGTCTTAAATGATTTTAGATATATATGTATAGTGATCAAAAAATGAGATAAACAAAAAAATTTTTTAAATGAGATAAACAGTATGAGAAGAATAATAAGTCAAATAACATTCTAAGATATCCACCTAAGAAATAAATCCCAGTAATCAAAAAGGATTCCCTTTGAAACTGAACTTTAAGATTAAATTTACTTATCCTTTAACAGGCAAGGATTTATACTCATTTATTGAACATTTATAATATGCCAGATTTATCACCCATCTATCCCTGTATAATAAACTACTCCAAATCAGTAGCTTAAAATCACACCCATTTAAAAAAATAATAATATAAATAAATAAATAAATAAATAAAGTAAAATAAGATCACACCCACTTTACTTGTTTATGATTCTATGGATCAAAGTCTGTATGTGTTCAGATGGGTGGTTTTTCTGCTGGTCTCACATGAAATTATTCTGATCAAATATGGTATCTGGTAAGAGCCCATTTCTTAATGCATAGATAGACTGTCTTCCCACTGTGTCCTCACATGGCAGAAGGGATAAGGAATTTCTCTGGAGCCTTTTTTCTAAGGGTATCCAATCTCATTCATAACCTAATCACCTCCCAATGCCCCACCTTCAAATGCCATCATATTGAGCTTTAGGATTTAACATACGAATTTTGGAGAGACACAAACATCCAGTCTATAGCAACTGGGCTGAGCAGGCTAATCAGCTTCCCTCCCACGATGTTGGCTATTGATTGGGCTTCTCTTTTAGCTGGTTTCTCATTCTCAAGAAAACTTCTTGACATGGAAGTCAAAGAATTTCAAAAGGATAAAAACAAAAACTCAAGACCTCTTGATGCCTCAGCATAGAAGCACCGCAATATTACTTCAATCACATTTTATTAGTCAAAGTAAATATGAACAGCCCAGACTCAAGTGGGAATTGTGTGGGTAGATAGATCAGAAAGATAAATTTCATTTCTGTATGGACAGAATGGAAAATCATGTTACAAAGGTACATCAATACAGGGATACAAACAACCATTCACCCACCTTATGCTCTATGCAGATGTTTTACATATATTCACCACTTTATTACCCTCATAGTAATGTTGTAGGGTAAAGATTTGCAGTCCCACTCCACAAACACAGAAATTCTGGATCAGCTTTTGGGTCTTATTTTTAACCTCCCCTAGTCTACCCATGTTTCAATCAAATTGATGACTTTTTATATTAACCACTTAAAAGTAGAAAGTAGACAAATAGAGCTTTGTGAACAAAGAAAAATGTAGAGGGAATTATAAATCATCTGATTTTCCCATCTGTGGTCCAGGGTCAAAATATTCTCACAGCCCCTGGGGATAAAAATATATGTTTATAAAAAATAAAAAATTATATTAAAAAAAAAGAAAGAAAGAAAGAAAGAAAAAAAGACTACAATATGACATTCTAAATATATCTAGAAGATGTGTTAAAAAAAAATATATTCTCACAGTCTGAGCCTTTTTATCAGGCTGAACAGCAGATAGACTTGAGGTATTAATTAACTACTAGACCATGACTGGACTGATGGCCAGTGCCAAGGCTCCAGGTTAAGGGAATATCAGTAAGACTGATCCTTGGTCTCACCTACACTTGTAGTTTTCAAACCGAAGTTCATGACACATTAATAAGCAGTGAAATCAATTTGGGGGAGCTACCACTAGCATTTCTTAAATGAAATGTAACAAATTACAGTAGAAGAGAGACTATTATAATGCCACCACAGCACCTATAGACTACAGCTAGAGCTGAAATATTTTAAAATGTAGTTCCAGTAGCTCCTATCAGCCAGAAAAGGTTAGCTCTTCACTAGTCTCTTTTGTTCCACCTGTTACATTAGATATAGAGATTCAGTGCTCATTGGGTTCTGATAATTACTGGCTTACCTGGCTAATAGTACTTATTTGGCTGTAATCTTATTTAATTCAACTAATATCAGAAACAAAGTTTTCTTGGGTGCCTGGGCTTCTCAATTGGTTAAGCATCTGCCTTCTGCTGAGGTCATGATCCCAGGATCCTGGGATCAAGTCCCACGTTGGACTCCCTGCTCAGCTGGGGGTCTGCTTCTCCCTCTGCCCTTCAGCCAGCCCATGCTCTCATTTCCTCTCTCTCTCTCAAATAAATAAATAAATAATTTTTTTTTTCAATAAACAAAGTCTTCATAAAGCCACTGCAACATAATATAAGAGTCATTGGGAATTTTAAATTACATCAGAGTTGGTATTGTAGGGACTAAGGGCAGGCTTAAGATGGGTCACTTTGGCATGAAAATTATTTTGAGTTAGAAGCAATCAAAACCCAGAAAATTTAGGAAAAACACTTCACCTTCTCTTCAACTGTCTAAGTTTACACTGGAAAGAAGAGACAGTGCCAGGAAGAGAGCTATTAAGAAAGATTCTTCTTTACCTAAGAAACTTATTTGCATAGGAGGGCAACTTTTCTTTTCCAAACATCATTTTCACCTCATGCTAATAGTCTTCCTCGTCTTTGTATCCCTAGACCCTTATCTCTCTCCTTAGCTCCAGATGTCATAGAAGTCTCTTGCTGCCCATCTTTGGAATTTCATGTCTCTGTGGATTCCCCATACATAAAAAAACTAAATTTTATTTTCTTCTATTAATCTGTCTTGTGTTAATTTGACTCTTAGTCCAGCCAGAAGAATCTTGAAGAGTGGATGAAATTTCTTCTTCCCCAACAATATCTAACATCAAATTTAGTGATAAAATTTATACCAAATTCTTGTTCCAAGGGAAATAATCACAATATTTTGCTTAAAATTTCTGTGCCAAAAAAAAATAAAATAATATTCCCCTACAGAAGCTAAAATGAAGGGTTTTTTTTTTTCCTTTATCTTTCACAATGAAATATTCTCAAGGCAAACTTATTCAAGGGACACCTAGTTGGCTAGGTTGGTTAAACCTCCAACTTTTGATCTCAAGTCAGGTCTTAATCTCGGGATTGTGAGTTCAAGCCCCAACCAGCATGGAGCCTACTTAAAAGAAAAGAAAAAAGAATGCCCTATTCAAGTAAGGAATGGGAGAGTTTATCAGTCTCTTCTATCATCTAAAGAGAAGTAGGTACAGAATATGACCCCTCTTGCCTGGATTTTTTACTTCTAGCAATCTCAATCACTTTTGAGTAAAACTAGACCCTAGATATATATATACAGGGCTGTGAGTAACACATAGGTGGCCAAAATGAAGTCAAGTCACAAAGGCTAGAAGCTAAAATCCTTTCAGTTTTATTAAGATAATTTTTGCCCACTCTATGCTTTTATTGATTTCCTAATTATAGCACATCTGAAGCAAAAAAAAAAAAAAAATTACCTGTAAAAATTGCAGTTAGAGGCGTACATAGTGATAGCAACCAAATGGCATCCAACAACCCACTGAGGGAACAGAAAGGAAAACTATCAAAAGTCTGATTAGAGAACACCAAAAGCATAGCAGTCTATGGTCATTTTATATAAGCACCACTGTAGCCTTTTCTGATGCTGTTTTAAACTGCGTCTTCTCAAAATTTCATTTTCCAACAGTTTTGTTGCTAGCACGTAGAAACAAAATTTTTTGGTATATACTGACTTTGTATCCAACAAGCTAGGTAAATTCACTTATTAATTCTAAAATTTAACTGTAGTCTTTGGGTTTCATTTGAATCTAATCATGTCATCTGTACATAATGATCATTTTATTTCCTCCTTCCCAATACTTACACCACTTTTTCTTGTCTTATTGCCCATGGTAGGACACTCACATAAAAAAAAATTAAATAGAAGTGATGATAAAGAACATCTCCTTGTCTCTTTCGTTATGTTAGGGCAAAGCCTTCAATATTTTATCATTACAAATAATGTTTGCCACAGGCTCTTTACATATATTCTCTATTAAGAAAGCTCCCTTTTCTTCAGTTTGCTGAGAGTTCAGTTTTTGGTTTTGGTTTTGGTTTTTACCATGCTCAGGTGTTAAATTTTATCAAGTGCCTTTTTCCTTCCATTTGGATAACTACAACTGTTTTTTTTTTATTCTGTCATTATGCAGAATTACATCAATTGATATCTCAAATGTTAAACTCACATTCTTACATTCTTGCAATAAACCAAATTAAATTGTAATATATTATCTTTCTTAGTTTCTTAATTTTGTTTGCTAAAAATGGATTTAAAATTTGTTGCCTCTTCATCTATGAGAGAAATTGGCCTATAATTTTCCTTTATTACTACATCCTTATCAATTCTATATTAATAATGATGAAGATGGAAAGGAAACAATGTTTTTACATGACCAGTGGAAGGGTAACCACTTTAAAAAATTGGTAATATCTTCTTACTACGACCATATGCATAACTTATGATTTTGTAATTCTACTCCTTATGATACACTGGCTTTATTTATTTATTTATTTATATCAGAAGACATGTTCAAATATGTTCATTACAGCATTATTTGTTTGAACACTAAAGTAAAAACAAAAACAAAAACTGATGTCCATCAATAGTAGAATTGATAAATAAATTGTGACATACTCATTTAATGGAATCATCTACAACAAAGCAAAGGAATAACTTGTTGCTAAATTAACTATCATGAATAATTCTCAAAAACATAATGATGATTAAAAGATGCCAGACCAAAATAAAAGTACCTCCTGAGTGATGCCACTTACATAAAATTCATAAATAAGCAAACAGATACATAGTGTTAAAAATTCAGGCCACCGATTACTTTGAGAGGCAGTTAGTCACTGACTGACAGCGTAAGTAGGAAGAAGAAACTTCTGAGTGATTGGAAATGTTCTTATTCTTTAACTGGGTAACATTTTCAAATTGTGAAGATCCATACAGCTATACACTTAATTGTTTGTATATTTTCCTTTATGTATATTGTACCTCAATAAATATTTCTATGAAAAAAAATGGTTGAAGGGCACCTGGGTGGCTCAGTGGGTTAAAGGCTCTGCCTTCGGCTCAGGTCATGATCTCAGTGTCCTGGGATCGAGCCCCACATCGGGCTCTCTGCTCATTGAGGAGTCTGCTTCCCCCTCTCTCTCTTTCTCAGCCTGCCTCTCTGCCTACTTGTGATCTCTGTCAAATAAATAAATAAAATTTTAAAGAAAAAAATGATTAGGTAAAATATTTTTAAAATGTGATTAAACATTTTATCTCTGTGGTGATCAAACTATAGAGTATAGAAGTAGTTGTGTTAGTTCAAGTCCTATAAGAAGAAGCTGCCAAGACAATATTAAATGTACAAGAATTTTGCTCAGAGAAATGCCTGTGGGAGAGCAACTGAGTGGGAAGCTAATGAACCTAGGAAAGCCATAACCACCATTCAAGTCTGACTTAAGTAGAGGAAGAAAGGAAAGTTGGGTGGAAGTGTCCTACTCTACGGGATAGTCTATAGGAGGTTCAAAAAGGCCACCTGGGAATCCCATGACCACTCAGAATGGACTTGCCTTGTGATCCCTGTTATTCCATGCTCAGTCATTGACAAATTGCACCTAAGGATTTCAAACACAGCAACTGGGCCCTTTGGTCAATCACTCTCCCATTTGTTGGAAGTATGCAATACCCATTCTTATGGCCACAACTGATGCTTCAGCATGCTATTTTGTTTTTGGCCTATAAAAATAGAATTTAAATTTTTTATTTAAAATTTAAATATAGGGTACCTGGGTGGCTCAGTGGGTTAAGGCCTCTGCCTTCCGCTCAGGTCATGATCTCAGGGTCCTGGGATCGAGCCCCGCATCAGGCTCTCTGCTCGGCAGGGGGCCTGCTTCCTCCTCTCTCTCTCTCTCTGCCTGCCTCTCTGCCTACTTGTGATTGCTCTCTGTCAAATAAATAAATGAAATCTTTAAAAAAAATAAAATAAAATAAAATAAAATTTAAATATAAATTTTTAGGCAATTTTTAAATTTCCCTACAGTTAACTTTTTTTGGTGGCCATTTCCATGCAAATTGATAAATGCATACTGTCATATAGCTATACCACTATTTATCATTTCTCTTACCCTAAAAATATCCTCATGATACAACTTTAAAGTCTCTCTGGTTGGGAGAGGGGAGAGGGGGTGGGCAGCAGAAGGATGCCTGGGTCACTCAGTCAGTTAAGCATCTGCTTTCAGCTCAGGTTGTGATTCCAGAATCCTGGGATGGAGCCCCAGGGCAGGGGTTCAGCAGGAAGCCTGCTACTTCCCCTCCTTCTCCCTCTGTCTGCCCCTCCACCTGCTTGCACACATGCATGTGGATGCTCTCTCTCTCAAATAAATAAATAAATAATTTTTAAGATTTTATTTATTTATTTGTCAGAGAGAGAGAGAACACAAGCAGGCAGAGTGGCAGGCAGAGGCAGAGAGAGAAGCAGGCTCCCCATCGAGCAAGGAGCCCGATGCGGAACTCGATCCCAGGTCCCTGGGATCATGACCTGAGCCGAAGGCAGCGGCTTAACCAACTGAGCCACCCAGGCAATCCAAATGAATAAAATCTTTAAAAAAATAAAGTCTCTCTCTCATCCCAGCCCTAGAAACCTCTGGCAACCACTGAATTGTTTTCTATCCCTATAATTTTTCTCTTTCCTGTAAAATAGGTGGAATCATATTTTATGTGGCCTATTGAGTCTGAAGAAATTTTGGATTAATTCATATTCCTATGTGCATCATTATTCATATTCATCTTTTAGTTTCTGAGTGTTATTCCACTGCATAGATGTATCACACATTTATAGGCATTCATCAGTGGAGAATACTTAAGCTGTTTCGAGTATTTGGCAATTATGGATAAAGATACTGTAAGTATTTGTGTGTGTTTTTGAGTAGATAGAAGTTTTTCATTGTCTTTAGTACTTAGAAGTCAAATTGCTGGGTCACTTGGTAAGTGTGTGTTTAATGTTAAAAGAACAGTCACTTTTCCAAGTGGCTATACTATTTTTGCATTCCTACCAGCAATATGACAGTTCCAGTTGTTCTGCATTCTTATCAATATTTGGAACATGCTTTTTTATTATTATTTTTTTATCCATTACAATAGGTGTGTGGTACTCTCTCATTTTTTATTTAATTTATATTTCTCAAATGACTAATGCTGTGTAGCACCTTCTCATGTCTTTAGTTGTTATTCATATAACTTTAGTGAAGTGCCTGCGTAAATCTTTTAAGTACTGTCTATTTTAATTCATGGGGAAAAATTCTGGGTTTTAGCCCCCAAAATTTCTATGTTTAAATATTTTCTGAGTTTCAAGTATTTATTTTTGCAGGAGAATAAAAACAAAACCTTAAAGGAGATCCTTTCACCTCTCTCCAAAATGTAAATCTAAGTGGGAATGCACATGCATATTACTTTCCTATGGATGGTTTGCAAAAATAAACGTTTCAAGATATTTAATAACCAGTGCAGTACAGACACTGAACAATCAGGGTGGACACTAGCCCTAGACTAGCTGTATAGCCACACCAACATACATGAATAAATATTAGCCCTGACTGACCAAACACATCAGAATCTTCAAAAAATATGTATGTTTCTTGAGATGTAAATCCCATATCTAATAAATTATTATAAGGGAATAATCAAGAATGCATATAAAAGTACATATTTATATACATATACATACCAACATACACATGCACATTAAACAGTGTTGTCTGTGGTATAAGAATGTTGAACATAATCTAAGAGTATGACATTGTTGAAATAAAATATAATATGTCCTTTAAAATGGTACCGGTTCTGTTGATACAAAAAGAAGTACTCACGATAAATCACTATGAGAAAAGACAGATCACAAAAGATATTACTGAATGTTTCTATTTGTTTAAGACTCTATGTACATATGACCGTGCATTTGAAAATACACAGAATGGGGGTGCCTGGGTGGCTCAGTGGGTTAAAGCCTCTGCCTTCAGCTCAGGTCATGATCCCAGGGTCCTGGGATAGAGCCCCGCATTGGGCTCTCTGCTCTGCAGGGAGGCTGCTTCCTCCTCTCCCTCTTTCTGACTGCTTGTGATCTCTGTCTGTCAAATAAATAAATAAAATATTTTTTTAATAAAGAAATAAAATTTGAAAAAAGAAAATACACAGAGTTAGCATTGATTATTTCTGGGTAAGTATAATAAATGGTGTTTTCCTCTTTGTATTTCTGATTTTCTGTAATGAGTACTGCTTTAGAAACAGAGATGGGGGGAGGAATAAAAGCTAAGCATTACAGAGAAATAAAAACATCATATTTAATTATTAATAGTGATGGATGAATCATCAAGAAAACATTAAAATGTGGTTGGTATACATATTAAAGAAGACAGATTCATATTAAATATTAAACTATTCTATTTCATTGAGTAAGTTTCATTTGTATAGGGGAAAACTTCATTCCTCAGCAATGTCAGATAAAGGAGATGGGGTACATCTGTGTGTGCATATTTGCACGTATACGCCATGGAAGTATACGTGCCTATCTGTGTGCTCTTCAAAGTAAACCTGGGACTCCCTAGGCTTTTTCACTTAGTCATAGACAATATCTGACCTAGATAAGGTCGTATTCTGATTCATCCTAACCTCCACCAGAACTGCTAAAATATCTTTGTTCTTATTTACTACAGGCCTTGAGTTCACAAAAGAACTCATGCTTCAACAGTTTCTTCCCTCAGTTTGAGTCTAAAGACCTACTTTTACATTATGTAGTTACAGAAACCTTTTAGCCACAAAGCACATGCCTCAAAAATATGCTATTTCAAAAAGAATTTTCAGGCTTCAAATGGTGGCTTTCCTAGTTCATGTGGCTATGTAGATTTCTTTTCACTTAAAGCTAGAAAGATGATGCCCTGAGGACTTTATCTCCTTTATCTTTTTTAATATTCTCAGCCTACTGGCAACTAGAGCACAAAATGAGCATTTCCCTAAACAGAAGGTATTTTCCAAGTCATTCAAAAGCACTGTTCAAGGTAACAGCAATCCAATATGCCATAAAGACTCTAGTAATTTAGAAAACATGGAGTAAGGTGTCAATCAGATCAGAGGCACCCCCCACACTAGAAGACAAAGAATCAGAAGACAGACAAGCAGCATTCAAAAAGCATTCTGTATCTTTAGGGTAAATACCCAGTAGTGCAATTGCTGGGTCATAGGGTAGTTCTATTTTCAACATTTTGAGGAACGGGCACCTGCACCCGAATGTTTATAGCAGCAATGTCCACAATAGCCAAACTATGGAAAGAACCTAGATGTCCATCAACAGATGAATGGATAGAGAGGATGTGGTATATATACACAATGGAATACTATGCAGCCATCAAAAGAAATAAAATCTTGCCATTTGTGACAACGTGGATGGAACTAGAGGGTATCATGCTTAGGGAAATAAGTCAAACGGAGAAAGACAACTATCATAGGATCTCCCTGATATGCGGAAGTGGAGATGCAACAGTGGGGGTTAAGGGGGTAGGAGAAGAATAAATGAAACAAGATGGGATTGGGAGCGAGACAAACCATAAGTGACTCTTAATCTCACAAAACAAACTGAGGGTTGCTGGGGTAAGGGAGGTTGGGGGAAGGGGGGTTGGGTTATGGACATTGGGGAGGGTATGTGCTATGGTGAGTGCTGTGAAGTGTGTAAACCTGGTGATTCACGTACCTGTACCCCGGGGAATAAAAATATATTATATGTTTACAAAAAATAAAAAATTAAAAAGAAAAAAAAAGCAATCTGGTTCTCTCTCTTGTCCCCATTAAAGGCTCTCCTGCAGCTTCCTGGTATTTTGTTAATGAATAGAAACAGTACTAAATTCCACTAGAAGCTTGAAAAAAAATTATATTTCTAGGGACAAAAAGGAGGTCTCCTTGTGAGTTATTAAAGTAAGGAAACAAAAATCAAACAATCACATTTCCTAGGAAACGCTGATGGAAACCAATACAGACTCTGACTCCTCTAGAACAAATAAAACTAATGTTTTGTTTTTCCATTTTATCCTTGATTGGTTAATCACTGAAAGGAGAAGCATTGGTGGCATTTTCCAAATAAAATGACAGCTAGAATAGAGACTACTAACAGATATATTTGTTCTTATTTGAGCTGAATATGGTAGAACTTGTTACAATCATAATCCACATAATGTCATTTTTAAGTTCATTCAAAGTCTTAAAATATTTCTTTTTTCATATTAACTTTTCTTTACATTTTTATTATAAAAATTTTTAATATAATAGAAATATAGATAATCTACTTTAACCCTCAAAACAACTACCAATTAAGTATTATTACTGTCTCTATGACCAACAAAAAAAAAAGAAAATTAAAGCTGTTGGAAGTTAACTAACTTTCCTAAAGGCACACGTAATTAACATGTGTTAAGACTTTGCTGTATTTGTTTTAAATCTTTTGTTCTTTTGGAAATAAAATATTACACACAATGAAGTCTCTGTTTTATCCTTCACTGATTCAAATACCTCTTACATCTCCAGAAGGAACCACTATTTTGATGATATGCACCTTTCTGTTATATTATTTTCCTTTTAATACTAACATACATGTCCATAAACAATACATAGGATTATTTTCTATATGTTATTCAGCACCTTCTTTATTTTACTCTATTTTTGTGATACTGCCACTTTAAATCATATAAATCAGTACATTCATTTAACTACATTATAATATTCCATTATATTAGTATATCACAATTTAATTATTCCTTCTCCTAATGACAGATATTTAGGAATTTTCAAATTTTTCAGTATTAAAACAATAGCCACTGACCAGACATCCAGTTTCCAGTCAGGCATGTAAAGAGTTTGGAACTAGGCAGTCCATGCCAACTATAAGTAAAAAAATGAAAATCAGTAACTTATTTTAGGTCCACCAAAAAGTCGAGGTCACAGGGTTAAGTGCTGATCCCAAATTTAGAGAAACAAGTACAGAGAATCCCAATTTACCAGAGCAGAAATCCATAAACAGAAACCTCCATGGGAACCAGTGCCAGGGTAGAAAAACCTGAACTATAACTGAATTACTGAAGACACAGTGTGGACAAATCCAAGAGTTAAAATTTTAGGAGACCCCGAACTTTTGTAAGCTTTAGCTTTAGGACCTTTATCAAGTTCTCACAGGAGATTAGAAGGAAACCTTCTTGTGCTTCTGACAAAGGGAGGATAAAAGTAACCATTTGGAAATTACCAGAGCATTCTATTCTTAACAAGATGTGCCTCAAGAAAAAGTATTTTACCAGACCCTAAACGATTGGGGTTTTAAAATAGCCTAAAGTACTTGGGGGAAGAGACTATAGCCTTCTCCCACTTAACCCCAACTCTAGTCCTTCTAGCCATCCTGTCCCACCTAAGGCCAGGGGGGAAAGCTGAGAATCACTTGTGTAGTTGACAGAGCAGGGATTCAAGCTCACTAAATGACTGAGACCTCATCATAGGATTATAGAACACTTCCCCATACCTTACCACCATACCCCTAAAGGCCTATTTACAGGAGTTCCTTTTACCCAGTATATCATGTCTAGCTTTGAACAAAAAACTGCAAGGCATAATAAAAGGCAAAAAACACAGTGTGAAGAGCAGGAACAGGCATGAGAACCAGATTCAGGTATGGCAGGAATGTTGGAATATCAGACTATGAATTTAAAACAACTATGATGAATATGCTCAGAGCTATCATGGAAAAAATAAACAACATGCAAGAACAGATGGGTAATCTAAGTAGAGAGATAGAAATTCTAAGAAAGTATCAAGTATCACACAATGACTCTACTATCATTATATTTGAAAAATGTCACCAATGCTTTTTCTTTTTGTGTTAACATATCAAGGATAAAATGGGAAAACAAAACATTAGTTTTATTTGTTCTAGAGAATTCTGAGTCTGATTTGGTTTCCGTCAGCATTTCCCAGGGAATGTGACAATTTTTGTTGAGCCTGTTTGATATTTTTTTAAGATTTTATTTATTTATTTGTGAAAGAAAGAGAGCACACATGCAAGCAGGGGGAACCACAGGTAGAGGGAGAAGCAGGCTCCCTACCAAGCAAGGAGTCTGATGAGGGACTTGATCCCAGGACTTTGGGATCATGATCTGAGCCCAAGGCAGATGCTTAGCTGACTGAGCCACTCAGGCGTCCCAAAACTATTTGATTTTTGTCTCCCTACTATAATAATAATAACATATAAGGAAGCCTCCTTTTGTGTTCCTAGACTGAAACAGGGTTACTTTACTTTGGAAAGTATCCAAAAAGAAATGTTAGAAATCAAAAACACAATAATGAAAGTAAAGAATGCCTTTGATGGGCTCATTAATAGACTAGACATAACTGAGAAAAGAATTTCTGAACTTAAGGATATGGCAATAGAAACTGAAAAGCAAAGATAAAAAGACAAAAAAAAAAAAAAAAAAAGAACATCCAAAAACTGGGGGACAGCTACAAAATATGTAATGTATGTAAAATGTAAACAACAGAAGGACAACAAAGGCAGAAAAGAACAAAAGCAATATTTGAAGCAATGATAACTGAGAATTTCCTCAAATTAATGTGTGACACCCAATCATAGCTCCAGGAAGCTCAAAGAACATGGGCCAAGATAAATGCTCCAAAGAATAAACAAACAAACAACATCACATCTGGGTATCTCTTATTCAAACCACAGAATACCAAATTCATAGAAAAAATCTTGCTATATGTCAATTATATCTCAATTTTTTTAGAAAATAAAAGATCTTGAAAGAATCCAGCAGATAAAACACTTTACCTATAGAAAGGAACACAGATAAGAATTACATATGATTTTTCCAGAAACCATGCAAGCAAAAACAAAGTGGAATGAAATATTTCAAGTCTTACGAGGAAAAAAACTAGCAAAATAGAATTCTATGTCCTGTGAAATTGTTCAAAAGTAAAGGAGAAATACTTTCTCAGAAAAATAAAAATTGAGGGAATATGTTGCTAGTAGATCTGATTTACAAGAAATGTTTAAAGAACTTCTTCAGAGAGAAGGAAAATGATACAGGTCAGACAGTTCTAACATAAAAAGGAAGAGTACTAGAGAAAGAATAAGTGCATGTAAATCAAAATTTTTATTTTTATTATTCTTAGCGAACCTAACATATAACAGTTTGTTCAGAATAATAATAGCAACAGTGTATTCAATGATTATTGCTTATATAAAAGTGAAATAATGACAGCAATGATACAAGGGATGGGAGGAAGAAATCAGGAATACTTTGTGTATTAAAGTTTTCTAGAGAGGGGCACCTGGGTGGCTCAGTGGGTTAAAGCCTGCCTTCGGCTCAGGTCATGATTTCAGGTTCCTCAGCAGGGAGCCTGCTTCCTCCTCTTTCTCTGACTGCTTCTCTGCCTACTTGTGATCCCTCTGTCTCTGTCAAATAAATAAATAAAATCTTTTTTTAAAAAAAGAGTATTTTTTTAAAAGTAATAATAATAATAAATAAAGTTTTCTTGAGAAACAGAACAAATAGTGTGTGTGTGTGTGTGCGCGCGCACACACACACAGAGTGAAGAATTGGCTCACACAATTATGGAGGTTATGAAATCCCAGTATCTGCCATCAGCAAGCTGAAGACCCAGGAAAGGCTATGATGCAATTCAGTCTAAGTTCTTAAGGCCTGGGAGCTAGAGGAGCCAATTGTGTAAATCCCAACTGAACCCAGTAGAAGATGACATGAGGGTGCCTAGGGGCTCAGTCAGTGAAGCATCTGCCTTTGGTTCAGGTCATGATCCCAGTATCCTGGGATCAAGTCCCACATTGGGCTCCCTGTTCAGTGGAGAGTCTGCTTCTCCCTCTTCCCCTGCACTCCCCCTGTTTGTGCTCTCTCTCTCTCTCAAACAAATAAAATCTTAACAAAAAAAAAATATATGTCTTAGCTCAATCAGTGAGACAGGATGGGGGTGACAGAGGGAGGAGGGAGGTAAATTCCTCTTTCTCCTACCGTTTGTTCTATTCGGGCCCTCACCAGACTGGATGAAGCTCACTCATACTGGGGAGGACAAACACTTACAGAGTCCACTAATTCCAATGCTCATCTCATCTAGAAGCACCTCACAGACACACACCCAGAAAAAATGTGTTTAAACTGGGCCCTTGAGCCAGCCAATTTGACACATAAAATTTTATCCAAGCACTTTATATTAACCAAGTATAACCTCTGAAATGGTAAAATGTTATTTGAACGTGTACTTGAATTTGTTGTAAATGTACATTGCAAATGCTAGGACAGCCCCTAAAAATGTAAAAGCATGGTAGCAAAGCCAATTTCATAGAGCCATGAGTATTGACTGCCAAGTTCTTTAGAAATTCTAAGATATGTCATGATTCTAGTATTTTCTTTAGTGGATTAAAGAAAAGAAAATTAAATCAAAAGTCAAAAATTTAAAAAAAAAAAAAAAGAAAGAAAAGAAAAATTCTAAGAGATGTCTGGGTGGCTCAGTTTGTTAAGTGTTTGACTTTTGATTTCAGCTCAGGTCATGATCTCAGGGTCCTGGGGAGTCTGCTTGTCTCCCTCTCCCTCAGCCCCTCTCCCTGACCTTCTCTCTCTCTCTCTCTCTCTCACACACACATAAATAAATAAATAAATAAATAAGTAGTGTTTTTAAAAAGGAAATTCTAAGATATATTTGAGAATCATATTATCTGATATATCTAACAAATTTTTATTTTTAAAAACTCCACTGTGAACATCCTTGTACACGTTTCGTTTCCTGTGTATTGGAACTGTTGAGTCACAGGGTCTTTAGGGGTATCTTCCACTCTGCTAGGCATTGCCACGTTTTTCCCCAAAGTGGGTGACCAATTTGCATTCCACCAGCCGTTCCTGCTATTGCTAGCCATCCTCACTGATACTTCTTACCATCAAACTTTAAAATATTGGGGTATGAAATGAAATAGCTCATTTTAATTTGCCTTCCCATAATTCTAATGTGGTTGATCATCTTTTCATGTGTTCATTAGCCTAAATTCCCTCTTCTATGATTTACCTGCTCATATCCTCATTCATTTTTTCTATTAGTTTGTTTACCTTTTTCCTTACTGATGTGTAGGCAATAAATATATTATGTTATAAATAAGTATCTTTTCTTAGTTTTTGGAATTCATCCTGTCATTTATTTATGGTGCATGTTAAATTTTCATAACATGAACTCCTTACAAATGGAAGTATGACAGTTCCAAAAACACGCTATGTAAACCAAACCTCTGAATTACCCTTCCCTACGTTTACCCCTTTTTTAAATTTCTTTTTCTTTAATAAAGAGCATATGTTCATGGCACAAAATTCAAAATATGCAGAATAAACATAAATAAATCTTCTTCCTTCCTCTGTTCACCAAGACACTCAGTTCCTCTCCCCTAATGCAAACACTAGTGCTAATTTTTTTGTGTATCTATGAAGATAGACCATGTATTGATAAAAATTTATCAATATATTCTTTTTTCCACAAAGATAAAATGCTATACCATTCTATTCCTTGCAGTTTTTTCACAAAATATGTATCTTAGAAATACATATATATGTGTGTGTTTCTAAGCAATCTAGATCATCAGTACAGTACATAGAGTGGCTTCCTTGAACTTCTTTTTCACACGTTCCTAGAATTTAAAATGTATGGGAGAAACTGTACCTAGTAAGAATATGTCTATTCCAAAGCCTAACTTTGATTCCCAGCCCTACTACTTATCAGGAGTAAGTTAATTGTCCTTTCGGTGCCTCAGTTTTCCCTTTTGTAAAAGAAGATAATAATGGGTCCTTCCTCATATATTTGCTGTGAGGGTTAAATTAGATTATATATGTAAAGTGCTTAATACAATACTTGACACACAATAAACATTCAAAAGAGTTCTTATTACTCTCACAAACCATAGTGTATTTAACCAATATTTATTAAAGGGCATTTGTGTTACTTCCAAATGTTTCTATTATAAACAGTACTGTCATGAATATCTTTGTACATAGTCGTCATGCTCATGTATAAATAGGATCAATACATAGAAAATATACAGCAGGATCAAAGGCTGTATGAATATTTTTTTAAAGATTTTATTATTTACTTGAGAGAAGAGAGAGAATGAGCATGATGGTGGGGAGGGACAAGCAGACTCCCCACACTGAGCTCAATCCCAGGACCCAGCGATCATGACTTGAGCTGAAGTCGACAATTAACCGACTGATCCACCCAGGTGTCCCTGCCTGAATTTCCTATATCGCCAGATATTGCTAGGTTATCCTCCAGACAGTTTGTATCAATTTACATTCCCACCAGTCCTGTAAAAGTCTAAATTTCTTTATTTCCTTATCAAATTTTCTTTACCAACTTAATGTCGTGAAAATAGTGGTATATTAACTATGGTTTTATATTTGTCTTTCTCTTATCATGAATGAAGTGTTTTCATGTTTGAATCATTTTCTTTTTTTTTTTTTAAGATTTTATTTATTTACTTGACACAGAGAGAGAGAGAGAGAGAGCACAAGCAGGGGGAGTGGGAAAGGGAGAAGCAGGTTCCCTGCTGAGTGGACAGCCCAACACAGGTCTCAGTTCCAGGACCCCGAGATCATGACCTGAGCCGAAGACATACGCTTAAACACCTGAGCCACCCAACCACCCTGATCTGAGTCATTTTCATTCCTTTTTCTTGAAGTATCCTCATTTTCAGTTAGCCTACAGTCTTTTTCTTTATTGATTTATATGATATCATACATATTTTAAAAAATTAAGTACTTTGTATAATATATTTCATTTTTTCCAGTTTTATCATTTTTCTATGTTTATTATGCTTTTGGCTTTTTTTTAAATTTGCACAAAGTAGAATTAAATCATTTAATGAATTTCAGGGGGGTTATGTCATTTGTGGAAAGGCCTTCTAAATACCAAGGTTATGAAATCATCTCCCATTATTCCTCTAATACTATTATGTTTTCACATTTAATATTTATTTTAATATTTATATCTTCAACCCATCTATTTTAGGGGATACAGGGGTCACCTTTTAAGCTTCTTTTGAAGAAACTAACCAATGTCCCTTAACAATTTATTGAACAAAATATCTTTCCACCATTGACTTAAAATATCACTTTTATATTAAAATCCATATACATTTAACTCTATTTCTTAATTTTTCCATTCCTTTTTTTCATATACCAGTGTCACACTTTTAATTAATGTGGCTTTACTGTGGCATATACATATTAATATGTAGCCAGCAAATTCTTCCTACATCTCTCTCTCTTTCTTCTTTTTTGTTAGAATTTTCCAGGCTGTAGTTCCTTGATCATTTTTCCATATGAAATTTAGAATCAACTTGTGTAGTTAAATCAAAAATAACTTACTAGTACTTCAGCTTAAATTAATTAACTTAGGGAGGAATGTCAGCTTTATAATAATTGTCTTCTTATCCAAGAGTATGGTATTCCTTAACATTTGTCCATGCTTCCTCTGTGTTCTTTAGTAATATTTTAATTTTTTCACATAGATTTTGCAAATTTTTGTTAACTTCATCCCTAGGTATTTCATATTTTATCACTACTATAAATGGGAATTTTATTCTATTACATCTACTAACGACTTGTTAATTGTCTCTTCTTGGAGGCTCATTTTCTTACCTCCAGATCTAATTTTCCATGAAAATTTTCTATTCCTATAATCCATCAAAATCTTCTAGAGCTCTGAGCTGACCAATAGGTACTAACTAAAAGATAATAATAAGTGTCATTATGGTCACAAAAGTAACATAAACATATACCATACCTCCCATTTACTTTAGAAACTTAGACTACAAATTCAAGCTAAAGGACACATAATAGTCACAAAGATCAATGAAACAGAAGAGAGAGCCCAGAAATAAACCCGTGCTTCTATGACAAAGGAGGCCAAGAATATACAATAAGAAAAAGACAGTCTTGGGTGCCTGGGTGCTCAGCCCATTAAGCTTCTGCCTCTGGCTCAAGTCAGGATCTCAGAGTCCTAGGATCGAGCCCCACATCAGGCTTCCTGCTTGGAGGGAAGCCTGCATCTCCCTCTCACTGCTCTCCCTGCTTGCGCTCACTCGCTTGCTCACACACTTTCAATTAAATAAAATCTTTAAAAAATAAAAAACAAACAAATAAATAAATAGAAAAATCCTAACCCATGAAAACTATGAGATAATAGATCCATGTTGTTTTAAGCCTCTAAATTTGTAGTAATTTGTTACAGAAACAATAAAATCTAATACACTATATCAAATCCTGTCCCTGAACATTATAACTATGAACAGTAAATATCACTTAGAGTTTGGTAAATTTATAGTGGAGGTTAGTCCTGAATGAAATATCAGTATAATATAGTTTCAGTCTCTCTCTAAATTTACAGTGTTGTGAAGAGGGAATTTTTATCCAATCTAAGATCCACAGGTACTCCAAAGCTCAAAACTTTGACATAACTCTTTCATACCACATGCTTCAAAACCTAAGTTAAATATTATTCATTAGCATTCAGAATTTGTCTAAGTTGAAATGTTTTCTAAGTGCAAGAGTCTATTTGAAAAACAATAATATTATTTAATTTATAAATGAAAGATGGGATGGGGGAGACCCAGAGTCTTATTTTATAGTAACTCAAATGCCCCATTTATATGTTTCTGCCTCTTCAGATACCCTTGGGGTGTGAATTCCACTGCTTTACTTTTTTTATGGCCAGAGACAAAAATCACAATAGCCTACCTATAATTCCTATAAGATACCCTTGGGGTGTGAATTCCACTGCTTTACTTTTTTTTATGGCCAGAGACAAAAATCACAATAGCCTACCTATAATTCCAGCTATAATAACATTTTCATGGCAAAACTAGTTTTATAGAATTTCACACAATACAGCTATTTAAACACTTATAACCCAGTATAAGCAAAGGTGTAAGTCAGGCTGGAGAAAAGCTCAACCCCATGGAACCTCTGGTGTAAAACATATCTCAGAGTTAGTTTCATATCACCCAGGTGTGTCTGATGCTAGGGGGCAAGGAAGCTGAAGATAACCTTAAAAAGTGTCAGTCATTGGTTAAAGACTGGGGGAAGAGAGGAACAAGTGACAAAAAAATCACCAAGTACTTTCGGGTCTCGGATGATACAAATAATGCAGGTTCTGATAGGCAAGAGCAAATGACCACAAAGACACCAGGTGCTGGCTTGGAAGTGACATTTCATCGGAAACATGCATGTACCAAAGTGGAAAAGAAAACTGAGGATATTGGGCAACCGACTTACGACATAAACCCCACAACCCAATGAGGTAGCTATTAGTTTTATATCCATTTTACAGGTGAAGAGACTGAAATACAGAAAGACTGAGATGTCCAAGATCCTACAGCTGATAAGTGTCAGGCCAGGATTTGAAACTACACCATCTGGCTCCAGAGTCTGCATATTTACCCACTGTATTATTAAAACAAGTAGAGCATGCAGAGGCCCAAGGCAGAACTAAAACCATGGGTAGGAACTAAACAAGAGAGAACAGGCTAGAACCAGGAATGACTAAGATGCCGCACACATGTACCAAAGCAAGGTGATTCCTGTTGGGGGAAGGTAAGTAATTAGATCTTCTGTTACGTGGTTAAGGCTCATCCAGGCATCAGATACTTAGGCTACACCTAATATTCACTTTTGCTCTAAACTTGCAAGTAAGAGAAATTGTTGCAAGTAGGGAAGCAACTATAGGGAGAGGGCAAGAACAAAAGAAACATTTCCCTCCCTCTTCCCTTTCCCTAATTCCAACTACCTCCTTCCCTTCTACACACACAGAGAGAGACAGACAGACATACACGGACACACACACACACAGAAATCTGAAAGACTCTTTCATTTTGATTCTGATATTTACCAAGAATAATTAGAGAAAATTGACATAGATATTAAACTCAACATATCATAGTGAGGACAAATGCCAGAGAATTTCGTATAAGCTGAGTATGCCTATCAAAATAGCTTGGGTTTAACAATTAGCTTTTTCATTAATTTTAAAAGCTGGTTGCTTCAATATATAACTTGAGACAACCTGAGATGATTTGTGATCTGTAAAATATCTCTTTTTGTTAGTCAGATTACCACTAAATGTAATTAGATCTTTCCTCACTTGAATATTGTAGATTTTCAACTTTTAAAGTCTCCATTATGGTTTTCAGCAACAGGCCGGACTGAGGTGTATACTCTCCTCACATAACCAACATAACAAAATGCTGGATAAAATATAAGTCCCAAATTAATTTACATAGCTGGGTAAATAATAATAAAATAGAAAGGTGAATTTTAAGTGCCTGAAATGAAGCAGGAACTCAAAGCAGAGATATAAGTAAAAAAGCAGATACACGGATCCGTAGGGCAGACCTAGGAAAGATGGAAAAAGCTTTCTACATGATAGGAAAACTATGAGAAAAAAAAAATACTACACCCAACAGCATAGACAAATGAGGAAATAATTTCAATCTAGATCTTAGGTTAAAGAAAAAGTAAACCTTGAGTAATTAAAACCCCAAGGCTCAACCATACTTGGATATATTTCTGAATTTAAAAATACTTATCTATTTTATTTTTGTCATAGGCATATACAAATAGACAAACAGAACCCATTAGCGATGCCAGAAAGAGACTACATATACATGGGAACAGGATACATGGCACAGATCACATTAAGAATATCAGAAGAAAAGGGATAAATAGCCAGTGAATTCTGGTAGGCATATTTGATTATCTATAAGAAAAAAAGATAAGCTTAGATCTCTATCTCACACCATACCCAAAAATACATTCCAGATAGATCAAAAACACAAATATAAAAAATCAAGTCTTTCAAAAAGTATAGGAGAATATTTTTATGAAATTTGATTAGGAAATTATTTCTTAGACATAGCATAAAAGGCACAAACCACAAGAAAAAAAAGGGGGGGGGGACTGGGAAAATTGGAATGGTAGAACGCACCACTGTGAAAATATTTGCTGCCCCTCCCTACCAGGTTCAACTGTGGGAGATTATATACCATCATCCCATGTCACTTGCTTTCACCAATAAAATGAGGGCATAGTGATATGTGCCCCTTGCAAAGAGAAGCTTAAGAGACTTCTCTTATTTGGTAAAAAATGTTGACATTGTTAAATCAGGTAGTGAATAGTAAAATATCAAGTTTTACTGAAGCCTGTGATCCTGGAAAACAGTGATGGTTGAAGAAATCTCCCTACCCAACTCTTTCATGTTCTGGGAAAATGGCTTACTGCAAAGCAGCACTGGTCTCTACGTATACTAGATAAGACTCACAGATGCCCCTTTGTTTATCTTAGATATGGCCAGATACAGATCTTCCAAATTGCCATTCTTTGCCTCATGAATGCTTAGCTGAAACTTTTGACCCAACTGAAGAGTCAGAACAAAATGCATGTTAATCAAACTGTGGTTAAGCCTTTCTCCCAGTTCAGGTCCCTGAACTTCAGCAAGCAGACAACACTTTCTTCACACACCCTCCTCAGAATGGGCTAGCCACAGAGTAGAATGTTCTCTAATCTACTATGCAGTTTTGCTAGTCTTTCATCCCAGTTCCCCACACCTTTCTATAAAACAAAGTCCCTTTCTGCATAATTCTTGAGATGCCTGCAGATCTTACAGTCAGAACATTCTCTCTATTGCAGTAGTTCCTTTCCCTATCTTGCAATATCTTCTCACATAAATTCTCTCCTAATTTTTGATTTTTTATTGGACAGTTCAGATACATGTACTTTTTTTGCATTTTGAATATTTCATGATACAAGATAAATTTTGAAAAACCCTTATTAAATAGAAAAAGTAGTTGACTAAAAAGTTGAAACAATTGTTTTTCAAAATGTCTTGATAAAAATGGCAATAGCAGGGGCACCTGGGTGGTTCAGTGGGTTAAAGCCTCTGCCTTCAGCTCAGATCATGGTCTCAGGATCCTGGAATCAGGCCCCGCATCAGACTCTCTGCTCAGCAGGGAGCCTTCTTCTACATGCCCCCCACCCGCTGTCTGCCTCTCTGCCTACTTGTGATCTATCTCTCTGTCAAATAAATAAACAATATCTTTAAAAAAAAAATGGCAATAGCAGATGTAGGATTAAAAATTCCTGACTGACAGATACCTGGGTGGCTCAGTTGGTTGGGCCACTGCCTTCAGCTTGGGTCCTGATCCCCAGGATGGAGTCCCACATCAGGCTCCCAGCTCCATGGGGAGTCTGCTTCTCCTTCTGACCTTTTCCCCTCACGTGCTCTCTCTCACTCACTCTCAATCTCTCTAAAATAAATAAATAAAATATTTAAAAAAAAAAAAGAATTCCTGATTGACCAGGTTGGTCAGGGAACTCATATGAAATACCAGTGAAGGAAAAGAGAATGTTAAATCTGGGAAAGAAATGATTCAGATAGCAGAGCACCTATCTTCTAATATAAAAAAGGGTTATTATGTGGGAGAATAGAAGTTCCCGTGTATTGCCATTAAGCAGAAGTGTGATTAAAACAAAAACAACAACAACAACAAAAAAGTAGAGGTGGGATTGGTAAACAAAAATTTTAGAAAGTCTTCTGCACAATCAGATAAAGAACTCTCTAACCAAGTTGTCCAAAAGTGGAATGGGCTACTGTGAAAGCCACAAGCACTTCACCAGTGCCAGAGTCCAGACGTGATCTGTATAAACACTTAGAAAGCAAGTATTGAATGGTTAGTAGACCATGTAACCAGCTTCTGGATACTATGATTCTGTCCTCTGGACAGAAAGTACCTGAGTGAACTTTATTTGAAGAATCAGGCATCACTAATTGACAATATTTTCCAATGGCCAGTAATTTCCAGTCTCATTAAACACAAGTAGCAGAAAGAAGGTAGCAGATACCTTCCATTGGGAGCTATATGCTTTAAGAATTTTTTTTTAAAGAGGAGAAGCAAAATCAAAATAATCAATACACAAAAGAAATCTCTCTTTCATCAGATTGGGCTCATAGAAAGAAACAAAAATAACTCATAACTCCCAAACACCAGATGTAGCTATGCTTCTGTCTTTAATAGTACTGTATCCATCTTCGAGCTTTCATAAGACCAAGAAAACTGTAAAAAAAAAAATGTGAACTCCACCAAATTATGTGATGACTGAATGTTAGGGCTTTTTCTGAAAAAGTCTTAATAAGAAACTGAATGACCGTGTCAATCAATCCAACATAATTAGACAATACAAGGTTCTGGAATAGCAAAAGAAAATGATAGCTGATTTAAGAGTTAAGCAACTCTTTTAGATTAAAAAAAAAAAACTGTTTTGCAGATTTCTCTGTCAATTACTTTCATATTCCAGCCTCCATGACCATGAAAGGCACACAAGGGGTATAATTATATTTCACAGAAGCTGTTCTTGTTTTAAATCTACCCTTAATATAAAGCAGCCAACAGAGGAAATTATATTTAATAAGACATCTGGCTTCTAAGTGAAGATGCATCCTATTTTTATTCTAAAATAATTTTAATTTTATTTGTAATTGAAATACAAAATTGATGTCATTTGGAATTTCCTGTCCCAGAGAATTATATTTACAAAGAAAATACCAGAATACGTTCATGGTGCAAGATTATGCTTTTATGACAAGTCTGAATAGATATTTTGACATTAACATCTTCTAGGAGAATTCAACTTCTTTTTATTCATGGGATTATGTTTGCTTTCACCAAAATAAATAACATAGGATATTTAATTTATCTTATTATGATGTCTTTTTATTTTAATATTTATCTATTTCCTAATCTTTTTAATCTATTTGTTTTCTCCAAAGTTAATATTTTTACTTATACCTCTTTCTGTTAAATAAAACTTCTTCATCTGTTTGCATTTCATTCCCCTATTTTTTGCCTCTTTTCCTTTCCTCTTATCTGTCTCTTGTTCCTTCTTTATTTTATCTTTGCAACCAAAAGAATTCATAACTGTGTGGTGCCAAGGGAAAGAACTAAACATTAGTAGAATGAGTTACTTTGCATACAGAAAATCCTCCTTTAAGGAAAGACCAAAAAAGATTTTTAAGAAATTATCATAGAAGATAGTTAAAAGGTGAAGTGAAACAATAATAAAAAGAATGCCCAAATAAACCAAAGTAAAAGTCACACTACTCAAAAGTCTAGCAATTAGGATTAGTGGCTATTATATTTGCCAACACGAAGCCCAAGTTAGAAGTTCTATTTTTAGTAAAATACTTACTGATGTTAATTAAAAATGAAAAAAATTAGGGGCACCTGGGTGGCTCAGTTGGTTGAGTGACTGCCTTCAGCTCAGGTCATGATCCTGGATTTCCAGGATGCAGCCCCACATTGGGGCTTCTCCTCTGCCCTTTCCTCTCTCGCTCTCCCTCGCTCTCCCTCGCTCTCCCTCGCTCTCCCTCGCTCTCCCTCGCTCTCCCTCGCTCTCCCTCTCTCTTGCTCTCCTCGCTCTCAAATAAATAAATAAAATCTTTAAAAAAAATTAAAATATTTAGTGTTTAGAGTACAGATGTAAGGAAAATTTGATATTATGGGGAAA
Organism: Mustela putorius furo; assembly: GCF_011764305.1. NCBI lineage: Eukaryota > Metazoa > Chordata > Mammalia > Carnivora > Mustelidae > Mustela > Mustela putorius. Next base: position 4,725,697 of record NW_025421367.1, on the reverse strand, counting down.
TTGTCATTAAGAAAAGGTTATTTCCTAAGTGTCCAACTGATCTATTCTTAGAAAATAAATCAACTCATGAAAACTGAATCTAGTGAAACCCTCTACCCAAAGCAATCTCTTCTCAAAATAATTGGCCTTTTATGTCTTCTTCAAATTATATATACAGTCTTTCCTAAGGTCACCTGAAAAGTAAAAATATATTTACAATTTAAAATAAAGTCAATTATATGACAAATGTTGTTACCCTATAATATAAGACATTTTACCACATCATCCTTGTTATCATATATGCTATAATACAAATTTCAGGAAGATCCAATAGTCTATTTGTTAGCATGCTGAAATGCAGCTGGCTCAATTAAAATGCCTGAATGATGCTTTTACCTGCAGCAGAAATTGCTATATTATTACTGCAATGCATCTGTTATATTTTTACTTTTTTTTTTAAACAAAGATGAACCCAGGTGATTTCTGGATGACTCTCTAACATGAACCAAGAAGGATAATTGTAGAAACTAAAAATGGAAATAAAATATGTGGAACCTGGACTAATTCGAGAATTTTGCCTTTGAATGAAATTAGCCAACTGCTTTTCAAGAGTTTAGGATTTGTGGCAGTTATTAAGAAAATTTCATAACAACATTCATCAAAATAAAACAATTGCCATAATAAACAATGTCATAATAAACTTATTGCATATATCAAATCAAATACAGAAAAATCTAATTAAGTTCAGGAAGAATCAAAATTGAGTACAGGAAGCTGAAGTGCATTATATATCAAATTCTAATTTCAGCTGTTTTTCATCTTTAAATTGATGAACGTTCCAAGTTAAAGAGTTTTCCTTTTTAGAAAAATAGAACTCTCAGAAGTATATAAACTTACTTTGATAATAGAAGTTCACTTTAGGGGCACCTGGGTGGCTCAGTGGGTTAAGCCTCTGCCTTCAGCTCAGGTCATGATCTTAGGGTCCTGGGATCGAGCCCCACATTGAGCCCCACATCGGGCTCTCTCTCAGCAGGGAGCCTGCTTCCCCCCTTCCCCCCCACCTGCCTCTCTGCCTACTTGTGATCTCTCTCTGTGTCAAATAAATAAGTAAAATCTTTAAAAAAAAAAAAAAGAAGAAGAAGAAGAAGAAATTCACTTTAGTCCATTAAAATACTTTTTTCCAGTAGGCTAATATTGTGTCTTCCACAATCTTATTTTCCCACAATGTTTTCAATCTAATAAAAACAACTCTAAATAGTATTTATGGATCTTATTAAGAGATCTTCAAATACAATGACTTAGCAGGTTTATTCAATTATCCATTTGTGAACATCTGAGAGGAGTAATTTGGCATTTTACTTATACAATGAGGCAAAAAAAAAAATTGCAGACTACAAAGAACAGATAAAGTTGTAGACTGCAATACAAGGTTAAATTCAAGAAATATGTAAAATATTATATACATAAATACATAGGGAAAAAATATTCGCTGGCATTTTTCAGAGGAAATAATATCATATCTGATTCACTTTTACTTGGCAATGAAAATACTGTTTCTTTAGATGTTCTATCTAAGACCTATGAAAAGTTTGAAGTCTTTCTAAATGTTTTGCTTGGAAATAGTGGCCTTAAAATATGTTGAAACCACAAGCATTGTATTTCTATTTGGAAGGAGCCAAAACTGGCCATATTTCAACAAATATCACATAACAGCTATAGACATTACCTTAGAACAACAGAACTGAGTTTTACAAAAAGAGAAAACCACTTTCATCAAAAACTGTGTAAGTTTTCTTAATTGTAAGAAGTCTACTCAAACTATATACATATAGAGAGGTTTTTTTTATTTAAAAAGAAAAAAATATCAGAAGTATTTCGAAAGGACTCAAAGGCAGAAATTACAGTCAGATTTCCATAGCTGAGTCTTACAAATTGGACTGAGATCAGGAAGTAGTCTTTCTTCTTCTCCTCTCAGCCTAGTTTTTTCTGTTCCTTCACTCCCTTGACTCAAACACAGCCATGCCTTCCAGCCCTAGCAAATTTATCAACTCATCTGTATTTCTGTGTCCAAATTAAAAACCCTCATTAGAAAGAATCTAAACTGGTTCAATCTAGGCAATGATTTGGTTCTCTCTTGTTCTGATGCCTGCCCCTGGCCCACCAGCTGAGGTCAGTAAGGGTCAGGGATTTGTAATGTATCTCTTGTTGGGCTGGCAGGAAGGGCTACCAAAGATGGCGAAAGTTCCCGCCACAAGACCTGAGCTCGGACAGGAGAACAAAGGCCCAAGCAGGAATCTGAGACCCCCGCCCCGGGCTCCTGTGGACCAATGGGATCCCGATGAGTGGCAGGATATCCAAATAAGGGAAACTTGCCAAAAGACCCCTGAGCTTCCTCCGAGACCCCTTAAAAGCCCCCTCCTCTCTGCCTTGGGCGCGACTTCTGCCACTCTGCTGTCCAGAGTGGCGGAACCTTGCCCGAGGGTGCCCACCTCCTCCCGGCACAACTTTCCTGGCTCCCCTTCTCCTGAGCCCTGAAACTTCGCCGGAGAGCGTTTTTAATAAATCTTGCCTTGCACCCACTTTGCCTGGTGTTATCTTTATCTCGCCAGAAAAAAACTTTACATTTGGTGCCGAAACCCGGGAAGGAGATTGAGCCCCCACACAGTGGGGAGGCTCTCTCCTTTCCCTGGCCGAACCGGACCTGCCTTTCCGAACGCCACTTCCGAAGCTGTGGTGAGTTTCCCCGATTCTGCGCCTCCTTCCGGAAAGCCCTGCCCTAATCCCGGCCGCGTCAGGGTGGACCCCGCCGGTCACCAGGTGCCCTCCGTGACTCCGAGAGGCTGGGAGACGTCCTAAACTCTACGGCAGTCGACACAGTTTTTCCGCAACCCAGTGGTGGACGAGGGGACGCCTTCCTCCAGCCCTCGGGTTGCCCGGCAACAAATCGTGGGGACTTCCCAATCCAAATTCGACCCTAAAACATCCCGGGGGTGTTTTAGGCCTGCTGGCCAATCTTAAAACCCTGGAACTGGACCAGGACCTGCAAAAACGACGTTACTGTACTGTCGCTTGGCCACAATACCGATTAGACAATCAGTCCCAATGGCCTCTGGAAGGCACGTTTAACTATCAGACTTTTATGGACCTAAATAACCTTGGCAGACACCAAGGCAGATGGGGCAAGGTCCCTTATGTCCAGCTTTCTGGACTCTGCACTCTCGCCCCTTCCTCTGCTCTCACTGCTCCACCTCTCATGTCCTCTTGGCCCACTCCCCTCCCCCTACCCTGCCACCCACTGCTCCCAAAGACTCGGACCTCTCCTCCCCATCTCCTCTCTCTGAACCCCCAGAGAGCTTCACCCATCCACTGACAAGAGGGCCTCTGGTTCCTCCTCCTCCTCCTCTTTACCACGATCCTTCACCCCAAGGTCCCTTAAATTCAGGATTTCTGAACCAGCGCTCTCGTCTACCCCTCCTTCTCCCCCTCCCCACTCCTATCCGAACTCCTGACAAATTTATCCGCAGTAAACGGGAAACTCCAATCAAAGTTTACTGAAGGTCAAATAGGCTCTTGTTATTTGTTAAAATCTGCTAGCAGAGAGATGACTAGAACTGTTGGTTAATTGTGTGTCTCGGAGTTTTAATGGGTCATTCTTAAGGTAGCATTCAAAGTCTTTGGTAACCTTTAACAGAATGGGATAAAATACCTTTTGTGCTTAATTGAATTCTGTTGTAACAGCCGCAGGGCTACTGTTTGAGCTAGATCCTTTCGTAAAGAATGGAAGGGGAGACTGATCACCTCCCATTAGCCAGGGATACCCAAAGGGGAGGGTGTCCAATCTGTTTGAATCTGAAGAGTGCCTGACTGCGTGAATGTGTCTGTGTGGCTCCAGCCGCACTAGGGCTCGAAAGCCCCCCCCCCGAGTTAGTCTGCCCCCCAAGGGAGGTTGCTGGAGTTGAGGAAGTTGTTTGAGTTCATGTGCCCTTCTCTCTACAGGACCTTTCCCAAATTGAGAAACGTTTGGGCTCCTTTTCAGCCAGTTCTGATAACTATATTAAAGAATTCCAATATCTGGCCCAAGCCTATGACCTCACCTGGCATGATTTACATGTGGTCCAGACCACCACCCTCACCATAGAGGAGAGGGAACGCATCCAGGCTGCTGCCCAGGAGCACGCGGATCAGGTCCAGCTCACTGATGCTGCCATGCCAGTTGGAGCCCGGATGGTCCCAGCTGTAGAACCAGGTTGGGATTATCAGGATAGCCAAGATGGCCACTGGCGCCGCGACCACATGGTCCAGTGTCTCATAGCCGGCATGCGGGCAGCCTCTAATAAGGCCATTAATTATGACAAGATTAGGGATATTGTCCAGGCCCCTACGACAACCCCACCATGTTTCTTAACCAGTTGACCTAACCTTTAACCCCGTACACTCGCGTGGACCCTGCCTCTCCTGCGGGGGCCACGGTACTGGCTACTCATTTTATCTCTCAATTGGCACCAGATATACAGAGAAAGTTAAAGAAGGCTGAGGAGGACCCTCAGACCCCCATTTCTGACTTGGTGAAAATGGCATTTAAGGTCTTTAATTCCCGTGAGGAGGCGGCTGAGCTTAAACGACAAGCCATATTCCAGCAAAAGGTTCAGTTGCAGACCCAAGCCTTGGTAGCAGCCCTGCGGCCGGCCGGCTCCGGGAGCCAGCAGAGAGGGGCAACCAATCGCACCCGGCTGGGGGGCCTGTTTCAAATGCAGGGCCGAGGGACATTGGGCTCACCAGTGCCCCAATCCAAAGCCGCCAACTCGGCCTTGCCCTCAATGCCATTTGATGGGCCACTGGAAATCCGACTGCCCTAACCTCGGGGTATCTTCGGCGCCTCAACGTGGGGGACCCCCCGAGATAGTAAGTCTGGCCTTTCAACTGCTTGGATTGGAGGACGACTGACGAAGCCCAGACTCAGCCACCCCTCTCAACCAGGCCGAGCCCAGGGTTATGCTCCAGGTAATGGGTAAGTCCATCTCTTTTTTGCTGGACACAGGGGCTACCTACTCTGTTCTGCCTTCCTACTCGGGACTTACTCGAACCTCACCAATTACTGTTATGGGGATCGATGGGACCTCCTCCAATCCTAGGGTGACCCTTCCCCTTACCTGTAGCCTGGATGGGTTTCCCTTCCCCCACTCGTTCCTATGATTCCTTCCTGCCTGGTCCCTCTACTGGGTAGGGACATTCTCCAGAAACTAAGGGCAACTATCTGCCTCTCCCCTTCCTCCCCTCTATCCACCTCAACCCGTCTCATCCTACACCTCTCCACTCCCTCGACCCTCACTCCAGATGACCTACCTACTGTAGACCCTCAGGTGTGGAACACCTCAGAACCCATCATCACTTCCCACCTTACCCCGGTTAAAGTACAGCTTAAGGATAACTCTAAGTTTTCCTCAAGCTCAGTTCCCTATTTCCTTAGCCCACCGCCAGGGCCTGAAACTATCATAGAACGGCTTTAACGTCAGGGACTCCTGATCCCCATCATTTCCCCCTGTAACACCCCATCCTCCCAGTACGCAAGCCCTCAGGGGCTTATCGACTGGTACAAGACCTTAGGCTTATCAACGAGGTCGTGGTCCCCCTCCACCCAGTCGTTCCTAACCCTACTGTCTCGCGTTCCCCCAAACACCTCTCACTTTACTGTACTGGAGCTAAAGGACGCTTTTTTCACTGTCCCCTTGCACCCTGATTCCTATTTTCTTTTTGCCTTCACCTGGGAGGATCCTGACATGCATGCTTCTGGACAATTAACTTGGACTGTTCTACCCCAGGGGTTCAGGGACAGCCCTCACATTTTCGGCCAGGCCTACAGACTTAACAGCAGTGCGTCCTTAAGGCCAGTACTCTACTACATATGTGGATGACCTCCTCCTCTGTAGCCCCTCCCTCTCGGTCTCCCAAGACGACACCTCCACCCTACTTAACTTTCTGGGGGCCAAGGGATATCAAGTACCCCCCTCTCGGGCCCTCAACATGACCTTAGGGCAGCCCATCACGGTCTACTCTCCCCACCGACTCACAGACCTCCTTAGCCACCGATCTCTGGTCCATCTGACTCCTCGTCTCCAGATATTCCATCTGCTATTCCTAGAGAACCCACATCTCTCTCTCTCTACCTCCCCCCGCTTAAACCCTGCAACTTTACTGCCTATACCCTTGCCAGATAAGGGGTGGATCTACATCCAGGACAGGATTGCCCTGCCAGGCAATCTGGTGCACACCTTGATTACTGACATCCACCAATCCCTCCATAGTGGCCCATAGGCTCTCCACTAATTTCTTCAGCCATTGTTCTATCATCCTTCCTTATCTAAGGTAATCGAAGTTGTCCACAGGGCTTACAAAACCTGTTCTGCCGTGAATTCACAAGGAGGAATCCAGGGCCTAACCAACAGCTCCGAGGTCATCAGCCGGGGGAAGACTGACACCTGGACTTCACTCCCATGCCTCGCCATAAAATACATTCACAGGCTGGATCGAAGCATACCTCATGGCCCGGGAAACAGCGGACATAGTGGCTACAATACTCATCGAGCACATCATCCCGAGGTTCGGATTGCCCCAGACCCTCCAGTCGGACAACGGACCTGCCTTCATCTCCAGTGTAACCCAACAGGTAGCTGAGATCCTCAACATAACCTGGAAACTTCACATCCCATACCACCCATAGTCATCGGTAAGGTAGAAAAGGCCAACGGGCTGCTCAAAGCCCAACTCACCAAACCTATCCTAGAAACCCATCTTTCCTGGCCTACACTTCTGCCTATGGCTCTCACCAGACTCCTGGCTACACCCCGCGGATCTTCAGGCTTAAGCCGGGGAGGGCCCTTTCCCCGCCTCTTTTATCCTATCTACCTTACCTCACTTACGTTGTAGGGATACCCCTCCCTATTGACTGGCCACTCCCCAACTTCAGGGCCACAAATAATACGGTCCATATGGGCCCCATCGGGGGAAACATATATATTATTAATGTGTCCTCCCTTACCACCGCAGCGGCCATATCACTAACTCCTCCCTCCTGTACTGTACTCCCTCGGGAATATTTCTCTTGTGCCCTCAGGGAATCTATCGCTGCCTGACCACTAACGACTCCCTGGGCTGTATATTCATTCTACTATCTCCTTCTACCACCATCTACTCTGAATCCCAGCTGCTGTCCATCCTATTTCCCCAACACCATGGAGGAAGGGCTGCCTTCCTCCCATTCATAACAGGGGCAGGAATAGCCACAGGGGTGGCAACTGGAACAGCGGGGATAGGAACCTCCATAGACTTTTTTCTTACAAACTCTCCTAAGCCCTGAATGATGACATGGAACGGGTTGCTGACTCCCTCACAGCCCTACAGACGCAAGTCACCAGCCTGGCAGCCTTAGCTCTACAGAACCGACAGGCCTTAGACCTTCTGACCGCCGAAAAAGGGGGGACCTGCCTATTATTAAATGAAGAATGTTGTTACTTTGTTAACCAATCATATAGTTACCTCCAGGATCAAAGAACTCAGGGATCGGATCCAAGCACAGTGGCGAGACACATCCTCCTGGGGCCTGGACCCCTACAACTGGGTAACCTGGCTGCTCCCTCTGGCGGGACCTGTATGCATAATCCTCCTCCTAATCTCAGTTGCTCCCTGTCTTTTCCAGTACTTGCAGGGTCGCCTACAAGAACTTGCCTGAGTATCTGTCAATCAACTCCTCCTCCAGCCCTACTCTCGCCTGCCCACTTCCGACTACCCCCATGACGACGCCCCCTGTCAGCAGGAAGTAGCCAGAACCGAGTCGACGCCCCTGACAGCATTATATTAAGCAAAAGGTTGGAATGTTGGGCTGGCAGGAAGGGCTACCAAAGATGGCGAAAGTTCCCGCCACAAGACCTGAGCTCGGACAGGAGAACAAAGGCCCAAGCAGGAATCTGAGACCCCCGCCCCGAGCTCCTGTGGACCAATGGGATCCCGATGAGCAGCGGGATATTCAAATAAGGGAAACTTGCCAAAAGACCCCTGAGCTTCCTCCGAGACCCCTTAAAAGCCCCCTCCTCCCTGACTTGGGCGCGACTTCCGCCACTCTGCTTTCCAGACTGGCGGAACCTCGCCCGAGGTTGCCCACCTCCTCCCGGCGCAACTTTCCTGGCTCCCCTTCTCCTGAGCCCTGAAACTTTGCCGGAGAGCGTTTTTAATAAATCTTGCCTTGCACCCACTTTGCCTGGTGTTGTGTTTATCTCGCCGGAAAAAACTTTACATCTCTAACTGCCAAAAATGCCCTTTCCCTCTGGAAAGGAAAACTCCCAGAGAAGTGATTTGGACAACAAGTCATGCTACCTTCCAGAGATAAATGCTATTAACCATTCAGTCTGGGTGCTCTTAGGTGGCTCAGCTGGTTGCTGTCAGACTCTTAACTTTGGCTCGGGTCATGATCTCAGTATCCTGGGATCCAGTCCAGCATCAAGTTCTATGCTCAACACAGAGTCTGCTTACCCCTCTCCCTCTGCTCCACCCCTCAACTCATGCTCTCTTTCTCAATCTTTAAAATAAACCAGTATAATCTTAAAAGCAAAAACAAACAATTCAAACAAACAATTCAGTCAGGTCCCACATGTTTCTATGCATATATATGTGCCTTGTTATTCATATATGGGATCATGCACTACATATTATTTTAGCAGTTTTTTTAACTTTCTCTATATCTTGTATTTATTTCCACCAGGAATTCAATCTCATCAAACTTTGAAGGCTTTTGGTATATCATTGACACTCAGTTATTTGTCAGAGCTGAATGAAGTAGCTATAAGCATACATTTGACTATTTTTCTGGTTAACATGTAAAGTTTTAAAGGTTTGTGGAGGGCAATCTCTAGCAGAGATTAAACAGTGTTAACATAGCTTGCATATACCAAGACCTCCTGAGACCAAATCCATGATGTTAAAATTAATAAACTATTTTGAAAAACAAAGCATGTAATTAACTTACTATTATATAATGAAATGAAGCCCAAGTGAAATACTTAAATTGGAGTTATTATGAATCAGAACTCAGCAGTTGTCCTTCAAAAACATAGACATGTCCAAACATGACTCAGCAAGTTCCATTATTGTATTACTATGGTACTATTACATGGTACTATTGTATGTACCAGAATACACTGAAAATGTTTCTTGCACCAAATATCCTACTGGTCTTGAAAATATGTCTCTTCTATCTTCATCATCACCCTTGCCCACCTCACCCCACTACACCCCAGTTTAATTCACAAAACTAGAAAGCGTGTGGAAGACAAAGTATTGACTAATACAGTACTTGACACAAAGTGAGCCTTCTATAGAAGCTTGAATGAACATATAAATAAAGGTATAAATATATGAGTGAACACATTCTGACCGCTCTCCAGGAGTTTTGGTAAATACCCGCCTTCCACCCTGGCATAAGATGAGGAAAACAACGTTTGAAAATAAAGGTGATAAAAACTTGTAGCCATTGGCATTAAAATCTGCTCACCGTAATCCCTTCCCAAATTCAATTGGTCAAACAGAGCTCTGAGGCTGCAGAATTGTTCCTGTGAAAGTAGGGGAGTAAAAACCTTCCCCACTGTTACTCCCACCTCCGCACTTCTACAACTTGCAGCCTCCATTCCTCTTGTTTACCCCCTAATTAGTATCCATTAAAAATATCTGGTGAGGTTCTCTTCTATTATTTGAGTGTTGACCCTAGCTGTGACACATAAAAAACCTTCCGGAAGTCTCTCTCCTGTAGTGAGTTAAATACTTAAAGAGGCTTATTTGTTCTCAAGGCTGAGCAACCACTTAATTCCATTACAATGGAAAGAGCTGTTTAAAGGCAAGTATGAACTGCTAGAAACAGGTGCCTGAGATAACAGGGCGGTCTTACCATTTTAAGAGAACAAAGAATTCAAATTAGCTGCTTGAAACCTTCTGTTAAAAACCACCAACCTGACAAGTTCACCTCTGGACTCTTGATTTTCTACGTTTTTGGCACTTTTGAGTTATTTCCTTTCACTACTTTAAAGTCAAGTGGAAGTAAATCATGGAGTTTTAGTAATTCTACATGAAAAGCCATAGAAAAGAACAAGAGTAATGAAAGAGAAGGGGGAAATAGTGCAGTTTCTAATAAACTTCTCCAAAAATTTGAAATTTATTTCACAATACAATTAAGTATAATATTTCGGAATCATTCTAAATGATGTAATGCTGCCCTTGTTTATTCACAAAGATTCTTACTAGCTTAAAATTAAATTATAACAGGTATTAAAGAGGGCACTTGTGATGAGCACTGGGTGTTATTTGTACATGCTGAATCACTAAATTCTGTAACTGGAACCAATATTACACTGTAGGTTAACTAGAATTTAAATAAAACCTTGAAAAGGGGGTTTTGGAAAAGAAGAAAAAAATTTTAAAATAAATTATAAAATAGACATTTTTGCTGAAATGTACACTCCTGCCTAATTTATTTGCAGGGAGATAGGACAGATGGACATTGTTTTATAACTCTTAAATTCTCTGCTGTGCCTAACATAGTGGTAGGTGATTGTGAATTGTTAAGTTGAAATTTTGTAATGATACCCAAGCTTAGTGCTACTAGTTTTCATTTCAAACAACAGTCAGACGAAGAAAATAAATCCTACTTGCAGAACACAATGCTATATTAAGTCAGTGTCCTAAACACTACACTTCTTTTTTCCTTTCTCTTTTTACCCTCATTTCTACTTACTGAGAACAAGAGAGGGTGACAGGGAGCCGGAGAGACAGAGAGAAAGCTCCTGCCATCCTAAAAGAGCGTGCTTTATTCTAACAATGAGAAACTATTACCTATTGACTTTCCTTTTCCAATAAACACTGTTTTGACAAAAGAAAGGACCCGAAGCATCTACAAATTACAAAGCACGAACTCAGTCAACTTTGGGACTAAATCATAGCAGACTTTTTTTAACTCCTTACCATTAAATCTGCTCATCCTGCCAGAATGTGTTGTTGAAATTTTACACATGGAGCTCAAGAGAATAAGGCACAGTGCTCTAGCACTCTTGGTTATGTCTGGGATAACAGCCTAATGAAGGATGGAAGCATGAAAATTAATATAAAATAGATTCTTGCCACCTAACAGAGATTTGAGTTTATTAGATTTCTTGTTCACCTGATACTTTTTTTGTTTGTTTGTTTTGTTTTGTTTTTGTGGCAGGCATGAGATGTTCAGCTTTCCTAAGAGCTAATTCTTGGATTTGGATAGTGCAAGAAAGAATTCTAACTGTTACAGCAGGGGTTAAAATGTGCAAATGCCTGCAGCAATTCTCTCTCTGACTAAGCTGTCAAAACACTGAAATTGTGTCCCTGTTGGTCCTCACTTCCTCCTCCACGCTTCCTCCTCCACCCTCTCCCTGCAAGGGCTCCCAGCACTGAATCTTTGTCAAAAGAGAAGACACAGTAGGATTAGCAAACTATACCTTTCTAAAAGATTGCCACCTTTTTTGTGTTCCTTGTCATGTTTATTTCCTTATGTCATTTTTGTATAATCCTTGCTGGTTCTTTTTAGTATGATTTAGTGGGAATGTCCATATTTTAGATTAGTTAATGATTTAACAAAAGACATTACATTAGGTTAGTGATTGTGCTTTAAAAAAATCCGAATAACTGGGGACTGTCACTGTCTCTGAACCACGAGGAAAATAACCACTTTGCAGAATCACTTTATAAGTACTTCCAACTGGTAGGTGAGAATGTGGAATAAACTGTAGCAGAGAGACTTCATTAAACATGTTGCTGAAATACTAAAATGTGTACAAGGGAACAAAGGGTAATACAAAGAATGCTGAGCCACAAACATTACCTTAAAATTATAAATAATTAAATAAATGTTATTAAAATAGAATATAGTATATAATAAACATACCGTGCAAAAATTATTAAAATGTTAGAAAATATTTATTATTAAGCATCTGCCAAGAGCCAGGCTCTACTATGCCTCTGATTATTGCATTTAATCTTCACACATCTGACAGTCACTGAGTGCCTACACTGTGCTAAGTCCTGGAATACCAAAATGAAAGACTCAATCTTTGTCTCTGTAGTAGCTCACAGTCTAGGGAGGGGGAAATGACCAGTAAACAGTTGTGAAATGAGGTTCCATGGACCTCTGCACACTCACAAAGGAATCTAAGGAAGAACATCCAGCCGTGATTGAAGGAGTTGGACATATTCACCAAATACCGCTTTGTGGAAAAGAAAAAAGGAGTGGGGAGGCAGGGGAGGAGGGGAATCCCAGCCTTAAAGAATGAGAGTTAGACAGAAGATAAAATGGTTGGGTGGAAACAAGAGAAAGAGGGAAGCTTCTTCAGGCCAAGGATGTAGCACTACAAAGGCAGAGAATTATGAGACAGCAATTCGTATTTGGGGGAACTACAAGTGATCGTTATTAAAGCTCAGGCTGGAAGATGAGGGGAGGAGGCATTAATGCAAGGCTTGGTGTACCATGTTAAAGAGTGTGAGCCTTTCCATGGAGCCAGAAAAAACAATGGGATTTTTAAACAGAGTAGCTAAATAACTGCATTTTTAATTTAGAAATAATGATAATCATAGATCTCCCGTACTGAGTGCTCTTCTGTGCCATTCATTTTATATCTTTTTTTTTTTTTCTTTTTAGTAAGCTCCACAATGTGGAGTTGAACTCACAAGCCTAAAATCAAGGGTCACTCTATGCTCTATGTATGGAGCCAGCCAGGCAACCCTATATGATTCATTCTTATTTAACTGTCTTAACCATGTTATAAGTAGGCATTATGTCCATATTTTATAGATAACTGATGTTCAAAAACTTTAAGAAACTTGCCCAAATTTATCTAGCAGCTAAGGACAGAGGCTGAATTTCACAATGTTCTCATTTTCCCACCCTAGCTCTCAAAATAACTGTGATGTGGTTAGGAGCAGGTGCTGTGGCGACCCACTGACTGGGCTTGAATTCCCTGCCACTTTACTTTCATGTGACTGTACAGCTTGTGCATTTCATCATCCATAAAATGGGGATAATAAAACCCATTCAAAGAGAAATGAAGATATATAAGGTGGTGCACAAAGCAGTTAGCATAAAGCCTACCCCAGAACGTAATCCTAACCACCAGTAGAGTATGGTACTAGACTAGCCACTGTGCTTGCGTGTGTTTTATACAGCCACGTAAATATTTTTAAAAACCAGACAAGGTGGGCATTATCTTCATTTTATAGATTTAAAAAAAGAGAGAGAAAGAAACCTGAAACTTAGAGAAATTCAGTCACTTGCAAAAAAGACATATAACTAAATGACAAAACTGGCTCTGCTCTAAAAGGTATACTCTTTTTCATAATACAGAATATCGTGTACCAGAAATTGTCTCTTGTGCACTATACAGGATAAATTAAAGAGATAAGATAGGAGGCAGGGCGTAGAATATTTAAGAGGTTTTGTATAAACCTAAGGGAAATATGTCAAGAGAGTGAATTAAGTTAGTGTTTATGTGAAGTAAAATAAGTCAGTTAAGAGACATTGACAAGACTGAATGAATAAGACTGGAATGGCAGACTGAATGTTGAGAAGTAAAGAAGAGAACTCACAAGGACTTTCTGGGTTTTGGTTTGGGTACTGGGTAGACAATAGCCCTGAGATAAGAAGCAGGATGGGAAAAATGGAAATGTCTTGGATAATTTTTATTGACTAAATGAATAAATAAATAATTTCAATTTGGAATGCATTAAGTTCACTTATGTTCAACATCTAAAAAACATAAGCAATAGTCTAGGAAACATTGGCCAGAATTCTGTACTAAAGAGAAAGGGAATATAAATAGGTACTTAAATCACTGCATGTATAAATGGCATTTCTAGAGATACTAAAATAAAAATAGAAGAGGATCAATGACAGAATTTTGGAATTAGGGAAGAACCTTTTTTCCACTGGACTCAAGTTAATACATGGAGGAATTCCACTAGAGTAGTGTTCTTGGCCTATTTCTCCACTTATTACATCTCACAGAGAGAGTGAGCTCTAGGGAAGGAACTGAGGACTAGCCTCTTCTTTTCTCTCTCTCTTTGACTATCAGCCTCTCTTCAGGGTATTCCTTGTCCCTGCTCCCCAGTGCCTCAAACTGTGACTAGGAGCAGGAGTTAAATTCTATGGTAAGTATTTCGTCATGCATTGTAAGTACCCATTCGAAGACACATTTTATAATTAGTTTTATCAGTGATGAAGATGGATTTTTTTTTGTTGTTGTTGCTGTTGTTTTAGATTTTATTTATTCATTTGACAGAGATCACAAGTAGGCAGAGAGGCAGACAGAGAGAGAGGAGGAAGCAGGCTCCCTGCTGAGTAGAGAGCTGGACGTGAGGCTCGATCCCAGGACCCTGGGATCATGATCTGAGCAGAAGGCAGAGGCTTTAATCCACTGAGCCACCCAGGCGCCCCAGGAGAAAGATATCTTTAAAAAAAGTGGAATGGGGGGGCGCCTGGGTGGCTCAGTGGGTTAAGCCGCTGCCTTCGGCTCAGGTCATGATCTCGGAGTCCTGGGATCGAGTCCCACATCGGGCTCTCTGCTCAGCAGGGAGCCTGCTTCCTCCTCTCTGCCTGCCTACTTGTGATCTCTCTCTGTCAAATAAATAAATAAAATCTTTAAAAAAAAAATAAAATAAAATAAGTGGAATGGTCAATAGTGTCAAGTGCTATGAAGAGATCAGGGAATATAAGATCCAAAACTAGTCTACTAGACTTGGGAATTGAGAACGGATTCAAGGAAATAACAGAAACAGAAATATCATAATATAAAGAATATAGGTTACACTGATGGTCCCAATCTTTCATGCCTCCTTTTATTCTTGCCCTCTAGTAGGATTCCCTCCCCAAACTGAAGTTGGCCTGGCCGTGTGACTTGCTTTGCGCATTGCAACACTGGGAAACAGAAGTAAGCAGAAGCTTTAAAAAGTGCTTTCGTGCTTCAGCTCTCCCTCTTGAACCCTGCCCATCACCACAGGAACACTGCCAGTTTAGTGGCCAGTGGATAACGCGTCTGACTACGGATCAGAAGATTCTAGCTGTCTAGAAGGAAGTGAAACACTCCTTGTGGAGTAAGTTGAGTTGCCCCAGCCAAGGCCATCCTTGACCAACTAGCTATCAGGCAACCCAAAATCTGACCATCAACACTTGAGCAAGCTCCGTCAAAATCAGCCAAGTCTAACCACCCATAGCCTCATAAGGAATAATAAGTGCTTGCCACCTCAGACTACTAAATTTTGTGCTGGTTTATTAATAACAGCTAATCAGTATAGAGTAAGGTACAAAACAGCAAGCTATTGTAGGTTGTTATAACAACCTTACCTCAGAAACTCAACCAACCTAATTATCTTGCTTTTATTTCTGAGTCTCTTTAATTCTAATTATTAATTTGGCTGATTCTTTGGTCAATGTCAGACTTCCCCAGTTGACTATAAGCTCCTCGGACATATCCTTCTTCTGTTTTCCTCCTCACCATTATATTTCCCATGTCTAGCAAAGTGCCTAATGCTTAGAAGGTATTCAACAAATAGTTTTTGAATACGTAAATTAATGAATGATTGGAAGGATACGTAAAAAAATTAATAAGGAAGTAAACAGGTAAACAAGGACGAAACTGAACCAAAAGGAGTCAGCAGCTTTTAATGAGTTTCAAAAGCAGCTCCAAGAGCTTCATGGGAGATCATAGGTGTTACAGACTAATTTTCGTCATGCACCCCAACCATCACCAATTCAGATGTTGAAGCCTAACCCTCAATATCCTTTGCAAAAAAGGCCTTTAATTAAGTTTAAATGAGGTCAAAGGATGAGGTTCTAATCCACCAGGACTGGTGTTCTTATAAGAATAGGAAGAGACACCAGGGGTGCCAGAGCAGAGAGGAAAGGTAGTGTGAGGACACTCAAGAAGGTGGTAATCTACAAGCCAGAAAAATAGGCCTCACTAGAAACCCACCCAGTAGGAACTTTGATCTTGGACTTCCAACCTCCAGAACTGTGAGAAAACAAATTTCTGTTGTTCAAGCCACCCAGTTGATAGTATTCTGTTATGGCAGCCCTAGCAGGCTAACAGAGTAGGCTACAGATTTTAGATTCAGGAAGATGGAGTAGAGGAGGGGAAAAAAACCTAAAACTTAGTGGCCAGAGAAACTAACATAACTATATTTTAATTGAATAACCATGTCAAGGATAGGGGAGGATAAATATCACACAGAAGCGGAAAAAAAATGAACCAATCCAAGGGAATTTTGAGCACAGCATATTGACTTTATACCCATAATCTACGGAACAAAAGAACTGCAGTCAAATCTTGAACTCTTTCTAGTAGGTTTGTTTCTCATTGTGATATTACTGCAGCAATCTGAAACTATTTTGTGGATATTGTAAGACGGAGAAGATAAATAATGTGATGATGTCCCTGGGAGCCATGTTCCTACTATGGGGAAAAAAAGAGATAAAATTATGGAATGAAGTAGCCAAAGAAAGCCCTGGAAGTAGCTCAGTTAGTTAAGCAGCTCCTTTGGCTCAGGTCATGATCCTGGGGTCCTGAGATGGAGTCCCACATCCGGCTCCCCGCTCAGCAGAAGTTTGCTTCCCCACCACCCCCAGCTCACTTGTGCTCACTCTCTCTCTCACAAAATAAATAAATAAAATAAATAAATAATCTTTAAAAAAAAAAAAAATTCATCCAGACAAGAATTATGTATGGATGTGAAATCTAGGAAGAAAAGTTTGATAAGAACCAGAATATGTGTATAACCCCAAAGTATTTCGCCACATATTATTTAGTGGTTGGAAGAGGGAAATAGTAACTGTACAGTGGAGAAACCAGAAAACACTTTAAGTGATCAAATTAACATCACCAATAAGGGGAAGGCAGACATCGTATGCTGCCAGTTGGGCTTCTCTAAGAAGCAAACATTGCTGATGTCATATGCATCTAGGGACGTGTGATCCGAGTCCAATCATCAGAAAACACCAGACAAAACCAAAGTAATGAATATTCTATAAAGTAGCAGTCTTGTATTTTTTGAAAATAACAGTAACATCAAAGATGAAGAAAAACTGAGGAAATCTTTCATATTTGGATACTAAAGAAATACAACAACAAATTGCAATATGTAGGGTGCCTGGGTGGCTCAGTTGGTTAAGTGACTGCCTTCAGCTCAGGTCATGATCCTGGAGTCCTGGGATAGAGTCCCACATCAGGCTCCCTGCTCAGTGGGGAGTCTGCTTCTCCCTCTGACCCTCTCCCTCTTATGCTCTCTCTCTCCCTCTCTCTCGCAAGTAAATAAATAAAATCTTTTTTTAAAAAAGTTATTCAAATTGCAATATGTGATCCTGAACTGAATATCATACTGGAAGATTAAAAAGTGCTATAAGAGACATTATGAGGGCAATTGACAAACGGGATTATGAACTATAGACTGGACAAAAATATTGTTTCATTGTTAAATGTCCTGAATTTGACAACTGTACTGTGGCAATGTAAGAGACTATTATTTTTCTTAGGAAATATACAATAAAGTACTAAGAGGTCAAAGGGAATGACATTACAATCTACTTTCAAATGATTTGTTAAAAAAATTTAAAATGATGTATATTTGGAAAGAATGAGAGAAAAATATAATAAAGCAACCATGCAAAGTATGCAAAATTGTTAAATCTGGATAAAGGGTATATGGGAGTCCTCTATTATTATTTCAGCTTTTTCATTTGTTCAAAATAATTTCAAATTAAAACTTAAAATCAAACAAAGGTACCACACCGGTAGACGATATTGATAATAGGAAGGCTATGCCTCTGTGAGGGCAGGGGGCACATGGGAAATATCTGTAGTTTCTCCCCAGTTATGCTGTGAACCGAAAACTGCTCTAAAAAAACCTGTCATCATTTTTAAAACATCAGTGAACAAACACAAAAGACAAGAAAGGTAAAGGAATTCTGGGTGATGTAAAGTCCACACCTTAATTTTAAGTAGATTGCTCAACAGCCTAAGTGACAGATATTATTGTCCTTGTTTTGCTGAGAGGAAATTGGGTTTCAGAGGTCTCAAGATCTGATGCTACCTAGAAAAGAGAAGATAAGGCGCAGGTAAGGAAAAAATGAGCCAAGGCTCCCTTGGCTCCACTTGCCATCTTAATTCAGTCCCTGAATGGATGAGCTCACTGCAAGAAAAGCAGCTCCCTCCCACCATTTCACCACCTCCTCCCACATCGAAATGATGCTCTCCTTAGATCATTAATCATCTCATTAAGGTTCCTGTATTGGCCACATACATTGTCCTTATATTTTCTTGACATAGCTGATGATAAAGAACCCATTGTAAGATGTCTACTCCTAGCACAACTGTCCCCAACAATAAGAGAAATAATACCTTTTCATCAATGTCTGATTTCAGCACTAATAAGTGTGACTTCTGGTTTTCTCAAGCTCCTTGCATACAATTTTATGAACTGGGTAATACCTATAACCCAATTTTCCTAACACGCCAGTAACTAGATCTAGATTACTGGACTGAGTTGAAATACTATGTAGAACTAAGTCTTGTGCAACATAAAAAGCTTTTTGCAGGGCGCCTGTGTGGCTCAGTCAGTTGAGCATCTGCCTTTGGCTTGGGTCATGATATTGGGGTTTTGGGATGGAGTCCCACGTGGGGGACTCAGTGGGGTGTCTGCTTCTCCCTCTGCCCCACTGCCCTACCCCCACTCATGCTCTCTCTCTCTCAAATAAATAAAAATCTTTTTTAAAAAACTATTTTTGCAATATGTATCCCCTAATCACCCACACTTCTTTCCTGTACTAGCTTTCCCTTTTCCCAGTAATTTCTGGTGTTAACTTTAGTTTCTAAATCTGCCACATTTCTTTTAACTACACAATGGCACCCCGACCAAGTTAGGGGCAGTACCACGAAGAGCTGTGAAGTAAACAAAGATTATCTTTACTGCCCTACTCTCCCCCCATCCACACCCCTGCAGTCTACACTCAGCCTAGAATCCTGCAGTAGATGGCAGAAAATGGCATCGAATCCTTTCCCTCTCTGTAGCATTATAGATCCTCCCATCGAAAGAGAGATTCTATTTCCCTACCCTTTGAATCTGAGTTTGGCCATATGACCTGCCAAACGGGACAACAGCAAACACGAGGTACAGCAGAGGCTTGGAAGTACTTGTATTTATTCCCTTGCTGCATCTGGAAACTGGAAACCGCCATTTCACAGGCTTGTTGTAACCTGCTAGAGGATAAGAGACCACAGGAGGAGAAACAAGATACCCTAGCCCACAGTCAGCCAACGACCACACACGTAAGGGAGGCCATCAGCTCCAGCCAACCCTCAGCTGACCTACCAACTTATCTAGAAGCAGCTAGAAACCACAGACTCATGAGTAAGCCCAGCTAAGACCAGCAAGAAAACCACCAAGCTCATCCCTTACCTTAACCATCCCATAGCTTTGTGTTTTAAGTTACTAGGCCTTGAGGTAGTTGTTTATGCAGCAAAAGATAATTAATACAGACTTAAATAGCTCCAAGTAGGTACTACTCTCACCCTGCCTCCTGGTTACCCATCTTTATCCTAATGTCATCCACTACCCACCCAACAACTGATCCACCATCAAAATTCATTTCTTCACATTTCTACAACCTCAAAATCCTTAAGCTGATAAACTAATATGAATTAATTCATTTATAAATAGAAAATAATCCTAATTAATAATAACATTATTAGAATATAATAAGCAACATACATACACACCAAATCCCCCCAAAAAAGGCCCCAAAATAAACCTTCTATTTCTTTCATCACTTTCTCGTGCAACATCATGTGCAAAAAGTTAATTCTTTTTACTTCCACTAGAGATATAACAAAGTTATGAAATCATTGCTCTAACTCCTTATCTCCTTCCTTCTCATCAAATTTCCAAATGAGTTGATTAACCTTTCTCTACCAAAATCGACATATCTTGAATAATTTCCAACTTAGTCTCTGAACAGTAAAGTCCTTCCAATGCCCTTTTTCTGTCATAGGCAAACCCCCTACCTCCAATGTCAAGGTTTAACAAAACCTCAAATAACAAGCCAGGTATGATTAACATATTCCCAATATATTAACAAGTCACAAAACATTCATTTAAGCTTACAAAACTTCCCTTCTGAGTAATCTATCATTGTTCTTTCCTAACTACATTTTTATAATAAACAGCACATCTACCTCTTCTTGAAACACATCCGTTCATTCAGAAAACACCCAGTACTTGTCTTACAGAGAACCTCCTTTCTCTCCTGGTCTCCTGATTCCATCCTGCAACAATAATAATACTCCTGGCCTCCCTCCCTATCTCCCCACTTATTCATCCCAAGGGAAAGAAAGTAAGTATATGTTATTGTGGACTTTGGGAGAAAGAACTAAGCAAACTTGGCAGAGGCTCTCCTGAACCAATCTTGTTGATATCTGCCAGTGTAGGGAGGGCATGTCCTAGTTGACTCTCTACTATATTATAAGCATGTCTTCTCTGCACTGAAAGCAGCTCTCTTGCCACGGCCCTTCATCCCCTGAAAATGTACACCTGGGCAAATTTCTTCACCCTCTTCTTGGTCAGGAGCACCTCTCAACTGTTGAGTGGATCACTGTCTGCAGTGGTGCTAAAACCACCAGAGACAAGGACAGATGAGAGCCTCAGCAACTTAGCAGCCCCACATCCCCTCACCTCACTTATTCCTAGTCACAGCTTCCAAACCCCAGCACCATTTCAAGGGACATCGACACAGCAGACAAGTTCATAGGGGCTGGGGCTGCCACGGTAGAGGTGGCTGGCTCTGGGGCTGGAATTGGGACTATGTTTGGGACCCTCACCATTGGTTAGGCCAGGAACCCCTCTCTGAAGCAACAGCTCTTCTCCTAGGCCATTCTGGGTTTTGTTCTCTTAGAGGTCATGGGGCTCCTTTGCCTGAGGTTGGCCTTTCTCATCCTCTTCATCATGCGAAGGAGCTGTCTCCGCCTTCCATAGCTCTTTCTCCTATGTCTCATTTGCCCTGGGTATTTTCCTTTTCATATACCTCCCCAGGCAGTCTGGGGAAAGTGCTTGGCTCAAGGTTTGACAGAGGGAAGACAAATAAATACTGTATTAGTGAGGGGTGGGGGAAGATAAGCACAGTAGACCAGGCTCCGCCCCTACAGAGAGAATACTACTATTTTGAAGGGTTAAATTCAACTAATGAGAGATTATCTAAAAACAAACAAATAAATAAACCAAAATAAATATATTCCCGTTTTGATCTCCAGACCACTTGCTGAAAGGACAAAAAGGGACTAGAAACTAGGCCAGCTTCTCCCATATGAAGCCAACACTTCCGCACATTTCTCCCAGCTTTTCTACCCAGAGGCAGTCCCTCTTTACAATCATCTTCCAGGAGTGGGCTTCTTCTAATTCTTATGCCCAAAGGAAAAAGAAGAAGCTTTTTTCAAATCTGAACAATGACAGTTTATATGCTAGCAGCAACCTGTTGATTTTCAGCTATCTGAGTCCTCTATCTCTTAATTGATTCACAGCTTAAGGAAAGCAATGTGTCACTTATTCGGCTCCTAAAATTCCAACACTACTATGCACCAGAAATTATGAGACATGTTAGGGAGGCAAGATGAGTAAGATAGAGTTCCTGGCTTCAAAATGCCATAGAGCTAAATTCCCTAGGTCCTTAAAACCACTGTTTATTTATTTTTTGGTTATTAGTTTGTTTCTGTATAGAGAGAAAGATGTAGATTGCTCTCTAGAAACATCTACACTCTGGGCTCCCCTCTCAGAGTCTTGAAGGTTCTTGCAGGTACGGGTGGAATTTTGTGGACCAGGGGCTAGAAGAGGGCACAGTGATCATTTGGATGATGGCACCATAACTGATGAAAACAAACACAGACATAGGATTCAAGTTCCTTAAAAGCAGGTGAATAACAAAGTTTTCTTTACATACTGACAGCTACATGGCAGGAAAGAGAGTGGCATGACCAAAGTGAAGGGCATATACATCTGCCCAACAGAGGCACCCATGTGGGTGATGATAGCTAAGTATTTGCTCAGAGTAAGATCCTGCTGTGTCCCTCTGAAAGCTTCATCTTGTCATTGCCATGGAGCTTTGTTATATCCTCCCAAGCCCACCCCCAAGTTCTAGAGACTCTGATTATGAATCTGAATGCCCACCAGGGCAATGCTGGTTTACCTCAGGCTGGGTGAATGAAAAGTCAGCAATATAGTGTCTCCCAGTATCTCCGACTCAGAGTTGCCTAGGTCTCCTCCTGCAATCAGTCACAACCCTGTATGCAAAGAGATGAGAAGAGCTGGGAGATGGGCAAGGTACTAAGGCCAAAAGTGACAGGAAAGCTGAAGCAGTAGCCAGTAGCAACTTTCAAAGTAAAATCCAATCCCAGAATCCGACCAGATAAAAGGGAACCCAAACTACAATCTGGGAACAAATGAATGAGGAAGGGGAAATAACAGAAAGAAGAGGATCCTGAACAACAACCTAAAAATGTGCGAAGACTACACAGAGAGCTTTTTAAGCTTGCTTTTTTATGCAGATACATTGCTCCAGTATAAGGGGTTAAGATCAAATAGACAAATAATAACTTGTTCTGACATCCCTCATAGATAATATTCTTTCTTAAACTGCAGTTTTCAGGTGTCTTCATCTTAGAGGTGATAGGTATTGTAAGTATATTTTCTTTTTTTTTTTTAAGATCCTTATTTATTTATTTATTTATTTGAGAGACAGTGAGAGAGAGCATGAGAGGGGGAAAAGGTCAGAGGGAGAAGTGGACTCCCCCGTGGAGCTGGGAGCCCAATACAGGACTCAATCCCAGGACTCTGGGACCATGACCCGAGCCCAAGGCAGTTTTTTAACCAACTGAGCCACCCAGGTGCCCTGTAAGTTTATTTTCTGAACCAGAGGCAAAACATGATCCTATAGTTTATCCACATTGCTTAAAAATCAAGCCACCTTGGAAAATTTGACCCCCAAGAGTAATTTTAGAGAGAGAGAGCACATGCCTTTATTCAACACCTACAACAGTCCCAGCATTTTGTTAAGCAATTTATACTAAGCATCTCACTTAAGCATTACACAAAGAAATATGAAAAAATTAGTCACTTTCCAAATAAGAAAACTGAGGCCTCCTGAAATTAAGTGACTTGCCAAAGTCATGTGCATGGTGGTGTCAGAGGCTGAACGTGGGAAGTCTGACTGCAAAGCCCACAAGCTGAACCACCACCTCATCACCACAGAGCTAGCGAGGGTAGAGGGATAGTTTTAGATGATAAAGGGGTGAAGGAAGAGTATTCTGCCCACAAGGGATGCCCAAGAATCAGGTGCTAATCTAGGGAAGAGAAAGGGTTAAGGGAAAGAGTTGGCCACAGCTCCTGATGTTAATTAAAAATGCTGCTTTGGCTTCCTGTCTGTGCCAGGGCGGCGCGTGGTGCACGCTGATCAATTGTGACGCCCCGGCTGCACCCTCAGGATGACCAAGTGGGAGACAGCTGCACCTGCGGTGGCGGAGACCCCTGACACCAAGCTCTTTGGGAAGTGGAGCACCGATGACGTTCAGATCAATGACATCTCCTTCCAGGACTACATTGCAGTGAAGGAGAAGTATACCAAGTACCTGCCCCACAGTGCGGGGTGCTATGCCGCCAAGCGCTTCCGCAAGGCGCAGTGCCCCATCGTGGAGCGTCTCACCACCTCCATGATGATGCATGGCCGCAACAATGGCAAGAAGCACATGACCGTGCGCTTTGTCAAGCACGCCTTCGAGATCATCCATCTGCTCACTGGTGAGAACCCGCTGCAGGTCCTGGTGAACGCAATTATTAACAGCGGTCCCCGGGAGGACTCAACCCGCATCGGGCGAGCCGGAACAGTGAGGCGTCAGGCTATCGATGTGTAACCCCCTGCACCGTGTGAATCAGGCCATCTGGCTGCTATGCACAAGTGCACGTGAGGCTGCCTTCCGGAACATCAAGACCATTGCTGAGTGCCTAGCAGATGAGCTCATCAATGCAGCCAAGGGCTCCTCCAATTAGTATGCTATCAAGAAGAAGGACGAGCTAGAACATGTGGCCAAGTCCAACTGTTGATTACCTGGCTGTGCCTTCAATAAACCTGTCTGTCCTTGGGGTAGCCACAAAAAAAAAAAAAAAAAAAATGCTTTGTAGGGGCTCCTGGGTGGTTCATGTAATGCCTCTGCCTTCTGCTCAGGTCATGATCCCAGAACACCCATGTTCAGCAGGGAGTTGTCTTCTCCCTCCCCCTCTGCCTCTCCCCCTGCTCCCTCTCTCTCTCTCTCTCTCAAATGAATAAATAGAAACTTTAAAAAAAAAAAAAATTGCCGAGTCATATGATAAGTCTTTAAAAAAAAAAAAGCTACTTTCTAAAGTCTGCCCTCCCAGCGACTGAACTGCCCGCTGGTGTTATCAGATCCCAATCCTTATCATGCCTTCGGAAGACCTTCTGTCAGGGTAATCGGCATGTTTCCCTCCAACTAGTCTAGTAATTGTAACCTGAATCTGCAGACAGTATTCCTACTTCTCTTACCCTGAGAAATAAACTCACATAATCACAACCTCATTTCATATCTGAATAGCTAAATCAATTTTGTCAATTTTGTCTATTTCATATCTGAATAGCTAAATCAAATTTTGCCACTATTATTAAGAAAAGAAGCAGAGGTACCTGCCACTAAGAAACCACTGTCTGCAAAAAATAAAATAACATACTCATTGGGACATTATTTTGCTTGAAAGAATCTTTGCTGAGGGGCGCCTGGGTGGCTCAGCTGGTCAAGTGCCTGCCTTGGCTCAGGTCATGAGATGGAGCCCCAGATAGGCTTCCTACTCAGCAGGGAGTCAGCTTCTCCCTCTCCATCTGTCCCTCCCCCTAGTTGTGCACTCTGTCTTTCTCTCTGTGTGTCAAATAAATAAATAATCTTTTTTTTTTTAAATCTTAATCTTAAGAAAAAAAAATAGAAAAGAATCCTTGCTGAAAAGGAAGCGGTTAAAGACCCAAATTAGAAGCTGGAGAGGACATTCACACTTAGTCACAGTCCCTAGCCACACTCTATGTGTAAGGTAAAAAAATAGACCATTTCTCATCCGCTGTTAAGAAAAAATAAAAATACTTGTACATGCTTGAAAAATATAGAATAAAATTATAAGGAATCAGCATAAACAACAACCTACGAAGAACTTTTTAAAGTCTAACCATTAAAGTGACACACCTTCCCACTGAGAAATAAAAATAGATTATTAACTAATAATGCTACATTCATCTACATGCTTAAGTTTGGGGTCATTCTTGTCAGATAACAAAGCCTAAAGGGGAAAAAAATCCCTATAACAAAGCCCTGCTCATTTTCCTCCTTTACTCTGACCCTGGCCAGAAGGAAGCCCATGGTTAGGAGACACCACTTCCTCGTGCTTTTCTCTTCAGTATTAAGTATCTACCTATGAGTGGTGCTGAGTTGTTTATGAAGATACAATTTTGTGGGCTGCCCTACCTGGCTGCAAATTCTGAAATTGTTTTAAAAAAGGTAGTATGTATATGTGTTTTATATCTCTCCTACCTCTCTTCCTCTGATCTCCAAGGAGGGTAAGCGATGGTCTTGAGTTTGTTCTTCCTGAGACGGCCTGGCCATTTGCCACCTTGCCTGCTTTCCGCTGGCAGGCTCTTGCTCTCTTCCTTTCTCCAGATTCTCTGGCTCCCCTCCCCATGTGGCTTGGTAATGGAAACGCATTCCATACAAGCTCTCCTCTAGGTTTTGAGTCAAAAGCTCTCTAGTTCCTTCCCCTGTATTTCATGTTCTCTTCAGCCTCTCCTTGGTAGTTACGGTGTTATAGGAATGTGATTCAGATCCCTGCTTTGGAGTAAAAGTAAACAGAACAGGCATTTAGCCCTTTTTAATCCTAAACTGTTCAGACTAACATAGCTTACGCAATACAGTTCTTGATAGAATTCAATCTAGCTCATTGGAATTCTTCAATAGAAACACGGTATATTTCCTTCATGAGTTTTTTGTTTGTTTGTTTGTTTGTTTGTGTTTTAGGATCTTGTGAAGAGAGATTCCTAGTGAAAGGCTGGATCCAGTTATTCCTGGATCCCAGTCCTAATACAGTTAAGATGCCACAATCCATGGGGCGCCTGGGTGTCTCAGTTGTTAAGTGTCTGCCTTCAGCTCAGGTCCTGATCTCAGGGTCCTGGGATCCAGCCCCGTGTTGGGCTCCCCACTCTGCAGCAAGCCTGCTTCTCCTTCTCCCACTCCCATTACCCCTGCTTGTGTTCCCTCTCTCACTGTGTATCTATCAAATAAATAAAATCTTTAGTATATGTGCTGCCGAAGCGAGCACTAAATAAAATCTTAAAAAAAAAAAAAAATGCTACAACCCAGAACCCAAAACACTATTTCAAGAAGTGCCAGTATGCATTTTCATATTCACTCTTTTCCTCAACCATGGTGATTGGCGATGTTTCAGATGGTAGCAATTCCATGGTCATGGATTGCAGAGGAAGAAGACTTGAGCAGAACTCCAGCCAACCCACAGGCATGTAGTGTAAACTGAGAAATACATCTTGCTGCCATAAGCCACTAAGATTTCACAGTTGTCATCCAGCATAATCTAACTAACCCTAATATAGTGACTGATGGAGGTGGTGTTTCAAGAGTTAGTTCTAACCTAAGTAGTAATAATACATCAAATGTGGTGTGCCAAAGTCTATGATTGGTGGGTAACATAGCCTGTATTGTCTGCTTGAGACCAGCCTACAGGATGAATCAAACTATCCTAGATGACCTAGGACATCCCATTGGATAACAGCACTTCAGGAGTTCCAGGGAAACTGCTCTTAGAGAAGAATCTGCTCGAGTCTCTTCCGAGAATATAGGACCTACAAGAGATTATTTCACCACTGCTCCCACATTCTAGGGACAGTGTCCTATCTACTGACACATATAATAACCCTGATGCCTAAATGTTCACCTATATCCACCTTACATATAAATTGAAGGTTTATTATGTGATTATAGGCTTATTATGTGATTCTAACCCTGAAATTCCTCTTCCTTTCAGATGTTACAGTGCCTTTAACATCCCCATTTTCATTGTTCAAAGAGTGTAATGTTAGCAACTAAACAGGAGTTTTGGCTAGCTAAGTTTAAACTCCCACCCACTGATAATTTCTCTTCTGTATCCTTGACAAATAGCTATCCTACCTCCTTACATTGGCTAGCAAAAATGGTTAGAAAATTCTACCTTATAAAGGGTTGAAATTTGCCTCCACATTCTTTTAATCTAACTTTTAAAGCTTGTGCCCATTCCACCTGTCTTGAAATTCCAGGGGTTTTTTCCCTAAGTTCCTAGAAAAAACGTTAATCCTGGCAAGAAATGAGAACTTGGGGAAGCAGATATAAGTTTTTTAGAAAAATATTCTCTCTCTGGGTCCTTAAAGTTCATCTGTCCTAGATTCTGAGTCATCTTTAGACCAGAATAATTACAAGAGTAGGGGAAAAAATAGCCCATAGGCAAATGGAATTAGACCAAGAGATGGATAGAAACCCAGCCTTGGTTGGTACAGAAGTTGTGACTTATGTTGTCCTTCATCTTTAAACTTTCAGTAAAGAGTTGTTATTAATTACAGTCTTAGCCTGGATCATTAAAACCTATTAATCCGTGAACTCAATGAAGGCAGGAACTATTGCCTTTTCTTTTTTTTTTTTGCTTGCTTTTTTTTTTTTTTTTAATCAACACTGATTATCCCTAAACCTATATTAGGCACTTGATAACTGTTTGTTGAATGAATGGCAAAACGCGTATGTTGGAGATTAGGATGTGGTCTGGGTTTATCTTGGGGATTCTGAGGAGAAATAATTTAATTTAAAACCTGCAAGGGTCATGCTTTAATTCAGACTGATTTGGGTGCAGGGGCCCCAATCTTGTAAAAACATTGTAACCAATTTATAGAGATTTTAATGTTTAATTACAGAGAATTTCAAATATACTCAAAAGTAGATAAAATGATATAATAAATTCCCATGTATCCATCTAAGGCCAACACCCATTAGCCCATGGCCAATTTTGCCATATTCACATCTCCATCCATCTGCTTTTCCCACAAATATTTGAAACAAATCCCAGGTGTTATATAATTTCATTTATAAATATTTTAATGTGAATTTCTAAAAGATAACAACTTGTCTTTAAACATAAAATACCATACCACATCTAAAAATAATTCTTTGATAATATCAAACATGTAGTGTCAAGTACTTAATTGTCTCATAAATCTTACAAAGAGACTTTTTTCACCACGCTTATTTTAATCTGGATGCAAATAAGGAACCGATTAGGAAATAATAATAGTCTTTTAAGTCTCTTTTAATTTTCAGGTTCCACTTTCATCTCCTTTTTTTCTTTTTTTTTTCTTTTTTTTTTTTTTAAAGATTTTATTTATTTATTTGTCAGAGAGTGAGCAAACACGAGCACAGGCAGACAGCATGGAAGGCAGAGTCAGAGGGAGAAGCAGGCTCCCTGCGGAGCAAGGAGCCTGATGTGGGACTCGAACCCAGGACGCTGGGATCATGACCTGAGCCGAAGGCAGCTGCTTAACCAACTGAGCCACCCAGGCGTCCCTCATCTCCTTTTTTTCTTCTTGCAATTTTTTTTGTTGAAGAATTGTGCTTGAATGTCCTGTAGAATTTCTGTTTGATTGATTACATCTTCTGAGTATATTCTTTTTCTTTATTTTGATTTTTATTCCAGTGCATTCCTTACTTTCCATCACCTATTTAACCCATCCCTCACCCCCCTGCCCCATAGTCACCATCAGATTGTACTCTATAACTCAAAGTCTGTTTCTTGCTTTAACTTGTCTCATTTTTTTTCCTTTGCTTGATTGTTTTATTTCTTAAATTTCACATGTGAGTGAAATCATATGCTATTTGTCTTCCTCCAATTGACTTATTTCCCTTAGCATATTACACTATCTAGCTCCATCCATGTTGTTGCAAATAGCAAGATTTCATTCTTTTTTATGGCTTCTTTATCCTTTCATCTTCTTTATCCATTCATAAGTCAATGGACATCTGAGCTCTTTCCATCTTTCCATATTTTGGCTATTGTGGACATTGCTGCTATAAACATTGGGGTGCACATATTCCTTTGAATTAATATTTTTGTATTCTTTGTGTAAATGCCCAATAGTACAATTGCTGGATTGGAGGATATTTCTCTTTTTAACTTTTTGAAGAAACTCCATGTGGTTTTCCATAGTGGCTGTATCAGTTTGCATTCCCACCACCAGTGTAAGACACCTCCCCTTTTTCCACATCCTTGCCAACACTTGTTGTTTCTTATGCTGTTGATTTTAGTCATTCTGATGAGTGTGAGATAATATCTCATTGCAGATTTGATTTGTAGTTCCCTGATGGTAAGTGATGATGAACATCTTTTCATGTGTCTGTTGTCCATCTGGATGTCTCCTTTGGAAAAAAGTCTATTCATGTCTTCTGCCCATTTTTCAATTGAGTTATTTGTTTTCTTGGGTGTTGAGTTGTGTCAGTTCTTTATATATTTTGGATACTAAGCCTTTACTAGATATGTCATTTGCAAATATCTTCTCCCATTTCATAAATCACCTTTTAGTTTTGTTGTTTGTTTCCTTCCCTATGTGGAAGCTTTTTATTTTCATGTAGTCCCATTAGTTTATTTTTGCTTTGTTTCCCTTGCCTCAAGAGACATATGTCTAGAGGAACCTGGGGGGTGGAGTTGGTTAAGTGTCCAACTCTTGGATTTTAGCTCAAGTCATGATCTTGGGGTCATGAGATCAAGTGCCACATCAGGGCCTGCCCTCATCACAGAGCCTGCTTAAGATTCTCTCTCCCTCTCTCTCTCTGTCTCTCCTGCTCATGCTCTTTCTCTCTTTCTAAAATAAATAAATCTTAAAAAAAAAAAAAAAAAAAAAGATTTGTTAAAATGTCCAAGATACATAGGTAGAAAAAAGTTGTTATGGACAATATCAAAGAGGTTACCGCCCATGTTCTCTTCTAGGATTTTTATGGTTTCAGGTCTTATATTTAGGTCTTTAATACATTTTAAATTTATTTTTGTGTATGGTGTAAGAAAGTGGTCCAATTTCATTCTTTTGCATGTCGCTGTCAAGTCTTCCCAGCACCATTTGTTGAAAAGACTTTTTCCCTTTGGATATTCTTTCCTGCTTTGTTGAAAATTAACTGACCATATAATTGTGGGTTTATTTCTGGGTTTTCTGTTCTGTTCTATTGATCTATTTTTCTGCCAGTACCTTAGAGTTTTGATCACTATAGCTTTGTAATATAACTTAAGTCTGGAATCATGATGCCTCTAGCTTTGATTTTCTTTTTTAAGAATGCTTTGTCTATTTGGGATCTTTTGTGGTTTCATACAAATTTTAGGATTGTTTGTTCTAGTTCTGTGAAAAATATTATTGGTATTTTGATAAGGATTGCCTTAAATGTGTAGATTGTTTTGGGAAGTATAGACATTTTAAAACTATTTGTTCTTTCATTCCATGAGCATGGAATGTCTTTCCATTTATTTGTGTCATCTTCAATTTTTTTCATCAGTATTTCATAATTTTCAGAAAACAAGACTTTCACCTTTTTGGTTAGGTTTATTCCTAGGTATTTTAATGCAAATGTAAATGTTATGTTTTACTATCTCTTTCTGCTACTTCATTATTGGTATATAGAGATGCAACAGATTTCTGTACAATAATTTTGTATCCTAAGACTTTACTGAATTCATTTATCAGTTCTAATGGTTTTTTGGTGGAGTCTTTAGGGTTTTCTATATATAGTATCCTGTCATCTGAAAATAGTGAAAATTTTACTTCTTCCTTACCAATTTGGATGCCCCTTATATCTTTTTGTTGTCTGATTGCCTTGGCCAGGTGTTCCAGTATTATGTTGAATAAAAATAGTGATAGTGGCGGTGCCTGGGTGGCTCAGTGGGTTAAGCCTCTGCCTTCAGCTCAGGTCATGTTCTCAAAGTCCTGGGATTGAGCCCCACATCGGGCTCTCTGCTCAGCAAGGAACCTGTTTCCCTTCTCTCTCTGCCTGCTTCTCTGCCTGCTTGTGATCTCTCTTTCTGTCAAATAAATAAATAAAATATTTTTTTAAAAAGGTGATAGTGGACATCTTCCCTTATTCCTATTCTTACAGAGAAAGCTCTGTTTTTCCCCACTGAGGATGATGTAAATTGTAGGTTTTTCACAGATGGCCTCTATTATGTTGAGGTGTGTTTTCTCTAAACCTATTTTGTTGAGGGTCTTTATCATAAATGGATGTTATATTTTATCAAATGCTTTTTCTGCATCTGTTAAAATGACCACATGGTTCTTATCCTTTCTCCTATTGATGTGATGTATCACATTGGTTGATTTGCAAATATTAAACCACCTTTGCAACCCAAGGAATAAATCCCACTTGATCATGGTGAATGACTTTTTAAAACATATTTTTCAGTTCAGTTTGCTAGTATTTTGTTGAGAATTTTTGCATCTATGTTTATCAGGGACATTGATCTATAGTTCTCCTTTTTAGTTCTGTCTTTATCTGGTTTTGGTATCAGGGTAATCCTGGCCTCAGAATGAATTTGGAAGTCTTCCTTCCTTTTCTCTTTTTTGGAATAGATTGAGAAGAACAGCTATTAACTCTTCTATAAACGTTTGGTTGAATTCACCTGTGAAGCCATTTGATCCTGGACTTCTGTTTGGGAGGCTTTTTGTTTTTTCTTTTTGAGATGGAGGAGGGGAGGGATAAATCTTAAGCAGACTGCTCACCCAGCACAGAGCCCAATGTGGGGCTCCATCTCACAATACTGAGATCATAACTTGAGCCAAAATCAAAAGTCAGATACTTAACCAACTGAGCCACCCAGGCACCCTGGGAGTTTTTTGATTACTGACATAATTTCTTTGCTGGTTATTGATCTGTTCAAATTTTTATTTCCTTCTGTTTCAATTTTAGCCATTGATATGTTTCTAGGAATTTATCCATTTCTCTTGGGTTGTCTAATTCGTTGGCATTTGGGTTTTTATAGTATTCTCTTATGATTGTTTGTATTTCTGTGGTGTTAGTTGTTATATCTCCTCTTTCATTTCTGATTTTACTTATTTGAGTACTTTCTCTTTTCTTCTTCATAAGCCTGGCTAGAAGTTTATCAATTTTGTTTATTTTTTCAAAGAACAAGTTCCTGGTTTCATTGATCTGTTCTATTGTTTTTTTAGATTCTATATCATTTATTTCTGCTCTAATCTTTATTATTTCTTCCTTCTGTTGGTTTTAGGTTTTGTTTGTTGTTCTTTTCCTAGCTCCTTTAGGTTCAAGGTTAGATTGTTCATTTGAGATTTTTCTTTTTTCTTGAGGTAGACCTGTATTGCTACAAACTGCCTTCTTAGACCCGCTTTTGCTGCATCCCAAGGTGTTGAACCATTATGTTTTCATTTTCATTTGTTTCCATGTGCTTTTTTATTTCTTCTTTTATTTCTTAGTTGACCCATTCATTGTTTAGTAGCATGTTACTTAGACTTCATGTATTTGTAGTCTTCACAGATTTTTTCTTGTTGTTGACTTCTAGTTTCACAGCATTGTTGTCTGAAAGTATGCATGGTATGATTTCAATCTTAAGTTTGTTGAAGCTTGTTTTGTGCACTATTATGTTATTTATTCTAAAGACTGTAATATGTGCAATTGAAAAGAACATGTATTCTGCTGTTTTAGGGTGGAATATTCTGAATAGACCTGTTAAATCCATCTGGCCCAGTGTGACATTCAAAGCCATTGTTGATGTTCTGTTTGGATGATCTGTCCACTGATATAAGTGGGCTGTTAAAGTCCCTACTATTATTGTATTATTATCAATTATTTCCTTTATATCTTTTTAAATGTTTTATGTATTTAGATGTTCCCATGTTGGGTGCATTAATATTTATAATTGTTATATCTTCTTGTTGGACTGCCCCCTTTGTGATTATTGTAGTGTCCTTCTTTGTCTTTTGCTACAGTCTTTGTTTTAAAGTGTACTTTGTTTGATATAAGTATTTGATATAAAGCTACAATAGCTTTCTTTTGACATCTATTTGCATGATAGATGTTTCTTTATCCTCTCACTTTCAATCTGCAGGTGACTTTAAGTCTAAAATGGGCCTCTGGTAGGCAATATATAGATGGGTCTTTTCTTTATTATCCATTCTGTCACCCAACCTCTTGTGATTGGAATGTTTAGTCCATTTACATGAAAAGTAATTATTGATAGGTATGTATTTATTGCCTTTTTATTACTAGTTTGTAGCTGTTTTTGAAGATTTCTCTGATCCTTTCTTGTGTTTCATGTTTTTTTTTAATTTTCTTTTTTTTTTAAGATTTTATTTATTTATTTGACAGACAGATCACAAGTAGGCAGAGAGGTAGGCAGAGAGAGCAGGGAAGCAGGCTCCCTGCTGAGCAGAGAGCCCGATGCGGGGCTCGATCCCAGGACCCTGGGATTATGACCTGAGCTGAAGACAGAGGCTTCAACCTACTGAGCCACCCAGGCGCCCCTTTTTAAATTTTCTTTAGTGATATATTTGGATTTCTTTCTCTTTATTCTTTTCATATTTGTTAGTAGGTTTTGAAATATGGTTAACATTAGATTTGTATTTAACCTCTTCTGCATATAGCAGTCTGTATTAAGTTGATGGTCATTTAGGTATGAATTCACTCTTTTCTCCTCTCCCCCAAACATTTTAGGTATGTTATGATATTTTACATTCTTTTACTTTGTAAGTCTTGACTGATTTTTTACAGAAATATACATTTTTACTGATTGTGTGTGGGGGGTTTCTGCCTTAAACTGTCACTTTTGGTCTTTCCTTTGCACTCAAAGAATCCCCTTTAATATTTTGCAAGGCTGGTTTCATGGTCATAAACTCCTTTAGTTTTTGTTTGTCTGGAAAACTCTTTATTTATCCTTCTATTCTGAATAATAGTCTTTCTGGATAGAGTATTCTTGGCCTATTGTGTTTTGAATATATCAGGCCCCTCTCTTTTGGCTTGGAAAGTTTCTGCTGAAAAATCTGCTAGCCTTGTGGATTTTCCTTTGCAGGTTAATGACTTCCTTTATCTTGCTGCTTTTAATGCTATATTTTGCCAATTTAATTACAATATGTCCTGGTGTAAGTCTGCTTTTGTTGATTCTGTTGGGAGTTCTCTGTGCCTCCTGAATCTGGGTATGTGTTTCCTTCCCCAGATTAGGGAAGTTTTCAGCTATTATTTCTTCAAATAAATTTTCTGCCCCCTTTTCTCTTTTATTCTTCTGGAACTCCTTTAACACAAATGTTATTACATTTTATGGAGTCACTAAATTCCCTACATCTATTCTCACATTGCATAATTCTTTTCTCTTTCTTTTGTTCAGCATGATTACTTTCCATTATTCTGTCCTAACTCATTCCTCTTCTTTCTGCTGTTTATTCCATCAAGTGTGTTTCTATTTTCATTTATTATACCCTTTATCTCTACTATGTTTCTTTACCTCTGTGTTAAGGATCTCACTCATGTCTTCCATTCTTTTCTCAAGTCCAGTGAGTATCCTTACGATCATTGCTCTAAACTCTGTTAGGCATGTTACTTATATCTGTTTCACATAGATCTCTGCCTATGGCCTTGTCCTGTTCTTTCATCTGAGATAAATTTCTCCATTTCCTCATTCTGTCTCTCTCTATTTCTCTGTGTTAAGAAAGTCAGCTATGTCTTCTGCTCTTGAAAGTAGTGACTTTCTAAAGAGGAGTGCAGTGTCCCCTGTTCATCAGAACCTGGCACTTGAGGAGGATATCCTATATGTGTTGTTTATGCCCTGCTGTTATGTCTGAGTGTCGTCGTCTGCACTGACTCTCTGCCTGTTGTGGGCTGTGCTTGCTCTCTGTGGTGGTAGTGGGACCCAGACAGGCCAGCTGTGTGAGGTGTGTGCCTCTTGAGGAATCTGAGAGTATGGCAGTGATGTTAGCAATATGTGCCCTGGGCCACTAGTCCTATGCAGGATCTCCTAAAGCACTGGAGTGGCTAGAATCTGCACCCTGGCAGTCAGGAGCATAAAGCTGGGCACAGCGCCCAACAGGGGCTGGGCCATGTTGCTGGGCATGTGCAACAGTTTGGCCTGGTGCTGGTGGCAGGACACAGCATGGCCATGGCTCTGCACCTGGCAGCCACACATCAGAAAAGCAGGGCTGGTCTAGACAAACAAGGGTGACTGGGGGTGCACAGCTAAGTGTGGCAGGGCAAATGTGCACAGCACTTGGTGGCAGCTGTGCACCTGGTGGCTAGGCAAGCTGCCCACTCAGCTTTCACAAAATCTGCCCTGAGTAGAGGGGCTGAGACCAGCAGGCTTGTAGTCCTCAGGAGAGCTTGTGGGTGTGGTGTGCTACTAGCAGATTTGGTGACAAGCAGCTCTGCAGCCCCACCTCCAGCAAGTGTCTATGCTTAAGGGGCAGGGTGGGGAGGGAATAAAATGACCCCTGCCAGCTCTGTTGTTTTTGGAGAAGTCCCCCAACATGCTCAGAGATCAACATGCTCAGATCTGTCTCCCATATGCTACCCACCCACCCTTGTTTAAAATGTCATTTTTCATGTTGCCTCTTCACACAGGCTGCTCTTTCTTTAAGGGTGGAGACCAGCTATCACTCACCCTCAGGGCTGAGTCAGCTGACCTCCAAAGCTCTGCCTTTCAAGCCCCACTGGTTTTCCCTCTGGTTTTTAAAGCCAAATGCCATGGGAATTAGTCTTCCCATGTGAACTTCCTGGTGTGAGGTCCTGTTTCTCTGCCCTCTTCCCAAGTGTAGCTTCCCTTCCTCCTATGGGCAGCCTCTGTCTACCTTTCTAACCTTCCTAAACTTTCAGATACACTTCACCTGTGTATTTAGCTGTGGAGTTTGCTCAGCCAGACTTCAGATGGCTCTCCAGTTTATTGACTTGGATGTGGATAATATTGAGTTCAAAACAGGACAGGGTGAGCTCAGGGTTTTTCTACTCTGCCATCTTCCCAATTTCCTCCTAGTCCTCAGTATATTCTACCATGTTCTTCTGTCTTCTGGATTCCCTGTAAATTGGCAGCAATTTCAATTTTGGCCAAAAATGTAGTCATAAAAATCTTTTTCCTAGAATTTGTACCAGAAGATATTACATAAGGCATAAGAAACTTAAAATTTATAACTGGACACAGGGGTCCATTTTCTGTGGGAAAAATACACAAACACACACACATACACATACACAAACACACACACACCCTTACCACCAAAATTAATCACAAATAAAGTTCAAATAATATCAACAACAGAGGGGCACCTGGGTGACTCAGCTAGCTAAGCACCTGCTTTGGCTCCTGATCTCAGAGTCCTGGGATCAACCCCAGGGTTGGGCTCTGGGAGCCTGCTTCTCCCTCTCTCTCTGCTGTTCCCCCCCATTCCTGCATGCTCTCGCTATCTATGTCACTCTCTCATATAAATAAACAAAATCTTTTTTAAAAAACGATAGGAACCCAAATGCAAATTAGCTTGAGTATCAAAGAAATGCCAAAACCTGAGATTCATTACATGCTTTCCAGTCATTTAAACTGAGGCTTAAATGTTCAAAACCCTATTTCTGACTCAAAGAAATTAGCTCTTTGGCCCTGGTTTTGGTTCAGCTTACCTCAGCAACCACTAGAGGGAGGCCAAGATACATCTGAAAAACTCACACTTAAAAGTCTCAAACCTGAAGGATTTCATTTTTCCTTACCTTCTTAAAAAAAAACAGAAGACAAACATACTTCCAATTAAAAATTTTAAATGCTTTATTTTGTATTTTACAAGAGAACATTACACTAAAGTAATTTTATATTTAGGATATGTCTGCAATGTGGAGGGAAAAAACAGCCCTTGTGAGTTCTGTACAAAGTACATGACAAAACATGCCTCTGAAGTCTTCCTTTTACCTCAGTCCTGTTTAAGATATTAAAAGGTACAAGAATCTAGGGATACCTGGGTGGTTCCTATGGTTAAGTGTCCAAACGTTTATTTCAGCTTAGGTCTTTATCTCAGTGTCATGAATTCAAACCTGCATTGGGCTTCATGTTGGGCATGGAGCTTGCTTAAAAATTAATTAATTAATTAATTAAATTTTTAAAAAGGTATAAAGGGATGCCTGGGTGGCTCAATGGGTTAAGTCTCTGCCTTCAGCTCAGTAGAGCTCTCTGCTCAACCGGGAGCCTGCTTCCTCCTCTCTCTGCCTGCTTCTCTGCCTACTTGTGACATCTATCTCTGTCAAATATATAAATAAAATCTTTGGGGGGGAAAAAAGGTATAAGAAACCAAGTAGTAATCATTTCAGTGCTGAAATGATTGAGGAAAGAAATCAAAAGAGATACAAACAAATAGAAATATGTTCTGGGGGTGCCTGGGTGGCTGAGTGGGTTAAAGCCTCTGCCTTTGGCTCAGGTCATGATCTCAGGTCCTGGGATCAAGCCCCACATCGGGCTCCTTGCTCAGCAGGGAGCCTGCTTCTCCCTCTGCCTCTGCCTGCCATTCTGTCTGCCTGTGCTCGCTCTCTCCCCCTCTCTCTCTCTGATAAATAAATAAAATATTAAAAAAAAAAAAAAGAAAAAAAATAAATGTGTTCTGGGCTCACAGATTAGAAGAATATTGTTAAAATGTCCATACTACCCAAAGCAATTTACAGATTTAATGCAATCCCTATCAAATTACAATGGCATTTTTTCAGAAACAGAAAAAATGATCTAAAATTTGTATGGAACCACAAAAGACCCCAGATAGCCAAAGCAATCTTGAGACAGGAAAACAACACTGAAGGCACCACACTTACTGATTTCAAACTATATTACAAACCTATAGTAATTATAACAGTATGGTATTGACATAAAAACAGATATATAGATCAGTGGTAGTGGTACAGGATAGCCCAGGAATAAACACATGCATACATGTGGTGATTAATTTATAACAAAGGAGATAAGAATATACAATAAGGGGAGGATATTCTTTTTAATAAATGGTGTTGAGAAAACTGCACAGACACATACAGAAGAATAACTGGACCACTGTCAACACCATGTAAAAAAATCAACACAAAATGGATTAAAAGATCTAAATTTAAGACCTAAAATGATAAAACTCCTAAGAGAAAATTTTAGAGGTAAGTTCCTCAAAGACCCAAGTATCCATCCATAGGCAAATAAATAAGTAAGCTATGGTATATACACACAAACACACACACACACCATGGAGTATTACTCAGCCATAAAATGGAATGAAAGCTTGCCATCCATGACAACATGGATGGATCAGAGAGTATTACTCAGAGTTAAATTAAATCAGGTCAATGAGGAGAGAGGCAAGATGGTGGAGGAGGAGCAGACTGAGATGACATCAGGTTGTAGGAGCTCAGCTAGATATTTATCAAACCATTCTGAACACCTACAAACTCAACAGGAGATCAAAGAGAAGAAGAGCAGCAATTCTAGGAACAGAAAATCAACCACTTTCTGAAAGGTAGGATGTGTAGAGAAGTGAATCCAAAGCCACGGGAAGATAGACCATGGGGGGAGGGGCCGGCTCCTGGCAAGCAGTGGAGAAATGGAACACAAAATCAGAACTTTTAGAAGTCTGCTCCACTGAGGGACATCACTCCAGCGGCTAAGCAGGGGTAGAGCCATTGCAGGGACAGTGTGGTCTCAGGACCCATGCGGTCATTGAAAGATCAGGAGTGTCTGAGTGTGGCAGAGCTCCCAGGTATCAGAGCAGGGAAGCCAACTACAGAGACAGAGCTGAGGAGTGAGCTCTCAGCTCCAGGTTACCTTAAACAATGATCCATGACACAGTCGGACCACTGCTCTTTGAGCAGGGACCCCACAAGTGGCAGATCCGGAGAGACTCACCTTTTTCCTCCAGAGGCAGGAATCTGCTCGATTTGGAGACTCCAAAGAGGGCTGTGCATCAGAAACCAAAATGCTGCATCACAGGCCAGGTGAGCTCAGAGCACGCCGGAGACCTGGGAGACGGGAGTGATTGATTGCTTTTCTCTGAGGGTGCACTGAGGAGTGGGGCGCTGAGCTCTCAGCTCCTCCAGGCCAGAGATTGGGAGGACACCATTCTCCTTCCCATTTTCCAGAGCTCAATGGAAAGTGTTCAGGGAACAAAAACTCCCAAGAGCGAACTCGAGCAGATTTCTTAGCCTGGCCCATGGCAAGGGTGGTGCAATTCCACATCGGGCAAAGACATTTGAGAATCACTGTCCATTTCATTGAGGGGGTGTTAAAGTACCCTAATATTATTGTATTATTGTCAATGTATTTCTTTGATTTTGTTATTAATTGGTTTATATAGTTGGCTGCTCCCATGTTAGGGACATAGATATTTAAAATTGTTGGATCTTCTTGTTGGACAGACCCTTTGAGTATGATATAGTGTCCTTCCTCATCTCTTATTAGAGTGTTTGAGGGCCCCTCCGCCAGAAGATCAGCAAGAACATCCAATCAAGGAGAACAGCAGAACTCCAGAGATAGGGGAAAACAATGCATGGAATTCATGGTTTTCTCCCCATGATCCTTTAGTCTTGGCAAAGTCAAGTCAAATTTTTTAAATTTTATTTTTTTTCTTATTCTAATTTTTTTAACTTTTCCTCTTTCCTTTTTAAACATTTTTTAACAAGTTTATCTTAATACCTTTCTGGGGAAAAAAATCTTTTTAACCCTTCATTATTATAGTCATATTTTATCCTTTATTGTATTTAACCTTATTTTTTGTATACATATAGGGGTTTTTTTTCCTAAAAAATTTTGAATACAATTTCTTCTAATAGGTCAAAATTTACTCTAAATCTAGCACAGGGCTTTCTTCTAGTCTCCAGCCTGAGCACATTCTCTCACCCTCTTCTTTTTTCTTCTTTCTTTTTCCAACCAACTTATTAATTCCTTTTTTTAGAATTTTTAAAATATTTTTATCTTTACAGTCATATTCCATTCCTTCATCATGTTTACCCTTATTTTAGTATATATATAAGTTTTTCTTTCTTTAAAACTTTGAGAGGTAATTTCTTCTAAGAGACCAAAATACACCCTAAATCAAGTGGGTGGGCCTGTTTATATATATATATATTTTTTTTTTTT
This sequence comes from Mustela putorius furo, assembly GCF_011764305.1. NCBI lineage: Eukaryota > Metazoa > Chordata > Mammalia > Carnivora > Mustelidae > Mustela > Mustela putorius. The sequence continues at coordinate 4,685,440 of NW_025421367.1, read as the reverse complement.
TAATTTCTTTTTACCCTCTTTCTTCTTTCCCTGGTTTGGGGTCTCCCCTGATTTGATTAGCATACATTCTTCTGGGGTCTTTGCCACCCTTTTAGTATTTTATTCTTGCATTCATATATTCTTATATGGATAAAATGACAAGGTGGGAAAACACACCACAAAAAAAAAAAAAAAAAAAAAAAAAAAAAAAAAAAACAAGAGACACTACCGACAGCTAATGACCTAATCAATAGGGACATTGGTAATATGTCAGATCTAGAGTTCAGAATGATGATTCTCAAGGTGCTAGCTGGGCTCAAAAAAGGCATGGAAGATATTAGAGAAACCCTGTCTGGAGAAATAAAAATAAAAAGACACAAAGAGGGGCACCTGGGTGGCTCAGTGAGTTAAAGCCTCTGCCTTCAGCTCAGGTCATGATCCCGGGGTCCTGGGATTGAACCCCACATCAGACTCTATGCTCAGCAGGGAGCCTGCTTCTCTTTCTCTCTCTCTCTCTCTCTCTCTCTGCCTGCCTCTCTGCCTACTTGTGATCTCTGTCTGTCAAATAAATAAATAAAATCTTAAAAAAAAAAAGACAAAAAAATGGAAAAACGTGCCATGCTCATGGATTGGAAGAACAAATATTGTGAAAATGTCTATGCTACCTAAAGCAATCTATACATTTAATGTAATCCTTATCAAATCTCATCAATTTTTTCAAGGAAAAGGAACAAATAATCCTAAAATTTATATGGAACCAGGAAAGACCTCAAATAGCCAGAGGAATATTGAAAAAGAAAGCCAAGTTGGTAGCATCACAATTCCAGACTTCAAGCACTATTACAAACCTGCAAACATCAAGACAGTATGGTACTGGCACAAAAACAGAGACATAGATCCATGGAACAGAATAGAGAGCCCAGAAATAGACCTTCAACTCTATGGTCAACTAATCTTCAACAAAGCAGGAAAGAATGTCCAATGGGAAAAGACAGTCTCTTCAACAAATGGTGGTGGGAAAATTGGACAGCCACATGCAGAAAAATGTAACTGGACCACTTCCTTACACCACACACAAAAATAGATGTCAAATGAATGAAAGAACTCAATGTGAGACAGGAATCCATCAAAATCCTTGAGGAGAACACAGGCAGCAACCTCTTCAACCTCTGCCACAGCAACTTCTTCCTAGAAACATCACCCAAGGCAAAGGAAACATGACAAAAATAAACTATTGGGACTTCATCAAGATCAAAAGCTTTTGCACAGCAAAGGAAACAGTCAACAAAACCAAAAGACAACTGACAGAATGGGAGAAGATATTTGCAAATGACATAATCAGATAAAGGGCTAGTATCCAAAATCTATGAAGAACTTACCAAACTCAACACCCAAAGAACAAATAATCCAATCAAGAAATGGGCAGAGGGGGGTGCCTGGGTGGCCCAGTTGTTAAGCATCTGCCTTCGGCTCAGGTCATGGTCCCAGGGTCCTGGAATCGAGCCCCACGTCGGGCTCCCTGCTCAGTGGGTTGCCTGCTTCTCCCTCTCCCACTCCCCCTGCTTGTGTTCCCTCTCTCGCTGTGTCTCTCACTGTCAAATAAATAAAATCTGTAAAAAAAAAAAAAAAAAAAAGAAAAGAAAAGAAAAAGAAATGGGCAGAGGACATGAACAGATATTTCTGCAAAGAAAGCATCCAGATGGCCAACAGACACATGAAAAAGGGCTCCACATCACTCAGCATCAGGGAAATACAAATCAAAACCACAATGAGATACCACCTCACACCAGTCAGAATGGCTAAAATTGACAAGTCAGGAAATAGCAGATGTTGGTGAGGATGTGGAGAAAGGGAAACCCTTCTACACTGTTGGTGGGAATGCAAGCTGTGCAATCACTCTGGAAAACAGTATGGAGATCCCTCAAAAAGTTGCAAATGGAGCTACCCTATGAGCCAGTAATTGCACTACTGGGTATTTACCTTAAGGATACAAATTTAGTGATCCAAAGGAGCACCTGCACCCAAATTTTTATAGCAGCAATGTCCACAATAGCCAAACTATGGAAAGAACCTAGATAGATGCCCATCAACAGATGAATGGATGAAGAAGATGTGGTGTGTGTGTGTGTGTGTGTGTAATGGAATACTATGCAGCCATCAAAAGAAATGAACTCTTGCCATTTGCAATGGCATGGGTGGAACTAGAAGGTATTATGCTGAGCCAAATAAGTCAATCAGAGGAAGATAATTATCATATGATCTCCCTAATATGAGTAAGTTGAGAGGTGGGGGTATTGGGGGTAGGGAAGATAAAATGAAACAAGTTGGGATTGGGAGAGAGACAAACCATAAGAGACTCTTAAATCTCAAAACAAACTGAGGATTGCTGGGAGAAGGGAGTATGGAGAGGGTGGTTGGGGTATGGACATTGGGGAGGGTATGTGATATGGTGAGTGCTGTGAAGTATTTAAGGCTGACGATTCACAGACCTGTACCCCTGGGGCAAATAATATATTATATGCTAATAAAAATTATTAATTAAAAAAAAGTTAAATTAAGTCAGACTGAGAAAGATAAATACCATATGATTTTACTTATATCTGAAATATTAATAAAATGAAAAAAGAAAAAACAAACATACTTGTAAATATGGAGAACAAACTAGTGGTTACCAGGGGGGAGGATGGTAGGGAGATAGGCAAAATAGGTGAAGGGTATTAAGAGGTACAAACTTACAGTTGTAAAATAAGTTAAGTCACAAGGATAAAAAGTGGCATAGGAAATATAGTCAATAATACTATAAATAACTTTTACAGCAATAGATGCTAATTACACTTGAGGTGAGGCCAGCATAACATATAGAGTTGTTGAATCACTAAATTGTTCACCTGAAAATAATAAAATATTGTGTGTCAACTATACTTCAACTAAGCATAAAAGTAAAAAAAAAAATCATAAAAAAGAAAGAAAATGTCATATACACAAACACAAATAAAGTCTATTCATTCATTAAAAAAAAAAAAGGAAATCCTGTCATTTACCACAACATGGATAGACCTTGAGGGTATTATGTTAAATAAAATGAGCCAGACAGAGAAAGACAAAGTTAAACAAACCAGACAGAATGGTATCAATTATATGTGGAATTGTTTTTTAAAAAACCAAACTTACAGAAATAATAAGAAGAATAGTGGTTGCTAGGGGCTGGGGGGAGGGTGAGGAAAATGGAGAGAAGTTAGTAAAAGGATTCAAACTTCCAGTTACAAATAAGTTCTAAGGATCTAATATCTAGCATGGTAACTATCGTTGACAATACTATATTGTGTAATTGAAATTTGCTAAAAGAATAGATCTTAAGCATTCTTGCAAAAATAAAAAAAAATTAAATGTTAATTACTGCTAGATGTCCACACCCTTTTGCAATTAGGATTTTGTTAAGTAAAATATACTTTTCAAGTATCTGATTTATTCTCTTCTTTTCCTTAATAATAAAACTTTGATTTTATTCCAAGTAGTGGTATGTCCAATTAAAATGACTGCATTTATTAACCTCCCCTGCAATTAAGGATTGCTAATAAATGCTAAGTGAGCCTTCAGAGAACTCTCCTTAAGACAGACAACTAGAGTATACATTTTTGCCCCTCCTACTTCCTTATCTGGAACAAGTAATTGATATCTGGAACCCTAGCAACCATCTCGGTCCCTAAGACAACCTCAGGGATGGAAACACATGTTATGGATGGTAGAAAAAAAGAGTAAGATCTTGGATCCTTAATGACACTTTAGACACCCATACAAACCTGTATTATCTTTCCTCAGCCTTCCTTTATGAAAGAAAAATAAAATTTCATCTTGTTCAATTCCTCTCTGTGTTACTAGCATTTGAAAGAAATTTGCAACTGATAAGCCAGCTATCTAAATCACCCAAATTACCTGATAATTGCTTAATACCCACTTCATTTTGGGATAAGACACAAAGTTTCAAAACTTGCCATAATAGCTATAGTAATTCAATTCTCAAACCAAAAATCAGGTCACACAATAAGAACACTTTGAATCCACTAATGGGAGGAGCACATCAGCTCACTTGAAATCAGGGCTGTGCTAGAACACCCAGATCATATGATTCTATTAGAGTTACTAAATTCAAGCATGTAGCAGTAATCCTAACCTGATTTTCTTCATCAGGAAGAAGATAAATTTGGGTACTAGGTGATACACACTGTCATAACCAGGAGCCTCAGTTTCATACCTAATCTCCAAAATTAATTTCACAAAGGCTTCTGGGCCTCTTACAATTTACATTCCCCCATAAACATTGGTTATTTTGTAGTAATTACACATATGCTTCTCTTCCTGTACCCAGGAAGAAGCATTATTAAGCACCTTATCCTATAAACTATAGGTTTATATATCTAATTTTATATATCTAATATTTGCCTCACCTAAGCCCCTTGTATCAATTTCCTCATAAAAGGTTAATAATACTTATCTTTCTTCCAAGGTGTGTTGTGATGTTTAATTAATATTTACCAAGTATTTAGTAATCTGTAGATGAAAGATACTAGAGAAGCATAAAGTAATATCATTAGTCTGACTCATCAGTTAACCTTATTAGGCATGCAAAATGAAAGCCATGTGGTTACAACTAAAATAGTTATGAATACATATTAGGTCAAATATGAATCCCAAAACAACTTAAATCTATATATTGCATCTACAAAGCAAACATTAAAAACTTTCATATTAGAGCAATATGCTTTTTTTCTGTAGTACTACTTAAAACCTCTTTTAAGAATATAAACTGATTAGAAAGTTAGGTCAATGATAAAAATAAGATATCTCTGGCAAGGTTTCTAAGTCTTTATACTTTAATATGACGATAAAGATTCAATCTGCAGTGATTTGAAACCATACAACTTGAAAAAAAGAAAATTTGGTTTTTTGTGATTTTTTTAATGTTTTATTTACATGAGAAAGAGCATGAGTAGAGAAGAGGGAAAAGCAGACTTCCCACTGAGCAGGGAGCCCAACACGGGACCTGATCAGAGGACTCTGGCATCATGACCTAAGCTGAAGGCAGATGCTTAACGGACTGAGTTACCCAGGTGTCCCTGATTTTTTGTGATTGAAACTAGCAATAGTAACCTAAAGCTCATAGAAAATTTAAACAATAAACTGACATTTTAGTTAAATTGATGTTTCTTGAGTTCAAATGTGCACTATGTTGAGGTGTGTGCTATTTTATATACAGTCCTTAACAATTTTCAACTAAGTACACAGCTATATTATATAAAAAGTATATGTTAATATTTGATATATTTCTGAACCAAGGTATTATTTGTAATATATATATATTATTTTGGCATATAAAACTGAAATATAATTTTATTGTGTGACATGGGCTTCTTGAAGCTCTTTTCAAGTTCTATATCCTAATGCCCACTTGCTTGTGTAACAAAAAGAAAATTAGGAAATAGGAAGTCCCTGGTGATGACAAGCATTAAAATTATTTGGGGCAAATGCATACTACACATCCATAGCTTACCTGTGGACATACATTTTCAAAGAAAACTAAGAGTCTTCAAAGGGAAAATACAATACACACACACACAAACATTCATGCGTGCGCACATACATCATTGTGCAAAGAACAAATTCTATGGCAGTTATGAGATACAAACAAACAGGGTTCATCATTACATTGTGTCAGAGAACGAAATGACTGTCCTTCACTCAGAGTATAAATGGTTGAACTTTTCTGCCAACTTCCCTAAATAACAATTTGATCAATTCGAAAACTTGTGATCTGGACAGGTTTACAAGAAAGGTAAAGAAGACTCATATCCATTTCATCCTCCAAAAGCACAAAGTTAACATTCTTCTGATTTGAAAGTAAAGACAGTTTTTGGAATGATTATCCCTTACCCAAAAACAAAACAAAACAAAACAAAACAGGTAGATCATTGCATTACAGGACTGAAGAGACTTTGAAAGGTCAACAAATTCAATGACATCTTAACCAGTTCAGATATAAAGTCATACAGAGATTATTTTCTTCTACTACTTTCCTTATGTCCATTTCTTCTTATCTTCCTCAAACATGTCATGACCCATGTGTTTACAAACTAAATGTCCCCAAAATAGTCACCACCTCTTTCCATTGACACATACTTTTAAAATATACTATGTGAATTAAAATGGAAAGAATACCTATCTTACCACCATACATGTGGAAAAAAATTTCTCCCACATCACACCTCATATCTTCATAAATTCTAAGGGTGTTTACATTATATTGAGTCACCTCCTCAGATCTCTTGCTTCTCCTGAATTCTCAAGTATCATCTCTTGTGTTTCCTCAGCTTTACTCTGTATTGATTTCAACACAGAATACTTTCTACTAATTTCCCTAAAACACTTATTCTCATAAAATCTAATCATACTATAACTATGATCATACATCTTCATTGACGTTTCAGTGACAACATGAGATAAGAGGGTATACTGTATCACAGCACAGCACAGCATAGCAAAAGATCTCAAGTAGAATTATTTCTGTTCAAAGATACATTTTTCCCATTTCAATGTATTTGGAATTTTGATTTGTTTATAATCTATCTACATTTAATATTTTGTCATATTTTGTCCTGAAAAGCTTTGATTAAATGGACATTATCATGGTATCCTAAAATCAAAAAGATGTGATTAAAAATCCAAAGCCATATCCACAATCAGAAATTTATCATTGATCATCTCTCTTGGGGTCCTAGCCCCTGTCTCATTTCAACTCCAACATCTACTCCATCCCCTTCCATTTTTTCCTTTCCTTGACTTTCTCACACTCATCCTCCAGACTGTCCCTTCAAACTTCATAAACCTTCTTGTTTATTTGTCTTTATAGCAGCACCAGACCACTCTCAGCATGCTCTGAATATAGCATGCTATATTCCACTTCAATATAGGTCCATCAAGATGACTAACAAAAAATTTTTTTTTGAGGAATTTTCTTGATATCGTCTGTTTATTTTCTTCCCTTTTCCTCAAATTGAGATATAATTGACATATAACATTACATAAGTTTAAGGTATATAAGATGTTGATTTTATAAATTTATATATTGCAATATGATTATCATAGCATTAGCTAACACCTCTATCATATCACATAATTATCAGTTCTTTCACATGGCGAAAACTTTTAAAATCTCAATAGCTTTCAAATGTACATCTCCTCCTCCAACCCCACCAATTTTTAAAATTATCATTCCTACTATGTAGAATTCTTCCAGCACCTATAAGTAATATTCTCTTTTTACATTCTTTCCCTTGCAATTCTTATCTAGTTTGATAGCAACCTAGTTTTCACCTTGTAGTCTTCAATTTTCATTGCCCTTCTATATTCCACACTTGCATTTCCATTCTGAAGGACATCTTCACCGAAACTAACCATGCACACCTCAAAGTTAGCACATAAAGGAAACTAAGGAATTTTTTGCATGGTTCTTATTTTGTGTGGATCATCAATATAAACCACAAGGCAACATAACAAAGGTTTATTCTAAGAAGAACTATGGATCCTTTTGCCAAGACCTCCAAAAATGTGAAATGACTTTCTGCCAGTCAGAAGATCATGATTCGCCAGATGCCTCTGGAGTCTCAAAGGAGGAACTGCTAATAGAAGATCATTAAAAAAAAATAATTGAAAGGTGAGCACTGGGATCAACCTAGGTGTCTAGAACTTCAAAGCTATGACAGACAAGATTACAGATACCATTTTCTGTTCCTGACTATTTCTATTAATGGAACTACAATTTTCCTAATAACACAATTTTTAAAAATTTAGCTTTGACTCTTCTGTCTCTATCTTGTCCTATATCCCTTCAATTGTCTAATTGTTTCAATTCAGACTCTGAAAGAACCTTTCTTTCCATTCCCACCTTTGCTACCCCATACTCTTTTAATAAAATGGGCACCTAAAATGTGCTATCCTCAGATTTTTTTCCATTTAATCTAATCTTTCTCATCTACTACTACCAACAGATCTTCATAAAGTACAATGCTGATGATATCACTTCTCTATAATATCTTCAAAGGCTCTTTATTGCCTACCAAATTGAGTATATACTCTTTAGTACCTTCACATTGCCAAATCCAAGGGTCAGTTCTCAGTCTTAATTTTATTCAACCAGCAAGAAACATCTGACTAAATCTCTAGCCTGGATTTCTACAGTTTAGTCTCCTGCTTCAACTCTTACCTAATAGTTTATTTCATAAACAGCCATGGTGATACTTTGTTTGTTTGTTTTTGTTTATTTGACAGAGAGCTAGAGAGAAAGCACAAGTAAGCAGAGCTGCAGAGAGATGGGGTGAGAGAGAAGCAGGCGCTCTGCTGAGCAGGGAGCCCGATGCGGGGCTCGATCCCAGGACCCTGGAATCATGACCTGAGCCGAAGGCAGCCGCTTAACCAACTGAGCCACCCGAGCACCCCAGCCATGGTGATACTTTTAAAACATAGGTCAAATTATGTCACTATTCTAATTAAAGTTCTCCAATTGCTTCTTTCTATTTCATGTAGGGTAAAATTCAAAACACTCACAATGGCCTGCAAGACCCTATATGCTATGGCTGGCTACCCACCACCTTTCTGACCTCTTCCTCTACCACTCCTCCACCTCTCTAACTCTACTCTAGCCATACCTATCTTCTTATTGTTACTCAAGGACAACAAACATGCTCCCATTTCTGGAGCTTTGCAATAGCAGTTCCCTTGACCTGAGCACTCTTCCTCTGAGAGCTGCATGGCTCTAAAGCATTCAAAGGTCTATTCAAGTATCTCCAGACTAGAGAGCTTCTCTCTCTCCATTCTATTTGAGTAATAGTCTTCTTAGCCTACCCAGGCCCTCCCTATTTTCCATAACACTTAACAACCTTTGAAATGTCATAGTTATGTATATATTATTTTTTGTCTCTCTCTTCCCACTAGAATATAAGCTTTCAGACAAAAAGGGCTTTGTTTCTTTCACAGCTACAGTCCCAGAGTCTAAAACAACACTTTGCCCTTAGTTTAATAAATATCTGCTCAATGAATAAACAAATCTCTTATAAAATGACCCTCCTTATAAAAACCCTATGCTAGCCCAGTAGAACTCAATCTGTAGGTGAAGGAGCTGGGAGGTATTGAAGTTATATAAAGGGGTCTGTGAATCCACACAATGCCAATTACTGTCTGTAAACTAAAGATATTTTGAAGTTATATAAAGGGGTCTGTGAATCCACACAATGCCAATTACTGTCTGTAAACTAAAGATATTTTTAACACACGCACACAAACACACACACACACTTTATTTTAAAACACTAACTTAAAGTATATTTTATCACTACACTTTTTTTCAATCAAAAAAATACTAATAATGCAGTCAATATTATGTAGATGCCTATTGATTTTTTTTTTTCATATTAACAAGAAATCCTCGGGGTGCCTGGGTGTCTCAGTGGGTTAAAGCCTCTGCCTTCGGCATGGGTCATGATCCCAGAGTCCAGGGACCAGTCCCGAATCGGGCTCTCTGCTCAGCAGGGAGTCTGCTTCTTTTCCTCTCTCTCTGCCTGTCTCTCTGACTACTTGTGATCTCTGTCAAATAAATAAATTTTTAAAAAGAAAAAAAAGAAATCCTCACAAAAACATTAGGAACCCTATGATACTAGCCAAATGAAACCACTATCTTTTCTCTATTATCCATAAACCTTCACACCTGTGCCCTTGTTACATTTAGATTTTATTTTATTTTTTAAAAAGATTTTATTTATTTGACAGACAGATCACAAGTAGGCAGAGGCAGAAAGGCAGGCAGAGAGAGAGAGGAGGGGAAGCAGGCTCCCTGCTGAGCAGAGAGCCTGATGTGGGGCTCGAGCCCAGGACCCTGGGATCATGACCTGAGCTGAAAGCAGAGCTTTACCCCACTGAGCCACCCAGGCACCCCTACATTTAGATTTTAAGTAGAAAAACCTTTCTTCCTCTTCTTCCCACCCCACCCTCCAATTGCTTTGCCTTTCTAAATTTTTAATCGTCATCATCTACACCTGAGTGAGCATGTACCTAAGTAAAAGCTGGCAATGAGACACATAATGCCTGCCTGGGGGAAGGGATGGGTCTAAAGAGAGTGCCAAAAGTAGGAAAAGAGTTGCCAAAAGACTGGTCCAGTAGAGCTTCCAAGTTCAACTTCACCTGCCTCCAAGTTTGCCTACAGCCTCCTCCTCCCTTTAAATGTCCCCAGCAGAGCCTTCCCACCACCAAAACTCACCCACCCTGCATCCCTCATGAATACAATATGCTAATTATTGACCTCGCACTATTTTTCCATGCCAACCAAAGTCCCCTGCGTACTGCTCTTTGCCTAATATCATCCTCATATCATCATTTTGATTCAACCTTCACCTATTTCTGTAAGTTTTCCTGGTTAACCAACACCACATTCTTTTCATTCCTCCACACTATTTAGCAGTTTCATAAACAATTTTTCAAATAAATTTTCTACTGATAACTTGTTTTGTGAAAGTTCTATTTTTTCATTTGTTCTCTTAAGTGTGAATTCCTGCATAAGATGTAAGTACCTCATAAATTTCTTTTCATTTATAGGTCTCTTCCCATTTTATCACAGTGTGTAATATTATACTAGTTACAGATGAGATACTGAAAAATATGCTGTGAACCCACTGTTCCACTAAAAGATTTTCTATGACAAAGATAACATAGACATGGCTTTAATGTACCAACAGGCTAGAAGAAGAATTTGCAGATCCAGCTGAGATAGCTGTACATAGCTGTAAGGCCCAAGGGGATATAGGTGAGGTTCTGACCACAACTGCTACAATATATATAAAAATCCAAGCATATATATGCATGAGACTATATAAGGAATATATATCAGGAATAATCAGGATAAATTAGGTTGATAAATTAAAACCTATGTATTATAAGTAACACCCTTGGCAGTATTTTTAAGAGGAGAAATACTCTAAAATATATATTTTCCATTTATATAACAAACTATTTTCCTGAATATACAAAGGATTCCTTTATATATATTAAAAAAAAGTGAATAAAGGATATAAACATGAAAAGAATAAGAGGCAATTCCAAGATAAAATGGTTAGTAAACATAAAAAGATGGACAACCAGGGAAATAAAAGTAAAAATAACAACAAAATAGCAGGGCACCTGGGTGGCTCAGTGGGTTAAGCCTCTGCATTCGGCTCAGGTCAAGATCTCAGGGTCCTGAGATGGAGCCCCGCATTGGGCTCTCTGCTCAGCAGGGAACCTGCTTCCCCCCTCTCTCTCTGCCTGCCTCTCTGCCTACTTGTGATCGCTCTTTGTCAAATAAATAAATAAAAATCTTAAAAAAAAAATAAAATAAAATACCAGTTCTTAGATTGACCCCCCCAAATTTAAAATTCTGAGGATATGAAGTGTTGGCAGATATGCAGACAAAAGAAGGTGGAAGAAGAGCTCTTCCATTATACTTGTTACTTCAGCCAGCAATAGTCTACTAACCCAAAATGCACATACCCTGCAGCCCAACAATCTCACTTCTCCACATCTCTCCTAGAAAATACCCATGTGCATAAGAATGTTTATCACAGCATTGTTGTAATTCAAGCCTAAAGGAGACAAGCTAAATATTAGGGACTACTATGTCACTATTAAAAAACTAAACTAGGGACACCTGGGTGGCTCAGTTGGTTAAGCAGCTGCCTTCGGCTCAGGTCATGATCCCAGCGTCCTGGGATCGAGTCCCACATCGGGCTCCTTGCTCAGCAGGGAGCCTGCTTCTCCCTCTGCCTCTGCCTGCCATTCTGTCTGCCTGTGCTCTCTCTCTCTCTCTCTCTCTCTGACAAATCAATAAAATCTTAAAAAAAAAAAAACTAAACTAGATATACGTATAATAATATCATATGTAAATCCCTAAGATGTATTCTTTTTTTTTTTTTTAAGATTTCACTTATTTATTTGAGAGAGAGAGACTGAGAGAGAGAATGAGCAGAGAGAACAGCAGAGGAAGAGGGAGAAACAGGCTCCCCACTGAGCGGGGAGCCCAACATGGGGCTCGATCCCAGGACCCTGAGATCATGACCTGAGCCAAAGGCAGACGCTTAACCAACTGAGCCACCCAGGTGCCCCTCTAAGATGTATTCTTAAGGGTAAAAGCAATTGCATACAGTGGTACAATATTTGACTTCTTGTGTAAAACATAGTCACATATACATACACCCCTACTCGAGTTTATAAGACGTACTAAAAAATTTGTATGTGTACATGTCTATGTATCTCACAGCCACAAACCTACATCTATGGTTTCTTCCAGAAAGAAGAGAGGATTATGACTGGCATGCCAGTCAAAGGAAAATTTAGCCATCTGTCAAGTTTTCATTTGTGGAGAGAAGCATTATTCACATGCCATTTGTGTGGTTATGCTAAAATAACCAACGTGGTTTTTTGATGGTGTGTGAGTTCAAGAGTGGATCCTTGAAAACAGGTGCCAATGCTCATGGATTTGCACCTCCCACTGAGTTCTGTGTACTGTTTACCTGGCAGGCTTGAGTATGTGCTTCTTAAAATGGGTGAATGGATGAGAATGAAGCAAGAGATTGAACAGATGATGAAGAGCCTTAATTTCTAAGTTCAAGAGTTTCTAGTTTATTTAGCAGAATAAGATAAATTAATTGAAATTATATATGTAATATAATTCTTTTCTATACATTTTAGCATTTATGATTAATCACTATCAGTTCTATCTTGTCTCATGACCAGAAGATGGAGCTCCAAACATTTAAACCATCCCCCCAATCCCTCCCCCGCCTACCCCCTCAAGCCCCCGCCCCCACCCCGTTTTGTTGAAGTCATAGTAGAGGTTGTAGTTTTGTTTCTTTGATTCTGGGTTGGTTGTTTTTTGGTTTTTGGTTTTTTGGTTTTTTTTTTTTCCCTTCTGCATTTAAACCTTTCCATTTTTACTTAGTTCTCAGATTATCAAACTCCAACTGCAGATTGCAGAGGGGAGGAATTACCTATAGGGGAAGCTACACCCTTCTGTTTGATTTTCCTACATCTGGGACTTCTTTGTTTTATGCACTAGTTCATAATATTTTTGTCCATTTATTCCCACTCTGTTCTTCCTCCCCACAATGGAAAAGCCCACTGTACACAGGTGCTGACATCTCATTCTGTCCTCATGGGAGGGAAAATTCCAACCCTGCTATACGTGGACTTCGTCCCTATGTGCAGCCAAGAACTTGTATGCTGAGGAAAGAGAACATGACACGGCTGTAATATATATTTTGGACTGTTCTCCAGTTCCTATGCTTTTCTAACATAAATTTTTTACCCACTGAATTCTTCCTTGAGACCTCGAAAGACCCATGGGAAATAATGAATTTTTAAATTTCTAGCACATCTGCTCTATAACCTTTATGCTGGTATTATTAATACAACTGTATGTCTAGCTAATTGTTTAAAATTAATTGATTTAGTGACTTTTTTAAGTACATATTCATTGATCACAAATGCAAAATTGCAGAAGGGTTATGGACTGGTGGTACACACACACACACACACACACACACACACACACACATCTCTCTACTTTGAATCCTCAATATATTTACCCAAGAATACACAACCCAAGAAAGCCAGAAGGGACTCAAGCAGAAGCAGCATCACCTATTAGGATTGTTCCTTGCCCTTGGTTTCTCACCCAAGGACAAAGCTGTCAGTGACTCTGGTAAGATTCCACACTAATTAATTTCTACAAAAAAACTGCTTGCTTCACCATTGCTCTGTTAGGCTTACATCACCATTTCAAAAGTAGTTACACTAAAAACATATACCACCGTTTAAGGAAACATTTATATTCCTCTCTTTCTTGATCCAAATTCAGCATCAGGAGACACATCCTCACCTTGGATCAATAACTGCATATATTCCAGTAAAATCTTTCTACCCTCTGTTTCCAGGTCCTTCTCAGAAAGTTCGTGTAAGTGTCCCTACTAAACCTCCTCCAGGATCTCAGCTTGTATCTCTAAATATCCACTGGTCATTTCCACTTCTAAACCAACAATGTTTAAATTGGAACTTATTTTCTTTCTTCATCCTTTTCCTCTCCTACGCAAACCTGGTCTCCTCCCAGCTTTCTGGAGATGATTTTTTTCTGTAGTCATCTACTCAGTAATCTAAATTTTTAAATATTTGCAAAGCGATCACTTTGGATTTCACTTCTCCCTCCCCTCCCACATCCAGTCAGCAAGTCCTGCCCATCCTACATCCACAGTGTGCTCCAAATCCAGTCCCTGTGTACCATTGTCAGAAACCATTCTCTTGCACAGTAATTTCAATAATTTCCCGCCTCTCCCCACTCTCTTCCTCCTCAATCTACACAGGCTATATTAACAACCTACCAGGAGTGCCAGATAAAATACAGGGCATCCCATATTGTTGTTTGCTAACTCTGACAACCCTACACCACGTTCATCTTTCTAAACATATCTCTGGTCAGACAATTCTATTTAAACTCTCTCCCCTTTCTATTACTGAATTAGTTTTTTTGGCTTTTGGCTTTTGGTTTTTATTGTTGTTGTAAGTATCCTGACCATTACTGAATTAAGGCTAAGCCCTTTAGCCCGTCACTCAACAAATACTTTATCCACCACCTGCTATGTACAAAATATTCTGATTTCTGTCATGAAGTATTCAAACTAAATAACTTACAACCTCTGTCCTTGAGGAGCTTATAAGCTAAAGGATGGTCATTGACATAAAGGGCCACACAATCAGACAAGGAATTGTAAAACGAATTTAGACTTGAGGGTGAGGAGGTTCCCAGGCTTACAATCATGTGACCTAGATTTTAAATTGGCCTTAGGCCAATGAAAACTTTTTTTGACCCCACCCACACCCGAGTCCTAAAATCCAGTCACTGAAAAAAAGTCAACTTCTCAACATCCGTTCTTGGCCTGTGACAAAGGCAGTCCGGTTGAATAAAACTTTCTCCCCAGTGTATAAAGAAAAAGAAAGTAAGTTGTCTTTATTCAGTTCCATGACTGACGAAAGCAAGCAGAAAGGTTGCATAAATTAAACAGCATCCTAAATGATTCAAGGAGACAGGAATGGAGCCAAGCATTATCAGTGTTCTTTCTGATGCTAAACTCATCTCTGAACAGGACTTAAAAATCTTTGATGAATAAAGCAGTTTTACTTGAATAAGCAAAATATAAGGAGTGCGGGCGCCTGGGTGGCTCAGTGGGTTAAGCCACTGCCTTCGGCTCAGGTCATGGTCTCAGGGTCCTGGGATCGAGTCCCGCATCGGGCTCTCTGCTCAGCAGGGAGCCTGCTTCCCTCTCTCTCTCTGCCTGTCTCTCCGTCTACTTGTGATCTCTCTCTGACAAATAAATAAATAAAATCTTTAAAAAATATATATATATAAGGAGTGATATAGGAATAAGCAAATTATAAAACATAATTAATACAGGAATAGCTGTTTCAAAGATTCAAAATTAAAAAGCAAAAACCAGAAGATATTCTAAACATTTGATTTTGGGGAATTTCAACACCGAGATTCACTGGGTCAAAAAGAAATAATGAGGACAAGATGACACTGTCTAGCAAGAACTTCTGAAAAATAACCCTAAGGTGTAGAAATGTACCTGGCCCATATATTTCTTATATATGTTCATCAGCAGTATAGAGTTGATTGAGAATTATTTGACTATTTTTTAAAACTTTAATACAAAGCAATTCTGTGGTATTTCCAGAAAGAAATACAACAACTGCACAGTTGGGAGAAAGAAAAGGGGGTAAAAGCTTATATTTTATTTTTACCATGTTCTTTTTTTTTTTTAAGATTTTATTTATTTATTTGACAGAGAGAGACACAGCCAGTGAGGGAACACAAGCAGAGGGAGTAGGAGACAGATAAGCAGACTTCCCGCCAAGCAGGGAGCCCGATGTGGGGCTTGATACCAGGACCCTTGGATCATGACCTGAGCTGAAGGCAGACTTAATGACTGAGCCACCTAGGCACTCCAATTTTTACTATTTCCTTTCTCTTTGAATTCTGTAACATGTGTATATATAATTATTCAAAAATTTGTTTAAAAATGTTGTCTGTTAAGGAATACCAACTCATTATGGACATGTAATGGTTTTATTTTTCCAGTAAGTTTCCCAAACAAATACCACTTTCCTGCTGCATTAACAGCTCCTCCCTTTGATGATGTACTAATAAAATACACTTGTACAATAAAAAAATTAAATTAAATTAAATTAAAAAAACAACTCTTGCCAATACATCTTGCCAATTATGTGCTTTTCAACAAAATATAATTATTAGAACAATCATATTCAGCTATTTCAAACTCAGTCCTGTTCACTTAAACACTCTAGTTGTCCAATCAATACTCTACTTGTCCCATGATCCAGAAGAGGTGAAGCTTTCAGTTAGGACTAAAAGCTTAAGGGAGTTTGTCAGATGTGGGGACTGGAGTGGAGAGGATGAGTTCTGGCTCTTTGTTACCTCCACTCCCTTCTTCTACCAGGCAGGAGCTGCTGTGGGATTGAGGCAGGGAGGAAGAAGAAAAGGAACAGGAGCATGTCCTCATGTGACTGGGCAAGCTGTTGTCCTCTCCTGGGTTGATGATAACTACGAGTCTGGACTACTGTATATGTGCTCTGTGAGAACCAGTGGTGGCTCCAAGACTGTGCTCTGATGAGAGATTTCATTATATCCTTTGGCAGATGCTCCCCTGGTGGCTTGCTCCCGCATATAGGCCCTTCTTCACCCCTCATACTGCATCAGTGGATGCATTGGAACATCTGTGGCTGCTAATTTCATATATTCTCAGAACCAACTCTCAGAATCAATATCTTGCAGCCATGTGAGGACTTCCTCACCTCTACTTTGAGGCAGAGACCCCCTCTCTACCTACATGCACTCTACTCACCCCATCTTTTCTCAGTTCTTTTCCTATATTCCAGTAGCACACAAGGCACATCACCAAATTTGCTACTCAGGAAGGTCATACATCGGGGTCTTTGGGTGGCTCACTTGGTTAAGCAACTGCCTTCCACTCATGAGCCTGAGTCCCAAGATCGAGTTCTGCACTGGGGTCTTTGCTTAGCAGGGAGTCTGCTTCTCCCCTTCTCCTCTGAAATTCCCCCTTCTCATGCTCTCTCTTTCTCTCATTTTCTCTCAAATAAATAAATAAAATCTTAAAAGATGAAGGAGGAGGAGGAGGAGATATGTCCAGGGAACAAAAAGTCTACAAAATGTTTACTTTTATTTTTGAGAGATTTACTTGAGCTCCCCTCCCTCACATATGGGTCTTGAGAGAAAAAATAGACTATATATTTACTCCTCAAAAGGCTGTCTTCCCTTCTTCCAACCTCCCTTGAGAATTGGGGATGTGATGAGTGGCTGAAATAGTTCTCTAACTATGGGCCATTCACAGACCCCTGCAGGAAGGTCGCTGACCCCAACTGCTGGTGACTTTATAAATTTAGAATATGGAACACATTGTGACTTTTGCCTTCTGTTTGAATCTTAACAGTAAAGTGGCCAAAAGAAAATTCCTACTCAACATCCTATAAGTCTTATCTATGCATTTGGTTCCCAGTGTCCATATAGGGCTCAGACACCATTATGATTTCAGTTCTTAAAGATTAGAATGTTAGGGCACGTGGATGGCTCAAGTCAGTTAGACTCTTGATTTTGGCTCAGGTCATGGGACTTCAGGCTCATGGGATTGAGACCTGCCACAGGCTCATGTTCAGCACCGAGTCACCTGTCCCTCTCCCTCCTCCTCTGCCCCCCTCCTTGCCCTTCCACACACATGCCCACACACAAGTACTCTCTGTCTCAAATAAATAAAATCTTAAAATTTTTTTAAAAAAATAAATGATTAGAATACATAGAGTAGGAAAACAAGAACTTACCAAAAGTAGCTATACTTTTTTCTATATTCATCTTACTAAAAACAAATCTTTTTTTTTTTTTTTTAACTTGAACAGAACTAAATTAGATGAGAAATGGTACTGACTGGCCACTTGGGTAAGATTTCTCAGGGATGCCTGGCTACCATGATGAGATCTTGACCACACAGGATCAGGAACTACCAGGAGGGGAGAAATTAGAACAAAGGTGAGGAGTTGGATAATTTCCATGACTGCCAAGCTAATGATTACTTGGTGCCTCCTTTTCCACCATAACAATATACCTACCAACATAACCCGACCATTTAGACTGCTAGAGATTTACTGAAAAATTCTCCCTCACTGGTTATCTTTTCTCCAGTTTCCCATCTGTTAATCAAACTCTCAGGTTAATCAGTCTTTGCCTATGCCAGTAATAAAGTAAATGATTCTATTTGAGCCCAAGAATGAAAGATAGTCAGAAGAAAGGCATGCAGGCTTTCCCTAAGAGGAAAACACCTTTAAAAGGATTTCACGGGACCCTGGAAGGAGCCCTCCACCCTTGCCCAGGTGAACAACTACCTGATAGGTGGATGAGCACATGAACAAAAAACTGATTGGATGACAGGCGCATCGAGGGTTAATCAGATTGAAATTGCCAGCCAACAAGACTAAGAAATTCCAGCGGCAACTCTCTCCAGTCCCTTCCCACTTTGGGAGCTTCCTACTATCACTCAATAAGCTTCACTTTGCTGCCCACCACACTTCTGGTCTACCTCTTCATTCTTCCAAGTGGTGTGACCAAGAACTGCGGGAACCAGCAAAAAAACAATCCTGCAACACCATTACATTATCATTGTTTCTTAAGACCCCTTCCTCTGGGGATTCCTGGGTGGCTTGGTCGTGAAGTGGGTTACCTTCGGCTCAGGTCATGGGATCAAGTCCTACATCGGGATCCCTGCTCAGTGCTCCCCCCCAACACCCCCCCCCCCGCTTGTGTTTCCTCTCCCGCTGTCTCTCTGTCAAATAAATAAAATCTTTAAAGAAAAAAAGACCCCTCACTCTAAGAATACTCTCAAATACCCTTGACTAGAGTATATGGTGTGTAATCTGATGAGTTAATCAGAAAAAACTGAACTGGTACCTTGGGATTGATTTGAGGTGGTGGTGGTGGTTGTTTGGGTTATTTTACTATCGTATTGTTATTTGTTATTATTGTTACAGACTCACCAAAGAAGGATTAGAAACCTCTTTCCCCCATCCCACCACAAGAAAAAGGAAGCACTGGTTTCTGAAGCCTGAGTACCTTGCCTCCCTCACCAAAGTGAAGTAATAAACTTTTGTGTTTGAGGAAGATTGGAGGAGATTCAGCTAATTGACCAGCAGAGTGGTTTGGAGGTAAGATAGAAATTGCCGCCAGAGGAATAGAGGGGTGAATCTCTAACACAGAATGGGGACAGGATTTAGACCTGTGAGAGATGGCAAGTCATGGTCTCTGCTGGCACAAGCACCCAGGCTATAGCTGAGTGACATGAGAAGAAGGCCAGACACCAGACCAGGAGGCCTCAACAAAAGATTCCACCAACTTCCAAGAAAGAGGGAGAGAAGCCACTCAACCTCTAAGTAAAGCTCAGGAGTTTAGTTAACAAGTTTCTGGGAAGCTACCAAAGATACACGCTCAGGAAAGGGAAAGAGCCCTTGATAATTATTGACATTTGGCTTCTCACCATGAGCCTCAACATGAGTGGGGGCTTGGAGCCAGATTTCATTTGATTTGGAAAACAAAGTACTGATTTTTCTCATACCAAGTGTTGCTGAGAAATTTGTATCCCCTAAGGTTTGTCCAAACTCTTTAGACCCAAATTTACAGGCAATCTTTTTTGTTGTTGTTGTTTAACTTGCAAAGTTGGCTAATATACTGCTTGTGGGTAAATTTCCCAGGCTTAACTCTCAGTGACTATATATCTCTATATAACTAGAAAACACTTCACTGTGCTTCCATGTGCCAACAAAAATCTGTTCAAATATAATGTTATTTTCTACTGTTCACAGACAGTAGGAAACACTTCTACACAGAACCCACAAGACCACCACAATAAATCCAAACAGGAAACAAAAACAGCTGCATCATTTTTACTTTTTCACTAATAGAGACAGCATTTTCTATAGAAACACCAACTTCTGTGACCTCTGAGAAAAAGAAATTATATTTGTTCTCCTGTGTTATGTAACTTGCTCAGGATTCCACAAGAGAAAATATGCGGGCAGAGTAATTGATGACTCATTTCTCAGTTTTTCTTTCTTTCTTCCTCCCAAACTTCTGTTTTCAGCTATCAATAAAAAACTACTGGCATAAAAGGAGTGGTAAACTCTCAGATTTCTTTTCAAACCCTTCCCTTCTTCAGGGCTAGTGGAGAAATACCTTCTGTTATTTCACCACTTCACTATGGTCAACCTGCCTTTATTTTCCCTACACATTTTTTTTTTTAAAGATTTTATTTATTTGTTTGACAGAGAGAGACACAGTGAGAGAGAAAACACAAGGGAAGAGGGAGAAGCAGACTTTTCGCTGAGCAGGGGGCCCAATGCAGGACTCAATTCCAGGATCCTGGGATCATGACCTGAGCCAAAGGGAGACGCTTAACGACTGAGCTACCCAGGTGTCTCCTTACACATTCTTATCATATTAATCTTCCTAATTATAGCCTTGACCATTTTACCCCATTCTCCCATCAAAGTCCCTAATCTAACACCATTCCATTCAAAGAATGCTTAATGAGGAACTGAGAAGTTCAAAATCTTGTGGTTTAATACTCTGTTGGACATGAGGTTAAATAAAACAGCTCTGCCTTCAGGTAGCTTCTATTCTCACAGGAGATACAGACATTTCCCAACCTACCAAAAGATGAACTATGCTAACTATTCTAATTAAGACCAAGATTAAGGCTGTAGGAGTGCAAGTGAAGGAAAGATAAAGCTGGTCGCTTTTCTAGTAAGATCCATTATTTACAAAATAATCAGAATAACTTATCTAGCAATAAGTGCACTGTATAAACTGACATCATCAACCTAATCCTATCTCCTTCTGCATTCCACAAACCCTCTGTAGACTCAGCCAACTGGTCTATTTAGCTCCAAAAGCATCTTGTAGTTTCCATCTCTCTCCCTCTCCTAATGCCATTTGCTCTGAATAGATCATCCTTCCAGTTCTCCCTTCCTGTCCAAATTCTACCCACGTTACTTACATACTGCCTTTTCTATGAAAACCTTCTTGCAACAACCAGCCAGAGTGCCCTCCTTTCCTCACATTTGAGTCACTCCCTGGGATCTTTCTCTCCACCTTTCTGAGTTTACAGTAACCTCCATATGCACTCAACTCTGAGACTCACAGAATTCGGGGTCCTTCCTGCCTGATATCTCTGCCCCAGTCCAACATCATAGCCTCATTCCATTGGTTTCAGGCTCTTATTTGGTCCTTCGTTGCCCATATCCTTAGTACGATGCCTAGAACTCACTCTCTAACTCTACCTGTAGTAGCTGAAGTGTCTGGAACCACTTAGAATCCATGCACCCTACTGATGATGCTGCACACTTTTGTCCTTCTATGTGTGTTTCGTGTGTCTTCCTATATACCTCAACCTATGAAATGGACTAAGAAAAAAAGCAAAAACTCAGCATAATTTGACTGTGACTACTTTAGTACAATATGGATGAAACTTAAAAGGCATTATGCTAAGTGAAATAAGTCATACACTAAAGGAAGACATTATATGATTCTGCTTAAATGAGGTACCTAAAGTAGACAGGTACCTTTCAGACAATGAAAGCAGAATAGTGGTTACCAAGGGCTGGTGGAAGAGAGGAATGGAGAATAATTATTTAACTGGTGCCGAGTTTCAGTATAGAATGAAGAATAGCTCTAGATATGAACAGTGGTGATGGTTGCACAATAATGGAAACATGCTTAATAAAACTAAAATGGACACTGAAAAATAATTAAAATAGCAAATTTTATGTTATGTGTATTTTACTACAGTAAAATAAATAAATTTTTTTAATGAATCATTTACAACATGAGGGAGGGGGAAAGAACAGTACCAAAGAATTTGAAAGAAAATCAAAATAGAGATCTCCATCAGCACTCGTTCCTTCAAGATCCTTAACTAGCTAGCCAAATATCTCCCCTGCTGAGATCTCACAGGACTGAGTATTTGCTCTGGATGTAACTTTGTTCTTTCCAGTTTTTGGCTCTGGTTTCTTCTAGACTGCTTTGCGGCCTGATTCTGAACAACGAGCTTTCAAATATAGCATATAAGCAGTTTATAAACACAAGGGTTACTAACCAAATATATTTCACCAACGTGTTACTTCCTGCTCATGGTCCTACTGCTTGATTCTCCCACCCTCTGTGGAGTTCAAGTCCCATGGACCCAATCTCACTTACTCCCTGACTAGTGAGTACGTTTCCCCCATGAGAGAGAGAAGAACCAATCTCCTTCACTATCTCAGTTTCCCTCCCCATCTTACAGATGTACTACCACTTTTTGCTTAGAATCATGGGCCTGGGTGCTTTAAAAATACAGCCTCCTCAGGGATCCTGTTGCCATAGCCACTAAATTTATTTACCTTACAGCTCCCAAGGCTCTTCATTAACACTTGTCTTTCCCACTACATAATGTTTCCTTGTATTATTTACCTCTCTGGAAAACAGAGCACTGTCTTTTATGTCTTTCTACTCTTCTTAGTGCTTTTGATTATGAATGTCACATTTTCTTTGAAATATAACCAGAATGCCACTACATTTTCAAGAATCATAATTATCAATCCATAAAAAAGTTTTTTAAATTAGTCAGAGAATTTAAGTATGAACCTATTTATTATTTTTAGATTTTACTCCTGTTTACCTAAGTTCCAACAAAGTTCCTGCAAGCTGTTCTCAGAACCCACTGAATTCCACTTCAACGCTCCTTAGGTATGAATCATAGAGATTTAATATACTGTCAGCTTGATAAATTCTGCTCATTCTAATAAAAATTTCCAAGACAATATAGTATGAATACTCTTCTTCAATCCTATAATTCACTTAAATGTCTTTGTGGAATTTTCATTAAATTTCTCAGTAGGATGGTTTCTGGTAAAATTCCCAGAGTTTAGATCATGCCATTGATCACTATTGTAAATATTGTCTGGGCTTTATCTAAGCCTACCTAGACTATAATCCATTATAAAATTTCTTCCAAATATTATTCTCTATTGAAGGAACAGGGCTTCTCAGAGGAATGCTGACTCTAGGGCTTGGGTAGGACATATACAGATGAGCCCAGAGCTCATCGATTACAATCCAATGTATAAAAT
Organism: Mustela putorius furo; assembly: GCF_011764305.1. NCBI lineage: Eukaryota > Metazoa > Chordata > Mammalia > Carnivora > Mustelidae > Mustela > Mustela putorius. The sequence goes on along the minus strand of NW_025421367.1, from coordinate 4,662,148 downwards.
AAATATACATGAATCCATATTGATACAAATGAAAGTGAATAAATAAATAAATGGGGTGAGAGGGAGAAGAGGTGGATTTTTCTTACAGATGACTTCCCAATGATATACATTGAAACTCCTGCTTCTTGGAGGTACAGATTAATTCCCCCCACACCCTCTCCCCGCTCAAGTGTGAGTGAGATTTAGTGACTTGCTTCCAATGAATAAGGCTTAGAAATGGAAAATAGTAACTTTCCAATGGAGAAATCTGACAAACAGCAGTTAACATCACTAGGCTTAGTCATGTGGATGGCATGTACTTATGATACAAGGTGATGAGAAGGGTGCTTTAGCCCTGTGATATTCTTTCCAAAAACTTGTAATATCAACTTAATCATGAGGAAAACATCAGACAGATCAAAACTAAAACACCTGACTGCTATACCACAAAACTATTCGGGTCATGAAAAACAAGGAAGGATTTGAGAAACTGTTACAGACTAAAAGGGATTAAGGAGATGTGATGACTAAATGTAATGTGGCATCCTGAAGTGGATCCTGGAACAGAAAACGGACGTTGGTGGAAAAACTAGTGAAATCCAAATAAAGTATGAAGTTTATAAATAGCGATGTACCAATGCTGGTTTCTTAGTTCTGACAAATACATGATGGTATTATAAGATACTGTCATTAAGGGAAAATTTTGAGGAGTATACAGAAGTTCTGTACTACCTTTGCAAACTTTTGTAAATCTAAAATTATCCCAAAATAAAAAGCTAATTTATATAATACTTTCTCCAGTCATCTTTAGAAGCAAATGGAAACTTATTTGATCCTGCCCTTGGAAGAGGCCCCTGTTCTATCCTGGGACTTAAAAAATCAATACAATGGACTCATAACATTTTGTGTACAGGACTTAATACTTTTTCTCAATCTTCTCATAACTGGCTTTTTACATCCTTGTTTTTATTTTTAGTTTTTTGGTAACAATAAAGAAATGACCCCTTGAACTTTGTCTGAGAAGTGAGCACCTGAGATTCTTCTGCCAGAGCCAGCTAGAAAATTATAAAATTACAAAATTTAAGCTAGAAAATAATCCAAGCTAATTACTGCCTAAACATATTTAACGATTTATGCAAAATGGACAACCCAAGAGACACCTGAATATCTCAGTCAGTTAAGTGTCTGCCCTGGCTCTGGCCATGATCCCAGAGTCTTGGGATGGAGTCCAACATTGGGTTCCCTGCTCCTGGGGAAGCCTGTTTCTCCCTCTGCTTCTGCCTCTCTCTCTCTCTCTCTCTGTCTCTCATGAACAAAATAAAAATAAAACCTTCAAAAAATATGCATAATTCAATAATCACATGAAGATACAGCCTAGGTTAACTATATTCTTTTCTATCAAAAATATACTTAATTCATCCAAGAATACATTTAAATGTATTCTGTATGCTATGAGATATCTCCATAAGATCTTTAACCTCCTATGGTAGTAAAACAACTTTCAAAAGGAAAAGTGCAAAACAAGCTAAACTCAAAGAATTTGATCCACCAAATTCCCAGGCTGAAATTTTGAAACACTCGCTGTCTATTTATATAGCACAGAATATTTCAAAATGTTTTATCAAATGTAATACAAATAATACCAGAAAATTTCTATCAAGTCTATGGCCATAGTATTTTTGTAGAATAGAGTAGACCCAAGAAAATTATGGGGTGTATCTTAGAAATTGACAGTGAGTCTAAGCAATTCAATAAGAAAGAAATAGAATGGGAATATTTTTTCATGTCCCTAGAAACTGATAACCTTGAGGTTCTGATCAACTGAAAATTGATATAGGAAAATGAGGAGATAGTCTGGATCAAGGCAAGATCGAGGCAATAACAATATCTACTAAAGAAGTTAGTGATATATAGGAGAACAAAACCCACACTAAAAATCTCTTCAACACTCAACAGGCAGTCCTTTTACATAATGTTTTATACTAGTAAATATGCTTACATAAATCTGCTTTCTTTGGACAGATTTTGGTTTTCAATGTTTAATTTTACTTGACATAGTTCAAAGAAGTAGAGCCAGGGCTAAGAAAGGGCTTTTTTGTTTATTTTTCTAGATGGAAACAGATGTGTACTAGGGCATATTCCCTCAATGAGCAACTAATGTACTGCAGTCACAAAGCCCAGACACTTACATTTATTCATCCTGAGGTTTCACAAGCTTTCTAGTGAATCGCTTTCTCTATTTTAATTTCAACTTTAAAACTTTCCTGAGTCGGACTTTACATACTGTCTTCTTAAAAGAAAAATTCAGTCTTGTTAAAATTCAACTTCACTTTTCTTCTTTCAGTTGTAGAGAACATCTCAAAAATAATTAGCTTTCTTGTGCCTAGGGTTGTCTTTCTTTCTTTCTTATTTTAATTTAATTTATTTTATTTTCAGTGTTCCAAAATTCATTGTTTATGCACCACACCCAGTGCTCCTTGCAATGCGTGCCCTCCTTAATGCCCACTACCACTCCCCCACCCGCCTCAAAACTCTCTGTTTCTCAGACTCCACAGTCTCTCATGGTTTGTCTCCCCTTCCGATTTCCCCCAACTCACTTCTCCACACTCCCTTCAGGAATAAAAATTGTCATTTATTTCAACATTGTATATTATACTAATTGAAAATGTATATTATACTTCATGATAATGGATTAGCATTGGAGGTGTCTATGTGAATAATGGTTTTCAGTATTGTAGATTTCTATGGAAATAAAGATAGGTGTCTGTGTGTGTGTGTACAAATATTTCTTATCTCTGTCCACAGAGAGAAATGGTGGCAGCAACACCATGGTAGTAATAATTGTACCTACCAGGCAGATCTTGGTTTCCAAATATAATTCTCCAATTTCCAAATACAAATTTGGAAATTCATTGGCAATTCACCAATTTCCAAATACAAATAAATAAAATAAAAGGAATCAGGGATCCCTGAAAAAATAGCTCATGCAAGGGCTGGGAAAGAGAAAGTACAAATGATCTTGGGATACTTTATTGTGGCATTAATAAAGAGGTATGAGAAGAATGATGGGTGACATGTCAAAAGGACACAGAAGCCAGCTTACTGGGACTCATGTCTCAAAGCTTCCCTAAGAAATATTTAAAGTTCTTATCATTTGCCTAATTTTCTATCAGGTTGTTTGTGTCTTCATCATTTTGTTTTTCAAGATTCTTTGTCCTGTGAACCAATCCTTCCTAGTTTATATGTATAGAAATGTCTTCTCGTTCACAGTTTATCTGGTCATTATCTTTTGATAAACTACTATTATTAATTTTAATGTAGCTGAACTTATCAATTTTTTAATCTACAGTTTGTATTTTGTGGGCTTTGTTTTATAAATTTTTCCTATTCCAATTAAAATTATCTATTTTATAAAGATAGTGTCCTAAATTGTCTTCTAAAAGTTTAAAAGTTTATTTATTTATTTATTATAAAAGTTTAAAAGTTTTGCCTTTCATAATTTGGTCTTTAATCCACAGGGGTTTTTGCTTATATATGGAGGAATACAGAGACAAAATTCTTTTTGCATATGAATAACCAATTACTCCAGCACCATTTTCTATACTTTTCCCAGTTGAGTATTCTATCCCAGCATCACACCACACTGTCTTAAACCTTATAATAAATATTAATATCTTGTAAGGTAAATGTGTCTGTTTTGTTCTTTTTCTTTAAGTGTATTTTGGAAGATTTTAGTCCTTTTTTATTCCATATTGTTTATTCCATTAAGCAATAACGTTGTAAGCTTTTATATCCAACCTTTCAAGGTTTTGGTTGGAATTGCTTTATACCCTTTTTTTTTTTTTTAATTTTATTTATTTGACAGAGGGAGATCACAAGTAGGCAGAGAGTCAGGCAGAGAGAGAGGGGGAAGCAGGCTCCCCCACGATGTGGGGCTCGATCCCAGGACCCTGAGACCATGACCTGAGCCGAAGATAGAGGCTTAACTCACTGCGCCACCTAGGCACCCTGGAATTGCTTTATACCCTCTTAAGCTAAATTGGCAGGAAATGTCTTTACCATATTCATTGTTCTTATCCACGAACATGGTACATCAAAAAATGTTAAACTTTTGTACTTCTAAAAATAATAATGAAAAGACCACCCAAAAATGGAAGAACTATTTCTAACAAACATGATGGTTCAAAGGTTTATATGACTAGGGGCACTTGGGTGGCTGTCGGTTAAGTGTCTGACTTGAGCTCAGGTCAAGATCTTAGGGTCCTGGGATCTAGCAGTTGGTCTGGCTCCCAGCTCAGTGGGGAGTCAACTTCTCCCTGTCTGGCTTCCTCTGCCCCTCCCTCTGCTCCTGCATGCATGCAGGCACTGTCTCTCTAAAAAAATAAATTAAATCTTTAAAAACAAAAAAAAAAAAGCTTTATATGACTAATATTTTTAAATTTCATATGAAATACCATAGAATAATGAGAAAGGATTTGACCAGATAAGTCATAGGGAAGAAATAGAAATTAGAAATAAGTATGTGGGAAAATCCCTGGCCTGATTAATAGTAAAGAAATGAAATTTAAACACCTACAAGACGTAATTTCACCTAACAAATTAAAATTATTTTCAACAATGTTATAGGAGCGCCTGGGTGGTTTGGTCAGTTAAGGGTGTGCCGTCAGCTTAGGTCATGATCCCAGGGTCCTAGGATGGAGCTGGCATCAGGCTCCCTGATAACTAGGGGGGCTGCTTCTTCCTCTCCCTCTGCTGTTCCCCCTGCTTGTGCTCACTCTCTCTCTCTGTCAAATAAATTAATAAGATCTTTAATTAATAAATAATAAAAATAAAAATGTTTTAATAGACACATCAGCTTGAGTCCTAGTGAAAATCAATGCTCAGCAAGGTTGAATGTTTGAGGTGGCTTGCTTTAAAACCTATTTGTATGCAAACTGAAGAGTCTCTTGGAAAAGAACACTTTGAAAGGAAGAAATTAGGAATAATGAGTTTCAGCCAATAAAACAGCAGTTTTCATTGGTACAGTCTGGTCTGTCTTTCAGATATATCTTCTAGTTCAGCTCCCCCATTGAACTCCTACAGACGAAGGGCGAGAGGCCACCCAGAAAAAGAAAAAGAAGAAAGTGAAAGAAAGGAAAAGGGAAAGGGAGAAATAAAAGAAATCAAATCCAAATGAGCAATTTCATTATTTGTGAAGCACTGGAACATACCAGCACTGCTCGAGGCCTGTTAGATAAGAGTGACACACTGGAAGAGGAGGCAGGCACCCTCCTGCACTTGGCCCAAAACATTCTGAAGCTCTAAACTTCAAATTTCCAAAACACTAAGTGCTCACAAATTAGCTAACAGGGGAGGGTGGGGGGGACAAAAACTGAACTTTTTCGTTTTTAATATGGCCTCCTTTTGTTCCCGAAAGCTGATAAGCTAGTGAGGGCTGGGAAAATCCTGTTGGGTCTGCAATTGGTGATAAGTGGTAGGATATGGGTAGGGGCATGAGAATTACCCCTGCCAACCCTCCTGACTGCATTTTAGTGAGGTGTCCCTCTATCAGTTTTCATGGGAGGAAGGTTAAATGAGTAATGGGACAACTAAACAACTGGGTAGATGATTAAATACTATGCAACCCTGTATTAGAAAACACTGTCGAGGGGTGCCTGGGTGGCTCAGTGGGTTGGGCCTCTGCCTTCGCCTCAGGTCGTGATCTCAGGATCCTCAGATCAAGCCCCGAATCGAGCCCCGCATCGGGCTCTCTGCTCAGCGGGGAGCCTGCTTCCCTCCTCTCTCTGCCTGCTTCTCTGTCTACTTGTGATCCTCTCTCTCTCTGTCAAATAAATAAATAAATTATTAAAACAAAAAAAAAAAAGAAAACACTGTCGAGGGGTGCCTGGGTGGCTCAGTCAGTTAAGTGCCTGCCTCCAGATCAGATCAGGGTTCCAGGATCAAGCCCCAAATCAGGGCTCTTTGCTCAGTGGGGAGTCTGCTTCTCCTTCTTCCTCTGCTCCTCACCCTTCCCACCCCGCCCCCACCCCCTGCTTGTTCTCTCTTCTTTCTTTCTCTCTGTCAAATAAATAAATAAATAAATTTTTTTTTAAAGAAAAAAAGAGGACACCTGGGTGGCTCAGTGTTTGGGTGACTGCCTTCGGCTCGGGTCATTCCAGGGATCGAGTCCTGCATCGGACTTCCTGCTTGGTGGGGAGTCTGCTTCTCCCTCTGACCCTCCCTCTTCTCATGCTCTCTCTCTCTCATTCTCTCTCTCAAATAAATAAAATCTTTGAAAAAAAGAAAAAAGAAAGAAAACACTATTGATAGTAAAACACAGGGTATTAAACTGAATGTAGAAAGATAAATCTATGTTGGAAATTTTTAATTGAGGTTTTTCCTTTTACCAAATTACTTATTTTGTTCGGTAGCTCTGTACGTATTGGCTCAATTGGAGCTATTGCCTTAGGAGAACAGAAATCCACTGGTCTGCTTGAATGCATTTTTCACTCATAGCACGCTTACCACTTGGAAGCAAAGCAATGATACATAAGAGCTAAGCCACTGTGGGTAAATTAGGTTTTTTCTAATTAATATAAAGGACATGATTATAATTTTGAGGCAAAATCTAGAGGACTTGCATATAGAGATGACAAAAATTAATCACAGAATAAAAATAATGCAGTATTTAGCCTAAAGTCAATTTCCTGCCTGGTAGAAGGAAGAAGAAAAATTCTCTCCTAGGCTGCAGAAGAAAGACTGAAGAAAGAGGAAAAATGAAGAAAGACGTAAGAAGAGTCCCTAAGAGGACTGCCGCCCTTCCTGGGTTGGAATTCAAGATGGATTCCTGTGCTCCAGATAGGCTCCAGGATCAGAGAAAAGATGAAATCAGGGAGAAGCCACTTTTGGAATGCATACTGACAACATAGGGTGGCTGCTGAAGACTATGAATGGCTACAGGTCAGGACTAGAGACAAAAGGGGCCTGTAAGAGCCACCTGCCCCCACAATCCTGATGGTTCCTGCAGAGCTGAGAACAATAACACAACCACTTGTGGGTGGGTGGGGGTGGAGGATGACCACAGTGGAGGATAGGGTGGCCCCATACTAAAGCCAGGGGAGATGGGTTCTCAGCAACATTGAGGAGAGATGACAAAACTTCTGGCTGCAATTATACTGCACTGCCCATGCCCAGAACACAAGGGATGTGCTAAATTAGCTGCAGATCAGTGGGGCCAGGAACCCACAGGCAAAATCCACACAAGGCAAGACCTCAGTCAGAAGGAACTGGATGATAACACAAGGCCCAGATACCCATCCCCTGTGGCAAGACGGCAGCATGAGCTTCCCCTGTTCCCAGAGGTCATCCTAGGGAAGGAGGAAGTGAGGTGAAAAGGAGAGACCTTGAAAGGAAGTCTGAATGGGCAAGAAAATGACTTTAGTCACAAAGAAATATAAAGTTATTTTTTACGCAAAATTTGTTATTACAAAACTAGGACATCTGTGTACAATGCCATTTTGACCTATCCAGTATTTATTCTCTCTTCATCTGACAAAAGCAGCTTGCTTTCCTGGGTCCTATTTTTTCAAGGCCTGGGTGTTCCTTTGACTTTGTAGCCTGCCAAGAAATTCCTTTCCTCCTTAAATTTGAAACTAGGTCAGTTTCTGTTATTTGCAACTGAAGAATGCCAGCTGATATGAAATACATAATCCCAATTCTGTACATGCACAAGAGCACACTGGAATGCACGCACACACGCGTGCACACAAACACACACATATATACACGCACACAGCTCCGTGTGGAAAAGATTAGAAGGAAATAAACAAAATGTTAATAATGATCACTCTGGGTAACAAGATTACCAATACCGTTATTTTCTTCTCCCTTCATTTCTAAATTTCGTCTTCTCCTCTAAATTTCCCCTTTGCATTTTTATTCAGAATATGGAAAGAGAGAAGTATTGTCCATAATGTCCAGAAAAATAACATTAGGAAGCTCAATGACATTAATAAAACATGTCATAGGTCTTTGTCTCCAGGCATCCTGGGCCAGCCAGTAGCAGCAAGCATGAGAACTATACGTCCTTGTGGGGCAACAGGAAGAGGACTCTTTGGAGTGCCTAGAGACCTGAGGTTTAGGTCTGACTCTGTCAGGAACAAGCAGGGGGCCTTCATTGAGTCTCTCAACCTCCTTGAGTCTCAAGTCTCTTCATCTGTGAAATGAAGGATTAAACTCCCTACAAGATCACAGAGGTCACTGACCTGTCCACCAGACCCTAGCCTCAGGTTCCAGCTCTTAACATTTCTAGGATAAGTGTTCCAGTGATGCCAGTCAATGTTTTAACTTTCATAATGCTCTCAAGGGAACTCTGCTTGTTTTGCTTCTGAGACAGAAACCTAACCGTATCATTTTGATGTTTTCCATCTTGTGTTCATGCTGTCTCTCACAGAAGGAACATTTTACAAGCCAATATTGCCTGTTACGAAAATGTGAATGCAGCTAGCACATGACCCTGACATTAGTCCCCGATTAGCCCAAGAACCCTGAGTACGACCATACTGGATGGTGCTAGATCTCTTCCTATCGACAGCGTATTGCCTCATCAGCAGAGCCACAGACGGCGGGGAAAGGCTTAAAGAGGGACCTAGTGAAAGGCAGATTTGCTACTGCTGCCTCAATCCAGGAAATCGCAAAGCCAAGAAGCCCAAAGGGGTGCAGTGCTTTATTTCATGACATATCCTCTGTTAGTGGGGCTCTGTCTGGGGAAGAGGACCTAACTGTAGCCCAGATGGGGACACATAAAACGGTACAGCAGGAATGAAGCTGCAGGAATAACGAAGACCATACTAGCAACTTTTGTATCTATTCTAAACTAACCACGACTTCATCAAACTAATCTCTCACCTATTTTATTTATTTATTTATTTATTTATTTATTTTTGGTCTTTCATTCTTATATCCATATCTTGCAACTTCCTCTGTAAATGTTCTTCCTCTTTTTATGTATAATGTCTAAACGTCCTCTTTGGCTTGCCCAGGACAAACTCCCCATGAACTAGAGTAATGCATGGCTTGAAACTCTCTACCATGTCTCAATAGATGTCTAACTTTTAGGGCTCTAAGGAAAACATAAGTCCCAAACCCTTTAATTCTGTATAGTAAAAATTGACTTCCCTTCTTTTTGTTTATCTTAATTTCTAACCTAAAAGAAGAAAATAGAATGGAAATGGACTGGGTGATCTTTTCCAAGAAAAACTTGAATTTTTTAAACTACTAAGAGAAGAACTAAAATTTGAATGCAGGAAAGATACAATTAAGCACACTTGCAACCTTGGCAAGTACATTAAGGGAGTGTAAAGGGAACAGGACTGCGTGGGAGTAAGGCTCAGTCCAAAAAAAACAGGCCCGGGAATGTTTCAAGATGAGATTTAAAGAGATGGAGTGAGTCACTAAGTGAAGAAGGGAAAGGAGAAGAGAAAACATAGTAGACAGTCATTCCAGTGAAAGAACCCCAAAACTAGCAGTAGGTAACTTTACAGAATAGAAATGAAAAAAAAAACAATAAAAGGTAGAAATGTCATTAAACTGAGACTGAAGAAGCAAACAGGGAGAAATGGTGATTTGTCTCGTTGCCAAAGTCAGTGTGCTGATGGGGAGGGAAAAGAATGGAGAATGTGGGAGGGATTGAGGAATTCCAATAAGAAGGTTATCTCCCCCAAAGAATGCTTGAGAAGGTTTGTTGGTTTTTTTTTTTTTCCACAAGAGATTAAGTCATTATTCTAAAATAACCCAAGAGGTCATGCATTGCCTCTCTAGTGTTTATTAGTATAATCCATGAGTAGAAAATAATTTTCTAATATGAAGGGGGGAGCAGGAGGTAACATAGAAGAGATAAAGATCCCTCAAATTAAAAACAAGAGGGTACTTAAATGACTTATGGTTTAAACAACCGTCCCCCAAGAAACTGCTGACTCTGCAGACAAGACTGCATCAGGGTTAAACTGCCTCCCAACCATTCTCACTGAAAATATAGCAGGATAGGAAGCTGCAAACATCTAAATAGTCCCTTATCTCTCTCTCTCTCTTCCCCTGTAAACTGTTTCAAGTCCCAACATCATTTTAATTCAATGAATCGAAGCATCACCTGCTTCCATTCACCAATTTCAAATCTAACACAGAAATCAGCGAGCAATGTGAACTAATTTAATAAAGAGAGAAAACAGAGGTAAAATAAAATGAAGCCACTTTAAGTATAGTTCGTGGTTATAAAAAAGATCGTTTTCATTTTGTTGACAATGGGGATTTCTGGTAGTGTGTCTCTGTGGCAAACTTCAGAGACAATCATTCTATTGAAGGGCTAGAAAGGAAGTTGCTATGGCCAGATTGCTTCCTGTGGTGAACAAAGGGCTTTTGCTGACAGAGCAACTTCATGGTTACAGAGACAAGCCCCTAAGTTTTGTCCTTCAACATGGAAAATTGTCCATTTTCTTCTTCTTCTTCTTTTAAAATGTCACTATTTCAAGAAGAAACAAGATCTTCCGACTTCCTTCCTAAGGAAGAATTTTAAAAAACAAGAAAAGAAGGGAGGAAGGAGGGAGGACAAGAACAAAAGAAGGAGGAAGGCAAGTAGGCCAGAAAAACACGTCATGGCCACGTTTCCAAGTGTTGGGTTTTTTTTTCCTTATTACAAATATTAACATTTGGACAGTTAAGGAGACAAAAAAAAAGTTATAAGGCCCACGTGTGTATCATTACAAGGCTAAGAAAGCAAGGCAGGGTGAGCACAAGCAAGGATACAGAGTTTTGAGATGAGTGTAAGGATCTGTTCACCTGAAAACTTCTTAAGGGATAGAGTGGATGTTTCAGGTTAAAAGGCTGACTCTCAGGAATGAGTGCATGAAGAAGTAAGGTACTTTCTCCCTCATGTCCATTTCTCTCCCCTCATCCCTGATGTTATGGGCATCTGTGATTAAGACAGGAAAAAAGGCAGGTGTGTTCTTCCCAGAGCAACTTCTCGGAAACAGACACTTTTTCCATGGTTGTTAAGACCATGATGAAAAGACTTGAGAAGAATTACTAAAATATCATCTGAGAATGCTTTCAGGGGTAATTGTACCGCTATGGTAATGGAGGTAATGGAGGAGAAGCAAATTTGTCTTGGTAGGAATGTCCATAAATGAAATATATGTTGAAATATATGTTGCATTTTCCACGGCAGGATGTCAGGGAGAAGGCCTGAAGGGAAGTCCAGAGGGAAGCGTAAAGACCCTGATAGACAGGAAAAAGAAGAGGGGTGTTGATGGGAAGAAGGAATACAGTTCAGCACTTCAAACCTTTGCTTCACTTACACTCTGACCAGGGGCGGTTTGCCTTAATCCTAAATAGATCCAAATAGAATTCTATACAGTTCAGCACTTCAAACCTTTGCTTCACTTACACTCTGACCAGGGGCGGTTTGCCTTAATCCTAAATAGATCCAAATAGAATTATCACCAATTTCACATTTTAAAAAGTTAATAATACATTAGACATACATTAGGGAGTATGGGTATCATTCTTCCTTTAAAAATAAAGGCAAACCACTGCAACAGAACTGGTTACATAATTTGCAAGATCCATTACAAAATGAAAATATGGGGCTCAAGGTGTTACCTGAGTGACTTAGTCAACTGAGCTTCCAACTCTTGAGTTTGGCCCCAGTCATGATCTCAGAATCCAGAGATCAAGCCCTGCGTGGAGCCCCAGCTGGAGCCCCACAAGTAGCCCAAGTCAGGCTCCGTGGTCCAAAGGAGTCTGCTTGTCCCCCTTCCTCCCCCTCTGTCCCACCCCTCATGCATGAGCACATGCTTTCTCTTTCTCCCTCTTTCTTTCTCTCTCAAATAAATAAATAAATAATCTTTAAAAAAAAATTTTTTTTAAGATTTTATTTATTTATTTGACAGAGAGAAATCACAAGTAGATGGAGAGGCAGGCAGAGAGAGAGAGTGAGAGAGAGAGGGAAGCAGGCTCCCTGCTGAGCAGAGAACCCGATGCGGGACTCGATCCCAGGACCCTGAGATCATGACCTGAGCTGAAGGCAGCGGCTTAACCCACTGAGCCACCCAGGCGCCCCCCAAAAAATTTTTTTAATGTAGGGCTCAACTCTTACTAAGAATTTCAAAAGGGCAAGAACAGATCAGTAAACCAGACGAAGGAAACTACTAAGTGTGGGTCTTGTGTCACAGTACCAGACTTATACCCATAAAGTCAGGCCTGCCCCACAATTGAAAGCAGATATGCATGGGTTCAGTAATGCATTCAGAAAAAAAAAAAAAAAATCCCTGAGGTAAATTCCCACTGTAAAAGTTCAAGAGGGAGACCTGAATTATTGAAGTCAGAAGACCTCTTATCTCTGCTTTTCTATGAGCAGTAGCAGGTCTGGAGGCCCTCAGTGGTACTTCTAATCCTAGTATTTTTATTATCTCACTAGACCACAACCTGCTCACTATGAACAAGAGAGTTCAGAAGGTCATCATATATAGCTCTCAGATATGGAAATGACTAAAAACATATTTCAGATTGTTCTGGTTCTTTTCAAATACTTTTATAGTCTTATAATACTATGAGGCCCAGGGTGCCTGGGTGGCTCAGTGGATTAAAGCCTCTGCCTTCAGCTCCAGTTATAAGACCAGGGTTTTGGGATCGAGCCCCGCATCGGGCTCTCTGCTCAGCAGGGAGCCTGCTTCCTCCTCTCTCTCTCTGTCTGCCTCTCTGCCTACTTGTGATCTCTGTCTGTCAAATAAATAAAATCTTAAGAAAAGAAAAATTACTGTGAGGTCCAACTAAATTGATGCTCTCACTATTAAAAGTTAGTGATTTCAGTTCTACAGTAAAGTGAAAATGCTACTGGTGATTCACTATTTATTCCATTTAATGCTAACATACCAGTATAAATACCAATATTTTATTTTAAATTTTAAAAATCAGTGAAGCTAAATATTTAGTAGATCTAAAATACTAAGGTGTATAAATATATTACAAAGCATCAAATAGAAATGAAAATTTATAAAAATAGAAATCTTAACCATTTATTATGGTTGTGATAAAAATTATTCACAGATGACATTATTAAAAATATTTTTGAATATACTAAATACTTTGTTCAAGTTAAGATAATTGAATGAACTGTGAAAAATTAGAAATGAAAAAATACACATTTAATTAAATGTAGTATAAAAACAAAGGCATCAATTATATCATGATTGATTCTTGAACAAAATTTTATACAATTTCTTCCAGCTTTGAAAAGTACTCTGACTGTATATTAGTTGGAAAATGGTGAGAAATAATTACCTGTGCCAACACCAAATCATTTCCTTTGGCCCTTCATTTTCAATTAGTAATATTTATTATTTGATAACTTTGAGATAAACCAACTTTTTTTCAGAGATTACACAGTTTTGATCATGACTATTTTGTTTTACTCATATTTTAATTTTTTTTTAAGATTTTATTTGTCAGACAGACAGAGAGAGTGCACAAGCAGGGGGGAGTGGCAGGCAGAGGGAGAAGCAGACTACACACTGAGCCAGAATCTGGACTAGGGACTTGATCCCAGGACTATGGGATCATGACCTGAGCCAAAGATAGACACTTAACCAACTGAGCCACCCAGGCATCTCTGTTTTACTGATATTTTAAAAGAAAAGATTTAAAAGAAAATATAAAAGTTCATTTTAATTTTATCATGTATAAATGAAGACTAAAAGAGTTAACCATATCACTTTCAAAACTATATTTTTTTAAAGATTTTATTTATTTATTTAACAGAGAAAGACACAGCAAGAGAGGAAACACAAGAGGGAGTGGGAGAGGAAGAAGCAGGCTTCCCGCTGAGCAGGGAGCCTGATACAGAGCTCAGTCCCAGGACCCTGGGATCATGTCCCCAGCCCAAGGCAAACGATTAACGACTGAGCCACCCAAGTGCCCTTCACTTTCAAAACTATTATTTTATATTCCACTTGTACAGAAAAATCTTTGAACTGGAGTGAAAATTAATTTTGCAATAGAATTTTTCCAATACCACAATATGATTGCCTGTTGAGACTCACAAATATATTAACCTGTCTGGAGTAGAGTTATCCTTCCGGATAAAGTGAATTTTGGGATCATTGACCTTGATCTCAACTTACAAATGATTCAGATGTCCATTTTCTTAAACAATAAAATAATGATACTATATGAGCAGAAATATCAAAATGTAAGGGGTCACAAATATCACTGTACAGGAAAGTAGCTATTTACCAAACACCAATTTCGTCATTGTTTTTAGGTTCATTTGCTTTTGTAATCCAACTCCTCACATACACACAAAAGTTAATTTCATTTTGAGAATTTCAACATTATCCTTGAGAAAAGTGGATATATGTTACAATATCAAAAAACCTGAGGTTAGGGGTGCCTGGGTGGCTCAGTGGGTTAAGTCTCTGCCTTCAGCTTAGGTCATGATCCTGGGGTCCTGGGATCGAGCCCCATGTCGGGCTCTCTGCCCAGCAGGGAGCCTGCTTCCCCCCACCCCCACCTGCCACTCTGCCTACTTGTGCTCTCTCTCTCTCTGTGTCAAATAAATTTAAAAAATCTTAAAAAAAAAAAACCCTGAGGCTAGAATTATTGTTATGAAATTCAGATCAATGAGCAATTAATAAATATTTTCATTTTAAGACAGAAATAGTATGCCAAAGAGCATGACATAAACAATTCTCTATCAACTCGTTTTTCATTCTTTGACAGCAGCCAGCTCAAGCTATGAGGTAACCTTGGAAATTGAGTTTTATCCACAATAGAAAATGACAGGATGACCCTGGATCCCAGACACATTGAAATGTCAAACTAACCTTGTATTAACTACTTTAGGGCATTCACAAAAAAAGAAAACCTATTTTAGGCCATTATTATTTGAAATTTTCTGCCAATCAGAGTCAAATTTAAAACTAACTAATAAAAAATTTTGTGTACAAGAGAGGCTGCTTCAAAGACAAATCCTGAAATATGTAGCACCAGTTCAATGAAAGTAGCTGGAATTCTTTCCAAAGAGCTGGAAAGGTAGCAATGCTTCTTATGTCTCAGCAAAATATTTAATAAACTGTTATTTATGATAAGTTGGAAGTCAGACCACTTGCTAATTAAGAATGTAGTACTTGGAAAAATAAAATGAGGTGGAAATAGGGAGCCAAACCATAAGAGAGGCTGAACTCTAGAAAACACACTGAGGGCTGCTGGAAGGGAGGTGGGTGGGGGATGGGATAACTGGGTGATGGGAAGTAAGGAGGGCACGTGATGAAATGAGCACTGGGTGTTATATGCAACTGATGAATCACTAAATTTTACCCCAGTAACTAATAACGCAGTATATATTAACTAAATTGAATTTAAATAAAGAATAAAAAAATAAGAATGTAGTGCTCAGGAAATGATTAGAAAAAGATCAGAATACTGGTATTTGTCAGCTGCATCAAATTCTTATAAGCTTGAGCTAAAGCCACCCAGACTTCAAGCAATGGTAGAAAGGAATTCCGCTCTACAGACGGAAAATACTCTGCCTACAGCTTGTAATCAAAGGAAGTTGAAAATCTGATAAATTAGAGTCTCCCAAGATTTAAAAAGCCAATGCTTCTCTCCCCCAGCACAGAATTATATTTCTACCTCCTAGACAATAATCTCGGTTTATAATTATATATTTATTTAGTTTATTTATGTTACATTTTATGAAAATTGAAAGTGTCTGTTTTGTTCTCAGTTGTATTCCCTCCCAGTGCTTAACACAGCTTTCAGTGAAAATAAGCACTCAGTAAATACTGGTTGAAAGAATTACTAAACTTCTACTTATTATTTCCATTTACTTACATTCTATTTTAAACATTTGGGATACAAAAAGAATCAGTAGCATTATAACATGACATTTTAATTTCATTTAAGTTTATTTAAATAAAATACTTTCCTCAAAAACTATACCCTCATCAAAGAAGAATACATTAAAAAAAAAAAAAAAAGACATAAAACGTATTATTTCCCAAAAGTCAGGCCTCTTGGAACTTCTTAGAGCAGAAAATAAGTAAATCCACCTCACAAATGACCTGTCAGTTATTATGTATTATTATCAATACCTTTCAAGAACAGCTTTCCAATCAGTACAACTCCCTAGTTGTAGTAATCTACAACTAGTGTAGATTTACCATTTGCTTCAAGGACAAAAAACTTCTTCAAGTAAATGTTTCCTAAGAGACATCTCTCTCATAAACATTCTGAGCCTTTACCCAAGTTGAACATTCAGGACTCAAAAGTACATATACCCACTGTGTGACAACAGACAGTTCTTTTGTTTTGTTTTGGTGTGTTAGATCTACAAGGCTGATATAACATTCAATATGCATCAGAATTTAAAATTTAAAAGTTGCAATAACATTACTGTAAAGCAGAGCTCCAGTTTAAAAAAAAAAAAAAAACTTCCAATGTCAGGGGTTCAATAAAATTAAAGTTTTTTTTTTTAAGATTTTATTTATTTATTTGACAGGGAGAGACACAGCAAGAGAGGGAACACAAGCAGGAAGAGTGGGAGAGGGAGAAGCAGGCTCCCCATCCAGCAGGGAGCCCAACGCAGGGCTTGACACGGGGCTCGACATGGGGCTCGGGGCTCGACAAGGGGCTCAATAGGGGGCTCGACAGGGGGGTCAATCCGAGTACCCCTTTGGCTCACAACCTGAGCCAAAGGCAGACTCTCAACGACTGAGCTATCCAGGCGCCCCTAGAATTAAAGTTTAATTCTTACTCACATGAAGTCCTCTGAGGCTTGCTTTTCTTTGTGTGTTCATCTACTTTCTATGTTGCTTTGGTATTATGGTACCCATAATACTTTTATGGGTATTTTATAATGGTATTTAATATGTAAATACCACTATCAGCCCATGTCTACAATACTGGTAATAAATTTTCTTCCTGAAAGTGACATATGTCACTTCTACACACATTTCATAGGCCAAAGCTAGACACCTGGTTACACCTCGCTTCAAGGAGGCAGGTATGTACAACCCTCTTATTTCCTTAAAATAGGGAAGAAGAAATAAGTGAACAGCAATAATGCTATCCATAGTACATTACAGTTATCCAGTTTGTGGCAGTTTGTATAGTTGGTTTGACTTCAATCTTCTAATATTTACAGTAAAAATGGTGTATGTATATGTTAGTTCATCAAATAAACCTACTTCGTTTATATTATAGAAATTTATGTTTTCTACTATTTAATGACCCCATCTTTTTTTTAAACATATTTTATTTTTTAATTTGTCAGAGAGAGAGAGAGCACAAAACAGGTGGAGCAGGAGGTGGAGAGACAGAAGGAGACACCCCTCCCCGCTGAGCAGGGAGCCCCATACGGGTCTCCATCCCATGATGTTGGGATCATGACCTGAACCAAAGGCAGATGTTTAACCAACTGAGCCACCCAGGCATCCCTAATGGCCACATCTTATTATGCTAAATGCAATAATGTCAATTTTTTAAATTTTATTTTGCTTTTGTCAATGAATTTTCTAATAGGCAAAACCAGATAAAAGAATATTTTTATAATTTTAGGAATCCTTTATTCAATGAGTAATTGTAATTAAGTTTATCTCATAAACAGTGAGTAAAATATTGTCAAAAAGATCATTCCTAATTTTGAATTTTCATTAAAGATGATTAAGTATCTACTTCAAAAATAGCAAAATAGCATGAATTTTCATTTACCCAAATATTTTCTTGCAACTCTTTGCTGCCATAACAGTTAGATCCTGAATTTTATTTTCATAAGTTCAAAAACAATTTTTATTTGTTTTTTATCATTAAAGGATATCTATTATTAAAAGATCATTTTAGTGGATTAAATTGCAATTTAAAAACAAATAAACAGGAGGAAATAGAAACACAAAAGGGAGGGTTTAAGAGAGAGAGAAAGAAAAGAATACTCAGACCCTACTAGTTGGGAAACAATTTGCCACGGTCTCTCACGTTTCTGCACAACATGCAAGCAGAGGAACTGGCTTTTTTTTTTTTTTCTAGATTACCTTTTCAAGGATGTCTGTACAAAGAACAACCTTGGAAGATAGAAGTATATCTCTTTAGAGCAGACAGCAGATTTGTTTGCTGCACAGTATAATTAAGATAATGTTTCCCTCCAGGGCAAAGGTTGGGCAGCTTATCTTGCAGCCCCCTTAATTGATTGGGGTTTCTTAAGCTTAGGGTTCTTCAACTGTGATGCAAACCCACTGCCTCTGTGGCGCTCACTTGGGCCACTGCACATCACCTCCATAAGATGTATGGGGGCATAAGGGCGCCTGGATGGTTCAGTGGGTTAAAGCCTCTGCCTTTGGCTCAGGTCAAGATCCCAGGGTCCTGGGATCGAGCCCCCCACCCCACCCCCTTTCAGGCTCTCTGCTCAGCGGGGAGACTGCTTCCCCCCCCCTCTCTGCCTGCCTCTCTGCCTACTTGTGATATCTATCAAATAAAAAATAAATAAATAAATCTTAAAAAAAAATTTATGGGGACATAAATGACATGAACATGAAGCTCATACTGTTTATGCTTGCCTGACAAGTAATAAGACCTCTTATTCTGACCTAGGAGTCTCATGTCTTTTGCCAACATACACAAAACTATGACAAGCTAACTTGACAACTCTTGATGACAAGCATGGGATACTGACAAACAAGGCTTTCTGGAAGAGCAAAGCCAAGAGATCATAAGAACTGAGCTAAGGCTTATCAGAAGACTCCCCAGGACCCAGTGAGTAGTGAAATGCTTTCCCAAATAATAGACAAGGGCAGATGGGAGGTGGGGGAGGAGCTTTTCACCATCCTACCTTTTCCTGAATGTTTACAGTTTAAGTGTCAAGAAGCAGGATTGAAACAAATTACCTAAATGGTGCTTTAATTGCCCCTCACTCTTCTCTAAGAGGGAAGAGAGAGGGCCAAGTAATCCCCAAAGCTAATAAAGGGCATTGGGTGGTCTGAAAACATCAGAACTTAGTTTTGGTTGAGCCATGAGTAGCCACTGGGTCAAAATGGAAAGCAAACATGCTTTGCTTACTAGCATGGAGCCACTCACTCTTCCCATATACCCCAGATTCCCTCTTCCTCAGCAGCTTTAAGAGAAAAATAACTGGAGGTGGGGTTCAGGTCTTTCTGTCCCAAAAGGGGATCAGAAACTATATGCACAATTCCAAGTATGCTGGGGAACTCAAGCCAAGAGAAGGACTCAGACCTCTACAGCTCTGTTGGGAAACAGGCACCCAAGTCAACCATTCCACCCAGTTCTATGATGAAAGGCAGTGCTCAGATTTAATTTATACAATTTGATCAGGGTTTGTAGTAAGGACGTAATACTAATATGACCCTGTCTTCTAAGACGTCATTCACTCCTGATTTTCCTTCTACTTCTCTAAGAGCCCCTCAGTTTTCTTCAAGGGCTCCTTTGCAACAGACGACTTCTTCAACTAGAAATTCTTAAAAGAAATGGAAGGCAGGAGAGTGAAGAAATTAGGTGCTATAATAGAACTTTGAGGGGAAATATCTGAATTGCCATGAGATTTTTATATTTTCAAAGAAGGCATAGGTTAAAAATGAATGAGGGACGCTGCCTTATATGTTGATGTTTTCCATAGTATCATCCTTGGTGGCCATTTCTTCTGCACTTTTTTTTTTTTTTTTTTGAGGATTTTCTTTCTTTATTTGAGGGAGAGAGGAAGAAATAGCAAAGAGAGCACAAGCAGTGGGGAGAGGGAGACTCCCTGCAAGCAGAGAGCCCAATGTGGGGTTAAGTCCCAGGACCATGAGATCATAACCAAGCTGAAGGCAGACACTTAACAGACTGAGCCACCCAGGCAACTCCCTTCTGCACTTTTAGATACATGCTTTCATTTACATTCTAGAAGCTATTTACATGCTCATAATTCCCAAGTCTGTATCTCTAGTTCCAACCTATCTTTCAGTTCCAGTCGAGCTTTTTGCAAATGCTTGTTAACTGGCTATCCAACAAGCACTTCAACTAAAGCAGTAAAAAGACTAAAATAAACACAGCTCTTTAAGTATTCTCTCCTTTCCCATTATGGTTAGTGGAATCAATATCTTTATTCTCCCAAATGAATCCAAAAAACTCATCCTAAAGTCCCTCCTCTTCCCTAACCATCCATATCCAAATCCTATCCCTTTCTGTTTAGAAATATATCCAAAATATGACCATTCTTTCCCATTTCCACTGCCACTAATTCAATTCAGGCTCTTATGGTTTCTACTCTAGACTAATGACATAGTGCCCTATCTGGTCTCTCCCCCATCAATCTCTCTTACAATCCATTTTTACACTCCTGCCATAATTATATTCTTACCAAACAAATACAATTACATCCTTCGCTTTGTTTAACAACTTCTCCTGATTTCCCACTAGCTGCCCTATAAAAGACAAGCTTTTGTCTCAGTACAGTGCCCTTCCTGATGTAACCCCAATACACTGTTCCAATTTCATTTCCTTCCACTCTACACCACAAACCTAAGCTCCAAACCACAATGAACTTCTCACATATCTTTTCAAAACTCTATGCCTTTGCACATTTTGTTCTCTTTGCCTGAAATGCCCTTTTCCCCCTCTTCTTTATATAGCATTCTGTCTTCAAGACTATCCAGAGTTCACCTCCTTTGTCAAGCAATCCCTGACATTCCTAGCAACTACCATAGCATTTATTTCTCTTTATTCAATTTATTTCTTCATGTGTTTGCTTTTTCCACTAGACTGACTTCTGTAAGAGTAAACATTATCTCAAGGTTTTTGCAAATTTGAGTCCTGGATGTCTAAGCAGAATGTCTTAATATGGCTGAATAAATGTTTTTTGGTTTAATAACTCGATTTCTTATGTCAAATTAGGATCCAATGAATGTCTTAGCCTAGAACCAATTCTTGAGCAATCAAATGATGTTATCTAATGAACTCCCATATTCTGTATTATATAAATTTTAATCCCTGAACCTTTTATTTGACTACATTCGCTGTGTTTTTAAATGAACAAGATGAAGTATCACATAAGGGAAAAAACAGGTTTACACTTTGTCCATTAATAAAAGCTTATGAGGTTTTGTAGAGGAAAATACACGAACTATTAGCTAATTTAAGGATTAGGAGCACTTTTGAATTAACCTCGTCTCCACTGGGGTCATAGAAAATCAAGAATGTGAATATTTGACTAGATATAAATGTATTACTAATCATATCCTGCCTTATAATATCAGAAACTCCATTTATAAAATAAAATAACTTAATCTGAAGATACCAGAAGATTAGTCTGGCTACTAAGATTATGTTTTATCCAGAGTATGGATTTCATTGTTTTGAGACACAGCATTTCATAGTCCACTGCATTTTATCTGGTCACTTTGTCAAACTGATTAAACATTTTCTACACTGTCTCAGAAACACATAGGTGGGAAATGAGGGGTAAAACACAATTCATGAAGAAGAATAGGAAAAAACCAAGGCAGCAGGTGTTTTTATATTTAATGTAACCTGGTCTGTATCCATTATTGATGAAATTTGAAGAACACTGAATTCTACATCAGCTACCCTGAGAAAGTATAAGTTTTTGAGGACAGAGAGCCTTTTTTCCTTTTTAAGTTATTATTTGAAAAATGTTAAAGCATACAGAAAATTATCTCCACCAAGATACACTAATTGATCATATAAGCATGAGCATATTTCTGGTTTCTCTATTCTGTCCATTGGTCTATATCAATTTTTGTGACAGTACCATACTGTTCGAATTGCTACAGATTTGTAGTGTATCTTGAAATCTGAAATTGAGATACCTCCAGCTTTGTTCTTTCTCAAAATTGCTTTGGTGGTTGTGGTTCCATACAAATTTTAGTATTATTTATTCTAGTTCTATAAAAAATGCTGTTGATATTTTGATAGGGATTGCATTGAATCTGTAGGTTGTTGCTTTGTGTAGTATAAACATTTTAGCAATATTAATTCTTCCATTCCATGAGCATGGGATATCTTTTCACTTGTTTTCATCATCTTTAATTTCTTTCATTAATGTTTTGTACTTTTCAGAGTACAGGTTTTCCACCTCATTGGTTAATCTTATTCCTAGGTATTTTATATTTTTGGTATAATTGTAATGCAATTGCTGCCTTAATTTCTCTTTGTCATATTCATTATTAGTGTATAGAAATGCAGTCAGTTTCTGGGTACTTATTTTGAATCCTGTAACTTTATTGAATTCATTTATTACTGGTAATAGGTTTTTGGTGGAGTCTTTAGGGCTTTCTATGTGTAGTATCATATTATCTGCAAATAGTGATAATATAACTTCTTCCTTAGCAATTTGGATTCCTTTTGTTTCTTTTTCTGATTGCTGTGGCTAGGACTTCCATCTGCAAATAGCAACAATATAACGTCTCCCTTGAAAATTTGGATTCCTTTTATTTCTTTTTCTTATCTGATTGCTATGGCTAGGACTTCCATTTTGATTACTGTGGCTAGAACTTGTCTTGTTCCTGATCTTAGAGGAAAAACTCTTAGTTTCTCATCCTTGAGTATGATGTTAACTGTGGGCTTTTCATATATGACATTTATTACATTGAGATATGTTCACTGTAAACCCACTTTGTAAAGAGTTTTTATCATATCATGAACAAATGTTGAATACTGTCAAATATTTTTTCTGTTTCTATTGAGATGACTATATCATTTTTATCCTTCATTTTGTTAATGTGGTGTAACATTGATTTATTTGCAAATATTGAACCATCTTTGCATCCCCAGGATAAATTCCACTTGATTATAGTGAATGACTCTTTTTATGTATTATTGAATGTGGGTTGCTAATATTTTGTTGAGGATTTTTACAACTGTGTTCATCAGGAATACTAGCCTGTAGTTTTCTTCTTTTGCAGTGTCTTTGTCTAGTTTTGGTATCAGAGTAATGTTAGCCTCATAGAATGCATTTGGAAGCTTTTTTCCTCTTTTACTTTTTGGAATAGTTTGAGGGGAATAGGTATTAACTCTTTTTAAAATATTTGGTAGAATTTAGCTGTGAACCCGTCTAGTCCTCGACATTTTTTTTTGCTGGGAGTTTTTTTTTTTAATTGCCAATTTTATTTTATTACTAGTAATTGGTCTGTTCAGATTTTTTATTTCTTCCTGATTCAGTTTTGGAAGAGTATAGGTTTCTAGGAAACTATCCATTTCTTCTGGGTTGTCCAATTTGTTGCCATATAAATTTTCATAGTGGTCTCTTATAATCCTTTGTATTTCTGTGGTTTTGACTGTTACTTCTCTAATTTCTGACTATTTAGGTCCTCTCTCTTTTTCCTTGATCAGTCTGGCTAAAGGTTTAACATTTTGTTTATCTTTTCAAAGAACCAGTACTTGGGTTCATTGCTTTTTTCCTATCATTTTTTAAGTCTTTATGTTATTTTTTTTTCTTCTTTCTAGAGAGGGAAAGAGAAGGACAGGAGGGGCAGAGAAAGAAGGAGAACATTTTTTTTTTAAGATTTTATTTATTTATTTGATACACAGAGATCACAAGTAGTCAGAGAAGCAGGCAGAGAGAGAGGAGGAAGCAGGCTCCCCACTGAGCAGAGAGCCTGATGACACTCAATCCCAGGACCTTGAGACCATGACCTGAGCCCAAGGTAGAAGCTTTAACCCACTGGGCCACCCAGGTTCCCTGGAAGAAGGAGAATCTTATGCACGTTCCATGCCCAACACGGAGCCCAATGTGAGGCTCCATCTCACAATTCTGAGATCATGACCTGAGCCCAAATCAAGAGTCAGACACTTTATCTGACTGAGCCATCCAGGCATTCCTATTTCATGTATTTCTGCTCTGATCTTTATTTCCTTCTATCTACTAACTTTAGGCTTTGTTTTTTCTCTTTTTCTAGTCCCTTTAGGTGTAAGCTTAAATTGTTTATTTGAGTTTTTTCTTATTTTGTTTCTTGTTTCTTGAAGTAGGCCTGTATTGCTATAAACTTCCTTCTTAGAACTGCTTTTACTGCAGAGTATAAAGAGCTTTTATTCATCCCTCTTGCTCTCATTCTGAATATATCTTTTCTGAATTATCTTAAATGAAAAGCTTTACTATCTCTTTACAAAGTTCTAGATGATATTCTAATAAAATACACTCATCCGTTGCCTTAATATAGTAAATATAACACGTGCATTAAAAAGAATAAAAAACTTACTTTAACTCTCATGTAATATTTAGCAGAAATAGAAAAGAAATATTTTTAGACAATCTTGGACCAGAGGAAACTGCAAAGTAATTGCTGACTTGGTCACTGGAGATGAAGATAATCTACTTTTGTCAACTAAAAGAGACTACAAAAAACAGACCCTTGGGAAAGGAAAGATATTTTTAATTCAGAAAACAGAACTGTGATTGCAAAAAGAATTAGATGCTGAGCAAAACAAAAATATGGTGTTTATTTATTATGGAGTCCTTCTAAGTCTGAGATAAAAAATAATAACTAAACCAAAAGATAAATTAGAAAATACTTTCTAAAGTCTGAAAGTCCTTAATTTTTTTTAATTCAATAATGTGAAAAATGAAAAACATTTTTATAACATTGTCAAGATAGTCAACTTACAAGATGCCCTTACCAATTCATGCTCAGTCTCTGATCAGCTGTAACCTCTAGGACTTTTATTTTTCCTGAGTGGGCTGGGCAGTGAAACCAGTAAGATTCACCCTCTGGGTCAGAGCCATTTTAAATACAGTGCTCTGCCTACTCATCAGACACAAGAAAGCAGTGAATCATTCATCTTCTAACCAAAATTAAGCTGGTTAATTGCATGGCTATCAACCCTGACAGTTAATGTTTACATTCAAATATTTGGGTAAAGGATAAATGAGTTTTTAACAAATGAAATATGAAGTGTTTCATTAATGAAATTCTAAGTAGAGTGTAACCAAATCTTTTTTTATGGCAATAATAAATGTTTTAAAGATGTTATTACTTCTCGTTTTCCAGTCTGTCTTTTTCTTGACCACAACCAGTATAGGATATAATAATTCTAAAATAACAACCTCCTAAGTTATGTTATTGTAGAGTAATTTTACAGCCCAACCCAAAGCAAAATAAACATCAGTAATGAATTGCTCCCATGAACCAACCTGATGAAAGGCTATCACTAAAAAATAGTACATTTTAAAAGCCTAAGAAAGGTAGAACTCTGAGGTATGACAGTTTCATTGCTTATTTATGTCACCCAAGGGTCCATCCAACTGAGCAATTATTTAATTAGGAAATAATATCTCAAAAGTCTTATTGCTCAAGTTGTAATCATTTGCCAACTTCTGATAAACTGATATTTAAAAGGGTAAAATTATTCATTTACTTAGCACTAGCTGTTGAAATTTAATGAAATCAAAATGCTGTTTCATTTCACCCAAAAGTAGGTGACAAGTATTTTTTCCTTATTATAGAAGATAGAGGTGACTGATTCATCACAATGTTTTTTGTTTTCATATTAATTATTTGGCATCCAAGAAACTGAATATGTGATTGGTGGGGTAAGTAGGATGCATTAGGAGTCAAATTTCTAAAAATGAAACTGTTATTTTCATATACTCTTTCTATTGGCTCTTAAATTCATCCATTCAGAGAAGCATATTTCCCTTGATTAAATAAATGTCCTGACTCAGGTAGTATTTAATAACATCTGGATCTTAAACTGAAACATTGTTACCTTGCTGCTAAATAGTGACAAAAACTTTAATGTTTCATTCTTTCTCCTACCCCCAAGAAGATCTACAAGCCTCAATCATTCTTTAAAAATAAATACCTGATTAGTTTATTGATAACACACAGAGGTAAAACAAAAAGTATATTTTTAATTCCAATGGGCTACACTTTCTGTTTTTAAATTATTATGATCTTCATTCTTGATAGCCTAGATTGAAAATTTAAATATAGAGCACCTTAACAAAACACACTTATGAATCAATTCATAAATTTAAGTCACATCAATCTAGGAAAGTATATTCTTATTTGAATTCTTATTTCAGAATTTCTCCATCAATAAACAAATTTTTATAGTCCATCAACTTCAGGGCTAATGATGAGGCTTTGTACTCATTTGGTGTCTTTCATCTTTGGCCTTTAAAAGCTTTTAT
Source organism: Mustela putorius furo (assembly GCF_011764305.1). NCBI lineage: Eukaryota > Metazoa > Chordata > Mammalia > Carnivora > Mustelidae > Mustela > Mustela putorius. Next base: position 4,636,002 of record NW_025421367.1, on the reverse strand, counting down.
GGGCCTTAATTAATTCTTACCACACCCCTCTGAGACAGGTTGGTATTATTATCCCCTTTTTATAGTTGAGGAAACCAAGACAAAAAGAGATTAGTATGAGATTTGCCCAGTGACATAGACTAAATCAGGGACTCATTCAGTGTAAGCTACAAAACTCCTCACAGATAATCCTGCCATTGGCTTCTTCATTTCTCCTTCCTATCAGCATCAATGTTTTAACATCCTCAACAGAAAAAGTTTCTCATTTATCAACATAGTTTAGTTGAATTACTTTCTCACTCTATAAAATTTACATTGCCTCCTTGAAGATTTAGTTTAGATTTTTGACATTTTACGACTAAATGTACAACTTGGTACCCTGAAGAAATTACAGTATGTATGACTTACAATTAGATATAAAACTTTCAGGAAATTCTAGCACACAGTATCAGATCTTTTAAGGACATTTTAAAGTCCACAGAGGCCATTCACCTAAAAACCTTTATGGTAATATTATTATGATACAACCTCATACAGTGACTCATGCTGGCTTGTTCAGGCTTGTACTCTTTGTGAACTGAAGACCTGCGTAAACCCAGTTACAACTAGTTTCTCTGCTATTGCACTATGCTTCACATTGACTGTGAAAAAAATCTGCATGTCTATTTAATTCAGTGGTAAATGTCTGCTACTGAAATGAGAAAATAAAACTAACACCTTTTATCACATTTTTTTGTTATTATCACTTATCACTTATTTTTTGTTTAGACATCTCCAAAAGTTTATCTGCAGGCTTAACCAAATCCAATGGCTTTGTTTTTGTATCTCTCACATGATTAGCGTCTCTTATTAAAAGAGATAATGTACATTTAAAAAAAATTTTAAATCACAAGATTTTTAATTATGGGTGAAATAGGCAAAAGGGATTAAAAGGTACAAACTTCCAGTTATAAAATAGATAAGTCACAGAGATGAAAAGAGCAGCATCAGGAATATAGTTAATAATATTATAATAGCATTGTATAGTGGCAGACGGCAACTACACTTATGGTGAAATACAGAATTGTTGAATCACTATGTTGTTCACCTGAAGCTAATATAACATTGTTTATCAACTGTATTTCAATATTTTTTTTTTAATTTTATATATTTATTTGACAGACAGAGATTACAAGGAGACAAGAAATGCAGGCAGGGAGAGAGAGGAAGAAGCAGTCTCTCGCGGAGCAGAGAGCCTGATGTGGGGCTCCGATCCCAGGATCCTGGGATCATGATCTGAGCTGAAGGCAGAGGCTTTAACCCACTGAGCCACCCAGGCACCCTGTAGTTCAATATTTTTAAAAAGAAAATAAAAAACCACCAGGATTTTTAAAATACATATAATTTATCTTAAATGGTAATGAAATGGAAATGCTCATTAGGAGATATCTCTAGTATTAGATTTATTCCAAATTTGGTTTCTTTATGCTTTTGGGTTTTTTATTCTTTTAAGATTTTATTTATTTGTTTGACAGAGAGAGAGAAAGCTCAAGCAGAGGAAGTGGAAGAGGGAAAGGGAGAAGCTCAGACGCCCTACTGAGCAGGGAGCTGAATGTGGGGCTGGATCCCAGGACCCCAGGATCATGACCTGGGCTGAAGGCAGACACTTAACTGACTCAGCCACCCAGGCACCCCACTTTTGGTTTTCTTAAAATGTCTTACTATTAAAAAAAAAAAAAAAAAGTCCTATTGCTCCATTAAATTTTATCAGATTATGCTACCTACCAGCAAACGGTCTCTCTTTTCACAATAAAGTCTTTTTCTTCCCAGCTCTGTTGTGGTGAATTGTGTAAAATACAATGCAATCATTACCTTTGAGGAAAAGGTAAAGAGAGGAAAGGCAGAAAACACACCATTTTAATTTTCAAACTTTTGAAACCATACTATTCAAATATCTTATGCTATATTGTACCCTTCATGCCCACTCACCTTTCTTAATATAAAACCATCAGTTTTTATTTTTTTCAGATGTTATTTATTTATTTGAGACAGGGAGCGAGAGAGAGCTCAAGGAAAAAGGAGGATCAGAGGGAGAGGGACAAACTGACCTGCTGAGCAGGGAGCTTAATCTCAGGACCCTGAGATCATGACCTGAGCTGAAAGCATATGCTTAACCAACTAAGTCACCCAGGAGCCCAAAACTACCAATTTTTAAATTTAGGACATTACTAGTCATATGATCTCAGGATTAAACATTTTGTTTAAAATTTCTGAGATAGAAAAAAAATAATAAAATAAAAATTCTGAGATATATATATAGTGAACTTTACCATAATTTAATTAAGTATATCACACTTTTTAATGTATATACATAATTTATATAATTTAGGGGAAATAGGGATAGCTGGGTGGCTCAGTGGGTTAAGCCTCTCCCTTCGGCTCAGGTCATAATCTCGGGATCCTGGGATGGAGTCGCACAGCGGGCTCTCTGCTTGGCAGGGAGCCTGCTTCCCCCTCTTTCTGCCTGCCTCTCTGCCTACTTGTGATCTCTCCCTCTCTCTGTCAAATAAATAAATAAAATCTTTAAAATTTTTTTTTAAAAGTAGGGAAAATAGCTTTTCACTATGAATGAGTAACACTCCAAGTCTCAATTTGAGATTGAGCAAATCTCAATTGCTGGATATTTTAAGTATTGTCAAAAGTTCACATAGTGTGCCATATAACTTGGACATTACAAAATAATCTTTTCTTCCTAAAATAGAAATATATTCCATTTTCCTTAAATGAGAACTTTCAAAATAAGGACACATCTTTCAATATATATTGCAGCTTATAATGGAATACTTATGCTAAGTTTTGGATAGAATCAGTTATACTTATTTGCCACACACTCACAAATATTTATTTTAGGGAGTAGCTGATAAACCTGCCTGTTCTATCTGGTAGCTTAGAACTAGGTCAATTTCACCATTTGGAGCTAAACACCATTCATCACCCTTATCTCTCTAACAGCTAATCTGAAGTAAAGTAGTAATATATTGGCATTCCCCTTTTTAACTGATGCAGCAAGCTATAAACTTAGCATTGCAAAACAGAAAGGGGGAAAAAACCCAAACTGTGCAATAGTCCTTACTGATTTGGGGTAGAAACTTGGTAAACTATTTTCAATTCAAAACAGAGAGCCTTAAAATCACTTATTTTTCTATTTTTAAAAGATTTTATTTATTTGACAGACATAGTGAGAGAGGGAACACAAGCAGAGGAGTGTGAGAAAGAGAAGCAAGCTTCCTGATGAGCATGAGCCCTGTGTGGAGCTCATTGTGGGGCTCGATCCCAGGACCCTGGGATCATGATCTGAGCCAAGGGCAGACACTTAACAACTGAGTCACCCAGGTACTCTGTTAAAATCATTTTCATACAGTCAGTAGATTCTTTCCTGCTGGGTACTAGGACATTATGGAATATATTTAATGACCTGGAATAAAGCCTTTTGCTCTTGTAGAGTTCAGGTCAGAAATAGAGCAAAGCACATTAAATTCTTCTTACATTGTAGTAAAAGCCCTGCTCAGTTCCCTAGATGACTCTGTCAATTGCTGTGTATCATGATTTTTTATGATATGTGAATAATATAATGAGTAGTAATAGTAGTAATAGTGGTATTTCTAATAATCATTCAATCATGCCTTAATAAACCAGACTTTCATGTGCTCCAGGCATATTTAAGCTCAGTTTCAAAAGCTCTTTCAGGCGCCTGGGTGGCTCAGTGGGTTAAGCCACTGCCTTCGGCTCAGGTCATGATCTCAGGGTCCTGGGATCGAGTCCCGCATCGGGCTATCTGCTGGGCAGGGAGCCTGCTTCCCTCTCTCTCTCTCTGCCTACTTGTAATCTCTCTCTGTCAAATAAATAAATAAAATCTTTAAAAAAAAAAAAAAAAGCTCTTTCATTTTTCACTGAGAGCAATTCATAACCCTCCTCTTTCCTTTTCCAGAATCAACTCTTCATTGTTGCTCCTGTTACTGATTTACAGTAAATGAAAAACTGGTCCGGTATTACTGAGTTCTGCTTTTTATGAAGAACTAGAGCTAGAGACAGATAGATAGATGGACAGACAGACAGAGTGAAATATACATATAAATTAAGAGCCTACACAAGGCATAATTATGTGAAAGCACACTATCTGAACATGGATGAATTAAGTAATAAAGGAGACAAGACACAGACAAAATCCTTGTGCTCAGGAAACTGACAATCTAGTTAGAAGAAATAGAAACTGCTTCCTCCCTTGCAGTTTATGATGAACCATTCCTTTCCCTCCCACCCCCACCTATTCTAATTTTTATCATTCCAGTTTGGGTATTTAGCAAATCCTGCTTAGATTATTACAATGGTGTCCTCCAAAAAGAGGCTAAATTAATTTAATCCCTGGTATATCCTCCCGCTTGATCATTCCTGGATTGACTATTCATTCTAACTTTCATTGGGATCATATTCATACAAGATTGTATAATTCTGTCCCAAAAGTTCAAGAACTAATGCCTTTGGAATAAAATTTTAATTTCTTAGTCTAGCCTCAGCCTCAATGCTTCTAAAATCAGATGTCAATCTGCTCATCAACTTTATCTGTTGCAATATCCCCACACATAAGTTAAACTACATGGCAAATCATTCTCTGTATATGGCATACACTTTTCCATTTTTTCCACCCTGGATTACACTCTTCCCTGTGTTTAGTTCTGTGTATTGAAATCCTACCCATCTAAGGTCACATTCATATGCTTCTTCTTCCATAAAGTTTACCCAGAATTCCCCCAGCTGAAACTGGTATCTTTCTATGTGTCTCTGTCTCTGTCCCTGTCTGTCTCATCTAAATGCTCTAAGCTCTTTCTTTGTATCACTCTTATGGCACCAGTCAAATACTACCTTGTATTGTTGTGTTTATTTCTTTCTTCCTTACAAGCATATAAAAACCCCCACATACCTCTTGACATGTGTCATATATATTGAGCAGGTTAGTAATATTTGTGAGGTGTGGAATGACTTACAGTGAGAGGAGCCAGCAAGTGCAGAGAGAAGGGCAAATACATAGTAGAGATGAATGTTATATAAAGTTTTTTAGAAATAAAAGAAGTGTAACTTAAATTTATTTTCATAATCAATAATAAATTGACTATTAATATTTATATTTATTTATAAACATTTATTAATAATTTATCAATTATTTATTTTGACTGAATTAATTACTAAATTATTAAATTAGATTTGATAATTAAAGAAAGGAATTTTATTCATAATTGTATCTTGATTTACAGTTTCCTTACAAGAAACTTCCAATTTCTCACACAAACATTTCATTCATTCATTCATAAAATATGAAGGAGTTATAAAAAGGTATTGAGGTCAGCGGATGATATCATTCTGAAAATTCCAGGAGAGAGAGGAAATTCAGAATGTCCAAAAAAGAACTTATTCAAAATAGTGGCATTATTTATACACAAACAGGTAAATGTCCAGATTTTATGTGCTGAAATATTTATTTAATTTTATCTTCTATGTTTATGGTGTCATCATGGTAAGGCCCATTTCGGATTGAAGTAACTTTTCTGATTACTTAATACATGTAACCTACTACCTTCCAATTCATGTAGCTATGAGGTGAACTATCTCCTGAACACTAAGAAATGTTGGATGCCTGGTGCTTTGAAAAAGAAACACAAGGAGAGAAGAGCAAGGAGACTGCAACTGTCAGAAGTAGTACAGGAGTCGTCTCCCTGCAAAGCAGCTGGTCTCAGAGCCTCTTGTTTGTTTCCCCAGTACCATCTTTCTTCCCTCCCTTCCTTAAGATTTAGTGCTTGATTCAAAAGGAATTCTAGCTGACCACAGAAAGAAGATAAGAAAGGGTTGTGCAAGGCATTTACTTGCCTATGGATGGAGAAATGCTGAGATACCACCAAATGAATCCCATTCTCCCACTCCCCACTCTGCAAAGCAGAGAAGTCTGTGTGATCCTACTCAGGTATGAGGCCATAGGAGAGATCCTTTCCCCTCTTCCTCCATATTTTAAGGAAATGGATGGAACAAGCAACTGTTCTTTAGGCTGGATTTAGGGCTTAAAGCTCTGAAAAGGGTAAGTTTCCGGTAGGGCAAGAGAAGCCTGGGGAAGAATTCTTCAAGTGTACAAGGTCAAACTACTCTGGAGAATAACACAATAGAGTATTTGCCTAGGCTTGTGGAACAATCTACATTTATTCAAGCCAGAGATGGTGGGGGAGTTTCAAGGGCCTCCCACACTGGAAAGTGTGCTTAATGGTTTGGCATCCTGAGAACTTACCCAGAGGAGCAGGAGGAAGTCTAACCCTTCAAATGGGCTTCTGTAAGAATTCTTCTTACATTTCCCACTCCCACTTGAGAATACAGCTGCTTGCACATGTGGCGGCCAGATGGCTCCCCAGTTTACTCAGAATATGAGAAGGTGGGGACAGAAGACATGATGGGTCAGCCTCCTACTGTACACTAACAACACATCAATCAAATCAAACTCATCTATGGACAAATTTGTTTTTTAATAGCCAAGAGCAATACATTTTTATTGATGAAATCCAGAGTATATTTTTATTTATTCATTTGGTTTTTTTAGAGTATACTTTAAATATATATTTTTAAAAATATATTTGACAGAGATCACAAGTGGGCAGAGAGGCAGGCGGGGTAGGATGGGGGGAAGCAGGTTCCCTGCTGAGCAGAGACCCCGATGCGGGGCTCCATCTCAGGACCCTGAGATCATGACCTGAGCCGAAGGCAGAGGCTTAACCCACTGAGCCACCCAGGTACCCCTGCTTTTTTAAAAATATTTTTTTTTAAATTTATTTGACAGAAATCACAAGTAGGCAGAGAGGCAGGCAGAGGTGTGTGTGTGTGGTGGGGGGAGCAGGCTCCCTGCTGAGCAGAGAGCCGGTAGAATATACTTTAAACTACACATATGCTCATTTCTTACTTTTCTCAGAAGAATAAATCCATATTAAAATGAACTAAAAGTTCTAATTCCCAGCATTTTTATTACTTTGTAGTGATATTAAAAGACTAGAGAGAATACAAAACTCTTAAATGTAGAAGATATTAAATAAATAATTCCTACTTTGGTAGACTACAAAGATGCTCTCAAACACAGGAATCTTCTCCAAAAGGTAACACTTCAGCTCATCCACAATATCATAATTGATTAAAAAATGGGACACACAGTTGAGGCACTAAAAAATCTTCAAGTTCCTTCTGAATCATTACAGATAAAATTGTATTTAGCTTTTTGTAAACCAACTCTAAGAAAAATAAAGCACAATGAAAAACAAATACATGGATATAGCATTTTCTATGTAGCACTCATTTATGTACCAAAATAATCCAGTATTCACATGCTTCTGCCCCAGGAATAGATAATTCAGCTTTTTTACAATGCTTGCTGCCTATCCCTTTCCCATCTTCCTGTTTAAATTTCTTTGACAGCTCACCACTTTCTCTACTCAATTTTCAAGTTCTTCTACTCAGCCTTTCTCTTCACATTGCTCTCTACCACTTCAAATGTATTTCCAGCTACTTCCTTACATACTTAAAACTCCTGTTCAAGATAGAGTGGTCTATTTGTTGATTCCTGAACGTATCATTCACATTCTTTCTACCTTCAGAGTTTTGCTCAAACCCTTCCAAGTGTTTCATCACTTCCCCTTTACCTTTCTTGAAGATGCAGTTTAAGTGCTACCTCTTCCAGGAAGCTTTCCCAACTATCTACCCACCAACAGATCCACACATATTCATACCCTCATGGAACAGAACACTCCCTTCCCTGTACCCATCTGGCAAGTATTGTCTGAACAACCATGTGGTCTTTACTTCATATTATATCATCCATTTTTTTAAAAGATTTCATTTATTTGACAGAGAGAAACACACAGAGAGAGGGAACACAAGCAGAGGGAATGGGAAACGGAGAAGCAGGCCTCGTGCTGAGGAGGCAGCCCAATGCAGGGCTCAAACTCAGGACCCTGGGATCATGACCCAAGCCAAAGGCAGATGCTTAACGACTGAGCCACCCAGGCGCCCCTATATCATCCATTTTTATCATACACATATTTTCCCCTCTTCGCAAGGTCAAGGATCAGGCCTACTGTCTATTTTTTATTCCCAGAAACTAGAACTCAAAAGTATTCAATAAATACCATTGTTAATAACATTGATGTGATGCTGATGGACCCACTGGAAACAAAGACTAGGGTGGAACCTCTTAGGAAATTACTGGCTACAAAAAAAATACAAGTTTATCTCACTGAAAACATCCTGTTCCTTTCCTAAATTTGCCAGATAGATATAAAAGTAACTTCTATTATGTTTTCACTGATAATCACCAATTTCCTCATTTACTTATGGTAATAACATTCATTTTGGTATACCTCTTTTAAGACTGCATTTTTAAGTTACTCATATTGCATGGTATACATTTAAATATTATTTAAAATATGGTGTCTGACATCAAATCATTATTTCTAGGAGTTTTTTTAAGTAGTAGTCAAATTTTGGGGTTTTTCCCCCAAGGTGCTATAGTAATTTCCTTATCTATGCTAGTCCATGCTGGTTTGCTTATACCTTTTCTGATAATTCATAATTCTTGAAATGGACAAGAACATACATACCTGAGAATATGTGCTGTAATCCCTTGAAAACTCTTCATAGCTAAGAATCAGAATTCCTTAGTTCTAGTCTTAGCTCTCTACTACTGTATCACTTTCTTATCAGTGAAATGGAAATAACATCGTTTATCCTTTTCTTATTGCATATTAGATAATAGATATGACATAACACATCTAAAATCCTTACAGGAAAGGTAATACATAAAGTCAAGTTATTACCCATTAAGGTAAGTCTGAGATAACAAAGACTCACAATTCTTCATTGCTTGAAAAAAAAAATGTTTTAAGTTAGTAAGCACCTTTAATGTGCTAGGTAGTGTGTTGCCTGGGAACTCAAAGATAAATAAGACCAAAGACAGGTCCCAAGTCTCAAAGTATAGTAATGACAATGAATTAAATAAATAGAACACAGGTCAGGAAAATTCAGTGCCTATTTTTGTAAGGCTCATGAGCTAAGAATGGTTTTTACAGATAACAAATTGCAATCAATTTAATGGAAACACTAACTTTGAACCACAAGTAAGAGAAATGGTATCCTCTCTAAAAGAATTCCATTCTTCAATAGCTATGTCAGTTATTATTAGAAAACATACTTATTATCATTTTATTTTTAATTTTATCAATAAAAATCATTAAAATTTTATTTTCTCTTGTATTATGTAAGTACCTACATAATATCCTTGATTTTGTCTCTTGGTTTGCAAAGCCTAAAATATTTACTAACTATAAACTTTTACAGAAAAAGTGTGCTAACCCCTGAAATAATTAAATGTAATTATACTATAATGTGGTAAATACAACGACAGAGACTATAACTTGAGAACTGAAGTAATGATGAAAATATTGGGGAGGAGTATCTAAATTAGCTTTGTGTAATGGTTTCAGGGTAGACTTCTGGAAGTAGATTGCACAGGACTGAGTCTGAAAAGTTAAGGAGGAATAAACAAAACAAGGGGAATAAGCAGAGGGGTCACCAAGGATTGCTTGTAGGAAAACTATAGTCTTCCAAGGTCAATTCAGGTTCTCAGATAAGCAGATACCCTGATAGGAATAGGTAATGATTTGTTTCACATGTTGATGATTCTTCACTCTGTACCCCAACCATGGGCTAGATTCTAACTACAGCCAGTTGCCTGATGATGAGTGTGGGTGGGAAATGCTCTTGTGAAGACCCCATAATCTCTATTCCTCCTATGGATGTGGGTCCTTATTACGTGTTTTTTTATTGCTGTGTGCCTATCCTGCCTTCAGTGTATTCACTGTTCATTTTCAAACATTGCATTGTTTTATGTAAAAGAGTAAAATATTTAATTTTTTAATGACAGAAGTCTATAGAAAATAAATTTTAAAAAACAATAAATATCTTTGAAGTGACATCCAAATTTTAAATATATATTTCCAGCGACAGGTAATGAATAGAACACATATATATGCTTATCCCTCCTTTCTCATAAAAAATCACAAAAATGACAGCAGGAAAGGAGTTTTTTAATAATAAAAATAAAATAAATATAAACATAAAAACTGGAGAGAAAATAGAGAGAATTGTCAAAAATAAACTGAAAGCTGCAAAGCATCTGATCAAGTAGTAACTGACTTCTTAGCAGACCAGAGGCTTAAAGGTAAGTACTTATAACTGGGAAAATCCAGAAGCAAATGAATTCATTAGGCAAAACCTTGGAAACCCTCAGGTACGAGAGACACCTAGTAGCTCTAAAAAGTGATTGCCAGTGGAGCCACAAATAGGAGGCTTGGTTAAAAGTATGAATAAGAAACAGGCCATTGAAACAAGATGGGATTGGGAGGGAGACAAACCATAAGTGACTCTTAATCTCACAAAACAAACTGAGGGTTGCTGGGGGGAGGGGGTTTGGGAGAAGGGGGTGGGATTATGGACATTGGGGAGGGTATGTGCTTGGGTGAGTGCTGTGAAGTGTGTAAACCTGGTGATTCACAGACCTGTACCCCTGGGGATGAAAATATATGTTTATAAAAAATAAAAAATTAATTTAAAAAAATTAATATTAAAAAAAAAAAAAGAAACAGGCCATTCAATCCCCCATTTGCTGACAACCACGTGAATCAAGGCAACAACCATCCCTTCACTCAATGGAAGACTGGAGGTTTACTCTCCAAAGATTTTAAACACTAGACTTGGGTTCATTAAGCAAGATAAGGGTTACTGAATTAAATTAAATTAAAGTAAAGTAAAAATCTATATTCTAAACGATGAGAATTAATCTGTTCTCCCATTTAGCTCCCAGAATGCTCTGTGCAGCATTCTGGGATATCTGGATGGATAGCTCCTGACAATGCTACATTGAAGCCCAAGAAAAGATTTCTTATGGTTATTTTTTTTTACGATTTTATTTATTGATTTGAGATAAAGCAATAACAAGCTAGAGAGAGAGAAAGAGAGAGAGTGCACAAGCAGGGGTGAGGGAGGAGAAAAGGGAAAGGGAGAAGCAGACTCCCCACTGAGCAGCGAGCCAGATGCAGGGCTCCATCCCAGGCCTCTGGAAACATGACCAGAGCCAAAGGCAGATGCTTAACCCACTGAGCCATCCAGCTGCCCTAGTCATATAGAAAATTATAACTTAAGCATATAATTAATTTATATAGGTCAGCTATATAATATGCTGGGCTCCTTGTTCAAAAAGCAGGAAAAAAAATGTCATTAAAAATACGGAAATAGAAAGTCTTTTTTTTCTTCTTCAGTCTCTCCTTTGACTTGTCATGGTGTTTTTCCTTTTTCTTTTCTTTCTTCTTTTTTTTTTTTTATCATGGTATTTTTCTTATTTGCTATTTAATATTTTTCTAAGGAAAGGAAAATTTTAAATTTAAATTAACCCAAATTTCACCATTCATCTTTATATTGGACAATGCCCTTTTTAAATGCAAATTTAAGAGCATTTGATTCATATATAGAATCACTGAAATTGCACAATTCATATTTTGTAGCTCACACATGTATATGTAATTTGTTCTTAGCCTAATAGTGGAAACACTACATAAAACTAACTCAATTATCTATTTCAAGTGTTAATATGCACATATTCTACCATTTCACTACTTTTGGCTTATTGGCATCAATAATTTCACCATAACTATTTTATCAGTACTGTGAAGTAACAAGAATAAAAAAAAATATGATAGGGTTCCTTGCTCATTTGTGTCTTTTAGAATGCCATTACCTTCTTTCTGCATTAGGAATAATTCTGATTCAGACAGATAAAATGACTTTTCGGGTCTGTCTATCCCCACTTACTCTGTCATAGATGTACCTAGCCTACCTTGTACAATCCTGAGTCTCACTAAACTCTCATGCATCATGGCCCACTGGAATAATGTGTTTATGGGGCATCTGGAACACTGTATGCAAATGGAGCAGCAAGTGGTGGCAGACATACTGCATGTGTTCCAGCACTCCAAAGGACTTTAATTACAAAACCCAAGTTCAAAACAAACAAACAAACAAAAACAGAATACAAGTTCAAGATCAAATCCAGACACAAGTACAAAGCGAAGATGAAATTATTAAGGATTTCAATATAACAATAGTAGAACATTAAGTCAAGTGTAGGGTTTTTCTAAGCATGAGGCCTTATTCGGTTGCACAGGTCTCATCTCTGAAACTGTCAACTTTATAAGAAAGTGCTAAGTTGTTTTCCAAAGCAGTTGTATGATAACACATTCCCACCAGTAAAGTTTGAAGGTTCCAGTAATCTGCATCCTTACCAGTAACAGCAGTGACAAACTTGTTGAATTCAGCCATTCTGGAATATATATAATGACATCTCATTTTCATTTTTATTTGCATTTCCCTAATGAATTATTATGTTGAATATTCAGTAATTAATGAATTATTCATCCATAATTATGAATAATTATGTGCTTATTTGCCAGCTGGATATCTTCTTTTTTTATTTTTGAGATTTAAATTATTTATTTGACAGAGAGGCATAGTGAGAGAAGGAACACAAGCTGAGGGAGTAGGAGAGGGAGAAGCAGGCTTCCTGCCAAGCAGGGAGACAGATGCCGGGCTCGGTCCCAGTAACCTGGGATCATGACCTGAGCCAAAGGCAGATACCCAACAGACTGAGCCACCCAGGTGCCCAATCTTCTTTATTTTTTTTTAATAAGGTTTTATTTATTTGAGAGAGAGAGAGAGCACAAGCAGGGAGAGCAGGGGAGGGAGAAGTAGGTTCCCTGGAGGACCCTGGAATCATGACCTGAGCCAAAGGCTGATGTTTAACCGACTGAGCCATATAGGTGCACCCTCCTCTTTTTTTTTTTTTTTTAAGATTTTATTTATTTGTCAGAGAGAGAGAGAGAGAGCATAAGCAGGGGGAGCAGCAGGCAGAGGGAAAAGTAGGCTACCCCAGAGCAAGGAGCCCAATGCAGGACTCAATTCCAGGACCCTGGGATCATGACCTGAACCAAAGACAGAGGCTTAACCCACTGAGCCACCCAGGTGCCCCTGGATATCATCTTTAATGAAATATCTGCTTAAATCTTTTTTTTTTTTTTAAGATTTTATTTATTTATTTGACAGAGAGAAATCACAAGTAGATAGAGAGGCAGGCAGAGAGAGAGAGAGAGAGAAGCAGGCTCCCCGCTGAGCAGAGAGCCCGATGCGGGACTCGATCCCAGGACCCTGAGATCATGACCTGAGCCGAAGGCAGCGGCTTAACCCACTGAGCCACCCAGGCGCCCCTGCTTAAATCTTTTGCTCATTTTAAAAACTAGGTTGTTTCCTTGAGTTTTGAGAGTTCTTTATATATTTTGGATATAAATTTTTAAAAAATATTTATTTATTTGAGAGATAGAGAGCAAGAGACCCAGAGGGTAGGGGAGAAGTAAAAAAGAGAGAGGAGAGAGAGAGAATTTCAAGCAGACTCCCTGCTGAACATGGAGCTTCACTCCGGGCTTAATCCCAGGACCCTGAGAATCATGACCTGAGTAAAAATCAAGAACTGGCTGCCTAACCAGTTGAGCCACCCAGGTGACCCTGTGTGTGTGTGTGTGTGTGTATAAAATATATGTATATATTAGTATATATACATATATTATATATAATAAAATCTTAAAATATATATATTTAAGATCACAAGTAGGCAGAGAGGAAGGGAAGCAGGCTCCCAGCTGAGCAGAAAGCCCGATGTGGAGCTCAATCCCAGGACCCTGGGATCACGACCTGAGCCAAAGGCAGAGGCTTTAACCCACTGAGCCACCCAGGTATCCTGTGACCCTGTATGTAAATTCATAATTTGTCTTTGGCACATATTTTCTCCTAATCTGTGTCTTTAATCTGCTTGTTTTTTCATTGGTAATAGTGTTTTGAAGAGCGCAAGGTTTTAATTTTGCTTTTTTTAAAAAATTTTTCTGGGTTTTTTTTTTGTTGTTATTTTTTTTTATTAAATAAACTCTACCGCCAACTTGAAGCTTGAACTTAACAACCCTGAGATCAAGAGTCCTAAGGTCTACTGACTGAGGTAGCAAGGCACTCCCAGGGCCTTCATTTTGATAACATGTATTAATTTCTTTCATTTACAGTTCATTCTTTTTATGTCCTAAGAACTCTTTGCTAACCAAAGGTCACAAATATTTTCTTCTATGTTTTTGATTTATTTTAAGGATTTTATTTATTAATTTGAGAGAGAGTAAGTGAGAGAAAGAAAGAGAGCATGACCAGGGGGAGGGGCAAAGAGAGAGAGAAGCAGTCTCCCAACTGGCTAGGGAGCCCAGTGCAGGACTTGATCCCAGGACCCTGGGATCATGACCTGAGTGAAAGGCAGACACTTAACCCACTGAGCCATCCAGGTGCCCTCTTTTATGTTTTCTTCTAAAAATTTTTTAAAGCTTTCTTCTAGAAATTTTCATAGTTTTTGGTCTATGATTCATTTCAAGTTAATTTCTCTTTATCTATTGGGAGGTAGCTTTTAGGCTTAATATAAAATTTCTTATTAAAATTTTTTGCATATTTGAATTAACATTCAATTGTTCCTGCACCATCTTTTAAAAACCTATCTTTTACATCATTAAATAACCCTGTCATCTTTGTTGAAGATCATTTGACCATGTAGTTTGTTTTTCTGTTTCTTTTTTTTTTTTTAAGATTTTTATTTATTTATTTGACAGAGAGAGATTACAAGTAGGCAGAGAGGCAGGCAGAGAGAGGAGGAAGCAGGCTCCCTGCTGAGCAGAGAGCCCGATGCGGGACTCGATCCCAGGGCCCTGAGATCATGACCCGAGCTGAAGGCAGCGGCCCAATCCACTAAGCCACCCAGGCGCCCCTGTTTTTCTGTTTCAAAATTCTTTTGCCTTTGCATTTCCAAATAAATTTTATAGTAAGTCTGTCCATTTCTACCAAAATTTTGTTTCAATTTTTATTTGAATTGATGGATTCTATAGATAAATGTGAGATAATTCACACCTTAAAAAGAGCAATTCTTTCATATCCCTCCAGTTATTATGTCATCTTTCATTTTTCTCACCAATGTCTTAGTTTTCAGTGTATAAATCTTCCTATAATAGATTTATCTTATAGATTTATCCTATAATATTTATTTATCGTATAATATTCATGTTTTGATGCTGTTATAATGTTTTTTAAAGTTTCAATTTCTATCTTTCATTGCAAAGAAAGATAATTGATTTTTGTGTCCTAAGACCCAGCTAAATAATTCATTCATTAACTTTAGATTTTTTTTAATTTCTTGGGACTTGGAGGTAACATTCATGCCATCTGAAAATAATGATAGTTTTATTTCTTAAACATGAAAGGGTAGACAAGGATCACAGGACATTTGAGAAAAGCATCTGACATAAAAACAAAACCAAATAAACAGGGAGGAAAAAGCACTTAGAGGAAACAGTACAATGAGCAAAGAAAATATTCAAAAGTATCTTTGGTATCTTCAGAGAGAGGAAAAGATAATACATCCTAGGAAAGATAACATAATACTGTGTATTTTTAAAAGGATCACTCAAAGAACTTAAAAGAACTTCTATAACTAAACATCTAAACCAAAAAAAGAAAGGAAGGAAGGAAGGAAAGAAGGAAGAAAGAAGACATTTAAAATTTTTTCCAGAAAAGAGAGGAGAAAAGACAAAGAGATGAAAATGAAGGGAGAGTAGAGTATCAGAAAATTTGAGATTAGCATGTTATTAATGGTAGCTCCACAAAGAGAACGCAGAGGTATTATGGGGTGAAAGGGACAAGCAGAGTTATTAATGAAGGTATATTACAAGAAAATTTCCCTGAACTAAAAAGCCTGGATTTTCAGTACCCAAAATAATGATATTAAAAAGATCTGTATTATGCTCATCATTGTGAAACTTCAGAGCACCGGGGACAAAATGGACAAGAATTGCAAACATTCCACTGAGGAGAAACAATTTATATACAAATATTTAGAACTGGAATGGTATCAAACTTTTCAACTGCAACCCTTTAAGTTAAGAGTCAATGAAATAATACTTTTAACATTTTGAGGGAAAATTATTTCCAAAATATAATAATTATATTAAAATAAATAGATTTTAGACAGTCAAAGAGTCTATTGGAGGGTGTAATTCACTAAATCAAAGGAGAAAACTAGGAGGAGAAAGAACAAGGCATAAGATCCAGAAATAGGGGATCAAACACACAATAAAGATAAAAGGAATCCCAGGACAATGGCTCAAAGAAATTCCAGATGCTAGGCCTAAAGACCAACAGGTCTATATTGGAGCAGAATGCAAAGCTCTAAGAAGAATATACAAGAGAGAAAGAAAAATTGTTAATTTGCCAAGTGTGTCCCATCTTATCAGGTAGATTTATGCTTCCAACAGACAGCTTAGGGATATTTAGCTACATAGAAAACTGAGCAAACAAAAACAAAAACAAAGATGCAATTATTTACTCTAGCAGGGAAAAAAGTACAAGAAAATAAATACACTGAATATAAATGAATATGCTAATGCACTGTGACTCAGTTTTGAATAATACGTGATCATAATCATTATAAAGACCAAATATTAATATAAACAGTAATTGTGATAATTGTATTAGGAAAATGAGAGGAATGAAAGTCTAATGGATAAAACATAAAGCTGAAAAATTAAATATATAACTGTATTTAGCAAATAGTTATAGAATACTTACTGTGCAAGGCAGTAAATGCTTCAGAAATGCTATTCATTTAGTCATATTGGCTCTACAAGTTGGTTCTATTACTAATTCCAGTTTGCTGGTGAAGGAACAAAGTCACAGAAAACTTAACTTCCCCAAGATCCATGGTTCGCAACTGGGGGTGAATTTGTTTCTCCTGAGGACATTTGGCAATGTCTGGAGACATTTTTCGTTGTTACCGCCTGGGGGAGAGTACTACTGGAATCTCATGGGTAGAGAGACCACGGATACACTACATATGCTAAAAGGCAGAGAATAGCTGCCTACAGCAAAAAGCTACCTGGCACAGTATGTCAGTTGTGTCTATTTAGAAACAGTGACCAAGAATATAGGGAAGTGGTGACTACAGAGCTGGGATTTGCATTCTAGGAGCTCTTGAATATCACCTTAGTATGCTGCCTTTCAACAGCGCCTATGGATGTTATTTAGGAACATGAAAGTAACTATCAGAAGAAAGAACTGGAAAAATTAAAACTAGTTGCCTCAATTAAATAAGAGCCAGTGGACTGTTTTGGGTTTGTTTGGTTTTGAGTGTTGTTTGTTGTTTGCTTTTCTTGTTTCTTGCTGTTTTTTAAAAGACTGAAGATTTATTTGAATTATATTTATTTCTGAATGTTAAAATAATTACGAACATCCAAATCATAAACTATTCTCAGCTTAATAATTATTTACTGTATTTTTAAATTTTTAAAAAAAAATTTTAAGGATTTTATTTATTTATTTGGCAGAGACAGACAGCAAAAAAAGGAACACAAGCAGGGGGAGTGGGAGAGGAAGAAGCAGGCTTCCGGAGCACGGAGCCTGATGTGGGGCTCGATCCAAGGACACTGGGTTCATGACCTGAGCTGAAGGATACACTTAACGATTGAGCCACCGAGGTGCCCCATGTTTCCTATATTTTAGAGGTGTTTAGAAAAATGTAATTTATAAGAGTTGTCTCTCAGTAAATTTTGATTAAATGAAAAGTTGGAAAAATGCATGGAGGACAGAATATATAAAAAGAAAACTTTTGTCTTGATTGACATCTTGCATATCAAGTTCCAACTTGCAACATAATGAAGGATTTCAGACAGAAAATCCTGATGATCTGGATTCCTAATGGAAAAGCTATTTCAGACCTTATTATAAGCAAACAAGAAAAAGTAGCTTTACTAGATAATGATATATTACCAGCTCTATAATTACATATATAAAAACATCTATATTAGAGAAACAATGAAATTATTTTTTAAAAAAATATTAGAGCCAAGGTAAATAAGGATAACACTATTGTTCTTAATCATTATTTTTAAATATGTATATATCACACAACCTTTAAAGATCCATGTAGAAAACAGAAATTCAACTTGGAAACTCACTCCCCCTCCCCCCAATATCTTGCAACAGTAATAACAGACTTTAACAGGATGAGCTATGGGGAAAGGAAGAAAGATACCAAGTTCAAGTCACTCCTGTAGCAATACATTGGGTCAACAGAGTATCTCTTTACTCTCAGAGAAAACAAAAGCCATTTTCAAGAATCCTCCCCAGCTCTCTTTCCTTCCCCCCAGCTTTATTTTCTTTCCTCAGATATTTCTTGTCCTGGTTAAGGTTCTGTATGTGTGCCTTTTGTTGTGCTTGCTCTGACTAGGCAATTTCACATGTTTCATAAGGCAAAATGGTATCAAAGTGTATACAGTAAGAAGTGTTGCTCCAACTGCTGTCCACATTCAGGAATACTGCCCATTCTTCCCTGTTCCTTACAAGTAACCACTATTAATAGCATTTTCGATGGGTTGAATCCTCTCAATATTTCTTTATGTAAACACAGCAAATCTAGATACATATGCAGGTGCATATATGTGTGTGTATTTTTGTTCTTTCTCACATGCATGTTCTATTTCTTACTTTATTTCACATAACAATATTTTTTTAAAAAATTTATGTTAGTTGCAGCACCTGGGTAGCTCAGTTGGTTAAGAGCCTCACTCTTTCGACTCAGGTCATGATCTCAGGTGTATGAGATCCAGCCCTGCATCAGGCTCCAAACTCAGTAGAAATCTGCCTGAGAGTTTCTCTCCCTCTCCCTCTGCTCCACCCCCTGCCTCTGCTCTCTCTCTCAAATAAATAAATAAAATCATTAAAAAAAATTTATGTTAGTTAAAGTCTGGCCATCTTAGACTCATCACTTAATACATTAGAAAATTTAAGTCCAGAGAGATGACATCTTTCTATTAAAGATATTGACCATCATAATAATTATATAATAATTACTTAACTATTTAATTATGAAATAATTAACAATTTTTAAAGTTTTTTAGTTTTCAGTACTAAAAAATTTTTTTTTTTAATCAGGTGTACAATTTCTGTTTTTAAGATATTTTAAAATTACTAGTTAAGCCAACTTCAAGAAAACCTGTACTGTACTTTAACAAATAGTTATGTTTTGGGGCGCATGGGTGGCTCAGTCATTAAGCATCTGCCTTTGGCTCAGGTCATGATCCCAGAGTCCTAGGATCCAGCTCCAGGTTGTGGGGGGTGTCCCTGCTCAGTAGGGAGTCTGCTTGAGATTCTCTCTCTCTCCTCCCCCTCCCCTCACTTTCATGTGCATACTCTCTTTCTCTAAAATAAATAAGCAAACTCTTTTAAAAATTAGTTAATTAATTAATTAAATCAATGGATTTAGTTTGGCTAAATTTTGTATTATTTTTTGTACTGTTCAATAGTAATAGCTTAAAATTTAAATAACACGCCACTTTATCAAAGTTTTTATTTTCTCGTATCTAAAGAAAATATCATTCTTGGCATAGTGAAAGATTATAAAACAAATGCTAAAAGTCTAACTAATCACATTGAAATCAAATTTTTTCCAACAAGATTTTTTAAAAAAATATTTTATTTATTTATTTGACAGATAGAGATCACAAGCAGGCAGAGAGGCAGGCAGAAAGAGAGGGGGAAGCAGGCTCCCCACTGAGCAGAAAGCCCAATGCGGGGCTCTATCTCAGGACCCCGGAATCATGACCTGAGCCGAAGGCAGAGGCCTTAACCCACTGAGCCACCCAGGTGAGCCTTCCAACAAGATTTTAATGGGAAGTTATGGGGCTTGGAATTGTATAAATAATTAAACACTTCCACCTTTCTTTCTATCATTTATTTTCCAAACCCCAACCCCATGCAACCTGGGCAGCTCAGTTGGAAACCCATTTCTTACGGTGGAACTCATAATGGGAACTTGGTAGAAGAGAAAAAGAAAAAATGCAGCACATAACTATCCATCAAGTTAACCTAGGAATACTCCTCTTCACAGGCTTTACGGCATGGTTAATTTGGTTAGAACTGTGAAATCAAAGGAGAGTTTGTTTTTCTCTGTCCCTTCTAAGATTCTTCCCAGGAGCAAAGCCTATTCTATATTCCTGGGAAAATCACTATTATAGAATGTCAATGGTATTTGAATGAATGGTCTTCTATTCCAATTCAAATTAATATTATCTTTGGGGTATATATTAAATTTAGTGGCTCTCTTCTGTCTGAAGTGGGGAAAGAAATTACTTCCAACATAGGGGAAGACCTAGGAGATAATCGGAAGTTATTGCACCATATCTATTTGAATTTCTTTAGGTATATGAACATACCCTTGTCTCAAATAAAAGACTACAGAAAGAAATGGAAAAATTAGCTGCATGCCTCAAAGCAAGGAGAGAAAAAATTTTAAGAAATATAAAATAACAAGAAAAAATTAGCTATCTAATTAATAACTACCATAAGCAAAGAAAGTATATACTCCTTCCAACTCTCTAGAGGTTAAAAAATAATAATATGCTATCAAAATATGATAAAACTGTCAAATTATAGATTATATTAGTCTTCTAATTAGGAAAATTAAGTCAAGATTCTTCCATGAAAATTATATATATCCACAATAAAAACAAAGAAAAACAATAAGTAACAATACTTCTCCAAAGATCATTTCAATCACACCAAATTCTTCTGGCAGATGTTATATGTTCACTCTTGTTCAGTTTTGTATAGCGAAGTTATTTTTCTTTGAGTTCTACATCCTTTATGTGTTCCTTTGATGAAGATGAGATGTAAGAACTTGAAATTCTTTGTACAAGCTATATCCGTATATCTTTGCATACACTATCAATTTTTAAAAATAGTAATAGGAATAAAAACACTGCATAACCATTGAACTACATGTTATACGTTATTATTGAGTTTCTAGAAATTACAAAAACATGGTAAATCACTCATACCTATCTTCAAACACTGAGATGGCAAGTGAATCAAATGATTTGTTGATGCCTAAATAAAAGTTTATTTTCTGCTAAAATATTATTAATCAGGTGCCAACCATATTAAGAATTCTCAGGAATCTTATAGTGAATTTATAAGCTTTTTTCTTTGTCTTCAAAAGTACAAGCAATATTTACCATATATAAAAATGAAAGTAACAACAATTATCAAATTCATTTATGAAAGAATAGAAAAGGTAAGCCAAAAGGAATTTTTAGTTCTTTCAAGGTCAAAAGCAATCCATGTTGGCAGGAAGAAATTTAAAAGTCCAAGGCAAAATAATGGATACATTTTTCTTTACATTGTTGGAAGTACCATATAAAATGATATTATTTTCAAGGGAAAGATGCTATATTACTAATATAAATATATACTTTTCAGAGAATGATTATAATAGCAGTATGAAACGGGCAAAATTAAACAAAAGACGTTTTGTATGTATCATACAAATATTAACTCACGAGTTTGGTTTTACCAAAACTATATAAACCTTGGCATGCCTGGGTGGCTCAGTTGGTTAAGCAGCTGCCTTCGGCTCAGGTCATGATCCCAGGGTCCTGGGATCGAGTCCCACATCGGGCTCCTTGCTTGGCAGGAGCCTGCTTCTCCCTCTGCCTCTGCCTGCCTCTTTGTCTGCCTGTGCTCGCTCACTCTCTCTCCCTCTGTCTCTGACAAATAAATAAATAAAATCTTTTTTTTAAAAAAACAACTATATAAACCTTAACTTCATTCACGATCATATCGAAGAAACTACTTTGGCTCTTTGTTTTCTTCTCCATGACAAGCCTCTTGTGCCTTAGAGCTGTTACATTTTACTTGGCTTAATCTACAACTAGAGCAAAACTGAAATAATATCTGTATCATCTAAAGAAAACACACTTATAAAACAGTGTGGGGGAGAGAGAGGCAGAGGCCTGGCACTGATGACCACCAAACAGAAATTGGGAACCAAACCAATGAACCTCTGAAAGATATTTTCTATAGAAATTGAGAAACAAAGGATACTTCACGTAAAGTATAATCTCTTTTGTAAGATTTCTGCATTTTAGTTGATAACTACTTTTATATTTTAATACTGTGGTTATATGTTATTAATATAATTATTGAAGTGACATAAAGATAATCAATACATTATTTTATGAAAATATTATTGTATCGTTATTTAAAATTTGTTTTAAATTGAAATAGCTTATAAAGCTTTTGCTTGTTTACCAAAGATTCATGAAAAAACTTATTGTTACTACATCCATATAATTTGTTCACTCTACTCTCACCAAAACAAAACTCTGCCTGTAGTATACCCATGCTGAGAATCCTAAAGTAGCAGATACTGGTGATTGCTTCCATAATCCAATATCCATTTCCAAACCCTGTTTCCCATTCCCGCCTTTGCTATAAAACTAAGGCTACAAAACTAAGCACTTACTTCCTTGCTATCCTTGTACTTAGCCTTATACAATTTCGGCCAATAATATGTAGGTAAATACATACTGGAGTATAGTCTTTTGGGAAAAGTTTAAATTTTATATTAAATTCATATATATATAAATTTTTTATATATATATATATATATATATATATATATATATATATATGGAGACAGAGAAAGAAGAAGAGAGGGAAAACAGCGAAGGCTGACTCCATACTTCTCCATTGTTCTGTTGGTCTTGAAAGAGAATTGTATATCTGCAGTCACAGCCATCCTATTAGGATTATAAGAGGAAGGCAAAGAAGAACTGAACTGCAGTGACCCAGGCTTGGACATCAGAAGCAGCTGCCTACCATGTAGCTTCTTATGAGAATAATAATCCTTTCTGTTTAAGTCACTATTTATCAGATATTTTATTTCTTGAACCTAATAGCCTTTCTGATGCACTGTCCTCAAAGAGTCTATATTCTACTGAGAAAAACATTGTTAGATGTCCAAAGTAAAAGATGATGCTCTAACTAGAGACTATCTCTCTTATCTAAAAAAGAATGGTACTGATTCCCCACCACATCCTCTAGCAATATTCTGATTATCAGAATCTGACTATTTGCTGGATGGGAGGGGTAATGATGTCTCAAAGCAACTATCTGAAAGAGTTTACACACAGAAATACTTCCTATGTTCGGCCTAAGAACGGGGAAAGAGTATGTGTACGAGTGCAAGTGTGTGGGTAGGGTGGGGACAACAAAGGCAAAGCCATGTCATGATGACTACTTCCCTTCACCTCCATCTACTTAAAATAGTTAATGTCATCAGAGATATTTTTTAAATGATTTTTTTAAGATTGTATCTATTTTTTTGAGAAAGAGAGAGCAAGAGCGAGCGAGTGAAACAGAGAATGCATAAATAGCAGGGAGAGGGAGAAGCAGACTCCCCTAAGCTAGGAGCCCAATGTGGAGCTCAATCCCAAGACGCTGGGATCATGACCTGAGCCAAAGGCAGAGGATTAACTAACTGAGCCACCCAGGCGCCCCTCATCAGAGACATGGTGATATAATGAACATAAGCAGTATTGCTTTGAGAATCACGTGACCAAGTATGGCACAATGGTGGCCTTAATTTGGCAGTTGAGCCCAGCCCAGCTCTGGCTCATTGTTGACAGCTTCAGGAGCACCAAGAGATGATCTCCTTGATACTAATACTGATTGTCTCATGGAGGGTACAAGCAAGCACACTACTGCAAATGATATTCAGGCATTAGATTTTCAGGAGGAGTTTGAGTATAAGCACAAAGTCAATTACAAATTATAAGCACAAAGTCAAATTACAGAACATGTAAAACATCACCTGGAGAATACTGGAAGTATGGGAGGTAGCTTACATTTTCAGGAGTCTAAGGTCCTATGTATGGAAGAAGATGGGGGTCAATCTGTGTTAGTAATATAACCAGAATCCATCCAGTCTATGGGCCAGGCTGGTGAGAATTATAAAGACAGTGATTTTTAGCTAACATATTTTTGGATGATAGATACTTTAATTCATCATCTAATTCAAGTTGCCATTGATGGTACTGAGAAGACTTCCCCATCCAGAGAACTGGACAAGGGAATGGAGGATACTACAATGAAGCAAGGGAATGTTTATTGAAAGCTGAGTAATTGGAGTATATTCTCTGATCAAAGGGAAGAGAGTTCATTATTCTTTGAGTTCATATTAATGGCAAAGTTCAGTAACTGTTTGGAGAGAGTAGAAAAGTCTCTTTTCCCCTCCACACTCCAAGAGTATATATGCAATATTAGTATCTCTTCTATTTGTCCTCACCCCTTTCTCTCTCCCCTTCCCTCAGCAGAGTAACAAGGATAAAAAGATCAACCAACAATCAACAAAGATTAATATCTTCTGAAACTTATTGCGTATAAGATATTGTGTTAGGGCGCCTGGGTGGCTCAGTGGGTTAAGCCGCTGCCTTTGGCTCAGGTCATGGTCTCAGGGTCCTGGGATCGAGTCCCGCATCGGGCTCTCTGCTCAGCAGGGAGCCTGCTTTCTCCCCTCTCTCTCTCTGCCTGCCTCTCTGCCTACTTGTGATCTGTGTCAAATAAATAAATAAAATCTTTAAAAAAAAAAAAAAAAAAAAAAAAAAAAAAGATATTGTGTTAAACACTGTATTGGGATTTTTCAAAATAAAATAACTCTACTAAGAAAAGTTCAGTCCAAAAAAAGAAAGAAAGAAAGAAAGAAAACAGCTCTATTAAATGACCTTCATTTAGACAAACTGTAAGATTAACTGATGTTCTCCATTCCCCCTATAAAAAAGACTGATGTCCGTAGCCACTGAAAATTTATTAATGGGCTATCTCATAGCATACCTGCACATTTATGCTTCCTCCAGCTGAGTTATAACTACCAGTAGCCATTCATTCATTCCCTTAATAGTACCTGAGTGTCCACGCTGTGACAGGTTCTATTCTAGGAGGCAGGGACACAGCAGTGAATAAAACAGACTAAAATTGTGACCTTCTGAAGCTTACATAAAAATCAATTTTTTTAGGGGCACCTCATGGCTCCGTTGGTTAAGCGGCTGTCTCTTGATTTTGGCTCAGGTCATGATCTCATGTCCTGGGATCAAGTCTCACATCGGGCTGAGCAGCCAGTGAAGAGCCTGCTTAAGGATTCTTTTTCTCCCTCCCCCTCTACCCTCCACCACCAGCCTCCAACCCAGATCACGTGTGCACGTGGGTTCTCTCGCTCTCTCTAAAATAAATAAATCTTTTTTAAAAAGTTTGTTTCCCCGGGTGCCTGGGTGGCTCAGTGGGTTAAGCCTCTGCCTTCGGCTCAGGTCATGATCTCAGGGTCCTGGGATCGAGTCCCGCGTCAGGCTCTCTGCTGGGCAGGGAGCCTGCTTCCTCCTCTCTCTCTCTCTCTGCCTGCCTCTCTGCCTACTTGTAATCTCTGTCTGTCAAATAAATAAATAAAATCTTTAAAAAAAAATAAAAAGTTTGTTTCCCAAATTCTTTTTTTTTAATGTGAATTATTCTTGCTAATGTAATTAGGTAATTTAATTTTTATATACTTTATTAAGTGCAAAGTGCAAAGTGAAAATAAAGTTGACATTTAAAAACACTTGAAGTAGTGAATTTTGGGTTATGTATATTTTACCACAATTTTTTAAAAAATGAAGTTGAATGCTATGAAAAGACAAGTTACTACCATGAATTACCAGAGGAAAAAAAACTGGAATGTATGACACAGGTGTCCTCAAGTTCTACATTTCCTTTAACAAAAACGAAACCAGAAAATTGAACATTTTGCATTTACACAAGGTTTATGTAAAAACGAGAACCTACACCTCTCAACAGCAGATTTATGGTCAGAAAAGCCTTGGCCCAACCTCAAGAGATTGGCTAATGAATGTATAATGATAGGCTCTTGGTAAAAATAAAAGACTTAATTTGAATATGTATAATTTTTAATCGTTCTCTAACTTTATTTTTTTTAAAGATCTTATTTATTTGACAGAGAGAGAGAGAGATCACAAGTAGGCAGAGAGGCGGGCGGAGAGAAAGGGGGAAGCAGGCTCCCTGCTGAGCAGAGAGCCTGATTCGGGGCTTGATTCCAGGACCCTGAGATCATGACCTGAGGGAAAGCAGAGGTTTAACCCACTGAACCACCCAGGCGCCCCTCATTCTATAACTTTAAACTAAAGAACTACTCATCCTAACAGCTTCAACTCTCTAAGAAGTTTCCTCTTCTGTGGTTGTAAAATGTGGCAGGTTCAGCATTTCTCCAGTTTATAGGAGTATCCTAGCCCAGGATTTAGCCCTAAATTGATCATCAGTGTCTGCAGATAAGACTATTTCTTCACCTCTGTTTTCTGTTAGACATTCCGGAAGATGTAAGAATCTATCAACTTTCTTTTTTTCTAAGATTTTATTTATTTGACAGACAGAGATCACTAGCAGGCAGAGAAGCAGGCAGAGAGAGGAGGAAGCAAGCTCCCTGCTGAGCAGAGAGCCCAAAGCAGGACTTGATCCCAGGACCCTGGGATCATGACCTGAGCTGAAGGCAGATGCTTTAACCCACTGAGCCACCCAGGCACCCCAAGAATCAATCAACTTTTAAGAAATTTTTACAAAGTGATGCTTTGTTTTATTAAACACTCCGACTCGGCCAAATAAAGCCTTTAATGATCAACTTTCTTGTACAGCAGCTCACTCGCACCAGACAGTGTGAAATCACCCTCTTTAAAACACAACTTAAACTGGAAAGCTTAATTTCTGATTTGGTCTCCAATTCTGGGAACACCTAAGAAAATCAAGATTAGCAGTCATGAACCCTAAGGCAAGTCCCTATAGGTCAGATTTAGATGATAGCATGTTCGTATTAAATTTCTTTGTGTATGTTCAAACACAGCTTAGTTTCAAAAAACAGAAGGGTTACGCTTATTTGCCATACTCAACCACACTGAATAGGCAGTTACATAACTTGCCAGGACAAGTAGTAGAAATGAGTCAGAGACAGGACCAGCCCTAGTAAAAATTGAGAATTAGGCAGTTTGACTTCTGCGCCACACCCCTTTAGTACTACCCGTACTTCCCTGATCCCCTCCCTTGGTATCATCACCCTGCCAGTCACCCTCATAGCACACACCTCTCCCCCACAAATCCTTCTCTCTCACTCTTTCTCTTCCACTAGCTTCTCTCTTTCTTTCTTCCCCTTCATTAATTACAGTTTACGGCTCCAGTATCTCTCACCCTCGGGGTTTAATGTGACAACTACCTAATCTGATAAACCAATCCATACTGAAGTGCTGAGAGAGAAAGCTGGAAGGTAAAGTGAATTTTAACTTCCACATTCTAAAGTTAACACCCTTGCAGTTTAACTCGTTAGTGGCTAAAAGGGAGAGTTTCTAGCCAAGGCATTTAGGAAATGTTTTGGCTCAGGCAGAGCCATTAAACAACTGGCAAACGCAGGAGTGGGTGATGGTTTTTTTAGCCTAACATGCCACCAGCTCTACCAGAGAGACTAACAGACCCTGGTCAATCTGGGGCCAGGAGGGGTAAATTGGAAAAGAGCTAAGAATTGTTGGTAAAGAAGAGTGGAAGTTACAGGAGCACCACAATCAATTTTTTCTGACTTAACCTTTCATGGGACTAGTGAGCCCTGGTACCTGATAGATATTTTTTAAAGTTTCTTGTCAGAATGAAAGACACTATTTAAAAAAATTTTTTTTCTCAGTAAGTTTAGAACTAATACCAAAAATCTGCATACCTTTTTTCTTATTGTTCTTTGATTTTCTTAAATAGCACTTTACAGTTTCCACACACAGATTTCACGTAATCCTGTTGAATACTGAAAGAACATTACATGCTATTCTGTGTGAGACATATCAGCTATTCTTATTTCCTTCACTTTATGAATGAGGAAAATAACACTCAAAGAAGAGAAGTGACTTGGCAAGATTTGCACATGGATCTTTTGAGTGCAAATGCTGTGCTCTTTCATTTACTGAACTCCCAGGCTGCCTCCCAACATTTAGAGTTATCTGTGCCATTGCTGTCATGTAACTCTACATCCTAGGGGAATTCTCACATTCTAGAGTTCAGCTACCACCAAAAGAAAACAACCTGTTTATTCAATGGACTTGAGGGTAATTGTAGTCCAATCTGGTTCCCATTGCTGCATTTTTTCCCCAGCCAATTCTTGGTTCGCTTGGAAGTGTCAGTACCATCTCACCAAGTCTTCCTTAAGCACTGCCAGACTTTGTGCTCCAATTACCTGCTCATGTTTTGGTGGATTACTTATCTTGTTTCTGCTTCTCCCCTGGGCAAAGTTCCCATTGCAGTTCTTACACTGTAAGCAAAAAAAAAAAAAAAAAAAAGTGGGGTGGGGGGAATGTGTTTCTGGGCTTAAAGGAGGAAAAACACGAACATAGTTGGTACAAGCCTGAATACAAACATTTCATATTGAGATGAACACAAGAAGCCAGCTGGGAAAACAGGGCTATTTACAGACTTAGATTAGCTTAGAATTCATTTCAATCTTTGAGGTAAAGAGGTATTTTTAAACCATTGGCATTTAAAGCACACAATCTCAACCTTTTGGAAAGATATAAACCCCTTTTTGAATGTGTTGAAATGTACAGATGCTTTCCCTAGATAACTGCACAAACACACATACCTGGAATACAATCTCAAGGAGTGCATTACGGGGCGATCCATGGGCCCCACGTAAAATGTTCCTAACTTAGAGTGTGATGCAAGGTTGGTCTCTAAGTGATGAGTGCTCTGAGGTCCATGAGCTACTTGGGAGCCCAATTAAATATGTGTTAAGGCCAGCTATTTAGATTCTTTATGTTAGTAGTGATAATCTGTTGACCTTTTGTTTGTTTATAGAAGCTGGCAAAAGAGAAATCATTTTTATTTAGTCTTTAAGAGAAAAATCAGCTATGCTAGCCTCTAAGGTAGTATTGTCCAAAAGGACTTCTAGGGATAATGGAAATGCTCTGTATCTGTGCTCTTCCATTCAGCAACCACAAGCCACTTGTGTCTAGCGGGAATGAAGAACTGAATTTCTTATTTTGTTTCAATTTCATTAATTTACAAAAAAGCTTTTTCTTGTGATGAAAACTTTTAAGATCTACTCTCAGCAATTCTCAAATATACAATACAGTATTATTATTTTTTTTAAGATTTTATTTATTTATTTGACAGAGAGAAATCACAAGTAGATGGAGAGGCAGGCAGAGAGAGAGAGAGAGAAGCAGGCTCTCTGCTGAGCAGAGAGCCCGATGCGGGACTCGATCCCAGGACCCTGAGATCATGACCTGAGCCGAAGGCAGCGGCTTAACCCACTGAGCCACCCAGGCGCCCTACAATAGAGTATTATTAATCGCAGTTTGACTGTGTACATTACATCTACATGACTTATTTATTTTATAGCTGGCAGTTTGTCTTCTTAACACCCTAGACTTTCTATAACGAAAGTGACAGGCACATGTTGTAAACATTTTAAATAAAAACATTTCAGAAATGCAATGTTTACTCTAATTCTAATTCTAGTAGTAGAAATAGTAGTAGTAGAAATAGTAGTTGGTATAAATATTGCCATATAACTAGATAAATGCATTTTTTAAAAGATTTTATTTATTCATTTATTTGTTTTTTCTTTTCTTTCTTTTTTTTTTTTTTTCCTTCTTTTCTTTCTTTAGTAAGTTCATACCCAGAGTGGACCCAACACAGGGCTTGAACTCATAACCTGAGCTGAGGATCAGAGTCAGATGCTCAACCAAGTGAGCTACCCAGGTGCCCCTATCTCTTACTTATTCAAACATTTTTGTCTCATAAATTCATTTTTAAAGTAAGTTTTATTAATTTCTTTTAGTACTCATTTCTAGCTATTTCACTGTGGTCATTATAAATAGGATTTTTAAAAATGGTATATGTTCTAATTGGTTACAATTTGTACATTGGAAAGCTCTACATTTTGTATGTTTATTTATTTTTTTTTGTATGTTTATTTTTAAAACTGGTTACCTTAACTCACCTTTCATTGCTTGTAAAGGTTTTTCAAGTGATCCTTGGAGTTTTCATACTTTTTGCAAGTAAATGACAATCCTAACTTATGTTCAGTATTTAATTTTGTATTTCTATTCCATGTCTCACTGGATTGGCTATTATATCCTTTCATGGTATGATGATGAGCATTCTTGCCATGTTTAATGAGAATAATTGTTTCATTATAAAGGAAGCTTCTGGATTGGGTATAAAATATATATTGTTAAATTATGTATCCTAAGTTCTTTAAAAGTTTTTATTAAGGAATGGTGTTGGATTTTACAAAATCCATTTCATCATCAACTGAAACACTCATAGTTTTTTTTTCTTCCTTGACATATTAATATAGCCAACAGAAAGAGTAAGTTTTCTATGACTGATTCATTCTTATATACCTGGCATAATTCTCTTGATTTTGCCATAGCAGTTTTAACATACTTCTGGGGTCTAAGTGTATCTTAAGTATGTATTTTAATTTTACATTATATCCAAAAGGCGATTAACTTGTAGATTTCTCTATTGTGTACTCTTTATACTCTTCATCAGGTTTTAGCATCATAGCCATTTATTTTAAATACAATTTTTTACCTCATACAGAACAGAAGGATTACTGGTGAAAAAGCCTTGAGGGTAACCACCTGAAATGGCCTCAATGGGGGGGGGGGGAACCCAATACTCACAACACTGGTTTGTCTACTTTTGAGAAAATTTCCAACACTATCAACACTGTATTCTTCATACTTTCTTTTTGACTTGAATTTGCAAGCTATTCCAAGTATTATAGATTTGCTTTTCTTTCTAATAAATATATGAACTTTCTTGCTGTGACAAACAGTGGCACATGTTCGACCTCAGCGCTCTCATACGTGAACCAGAACACCCAAAAACTCCTATTTCAGAAAATGGGGGCTCCAACTCCAATCCTTCTCTCTCTAGTTCAGCTGGGCTGGTCTTCTTACTATTATTTGCTATCACCACTCTCTCTTCCTGCTGTTGCACCTGGTTTAATGTTTCCTTGGATTGTCTGTCTTTCCTCATCTGTGCTTCGTTCATCCCACCACCTACCTTCCCTTCTTCAGAGCCCAGCTCCTTAATATGACTAATCCGGCCCATTCAACCTACCACAGACTTTCTTTCATCTGCTACTGTGCTCATGCACAGTTTGGCTGCACATTCTAGCCATAATCTCAAATTGTTTCAAGAATGCTACTTTTCTTTCTTAGGCTCTGTGGTTCGCTCCCTGAGGGCAAGGGCCTTATCTTGAGATTCTGCTGTGCATTTTCCATTGTATTTAGCAGTGTGAGTAATTACATTCAGCGCATACTTGCAAGGCATATTTGACTAAACACATCCATCACAGTTATTCATTTAGTAAATGAGATAATGAAAAGTCAAGTGCTCGCCAAAGGTAAATCATTACTATTAATTCCCTCATTCATCATACATGTACAGCCGCCTCAGGGGCTAGGGAACCCAGGATTGCAGTTTTAATTTTACCTCAGATCTCTCCATTTTGGAGCAGCCATGAAGTTTAGATTCACCTAGGACTCCACACCGTCAGCCCAGAACTACCTGTCCAGAGTGGACCAGTTTACCTTATCCTCTGGGAGTAAATTCAAACTTTTGAAACTCAAATGACAAGACACAGTTTGCTCGTGAATCCGGGAAGACTTTCTTGTTGATCGTGGAAAGCCAAATCTTCCTGTGTGCAGGAGGGCGATAGCTGCTAGGACAGAAATTTGCCAAGTGGCAATGGGTAGCGCTATATGGAAAAATGGGTATTCTTTATTTTATTCGATTACGTCAAATCTTTTACTTAATTTTTTTTTTTTTTTAACTTGAGGATCATCTTAGTTTCAGGGGAATTTTAACAGAAGACTTTACCTCCTTTTTTCAAAAAATATGAGTATTTGCGTCTCCCCGAGGGCATCTGGGGTTGACGAAGTGCCGCCAGCACACCTTTGAAGATCACTTTACAAGTGTGGGAAAACTCACCGAGCTGTTTTCGTTGACCTCGCCATTTCCAAGTTGCTATATTGCTGCCGGGAGCTGGCGCAGCCCTGCTCTTTCTCGCCCTTTCTCTCTCTTCCCTCTTCTCCTCACCCTTTGAAAGCCCAAATCCGCCCGGTGAGAATATGGAAACAAGGCTGGAGGCCAGGGAGGACAAGGGGGGGGGAGGGGTTACTTAGACTCACAGGGGAAGAGCAAGCAGTTAGACATTTTTCACGCTCCCTCGCTCTCCCTAGGGCCAGAAAGTTCTGTTTCTGAGGCTGGAAGCGTGGGGGCGGCCGGCCGCGTTCTCAACGTGGCCTGAAATGAGGAGTCCGCACTGCAGGGGATAGGAACTTCGCTGCCCCGCGACCAACCTGAGCGTCTAGTTAGCCAGAACCCGAAAAGCCAGGCCCTGGGCACCGGTTGTCATGGGAACCGGGGCGCCGGTCTCCCCGGCGACCTCGTCCCTAGGGAGGGGGCGGAACGGGAGGCCCGGAGGGCCAATGAGGCGGAGGGGAGCGCCCGGGCGCCCATAGCTGTCCTCCTGGAGCCCGGGAAGGCTTTTGAGTGACAGGAACGGGGGCGGGGCCGGCGCGGGTGCCTGAGGTGGAGCCGGTGCTGGGAACTAGTGGCTCCGGCGGCGGCGGTGCGGCGAGGGTCACGCACCATGATCACGGCCCCTCGAGACGGTCTCGCTGGCGCGCGGCAGTCACTCGGTCCCCGGTCCGCCTCAGCCCGCTCGGCAGCTCTCGGAGCCGGCCGCAGGAGTTGAGCCGCCCCGCTGAGGAGAGTCTGGGCGTCGCTCTGGGAGGCGCGCAGAGCCCGGGAGGGCGGACGGGGATCTCCAGCGCTCGGGGGTCAGGCGGTCGGCGGGGGTCGCCGCTGGAGGGGCGTTTCCGAGGCGTGGAGGAGGAGGAGATGCTGCTCCTCTTCTCCCCCTCCCCAGGCTCCTTCTTCAGCTCCTTCGGCCCACGCCCGCAGCCGCTCGGCGGAGAAGAGGTGGTGGCTCTCGACGCCCGAGGCTGCTGCCGGCGGCCCGCCCCGACGCCGCGTCCCCTCAGCCCGCGCCTCGCGCTCCAGTAGCAGCACCGGTCTCCGGACGAGCGGGTAAGGACGAGAGCAGCCCTGGGCTCTGGGGTGGACACGCAGAAGTGCAAAACCAAGTACACCACGCTCCCTCTCCTCTCCCAGCTCCTGCTCTGGCCCCTGAAACCAACTCCTCTGTGGCCCTGGTGGGGAGGGAACTTCTCTTTGGTTTTCGCGCTGAGGTGCTGGGTGGGGAAGGAGGAGACGGAATTTCGTGGTGAATTGGGAATTTCACTGTGAATTTCCCCCCGCCTTCTCCGTGGAGGAAGGCCGGATTCTTGGGAAGGAAACCCCAGAGGGGGAGTAAGAGATGGCGAGGTAGCAGGGAGTGACATCGCCCCATCCTGCTAGCACAGCTCTGCGCTGTGCGTGCTACGGGAAGGGATCCCGGAGTCTGTTTCTAATTTCTGTAAATGACTGTGGACATGCTGTGGTGAGAGGCCGCCCAGAAGAATGTGTATATGTAAGGGCTTAGAGAAGAGGGGGTGGGAAGGGAGGAAGAGGGGCAGAGGGAGAGACGCTGCTGCCTGATGCAAGCTCTTTTATTGCTTTTCTTCGCGGTGCCTGGGGTAAGTCCCCCACCCCCACCCCCACCCCCACCCCCACCCCGCCTTTGCTCATTGCTGGATTCGAAGGACAGAAAGCTGGAAAGCTAAACCTTGCTAAAGTCGAGTAAGTTCTCACCAAGTTTAATTGCCCGATGTTGTGAATATATTGGAGAAGGGGGAATGGGGAGAAACAACTAAAATAGATTTGTAGCCATACAGTTTTCATGGGTCTTCCACATATGTGACTGACACCTCCACACACTTCCAACTAATCTCTTCGACAGCTTTGTGTCATGTTCGTTTAATTGCATCTTTGAAACAACAAACGCGGTGACTTCATAGGGAGCTGCCCGGAGCTGAGTTTACCTCTCGGAAAATGGGGCAATCGGGTTTGTTTTCAAGGCGGAGACCTAAACAAAATGTAGGACAACTAATCTGCGGGATGAAGGGCACTGGTAACTAATGAGCAGGACTTAAAAATTTACGTCTGTAGAGTTTTGCTAAGGATTGGAAAATAGAGAAAAGTCGCTGTGTTTTGGAAACAAGGGTTGGTATTCTCCCAAATTCGTGATGACTGGGTTAGCAGGATCAAAGTGAAAACTTGCATCATGCTTACTGCTTGCCTGTGGTGGTGCTTTGATAAACATTATTTCTCCTTTTAATATCATTAGTATTTTTTATTAAGTCTATGCTTGTATTGGTTCACTGATTGCATACACAGGCAAACTAACTGCTCTGTTAACCAATCCTAAATGTATTCTACTTTTTCATAACAACATTGTGTTCTAACTTTGATGTTCTAGGGGCTTTGTGGGAGTATGTGTGGGGGAGAAGGTAGGATGGAAGCTGGAATTAAGGCTAGAAAAATATCTATGGTTACTTATTAAGAAAGGAAAGATTAATTTGTAGTAACTTTCACTTTTACAATTAGAGAATTACGACTTTTGCCATTTTTTTAGGTTTGCCTTTTGAATTTACATTTGTGCCACCAAATGTTTACTGCATGTAAAGCCTACTTAGTTTTTGGAGGGTGATTACTAACATCCAAAAATATTTATATGTAACTTTTCGTGTCACAAGTAACACATACACAAACTGTTAAAACGAATGCCAATTTAAAGGATGAATTTTGGCACTATAATTGGGATCAAAAGTTGTAGAACTTACATTGTCTTTTTCTGGAGGCCTGCCTCCAATGCAGGAAGTAAATGTGAGAATTGGCTAATCAGTTGTTTCTGTGTAGATAATAGGTATCATTCTTTTAAAAAATGGAGTTTATGTATTATTTATTATTAAGAAAAAACAGGTCTAATCCTTGTTTTAGTCCACTTTTAATCGGCTAAGGATTGGATGGGGAAACATCATAGCTTTTCTTATATCAATTTGGTATTTTTTTTTTTCAGGTCCTCAAACATACTGGGGAGAAAAGGACTAGTGGGGATAAGCTACTGCTGCTGCTTCCTCTTTTTTGACAAGAGTTTTTAATTTTGAATTATGAAACTTTTTTTGGTAGTATAATTAAATAGTAATAAATACCATTTGAAATTGAAATGAAACACTACCATACCCTAAGCCAGTGCATTTAGGAGTTAATTCTATCAATGTATTCTTATTTTGGAATATGCTTTGGGAGAAGTCTGTGCCATTAATTAGATCATGGACTGAAGATATTCTTTCTAACCTCAGATGTAACTAAATGTAACACTATTGTGTTAATGTCACTTTACAGAGTGGGAGCCTGAAAAAGGAGAAAAGACACTGAGTCTCAGGGTAGAAGGATTAGTCCTGATATGTAGGGTGTGCGGGGTTTGTTGCTCTGGGTTTACCTTTTTTTTTTTTTTTTTTTCTCTGAGAAACTTTCTCCCTTAAATTGAAAATTAAAATGGGTTGAACAACTCAGGAACTGAATTTTTAATAGATGGCTTTTAATGAGTAAATTAATGTAAGACTTTCATGGCCTAGGTTAAAATAAAAGTTCTATGCTCAGTGTAAATATACCGTATCAAAACTGTGGTCTATAACATGCTCTGTGGGGAGTTCCAATAATCCTTTAAGTGGAGGGGGTAAAATGAAAAACTCTTTAAAACCCCTATCTTATCCCTGTGTAGTGTCAGGCAGCTAGCTGTGAATAAGCATCTTGTTCTATCCTGTCCGAAGAATGTGTGACTCTACCAAATAGCTTATGAGGCAGTAGGAGACCAATGGTTTAAGTTCCTAGGATAAAAGGCAGCTACTCCTAAATGGTCTGGTGTAGAGGCTGGTGTAGATTTGAACCACAGACAAACCTGTTTTTCCCAGGGTTTGCTATCAGATACTTGGATAATGCAGGAACCCAGACTGGTTAAAGTACCTGTTTTAGTGTGTTTGCCTTATATCCTGTGTTCCACCACTGAGTCCTCCTTTTTCTTTCTTCTTCTTTTCCTTTTTGTTGTTTGATTCCAGTGTAAAATTTTACTGAAATAAACTTCCCCAGAGAGAATCCTTCTACTGTGGAGTGTGGACTTTACTGTTTGACAAACATATGTCCAATCCTAGAGAATATCTTTAAATCTACTTTCCACATCGTTAAGCAAATTAGTAATATCTACCTCCCAAGTTAGGTTGAGGATGAAATAAAATATACATGAAAGTGGCAAAGGCAAATTGACACTCAATATTTCGTTTATTTCCTTTGTTTCTAATCTTTTACATAATTGAATACTATTCACTGATAAAAATTTATGATTGTATAACCCAAGTCACTTCTGAATGTTTAGAATGTGCAGCTCATCTTTAACCCTCAGGTGTTTTGACATAAATTTGGGTTGTCAAAGGCCCTCTTTGCCTACCAGCAAAGAAATGTCTTAAGTTGCATACTGCATCTATGCCTAATAAACATTTTCTCATTTTCTTTCTAGTTTAGTAGTACTCAACTCTGGCTGCATGTTAGAATCACCAGGGTAGCTTTAAAATTTTTTGTGCCTAGGACCCAACCCAAACCAATTAAACCAGAAAGTGGGGGGATGAGACCCAGGCATCCATATTTTTGGAAGCCCCCTAAGAAAATTACAAATTGGAGCCAACTTGTAAACCAATATTCTAGTCCTCTCTAGAAAATGAGTATAGAAAATTTGTCCCCGCAAATGCAGCATCATTTTTATGTTGTGTCATAGTCCTTTTCTCTTCGTACGTCACAAGAATTAAAAAAAAACAAAAACTGTCTCAGAAACACTTAGATATATGCCCATGTACAAGACTTTTACTATTTGAGTCAGAACTTAAGGTACAAATACTTCTCTCTACTTCTTTAGTACTCCACTGTCCAATGTTACAGTCCCAGATACATGTGAAAAAATTTACATTAATTTAATTAAACGCAATTTAAGATTCAAGTTTTCGTTTCCGCTAACCATATTTGAGGTGCTCAGTAGCCACTTGTGGCTTGTAACTGCTCTATCAGACAGCTCAGATATGGAAAATTTCTATAATCACAAAATTCTGTATTACCTGAAGGTTCTTTTTTTTTAATTTTACTTTTTAATTGTAGCATAGTTGATACACTACCCAGAAGTTTTGAAATTTATATTCCATTTTCTCGTCATCTGAAGTGTGTGTATTCATTTCCTTCAGATTTATAATTTAAAATACAATATTACTTTTTATACTTTTTTTCTAATGCAGAGGAATACCACGTATTTGGTGCTTATATTACATCCTTTCTCAATCTGCTATACTTAGTTATAAGGTTTTCCTTTTCAAAGTTAACTGAGAGGTGGAACTTCAATGTACTTGTGTGTATTATTTGCATGAGTATGCCCTAAATCTTACCAGTGACTTCATTGACCTCATGTACTCCAGCAGTTTCAAGTTGGGAAACAGAAAGTCATCATTTCAATTCAAGTGTTGGAATTTGATTCTAGGTTTTTCTATCTGGTTAAGCTGTTTTTGTTTTTTGTTTGTTTTCCTATAGAAACGCTTAGTTGTCACATGTTATGATCAAATTTTCCAACAGAAAGCCATCGTATTAGTTTTAACATGAACATACAGATGCGTGGGAGACTTTATTTTTTCCCACAAAGGAAAGCATCCCCTTCAACAAAAAATGAGGTTCCTAAACAATTTGAGGTGGTTGGAAGCTAACACTGTGTTAATGAATTTTATTGGTGTTTACCACTTGTTAACTACTGATGCACAGCTTAGAAGAAACTGTACACCATGTGTGCAGCCCATCTCATTTGTATACCACCCCCTGCAAACCCCTAAAATATCAGTTTTCTTTATTGGTTTAGCATGCTCTGAGTAGAAATGGAAACAAATTATTTTCAATTGAAAGTATTCTTTTTTTTTTCTATTGATGGATGGTACATTTCCTTTTACATAAACACATGCTTTTTTTTTTTTTTTTTTTTTTTTTTTTTAAACCTATTCAGATCACACAAGTTGCCTCCAGGACAAGGAGAGCTATTTTGTTGAAAGGATGCCTGATGGACTGTTTTGTATACAATATTGTTTTCATGTTTTGATGCTTTTCCACTTAGCCCTAATGTAGTCTGTGAGGGAAAAATGAAACTTTCTTGTAGAATAACTTAATGTTAGAATGATTATATAACTTGAGAATGTGGTAGAAATATTCAAAGTTGGTGTTTTCCATTTGTTTCTTCTTGGAGTTTTTTGAAAAAGAGATAGAGCCTGGGAAGTTTTTAAAATTAGGGAACCCTTTTAAGAAATTTAGTTTCTCCCAGCACTACTAAGTATTACTTAACGCAGTTTTTCTAGAAAAGTATCATTTTAAAATAAACATTTAAACTGTTAAGAGATGATTGATCATTTTAAGTCTTAGTGTAGTCAGATATCTCTTCTGGAGAACATAGTACAATTCAGTTTTGAAGTAAAAAATCAGTACTTTGGTACAGGAATTTCCCTCTTTGAAAGGTTTCAATTTATTCCCTCTTCAGTATCTTTCATATTCTTGACTTATGCTGAGATGTAATTTTATGGAGTTATTTGAACATAGTATAATTCATCCTTCTAGTATCTATACTTAGTTTAAGGTATAAGTGTCAGGCAGTCTATCAAATATAACATATCTTAATTTTTTAAGTATTATGTGAAAATCTGCCAAAGCTAAAATAGCTGTACTTCATGAAAGCTAGAATAAGTGTTGTAAAACAAAAAAACAAAATGCTAATAATTAAAATATATGTATCTCTCTCTCTCTATGTATATATATAGTAGAATAGAAACTTTAGTTCAGAAATGATCAATTATCAAAACTAAAATAGATAAAACTAAATTGTAGATATGTATCATTCAGTTCACTTCAATCAGAACTTCGAAATTCTAGCACTGCTTTGAGGTATATACAAAAGAATAGCAAAACGGAACTATGTTATTACATAGTACCCAGCAATACTGTTACTTTAGTTATAATTCAAGCTAATATACCTTCCAACATTCATATGATACAATCCTTACAATGAAAAATCTAGACTATATTCTCCATTATTAAAGTTTAATAGGAATTTCCTTTAATCTTTAAATAAAAAAAAATGTTCTAATGTGGCCACAGAATATATCATACTCATAGTGTAAATGAAGACCATCTTGAGTCATTTTTTAAGTATACATCTAAGTCTTAGTGTTTATGTTAGTACATCAAGACTTCTGACTTCAAAGGAATTTTACGATTATATTGAGATACTAAGATTTAATTGAAAAGTGAGTGATACTGTTCTTCCACCTAAATGGATACTAAAGAATCACTGTTGATGAGCCAAGCTAGCTAAGTGTTTTTATAATAGTTGTATTGATGAATCAGGACCAATCTGACCACATTCTGATGTCCAGCTCCCTTTTTAGTTGTTCTTTATTCAGTAAATATACACTGAATCCCTTTTCTCTGCCAGACCCTCCGCAAGGCACAGAAAGGACACATTTCTAAGACAGATAAGTGGAATAATCTATGACCACAGAGCTTTAATTACTTGAATTCATGCCAACTAAGTCCATCTATTGACAGGATACACTGACATAGAACAGCTGTGAAGATTAAATTAAACAACATGTAAAACTGTCTTGTAAAACTTTATGAACACATGTGTACCTATCTGAGTATATATGAATTGTTTTTAGATGCAATTGTTTTTAGATCCAGCTGTGCATTGTGTTGACCACACCTGCTTGATTTAGAGAGACAAAATAGCATGGTATTTAGAGCATAGAGAATGGAGCTGGTCTTCTTGGGTTTTGATTTCTGAGTATGCTTTAGCTTGTGCAAGTTTCTTAACCTCAGTGTACTTTAATTTCCTCATCTGCAAAATGAAGATAATGATCAAGCCTCTCATAGGACTTTTAAAAAAATATTTTATTTATTTATTTGACAGAGATCATAAGTAGGCAGGCGGGGTGGGGTGGGGTAGCAGGCTCCCTGCTGAGCAGAGAACCAGATGTGGGGCTCGATCCCAGGACCCTGGGATCATGACCTGAGCTGAAGGCAGAGGCTTAACCCACTGAGCCACCCAGGTGCCCCAGAATTTTTTTTTTTAAGATTTTGTTTATATGAGAGAGAGAGCGCGCACCAGAGTGGGGAGGGTCGGTGAGAGAAGCAGACTCCCCACTGAGCAGGGAGCCCGATGAAGGACTCGATCCTGGGATTCCAGGATCATGATCTGAGCCAAGGCAGTTGCTCAACCAAATGAGCCACCCAGGTGCCCCTTTTTATGGATTTTTCAAAAAAATTTATTTATTTATTTTAAGATTTTATTTATTTATTTGACAGACAGAGATCACAAGTAGGCAGAGAGGTAGGCAGAGAGAGAGAGAGAGGAAGCAGGCTCCCCGCTGATCAGAAAGCTTGATGCGGGGCTCATGCCCAGGACCCTGAGATCATGACCTGAGCCTAATGCAGATGCTTTAACCCACTGAGCCACCCAGGTGCCCCTTTATGGAATTTTTAAAGGACCAAATGAGTTAATATACATAAGCACTTCAAGTAGTGCCTAATGCAAACTAAGTATTTAATAAATACTACCTATTATTATTTTTGGTATACTCTGATTTATAACAGTTTTGTTTTTTTTTAAACACAGGTAAATGTAATATATGAACTTTAATGTACTTTTTTGTTTCAGTTTATGGCACTATTTTGTTCCTTGGGTTACATGTTTCTTTCACTGATCCTGCACTTACTGATATATGTGATTTTTATACACTTAGTGGGACTTGTAAAAATAAATGTCATTCTCTTCACAGTACTCATTTTTAGAATATTACATCTCCTGTTTTGGAGTTACTTTTGAAACATATAACATGTTTTTTTTAATCTCCTTTTTGGCAGTATACCTTTGAAAGTAGGTTTGATTCAATTAAAGCTTTGTTATTGTTTTAGAAAGGTATTTTAAGAGGAATTAAACATTAAACTTGAATTAAAATGAAAAATGCTTATAACGTAAAAGGAATGATTTTTAAAATATGACTCTCAATGTAATTTTAAAAAAGAGCCCCAGAAATGTTTCTGATATTATGTTTGAGGACAAACGTATGTATCCTTCTAAAATATCTATTTTGAAATACAACACTCTCAGGTATATAAATTCTAGTATATTTAAATACATGTTTATAATATATGTTAAAATACATGTTCATAATCTCACAAACACACAGAGCTATTACCTAATATTACCTAATCTTAGGTTGCTGTATTCCTGGGAGTGTTGTATAGCATAAAAACTAAAATTGTTTAGAATGTATGTTTGGGCACATTTCTTAACTAATACTGTGAACACGCTTAGAATCTTCAATACGCTAATAAACCTCATTAATCTCCCATATATATATATATATATATATATATATATAATTTTTTATTTATTTGTCAGTAACTACAGAAATCATAGTACATCTCTTAACATCTCTCATAATAGGAGTGCTGATTTGAGAAATGTTGCCTGGGATATTCTTTGTGCTTGCCCTATCCAAGACTAATGCAATGAATTGTTGGTTCCACTTTTTCCAATTAGAAATTGCTAGTACAAGAGACCTAAATACAGTGTACAAGGTTCAATGGCCTAAAGAAGCTAGGGGTATATTTTTCTTTTCTTTTCTTTTATTAACATATAGTGTATTATTAGCCCCAAAGGTACAGGTCTGTGAATCGCCAGGTTTACACACTTTACAGCACTCACCATAGCACATACCCTCCCCAATGTTCATACCACCCTCTCCCTACCCCCTCCCTCCGGCAACCCTCAGTTTGTTTTGTGAAATTAAGAGTCTCTTATGGTTGGCTCCCTCCTGATCCCATCTTGTTTCATTTATTCTTTTCCTACCCCAAATCCCCCATGTTTCTTCTCGACTTCCTCATATCAGGGAGATCATGTGATAGTTGTCTTTCTCCAATTCACTTATTTCGCTAAGCATGATACCCTCTAGTTTCATCCACGTCATCACAAATGGCAAGATGTCATTTCTTTCAACGTCTGCATAGTATTCCATTGTATATATATACCACATCTTCTTAATCCATTCATCTGTTGATGGACTTCTAGGTTCTTTCCATAGTTTGGCTATTGTGGACATTGCTGCTATAAACATTCAGGTGCATGTGCCCTTTCGGATCACTACATTTGTATCTTTAGGGTTAATACCCAGTAGTGCAATTGCTGGGTCATAGGGTAGCTTTATTTTCAATTTTATGAGGAACCTCCATGCTGTTTTCCAGAGTGGTTGCACCAGCTTGCATTCCTACTAACAGTGTAGGAGGGTTTAGGGATATATTTTTCTCTAACATATCACAAAATCCAAGCACAGTACTCCAGAGCAAGTATGACAGTTTCAAGACTGGTAGTGAACTCAGACCTCTTCTTTTCTACCTCCTTGATGCATGGCTTTCCTCCTCAAGATGGCTGTGGTCACAAAATGACTGCCAGCATTCTGTTCAAAATATGTTGTCTTTACAGGCAGGCAGAATATGAAAGAAATGGGAAAAATGGCAAAACAGGGTGTGCCTTCCAGGTAAATCTGATCCTTTCAAAAAGTTTTCTTGAAAGGCTTACCTAGTGACTTCTATTTATACCGGCCTTCCCTACTTGCTATGGAAGCTAGGAATTCTAGTTTCTTGCTGACTATCCCAAAACTAATCAAGGAGAATAGATATTGGGGATTCATTTATTGTTTTTGCCAGAGTTCCTAACGTCTGATCTCCATTTGTTTCTAGTTTAGTGGATTTTTACTATAGTATGCATAGATAAATTATAGACCATATGCTAGGTTTTGGCGGGGATAGAAGGGAACTTGGTTTTATTGACTTGCCACTTGATATTTAACATATGATTTATCTCTTTATAACCCAAATTTCAGCCTCTCTAGTATATATTGTCTTGGTTAGGTCATTTGCTATGCCTTGATTATCAGTTTGTTTTTTATGTAAATGTTTTATTTATTTTATTTATTCTTCTTACTGGTTTTTAAAGATGTATTTATTTGTTTTAGATGAGGGGTGGAGAGGGAGATAGAATTTCAAGCAGACACTGCACTAAGCCAGGAGCCTAATGCACCTTGATCTCATAGCTCGAGATTGCAACCTGAGCCAAAGCCAAGAGTTGGGTATCTAACTGACTGTCCCATCCAGGTGCCCCTATGTAAGATCTTTTTAGACATGGTAGCTACATATAGGTCATGTTAAGACTAAAATGGTTGAAATTTTAAAGGAAATAAAGTGAGGAAATCTGCCATATCCCTTTGAATATGTGAAAAATATGGAAATTGGTAGAAAAAGAAATACCGACAGGATTGTTTGACTACAGTTAAAATAGCAACAATTAGAAATGTTTTATAAGTAACATAAATTTATTTTTGTCTTGTATGTCATTTGGTTTTTGTCTAAACGAATTACATGGCTATAAAGTATTTGTGACTCTGTTCAGAACTTTTTTCTGTGTTTTGAGAAATGTTGAAAAATAAAAGGAAATGGTTCCTACTAAAAAACTTAAAACCTAGGTTTAAAAAAATGTGGATAGGAAACCATTAGCTATTAGAAAACAATGAATAAGCACAATAATAATTTGAACAGTGATGGCCCTAATCTATTTCTGCAGAAAATGAACAGTAAGTATAAGGATTATAGCAGTCTGTGACAGTCAAATAAAATAAGAAGCTTAGCATAACGAGGAAACCTCACTGAAGCTGCGAGCATTGGGTCAAATGGGAAGTAATTTTTCTCAATTCTTACTGAGTTTTGTCAGCTATTCATTGAAAGATATTTATCATTTGTTGCTATCTGCCACTTTAACAAGACAAGCTGACAAAGGATCTTGACTCTAAAGTATGTTTGATGTTCAATTGGAAATTCTTTTTACATAAATTAGTTTGGTTCACTTATTCTGAGATTAGGAATTATATTTAAAGTGAGCTATCTAAACTATAAATTCAGAAAGGGTATTTAAAATAAAAATCACATCCTGTTGTTTAATGTTCTGCCTTTGTAAGGTTATTTATTTGCCACTAATGTGACTTTCCTGTCAGCTTTTATACTTAATTATTATGATTATAGTTATCTGTAGGATTCAAAACTTAAAAATAATTGGGGATGAAAAAAAATAATTGGGGATGTTGTCTGTAAATTGCTTTTGCTACAAAATTTTTTTAATCCTCTTAGAAGTTAGCATTATACTTGGCAGACAGCAAA
Organism: Mustela putorius furo; assembly: GCF_011764305.1. Lineage (NCBI taxonomy): Eukaryota > Metazoa > Chordata > Mammalia > Carnivora > Mustelidae > Mustela > Mustela putorius. Next base: position 4,591,644 of record NW_025421367.1, on the reverse strand, counting down.
TCCTAAAAAGTTTGTAATAAGCCCTTCTTTCCATTTGTAATTTAGATAAATACTTTATCTGCTATAGCAAATGTGATGTAGAAAGTATAATTTTAAAATACATTTAGTATTTTACCAATTCAGGACTTGCTTTATTCTTTAATTTCTAAAACAATATAATGCTAAACCTCTAGGCTATTTACACATAGTTGATTGCCTAAGTCACTTAGTTGATTGTTAAGTAATAACAAAATTCTGTATAGGACTCTCAAAATATGTCTCAGCTGGCCAGGTGGACTAAAGGATTAATAAAGTGTACATAAGGGGCATCTGGGTGGCTTGGTGGGTTAAGTAGCTGCCTTTGGCTCAGGTCATGATCTAAGGATCTTGGAATCAGGAGTCTCCTTCTCCCTTGGCCATCCCCTCCCCACCACCACCCTAGCTTGTGCTCTCTGGTCCTTTCTATCTCTCTGTCAAATAAAGAAATAAAATCTTAAAAAAGTAATAAAGTGTACATGATGGTAGCTGGTGCACTTTCCTTTTCTACTGCTTTTTTATTACCAAATAGCTATAAGGAAAAAAAAAAAAAACCAGGAGAATTAATGTTACTCTAGCTTATAAATTACTCCTAATTCACTTAGCATTCTTTTAAATATATTTGACCTTTAATCATGTGAAAAAAAAGACTTAATTTATTCTGTTGGAAGAGAAATAATTTCTTTTTTTTTTTTTTTTAAGATTTTATTTATTTGAGAGAGAGATAGTGAGAGAAAAAGCACAAGCAGAGGGGCAAGGGAGAAGGAGACTCCTGCTGAGCCAGGAGCCCAACACGGGGCTCTATCCCAGGACTCTGAGATCATGACCGAAGCCCAAGGCAGAGTCTTAACCAACTGAGCCACCCACGCACCCCAAGAAGAGAAATTGTTTCAATGATGGAATTCACTTCTTACGATTCCATTAAAACTATTATTTAATCTTTAAAAAATGAGGGATTTTACAGAGATTTTCTTTTTTTTTTTTTAAGATTTTATTTATTTATTTTGAGAGGGAGAGAGAGAATGAAAGACAGAGAGTGTGAAAAGGGAGAGATCAGAGGGAGAAGCAGACTCAGGGAGCCCAATATGGGACTCGATCCTGGGACTCCAGGATCATTACCTGAGCCAAAGGCAGTTGCTCAACCAACTGAGCCTCTCAGGTGCCGGAGCTTTTCATATCTCTATATTTTGACAATTAGCTTTTTAGACTGAATAATATTTTAAAAACTATGTAATATATCAGTTTGTAAATATTTATCTGTGCCATCATAATCTGTAGATTAAGCCGATAATTTTATACACAGACCACACATATTTATGATGTCTTTGAGATGACCAAAACATTGAATATTGGAAACAGTAAGTGATATGATGCTGTTTGTGTATTTACTATGTGCTAGACACTATTTTAAGAATTGGACACATAGAATATTATTTATTTTTACAACAATCCTGTGCAGTGGATGCTATTATCTTAAATTATAGATGAGAAAACTAAGGTTTAGAGAGACTTAATGAGTGGTCATAGGTCACACAACTTGCTAGTAAGTTGTGGAGCAGGGATTTTGAATCTGTTTGACTCCAAAGTTAATGATGTTAACCATACATAGCTTCTTGCGTGAGTAATATCTTTTAAAATGAACAGTATCAAAGAGAGGGAAGAAATTACCTCAGTTTGCATAGAAAATGTGTAAAAGAACTCCATAATCTAGGCTGGAATCTAAGTTTTTGAAATTGTTCACGAGCTTTTCAAAAGTCGTTCTTGGAATGGTAGTGTATTTTCCTTTCAGCTTTTTTTCCCTCAAGGTCTCCTTCTCCTAACCTGTGGTCTTCTTAGCAGTCAAGTTTCTATAAACTGTTGAGTAAAATAAAGATAATAAAGTACCCTTTTGAAAATCTTTAAAAAACGTTTAAATGCTCATCACTGCATTATTCATAATGGTGTAAAATTGGAAACAATATAGTAGCTGACAGGAGGAATGAATTATTCTAAATCCTTACAATGGAATTTTGTGATCCTCAAAAATTTACGTTTAAAGAGGTTGTTTGTTTATAATGTGGAAATATGTTAAATAGAAAAAAGATAAAACTTAGTAAAGCATGATTATAACCATAGTTTTTATTTTGTTTTATTTTTCATAAAAACTTTAATTTTTTTCTTACATAATTTAATTGGATAATATGCATTGTTCATTAAATGAAAGCAGAGAAGTTAGTCTTATATATTTAAAATTATTAAAAATTGTCTTAAAGTGTATTTAACATAATAAATCTTTAAATAATCTAAAATAAAATATCTTTTTTTGGAGATAAATATGGTTTTAATTTATTTTCGTGTTTTTTAAAGTTTTTATTTAAATTCTAGTTAGTGGGGCACCTGGGTGGCTCAGTGGGCTAAAGGCTCTGCGTTCAGCTCAGGTCATGATCTCAGGGTCCTGGGAACGAGTCCCACATTGGGCTCTCTGCTCAGCGGGGAGCCTGCTTCCCCTCTCTATCTGCCTGCATCTTGCCTACTTGTGATCTCTGCCTGCCAAATAAATAAATAAAATCTTAAATAAATAAATAAATTCCAGTTAGTTAACATATAGTGTTGTATTAGTTTCAGAAGTATAATACAGTGATTCACCACTTCCATACAACACCTGGTGCTCATCACAAGTACCCTCCTTAATCCCCATCACCCATCAGCCCATCCTTTATCCACCTCCACCCTGGTAGCCATGAGTTTGTTCTCTATAATTAAGAGTCTGTTTCTTGGTTTGCCTCTCTCTTTTCCCATCCACTTGGTTTTTGTTTTTGTTTTTGTTTGTTTTTTTGTTGTTGTTATTATTACTTAAATTCCACATACGAGTGAAATAATATTCTGTTTGTCTTTCTCTGACTTAATTCACTTAGCATTATACTCTCTAGCTCCATCCATGTTGTTGCAGATGACAAGAGTTCATTCTTTTTTACGGCTGAATAATATTCCTGAGTATGTGTGTATCACACATATTCTTTATTCATTCATCAGTCGGTGGACTCTTGGGCAGTTTCCAGAATTTGTCTATTGTAGATAATGCTGCTAACAAACATCAGAGGGCATGTATCCCTTTGAATTAGTATTTTTAATATTCTTTGGGTAAATACAAATAGGAAAACTTTAATTTTAGAAAAGACCAGAAAGAAACAAAAATGTTCTAAATGGTGTTATGTAAGGGGAAGAGTAGATTTTGAAGAGTTCATGACATACAGAATTTTTCTGTTGAGAAACATTATATTTTACCTGATTTTTTTTTTAATATAGAGGAGGCTTACTTATAATGCATCAAATTCTCTTAGCCAGTGATTTAGACAACTAGAAGATGTACTTTGAGGCTGGGTTATTGTTTTACAAGAATGTTTAGATAATAATGATAATTCACACATTTATAAAGTGTACTGTTTAATGTAGTAAATATTTAATTCTCAAAGCAGCCTTAAGGTGGATACTACTGTTATCTTTATTTTTACAGGTAAAGAAGCCGAGGTAGAGATTTGCCCATAGTACAGACAGTTAAGTGGGAGAACCAGCATTGTGAATCTCATCAGTCTGGTCCCTTAAGCCTGTTTACATTTTAATAGTGAGAATCATTTATAACTTTTAGCTCAGGGTTAGAAGTAATGATCTTATTGAGGTATTGTAATTAAGAATACTTTGACCCACTCTCCATTCCATTCTTAGTTCATTTAAAAATTGTCCTTTGGTTTGGTTGACAGCTGTTATTTACAGAGCCCCAAACTGTTGGTGACTGTTAACAAAGTTTCTTTTCTTCTCCTTTGAATCAGCTCTTTCAGTAGCCCTGCCTTGCATGCTTTGTATGTGGTGCTGTAGAAAGTATCTGATAGGAGAACTCCAAAAGTTTCTAGGTTTTTAGTTTATCATGTGGTTTTAAAATTCATTCACAACATAGCTGGTTGGCACTCACTTTTATTTAGAGAAGTGGAATTTGTATCCTAACATTTTTTGAGACAGAAAGTCACTTATTAACCCTCTCCTTAACTGCTTTCACATTTTTTTTCTACTTTTTTTTTTTTGCACTTAAGAATTGTATACTGTTCTCATGCAAATAGTTTCAGTGATCATGTAGTTCTTTTGTTAAGTAAATAGTTTTGTTGCCCTATGAACGAGATGTGTTGTACAAGCTTTAATTTAATTATAGCACATAAAGACCACTTTTTTTATTTTTTAGAATAGGTAATACATATATAGTGTACAAGACTGGAAGGTACAGCAATTAGAAAGTAAGTCATCTTTCTATTCCTATCTCCAGGTCCCTTCCTTGGATTGCTCTTCTGTATCTTTCATTTTCAGTAATGTCTCCAAAGCCCGGAGGAAATAGTAATGAATGATGTGCCATACTGATGTTTTAGTCTTCCTTAATGTGAAACATGTACCATTCTAATATGCTAAAAATTTATTTGATTTTGAAGAGAATTTTTACAAATAAAGTTTTCATTTTTAATATAATAGTACACTTAATTTTTCTGCTTTTCTTTTTTACCGTTAGTCGAACATTTCTCATACTTTTGACCTGTTAATCCCATTCTTTTATTAGTAATTAAAAATCTGTTTTAGTAAAAGCAAACTTGAATGTCTTATCAGTAATAGTACAGTTTTAAGTTGAAATTTTTCTTTTAACTGAGGTTGACAAATATTGGGTACAGCTGAAGTTGGATCATTTTACAGTTGGAAGGGGAACTTGGACCCTTATTTCACTTCTCTTATAAAGCACTGAGGTGCAAAGAAATGCCCCCTAAAAAAGAAATTTTTGACATACAGAAACTTAATATATAGCACCTTTTTAAAAAAAAATGCTTGCTTTTCTAGTTTTCTTGGTTGAAGTGAATACTGAAAACTAAATACAGAGTTACTCTTACTGTATACCTAAAGTTCACATTTTTCCTGTTTAAATAAAGTGCATTATGAGAAAAAGTGTGCCAGAGCACAATTTTCTAATACTGTTTTAACTGTTGGTAATTATGCTTCCTTTTATGTGTACTTTTTGAATGAAACACAGGCAGAAGATAGGTTGTGGCTTCCAAATGTGAGCTGTATCTGAATTACCTGTGAATTAGTTAAAAATAAACATTTTGGGTTACCTCCTACACCACCAGGAATCTACAGTTTAAAACGTGCCCCAGGTGCAGCTTTCCTACGATTGGTAGGAAATAAGTACTCTTTTCAATGTTATCTTTCTAAAAATCCCATCTCCTCTTACCCCCCCCAAAAAAGATATTATAGTGATGCTTTTATATGTTTGTTTTCTAAGTTTAAAAAAAAATGGGTACATTTGTTGGGATATTGTCATACATACTCTCAATCAGGTGTCATTAGCTTAAATACCTAAAATGCTGAGAGGGCCAGGGGTGGTTGAGTGATGGGGGAAAACAGTAGGGAATGATGGACACTGACACTGTAGTGAACTAAAAGGCTAACTCTAACTAAAGGTGACATCTGCTACCTACCTTGTGTGCTACCATCTGTCTTTCCCCAATATTTTTATATGAAATCTCTCCAATTCATGAAATCTTCCAGTTTATTAATATTGGCCGCCAAATAACACTTTTGTAAAACATGGTGTGGCCATTACTCCATAGGCCATATACAACATGTCTGCAGGCCAAATAAAGCCCATGGGTATAAAAATCTATGCTATGGGAATCATCTTGACTATCTTACACTTGCAAGAACTTGCCATGTTTTGTTTTCATATTTATTAAGGGATAATCGTGCTTCCAGCTATCTGCTTTGCCTAATATTTCACCCTAGCGTATTAGTTAAGTAAACACTGGATTTTTGTGTAGGAAGAAAGAAAAGACTATTTTCTAAAATAAATAAAAGACAAAGTCTGCTGTGTAAATGTATCAGATTTTTGGTTTCTGTGATTTTTCTTAGAAAGTTTTATTTTCAATCCCTTCTCAAGTTCTGCTATTCTTCCTTTTTCCTGCCTCCACATTCAGTATCTCCTTGCTCCTCCCATGAATGTTCTTTTCATTTGCAAAAGTTATAAAAGAAGAAAAATCCTTCTTATAGAAACTCTGTAGAATGAAAATCACTTTGTGACTTACTTAGCTGCACAACTTCTAGACGTTCTTCCCCATAGCATTAAAATTCCTTAGCCTTAGTACTGTTTCTTTGAAATGTGCTTTTTAAACAGAAGAATGACTGCCTTTAAGGCAGTTAGTGAAAAGACCCACACAGAAAAAATCTAAAGAGTCAGCCTTCATAACCTTGTAAGATTTGACCCCAATCCATCAGGGATGATTGAACTGAGATGCCATTTACAATGGTTCAGTACAGGGAAATAAACATAATAAGCTAGTGAAACTTAGACTTCTAGTCAAGAAGGAATAACAGGGATGGGATTTACCCTCCAGCCCATGACAAACAAAAAATGGACAAAATTTGTGAAACAAAAAATTTTTAAGACACCAGACATCAAATAATGATATCCCTGAGACATGGAAATAAGGTGAGGTGAGCCTTGTGGTTGCTCAGCTAACTACCTTGAGAGGGTTTCTGGGCTGTGGTGCAAGATACGGGAAGCCAGGTTAGAGCATGGTAGACTCCCTGGATTCAGTAGATGTTGCTGAAAAGTTTAGGAAAACTGAGGCAAGTAGAGTTAACAGAACAGAGTAATAGAGAGGGAAAACAGCACAGAGAGAGAACCTCAAAGACCTGCAGAGGGTCCCCTTCAAGTATTCAGTAGAGTACTCGACAAGTACAGGTATGGGAGGATACTTCCTGAGTGGAGAACAACCACACCAAAGAATTAGAGGAAACAGTACTTGTCAGCAGGGCCAAAAATAGTCCCTCTTCCCACAAACCAGGCTGGAAAACCTCAAGATTTGTGGGACAGTAGGTGGAGTACACACAACAACCTGTTCCAGGAGCGAGGAATAATTAATTAGACCAGGACTGAGCATTGCTCTGGGCCAGTCTAACAAATCTTAAAAGCTAGACCCAAAAGTATGAAACTTCCAAGTTTTCAAATAATTTAACTTCATTCCTAAGCAAACGCAAAAATGTTTATTAACATACTCAGCATCCAGTGAAAAATTTCAAGGCATGCAATGAAGCAGGAAAATAAGACCCATAATGAGAAGAAAAATCATTTAAACTGAGTCCAAACTGATACAGAGGTTAGAATCAACAGATAAGTACATTTTTTATAATAGTTGTAACTGTAATCCGTATGTACAAACGTTAAGTAGGAACACAATGAACTTCTAAAGATGGAGACTCTGATGTCAGATGAAAAATAGATGGGATGGGATTAGTGGCAGATTAAACTTTGCAGAAGGAAGCACTTGTAAACTGGAAGACAAACCAGTATAAATGATTCAAAATGAAACACACAAAGAAAGGGAAATACTTTAAAAATGAACAGAACATGTTTGAGTTGTAGGATAATTTCAAGTGACCTAATATACATGAAATTTGAGTCCCTAAAGGAGAAGAGAAAGAAGGCCTGATGGAAAAAATAATCTAATAATGGCTGAAAGTTTTCCAACTATGATGAAAGTTGTAAACAGATTCAGAATCTCCATAAACCCCAGCATGAAGATTACACCAAGGCACTTCATATTCAAACTGTTCAAAATCTGTGATAAAGAGAAAATCTTAAATGTAGTCAAAGAAAAAAAAAAAGACATCCACAGGAAGAACAAAAAAAGGATGGCAGTATATTTCTAGCCAGAAATGCTGCAAATAAGAATATAGTACAGCAATATCTTTACTGAAAGAAACTGTCAGCCTAGATTTCTGCCTAATGAAATCTTTCAAAATTGATGTGAAGTAAAGGCTTTTTCAGAGATACAATAGCGGAATGAATTCATTACCAACCTGCACTACAAGAAATGAAATCCTTTAGGCAGAAGGGAAGTGATACTAAATGGATCTACATAGTGAAATGAAGAACACTGGAAATGCAAACTACCTTGGTAATAGATGCCCTGTTTTTCTTATTATTTAAATATCTTTAAAAGGTAATTGCTGAAAGTCTGAGACAAGTAGATTGATAAGCCTACTTTTAAAAATCCCAAAATGAGTGCTCGCTTCGGCAGCACATATACTAAAATTGGAACGATACAGAGAAGATTAGCTTGGCCCCTGCGCCAGGATGACACGCAAAAATCCCAAAATGAAATAAGGAAATAATAATGGATGACATTTGACCACTTACTATGGGCAAGGAGTTTTGCCTATATTGTTTGATTTAATCTATCTAGCAGCCCTATAATCAAGTACCATTACTGTTTTCCTATTACAGATGAAGAAAGTAAGTTCTAGGAAGGCAAAATAACTTTCTGAGATTATAGAATGGTAAATGAAGGAGCTGGGACTTAAACTCTGTCTGACTCTAACTACAGCTTAGGTTCTTTGCCATTTTTCTACAGTGCCTTTCCAGGAAAGGAGGGAAGAGTACAGAACAGGTGATTATAGGGCAAAAAGATGAAGTAAAGAGTTAAGGAGGTTGAAATAAAAGGGGAGTTAGCAGACAGCTTGGCAGATGTCATTAATTCCTCACATGTATCAGATTATTTCTAGTGGAATGGTCAAGGCCATCCAAGTTGGCACTTTTAACTCTAATACTTTTTTAGATAAAAAATTTATACAGATGTGAGAGCCAATGAGTCAAAGTCTCTATTTCTAACTTTATGTAGTTCAAAATATGCCCTCTGGAGTTGTGGAAGGGGGAAAAAAACATGTTTCCGTCTGTCCCAGGGAAGTGATGAACCTCTATTGTCAGGGAACCAGCCTCTGAATTCCTTCCGCCAGGTTTCACTAAACATTTAGACTACAGCCCTAAGTAATTTAATAATCTTTCTCTTTCATTTTTAAAAACACTTGCAACATTTATGACTTTACTTAGAAGATCAGATAAATGGAAGAAAAAGTTTAAATTTGGGTATTCTGACTTGTACTAATAATAATGTTGAAGTCACATAAGAATAGTTTTAAAAATACCTATCAATAAAGATTGATACTTTTTAATATGCTTATATTTTCTTATGTGCAATAATAATATCTTCTTAAAAGTGATATTATAAAAATATAAATATAAAAATAGTATCTTTTTTTAAAAAGATAATTGACTTTAAACAAAAATAACTGTAGTATGGGAGTTATAACATGTAAAAATGAAATGCATGGCAATAACACAGGTTGGGAGAAGAATACTGGAAATATACAAAGTAGATTCTTATATAAGTTTGATCTAATGTTACTTGAAGTAGACAGTAGATAAGTTAAAGGTGTACACTATAAACCCTTTAGCAGTGACTAAAATAACAACAAAAAATAGTTAACAGCTAAAAGCCAACAAAAGACATAAAATGGTATTATAAAAAAATAATAATCCGAAAGGGGGGGGGCAGATGAGGCAAATAAAAAAATAACAAAATGATAAAACCTACCTCTCTCAATAATCACATTTAATATAAATTATTCAAAGCCCCCAATTAAATAGCAGAGCTTGTCAGATTGGATTAAAAAGTCAAGACCCAATTATACGTAAGAAAATATGTAGTATGTCAACTAAACTAACTGAAAGAAAACTAGATGTATTAATAAGGACAAAGTTGATCTGAGGACAAAGAATTCTACCCAGGTAAAAAGAATACTGTTTATAATGACAGTGAGTTCAGTATATCAAGAAGATGTAGCAGGTCTAAACACTTATGCACCTAATATCAGAACTTCAAAATACACGAAGCAAAAACAGAACTGTGAGTAGAAATTGAAACATCCATAATAAGAGTTGGAGATTTCAATATGTTTCTCTCAATAACTGACAGGATAAGTAGGAAATCAATACAGTATAATACTTGAACATCACAATCAACTAACATGACCTAAATAACACTTAGAAACACTTCACCCAACAACATCAGAATATACATTTTCTTACAGTGCACACAGTATATTCACCAAGTTAGTTCATATCCTTGACCATAGAAGAAGGCTTTCTTTGTTTTGTTTTGTTTTGTTTTTTAAGATTTTATTTATTTATATGAGAGAGAGAGAGAGAGCAGAAGTGGGGGTGTGGCAGAGAGAGCGAGAAGCAGACTACCCGCTGGCCGGGAGCCCGAATCAGGGGCTTGATCCCAGGACCCTGGGATCATGACCTGAATTGAAGGCTTAACTGACCGAGCGCCCCTATAAAAGGAGTTTTAATGCATTTAAATGTATTCAAGTTGTACAAAGCATCTCTGGAAAATCCTCTTTCACCTCTTTTATTTCTGACACCGGTAATTAGAGTCTTCTCTTTTTCCTGATTAGTCTGGCTAGAAAAATTGTACATGTTAGGCCCTTGGCCTTCACCCCACTGTCTTATTTTTGAAATGTTAAACATAAATGTCTGGAGGTAGGAAGTTCATAGGCTTATTCAGCAGCTCAATCATGCATTTCATAAGGTTCATAGCTTGCACTTGCTTGCCTTTTTCCCCCCTACTCATTTTTTGAGTATTTTCTCCAATTCTTAAGGGTTATCCTCTAGTAGTTGCTATAAATATGGCTGCTACGGTTCCAAATATTGCCTTTGGACACCCAACTGGCTTGTGTTTTGGGGGCCCCAAGACCAAGCCAGGTTCCATGATTTGGTAGGAGAACTCACGGGACTCAGCACAAAAGATTGGCTGCAACAAAAGGATACTTAAACAAAATCAACAAAGGGAAAAGTCAGTGGGGTGAAGGCCAAGGGTAACCAGGAGCATACTTGGGAGAGCCATCTCCCAGTGGAGTCACACAGGATGTGCTTAATTCCCTCAGCAACAAGCTGTTACAACACATGTTAAATATTGCCTACCAGGGAAACTCATTAGACAGTGCTCAGATTTTTATTGGGGGCTAGTCAGGTAGATTCTCTGGGCCTAACATGTACAAAATTCCAGACTCCCGGAAGGAAAGCACGTATTTAGTATAAACCACATTGTTTGCACAAACAATTAAGACAGTGAGGTACTCTTCCAAGCTGTGGGAAAGGTGGGAACCCTCTCAAAATCTAAGTTCCCAGATCCCAGCCCAAGGCCAACTTCGTCAGTAGCCTGCTGTGTTAACTCTTTTTCTGCATAGCTAGACAAAGAATAAAGACGTTTTCTCTCATGTGTCTTTTTATTAGGATGAAAGTCTTTCCTAGTTTCCCTCTCACTAGATTGTGTTTCAGTACCATTAGCTAGATTGGGTTGCTCCCTATATCCTAACTGAGGGAGTCTGGGAAGTATCCAGCATTTCCAGCCCCTGTAGTGGAAGACAGATTCTGCCAAGAAAAAAGAAGAGTGGTTGGGGAGAATGTCTGTTAGGAACTGAATATTTTTTAAATTCATAATTGTCAGTTCTAGTATTTTTAAGGGTAAGGTACTAAGAGGTACATGACTAAGAAAGTAAGTACCAAGAGTATTTACTTTTAGTATGAAACATCATAGCAGCAAATTTTCAGCTATGCAAAGTAGTCTTTGTTGTACTCTAATATATAAGACAGATTTGTAGACATTGTTTAAGGTGAAGCTTTTATCAGTAAGCTGAACCGGAAAACAAAATTCTTCATTACTCCCATGTATAAACAAAACAAAGTAACCCCATTCTAAATTGCTCTTTAAGTTGACTCATTAGTTTAAAGGAAATTTTCTGTATTATAATGCAAATTTATTTTCATTTAAGAGTTTTTGTCATGATTAATTTTCCAAAATGATGAGATACATTCTTCAAGAAGAATCACCTTATTTGTCATAAGAATTTTCATCATTTCTCATGAAGTCATTACCTTTAGTTTGATGTTTAAGTATTTCCTTTGCCTTTGCCAGAGTAGTTTTGTCATGGCCAATTAGTCAGTACCAGTCAAAAATCAGTTGGGGGGTGCCTGGGTGACTCAGTGGGTTAAAGCCTCTGCCTTTGGCTCAGGTCACGGTCTCAGGGTCCTGGGATCGAGCCCCGCATCGGGCTCTCTGCTCAGCAGGGAACCTGCTTCCTCCTCTCTCTCTGCCTGCCTCTCTGACTACTTGTAATCTCTATCAAATAAATAAATAAAATCTTTTTTTTAAAAAGCAGTTGGAATTATCAGATAAATTTAATCATTTGGGGTTTTTACAATCAAAAGCCATCAGAATTCATTTCCTGATATGAAAGTTGCTCTGTGTTGGCCATGCATTTAAACAGAAAGTTCTGTAATAGAGAAGGTGCAACTTGCTTATGCAAAAACGTCAGTACTAAATGAATGGTGCCAATTACAGTATTGCTGATTTTGGAAGTACCTCTAATACTAGACTGCTAAGATGGAGATTTAGGTTTAAGAATGTTGAAATGCCCTTCATAAAAGAACAGACTTTTAAAATTATGCTTGGTTTTTGAATGAAGACAAAACCTGGTAGGAATACAAAATTGCCCTGATTACCTAAGATGTAATTACTAATGGAAGTAAGAGGTTGTCATCCAGGTTCTGATTATTCACTAACAAGTTTGAATCTGCTACTGAACTGCATGTTTAGTATTAACACATATTTTAGTACACAATTTGCTTTAGCTGTTTTTTAAGATCTTAAGAATTTATTGACCTATTAGTTGTTGATTTTAAGACCGACTCTCTTATGGTCTACTGCCTGATCTAAGGACCTCTATTTTGTTGTCTAAGTGAAATTTTAGAAAAAAGCATTTGCTGTTGAATTGATTTTCTAACCAAATATTTTTATTTATTTATCTTTAAAAGATTTTATGTATTTATTTGAGAGAGAGTGAGAGAGCATGAGTAGGGTAAGAAACAGAGGGAGAAGCAGACTTCACACTGAGCAGGGAGCCCAGTGTAGGACTCGATCCCAGGACTCTGGGATCGTGACCTGAACCGACTGCAGACACTTAACCAACTGAGTCACCCAAGCGCCCTGTTCTTAACCAAATATATTTAAATGACTGACTGACTCTCTAATAACACTGATGCGGAAATAACACTGTGACTGTGGTAATAAAATCTAGCCCGTTTTTGAGTTGAACCATGAAAATGGTCATATATGATCAATTTCATATGATTCAACCTGTTACTTGGGTATATTTCTATGATACAGGTATAAAGTATTCTTCATTGTTCAGTAGATTATTTGTGTGTTAACTCTATTTTGACTCTCATTATCATTACTTGCTACTTGTCAGCTTTAGGACTTATTACTTGTAACAAGCAGGAAGCAACTTGCCAGAAAATGACTGATGTATTAATTTGCATTCATTATAGTATTTTACAGTCAGTATAATGTTAGACCTGGAAAATATGTTAGAGGTCACTGAAGTCCATCCCACTCACTTAGTAAAGGAAAATATGTCATCCCCTACATATAGTTATTTCCCCCTGCTCGACCACTTCAGGATATTTCCTCAAGAGTTTTTCAGTATTGTTGGAGAGTCTATGTATTAGACTGAAATCTACGTAATTTTAACTCATTAGTCACATTTCTGCATTCTGTTAGGAATACTGTGAAAAGACTACTCCTTCCAGATGGCAAATGTTTTAAAGATTCTGTTTATTTATTTGTCAGAAAGAGAGCAGAAGCAGAGGGAGCTGCAGGCAGAGGGAGAAACACTGAGTGGAGCAATTACTCCACTGAGTAAGGAACCTGATGTGGGACCCAGTCCCAGGACTCTGAAATCATGACCTGAGCTGAAGGCAGATGCTTAACTGACTGAGCCACCCAGGCATCCTGCCAGATGGCAAATGTTATAATATTAGAGGACAGATATGCTCCGTATTCCTACTCTCATCCTCATGAGAAAGTCTCAACTAATTCCAGCTGAAGTCATAGAATCAGCATTTTAGGATTTAAGGAACTTTGAGATTTTTTTCCACTGGTGATCCAGTTTACAAGGTTTAGGCTTCTGTCAATTTAAATTACCCACATTGTCTAAGATTTTATTTATTTGACAGAGATCACAAGTAGGCAGAGAGAGAAAGATAAGAGGAAATAGGCTCCCTAATGAGCAGAGAGCCTGATGTGGGGCTTAATCCCAGGACCCTGGGATCATGACCTGAGCCAAAGGCAGAGGCTTTAACCCACTGAGCCACCCAGACGCCCCTACCCACATTGTCTAATGTAATGCCTTATAAATAATGAGCACTGAACAAACATTTGTTATATAAATGTGAGGCTAAGGGAGAGTAAATGAGATTTAAGTTTATTCAGTCATTCCATAAATATTTGGAAGATATACCATTTAACAATAGAGACAAAATCTCTGTCCTCATGAGTTTTACATTTGGCTGCAAGAGACATTTCAATAAAGATTAAATCTATAATATATGATCAGGTATTGTAAATGCTGTGAAATATTATGTAATTGGATAAGGATGTGAGAGTTAGGAAGGAGGTAATTCAGATTGGGTGCTCAAGGAACCCCTTTCTGTGAGGTAATTGATCAAGGACTGAATAAAGTGAGGAGGCTCAGCCTTGTGGATATTTGAGACAGGAGTGTTACAGACGAATGCAAGGGCTTGGATCACTAACCAGAATTGAATATGTCAGGACTGCAAGTGAGAGAGTAGTTAAGTGGAGAGGTAGCCTGGAGAAAAATTACGTAGGAAGCTATAAAACTAAGTAGAGATCTGAGATTTTCATTCTAAGTGAGGTGCGAAACCAAGAAGCAGAGCAATTACATGATTAGATCTGCATTTAAACAGGAACACTCTATATTGGGAATAAAGTACAAAGCGGTAAGGGAGGAAGCAAAGAGACCCATTATAACCCCACTGTTATGGTCTTCTAGACTTCCAATGTCCAGTACAGTTGCCACAAGTTATGTGACCATTTAAATTAATTAAAACTAAGTAAATGTTTTATTTTGTTTTGTTTTTACTTTAAAAATTGTGGGACTTGAACTCATCATGATCCTGAGGTTAAGACCTGAGCTGAAATCAAGAGTTACCTGCTTAACCAATGGAGCCACCCAGGTGCCCCTAAAAATTAAGTAAAATTTTAAAATTCAGTTTCTCTCTTGCACTAGCTGTATTTCAAGGGCTCAATAGCCACATGTGTCTAGTAACTTCATAATACTAGATAGCACAAATGTGAGACAAATTCATCATCGTAGGAAGTTTGACTAGACAGCGTTCTTCTAGACAATATATAGTAGCCAAGATTGTAGGGCAGAAATAGAGGTCATGAGACTTGTCAGAGGGATTCAGGACCTATTTTTGAAATAAGAGCTACCAGTATTTTCTAAGAGATTGAATATGGGATATGAGGGAGAGATAGCGGTCAGGTGATTCTAAAGTTTGTGACCTGAATAAATGGCTCAGTTCCATTTCAAGATGGGGAATACTGGAGGAGAGGTTTAGTAGTTGAAATAAAAAATTCAGTTTTGAATTTTATTTTATTTTTTATTTTTAAAGATTTTATTTATTTCACAGACAGCTCACAAGTAGGCAGAGAGGCAGGCAGAGAGAGAGAAAGGGAAGCAGACACCCCGCTGAGCAGAGATCCTGATGCAATTCCAGCACCCTGAGATCATGACCGGAGGTGAAGGCGGAGGCTTAACCCACTGAGCCACCCAGGCGCCCCCAGTTTTGAATTGTAAAAATGACATGCCTGTCATCCTCACCTATTTTCCCTTAAGAATAGAATTAGCTTATATTTCTCATACTGTATTTATTTGAGTACTACCATTATACTACAATCTTTGCTATATCCTAATGCCATTTACTTAGTATTTTAAAAATACCTCATTTTCATGCTTGAATTTGTTTAAAAAAAAAAAAATCTTAGATCAGTATTATTTTCTTACATGGAAAACCAGTCAGATGTCCCATTACTGGAAGTTAAGTGCAAAAGTCCATTCCATTTTGATACATGAAAATATAATAATCATGTTATGAAATGTCAGGTATGATAGGGTGGCCTGCCTGTGCAACAAGGTTTCAAGCTCAGGACTGTCTCTGTTAAAAGGGAGATTAGCAAGTAAAACAAACTAGCATTAACCTGGACTTTTTCCATGACCTAATCAGAAGTATTGAAGCAGAATTAAAAACAGTAACTTCTTATTGTGGAATTCAGTTTTCTAAAATTTAGCTACAAAAATTCTCTCCTTATTTATAAATATTACTCTTAGAAAAGCCCTACTGTAGGGGCACCTCGGTGATTCAGGGAGCTAAGCAGCTGCCTTTGGCTCAGGTCATGATGTGGGTCCTGGGATCTAAGGTCCTGGGATCCAGCCACCCTGGGGATCATGCAGTGGGCTCCCTGCCCAGCAGGGAGTCTGCTTGTTCTTCTCCCTCGGCCCCTCCCCCCCACTCATGCTCTCTCTCACTCTCTCTCTTTCAAATAAATACATAAAATCTTAAAAAGAAAAGAAAGAAAACCCCCACCGTAAGTCAAATAAGATAATCAAGAGATGTAGAAAAGACATTTAGAAATATGGAAATATAATATAGTGGTAGGAGATATATTTGGGTCTCTTCCCCACTACCCTCTTTCCACTCCTCCTAAGAACTGAAAGACCTCAGGATATGGAAGACTTCCAGAATTCTCTCTTCTCTATCTGTATTTTAATGGAGTTTCAGCATGTTTGCTTATTACTAAAACAGCCACCTGTTTCTCTTCTTTAAGTTGAGATTTACCCTTTTATTAAATATTTAAAAGATCAAAGAGCATGTATTTTCTTTCTTCATCTATAGTTCAGCCTATCTCAGGCTAGTTTCCTTATAAAAATGCAGCCTACATTCCCCTTTTCTTTATCAAATTTCCATCTGTGGGCTGCCAGAAAGATTGAAAAATCCGGTTTTCTTTATTGAGATGTCAGTAGTCCAATTTTTAATAATAATAGCTAACATTTATTAAGTGATTGTTATGTGCCAAGCACATGTTCAAACATTATCGCATGTACTAACTCAGCAATCCCCATTTTCAAATGAAGATATTCATAGTGCTTGAATTCACACCCCAGCTCCACAAAGAACTAGCTACATAATCCTGGGCCGGTTGTGTAATCTCTGTGCCTCAACTCCTCATATGTAACATGAAATAATCATAGTACCTACCTCATGGAATTGTTGAAATAATATAGTACTTTCTGTGTGTGTTTTTTTTAAAGACTTTATTTATTTATTTGACTGACAGAGATCACAAGCAGGCAGAGAGGCGGGCAGAGAGAGAGAGGAGGAAGCAGGCTCCCCACTGAGCAGAGAGCCGGAAGCGGGGCTCAATCCCAGAACCCTGGGATCAGGACCTGAGCCAAAGGCAGAGCCTTTAACCCACTGAGCCACCTAGGCGCCCCTGATTTTACTTTTAAAGTCCAATTTATTTCACTCACTTAAAAACCTCGACAATCATCATTAGAAGCAGATGATTTATATTCACAACAAATAGGTGAGATTTTTCTAGCCTTCACTGGCTTACTTTAAAAAGGATTTTATGTATTTCATTACTGAGAATTCCATAAGCTTGCATTCTTCATTCTGTAATTCTCTCTCAAAACTACCGTATGTTTTTATTTTTTATTTTTTTTTAATATTTTATTTATTTACCTGACAGAGATCACAAGTGGGCAGAGAGGCAGGCAGAGAGAGAATGGGAAGCAGGCTCCCTCCTGAGCAGAGAGCCCAATGCAGGGTATAATCCCAGGACCCTGGGACCATGACCTGAGTCAAAGGCAGAGCCTTTAACCCACTGATCCACCCAGGTGTCCCTACAGTATGTTTTTAAAGAGTTACTCTTTACTACATCAGCCAAAAAGAAAAAAAAATCTAAGCTCAAATAAATGATAAAAAATAATACTTATAACTTATGTTCAGACTGATCTATAAGGTATGGAATAAGGCCAACTGTCCTAGTTTTCATACTGTACCAGTCTAAAGATAAATTCAACACAATTACACTATGTTGTGTGGTAATTACTCAACCTGTAATTCAGAAGGAATAAAATCAAAATAACCTAATAAGACAGGGTTGTAGTGTTAAGTCAAATGACCTTTTGGAGACAAAGTAAAAATTTTAAGAAGGAATAGTGTTTCTTTAAGGTTCTGTCTGTTAACAGTTCCATTGTAAATAATGAAATACAGAATGTATTAAGGTCAATTAAAATGTATTAAGCGGGGTGCCTGGCTGACTAGTCCATAAAACACGAGACTCTTGATCTCTGGGTTTTTAAGTTTGAGCCCCATGATGGGTACAGATTACTTAAAAAAAATCTGGGGGGAAAAAAAGTATTGAGGACAAAACTCCTAGTGTACCTAGGTGGCTTAGTCTGCCTTAGGCTTAGGTCATGATCTCAGAGTCCTAGGATTGGGCCCCACATTGGGCTCCTTGCTCAGTGGGGAGTCTGCTTCTCCATCTCCCTCTACCTGCTTCTCCTACTTGTGCTCTCTCTCACTCTGTCAAATAAACATATAAAACCTTAAAAAAAAAAAAAAAAGGACAGAACTCCTAGCACACCTAATATTACTAGTTGGATTAGAACTACTGACTTTATTAGAAAAAGGAGGAAGGAAGGGAGAGGGAGAGGGATGAAGAGAAAGGAGAAGGTGAAAGAAAGAAATCTAGCTTCACTTTCGCCCTTATGTCTATTTATGTATAGGTTCCCAACCATTCAGGTGGAACTCTGGACCAGCTGTGTTTTCATAATGAGGGTTTCTTAGGGTTTAGAAAACTAATGCTGTGCTTATACTGTATATTATGAAACATTTCCAGCAAAGGTCTGGATCCAGGTCAGCATCCAGTAGCCCAATACACCAGCATATCTGTGGCAAACTTACTAATATTCACGCTAAGCAAGATAAATAAAAACTATAAATAGTCTCAAGTCAAGTCAGGTTTTGTCACCAAAAAAGCTCAGGTCAGGTTTGCCTTCAAATAAGTTACAAAAATGTTTTTGCTTTTTCTGGAATTGCAGATAAGGGATTGCAAACATAAATTTCATTAAAGATGCTCTCTAGCTTTATAAGAAATTCTATTACCTTAGGGAACACTTTGGCATAATCCTAGGGACTTGAGAGTGGAATTGAACCCAATTACAATTTATACAGTACAATCAAGTTTATATTCAAAGACTGTTTTTTTGAAAGTGAAGATTAAAATTTAAAAAAAATTAAGTATTCCCTTGCCTATTGTGAATGTAAGAATTTTTGGTCCACTAATTGTTAAAGTGATCACACCCCTAACAAAGGACTTTCTGCTTACATTCATAGCTTGCAGTGTGAACCCCACATCAAACTTTGTCTGTCTTCTGAGTATAAGGAATTCAACAAGCCAGTGAGACACTGGAAGTACAAGATCGAGTCAGAGGTAGTGGGTAGCCTACACAACAGAAGATTACGTTGGAAGTGTGCGTTTTAGGGATAAATAGGAGAGGCTTCCAGGGACAATAAATACATAAACAAAAGAGGTAACTCTTCAACAGCAATCAAGTAGTTGCAAACACTCAGGTAATTAGAGGGAAACAGAGCTGGGGCTACATAGTTTAATAGTTTTTGACATTTATTCTTAAACTTACTTCCAAAATAGTGACTTTATCTGTTTGAGAAGATCTAAAGGTATCTGAAGCTGGCTAGGTCTCCAGTAATCTGGGTTGTAGAAACAAGCTTTAAACACTGACATCTGATTAATGAGCATAGTGGTAAGTTAATTATGTTCTCTGTTTTTATTACTGAAGGAGAGTGTGACTCACTATATATGAACACTATGATTCAAAGAACATGATGCTTAGTATTTTCTGGGTTTTGTTATTTATATTATATCATATGTAATATTCATGACATCCTAGTCTAAATTGATAGAAACCCTCAAAATCACTTCTATTGTTCTATATAAATAAAATATTTCATGTATCTAAATGGATGAAATATTTGGGTATGTTCTCAACTTGAGTCCCTCCTGAAACAGTCCCACTTTCATTTTTAAAGGTATTAGGGCACTGTACAAATACCTCAGAAGATCATTCCTACACAGGGCTCAAGAAGTAGAGTTTTCTTTTTCTTTTCAAAGTTCTTCATTTCCAAAGACCTCATTTGAAACTGGGCTTTGGTTAAAGGGACATAATTTTGTGAAATGTTTTATCTAAGAACACACACTAAATTACTGAAATTGTTGAAAATAAAGTATGTTTATTCTCTTCAGTCCTATTATAAGAACTTTCCAAGTTATAGAATATATTTTTCTCCCTGAGGACAAACTGCAAAACAAACAAACAAAGAAAACCAAAACAAACAAAATGAGAAAGGTTTAACTTTTGAAATGAGCTGATTGGCTGACTGAGTATAATATAGGAGATTAAGCTCAGTAACACTTCTATTCAACAAGACAGGAAAGAGGGGCGCCTGGGTGGCTCAATGGGTTAAAGCCTACCTTTTTTTTTTTTTGATTTTTGATTTTTTATAAACATATATTTTTAACCCCCAGGGTACAGGTATGTGAATTGCCAGATTTACACACTTCACAGCACTCACCATAGCACATACCCTCCCCAATGTCCATAACCCCACCCCCCTTCTCCCAACCCCCTCCCCCCAGCAACCCTCAGTTTGTTTTGTGAGATTAAGAGTCACTTATGGTTTGTCTCCCTCCCAATCCCATCTTGTTTCATTTATTCTTCTCCTACCCCCTTAACTCCCCCCCCGCATTGCATCTCCACTTCCTCATATCAGGGAGATCATATGATAGTTGTCTTTCTCCGCTTGATTTATTTCGCTAAGTATGATACCCTCTAGTTCCATCCACGTCGTCGCAAATGGCAAGATTTCATTTCTTTTGATGGCTGCATAGTATTCCATTGTGTATATATACCACTTCTTCTTTATCCATCATCTGTGGATGGGCATCTAGGTTCTTTCCATAGTTTGGCTATTGTGGACATTGCTGCTATAAACATTCGGGTGCATGTGCCCCTTTGGATCACTACCTTTGTATCTTTCGGGTAAATACCCAGTAGTGCAATTGCTGGGTCATAGGGTAGTTCTATTTTCAACATTTTGAGGAATCTCCATGCTGTTTTCCAGAGTAGTTGCACCAGCTTGCATTCACACCAACAGTGTAGGAGGGTTTCCCTTTCTCCACATCCTCGCCAGCATCTGTCATTTCCTGACTTGTTAATTTTAGCCATTCTGACCGAGTGATATGGAGCACTTTCTCATGTGTCTGTTGGCCATCTGGATGTCTTCTTTGAAGAAATGTCTGTTCATGTCCTCTGCCCATTTCTTGATTGGATTATTTGTTCTTTGGGTGTTGAGTTTCCTAAGTTCTTTATAGATTTTGGACACTAGTCCTTTATCTGATATGTCGTTTGCAAATATCTTCTCCCATTCTGTCAGTTGTCGTTTGGTTTTGCTAACTGTTTTGTTTGCTGTGCAAAAGCTTTTGATCTTGATAAAATCCCAATAGTTCATTTTTGCCCTTGCTTCCCTTGCTTTTGGCGATGTTCCTAGGAAGATGTTGCTGCGGCTGAGGTCGAAGAGGTTGCTGCCTGTGTTCTCCTCAAGAATTTTGATGGATTCCTTTCTCACATTGAGGTCCTTCATCCATTTTGAGTCTATTTTCGTGTGTGGTGTAAGGAAGTGGTCCAGTTTCATTTTTCTGCATGTGCTGTCCAATTTTCCCAACACCATTTATTGAAGAGGCTGTTTTTTTTTCCATTGGACATTCTTTCCTGCTTTGTCGAAGATTAGTTGACCATAGAGTTGAGGGTCTATTTCTGGGCTCTCTATTCTGTTCCATTGATCTATGTGTCTGTTTTTGTGCCAGTACCATGCTGTCTTGATGATGACAGCTTTGTAATAGAGCTTGAAGTCTGGAATTGTGATGCCACCAACGTTGGCTTTCTTTTTCAATATCCCTTTGGCTATTCAAGGTCTTTTCTGGTTCCATATAAATTTTAGGATTATTTGTTCCATTTCTTTGAAAAAGATGGATGGTACTTTGATAGGAATTGCATTAAATGTGTAGATTGCTTTAGGTAGCATAGACATTTTCACAATATTTATTCTTCCAATCCAGGAGCATGGAACATTTTTCCATTTCTTTGTGTCTTCCTCAATTTCTTTCATGAGTACTTTAGAGTTTTCTCAGTATAGATTCTTAGCCTCTTTGGTTAGGTTTATTCCTAGGTATCTTATGGTTTGGGGTGCAATTTGTAAATGACTTCTTAATTTCTCTTCTGTCTTGTTGTTGGTGTAAAGAAATGCAACTGATTTCTGTGCATTGATTTTATATCCTGACGCTTTACTGAATACCTGTACAAGTTCTAGCAGATTTGGAGTGGAGTCTTTTGGGTGTTCCACATAGAGTATCATATCATCTGCAAAGAGTGATAGTTTGACTTCTTCTTTGCTGATTTGGATGCCTTTAATTTCTTTTTGTTGTCTGATTTCTGAGGCTAGGACTTCTAGTACTATGTTGAAGAGCAGTGGTGATAATGGACATCCCTGCCGTGTTCCTGACCTTAGCGGAAAAGCTTTCAGTTTTTCTCCATTGAGAATGATATTTGCGGTGGGTTTTTCATAGATGGTAAAGCCTACTTTTAAAGCCTACTTATGATCTCTATGAAATAAATAAATAAAGTCTTTAAAAAAATTAAATAAAATTAAAATTTAAATATTTAATAAAATTAAATAAAAGTAAAATCAGGGACATATGGGTGGCTTAGTCCTTTGAGCATTCTTCCTTCAGCTCAGGTCATGATCCCAGGGTCCTGGGCCTGAGTCCCACATCGGGCTCCCTGCTCAGTGAGGAGCCTGCTTCTCCCTCTGCCACCACTCCCTCTGCTTGTGCTCTCTTTCTTTCTGACAAATAAACACATTCTTTTTTTTTTAACACACTGTTTAAAAAAAAAAAAAAAGAAAAAAGAAAAGAAACTTGGCTTTATTTATCTAAGTGTCAAAGATGTGCATACTATATAGCCCAGAATTTCTACTCAATTATCATGCATACAAAATGTTCATAGCAATATTATTTTTGTTAGCAAAAAAACTAGAAACAATCCAAATTCCAACAGTGGAATCCTGTTCAGTAGTGAAAGTGAATAAGCAACACAAATGAACATGGGTGACTCTCACAAATGTTTTGGAGTGAATAAAACAAGTCAAAGAAGCATATTTACAGAATAATCACTGTTTTTTAAAAAATTCAAAAGTATGTATACATACAAAATAAGGGGAAAGAATGGATGGTAGGAAAAATGAGACTTGAAAGAAAATAAATTGGGAAAGATTAAGAGTGGATAAGAAACAGTTTTTGGTGACAAAATGAAGGGGAAAAGGAGAAAAAAAGAAGGCAAAGAAGTGGGACCTTAAGCCTGGCCACCGGAAAAACAGTGGTCCCATTAATCTGTTTGGAACGGTTTGAGTGGCTAATTCGGAGAAAAAGACTGTTTTAGGCTTTAGATTTATTGAGTTTGATTTGTGACAGTATCTATCCAGGGAAAAATGAGAAAATACATAGTTAAAATTTTCAACTGAAAATTTTAACTATGTATTTTCTAAACCAGTATTTAGAGCAAGGCTATCTCAAGGCTGGAGCTATATTTTGGAATAAACTGCCCTCATATGATTAAGTGAAGTCTTGGTAGCAGGTGCATTCTCCAATAAAAGCTGGATATAGAGAACACTTGCTTTATGAGAATGGATAGAGATTATATGAGTAAAAATTCTGACACTGAGTGACATTGATTAGAGTTAGAAGAGATGATGTGATGTAATCAGAAATTCAAGTCAGAATTTTGAGAAATGAATTATAGTGGATTATATTATTCCAGTTCTAATCTGTAATACATTAACAGTAAATTTGAATAATTTATCCAAAGTGATTTTGTCATTTATCTATAAGCCAGAATTCCTTTATCTTGTGTAAAAAGTTCTCCATTATTTTGCATATTAGTCATTCTTATTTATGACAGTTACACAAGAGAACTGTGTAGTTAATTAAATTAAAATTGTAGATATAAAAATGACACTTTGAGAAATGCATCCTTTTAGAGTTAGTTGGATTCCCAGCAGAATAAGACAGTAGCCCAAACCCCATGGTTTGAAATTAAATTCATGAGTTCTTGTAAGTCATGTTACTACTTAAACTGTAACAATAATCTAATTTAGTAATCACAATTATATTATGTGAAATAATATGAAAATCACATGATGAACAACAGCATTCAATATAAATCTCTCTGTTGCTACTTAATGTTTTTAGATTTGGGTTTTAGATTTGTTGAATTTATTATTTAGATATAAAAATTAGTCATTCTTAAGGTTGATGTATTAAACGTTTTGAAGTGGAAATTGGTAATATCAAAAATCATTTTTAGAACAGAGCAGTTTAAGTAGAATTTTGACTCTCTCTGTATATTAAGTTGTAATTATTGTTGGAACTACTGGAATATGCTTAGATTTATTATGCTTCATCTGTGACTTCTGAAGTTGTTTAGGCTTACTCTTTTCATTTATTTTCTCTATAATCAAAGTTGATTTTGTCCACATTAATGTAGAATGACTCCTGCTACCTTATTTTTCTGCAGTATAAATTTACCCAAACTTTTTAGATTTAATAGATTTGTAAGAAAGGACAGGAGGTGAAGATAGACATCACTTTCACCTACAATATTCTAGTATATGCTGAATAAGTAGTGTTTCTTCCCTTCTGTCTTCTAACACCTCTAAAATAAGGTTCTTATCAGTTATATCATAAATGGACATTGAACGCTAAATGGTAAAAAAAAAACAGAAAAGTAGCAGGAATCTCTTTAATAAACTGTCACTGTTTTGCCTAGGTGAGTACTCCACTTTGGAGTAGTGTGAGCCTTGGTCAACCTTTCTGGACCATCTAGTATCATATCCCAAACAGAGTATTATAAAAGGTACCTCAGTTAAAACATGAAGTGGGTGCCTGGGTGATTCGGTCATTTAAGCATCTGACCTAGGCTCAAGTCATGATCCCAGGGTCCTGGGATTGAGCCCCATGTCAGGATCTCTGTTCAGCAGGGAACCTGCTTCTCCTCCCTCTGTCTGCCACTCCCCTGCTTGTGCTTTCTATCAAATAAATAAAATCTTTAAAACAAACAAACAATCTGCTCCAACAGAGTCTTCTTTAACATAACCTAATCAACCGAGGGACTGTCCTTTGTTACTGATAGGTCCTGCTCACACTCAAGCGGAAGGGATTATACAGGTCTGGTATACCAGAGGGGCAGGAGTCCACCTCAGAATTCTGCCTACCACAGTCTGCCTTCTGGACCTGAAGTATTCATGTCTCCTACACCTTACATACACAGAAGCAAAATCCATCTGTTCCCATGGTTCCCAGTTTTCTCATCTTATTAAAGCATCAGCTCAAAGTTCAAAGTCTTATTTAAATCATCTAAATTAGATATAGGTGAGGCTCCTGTTTGTCATCTGTGAACCTGTAAAATTAAAGAGCATCACAACATAAAATAGTGGTACAGACATGGGATAATTATTATAGTCATTATGCTTCAAAATAACAAGGACAGAATGGAAAGTTAAAAAAGGAGTTACTGGTCCATAACAGTTCTGAAATCCATGTTGACAGACCAAACCCAGCTGGCTTGGGTTAGGTTTCAAAGCCTAGGAACAGACATTCATGGCTCTCAACTCTACCTTCCCAGTCTTGGTTCTGCCTTCTGAAATATTCTTCCCTTTCTTGAAGGTTATATATGTTTGTAGTTGCTTTGTTTTATCAGACTTCTTTCTGCCAGACATTTGGGAGGAGTCCAACAGCCTTTTTCTATTTTATATTCCTTCTGTTTCATTTTAGTTCAAATTGGTAGTGTTTATGCTGAAATAATTTCCTCAAACCCTGGGTTTTGAGTGGCTTTCACAGGGATTCACTGCATTTGACAAAAGCTACACTTGTAGGGTTTTCAAGAGATGAAATAATCCTTTTTTTGTCTTCGCCTCCTGCTGAGATGGCTAAGGGAAAACTCCAAAGTTTACTAGAGGCCCTTAAAATATTGAAAGGGTCCTTTGTGTGGCTAAATCTTTTGATCTTTTTAAAATCTTACCAGACAGTCATCTTTTGGGGTTCCTGGGTGTCTCAGTCAGGTAAGTCTCCAACTCTTGATTTTGGCTCAGATCATGATCTCAGGGTGGTGAGATGGAGCCCTGCCTTGGGCTTCAAGCTTAGTGTGAGTCTGCTTGTTCTTCTACCCCTCCGTCTGCACCCCCTGCCCCCAACTCACACTCATGGGCTCTCTTTCTCTCAAATAATAAAATCTTTTTTTAAAAAAAGTCTTTTTCTCCATCGTTCTTTTGTTAAACATTTTTTATTTTTAGCATCTTTCTATTTAGAGAGGCTGGGCATTTTAGAAATCATCTAGGCCTAGTTCCTTTCCTTTTGCATTTTACTATAAAGAACAAAAGTGAACCAGTCAACACCTTCAACACATCACTTGGAAATGTCCTTAGTTATATATCCAGTTTTAACACTGGTAAGTTCTGCTTTCCATATAACTGTAGGATACAATGTTGCCAAGCTTTCTGCTACTACATAACAAGGGTCCCCCTTATTCCAATTTCCAGTATAGGCATACCCCATTTTATTGCACTCTGCAGATACTTTTTTTTTTTAAGAAGTTGAATACTTGTGGCAACCTGCCTTGAGCCAGTCTGTCAGTGCCACTTTTCCAACAGTATTTGCTCTTGTAGATTTCAAATTTTTAACTATTTTGTTATGGTGCTGTGTGATCAGTAATTTTTGCTGTTACTATTGTAATTGTTTTGGGATGCCACAAATTGTGCCAATATAAGATTGTTAATGTAATCAGTAAACAATGCATATACTCTAACTGCTCCACCAACTGACAGTTCCCCCATCTCTCTCCCTCGCCTCAGATTCTCCTATTCCCTGAGACAACAATTAGGCTAATTAATTAGTCTACAAGGGCCTTTAAGTGAAAGGAAGAGTCATATGTCTTCTCACTTGAAATCAAAGGCTAGAAATAATTAAACTTAGTGAGGAAGGCATTTCAAAAGCCACGATAGGCCAAAAGCTAGGTCTCTTGTGCCAAACAGCTAACCAAGTTGTAAAAGCAAAGGGAAAGTTCTTGAAGGAAAATTAATAAGTGCTACTCTAGTGAACACAGGAATTATAAGAAAGTGGAATAGCCTTATTGCTGATATGGAGAAAATTTTATTGGCCTGGGTAGAAGACAGAAGATTAAACCAGCCACACAAGATGCCTTGTCAAAGCCTAATGCAGAGCATGGACCCAATTCTCTTCAGTTCTCTGAAAGCTGAGAGAGGTGAGGAATCTGCAAAAGAGAAGATGGATGCTAGCAGAGGTTATTTCATGAAGTTTAAGGAAAGAAGCCATCTTTATAACATGAAAGTCAAGGGTGCTTGGGTAGCTCAGTCAGTGAAGTGTCTACCTTCTGCTCAGTTCATGATCTCAGGATCCTGGGATCGAGTCCCAGTGGGGCTCCCTGCTTGGCGGGGAGCCTGCTTCTCTCTCCTTGTACTCCTCTTTCCCTGCTCATATTCTCTCTCTCTCAAATAAATAAAATCTTTAAAAAAAAAAAAAATAACATAAAAGTCAAAGTGAAGCAGCAGGTGGTAATGTAGAAACTGAAGCAAGATATCCAGAAGATCTAAGATGATTACTGAAAGCATCAGAAAACAGATTTTCAATGTAGATGAAATAGCCTTCTATTGGAAGACAATGCCATCTAGGACTTTGGTGGCTTAGAGAGGAAAAGTTGATGCCTGGCTTCAAAGCTTCAAAACACAGGCTGGCTCTTCTTGTTAAGGGTAGTGCAGCTGGTGACTTTCAATACTCAACCATTCTGAAATTCCTCGGGCCCTTAAAAATTATGTGAAATCTAATCTACCTGCACCTCAATGGAACAACAAAGCCCAGATGACAACAAATCTATTTCTAACATGGCTTACTGAATATTTAAGCCCATTCTTGAGACCTACTTGCTCAGGAAAAAAGATACCTTTCAAAATATCAGTACTCATTGACAATTCACCTGGTCACCCCAGAGCTCTCATGGACATGTACAAGACTAATGTTGTTTTCGTGCATGCTGACACAACATCCATTCTCAGCCCATAAATCAAGGACTATTTGTGACTTTCTTTTAAGAAATATGTACTGTAAGGATTATAGCTGCCATAGACAGTGATTCCTCTGATGGGCCTGTGAAAAATACATTGAAAACCTTCCAGAAAGTATTGACCTTTCTGGATGTCATTAAAAACATTTGTGGTTCATGAAAAGGGGTAACTGTATCAACATTAATAGGACTTTGGAAGAAGTTGACTTTGGCATAGGATTCTGAGCCTCGGAAGGGGGATGCATTTGAGGAGTGCAAGTA
This sequence comes from Mustela putorius furo, assembly GCF_011764305.1. NCBI lineage: Eukaryota > Metazoa > Chordata > Mammalia > Carnivora > Mustelidae > Mustela > Mustela putorius. The sequence continues at coordinate 4,563,321 of NW_025421367.1, read as the reverse complement.
GAGGAAGTAACTGCAACTATGGTAGAAATAGCAAAAGAACTAAAATGAAAAATGGAGCCGAAAGGTGTGACCGAATTGCTGCAATCTCACTATAAAACTCACAGACGAAGAGTGGCTTCTTATGGATGAGCTACGAAAGTGATTTCTTGAGATACTCCTGCTGAAGATAATATGAAGATTGTCAAAATGACAGCAAAGGATCTAGAATATTACATCAACTTCATTGATAAAGAAGGAACAGGGTTTGAGAGGATTGACTTGTTTTTATTTTATTTATTATTAAAATTTTATTTATTTATCTAAGAGAGAGAGAGCTCGCATGGCAGGTGTGGAGGGACAATAAGAAGGAGAGAGAGAATCTCAAGCAGTCTCCTTGCTGAACGTTTAGCCCAGCGCTGGGCTCCAGCTCACAACCCTAAGATCATGACCTGAGAAGAAATCAAGAGTCAGATGCTTAACCAACTAAGCCAACCAGGCGCCCCAGCTTGACTCCAGTTTTTTAAAAAGTTCTACTATGGGTGCCATGCTGAAAGAATCCATCAATGTGGCATTTTCAATGTTATCTTATTTTAAGAAATTGCCACAGCCACCCCAGCCTTTAGCAACCACCACCTTGATCAGTCAGCACCATCAACATCAAGGCAAGACCATTTACCAGCAAAAAGATGACAAATTCACTGAAAGTTTAGGTGGCACTTAGCATTCTTTAGCACTAAAGTTAAGGTATATACAGTGATTTTTTTTTAAAACATAACACTATCATATGCTTAGTAGTTTATAGTGTAAACATAATTTATCTGCCCTGGGAAACCAAAAATTTCATTTGACTTGCTTTATTTCAATACTCACTTTATTGTGGTGGTATGAAACTGGACCCGCAGTATCTCCAAGGTGTGCCTGTACCATGTTCCCCATTTCCTTCTGAGTCCTTACCAGCAGCATCCAGATTAAGGTCCAGATGTCTATTAACGTTCTATCCAAGGCAAGTTAGACTTTTCCTATTACACGTCTCAAAATTCTCACAGTTTCTATTCAATATCTAATTCCAAAGCCATGCTCGGGTTTTTATTGTTAATACAGCATTCCTTGTTCAGGTACCAAAATTTGTATTAGTTTTCTAGTGTAACAAATTATCGGCTTAAAATATAGGATCTTAAACACATTTATGATTTTAGTTTTCTTGTTGGTCAGGAGTCAGGTGTAAATTAACTGGATCCCCTTTTAGGATCTAACCAGACTGAAATCAAAATGTCAGTTGGGACTACAGTATCATCGGAGGCTCAGAATCCTATGCCATGCTCACTGGTTGTTAGAATTCAGTTCCTTGTGATTGCAGGACCATTTTCTTAATAGTTGTTCACTGGAGTACACTGCCTGCTCCTGTAGGCCACTCCTGGTCTTTGCCATGTACCCCCTACATAGGCTGTTAATAACATGGAAGGGATGTTCAGGGCAATTTCAAAGTTCTGCCTACCACACTAATTTGTTTATTATTCTATAAGGGACAAATAGGAATTTTTTTCTTAATCTTTCATGCTTTATGCATATTTGTTTCCTTTAGTGGCTGCCCCCTCTGATATATTTTAAGTCTGCATTTCTTGAGGACAGCCAGTAAGTGTTCTAAAGCAATGATCCTTCAGGAGGCATTTCCAATGGTCTGACCAAAAAAAAAAAAAAAAAAAAAGCTGCAATGATCTTAGCAAGTGAGTGGGGGTGGGGGTGATGTAGAAAAACAATACTCAGAACTGAAATTCTATCGTTACATTACTTTCTGTTGCTACTTCCCAGTAGGTGTGGAGAAATGTAACATGTGAAATTAGGGATTTCCCCCTCCCATTTCACTTTTTTTTTTTTTTTTTTTTTTTTAGATTTTATTTATCTATTTGACAGAGATCACAAGTAGGCAGACAGATAGGCAGAGAGAGGAAGGAAAGCAGCCTCTGCAGTGAGCAGAGGGCCCAATGTGGGGCTCGATTCCAGGACCCTGAGACCATGACCCAAGCTGAAGGCAGAAGCTTAACCCACTGAGCCACCCAGGCACCCCCCATTTTACTTTTCTCCTAAGTTTAAGTGATATAAAGAGAGTGAAGCATTCCAGAGTTTTTTTTTTTTTTTTCTTATTTTGTGAAGCTGTCTTTGAAAGCAGGGAACAGGCATATATGATTTCTGTTTAGATAAGTGGTTGACATGAGCCAGAGGCTCAGAAAAGCAATTTAGGCTTGTGTTTGTTTTAGTTTCTCTTCTCTCACTGGAAAAGTAAAATGGAAAAGTTGACAAATATTAAGCCTTGCTCCAACTTCAATAAAAATGTTTAGACACATGCTGTTTTCTATTCTGTGGCAACCTCCAATTAAAACTTCACTGGGTTTTTATCTCTTTTTCTCCTAAAAAATCCCAATTCTTCCTTAATCTTTCTGGACTATACTAGGCAATAATGTTTTTTCCCCACTCTTTAATCTGTCTATACCTATACTCTAATGGAAAGAAATTGTAATGTATTTATTCATTTATTTAGGGAGATTCACTTTCTGTCTTCTAGATTATAATAGTGCTTTTATTATTTCTACTTTATATCTGTCTTGGTGTCAACCATTCTGGATCAGTAGTAAAAAAGTAGAAATAATCTCACACTATTTAATGTGTCCTCTAATTATTGTGTTCATCATTTTGGGCCAAAATGCTTACAAAATTAGAAGTTGAGAGAAAAACAAGGGATTGCTTTCTGAATAATGGGTTTTTTAAAAGATTGTGTTATCAAAGCATAAATTCTAATTTTACCAATGTCTAAATTACATGACATCTTAGATATGCTTTGGCTGTTTGAGGAGGAAAGATTGTAGACCTTGGCCATAGATTTTGTTTTTGTAGTCTTATAGATTTGCTTTTTAAGTGGGAGAAGTTAACTCTTAGAAAACAAGTGTTTTGTTTTGTTTGTTGCAGGAATATGGCTTTTTAAAATATTTTTTATTTTTTATTAATATATAATGCATTATTAGCCCCAGGGGTACAGGTCTGTGAATCGTCAGGCTTACACACTTCATAGTACTCACCATAGCACATACCCTCCCCAATGTCCATAACCCAATCACCCTATCCCTACCCCCGTCCCCACCACAACCCTCAGTTTATTTTGTGAGATTAAGAGGCTCTTATGGCTTTTTTTTCTTATTTTGTGAAGCTGTCTTTGAAAGCAGGGAACAGGCATATATGATTTCATATGATATGATATGAGGCTTTTCCCCCTCCCAATCCCAGCTTATTCCATTTTTTCCATTTTTTCCTTCCCTACCTCCCAACCGCCCCCCCACATTACCTCTCAAATTCCTCATATCAGGGAGATCATAGGGTAATTGTCTTTCTCTGGTTGACTTATTTCGCTCAGCATGTTTTGTTTTTAAAAGCATGTGTTACCTAAGTTGGGGGTTGGTTTCTTCTGACAATAAAAAAAAATTCAGACAGCTTCATGAGACAAAGAAAAGCATTGCTGTCTTGCTTTTGTCAAGTTTAGATTGTTTTTCCTCTTTTAAACAGTGTTATTATTAACATATGTATATAATAAACTATACGTATTTAAAGTATACAGTTTGGTATGTTATGAAATATTTATGCATCTGTGAAATCATCGTCACAATACAGGTAATGATACAGTCATTTTCTCATGTCCCTTTATAATCACTCCCACAGGCTTCCTACAGGGCAGTGCCATCCTCAAACAATTGTTTGTCTCCTTCTCTGTTTTCTTTTTTTTTATTATTTTTCCTTTCCTTCCCCTATGTTCATCTGTTTTATTTCTTAAATTCCACATATGAGTGAAATCATATAGTATTGGTCTTACTCTGACTTATTTCATTCAGCATAATGCCCCTTAGTTTCATCCACATTGTTGCAAATGGCAAGCCTTCATTCTTTTTGATGGCTGCATAATATTTGTGTGTGTCTGTGTCTGTGTGTGTCTCTGTGTGCACATTTGTGTGTACACACATGGTGTCCCTTCATCCATTCATCTTTAGGTGGGCATCTGGGCTCTTTTCATAGTTTGGCTATTGTGGACATTGCTGCTATAAATTTTGGGGTGCAGGTGCCCCTTAGAATCATTTTTGTATCCTTTGGGTAAATACCTACTAGTACAATTGGTGGATCATAGGATATCTCTATTTTTAACTTTCTGAGGAACCTCCATACTGTTCCCCAGGACAGCTACACCAGTTTGCATTCCCATCAACCATGCAAGATGGTCCCCTTTTCCATTTGATACTGTGTCTAAGTATATTTTGTCTAATTGATTTTCTCCTAACTTAAAAAAAAAAAAAAAAAACGGCCTGTGGGGTGCCTGGGTGGTGCAGTTCATTGAACATCTAACTCTTGATTTCAACTCAGGTCCTGATCTCAGGGTCGTGAGATTGAGCCCCATGTCAGCCCTGTGTCAACTCCATGCTCAGCGAAGAGTCCACTTGAGATTCTCCTTCCGTCTCACTCTGTCCCTCTCACTTGTGTGCAGTCTCTCTCTTTCTCTCTTTCTAAAATAGAGTTTTTAAAAAATGGCCATTGCGGTATTATGGTATGCAGAAAAGGTTATTGAAAATAATTTTTAAATTTTTATTAAATAAGAAATTCTAAAACCTAGTTCTTAAGCTTCTAAGGTCAAATTAGTTATACTTGTAGACGATTTTAATAGTTACTCTTAAGGAGTTCTTTGGTTTGTAATCACATTTTCCAAACCTTATCAATTAAATTTTCTTAAATATTTTAAACTGCATTCATATAACTAACAGTAAATTTTTAAAAGTATTTCAAGGGCACCTTGGTGGCACAGTTGGCTGAACGTCTAACTCTTGGTTTTGGCTCCAGTAGTGATCCCGGGATGGTGAAATTGAGCCCTGTGTCGGATTTGCTCATTGCAGAGTTGGCTTGAGATTCTCTCTCTACCTCTTCCTCTGTCTCTTCCACTTATGCTCTCTCTTTCTAAAATAAATAAATCTTTAAAAATAAAAGATATTTCCGTTGTCTGACTGACCAAAAACAAAACAAAACAAAAACAAAAAACCCTTCCCCAGTACTTAAATAACCTGATGAATGAAAACGTGTAAGTATGCTGAGATTTAAGTTCTCTTAGATGTTCCAGTGGCATTTTGTACATTTTAAAATACAAGTCTGCACTCATTTTCCCAATTACTTTATTTAAATTGGCATCACAAAGTATATCTGTTATTGTATCTGACCTAGTTCTCTTAAACACTAGAAACAACCAAATACCAAATATATACAGATTCTTTAATTTTATTTTTTAAGACTTTTTTGAAGATTTTATCTATTTGTTTATTTGTCAGAGAGAGAGAGAGTGAGCACAAGCAGGCAGGGGGAGCAGCAGGCAGAGGCAGAGGAGAAACAGGCTCCCTGCTGAGCAAGGAACCCAATGTAGGACTTGATCTAAGGACCCTCGGATTATTACCTGAGCCGAAGGCAGTGGTTTAACCAACTGAGCCACCCAGGTGTCCCAAGATTTATTTATTTATTTTAAAGAGAGCATATGCATGAGCAAGAGGAGGGGTAGAGAGAGAGAATCTCAAGCAGACACCCTACCTAGTGGGGAGCCCCGTGGAGGGTTTAATCCCCCAACCCTGAGATCATGACCTGAGCCGAAATCAGGAGTTGGACACTTGACCAAATGAGCCACCCAGGTGCCCCAAAGGTTCTTTAATTTTCAAAAATACCAATATATATGAGCTTATTTCTCTTAAACTTTTTATTAACTTCATTGCGAGTCTTTAGGTTAAAAGATACTTATAGTTTTGGGGGTTGCTTTCTCAGCTCATGGTTTTTTAATGACCAAAGATGTCCTTAGCCAAGACGGTGAATGGATATTTGCCCAAAGCTAGTGGCACACACACAGCTGTATTCTATAGTTGTTTTGTTCTAAAATAGGGTAATCTTATAGCCCTATTTCCTTAGAACCAACACACCGAATTCATTAGTCTACTCCCCACCCCAGACAGTTGTTACATGACTTGATTGGATTCAATTAATCTATTTACTATTTCATTCTTTCTGGAATCACTTTTCTGGGCTCCCTATCTGTGAGTGACACAAATCCCTCAGGATTAAAATAACATCTGTTAGAATCCTTTTGTGTCTTTGTTGAACTGGGCACAGATTTAAGGTCATGACAGTTAATACTTGTGTTAATCAAAAACACAATAATGATTCTGGTTATGTAATATAATTAATTTTTCTTATTTGAAAGTCTTCCCTTAAACTTAATTATATAACCAACAACATTCAAGGAAACAAAAGTGAAGAATACGGTTAAATTTACTGTAAAGCAGAACCTCTTTGATAGTAAAATAATTCCAGTCATACATCTCTACCCCAGGTTATCTGGTACTGTGCCTAAAGAAAATAATTAAAGTAATACACTTTCAAGAATTTTCATGACAGGGATGCCTGGGTCATGCGTTAAGCGTCTGCCTTCGGCTCAGGTCATGATCCCAGGGTTGTGGGATCCAGCATCACATTGGGCTCCATGCTTAGCAGGAGCCTGCTTCTCTCTGTCTCTACCATTTTCCCTTCTTGTGCTTTCCCTCCCTCTGTCAAATTAAAAAAAAAAAAAAAAAACTTAAAAAATATTAATTTTCATGACAAATTGTTTCCCTCGTCTATTGGTTGACTTCAAGCTTCTTTTTCTCCACTTCTTCTCTTTTATTTTTCTTTTTGCATCCTTCTACTTTTGCCTTTCTTCCATTCCTTTGTCTTGTCTTTCAGAACTAATGATCTGGAAACTTGTAGTAAAGGTGAATAAAAGTAATAGAAAAAAAGATGATGATGGTAAGCAGTTGCCAAACATGGTGACAATTTAGAAGGTATAGTGTTTGATTTTTAGAAAGCTGCTTTAACGTTACATTAAGTTCTGAGACTGGGCGATCAGAAGGGTGATGCAGTTTTTAAAAATCTTAAGCCTTTTTTTAAAGCAAACTATAAATTATAAATTTCCAATCTATTCTGTTAGCTAGATAATATTGCTTGAAAAAACAATGTTCCTTCTATGTTTTGGAGTTCCAAAAGTTCCAACCAGAGATGCATAGAGATCCCACTACACTAAATAGAAAAAAATTTAATAAAAATTAAGAGGATTAATAAAATATAATTCAGCCTGATTGAGTCAAACAACAGAAGTATAATTAGTAATCTTTATAGATAGAGAATTCAAACACTGAAAAAATTCTGTTGGTTGAGAAGTTACTTTTACTTTTTCGTTTTCTTACAGGAAATAGTTATATTTTAAAAACCTATTCCTTTAAAAATAAGTAAAAATCTGTATCTTAAGATTTAAAACTTCGTGTGTGTGATACAGATCACTTTCTTTACAATGCATAAGGTATAATCATAAACAATTTATTCTGTTCCCCTTCCTTCCTTCCATCCTCTCTTCCTTCTTTCCTTCCTTTCATAAAAGAAGTTTTTCTCTTGCCTCTATGTAAAAAACTCAGTCTTGGAGCATCTGGGTGTCTGAGTCAGTTAGGTGCCTGACCCTTGACTTTGGTTCAGGTCATGACCTCATGGTGGTGAGATCAAACGCCGGCATCGGGCTCCACACTGGGCATGAAGCCTGCTTGATTCTCCCTCTCTTCTTTCCCTCTGCCCCCTCCCCCTCGCATGTGTGTGGAGGCACACACACACTCTCTCTCTCTTAAAATAAATAAATAAATAAATAAATAAATATTAAAAATAAAAACTCAGATTCCATCATTCTCTCCTTATAGTCACTTAATAACTACAGTCACTCAAGTTGAAAATACAGTGTCAATTCCATAATTAGAAGTGCCTAGTTAGTATATTAATCAGCAGTTATGTCCTCCTTCAAAGCTAAAAGTAATCCCCTCCCCTTGCTACGGTTAGCTATAGGTGGAAGGCAGTGTGCTTGACTTTTTCTTTCTGTTGCTTATCTTCTTACCCACTGGAAAGTTGCTTTATCTGATCGCACCAGAATTTAAACTGGGGGCAGGAAGAAAGGTAGAGGCAAACAATTTTTTACCTGACTTGTAAATCTTTTTGAACTTGTGAGTTCTTAAGGCTGACTCTTTCTCTTATGTGTACTTTTGTGTGTTCTTCAGAGACCTTTACTGGAGCTATATTTCCTGTGACATTTCAGAAAATGATTCCTCCTATGAGCCAGTACTGAATTCTTTTTCCTCTTCCTTCTCCTTCTATCCCTACCCTTCCTGTTCATCCACCCTTCCCCCACTTTCCCCCTTCTGGAGGTACTCTGGGAACTCAAGAGGTACTCTGAGTAGGGTTGGGGTTTTGTGTGTGTGTGTGTGTTTTTTTTTAAGATAACTTTCCTGAGATATAATTGACATATCATAAAATTTACTCTTCTAAAATGTACCTTCAGTGGTTTTTAGTGCAGACACGGAGTTATGCAACCATTACCACAACCTGAATTTTGTAACATTTTCATCATCTGAGTAGGATTTTGGTAGCTCCAAGCTGGCCATCTGTGTGGGCCTGCTTATTTATATCTCCCCATCCCAAAAACAGTATGTTTCCTCACTCTGAATCTCATGTGCCCTCCTCAGGCACTGGTCTGTGGTGTCCTCCCAATGGCATTCTCCCTAATATCAGGGAAGGGTACCAGGTAGGGTCAAACAAAGGCACCTTTCTATACACCTCCTGTTTTGGTGGGGGCATGAAAATCAGTATAGCTATCTTCAAAGAAATTCTTTTTTTTTTAACAAATAAAAGTGCACATTTTATTTAACCTGATATATTTAAAACATTATCATCTCAACATGTATTGACAAAGAAATTCTTTATATGCAATTTTCTCTCTACTCTTTTTATCTTGTGTGTAGGCTTTAGAGCAAAGTAACCTGTTCTCAGACATCTTACTTTGGAAATTTGCTACAGGGTAGACTATCTCACAAATCCTGTTGATATCTGATTTCTAATAATATCTTGATATGTCTGTTGAAACTTCAAACTTCATACAGTGCTTTATGCAGAAGATAATAACTCAGATGTCTCTTAGCAATACAGCTTATTCTTCTTTTTAATGTACTATCATTTAATCAAGTGCATAAAAGACAGAGTATTTTGGGGGTGGGGGATGGGTGCCTGAATAAATAATCACTTCTGTATAAGCTAAGTAAAAATGCCTTTGGCTTTTTCTAAGCAATATCTTTTATCTTCCCTTTTAACTACTACATTGTACATTTAAGTACATACTCCTTAAGGCAGATCCTATGCATAAAATACTATGGTAAACATTTGAAAAGGAAAGTGGCAGGACAAGGTTGTCCTCTGTAGCTGGAGTTGCTTTTTTCCAGTCTGGGTTAAAGTAACATAAATACAAATTTTAAAAAAATATTAGCTATCCTTGTTAGCTGAATAAACAAAGTCAGCTTTTGTCTGAAACAGCTGTTTTTTATACATTAATTTTAAAATTTAATGAAGGATATAATTACAGAAAATAAGCATTTAACATTTCCATTTCCTCTAGCTTCTTTTCCAAACCCATCTCTTTCTGCCTACCAAGAGATATGCATTATGCACATTACACTTAAATTGGTTGGGATGGTTAGAAATCTTAGTGATCAAGGGCAATTGCCTTTTCAAGAAATGAAGGAAACTTAATATATGATGATATTGAGTAGCTGCATCCCCACCTTTCACAATGAAAGAAGGATTATTTTCCCCATAGAAAACCTTAAAAATTGTCATTATATCACCCACTTAATTGAATGCCATTGAAAAAACCGACCCTACAAAAATGTCCCTACAAAGTCACCCTTCTGAGTTTTTAATTCATTCTCCATATAGGTAAATTACAAAGCACGTTTACAGGAATAGACTTTTTCTCCATTATAAACCCCAAAATGGCATTATTATTATTATTAATTATTATTATTATTCCCATGTCACAGATGAGAAACTGAGTTTTAGACATGAAATGACTTTTCCAAGGGCAAATGATAAGTTGACAGCATAGTTGGACCTAAAAGTACTTAAGTCCATTCAGTGCAAATTTTATAGTTATACTACATATATCGAAGACAGAGAAATCAGTTAGTGAATGGAAGAAATGTGTTCCATCTTATTTCAGCTCCACACATTGAGGCTGTAGGAGCTCCTCTCCTCATTTTAGCTGGGATGCATAGAATGAAGCCTAGAACTATAATCTGAAAGGCCTTCTGTTCGGTCTGGCTGTTTTGATGTAATCATCTGCACTTTGCTGCCTCCTGGTACCTTGAACTTTCTGTTTTCTTCCATGAAATAGTCATCATCTGTTTTCTGGTTCAGACCAAAAAGCTGGCCCTGTGGGGCTAGGGCAGGGAGCTGGTTTGAGGTTTTTTCCCTCCAGTTCCTTTATCCTCTATGAATTTGAGTTGTAGTGTAATACCTAGATTGAAGACCATATTGAGAAATTAGGTAGGCAGGAACCTCAGTCTCTCATCACTAGTATGGAACTTCACTACTGTAAGTGCAGTACAAGTTGCTGATGTGTACCCCATCTATTACCTTTGCTTCTTAGGTAATATGCACGTGTCACTAGCTGAGGCCCTCGAGGTGCGGGGTGGACCTCTGCAGGAAGAAGAAATATGGGCTGTATTAAATCAAAGTGCTGAAAGTCTCCAAGAATTATTCAGAAAAGGTAAGTCTTTTTGTCTTTTTTTGGCATATCAGATAGGTGAAAAACACATAAGGAGGCAGAGTATAGAAAGGAATACTTTTTTTCTTATCTTTCTTTGGACTAAAAAAGCTCAGATCTTCCCTACCTTCATTTGAACATCTTCTTTGTCCCTCATATTGTGCTAGGTGCTGAAAATACAATGCTGATCAAAACCAAAAACATTGACGGGAGCTTGTAATCCAGTGCAGAAAATTGCTATTAGTAAAATATATAAGCAAATGTAAAAAATGCAACCATGACAAGGGCTACAAAGCAGGGGAATCCGTGGCTATGACCCCTAATAAGATTTGATGCGGACATGGGGAAGAAAAGGAAAGTTCCCTGAATAAGTCATCTCTGAGCTAAGATCTGAAAAAAGAGAAGTTAACCAGAGGAGAAGAAGGGGAAAACATTCCTGTCAGAAACCATAATATGTGTATCCCTGTAACTCCAAATTGGGATAATGTAGACTGAATAACTAGTTTGGTGCTTCCCTATATAGATTATGACCTGGTCCAAATCACTGTGTAGCATTTTGGAGCTGGAAAAGTTACGGAGTCACTGTCCAGAAACATTTAATACTCTACTGAAATGCTCTACATGAAGATGGTATTCACCATTCAGACTACATGGCCAACACCTATTCAGAATAGTAAATAAAGAAACCAAGCTTCATCTAAAAGAAGAATTAAACTTTAAAACTGTTTTGAGTAATTTAATCAGACACAATAATTGTTACAGAAATGGGGGAAGATTTGAGCATATAATGGTTTCTCAGAATATGGTGTCTGGATGGGTAGCATAACCATCATCTGAAATTGGTTAGAAACACAAATAATGTAGGCCCATGCTAGACCTACTGAATACAAAACTCTAGGGGTAGGGCCCAGCAATTTATGTTTATCGAGTCCTTAAGGATATTCTGATACCTGTGAGAGAATCGTTATGCAGGGGAATTGCTGAAGACCAAGAGCCCATGGGAACCTTTTGGAAGGTGTAGGGGTGACCACTCATTGAGTATAAGAAGGTCTAGAGCAGAGAGGAAGAATGTTTGGAGACAGGTGATAAAGCTTTGTCATAGTTGCTTTTATATTCTAATCCAGGGATAAGAATTTGAAACAGTGTTAGGGCCCTCCCAATTCTGCTATAAACAAGGTGTGTAAGAATCTTTGATTAGAGTTAGGATTACTCTAAAAAAAAAATGTATTCATTTTATATAATGCCACTTACTTAAATCTAGCTATTTTAAGTAGACCTTGTCTTTGCTTCATTTTAATTTTAATTGTCAGACAATTAAGAAGTATGGGTATTCCAGAATATAGAGCAGCAACCGTGATCCAAAGATGTTGTTGAAGGAAGGATATGTTGGTGGCATTCCTTAGCTAATAGTCAGTTTAATATTTAAGAAACAACTGTTGGCTGTGAGGTTTTGTGTGAAAGATCCCAAGTGGAGGATGACACCGTTGGCCTTAAAGGTTCACTCAGATCAGACAGGATGCATGTGTAGAATTTACTGTGCCAAATAAATGATTGGGGCAGTAAGTACTAGAGATGTTCAAAGGAGGGAGAGATAATACCTCTTTTTGTTGTACTAATGGCAGGATCACTTCCCTGGCCATGACTCATACAGAGTATCTGGCACACTGCAAATACCTGGGGGTTTTCTTCTTTCAAATTGTATAATGTTAATAGAGATTGAATGTCTGAATGTAAAGTACTTGTCATTGAGATAAAATTACTGCACACCATATTGGCACATTACAATGGAGAGACTGGTTATGTTATAAAATAAATTGTGAGGCATTTAGGTCTTAAACACTGTCCAGTGGGAGCTGGATACCGTAAAGCCTTGAGTCTAATTCACAAGGAAACAACAGTAATACAGATAAATTGAATTTGGCTTCTTTGGCCGTCTAGAAATTAGCAACTACTATAATTGCCAATTGGAAATTTGTATTTATTTGGAGGGAATTTATGCTTATTTGATTTTTTCTTTTTTACCCGAAATCTCTTAGATTTTCATTTCTTTGTTTGATAACACAGTGTCTTTTTAGCCCAAGTTCTTCTCCTGACTATTATAACAAACTGAAATTAAATAATTATTACTTTGCTTAGTTTGTGAAGGAATGGTATTGGTCTTGGTTTTCTAGTACACCCCCTTATGAATAACAGTAGAAATGTTAGTGGTGGAAAAGCAAGTAAAATACAGTGGTCTCTAAGAAGTTTGTTTTTCTAAAATGCATTTTCTTCTCTTGGTTTTGTCTTTTTTTTTTTTTTTTTAAGATTTTATTTAGTTATTTAACAGAGAGAGATTACAAGTAGGCAGAGAAGCAGGCAGAGAGAGAGGCGGAAACAGGCTCCCTGTTAGCAGAGAGCCCGATGTGGAGCTTGATCCCAGAACCCCGGGATCATGATCTGAGCCGAAGGCAGAGGCTTTAACCCACTGAGCCACCCAGGCGCCCTTTGGTTTTGTCTTTTTGTGCCTATGATGTAAACCTTCGTTTTGCTTCTGATGGGTGGTATTTCTTCTCTATCTTGAACTTGCACATGGCTCCTGTGTCTTTTTCAGTATATAGGTTCAAGTATGAGCTCCTATGAATACAAGGCTGGAAATAAACATTTCCACTGGGAGATTACTGAACACAAATTAAGAAGATGTTTTTTCATCTTTTTGAGCCTCCCAGCAATTTAAGGTTTTTGGCTTTTTAAAAAAAAAAACAAAATTATTGTGGTTGTTATTCATAGAATAATGATAATCTAAGCATGACCTTATTGAAAAATATCATATTTAAATGAGTTTCTTGGGCACCTATGTGGCTATGGGTTAAGCCTCTGCCTTCAGCTCAGATCATGGTCCCAGGGTCCTGGGATCTCTCTCTCTCTCTTAATGCATTTCACCTAATCATTTTTAGGGATAAGGAAACATGGCCTGGTTTAAATGACTTATAAGAATTAATGTTGGCAGAGCAAAGCTAATATAACTATCCTAAAATAAGTCATTATGAACAATACCTATTTAGAGCCATAACATTACTTCATTATACATGACAATAAAGTTTAAAAATTGATTGCCTTTCTAGGATGTTTAGAGGATGTTATAGGATGTTCAGGATGTTTAGAGAAGTAACATCGGGGGACCAAAGTGGCATCACTTCAGATTCTACAGATATTAAAGGAATAATAAGGTTAAGTTAGGACCAAAGATGTTGAAAAAATTGAAATGGAAATTGAAATTCAGTGTTGAAATTGAAACGGACACCTTAAAAGACGGAAACTACCAAAGTTCATTCGAGAATGAGTAGACAACCTGAATTGCCCTATATCTATGAAGGTGAATGAATGTATATTTGTAAATATTCCACAAAGAAAATCCCAAGCTCACATTGCTTCACTAGAGAATTCTAAAAATTTATGGAAGAAATAATAACAAATTCTATATCAAACACTTGAAGAAAATTGAAGAGAAGCAAATACTTCCCAACTAATTCTCTGAGGTCAACATTAATATCAAAATCAGACAACAATGGGCACCTGAGTGGCTTAGTGGATTAAGCCTCTGCCTTCGGCTCATGTCATGATCTCAAGGTCCTGGGATCGATCCCCACATCGGGAATCTCTGCTCAGTGAGGAGCCTGCTTCCCTCTCTCTCTGTCTGCCTCTCTGCCTACTTGGGATCTCTCTGTCAAATAAATAAATAAAATCTTAAAAAAAAAATCAGACAACAATATTAAAGAAAATAAAACTGTAGACCAATATAACTCATGAACATAGAGGCAAAAAAAAAAAAATTTGTGTGTGTGAGAGAGAGCATGAGTGTGAGGGAGGCGGCAGAAGGAAAGGGAGAGGAGAATCATTAGCAGGCTCCACACTCAGCACAGAGCCCAGGGTGTTCAATCTTAGGACCCTGAGATCTTCTTCCCCTCCCCTCAACCCTGAGATCTTCTTAACACATTATTAAGAGAATGACAGGAGAAGTCACAAACTGGGAGGAAATATTTGTAAATGATGTAACTGATAAAAGGCTTGTATCAGAATATATAAAGAATTCTCAAAACTTAATAGTAAAGGAGAAAGCAAACCCCCAAAATAGGCAGAAGATTTGAAGAGTTAGCTCTCCAAACAGGATATACAAATTTCTGGTTTCAAATAACTGAAATTATTAGACTTCAGGGAAATAAATGCAAAATCTCAATATCATTAGTCATCAAGAAGATGTGAGATTAAAGCCGCAAAGATATTATTTCACATCTATTAGAATATATATACTGCTGGGGATATAAAATGATCCAGTTTCACATTTTAGAAACTGTTTTATAAGTTTCTTGAAAAGTTAAATATACACTTATCATACACTTATAAATACTTAACCAAAAGAAATTAAAACCTATGTCCATACAAAGCCCTGTATGTAGATACTCATCTTAGCTTTATTTGCAGTAGGCAAAACCTGGAAGCAAACCAAATGTCCTTCAACAGGTGAATGGATAAACAAATTGTAGTATGTCCATATAATGAAACAATACACAGCAATAAAAAGGGCTAAAATTTTTTTTTTATTAACATATAATGTATTATTAGCCCCAGGAGTACAGGTCTGTGAATCGCCAGGTTTACACACTTCCCAACACTTACCATATCACATACCCTCCCCAATGTCCTCAACCCAACCACCTTCTCCCTTCCCCCCTCCCCCCAGCAACCCTCAGTTTGTTTTGTGAGATTAAGAATCTCTTACATTTTATCTCCCTCCAAATCCCATCTTGTTTAATTTATTCCCTTCCTACCCCTAAAAACCCCCATGTTGCCTCTCAACTTCCTCATTTCAGGGAGATCATATGATAATTGTCTTTCTCCGATTGACTTATTTCACTTAGCATAATACCCTCTAGTTCTATCCATGTCATTGCAAATGGCAAGATTTCATTTCTTTCGATGGCTGCATAGTATTCCATTGTGTGTATATATATATATACCACATCTTCTTTTTTTTTTTTTAAGATTTTATTTATTTATTTGACAGAGAAATTACAAGTACACTGAAAGGCAGGCAGAGAGAGAGAGAGAAGGAAGCAGGCTCCCTGCTGAGCAGAGAGGCCGATGCGGGACTCGATCCCAGGACCCTGAGATCATGACCTGAGCCGAAGGCAGCGGCTTAACCCACTGAGCCACCCAGGTGCCCCGCTATATCACATCTTCTTTATCCATTCATCTGTTGATGGACCTCTAGGTTCTTTCCTTAGTTTGGCTATTGTGGACATTGCTGCTATACATACTCGGGTGTTTGTGCCCCTTCGGATCACTACATTTGTATCTTTAGGGTAAATACCCAGTAGTGCAATTGCTGGGTCATAGGGTAGCTCTATTTTCAACTTTCTGAGGAAAAAAGAGGTAAACTTTTGATACATGGAGCAATGTGGGTTAATTTCAAAATAATGAAGGAAGTCAGACAAAAAAAAAAACAAAACCCATACGGTATGATTCTAATCTAAAACCCTAAAATATGCAAACTACACTATAGTAATAAAGCAGATTAATGGTTGCTTGGGATGAGAAATTGAAGAAAGGATAGAATGCAGGGATTACAAAGTGTGTTAGAAAACTTTTGTGTGGTGGTGGATATGTTTATTATCTTGATAGTGATAATAGTTTCACAAGTGCATTCAAATGTCAGAACACCAAATTGTACTCTTTCAGTATATGTAGTTATGTGTCATATTATGCTTTAATATGGCTACTTTAAAAATATATCAAATGTTTTTGAAAATTTGTTTTTAAATTTAGAACGTGGCCTTTTTTTTTCTTAATTTGAAACTCTGGGGATTTCTGTTTGTTTTGAAGCTCTTACTTTTTTTTTTTAAGATTTTAATTATTTGAAAGAGTGAGAGCACAAGCAGGGGGAGGGGCAGAAGGAGAGGTCAGAGGGAGAAGCAGACTCCCTGCTAAGCAGGGAACCCAATGTGGGACCCAAATCTAGGACCCCTAGATCACGACCCAAGCCAAAGGCAGATTCCCCACCTTTAAAAATTAATATCATCAAATTCTTATAATAGAATCATCTAATTAGTATATATAAACAGTAAATAAAGTATAATATATTAAAGTGATAGAAATATGGGAGGACAGTTCAAGATACTGAAAATTTTAAAAACAGGCAGGGTTACAGACTGTATCTTGCTCTTTCAAGAGTCCTATATTGAAATCCTAACTCCTGATAGCTCATGATATGACTGTATTTGGAGGTGGGTCTTTAAAGAGCTAAGTTAAGTTAAAATGAGGTTATTTGAGTGGGCTCTAATCCAATATGACTGATGTTTTAATAATAAAAAATTAGGACAGACACACACAGAGCAAAGACTAGGTGAGGACACAAGGAGAAGATGGCCACTGACAAGCCAAAGACAGAGGGCATAACAGAAACCAGGCCTACTGGCACCATGCTCATATATTTCTAGATTCCAGAATTGTGAGAAAATTCTATTGTTGAAGTTACTCTGGCTCTGATACTTGTAGTGGTAACCTTAGCAATTTAATATAGGCAGGATTAAAAAAAATTAAAATATCTAGAAAGTAAATATATAGTTCCTAAGCTTATAACCTCGTAAGAGATCTTTAAAAACAGTTTACACAGATTCCCTTTTCTTTTTATAGAGAAAATTAGTAAACTGTACAAAAAACTGAGGAGTTCACTTAGATATTAAAAATATAAGGGAGTTGGGGCACCTGGGTGGCTCAGTGGGTTTAGCCTCTGCCTTTGGCTCAGTTCATGAACCCAGGGTCCTGGGATCGAGCCCCGCATCGGGCTCTCTGCTCGTCGGGGAGCCTTCTTCCTCCTCTCTCTCTGCCTGCCTCTCTGCCTGCTTGTGATCTCTGTCTGTCAAATAAATAAATAAAATCTAAAAAAAATAAAAAATTAAAAAAATTAAAATATAAGGGAGTTAAGGTTCATGGAAGATTGAATGAGAAGGTCCAACATATCCCTAACAGGAGTTCCAAAAAAGAAAACTAGAGAGAATGAGAAATAAAACAATAAACAAAACTATAATAATAAAGATTTTTCAGAATTGATTAAATACATACAACTTCATATTCCAGAAGTTTAAGTCACAGTCAAAAGAAATAGATATCTATCCATACCTAGATTCATGGGCTTGGACATACAGAACACAATAGACAAAGAGAAGTTTTTTAAAGCCATCAGAAAAGAAAACATGGATTAGT
Organism: Mustela putorius furo; assembly: GCF_011764305.1. Taxonomy (NCBI): domain Eukaryota; kingdom Metazoa; phylum Chordata; class Mammalia; order Carnivora; family Mustelidae; genus Mustela; species Mustela putorius. The sequence continues at coordinate 4,545,437 of NW_025421367.1, read as the reverse complement.
TACAATGAAAAAACACTTAGACTTATTGTGGATTTTATAACAGCAACAATAGAATCAGAATTTGGTAAAATATTACCTTAGAACTGCTATGAGAATATGTTGTAATTATTTTTAAAATAATGAAAGAAGAAAAATTATTAAAGAATAACCTAAAACAACACTGTCTAATGGAAATATAATATGCATCATGGATATAATTTAAAATTATCTAGGAGCCATTTTTAAAAAATTTTTATTTTTTATTAACATATAATGTATTAGTCACAGGGGTACAGGTCTGTGAATCATCAAGTTTGTATAGTTCATAGCACATACCTTTCCCAATGTCCATAACCCCACCACTGTCTCCTACCCCCCTCCCTCCAGCAACTCTCAGTTTGTTTTGTGAGATTAAGAGTCTTTTATGGTTTGTCTCCCTCCTGATCCCATCTTGTTTCATTTATTCTTTTCTTACCCCCAAACCCCCTACATTGGCTCTCAACTTCCTCATATCAGGGAGGTCATTTGATAATTGTCTTTCTCTGATTGACTTATTTTGCTAAGCATAATACCCTCTAGTTCCATCCACATTGTTGCAAATGGTAAGATTTCATTTCTTTTGATGGCTGCATCGTATTCCATTGTGTATCTATACCACATCTTCTTTATCCATTCATCTGTTGATGGACCTCTAGTTTCTTTCCTTAGTTTGGCTATTGTGGACATTGCTGCTATAAAAATTCGCGTGCACATGCCCCTTTGGATCACTACATTTGTATGTTTAGGAAAAATACCCAGTAGTGCAATTGCTGGGTCATAAGGTAGCTCTATTTTCAACATTTTGAGGAACCTCCATGCTGTTTTCCAGAGTGGTTGCACCAGCTTGCATTCCCACCAACAGTGTAGGAGGGTTCTCCTTTCCCTAGGAGCCATTTTTAAAAAGGCTTAAAAAGAAATAGGTGAAATTAATTTTACTGTATTTAATCTATTAAAATATTCTAATATGTAGTCAATATTAAAAAGTATTAATAAGATGTACACTTATTTATATTAATTTAAAATTATTTTATATTCATAACCCATCTCAATATACTCTAAATTTCATCAAGAATATTTAGGTCTTATGAAATGTATTGATGAAAAAGTATATTTACATACTCAAGCTGTTCCAAGCATACTTTAAGCAGTTTCCCAAAAACTGATTAAATATTCATTCTTAAATTTATTCATTTTTTTTAAGTAGACTCCATGACCAGCATGGAGTCCAACACAGGGCTTCAACACATGACCCTGAGATCAAGAAGTCACTTAACCAACTGAGTGATAAAGGTGCACTTTCATTTTAAAATTTAAAATATATGTGAAATTCAGTTTCTCACTTATGTTCGGCACATTTCCAGTTCTTAAAAGCTGTATGTGGCTAATCGCTACTCTACCAGAATGTGCAGATAGAATTTAATGTCCTCTTAAACCGGCAAAACAAAAGCATTTTCATGAAAAAGTGAATATTTACCATCAATGAAACATCATTGAAGAAACTACTAAAAAATGTATTTCCAGAAGAAGGAAATTTAACCCAAAAGGAAGAAGAAGGCTTAACAAAGGAATGATAAGCACAACAATTAGCTAACTTGATGGCAAATCTAAATAAGCATGGTCTATATTAAAACATTAAGAAAGATGATGTCAAATTTAAGTTTACAGATAATAATATTTAGGTAAATGATAGGAGTTAAAACAGCTTAAAGGTCTGACTTATGGGAATGATAGGTTTATTGACTTTAGAGCTTGCATAGTAATATCCTCAAAATTTGTGAGATAATCAGAAAACAAAAAGAGAGAAATGTGCAGGCATGCCTGGGTGGTTCAGTGGGTTAGGCCTCTGCCTTTGGCCCTGATCATGATCTCAAGGTCCTAGGATGGAGTCCTACATCTGGCTTTCTGCTCAGCAGGGAGCCTGCTTCCCCCTCTCTCTCTGCCTGCCTCTCTGCCTACTTGTGATCTCTCTCTCTGTCAAATAAATAAAATCTTAAAAAAAAAAAAAAAAGAGAGAGAGAGAGAGAAATATACAACTTCCAATCTGGTAGAAACAATGGAGAATAAATAACTCAACCTTGAGAAGAGAGACAAAGCACTGAACTTCAAACTGATTTCTTGGTTGATTTGTTTTATAAGCCTTTGTAGTAAATATAGAAAGTTTTTATGGATTAAAATCTTTTGAGTAAATCTTGGTACAGTCTATACAGATTTTAAAAGACCAAATCCTAACTAGTCTCTTCATATTACATTCCTAATTATCTACAATCATAATTTTCTTGATTAACAGGGTGTATCAGTTGTCTTTGACAAGCCACATCTTGCCCTGTCTTTATAAAGCCACAATGAACAGGTCCTTCAAGTTAAGTTTGTTTGAACCAGACAACATTACCCCATTTCTCTCCCTGGAAACAAACCATAAAACATGAAATTAGTATCTAGCATTCTTAAAATGAATAATGTCAGTTGCTTCACAAGTGTATGAAGCACTTGTAGTAAACCACACCTCCCCTCATAAATACACAGTGAATACACTGTTTTGGTTTGAAAATTTTTTGGCTCGAGATCTGACAGACCATTTTACAAATTTAAAGAGTCATACATTTTTTAAAAATTTGTTTGACAAAGAGGGCATGTGATAGACCACAAACAGTGGGAGAGGGTGAAGCAGCCTCCCCCACTAAGCAGGGAGCCCAACATGGGGCTAAATCCTAGGACCCTGGGATCATGACCTGAGTCAAAGGCAGATATTCAACTGACTGACCAGGCTCCCCAAGAGTCATATATATACACAGGAAAGTTGCTACAGGTCATTCTTTCTAGCTTCATCCTAGGCTGATAAAAAGAATTTTACTCACAATAAGTATTGTTTGAATTTCATAGTTAAGGATTTTTTTTAAAATATTGAGGTATCATATATGTAGTAAGGAGTGTTGTGCTTTTTTTCTTTTTAATAACTGGAAGTTTGTACTTCTTAATCCACCTCACCTACTTAATAAAGAGCATTATTGTTAATTGTACAGCCTGATGAATTATATGAAAGCACACACCCGTATAACTACCACCCAGATCAAGATATAGAACCTGGGAGGTCTCCCTCAAGCTCCTTCCTTTCAGTTCTCCTTCTTCCTCTTCCTCTGCCTCCTCCTTCTTTGATTATAGCTGAGACATAGTTTCAGGTATACAACACAGCGATTCAACTTCTGTATATGTTATGCTGTGCTCAGCACAAATGTAGCTACCATCTTTTGCCATACAACCCTCTTACAATATTTATTAATTGTGGGGGGGAGAGCCTTTGAGTGTGGGGGAGGGGCAGAGAGTGAGGGAGAGAGAGAGACTCTCGAGCTGGCTCCACACCCAACATAGAGCTCAATCTCATAATCCTAAAATCATGATCTGAGCCGAAACCAAGACTTCCACGTTTAACCAACTAAGCCACATAAGTGCCCCTACAATATTATTAACTGTATTACCTATGCTGTGCCTTTTATTCCCATAACTTATTCATTCCATAACTGGAAGCCTGTATCTCCTACTTCCCTTCACTCGTTTTTCCTACCCTCCACCCCCTCCCTTTTGGCAGCCATTGGTTTGTTCTCTGTGTGTATAGATATGATTCTGCTTCTTGATTATTTATTTACTTGTTTTTTAGATTCCACATATGAGTAAAATCTTACAGTATCTGTCCTTCTCTTTCGGACTTAACTTAGCATAATACCCTCTAGGTCCATTCATGTTATCACAAATGGCAAGATCTCATCCTTTTTTGTGACTTGTAATATTCCTGTGTGTGTGTGTATTTGTGTATGTGTGTGTGTGTGTTTACCACATCTTCTTTATCCATTTGTCTATCAATGGACACTTAGGTTACTTCCGTATCTTGGTTATTGTAAATAATGCTGTAATAAACATAGAGCTGCATGTATCTTTTTTGAATTTTGTTTTGTTTTGTTTTGTTTTGTTTGGGTAAATACCCAGTAGTGTTATTACTGGATCATATATTTCTGTTTTTAATTTTTTTGAGGAAACTCCACACTGTTTTTCACAGTGGCTGCACCAGTTTACATTCCTACCAATAATGCACAATTTTCCCTTTTCTCCATATCCTCACCAACACTTATTTCTTGTCTTTTTGATTTTAGCCATTCTGATGGGTATAAGATGATATCTGGTTGTAGTTTTGATTTGCATTTCCCTGATAATTAGTGATGTTGAACATCTTTTCATGTGTCTGTTGGCCATCTGTATGTCTTTGGTAAGATGTCTTTTCAGGTCCTCTCTCCATTTCTTATTTTTATTTTTTATTCATTTTTTATTTTTAAAGATGTTATTTATTTATTTATCAGAGAGAAAGAGCATAAGCAGGTTGGGTGGCAGGTAGAGGAAGGAGCATGACCTAAGCCGAAGGCAGATGCTTAACCAACTGAACATCTCAGGCATCCAGCGCTGTCCATTTTTTAATCAGATTGTTTGGTTTTTTTGGTGGTGAGTTGTGTAACTTGTTTCATATTTTGGATCTTAATCTGTTATTGGCTGTATCATTTGCAAATATCTTCTGTTCAGAAGGTTGTCTTTTTATTTGTTGATGGTTTCCTTCACTGTGCAAAAGCTTTTTATTTGTTTTTTTTTTTTTTAAAGATTTCATTTCTTTATTTGAGAGAGAGTCAGAGAGGGAGAGAACAAGGAGGGAGGGGTCAGAGAGAGGAGCAGGGAGCCCAGCAGCTTTCCGGCTTGATCTGGGGACTCCAGGATAACGACCTGAGCCAAAGACCGACATTTAACTGACTGAGCCACATACGCACCCCAAAAGCTTTTTATATTGATGCAATCCCAGTAGTTTATTTTTGGTTTTTGTTTTCCTTTCCTGAGGAGACATAACTAGAAAAACGTTGTGATAGCTTATGTCAAAGAAATTATTCCCTATGATCTCTTCTACGAATTTTATGGTTTCAGGTCTCACACTTAGGTCTTTAATCCATTTTGAGTTTATTTTTGTGTGTGGTATGAGAAGGTGGTCCACCTTCATTCTTCTGCATGTGGCTGTCCAGTTTTCCCAACACCATTTGTTGAAGAGACTGTCTTCCCCCATTGGCATAGTCTTGTCTCCTTTGTTATATATTATTTGGCGATATATATGTGCGTTTCTTTCTTTTCCTAATTAATACTTGACTACCAAGAATAATCACTATTATGACCTGTTACATAGATAAATTTTGCTTGATTTTAAACATCATATAAATAGAATCATACAATGTAAACTGTTTTGTGTCTGAATTCTTTTACTCAACATTCTGAGATTCATCCACATTATATGACCAAGCTTTTTAAAGAAAAGGTTTTATGATTACTTCTCTATATTCTCAAATACAGAAATTAAAAGGGAGCTTTATGCCTCCTATCATTTAGTAACCAGTTAAGATTGTTACCTTTTGGGTGATGTGTATCAGTCATGTTTTACATTTTTACAAGAAATGTGTCCTAATATTTCTTTTTGGACAGTGGAATCGTTTGTCATTCAAATAAGCCTCCTTCTCCCATTTCTCTTCAGAAGGACAAATTCTTGAAAATGTAAATAGGATGGGGTATCTGAAGAGCAGCACAGAATAGCATTAGTAATCACAAAAATATTTTTCATAAATAGCTTCAGATCATGGTTATGTGGAATCATGTTGTCATAATTAAAGTCAGTTTCTCTCTGGCAAAAAAAGTTTCTCTCTGTACTTCGTTTTTCTAGAAATTGAAAATATAAACTAATCTTCATTAACTTTTTCATCCAATTCTTAAAAAATGAAATAAATGCCAGTCATCCTTAATATTTTTTGTTTTTCAACTATTGTATAAATTCCAGGTCCTTGAAAGTAAAGAGAAGTTGCTGAGTTCATTCTTGAAAATTTGTAATCTTTTTCCCCCAGTGTTATTCAGATAGCAGTAGTGGGAAAAGATGTTTTTTTTAGGTACTTGAAAATGTGTTGGAGGAAGAAAAAATAAAACTTGTTGTTTTATAAATGGCCTTTAATTTAAAATTTTTTTCCGTTGCTGATTACCTTGGTTATAGTTTAATTTGCCAGACAAAATGTAATGCAGCCACTGCATAATCTACAGAGGCTGTCAGGAGGGTGCTGGGAAGCAGTAGAAATGCCTTTGAAAGGGGCACCTGGGCTGCTCGTTGTTAAGCATCTACCTTCGGCTCAGGTCATGATCTGAGGGTTCTGGGATCAAGACTCTCATCTAGGTCTTTTCTCCATGGGAGTCTGCTTCCCCCTTTCCCACTCCCCCTGCTTGTGTTCCCTCTCTCGCTGTCTCTCTGTCAAATAATAAAATCTTTAAAAAAAAAAAAATGCCAATGCTTTAAGAAGTTTGGCACTGGGTTCCAAAATATAACCAAGTTTTGAAATGGACTTTACCATTCAAGATGAGCATTGTCACAACTACTTGACTGGGTTGGTTAAATAAGCTATGATTGGCATATTTTCAGCAAAAAACCACTTTCAAACAAATTTGTCTTTTAGAAGTCTGCAGCGTAAAAGATTTCATATATGGGAAATAGTTTTGTTCTCGATATTTGGGCTCTCCTTCAGGAAATAAAATTTGTTGTTAGTCCTAGTGTCTTTTCTAAATACAAGTTGTATATGTAAGGATACATGCATATATCAGACAAGGTAGGAGATCAGAGGTGCTCGCTGCAAGGCCTGAAAAGATACAACATAGATATTCCCTGGATTTATAGAAAGGGGCAAAGAAGCAAAATTCAAGGAAAAAACGAAACAAAATGGAATCAGGAGGGAGACAAACCATAAGAGACTCTTAATTAACTCACAAAACAAACTGAAGGTTGCTGGGGGGTGGGAGAGGATGGGATAGGGTGGTAGGGTTATGGCTATTGGGGAGGGTATGTGCTATGCTGAGTGCTATGAAATATGTAAGCTGATGATTCACAGACCTGTACCCCTGGGGCAAATAATACATTATATATTAATTAAAAAAATTTTTTTTAAAAGCAAAATGCATAGGAAGTTCATTTGTAGTTTTCTTTACTTTGGGGATAAGAAAGAAAAAAAACAAATGAAGATCATTTGATTAGGTGAGTAAAGCAACTTATTTCTAAATGCACAGTGGGATCTTCAGTTTGGTGCCATTTATCCAGCTCCTTCCTTATAAATAGAGAAGAACTATGTAGGTCTTACTTCTAGTCTAAAATTATTTCTAACAGGCATTCTGCTTTTCTAATACAAAATGACTTTATTATAATTTGAATAAAACACTCTCGTTTGCCATATCTCTTGAAAAATGCTTCTTTTGTGGCTTTATAAACTGAAAAAATAATTAAACATTAGGGGAGAATATAAACTCGTACATACTCTCCATCTCCTGATGTTCTTACAGTCCATTAATTGACATAGAAATGAAACAAGTACAAGGTCAAGAAGCAACTTAATTGAGCTGTGATACCATTTTATTGACCCTCTGAAGGGTAATAGTTCTTATATATGTGTCAGCTCAACTGATATAGATATCTGAATCTCCAGGAAACTTTTCGAAAATACTGTGCAGAATCCTGTGCCCTGTCTCCAAAATTCACACCAAAATTCTGAGACTTAGGACACTAGGAGACAGGAGGCTTGTGTTACCTCAATCTAAGGCAGATCCTTTGTAAATTTAAAGTTTGTTTCAATATTCTGATTAACTAAGTTGACACTTCTTTTGACTCATACTTGGAATAATGGATAATAATAAAGATTCAAGAATAGAATAAAATATAATCTCTCAGTGAATAATTTAAACTACCTGGTATTGAAAGAAAACTTTGTTTTCCTTCATAATGAAGCTCAAAAATAACCTTTTTTTTTGACTGGCAAAATGTAAATTGACAAATTATTGTCATAGCAGAGCAAGGCAGAAGGACACCTTTAAGACTGTGAACCTGTGGTAGAGTTGGAATTGTAAACAAATTCATTTTTTTCAAATACTGCAATTACGTCATTGTAATTGCTTTGTACCTGATCTTTAAGAAATTCAGGGATGGGCACCTGGGTGACTCAGTGGATTAAGCCTCTGCCTTTGGCTGAGGTCATGATTGGGGGGTCCTGGGATCGCGCCCCACATCGGGCTCTCTGCTCGGCAGGGAGCCTGCTTCCTCCTCTCTCTCTGCCTGCCTCTCTGCCTACTTGTGATCTCTCTCTCTCTGTCAAATAAAGAAATAAAATATTAAAAAAAGAAAGAAAGAAAGAAATTCAGGGACGCCTGGGTGGCTCAGTCAGTTAAGCGTCTGCCTTCAGCTCATGTCCTGATACCATGGTGCTGGAAGCACGTCCCACATTGGGCTCCTTGCTCAGCAGGGTGCCTGCTTCTGCCTCTGCTTGCTGTTCTCCCTGCTTGTGCTCACTCTCTTGATCTCTTTCTCTGACAAATAAATAAATAAAATCTTTTTTTAAAGATTTCATAGTCAAGCAGAGAAAGACAACTATCATATGATCTCCCTGATATGAGGAAGTGGTGATGCAACATGGAGGCTTAAGTGGGTAGAAGAATAAATGAAACAAGATGGGATTGGGAGGGAGACAAACCATAAGTGACTCTTAATCTCACAACAAACTGAGGGTTGCCGGGGGGAGGGGGTTTGGGAGAAGGGGGTGGGATTATGGACATTGGGGAGGGTATGTGATTTGGTGAGTGCTGTGAAGTGTGTAAACCTGGTGATTCACAGACCTGTACCCCTGGGGATAAAAATATATGTTTATAAAAAATAAAAAATTAAAAAAAAAAAAAGATTTCATAGTTAATATCCTTAAAACACTTCCATTCGAGAAGAAATGTATGAAAGCAGAATTACAAAAGCATTTTGTTCAGTATTTTGGTGTACGATTTTTAGGTGTGCAGTTTTTATTGATGAGTGCAAAGAAAGGCGAGGAACTTAATATATGAAGAGAATAAAGTACACAACTTCCTCAGAATATGATACGAATGAAAGAAGATGTGAAAGGAACTGCTGCTGTTTCTTTCATGCTTTTTGGATTGGGTGGCCAAGAAAGTTTGCTGAAGTAGAGAGCAAATTCATAGGGACATGGTTCCTTCTGTATTCATATTATCTAGCCGTATAAGCCCTGTTGCTTTTAATAATCATAACCAATTCAGTTTTACTAATATAGATTGCCTATACACCTCTTTTTAAAGTTCAGATCTCTTTGGTATTCTGTTAACAAGATGCACGGTTTGGAATTACCTCAAGAATCTTGCAAGTACATAAACAAAACAAAACTACTAGAAGCCTAATTGATCAGATGCCATAACAAGATTCCAGTGGCTGTGGTTTGGATAGGTGGCTTGCATGTGTTTAGTGTTTAAAAGTAAAAAAGAAAAAGAATGTGTATATTAGTGTGAATAAATGTCATCATGAAGAAAAAAAATGCCTTTTTTTTCCTATTGTAGTCAAGAAAAGCTCATAAAATATATCAATTTGGAGGGCATGTCTGCATAATTTCATTTTATCAGCATGCTATCACTTCTATTACAAATAAAAATTTTTAAAACTGTATGTTGATAACATAGTTGATATGTGTACATCCCAGATAAACATCTTCATCTAATAATTTATGTCATACCTAAACACAATCACTAGGTACAGTAAAACACCAATTTCACATGAATAGTTAGTAAGTACAAACTGGATTATTATAAAATTATAAACTAGTTTTTATAAATTTGGTAACATTGCTAACTAGGAATACAATATAATAAATAGAACACTTATAGAAGGTACATTCCCCCCAAGGAATTAAAGAAAAAAATAATATTTTAGGATACTTAATACTTTAAATTATCCATATTTCTAATATGACTTTTAGATACTAGATGTCAAAAAGTTCCTAAAAATCTAATTTGATCTATTCTTCTGAAATTTACAGTACCTGTTATATATCGTATGCTCCTTATGTTCCATTCCATGTGGGGGGGAGCTAAGTAGGAGATTGAGGATGAACTTAAATACAGTGAGTTTTCTTAGATGTACTGTCTACATGTGGTATTTTCAAAGAAAAGACATTAAATAGTAATAGCAACCACTGTTGTCTGTGCGCTGCCAAAGAAAGCGTAATAGCCCCTACTTTTTTATTGTACTTACTGTGTGCCAGGAACAGTTCCAAGGGCTTTTTCCATGAATCCTCACAACAACCTTACCTATTCAGATGAGGAAGTCGAGGCAAAGAGAGGCTAGGTAACTTATTTAAGATCACAGTATAAGCTATAAAAGTCAAACCTAGGATATTAACCCAGGGATGCTGGCATCCGTCTGAAGTCCTAATCATTATACTATACTTCCTCTCTCTCTCTCTCTCTCTCTCTCTCTCTCTTTAATTTTTAAAGATTTATTTATTTAAGAGTGAGAAATAGATGTCTCAATTCCAATTATTTACACTTTTTTTTTTCAAAATAGGATTGCTATTTTATTCTGATCCATGTCAGAGAAACTGAAGTTTTAAACCAGTAGTAACAATTTATGAGGAATCAACAAATTTTGAATTGGGAATCGATCTGTAGCATAGCCTATAATTCCCAGTGAATCTTAAATAATTTATCACAAAGTTTTACTAATCAAGTAAAAGTTCAAACATTCTGAACCGATTTTTTTATGCATTGTTATACCAGATGATTTATTTAACACTATATATGTTTGTATATACACACAAACTGAATTTTTGAGAATTGTGTATTAAGAGTGACTTCATCAAATTTTTTGGAGTTTGGAACAGTGGCCACTGCATAAATTTTTGACAAGCACTTTAATAGAACATATGGAATAGGAGGACTGCAATTTCTGTATATATACTTAAATAGGCAAAGGGAATATATCAGGCCAAAATGATGTCATTGTTCTAAATCTTTAGATGATTCCTGTTTAGTTCTCTTATTGTGTTTGTTACCAGTCATGGTCATTGCCCTAATCTTTATACCCTAATTGGAAGGCCAAAAAATAAAATGAAGGAGACAATAAAAAGTAAACTCTTTTGGGGGAAAAACAGTATGGTGGGCACCTGGTGGCTGTCGGTTAAGCATCTGACTCCTGATTTTGCCTCAGGTCATGATCTCAGGGTTGTGAGATGGGGCCCCATGTCAGGGTCCATGAACAGCTTGGAGTCTGCTTGAGATTCTCTCTTTCCTTCTCTCTGTACCTCCCCTTCTACCCTTCCCCTCACTTGTACTCACCCACAGGTCTGTACTCTCTCCCAAATAAATAAACTGAATCTTTTTTAAAAAATTAATTTTAATGAAAGCATGGCTATGGGACTTATTTTAAGGGAACATTGGAAAGAAGCTCTGAGTAAGATATTTCTTTGCATATCAGACTTTTGCTTATTTCTAACTTTGCCTCTCGCCACTTGTTTAAGCAACTTTTTCTGTGGAATGTTGGTAAAAGTCTATAAATAGAATCATTTGACTACTGGAATCAGTTCACATCTGATTTACTGTTTCATAATAATAACATTCTTGAGGATAATCATCACACAAGTAAAACACAGGACATCAAATTACAAGCTTCTGGAATTCCATTTTTAAGTATTCTTTTGTTAGCATTCTGTGAAGGATTTTGCATGTATTTGCTTTAAATTCTTTCCTTGTGGTTAGACAAGGACAGTGAATTATACTGATTTGAACCACTACTCTAAATTTCCTCACTTGTAGGTTTGCATAACCCTTTACAACTATTGAAAAATATATTTTGTGGTTTGACTGTTCTCTAAAGAATCTAATACTAAATGTTGTACGTGTGTGTTTTGGGTATTTGACAGCAGTGTAGTTTGTTGTTGCAGCTGCTTTAGCTCTATTACCAGACCTTTAAAAATCACATTTGAAAACAATGAAAATATCTGTCATTTCTTTATGTGTGTGTGTTTTCTAATAAGTGAAAATATGACCCACCTTGGTGATTTTGTTTCTCACTGCTCTCTACCATTTCTCTGCCCAAAGATCTTGCTGTTCCTTGTACAAACTTAATAATTTCCTGACCACATGTCTTTGCTTTGGCTGTTTCTTTTCTTGAAATCTCCCTCTTAACCATGAACCATGGTCAAATCTTACTCGCATTAAAGGGCCACATATAAAAAAAAGAAATTAATTCTTTCTTCATTGTAGTTGAAGTAATTATGCTGTCCTCTAAACTCCCTTTTGTGGTTTTTTTTTTCTCTCTTAGATACCTTATGCTTTCTATCTTGTATTTATTCATAAATACACTTTATCTCCCCAGTGGTACTGTAGGCTCTCTAAGCAAATGACTTGTCATGTTGGGAAGGTTGTGTTTAAATATGAATACTGTTTATAATAATGGTATACCTTAGATATTGGTAAAAACAAACAAACACAAACCTGTTGTATAAAGTACAATTTGAAAGATAAAAGGTCTTGCCAGAGGACCAATAGTTTTGCTGACCTTGGTTGTGCTGGTAAATAAATCTCTTAATATTGTAGTGCTAAGCAATTATGGATTACCTTCACCTTCACAGTTTCTGTTCTGTGCTACCCTGTCAAGGATGGGGTAGGGTTAGTCTGTGGCCTCGAATGAGGAAGAGAAGTATAGCAAGCTCTTTTCTGGTCTAAGTGGACACTAGCACCCAATATGGCAAGACAGGACATAGGCTTTAGATGTCTGAGTAGTATTTATGCCTTTCCATTAGCGGTGATTTCCTATTATTTATAAATTCAAGTGGTAACAAGTATACAAAAAAATCATAATACTATCCCCAAATAAGACTGACAGGAATCAGAAATGAGTGTTAAAACCCTAGCCTCCTCTCTTAGATTTAGGATTAGATACTGGGGAACGGCATAGAAAGGCTAATAAAAAGAATCATTTAAAATAGTGGGGGTGGAGATTGGCAGTGATGAGAGAAAGAAGTGTGAGAGGGAGATTATAGCACCATGCGTGCACAGATGCCCAAGAGAAGAACAACCTGCGGGAAAAAACTGACAAGGAGCCATTAGTCTTAATGTTGGAGTATGTCTTTACATTAAGGGTATGGTCCTTGCCCTTGATTTCTTTTCTAATCTGAACTCATTTTTTGCTGAGCTCATCCAGGCACAAGACTTTGAATACCGTCTATTAGGCCATTGACCCCCCAAATGTATCTCCAGTTCAGACCTTCTGCCCAAATTGCAACCCACCTGCCTACTGATACCCCAATTTGAATATCTAATAGTTACCTTAAACATAGTAGGTCCCAAAGTAAAGTTCTGATTCCTACCAACACCTCCCAACCCCTACTTCAGCAACCTGTGCTCTAACTCAGTTGAAGACACTCCATCCTTCCCATTACTGAGACCAAAATCTTGGAGTCGTCCTGATTCTTCTCATTCTCTTGCTTCACATCCAGTTTTTCAGGAATTCTGTTGTCGCTACCTCTAGAATCCATTCGGGTCCCAACAGGTTGCCACCACTCCTACTACCACTATGTGGTTCCAGACCGTCATCATCTCATACCAGATATTAGTTAGTAGGTGGCCTTCCTTATTGGTCTCCTAATGTTTGCTCCGTTTTATTGCTAATTTGAAAGGAATTGATTGTAGACAGTTTTATAATATCTGTGACATGGGAAATAACGATATTTCGAATAGGATTGTTAGTCAAGGAAAATATTATTCTGCCCTGTTTGAGTTCTCTTTCATCAGACTGTGTAATATTTATGCATGAAATACCCAAGAAGAAGCTTCTAACAGAAAATGTGTAAAGTGGCTATGAGAGACAATATACTTAGCCTTTACTAGCTGTGATGACTCATTAAAACATATTTTACCATAAGAATTGCGGGCCATGTTTTTAAGCTGCCTGATGTGTGATCGGGTGGGACTATAAGGACCACTAGTCTGTGACTCAGCTTCAATGTAACAGGAGATGTGCTCACTGATGAAAGGATACATTCAAACTTGTTTTTCTTCCTTGACACAATTACTAAAGACGTGTTTCAGATTCATAAAAAAACAGGAGAACATATAATTGTCTTTTTAATCTTCAGAAAAGGAATGAATTTTAATAGTTTATTTTTTATTAACGTAAGTCAAATTCTGGTTAAAAAGTCAGAAAGGATCAATAATTCCATTCTAATAAGAGTTGTTTTCAGGAAAGCATAGATACTGTAGTATGTTTAACAAATTGTGCCTTAGACTTTGGTCAGTTTCTTAGACATAGAGAGGTATCAGTACAGCTTGTTGGGCTGAGAAATAGTGGCACCAGCAGTCACAGACCTTTTGTGACTCCCCTCTAGCAGTTTCTTGAGTCCATAATCCAGGTCATGTAGCAGTTACCTTAAAACATAGATTAGTTTCCTTTTGCAATGGGAGGACAAAATAAATTACCTCTAATAAGTCTATTTTGTTGAGTCTAATGTATACTTTTACTTTTGCAAGCAGGCCTGCTGAAATTGAAGGAGAGAGAGAGAGTTGTTGTTTTGTTTTGTTTTTGATACTCTCTTAAACATGTGCTGTTAGGCACCCATACATGCAAACATTAAAACAAAAAAATGTTAGAGACCCCAATGATCACATTTGGTAGTACAGAAGCTATCTGAAATTCTGGTAAAATAATGAACAAATGCAAACAAGACAAATCTGAATTCAGACAAATACCTATTTGGTGCCAAACGAAAGACATTCTCTAGAGTTGAAACCTTACTAAGTTCAAATCTGATAAATTATCAAAGGAATTATTTTCTGTGTTTCAGAACACGATAGTCTAAATGAGGAAATCTTAACATAGGGTCCATAAGTGGTCTGTAAGGAGATCCTTGAATCTCTTTTGTATGCAGTTTTATAGTTTTCTATATCCTCAAAAAAAGAGAGACCATATTTTTCACCAAATCCTCAAAAGAATCCATGATTCCCCCTTCCCAAAGTTTAAGGAACCACTTGATCCTTATGCTCATCTGTATCACTGTGGTCAAGTTTTTGAACCAAATTTAATTCTTATGACTGACAGTGAAAATTTTCTATTTCTGCTCTCCAAATTTTACCATCTAAGTTTTAAAAGGTTAAGCCAAATCAAGGTGATGTTGTTAATAATGCTAGCAATCATGAAACCCATTCTCTTTGTAGCATGTTGCTTTGGTGTATGCTAACATGTTAACATAAATATAAGTTGGGATAGTCATTTAAATGATCTATACTGCAATTAAAATTCTAAGCAGGGTTTGTTGTTTTTGTTTTTTTCCTTTTTATTCTGTATGATTACAAACCAGTAAGCATAGCTGATCCTGCTGCCCTTGGTTTCATCATTTCTCCGTGGTCTCTGCTGTTGCTGCCATCCGGTAGTGTGTCGTTTACAGATGAAAATATTTCCGATCAGGACCTTCGTGCATTCACCGCACCAGAGGTTCTTCAGAATCAGTCACTGACTTCTCTTTCAGATGTTGAAAAGGTAATTCTTAAATATTCTTGCTTGATTTTTTTGTTTTTGTTTTTGTTTTTTGTTTTTTTAGTGGAGTAGGAAATGTAAAAGGCACTGAGCTACCCTACCTTAACCCTCTGAAAAAACAGCCATTGAATTTTAAATGATTATGTATTCAAGAAGTTCACATTATTTTGTGTAAGAATCCAAAGTAGTTTTATAAAAATTTATGGATTGAAGAAAACATTTTTAAAATGTGAGCTGTAATTAATTCATGTTTAAAGATATTTATTAAATGCCTGCTGTGTATAAAGAACTGTGCTTGTGAGAAAAATGCAAAAATAACTATAAATTGATCCTGATCAGCATACCTGGGTGGCTCAGTCAGTTAAGCATCCGACTCTTAATCTTCGCTCAATATCCAGGTCATGAGTTCAGGCTCTGTACTGGGCTCTGCACTGATTGTAGAGCCTACTTAAAAAAAAGAAGAAGAAGAAGAAAATTGATCCTGATTAATGTGTATAAAACAATCTGTAACATATGGATTGAAATAAATGCTGTATACAGGGGTAGAGTATATTAAGATGCTGGAGAACAGCAATTTTTAGCTTAGAATGATAATTACAGAAAAGGTAGCATTTGTATTGGACTATGAAGAGTGATTAGAATTTAGAAAAGTAAAAATAGGTAGAAATGAGCATTACACTCAAGGTTATTACTACATGCAATGATAAGAGGTAAGAAATTGCCCACTGTAAAAGGGAAATATTTAGTTAGATCAGTTAGGCTAGGAAGGCTGTGGATAAAAAGAAGGAAGCTATTTGATCAGAATAGAGAAAACTTTGAATGTCAGACCCTGAGACTTTCTTCTGAGTCAAATTTTTAGGACACTGACATAGTGTGATTTGTGATTTTAGAGGGTATGTTTGACAAAAGTGGATAACTAGGTAAGATGAAAGATTGTATAGGAATTGTATTATATAGGAATCTGTGCAATATATAGAATCTGTACTGCACACACAAATAAGAGAATGTGTAGGAACTGAACTGTATAGAAATCTAACTGAGGTGTTTTAATAATCTGGGGGGAAGAACTAAAAATCAAGTCATGCCTTGGGAATGTAAAGGCATGGATGAAGGGGATACAGTGGAAGTGGAGCTGGCAGTTTGAGAGTTCATTTGATGGAACAATTAAGGAAAATTTATGAGAGATATATGCAGTCTGAGGATGGCAATACCATTGACATCAGATCTAATCAGGCTGTGAAAAAAATAGATAGCGTGCAACTCACTGTGGTAATTTAAATATGGAACTTGGAGAATTCAGAATTGGGTATGAATATCATTTCCCATACATTATTCCACATTCAGTGTAAAAATTAACCTAATATTTTCTAACAGTAAAATTATTAAATGAAAAAGTATGTGCATTTTACTTGAAGGAGTTATTTATTTGAGAGAGCAGGAGCCAGAGGAGGGGCAAAGGGAGAGAATCATCAAAGAGACATCCCGCCGTGCAGAGAGCCCATCACAAGGCACAATTCCAGGACCCTGAGATCATGACCTGAGCCAAAGGCAGACATTTGACTGACTGAGCCACCCAGGGGCCCCAGGATCTCTAAATCTTAATTGAGGTTCAAGATATTTACAAACCAATGAAATAGCATATTGAGTTTTGCATGTCTGAGCACTTTTGAAGAACAGTGTCCACTTGAGAGACTTTATCAGTCTCTCAAGTGGATCTGGTGACCTCAGAAAAATGAAGAAAAACTGCAATAAAGCCATGCCTGTCTTACTTTTAAAAATTTCTATTGAATTTCACTAGGGTTTTTTCCTAATTATGAAAAGTTTTGCACAGGTGTTCATGAATTCTTTAAAGTATTGAAAATCCACAATAAAAGAAAAAAGTGCTTACTAGAAATTTCAGGTGTACAAGTGCTTTTCATTTGCTGAAGGCTTTCCCATTTTGCCCCATGATGTCAAGATACCCAAACTAACTAGTAAACTGTCCTGTGTTTCGGTACTGTTAGAGCACATGTTTGGGAAAGTGATTTGACACTTATCTATTACTAGGCTAAGTACTTAGGAGTGGGGATGGATGGGTGTGGGATTGTTGCCATTACTATGTTAAAATACAGTTGATTTCTTTTTTGTTTGTTTTTTCAAGCGGTTGCACAAATTTATTTCTTATTTATTTTTACAAATTTAAATTTACATTAGGAATGTGTCAGAATTCAATTTGCTTTGCATCCTTTTCAACAATTGGTTGAAATACTGCCATGTTAATCATCAAGGAAATGCAAATATATATGCAATGAATTTTTACTGTATATTATATATAAATAAATGTAAGTGCATTTCCTTGATGATCAGTGTATCTTTTCATATGCTCAGTAGCCACTCAAATATTCTTTTTTTAAAATTTTAGTTTATTTTTTTAATTTAATTTTATTTTTTTTCAGTGTTCCAAGATTTATTGTTTATGCACCATACTCAGTGCTCCATGCAATATGTGCCCTCCTTAATACAGACCACCAGGCTCACCCAACCCCCCACCCCTCTCCCCTCCAAAACCCTCAGTTTATTCACAAATGACACTACAGACAAAGGGCTGATATCCAAGATCTATAAAGAACTCCTCAAACTCAACACACACAAAACAGATAATTGTGCAAAAACACAGGCAGTAGAGTTGATTTCTTAGTGCATCTAATTGGAACTCCTAGTTTACTCATGCTTCAGTGTAATTCTAAGTGTAAAGAAAATCAAAGGCAATTTTCTTGATCCATTCCTGTTTGCAATATAAATATAAGCAAAGGTCAGAGGAATAGTCCTATATTCTAGTATTCTTTTTTTGGTGGGAGTGGGGTGCAAAAGAACATATATCTATTTGACGACTAATGGCCAATAAATTCATGGAAACTAATTTGATATTGTTAGAATGGAAATTAAAATTAAAAATCACCATTCTACTATTCTGATTTTAATAGGGAAGGGGTGTACTGAAAAACAGAATGGTAATACAGACCACCAGTCATGCATTTCATGACTTCTATGAGTTAAGGATATGTCATTAACTAGCATTCAATACATGCTTACTGTTATTTTTAAAAATAATATTCAATGCCTAGCACAGTATTGTGAATAATAATGAGTACTTAATAAGACCTTGATGCATAAAAATGTTCTCTTTATTCAATGGAACTTGTTTGGAAACTATATATGTTTGGAAAAAAATTTACTTCAGTACCAGCTCTATAAATAGGCACTTTCATTTATTTGCCTTAAAATTTTACTTTTCAAGATAACATGCCTCTTTAAAACTACACAGGTTTATACAGGTCACACTAAGCTTTTGATCCTCTGGCTTTTCTGTTTTACTTGGTAATTGTTCACTTCCTGCTTGCATAGCACATGATGTACTTAATTGGGCAGTTCTTTTGAAATCAGTTTGATGGGATTGGAACCTGAATCAAATTCTTGTTTTGATTTGTCTTCAAGAATATTGATATGCCCCAGGGATTTGTACTATATCCCTGATAAACCAAAGGAATCTTCATTTTTAAGTATTCATTTCCACCAACTTGCTATCTAAATGTCAGAAAATATGGTTGTTACTATCTTTGTGCTTCTTGAATATCAAGGGTCATTTTTGTAAGAACAATACTGGACTTCTCCAACCTTAGCAGTAGCCTCAACTGAACTTGTCAAAAAAATACCTGGGGCACCTGGCTGGCTCAGTCCGTGGAGCATGTGACTCTTGATCTCACAGCTCTAAATACAAGCTCCACATGGAGTGTAGAGATTACTTAAAAATAAAATCTTTAAAAAAAAAAAAAAAGACCAAATTCCCTTATGTATATTATAATTTATGTAGTTTATATTAAATCTTATTAATGCATCCTTTCCCCCCTCCTTCCCATTTGTCTATTCATTCATCCATAAATTTGACAAGTATACTTGTTACATGATGGGCACTATGCAGATCACTAAAAAGCAAACAAACCCCAGGACTGTCTAGTACCAGAGTCTAATATGAAGTAAAATCATTAATTTGAACATTTTAATTGCTGGGGTTGTGGAGATAATCTATGTCACACCCACTAGGATGGCTACCAACAAAAGAACAAAAAATAGCAAGTGTTATCAAGGATGCAGAGACAACAGAACTTCTATGCACTGATTTTAGTTATGTAAAATGGTGTGACCATTATGGAAAACAGTATGGACATCCATTGTGATTCCTATGTAATCCAACAATCTAATTTCTGGTTGTATATCCAAAAGAATTCAAAGCAAGATCTTGAAGAGATAGTTGCCTACCCACAGTCATTGCAGCATTATTCTTAATACCCCAGAAGAGGCAACTGAAATGTTCATTGATGGATGAAGAAAATGTGGCATACACACCCAACAGAATATTATGCGGCCTCTAAAAAGAAGGAAATCCTATCACATGCTACAACATGGGTGACCCTTTGGACGTTATGCTCAGCAAATAAGCCAGTCACACAAAGACAAATACCATATGATTATACTCCTGTGACATATCTAAAGTAGACAGACCATAGAAACAGAAAGTAGAAATGTGATTACCCAGGGCTGGTGAGAGAGGGATGGAGAAATTTGTGTTTAGTAGATACAAAGTTACAATTTTGCAAGATGAAGAAGTTTGAGAGTTCTGGTATACAACAGTATAAATATAACTTGTCCAGTCTGTTCTTTAAACTATAGTCAGTACATTTTTTTAAACCCCATGTCTGATCTTATCTTTTTGCTGCTTAAAATTATTCAGATTCTCTGTTTCCCTTGAATAAACTCTAGACTCTGTACCATGGCCTTTGAGTGTGTACTGTGCAAGCCTTCCCTCTGAGCACACCTTTTCCCAAGCTCTATTATGCTTCAGTCATTCTGGACTTCAATGTCTTGGATGTGCTAAGTGCTTTATTTTTTTCTTAGCCTTTGCAATTCCTTTCCTTCAGCCTCCAATACTCTTTCATGCCATTTCAGCTCTTGTCTCATCCCCTCATTGCCTGGCTAACTTTTCCTGTAGATCTAAAGCTTTCTTTTACCCTAATTGTACTCTCTGTATACTGTCTTGTATACATCGTGTCATCTTGTCTTGTTTACTATAGCAGAAGGTTTGAGATGGAAGGGACCCTGCCTGTCCTACTCATTGTTACTTCCCTTCTGCTCTACACTGGTGGTTCTCAAAGTGTTGTGCTCAACTAGCAGTATCAGCATCATATGGGAACCTGTTAGAAAAGCAAGTTCTCGGGCTCCACACCAGATCTACTAAATCAGAGATCCTAGACGTAGGACCCTGTGTCTATGTTTTACCAGATGATACTGATCTGTGTTGAAGCTGGAGAACTTTTGGTCTACGCCATATATGCCACTTAGTGGCCCTGAAAATTTGTTGAATGAGTAGAAACAACTCAGGATTTTTTTTCACCCAAAGCTATTTATGCTTTGTTGCTATTAAATGCATAGCCACAAAGTGCCAAGGGGTTTTGCTAAAAGGAACTATGTAGCACACATAAAGCAGCTCTTAATTCTTCACAGAGATCACTAGGTGGGTGGTATCTGCATATCAGACTGCAGTATCTTACCCAGTGACTTATTCAGTTAGGTCAGTTAGCTAAGTCTTCAAAGACTTAACATCTCCTCTTTAGAGAATGGATGTAGAGGTGGAAGAACACCCTCCATCTCTGAGCCTTCTCAGTGATGACTGTTTTCATTATTATCCCATTTTATTTTTCAACAAATATTTATCAAGTATGGGTTCTGAGTAAAATTTCTGGCTTTGTCACTTGAAAGATGTGTGACCCCATGCAATTTGTTTACCTTTCTATGGCTCAGGTGACTTATATGTAAAGGGATAATGATACTACTTGCCTCATAGGGTTATTAGAAAGTTAAATAATACCTATAAGTTACTTAGAACAATACCCAGCACAGAGTAAACACCCACTAAATATTTCCGGTATATGTCAAGTGCTGTTCTAGGTCCTGGGATAGGGTAATAAGTAGGACAAATTCCTTCCACTTATGGAGTTTACATTCCAGTCCATTATAACTATAAAAACAAATGAGGTATATTAACTAGCTCACTCAAGTGTCCTCTTACCCATGTCACATTTTCATTGTATCTTTATCTCTGGCTCCTCCCTTTTCACATATCTACTTAATTGCCTGAATAAGTCCACTTTCCAAGTGTGACAGTTCTAGTCCTTTTCAACTCCCAAGGCCTGGTAACCAGGAGAATTAATGTTTCAGTTCGAGTCTAAAGGCGAGAAAAAAGTTGATGTCCTCATTCAAATGCAGTCACACAGAAAGGTAGTTTTTGTTCCTCAGGAATGGGTAAACCATTTTGTTCTACTCAGGCCTTCAAATGATTGGATGAGGCCCACCCACATTAGAGAGCAATCTACCTTATCAGTCTACTTAAATTAAGTGTTCATTTCATCCAAAAACTCTCACAAAAATTCCCAGAGTAATGTTTGACCAACTGTCTAGGCATCCTGTGGCCCAGTCACATTGACATACAGAATTAATCATTATACTATATACATAGATGATCATCAAGTATATGATTTTATAACCTTGTTTTAAGAATTGTGCTACTAATTTTATATAGTCATGTATATAAATTATTAAAATATAATAACTCATTTAGCATACTGAGCAATAAATACAATAAAGAATCTTAAGCACTTGAGAATCACAAATCAATATGAATATGTTAAGAGAAATATATTTGAATATATAATTAGTTATTTATGCTAAAGCCATGAAAAGTATTTTTCATATATGAGGCCCTTTGAAAAGGTGTTCACATATGAGGTTCTTTAAAAAGAATCAGAACAGAAATATACAAATAGCCTGCACTATGCTATGTATATGTCATGAAGTTTGGCAGGCATATATTGAATTTATACTATATACAAATTCTATGTTAGTTGCTAAGAGGTATTATAAGATATGTAAAAAAGACTTCCTCAAGGAATACAAACATGGACACATCTTAACTATATTATAGGCAATATTAGTTAACTGTTTCATTAGAGATGCAAGTGAAATATAACTACATGAAAGAGAATGCTTTATCCTGTTTGGGAAAATTTATATTGTATACATCTCTAGACCATCAGTAATGTGTAGGAATTTTATTGTCAAATGAAGAAAGAAAGAACTTTGAAAAATTGAGAAACAGAAGGATTATTTTGGCAACAGAAAATTAAGTGGTGCTGAAATGTTTAGGTTATGATAGGTGAAGGAGTAATAACAGAAGGAAGACTTATAAATCTATCTAGAAAAAGGAGGTAGAAGCAAGTTAGAGTGAGCCCTGTTTCTCATTATAAAGAATTGGGATTTTTTTTAAATTGGGAGCAATGAAAATATTTGAAAAGAGGAACAACTTTTGTACTCTGAGATTTAGAATCATTTAGGAGACAACGTTGGAGTAGGTTAAAGGGCTATGAAATTGTAAAAAGGAAAACCCAGTTTTATTTGTGCATACCTTGCCTGTTTCTAAAGAGAATTTGAGAGAGCTTAGAGAGTTAAAAAATAAATGTGAGAAAATAAGACCAAAGTGAAAATAAAGGCAAGAAAATAAGATGGTGCTGGAGTAAGACTGGTACAAAAAAATTGCACATAGTAAGATTATGCAATATTGATAGAGATGGGCTAAAAGGTTAGCTCTGAATTTCTTAACAGGAGGAAAAATGGGAAATGATTATTTATAAGATTAACTGTCCTCACTTTCATCTCACTTCCTGTTTCACAGGAAAGAAGTAGAAGCAGTCAGGAGAAACTTCTCCCAGGATACCACTACCAGATTACTCACATAAATTCCCATCTTCTCTGTCTCCTTAGTGTAGATGAACCATCCGTCCATTTGTTCTTTCGCTTCCACTCCTCCCACTTACTGAACAATCTTCTCCCAACAACCTCTGCTCTCTCCTGCAATTCCAGTTTTCTGGGTTGAATCACTCCTATGAGCATAAAAATGTGCTATTATTTTTCTAAACTTAAGAAGCATACAAACAATGCAAAAATATCTTTTTTCACCCAGCTTCTTTCTCCTCCATTACTCCATTCTTTCTTAGTAAGAAAAATGCAAATCAAAACTTCAGTGAAAAGAAAAAAACCTTTCATGAGTTTTTTTTCTCTTTCTACATTGGCAAAAATCAGATCTTTGTAGCATATTCTATAGACAAGGCTTGTGAAAAAAATCTCTTACATGTTGCCGGCAGAAATGTAAAATAGGTTTTTTACATCCCCACCTTCTGGTAGGGAAATCCAACAATGTGTATCAAACTACAGATGACTTACTCTTCAATACATAATCTCAGAGAATCAGTTCAAGAGATTGGAGAGAAATAGCTGCATATACAAAATGACATCACATATATCTCTTGTTAAATTAAAAATGCAAGTGTGGTGTAATTTTTAAAGCTTCTGACATTTATAAAAATATATATTTGTGGGGCACCTGGCTGGCTCAGTCTATAAAGCATGCAAGTCTTGATCTTGGGCTAATGAGTTCAAGGCCCATATTTGGCATAGAGATTACTTAGTTTAAAAGAGGGGCGGGGGACAAAGTCTATTTGCATGAGTTTGCATAAAGAAGCTTAAGTAAGAAGTAACAAAAATTACTCCTAGATGATAGGCTGGGGAATTATGGGGAAAAATCTGTTGTGATAATTTCCATTCTTTTCTATTTTAAGCTGTCACATTTACATAGAATATGAAATGATGATTTTTCTCAAATCATGTGTTATACTTTATCTGGGACCAAAAAAAGTCATGAATATAGAGTACTCATTAAATCGTGTTTTTTAGTACTTGGTAAAGTTTTATTTCACCATAAAATGATTTTTTAAATTCTGTTCCTAGATCCATATTTATTCTCTTGGAATGACTTTGTACTGGGGGGCTGATCACGAAGTGCCTCAGAGCCAAGTAAGTCAAATTGTCACATCTGTACATCTTTTTAGAAAGCTCTTCCTTATATTTTTATGTTCTACAGCATATTATGAGGCATACCAGCATTTCTGTGCTATTTGTTCACATTAATAATGTCATACTCTCAATTAAATTATAAAGTACTAAAGGCACTATTGTTCTCAGAATGTTCTTAGAATTATAGCAGTTACTATCTACATACAATTTAGTCTGTGAAATGTAGTGGCCTCTTCAAAAATTATAGCAAGAGAAATGGGAGTCCACTGCTTTTCTAATGTAATGACTGATAAGAGGGATTCTAAATGTTGATGATTCGTTCTTGAACTAAAGTGATAATGCTTTTTGATGCAGACACATAGGAATAGTAGTTCTAACTATGTCTTGAAATTCAGTTTATACTTACTACATTTTTTAAATTGATGCTTCAAAATCATACTTCACTAAGCCTATGGCAACAGACACCGACATTAAAGCAACACTTTCTGAAGTTTTGGGTTCTGATGACCTTTGGGCTGTTTCTAGTTCTTATTTTCTAAAATAAGAGATTCCTGAAGACCTAATGTAAAAATAATAATAACTTGAAGTTGAAAATTTAAAAATAGCTATATTTCATCAAAGCAAAGATGTAACATACAGAATTGGGTTTTATTTTAGGCATGTAGAAGTCAAAACCTAAAATAACTAAGTATAAAGGTTGTTTTGGTCTGTTTTATCAAATTAAGAAGTAATAGGCATTTTAGGCTTTTAGTCTAAAATTCAGACATCCTAAGATCCATGAGAGATGAATGACATCTTCAACTTGGTTTGGTCTCATTTTGTATCATGAAAAATACTGTGATTTGCTCTCCTCAGTTCCAAGTTTATAGATATAGGTGAAAAAATTAAATTACTACTAATATTGGTGTCCTATATTGTACAACCTAACTTAGTGTAAAATGTGACCACAGCCTATGATTAATAATTTATACTTTAAAGAGAGCCAAAAATTAAGTAAATATCAATAATGTATAAATTAGAATGGAAGTATAAACTTTAACTTATATCTTGCTTTCAGAAATCACAATCATTTTACAAATATGTAATACCATTTCAGAAGTATTAAGCCCCTGTCTTGTGTCGGACATTGTACTAGACACTTGGAATGTAATGGCCCATGCCTGTGGGGTACATCTATGAGTACAGGCATCAAAATAGCCAATTATAACAGTGTGTGAATGCTATGGTAGGGAAATGGGGGTTGCTGTGGAAAACCAGAGTTGGAGCCTCTAACTATGCTTAGAGGGTTAGGATGAGTTTACTGAAGGGTATTGCATCCAAGCTGAGATCTAAAGGATGACATAATACCCAAATGGATGAGAAGTGGA
Source organism: Mustela putorius furo (assembly GCF_011764305.1). NCBI lineage: Eukaryota > Metazoa > Chordata > Mammalia > Carnivora > Mustelidae > Mustela > Mustela putorius. The sequence goes on along the minus strand of NW_025421367.1, from coordinate 4,519,718 downwards.
AAGGAGGGTCACAGGAAGAGCATGCTTCATCAGAATGGTTGTACCAGTTTAAACTCCCACCAACAATGCTTTTCTCTTATCAGTACTTCAAATTATCAGTCTTTTTCTTTTTAGCCTTTCTGTCGAGTTGTGTAGTGGCTTCTTTTTTGGTTTTAATTGCATTTTTTAGTATACTTATTGGACATTTGGATAGAATATTCTACAAATATGTCAACTAATTAAAAAATCTTATATTACACTTTCTCTGTTTCACCAGCGTAAAGAGAACTTATATATAAATGATATTAAGTCATTGTAGTACTTGAAATCTAAGTTATCATCAGTGTCAAATTATATTGAATATATTACATGTTTTTGATTGTTAGGAAACCATTTATTCATTCAAAATGTGAGTACACATTTGCATTCACGTAACTGCTTACAAAAACACTTGAATAACTGAGGAATTCCATTTCTTTATCATACAAAAAAACAAAAAAACACTGAGTTTTCTGTAATACTTCCTATCTTAGGAGAGTTATGTTAACCATCTTCTGCTAATAATTTTTTTGAGTTATGAAAAGGTAAAATATATATGCTGCTAGACAAGAAGCTCCTTTCCTTCAAGTATTTGAAGTATGTTTGGTCTCGTTCCTCTGACTCCTGAAATAGCTTGTCTCGTGCTAGAGAAGATTTACACACACTTTTCAAAGTGGCTTTTCCTTTCTTTATATTCAGCCTATCAAGCTTGGAGACCATCTCAACAGCATCCTGCTTGGAATGTGTGAAGACGTTATTTATGCTCGAGTTTCTGTTCGGACTGTTCTGGATGCTTGCAGTGCCCACATCAGAAATAGCAATTGTGCACCTTCATTTTCCTATGTGAAGCAGTTGGTAAAACTGGTTTTGGGAAATCTTTCTGGGGTAAGCTACAGTTTCAGCTGGCACATATAGTCATATTTTAAAATTTAGCAAAACTATTTTAAAGATACGGTAGGCAGCATTTTCTCAAGGAAGACTAGGAACAATACATTAAATTCCTTGTTCTAATGTTAATTGTTCACTTGAAACAGGACTTAAAATTTAGAAGCCCAGTGTAATAACTTAATCTCTTAGATTTTATGAGAATTTGCCCTTTTTTAGAACATTTTAGAGCTGAAAATGTCTGCTCTTGCCTCCTTTCTTTTTTTTTTTATTAAGTTATGTTAGTCCCTATACAGTATATTATTAGTTTTTGATGTAGTGTTCCATGATTCATTGTTTGTGTAGAACACCAAGTGCTCTATGCAATCCATGCCCTCCTTAATACCCATCACTAGACTCACCCATCCCACCATCCCCCTCCCTTCTAAAATCCTCAGTTTATTTCCCAGAGCCCATAGTCTCTTGTGGTTCATCTCCCACTCCAATTCCCACCCCCCTTCATTTTTCCCTTTTTTCTCCTAATGTACTCCATGCTTTCCCTTATGTTCCACAAATAAGTGAAACCATATGATAATTGACTTTCTCTGCTTGACTTGTTTCACTCAGCATCCTCTCCTCCAGTCCCATCCATGTTGATGCAAAAGTTGGGTACTTATCCTTTCTAATGGCTAAGTAATATTCCGCTGTGTATATGGACCACATCATCTTTATCCATTTGTCTATTGAAGGGCATCTCAGCTCTTTCCACAGTTCGGCTCTTGTGGACATTACTCCTATGAACATTGGGGTACTTATGGCCCTTCTTTTCACTACATCTGTATTTTGGGGGTAAATACCCCAGTAGTGCAACTGCTGGGTCAGAGGATAGCTCTATTTTTAATTTTTTGAGGAGCCTCCACACTGCTTTCCAAAGTGGCTGCACCAACTTGCATTCCCACCAACAGTGTAAGAGGGTTCCCCTTTCTCCACAACTTCTCCAACACTTGTTTTTTCTTGCCTTGTCAATTTTTGCCATTCTAACTGGTGTAAGGTGGTATCTCAATGTGGTTTTGATTTGAATTTCCCTGATGGCTAATAATAATGAACATTTTTTCATGTCTGTTAGCCATTTGTATGTCTTCTTCAGAGAATTGTCTGTTCATGTCTTCTACCCATTTTTTGACTTGATTATTTGTTTTTTAGGTGTTTTTGAGTAGTTCTTTGTAGATCTTGGATATCAGCCCCTTTGTCTATAGTGTCATGTACAAATAACTTCTCCTGTTCCGTGGATTACCTCTTTGTTTTGTTGAAAGCTTTTTATCTTGGTGAAGTCCCAAAAGTTCATTTTCACTTTTGTTTCCCTTGCTTTTGGAGACATGTCTTGAAAGAAGTTGCTGTGGCCAATGTCAAAAAGGTTACTGCCTTTGTTCTTTAGAATTTTGATGGATTCCAGTCTCAGATTGAGGTCTTTCATCCATTTTAAGTTTATCTTTATTTATGGGGTAAGAGAATGGTTGAGTTTCATTCTTAGGTACATAGCTGTCCAATCTTCCCAGCACCATTTATTGAAGAGACTTTTTTTCCATTGAATATTTTTTTCTGCTTTGTCAAAGATTAGTTGACCATAGAGTTGCTGAGGGCATCACATTGCCTGATTTCAAGCTATATTACAAAGCTGTGATCATCTAGACAGCATGGTACTGTTGGGGTCCGTTATCAAAGGAACGAGACTGAGACAAAGTGAAAGTTATGGAAAGCTTTATTCTATGCCAAGCATTAAAAGTCAGACTGATCGGCCAGGGGAACATGACTGAGACAAAGTGAAAGTTATGCAAACTTTATTCTATGCCAAGCATTAGAAGTCAGACTGACCAGCCAAGGCCATCTCCAAAGAGAGCGACCACCCCCAGCTTACAGGCTCAAGAACTGACTGACCTGTCAGGGCAGCCTCTAAAGAGAGCGACCCCTCCCAGTCTTACAGGCTACCTTTTATTGGGTAAAACTGCAACTCATATCTTGGTATCTCAACCCACCAGGTTTGTGTGTTTCTTGCTGATTGGCTAGTTCCATCTGGTCTAGGGACTTTTGTGTGTGTGTGTGTGTGTGTGTGTGTGTGTGTGTGTGGTGACTTTTCATTCAGGATTACCCCATACCAAGAACTATTACAAACAGTACTTTCCAGGAAGGCTTAGTCAGTTAACATATTCAGTGTGAATAATAAGATGGTCGTCCTTCCCAAGATGGAGTCATTTTGGTTTGGGCAAGACCTTCTCACTGTTACAAACAGTACTTCGTACTGATTAGATGTCTCCATCTGGCCTGACTCGTCCTTGTATTCTGGGCTCTGTTATCAGGAACCAGCTGACTACATTTTACTGGTTTCCTGGACTTGCTTTTAAGTAAGTTTCTCGGGGGGGCAGGGTCTATTTTAAGTTTACTGCACAAACAGTATTTTTAACCAAGATGGAGTCACTCTGGTTAAATAGGCCCTTACAGTACTGGCACAAAAATAGACACGTAGATCAGTGAAACAGAGTAGAGAGCCCAGATATGGACTCTTTCTTCCTTTCTTACATCATAAGGTGCTTCCAGCAAGTCGTCCTATCTATTGTGAAAAATACATTGACATACAAAATGGGTTTTAGCATTAATAATGCACTTTCTGTTACTTTATACACCTTTCTTGGCCACTTATTTGTCTGGACCCCTTAAGTATTCCCCAAACTCTCCCTATCTTCTATGGATACTGTCATCTGCTGTATAGGAGATAATATATGCTTGTATCCCCCACAAGATTGCCCCAAGACCTAGACTCTCTCATTCTCTCCCTTGCCATAGATAAGAAAAATCCCAAGAACAACAAACCCTGTATCTGTAGTCCTATCTCTGCAAATCATGTGTAATAGTAATACTTTATCTGGGACAAAAAGACATGAATATGCAGCACTTGGATACTCCTTGGTTTTTGATATCTGATCTAGATCCAAACTTTTTCTGCTCTTACCCTGTAGAGTTGTGGTACCTGAGTGAGGTCCTTCTTTCTGTGAACTACAATTTGCCACTGTCACATAGTATTCTTGATGGCTTCTTACTTGTAAGTTTTGCTCTCTTAACCAGGATGTTATATGACTGGCAGGGGTATATCCGCATTCCATGCAGTTTGCTAGTTGACAAGAAACAAGCTCATAGATTCTTCCAGGCAAATAGTTTGTAAACTGTACCCTGTGCAGCCTTGGTACTTCTGTGAAAGGAATATGGGTAGTAGAGGCTGAGTGAATGGGTTCTTGTCTGCTTGTTTCTCCTCCTTAACTAGAGCTGCTCCAGTCTTAATTTACTTATTTGTTTATATTCCTGCATTTGGTTTTTTTTTTTTTTTAAACAAAAGTGAAGCTATGAAAAAGCTATGAAAGCCACATATCCAGAGCAAAGTTTCCTACGTATTATCAAATACAGTTTTGTTTTTAAAAATTCTTTTGTGATCGGGGCACCTGGGTGGCTTAGTGGGTTAAGCCTGTGCCTTGGGCTCAGGTCGTGATCCGAGGGTCCTGGGATGGAGCCCTGCTTCAGGCTCTCTGCTCTGTGGGAAGCCTGCTTCCCTTCCTCTCTCTCTGCCTACTTGTGATCTCTGTCTGTCAAATAAATAAATAAATAAAATCTTTTTAAAAAAAATTATTTTGTGATCAAATAAGTTTGAGGAAAACCTGTATAAGAGCAATTAAAATGTACTTTCACTGCAGAATTTCTCGGAGCCTTTAATACACTAGACTATATTACTTACCTTTAAGAGTGATGCACACGTAGATAAAACATTCCCCAAACTTATTAGGGTCTCTCTCTTTTTTTTTCTTTTTTTTCTTTTTTTACCGATTTTCTCATAATACTAATGTTCCATAAAACTTCTTCGAGAAATAGTGATCTATACTAATTCCTTCACTTTTTAAATAAGGAAATTGAAACTCATACAGTTTATGGGACACATATTTCCTATTATTCCAGGGATCTTTCTCTTTTACCACATCTCCTCTAAGACTTGTCTTGCTGATTTTATCCATATAGTAAAATTGCTGGAATTATTTTTTCTTCCTTCTTTCAGTGAAGAAATAGTCCCCCTTGGAATTCTGTTGTCCCTCTAATAGTTGCCTGTATTAAAAAAAAGATCTTCATTTCTTTACATGTAGTATTTAAGCCAGTTTATTATAGTAACTAAAATTGCTCATCTAAATGTGAAACCTGTCTGGATACTACAGAAGATACAACTTTGAATAAAATACTTGCTCTACATTCTAGGAGCTCTTATTTAAAGTTCTACAACCATTTGCTTAATTACAAAATGCAGAGGAAGATATGAAAAGCAACACAGGAAGAATTTTAAAAGTTACGAAGTTTTGAGGGGAAGTGTATAAGTTATGACTGCATCGAAAAATAGCGCTTTGAACTAGATCCAGTAGTCTGATAGAATGTAATCTAGGCAGAGGGAAGTAAGCCTAAATAAATGCTATGAAATAGTCAAGAGTGGGATATATTTGAGGAATAGTATTAAGTCTGATATGGGGTGTGTTGTGGGATTGCTGAGTTCGAGAGAAGAATAGAAGGGTCAATCAGAGTTAGTATAGGATAGCCTGCCTTTCCAGAGGCAGATTTCTACTAAGAAGAAATAACATTGTTTCCCTCATCTTTCCGTTGCTCTTGCTAGACTCCTGGTCATCATCCAACAGACAGAGTTCCAACAGCTACCTTTTTTTTTTTTTTTTTTTTTTTTTTATTGTTTGTTTTATGCCAGGCACTGTGCTAAATGGCTTATGTGCTCTTCCACTTTTGCTCATCCTAATAGTCTTAGGTTACGAAAGATACTTTGGCCCTCGTTTTAGAGATAACAAAACTAAAGCTTAGAAAGATTAAATAATCTGCCCATGACCACACACTTCATAAATTATAGACACAGTTGGAGCCCAGATCTCTCTGGCCCCAGAGCCCAAGCTGTTAGCCATTTTGCTCCTCCGACACTGTTTTGCCTCCAGGAGCTAAGAGAATGATTTAGTTTTTTGCTCAGCGTGAAATTCATTTCAGGTGACCATCACTCTTATCTACTTAAAGTTAATCAGCGTAGAATGTAAAGTCTGCAGGCCAGCTTACTTGTCTTGGTTCTTCCACTGATTTAATGTTACAGCATCTTTGACCTCGATTCTACTTATCTGTAAAATAGGAATAGTAACACATACCATCCACTCGTATTACTGGACAGTTGTGAAGATAATTATTTCAATGTTGAGGAGCTTCTTCAAGGTTCTTAGAAGTTTCCTTACTATTTATCTCTTTGTCAGCAGTACAGGGTTAGTAACCCTACCACATATGAGGTTTGTTTTTTTTTTTTTTTAGATTTTATTTGTTTATTTGACAGAGAGAAATCACAAGTAGATGGAGAGGCAGGCAGAGAGAGAGGGGGAAGCAGGCTCCCTGCTGAGCAGAGAGCCCGATGCGGGACTCGATCCCAGGACCCTGAGATCATGACCTGAGCCGAAGGCAATGGCTTAACCAACTGAGCCACCCAGGCTCAGCTTTCTTGAAGCTTCTACTCGATCATCTAAATAAACCCAGTGTTCTAATTTTCATCCCTTATGATATGGAATTTGATCAAATTTGATGCACTTTTATTTTGTTTTTTAAAGGTTATATACTTTTTTCCATTAATACATTTTTTACGCTTCTATTTTTAATTCCAGTATACTTAACATAGAGTGTTAGATTAGTTTCAGGTGTACAATATAGTGATTTAACAATTCTGTACATCATTACTCTGTGCTCAGGTGCTCATCATGATAAGTGTACTCTTAATCTCCTTTGCCTGTTTCACCCATCCCCTCACACACCTCCCCTCCGATATGCTTTATTTTGTTAATTTTTTAAAAAACTCTTTGTTAATTAATCCTCTTATGAAATATCTGCATAATCACCACAAATAAAGTCACTGCAGAATCTTTACTCCTTTTCTGTTGTTCAATCTCCAGCTCACTACTAGACACTTAATTTCTTTTTGCCAGCACCAACATTGGCTTTTGCAGTCCCCCTGACTTTCTTCATTCTGTTCTTGTGTTTCTTTAGCTATTTTCTCGAGGTATTTTTCTTCTCATATGGGCCATGTCTTGCAAGTCTGATTTGGGTTCATTTTTCTTTTCATAATCTACTGAATCATAAATCATGTCAAAGCCACTTGTCTTGCCACCACAAAAATGGGCTCTGAGTCCAAACACAAAGATGACATCTGGTGTGGTTTTGTATACATTTTGGCTGGCTTTTCCCGAATTTCTGTCTTAGGTACTGTTGCCTTTGCGGAATGAAGAACATCAATGACCATTTGTTTCAGCTAAAGAAGTCAGTTGGTCCGAACTTCCTGGACTGGACCGTTACTGTGTCATTCATGATGGCAGCTGAGGTTCAAGCAGCTAGGGAGGAAAAAAGTGATATGCTTTTTTTTTTTTTTTTAAGATTTCATTTATTTATTTGACACAGAGAGAGAGATCACAAGTAGGCAGAGAAAGACGGTGGGGGACAGGTGGGGGGGGGCGGGGAAGCAGGCTCCCTCTTGAGCCGAGAGCCTGATGCAGGACTTGATCTCAGGAACCTGAGATCATGACCTGAGCCGAAGGCAGAGGCTTAACCCACTGAGCCATCCAGGCGCCCGATATGCTTTATTTTAAATGAGTACCTTCAGTAAAAGTTATTAAAGCCTAAGACTATTCAAGCATTGTGTTACAAAGGATATTCAAAAGATCATTGACTTAAATTTAATTATCATCTCTCAGTATGTCCTTTTGGCTTAAAGCATTTCAAAAATGTCATTTCTGGCAGGAAAAATCTGGAAAATTACTTTTGAAAATAATTTAAGTCAATACCCTCAGTGCTTAGTTATAATCAGGAGAAAGCTTTATTATACCAGAATTAATGTGTTTTTAAAATCATAATCAAACTTGAGCGATTAACATAGTTATCAGACAGAAGAAGACTCCTCTAGTTTATTGTTTTCAGATGGGGCTCATTTTAATTACTTCGGTTCAGCTAACTTTGTTTCCTAGTTAGTAAATAATCTTCTGTCTTGTCTTTCATTTCCTGAAGATGGATTGGCCAGACTGAGCTACATAAATCCTGTGAAGGAAAACAAATTAAGAATAGCAAATGTGGGGGCATCTGGGTGGCTCAGTGGGTTAAAGCCTCTGCCTTCAGCTCAGGTCATGATCTCAGGGTGCAGGGATCGAGTCCCACGTCGGGCTATCTGCTCAGCAGGGAGCCTGCTTCCTCCTCTCTCTCTCTCTGCCTGCCTCTCTGCCTACCTGCGATCTCTACCTGTCAAATAAATAAATAAAATCTTAAAAAAAAAAAAAAAGAATAGCAAATGTGGAGTGTTTTACTTAACACTGTACTCTCTAAAAATTGTCTAACTGGTGTCATTCTGTAGATGATTACCATGAAAATGAAGGGGAGATTCTTTTGTCAAATTTGATTTTTTATTACTGTGTACAGACAGATCAACTTTCCCATAACAATGAACAAAAGCCTGATCGAAGTCAAGCTATTCGAGACAGATTGAGAGGAAAAGGATTACCAACAGGTAAGAGTATATTAGCAGGAAATCTTTAAGTTTTAACCTTATTTCATTGTTTCTTTTAATGAAATCATACTTACCTGGCTTTAAAATCTGATAATTAGAACATAAGTATGCAAGGTGGAGACAAGGAACAGACAGGAGCACTAACTGTATTAATATAGAAAACCCATTAAAATTATGCAAAAAACATTACTAAGACAGAACTCCCACAGTAAATCATTTCCTTTCCAATATTATTACAGTAATAACATTTATTTACTTTATCATCTATGTCATGGAATTTTATATTAAAAATATATTTTAAAGCAAGGTGAAACAGTACTGAATCAAAGTTTCAGAAAGCAACATTATTTTTGCTGCCATTTTCTATTCTAGTTCTTTTTTTTTTTTTTTTTTTTTTGATGGGCATCATTGACCCTCTAAGTTAATTTTAGAACTCTTTCTATATTTGTGTGTATATAGAGAGAGGTTTTAGTAAGGAAACACATGTATAGATACATCTTCTTGTAGGGAATAATATTTCCCTTTTTTAAATTATTATGATGTTCAGTTAGCCAACATAGAGTACATCATTAATTGTTTGTTTGTCTTTTTTTTTACATCATTAGTTTCTGATGTAGTGTTTAACAATTCATTAGTTGCATGTAACACCCAGTGCTCATCATAACACATGCCCTTGCTTTCCCTTTAAAGATTTGAGATATGCTATAGTGTGAACCTTGGTGCCAAGAAGAGCGGCACTTTGTTAATCCATCAAATTTTCAGTCAGACTCCTGTTTTAAAATTGAGTAATAGAAAATTATAGTTAAATGCCAATAGCAAGTAGAAAGTTTTTTTCCAGGAGACATAATAAGCATTTTAATAAGTGAATTAGTTTTCAGTGATTTCTGTTTCTCTTATTTATCATGGTTCTAATTTCTTACTCCCTTCCACCAATCCTTCTCCCTCCCTCCCTCTCTGTCTGCGTCTCCATTCCTCTCTCCCTTCCTTCCTTATTTCGTTTCCTGTTCGTTACTTACTTTCTGGAATTTCCTTCTATCTTCTCCTAACATCATTAAATGGCCATGGTATGGAATTGAAGTTGGTTTGCTTGTTTATTATTTGTTGAGTTAGTAACAATAATGTTATATTATTGATTATTAATTTTTAAATATGCTTCATTTTTTCGCTAAAAATCAGAAATGTTGCTATATATATGAGACCCCCATTTTATCCATATCCAACATAAATTTTAGAAATTTATAGAAAAGAAAAGAAAAGAAAAAAAACTACTCTGCTATATTTAGTTTACCAAATTTTAAAGACTCAAGTGTTAACATAGACTATTTTCTTACTGTAACAACAAATATATCAGAAGTTTTAAACCAAATTATTAATGCCTTTTGTGATTGTTTTACAATATTAAGAAATATTTAATATTATTATCTAATAGCTCTTGAGAATTCTTTTGACTAATGGACTATCCAAATGCAGATAATCTAGAACTGACACAAGTAACTTTATAAATTTAACAGAGAAATCTGTAAATGGACTGTCAATTGATTTTATTTTCTAATAGTCCTATCCCTTTACTGGAGAGTTACATCTTCCCTGTATCAAAACTCAAGGAAATTTGTAAGGAATTACAATTTGTCATTTAAGATATATCAGATTTTGTTTATATTCACATTTTGGGTAGAATTAGAGGTCTTTACACTTAATAGCCTTTTGAGATCAAGTGTAATACGAGAGAATTCTTCAATTCTTCTTAGGCATTGCTTTCCACAGCAGTATTGCTCAAGGGCTGTCTTAATTTGCCTTCAACACATGTATAAAACCACATTTCAAAGACCAAATTGACATAATGTACTAATTATACTCATTTAAGACAAACAATTAGCAGCTAATAGTCAATGGCTTATACTAATGTAATATAAAAACCTTAAGATTAAAAAAATGGACTTATGAAGAAGAAATATTTTTAGGGACCCAAATGTTAGTTTTGGGCAGTGCAGTTCTTCTCCGCCAGTGGTCACTTGTAACAAAGAGCCTTGTTAAACTACATCAGTACGAAAGCATTCTCTTTGCAAACCAGCCTGAAACCTTTATGTACTGATAGCTTTAATTTATTAGGCTCCTGGCTGTAGTTTTCAATAAAGAAGATGTCAAAATGGGCATTGAGATACAGAATTAAGTTAAAAGAAGTAAACAATTTTAGGGATAATGCGTTGTGTCTAAGTGATTTGATTCTTCAACTGAAACTTAATAATAACATTTTTTTTATCTACGAGTCAATGACCTTGAAAGGTCTCTCTTTATATCTTACCTCTCAGATCTGTTAACAAAAGCAAAGGCCTAAACTTGCAGGCTGTCTGCCCCCATTTTGTTATTTTATACTGCCAAGGCTGATAAAATGGCTTCACTCAGCAAAAAGAAATCAAACATTTCCTGCCAAGCTTAAGGCGGAAACCTACACCATGATCAGATCAGCCTGATAGTGCTTCAGAACTTGGGTGTATTGACAATATCATGTTTCTTTTTTGAACACACTTGTGAGGACAGATGGGGAATCGGGAAACCTCTTTTAATACTGAAATGTCATTTTGAAGTTAGCTTCTAAGAGACGCTTAAGTCTTTTGAGTCTTGTATGAGGGGAAAGGTGAATGATGATACCAATTAAAGCTGATGTTAATCATATTTAACAAATATAGTTAAAATGTACTTTACAAGGGAGATTTTTTTCAATTTGACTGAAATAAATGGAATATATCCTATTATGAAACCTTTTTATGTTCTTAAAATATTTTATTTGTATTTATTTTTCCCCCATTTAGTTTTTAGCAAGCTATGTATTCTCCAAAAGGAGAATGTTTATGGTTTGATTTTCTATTTGGATACTTGTAAATGTATATAATCTAATGTTGTTTATAAACTCTCTTTGAACTCAGAGTCTTTTCAAGAGATGTCACCGTTTATCCTGTTTTGAATAATTTGATTTTTTAAGTAATAGGATCTAAAACTTGTAGATCTTTTGATTTCTGGTTTCATGATTTCCTCTCAAAAGAACTTTTAATTTCCCCCTGGATAGATAATGATATGCTGAGGAAAATAAAACAAAAGCAAAAGGAGGCAGAATTTGGAATTTTATGTTGCCCTTGTTCAGAAGAGCTCATTATATTTCATTGGGTGTTAGTACATTTATCCTGTCATCTTTAAGAAGAAGGTATAATAAGTAATGTCTGCAGCATCGTAGATGAAGGAAGTGAAAAATATGGAAATTAAGTGGCTTGCCCAACCTCATGGATTATATTTGGTAAAGTGAGAATTAAAACCCAGGTGTTTTGACAGTAATCTTTCTGGTAGATTACACTACCTAAATTGGGTTTAAAAGGTTTCAAAAAGTTATGTAATAATCCATTCTATAAGCATTGTTTTGGAATGTCTTTAATCAAGAACTAGAAATACAGAAACAGGTAAGACATGGTTTCTTATGTTACTGTTCCAGTTGGGAGTGGAGTGAGGAAACAAGTGGCAGTGATGACAGATATCTAATATAACAGATCATTTTAATATAGTGAAAGAAATGTCCTAAGAGAGGGCCAGCATGCTCTGTGAGTATAGTGGAAAGAGCTAGTAACTGTCCCAGGATGAGGAAATATTAAAGAAGTTTCTACCTGAAACCCTTTAAGAGTCGCTCCAGTGGCATTGCCTTCAAAAATAACATTAACTTCCTGTGATCAAAATGGGTAGTGAGCACAGCTATTAGATGTACTTAATGATTTCAGTGCTGTTTATTGCCTGTTAAATAAAATAATAATAATAGTTGAGCACATGTTCAGAAAGATTTGGAAAGCAGGTGTAGAAATTGCATTTTACCTAGGCTCAAATGAAGTTAGTAAGTAAGGAGCACTGGTACTAACAACAGTACATGGTTTTCACTGGTCTAGCAGCCTATGCACCTGATAAAATGAGCCTAGAATTCGTTTCTCCTCATTTAAAGAGCCATATTCTATAGCTGAGCTCTCATTTTTAGTTCCCAGATTAGTGAAACTTTTTCAGTAGTACTTTAGCAATATAAGGCAACCATGATGATATGTGATGCTATATATATTTTATCCACTTGTGAAGTGTTAATCGTGCAATTCCATATCCAGATGTACAGCTGAAGATAGGATCACTGATAGGACAAAATGCATTGAGAGCCTGTTAAGAATATGTGATTCAAAAAGGGTATGTTTATACAAGCCAAAATCCACATCTCTGTTGCCTAGATAAAGGTATATCTCCTTTTTCATCCAAAAAAACAAACACAACAATGAATCTTGGAACACTGAATAAATAAATAAAATTACAAAAAGCCGGGGGTGGGGGGACAAACAAAAACAGTCCTAAAATATTAGACCCACTGGAAAAAGCACTTAGCTCCAAACGTTTCTTTTCTTTTTTATTTTTTCTATTATAAATATTTTATTTCAACTAGAAGGTATAATCTCTCAGGGGTTAGAAAAGCACATCATGTTGTAACTACAAAAACAGTAACATCATGTTATAACTACATTAAAAAAACGGTGCTATAAATGGAACTGCCTGGCTTAGACCCACATACATGTGTCTGCACAGTCTATATGGAATCTGCACAAAGAAATGTCTTCTCTCCCTTTGCTCCAGTTAATTGTTCTTGTATGTAAGTTGCTTTTTATTACAGTGTATCCACAGTGGTGAAATCACAAGGCCAGCCATGTAGCCAAAAGTCACTCCAAGTGTACAGGAGAAGGGCCGTATCTGCGACAGTCTTTCCCAATTGAGTGCACTAGAAAAGGCTCCAGGCCATGTTCCTATAGAGCTAGAAATTGTAATGATCTGAAGACTGTTACCCCAAATGGTGACTCCATTTCTACTGAAAATTCTTAACCATGCTTTGATGTTTGGTTCTAACAAACATGAAAAAGGTACAGTAATAAAAGTAGACAAAATAACTGCAAATAAATAGTTTCCAACACCAACTCTGTGAGTGGTACTCCATGTAGAACAAAATTTATGTGAAAGAAGAAACATCACATAAGAAATTAGATACAGCATTTCAAAAATCTGGTCATCTTGTATGATAATGAACTTCTTTTAATGGATGTATTTGGTTTCACTACTAAATATAATACTAGCTTGACGGCAGTTACAAAAACAGAACAGATGCCCAACCATGTCAAGTGTGTTTCCAATATTGAAAAGTTCTCCAAGAAGAATGATGGACTGAAGATGCTCAGGATAATTGAAAATCTGCATAAAAGATGGGTATGCAGTAGTCTCTTGCTATCAGTTATCTTTTACAGTGTTTTGAGAGGCTGTCTAACTCTCCTGCCTGTGGAAGAGAAGCAGGGGTTACTGCCTCCCACCATTAGGTACGACTGGCTTCCCTGACCCTTAGGCAGGTGCAGGCCTGTGAGGCCCAAACATCTCTTTCCTACCACTACCTTTTTCTTTCTTCAAAAGGTGATCCACACTCAGTTTCTCCCTTTAATGCTTTTGTGGCTCAGAGCTCTTAGAATTTTACTTTAGACCATGTCTAACAGATATATACATATCACTCTGAACTTTGTTTCACACCTTCACAATTTGTTGCCCATTTTCCCAAGAGTATCAATCCCTCCCAACCCCTTCTCTCTCACACACTCCTCTTCCTATTTACCCATTCCTTTGTTTATTTTATTGGCTACTAGAAGAGACCTTATTATGGTTAAAAATCTTTTATAAATAATGGTCATGGAATTTTAAGCTGGCTATCATAATGGGATTTTCAGGCATGTAGAGCAAATTGAGAAATAGTTAAATTTGGTGTATTTTGTAGAAGCAGAATAGGAAGGTAGTGCAAACCTCTAAATGAATTATTTTCATTACAATTTTGTACTACCTTACAGAGTCTAAAAATGGTAATGTTCTAGACTTTTAACTTTCTGGACTTCCAATAAATATGAATTGGAATATTTTTTATATCTACTAATTTGCATAAAGCAAAAGCTTAGCATTTATAGAGCAGTAGTTATCCAAGAGCCACCTTATTAGCAATTAGTTTTAAGTCTCATATGGCTGGTGAGAAGACATGGCTCTTTTAGGATACCATGGCCCTTTAATATATTGTCAATAAATACTAATGACATATAAGAGAATGATAAATCTACCTGTTAGGAGTGGAATAGACTCATGATACACTTATGGATGAATTATTTCATCTATGAATCCATGAATTATTTCATCCACCCACTACTGAAATAATCATTTATTTAAAATAAAAGTATAGAATAAGAAAAACTAACCATGCGAAAGGTCTGGACCATTCAGGGCATAGAAAAATTTATGTATAAAGGTCCTAACATATAAGAGAACTTAACAGGAAAACCTGTGGCCTGGATGGAATAGAAGAAGTGGAGATGAGACTAAAAGATTCAAATGGCAGATCTGAAAAGAGTCTTGATTTTATTTTGAGTGTGATAGTATGCCTTTGAGACTTATTTAAAAGGGTGGTGGCATCATGGAATATGTAGTTTGAGAAAGTAACACTGGCTGCCAAGTAGAGGAGTAGTTTCATGAAGAAAGAAGGGAGGCCTATCCAGAAGCTGTTGCAGTTTTCTAGTCAAGTGATAATCTTAACTGGGAACAGGGCGATGTCAGTGAAAAAGGAAATAATCACATGGAGGAAGATATCTTTGAGAAGTTAAATAGCTAGCACTTCTGATGGATTTGATACAAGCAATAAGGGTGATGAAGGATTTCAGGATGGTGCTCAAAACTGATGTTTTGAGCCATCGGTTAGGTAGTGATACCACTGACTGAAATTGGGAAGATTGAAGTTGAGTAGATGTCTCTGGATGTGGCAAGCAAAAAATAGTGTTAAGCATGTTCAGTTTGAGGTGCTTTTATGATATAATAATAGAAGTCTCAATTATATGAAATTAGAGCTCCCAGAAGATGTTGGTGCCAAGAATATAAACTTGGGAGTTATCAGTATGTAGTTAATTAGCTTTGTTAGTAGATGAAATTATCAAGAAGAGAGTGAAAAGATAAGGTTCTGAAATTGATACCTGAGGAATTCCAACATTTAGATATCCTCCAATAAAGGAGGAAAAAGCAAAAACTAAGAATGAGCAGTCTAAGAAGTAGGAGAAAACCGGTCTTATAAAGAGATGAAAGTACTTCATTAAGTAGCTGTCATCACCATTAGTTGTTGCTGAGAGATAAGTAAGATAGAGATGCAAAATATCTGTTGGATTTAGCAGTATGGAGGTCATTAGTTTTACAAAATGGAAGTTCCCAAGGTGTGGAGGAGTTGAAAGTTGACTAAAGTCAGTAGAGTACTAATGGAAAATAAGAATTTGTTGACAAAGGGAGCTAGAAGGAAACGTAGTAACAGGGGAAAGATTTTGTTTATTATAGAGATACTAATGGGAATGACTCAACAGAGAAGGGAGTTAAGATTGAGGACAGACATTAACCAAAGAAGTAAAATCTCTGGTAACATAAAAGGAGAGGGGACTGGACACATGTTGGGAATTGGCCTTCAACTGGTAGAAAATTTCATCTTTTGAGACAAAAGAAAAGATAGACAGACACAGGTAGACGTATAAAATTAGCCAGGGGAAAATGAGAAGCTTTCTTTTGACAGATTCTATTTTCTTGATGAAATATAAGACAAGATCATCAGAAAAGAAAAGACAGAATAGTGTGGGGAATTTGAAGAATGAGGAAAAGTGAAGCATTGTGGAGAGTAAGTGAAATTACTGTCAACACATTGATGTTGAGGGTCCAAGGTGTTTTACTATGGATTTATGATGTTGCCAAAATCCTCATTTGTTGGATTTTCTCTAAGTTTTGGCTTTTTGGGAATCAAGGCAGTAAAAAAAGATAGATTGTTGAGCTCATCTATGTATGATCCTTAAGTCCTTTCAATTTTTATTTTTTACCTAATTTTCAAGAATTTCTCTGTTCTCTATTTCTTAATAAAATCTTAAATTAATGAGTTTCAATATGAGGTTTGTTTAAGAATGTAATTTACTTCTAAAATAATATAACATAGATGTGTTTATCAGTTTTAAATTAGATTAGAAGCTAGAGTGTGACAATCTATGTCTAATTGTGGTGTGGTATATTCTCAGTGTTCTTTATATGACATGGCCCAAATATTGGTGTTATCCTTATCTTCACTTAAGTGGATCCATGTCCAGGGAAGATGAGTTGCAAGAAAAGTGAAATGTTTGAGTCTAATTTTCCAGTAAAGATTTATTTGTTGACCATTCTGAAATGAATTCCCTTTTCTAAGATTTTTAAGGTGAAATGTGGAGTCAGGGAATTAAAGCTTATAGCTATCACCCTGAAGACGAAATTGACTTATTCGGATGAATTACTAAGCAATTTATTACTACTAGGAAAGTTTTAGTCATTATTTTATATAGTATACAGAGCAAATAAGTTATTAAGAGGGATCACAGAAGGTTAAAACAGGAAATCTTCAGTGTTTATGGGATTTGGGGTTAGTAACTCTGAAGTATTTTTCTACATTTCTTTTCCTATAGTGGAGTCATATACAAACATACATATACATATATATATATGATTTTTTGTGTTACTGACTCTGAATTACAAAAATTAATTTCTGGTTGAACATTTTTGCTGTGTCTCAATGCATTTATAGACTGGTGCCATAAAAAAAATTAGAATGCCTTACTGATTTTTAACTACATCAACACATAAGGACTAAAGAATAAAAGGAATTAGTACTTAATTTCAATTGACAAATATTGATGCATTTATATTCAAGAGTAAAAGCTATTTTAATACATGATGGTCTGCCCTGGAAAAAATAAGATTCTTACATAATTTAAACAATCAGATTATCTGGATTTCAAACAGTCAAATTTTCTGAAAACATATTTAATCATAATAAAACTTTGATACTTAAGAATTCCAAATGCTGCGATCTTTTTTTCATCCAGAATATAGCAAGAATTCTGTTTCTTCTTTAAAAATATTTAAATAATCAGAACATACCAAGTCTTCATGTTGAAGTGATATGTGGTTGAATTGTATCCTTAGAAGTTAAAGGAGTATACTTTACATTCTATTATTATCCCAAATCATTTCATGGATTAAATTAATATTCTGCCAAAATGGATAGTATCAGAAACTTTTGCCTATATTTTTTTCTTTGTCTATTTTAAAAAACCAAATAATTCACCTTTGATGAATATAAAATGCTACTACTCAAAAAAGTAAGTTCCGTACATTATTGTTTTCCCTGGGTAAGAAACATTGGACTATGAAAGTTATACAAACATAGCATCTCTTTCCACTTTCATTATTACTACCATCCATTTCATCTCTGATCCTCCATTAGGAAGATTTAGGAAATTACCAGCACTTTCACTGTCAATAGTAAGGTTACATTCCAGTTATTTTCTAAAACTTCTGTGCATACATGATAGATTCTTATCATTCCAGGAAGAAGCACTACTTCTGATGTACTAGACATACACAAGTCTCCATTCTCTCAGCAGACCTTTCTTAACAAAGGGCTTAGTAAATCTATGGGATTTCTGTCCATCAGAGACACACAAGATGAGGAAGATTATTTCAAGGACATTTCATCAGATAATAATTCTGGACACGAAGATTCTGAAAATGCCTGCTCCCCTTACCAGTTCAAAACTAGTGGCCCAGAAAAAAAAACTCTCCCTGGCATTGATGTGCTTCCCAAGAAGAAGATTTGGGCTTCATCCATGGACTTGCTTTGCACAGCCGACAGAGACTTTTCTGGGGAAACTGGTGGATTCCGACAGTACCTCCCTCAGGCAGTAACAGTACGGACTTCAACTACTCCTAGAAAAAAGGAAGCAAGATACTCGGATGGAAGCATAGCGTTGGATATCTTTGGCCCTCAGAAAGTGGATCCAATGTTGCACATGAGAGAATTGCCCACTTCCTCAGCAATATCAAGTGCTTTGGACCGAATTCGAGAGAGACAAAAGAAACTTCATGTTCTGAGAGAAGCCATGAATGTAGAAGGTCAGTAATTTTGTATGTGTTTGAGAGAGAATTGAAATGAAATATTTAAAATTGTGTTTTGAAATAAAGAAGGGTTATTAAACCATTCCACAAGTCTTATTTCCACTGCCAAAGCTTTATACCATGTTGGCCTCTTCTCTGTCAGTCTCTGTCCTCTCCACCAAAACCCTAATCAAACGACACTTCTCATCTCTAGTCGTCTCTAGTCATCTAGTCATCTCTAGTAAGCATCCCAGTCCAGGCATTGTACAGCACTTAAATATTTTGGGTAGCATGTTTTTAGATTGTAAACTTCTCAAGGCAGGAGCAATGTTTTCTACTTGTTTTACTCCTCCTCCACAGCACTGTGCATCTTGCACTCTTTTTTTTTTTTTTTAAAGATTTTATTTATTATTTTGATAGAGAGAGAGAGATCACAAACAGGCAGAAAGGCAGGCAGAGAGAGAGGGGGAAGCAGGCTCCCCGCCAAGCAGGGAGCCCGTGCGGGGCTCAATCCCAGGGCCCTAAGATCATGACCTGAGCCGAGGGCAGAGACTTAACCCACTGAACCACCCCCTGTATCTTGCACTCTCAAAAGAGTTTTCCCTACAGGACTGGTTAATGGAAATAAGAGGTAGTAATCCAAATCAGCAATTCTAGAGAGGCAAAATAGCCTGGTAGGAGTGCATTGGCTCTCAGACCACCCGCTTCAAAAAAGAAACATAGGGAACGGAACTCTTGGAGGACATAATTTGTTTGGTCTGGAATGAAGTTTTAAATATATATTTTAGAAGTTATGGTGTGTAGGTTTATAGATTAAGAGGCAGACAGCCCAAGCTTGAATTATTTACTACATCAGTAGCAGTGTGATCCTTTCTTCAGCAACTGGGTTCAATCCCTTCAAGGGTAAGTTACCCCATCTGTAAAAGGTGCTCAACAAAAGTAGATTCAGTATTGAATGCAAGGTGGTTAACAAATCATAGTATCACAATATTAGTATGAGGTGCATAAAAAACAACTTTATCGATGATAAATTCTTATTTGCAGAGCGTAACTCTAGTTCAAAAATACCTGATTGGTACATAAATCTCAATGTATTGAGTAGAATAAAATTATGTGTTAGACATGGATAGAGGCCTTTTTTAACATAAATAAGTGGAAGAGAAAACAAAATTAGAATTATCAATCTAATCCTCTACATTTTTGAAGTAAATGTCTCAATGCATTTATAGACTGGTGCCTTGCCTTGTAGACAAACTTTGGGACATAGCTGAGAAAGAACTTTAAGGTGTTTCTAGTTCAACGAGAGTAGTGGCATAATAAAGGGCCATATTCATTTTTAAGGCCATTGTTCCAGTGAAATATTTTTTATTTTAAAGTGCTCTGCCACTGGTTTGTTCTGTTACTTAAGGTTAAGTTTAGCTCTGGACTGAACATAATCTACACATTGTGCTTTACTTCTAATAAAAGAAGTTTTGCTCTTTTTTTCAATTCAGGAATTACAAATTAGCAATGAATTTGAAATTATAAAGGAAATTATTGAACACTTAATTGATATTATGGGTATGTATGCATGAGCATTGAAAGAAAACACTAGAGGCACCTGGGTGGCTCAGTTGGTTAAGTATCTGCCCTAGGCTCAGATCATGATCCCAAGTTCCTGGGATTGAGTCCCGCATTGGGCGCCCTGCTCAGGCAAAGAGCCTGCTTCTCCCAGTTGCTCTGCCTGCTACTCTGCTACTTGGGCTCTCTCTCTATCTCTCTGTCAAATAAATAAGTAAAATCTTTTTTTTTTTTTAAGATTTTATTTATTTATTTGACAGAGAGAGATCACAAGTAGGCAGAGAGAGAGGAGGAAGCAGGCTCCCTGCTGAGCAGAGAGCCCGATGCAGGACTTGATCCCAGGACCCTGAGATCATGACCTGAGCCGAAGAGAGCGGCTTTACCCACTGAGCCACCCAGACACCCCAAATAAGTAAATCTTAATAAATAAATAAATACACGTGTTGCAGAAGTGAGCACTTAATAAATAAATAGATAAATAAATAGCCAGCTTTATGAGGTGATTGTATGTAACCTTGATCTGAAAACTTTCAAGGACAGAAAATAGCTTAGAAATTTGTTATATACATGATTTTACTGTTTAACTCTGATTAAGTTTTTAGAGTTGAAAAGCAGAAAGGGCACTTTTTGTAGCTTAAAGTCTTCTCTTTCATAAATTGTACTTCATAATTACTTAATGTTGTGCAACAACTAGCATATGAATAACAGCCTGACCTTCTTATGAACATGTTCTCATAGAGAAGTTTATGTGAAGAATTTTTGCCCTTTGTGGGGGAAAAAAAAACCCAAACCCTTACTTATTCAAATAGATAAAACTGTGATAGTCTCAGAGTATAAATAGCGAAGTTACCTATTGATGTAGATGTCTGTTTCTAACATTTAAGAAATTGGGTAATGAACATGTGAATATTAAAAATTAAATCCTAATTTCTTATGTTCTCATCTTTGTGTTTTAAAAGATTATTTACTTCAGGGGCGCCTGGGTGGCTCAGTCGTTAAGTGTCTGCCTTCAGCTCAGGTCAGGGTCCCAGGGTTCTGGGATCGAGCCCCACAATCAGGCTCCCTGCTTGGTGGGAGGCCTGCTTCTCCCTCTCCCACTCCCCACTCTCTTACTGTGTCTCTCTCTATCAAATAAATCTTTTAATAAATAAATAAATAAAAGATTATTTACTTCATATTTGTTAAATTAATAGTTGTATGATTTAGTCTGAGAAAATGTTATTTTTACACTTGAACTTAGGTTTGAGAGCTAAACAGTAAAGAAATCAGACACTCATGGAAATATATTTAATGTACAAAATTATGCTACACTAGTCTGATATACTTTGTTTGAATAGGTGATTTTTTTGATTACATATAAAATGAGCAGTAAGCCAAAGTAACTCCTAGTTTGCATATGAGGTTTTTATCTTGTTAGGGAATGTGTGCAGGCACATGTGTTAAAGAAATTCAAATACACGAATTTGTTGACAACTTGTTTCCAAATATGCACATATATCTAAAAAGATGATTATAATGTTATTGACCTTATTTATTAAAATGGTAACTTGTTACAAACCTTACTTCTAAATTCAGAAATTTTATATTCATTACAAGAGATTCAAGAAAAGAAGAAAAGGAAAAGATTTCTCTTTTTTTTTGTATCTGTGTATTTTTTTTTCTATATTAAAGTTCTGCTTTCCTTTCTTTTTTAAATATTTTATTTATTTATTAGACAGACAGAGATCACAAGCAGGCAGAGAGAGAGGAGGAAGCAGGCTCCTGCCGAGCAGAGAGCCCGATGTGGGGCTGGATCCCAGGATCCTGGGATCATGATCTGAGCCAAAGGCAGAGGCTTTAACCCACTGAGCCACCCAGGTGCCCCAAAAAGATTTCTTTTTAGAAATAAAATATGCTTTGAATTGTTTGATACAGGACCATTTTCATCCTGAAATCTTTCTTTGCTACTGAAGTTTTCAAAAGCATTTGTTCTCACAAAGAACCTACTCATTTTTCCCAGAGTGTATTTTATAACCAAGTTAAACAAACACCTTGAAAATGTTGGTATATTATGGAAGTGCTTACATCATCTTAAATAAACTCCATTATTATATAATAACTTTCAAATAGTAATAAGTTATATTTGCTTTAAACTAAAGGTATTCTTCAAAATGAGTGTTGATGTTTGGAATTCAAAAGCAATAATTCTTAGTTATTTAGTTGAGTAATTTGCTGATTTTATACTGTGCATATTCTAAAAGTGAAATAATTTGTTAGCTGTTCAAAGAAAAGTGCAGATTGTTAATATAAAGATTTTAGCTAGTATACAAAGAAGAAAAAAGCGGAAAACAATACAAATCTCATTTATCTCATTTAATTCTCATGAAAAGTAGGCTTCACTGATCCCTTTTATGTGTGAGAAATCAAGAAAAACAGTGGATATTGCTAATGTACTCATTTCTTTTTAAATACTCTTGTTTTAAGCCATTTAAAAATATTAATAGTGCTCTGTACAATTTTTGTGATCTTTAAATCTGGCAGTTGCTACTGGCTATCAGTAATTACAGAATTAGAAGAGGTCTTGGAGTACATATTCCTGAGCTCATGAAGATTTAATAACTTACTCAAGACCACGTAAGACCTAGTTAACGATAGCGTTTCCATCGTTAAGGGAAATTGTGGATTTCCATCTAGGTTTCTGAGCTCTAGTCTAAGAATTTCCAAATCTCTCTTACTTCCTAATTTTTAAAAAAGATGTGTTCCAATGTTCGTTGGATTAATACAGCAACTGGAAGAGAAGTTAACTGCCAAATTTTGGATTGTCCTTTTAAGCATGCAAGGAGACTCATTGA
Source organism: Mustela putorius furo (assembly GCF_011764305.1). Lineage (NCBI taxonomy): Eukaryota > Metazoa > Chordata > Mammalia > Carnivora > Mustelidae > Mustela > Mustela putorius. The sequence goes on along the minus strand of NW_025421367.1, from coordinate 4,496,834 downwards.
ACTAATAGGGGAAACAGTTGTCTGGGATGCCTGGGTGGCTCAGTCAGTTCAGCATCTGACTCTTGATTTCAGCTCAGGGCATGACCTCAGGGTTGTGGGATTGATCACTGTGTATAGCTGTGCACTCACCGCAGAGTCTGCTTCTCCCTTTCCCTCTGCTCCTCTTCCTGCTGTCTCTCTCTGTCCCGCTCCCTCTTTCTCTATCTCAAATAAATAAAATCTTTAAGGAAAAAAAAAAAAAGTTGTGTGCTTCAACCTCAGATGTGTAGCCCTTTCCTTAGTCCATCCTCTTGAAAGGACTCTTTTCCTAAATCATCTATATAGCATTTCCTTAGCTGACAACATCAACCAGCCAGCTAACACAGGGAAGAGCAGAGTTTGGTACTAGAAGGAATCTAGATACTATTTAAACCAAACCTCTCACTTTCAAAAGCCCAGAGTAGTCTAGGTTGCCAAAGGAGATACATAATTAGTAATTTATAACAGAGCTGTGTTTAGAATCCAGATCTCTTGAAACCCAGAGAAAGATTTTTTTCCACTCTGCCGTTCTGATTTCAAGCAGAAACGAAATACATTTCAGATACGTTATTTGGAAAATTTTTTACTCACTGGAAGGTTGGGCATTCAGCTAACCAGCTAACAAACCCCTTCAGTCTCTTCCTTAAAAAAATTATATAGTTTTTAATACAGTAAAATGAGATAGTAAAATGAAAAAAAAAAAAAAAAAAAGCTCAAATGAGGCAGTTTTTGTTCTTTCTGCAGCAAACCACACTGGATAGGGGTTAAGATGGAGCTCTATGATGTCTCATGCTTCATTGTGGTAGAGAGTATTTTAATGGCACTTTCCTACAGTAGGATCTTATAAGATGGTTATCCTGTAGCCAATGAAATAAGGGTGTAAACTACTAAAGAGTAGTGGTGAACATTGGGTGTTCTGATTTCCTTGAGAACAAAATAAAAAAGGACCAGAAAAGACCCTGAGAAAGAAAGTGCAGTTGAAGTTTAAAAATTATAAATATAAGACATTTCTATACTTACTAAGTTAGTACTTAATCTTTCAGATAGTTTTCTACATATAAACAGTAAGGAAGGGGCAGGAAGAAACATAACAGGTTTATCTTGTGGGAACTAGTTGTAAAATTTAATGTGACTCTTTTTTTGCTTTGTTCTTTTCATTTCACTGTTTTCACCTCAGCAGAGGACTATCCAAGTCTACTTTCTCCCTTTCTCTCTTGTTCCTGGTATCTTTTTTCCACCTTTTTACTCCATCTCAAAATCTGACATATCATGTTTTCTTATAGAAGTATCTGTCACCGTCTCTCTTGTATGTAATTGCCGCACGCTCCCTATCTAACATTGCCGTGTGGGTTGGCAACACATTCCTGATTATGAGAGACTGACTTGGAGCCAGTACTGTCAGTATAGTATGAACAGCACTCCACACCCTGGGCGGGGACCATGAATAGCATTTGGCTTCCAACAGTCAAAACTCCTCTGCATTCTGTATAAATACTAGATGAGAAAATGAAAAACAGATATAATTAAGTCCTTCAAAAATGACTATGGTTAAATATTACTATGTAAGGGGTTTTAAGTCAATCTACTTTCCTTCAACCTTAACTATTGTTTAAAAACAACAGTGTTGTGACCTCTGGTCTAGCCTAGGTTTGCTGTTCTGTGCCTGTGAATGCAGCTTAAACTCTGTGTTGTGCAACTAGAATATGTAAACACTCAAGTACGTGAGCCTACGCTGATTACTGAGGCACCTTACTGTTTCATTGTCATGAGAAGATTGAATCCGAATGTTCACGTGCTTTAATAGTTGCGTTTCAGACAAACAAGGGGATGGGTTTATAAATACTACAGTTCAGCATGCAGGATACTTCTCGTGACATGTTATGAAGAGAGAAATTTTTCTTCAAAACTTAGCTCTCTTTTAAAATACAAAACTGAGGCGCCTGGATGGCTCAGTCAGTTAAACATCTGACTCTTGATTTCCGCTCAGGTCGTGATCTCAGTCCTGAGCTCAAGCCCCACATTCACTCTGTGCTGGGCGTGGAGCCTGCTTAAGATTCTTTGTCTCCCTCTCTGTCCGTACACCCCTCCCCACTTTCTTGTGCTCTCCATCTCTCTCTCTCTCTCTCTCTCTGAAATAAATAAATTAATTAAAAAAAAAAAAACTTTCATTTATAGCCAGGTTCAGGAAGACTTGTCTCACCTTCCCAATGTAGGATGATATCATATTTTCATTGAAATTTTTTGTTTTGAGGAGCTTGTTTCTCGTCATAAATATCAGAAGTTTGACATGGTCTGGGGGTGCCTGGATGGCTCACTCAGTTAAGTGTCTGCCTTCAGCTCAGGTCATGATCCCAGGGTCCTGGGATCAACCCCCAACTCTCGCTTCTTGCTGAGTCGGGGGGTTGCATCTTCCTCTCCCTGTACCCCTCCCCCTGCTTGTGCTCTTCCTCTCTCTGTCTCTCTCTCTCTCTCTGTCAAATGAATGAATAAATAAGATCTTTAAAGAAAAAATTAAAATAAGAAAGTTGGCATGGTCTAATTCATAGCTATGTCCTTAGTATCAACCACTATATCCTATGTGATGGTATTAATCTAAACTGAGTATTGCAATGTAGCTATTAATATTAAATATTAGGTAAGTGTTTTTTCAGATATGTGATATGACATTCTCTGATGAATTCTGTGTATTTAGGAGACATCCTACCTCCTTCTCCTGTGTTTTGTCCAAATCCAAGAAAGTCATAACCTTACCAACCAACATCAAATGCATTCAACTTCCTTTAGAGCTCTGGACTCTGAAAGCTTTAGAAGGGGCAGTGAAGTCCTTATAACACAGGATCCTGGAGGATTCTAGAAGAGTGGTATAGCCAGCCCAGATGCAAGACACAGCCCAGATTGGTAGCTACTACATTATATAAAACTGTTACAGATAGAGGGAACTGGAAACTTCATTCTTTCTGCTGTTCTTACTCTGCACAAATTTTATATCTATAAAGTAATTTGCAGGGCACAGCATTTCTCCATATATTTTTCCTCAGTTATATATTTTTACCCTTGCATGAGTTCTGTTCCTCCTGATTAAAAATTATATTGATTATGTCTAGCTCTCAAGGGATTTTAGAATATGTTCTATTCACATAGCATGTAGCATGATACAACATAGAATACAGTGGGCTCTAGTGAACATATAAAAGGAATAATCTTTATTCCCTAAAAATGAATGCCCTGTAAAAAAGAAGAGAAAAATACTTCATATATGAAAACATAATGTTATTATTTTTGTTTCTTTGGTGTATTTGTAAATTGAAATATTTCATTAGGGTCATAACCTTAAAAATGCAGAGTTTAAAAAAATTTTTATAGTTACTTAGTTCCTGATGTTGCAATTATCTTGAGTCTCACTTTCTGCCTGTCACTTGTCCAAGCTTGAATATGTATCACTTGTAAATTATGTTTTTAGATTATAGTTTGTGCTGGCTTAGTTTGATTTTAATGGGAATATTGTAGATTTGAACATTTCCTCTGAAATAACTTTATGTAAGTTTAGAATATCATGTAAATCTCCATGATATGCTAAATATTAAAAGTATAGTGTTCATGATCACACACTATAGCTTTATATGTTTGAAGTGTTAAGTGTGGTAAGTGGTGGTAGAAATTGTGACTCTAATTGCCAAAACTATGGCTTAATACTCTAGCCTATTGAAAAGCTGCCTCTTATTGTTACTATGGAAGTGAAGTCGATAGGATATTAGGGCTGGAGTGATTTTTGTTTAAAATATCAGATTATGGTTGAAGAATAATAAAATACCTTGGATTTTTCTATCTTGTATTCTGACAAAAAAAATAGTATACTTTCAATTATGGTAAAATAGTGCTAGAAATGAAAAGATGTCTTCAATTGTCAGAGTATGTATGATTACAAAATCTCTATAACTAGAATTCTCTCCAAATGTTAATGCTTTAAGCCATCCTTCTGTGGATCCTATTCTTCTCATTCTCTCTCCGCTAGTCTACAGAATGCTTTTGGAGAGAATATGTTCCTTTGTGTTCTGTGTGTTTATATACATAGATAGACTCACATACACCCAGTTTGGTGCTGCTTTTTTTGGCGACATGTATTGAGGCTGATTTTACGCTCGCATTTATTCTTCTGCACTCATTATTTCTACACTAAGATTCTTTCCCACAACTTCACTTTCCATATCTAAAAACTAAGTACTCATAGGAAATCAAAGAAATGGAAATTGTCTAGTGAAATGAAGAATAATCATGACCCTAAATGGACCCCGGAACACTGATTTGTACAATGTAAACTTCATTTAAATATTTACTAACTGCGGAATTTGCAAGTCAACAAATCAGATATTGCATCTAATTCTATCCCACAAAAGTCAAATACAGTTCTGCAATTATAATGGCAAAAGCTTAAGATTTTGCTGTTACAATTTTAACATTGCAGTGAAAGTGGCCATATGTGCATTTTATAAAAAGAGTATTTGAATATTCTTAATAAGTCCATTTCAAATGGTTCAAGAATTTTGGCATTCATAAAACTTTGTGTATACTATAAATAATTAGAAGCACTTCTTTGTTTAAAAAAATAGTCTGATACTTTTTAATTAAAATAGCAATCAGTAGATTTTGTTGATCTGGAAGACGGGTATGTGAGGATGTATTGTGCTTTCTGTTTTTGTGTCTCTGTAGAAGTTTTCATAATAAATTTTTTTTTCTTTTTTAATCATTCAGTTAATACCCCATTCCTGGGCGCCTGGGTGGCTCAGTTGGTTAAGCGACTGCCTTCAGCTCAGGTCATGATCCCGGAGTCCCGGGATTGGGTCCCGCATCTGGCTCCCAGCTCCATGGGGTGTTTTCTTCAACCTCACCTTCTCTCCCTTCATGCTCTCTCTCACACATAAATAAATAAAATCTTTAAAAAAAAAAAATACTCCATTTCTAGGATCTGGACCAAATCTGAAGTGCTTCTATTATACATTTAAATATAGATAGAAAACATATTTGTGGTATCTGGATCCTTCAAAAAAAAAAAAAAAAGAGTCATCTATAATGTAAAGACAATGCATGGATAATTAGGGATCACCCTTCTTCTGCAGACCAGAACAGTGGACAAAATCTACTTTGGAACTAGTTAGTGTCTACTGGATGCCTTTAAGTAGGTCATCTCAGAAAACCAAGCAATGTTCTGTCAGATCACTTGATCTGTAAGGATGCAAAATATAGCGCTCCATATACACCAATGCAAGATACACTCTTGGTAAAGGACATGTTTGTAATAATTTTGTTTGCAGGGAATTTTGTAATAATTCCTGAAATGGTTAAATTTATTATTTAATTCAGAAATGGAAAGCCAATACTTACAAAGGCTAGCCTTTCTCCTAAGCATAACTGAGTAGTAAATAATGCCTGGGAATTTTAATCTGGCCATGCCCCTACATGAAAGGAACGTGGCTGACAACATTTTTAAAAGATACATTCCAGAATACAAGAAGCTTACAAAAGCGATTCCTGCACTTTAACACAGACTTCCACTCCTACCCCAGTCTTTGAAGAAGAAAAGAAAATATTCTATTCCCTAGTAGTGCTGCAAATCTAATCATCCTCTCCATGTTTCTGGAGTACCAGTGCCCCATTACTATAAAACAATAAGGCATCATATGTCAGTGCTCTCCCTCCCCACAGGTGTGATACTGAGAACATTTACAAACCAACAGTTCATCAAGGAGAAGTGAGTTGTTATGCATTTAAAAGGGGATAATCAATATTACATTAATTTGCCTCACAGAAGGAACCCAAGAATCAAAAAAAGGAAAGGGAGCATGGACTCATGAAATAATGTAAGAACAATAATGAAGCACCACCAAAGAACAGAAATTCAACTTAAAATTTATTTACTAACTTAACACCCACTTGGCAGAAATAGTTATAAAGCAGTAAATTCATGAGACACCTGGGTGGTTTGTTGGTTAAGCGTCTGCCTTTGGCTCAGGTCATGATCCCAGGGTCCTGGGTACGAGCCCCAAGTCAGGCTCCTTACTCAACGGGGAGCCTTCTTCTCCCTCTGCCAGCCACTTCCCCTGCTTGTGCATACTCGCATGCTCTCTCTTTCTGTCTGACAAATTAATTAATTTTTATAAAAAAGTAAATTCATTGTGGGGTGTGAAATTGTTATTGCATGGCATAACATCCAAGTGACTGAAGTTGTCTGTTCTGTCTACTAAATAAACTTATTGAGACTGTGTACTTTTCTTTGTAAGGTAAAAACCATATTGCCTCTGTACATTTGAGTCCTCTCCTTGACCTTCTTGGTTTCATTTACTGTCCTGTACATTGCAATGCCAGGTTTGCTGTTCAAGTTACTTTGGGGAATCCCTCAAAAATTTAACATGGCAGTTCTATAACAATATAACAAACTTCTTCAGTGCCCTTGAAAAATAGCAGTTCTTCTTAAGTAACCAATTAGCGTAAGTAACAATTACTTAAGTTAATTGGTTAAGTTTAAATAGAACTAGACAAAACCATTATTTGATGCCTTCTAAAATCTTTTCCAATCATATTTATCTTAAACCAGAGAAATTTTTTAAAACTTATTTTATTTACCATCACACTTGCTTGTGGTAGAATGGAATCATTTTTTTAAAGTACTAGTAAATATTTGGATTTTCAATCCCAAAACTCTTTTCATTAATTATGGTATTATTTCTTACTCATATTCAGTGTGTACAAAGCTGAACAAAATAGGGGTGTTCTGTATAATGCCTACATCCTCAGGTAAACATTGCCCCAAGAACGATGTGCAACTTCCTTTCTAGCAAGTGGCTGTTTTTCCTTCTTTGTCTCAGTGTGACCTCCTTAGTCCTCCAGCCCATCATCTTCATCCTGGTTCTACAAGCCTGGTTCCTGCCGTGTCATTTGACTATTTCATTAATTTATTTATCCCTTTTTCTTTTAACAATCTCTACTGAACACCTTGTAGCACCAGGAATAAGTCAGTTCATTTTGTGAGGTTCCTGTTCTTAAGCTTGCAAACTAGTGAAAAAGAATCCCTCCCATATATATCCATTGTGTGCCGTCATACATCCCATGTCTCCTCCCTCAGTTCTAGGTGTTTCCCATAGTTTTCTTTCTCTGGTGCCAAGAAAAAGCCGCAAAACCATTCTGACTGGTTCCAATGAAATTCATGCACTCCAGCCTAATTTAAACCCTCAATGGCTATATAAAAGTTTTCATGTGGTTTTTACTGCCTCTTATCACATTCTTCATAGCAGAATTTCTTTACTCTTCTCAAGCTCCCAGCCACTGGCTCCCAGGAAGTGACACATGTTTTATTGCTGGGAGTAAGGCAACCTCTGATATGTGATATGTTATTCCTTCTGTATTTTCACTCTTTCCCTTGTCCGTCATTTCTTAAGAAGAAAAAAGTCTTTCCTCTTTGCCAAAATGACAATCCATGTGTGTTGGGGTTTTGTTTTGTTTTTCATATTCTGTTTCCTTCACCTTTTTTTCATCAATTTTCTCCACCATCATTTGCAACTTCAGTCTCTCTCAATCTGCAGGCTTATCATCCACTAACATTCTGCTTAGACATCCCACCCTGCCACAAAGACTCAGATAACTCATTCAGTCTATTTTTTTCTTACATTAAATTTTTTTTTAAGATTTTATTTATCTATTGGACAGACAGACATCACAAGTAGGCAGAGAGGCGGGCAGAGAGAGAGAGAGGGAGAAGCAGGCTCCCTGCTGAGCAGAGAACCCAATGTGGGGCTCCATCCCAGGACCCTGGGATCATGACCTGAGCCAAAGGCAGAGGCTTTAACCCACTGAGCCACCCAGGCACCCAAATTTTTAATGTTCTATTTAAATATTTGTGCTTTTGTATGTTTTGGGGAGTGGGTGGAGAGAGGTCTGTAGTTTTCATCAAATTCTAACAAATGAATCTGTAACTCCACAGTATTAAGAGCCACAGCTATAAATGTAGTCAGAGACCAGGTTATGAGAGGCTTTGGATACCAAGAGAAGGAGGTTTTAAACTGAATCCTGAAGACTTTAACAAATAATAGTAATATGCTCAGATTCTCATTTCTGGAAAGTTCTGAACATGTCACACAGCTGGCAAGTAGTGAGCAGAGATCTAAGCCCAGATAATCTGGTGTCAGAGTCCAGATTCTTAACAAGTGTGCCAAACTGCCTCGAAATTGGAATTATGTTGTTTGAATACCATCCAGCAATTGGTAAATTTAAAGCAATATATAAAATGTTCTAGTCTCATACGAGTAAATGAAATGTTTGATTTGATTTGTGTGTAACAGTTAATGCATTTGCTTTTTAATGTTTTTGTTTTAATCCTTTTAGAACCAATTCGAAGATACAAAACTTACCACAGTGATATCTTTAGTACCTCCAGTGAAAGTCCATCTATCATTTCCTCTGAATCAGATTTCCGACAAGGTGAGAGGCATTTGAGTAACCAAAATGTTTTTAAGAAACCATGAACGTCCTTCCTTTTCAGTGACGTTAAGCTATAAGGTGTCAAAAGAATAATTCTCTATAGATATTAAAATTATAAAAAGCTGATGATTACTCTTTTTAACAGTATTTTAGGACCTTAATAGCATCAAACATCATCAAACAACAATATAGTCATTTTCATAATAGGAAAAAATTCATTGTCTTCAAAAATAATGTCACTTGTCTCTGAAGAGTTTAAAGATATTATGTCATTAATTTGATGGTATGAATGTGATATGTTAAAATGACCTTAGTGTATCTGCTAAATGTTTGAGTTTTAAATAAAGCTACTTCATATTTTTATCACCTGTGCAGTTTTCTCTTTATTCATTCCTTTTTTCATTCTTTAATTAGTACGAAAAAGTGAAGCTTCCAAGAGGTTTGAATCCAACAGTGGTCTCACAGGGGTAGATGAAAACCTAAGTCAAAGCCAGTCACAGAGACCAAGGTATGTAATATGAAAAAATAGTAACAATAAATTGCCAATGGCAGGGTTTTTTTATTAGAATCAGGGAGAATTTTTGAAAATTATCCTCTTTTTTCTATAGTCTCTATTTTCCTTTTTCTTTACCTCTTCTTTGAGTTCTTGAAAATTTATTTAATTACGTGGAACACATTGTAGTTGTATGTGTTTGAGTTATTGGAATCTTTTAAAATTAGAATTGGCTGTGGTTATTTATAGTCTGTTCTTGAAATTAAAATTGTCAATATGTATCTAAAATAACTTACTAGCAGGAAATTCTGAAGGGATGGCATCAAGAATCTGTGAAAAGATAGTAAACCTTGATTTCTAAGAGAATAATTTCTCTTTCGAAAAGTTGAGTGGGCTTAACAAGAAGGTTTTCAGGGAGTATTTTTTGTTGAATGAATAATGACTAGGTTACTACTAAGTAACCTATTATGTAAAAAGTTAACTATTCACTACATATTTACTGGCTTAAAAGAGGTTATATTTTTTTTTGGTTTTTTCTTTTTTAAGTTCAATCTGGGCTTTCAAGTTCATTTTCAATTAGCAATAATCGCGCCTCGGATAAACCTCATTGGCTACGATACTGCCACTGCTATTCAGCTTTCTTATAAGGTATTAGGTATTCTTGTGCTGTGCTTAGGATGGTGGTATTATAGTTATATATTGATTTACTTTGTTTAAACTGAAAAGTATCAAGTCAATACTGAATATTTTGATGTATTTTCTTTTCATGTGTGCCCAGGTCCCTTACCTGAATAAAAGCATATTGTTAATGTTAAACATTAATTTGACATTTGTAATATGTTATTACAGAATCAGATGTTGTTTCAGAATTTACTCCCAAACTATGGAAATCCTTTTAAATTTGATATCTTAGTCTGTTTAATTCAAGTATCACCATATACAAAAGAATCATTTAGAGATTAACAAAAACTTGCCCCTTAGCTAATTAATTCTGACAGACAGTGTTTCACACCTGTAAACTATTAATAGACCAGGTAACCCTAGCCATATGATTAAAACAGACAATTTATCTAGGGTTTAGACTCCAAATAATTAAATACATTACACTAAAGTTATTCCTTTTAATATTGCAGTTTTTATTAAATTTATGTCTTTTTCTCTTCTCTCTTATGCCTTTTAAAATAATCCATGACACTTTATTTCCTTGGAGGAAAGCTCTAATAAGCATTCATTTACCTAAAGCAGTATTTTATTTGCATAATAGAATTTTATATTACTAGGACCCCGTTGTGGTGATAACCATGATTGGGTAATTTTGAACAAAGAGGTAAGAGACAAAGATAGGTTTATGTTTGATGTTATACGATTTTCTTAAAGACACAAAAGCATTTTGGGATGAACAGCAATACAAAGCAAATATTGAAATGCAGTCAGTTCTGTGGTGAATTGAGGGAGTCACTCCTCCCTATATATTTAATTTGGAGAAAATTTATATAAATAGTATGATGCTCTTCAGCTCAATGAAAACATGTTAAAGATAACAACTGGAGAATTATTGGGCTTGTGTATTAAAAATTGCTTTTATAGTTCATTTATTAGTTGTTTAAAAACATGTTCCTCCAAATAAAATTAAATCATTTTGTGACTCTTCTTTCAATTTTCTTGATAAGTTACATCAAGAGATTATGAGAGAATATTTGTTTCAACTGTTTCCAAGTTTTATTTTTAGGGCACATTAACTTTAAAGCCACCTAAATCATATTCTAATTATAAACTATCTTTATTTCACACTTTAAAAGGGAAAGAAAAACTCAATATGGCATTTATAAACTCTCCATTAGATAAAGACATAAATAAAAAAAAGTATTTCAAGGAATAGTAGATTGTTAAGTCTCTGTATATGCTATATTTCATATAAGATGCTAAACTCTACTTCTTTTAGACAAATCTCACCCCCTTTTTCTGCCCACAGAAAAACACATTAACTAAGATACTCTAAATTCCTTATTTCAGTGCAGAATTTTCTGAATGTGAACAAAGGTTTCTGATAATATCCTTAGCATGCTGGCATACAATTGGGAGGCCCTGTTTTGTTCTTTAGGTCATATATTTGTGAGATCTATAAATAGTTCTCTATTTAGACATGTTTGCATGCTTCTTTATAAAAATTTCCATTCCCTTTAGCTAAAATGAAATGGAAAAACAGATCCAGGCAGTGTTATTGATTTGTATCATAGCGGGTGGGGGGAAATTAACAGGAAATTATGAGTCAGATACAGCAGAATGAGTAATTTTTTGATTCTGAGTTATCAAAAGTGTCTTTCAGTGACCAAAAAGGATATTCAAAGCTGTTTTCCAAAGAACATCTCTAAGTTTTTTCTGTTAACTTTTGAAGTACAGTTTATACATAATACAATTCCCACTGCTTCTGTGCCTATCTGCTTGACAAGGTAACCTATTTTTCTAACTTAAAGCAACCTACTTATTCATTCCTATATGATCCAGATTTTCTTTGTTTTTTGTTCATGTGTTTGCTTTGTTTAGGTTTTATTTTTTATTTTGTTGCCTCTCAAACGTTTTAGCCTTTATAGGAACACTACCAAATATTGCGTTGAAAGAGATAAACTGATAGTCATTTTTTCTACCTGTTTGTAACTCTGGTATAAAATAATTTGAACAAGAAAGCTAATATATTTAATAAATATATTAGGTGCAAGTTAAAATGTATAGATTTATATTCTTATTTATTGTCCTTGACCCCTCACTAAGTGAGATTTTGTCATTTTGTCATTTTCTCAAGAAGTGATTGCTGTGCACCTGCCATCTATTGGGAACTTTTAGGTACTGGAGATAGAATCATGAACAAAACCAAGAAAAAGTGTCCCTCAAGGAATTTCTAGGGCTGAGAGATAGCGAATAAACTGTTAAAAAACAAGTGAGTAATGCACCATCAGATAATGATGGTGCTTTAAAGAAAAATAAAGCAGGCTAAGGGGATAGAGAGTGCACACAGAGGGAAACTGATCAACAAAGTGAAAAGTCAATCTACTGAATGGGAGAAGATATCTATAAGTGATATTTCTGATAAGGAATCATACCCAGAATAGATAAAGAAATTATACAATTTACACCAAGAAGAGGCCAAGTGATCTAATTTAAAAATGGGCAGCGGACCTGAATAGACATTTTTTCCAAAGAACACATATAGATGGCTGATAGGCACATGAGAAGATGCTCAACATCATTAATTATCAGGGAAATGCAAATCAAAACCACAATGTGGTATCAGCTCACACCTGCCAGAATGTCTGAAATCAAAAAGACAAGAAACAAGTGTTGGCTAGAAGGTGGGGAAAAGGAATCTGGTATACAGTTGGTGGGAATGTAAAGTGGTGCAACCATTGTGGGAAACAGTATGTTTCAAAAAATTAAAAGTAGAAATACCATATGATCCAATAATTCCACTAGTGGATATTTACCCAAAGGAAATTGAAAACACCAGTTTAAAAACATATTTGTACCTCTGTGTTTACTACAACACTATTTACAATAGCCAAGAAGTGGAAGCAACCCAAGTGCCCATCAGTAGATGAATGGATAGAGAAGACACACACACACACACACACACGCACGCACCCTGGAATATTACTCAGCCTTAAAAAATAATGAGATCTTGCCATTTGCAACAACATGAATGGACCTAGAGGGTATTATGCTGAGTGAAATAAGTCAAGCAGAGAAAGGTGAATACCATATGATTTCATTTATATGTGGAATCTTAAAAAACGAAACAAATGAACAAACAAAACAGACACAGACCTTAATACAGAGAACAAACTATTTTTTTCTTTTTTTTTAAAGACTTTATTTATTTATTTGACAGAGAGATGTCACAAGTAGGCAGAGAGGCGGGCAGAGAAAGGGGGAAGCAAGCGCCCCACTGAGCAAAGAGCCCCATGTGGGGCTGAATCCCAGGACCTCGAGAACATGACCTGATCCAAAAGCAGAGGCTTAAACCCACTGAGCCTACAAACTATTGATTATGAAAGTGGGGAGGGAGTGAAATAAATAAAGAGGATTAAGAGGTACATTCTTTCAGTTATAAAATAAGTCACAAAAATGAAAAGTACAGCATTGAGAATATAGTCTATAATATTGTAATAACTTTGTATGCTGACTATACTTGACATGGTGAGCATTGAGTGATATAGAATTGTCATAACCCTGTGTTGCTCACCTGAAACTATACCATTGTATATCAGCTACACTTCAATACTAAAAAATTAAATTTAAAAAGACATTACAAAAAAAAAAAAAAAGAAAGCAGGATGAAGGGTAGAGAGTACAGGGTTGTGATGTCAAAGTTCTATTTTACATAGGTAGGGTGATTAGAGGAGGCCTTTCCCAAGGATTATATTTTAACCGAAAACTATTTTAAGTGACAGGGTGAACTATGAAGATATCAGGAGACAGAGCAAAGGGAATGTCAAGAGCAGAGGCCTTGCATTATGAGAGATGTGTTGTATGTCAGAGGAATACAGGAAGGACATGTGGGTGCAGCAGAATGAGAGAAAGGCAGAGTGGGTAGTAACCAGAATCCAAATCGTCTCATACCTCAGGAGCTTAAGTGAACACTTTGGACGTATGACGGGAAGCCATTGGGTGGCTTGAAAACATAGATGTGATTTACAGTTAATAGGATTACTCTGTTATGTTCTCTGAAGAACAGATTACAGGAGTAAAAGCCTAGTTAGGAAGTAATGACAGTGAGACCTAGCCCCACATCCATTTGGATGGCTATAGCCCAGATTAGATTGCTTGTGATAGAGAAGAGTCAGATATAGATATTTTCAAGGTTGTGTTTTCAGGATTTGCTGCTCAATTATATAGGAGATTTGTAGGATAGAGAAATCAAGAATGATCCCCAGTTGTGTTGTGAAGCAACTGGTGAATGAGAAAAATTGGACAAGGGAAAAAATATCAAGAATCTGATTTGAGACATAATAGCCTAAAGATGCATATTAACATCCAAGTAGAACACTCACCTAGGCAAATAAAATTAGAATTTAGAGGAGAGGCTGAGTTATAGGCATATATAATGTAATTAAGGCTATGAAAGTAGATAAGATCATGTAGCTATGGAGTATATATGGAGACTAGGAAAATCTGGAGGTTTGAGCACTATTGTCGTCAAATACTAGGAGATTAGAAATGAAGGAGGCACCAACAAAAGAGCCAAAAAGGAAAAGCCAATAAAGTAGAAGGAAAATAAAGAGCATGGTTTTCCAGAAGGAAAATATTTTAAGACTAGGAAGGACTACACCTGGTGGCTCTGTCATTTAGGCATCCAGTGTCTTGATTTCAGCTCAGGTCATGATCGCAGGGTCATGAGCTCAGCTCCATGTCCTACAACATGCTGCTTACGGAGCCTGCTTAGGATTCTTTCTCCCCATCCCTCTGCCCCTCCCCGCCTCTGAAACAAAACAAATGAAAAGAATAGGAAAGACTGAGCAACTGTGTCTTTTGGTGCTTAGAGGTCAAGTAAAATGAAAATCGAGGATTATCCTTGGACCTTGACAACGATGAGGTCTGTCATTTCTGTGAACAGCTTTGGTGAAATTGTAGGGACTAAAACTGTTGGTCTGAGACCAAGAGGGTGGGAGATGAAGTGGAGATAAAACTTAAACAATGAGAAGAAATTTACTCTAAAAGACAACAGGGAAAAAGGGGGATAGAGTCCAAAAGAGGATGTACAACCAAAGGAGAATTTTGTTTTTGTTCTGAGCAGGAAATAGTACATCATGTTTGTAGACTAATGACAATAACATAGTTTTCGATAGTATGAATGCGCGTGAGGGGATAAGTGCAAGGGCAAAGTCTCTGAGTAGGAGAGGGGATGGAATTCCATGCCCCGGAGAGGTGTCAGACCTCCGAAAGGCTGCAGGAGATCCATCACCGTTACAGAGGAGAAGACAGAATATATGGATGTATATCTGGAAATTTTGGAGGCATGGGTTGAGGAAGTTTTTTCCTGATTGCTTCTTAGTTCACCGAGAAAACTGAGGAAAGGTCATCAGTAGAGAGAAAGAGGGAGAGAGTATTTGAGCTTTGAAAAGAAAAGGGAAGGCGAAGAAGGTATAAAGTAGTCCTCTAAGAAAATGAGTTACCAGACAGCGCTGAGAGCCCAGTGAGATCAGTCAGCATGGTTCTGCAGTTTCTTGAGAGTTTAGTTTGTCTGCAAAAGAGTGGTCCTAGGGTCCTGGGATCAAGCCCCGCACCAGGCTCCCTGCTTGGCGGGAAACCTGCTTCTCCCTCTGCCACTCCCCCTGCTTGTGTTCCCTCTCTTGCTCTGTCTCTCTCTGTCAAAGAAATAAGTAAAATATTTTTTAAAAGAAAAAGAGTGATTTTAATGATGGGCCTTGGAATTCAGTGTAAGGGTAAAAGATGGGTAATAGAGAAAGTGGTGGAGTCAGTGAATTCTTTGAAGAAGGGTATTAGAGGTAGTGAGCGAAAAAGATACGATTTATATAGAGAGTTCATTGGAGGATGGAAATAGAACATTTTTAGAGGTAGTGCAGTTACTGTTTATAGGCGACACAACCTTGGAAGTAGATGACTGGCTGGCTGGCGTGTGGAAGGCTGGAGTGTTGGAGGACTCCCCCAGCCTCTGTAACACAATCTTGAATGATAACAGGAGTCCTGATGTCAGGTACTTAAATGTCTAATGAATAAGAGAGAGTTGACCAGTAGGACAACTGAATGTCTAAAGCAAAAGCAGAGCGGGGGAATAAGTGATTTCATATCATGTACTTCAGGGAAGCTGGGGGCTCTTGTAAGTCAGCAATGGTCTGGAAGCAGAAATAAGAATTAAGGGGAATCTAGGGGCACCTGGGTGACACAGTCAGTTGAGGGTCCAGCTCTTGGATTCAGCTAGGGTTGTGGTCTCAGATCTAGTCCCACATCAGGCTCTGTGTTCCACATGGAGTCGGCTTCGGATTCTCGCTCCCTCTCCCTCTGCCCTCCTGCTTGTACTCGCTCTTTTTCACTGTCGCTCAAATAAATAAATAAATCTTTTTTAAAAATATGAATTAAGGGGAAACTCTATCCCATCTGCAGGCCCAGTGGTACAGGACTATAAAAATAAACAGCCCCATTTGAAGAGAATTGCAGTGGAATCAGTTTCAGAGGATGCTAGAATGTTTTTTGTTGTTGTTGTTGTTGTTGTTTTAATTTTTTTATTTTTTTATAAACATATAATGTATTATTAGCCCCAGGGCTGCAGGTCTGTGAATCACCAGGTTTACACACTTCACAGCACTCTCCGTAGCACATACCCTCCCCAATGTCCATAACCCCACCACCCTCTCCCGACCCCTCTCCCCCTGGCAACCCTCAGTTTGTTTTGTGAGATTAAGAGTCACTTATGGTTTGTCTCCCTCCCGATCCCATCGTGTTTCATTTATTCTTTTCCTACCTCCCAAACCCCCCACATTGCATCTCCACTTCCTCATATCAGGGAGATCATATGATAGCTATCTTTCTCCAATTAACTTATTTCAATAAGCAAAATACCCTCTAGTTCCATCCATGTCATTGCAAATGGCAAGATTTCATTTCTTTTGGTGGCTGCACAGTATTCCATTGTGTATCTATACCGCATCTTCTTTTTTTTTTTTTTTTTTAAAGATTTTATTTATTTGACAGACAGAGATCACAAGTAGGAAGGGAAGCAGGCTCCCCGCTGAGCAGAGAGCCCGACTTGGGGCTTGATCCCAAAACCCCAGGATCATGACCCGAGTGGAAGGCAGAGGCTTTAACCCGCTGAGCCAACCCGGCGCCCCTATACCACATCTTCTTTATCCATTCATCTGTTGATGGACATCTAGGTTCTTTCTATAGTATGGCTATAGTGGACATTGCTGCTATAAATATTTGGGTGCACGTGCCCCTTCAGATCACTACGTTTGTATCTTTAGGGTAGATACCCAGTAGTGCAATTGCTGGGTCATAGGGTGGCTCTATTTTCAACTTTTTGAGGAAGCTCCATGCTGTTTTCCAGAGTGGTTACACCAGCTTGCATTCCTACCAATAGTGTGGGAGGGTTCCCCTTTCTCCATCAGAGATGCTAGAATGTTTAGAGAAGAGGTGGAGCATGTAGATCTATCCAGTGGAAACAGGACAGCATACAATTATCAATAAAATAAAAGTAGGATTGAAATGTTACTGCAGGGGTTCTTCTGAGATGACTAAATAAAAATTGTTTAAATTCATGATATGTTACTTCACCTGTTTTTCTTTCTTGAATTAGACCAAAATAATTGTTTTCTTCTCTTTTCTCTGTAATAGACAATATGAAACACCCCTTGAAGGCAATGTAATTAATCAAGAGATTATGCTAAAACGGCAAGAAGAAGAAATGATGCAGCTGCAAGCCAGAATGGCCCTTAGACAGTCTCGGCTGAGCCTGTATCCAGGAGACACAATCAAAGCCTCTATGCTTGACATCAGCAGGGATCCCTTACGAGAAATGGCCCTTGAAACAGCCATGACCCAAAGAAAACTAAGGGTAAGTTAATTCTCAGATTACTGCATTTAAACATGATCTCACAGAGAAATTTCTTTTTTTAAGTTTTTACTTAAATTCCAGTTGGTTGGGTACCTGGGTGGTTCAGTCTGTTAAGCATCTGCCTTCAGCTCAGGTCATGATCTCGGGATCCTGGGATCAAGCCCAATGTCAGGCTCCCTGCTCAGCGGGGAGTCTACTTCTCCCTCTCCCTCTGCCTCTCCCCCTGCTCACACTCTCTCTCTCTCTCATTCTCTTTCTCTTAAATAAATAAATAAAATCTTTTTTTTAAAAATTCCAGTTAGTTAACATACTCACAGGAAAATATTATGCAAAACACTTTTAAATTCTGTAGGTGTCCTAAAGTTGCCTGTAGATGAAATCGAAATTCCATAATAATTGCACTGGTGGGGGCGCCTGAGTGGCTCAGTGGGTTAAAGCCTCTGCCTTCAGCTTGGGTCATGGTCTCAGGATCCTGGGATCAAGCCCCGCATCAGGCCCTCTGCTCCGCAGGGAGCCTGCTTCCCTTCCTCTCTGCCTGCCTCTCTGCTTACTTGTGATCTCTGTCTGTCAAATAAATGAGTAAAATCTTTAAAAAAAAATTATTACACTGGTGTTAAATGTTGGTTGCTAATAAATATTTAGCTGTTTCATTATTCTAATAAATATTTAGTCGTTTCATTATTCCATTTTTTATGAGATGGATTTAGGAAAAGATATTCTAAATAGACTGTTTATTTTAAAAGTATATTCATGATCCTTAAAGTCAACTGGATTTATTCAGTATTGTATCTTTTAATATTAAGAAATTTATTATCTCACAAACCAAGAAAATCAGGAATAGAGAGTGAAGGGTTGGTTCAGAAGTTCAAGAATGTTGTCATGTATATTCGAACTTTCTGCTCTGCCATTCTCAGATTTTTGATAGTGACTTACTTTGTAATCAAAAGATGATCACGTGAGCTTCAAACACGTATCTTTGTATTACAATATTGAATGACAAAAGGAAAAAATCTGTGTCTTATATATCAGGGGGGATTTTTTTAAATGTGTTTATTTTTCTTTCAACATATGTATTTTTCTAAACTAAGCTTAAAAAGAACAGTCCTCATGTAAAATATCTTGAACATTTTACAACTTCTATAGTATTACTGTTAAGAGCTGTCAAGTACTTCATTATATGAATTTATCATGTACCATGATTTCTTCAATCAGTTTCCAGTTATTGGACATTGAAAATGTTTCTTTTTTTCTTTCAAAGTTTTTATTTATTCATTTGAGAGAGAGCAGGAGTGGGGGATAGGAAGGAAAAGGGAAAGGAAGAAGCAGACTTCCCACTGAGCAGGGAGCCTGATGCGATGAGGGACTCCAAACCTGGCTCAATCCCAGAACCACAAGATCATGACCTGAAACAAAGGCAGATGCTTTTGTATTTTGGGGGGTTTTTTTGTTTTTTTTGCTGAGCCACCCAGGCGCTCCTGGACACTGGAAATACTTCTAATTTGTTATTGTTGCTATTGCAAGCAATGCTTTGATGAACATCCCTTTAGCTAAATCTTTTCAGGTAACTTCCTCCAAGTAGAATAGCCAAGTGAAAGGCAAACACCTTTTAAGACATTTGATTTGTCTTGTCAGATTGTGCATCAAAACATTTGTACAATTTTATGCTTCCTGTGATCATGCCTCTTTCACCATAGTCTTACCTACCCAGGATATTGTCTTTCTATTCTTTTATCATCACCAATGTAATACATGAGGCAGTATCTTGTTTGTAATGTCCCTATACAAATAATTCTTCAAACATGAAATAAATAGTAGTAAATGTGATAAAAATCTAGGATGAATTTTTTTCTTTTTAGTTCTGCACTGTGTATTACCCACATTCTGTTTTGGTTTTTTGTTGCTTTTTTTAAAGAATTGTCTTTTTTTTTTTTTTAAATGAACATATTATGTATGATTAGCCCCAGGGATACAGTTATGTGAGTCGTCAGGCTTACACACTTCACAGCACTCACCATAGCATATACCCTCCCCAGTGTCCATAACCCAGCCACCCTCTCCCTCACCCCTACCCCCAGCAACCCTCAGTTTGTTTTGTGAGATTGAGTTCAAAGTTGTCTTAAAAGCATGTATATATATATATATATATATATATATATATATATGCGCTCTGGAGTTGATAGAATTCAAATTTCCCTCATTATTTTCTAAGGAGAAGAAACAGTACAGAGTGGTGAAAAATGTTTGAACCACAAATTCCAAGACTTGGTTTCTATTGTTAATAATGCTGTTAGATGATTTTAGCCAAATTTTTAAACCACTTTGTTCTTTATTATGCTAATTTTTTAAATGTGGAATTGGGTTGTAATTTATAAGATATTATCTACGTTTAATGTTGCTCGAGTCCAATAAAATAAGATTAAGGAGAAAGGAAGAAAGTCCATAAGGCCTCATCGATTTGTCATTATCACCAATACTGTTGTCAAAATTAAACACTAGGCAGGATATCATACGAAATAGTGTGGGCTTCTAATGATTAAAGGAATGCATAAAGCATAAAGAACACGTACATATACAACTTTTTCATAAACCATAATTTCAGAGAGCTAATGCTGAACATGGCTCGTTAGAGATTCATAAATGGTATTCTGTGCCTTTACAGTATGCCACTGTTACGTGCCATCTCACTAAAAATTTGTGTTGCCTTTTAGGCAGTCAGTTTCTGGCTATTTCAATAACAAACAACTCTTCATCAAAGACTTACTGTATCAGTGACTACAGAATGTGAACTATTGGTCCTCAAAAGACCACGTGTTTTTTCCGAAAAGAGCAGAAAGTGTATGTTTTTGGTGCTGCAAAGTAGTGTTAGTAGTTGAAGGAACAATCATCCCATTTAATTAATGTTCTTTCCCAAAATATAAGTATTTAATTTTTTCCTTTTTTTAAAATTTTATTTATTTATTTAACAGAGACACAGCAAGAGAGGAAACACAAGCATGGGGAGTGGTAGAGGGAGAAACAGGCTCCCTACCGAGCAGGGAGCCTGATGTGGGCTGGATTCCAGGACCCTGGGATCATGATGTAGCTGAAAGCAGATGCTCAACAACTGAGCCACCCAGGCGCCCCTAATTTTTTCTATGTTACTTTTGGTTGCAGATGCCTTTTAACTTGTTTATATACTGTTGCGTTAGTTTATCTGTATTGGATTCTATATTTCCCAAGGCAGACCATTTTCATTTTTTCTGCTCTATTTCTGTTCTCATTTAAAATGTGTCCTACTGGTTCGTTGAGTATTAACAAACCCTTAATGTTAAAGTTTTACTTAAATGGTATCTGTCACCTGTTCCACACTTGGTTAACTGGATAGAATTCCAACACCAAGCAATCAAGGAAGAAACCAACAAAAATAAAACTCCAGTAACCTTCATAAGTGCAAACATATCATGTGCATTAGTGTATACGAGCACACACACACACCACCTGACTTTGGCCCCAAGATTAGCCATTTCATTTTACTTTTTGTCCATTTGGACCTAATCTCCCAGTCTGTTCTGAATCCTACTCTCACCTGGAGTCTAACATTTTAAGTAATTTCCTCAACCAGTTATCCACTCTTGGCAGAAACTTCTGAATATTCAAGACATGCAGGGAAGAAGTAGATTAAGAAGGAGTAAATGAAGTGTGTGGACTCCACTTTCCCCAGCTCCTCAGTCTCCCCTATCTCCTGAAATAATGTTTTCTCACTGGAGGCAGCAATGGGGTACAAAGGCTGATATCTGTAATATCCTTAGCTGTCAACTACTTATAAAAAAAATTTAAAAAGACAGTGAGTGTCACAGGCTTCCATGCACATGATTATGAATGGATATGCATATTTTATAATTACAAAGTAGATGTTGTCCTTTGACTACATTTATTTTAGGATACAGGGAGTGTCACTCTCTAAAGGAAAATGAGATTGTGTTCAATCACTTCACACTTTAGCAGTACTAAACCAAATCTTTATCATGAGCTTGATAACTCTTCAGTAATTAAGACTACTACTTCTTTTTTTTTTTTTTTGAGACTCTTGAGTTTATCTGAAGGCCAAAAAATGAAAAACTTGTAAAACTGTATGAAGCAAGGCTTTACATTTGATATCACTGGTAGAAAAGGAAACTGAGGAAGAACTTCTGTTTACATTTGGTGTAGGGCATATTCCATTCCTGTTCTTCATAAAATCCACCATACTTTTTTATTTAAAGTTCCTACATTTGTTTCAGATCACCTGGTTCTGTTGTGGTGGCTTTACATGTACTTTATTATTATTATCATTATCATCATCATCATCATCATCGTTATATTCTTTGCCTGTTAAGGAAAGACCTAGATTAAAAGGTAAAAAACTGTTGATTCTACTTATGTAATTTGCAGAATTTCTTTGGCCCTGAGTTTGTGAAGATGACGATTGAACCATTTATATCTTTGGATTTGCCAAGGTCTATCCTTGTAAGTAATAAAGCCAATTTGTGTTACTCTTGGAAAATAATTTCAGTAATGACTTTTTAAAAAGCAGTTAAAATTCTTATAAGGTTTACTTTAATAAATGTCATTCTTTTTTTTTTTTTTTTCAATCGTAGGCCAAGAAAGGGAAGAATGAAGATAACCGAAGAAAAGTAAACATAATGCTTCTGAGTGGGCAGAGACTGGAACTGACTTGTGATACCAAAACTATATGTAAAGATGTGTTTGATATGGTCGTGGCACACATTGGCTTAGTGGAACATCATTTGTTTGCTTTAGCTACCCTCAAAGGTACCAAGATATTTTAAGTTCAGTGTGCAGTGTGGAAACTTGGCAACAAACTGACTTCCATACCTGTTATTGCCCAACTTGTCTTGGGAAATGTTAACTACATGAACACATCAGCATTGAGAAGGAGTTAGGTTCATTGTTTTAATAGCTTGTCTTTTAGCGTCTTCTCTACCTGATGGTGAAGATTTTTCTTTTGCTCAGTATACTAAAGTGGATTTTAATTATTATATTTTGGGGATCATTATATATGTCAATTGCCTACATATGTACTCTAGATACTAGTATCCTGCTAATCTGAATTTAAATATATAGCAGGATCCTATTTCTGAATCTCCACATCAGCTTCTTTAGCCTACTATCCTTAAAACATAGTGTCTTTTTTAAATGTTTTCACTTCATGACGGCAAATACATCATTTTATGTATTTTTTAAGCTTTACGTATGTGCCCTGAACTTTGTGACATTCCCAATGGTCTCAGAGCATAGTTTCAGTAGAAAGCACTCCTATTTATCAGTTAGAATTTCCATAACTTCTTACTGCTTTGAAGTTGGGCGTTACTAAATCATTATATTTATAAATTACTCTTCAATATATCAAATTCCTATTTACCTCAAAATTTAGCTTAGAGAACAGAGTACGGTCAGTTGCAGTTGAGGATCAAATTATCTTAAAACCCTACAAGATTAGGATAATGTCTTCTTTGTCACAGAAGAAATGTTTCCTTCAATTTAGTTTATTGAATTCTCGTTTCTTAAAAACTAATAGTTCACTTTGTAGAGTCATCCAATAAACATTCAATTAGTGCCTACTAATGTTCTGTCACTTTACTAATTAAAAGCTTAGACTAATCAGGTAATACCATTCATATGAATAATTAATCACAATTTCTGTTTGTAATATACCTAATTGCTGGAACATTCTGGATAAGTCAGATTTTATTGAATAAACTTTTATTTTGAGTTAATAATATTTAGATGGAATTATAGAATGAAAAAATAAAATGATGAGGGGCACCTGGGTGGCTCAGTGGGTTTAAGCCTCTGCCTTCGGCTCAGGTCATGATCCCAGGATCCTGGGATCGAGCCCCACATCAGGCTCTCTGCTCAGTGGGGAGCCTGCTTCCTCCTCTCTCTCTCTCTGCCTGCTTGTGATCTCTGTCTATCAGATAAATAATTTTTTTTAAAAACTCTTAAAAAAAAATCTTAAAAAATTTTTTTTAAAAATGATGAGTATTTTTTCTTCTAGTTTCAGTTGAAAACTCAGTAATAGATTATGCTGAGTGAAATAAGTCAAGCAGAGAGAGTCAATTATCATATGGTTTCACTTATTTGTGGAGCATAACAAATAGCATGGAGGACATGGGGAGTTAGAGAGGAGAAGGGAGTTGGGGGAAATTGGAAGGGGAGGTGAATCATGAGAGACTATGGACTCTGAAAAACAATCTGAGGGGTTTGAAGTGTAGCGGTGGGGTGGGAGGTTGAGGTACCAGGTGGTGGGTATTATAGAGTGCACGGATTACATGGAGCACTGGGTGTGGTGAAAAAATAATGAATACTGTTATGCTGAAAATAAATAAATTCAATTAAAAAAAAACTCTGCAAAAAATAAATAAAAAATCAAATAACAAATAACAAAAAAAGAAAACTCAGTAATAGTAAATAATAACTAATATTTATTGAATGCTTACTATATGCTGCATGCTTTACCAGGTGTTTTATATGCCTTATATCATTTGATCCCTACAGTAATACAATAATGCAGGATTTATCACTATCCTGATTACAGACAAGAAAACTAATGTCTAGAAAGGTTAAATAATTTATTCAGTGTCATGCAGATAGTAAATGATGCAGTGGAGTTGAATCCAGTTCTGTCTGCCCTTAGAACCCTCAGTCTTAAAAGACTCAGCCACGTCATATTGCCCCCACTGTATGCAGTTGCCCTCAGCATTCCCTGCCATACTTCTTAACAATCTTATTTTATTCTTTTTTTTTCTTATTTTATTCTTATGTGGAACTATTTTGTGCAAGTCAGCCCCCCCCCAAAAAAATCACAAAGGAATCAGAAGAAAACATTGAAGTATTTTTATCTGAATGTTTTCTCATTCTGTTTTAGATAATGAATATTTCTTTGTTGATCCTGATTTAAAATTAACCAAAGTGGCCCCAGAGGGATGGAAAGAAGAGCCAAAGAAAAAGAGCAAAGCCGCCGTTAATTTTACTTTGTTTTTCCGAATTAAATTTTTCATGGATGATATTAGTTTGATACAGTGAGTACACAAGTTTCTATTTTTGTCTTTTTGGCTTCTGGTCTTTGGACCCTTTAGTTTACTGATCCTGAGTTACTTGAATATGATCAATGAAAATGTCTTCTCTATCATCAAAGAAATATTTCCTTCAACATAGTTTATTAAATTCTTGTGCCTTAAAAGCTTGATAATAAACCATCTTAGGAACTCAACTTATATGCCAATAATAAGAATCTCTCCAGATTCAAGATAAAGCATAGATATTTAGTGTGCATTTGCTTTTCTAGACATACCCTGACCTGTCATCAGTATTATCTTCAACTGCGAAAGGATATCTTGGAGGAGAGGATGCACTGTGATGATGAGACTTCTTTATTGCTGGCATCCTTGGCTCTCCAAGCTGAATATGGAGATTATCAACCAGAGGTAGGATTTGGTTTTTCTTCTCCAGGGGCCACTTTTATATTGATATTTTTATCCTCGGCATAATTAAAAACTGAACCTGGTTGATGTGTTTGCTATTTAGGTCTAGAGTTGTTGTTGGGGTTTTTTGTTTGTTTGTTTGTTTTTTTAAGATTTATCTATCGGAGAGAGAGAAAGAGTGTGGGAGAAGCAGAGGGAGATCAAGTAACAATCTCAAGCAGCTTCCACACTGAGCATAGAGCTTGACACAATGTTTCAGTCCCACAACCCTGAGATCATGACCTGACTTGAAATCAAGAGTCAGATGCTCAACCAACTGTGCCACGTGCCCCAAGATCTGGAGATTTTTGAGGCTAGTTTGGTACCTTAAAGTTACTAGGTTCCCCATGTACATTGGTATATAAAATCATACAGTGTAACTTTCTCTCTCTCTCTCTCTCTCTTTTCTGTGTAAAATTTCTTGCTTCACAGTTTCAGGATATCTAGCATTTACCCTTCCTTCTCCCAATTTCTAATTAATGGATACTAGGCACAAGCCAAATCTGGATCAAAGGGGTCATCTGCCTTCCACATGGTCCATGCTGTGATGGGCTGAGAAGCTAGCAGAGTTCACTGTACAGAGAACAGATGTTTGTGACCAATCATTCCTGAAAAAAGTGGATCTGAGAGGAAGCAAGGGACAAGAATCAGTGCCACTTGAGTAGCAAACTTCTTAACATTAACCTCAACTGTAGCGACATTTGGCCCTTGTTGTCTGTCTCTTTAAGCTTGCTAATCAGTTCAATCATTTTACCTCACTGGATGAAAGAGAAAGAATGATACATTTCCTCTAAAACTCACTCCTCAGGGAGAAGTCTAAATAAAAGTGTCTTGCCTCTTGGTTGAGGCAAGAACTTTAAGATAGAAGGAAGAGGGCAAACAATTGCTTATAAAAACATTCTCTCTTCTAGGTTCATGGTATGTCTTATTTTAGACTGGAGCATTATTTGCCTCCCAGAGTGATGGAGAAACTTGATTTATCCTATGTAAAAGAAGAGTTACCAAAATTGCATAATACCTACGCAGGAGCTTCTGAAAAAGAGACAGAGTTAGAATTTTTAAAGGTAAGCATGCAAAATTACAAATGATAAAGTTTATATCTTTTTTCAAAGTAAGCAAGAAATGGAGGACATATGTATCTAAAAGCTCAAGTGCCAATAACTGATACTATGAATTATCTCACTTATTCCTGGCTAAAACCATGGCATTTTAATTGTCTTGTGAAAGAGAGGACTAAAGCTCAAAGAGCAAATGTAATATTCCCAAAGTCAATGGCTGGTATGTGGAGCAAAACTGATTCGAACCCATACCTGGTATGACTGTCGATTCGCTGCTTTTATTCAGTTCCATACTGAAAATACACTATAAATGTATCAAGATACATTGTGAAGAAGTAACAGCTGAATTTTTTGACTGGCTATAAGAGGGGAAGTCATATGGATTCTAGAATTATTTAGCTTTGTTTTTTCTTAAAACGCTTAAAATACAATTACATCCTCTAAAAATAGTGTTTCACAAATGCTGACTAATTCAGATAATGAAATGGGATCAGAAAAAATGGCTTTATGGTTCCAGATCTGCTACCAGCTTTCTTTGAGACCTCAGATAAACTGTCCATTTACGATCAGGAAAGATAGTATTGTGTTAACTTCCAATGAGAATAGCGAGTATAGTATTCTGTTGAGAAGACAAACTTTCAGAACATTCTCCTGATTTAGCTCCCTAGTATGTAACAGTGTGCCTTCCATTTGCTCCATATTGAAGGGAACTAAGGTTCCCAGCCCTACAAGTATCTATGAAGGGGTTGCACTCACCCACTTACATCACCTTTAATCTAGGGTTTGTGCTAAAACATATAATGGGGTTTGTTTTATTTAAGTTGAGTCAACATTTAAAGACATTGAATTATGTAGTTATGTTTTCCTTTAGTTACTACATTTTTATACTTGAAGGACATAAAAAGTTATATTTTTATTAATAAAGGTAGAAAGGAGATTAGCATAGTGGTAAGAATTTGCTTGGGAATTTGTAGTGAGACAGTCTTGCATTTGAATTCTTGTTTCAACCAGCTCTGTGAACTTGGACAATATATTTCACCTTCCTGAGCTTTAGTGTTCTCCCTGTAAGTAGTGTGCTTAACGCATAAGTGGGTTGCCCTACTCCTTGTAATAATATATCCTGTTACTCCATTCTCTTTAACGTTAGCATCTTTCTTCTAACCTGAGTTTTTAAAATCACATTAATACACCTTTCTAAATTTATACTTCTTTTACATCTTTCTGCAAATCATGCTCTTTGGATGCAAGGCATCCCATATCTGGTCCTTTAAAGACAAAGATTTGCCAACCCCTGATATAAAACATTTCCAACACCAGAAAACTTCCTCGTGTCCCTTTGCAGTCAATCCCCACCACCACTGTGCCAGCCCTTGGCAACTACTGATCTTCTATCACCATAGTTTTTTCTTGTCTAGAATTTCATTAAAAGAATTATGTATTATGTAGTAGTCTTCTGTATCTGGCTCTTTTCACTTAGAAACAATAATTTTGAGATTCATCCATAATATGACGTGTATCAGCAGTTTTTGTTGGTGGTGGTTTTTTTGCTGTTGTTGTTGGGGGGTGGTTTCTTGTTGGTTTTTGTTTTTTGCTGGGTAGTTTCTCTTTCTACAGATACACAACCTATTTATTTTTTCATTAGTTGATGGATATAAAACTTCCGTAAACTTTCAAATACACATTTTTATGTGAGCATATGGTTTTTACTTCTTTTGAGTGATTACCTAAGAGTAGGTTTGCTGAGATCTTTGGGAAACGTATGTTTCACTTTATAAGAAATTGTCAGATTGTTTTAAAGTGGTTATCCAATGTTACAGTACTACCAGTAATGTGTGAGATTTCTAGTTGCTCCACAGCCTCAAAATACTTGGTATGCTCAGTCTTTTTAACTATAGAAATAGGTAAGTAACAGTATATCATTGTGGTTTTAATGTGTATTGCCCTAATTACTATTTATGGTGAACATCTTTTCACGTGTTTATTTGCCATTCATGTATCTTCTCCATTGAAGTGTCTAATAAAATCTTTTGCTCATCTCTGTATCTGGTTCTGTGTCTCCTTATTGCTAAGAAATACATGCTTTCTATATGTTCTGGGTACAGTTCCTTTCTCAGATATATAATATGTTTATCTCTCAGTATGTAGCCTGCCTTTATATTTTCTTTTCCCTTTTATTTTTATTTATTTATTTATTTATTTTGAGAGGGAGATTGAGAGGGTAAGAGAGAGAATCTTAAGCAGCAGACTCCCCACTAAGCACAGGGCAGGGCTTGATCTCACAACCCTGAGATCATGACCTGAGCTGAAATCAAGAGTCA
This sequence comes from Mustela putorius furo, assembly GCF_011764305.1. Classification (NCBI taxonomy): domain Eukaryota; kingdom Metazoa; phylum Chordata; class Mammalia; order Carnivora; family Mustelidae; genus Mustela; species Mustela putorius. Next base: position 4,468,410 of record NW_025421367.1, on the reverse strand, counting down.
GACACTTAACTGACTGAGCCACCCAGGCACTCCATTGCATTCATATTTCTTATCACTGACTTTTGAAGATCAAATGTTTCAGTTTACCAATTTTTTATTCTATAGTTTATGTTTTTTTATGTCCCACAAAGAAATTTCTTTCAAATCCGTACCCACAAAGATTTTCTAAGCTTTATGGTTGTAGTTCCTGTATTTAGGTCTATGACCCATTTGGGGTTAATTTTCATATATTCATTGTAATAGAGGTCAAGATTCATTTTCTTACCTGTGAATACCCATTTGTTTCAGCACTATTTGTTTTGTTTTGTTTTGTTTAATTTATTTATTTGACTGAGAAAGACAGCGAGAGAGGGAACACAAGCAGTGGGATTGGGAGAGGGAGAAGCAGGTTTCTCACCTATCAGGGCTGGATCCCAGGACCCTGCGATCATGACCTGAGCCGAAGGCAGACGCTTAATGACTGAGTCACCCAGGCACCCCTCAGCACCATTTGTTGAAAAGACTCTCCTTTCCATATCAAACTACAGTGGTACAACTTTCTATATCTTTGTCACCTTCTACCAAGGTACATTGCTATGATATGCTACTATTCCAACAGGTCTGCCAAAGACTGACAGAATATGGAGTTCATTTTCATCGAGTGCACCCTGAGAAAAAGTCACAAACTGGAATATTGCTTGGAGTCTGTTCTAAAGGTGTCCTTGTGTTTGAGGTTCACAATGGAATTCGCACACTAGTCCTTCGTTTTCCATGGAGGGAAACCAAGAAGATTTCTTTTTCCGTATGTCCATTTAAACTCCTTTTCATTATATTTTAAAATACGTGTTGTAACCTATTAATTGATTATCCTTAAGTAAACTTTTGATTCTTCTATTCAGTAGGGCTAATACATTTTAAAACTATTTAACTCTTCTCAGTTGTAGGAAGTATTATTGAGATTTTTATGTGGTCTTAGTTTTATCAGGAAGTGATTTTTAAAAGAATAGTGTACATTCCTAGCTGGTTACACGCTCAATTAACTTAGTTAAATTACAACCAAGTTGACTTTCTATTAATTCAGAACGTATTCTGGGTTACTACCTTCTCACATGGAGAAATCTCTCTAATATATATTTAAAAATAATTATTTTAACCCTAGTAAATTTTGTCTAGCTTAATAGTGGTGCCCTCACAGCAGCTATGTTAGAATTTCAGCAGTCCAGAGATTTATTGGATTTTATGAACTAAAAAAAATTTTTCATGTCCCAGAACTTTCTGTACTTTTAAGTTTTAGTGTATACTCCATGTGGAGATAAAGTTGTAGAATATCATGTTTATGAAAGATAGTAAGCCATAAAGGCATATTTTGATTTTGAAAGTCATTGGAGTTCTGAACACTGAAATGCAGTTGGGAAGCCAAAAAATATGTTAAGATACGTATTTGTTTTCTTAATGGTATGCAAGGACTACTGAGATCTCTAAGGACTACTAGATCCCGTTTTTGGGCTAAAATAGAGTCCCGCTAGAACACTGTTTATAAGGATACCAAGCTCAAGGTCCCAACTTACTCTGGTTAATTTTCAACTTAGAGACCTTTGAAATCAGTTCTAGACTTGATGGTTAGTGGGTTGGTTTCCTGTGACACCCAGTGGTACCACTAAGATTCCCAGATAATAATGTGTTCTCTCAGGAAAGCCCAGATAGCCTCATCTTCCCAAGACTGTCAAGACCAGGAAATTGCCCTGGTATAATTTACCTTCCCCAGTGGAAATGCTGGCAGAGCAAATATCTGGAGGAAAGCTTAGATTAATTAACTACAAATCTAATTTGGACCAATTTTAAAAAGGCAACAATTCAAGTAAATTATCTAGCATTCAGCTCTCTGTTGTTTGCCAAGCTAGCACACCAGCCCTGCCATATGTAGAACTAGCTGTGATTAGCTCATTTTTAAAGATCTCCAGTAATAGAGGAGATCACATTCCCACGCAGACTGTTCTTGTGTTTAACAAAACTTGTTTATCCCGAGCTTCCTCCTCCAACACAGAGCCCTTTTAAACACTCCTTTCCCCCCCACCCCCACTAGCCTCTGGGGAGATGGAAATGTCACCCTCCTTCGCCTTTTCTCATCTCTCACAACTGAATTCCCGTGGACACATTTCTTGTCCAGTTTTTCAGTAAACACACAGAATATTCTTATAATTTGTTTCGAACCTATACAGCTTTACAACTTTGAAGAACAATGTCCTAGGGAATTACTTGACAGTGGTTATGTTCCTTTGAGAAAAAAAATTCCTCAACTATTTCAATTCACTAGGTATGCTACTGCTAGTCAAGGTACTAGTTTGGTGCTACTGAGTCTTTAATTCCACTTTAATACTTGCTGATTTCCTTTTTTAAGAAAAAGAGAACTGGGTCCCAGAGATTTCATTGGCAACATATTCAGATAGAATTTAATAACCTTATTTTGCTTTTATTGCATTGATTACATATACTTTTTTAAAGATTTTAATTATTTATTTATTTATTTGCGCTAGAGAGAGAGAGAGAGAGCATGAGCAGGGGCCAGGGGCAGAGGGAGAGAGAGAAGCGGACCCCCTGCTTAACATGGAGCCCCATGCAGGGCTCGACCCCAGGATCCTGGGATCATGACCTGAGCTGAAGGCAGGTGCTTAACCAACTGAGCGACCTGGGAACCCCGATTACATATTTTTAATACCTGGATTCTATTTATGGCATAGTGGTTTTCTATTTATAGTTTTAATATAAAGTTTTAGTGAATTTATATAAACAAACTCAATTTAAAAATTTATAGTTTAATAAGACCAGAAATTTTGAAGAAGGCAAACCTGCACAATTGAAGTTGGAGTAATACTGTTATTGTGTCATTTGTGAACATCACCAAATGTCTCTGCATTTGAAGACAAGGGACATGAGTAGAGGGAATAATTTGCACAGTAGAAGCAGCCAAGAGCTAGAGTAAAGCCTAATTGGACTTAAGTAATTCTCCAGAGACATTAGTCTTAGATTCCTAGCATGCTGAATGCTAGTCTTTTAAGACATACAGATCATCTGCAAGCCTCACCCCAGAGGTTGCAACATTTTGGGATGCCCTCTTACACAAGACACATTTATTTCTCAAGAAACATTGAAAAGATAACACTAATTGGTGGTTCTCCTGTTTCCCCTGAATTTGAATGCAAGAATCCCTCAGTCTCTAAAAATTTGATGTGTATTATCTCTCATTCCAGCAGCCATGTTACCCGGTGCCTCTCTATTCTCTCATTTTCTTTTAACTTCTCACAATTTCCATACCAGCCTTCAGGCCATCAAGATTTTTTTTGGCAGAATCATAGCTCTTATATATCAATAAATCAATTTTTTTGAACTTCATTTTCATACCCAAGAAGAATATATTTTTATAATGTCTTTTTCAAATAGTTACGGCATTTACAAACGTTGCAATATAGTAAAAATATCAATAATCTCATAAAAAGAAATTTTTCTCTTTCTGGTAGCTTATATACTGTCTGATTTAAGCTATAATATTTGAAAGTGACACGTGATATTAATTTGATTTATTTGCTGAATCTGTTATAATAACAGGGTCCTGTTTATACTAGATGCAGGTCAAGGAACACTCATGCTTAATGAGTGTTAAATGAAAAATAAAAATAGTATCTGTACTTACTAATTATTGGTTACAGAATTCAGTCATGTGGTAGGAAAGCATCCTAATTATTAACACCCCTGATTAATATTGTAGAAAAAGAAAATCACATTGCAAAATACATCGGATGGAATAAAACATGCTTTCCAGACAGACAACAGTAAGGTTTGCCAGTACCTGCTCCACCTCTGCTCTTCCCAGCATAAGTTCCAGCTGCAGATGAGAGCAAGACAGAGCAACCAAGATGCCCAGGATATTGGTAAGGAGAAACACATTGTGCCAGATGACCAGAGTGCAAGCTTGGTTTTTGCCACAAATTTTAAAAGACTTTCTGTGTCTAGGATGAACATTACAAGGTATATAGATGTTAAATGACTAAGTCAACTTTTTATAGGTGCCACACATGAAGATGGGATTTCAACTTCATGTTCATTTTGAAGACAGCCCCCCAGATCAGTCAGGGAGTACCTGTTGAAATGTCTATTTCATGCAAATCATGAAGCTAACTGATGTAAATAAGGCATTTGGGTCATAGTCTCTACCCATAGTAGAATTACATACTTTCGGGGAAGGTAAAACCAACGTGCATGAAGCAATAATACACATTAGAGGGTCCAGGTTTTAATAACAGATTAGATCATACAGACTACATGATCTGCAGTAAGAGAGGGGGAGATCAGAGGCCAGAATACTGCAGTGGTGACACTTGAACTGGACTTTGAAGGACAAAAATAACTAAGATAAATGGAAGGGCTTTCCAGATGAGGGTAAAAAACACAAGAAATGAGGTAGGGGGCAAGGGGAGTGTGCACCCAGGTCAGCGAAGTTACGTACTATAATGGTTTGGGGGTGGCAGATTTCCCACCTGTTACTTTTACTTGAGTGTGTCCCTCTTCGGAGACTGAAATCAGTAACCCGCATACCCGGTGTAAATGCTCAGGAGAGTGATTTCAGTTCCTTTTGAAAAGGAACCAGCAGAAGAAACTGATTCAGCTCTAAAAAATATATCTCCAAAAATAATAATAATAATAGTAATAATAATTAATTAAAGATTTAAAAATATATATATATCTCCAACAGAACTGAAATATTTAAAGCTTACTCTGGAACACCACATGTAGAGATTAAAGTTATACAAAGTCTAGTTCTGCATAGTAAATTCTTATAAACTTCTGTGAAATACTCTGAAGAATTAGATTTTTAAATTTAACGGAATAGCACTGATGACCTTGTGCAGAGAGTCCTGTGAATTCTGTATCCAAACTTTCTCACATCCTGAAATCGTACAAAAAAATGTATTCCCCATTGGATCAGACTGGGTGATGGCAGCCCATGACTAGATGTTTCTCAGCCTTTCAGAGTTAAGACAGTAGGGGTGTATGCTTATTAAAAATGAAGATTCCAGAAACCTACCTAAAACTTGGTGAATCACCATCTTTGGGTATTGGGTCCCTGGAATCTGTGTTTTAACAGGCTTTCTTCGGTAATGACTTTTATGCATGCTAGAATATGGTAACTACTGCTATAAAGTAATCTCATTATTCCTTTTCTTTACCTACTTTGCTCTGCTAAAAAATTATATGCTCTTGCATATTTAGAAGTGCAGTGAAATATCAAACTTGTTAGAGCTATCAGTATTCCTACTTGGATTAATACTCTAGTCAATAACAAACCAAAATTATGCAATTGAAGGTTGCATCCTTACAGATGTGGTATAACGTGCTATTATGAAAACAGTCAGAGACAAAACTACAAAGCCAGCCTTTCATCCTCAGCATTTCTTATACTGAAGAACAAAGTAGTAGTTAGTTAACAGCGTGAACTCTGGATCAGACTGTCAGGATCCAAACCTTGCTCTATTATTTATAAGCTCTGAAACCTTCGGCAGGCACTTAAACTCTACCTTACTTCTTGTCTGTAAAATGATAGTCATAATGATAATACCTGTATCATGAGGTTGTTGTGAAGATTAAATGACTTCATACATATAAGCCCCTTCAAGGTGCCTGGCACAGAGTAAGTATTGAATAAATATTCATTATTGTTATCTTCACCATCGTCAACATTGTTTTACCAGTACTACCACTAATAGAAATAGTAGTAGTAATATAATGACCCCATAGGAAAGTAACTGATTTCTAGGAGTCTCATTTTCCTCATCCACAAAGTGGGAATACCCTATGTATCTCACAGGTTTGTGCCAAAAAACACAACAGTTGTGTATCCTTGAACTCATATGAGAAAGCACTTTAAGATGGTATTATCTACCTCTTTTCCCAGATTTTGTTAAACCTTTAAAGGAATTGTTTTGTTGTGGTTTTTTTGTTTTGTTTTTTGTGGTTTTTTTTGTTCTAATGGCATAGAAGTAACTACCTGCCTACTTACCTATCTGTACTAGACAAGTGAAAATAACTGGTGTTGCCCATTGGAGGTTGATGGGTTAACAAATGTATGTTACTTCTTTAGCATTTAGAATGTTGGTGCTAGAATCCTAGAGGCCTTTTAGTCCCAAATTTTACTGATGAGAAAACAGTATCAGAGCACAGTGTCTCACCTAACCTAATAGAGGTCAAATGAGGCTGGAACCCTGATCTCTTAATTTTTATTTGATGAGTTTTCAAAAAAACTAATTTGCATAGAATGAAATTTAGATTAATAATCATTTATTGAGCACTTACTACTTGGAAGAGATGGTGCTGAGTGCTGTGAAATAACAGAAATCAATGAAGCCGCTGTCCTCAAAAGAGCATACCGTTAAGTTGATCATAGAAGGAAATACCAAACCGTACTAAGTACTGAATGATAGCACAAGCAGAGATTAGGTAGTGTGGATGGCAGATTCCTTGTAGAACAGCCAACCTTTGAGTTCAAATCTGAAACATTGGTATGAGGATGTAGACTCATTCTAATGTCCTTGCCCATCCTGGCAATCCATACTGGAGTCCTTTCCAGGTGAAAGGGATGAGCAATAGATCAGATAAATGGATGGTTTATGCTCCCATCCAATGAATACGTGCAGCATCTTAAGTCTTCCCCAGGACTAGGCTGTGAATGGATTTGTCTGGCAGAATCTTGGGTATGTTTACAAAACAGTCTGTCCCTTTTTCTACCAAAGTGGGGTCTACATCTTCCTTAAGGGTGACGAAACCTGTTGGGTATAAAGGCATTTCCTGGTAGTTGAGTCTGTGTAAGACTCAGTTTTGCATCTTTGATTACAGTCTGCTCTCAAAGCAAAAGAAAATAAAAATCGTGTGATCTGCTCTAATAATACTGTATTTTAATTCTAAAACATTATAAAATGTTTTAATTTGGTGTCCATTTCCAATTCTGTGAAAGGACATTGAATTTTCATGTTGACAATGAAACATGTTTATTTAAACTTCATTCTGATGCATTTTAAAAATCTTCACTGTTTTCCTATCTCTTTATGCCTGACATAAACAATTAATTATTAATAGTTTAAAAGTAATTAGAAGGTAAATGAAACAGAATTTAAAGATCTAAGTCAACAACATTTGACTTTTTTTTTAAAGGAAGTTTTTGCAGCCGTTTTACATAGTGGTCAAGCTGTATTCCTTATAGTGTGCAACACAGGGTTGGTACTTTCTATGAAGGCACCAAATGGGGAGTGCCTTGGAATGTGGATTACCAATGCATGAACTAAATCATTTGAAATTTTGTGCTCCTGGCCCTTTATTTACTTGAAAGGATTTTGATGCTAAAATTCTGTGATACAGTGCTTTTGTTGATAACCTCAAATATTGCCATGGCATTGGCTCTCACAAAATAGAGGAAGCCAAGCATTTGTCATAGAGTATCTCTAAATTGAGCCTCTAAAAGACTTTGGGTGTGTATTTAGGAGTGAAAGGAATTAAGCATAATGAGAACCCCTGCTCCTTGATCCCATTTATTAACCGAAACCAATAAAATGAAAGAAGGCATGTAATACTTGATTCTCCCATGGCTCTTGTGCCTCAGTTAAATCATGAAAAGTCAACCAAGTGGGAAGGTGAGTTTGGCATAGTAATGAAATATCAAAAAAAAAAAAAAAATCATTTTCTGGCACTGGGTGTGGTGCATAAACAATGAATCTTGGAACACTGAAAAAATAAAATAAAATTTTAAAATAATTTCTGTAAAAGCATTTTTTCTTCTTTTTTTTGGTAACAGTTTTATTGAGACATAATTCCCATGCTCTATAGTTTGCCCACTGAAAGTATACAATTCAGTGGTTTTCAGTATATTCACGGGGTGGCACAACCGTCACAATCTGCCATGAGCTTTAAAAAATATAGTAGTACTCAAGAACTTTTTCTCTGGGCAACATTCTCCTCTGCATAGCTTCCTTTTCATGTTAACCTTTCCAGGCTCCAGCTCTCCCTCTCCCCATCCTTGGCTTGCAGGCATTTTAGCTGAGACACCACTAGGGTTGAAATTTCTGTGTGAAATGCTGTTTTCATTTTTAACTGAAACCCATAATTGGGAATTTGGACTCAGCAAGCCTGAAGCCCAAACATTATTAGATGCTCAGGATTCACTAGATGAGGTAGGAAATGCTGACCAGGCCTTGGCTGCAATAGAGCTACAAGGATGGAGAGATGGTTTGAAAACCCAACTCCTTTTTCCGATTCTTGATTGCTACACTTGGAAAGCTGCTACTTATGTTGGCAATCAGAACAATTAAAAAGTGCATGCTGTATTTTATTTATTGAACTAACGCTTCTCGTAAAGGTACTGCGGTGTTTCCATCGTGTAAAGCCATCCTATTTCCTTGTAGAGAGAGCTTCGTTTAGGAGCCTGAATCTCCAAGCGGAGTCCATTAGAGGATTTAATATGGGACGAGCAATCAGCACTGGCAGTCTGGCCAGCAGCACCCTGAACAAACTTGCCGTTCGACCTCTGTCAGTTCAAGCTGAGATTCTGAAGAGGCTCTCCTGCTCAGAGCTGTCGCTTTACCAGCCATTGCAAAACAGTGCAAAAGAGAAGAGTGACAAAGCTTCATGGGAGGAAAAGCCTAGAGGGATGAGTAAATCATACCACGATCTCAGTCAGGCCTCTCTCTACCCTCATCGGAAAAATGTCATTGTTAACATGGAATCCCCACCACAGAGCATTGCGGAGTTGGTAGGAAAACCATTACACCAGATGGCAAGATCTGATACAGAATCTTTGGCAGGATTCACAAAACTTAATAAGTAAGAACATCATTACCCAAATACATATGTGAAAATTCTACATTTCATACATTTGTTTTTGTTTTGACGTTTTATTATTTTCACCATATTTTTTTACATTGACACATTCCCTCCTACCTTCCTTTTCCCTCTTCAGTTCAAAGTCTGTTGCAAGTTTAAATAGAAGTCCTGAAAGGAGGAAACAGGAATCAGACTCCTCATCCTTTGAAGACCCGGGGCAAGCATATGTTATAGGTCAGCATAAATAAGCTTACCTTCTTTCTCCAGTACCTCATGTTCATAGTGAAATGAACGAAATAATGTTAGTGACCAATATATTATTTTTTTCAATGTCCTAATTACCAAAACTGCTTATGAATATGAAATTTTAGTCTACTTAAAATGCACCAAGTCAAATCAAAATCTGAATTAACAGGTGATTACTTCAAGGCACAGACTGGTACTTCATTTTCTCTTGGTCACAGTTAAAAACTGTGACGGTCGTACTGAGAGAACCCAGACAATCTGGTACCATGGCTTTGGACAGCCTTCCTTTGGATTTTCCATACAGCTTGTGGGAGTGGGCTCCACTCGTTCTGTATTTTTTAAAGGAAGGTTTATTTAGGGTACTTTCAGCTTAGCAGGAATGCAGTTATCTCTCAAACCAGATAATTTTGTGAAATGTACTATGTTTGGTAGATAGGAATTCTTAGTTAATTTTAAGTTTTTTTCCAATTCTCCCATCTAGCTGGAACATATTAAGTATTTAAGTATAGAAGTTTATAAACACATACTCTCTTATAAGATAAATAGTTCAGGTTTCCTGTTCCTTAATGCATCATAAAAGGGAAATGCAACTGGACTCTTTCAGAGGAGTATATATTTAAGCACGGAGTTGTGAATGACTACTCGTAATAGGAGGCAACTGGGGAGACAAGAGAAACAAGAACACCCTCTTCTGCTATTTTACCAAGTAATACCTGTTAACTCTCACTTAGACTAACATTTGATCATTTAACCCTAATTACACAAAGTTAAAAAAATAACTTTTTTATCTGTAGCTGGGTTGAAGATCTGTTTAGTAAATGAAGTCCAAAGAGAGCTCTACAGTAGGTAGATCTTTACAGAAAGCAACATTACATTATCAGTGTGGGTTTCCACAGCTTTTAGAGATGACAACAGCATCAACTTAAATTGAATTGGTGAAAAACCGTAAAGAGATAAAAGGCAAGATTTCTTTTTATAGGTCACCACCCTATATGTTGAAAATGGCCTAAGAAGACACTAGTTCAATCTTTTAGAAAACTCTTTTCAAAATGTATTCATATATAATGGGATCCCTTGTAGATTCTAAGCTATTTTCATTAGAAATGCTTTCATCTACATAAAAATCCAGCACATATCAGATGTAGAATAGTAAATATTTCATTGAAAAACACAGAGTAAAACTCGCTCATGAAAGAAAATTTATTTTCTACATTTGTTTTATGATTCAGGTTACTCATTCTTACTGAATATTAAATTTTCTTTTAACATTTGGACAAATGCTTTTAAAACTCATTTCAGTTTCATCATTTCATATTTGACATATCAAAATGTCATTGCCAGAAACAATACATTTGTGTTTAAATTTATTCTGCAAAACAAACTGATATGCTTTACTTAGACATTAAAAATAATACATAAGCCCATTTTGGGAAAACATTTTTCTAATTGTAAATTTTTTTAAATGTTGCCACCATAATGTTTTATTGATTTTTATGAATTTAACAGAAATTACTGACCATTTTATGAACTGTCTAATAATTTAATTTATGCCACAGGAATGACTTTGCATAGTTCTGGAAATTCTTCATCCCAAGTACCTTTAAAAGAAAATGGTAGGTTTACAAAATGTTTCCCCTCCTTTCCATCATATCTTTTCTCTTGTACCTTATGAGATAGTCTTGGACATAATACTGGAAGAGTCTTCAATTCCATTCGAAGAATTTTAGATCTTACTCTGGAGTCAAAGAAGAGCTGTGATTTTCAGCACCATGGTGATGTGATGGGACCTGTGATGTAGACTAGATGATGTACTAGAGAAATGATGGATTATAAATAAGGACACCTGGAGAGCTAATAAGATAGTAGTTCAGGTGGAAGATAATCTTAACTAAAAAGAGTTTTAACTGAGGCAGTTATTTTAACTGAGGATGCTTGAGGTGGCTCTTGAGATAAAAGGAGGCAATTCAAACAGAATGTTGTGGGTATGCATTCCAGAACAAGGTCATAGTGTAATCAGACAGGGGTACAAGTGAGAGGGTAACAGATCCAGGGAACTGCAAGAGTCTCAGTATGGAGACTTGTGGGGCCAGAGGGATGCTGGAGAACTAAATAGGGACTAGTTCCAAGTCTTATCCTAAATATTATGGAAAGAATTTGAAGGGGAGCTTGGGTGGCTCAGTCGGTTGAACACCCAACTCTTGGTTTCAGCTCAGGTCATGATCTCATGGGTCCTGGGATCAAACTGGCATGCAGCTCCACGCTCAGTGCAGAGTCATCTAGAGATTCTCTCCCTCTCCCATTGCCCCTCCCCCCACTTGTGCATGGGTGCACTCGTTCTCAAATCTTTTAAAAAAAGAATTTGGGGGTGCCTAGGTGGCTCATTCAGTTAAGCATCTGCCTTTGGCTCAGGTCATGATCCCAGGGTCCTGGGATCGAGCCCCACATCAGGCTCTCTGCTTAGTGGGGAGCCTACCTCTCCCTATCCCTCTGCCTGCCTACTTATGCTTGCTCTTTCTCTCTCTCTCTCTCTCTCTCTCTCAAATAAAAAAGTAAAATCTTTTTTAAAAAAAGTTACTAAGACCATCATATATAGCTTTACAGTGACCAAATGTCTTGCATGGTCTAGTTTAGAATACCTCTGTGTCCAAAATAGCTGCATTTTAACAAGTCCATACGGTAAAAATTTTGACTAATAGTTATTGAGTGCTTACCTGTGTCAGATAGTGTTCTAAGTGCTTTATGTTTAATCCCTCATTTAATCCCCACAACCATCCTATGAGGCAGGTAGTAACATTATTTCCTTTTCACAAATGAGAAACCAAAGCATAGAGAGGTTGAGTTGTGCAGAATGTCAAGGAGCTGACAAGTGCTGGAGCCATGATTTGATCACATGACCGTGTTTCCCGAGCCCATTCTCTCGTTTACTCTTTAGACTGTGTCCTAACATCATAATGCCTAACCATTTGTAGGTATTGTTTCTCCAAGCTAATCTTATGAAAGAAGCTGGATAATGATCTAATAAAAGCCGAGAACCTCAAATGTTTAAACCTAGGTTCTGACGGAAAAGAATATGAATTTGCAGTGGACACCAAATGAGCAAAATGTGCAGGGTAGTTGCTCTGTTTAAACCTTCAGAAACCTCATCTTCTGAGGTTAGGGTCCCCAGCTAAGGACCCACCTTCCTGTGGAGGTGTACACCAGTTGGCTTGCAAACAAGTTTGTGTTCTTGTTTTCTTCAAAGTTCTCTTAAAATCTGACCATCTAGTCCTGACTTAGTGGTCTATTAAGAAGCAAGTCCAAAATTCATACAAAAGAACATAACAAACACATTTTTCCAAATAAGGTAACTGAGTATCCAAAAATTAAATTACTTGTCCATGAATAAAATATAGGACTTCTTATCTAATTTCAGTCTTCTTCCTTGTTGGTCAGGATTATTAGAAGACAATTAGAACTTAGCATCAGTTAATACTGAATTATTCACCATTTAATACAAGAACCAACAAATTGAATTCAATCTTAACCTTTTGTGACTTTCAGAGACCCTTAATAATGTGAACCTTGACAAAGAAGGTAAAAGAAAAAAACACATGAATTTTGTAATAAGACAGAGATATGTAAAGGATTACAAACCTCTGTGATTTCAAAAAAAGATCCTTCATCTTTAAAAAATACACACACATTCCTTATAATTCTTCTTCCCAAGAGAGTAAAAACCAAAACAAAGAAAATGTAGAAGTGATGCAACAATTGGTAAATTGATGTAAAATTGGTTTTCAGTGTTTCTTGTTTTACTGTAAATCAGGATTACTATATAATTGAAAACTAACTCTTAGCTAAATTTATTACCTTCCTTCCTACCCAAACCATAAAAATGGGGTCAAACACTAGACTCTTAAAAATGAGAGGCACTACTCTTTGTTAAGTACATACACTTACTTTAAGAATCCCTAAATCATTTTGGAGATTAGAATATTTCATTCATTGGACTTTCAACCCATAGGGAAGATCTCTTATATTTTCATGCAAGGACATTCAGTGTATTCTAATCTTCAAAAGAAAAAATTTTTTTTTATTTTTCAGGTCTGCATTTCTTTGAAAATTAGCAGTGTTGATCAGTTATCTTTTCCTGTGTGTTGGCCATCTGTTGTGGATTTTTTTGGATAGGTGTATAATGGGTCCTGTAAGTCATTCTTTAAAAAAAAAAAACAACAACAACAAGATGCACAAAACAAAAAGTTCATGTAAAGTAGGTTATTCGAGTGCGGAGTAACCTGGTACAGACACTGAAATAAGCTTTTTTCCACAATATTAAGACTGATTATTGTCCTTGTGAACAACCTCTATTCCAAGTAATAAAGTGTTACATAAGCAGATTTTATTTTTTTTTTATTTTTTTTTTTTTTAAAGATTTTATTTATTTATTTGACAGAGAGAAATTACAAGTACACTGAGAGGCAGAGAGAGAGAGAGAAGGAAGCAGGCTCCCTGCTGAGCAGAGAGCCCGATGCGGACTCGATCCCAGGACCCTGAGATCATGACCTGAGCCGAAGGCAGCGGCTTAACCCACTGAGCCACCCAGGCGCCCACATAAGCAGATTTTAAAACACTTTGTTTAGTCAGATGTCAAGGACAAGTATAATGTTAATGCTAGATTTTTCCATGTAAGTCTTAATTAGAATACATACAAAGTTGAAAATTATAATAAAAATTGAAGTCCAAAGTGCTCGCAGAAGGTTTCAACAGACACAGGAATTGACCGGAAGCAAAACATAGAGTCAGCCAAATTGAAACTGAAAGGAACTTTAAAGTATATTCAAACCAAGCCTTTACATTCTATGGGTGAGTTTAATAAGTCCCAGAGATGTTATGTGGCCCCAATTTATTCAGCTAATTAGTGCTGGCATAGAAAGAGAACACTGACATTTCCGTTATTATCCCCCTTTCCCTACCATTGGAGCAGTTAGTATATTAGGTAGTATAATAATGAAAAATACCTATCTTTGTTTTTATATCAATATGGTGCTGCTGACCCATCATCTCCAAGATTTGAAATGGGCCTTTTCCCCTGGAATGACTGATGGATTTATCCAGAGTCGTCTCCACCTACAGTCCAGTTCCTCATAGATTGGGTAGCACGGGGCTGTCTGACACTTGAAAAGGACCTATAACTGTAACCAATAAAATCATTTTTTCTTGCAAAAAAATTGTTGACTCATACTCAGATTGATTACATGAGTTGGCCTTATCAGAAATAAGGTCTTAGGGCGCCTGGGTGGCTCAGTGGGTTAAGCCGCTGCCTTCGGCTCAGGTCATGATCTCAGGGTCCTGGGATCGAGTCCCGCATCGGGCTCTCTGCTCAGCAGGGAGCCTGCTTCCTCCTCTCTCTCTCTCTGCCTGCCTCTCTGCCTACTTGTGATCTCTCTCTGTCAAATAAATAAATAAAATCTTAAAAAAAAAAGAAAGAAAGAAATAAGGTCTTAGTAGGAAATTTAGTTTAATCGTAGATCTATCTTTCATTAGTGTGTACAGTTATTTTAGTCAGGGACTATATATGCCCACATGAACGTTAAGAGAGATGAGAGACGCAACAGTGAAACAAATGTATCTAATGCAGAGAGGGTTTACATTTTCTAAAGTTTACATTTAGCAATTATTCTAAAGATATTTCCCAGGTAAACATTATTGGGAATGACACCAGCATATGCTACTTAAAGAAGTGGACATTTGAAGTTGAAGCTCTTTTTCACTTTAAATGTTAATAGAATTTTCTGTGTTTCTAGAGTATACTAATGGGAAAAGAAAGAAAATCCTTTTTAGGATTTAAAAATATGTACTCCTTCAATATTAAAGCTTATTTTTATATAATAATACAAATAACTCAGAAATGTCTTGGTTCTTAAAATATCTGGCTGCCTTACTTTCAGATTCATAAATTCTATTCATTTCTTTCATTTTACTTGAGTTTTCCTGTACTATTTGCCTCAGATACTTCCTCCTGTCTTTTTTTTTTTTTTTTTTTTTTTTTTTTTTTTTTTTGACCAAGGGGAAAGTATTTTGAGCATCTACATGAGGAGAATACATATAGAATACAGACAGAAACTGGGCATGTGCACAGTACTGTGGAGTAACACAGCTGCACACCGTCTTGCCTTCTTTCTAGGCTCACATTAGTATCTTACTGTATATGGGTGGGGGTGCAGAGGAGGACAACCCTGTTAAAAAGAATGGGTGCACACAGCCCCCTTTCCAAAAGGGTATTTATCTCCGCCCTACTCAAGTCTTGTACTCTAGCCAAACTGATCTGTGACGTTTCTCCAGGACCCTTTCTACCTTCTTTCCATCTCAGCCTTTGCTAATGCCTTATATTGCTATATAACCATCTCCATAATCCACTTATTAAAATCCTTCCCCGTTTCCTTGAAGTCTTTATTTCTGGCAGGAAGAAGCCCCTCCTGTTTAACGGGCCTGACTCATCATGCCTTTGTAATGCAGCGGTTTCATTGACTGCGGTAACATTTCCATTACTCAGGCTGTCTTTGCTCTTGTAGCCAGACTGATTCTCAAGCTCACATTTACTATGCACCAACTTTCATATATATATATTATCTCATTTTATTTTCCCAAATTGCCTAGTGAGGAACTTTGACAGGAAAGTTGTTCAGTCAACATTTGAAGGATGAAAAAGTAATCAACTGAGTGATTACGCAGATCCTACTGGTGAATCCTTGACTGTAGAGAGCTGCATCTGTTGCTTCCAGACACAAGTACATAAAAACAGTGCACATTTAGTATGTGTATTTTATATACATATTCTAATAATGTTTACCTGGGAAATACCTTTTCAAACACACACACACACACACACACACACACACACACACACACTAGCCAAATAAGAAAGATAAGTAACAGATATTGTTAGTACATACATTGGAAAAGAAAATGGGATTTTATACTTTGAATCCATACCTTTGACTTGTTACAGGTACTCTAGGCACATTAAGACTATTGAGCAGTTTTATAATTGAGGGCAAAACACTTTGCATAAAGCAAAGGGAGTTTGTCCTCACAATGGGGATAAAACTATACATTTAATACTTAACCTAACTTTATCCTTTTATTTGTTTCACTTTATTTTATGGGTTTGTCTTGTTGAATTTTGTTCATCTGAGCTGAAAATTAGAGATTCTTGTCTATTTTAGGATAAAAGCATTTTATTGTCTATTTTAGGATAAAAGATGATGATATTAAGCTAGGCATTAACTAATTCATGGGCTTTATTCTTATATGTATGTGTATGTATGTATATACATATATATACACATTCCCGATATATAATGGTCTTTCACACCATTGTCCAGTGATTTTTTTCTTTTTCAAATCTTATAAATTAATTAGAAATACTGAACTACTACTACTCTAATCAATTATAACTAAGTTGTAGGCAAAAAGAAACAATGAAATAGGGATACGTATACTACAGAAAGCTAGCCAATTGCATTAATTCTTAGTGTTTAAGGGATAAAGTTAATTTACTTGAGAGAGCAAATGATTCTTGTTATTTTTTTCTGGTATTAAAATGGCTTATTTCTAGAATATGAAGTATCGCATTTGCATCATTTAAGCATTAATACATGTTATGTAACAAAATTACTACTTATTTTATAACTTATTTATACAATTTTAAATCCATGGATAGTGATATATTGGCAAATAATCTGTAATTTTCGAAAAGCTTCAGTATGCTTAAGAACTATGTAGAGATTAATTTGAAAGTTTTGTTTACAGAAATTATCTTCCCTAATATGTTGCGTTCATCTACCATCAGTACCACCGCTCTGACACAAACCAGTTGGAACTATTGAATTATAATTGATATTAATAAGTATATTAATTTGCTAGAGCTGCTAAAACAAGATCGCACAGACTGGGTGACTTAAAGAATGGAAATTTATTTTCTCACGGTTCTGGAGGCTAGAACTCTGAGATCAAGATGTTGGCAGCATTGATTTCTTCTGTGACCCCTCTCCTTACCTTGTAGATGGCAGTCTTCTCCCTCTGTCTTCATGGTTTTCCCTCTGTGTGCCCATAGGCAGGCACATGTCAGTATTCAAATTCCCTCTTTTAAGGACACCAGTCCTACTGGATTAGGATTTGCCCTAAAGAACTCATGTCAATTATTTATTAATCTATCTCCAAATACAGTTAAGTTCTGAGGTACTAGGAGTCAGGGGTTCAACATATAAATTTGGGGGTGGGGGTAAAGGGACACAATTCAGCCCTTAATAGATAGAGGTGAAAGAAAGTGTGTGTGTGTGTGTGTGTGTGTGTTCACATTACTCAGATTGCTAAGTAGATGAAGTAGTTTTATTAACATGACACTTAAGTAGCATATTTATTGCTTTAATTTAGGTGATATTTGTGAATGATCAACCTACTCAAAAAAAAAAAAAAAAAAAAAAAAGCCCTCAGTGGAAATATGAAAAGTAAATTCTAGCTCTGATGCTAACATTCCCTCAATTTATTTAACTAGCATTTATCAAGTACTGACTAAGGCTTTTTTTTTCCTTAGAGCCAAAAGGTCTCACATTTATTCCCTGATAAAATGTGTCTATTGGCCAGGTAGGAAGGATGTTTTACAGAGTGACAAGGATAGAACACATGATCTTCACACAACTTAAGTAAATATGTGTGCCAGTCAGGTGTGTCATCGCATGATATGTGACGCCTTCTAGACCCAGCCTGGTTCTTCTCCAGCACCTTCTCATGGAGTTGTACCTGATTTTATTACCAGTTTTCGTCCGAATCCACTGGGGAATGGGACGATTCAGCTTTTGTTTCTTGGCTGGGAATCGCTTGATTCTGAAAGTCTTGGGAGAAGACATGGTGAGAAACAGTCAGCCACACACAGCAGGACGGCGGCGAAAAAGAGAAAGCCTGACAAAAGGCATTTTACTGGGAGTGATGCTAGCTGTAATGCTGAACAAGTCATGAACTATTATTCTCCATCTGCAAAGCTTTAATTTAAAATCTCTTTACCTAACTCATAAGATTTCTCCACAAATAAGTAAATAAAAGTCCTTTGAGAACATAAATGTGCTAGCCAAGTCATTATTAGCAGGATTTTTTAAAGTAAATGCATTTTCCTCTTGTTGCTGTTTTGCCATACAACTGACCATGAATATTTTATTCATTGCAAGTAAAAATGTAAACCACTAGTTACTGGAAAATTCTTAATATAGTGAGCATTGTCAAATTCAGGAAGTCACCTATGACAGAAAAACAGTGTCAGAAAACTTAAGTTTAAGGTTCGGCTCTTGCCTGTACTAGCTGAGTAAACCTGCTCAAGTCATTTATTAAACTCTTGAGAGTTATTTGCTCATTTGTACCTGAAATATACTTATTTCACAGGAAATCATTTATGAGGAATTAACATGATGATGTCAGTGGCATGATAGTCACATACTGAACCATGTGATAATCAGTCCTTTTGTCGACTATCAATCACATTCAATACACAAGATGATGGCGTAATATTACTTGAAAGAGAATTTGGAAGTGACCAAGTAATCTATTAATGAATTTTATTAACATTTAAATTGGGACAAGCAGATGGTCTTAATGCCTGAGGTGTTATGTTTCTTTTATCTTAACATTATACTTTTCCAATAGATGTGCTACACAAAAGATGGAGCATAGTATCTTCACCAGAAAGGGAGATCACCTTGGTGAACCTGAAAAAAGATGCAAAGTATGGCTTAGGTAAGTCACTGAGATTCTTCAAGGGAGTAAGAGTTCAAAAAGAAACATTCTGTAGTATAACATTGGCATTAAGGCACCAGCCCACCATGGATCAAGATACTGGTTGCCTCCCCACAGCCCCTTCACCCCACCCACCTAGTCAGGAAATGTGAAAGATGAAATGCTCATAAACAGAACTTTACCGAATTCAACAGTCCCATTTCACATGTGTTATTTACTGATCATATCTGATCTGAGAATCTCTACACTTCTCTGCATCAGACAGACTGCTCATTAGTCCTTGAAAGCACTAGTGTCACGAAAATCTTTCTTAAATGTATCGTTTCCCAGGATTTCAAATCATTGGTGGAGAGAAGATGGGAAGACTGGATCTAGGTGTATTTATTAGTTCAGTTACCCCTGGAGGACCAGCTGACTTGGATGGATGCTTAAAGCCAGGTACTTCACATTAGGTGATTTCCTGAGTACTTAACTGACAGGCATGAATTTGCACAGATGACAAAAGTAGAACTCGGGAAAAACAAAGATAGTGAAAAATAATATTGGCAGTAACATTTCTAAGACTTAGCATGAATTTCTCTTTGTTTTTGAAAATACTGGATTGTCGGACGCCTGGGTGGCTCAGTGGGTTAAAGCCTCTGCCTTCAGCTGGGGTCATGATCTCAGGTCCTGGGATCGAGTCCCACATGGTGCTCTCTGCTTGGTAGGGAGACTGCTTCCCCCTCTCTCTGCCTACTTGTGATCTCTGTCTGTCATATAAATAAATAAAATCTTTTTTTAAAAAAAGAAAGAAAATACTGGATTGTCTCTTTTTTTACAGGAGACCGTTTAATATCTGTGAATAGTGTGAGTCTCGAGGGGGTCAGCCACCATGCCGCAATTGAAATTTTGCAAAAAGCTCCTGAAGATGTGACTCTTGTTATCTCTCAGCCAAAAGAGAAGATACCCAAAGGTAATGTTTTGGATGTTTCTTAGCTGTGTATTCTGTTTCACTTTTCACAAGTACTTCCATATCATGAATTGGATTAAAGCTCCAGGTCGTTTTAAGGTCCTTATTTCCTTCCTGAAAATTTAATATATGTAGCTCTGTTTAATATTATACATTAGTGTAACTTTTTCATTCATCACTTCTGAGATTTTCTCTCTCATTCATCTTCAGTACTCTATAAATAAAAGTGGATTTGTTGTGCCAAATCGATGTCACTTAAGTAAATCCTGAGTACTTGCCGCATTCCATCACTTCCTAGGCCAAATCAGAAATAAAACTCTTCACCCTTGTCCAATTAATATAACTGTGTAATTATTATCTACGAAGTCCTAACCTGAACAAGACTGTAAAAAATAAAAATATAAAAACATCAGAAATTTTAGAACATGACCATACCATTTTGTCTCATAATTCCTGCCATTAGCATGTTGTGGCAGAAAAGGCCCTTGACCAAGATGAGATGACTTGAGTTTGAGTCATGGTTGTTTTTTGTTAAGAATGAGACAGTGATCTTGGCTCTGCCTTGTCTACCTTGCACAGAGTTGTGAGGCAGTGTTTGTGAGAGAAGGACACACAGCACGTGCAGTGGGAAGAGCTCCAAAGTCTAGGGTCAGACTCTGTCTCCACTGCTCAATACTGGATACCCCAAGCAAATCACTTGAATTTGCTAAACCTCAATCCACTCATATATCAAATGCTGAATACGAAGTGCTTATCTTATAGGTTTTGAATATTAAATGAGATAATACATGTAAAGAATTAGCACATTGCCTGGTACCTATTAAGCACTTACATGTGAGGTTTTTTTGGGTCATTTTTAACAGTATTTTTCAAAAATGTTGTAGTGCTAATTATGTGCGAGTTACCGTCATCCCAAAGATACTGAGAAATATGTAAAAGAATATTTCAATGTTACATTGAAACAAGTTTAGATAGTGGATTTTTGGCATAATTTCAGACAATTAAGATACAATAGAAACAAAAAGAAAACGTTTTTTACCATATGTTGTGACATAAAACTTTCTCAGGTGTATACAGATGAGTTATTTTGACTGCAGTTTCTTTTATTCACTAAGTATTTTATATATATATATATATTGTGTGTGTGTATACAAAATATGTACATATATAAATAATGTTTTCAGTACTTGTTACTTGAACAAACACAATAGAAAACACCATCACTGCCCAAAAGAACCTTATAATCTAATTGTAGCCTGATCATCTTAGGCAGAGGAAGATGATTACATTTGAAAATGTAGCATACTTCTTTTCAAGCAGCCAAGACCCAATAAAAAGGGGAAAATATTGGGATCTTTTATTCACCCTTTTTTAGCTAAAGAAGCATATGAATTCAGAAGAAACTCATTTTCCATCTAAATAAAGCTCTAAGGGACTCCCCTCTTGATTTTCTTTTAAATAGATATTTTATATAAAATGCATTCATTTGTTCAACAAATGTTTACTGAATGCCTGTGATGTGCAGGACACAAACTCTGCTAGCCTCATGGGACTTACACTTTATCAGGGAAGGCAAATATTGAACAACCAGCTAAACAAATGTCTCATTGTAACTGATAAATTTTAAGAAGTCCAAGGTACTGAGAGCATTTAGCAGAGAAACTTTACCTAGTGTAAGGACCAATAAAGCTTTTCTTTTTAGCAGACTTTCATGTGGTTATTTTATTTTTTACTATTCATTCTTAATAAAAGTTAAAAGCATAATGTCAAAGTATAGTTCTGTGAAACTGTTAACTTCAGAAAGCTAGATTAATCTTACCATGTGTTTAGCTATACTGTAGTGTAACTTGAAATAAAACTCAAAGAACCTAGAACATTACCAGTATATACCTTGGGCTTTCTGTCTCAAATATCAACCACCAAAGGGAAAGGTTTTTATTTTTCTTGGTTTGCTAATATATTTAAAGTTATAGAATACATACTAGTTAGTTAAGACAAATCCAATTTATACAGAAATCAATGAAGTAAAAAGTAAAAGTTCCCTTATCCCCATTCTCTAGGGAAACTCTTTGATGACCATGTCATTTTCTGTATATAAGAGATAAATTTGGGGGGGAAAAAATACTGCCTCTTGTGTACACACACACACACACTTTTTTTTTTAATCTTCATATCAGTTTGCAAGTTGCATACTCCATATTCTAAACATCCATGAATATACACTTTTTTCATGTGGTGATCTATTTCATGTCATGGGTGCATCAAAATGTAATGTTTTTCTTTTATTGTATATCCAGGTTAGCTATAATTCTTTTATAAATGTGGTTTTCAACAAACACACTTGTATATACACCACTGGAATATGTACATATTCCTAGAGGTTAGACCCTTAGAAGTAGATTGCATATGCCCATTTGAATTTTCGACAAGTGCTATCTATTGCCCAAGTTTTATTAATGTTTAGTCAGCCATGTACATTTGACAGTGCTCTCCTCACACCAATAGTGGTGTGAGAAATTATCAGTCATTCTCATTTACATCAGCCACAGAGCTAGAAAAATGCACATCCCTGAGCAAGATGAGAATATCTTTTCATATACTTGTGTTTTGTATTTCACTCTGAATTTCCAGTCTACATTCCATACCCTTGTTGTACAGGAGTTTTACATCTCTTTCTTGCTTTTAGAAACTCTTTGTTAGGGATAATTGATTATTTTTTGTTATTTTTGCAAACATTTTCTCTCCAGTTGCTCATTCCTCTTTTAAATTTCCCTTGGTTTCACTTGCTCACAAAGAACTTTTAATTTTTTATAAATTTACAACTGTAATTTTTTTTCCTGAAATCTTTTATTTGTGTCTTACTTAGGAAAGCTGTAGGTGGCTCTTGATAAGAACCACATATATAAGGCATTTGGGGTTGCCTTGATAATTATTTGGAGTCTAAAAAATGCAGTCTGGAAGGACAATATAAAATAAGTAAATAAATAACCATTAAATAAGGAGCAAGGAGTTTTGATGACTCAGATTATTTCTAGTTAGGGAATCAAAGTCTTCATAGAGGAGACTGACTTGACATAGGTATTGGAGAATGGAAAGGGGGAGTTAAGGCAAGGGGGGTATGCATTTCATAGAAGATGCAACAGAAATGACCAAAAGAAGAGGCAAAGAAAATAACACCTGCGGTATTTGTCAGGTCCTTATTTTGGCTCCAGGCCCCAGATCAGGTGTTATGAATACGTTACGCTGTGTAAAATCCTTTCACAATCATTAAGAAACCCTGTACGAGTATGTGAGCACAGGTATGTGTGTCACTAACCTGTTATTCCCCTTGATGGATTTTGACTTCTAGTGCCTTCTACTCCTGTGCACGTGGCCAATGGCATGAAAAACTATATGAAGAAACCTTCCTACATGCAAGACAGTGCTATAGATTCTTCTGAGGATCACCGCTGGCCACAGGGTACCCCAAGGCATGTCTCAGAGAGCTCTTTTGGGCTGTCTGGGGGTCTGCGGGAAGGAAGCCTGAGTTCTCAGGATTCCAGGACTGAAAGTGCCAGCTTGTCCCAGAGCCAGGTCAATGGTTTCTTTGCCAGCCCTGCAGGTGACCGAACCTGGCAGGAAACACAGCGCGGCAGCCCTTCCCCTTCAGTGATATCCAAAACCACTGAGAAGAAGAGGACTGCTACGGATAGTAACCGAGGCAAAACAAAAAAACCAGGCATTTCTGATGCAACAGATTACTCTGACCGCGGAGATTCAGACATGGATGAAGCTACTTATTCGAGCAGTCAGGATCATCAAACACCAAAAAAGGCATAGTTTAATTTGAATCTCTGGGTTTGTTGTTGTTTTCTTTTCTTTCTTTTTTTTTTTTTTTCATTGAATAAAACAAACAACAGCAAATATATTACAGAGGAGAATAACCTACTATAAACGGCTTACCTTATTCTGGAAAAGAGGAATAGTTTATGTCCTCTGTTACTAACTGCTACTGCATTTGATGCTAACTTTCAGACAATTTAGCAGCTTTGAATACTAACTCTAAAATGGCTATGATATTGGATATACTTGCAACCTGGAAGTTGGGAAAGGAATGAATAATCAGATTATGATTATTTTCTACAGGTTGTTTGTCTCTTGCATACTTAATGTTTTTATCAATAAGAATTTAATATCTGGAATATTACGAACTGTTCTTAAACAGTTCGTGTAATGGGCAGTTGACTATGTGGATAGCCTAAATTCTTCTAAAGTTCTGAACATATGAAAATAATAAGAACAACAACATACAGAATTGCTCATTTCCTAGAAATGATGTAAATGTAAACTCACATTCACAAGCGGATTCAGAAAAGAAACTTAAGCTCTTGATTCATGGAGGAATCAACATTCCGCATAAGAGGGTTATGCCCTTACAAATGGGGCTTAGCTGTTGTGCCGCTGTTTATACTGGATTTGTATAATGTAACCAAAGTAAGCATGAAGCCCCTTCATCTTAGAGGTCCCAGTTGAAAGCTGCTGCTTGATATATATTGATTTTTAAGGAAATAGAAATACTTTCTGAATGTGAAAGCATAAAAAACATTGGACAAGGATTATGTAAAAGCCAGGTTTGAGCTGGATTCTGGGCTTCACTCTGCCTTATCTAGCTGTTTGACCTGAAGCAAGCCCTTTAATCTCTAGACCTCAATTTCCTCAACCATAAAATATAAAGGCATTGGATTAGATGATCTCTGAGATGTCTTCCAGCCCTCATGATCTTTGAATTTAGTCTATCCCTTAATATCTTGCTTTCCTTAAGTTTTCCAAAAACCATATATTGATCTTCCAGTAGTAATTCATTTTGACTCTAACAAGAAATCCTTTTGTTTGTTTTTCTTTGTTAAGGAATCTTCCTCCTCAATGAATACATCCAACAAAATGAATTTTAAAACTTTTCCTTCATCACCTCCTAAACCTGGAGATATCTTTGAGGTTGAACTGGCTAAAAATGATAACAGCTTGGGGATAAGTGTCACGGTACTGTTTGACAAGGTTTTCAAATGTTTTCTCTTCTCCATTTCCAGCAACCTATTGTATGCCAACTTATTTATTTTGCTTCTGAAGGGAAACATGTCAAATAATTTCCCAAATTACAAATTGAAATTTTATCTTAAAACTTTTTTAAAAAGCTGTGTGCTAGTGACTTTTCCTGTGGTTTAAAAGAAATTAGACAAATCCTACTTACTTAAACTACATAGATTTCATAATGCTTAATCTGAACACAAGACTAAGAAAATATAAAATTAATAAGTATGTTTTACATACATTTGACACTTCTACATGAACATCGGGTAACGCACTTTAACCTACATCATAAATTCTAATGTGTATTTACATGCCCTTTCTCCCCATAATATATCCTAATTGTAAACATGACTAGTATATTAAAATTAGAGGCTCCCAAGGAACATATGTACTTTTATAGTCTTTAAATATAAGCATAGGCTACTTGATGAAAATACTTTAGAATTCTAGTCTATTAATTCTAAATTGTTTATTTATTTATCTTTATGACATTTAAAGGATATTGTTAGTTAGGAAAAGCCATTTCAAAACATGGTAGAAATAGCACTATTAACGTATATAAGTCAAAAAGAAAACCTAATTTTCAAGCACTTTTAAAAATATTGTAACTCTTTACCTCTTGCCCTTGACTTCTTTAGAATTTTATTATCTTCCTGTTGTGAAGGGAACTAAAACCTGTGCATTCACAAGAAATGAGAATCTACTCATTAAGTCTCATTTACAGTGTAACAACACTAACCTATCAAAGCCTTTTAAAATTAAAAAAAAAAAAAGTTCCTTGACTTATAGATTTGCAAGTTGCAGTTTACCAAAAATGATCTGAAGTAAATTACTCTATATGCTGTTTTTTTCTGACAGTCATGTTCTCATATTAATTTTGCATAGATGGATTTTGCTTTCTGCTTGCTCGTAATGCATGAGAGAGACTTAAAAAGGGAGAGCAATGCATATACTCAAGACCCAGCATGTTGTTTTCTGAGTAAAGAGTTTTTCCTTTTTTTTTTTTTTTTTTTTTAAAGATTTTATTTTATTTATATGACAGAGAGAAATCACAAGCAGGCAGAGAGGCAGGCAGAGAGAGAGAGGAGGAAGCAGGCTCCCCGCTGAGCAGAGAGCCCGATGCGGGACTCGATCCCAGGACCGTGAGATCATGACCTGAGCCGAAGGCAGCGGCTTAACCCACTGAGCCACCCAGGCGCCCCAGTAAAGAGTTTTTCTAAAGAGTAACTGCTTTACATTTGGAAAACCTGGCTAGAAATATTCTTGGGTTTTGAATTAATTGCATGTGCTGATGTGCTGATGCTTTGGCTGAGGAACTGAATGCTTTCTAGGTCTCAGATTTGAAAGATGGAGTGTGAAATTATCCATATGACAAAATGTTATTTTATTTGTCTTTTTCCACTTAGGGAGGTGTGAATACCAGTGTCAGACATGGTGGCATTTATGTGAAAGCTGTTATTCCCAAGGGAGCCGCTGAGTCCGATGGTAGAATTCACAAAGGTAGAGTGTCTGTGTGTGTACAGGAATTATACATAGGATTATCACTTCAACAAATAAATAAGAAATTAGAAAGTTGATAGAGACTTCAAATATTCATAATATAAAATAAAAACATGTGCAATTATTTTAAGACTTAAGTGTTAAAAAACTCCCTGATGTCATTCTAAAAACTCTTCTTTTCAGCCTATTCTCTAGTATCAGAAAATATCTTGACAGTGTTTTATTTTGTGTTTTGTACTTTTGAAGAAGCAAATTGCCAGAAAATGGGAAAGGAATAGTGCCTTTGTAAAAACACTGACGTCTACATTTTTAATAAAAACTAACTAGGTTAGTTTCTTCCAATCTCTCTACATTTGTAGTCAGTTTATCTTTTTCCATGATTTAAATTGATTCTATAATACATACAATAATATCTTGTTCAAAATTGTATTTAAGATTAGTCATAGAATTTGGAAAGTAGATATGTATTAAAGAGACTCTGTGACTTGAGTTTGTCCAGAATTTCTCAGTCTCTCCTCAAATAAATTAATATAAAACAATAGCACAAGATATTAAAAAGCATATAGAATCTTTATCTTATATTGCTTTTTTCAAAATTACCTCTTAATTTATAGGTGATCGGGTCCTTGCTGTCAATGGAGTTAGTCTGGAAGGAGCTACCCACAAGCAGGCTGTGGAAACGCTGAGAAATACCGGACAAGTAATAATAGCTCATTATACCAACCTTTTAAGATATGTTAGAATCACATAATAATGTGTGAATAATATCTGTCTCGCTTATGTCTCCAAATTTGTTAGTCAAGAAACCAAGCCTGATTCCTGTAAATGTTCTGGTATTTTCTTTTCCTTCAAATTGGGAAGCAAGTATTATGACAGAGATTTTTCTAGCCCTATTATTACCAGATATGACAGGAGAAATGGTGGGGATTGCATTTTTAAAATTTTTGTAAACATCTACAAATACCTAGTGATCTTCATTTCTAGTCATTTTTCAGCCAAAGGCTAAATTTTTTTTCTGAAGTTTACCAAATTATTTTTAATGGTCTGTATATTATAGTGGTAATTTTATTCTAGTGCCCAAATTTTCTATAACATGTTTATGTTCATTCTAGAAGACAATTTTTTTTTTTTTAAGAAAAAGCGAGAGAAGGGCAGAGGGAAAGAGAAAAAAAAACCTTGATTTTGAAATTTTCAATCCCTTGCTTTGTTTCTTCATTTTTTTTCTTCCTCTACCTATATTTTGGTGGACTGAGTAGTTACCGTACATGATTTTATACCAACAACTATACCAAAAAAAAATTATCTACTTTCTTATAATTCTTCTTAGTTAATGAAGTGCTATTTCATTTGTCCAGGTGGTTCACCTGTTATTAGAAAAGGGGCAGTCTCCAGCATCCAAAGAACGTGTCCCCCTGTCCCCACAGTGTACCCTTCCAGATCCAGATGCCCAAGGTCAAGCCCCAGAAAAAACGAAGAAAATGACTCATATCAAAGACTACAGCTTTGTCACTGAAGGTCAGGCCTTGAGAGACTGTCATCTCACCTTTAACTTCTTACTGACTTACTCAAAATTTAATTTTTATATATTGGATCATAATTCATGGCTGAGTTTTCTCTAATTACTCTTGTCAACTGTAAATAATCTGATGGAGCACTATAGCAATTTTTTTTAAGACACCTATGTGCACCTCTTAGAGTTTGAAAGACCTTGGTTAATGAAGTCATACATAAGACAAATTATGGCCACCTAATAGTGCTTTCAATAGTGTAAAATTCAAATGAAATTTTCAAAGGAAAAAATAAATACAAATAATTGCCGAGAATGGCTTTAAATCCATATGAAACCTTGACTCTTAACATTTTCTATATTTTGCTTTAATTTTATGAATCTGTCAAGCTAACCCTAGGCAGAAATTCGCCTCATAGTTGCCAGATAGTGGTCTTTCTTAAAAATTTTGCAAGCCCCTTGGACATAACACTGCTTGGTAGGAAAATAAGAAAATTAAGAATGATGTAGCCTTTCGTAAGGCTAAAAGTGTTCATAATACAAAAGTATCCTTTATTCTGAGATTCCATTTATCTCATTTTTAGGGGCATAGATGTCCTTTACTTTATAAATGATGGTGGTGGTATATAGTCATTGTTGTCTTTTATTTTAAATCCTTCTTTGATTGCCAAATGTTAGTACCTCTGAATTAGTCACAAATATAAGGAGAAAAATTAGCCCAACCTGTATTATTTTATCTCATTATGAAAAGAAAATTAGCATACTCACTTTATCTTACTACCTGGTATTCTTTATTTTTTCCATCACTCCTTCTTTAAATGTGTTTTTTCATTCTTTACTGGTTATTATTCTTTCAGCTTATTTTGTTGATGAGAATTTCTTCAAAATGCTCTTGCAGCTTACTAGAGTAAAGTATGCCTCACTAAAACATTAGAATAGCCACTTACTTTCCTCTACCCTTCTCTAACATTTGTTTTGCTCTTCTTACTATCTCTCTCCCATTATGTACCCAAATTTTCCTCATTCCTCTCCTTTCCCAGATTTTTCTCTCTTTTTTTATGTTATTCTACAGTCTTTTAAAATACATGGGATTGAAACGATTTTATTTTCAGAACCTTAATATCAAAACCCTCTCCTGTTCAAGTAGCTTAGTTCATTCAGCTTAGTTTATTAAGTTTTCTTAACAAAAAAGAGTGTGAGGTAGGATTTGAATATAGAATAAAAGCACAGTAAGTGCCTATAAAGCTGTAAATTTTCTGAGAAAATGGGCTTTTTTAAGATGTGTCTTAAAGTATATTTGTGTGTGTGTATTTTAATATGTTCATCTCAAGATAGCATGTTAAGAATATTTAAGTTTTTTGTATCTTTTTTTTTTCTCTCCAGAGAATACGTTTGAAGTAAAATTGTTTAAAAATAGCTCAGGTCTAGGATTCAGTTTTTCTCGAGAAGACAGTCTGATTCCTGAACAAATGAATGCCAGCATAGTAAGGGTTAAAAAGCTCTTTCCTGGACAGCCAGCAGCAGAAAGTGGAAAAATTGATGTGGGAGATGTTATCTTGAAAGTGAATGGAGCCTCTTTGAAAGGACTGTCGCAGCAGGTGAGCCTCCAGATGTTAAATGTAGCACTTCTAATAATGAGATGGATTGGCCTTTCATAATGATTTCATAATTTTGGCTGAACTGTATCTTTGTTTCTCATTCATGGTACCCCTAGGAAGTCATATCTGCTCTCAGGGGTACATCCCCAGAAGTATCCTTGCTGCTCTGTAGACCTTCACCTGGTGTGCTACCGGAAATTGACCCTGCTCTTTTGGTGAGACCTGTGAAAAGTCTGTATTTTTATAGAATAGCAGTTGAGTGATTAATTCAGCTACAGTGGTTTCATCATTGATTGATGGCTCCTGGGTTTCATCCTACCTTATTCTTTAGCTAGGAGTCATGAAGCCTCTGAGTGCATTCTGCATTTGTAATATAAAGTAATTCAGTTCACTTTCCTTTCTCTCCTTTCCCCTTCTTGAATTCTAGAATTGTAGGAGTTTGTTTTCTAAGCGTAATTAGGAAAAGATACAAAATAATGGTTACAAAACCCTTTTGTCCGGGGCGCCTGAGTGGCTCAGTGAGTTAAAGCCTCTGCCTTCTGCGCAGGTCATGATCTCAAGGTCCTGGGATCAAGCCCCACATCAGGCTCTCTGCTCAGAAGGGAGCCTGCTTCCCCGTCTCTCTCTCTGCCTGCTTCTCTGCCTACTTGTGATCTCTGTCTGTCAAATAAATAAATAAAATCTTTAAAAAAAAAAAACCCTTTTGTTCATTTCTTCATTGAACCAAACTGGAAAGCATAATTCTTATTCTGAGCTAGTTTAGATAAAAATGAAAATTATTTAATCGTTTCTGCCTTTAGGGTCGCCTGGGTGGCTCAGTCAGTTAAGCATCTGCCTTCGGCTCAGGTCATGATCCCAGGGTCCTGGGATTGAGCCCCGCATCAGGTTCTCTGCTAAGCAGGAGGCCTGCTTCTCCCTCTCCCACTCCCCCTTCTTGTATTCCCTCTCTATGTCTCTCTCTGTCAAATAAGTGAATAAAATCTTAAAAAAAAAAAAAAGAATTTATGCCTTTATTTTTAATTCCAGAAATTATAGAGTAAGCAATATGTTTGTCTATTTCCCTTTCTTATGTCAAGGAAACAGTTAAAGGATCCAAAATCTATTCTGATGGTTATTTATAAATTACATGCTGATAGGTAGGAAACCATACTTAGATGAATAGTAATACAACTGAAGAAAGACAGATTTTTGTCCTGTCTACTTAAAAGAGTATTCCATTAATAATAAACATGACTCCTGGATATGAAAGGCAGGAATGTCTAGCCCCAGAAATCTTGGCTTTTATATCAGAGAGGTGGGTAGTGTTAGGACATTACTAGGAAAGCATCATTTCTGAAGGTGTATTTTAAACAGCATTTTATGAGAATTTCATTGATTTTGGCACCAGATAAGAACTGAGTGGAACTCTCTTAATGAGTGTTAAAATTGATACAACCCTTCCAGAAAGCAATCTGGAAATATTAACAAGGCCTTTAAGAACATCCTATGTGCTGATTATTAAAGAGACAATTGCACGGAGGGGCATCTGGGTGGCTCAGCTGAGCAGCTACCTTGGGCTCATGTCATGATCCCAGGGTCCTGGGATCCAGCCCCATGTCAGGCTTCCTGCCTAGCAGGAAGCCTAGCAGGAAGCCTGATTCTTCCTCTCCTTCCTGCTTGTGCTCTCTGTTGCTATCTCTGTCTCTCTCTCTCTCAAATAAATAAATAAAATCTTTTTAAAAATGGAAAATTATAAGGAAATAACGAGAAACTGGGGTGGAAATGTACATACAAAGAATCTCTGGATTTCTGTTAATAGTAAAAAGTTAGCAACAATTCCGTATGAAATAATTCTGAAATAAATGTAAGACATAGCCACTGTGGGATCATTACACAGTTTTATGCAGTTTTTTTCAAAGCATGTGTAAGGACTTCAGAAAGCACTCATGATAGAAACCTAAATTTGAAAGTAATTTACAGGGGTGCCTGGCTATTTCAGTCAGTGGAGCATGCAACCCTTGACCTCAGGGTCCTGAGTTTGAGCCCCACGTTAGATAGAGAGAGTACTTAAAAATAAAATCCTAAAAAAAAAAAAATTTTAAAAAGGATACAAATTATAAAATATAGTATAAGTCATGTAATATTAAGAGTTGGGTTTTTTTTTTTTAAGATTTTATTTATTTATTTGACACAGAGAGAGAGGTCACAAGTAGGCAGAGAGGCAGGCACAGAGAGAGAAGGGGAAGCAGGCTCCCCACCAAGCAGAGAGCCCGATGTGGGCTTCGATCTCTGGACTCTGAGATCATGACCTGAGCCAAAAGCAGAGGCTTAACCCACTGAGCCATGCAGGCGCCCAACAGTTATTTTTATATATGATATTTATATATGGTTTTGCTCTCCTATGAGCATAAATTACCTTTATTATCAAAATATAAGTGAATATTTTAATAGAAAGTGCTGTTCAACATGTTTCTTTTCATATAAGTGTTCTTTTTTTTAAGATTTTGTTTTTTAAAGATTTTATTTGTCAGAGAGAAAGAGCAAGAGATCAGGCACAAGCAGAGAGAACAGTAGGCAGAGACAGAAGCAGGCTCCCTACTGAGCGAGCACCCCCACCCACCCACCCCCGCCACCCAATGCAGAACCCGATCCCAGAACCCTGGGATCATGACCTGAGCTGAAGGCAGCCACTAAACTGACTGAGCCACCCAGACATCTCCTTTTTAAGATTTTATTTATTTATTTGGGTGAGAGAGAGCGTGCATGGGCAGAGGGAGGGGCAAAAGCAGACTCCCCTCTGGGTCAGGAGCCCAACTCAGATCTCCATTCCTAGATCCCCAGATCACAACCTGAGCCGAAGTCAGATGCTTAACTGACTGAGCCACCTAGGCGCCCCTCAATTAAGTGTTCTGAAGTTAATATAAGGCATCAAACTCTTTCTTTTTCACTGTGTGCATCACAGACGCCACTGCACTCTCCAGCACAAGTGCTCCCAAACAACACGAAAGATTCTTCTCAACCAGCATGTGTGGAGCAGGGCACCAGCTCAGATGAAAATGAGATATACGACACAAGCAAGAAATCATGCACATCCCCATCCAGAAGAGACAGTTATAGTGACAGTAGTGGGAGCGGAGAAGAGGACTTGGTGAAAGCTCCAGCCAAAATACCGAATATGAGCTGGAGTTCATCTTTGCATCAGACTCTTAACAACATGGTATCCCAGGCACAAAGTCAACATGAAGCATCTAAAAGTCAAGAAGATACCATTTGTACCATGTTTTACTACCCTCAGAAAACACCCAATAAACCAGAAGGCGAGGACAGGTATTGTCAATATTATGGGTCACACTCAGAGCAACTGGTTATTGTGAGTAATGGGAGCAGCAACCTGCATTTCTCTAAGGATGAAATACGTCTGTGTGTGAATGAGCTTCACAGTGATCAGGCAGATGATGACTGTATTAGGTATCTAGTTACTGTGCCTGATGGTGTTAGTTAGCAAACCAATAAGCTCTTTAGCCTTTTAACCTGAGACTTGCTGATCTCTTGAGCATATATCTCAAAATCGGGAAAGTAGTTTGCATTTCATCATCATTCATATTACTTAAAGAGAAGAGACCTATTTAGATAGTGATGGACAGGAGAGTAGGGAATACAAATATAAACAGAAGTGGTTGGGAGGGAAGAGACATAGAGTTTAAGAAGGTCGGATATAAAACTGCAGAAGGTGGGGAAAGATGATTGAAAGAACAAAGGCAAGAAGAAAGACTACATTTATACCTCTAACAGTTACTCACACATTTTATTGTTTGGCTACATCTTTGTGTATATATCCCATTGCAACCATATTTGTTGAAGTTCTTAGGTGTTTGGGGGTTTTTTCCCCACTGTATCATCAAAAATAACTACCGAAATGAGACTTGCATTCTTTTCTTATTTTTTTTTTTTCCTTACTCTGCTGAAACACACATTGGGCTTCTGATAACATTAGCTTCAGCCTTGAATTAACAACTAGGAATCAAAAGTATATTTACTTGACCTGTCTTAGTAATTTATGCAGCTTAAAGAGCTTCATAATACCCAGACAGAGAATAAAAATTGGTAATGTTAGCATATAACAAATATAAAATAAATTCATAGTCCAGAGGCAGGCAAAAATCCAGAGTCAGGATCACAACCAAATGCAGCCATGAATATTTGTTAAGCATATTCTGTGTGTGGCACAAACTTACTATATTAGATTGAAATGTATTTGAAAATAGTCTTGCTTCTTTGTGTAGCAATCCGCCTTCCCCTCTACCATCGGACATGACTCTTGGACGAAGCTATCAACCCCAAGCAGAATCTGCTTGCACTAATTCAATGGATAAATATCATATATATCACATTTCTGAACCAGCTAGACAAGAAAACTTGACATCTCTGAAAAATGACTTGGAAAACCACTTTGAAGACTTTGAGCTGGTGAGTTGTTTCCTCTGTATTAAGAAAACTCTATATTTTCTCAAGTAAGGATTAAATGAAATATATGTAGAGCACCTAAAATAGTGTCTATTTCCCAAATTCTGATGAGTTGCCTATTTAATTTTTAATCAACTTTGAATGTAATTTTTTTCTTATCCACACTTTTGTGTGTGCCCAAATGGAATCCTTTACATTGCACTAATAGCCCTAGGACTTCTAACCCTTACATTCAGTTTGGAAGCCAAATTTCCAAGAATAATATCCTTTACATTGATTGAAATCAGCCTTTTTCAATATTGTTTTTATTATCCAAGTAATAAATATTTGTTATAGGAAAATTTAAAAACAAAGAAAAAATGATTAAAATCACTGATAATCTCACCACCTAAATATTTTGGAATTAATCTCTCCAGATACTTGGTTTGCGTGTGTGTGTGTATGCATGTGTGACATCTATATCTTCAGTTTCATCTTCAGCAGTAGAAAATAATCTTTTCTCAGAGAGAAGAAAATCTTTGAATGATTTCCTTTAGAAAAGCTATAAGTGGGGGCGCCTGGGTGGCTCAGTGGGTTAAAGCCTCTGCCTTCGGCTCTGGTCACGATTGATGTGGGATCGAGCCCCACATCAGGCTCTCTGCTTAGCAGGGAGCCTGCTTCCTCCTCTCTCTCTGCCTGCTTCTCTGCCTGCTTGTGATCTCCGTCTGTCAAATAAATAAATAAAATCTTTAAAAAAAAAAAAAAAGAAGAAAAGAAAAGCTATAAGCAACCTTCATATCTTATTCAAAATCTTTTTTTAGAGATTTTTTTAAATTATTTTTTATTTTAAAAAATTTATTTTAAATTTTTTTTAATTATTTATGCAATTAAATGAAGCTGTAATATTTAGTCACCCAAAGGCTTCATGTTTTTACAAGAAAACCTTTTCTTTTATGACACTTGGTATCTATCTTGACTGTTTAGAAATATATGAAGAATTTTTCTGAACCTTCCACGGAAAATGTGTTCTTTGATCATCAAAGTATAACCACTAATGAATATGAGTCCTTGTTATCCTGAAAATACAAAAATTGAAGCATGAGGAGGTTTTGTCTCCACTGTCTTTAGACAAATACATAGTACTGTACCTAAACCCAACTTTAAATGGGGATACATTCTATCTAGAATCAGATAGACTTAGCTTCTTGACTGGGTTAAGCTCAGTAACCTTTTAAAGTTTACTTTAAACTCTGTGTTGATGGGCAAAAATAGACAACCTGAAGAGTCACTGTTTTCTTTCCTTAGGAAGTAGAACTCCTCATTACCCTAATTAAATCAGAAAAAGGAAGCCTGGGTTTTACAGTAACCAAAGGCAATCAGAGTATTGGTTGTTATGTTCATGATGTCATTCAAGATCCAGCCAAAAGTGACGGAAGGCTCAGACCTGGGGACCGGCTTATAAAGGTGAGACGTTACCAGAATGGATTTGTACAGATATAGCCAAAAACTAAGCCAAGGCTGGAGAAGGAAGAATAAGAGGGTTGAGTTCATGTAACACTCCATTTATTGTTTGGTTTATACTTCCCATCTCCACTTCTTAATGATAAAGCCTTATATAGTTAACAGTTTCTTACAGTTGAATGTAAGAATACTTACAGTTCCTTTTTAATTAGGAAGGAATGTTTACAGTTCCTTTTTAATTAGGAAGTCCCTCTAATCTCAGTTAAAGCATTAAATAAGCTATCTTGGGTATCAGGGACAGAAAGTTTCTTAAACTACTATGAGGATAAATTTCCTATATTTGCAAAATAATGATGCATTTGTATTTTACATTATTACTTTGCGTGTAATTATTTGATCATTGTATTTATGATTTCCACAATAAAGGGAATTCGCCATAAATTGGAGACCACTCTCTTACTGACTAATATAGGTAGGGCGATTACTATATTTCCATAGCAACTTCTAATCCTGTTTTGCCTGTTTCTCATTTTTGTAGGTTAATGATACGGATGTTACAAACATGACTCACACAGATGCAGTGAATCTGCTCCGAGCAGCACCCAAGACAGTCAGATTAGTTCTAGGACGAGTTCTGGAATTACCCAGGATGCCAGTGCTGCCTCATTTGCTCCCTGACATCACATTAACATGCAACAAGGAGGAGTTGGGTAATGCACATTCAAGCTTTGTGTGGGGTGATTTTCTTGGCTAGGTTAAAATAGTACTCTTAAGACTAAGGAAACCAATATTTTCTATTCCCTGAAGGTTTTTCCCTATCTGGAGGTCATGACAGCCTTCATCAAGTGATATATATTAGTGATATTAACCCGAGGTCAGTTGCAGCCATTGAGGGTAACCTCCAGCTGTTGGACATCATCCACTATGTGAATGGAGTCAGCACACAAGGAATGACCTTGGAAGAAGCTAATAGAGCGTTAGACATCTCACTTCCTTCAGTGGTGCTAAAAGCAACAAGGTACTCTGCAATTACTTGTGGGTTTTGTGTGTTTGCACAAGTGCCAGGCTGTTAATTACACTTAGGCTATTTTAAAAAGCTACTCCTAAATTAGTAACTCACAGCTAAACTGGCAAGAATTAATAAAGTTAGAACAGACTTTTTTTTTTTTAACATTTTTTATTTATTTAAGTAATCTCTACACCTGACTTGGGGCTCGAACTCACAACCCCAAGATCAAGAGTCACATGCCCTTCCAACTGAACCATCCAGGCACCCCCAGAATAGATTTGCCGATAGGAGATTCCAAGAGCACGTTAAGTGGATTAGTGTTTGGTTACGTGTTTGCAGTTGCTAAGAGGGTGGTTACCATTGTCATCAGGATGTTTTCAGTTTTAAGTAAACAGGAAAAATACAACTTAACTTGGTTTAAACAGTAAAGGGTTTATATGATTTTTTTAAAAGTCCAAAGATGAGCTGGTCGTTAGGTAAAATTTGATCCGGGCTCCAGTTCCATTTTTTGCTGTTTTAAGTTATTCTTCCTTTTCTGTGTTTCCTTCATGATTGTTAAATGTCTGTGTCAGTTTCATGTCTCATACCTATATACTGCACTATCCAGAACAATCTTCTGACAAGTCTCCCCAGTAACTATGATAAAGCAAGGACTGTCTGCTGATTGCCATAGACCTAAATGCTGGTCCCTGAACTGAGGCAAAGAGATTGATTGGCCTAGACCAGTCCTGGCCCATTCCTGGAGCTGCGGCAAAGTCAGTCCTACCCAAACCTCATGTCTACAACCATTGGGGCATAGAATTATCACTTTCACTACACCTTATAACAATTTCACATTATAAAAAGTGCTAATAGGCACTTTCCTTTCACTTAATAATAGAAATAAATTGGAAAAAAAATGTATGTATTCATTTCAAACTCCTACAAATATAGTGGCTTAAATAATAGAAGTTTATTATCTTAATAGTTCTAGAAGCAGAAATACAAAGTGGGTTTCACTGGGCAAAAATCAAGTTGCTATTAGGGCCGCATTCCCTCTGTAGTCTCTAGAAGAAAATCCATTTTCTTGCCTTTTCTACCTTCAAGAGATTCCCTGTATCCCTTGGATCATGGCTTTCTTCCATCTTCAAAGCAAACAGTCACAGCACTCTCCTTCTGTTGTCACATCTCTTTCTCTGACTCTGCCTTTCCTTCTTATTTCACTTATAAGGACCTCTATGATCACACTGGGCCCACCCAAATCGTACAAGATAATCTCCCCACCTTTGATCCTTAATGTACATCTGCAATATCCCTTCTACCGTTATGTAAGGTAACATATTCACAGGTTTGGAGGTTTAGAATGTAGACATCTTTGTGGGACTGTTATTCTGCCTACCACAATGTATATACAACCAGGCTTTCTGGATTACAGATTTATGTTACATTTTTATCTGTGATACATGGTGAGTTTTACATAGTATGTCTTTCAATATACAAGAACTTTCAATAATTAAATCATGTGATCATAAACATTTGTCCCTTCTCAAACTTTAAATTAGACTGTGTACTTTAATTCTTTAAATGTAATCCCTTATCTCATTCCCTCCTATATTTCTAAAAATTTGATTGGCTTGCATTTATTTTCATAGATGTAGCTAAATGCTAATTAGTGGAGGAGGAAAGTGTTCAAACAACCTGGAAAATATTTTTGTGAAAATTAGCATCTCCTCTAACCATAGATCTAGCCGAATTTTTTGGCTTCAAAATCCATTGAGTACCCTTTACCCCAGCCCTAAAATCACTTTCTTTTGCCTTTCTGCTTTTATCTTCACTGTAGTCACTACAGTTACAGTGGTGCTAGCCACAATTACTTTCCCCTTCTTTCTTCGTCCAGCTTTCTCCACTACTGTATACATATCTGTCCTCTTGAGAGTCCAAGGGGTAGCTATAATGGAGGGATAGAGATTTGTCTGTGTGTCACGAACGGTACAGGGTCTGTCGTCTTACCTGACTTGCAAGCTAATAAACCACCCAGTTACTGTTTCTTGGGTGCTGGTAGAAGGTATGAAACTCCTGGGATCAGAGACAAAATTTTTTTTTTTTTTAATTTATTTGACAGACAGAGATCACAAGTAGGCCGAGAGGCAGGCAGAGAGAGAGGAAGGGAAGTAGGCTCCCTGCTGAGCAGAGAGCCCGATGTGGGGCTCGATCCCAGGACCCTGGGATCATGACCTAAGCTGAAGGCAGAGGCTTTAACCCACTGAGCCACCCAGGTGCCCCAAGACAAAATATTTTTTGAGTAACCACCATGAGCAGCATGGGCGTGGTATCAGTGTCAATTCCACACACCTTCTAAGTCTCCCAAATATGGCACATGTGGGCCCAGTGGATTCCTGAACATGTAGTGGGTCGTATCATTGAATACCACGAGGAGAAGAGAGAACCTGCCCCTTTATGTCACCCTGTAAGAAAACCTGCTTTTTATTTGGAGAGAGAGGCTGCCTCCTACCTCAAGCTTTCTCACTACAAACACAGCCTTGAGAGTTGGCCCAGATAAAAAGCAGTCAGGGCCTTGCACTCCTAGGGTACCAAGGAAGAACATACAGAACCCAAATTGCTTCTCCCAGCACTGTATACTTTAGTCAGACTCTCTTTTCTCTCAAGTACTAGCAATGAGAAGATAGCACACTAGTCCTCTGTTTCCAAGGTGCTGTCTTTTTGACAGATTTTCACATTGGGTGGTACTATCCTTCTTACGATCCTTTGAACATATATATTTTGTCTAGGTTTCACTTTAAATAATTTTTTAAAAAACACGTATCAAGGGCCTCAGATATATGAAACGTAATGATCACTACTATAATTCCTAAGTTATCTTTGAACTATCGCCTGAGTATAGTGAACTATAATTAGATCAGAATATTACAAATGTTTTAACGAGAGGGGAAATGTGGTAATGTGTTAAACTGAGACCTAGAAAAAGATCATGTAAAGAAGTGATTCTTAATCTTTTTTCAGTCAAGAATATCTCTCTCCAGCTTTGCCTAGTGGCAGTATCGTAGCCAATGAGGTTTATCCGAGGCGCGATTATTGCTAAAAGAATATCTCTCTCCAGAGAATACGTAAATATAAATTGATAGAGATTTGTCTGCAGTTTCAAGGGTGCCCAGTCCTCCCTCTGAAGCCCATCTAAAATAAAATTCCTGGGGGTGCTTGGATGGCTCAGTGGGTTGGGCCTCTGTTTTCAGCTCAGTTCATGATCCCAGGGTCCTGGGATCAAGCCCCACATTGGACTCTCTGCTCCGCGGAGAGCCTGCTTCCTCCTCTCTCTGCCTGCCTCTCTGCCTACTTGTGATCTGTCAAATAAATAAATAAAATTTTAAAAAATAATAATAATAATAATAATAAATAAATAAATAAATAAAATTCCTGAAGCTCAATAGTTATCAGATGGTTCAAAGAGTATTTAAATAAATATATTAATCTGGAATTGCCTTTTCTTTCTTTCTTTTTTTTTTTAATAACACAGAGATGGTCATCCAGTAGTCCCAAGTTCTAAGAGGTCTGCCTTTTCAACTCAGTCAACAAAAGCCAATGGTAAGGATACATTTGTTTTATGACACAAGTAGTTATGCAAAGATAAATTTTTTTTTCCCAAAAGCAAGTTTGAAGACTATCACTACAATGTTTTTATTGCCCTTCCAGAGTAGAGTTTTTTCAGGATCTCTCTAAGTGCAAAAAATTACATTTAAATTAAAACATTGAAATAGTAGAGCAGCTTGGACCATGGGATTTAGGGCCAAAATAGACCTGAATATATAAGTTCTATGTGACCTTCATGAGTTACTTGATCCCTATCTAAGCCTCTATTTCCTATCAGTAAAATAAGAATATTAATAGTAGCTATCTTATAAGTTTATAATGAAGGATAAATAGAATAATAATATGTGAAATGCTTATCATAATAATTGTCACATAATAATTTATTCAGACAATTATTGAATCTCTTCATTGTGCCAGGTGTTGGTGTGGACACTGTGAATAAGGCAACAAATATACAAAGTATCTGCCTTACATTTTAGCATAATAATAGAAATTGTAGTGTTAGTAATTGTGGCAGTCACTAACATAAATTTAATGCTTACCCTGGACTAAGCATTCTTTTAATTGCTTTAGTCCTCACAACAACTCTGTGAGAATAGTGTTACTATAGTCCTCCATTAATAAAAGGGGAAACTGGGACAGAGAAGTCTGACAACTCGCCCAAGCTCACAGAGTTAATAAATAAAATAATAAGTAAATAGTAATAATAAGTAAATAATAAGTAATAATAAGTAAAGCCAGAATTTAAACCTGGGGTGTCTGATTCCTTGCTCTCTTTTACATAATTGGGCTCAGTAAGTGTAGCTTTTAAATGCTAGTGTTAATATAATAATAAGAATGATAGACACAGGGGAATGTGAAATTAATGTATTTGAAATGTGAATTCAGTACTTCATGCAGAAGTAAACTTTTAGGTTATCAGGCAGTAGTATCTAAATACCAAAAGGATCTCACTACTGCAGTTCTGATTTATCTGCTAAATACTAAAGTACAACTCTTCGCCTCCTGGTCTGTTATCTTGAATGCCTTAGGGATCCTTACTACTCTCTATTAGTTCCAGTTCACATTAGAGTCGTACTACATCATAGAAAAGTCAGGAGAGCATTTCCTAGCAAGCTCTGGGTCATCTGTAACTAAAGAGAGCTGTGCCCTGCCACCCCCCTCCTTGTAGAATTTACCCAGAATTCTCTGATTTGACTTCCACAAAACTGATTTCTTTATGAGTTCCGAAAATCATATAGTTATCAATAATAGGTACCCTCTTGTAGTGATGAGAATATAAAATGGCATAGCCATTTTATAAAACAGACAATTTCTTAAAAATTTAAACATGGGCCTCCCATATGACCCAGCCATTCCACTCCTCTCTTTGTTTACTCAAGAGAAAAGAAAGCATATATCCAGACCCAGAAAACTGTCCATGAATGTTTTAGCAGCTTCCTTGGTAAAAATCAAAATCACAAACCACTCAAATGTCCAAAAACTATTGAATGAATGAATGAACCAATATATCCAAACAACAGTATACTATGTATACTAGTATACTACCTAGTAATAAAAATGGCCTGTTGAGACATATAGAAACACAATCAAAATAACCTCAAAATAAGACCCTGGAATGAAAGAAACCAGACAGAAAAGAGTTGATACTATATTATTCCATTTATTCAAAATTATAGAAAATACAAATTATAATGACAAAGCAGATTAGTAGTTGCTTGGAGACAAAGAAGGTGAGGGGCAGTTAGGGGAACAGGAGGGAGAGATTGCAAATAATAAACTGTTGTGTTTTGTACTATTCCGGGGTGATTTTTTGAACCAGTAGTCTATTATTGATGCATTCTTTCAGTATTTTTCCTGGAAGTTTAATAATGTATTGTATCTCCTGGAAATGATATTAAAATGCATTCTGAGCTCTTCATAACATCATCCACATGATTATAGAAATTTATCCCTACAAGTTTCATGTCAACCTTCATCTTTCTAGGTGAATTTTTTCTTTCTTTTTTTTTTTTTTTTTTTTTAAGATTCATTTATTCATTTGACTGAGTGCACATACAAGTCGGGGCAGGGACAGAGGGAGAGATTCTCAAGCTGAGTCCCCACTGAGCGCAGAGCCCCACACTGAGCTTGACCTCACCACCCATGAGATCATGAGCTGAGCCAAAATCACCAGTCTGCCACTTAACCCACTGAGCCACCCACATGCCCCTCTAGGTAGAATTACTTTCAGGTCATTCTCAAATAGACGTCCTTGAATAAAGTTATTTGTATTTTTTTCTTTTCTATTTTTTTTTCCTTTTTAACTTTTCCAAACTCTACTATATCTTTCAGAAAATCTCTTAAAAATATAATTTAATGAAGCAAATGATTTTTAAATATGACTTTTTAACTGTAAGAAAAATCATTTCATTTTAGTATATGTATTGAATCTTCGTGCTAATGGCTAAGAGTTAAAATTAACATTTGGCTTAGACATACGTTAAAAGTTCTAGTTAGTTGTATCTATAACTTACTTTACTGTGTTAAATTGATTGCCTTTATGAAATGATATACATGGCTTGCTACCTTCCCTTAAGTAGTAAAATGAGCATATGTCACATAACAATGTGTTATGTCTCCCATTCAGTCGGGATAATTTACATTCAGTGTCTCAAACTAAAACTATTCAGCCCAAACTGAGCTATCGTGCAAACTATAGTATTTTCTTTCAAGAAATTAGCTTTTTCCTTGGGGTAAACCCTTTTGTAATTTTTGATACCTTGTAGTTGGTTTTAAATCACTTTGTATTATGACCTCTTCTGATACACTAATAAAAATAAGAATATGCACAGAAGGGCACCTGGGTGGCTCAGTGAGTTAAGCCTCTGCCTTCGGCTCAGGTCATGATCTCAGGGTCCTGGGATAGAGTCTCGCATTGGGCTCTCTGCTCAGTGGGGAG
Source organism: Mustela putorius furo (assembly GCF_011764305.1). Taxonomy (NCBI): domain Eukaryota; kingdom Metazoa; phylum Chordata; class Mammalia; order Carnivora; family Mustelidae; genus Mustela; species Mustela putorius. The sequence continues at coordinate 4,425,519 of NW_025421367.1, read as the reverse complement.
CCTGCTTCCTCCTCTCTCTCTGCCTGCCTCTCTGCTTACTGTAACCTCTCTCTGTGTCAAATAAATAAATAAAATCTTTTTTAAAAAAATAAGAATATGCACAGAAATGTGGGTTTTCTTTCACTTCTTTGATGTCCCACTTGTGGTTCCAGCTGGCTCTTCCCTGACTTTCTGCGTTGTCCCTTCCAGGTCATCACCCTGTGGAGTCTTGCTGCAAACCTGTCCTCACTCCTAGTAATTCATTCTCCAAGGTAAGGAAAAGGCTGCCTTCTCTGTGTCATACTTCCTTAGCTATGTAACAAACTTGTTTGTCTCGAACCAAACTGATTTCACATTTGAATATTTGTCTTTTTTAGATACATGTTGTGAAAGTTGGAATCTATTTTAGTGAGTTCATGGCCTTGCTAAAGAAAGCACACAGTGAAAAGCCCCCACACAAGTAACCCTCCAATATTTGGCACATGTTTAGGTCTTGTATAAGCTAATTACTTGTACGGATAGCTTTAGCGCTGGGATTTTTTTTTTATTAATGTGCACAATTCTTTTGGTTGTGTCTTACTCCCCAGGAGAGAAGAACATAATTAAGAGCAGAACTGGTCCTTTGGGTTAATGTTGACCAGCAGTGACTCTCAAATGACAGTTCTATACTGCTAGTACAGATGGCACTGACAGAAGATATAGGCTTATTTGCTTTTTAAAAGACATGGGAAATGCTTTACTGCATAATCAAATGTAAGAACTTAATTATTTAAGATTAGTGCAGAAAAATCTGGAGGTGGTTTAACAAAACTGCTTTAATACGTAACTAAATTCCACTTCGAGCTTTTTCTTTAAGGCCTTACATATACCCATTTGTTTGGTTAGCATTTCTTTTTAAGATTTTCTTCTGGCATGTAATGTACATTCTAAAATGATCCCAGCTGGGTCTTCATTTTGTGGAATTGTTTAATCCCACACACATCCCATACAGTCTGTTCTGAACCCCACTATCTGAAAGTCTTTCCCTGTAAGATCCAGAGCTGAGGCATTGGTCCCCTAGGAATCTGAAAATCCTATCATCTCAACAAGACTTCTGGGTAAGAGCTGGATTTAGTATAGTATAGAAGGTCAAAATTCTATGTCTTTGAGAAGAATCAATGAAACAAGATGGGATTGGGAGGGAGACAAACCATAAGTGACTCTTAATCTCTCAAAACAAACTGAGGGTTGCTGGGGGGAGGGGGGTTGGGAGAAGGAGGGTGGGGTTATGGACATTGGGGAGGGTATGTGCTTTGGTGAGTGCTATGAACCTGGCGATTCACAGACCTGTACCCCTGGGGATAAAAATATATGTTTATAAAAAATAAAAAATTTAAAAAAAAATTCTATGTCTTTCAGCTCACTGGTCTAGCAAATCCTGAAAAGATATTGTAGTAGAAGAATTATTAGGCAGAAATGATTGGGACACAAAAATAATTGAGATAGAGCAACACCCACTATTCTCTGTTCAAAAGGTCTGCAATTACACACAGCTGGACCACCTGAATTTTCGTGCATTTCTAGTGTTAGTCATGCTGTATGATGTTCATTTTCTTTTTAATTATCAGCATGTTGTTGAAAGGGATGGGGAGAATTTCTGTTTAAATTATATAAAACCCTTAAAAACTAGGACCTTTGTTATTCATGGTTGCAAACATTTTTTGTTGGCGTTCAAATATTCCAGGAAGTTGTTCAAACAATGTTCTGTCCTTGATGCTAATATCTGTACTATGAATTTCTCATAACGATTAAAGTTTCACAATCCAGTAAAACTTGACATTATATAAACAGTAGTTATAAAGAAACAATCCTGTTGCATCTACCATTTCTACTTTTGTCTTGATGAAAAGAGCAAGATTTTCAGAGCAAACCATCTTTTATTTATGTATATCTATTTTAATTTATTCTAGCCATTAATGATGCATTTTTGCTCAAATCAGTTTTCTTTCAATAGGCCATGTACCATGAAGTGTTCACAATTTACCATGGAATTAGAAAGTTATGTTCTATTCAATAAATATAGTTATGCACCCATTGTTACTTTTCTTAAATTGAGATGAGATTTAGACTAGCTTTGAAAGTCTTTATACCCAGCAGTTGACCAGAATGCTAACCTAGAGTCTGTCCAAGTCACAGCTTCACTAATACTTAAAAGATGATTTTTGTTAAGATTTTATTTATTTATTTGACAGAAAGAGAGATCACAAGTGGACAGAGAGGCAGGCAGAGAGTTCGGGGGAAGCAGGCTCCCCACTGAGCAGAGAGCCCGATGCGGGGCTTGATCCCAGGACCCTGAGATCATGACCCAAGCCAAAGGCAGAGACCCAACCCACTGAGCCACCCAGGCGCCCCTAAAAGACAGTTTTTTTCCCTTTCTCTCAACTTCTAAGTTTAGTGATCCTATAAAACTTTACTAAAAAGTTATATGAAAGATAAGTCCCATAAAATATGTCTTAAAAAAAAGATTTCTGCAGTCAAACAGATTTAGGAAATACTACGTAGTAAAGTTTTCTTTGGCAACTCAAAATTTGGAATAGTAAACATTGTGAGAATTCTTGGCATAAAAATAATGATTTCATGTAATGTGTAATCTGTTTCCGGAGATTTTCGGTGATGGATAGTCCCATCCTCTTTGTACATTCCATTGTACCAATGTTTCCTAGAAACACTGACCTATGATGGGTAGATAAAAAATGGATTTTATACTAAGAAAGAGGGAGAGAAGGACATGGTGGTAATCTACAGTCCCTCCCTAATCCTGGAAATTAGTAAAATATAAACTAATGATTTGCTCTGGTTTCATACCTTAGGTTAATGGGGAAGAAATAACTGAAGTTTTGTACCCTGAAGGAAAATGCTCTACTTACCAAATGAAGGGATCCGCAAACTTGATTCTCTCCAAAGGTAGTTTTCCACATCAATCATCCAGTTACTCTAAATGCCCTAATAATTCAGGTAATAAAGAAATATTAGCTATTGGGAATACATGCTTCTGTAGTGTAAAAAGGAAGGACTGTTGTTCAAAGAAATAAAAGAACAATGTAAAATTATTGTTAGTGGCATTACTATACAAAGGTCCTGTACTCATTCTCATCTATAATATTAAAAAAAATTTTTTTTCAAGATTTTTATTTATTTATTTATTTGATAGACAGAGATCACAAGTAGGCAGAAGGCAAACAGAGAGAGAGGGGAAAGCAGGCTCCCCACTGAGCAGAGAGCCTGATGTGGGGCTCTATCCCAGGACCCTGAGATCATGACCTGAGCCGAAGGCAGAGGCCTAAACCACTGAGCCACCCAGGCGCCCCTTAAAAATATTTTTAAATGTTAGAAAAGACAGCTGTTTTTGTTTGATAGTGTTACTTATATTCCTTGAAACAGCAATTCACCTAATAATTTAGAAAATGTTTCTTGAGTATGTTTGGGCTGCTCTCTTATATCCTTAATCTTTGTAAATTTTATTTCTTTTTTTTTTTAAGAGAGAGCATGTGCGCAAGAGCACACATGGCAGTGGGAGGGGATGGGCAGAGAGAGAGGGAGTGAGAGAATCTTAAGCAGGCTCCACCCCCAACACAGTATGGGACGTTGGGGCTCCATCTCATGACCCCGATATCTTGACCTGAGCCAACAACCAAGAGTTGGATCCTTAACCATCTGACCCATCCAGGCACTCTTGTATATCCTTTGTAACATAACTTCTTTAGCTGAGTTTCTTTCATAAATTAATAATTTGGTATTAATTTAGGAAAATAAGCATTAGGTTATTGCTTCACAGACATAGATTTTGATTTATTCTTTTTAAGTTGTATTTGTGTGGTCTTTCGTCATGGCAGCCAGCGTCGTGCTGGGACTAGAAATGACTAGATTCCACGAGTGTAAACTGCTTTTCCTTTCCTGGCTGCTTTTCAAAGGCGAGGCTTAAAATCCAAAAGACGTACTATCCTTGATTTGACACAGTGTCTATTTCTCATGTCAGTATTTTTATAATAAAATCTCTTATGAATTCCTGTTTTCCAAGAATCTAATGTACCAGAAGATGATATCTATGATGATCCTCAAGAAGCTGAAGTCATTCAGTCTCTGCTGGATGTTGTGGATGAGGAAGCCCAGAATCTTTTAAACCAAAATAACGCAGCAGGAGACGCCTGTGTTCCAGGTAAATGAACCAGAGGGAAGAAGTTGGTATACTAAGGAATACAAAAAGGCCTCTGGGGAGCATTTTAATTCTTTTTGGCCCATTTATTTCTCTCCCAGGTTCGTTGAAAACCAATGGGAAGTTATCTGAAGAGAGAGCAGAAGACACAGACTGTGACGGTTCACCGTTACCTGAAGATTTTACGGAGGTAAGGATAATACCTAGATAAACACTCTAGGATGCTGTATCTTGTTAGAATTATGTATCTCCCTATTGAAAGCTTGCTTTCTCTGCTGAGGCCTTCCTTCTGCCTCCCCCGCCTCCACCATTTCCGATTTCCCAGCACTGCTCACCCCCTGCCCTGACCCTGGCATTCACAGGTTTATATTTATCTGTCTTGTTCCCGTAGACATTTGAGTTTGCAGCCTGTGGTCGTGTGCTTGGACTGCCATCGCAAAATACCACCGACTGGGTGGCTTAACGTACAGAAATTCATTTCTCACAATTTTGGAGACTGGAAGTCCAAGATCAATGTGCCAGCAGGGTTGGTTTCTGATGAGACCTCTCTCTTTGGCTTGCAGATGGTCAGCTTTTCATTATGTCCTCACATGGCCTCTGTGTGCACTCCTGGTATTTCTTCCTTTTCTTACAAGGGCAATAGTCCTGTTGGATTGGTGCCCCATCCTTATGACCTCATTCAGCCTTAATTACCGCCATAAAGACCCTATCTCCAAACATTGTCACATTGGGAGTAGGGCTTCAACCTCTGAATTCTGGGGGAATCACAATTCAGACCATAACAAAGTCTTTGCTTTAACCAGTTATAAAATGTGTGATTAAGTAAAATTTCATTCACAATAGTTTAAAACAAAACAAAACAAAAAAAACTATAAGCATAAATTCAACCTAAAATATGTAAGACCTATATTACAAAGACTTTAAAGCTCTGCAAAGAAGCAAAAGAAATATTAAATATTTCTATTCATTTTACCTAAAGTTTAAATTCTCCCTAGATTTACCCATAAATTAAATACTGTCCCATAAAAATCTTTCAACTTTTTTTTTAATGAGAAGCAGAGTGTAAAAAAGTAAAAAAAAAAGTAAGAAATTAAAAAAACAAATTCAAGAAAGGAGGAAACATAGTACTGAGATAAAATGATATTAAATTTCACTTGGAAGAAATCAGGATGTAAAACTATCCAGTATAAATCTAAAAATTAAGGTTCAGGGGCATCCGGGTGGCTCATGCAATTTAAGGTCTGCCTTCAGCTTGGGTCATGAATTCAGGGTCCTAAGATTAAGGCCCTGCATTTTGAGCTCCCTGCCCAGTGAGGAGTCTGCTTCTCCCTTTCCCTTTGTTCCTCCCTACCATGAGAGAACTCATGCTCTCTCTCAAATAAGTAAAGCTTTAGTTAATTAATTACTTAATTAACATTCATATCATATAATTGCTCTACCACCAAAGTACGATTAGATCCCACAAATTTGCACCTTGAAAATTCAAGATGTTTAAGACCAAACATTTTGGTCAGTCCATCCTTAAAATTAATAAATTGACACTTGAATATATGAAACTTCTGCTTCAGAAGAGATTTTAACTAAGAGTAAGCAAAACAAAGAAAGTAAAAAAACAAATTCAAGAAAGGAAAAAACAAAGTACTGAGATAAAAACATGAAGTTTCATTTGTACCAAACTCTAAATGTGTTAAAATCACTGTGGAATTTATATTCATAAGCAGACAAATTCAAAAAAGACAAATATGACTAACCTCCATAGCTGCAAGGAAGACTAAGCCAATATTCTGGAAGAGTTTTCTGTTTCATCTTATATTTCTAGAATAGTGCCTGTATTGGAGTAATTTTAGGTTTCTTTTCTTTTTTTTTTTTTTTTAAGATTTTATTTATTTATTTGACAGAGAGAGAGAGATCACAAGCAGGCAGAGAGGCAGGCAGAGAGAGGTGGCGGGGGGAGCAAGCTCCATGCTGAGCAGAGAGTCTGATGAGGGGCTCAATCCCAGGACTCTGAGATCATGACCCGAGCCAAAGGCAAAGGCTTTAACCCACTGAGCCACCCTAATTTTAAGTTTCTTACAACTTCTGAAAATATTCAGTTTTTCATAAGTTCATCTCTTCGGGATCACTGTAAAAAAAATGCAGATTATTTACTGTATCAGTTTTTTTTTTTTTTTTAAGATTTATTTATTTATTTATTTGACAGAGAGATCACAAGTAGGCAGAGAGGCAGACAGAGAGAGAGAGAAGCAGGCTCCCTGCTGAGCAGAGGGCCTGATGGGGGGGGCTCCATCCCAAGACCAAGATCATGACCTGAGCCGAAGGCAGAAGCTTTAACCCACTGAGCCAGCCAGGTGCCTCAACTGCATCAGTTCTTTTTTTTTTTTTTTTTCTTTTTTAGATTTTGTTTATTTTTTTGACAGACAGAGATCACAAGTAGGCAGAGAGGCAGGCAGAGAGAGAGAGGGAAGCGGGCTACCTGAACAGAGAGCCCATAGCAGGGCTCGATCCCAGAACTCTGGGATCATGACCTGAGCCAAAGGCAGAGGCTTTAACCCACTGAGCCACCCAGGCGCCCCAACTGCATCAGTTCTTAACAGTGTATTCTACAACGCTGGAAGCTTTGTGGGTTGTTTGTTTGTTTATTTTAGCTTTTATTATTGAAATATAGTTGAAATACAATGTTATATTCATTTTAGTTGTTATACAACATAGTGATTTAACAATTGTATACATTATTCAGTGCTTACCCCATTAAGTATAATTTATCACCTGTAACCATACAAAGTTATTACAGTATTACTGACTCCATTTCCAGTGCTGTACTTTTCATCTTCATGACTTACTTATTTTAAGTTTGTACCTCTTAATCTCCTTCACCTGTTTTGCCCATACTCCCACCCCTGTCTACTCGGGCAACCACCAGTTTCTTCTCTGTATTTATGAGTCTCTTTCTGTTATTTGTTTGTTCATTTATTTTTTAGATTCCACATCTCAGTGATATTATATGGCATTTGTCCTTGTCTTATTTCACTTAACATGATACTCTGTTGGTCTATCCATGTGGTCACAAATGCCAAAATCTCATCATTTTTATTCCTCTATTGGTGGATACTTGGGTTGTTTCCATATCTTAGCTATTGTAAATAATGCTGCAGTAGGGGCACTGACTGGCTCGGATGGTAAAGCATGCGACTCTTGATCTCGGGATTGTGAGTTCAAGCCCCATTTTGGGTGTAAAGATTACTAAAAAAAAAAACTTGCCATAAACATAGGGGTACTTCTTTTCAAATTCATGTTTTTATTTTCTTAAGTAAATACCCAGTGGTGGAATAAAAAGATTATATGTACAATCCCGAAAGTTTTAGGGTTTTAACCCTATGGACCAAAATTTAAGCTACTAATCATTGTATTATGAAGAGTGTAGTATAATCCACAGTTATTTTCACTCAACTGTAATTTGTCACTCTATACTTGACTACTTTTTAATGAAATACTTAAGTACCATGTCTGAGTCTTATTTATGAATGAAGGAATGAATGCCAGTCATATACATAGTGTAAATTATCAAGTAAACTTTCAAAACTATTAATTTAGCTATTACTGAACTTGTTTGACTCTGATTAAGCTGGGCTAACAAGGTAAGAAGGTATGTCAGGGTTTCCATCCTAAATTTGCTTGTATGGTCTAGTAGTCAACTTGGAAGTTGTACACATGTAAATAAGTAAGTGTAATTTTTTTAAAACTATAATAAAAACATGTCCTGATAATTGTTTATATCGGATTCAGAATGTTTTATTTCTTTCTTTTTAAAGATGTTATTTATTTATTTGACAGAGAGAGAGAGATCACAAGTAGGCAGAGAGCCCAATGCGGGGCTCGAACCCAGGACCCTGAGATCATGACTTGAGCTAAAGGCAGAGGCTCTACCCACTGAGCCACCCAGGCGCCCCTCACAGGGTGTTTTAAAGAACAAGGGAATAATAGCAACCATATAGGCATTTGTTAAAATAATTGTTAAGGTAATTTGTCCTACTAAAGATTGAAATGGGGTCCCCTGGGTGGCTTAGTTGTTAGGCGTCTGACTTCAGCTCAGGTCCTGATCCCAGAGTCCTGGGTCAAGCCCCAGGTCAGGCTCCCTGTTTCGCAGGAAGCCTGCTTCTCCCTCTCCCACTCCCCCTGCTTGTGTTCCCTCTCCCGCTTTGTCTGTCTCTGTCAAATAAATAAATGAAATCTTTTTAAAAAAATTTTTTTAAAGATTGAAATGTAAGATTTATTAACCATGTAATAATGAAATTTAGCATATTCTTCTAGTTGTAGCAAACTGCTCCTGCAGTATTTGAGTCTCTACATACTCCATTACAATACAAGCTGATCAATGTTCTCCATGGAGAGACTCCTCACTTTAATAATAAAAGGGAAAAATAATTTAATACATTGAAAATTACTAAGACGTTTCTGAAGAGCCCATTTTCAGATTTTAACACTGAAGTAGTGTAGGCCGCATGGGTAGCTCAGCTGGTTAAGTGTCTGCCTTCAGTCCAAGTCATGATCTCAGAGTCCTGAGATAGAGCCCCGCATTGGGCTCCCTGCTCAGCAGGGAGTCTGAGTCTCTCTCTCTCTCTCTCTTTCTCTTTCTTTTCTCTCTCCCTCTTCCTGTCCCCAATACTCATTCTTTCTCTCTCAAATAAATAAATTCTTTAAAAAAAAAATGAAGTCATGTAAAAGTATATACCAAATATGCATATCTAAGTAATCATACTTTAGCTTTTCATCTTGCTTTCTTACATCTATGCTGTTAATACCCTTACATAATAAATGAAAAGCCAAGATGAGTGTGAAGGTGAACAGGTGGAACCAGCAAAAACTCTTGGGTCACTGAAGATGCCTTAGCCACAGTTTGACTTTAACTGAATATCATACGTGTATTTGTTACAGGAGGATGGACATAACAGTAAATATAGGAAATAATTAACAGGGAAAAATTGAACATTCTGAGATTGATTTTTTTTTAATAATGGGCTGAAGGGACTTTTATTTCTCTTTATTTTAGTCTGTCAAAATGAACGGCTGTGAAGAATATGGTGAAGAAAAGGTAAAAAGTGAAAGGTAAGAAAATAATTTTTTAAAGTATAACGATTCCATTCCTTTTTATTTTTTTTTAAGATTTTATTTATTTATTTGACAGAGATTACAAGTAGGCAGAGAGGCAGGCAGAAAGAGGAGGAAGCAGGCTCCCTGTTGAGCAGAGAGCCCAATGTGGGGCTCCATCCCAGGACCTTGGGATCATGACCTGAGCTGAAGGTAGAGGCTTTAACCCACTGAGCCACGCAGGTGCCCCTTTATTCCTTTTTAGAAGTGCCATGAAGGGGGCATCTTGGTGGCTCAGTGGGTTAAGCCTCTGCCTTCAGCTCAGGTCATGATCCCAGGGTCCTGGGATCAAGCCCCACATCGCATCGCATCAGGGCTTTCTGCTCAGCAGGGAGTCTGCTTCCCTGCCTCTCTGCCTACTTGTGATCAGTGTCTATCAAAGAAAGAAAGAAAGACAAGTGCCGTGAAGATTTTCATTTAGATGTTGCTTTTGAAATTAATTTATTCTTTTTCAATAAAAGGAGAATATTTGACTAAATTATGGACCTATGCTTGAATATTAGGATCATTCTTAAAATACAGCTACAAGGAGGTTCTAATGACATGTGATAGTGTGTTTAGTAAAACATTCCTCCAAAAAATAAGTTTATCCTTGACCATGGGAAAACTGAAAGAAAGGTCTAAAAGGGAATGTGCCAACAATGATGATAGTGATTATCTTCTAAAAGGATTTAAATAAAGCCAAATAAGATAAGAAACATTTTAAAATCCCAATATTTTGTCTCTTCTTGACAACAGTTTCTAATACAAAAGAGGATTTGTACCAGTACATTGTTTAGTGTTTTAAAAAAGCTACACAAGGGGTGGGTTAAGCCTCTGCCTTCGGCTCAGATCTTGAGCTCAAGGTCCTGGGATCAAGCCCTGCATCAGGCTCTCTGCTCAGCAGGGAACCTGCTTCCCCCGCTCTCTCTCTGCCTGCCTCTATGCCTACTTGAGATCTCTCTCTGTCAAATAAATAAATAAAATCTTTAAAAAAATAAAAAAAGTTATACAAATGAGTTGGCCAACAAAGTGATTATACATAAATGAGTTTTGCTCCATATCAGATAATAACCTAACAAAGGGAGCTACTTACATTTTCCTAGAAAAGCAAATTGACAGTACTTTATTTTTTACTAAATAAAATTAAACAAGGGGGGGTACATATTATTAATGTAGAAATGCATACAGTTTAAATTTGAAAGATTAGGGGTGCCTGGATGGCTCAGCATCTGCCTTCGGCTCAGGTCAAGATCTCAGGGTCCTGGGATGGAGCCCTGCATTGGCTCTCTGCTCAGCAGGAGGCCTGCTTCTTCCTCACATTCCTGCTGCTGTGTTCTCTCTCTCTCTCTCTCTCTGTCATAAATAAAATCACAAATACATACAGACATACATATATACATACATTTAAAAGATTAAACAAATATCTGGGCCAGTGGCCAATAATTGTAAAAATACAGACAGGCTCTACTCTGTTAAGCAGGGGAAGGGGAGGAAAAAGGAAGCCTAGATAAGTATATGTAATTTATTTGGGTGGCAGTTGGAAACACTATTAACATAAATTTTATCTGCAGGTTACTAATTCTTAGATACTTTTTAATTTTACGATCTCTGAAATCATGTACAATCATCAATATTGTTTCTTAATGTAAACAACAGTGTATCTTGCAGGGATAGATGTCATAGATTGAAAGAACTCTAGTACCTAACCTTCAGTCTAGTAATTTGATTTCTCAAGAATTGCTCCTACTATGACGTGTGCAAAGACATTTCTACAAAAATTTCATGGCAAAATCATTTATACTTCAAAAAAAAAAGTTAATGTACCCAAAATAAATTAAGATATACTCACACAAGCACCCATGAAATACTAAAGCAGCTAATCAAAAGAATAAGAAAGAAGGTAATGGCTGATGGAAGGATCTCCAAACTATATCCTTACAGATAAAATGTACTTACTGGTGACAAAAGCAACCTCATGGATGCAGAGCTTGCAAATTAAATGTTAATTGTAACCCACAATTACCTGGAGTGCCATGGATGGAGGAAAACATCCGCCATCAAAGCAGCATAATTGCCGCCCTGTTATTGACATCTGGGGAGAATTGTACATGTCTTGCTTTAGTGGTGTGTCCTACTGCCATCAGACAGATGTACTGCCTTGCTCCTCCTGAATATTAGAAAATGGAAAGATGTGTTCAGCCTTTTACATTATCCTTTTTCACCTCATCACTAAACATTTCATTTGCCTAGATTCTCTTGCCTACCCGTCCTCCTTACTGGGGAGATGGCATCTACTGTGTACCCCTAAATAATGAGAACGTGTACTGTGCTTTATTACATTAAGTGAGTACCCTGATACAGAAGTGTCCTTCTAGCCCCCCACTGTAGCAAAAGATGGATGTCCATCCATAGGGACCTCTATAAATAAATTAAGAGGGTTACCTGGGTGGCTCAGTCAGTTAAGTGTCCAACTCTTGATTTCAGCTCAGGTCTTGATCTCAGGGTAGTGAGTTCAAGCCCCATGTTGGGGTCCACGCTGGGCATTGAGCCTACTTAAAAAGAAAAAAAAAAAAAAGATGAGCTATTCTCACACAATGGTAATGGGTTATCCACGCTGAAGGACGGAAACCAACCACTCTCTACCTCCTTCAATCTAAGGTTCAAGACAGGTTTTGTTTGAGGATTAATTTTAGACTATATTAAACAATTCTGTACTTGAGTTTAATTTCCACTGACCAATGAATTTTAGGAATTGTGGACTTGGGTTTTTTTAATCAGATGATTTATTTTTAAATATCATGAAATTATAGCGGAAACAAGGGAATCAAAGACATAATATTTAAATTTATTTCAGGGACAAAACTGAATAAAATATTACCACTGTGTTTTGTTGTCATAGCTTGATTCAAAAGTCACAAGAAAGGAAGCCTGATGACGATGACGAGATAACATGGGGAAGTGATGAATTGCCAATAGAAACAACAAACCATGAAGATTCCGATAAAGGCAAGAATTTTCTGAGCAATTTTCTCATCAAAAATAATAGACTGGGAGAGGGGGGTGGGGTTATGGACATTGGGGAGGGTATGTGCTTCGGTGAGTGCTGGGCAGTGTGTAAACCTGGCGATTCACAGACCTGTACCCCTGGGGCTAATAATACATTATATGTTCATTAAAAAATTTTTAAAGAGTTAAAAAAAAATAGATCCAAAAAAGCGTTCAAAAATTAGTTTTCAGAATATATGGATGTGTTATTTCACTGTATGTGTATATTATTTGGTTCCATACATAAGGTAAAATCACATAGACAAACATCAACATTCAGTTTTATAACTAGATATTTGCACAGGTGTGAGCTAAAACTCTCAGTGGCTTAAAGTAAATAAACATGTAAATAATTAGAAACACAAAGTCACACAATTTTGCCATTCTGGACGATAGTCGAGAAACACATTTTATTTATAATAATAAATATAAAAAATAAATAAAGTATTTTGAGAATACTCAAAAATAGGAAATTAATACCCTTGCATCTCAACCTCATTTTTTAAAACTAAGAGTCATTTGCTCTGTCCTAGTACTGCCTCTTTTATTTTATAACTGAGGCAGTAGAGAAATGAGGCTCTATCTAGTGTATCATTTCTCTTTTTTTATAAAGGCAATGTTATACTAATGCAATGAAAGACATAGTTTGTAATCTGAAGTCTTAGTTGTTAAAGGAAATTAACAGTTGTTAATTAAGTCTTAGTTGTTAAAGGAAATTAAAGTTGAATTAACATTTTTTCGATTTAGGTAAACTGTTGGTATCAGTGTTGGTGCTCTTGTCAAATCCTGTAGCCCATGCTCATCTCCAGCTTTTGGGCTCCTGTTGCCTTTATACTCTGTTCTATAAAAGTTTAGAGTTATTTTTTGTAAGTGTACTCTGTATTTACAGCTAGCCTTCACCCCACTGGATGTTCAGCTTCTTGAAGTATCTTGTACAACTCTGTGTACCCCACAGAGCCAGTGTTATTGTTGCCTACCTAGTAGCTGCATCATCAGAAAGCTATACTTGTAGCTACAAGACTATAGCAAGAACTCTCTCCTGCTTTTTTCCAGGATAATAGTTGCCTTCTTGTATAAGCAGTTTCCGTAGAGCAGGTCCTAAATTAGATACACACTTCTCCCAAGACATTGATATCACTCATTTGATAAGCTCCTGGAGACCCCCCCCCCAGTTTTAATTTGTATTGAGAAAGCTTTCAAATGCCCATTAGATAGGCACTGAGTACCAAACCAGGGTAGAGAGAGAAGGCATCCGTGTTTCTAGTGCATGTCGCATTATAAGGAATTTCTGAAGCATCTCCCTTCATCTTTTCCCCAATGTGCTTGGAAGCTAATTTAAGTGCAAAGCAATACCTGGACTAGATATATTTTGAAACTCTTAAGTGCATGAGAGCCAAGAGCCTTAAGAATTTCTGAGCAGTCAGTGAGGTGTTTCCTTAAAAGTTGGGTACTAGGGCCTTGCTATATGGCCAAGATTTTATTGTGTTAATTGTAGGTATCTGCCTGCCTGTTCTCCTGCCTTTTTAATTCTGAAGACTCTTGCTTTCGTAAAAGCAGATGAGGTGAGAATAGGCTCAAATCAGTTCCCTTATTAGCTAAGTCACTTTGAGGGGTTTTTTGGTTTTTGTTTTTAAACAACTGCTGTCGATGCATCGGGATGACTCTGTCAGTTAAGTATCTGTCTTCAATTCGGGTCATGATCTCAGGGTCCTGGGATAAAGCCCCACGTTGGACTCCCTGCTCAGCTGGGAGTCTGCTTCTCCCTCTCCCACTGCCCCAACCCCCCATCCTTGTGCTTTCTCTATATATAAATAAATAAATAAATAAAATTTTTTTAAATCAACTATTGTCTTCTTAGATCATCCCTTTCTGACAAATGAGGAGCTTGCTGCACTCCCCATCGTCAAAGTGCTCCCCTCTGGTAAATACACTGGTACCAAGTTGAAATCAGTCATTCGAACACTGAGAGGTTTATTAGATCAAGGAATTCCTTCTAAGGAGCTGGAGGTAAGTGGCTTCTGCCAATGTTTCTTTCCCAAACAAAGTTTTATGCAAAATTAGGAGAAATTTTTTAAATGTCCATTACTTTGCAAATTTACTTCCAACTAAGAGCACCATCTTGTTCTATCCAGCAGAAAATTAATTCTCACAATTAGGATCCTAGTTGTATTGTTTTAAAGAGATCTCTTTAACCACTTTGGAGCTTAATAAATCTCTCCAAAGATTAACTTCCCTGCCTCAGAGTAGAGATAGACATTTTTTTAAGTCAGGTGTCAAGGGTCAATTCCAACTATTTACTAAACTTTATAATTAGAATACTGTTGATTTGGTTTATTAATAATAGTTTCTAATTTAATATAGCTCCAGAAATATGTTCAGTGCAGTGGTTCAGAGCCCTTCCTCATGTGGTCTTGCTTGCAATGTCCATATTTACCACCAGGCCAAAGAGGAATGTAGCACGACTGTGGTTTTGAGGTTTACCTTGTTCATCTCCCTCAAACTATATGCTTACTTTACCCACTTCCTGAGCTTTTCATAACCACTAAAGTGAAAGGAGCTAACTTCTTTTGAGAGCTTCTGGAATGTGATAGATGCTTTGTATTTAATATTCAAAATAATGTATATCGCATTAATATATTTCAAAACAAGTTCACAGTACTTCCTCTCCATTTTACAGCAATTTTTTCTTTAAGGCTTAAGTTTAAATGTCACCATTCCAAAGACCTGCCATCACAACACTCTATAAAGTAGATCTTTATTTTTTTTCTAACCTACGACTTGTTAATTTCTTCAAAGCATTTATCACAGCATTTGTTTACTTCTTTACTGATTCTTTCTCCCAATAGTCTGTAAGCTCAAGGAGAACCAGAATCCTATCTCCTTTCTCACTACTGTATTCCTAGCACTTATTACAGTGTCCTGCATCTAGTAGGCATTTTCAATATATATTTGCGTGGATGGATGGATGAAGAGATAAATGGGTGGATTAATGAGTGAATGAAAAGTGAAAGTTGGCTTTAAAAACCTAGGACTATCGGGGCGCCTGGGTGGCGCAGTGGGTTAAAGCCTCTTGCCTTCAACTTAGGTCATGATCCCAGAGTCCTGGGATCGAGCCCTGCATCAGGCTCTCTGCTCAGTGGGGAGCCTGCTTCCCTCTCTCTGCCTGCCTCTCTGCCTACTTGTGATCTCTCTCTCTATCAAATAAGTAAATAAAATCTTTTTCTTTTAAATTAAAAAAAATAAAAAATAAAAATAAAAACCTAGGACTATCTAACCACAACTCTACCACATGGGATATTCTATGATCCCATAGACAATATTGTCAAGAAATTCTGCTCCAGCCCATTACTTTAAGCCAAAGTTGCTTTTATATTTTTTTTTCCTAAAATATAATTATAGATCTCTGTAAACTTTAATTTAAAATTAAGGTACAGGGGCGCCTGGGTGGCTCAGTGGGTTAAGCCGCTGCCTTCGGCTGGGGTCATGATCTCAGGGTCCTGGGATCGAGCCCCGCATCGGGCTCTCTGCTCAGCAGGGAGCCTGCTTCCCTCTCTCTCTCTCTCTCTCTCTGCCTGCCTCTCTGTCTACTTGTGATCTCTGTCTGTCAAATAAATAAATAAAATCTTTAAAAAAATAAAAATAAAAATAAAATAAAATTAAGGTACAAATTGCAGCCTCACAAATTTAGTTGACTACATGTTAAAGATATTTACAACAATATATTTCAACAACTGGTATATCAGATTAGTTTTGGGATTTTAGACTCACTTATCTTAACAGAACATACCTATTTCTTAACATTCAAAGTCTGCCCTGATCAGTAGCCAATTTTACACCCTGCATATTTAAAGCTTTTGCAATTGTTACTGAATTACTGCTTATCTCAACAAATTTAGCTTTATTTCCATTTTTTCTTGCAGAATCTCCAGGAATTAAAACCTTTGGATCAGTGTCTGATTGGACAAACTAAGGAAAACAGAAAAAAGAATCGATATAAAAATATACTTCCCTGTAAGTTTAATTTGGCTTCAAATCAAATATGTGTCTAATATAATTTGAACTGATTTAAAACTTTTGTGCCAGTTTACCCTATCTCTAACACAAGTGTGCACACACACACACACAAACACATATTAGGTATTTATATCAGTAACAAATACATTTAGATATACAATGTAAGTACCTTCTTAAACTATATATTCTGAAAAATCAATCAGAAGAATCCAAACTACTTATTCAGACTTTCATGGATTTTGCAGCATAGTATTAGAAATTAATGTGATGCCAAATCAGTAGTTTTATTATTTTTAAATATTTATTTATCTATTTGAAAGAGAAAGAGCATGCACATGTGTGAAGATAGGGAAGGGACCGAAGGAGAGGGAGAGGGAGAGAATCTCAAGCAGACTCCCTGCTAAGTGCAGACAGAGCCTGAGCTCTACCTCATGACTCTGAGATCATGACCTGAACCAAAATCAAGAATCCAATTCTTAACTGACTAAGACACCCAGGCACCCCCAATCAGTAATTTTAACGTCTTCTTAAAACTGTGAATTGGGGGGCATCTGGGTGGCTCAGTAGGTTAAGCCTCTGCTTTCAGCTCAGGCTCAGGTCGTGATCTCAGGAAGCAGGGAGCCTGCTTCCCCCTCTTTCTCTGCCTGCCTCTCTGCCTACTTGTGATCTCTCGATCTCTCTCTCTGTCAAATAAATAAATAAAATCTTTTTTTTTTTTTTTTTTTTTTTTTAAATATGAATTGGGGCACCTGGGTGGCTCAGTCAGTTAAGCATCTGCTTTCTGCTCAGGTCATGATCCTGGGGTCCTGGAATCGAGTTTCACATCAGGCTCCTGGCTCAGTGGGGAGTCTGCTTCTCCCTCTGCCTGCTGCTCCCCCTGCTTGTGCTCCCTTTCTGTCTCTCTCACAAATAAATAAACAAAATATTTTTTTTTTTTAAATATGAATCAGCTTCTACAGGAAGGGGTGCCTAGTTGGCTTGGTTGCTAGACTACATGACTCTTGATCTCAGGGTCCTAAGTTCAAGCCCTACATTGGGTGTGGAGCCTTCTTTAAAAAAAATAAATTTAAAATTTTTTTTAAAAGTTGTCATTCATGAATTCACTTCAGCTTGAGCAGTTTCTTAGTTCATGTATCACACCAACATCTATTTATTCCACTCATTCTAACTTCAGAGAAATTTCTATGATACATTATACATGCATGTGGCTGCAGTGGTACCAACAATGATACTACCAAGTTACATTAGAGTTTGAATTGTTCAGATACTAGGAGGAAAAAGCGAATTTTTTTTTTACCACATTTTACTGATTTCACCAATCAACAAGTAATTTTTTTTAATATATAGAGATATAGCCAAAATATTAATGTCTAGCAACTTTTTTTTTAAGCAACTTCTTACAGTAATCATCAGCCACATTTATATATATCAGCACACTGGGTTCCACTGTGTATGATACAACAATCCTATCTTTACCAGGAAGTCATAAATTCAAAAATCTAAAATAGAATAGTGTCAAATCATGTAATAAATAACAATACAATTGAATTTTTTCAACCAAGTTGCAAGACACAAAATTTATTTTGGAAAACTTCCTGTGAGAACTGAATCTTAGCATTTTAAAATGAAATCAATAATGGTTCAGCATAAAGTAGGTAGGAATTATTTCACCACCACCCCACCCACAATGGCCAGACTAGCCTCTCAAAGTCAAATGAGCTAAGCCATAAATCCAAAACTACTGAGTGGATTTTTTTTCCATGGACTAAGAGGTAGAAGTCAAGTAATTGAAGGGCAATTGATTTTGAAACACTACTGAAGTCATAATTTGATAATCATAGAAATTACCAGTTAAATTTATAAATATTTTAAATAGAAATGACTTTTGATGTACATACAGTACATACTGATTAATTCTCTTGGACAAGGTGGCTTACATATAGTTTTCACTGGTTTG
Source organism: Mustela putorius furo (assembly GCF_011764305.1). NCBI lineage: Eukaryota > Metazoa > Chordata > Mammalia > Carnivora > Mustelidae > Mustela > Mustela putorius. The sequence continues at coordinate 4,407,205 of NW_025421367.1, read as the reverse complement.
AAAATTTTTTTATTTTAACTACGAAATTACAACCAGACAAAGACAGGGGCCTGTATGCCTGGAGAATAAAGTGAGTTACCTTTTTACTTATTGGGTTAATGTTTTGGCTGCTGATTTAAAAGTATATAATTTAATTAAATTAGCAAGAGGTAATTATGCCAGTTATATTTGTAAGATGTACTTTGATCATTTGATTATAATACTAATTTTTATTTTATGAAATAATCTTCTGGCATTGTCGTTCATTAAATTCATCATTATCATCATTAAAAATAAGGATGGATAAGGGGTGCCTGGGTGGCTCAGTGTGTTAAACCTCTGTCTTCAGCTCAAGTCATGATCTCAGGGTCCTGGGATTGAGCCCCGATGGGGCTCTCTGCTCAGCAGGGAGCCTGCTTCCCCCCCTCTCTCTGCCTGCCTCTCTGTCTACTTGTGATTTCTGTCAAATAAATCTTTAAAAAAATCTTTAAAAAAAAAATTAGGATGGATAAGAAGTAGCAAAGTACATTTGTTTCTCTAGGAACTTATTAAGAAGTTCTAAATGTATTAATTGATTTATTAATTTTAATTAACCAAATCTGTATAAATAATATCAAATTGTCAGAAACTCACTGAGTTGACATCTTAGATATACTTGTAACAAGAGCAAAATCAGTAAATATAAAATGATTCGATTGTAATTTGAAAATATGCCTCATTAAAAAGTATGATTTCATTTATGGTTCTGAGGAATTTCTCGTAATTTTTGACTCATGCTGTTTATGAGGTTCTTGTTTAAAAATGCATGATATAGATGGCTCTGTTTTGTGGTGGGAAATTCACAGATGATGCCACAAGAGTTCCTCTTGGAGATGAAGGCGGCTATATCAACGCCAGCTTCATTAAGATACCCGTGGGAAAAGAAGAGTTCGTTTACATTGCCTGCCAAGGACCTCTCCCTACAACTGTTGGAGATTTCTGGCAGATGATTTGGGAACAAAAATCCACAGTGATAGCCATGATGACCCAAGAAGTAGAAGGGGAAAAAATAAAATGCCAGCGCTACTGGCCTAACATCCTAGGCCAAACAACAATGGTCAATGACAGGCTTCGGCTGGCTCTCGTGAGAATGCAGCAGCTGAAGGGCTTTGTAGTACGAGCAATGGCCCTAGAAGAGATTCAGGTAAGTGAGTTAAATCTTTCCGTCTCCTAAGGCTTATCTCCTAGTTGGAATGCAGGCCTGGACACTTTCCACATCAGTGTATTTCTAAATGAAAGCCAGCAACTTGGGGCTTCTCATTTCAGTGGAACTAATGTCACCCATTATTTTTTATCTAACAGACACTTAAATGTGACCTTCTTACTGCCAGTTTCCTTCAATGCATACTGTATTAGGATGAAATGAGAATACACGCCTTTAAGGTGACCATCCATCATCCTTTGCTTAGTGATAGAACAGAATGGCTCAGAAGCTATGTGCTAGAAATGTGTTTTTGTTTTTGTTCTTTAAGGTGAAACCTCTAAGAAGAATGAATAAAACAATCAATTAAAAATCTCTGAGTAGCAAATATTCCCCCATAAGCACAACATATTTGGTAATGCATGGACAATTGTAACATAAATGTTTGTCATTTGGGTAATTCCTTCTATGGCCACTTTACCATTGAATCAATTCAGCTTGAATTAGATAAGTGGTTATACCTTAAGTAAAACCGCTACTTTTCCTCACCTCCGCACTCCCTCAATTTCATCCTCCTCCCAGTAGTACTAGCTTAAGTATAAGTATGGCTGACCCTTGAACGAAACGGGAGTTAGGGGTACTGACTCCCATGGAGTCCAAAATCCACATATAACTTTGGACTCTCCATAAACTTAACTACTAACAGCCTACTGTTGACCTAAAGTCTTACTGGTAATATAAATAGTCCTTTAACACATATTTTATATACTATATGTATTATAGACTGAGTCTTACAACAAACTAAGCTAGAGAAAAAAAATGTCAAGGAAATCATAAGGAAGAGAAAATATTTACAGTACTGTACTATGAAAAAAAAAAACGCATGTAAATGGACTTGTACAATTCAAACCCATGTTGTTTGATGCTCAACCCTAATGGGTTTCCTTTTGGACTTGGACTTGATTCTATTGGTCACATGTAAACATAGCCTAATGATTTCCTTCATGGTTTTTTGATGTGATTTTATAAATAATTAAAGATTATACCTTCTTATTCATTCACACCAGCCTACCTATTACTTATGCTAATGTAGTCATTCCTTAAATGATTTGTTTAATTAATAGAAGGTTTGTACAGCCTGGGCCCTGTTATGGAATCTAGGGATTCAGCAGTTAGCCATACAGACAAAAAGAAATCCCTGACCTCATGGAGTTCATTTTTTAATGAGGAAACACTAGTGTTGATGATGCTGTGGAAAAAACTCTAAAGGAGTTGATTGAGCCAAGGGATAAGGGGGCAGGTAGGGATTTCAGTCAGAAACAGCAAGTGCAAAGGCCCCGACTTGAACTGTACCTCGTGTTTTCAAAGAACCACAAAGAGGTCCCTGTGGTGGAGCAAAGCAACTACCAGGAACAGGTCAGGTCTGAGAAGGAGCTGGGTCAAGGGCTTGTAAGCTGTTGCACTGACGGTGGCTTTTATCTAGAGTACCTTTGAGGTGGAGTCATTTAGAAAGGTTGTTATTCATATCAATGTAATCTGCTTTTAGGGTTTCAAAAGAAATTGTTACCAGTGTTTAAAATGTGGATTTAGCAATCTCCTTGATAAAGACCCTCCCTGTGTCGTGGAACCGAGTCTTCTTGTCTCTTGCATCTGTCCTTTGATTTGATCCAATGGGCAAGCCAAAGTTTGAAAGGACTGTATATTATGAAGAACTAAAACATGTGTGAATGATACAGTATTTATCCATTTCTTGTATTGTACAATTTCAGACAGGAGAGATACGACATATTTCTCATCTGAATTTCACTGCCTGGCCAGACCACGATACACCTTCTCAGCCAGACGACTTGCTCACTTTTATCTCTTACATGAGACACATTCATAGATCCGGACCAATCATCACACACTGCAGCGCTGGCATCGGACGTTCAGGGACCCTGATATGCATAGATGTGGTTTTAGGATTAATCAGTCAAGATCTGGAAGTGAGTACAACATACAGGCTGAACTAGCAGTCAACCAGAATTAACAGTGGAATCTAATACTGTGTTATGATCTTGGAATTTTTTTATTTAGCTGGGGTTTTGGGGGGTTACTTAAGTAAAATCTTAAGATTTTTTGTAAGTAATCTCTATACCTGATGTGGGGCTCAATCTCACAACCCCAAGATCAAGAGTCATATGTTCCAACTGAGGCAGCCAGACACCCCTATTTAGTAGCTTTTATGAATGCCTTAATTTCCTTACTATATCAAATTGTATTTTAGGGGTACCTGGATGGCTCAGTTGGTTCAATGTCTGCCTTTGGCTCAGGTCATGATCTTGGGGTCCTGGGACTGAGCCCTACATAGGGCTCCTAGTTCAGTGAGGAGTCTGCTTCTCCCTCTCCCTCTGCCCCTTCCCCCAACTCATGCACATGATTTCTCTCTCTCTCTCTCTCTCTCAAATAAATACATTAAATCTTTTTTTAAAAGACAATCTACTCTTTTTTTTTTTAAGATTTTATTTATTTATCTGACAGAAAGAAAGAGAGCACAAGCAAGGGGAGCAGCAGGCATAGGGAGAAGGAGAAGCAGACTCCCCACCGAGCAGGGAGCCCAACTGAGGGCTCAATCCCAGGACCCTGGGATCACGACCTGAGTCAAAAAGACACTCAACCATCTGAGCCACCCAAGCACCCCAAATTAAATCTTTTAAAAAAAATTTTTTATTTTAGTTAATGTTCAAAACTACTCAGACCATAATCAAGAAGAAGTAATATTTCAATTTTATATTTGTTCTACTGGTATTAACCATGTGCTTAAAATTTCTTAGCAGTATCAGATTTACTCTTTATAGTCTGTAGGTTTCTATACAGTAAAGTCAGTTTCACTGTCACACTTAGGGAGAGAAATACTCAAACACTGGGGTGCCTGGATAGTTCAGTCTGTAGAACATGCAGCTCTTGACCTTGGTGTCCTGAGTGCAAGCCTCGCCTGGGGTGCAGAGTGCAAGCCTAACATTGGGTGTAGAGCTTACTTTAAAAATGGGGTGGTTCAGGGACGCCTGAGTGGCTCAGTTGGTTAAGCAGCTGCCTTCGGCTCAGGTCATGATCCCGGCGTCCTGGGATCGAGTCCCATATCGGGCTCCTTGCTCGGCAGGGAGCCTGCTTCTCCCTCTGCCTCTGCCTGCCATTCTGTCTGCCTGTGCTTGCTCTCTCCCACACTCTCTCTGATAAATAAATAAAATCTTTAATAAAAAAAAAAAAAAAATGGGGTGGTTCAGTCAGTTAAGTGTCTGACTATGGCTCAGGTCATGATCTCATGGTCTTAGTATCTGGCCCTGATGTATGCTCCTTGCTCAGCAGCGAGCCTGCTTGTCCCTCTGCCCTTCCCCTTACTTGTGTGCTCTTGCGCTCAGTCTCTCTCAAGTGAATAAATAAAAATCTTTGGAAATAGATGTAGAGAGAGAAGCATAAAAGAAAGTATATTTATGAAATAAAAAGACATATTTTTGTTATTGTTTACCTATGAGTGGGAAATGTATGTATACTTTGTTCTACAAACTGATGCTAATCTCTAAATTATTCCCACTTTAAAAAATATTATTAAGTAAACAAAATTAATGATTATAATCTTATTTAAAATCTAAATTAGTATAAACCTTACTTAAAATGTTAGAATATCTTACCATAAAATTACGGTCTCTTAAAGAATTTTCACTAAAAGCATTTGTCTTGCTCTATACACACTATTGTGTCTACCAATAATTTAAGTAGAACGAAACAACGTCTATTTCTCCCTTGTTTCAAAGTGCCAGTATCAGTGAGAATAAAAAGATCAGGAATTTTAATCTGAAAAGCAAACTGTAAGAAAAATAGTTTACTTTTTTTTTTTTTTTTATGTTGATATTAGAAAATAGTCAAATTCCTGGGATGCCTGGGTGGCTCAGTCAGGCTAACCTTAGTCAGGTTAAGCATCTGCCTTTGACTCAGGTCATGATGACAGGGGCCTGGGATCAAGTCCCACATCAGGCTCCTTGCTCAGTGGGGAGCCTACCTCTCCCTCTGCCTGCTGCTCCCCCTGCCTGTGTGGTCTCTATCTTTCTCTCTCTGACAAATAAATAAAATCTTTTTAAAAATTTTAAAAAAGAGAGAGAGAAATTAGTCAAATTCCAGAGGGGAGAGAATTTCTTTTGGGGATTTTTTTTGTTGGGGATTTTCAAGTAGAATAACCTCCCCTAATTCTTAATAAAGATCATAAATAAAATTATCAAATGTTGGCAGAGTCAGTTCACTGACTTTTGTCCAGAGCAGTTTCCCAACACTGCTAAAAGGAGGAGGAGGAGGAGGTATGGAATCTTTGGGGTTCAAATTCAGTAACCCTTTTTATCTAACACACAGACCCTGTTTTCTTTGGCAGTTTGACATCTCTGACTTAGTGCGCTGCATGAGGCTGCAAAGACATGGAATGGTTCAGACAGAGGTGAGTCTTGGCTGGTGTCTTCTAATGAGGATTTTCGTGAAGATTCTGTAGTTTTCAAAATTCTGATTCTCTTCTTAAATGGTCCCCACATTATAACATAAAACCATAGATTTATGGTAATAAGGGACTTTTTTTTTTTTTTTTAAGCAGGAGGACTAATTCTGAAAAAAATTAAAATACTTCAGAGATACCTCATTAAATGTTGCCTTTAATTTAAATGCGGGAAATGAGAAAATGCAGTATTTGCACTTAACAATATGTAGAGAGTGGGGCAGCATGTTGGGAGGGGGTAGTTTGGGTTGGTATAAAATAGCATATAATTTAGTGGCATTCTTTCCCCATTTCCAACTTTAAAGAAGGTAACATTCTTGCCACAGAAATTCCCTGAGAGGGAATGGTTTCGGCAGCATTGACAAGAAGTCCAGAAGGCAGGATAGAGTTGCTTAGCTTAGAGAAGACACTCTTGGGGCAGAGTGAATGGGTAGGTTTGTGTATCCTGTATTTTGATAACATTTCTCTTACCTGAAATCAAACCATGGGTTATATCACAGGCTGACCTACAGACATGTCTTTCACAGGAACTACATTTTGTAGAGTATCTGTCTGCTCTCAGTGGTTCAACTATCCTTACTGTTTGTAGTGTGAGGAGGGATATGGCAGCTATTTTCATATCTCATAAATTCACATTTCTCTACCTGTTAAAGAATATAGAAGTTTACCATCTTTAGAATTAAAATTTGCTTCATTAGCCTTCAGATATCTTTTTAATTCAAGTTAAACCTCCTAAATATTAGGCTGAGTTGCACACTTTTTTAGGTTAAGAAAGCATACTGATCTGTATAAGCAGTTCCTTAGACCCAGGAAACTGACTCATTCAACAAGTACTTATTCACTGAGGGCCTGCGGTGGACCAGGCACTTTTGTAGGTGCTTGGAGCACATCCGTGTTTGGAACAAAGACCCCCTCATGAGGTGGTGATGAGGAAGGCAGATATTAAACACATTAACTAAGTAAGTTATATAGGATCTTTGAAAGTGAGAAGTGCTTTAGAAGATAAAAGAAAAAAAAAAATAGAGCGAGGCAAAGAGGTTGAGCCATGGCAGACTGGGGAAGGTATTTTAAATAGAGTAGCAGCCTCGAGGAAGTAACACTGAAGCAAAGGCTTGAAGGAGGTACAGTGGGCACATGAGGCTATCCAAGAGTAACAGTATTTCAGGCAGACAAAGCCATCTGCTCTGAGGCAGGAGCAGGCCTGGTGTGCTTGAGAATGGCCATGGTTCGGGTGGCTGAGGTGAAAAGGGGAGTGACAGGGCCAGGCCTGGGCTCTCCTCTGAGGGAAATGGAGACAGCGCAGCATTATCAGTGTGGACTGACATGACCCGACTTCCATTGTAAAGGTCCTCTCTGGCCACTGTGTTAGAATGAAACCGACGTGGGGGGAGGACGCAGGGTTAGAAGCAGGGAGGTCGGTTTGGCGGCAAGCAGTGGGCCCAGCCTGGAGTATGTGGATATAGGGAGAAGAGGCCATGGTGTGAAGTGGGTTTGCTAATGGATTGTTGGTGGCCTGAGAGAAAGTCAGGGAAGATCGTGTGCAAACGTAGGAAAAGTAGTTAAAGTACAGAGGAGCACCGAGGAAATAAAAGGGTTACCTATATTCCTATTTCTCAGAACTGCGCATGTTTTAAACATTCTTACATTCTTTTAGACCGAGCACGTGTAACAGGCATGAATGCTCACATACACCCAACCATTTTAAATGAGATTCAACTGTCGTTAGTGTTTTGTTTTCCATTTAGTATATTGTGAATTTTTTCTGTCCACCCTCGGACTCATTAATTCCTTCCAAAGCATATTAAAAAAAACTCAGATCCCTGCACCGTCAACTTAACAGAGAGTAATTTCACCAAAAAAGAGTTGATTTCCCCAAAACTTTGATTTTCATATTCTTTCATTCCAAATATTTAAAGAGCATGATTTGGTGTAGCTTCTTGGGTATTAATTTTTTGACATTTCAGAACATCAAGATGAGTTCAATAAATCTAGAGGAAATTTTGTAGGGACTTTATTTTTCCATTATAAGAGCAAATTATAAATATTACCAAAGCACAGAAATAAATGTGTCCTACCACAGACAATTTCAGTTAGGACTCTGGGGTATTTCCACCTGCCTACTCACTCACCTCCAAGGCTTTGCCCCTCCTCATTTTATCAGTCTGGTTCAGTTTCTTATCATTTGGATGACACTGCACAATTCTATATCCTGCTTCTTATATTAAACATCATCACAAAATTTTTCCATATGTTCAAAATTACTCATATATATATATATATAAAATTTCATATTATACATCTAGAGTCTTCTCTGTTTCTTTTTTTCTCTTGCCATAGGATCAATATATTTTCTGCTATCAAGTCATCCTTTATGTGCTGACACGTCTTCAAGCTGAAGAAGAGCAAAAAGAACAGCCACAGCTTCTGAAATAACATGAAAAGAACAGCCTTCTGGATGCTTCATCTCGCTCCCAACCTCCAACAGGTGTTCCTGTTATCTGCTTAAAATAAAGATCACAGGGCAGCAAGTCCATACAATATCATTATGCTTATTCTCCTCTACCTTAGAGGGGCATTCTTCACAACAATAAATAATAATGAAATGCTGTATTTTTACAGCTACTTTTTAGCCTGTGATAATTTAAAAATTTTTGACACTAACCGAACAGTGCAGATCTTAGGGGTGATCAAGGCAGCTTTTGATTATAGCTGAGGTTGCAAGGACACGCCGAGTCTATTTGTAATCCACCAATCTTGTTTATAGCAAAATTCCTTCCCAGCATTTTAATAGAGTTATTTTATAGGGGATACTTGAAACCAGTATTTAAGCTTTAAGTGACAGTAATATTGGCATAGAAAAAAGGTAGCAAAGGTTTACTGTATCAGTTTCTAATGTTTACTATATAGAATTTCCTGTAATATATTTATATACTTTTTCATGAAAATGGAGTTATCGGATACATTTGTAACTGCATTATATTTGTTATCCATCATCTCACTTTGTAAATAAAAATACATCTTAAAAATATGAACAAGCCAAAGCATATGCAAACATTTTCAGCAATGTGTTCTTCTTCTTTTTTTCTTTTTTTAAGTAGGCTCTGCCCTCAGTGTGGAGCCCAACTCCAGGCTTGAACTCACAAACTGAGATCAAGACCTGAGCTGAGACTCAAGAGTCAGACGCTTAACCGACTGAACCACCCAGATGTTCCTTCAGTGTGTGTGTGTGTGTGTGTGTGTGTGTGTTAATTTAAATTCAATTTGGTTAATATATACTGTATTATTAGTTCCAGGCGTAGAACTTAGTGATTCATCAGTTGCATCTGATACCCAGTGCTCATTCCATCAAGTGCCCTCCGTAATGCCCATCACCCAGCTACCCCATCCCCCCACCATCTCCCTTCAGTGTGTTACTTCTTAACACACAGGCCTCAAGGGAAGCAAGAACTTTTGAATCCCAATTTCCCATCTCCCCACTTGGTCCCAGTCATGGCAGCCACAGGGACCAAGAGTGTTGTTGGAAACCCTGGTAAATCTTCAGGGTGTGACGTGTGGGTCCTGTACTGACCAATAGTAGCGAAGACATTCAGTCTCCCTGCCTTCTGCCTCCCTGCCTTCCAGCTTACTGTGCCTGATGCATAAATCAGAATACTTTCAAGTTCTAATTGAAGTAAAACTCAGAATATCTAAGCTGACAAGGGGTAATCAAAAGAAAACAATATCACATTTCCTGGGAGGTTATAATTGGTTCTGCCTTAAGGGAAAGCGATCTGCCTCAAAGAGCTGCTTCTGATTCCCAGCACTGACCGCCTTTCCCTCAGTCCTAATTCTGCCAGCACTTTTCCACTCAGCCACAAGTGATGCTCCTGCGAAACCCGGGAGACTGCTTGATTGGTCCTCATGGGACTAACGCATTAGAACTCGTAAACTTGAATTTCTGATCTTACCCAAGTGCAACGATTTGTAGGACTCCAACCCTGAGTATCAGAGGCTGTTTGAGGGAGAGGACAGCAGTAAATGCACAGAACCCCACCATCATACGTTTGACTCCCCACCTGGTCCAAAGTAGCTCCAAATCTGGCAAGAGAATCACCACCACCGTTCCTACTTCAGTCAGAACAGCTTTCATAGATTGCATTGTAGCTGAACATTTCATTTGAAAAAAGGGCTCTGCTGCTTTAAAAGATATTTGGAAACTAATGTTCTGAGCCCAATGGAATCCTGAGTCCTTGTTTTCCTGTCATAAGCACAGGAAACCAGGCCAGCAGGGCTCTGGGAGCCAGTACAGCTGGAGGTGATTAGCTATCATCTGCAGTCAACAACAGAGAGGGGAGAGGGGAAAGCTGAAGAAGGATCCTTTTTCTGGAAAGAATGTAGCTAGGAAATGGAAACTATGGCAAGAAAATGTGGTTTCAGTTTACGACCCCTAAATGGAAACTTCATTATAGCAAACATGTTACCGCCCTCATCTGGGACCTGGCGCCACTACCATGGAATGGGATGAGACATTGGCTAGGGCCACTCTGGTTAGAAAGTGCATGGCACTTGCATGGTAAGGCCACTGAGCCAGGTGGCACGCGGGGGCACTTAGGTATCAGATGAATGGATAAATACCATGTGGCTCTTAACACACATTAGATGGCTAAGTACTATAAAATATACACCAGGAGATATAACAGCTCAAACATAATAGAAGCTTATTTCTCATGTACCCAACGGTTCTGGACAGGTGAACAGCTCAGCAAGATAGCTCTCTCTCCAATTTCCAGGAACCCACGCTGATGGAGGTTCTATAATCAACACACAACTTCCAAAGTCCTCCTGGGAATTGTCTCCATTCCCCCAGCCAGAAAGCAGAAAAAGCATAGAGGACCGCCCGTGGGGGATTTTATGAGCTGGGCAGGCGTAGAAGCAAAGCACATCATTGCCACCCATTCCATCAGCAAGAACTGCCCAAATGGTGCTCCCGAGTGCAAGGAAGCTGGGAAACGAGTTGGCCGAGCTCTTTGCCCGTGACAACTCTGTGCTACAGAAGGGGAAGCATAAATTGTGATGGAATCTATTTCTAAAACTGAAATTGTATGTTATAAATGAATGGTATCTTTTATTAAGATTTTATTTCTTTGAGACAGAGAAAGCAGAAGCATGGAGGAGAGTCAGGGAGAGGGAGAAGTAGGTTCCCCACTAAGCAGAGCCCAAGGTGGGACTTGATCCCAGGACCATGACCTGAGCTGAAGGCAGACACCCAGCCAACTGAGCCACCCAGGCACCCTAAAGGAATGGTTTCTTAAGTATAGTCCTAAGCATTGCAGGATTAGAAACATCATTTGTCCCCAAATCAAAACTTCAGTAAGTGCCATTAAAAAAAAATTATGAATTACCATCGTTAAAGGAGAAAAATGGCTGTTACGTAAAACTCAGGTGTTCCTATATGTGGTTCCAGTTAGCCTACTAGATCTCTTGCTTTTAAGATGACTAGTTATCTAAATGCAATCTGATAAATCCAAGAAGTTAAAAGTTATACCTTGACACTGAGAGAATGTGTTCCCATTTTACATAATTCAGAAATATTCAAGGTACTTTGTTATGGTGGAGATAATTGTTAATAAATTACGCATTAATCTGCATAATATTTTAAAGCCAATGCAAATTGTAATATATTAATTTGGAATTGCATTTGACTGCAAGTTGCCAAAAACTAACCGAACAGGATTCTACAAATCAGAGATTTCTTTCCCTAAGAAAACAAATTCAAAAGCAGATAGTTGCTGGGGTTGGTTCGACAGTTCAAGAATGTCAACAGATACATGATTATCCTGGCCTTGCCTTCATTGCCTGAAAATGGCTGCTTCAGCTCCGGCTATTACATCCACATTCCAGGAAGGAAATAGGATTGACAAGGAGAAAGGGTCAGTCAGTGCCTGTGGCAAGATAGCAAAATTTTCCCGAAATCACAAGCACTTCTGTCTTAATAACAAGAACTGTGTCACAAAACCATCTATAACTTCAAGAAAGCTATTTTTAGCCAGTCATTGCTGTCCTGAACAAAATCTTGGTTCTGTTAATAAGGGCAAAAGGAACAGTAGATATAGGGTAGCAGCAAGCAGCATGTACCTTTCCACTTCTGCCGGTTTTCACCATTCCTTAGTAGTTAACACTGTTCAGTTGTTTAAGATCCTCCTAACCTCAGAAATACCTGAATTTATAACTTGAAAATTCAGACAGGAAGTATTTGAAAGTAGTCTTCAGCTTCACAAAGACTACATATTTTTATCCATTCACCTCTATATTCTAGAGGTCATGCTAAGCAAACTCTCCCGATACTTACTGATAAACTATGTTGCCAAGTGTTTGACTTAGCTCTATCCAGCAGAATGAGTAATTATTCAGGTGGGGCCCATCCAGGTGGACAAAGTATACACAAAGGTGTGTACTTTGTGGTCAGAAGGTTGCTTAGTAGCTAAAATATGATTCACTGAGGCACCTGGGTGGCTCAGTCAGTTAAGTCTCTGCCTCAGGTCATGATCTCGGGGTCCTGGGATTGAATCCCATGTTGGTCTCCCTGCTCAGCAGGGAGCCAATTTATGCCCCTCTCCACCTTGTGCTTGCACACGCTCTCTCTCCTTCAAATTAATAAAAAAAAAAATTTTAATCATTTATTAAACTGGCTGTGGGGATTAGGCTGAACTCCGTTTTGTACTCTAGGATGTATTATAGCTGCGGGAGGAAGGGAACAGTTCACACTTACGGCACACTTCCCACACATCATACCATGTGTTTTCTACTCTCGGGGTGTTTAGGATCCAATGTTATCACCCTCTTTTTAAGAGAGGAAACTAAAGTTCAGAGGGACAGTCACTTGCCCCATGTTGCCCAAATAACATAGTTGGAATTCAATTCGAAGTCAGCCTAACTTCAACCCCCAACTCCCAAAGTGTCCTAGCTCTGCAAGTGGAATACAGTGAGTAGCCCTGGCAAAACCCATGTTCTTCCCTCTGGTGGGAAGTTGAGGCTTTGCTGCCTCAACGGTCCAGCAGCTCTTTTTCAGACTTAGAGCTGAATGCATTCTTTTTTTATTATTATTAAAGATTTTATTTATTTATTTGACAGAGATCACAAGTAGGCAGAGAGACAGGCAGAGAGTGGTGGGGGCCGGGGGGAGGGACAGGCCCCCCACGGAGCAGAGAGCCCCATGCGGGCCAATCCCAGGACCCTGGGACCACAACCTGAGCCAAAGGCAGAGGCCCAACCCACCAAGCAACCCAGGGGCCCCACATTCTTAATATTAATGCTCTGGCCCCACTTCTGAGCTTCATTTAGGTTCTGGCTTTCATGAACCCATGATTATTTTGTTGTTGCTTGAAGACTTATTTTTTCTTTAATTTTTTTTTAGATAGAGAGAGCACAGGGGGGTTGGGAGAGCTGTGGGGCAGAGGGAGAATCAGACTCCTTGCTCAATGGGGAGCCGGACAGGGGGCTTGATCTCAGGACCCCGGGTCATGACCTGAGCTGAAGGCGGATGTTTAACTGACTGAGTCACCCAGGCACCCCATGAACCCATGATTATTTAGATCAGTTAGAATACAATGTATTCAGCTAGAGCTTTTTTTCTTTTCCAGCTACATTCTCCATACGAAAGATAATGTGTAGCCTCCGGGACCACTTGACTGTGTCCAGTTCTCAGCACCACGTTTACAAACCACTTGTGGAAATGACAGTTTTCTGACAGGACGACTTTCAAACTCCTTACCTTGATTTGTGTTGTGACTATCTTAAAGTGTGGTTTTGGGTGGTCATGTCCCACCCAAAATTATTTATGTGGTAAATAATGACCATGTACTTAATATCTTCAGAACGGAGCATTGGATTTCACCACTTTGTGTTAGGTGCCTGTTTAAAGAAACAATCTAGAAATCCATTTTTTGTGGATTCTTTAAAGTTCATGTTAATGCTCATTTTAGAACTGGGGGTTTGAGTTCGTGCCCGGCTCCACCGACTCCTTATTGCAGGGATCTAGTATGTGTGCTGCCGAAGCGAGCACTCATTGCAGGGATCTATTCCCACTGACTATGACCCTGCCGACAGGAACCCTTCCTGCGTGTTACGGCTGCACGTCTCCTGGGCCTGGACACAGCACAGACTAGTTTCTTGACACATAAACATTCATCAGGTAGATAAATGGAATCCTCAAGTAATAAAGCAGCAGTTGAGAACCAACAAACATGTCACAGTCTACATAGTTCTTTTCCATAGAAATATACTTGTGACCTAATGGGGCTCTTTCTGTACTACCGCAATGGCATTCTTAATTGTCGTGAATATGCCACAATAATCATTACCATCATATTAACCCACAGGTTCTCGGGAAAACTTACAAATTAAAATTATAAAGCACTAAATCTCAGACAATATACTTTCTTACACATTTCAAAACTTACAAATAAAAATAGAGAAAAATGGAACTAAGTAGAGTCCCACATTATATAGGAAGTTGTATGAGAAAGGCAGCACTTCAAATCAGAAAAGATGAATGATTCAATATATGATGTCGGATCAATTAGCCATAAAAAATTAGATTCTTAACACACCACACAAAAATGTAGATGCATAATGGAATAACCATTTACATATTTCATTCATAAAAGTTATAGGAAAATATATGGGAAATATTTTTAATAATGTAAGAAGAGAGGGGAATGGGTTTTGCCTATGCCAGACAGTACACACAGCAGAGGATAAATTTGTTGAGCAAACCCCCAAACAGAACTTCATGCAAATACATTCTCAAAAAGAAATACTTTCACAATTCATAATCCACACAAAAACATCAACATTCTAACATTTCACAGGCACCAAGGTCAAAAAAGCATTTTTAAAAAGACTAATAAAGCTGAATATGTAGAAAATTCAAAGCTTCTATATGACAAAAGACATAGGAAAACAAAAAAGATTGAAAGCAGGTAAAATGTTGACAAAACAGGACAAAGGGTCATTATTTGTCATGTGTTACAATGTATCAATCAAAAAGGAAAGCAAATAGCAAGGCAAGCAAAGGACATGAATAGGCAAGTGATCATGAAAAATACTCTACTTCAGTCATAATTTTTTTAAATGCAATAAATGAGATATTTTCACAAATCAGAATTGATCATTCTTCAGACTGGTGCAGCTGTGGGAAGCCAGCTCCATTCGGTCACTGCTGTACATCATCGGACAGCAGCCTGCCCAACATTTGAATGTGAGGTTGGCCTGACATTTCAAGTTGTAGGAAGTGATCCTCTAAAAATACTTGCACAACAGTTCGGGTATTTGCAGCAGCATTATAATACCAATAAGTTCAAAGCTATCTAAATGTCCACAAATAAGGAATGGCTTAATAAATTACAGTCCTTCTATGCAATGGAATACTTCTGTGAAGCCACTGTTCTAAAGAATGAGGTAGATCAACAAAAACTGACATGACAAGATTCTCCATACTATGTCATTAAATGACTTATGAAACAGTATATATAGAATGATCTCAATGTTTCTTAAAATGATATAACAAACAAAAATTAGAAGGCTATACATGTGCTTATCATTAGAGAGTGAAAATATGGGGCATTCACATTTTAACCTCAAGTGGTCATTAATTCCCTCTACACTGTATTACATCTATAATCCAAAAAGATTTCCAAGCCCTTAAAAAATAACAACCGTTTTTGACATGACCACATTTTTTTATGAGAGCTGTATGCAGTGGGAGGTGACATCTAATCCAGAACGACTTCGCATAACAACAGGGATTAATCTTCACTGCACGGGAAGACAAGAACACACACAGCACCTAGTAGATGTATTGAGCACCCCCCCCCAAAAAAAAACTCCCTGAAGTAAGTGAAATACATTTTCAAAAATGGATCCAATAACAATTCACAAACCACATGAAAATATAAATATTCAAATATTCCTACAGGCCCTGCCAATGAGATCCACACATCAGCTCTGCACTGTCTTTACTGGCCGCTGAGGAAGACGGAGACCAGGCAGGCCAGCAACCCTTCCTAGGTACAAGAGGAGATGTGGCCCGATGGCTCAAGAGCTGTGTGGAGATCCATCAGCACCGAAGGTCCCGGAGTTAAGGCAACTTCTTCATTCGCCTCCAAGAAAGCACTGGTCTCTTTGAGAGAAGCAGATTTCTTTTCGTGGCAGCCTTCTGCACAACCTGTGTCCTTTTTTCTGTGGTCACTCTTCAGTCTCCTCTTGTACATCTTGTATGCTGGGTGTTAAAACATGCAAGTGTTGAAAAATCACTTTAGTAAAGACTGTAATGTAGCGATATCGTGTACTTTGGGGCCCTGTTTGCTTTGGGTCTCATATGTGTAAACACACAGAAATGAAGGGGGAAAAGAGATGGAAAATGGGGTTCTAGCTCCAAAAGGCAACATAAGCAAGACGCCTGAGTGGTTCAGTCGGTTAAACATGTGTCTTTGGCTCAGGTCATGATCCCTGGCATCTAGGATTGAGTCCTGAATCAGGGTCTCTGCTCAGAGGAGAGGCTGCTTTTCCATCTGCTTCTGCCTCTCTCCCCTGCTCATGCTTGCACGCCCTCTCTGTCTCCCTCTCCTCTCTCTCAAATAAAGAAATAAAATCTTTAAAAAAAAAAAAAAAAGAAGACAACATAAGCAGATCCTAAACTCATCTCCTCCCATAGACACACTAAGTTTCTCTGGGGAAAAAAACCTAAAAACAGTCAGACCAACCCCATAACATCAGACAGAAGGGAGGGAAACCACGTGAAAGTGGGTAGGAAAGACTGAGATGAAATCTCACCATAAGCCTCACCCAGACAGGGCCACCCACAATCAGGAGGGAACTCAAAACATGGACCTTCTCCCTCAGAAGCCAAGGACTCATACCCCAGATTAGGCACCCCAGCTTTTAATACAGGCGTCTGAGAAACAAGCCCCCAAAACATCTGGCTTTTAAGACCAATGGATCTGGAGCATATAAGAACCACAGATCTGTGGTGAATGGACGAACTGCAAACCAACTGTCCTGCCCCAGGGCCCAGCACAGGAGCAGCCCCTTGAAAAATGCCCAGAACTTTATGTGGAAGAGACTCATTTCTTCATTTTACAGCATCAGACTGAGGTGGAGAAAAAGAAGCAGACATCTAGGTCCAGGAATAGAGTTCCATAATAAGACAAACTCAAAGAGAACCATACCAAGACACATTATAATTAAAATGTTAAAAGTTAAAGACAAGAGAGAATCATAAAAGCAGCAAGAGAAAAACAACTTCTGCCTTGCATACAGGGGGAACCCCATAAGGCAATCCACAGATTTTTCAGCAGAAACTTCGCAGACCAGAAGGAATGTCATGATACATTCAAAGTGCTGAAAGGAAAAAACTTACAACAAGGAACACTCTACCCTGTGGAATTATCATTCAGAAGCGGAGGTGAGGTAAAGAGTTATCCAGATAAGCAAAATCTAAAGGAGTTCATCAATACTTACAAGAAATATTAAGGGGATGTCCTTAAGCTGAAAAGAAAGGGTGCTAACTAGTAACGAGAAAACATATGAAAGTATGAATCTCACTGGTAAAGATAAACATACAGAAAAGTAGTGAATTAATCACTTCTAGAGCTAGTATGAAGGTTAAAAGACAAAAGTTGTAAAACTAATCAAAGTAATTAGTTAAGAAATACACAAAATAAAAAGATGTAAAATATGACCTCAAATAAAAAAAATGGAGGGGGAATAAAAATGTAGGGCTTTAGAATGTGTTCAAACTTAGGTTGTTACCAACTTAAAATAGACTGTTATAAATACAAGTTGTTACATATAAGCCTCATGGTAACCACCAAGCAGAAATCTACAGTAGATACACAAAAAAGGAGAAAGGAGTCGAAACAGACCGCTAAAGAAAGTCATCAAACCACAGAAGAGAAGAAAGGAACAGAAGAAGAAAGGACCTAGAAAGAGCCAGAAAACAATGTCAATGTCAGTAACTGCATGCCCAGTTACTTTAAATGTAAATGGACTAAAGTCTCTGAACAAAAGATTAAAGAGTGGCTGAATAGATTAAAAAACAAGACCCATTTCTATGCTGCCCACAAAAGACTCACTTAAGATTTAAGGACACACTGAAAAAGTGAAATGATGGAGAAAGATGTTTCATGCAAGTAGAAACCAAAAGAAAACTGGGGTAGCTATACTCACATCGAACAAAATACACTTTAAAACAAAACCTGTAGGGGTGCCTGGGTGGCTCAGTGGGTTAAACCTCTGCTTTTACTCAAGTCATGATCTCAGGGTCCTGGGATTGAGCCCAGCATGGGGCTCTCTGCTCGGCAGGGAGCCTGCTTCCCTTCCTCTCTCTCTGCCTGCCTCTCTGCCTACTTGTGATCTCTCTCTGTCAAATAAATAAATAAAATCTTAAATAAATAAATAAATAAATAAACCTGTAAAGAGAGACAAGGGCATTCCCTAATGGCAAAGCGGTCAATCCAACCAGAGGATATAGCACTTATATATATGCACACAACATAGGAACACCTAAATATATAAAGCAAATATTACAGACCTAAAGGGAGAAATTATCAGCAATACAATAATAATATGGGTCTTTGATACCCCACTTACATCAATGAATAGAATATCCAGACAGAAAATCAATGAAGAAACATTGGCCTTGAATGACACATTAGACCGCATGGGCTTAACAGATATATAAACAACATTCCATCCAAAAACAACAGAATATATATTCTTCTCAAGAGCTCATGGAACAGTCTCCAGGGTAGAGCGTATGTTAGGCCACAAAACAAGTCTTAACAAATTTGAAAAGATTAAAATCATAACTAATATCTTTTCTGACCACAATGGTACGAAACTAGAAATCAACTGCAAGAAGAAAACTGAAAATTCGCAAATATGTGGAGACTAAACAACATGCTATTGAAAAACCAATGGGTCAACAAAGAAATGAGAAGTAAAATAAAACACCTGAGACAAAGAAAAATGGAAATACAAGATACCAAAACCAAGCTCATAGAGACAGAGAATAAACAGGTGGTTGCCCGGGGCTGGGGGGTGGGGGGTATCAGTGAAGTGAGTCAAAAGGTACAAACTTCCAGTTATCAAATACATAAGTCAAGGGGATGCAATGTACAGCATGGTGTCTGTAGTTGATAATACTGTATTATACAGCTGAAAGTTGCCAAGAGAGTAAGTTTTTAAAAGTTCTCATCACAATGAAAAAAAACCTCTACATATGGGGCAGAAGTTAACTGGACTTACTGTGGTGATCGTAATATTCACAAATATGAATCATCTGTTGTATACCTGAAACTAATAAAATGTATGTCAAGTATACCTTGATAAAAAAAGGAGGGGGGGACTATGGAGCAAAAGAACTCAGTGTATCAAAATGGCTATTTCTATCTGGAATGGACCATTAGTGATTGAGGTCACTGACAGCTCCCGCATACATTCTTTCAGGCCACTGGTGGCTCATCTATTCATCTATTCATTCATTCATTCAGTCAGTCAATCAGTCAGTCAACCAGCAACACCTGTGGAGTGCTTGCTTGTTATGCGTCAGGCGCTTCCCTGAGTGCTGGAGATAGCTGGGAACAAGCCTGACATGTTCCTTCCTTCACAATCGCACTAAAGAGAAGAAATTAAAACTTAGATCTAAGACCAGTGAGTTTTACTCTGTGAAGATTTCTCTTATTTTGTGGTAAATTTAAACCCCAAGTATTCCTTATGTTGAGTGTTACATCAGCCATCAGTGTATCATCAGTCATATCAGTATCAATGAGTATAACTCAGACCCTGTCTCCTGATAACAGTGAAAATTACAATGGCCCAAGATGAAAATATATGTGTGTGTACATACTGACGTCTTTTTTTTAAAAGACTTATTTATTTACTTGGGAGGGGGAATAAGCGGAGGGAATCTTCAAGCAGACTCCCTGCTGAGAGCAGTGCCTGAAATGGGGCTCCATCTCCCAACCCTGAGACCATGACCTGAGCCAAAACCAAGAGTCAAGATGCTTACCCGACTGAGCCATCCAGGTGCCCTCATTGATATCTTTTTAAATTTACTTTCTGTGAACCCACCTAAGGACTGACTCTAAAATGATATATATTTGGCTGTATGGATTTTTATATATCCCATATATAGGATACCTGTGTATACAAGTGTGGTAATTCAATATCTGTTTATGTTTCCTATTTCATTGCTGGAAAATGTTTCACAACCATTCAGCACAATTCTTAGTCACAGAAGCATTGTGAAATAACTTGGCATTTGGAAGCCTTCATGGCTGTTGATGAAACATACCAAATGTCATTTTGAAGATAAATTATTGCTCCTGGAAACTTATCAAGTCCTAGAATCCAAGTTCTAACAGTACACTGTTTTTTGTGAAGCATGTTTGTTTATAAGTTTACTTTCACATATTTTAATATTTTTGCTATGAAAGCAAAGGAATGTGTTTGTGCACTTCGTTTTCCCAAAAAAAATGGCAGGCTAACAATGTACCATGAGGGTAGCACATGCATGTTCAGACTGAAAAAGAAGTTAGTAAACTGGACTGACAATTTTCAACCAAATCTACCTAATGGGGGCTCTCCTCACCTGCAACAATGAGAAATCCGTCCAATAGCTGGAAGAGTCCATAGGCCAACGGGAAACTAAGCATCTGGACCAACTGCTTGGTGGTGAAAGACAGCTGGAGCATGGTGACGCACATCTGAATATTCTGAGCTCCAGTTTCTAAGGAAATCGTCCTGCACCTACCAAGGAAAGCATTTTTCAAAAGTTACTAGCAATAAGGAGTCTTCTTAAATTTTTCTCTTCTATATAGCAGTAAATGTAAGCTATGAGGTTAGGCCACTAAAAATGTTTACCCATTTAATAATTATTTGCTCAGTGTGTCTGCTCCGCAGGTGGCCTTCCTTGAGAGGCACTTCGGAACAGGACCCTAGGAACCTGCCTGAGGAATCTGGGTGAAAAGATACGATCGACACACAGGAAAGGTCCAGTAACAACGCAAGAAAAAATATGATCGTGGGTCAGGGAGATGCTATAAAAATTCAGAAAAGTGGCATAAATGGTTAGAGAAGCCTTTAAAAAGGCAAAGGCAGATGAAACGGTGATGGTGGGAGAGCCATTGAATGTAGGACGGTGGCTACAATTAACGTTCTAGGGACAGGTATGAGCTGTGCCTACTAGGAGGCAGTACATGTGCCGTAAGCCAGTCTGCGTGGAGTGAGGATTGGAATGGAAAGGTGAATTAGAGATATGAAACAGTAGGAATGAAATAAAATTTGAGGGTAAACATAAAAACCCTAAAAAAAAAAAAAAACCATAAAAACCATAAATGAAAGCCAATGTCTAAGACCACCTGTCTAAAATTCTTTGGTGAAAGAGTTTAGGAACACAATTTTCCTTCTTTCTACTTTCCTGTAGTTTTCTAATTGCAAAAAGAGAGAGAGAGAGAGAAGCCTCACTTGAAAAAGAAAAATCAGGAGGGAGTAAAAGGAAGACATTAGCAGGACATCATGGGTTGGGTTAAGCAGTTTCATCTGTCTTCAGTTTATAAAGGGGGTCTTTGGGCTTCTATAGATGGAAGGGAAGAGAGGAAAGAGGTGTTTCAGAATATAAACCAGCATCTCTCTACAAGCTGGTTTGGAATATGGAGGTAACCAGAGGAGGTATAATGTGGGCATGAAAATACTGGTACAGGGCAAGTTCTGCAGCTCTTTTTTTATTTGTGCTTACTCTCTGGCTTGCTTTGCTTTGCTTTCTGCAGACCACTCTCCTTTCAGACCGTACCAATTACTTGAGAGGATTAAGCTGCACAGCTGGACCTCAAACCTGGACCATTCACAAGGCAAATGCAGTATATCAATCTGATCCTTCTCTAGCCATCACGTATGAAAAAAACAAGATTGTTAACTACATTTGGCCATAGGAATACTTCCTCCCCAGATTCAGTTATATTTCAACCACTCAGCGGTCTGTGTTCCTGATTACTGGCTTTGTAAAAAAACCCCAGTTCAATTCCTAACTCCACCACATTCTGGCTCTATGAACTTGGTCATGTTACTTAATGTCTTAAAGGATTCGCTCATCTGTAGAATGAGAGTACTAATAATAACTACTTCTCAGGCTTGTAGTAAAAAGTAAATGAGATACCACAGACAGAGTCTTACCTTGTACCTGGGATAATCTTATATGTTCCCCAAGTAGACTACAAAGAGATTTCTACCACAAAATAAAAATCAAAATGCATGCCACTTTCTGTTCTCTTTCACTTAAATCTATCTTTGAAGCTTTTTCATCTCCCAAACTCCACCTCTGAAGTTCAACCACCTAGTTCACTTTTCTTCAGTTATTCTTTTTTGACTTCAGAGGTGGTACATACTTATTGGGAACCTCGGGAAATATACCCCCAAAATTAATAAACTAAAATGACTCTTAATCCTACTACTCAAAATTAAACAGTATTAGCATATGGTGTATTTCTTCCAGTATTTCTCCATGCATAACATTCTTTTGCTTTCTTCCACAAAATGGGAATCAAAATGTATCCCATTTTCTATTCTCTTTTAAATTTATCTTTTAAGTATTTTCCAAAAGCATTAAAATTGATGCATCATATTCCATCACATAGACACACCATGAATTAAGTATCTCCCTATTGTTAGGTATTTAATTGTTTCTATTTTTAGATTTATAAATAACACTGCAATTAACATCCTTGCACATCAATATTCGTGTGCTTATCTGAGAGTCTTAGCTTCAGGACGGATTTCTAGAAGTAAAATCACTGAGTGAACAGCTATAAACATGTATAAGGCTATTGATATGACTAAATTGCCTTCTGGTGAGTTTTTGACAATTTATGTTCCCTCCAACATTGTATGTTAATACTCATCTATAGATATAACAACATGGAGTATTGCCATTTTTAATATTTCACAAATTTATAAATTTTATGCCCCAACTTGTAGTGATAATATGTCAGATAAATTCCTTTCTCATGTCTCCAGTTTGTCCTTTCTCCCCTTGTCCCTTAGAACTAGCACTTTTATAGAATTTGGCATAAGTTGTGGATAAATGTTTCATCTCTTGAATTTTGCTCATACTCTAGAATGATCTCTATATTTAATGAGACCATCTCACCCCTATCTGATTACTAGAGTAAGAGGAGAAATGTGTCCAGATTCCAACACATGGTGTTAACACCCCAATCCTAATGTCACAGATTACAACTTCCCATCAATCTGGCCTTTACTCTCATTTACGTAAGAACTACCATGATCTTTTCACCCTCTCTGCGTTGAGCTATCCTGTTCCATCCACCTTGTAAGTCAGAACTCCTGACACAGCCAGGCAGCAAAGCCTGCCAGTGGCTGACTGTTTACTTTATCCTCCTCCAAAAAAGGGTAGGGATCATTGAACTGTACCTCTGCCAAGACTGGTGGGTAAGAAGTGCCAGCAGAAAGCCCGTGACATGGCCAATCAAAGGAAAGATGAAACTGATGGTCAGAAGAGTGATGTCTGAATTCCAAGATCCTTTTGCCAACACCACACCAGCAACTGCGACCACCAAAAGGAGGACCCCACCAACAATGGCCCCAATCTAAAGCAAACCAATAAAATACATGTAAACATTATGGTCTTTTAGTTCTATTTTGAAAAGTCCATCACTGTTCTAAGAAGCCAGGAACCTAGGTGTTTTGGAACAAAGAGGGGACTTACCACCAAATCCAATCTCATTTTACGGAAAAGAAACTAAAGCTCCAAACTGGTCAACTGACTTGGCTAAGCTGGAAACTGGTGAGGTTTGACACAATCTAAGCCTTATTTTATGTTTTGTTTGCCTTGAAGTAGAGGATTTTGCCAGAAGGAATGGGTAGTGAAGATTTTCATGGATAGGACAAACTCATGAGACAAGTGAAATCTGGCAGTAAGTCTCCAATACCCCACTGCAGGCACTTCTCAGATCCTTCACTGGTAACCTCTTGTCTGAGGTCTGCCCTGCCCCGCCATCTGCCACTCTCTTCCCACCACCCCCTTGACTGCCAGTGGCTCCTTACCTGATCCCTGCCCTTCTCTCCTCCAAGTGAAATGCACCCATTCTTTACTAGACAATCTGGGCTGACATCAATGTAACTAAGAGAAGCCTCTTTCCTCTCCCAAATGAATACTGTCCTTCCTTGTGTTGCTCAGCAAAAACAAGAAACCAACAAAAAGGAATTTCCAACAGTTTGAGTTTTAGATCAGAGAGAAAGAAAGCCAGACCCAGAATATTTGGAGGAAATTAGGACTTTGACAAGCTCCCATTCATACCATGTAGACAACAAAGTATGTAGACAACCTTGTACTGCGTCAACTGGGATTTGAAATGTTTTGAGGAGTGGAAGAAGGTGGTCACGGGGAGCAGAACAAAGCCAAAACAAACCAATGCATCGTAGACCTGCTCCAAGATTATTTTTACTGCTCAACACAAAGACAGACTGGGCCGCTGCTTAATGAGAAGATGCTAGAACACACAAAGAAGTCCTCTGATTGTCAGAATCCCTCTTTGTCTTTCCATCATAAAAGGATTTCAAAGTTTAAAAATTTACCAAGAGCAATTTGTTCAGAAAATATGTCATATCTAAAATTAACAAAGGACCAAGAGCAGAAAATGAAACTGTATCAAAATAAGGATTAACTTATCCTAGTTTTCTACTAAGATGCTCCAGAATATTTTTGCATATTATTAAATATTTTTTGCCACGCAGCCTATGAAATTGGCAAAAGAAAGGGGTTTTAAATCTGCTCTTTACATACAATAAATGTCACCTCCAGAAAATTTACGTGATTTCTCCATTGACTCTAAGGGACTAACGGAGGATCTGGAAACACCAAAATCAACAAAACAGAGTACGTGATAGTACTTTATCAGAAATAGAGTATTTGAAAAGTAAGAGGCTCCCACGCTCACACTCGGTCCTCTTGTTTTGCAAACAAAATTACAGCATACACAACCGCCCTGGCCATTCTCTCCCACTGAAATAACCGTCTCCCACTCAAATGCAGTCCAAATGTGCAACACTGAAGCCTTCCTCCAGCTCTCTGTCTGCCCGTCAAGCCTCTTCCCCACTTCGTCTCAATGGAAGAATCGTGGGAGTTGTTCCATCTTGTGCCAAAAGGAGAAAGCAGCGGCCGCTGGTGCATATACGTGGAGAGGCATGTGGGGCTACACAGCAAAAACCAAATCATAAATCATAAATCCTGAACTCAAATGAACTGAGATGTATTCGCTGAACCTCCAATTAGCCCCAAATGTCTGTTTCTCTGGAAATGTAAAATGTAAGTAGGGCACCGTAAAAATCTTCATAAAGCAGTGCACAATGCAATCTTACATCTTCCAAAATGATTCATACTTGGAAAAATCAAAAACATCCTAGGTTGTTGACACGTTTGTTGAGAATGCCTCAACATTTTTTAAAGCTATTCTTTTATTTTTAAAAGTCATTTTTAGGTATTTTCAAAAGTTATTTTGGAGATCTTTTTCATACATGGACATGGGCCTATTCCTCCAGCAGACAGAGGACCATGCTGGGAAGTCCAGAAGAGGTAGGAGGTTCTAGCTGCTATCACTCCATGGCCAGACTCCTCAGTGCATTCTGCATAATTTCACTTTGACAGTGGTTCACGTGGTCAGCAGCCCTTGTTTGTGTGCACAAACTACAACCTCGGAAGCTTCTTCGGAAATGCTTCTGAAACCTTCCCCCTCACTTTTTCATGGAAACACCCCTACTCTTCACCCTGGGCCTCCACCCCTGCACACCTGACCAGCATTGACCTCAACAGCACTCGTGTGGAGCCTGGTTAAGACATGGGCTCTGGGTTCTCTCTGGCCACACACACGCCGTAGCTTTATAGTCACTAAAGCAGGAGTCCCACACTCGCCAGTGTGTCCTAAGCCTCAGTGTGTGGGCCGAAGGAAATGACAGAGCATGGCTGACAAGAGCGGAAGAAATAGAGAGGCTAGATCCAAAAACACAGGACAGGTAAGGAAAATTGCTGGGGGTGGGGCTGTATCCGACTGGCCCGTCTGTTCCAGTCCCTGTCTCCATCCGTCTTTCCGGTCTCTGCATGTTAGGATGCATTTATCACCATCGGGAGCTGCTTACCTTGAGAATGATTTTGGATTGCTTAGGCCACCTGTAATTCACATAGATTCCGAAGGCCACAGGGATGGTCAGGCACACAAGGGTGATTCCTGGGGAGAAGAAAAATCCATCAAACAGTATCCCCCTCCCCTGGAGTGCCCAGTCCTCAACCATGTCTATTTCTATTAGATAAAGGCTTTAATTAAGGCTGCATTTTATTTCTGGATCTGCCTCCATATGTAAAGAAAGGGGAAAAAACCCCTGGAAGACCATGTTTGAAGGGTATACATTATGACTGAATGCCACTGTTCATGTCCCGTCATTTCCCTCTCAAAATCCCTCTGATGACAATGTGGAATTTTAGAGACAACCAGAAATGTAAAAGTTAGAAAACAGGAGGAGTCGGCAAACTTCTTTGATTGCTACGCAGGGGGTCACCCCTCTATGACCACAGCTCCTATTTCCCCATTTAAAGCCAACAGATCATCTGTTTCACAAAGTAAAGAATACCTATTGCAGATATAAAAACAGCATCTGTTGCACATACCAAAACAATTTCTCATATTCTGCAAGTGTAGCCAAGTAACCCAAAGGTGGGCGGGGAAAAAATGCCTTCTAATTAGCGCACGTGAATAAAAGCATTGAAGGCAGGCTCCACAGAGCAGAGATCCACTTGCTTCCAAATCTGGCCAAATGCCTGCAAAACTGGCTGCAAAGTTATTTATGAGTTGCTCCTAATATGTTGGGTTTTGTTCACAAGTGCCTTTTCGAATATATTATCTAAACGGAATGTGTAAACAACTTACTAATTAGAAAAAGTTGTGCATAACATTATGATTTCCAATATTTCACTCAAATTTTACAAATTCAGTGGGCTCCAGTGGTTAGGGGAACATGGCTCTATTTTGAATTGTGGGCCCTGGGCTGTAAAGCTCTCCAAGTGATTACTTGAGACTCCAGACAAGACAGTTTTAAGAATCACAGTTTCAGCCAGTTCTCCAAAGACTCTGAGCAAAGGAGAATAACCAGATTATTTCACCAAGGTTTTCTTCCCAGCCTAGTAAGTCGACTGAGATCTCTAGAAAAGGTTAAGAGTTTGGGGCACCGGGGTGGCTCAGTCTTTAAGCATCTGTTTTTGGCTCAGATCATGATCCCAGGGTCCTGGGATCGAGGCCGGTGTCTGGTGTCCCACTCTGCTGGAAGCCTGCTTCTCCCTCTCCTACTCCCCCTGCTTGTGTTCCCTCTCACTCTCTGTCAAATAAATATGTAAAGTCTTTTTTTTTTTTTTTGGACAGAGAGAGAGAGAGATCACAAGAAGGCAGAGAGGCAGGCAGAGAGAAAAGGGGGGATCAGGCTCCCTGTTGAGCAGAGAGCCTGATGTGGGGCTTGATCCCAGGATCCTGGGATCATGACCTGAGCCCAAGGCAGAGGCTTTAACCCACTGAGCCACCCAGATGCCCCTAAAATCTTTTTAAAATGGGGGACAGAGTTTAATGAGAAATGACGGTCTTGAAAGCAGCTATGGGAGAAATATGGGCATGGTTGTAGCATGAGAATATGCTCTAATAATAGAAAGGAATCATCCATGTTGGATCAGTAAAAATGTCAAGGCTCACAGGCCATGTGAAAAGTGGAGTTTTGGGAAGTAAGGTCTCATTAGACCCACTGTGATCCAGTTAACCTTTGGATCTTAACAAGACCAATGGCTTTGCAGTGCACTATATAAGTGTGTTTTTAGTAAGTAACTCCTCTTTCTTTATTTTCAGATGGGAACTCTTGTAAGGTTAAAAGCTTGGATTTTGCCATCAGATCCCTGAGTCAGAATTCAATTCTTCACTCATCAGCAGCACAAACTTGGTAAGATTACTTAACAGATTCTACGATCCTAAAAACCTAGGAAGTGGAACCAGTCATAGAATCTATATAGAAGTGCTGGAGAACGTGTTCATTTAGAAACCCACAGAGAGGACACGCATAACAAACACCAGCTCTTATCATTCCCATCACCATTACTATTACTATTCCGTTCCATCAGCCCCATACAGACCTATGTTCTGATACGGGATGGTAAGATTTTGCTCAAGATTCCAGGACAAGGTGTAGACATACAGGCAGAGCGGCATCATTCCCAGAGCGGCCACTGTGGAACAGGTTGTCATGGTGATGCTGAAAGTTAAATTAAAATGATGCTTAAGAGAAGAAGTTTGAGGGTTGCCTGGCTTGCTCAGTCAGTGGAGCGTGTGACTCTTGATCTCAGGGTCATGGGTTCAAGCCCCACACCGGGCATAGAGCCTACTTTAAAAAAAAAAAAAAAAGGAAGAGTGTGAAACAATGGATTTAAGTCCTGACCAAAAGCAACACCCAGGGCCTTTGAGATTACGTGGGGCAAGTTACTTGAAGCTCACTCCTGTCTTGTGATTCAACAAATGACAGCTGTATTTGTGGTCTAGAAAGAGATTTCCAGCAGTATTTGATGCTCCTCCATCAACCCATATTTATTTGAGAACCTACTTGTCCTCAGTGTTCTGGTAGGTACCATAAGGGTTTTTGTTGTTGTTGTTTTTGCTTTATACAGTTTTTTTTTCTATTGAGCTATAATTCATAAAGCATAAAATTCATTGTTTTAAGTGTTTTAATATATTCACAAGATGTGCAACATTCTCTATTTCCATAATTTTTTTACCAACCCAAAGAGAAACCCCCTCAGCTGCTGCTCCTCATGCTCTGCTTTTCCTAGTCCCGGCAACCAGTAATCCGCTTTCTGTCTTTATCGGATTTCCCATTCTGGACCTTTCATATGAATACTGTCATTACAATATATGGCCTTTTGTGTGTGTCTGGCCTCTTTCACTTAGCATAATGTTTTTGAGCTTCAGACACATTTTTTTCTTTTTTTAAATTTTATTTATTTGAGAGAGATCACAAGTAGGCAGAGAGGCAGGCAGAGAGAGAGGAGGAAGCAGGCTCTCCGCCGAGAAGAGAGCCCAATGCGGGGCTCGAACCCAGGACCCTGAAATCATGACCGGAGCCGAAGGCAGAGGCTTTAACCCACTGAGCCATCCAGGCGCCCCTCAGCCACATTTTGGCATGTATCAGCACGCCATTCCTTTTCATGTTAGAGTAACAGTCTACTGCGTGGGTAGACCACATTATTGCTGCCCTTCCATTAACTGAGAGACATTTGAGGAGTTTCCAATTTTGGGTTATTATGAACAATGCAGCTATGAATATATGTGCACAATTTTTTGTGCAGACATGAATTCAGTTCTCTCAGGTGGATACCAGGAGTGGAACTGCTGGATCACAGCTGAACTTGCTCAGGAAATGCTATTTCCAAAGCAGCTGCACCGTTTTTCACACCTGCCATCCATCCATGGAGGTGCCCTGTTAAAAATGTTTGCCTTAGGAACACCTGGTAGCTCAGTCGGTTGAGCGTCTGACTCTTGGCTTCGGCTCAGGTCACGATCTCATGGGACCTGGGAACAAGCCCAGTGCAGAGCTCCACATTCAGCAGCTGTCTGCTTGGATATTCTCTCCCTCTCCTGCTTTCCCTGTTCTCTTTCTCTCAAATAAGTAAATCTTTTTTTTAAATGTTTGTATTTTTAGAAGTTTGCATATTCATAAGAAATACTGGTCTGTAGCTTTGTGCTTGCATAATTTCTTTGTCTAATTTTGCTAACACGAAATGGAAATAGGGCAAGCCTGCCACAAGGCTAAGCATTTGCCCAGCGTGAAGTGTTATAAATATCTGTCAGAAGAAGTTACCCAAACACCGCATGCACCAAGATTCCAAGGGACAAAAAAGGGATCCCCCCCAGCACAGATTCTCAGACAGAACAAGCTGGACAGAGCCAGAGAATTTGCAGAACCATAGCAAGAAAGAATTGATGTGGGATGCTAGACTCAATTAGAAGTCTGCTTTGAATTCTAATGTTGTATAATCCCATGATTAGAAACAGGAATTGGAGTGGTGAGTTGCAATCGAAAGTATGATTTCTGGACTCCAAAATGGTGCTGTAGTTGACAAAAGAACGGGTCACTTAGCATCAACCTGG
The DNA here is from genome assembly GCF_011764305.1 of Mustela putorius furo. Taxonomy (NCBI): domain Eukaryota; kingdom Metazoa; phylum Chordata; class Mammalia; order Carnivora; family Mustelidae; genus Mustela; species Mustela putorius. The sequence goes on along the minus strand of NW_025421367.1, from coordinate 4,377,309 downwards.
CGGGGGTGGGGGCGGTACACATTAAGTTAGGTATGACAACAGGACATGCATCAGAAATATCCTGGGTGGGCAAAGGAAAACTCAGGACCACAGCTGCTGCCAGTACTAGACTTGGGAATCTGGCCATCTTGGGAAGTGAAATGTAGGTGCAGGAGCTGAATGAACCAAACCCAAACAGCCGGACCACAGCCACGCCACACAGCTTTACCGGGAAAACAAATGACAATAATCAGAACGGAGTTTTGGTCTTTGTTAAACAATGCTGGAATGATGTCTTTTCTTTTCTTTTCTTTTCTTTTCTTTTTTAAGATTTTATTTATGTATTTGACAGAGAGAGATACAGTCAGAGAGGGAACACAGGCAGAGGGAGAAGCAGGCTTCCCACCAAGCTGGGAGCCCGATGTGGGGCTCCATCCCAGGACCCTGGGATCAGGACCTGAGCCAAAGGCAGACGCTTAATGACTGAGCCACCCAGCCGCCCTGAAACTGGAATAATTTCTGATAGACAATTCATTTCTCTTTGCTGTGATGAGATTGTCTCCAAGTGAAAAGGATAACAAATTTGGTACTGTGAGTCTTGAGGATTTGCAAGTACATTAATATATAGGAGTGAAAATCCTTTAGTTTAGAACCTTTAAAGACCCTTTTTCCTTTTTTTTCTTTTTCTTTTTTAAGAAGACAGGGAGGGACAGAGTGAGTGGGAGGGAGAGAATAAGCAGGCTCCATGCCCAGTGTTGAGCCCATGTGGGGCTCGATCTCACGACCCTGAGATCATGATCCATAAAAACTCTTAACTACCACAGTTTTATTGCATCATACGGAATGCTATTGCTTCATAAATTTATAATATGTTGTTTCTATTTTTTCCAAATATATAAAGCCTTATTTCTCTAAGTCTTTACATTTCTTAACTGGAGAACAGGAATTAGTCACACAGTAAAATGCACAGCTTCGTACAAGGAGGAAAGCATGCATAATGAGAGACCAGGGGCTCGGGGAGCAAACCCCCTACTCTGGACGGGTGAGGGAGGGGAGCCACGGTGCATGTAGAGAAAGGGCAGAGGAGTGGACGGAGAGCTAGGAGAACATGCTTCTTGAAAGCTGAGAAAAAGAGCTGTTGAATGAAAGCTAAATGCCAGCAGAAGATCAAAAAGGATGAGAGCCCAAGAAGTGGAGTTGGGACCATCCAACCTTTCCCCAGTTTTTTGTGCCTCCACCTCAGAACCATCCTTTCCTCCTTCAGCCCTGCTCCCAACTCCCAAGCGTGGGCTGTCCTTTGTCCCCCTCTGGGGGACGGAACCAGTGAAAGAGTCAGCAAAATTAGGGGAACTAGGTAAATAGAAATCAGATGTCCTTCAGGCCAATATTTTTTAATTGCACGGCAAAATTACACAACCTGTCTAAGCACGTACAAACTGTCTCTAGACAGTTAATGCTGCTCTGTTTGATGAGGTGAGGCAAATAGAGCATCACATAACACAACCCCGGGGGGTAGAGCTAGAGTCTGTCCACCTCAACTCCGGATCCAGGAGTCTGGAAACCTTTGAAGAGTCATTGTTTGAGGGCTCACCGTGGACTGCCTTGCGCAAAGTACACGCCCACTCTGCGTCCCGGACACAAATGGCCAAGAGACTGAGAGGCACACCACTTCCCAGCCCACCTCGGGAGCCCACCTTTATGGGAAACTGATTAGCACGGCTCCCAGTCTGAAGATTCAGGAATTTTTCTGTCAGATTCTACACTGAGGGGCTTTGCTGTAAATATAGTATGATGCATACATGGCTTGAGGATATCAAAAGCATTTTCCGCCCAAACCTGGCTGGCCCTGGGCTTATCCTTTCCTCAGGGCTGAAGCTCTCTGCACTAAGAATGTTCATCCTGGAGGAACAGCTGGCATTGCCCTCTAGACATTTTGATTGGCCTTACCTCATATACCGTACCCTACACCAGTGCTTGTTACCTATCCATGTGTGGCAGACTGGCTAACTGTGAGTTGCTTGAGGACAAGGACCTTATTGGCTTTGAATCTGGCAGCCTCGTGCTATGGCACATTGGAGGAGCTCTTTAAATAATTACTGAATAAGTGTAGGAATCAAAGAATGAACCAATGTGTCAGTACATTGGTGCTCTCTCTGCCTTCCTCCTATGTCACGTATCTGAAAATGAACCTTGAAAATCTTGGTGAAATGATCCCTTTATACTGAATTGCAGTGGCAAACATCTCAGTAGTAATCCAGAAAAAGAGAGATTTGCTACTAAATAACTAAAATCAAGCTTTTTCAAAATGTAAATAACATTTTAAGGAGCAAATATTTAGCTGATTGGTGCCCTTTTCAGAACTCCAGACTTAGGGGGCACCTGGGTGGCTTAGTCAGTTAAGTGTCTGCCTTCGGCTCAGGTCATGATCTCAGGTCCTGGATTGAGCCCCCTCTGGGGCTGCCTACTCAGCAAGGAGACTGCGTTCCCCCTCTCCCTCTGCCTCTCACCTCCCCCCCACACTCATCCTTTCTCTCTGTGTCTCTCAAATAAATAAAATCTTTAAAAATTTTTTTAACTAAAAAAAAAAAAGAAACCCAGACCTAGGTAATTCACAAGTGATTGTATATTTCCCTTCTCTTATTTCTTTTAATCAGTCCTTCTATTTTCTTTTTAAGTTTTTTGTTTCCTTAAGTTTTTCTTTTACACACTCCTATTTTATAGTTGCTTGTTCAATGAATAGAGGCTTTTTCTTTCTTCTTTCTTTTTAGCTTTGTTTTTTTCTTTTTAAAGCAATCACACAGTACACCTTACTCTGCGGCTTGGTTGCTTTTTTCCTCCCCTCAATCATAGATAGCCCTTCGGGGCAATACACGTAGCTTAAATTCTTTCACTTAAAGAATGCAGAGTACACCGTAATCTAAATATACCATGTCTTCAGTCACTTCATCAGTGATGAATAAATTGCTTTGAGTGCTTTTCCACTATAAACAAAGTTATGATAAACATTCTTATATGAATTTCACTTGAAATAATTCTTTTATTTCTGTAGAATAGATTCCTCAAAACAGAATTGCTATGTCAAAGGTCTGTTTTTTATTTCAATAGATACCACCATATTATTTTCCAAAAAGACTGTTACTTTCACAATCTTGCCCAGTACTGGATACAATCAATCCCTTTTAATTCTCATGAGAACATTGAAAAATACACCTGTTAAGGCGCCTGGGTGGTTCAGTTGGTTAAGTGACTGCCTTTGGCTCAGTTCATGATCCTGGAGTTTCAGGATCCAGTCCTGCATCTGGCTCCCTGCTCAGTGGGGAGTCTGCTTCTCCCTCTGACCCTCCCCCCTCTCATGCTTTCTCTCTCTCATTCTCTCCCTCGAATAAATAAATAAAATCTTAAAAAAAAAAAAAAAAACCAGAAAAATACACCTGTTATTTTATTATATATCTGACCCTCTATGAGCTTGCGCTTTCTTTCATACTTACTGACCTCTTGGATGTCCTCTGTAAACAGCTTTGTCTGACTTTTTCTTCTCTACTTGTAGGAGCTCTTTTAAAATTAGAGTATGTATCATCGTGTACAATACAAATAGCTTCTGCAAACTTATTGTATATTTTTGACAACACTCATGGCAATACACTGAGATACTCATATCTGTCCATTTTTTTAATTTATTTTTTTAAACATTCTTTTTTTTTTTTTAAAGATTTTATTTATTTATTTGACAGAGAGATCACAAGTAGGCAGAGAGGCAGGCAGAGAGAGAGAGAGAGGAGGAAGCAGGCTCCCCGCTGAGCAGAGAGCCTGACGTGGGACTCGATCCCAGAACCTTGAGATCATGACCTGAGCCGAAGGCAGCGGCTTAATCCACTGAGCCACCCAGGCGCCCCTGTCCATTTTTTAAAAAGATTGTATTTATTTGACAGAGAGCGAAACAGCGAGAGAGGGAACACAAGCAGGGGGAGTGGGAGAGGGAGAAGCAGGCTTCCTGATGCAGGGCTCTATCCCAGGGCCCTAGGATCATGACCTGAGCCAAAGGCAGACACTTAAAGACTGAGACACCCAGATGCCCTCTGTACATTTTTTTAATGGCTTCTGAGATTTTCTTGAATACCTAAGGGTATTCAAATATTGTCCCCACTTCTTACTTTTTTATAGGTTGATATATTTATATTTTTAGCTCATTTAACATTTATATTTTATATGGTGGAAGGTCTGAGGCTAATCTATGTCTTCTATATTGAGGGGCAAGTATGTCAATACTATTCTTTAAATAAGTAATTTTCAGTAAATTGAAGCGCCAACCTCCTTTTATGTTAAATGTCCAAAAGTATTCAATGTATCTTTTTCAAATACCAGACTCCTAATCACATTGTTTTCATAATGTGTTTTCACATATACTAGAGAAAATACTTCCACTTAAATTTTTTTTTAAGATTTTATTTATTTATTTGACAGACAGAGATCACAAGTAGGCAGAGAGGCAGGCAGAGAGAGAGGGAGAAGCAGGCTCCCCGCCAAGCAGACAGCCCAACGAGGGGCTCAATCCCAGGACCCTGGGTCCATAACCTGAGCCGAAGGCAAAGGCTTTAATCCACTGAGCCACCCAGGTGCCCCCCACTTAAATTTTTCTTTTCAAACTTTTCTTAGCAGTTTTTGCATATATTTTTGTTCTATATGAAGTTTAAAATTATTTTATCCTATTAAGAAAGATTACTTGGAGCAGACTTCTTCCTACCTAGAGAACAGAGAAAGGAAGAAAAGCAGTTTGCCACAACTCTCCAAACTCTATCCACGAAGAGGGTATAAGGGAAGCTCTTCCAAATTCTTAGCCTATGATAATGCCACATTCCTTGGCTCTTGATACTACTAAGTCCTGAAAGAAATTCCAGGACTTTAATCTTGAACTTTTGGAGAAGTTGCATAGCACATTCCCACTGAATTGCTTTGGCACAAACAGCAGAGAGGCAAGATTCATAACTGTGGGAAGGAAATGTGAGATTTCTATCAGACTGATTCTTTATCCCTGATTACGTCGGTTTCTGCTTCTGTCCTTTACACAAATGTTCAAGCCCATGGTGCTTGATAGATGGTGCTCTGCCAACTGTTAGAAATACCCATGAAGTTTTTTCTCTCTCCCTCAAATGAGTAAATAAAATCTTTTTTAAAAATGGGGCACCTGGATGGCTCAGTCAGTTAAGCGTCCACCTTGGGCTCAGGTCATGATCTCAGGTCCTGGGATTGAGCCACATGTTGGTCTCCCTGCTCAGCAGGGAGTCTGCTTCTGCCTCTCCCTCAGCCCCTTCCCCTGCTTGTGTGCTCTCTGTCTGTCTCTCTGTCCCTCTCTCAAATGAATAAATAAAATCTTAAAAAAAAAAAAAAAGAAAGAAATACTCACAAAGCTGTAAAAGCACACAGCGAACGTGTGTGAGTACAGTGGAAGTCACACCTTTCCTTTTACTGCCATGAAATCCCAATGTAGCGTAAATGGAGGATGTGGCTAACTGGGTCTCTTGGCTGTTCACATTTAGGAAACTGTTGGCAAAAGCTGACTTAGGTATAACAAGATTCCACTTGTGCTGAGAAGAATGGTATCACCCTCCCCAAACTATTACAGAGAATGAGACAGCTTCAGCAAGTCTGGACAAACAGGTAAATCCTGCCCCTCCATTAAAACAAAGAAATGACATATATATGCAGTATATGAAAACACAGTGTCTATAAGTATACCATTTTGCAATTGGATTTAAATTATGTAAAGGTTGTTTTTGTTTCAAACTAATAAAATTAGGAATTCTAACATTCAAAACTATGAAAGTACACACTTCCTTCTCCACTGGAAAAAAATTAAAAACCATGTGGCTAGGCAAATGGACATGCAGTAGGCTATCAGCTCAGGTCAACCAACTTGGACTTAGAAAAGAGTTCAAGGCCAGGTTTTCTATCCCCCAATCTAAACGTTACTCCTGTCTGCTGCCTCTCCATAACAGTAACTAGCATTTGTTGAGCACCACCTGCTAAGTATTATACCTCATGCTTTTAGGTATATGTTCCCTTTTTATCTATACAGTAACCATAGGATAGGTATTTTTAAGATTTATTTATTTATTTTAGGAGTGCAGAGGGGTAGAGGTAGAGGTGGGGAGAGGGAGAGACAGTCTTAAGCCAACTCTGGGCTGAGCTAGGGGCCCGACGTAGGGCTCAATCTCAGGACCCTGAGATCATGACCTGAGCCGAAACCAAGAGTCAGATGCTAAACTAACAGTACCTTCCAGGCACCCCACCATATGTGTAGGCATTATTTCCATTGCATAGGCAAGGAAATGAAGGTACAGAGACTTAGAAAAAGTTGCACGGAGTCACATGGATTCAATCAAAGTTCTGTCTCTCTTTTTTTTTTTTTTTTTAAGATTTTATTTATTTACTTGAGAGGGAAAGAGAGAGCACAGCAGGGAGGAGCAGAGGCAGAGGCTGAGGGAGAAGTAGACTCCCTGCTGAGCAAGGAGACCGATGCAGGACTCCATCCCAAGACCCTGAGATCATGACCTGAGCCAAAGGCAGATATTTAACCAACTGAGCCGTTCTGAAGTTCCCGCCCCGAAGTTCTGTCTCCTAAGATGGTCTTCAGTTCCCTACCAGACCATGTCAGCCTGACCTGAAGAATCCAAAGTTCTATTTTTCAGGTGTCTGCTGAAGGACTAAGAGCTACTTTAAAGGTCAAAAACCAAAACTGGCCACTGAACCCCTCAGGCTCCAGGACACAACTACATCCTTGGGGAAGAATGGACCTCGAATATCAAAAGTTGTCGAACTAAAGACAGTGGGAATGGTCCTGAGTCACACCAGTAAACAGACTGCATTTCCAGAGGGGTTTCTATATCACACACAGGCAATCAGAAAGTTCCCTTCAGTTGTTCACTTGGCATTTGTGGAGCCCTTCCCACCACTGGGCTGGCACTGAGCATGCAGAGGTGAGCCAGCCCTCGAGGAGACTGCAGAAGTCATGGGGCAGGCAGAGGAATTACTCAGGGCGTGCCATGCCCTCCTACAGATAACAAGCAGTACATATTTGGGGGGGGCCTCGGTGGCTCAGTCATTGAGCATCTGGGGTCCTGGGATCGAGCCCCAAGTGGGGCTCCCTGCTCAACGGGGAGCCTGCTTCTCCCTCTCCCACTCCCCTCTGCTTGTGTTCCCTCTCTTGCTGTCTCTCTCTGTCAAATAAATAAATAAAATCTTAAAAAAAAAAAAAGAAGTAGTAGTAGTACATATTTGGTGCTATGGGAACAGAGAGGGCAGGCATCTCTGTCAAATAGTTTCAGAAAGAAGATTGAAAACTGGGGTGGGGGGCGAGGAACACAGACTTTACAAACTGCTTTTCTTTTCCCATTGTCCAAAATACTTAAAACTTTAAAAGGCCTCAGATCCACTGCGCTTTATACCCAAAAGAATTGAAAGCAAAGATTCCAACAAATATGCACACTCAGGTTCACAGCAGCATTATTCACAAAGCCAAACGCTGGAAACGATGCAGTGTCCATGGACAACTGAATGGATCTGGTGATCTGCACATGCGTATGTATACACACAATATACAGCCTTAAAAAGGAAGGATATTCTTGGGGCGTCTGGGTGGCTCAGTGGGTTAAAGCCTCTGCCTTCAGCTCAGGTCATGATCCCAGGGTCCTGGGATCGAGCCCCACATCGGGCTCTCTGCTCAGCAGGGAGCCTGCTTCCTCCTCTCTCTCTGCCTACTTGTGATCTCTGTCTGCCAAATAAATAAATAAGATCTTTATTAAAAAAAAAAAAAAGGAAGGATATTCCGACACATGATACAACATGGATGCAGGCTGGAGACATTATGTTAAGTGAAATAAGTCAGATAGAAAAGGACAGATATTGTACGATTTCACTTAGATGAGACATTTAGTCCAATTCAAAGAGACAGAAGGGAGATCGTGGTTGACAGGGTCTGAAGGGGAAGGGGCTTGTCCCGTAAGGCGTACAGAGCTTCAGTCTGAGAAGATAAGAACTATGGAGACACGGCCGCTGCTGACCCACAGCAATGGCAGTGCACTAATGCCACTGAACTGTACCCTTGAAAATGATTAAAATGGTCGATTTTATGTTCTGTACATTTTAAAAGGACCTCAGAGAGTCTAATGCATTGATTCTACGAAAAAGGAAATTGAGGTCCAGAGAAGCAATTATTCAAAGTCACACAGCTTCTTGAGCAGAGACGAAAACACAGACCCTGACACAGTGCTCTTTTGCCGGCCCCATACAAAAACGCATAGCATTTCGTGCCGGCTCAGATTCTAAGCACTTCATGTATATTCATTCAACCCTCAGTACAACCCATGAGGCAGGTTATGCTTCCCCCTATTTTAAAAGTGAGGAAACTGAAGCATAAAAAAATTTTTTTTTTAATTTTAGAGAAAGAGAGAGAGCACACAAGTGAGGAGGGGAAGCGGAGGGAGACAGAGAATCTTAAGCAGGCTCCACACAGGACGCGGAATCTGCCAAGATGACCCAGTCAGTGACAGCTCTGCTTGCTGGCCCCAGGGTGCACCTAACCATTACAGTATAATGCCAAATCCAAGTTTTCACGTCCTACCCTCAAAGGCAAGAATTCTGTCCATCTTTAGTACAGTAGATTGTAAAAAGATCCCCAATTGGGGCACCTGGCTGGCTCAGTGGTTTAAAGCCTCTGTCTTTGGCTCGGGTCATGGTCCTGAGGTCCTGGGATCGAGCCCTGCATCAGGATCTCTGCTGAGTGGGGAGCCTGCTTCCTCCTCTCTGTCTCTGCCTGCCTCTCTGCCTACTTGTGATCTCTCTGTGTGTCAAGTGAATAAATAAAATCTTTAAAAAAAAAAAAAAAAAGGTCCCCAATTCTTCACCCTGTTCTTAGCCATGCCCTCTGCAATTTGACCTTGCAGCTCACCCATCAAGAAGCAGAAACTACTTCTCCATTCCTTGAATCTGGGCTGGTCTTGCAAAATGCACTGGCCAATGGGATGTGGTAGAAATGATAATGAACTGGTTTCCAGCCCAGATATCAAGAGACCTTGTATGCTTCCTCTTTTTCAGAACCTGCTTCTGTCATATGATCAGGTCTAGGCTAGCCTGCTGGAGAATGAGAGACCTTCTGGAAGAGAATCCAGTAGTCCCAGATGAGACTATCCAAGACCAATCTACATTTATCCAGTCCCCACACATGTAAAAGAACCTAGTCAAGATGAGCTGAGCTCAGTCCAGGAAAAGGGTAATTTTTTAGGCTCTTCATATATATACACCAGCCTGTTGCTTTCCAGAACAATTATAACGAAGAATAATATTATGACTAGAAGGGACCAAATAGGCATTCTAGGCTGAGGGAATGGAAGTTGGGAAAGTGTGGGATATGTTCAGAGAACAACGAGTAGTCCATTTTCACTACAGACTAGTTTGTGCTTATTGGGAAATAAACCCGGAGAAGTAGGTTAGACCTGGCTTAATGTCTACCCAGGTCTCTAGGTGTTGAGAAGCCTTTATATGCATAACATGTCCATTTCTGTTTACAATACCATAGGGAAGTGTTATGATTTCCAGTTACAGGAAAGAGTTACCAAGTCAGGATTTAAATATAGACATTCTCACCCCAGAACTGCTTCATCCACATACTCTAAAACCACGGTGGAGACACCCAAGATGGTGAGAAGACTGTGAAGATGCTGCAATTGGCCAGGAAAGGAATTAGGAGGGCCTGCCCTAAAGAACTGGCAGTGGAGAGGAGGAGGAAGCACTGGCTGTGAGTGACAAGCGAGAGGATGGGCCACAGGTCTAGACATCGGATTGAGGGAATGAGCTGAAGAATGAAAGGAGCCACGGGGGAAGGCTTAGGTGATGAGCCCAGGTGACTGGGACAGCAAGGGTGTTACCGCCTCACATGTAAAATGCAGAAACTGGTTTATACATGTTGATTCTGAAACTCCCTGCTTGGGGTGAACACCAGGAGAACTACAGGTAGACGGAATGAAGTACAGAATTAAGGCACGTATGTTTGGGCAATCTGCACAAAGCTAGACCTCAATTTCCTCTTTTGTGAAACAAAGATGTTCTTCTAAAGTCCTATGGATTTTATCTCACATGAAAACAGAATTGCTACAAAGGACTATCCAATTTTTTCTTTTTTGTCTTGAAAGTTATTTTTGTTGGTAATCAAGTGGGAAGAAATGTAATGAACTTGGACACGCAATCAAGAGCACTGAATTTTCTCCTAGTTGCAATTTTCACTGAGAATTAAGATTTTTGTTACTCGTATCAATAAGCTTTTGAAAATCTAATGTTTAGTCACTGTTTTAAAATTTCATTTCTTACAGGGTTTGGTTTTGTTTTGTTTTTTGCTTATTTTTTGTTTGTGAGATTCACAATCAAAATTTCTAAAAAGGGGGAGAAGTAGTTAATATTTATTACGTATCTACCATGTGCCTGGCACCCTGAATATATATTTCCTCCTTAAAATACAGTCTTGTGGGGAATAGGTAATTGTAACCCATTTTACAAATGAGGAGATGAGGTTTATAGGTTAAATAATTTGACTAACATGAAGCTAATTAAGGACAGAGTTGGCAAAAGGAAGTAAAATGAGCTTTATCTTTTATAGACTTCCTATTCACTGGTACTTTTACTACAATGTCGACTAATAAAAGATGAAGTTAATAAACGTTCTCTTTCCCAGAGCAGAAGTGTTTGAGAACACTGCTTTAAGATTTATGCTCCTACTCAGAACAGAAGATTGAGTTGTGTTAATAAATGGCATGGAAGAAAATGCCTAAATTGCAGGGTGATGAGAAACAGATGTGAATTCCCATCTGCCTTCTTCCACACTTGGCTGGAGCATTTGGCAAACTCCTTAACCAATCTGAGTCCCAATTTTCTCAGCTGTTAAAACTCAGGATAAGAAAGGGTCACTTACAAAGGTATTATAAGAACCACGAAAGAAGAGAAAGAGTACAGAAAGCACCTACTTCATGCCTCACAACATACTCACTCAATTTGTACAATGTCCTTTTCCTTTCCAAGAATATTTAGGCCTCACAACTTACCACTGATATGTAGACTGCGTAAAAAATACTTTTCATCTTCCAATTTTCATGTTAATGATCAACTTTATGTAATCAGCATTAGCAGTGCATGTTAATGTATTTTTTTTGGATTGGTGATTCTTTTCAAACCCCCAGTAAGTGGGTAACTCAAAGCATTGTCATATGAAAATTAACTCTTCCACGTGGAATGAATCCATTAAAATTCACAGGTGAAACAGTTTGTCTGCTAAGCATTCAGCACATGCAGGGAACTGGAAGCCCAGACCTGCAGCTGCTCCACTGATGCCAACTCCCAGCACCACCAGCACCTCGGATTCACCATGCAGCACGTAATAAATCTCAACTACATGACCTACACATCGAGCAAAGATTTACATTCATAACTCATCCTCCCCTTGCGTAGGAGGTGAAATAGTTCGTAAGTAAACAAAGAATCTAGAAAGACCACTGTTGTTTGCTTTTATTTTCCCAACTGTGCCTTCTCTATTCTTTCTTTTAAAAAAAAGGGGGGGGGTTTATTTGTTTGTCAGAGAGAGAGAGAGCACAAATGGGGGGAGCAGCAGGCAAAGGGAGAAGTATTCTCTCCACTGAGCAGGGAGCCCAACTCGGGGCTTGATCCCAGGACCTGGGATTATGACCTGAGTGGAAGGCTGCAGATGCTTGACCGACTGAGCCACCCAAACATTCCCTCTATTCCTTCTTCAAATGCCCTTTTTTCAGTATCAAAAAAGGTACTCCCAAAGATATGTGATTAATTCCTCCTCATTAAAGTGTACATGAATAATAAAGACTAGTGTCTCCCAGAGAGCATTTATTTACACAACTGGGTAAGGTCCCTGCCTTAACCCAAAAGAATGAGATGCTAATGATGAATGTTTAGTCTGCAAACTAACAAGGAAGAACATTTTCGGTCATAAAAGTCTTTATGTTGCTCCCCAGGTCAACTCAACTAACTCCAGCAGCACTTAAAACAGGCTATGTCTATCACATACCCCAAAAGCTCCTTTACCCAGTGCCCCCAAATACTTCATAAAATAGATGTAAAGGTAACACTTGCTGACTAGAGCAACAGGGGTGTCATTCTGGTTCTGCCACCACCACTCCCACCACCACCAAAGAGACCCCTACCGTGAGCTTTCTGGGATACTCAGCCTATGTCCTGGGAGACTGGGAAGCAAGACTGTTAACACTGCCAGTGTGGGCGAGAATGAGTTCATGCCTAGGACGGGCCATCAGGGGAGGAGGAAACCTGCCTCCACTATTACACATGAACCGAGCCCTACTACTCAGGGAAGCAGCTGCCAGTAACACAGCGGATGATCGCAACCCAGCACATTTTAAGCTCAGAAAGGAAAGTCCTTTCTTTTTTTCCAGGACTGGACTCCATAAAACACTACCTACTGGAACCTCTACCTAAAGATCAGCAGAATTTAAACACAAAGGTGTCAGGGCTATTGGGGGAGACTTCTGGGCTTCTCTAGTGTACCTTACCTGAGATCCATATCTCCTTCGACCCAGAAGGTGAAAATGTTAGAGATGGTTCCCCCAGGGCAGCACCCCATGACGAGAACGGCAATAGCTTGGACGGGCTTCAGAGAGAAACTGATGGCCAGGAGATAGGCTGTGAGAGGCATGAGGCCAAACTGGCAGAGGAGTCCCACAGCAATGCCCCAGGGTCTCCTGATGTGTGCCCCGAGCTTCTGGAACTCCACAGAGCATCCCAGGGAGAACATGAGCAGGCCCATCATCACGGCGGACACCACTGTGAAAACGAGTTCGAGGTTCCCATGTGCCTCCAGTCCCACCGGCAGCTCCTCCTCTGAACTGTTAGCAGCACAGGCTGAGCTGCTGGAACAGTTGGCTCTCATCTCTTCATCTCCTTAAGGCAGCATCACAAATGAACGTCTGCCGCGATGGCTGGGCAGGTCTCGGCCACGTTTTGTAATAATGCAACCAAGTCATGCATGGAGAATCATTCCAATGCTTATTGGCCAGCCAGGTGATTCAGCCTAATCTGATCAATGCATTCATGAATGGCATTATAAAAGTAATTATCATGGGCACGAAACATATAATAAACTGCAGTAAGTAAGGCTTTCCACTTCTGTTCTTACTCACCACTGAATATTCAAGTGAAATGAGACAAGCAAATTTATTGTCAAGTGGAGTGACTGGGCTGTGTCGTCAGCATCACATTGTGTTCCAGGAAAATGGGTTGAGTGCCAAGACGTAATTTGTCCAAATTCAATGGGGATTTCAAAGAACCAGGATGCAATGCTTTATGAGGAGGAAGGCTAACTGGAAAAAACAAAGGCGCTAAGCCAAAGCCACTCCCCCTCGCATTAGCAAAACATTTCTGTTGAAAATATTAAAGCAAAAGTTCAGTTAAGAAAATGTCAGGAGGGAGCAAGGATCGATCGTTTCAGGAGTGCTTCAGAATTCGTCTCAATTTTTCTTCTTTATTGATTCCTTTTTTTTTTTTTTAAGTACGCGCCAAACCCAACCTAGGGCTTGAACTCAGGACCCTGAGGTCAGGAGTTGCATGCTCTACTGACTGAGCCAGCCAGGCATCCCTCAGTTTGTCTTCTTTTTCTACTAGAATTTGTATCTGAAGCCAGTAATTAAACAACCTGTAAGAATAATATGGTATTAAGCACCTGAATTGTTTCATCAAACATGTGAAAACTCATTTCTGTACCCAAAATAATACAAGGAAGCTGTCACTTTCTTTTGGAGAACAGAGTCGGCTTTGGGATGCCACACCCTGGGTCTCGTGATGAGGTCTGGGAATTCTGGAAGAGAATGTAATAAAGAGCTTGTCTTGAAGGCTGGGGATAGTCTGAGGCCAGCCTCTGACCGCAATGGCCCAGGGGCCCTTCTCTTTGTCTTAACCACACAGACACACATTTCATTGGAAAACCAGACAAGGAAAATATGGTTCCATGAAACTAAACCTACAAAACAGCAGATGCCACACCCTTTCTCACAGAGAGCAGAAAGTTTATTTATGGGGTAATGGTTGGTGACAAGGTACACTTTATAAAATACCTCTACATGTCTTAAGAGGAATATTAGCTATGCATTGTTTATTTTGGGATTAGCAAATTATTTTCCATGACAAAATGCTCTGAGCATGTTTGCCAAATATAAATACAAATTAAGGAGCACCTGGGTGGCTCAGTTGGTTAAGCATCTGCCTTTGGCTCAGGTCATGATGCTGGGGTCCTGGGATCAAGTCCACATCAGGCTCCCCACTCAGCGGGGAGTCTGCTTCTCTCTCTGCCCCTCCTGCTTGTGCTCTCTGTCTCCCTCTCAAAATCTTGAAAAAATACAAATAAAATACAAATGCGAAATAAAATCTGACAATTTGAGGGATACCTAGGTGGCTCAGTTGGTTGACCTTCCAAACCTTGGTTTTGCCTCAGGTCATGATCTCAGGGTTGAGACTGAACTGGGTATTTCACACTCAGCGGGGAGTCTGCTTGAGTCTCTCCCTCTCCCTCTGCCCCTCCCCCACTAAAATAAAGAAATAAATCTTTAAGAAAAATCTGACTATTTGAAGAAAGTGGAGAGTATAAACTGGCTTAGGCAAAGACACTGTAAAAGCAGCTCTGAACGTAGAAACTCGCTGGAAGCCGTCAGAGGTCAGCATGAGGACCTACTGGTACCAACTCTTGATTCAAGCCCAAGAATAAGCCAGCGTTTACACCAAGCTTGGTAAGTCTGTCAGAAGACAACCCAGGAGGCGCCGGGGTGGCTTAGTAAGTTCAACATCTTCCTTCAGTTCAGGTCATGATCCCAGGATCCTGGGATCCAGTCCCGCTGCAGGCTCCCTACTTAGTGGGGAGCCTGCTTCTCTCTCTGCCTGCTGCTCCCCCTGCTTGTGTGCTCTCTTTTCTCTCTCTTTGATAGACAAACAAATGAATAAATAAAATCCTTAAAAAAAAAAATGAAGAAGAAGAAGACAACCCAGAACCACCTGTGCTGTATCAGTGAAAAGCTCAGCAGAGAAATGGACAGTTAGGAATGAGTTAGGTCTTTGGAAAGCTTTGTGCTTCCAGCTGAAGGGGGCAGAGATGTGGTAGAGCTGAGGAAGAATGGAGGAGGAAGACAGAACATTTTCTAAACACCTACTAGGTGACGGTATGCTGGGTCCTTCACACATACATGTCTGTGTCTAGTGCAGCAGAACTTTCTTTGGTTTTTATTTTAGTGAGAGAAGGTTGTCACATTATTTCTGTCTGGATAATGTCAAAAGGCCTTTGACAGACCCTCTTTGTTCCTGGAAGTCACTCAAAGGCCCTTCTTAGTTAACCAAATTTGAGTTTAATGAGACATTCATCATCAAGGACCTAATAGGAACTTTTGCTTGGTACTCAGCTCTGATAGCTGGGAAGAAAGGGGCTCCATTGCATAGTGGATGTTAGGAGCTTCCTGAAAGGGAAAGTGACTTTGGACCCTTACCCTTTGAAATAAAGTGCTATCAGAATTTCTCAAACGAGTTAGGATGGTTTCAACTGAGGTCCACTGTCGGGAAAAGATACTAAAGTCCAGTGACCCACCATGAAAGCAAGGGGTGTCTGGACAATTTCCTCTAGATCAAGTCACCCTGGCACAGACATCACAGGATGATACAGGGCACAGTGACTGAGTATGTGGATATAACCTAAAAAAAAGTAACCTTGAGAGGTCAAGCTTCAGCCCCGCCATGTTGTATGCAAAGATCTGGACTATAAGGGGCAAGGCAGCAGTGCACAACAGACCATCTGATTGGGTGGAAACAACTGATTGAAAAGGTCCCAACAAAGCAGCAGCAGCTGCAAACAGGGCCTACCAGTGGATGCCAGGTTTTTCCCAGTTTTTCCCCAACCTGGGAAGGAAACTCCCTTGAAAGAGTAAGCTCCTGGAGCTCGTGTAGTTTGTAGAAGAGATTTGAGGGGCACCTGGGTGACTCAGTTGGTTCACCATTAGACTTTTGATTTCAGCTCCAGGTCATGATCTCAGGGTCCTGGGATCATGCTCAGCACAAATTCTGCTTGGGATTCTCCCTCTCCATCTCCCTCAATCCCTCTCCCCACTCACAATCTCTCTGTCTCTCTAAAATAAATAAATAAATCTTTAAAAAAAAATTGTAAAGGAGATTTTCAATAGGGGATCCTAAATGTAATTGGCATGTAGGGATTCAAGTGATTAAAAATTTTTAAAAGGAATGTCCAAATTTATACCCTAAGTTAGTGAAGCAGTTCATGAGATCCCATTCAATCTTCACATCCATTCTAAGAGGTAACTACTACCATTCCTGCTTCCCAGATAAGGAAACAAAGGCCTACTAGGGTCCTATGATTTGTCCAGGGTTATTAGACAAGTCAGTTAACATTAGGATTAAAATCCTAGGCTAATTCTCAGCCTATCGTCATTTCCCTTGAACACATCGATGGGAAGCAATGAAAGCAGTCAATAACAGAATCATTCTGAGAAAACTATCAGTTAAACATAGCTGACGTATAAAATACCACAATTTGGAATAAACATGGAAAAACAGACCATCTAATCCTTAATTTCTCAATTTATCTCACGTACTCACAAGCTTAAAATGCACCTGAATCTGTGCCACATATATACACTTTAGTTTTGAGATCCAGCTACACAAATCACAGGAAAAATCTCCTGTATTTCTATTCTCTGCAAATAGAATTAAAGGTGAAAGGTACTCTTCAAGAAAACCAACTGAAAAGCCAGGCTCAGCGCGCCTGGGTGGCTCAGTGGGTTAAAGCCTCTGCCTTCGGTTCAGGTCATGATCCCAGGGTCCTGGGATCAAGCCCCACATCGGGCTCTCCGCTCAGTGGGAGCCTGCTTCCCCCTCTCTCTCTGCCTGCCTCTCTGCCTGCTTGTGATCTCTGTCTGTCAAAGAAAGAAAGAAAGAAAGAAAGAAAGAAAGAAAGAAAGAAAAGCCAGACTCTTCTGTCTAGGAATATAAAGGTTGAAGGGAATGTGCCAAAATGAAAGGTAGTTCAGCATGGTTAAGGAATTGTTCAGCAAACTGTGAAAATTAGTATAAGGGGAAACATCTAGATGCTTGAAGGACATAAAGAATCCTATAGGTTCCAGGGTGCCTGGCTGGCTCAGTTTGTAGAGCATGTAACTCTTGATCTTAGGGTCTTGAGTTCAAGCCCCATGTTGCGCTAGAGATTACTTTAAGAAAAAAAAAGGGGGAGGTGCCTGGGTGTCTCAGTGGGTTACGGCTCTGCCTTCGGCTCAGGTCGTGATCTCAGGTTCTTGGGATATAGCCCCAAATCGGGCTCTCTGCTCCGTGAGGAGCCTGCTTCCTCCTCTCTCTCTACCTGCCTCTCTGCCTACTTGTGATCTCTGTCTGTCACATAAATAAATAAAATCTTTAAAAAGGGGTGGGGGGCGCACCTGGGTGGCTCAGTCTGTTAAGCCTCTGCCTTCAGCTCAAGTCATGATCCCAGGATTCTGGGATCAAGCCCCACATCAGGCTCTCTGCTCAGAAGGGAGCCTGCTTCCCCGTCTCTCTCTCTGCCTGACTCTCTGCCTACTTGTGATCTCTCTTTCTGTCAAATAAATAAATAAAATATTAAAAAAAAAAGATCCTATAGGTTCCAAGAGCTTAGGTAAACTCGTGAGATAGATCCAAAACAAAAGAAAACTATGTATTTAATCCAAACTAATTACTTATTATTAATTTAATCCAAATTAATTATTTATCCAACCCAAAATCAAAGGAAATTGGCAGTAAGACAATAGACTGTTACATGACATAAGGTAAAAAACCTAATTCTATTTTTTTTTAAAGCCAAACCTCAAAAATAAAAATGCTATCACCTTGCAGGAAAAAAAAAACAGCCCAGTACTTGAACAGAAAATTCACAAAACAGCAGTTAACAATCATAGGGGGACAAAAACATAGAAATCAACATAAGTAATAATTTTTAAGTATATTAAAATAATATAATACATGTTGCCTATCACTAAGAAAACAATTTAAAGATGAATGTTCCTTGTTGATAAAAGTTGAGTGAAAGTATATTCTCATATACTGTAGGTAGGATTGAAAATTCATGTAAACTTTCAGAGAAAAGTCTGGCACTATGTCACAGAGCCTTTGTCACTGTAAGTCTAAAACCCTGTCTTCATAAATAACCTTCAATACTGGCAGAAATTTATTGGGGCAAATGATTTCATTTGGGGCAAATGATTCCATAATAGCATTGTTTGTTGATTTGTTTTAAGATGATTGATTGATTGATTGATTGATTGATTTGACAGACAGAGCACAAGCAAGGGGAGCAGGGGAGGGAGAAGCGGACTCCCTGCTGAGCAGGAAGGCTGATGTGTGGCTCAATCCCAGGACCCTGGGATCATGACATGAGTCCAAGGCTGACGCTTAACAGACTGAGCCACCCAGGTGCCCCAGCATTGTTATTTATAAATACATTCTTATTTATATTACCATTGCTATTTATAGATCAAGAAAACTGGGAATTTAAATTCCCAAAGTGAGGGGTGCCTGGGTGGCTCACTGGTTAAATTCCCAAAGTGAGACTAATTTAAGTAAACTATGATACAATGAGATTCTGTGGAGCTATTTAAAATGTAAATATTTTGACAATGAGAAATGTTTTTATTAGAAGGTAAAGCAAAAAAAAAAAAAAAAGATATAGATATAGATAGGTACAGATAGAATACTCCCAGCCATGTTAAAATAGTAAGCACATAGGGGTACCTGGCTGGCTCAGTCAGAAGAGCATCGGACTTCTGATCTTGGGGTTGTGAGTTCGAGTCTCACATTGGATGTAGAGAATACTTAATAAACAAAAACTTAAAATAATAAATAATAATAACATAAAGAGACCAAATTCAACTGCAAAAATTCAGTGATTGCTTCTGTATGTAGGATTATGGATGAATTTTTTTTCGTTATACTTTCGGTACTATGTCATACCTTTGAAATTGCCACAAAAATTACTGTTTTATAATTAAGGAAAAAGGAACAGAGACAGACGAAGTTGTGGTTATTTCAAGCAGCTCCTAAAACGTGATAAGAGCCTGATGACTCTAAGGTGCCAGACTGCTGAGATGACTCAATCACTGTCTTTGTTCTTGGGTTTTTATAAGGGAGACTCACAAATACCAAAGCTTCCAGGTAAGAGATACCTGCAGAAAATGGAATGTAAGGGCGTGAGAAGAACTGACGGGCCAAGACAAGACACAGAAAAGCGAGCTGACAAAGTGTTTACCCTGAAACAGCACCCCTCCACCTTCAGAATAAAATAACCAGAAGGGAAAATGAAGCACCTGGAATCAACTGGAAAGACGTGTTTACCTGCACAGGTGGCATGCTAGTTATTATAGTATTTGTGTCCTTTTCCCAACAACCTTTTCTGGCCTCAGCTCGTCAGATCAGATGTTATTAAGATTATAACCAGAAGGGGCATCTGGGTGGCTCATTGAGTTAAAAGCCTCTGCCTTCAGCTCAGGTCATGATCCCAGAGTCCTGGGATCGAGCCCCCCGTCAGGCTCTCTGATCAGCGGGGAGCCTGCTTCCCCCTCTCTCTCTGCCTGCCTCTCTGCCTACTTGTGATCTCTATCAAATAAATAAATAAAATCTTAAAAAAAAAAAAAGATTATAACCATAAAAAAAGAGAGAGGGAGAGAGATTATAACCATAAATTTTCATGGACTGTTGGGGCAACTGGGTGGCTCAATCGGCTAAGCATCCAACTCTTGGTTTCGGCTCAGGTCATGATTTGGGGTCCTGGGATCAAGATCCACCCAGGCTCTGCGCTTGGCGTAGAGTCTGCTTCAGACTCTCTCTCACTCCACCTCTGCTGCTCCCCCGCTTGTGCTCTTGCTCTTGCTCTCTCTCAAATAAATAAAATCTTTAAAAAAAAAAATTGGGGGGGAGGTGCCTGGGTGGCTCAGGCATTAAGTGTCTGCCTTTAGCTCAGATCATGATTGCAGGGTCCTGGGATCCAGCCCTGATAGGTGAGAAACCTGCTTCTCCCTCTCCCACTCCCTCTGCTTGTGTTCCCTCTCTTACTATCTCTCTTTCTCTGTCAAAAAAAGAAATAAAATCTTTAAAAAAGAAAAATAAAATTTTTTTCAGAGTGTCTGACCCCTAGAATTATAAGAAAATCTTGAATGGATAAGATTAATGGGATTTGTCAGCCATTGGAGAAATAACTGATTCTGATTTTCTGTGATGATAACAGTAAAACCAACTAGCATGTATTGAGTCTTTCCTATGTACCAGGTCCTGTGATAGGTCTCTATATGTGCAGGGTGGTAGAACACGCCACCCCAAAATATGCCACTTTCACATAAGGATTATTTTGAGCAGAAGACAATTGAGGAGGAGATACAAGCACAGCTCCCTGCCCTCCCTCTATATGCCTGAAAATAGGACATAAATGTGTAAAGGTGTCTCTCTTTCCCTCTCTACCAGGAAGGACAGAAGCTAACCCCAAAAGATCCCTCTAGACCCTACTAGCCCAGAGAAATCTATCCCAGAGGAATCTACAGAAAAAAATCTTGCTAAAACTAGGCCTTATCTACAGTTAGTTTGCCCATATATTTGTCTTCCCACAATTTGCCACCCCTACAGGCTCAAACTCCTTTTTCTTTGTCTTGTCGCTTCTTTCTCATTCTTTTAAGATGCCATATAAGCCCAAATTCTAACACCTCTTTAAGTTACTCATCTCTGAGTGTGCCCATGTGTATTTGCAACGGACATGTTAATAAACTTCCTTTCCCTCATTAACCTTTTTGTCTAGTTTACAGGGCCCCAGCTGGAGAGTCCAAGATGGGGAAGAAAAAAAAAATATCTCAGTTAATCCTCCCAACAATCTTATCACTCAGGTACCATTATTACCCTCATTTACTCAGGAATGGGGAGAAACTTATAGAAGTTAAACAACCTTCCAGAGGCTAAGTTAGGAAATGATAAAGCGAGATCACAGGAGTCAAATCTGGGGTCTATACCATACACGAAAAATAGATGAAATCATGAGAGTTTACAAGTTCCACTCATATAAAATATTATTCCTGCCACTCAAACTATATGTCACATCCTGGTCATTCTTCTTCACCTTCCTAAACCCTTAACTCACGTGCCTTTTCAGATGAGGCAGCAGGTGCACAGAAAAGGTGTTGACTGACATTGTGAAAGAACTAGAGCCAAAGAGAGGAACGTCCTAATTCCCACGGCTGAGCAACTCTTATTTTGAAGTAGCTACCTGAGTCAAACACGCAGGATCCTAAATTCAAGGAATACGACCTAGCATTCGCTGTAGGTTGTAAGCTATTTCATAGCAGCCTCCCTAAAAGAATATGTAAGCAAAATAGATCCTTGACCACATGCCTCAACTACCCCCAGGAAGAAGGGTAGGAGCAGAGAAAGCAAGATACTTTTCAATAATGCTGAAAAGGGTTCTTTATATGCTTTTTATACTTTTATATGCTTTCAACAGAGGTTAAGCCCTCAAGCCTTGGCTTGAAAAGGATCAGAAGTGTTTTTTCTCCACCCTCCATTGCTAAGCCAGAGGCCATGCACCTAGTACTCAAGCCAAAATCAATCAAAATAAAGGCTGCTGCTGAGCTCAAGCGTCTGCATTTTACAGGAAAACCAGGCCTCAATGGCAAGCATCTGGTCTGAGCTTCCAGCTTTTTGATCTGACATTTTCTAGCTACTGTGCCTGGAACAGTCAAAGTACTCAATAAATATTAGCTATTGTGTTGGTTATTATTATCAATAGCATCTGCTGCAACTCACCCAGAAAAATAACAATGTCAGTATCAAAAAATAAATAAATTCTCCTTTGCTCCTGCTTCCAATTTTCTGATTTTTCAAAACCTTTTGTTACAGCTTAGAAAATTTCTTTCAAATACTAAGAGAGCCATAAGGGATAAAAGATATATATACACTTGTCATGTGATTGCATGATAAAGTAAAACCAAAATTAGGAAATTTACCTCCTCTCAAATTGAAGGAAATCATGCTAGCTATTTCCACGGCTCGTGTGAAGCAATTTCACTGTTGTTAAACTGCCCTGCTAGCTTTCTGATGGTCAGCTTCCTGGGAACACTTCAGCTCTGATACGACAGAGCTTCTGGGGAAGGAGGCAGTGCAGGGAAGGCAGCCCAGTATACAGTTGTGTGTTGGGTTCACGTTGTGCTCCTCTTACCTGTTCTACATAGCAGGAGACTAAATAGTCCTCTAGTGAGCAATCTCTGAAACCATGAAAGAGGAAGTCTGCTTCTAGAACTAGGAAGGACTTGCTGTGACAGAAAGGTAATTCCACGTAAGAAAAACATGTCACCTGCAACTGCAGCCCAGGGAGGTGACGACACCCACATTTCAATGCTGTGAAAGTTGCAAGGTGCAGAACAAGTCCGTAGAGTGAAAACAGATAATTCACGGAGAAGGAAAGGGACTGAAACTGAAAGGAGATATGAATGGAAGGCAGAAGCCTACTAGAAAATTTGAAAACAGAGCCTGAGACTCCAGATACGCTGGCAACATTGCCTTCCCTAGGGACCAATTAAGACTACTATTTGATGCCCATAATTCCAAATAAAGTAAGCCAAGATTCCTAGGTTCTTCTCATATGTTATATCAGTTCTGAGGTACAATGAAAACATCCATAAACTTCCCTATCAATGCCCCTATTGTCTGATTCCTTCCCCTTTGTCTCCCAAATGAAGCGAAAGAAAACTATAATTGAATTTCACCTTGAGGTCCCTGATGGTGGATTGATGACTCAGTGAAGTTGGAATAGTTTCAGCAACCCCTTGGCCATGTGCCCCCAAATACCGAAGAAAGAACACCAGGTCTGTGGCCCATGATCTCCTCAAAGACTAAAGGGCCAAACCTTTTCTTTATAAGTATCCATCCTGTCTTCTCTCCATTATGGTGTATCAATTGTGTTAGGGTTAATGGAGTATTATTTAGCCATCGGTTGCAAGATCCAGACTCAAGACCACTGAAATTCTGGATGCAGAGTTGTTGTATAACTCGATACAATTTTGAGAATTTTATAATTTGAGGTTTTATAATATGGAAAGAAGAGTATGATTGAATGTAAGTAGCCAAAAGAGAACTGGAGACATCTAGCTCATGCTAATTGCTGTCCAGCATTCCTCCTCTTCTTGTCATGGGCTGCATTTCTTTTGGGGAAATACCCCCACCTCAGGATTCTCAGCCCTGCAGTTTGACCCAAACTTCTGTTTCAGCAATGTGTCCTGAGTAGCTTAAGCCAATCAGCTAAATCAGGGTCTCGCAGCCTTGACACCATTGACACCTGGGGCTGGAAATCTCTTTGTTGTCAGGGGATGTCCTGTGTGTTGTAGGATAGCTGGTGGCATCCCTGGACTTCACCCATTAGATGCCCTTATGATACCCTATAGTTAAGTTAGCCAAAAACATTTACAGACATCGCCAAATGTCCTGACGGGGGAGGAAGGCAAAAATCACCCTTCATGGAAAACCATTGAGCTAAACTCAACCCTCACTCCAAATTCTAGTAAAGGACCTACTTGCCCCATACCAGCCATATTTTCCAATATTCACTTTCTCAACAAGCTATAGACATTGGGCCAAAGATGGACCAAGCATAGTCTTCTTTTTTTTTTTTTTTTAGATTTTATTCATTTATTTGACAGAGAGAGTTATCAAGAGAGGAAACACAAGGAGGAGAGGGAGAGGGAGAAGCAGACTCCCTGCTGAGCAGGGAGCCTGATACAGGGCTCGATCCCAGGACCCTGGGATCATGACGCGAGCTGAAGGCAGATGCTTAACAACTCAGCTACCCAGGCGCCCCAAGCATAGTCTTCTGAAAAAGGTTAGACTTAGAATTCACGTGGATCTAGAATTCCATCTCACCATAGGGAGGTTACAAATCCTTCATCTAACCCCTGATTCCTTCAAAACTAAATGAGGGATCTGGAAATGGACAAGACTAAACATGTACCTGGCATACAACCCAGCCATTCCTCTCCTTGAGATGCTCCATTCAAAATAAACGAAAGGACGTGCCCATACAACGCTCACGGCAGCTGTATTTCTAAGCGTTCAGAACTAGAAACCGATCAACAAGGTTATGGATAAACAAAGGGTAAGATATCCATGCAATGGAAAACCACTCAGCAATGAAAAGGAACACATGTACGACAACATGGATGACTCTCAAATATGCTGAGTAAAAGAAGCCGGATCCCAAAAAAGTACATATTGTATGATTCCATGTATCTAAAATCCTCAAAAACACAAATTAACCTATAGTGCCAGAACGCAGCTACATCAGTGATTGCTTGGGATGGGAGTGGGGGCATGCAGGGTGGGGGCTGAGGAAAGAAGAGCAGTGAAAAGGGATGGATTACAAGGGCACAAGAAGATTCTTGAGGGGATGACTATGTTCATTACCTTGATCGTGATAATGATCCCACAGGTGTCAAAACTCATTACCTTGTAATTCAAATATGTACAGTTTATGGTATATCCAATCATACCCAATAAAAAAATGTGTGTCAAAGCATATATAGGAAGGGGCTCCTGGCTGGCTCATTCAGCAGAGCATGCGACTCTTGATCTCTGGGTTGTGAGCTCAAACCCCACATTGGGTGTAGAGATTACCTTTTTTTTTTTTTAATTTGAGAGAGAGAAAGAGACAACACGAGCAGAGGAGAGGAGCAGGGGGAGAGGGAGAAGTAGTCTCCCGCTGAGCAGGGAGCCCTAAATAGGGCTCGATCCCAAGACCCTGGGATCATGAACTGAGCCCAAGATAGATGTTTAACTGCCTGAGCCACCCAGGTGCTCCTAGAGACTACTTTAAAAAAAAAAAAAAAAAAAAAAAAAAGGATATATAGGGAGGAAACAGCAGAAGTCGAATCATCTGATCACTCTCTCCAAAAGTGACACCTTTTCATGCTCACTTCGGCAGCACATATACAAAAGTGACACCTTTTCAACAATTTTTAAGGTAATATGCTCATTCATTAAAGAAATATCAATAGAATGGCTACTGTGGGTATATACTATTGTAGACAACAGAAACACCATGGAGAAATAACAAACAAGTAAGCAAATAAATAACTGCAGATAATTGCTGTAAAGGAATTAAAAAAGCGTGCTATCACAGAAAGTGACTGAGTAAAAGGAAAGTCCAATTTATCAGGGTTGGGGGGTTGTGGGGGGTGGTCATAGTAAGCCTCCTTCCAGAGATGTCCTTTGAATGGGCCCTAAATAGTTAGGAAACATCTCTGTGACAGTCTGAGGGAAGACAACCTTGGGGAAACTAAACAGCAAGTACAAATGTTCCAAGGCAGAAACAAGTCTGATATGTCAGATGCAGGATTATGTTAATGTTTTGCACCCAGTAGGACTGAGAGATGAGTGGGAACAGGTCCAAAAGGAAAACAAGTATCAAATAACAAACTTAGGGCCTTGTAGGCCACAGGAAAGGGTATTACTCGGGGGAGAGAGGTGATCTTTTTGGCAAAGATATGAATGCTACTTTTTGAAGTTTTGTTTGTTTTTTAAGTAATCTCTGCATCCATGGTGGGGCTCAAAAGTCATGATCCTGAGATCAAGAGTCCATGTTCTTCCGACAGGGTCAGCCAGGGGCCTCTGCACGAGTGCCCTTAAAAAATCACTATGGCGGGACGCCTGGGTGGCTCAGTGGGTTAAAGCCTCTGCCTTCGGCTCAGGTCATGATCTCAGGGTCCTGGGATCGAGTCCCACATCGGGTTCTCTGCTCAGCAGGGAGCCTGCTTCCCTCTCTCTCTCTGCCTGCCTCTCCATCTACTTGTGATTTCTCTCTGTCAAATAAATAAATAAAATCTTTAAAAAAAAAAAAAAAAAAAAAAAAAAAAAAATCACTATGGCTGCTAAGGGAAGACAAAAGAAAGCCAAAGACGAATGCAAGAAAATCAGTTATGGGCCTTTTTCTGTGTTCCAAACAAGAGATGGTGGAGGGCTGGATAAGTGTGACAGAGGCGGAGAAAGAATGGATACATGTGGGAAATTTTCTGAAGACAGACCCAACAAGAGTTGCAGATGGATTGAACTGGGAGGAAAGAGGAAGGGACACTAGGTTTTTGGTCTACATAATAGAATAGAAACTGTACCGTTTACTAAAATGAAAAGACAATAACCATTCTTAAGACCACAATAAAAAGAGGCTGAAGAAACCAAGGGAAAGCAAGAGCCCAATAATTTATCTGAGATGACACAGCTATTAAGTGGTGGGACCAGTATTCAGTCCTGGGTGGTCCATGCCCTACACCTAAAGCTCTAAATCTGTTCTACACTGGATATAAATATAGTACTTAAAGGAAGTGAACAAAGGGAGAGTTCTTTTTTTCCCCTTTATGCTTGCTGCCCTGTCAGCCATTGGTGAAAGTTCCGCCCCATCAAGACCCTGGCCCAGCCCCGTCCACAAACTTTCCCCCTCTGATGTTAGAACTCTGCTCTGCTTTGTAATTGTCCTTTCTTTCTTGCAGGGTCATTGTGAGGACTACAGGATATAAATAGAGCAACTGAAAGAGTTTCTACATCTAAGATTTTATTATATGGGTTTTTTCTTTTCTCCTTTCCCTTCTCTCTCCCCCTCTTCTGACCCCATGTTTTCATTGATGACAATTTTTATCAACTGAAAAAAATGAAGATTCTTTCCAAAAATTTCAGCTATTTATTGTTAAATGTCTATACTATAATATTTTTCATTAAAAATAAAATACAGCATGCAATTCACCGAGGGTTTCAGTATCTAAGCTATTTTCCCTTACAGGTATGTGTCTTCTACATGCCAACCAAAGTTTCAGAATGTTCACTACCACTCCTTGTTTATTCTTCGCACTCCTCCTGATGAGCCCAAAGATACCCATGGTTTCACCTTTCTTCCCCTTACCCACTCCTCTCTGTAAAACCCACCACTCATGTCTACCAAGAACTTCCAATACCAACTTACCTAAAATTAACATAGCTCTTACACTTCCAAGACAATTCTTCCCTTCTTGAACCCATAGTCTGGAATTCGCCCTAAATTCCTCTCCTTCATTCACCCACATCCCCTCATGCAACCACATCCAATCAATGGCACCATCTTGTGGTTTCTACTTCTTCCATGACCCCTGAGTCAGGCCTATATTAGCCAAGCCACCTCTTTTCCTTAAGTTACACATGGTCACACCTGGATTACTGGGAGAGCTCTTCATGTGAAAGACAGAAATAAAAATTAACAGAAAAACAGTGTTGAGGAAACACATACAATTCAGGGAGAATAATTCTCTAACATCTCTCTAAATAACCATTTTCTTAAAATTAGGTCTTTGCATTTTCATGTCATCTGCATATATTTGTGTGTGTTTCACATGCTCCAAGGACATCCCAGAGAGACAACACAAAATTAACCAAAAGCAAAAGGACGATGTTGGGGGAAAACACAAGCAGAAAGTAAGTTCTCCTTGCCACTTTAAAAGTACCACATGAGAGGGGTCCCTGAGTGACTCGGTCAGATGAGTCTCCAACTCTTGATTTAGCTCAGGTCTTGATCTCAGAGTTGTGAGTTCAAGCTGCACACTGGGCTCCATACTGGGCATGGAGCCTAGATAGATAGATAGATGGATAAAAATAAAGTATGGCATAAGAATAGTAATTGATGTGTAACTGAACATTGGAAACTAAAGAGTTACTGAAATGAAACCTAAAATTTTCTTAACCAAATAAAATTTTTTAGTCTACCATAGAAGAATTTTTCTCTGGATGCCTGGCTGGCTCTGTCATTGGAACCTATGACTCTTGATCTCATGGTTGTGAGTTCAAGCCCCATGTTGGATATGAAGATTACTGAAAAATAAAATCTTTAAAAAAAAAAAAAACAATTTTTCTCTCTCCTTTTGGTGTCTCAAAGATGCAAATTCAAAATAATATCTCTGACAAGGAATTTCCTCCTCCCTTGGTGCAATTTTACAAAAATCACAATGACTAATCCCATAAACGACTTAATTCCAGCTACTTTTTCATCTACTTACAGTGTTGTCACGTGTGGTACAAAGGAAGAAGTAAGTGGCAGGAACACAGAAGATCCATCAGAGCTGTCCACCAAACCCCAGGAGCTGGCTCGTCCACCAGTGGACACTTGTAGGTCTGCACCCAACTTCACACAGCAAAAAGCTGGAGACCTTCATTGCCTTTGGATGTGGAAAGCACTGAGTACAGGTTCAATTATGAGATGATATCACTTAGGTGGAAGAGGTCTTCTCAAACCAATTTGCGTTTCCCTTAGGGAAAGCTGAATTTCCTCAGCTACATCCTCCTGACATTTCAGGCGATTCAAGCGCTTCATTTCATACTCCCTTTCAAGTTTCATAGCTGGAAAATAAAATATATGGAGCAATCCAATGGACCTTTTTCACCAGACATAATATTGTTAAAAATGAACATTGAATCACATGTCAAAATTCACATTCTTTGATGCTAAACAAGAAGGGCTACATAGATGAGGGGTATGGTGTGAATGAGTATATTTAAACATTTCTCTGATAATAAGCAAAATAACACAGATAAAATTTGCTATTTGCTAAAGTAGCTTTTACAGAACTTACATTCTGCAGAAGGGAGTAGAGTATTCTTAATGGTTTTAGTTTTTTTGAGGTGTAAAGGACTACCAAATGAAATTTCTCCCAAGAATGGCAACTTGATGTTGGCTAGGTTCGTGTACCAGGTCTCTGTAAGCCGTGCAAGTTCCCAAGGTTCCTGTCTGGAGCAAAAATTCATTAATTCATTCAAAAGTATTTACTGAGCATCTATTGTGGGATATACAGAAGACATCTTAATTCTCAGTTCTATTTTCCACTAGACAGTTTCGCTTAAGGGGAGATTTCAGGATTTTCCAGAGTTGCAAATTTAGCCAGGATAAACGGCCTTATGTTAAATGTATAATGTAGGGGCACCTGGATGGCTCAGTGGATTTCAGCTGAGGTCATGATACCAGGGTCCTGGAATGGAGCCCTGCATCATGCTCTCTGCATGGCGGGGAGCCTGCTTCCCGCTCTCTCTCTGCCTGCCTCTCTGCCTACTTGTGATCTCTATCTCTGTCAAATAAATAAAATCTTTTAAAAAATAAATGTACAATGTTATACACACACACACACATACATACATATATTCTAACGTAGAGATATAATGAAAAATTACGAATTTTAATGGCAGGAAGTTTTGTTCAAAAATAGCCTCCCTACAGTCAATCCAACCTTTCCATCTTTTTTAAGAGGATGTGATTAAGAACTGTATGCTCTGGGATGCCTGTGTGGCTTAGTCGGTTAATCATCTGCCTTGGGATCCGGTCATGATTTCAGCGTCTTGGAATTGAGTCCCATATCAGGCTCCTTGCTCAGTGGAGAGCCTGCTATTCCTTCTGCCTGCCTCTCCCCTTGCTTGTGCTCTTTCTCTCTCTCTGACAGATGAATAAATAAAATCTTAAGTTAAAAAAAAAAAAAAAGAACTGTATGCTCCACGTCTTTTATGGCTGATCACAATTAGGGTCATATTAGGGAAGGGAAAGGGGGAATGATCAAGCATTGAGCAGGATGCTTGACATACACAAAGGCTTTGAGTGTGTGATCTTATTTCAATCTTTATAACCACCATGCAGGTAGACAAAGAAACAGAGACTCAGAAGTCAGTTAAGAACCAGAGCTGGTACTTAGCCTAGGAGTAGTTATTTAGAAGCACTAGTACCAAGAGAATCCTCAGAAAATTGGAGAAGGGGAGGAAATCCCAAACTATAATACTAAAAATAATCACCATGAACTTCAAATGAATTGTTTTATATGTTCTAGTTTGGAAATTTAAAATATCAACTACATGTTTCTCATCTCATAGAGTCTATATGAGTTCATATGCACTAGGAAAGGTAGAAGACCTGCTTTGGTACAAATCAGGGAGATGAGAGTGTTCTGTACATGGGTCTACTTGTTTTCCTCCTCCAACTTCCTTGCCACTTCATCATCTAACTTTAAGGAGGGACTTGAAGTCTACAATTCTTATAAATGCTTTGTGTCACAAGGACACAAAGATGTATTTATAAGAATGTTCACTGAAGCATTCTTTGTCCAAAAAAATCTCACAAAATAGCCTTAATGTCTATCAGGAAGAGCCTAGTTAAACACACTGTGTTACATACACAGAATGAAAGAATGAGGTATATCCTTATATGTTGATTTTGAAAGATGAGGAAAAAAACACCTAATTTTTATCTAGCATTTACTGTATGCTGGGCATTATTTTAATCAGTTTGCATATATGGACACTTTTAATTGCCACAGCAACCCTGTGAGGTAGGCAGGTGCTATTATTATGCTCATTTGAAGGATTAGGAAACAGGAGTAGAACAACTTGCTCAAGATCACAAGGCTGTTGTGCTCATGAGTTTATGATTTGAACCCAGAAAGTCAGACTCTAGAATCTGAGGTCTTACCCATTAGGCTACGCAAGATATGGTGGGAGAAGAAGCAAAGTTCATAGCTCCCCCCTGCTTGTACTCGATCGTTCTCCCGGTCACTCTCTCTCAAGTAAATAATTTGAAAAAAAAAAAAAAATCCTAAGGTGTGGGGGGGTATACCTGACTCGAAGACATTTTTAGGTAGATTTACACTCTCTATAGAGGAATTTTAACGTAGCTGACAGTAGTAGATATTGCTTCGGAGTAAGAACACAGACTTCCATCCCTGTCACTTGTTTACTTCATGACTGTGTGATTTTGATCAACCCACTTCTCCGAACCTCAGTTTGTATTGCTTTGTTGTAAAGACCAAGTAAGATGATTTATACATTCTTATTAAAAGCATTTCCAAAAAATAAAAAAAGCATTTCCCATTAGGAACACCTGGGTGGCTCAGTGGGTTAAGCCTCTGCCTTGGCTCAGGTCATGATCCCAGGGTCCTGGGATGGAGCCCCACATCCGGCTCTCTGCTCAGCAGGGGGCCTGCTCCCCCCCCCCCACACACACACACCCCGCCTGCCTCTGTGCCTACTTGTGATCTCTGTCAAATAAGTAAAAATCTTAAAAAAAAAAAAAAAAAGGCATCTCCCTTTAAAAAAAAAAAATCACTATTTCGATAACTGAAAACGCCCAGCCCAGTATCTCATGGGGAACATAAGGCTTCCGGTACTTTTATTTTACCGGGGACACTCCCCACTCCCAGTCAATGCTCACAGTGAGGAAAATACTTACACGTTATAACAACTGCCCCGCAATATGGTTTTCACTGTGTTCTTTCTTGGCAAGCCGTAAGCCATGGTGAATCACCACGGTCCAACTTCCCAACATAGGTGCCTGATGGAATGACTGGCATACTCTGTTCGCTTTACCTGTAATGTTTGCAACTCACAGAATTAATGGCTTTCACTTTAATACCCACACAATAAAAAGATTTAGAAAGAGCATTTCTGGATGTCAGAACATCCCTAACAAATATTCCTTGAAGCTGAACCCCTAAGATACCACCGTGTTCTCTTCCATTTTCCATGAACTCATTTGATCCTTTCTTACCCAGGACGGAGGAAAAGCCAAGTTAACAGCATCGGCATTCCGTCACTGCCCCACCTGCCAAACTGGCTCCAACACCGCACCCAAACGTGTCTGACTGGGGCAACGCTAAGCGACGAAAGGCTCTGCGGACACGGGAACTTCCCGTTCCCCGCCCGAGCCCTTTAAAGCAATGCCGACCTTCCCGGGTTTTCCCTTCTTCCGAAATCTCAGCTCACGCGGAAGCGGCCCACTGTACGAACCCCTTCCACCCTCCTCGCACGCACCCTTTGGAGCGACGAGCCTTCCCGCCGCCCCGGGGCGCAGTTCGGAGCGAGACCGGGCTCCAGGAAGCGGGTGGAGCCTCGGCCGCCTGCAGGGCCCGAGGCGCAGGGCGGAGGGCGGAGGGGCAGGCCCTCCCAGCGCCCCGTCCCACGCCGGCGCCCCGCCCCTCCTCCCAACCCCACCCGGCGCGCGGCCGGCACGCCCAGTCAGCCGGGGCCTCGAGGGCGGGTCTCTGGGATCCCGGGAGGGGGAGCGGGCGCCCGCGCCTGATTATCCGCTCTCGCTGGTCTCGGAGCGCGCGCCCGATTAGGCGCCCATGGCCGCGCACAGCTGCGGGCCCGCGCCGCGGGCACACGCCTCCGTCCCGCTCGCTCCCGAGTTGCGGGCCGCGCCCAGGAGCGGGGTGGCTCGCGTCACGCGGAGGCCTCAATAAAGGGCTTTGTGGTGCCAGTCCCGCCCGCCGGGGGCTGGGGAGCCAAGCCCGGGACGGAGTCCCGCGGGGGCCCTCGGGTTAAGCGGCCAAGGCTCGCACACCCTTGACGGAACGAAACTTGGGAGCGAAAGAGATGTAAGCTAGGCCTTTCTCGGAAAATGACACTTTTAAATGTCACGGAGTTGTATTGAAGCGACCCGGGGAATTAGTTGTGGGGACCATTTGGGGGTCCCGCTTACAGAAGTGTGCTCAGGGCTGACGTGTTCCGCGTGAGCGAGCCGGTATGGTCAATGTTCGCTGTCCCTGGTGCGTCAAGGCGGCTAGAAACGCGAGAAAGCCCCAAGGCTACCTGCGATAAATTACGTGTTGTCGCGGTCAGGACAGGACAGATTAGAAAAGGTCGACTCATGGACCAGTTTCTGAAGTCATTACACCGAGGTGATTCAGGATGAATCTGTATTTTAATACGTCCGATGGTCACCACTTAAACTTCCAATGCAGATAGCCTGCCTCCTTCCTCCTTTAGGGCTTGGGAGTTGGAACGG
Organism: Mustela putorius furo; assembly: GCF_011764305.1. Lineage (NCBI taxonomy): Eukaryota > Metazoa > Chordata > Mammalia > Carnivora > Mustelidae > Mustela > Mustela putorius. The sequence continues at coordinate 4,344,434 of NW_025421367.1, read as the reverse complement.
AATTGGCACTCTAGTTCTGCCACTCGCTAACTTTAAGGTCTCGCCCGTGTAAATTCTCTAATCCTCAATTTCTCCATCCGTAAAACAAGTGTCATACTCTGTATCTTGCAGGGTCCTTGTGAGGAATAAAGATCATGTCTGTCATTTCTCTGCCAACATGGTAAGTGACTAATTGTCTCATTGTGTGCCTGCTAACAACTTTATGAGATAGGCAAGGATACTTACTATTCCAATTATGGAAGGGAGGAATGAACTCGAGTTAAGGGACTGCCTGAGGTGGCAGAGCTCATGAGTCGCAGGGCCAGCTTTTGAAGCTAAACACGGTACCATTTCCACCCTGACAAGATGCCTCTGATACTAGCTCCTGTCCAATTAGGATAGGCTGGTAGGTTTGAACCCCCTTTTTTTAAAATTTTTTTTCTTAATTTATTTGACAGAGAGAGATCACAAGTAGGCAGAGAGGCAAGCAATGTGAGAGGGGGAAGCAGGCTTGCCCCCGAGCAGAGAGTCCGATGTGGGGCTTCATCCCAGGACCCTGGGATCATGACCCAAGCCGAAGGCAGAGGCTTTAACCCACTGAGCCACCCAGGCGCCCGGGCTTGAACCCCCTTTGAAGGTGCTTTTTGCTTCCCCAAAACTAGAAGGTGAGGACTCCTTCACTCTTTAACATTTCTGTTCTAATACCATTGAAAAAGGAGCCTCAAGGAGTGAGAGTGGATGTTAGCTTTTAACACAAGAAATGTTGAACCCCATCGATGGGCTGTAACATCAATGTGGTAGATCTTGAACTCAATTTTTTTCAAACAAATTAACATAGAATGGGGCAGAGGCTAGTGAATGTGAGTACATCATGAGAATAAGTATTGTTTTGTGGAACTTACTTTTTTGTTATCCATATGGACTCTTTTTCATGCCTGTATGTATGCGGTTTCAATATAAAATATAGTTCTCACAATGGGTCTAAAAAGTGTGAAAGCCACTGTCTAGGATCATTTCATTTTAGAGATGAAAAATTAGAGACCAAGTTGTTAACTGAAATCACAACTAGATGGAGCAGAGATAGGCCACTTTAGAGTTGTGGCTCAAGATGCTCTGGCTGTTCTCTTTTTATGGAGGAAGAAATTAAGCTCCAGGGAGAGGATGATATATATGTCCAGGGCCCCACTGAGAGAGATTAGACAGCCTGTGATTTCTCCATTTTTGAACCTCACTTCCTGTATATGTATATGATTCCTGAGAATGGTGTTTAGTTACTTCCTAGGTGACTCATTTTGAACAAATACAGTAGAAGTTTCAGAGTATGACTTCTGAAACCAAGTCATAAACGGTATTGTGGCTTCCTTCTTGTGGTCTCTCTTGGATCACTTACCCTAGAAGAGATCAGATGCCATGTTAGGGCACTCTCAAGCCACCTTATGGAGAAACTCACAGGCAAAAGGATAAGGCCTCTAGCCAACAACTGGTGAGGTGCTGAGGCCTCTTGCCACCACCCATGTGAGTGAGCCAGCTTGGAAGCAGATCCTCCAAGCCTCCATCAAGCTTTCCGATGACTGCAGCCCCAGCTGATGTCATCACTGAAACTTCATGGGAGACCCTGAGTGAGAACCACCTAACTAAGCCGCTCCCGGATTCCTGGCCCTCAGAAAATACGAAAATGAATGCTTACCATTTTAAGCCACCCACCTTTAAACTATTTGTTACAGAGCAGCAGATAACTAATATACACTAAGTGTCTTATTGTAGAAGGAGTATTTTACACAGAGGAAAATAGCCATATTTTTATAATTGAGATTAATAATTTGATAAAAAATGAAGGGTTAAACACCTTAGGCTTTACAGATTCCTTCTGGGCAGCTAAAATCTCATCTAGGACCAGTTAAGAGAGACTTAAAAATTGTCAACACAGAAAATATATGGTAAGTACCACTCTCCTACATGTCTTTAAAAAAAAAAATAACAGGGGTGCCTGGGTGGCTCAGTGAGTTGAGCCTCTGCCTACGGCTCGGGTCATGATCCCAGGGTCCTGGGATCAAGTCCCACATTGGGCTCTCTGTTGGGCAGGGAACCTGCTTCCTTCTCTCTCTCTCTCTCTCTCTCTCTCTCTGCCTGCCTCTCTGCCTATTTGTGATCTCTCTGTGTCAAATAAATAAATTTTTTTTTAAAATAACATTAAATCCTATAAGGTAGAAGGCTGTCCAATAGAGATCTGGTTCTTGCTCCACCCTCATAAAGACTATTTTAGTATTTTCTTTTGAATTATCATATCATTTCTAAACATTTCTTTGTCTCCCACCCACCCCCTGTTTCTTCTTTCCTCCTCCTCCCTTCCATTCTTTTCTTTATGATCCCTATCCCCCTGCTTTTCTGGTGCCCTGCACGCAGTAAGCCTTCACTAATTATTCCAAAAAATGGGCAGGGCTCATTCAAAGTGGTTAAGAGAGCATTGCTGCCACCTACTGTTAGAACTGAGGTGCAAACGGGTATGCAAAGAGATGAGGTTAACAATCTTCTAACACAACAAAAAAGCAATAGTAGTGTGTTTACTGCATTTGGGGCACTGTTCAAGGAACTTCCTACACATTGCCTCACTTAATTATCACAACCATGGATGCTATTATAAGTTTAGTGGTGTGATTTTTAGGGATATTAGAGAAGTAAAAACTGAGGCACCTCAAGCAGGAAAAATTTTCCAAAGTCACAGAATTTGACCCAAGACTATGCAATTCTGATATTTTTCTCTGTACCATACTGTACATTTTCCCAGAATTGTAATTAAAGAAAGGTTTTAAGATATAAACTTGTAAATATTTTTGCAACTGCCCTTTTCAAATATTCTTTTAATTTCTCATCATACATAGATGAACAAAATATTTCGGGCACCTACTGCATACCAGCAATCATTCTTCTTCCTGCAATCTGAACTTCACAGTTTAGTGGAGAAGAAGATAATAGTTTCCCTAGGACAGTTAAGGAAGAAAAGGGTTTATAGTGCTACTAAATGACTTGCTTACAATTACATAACTAGTAAACTGCAGAACCTAATTTAGCCCAGGTCAATTTCACTCCTGACCTATACCTCCTTTGAGTTCTCTGGATCCCCTGACTGAACTATATATCCCTCTGTCTCTGAAATGTCCATTGCATCTTTACAATAACATTGACAACCTGCCCATTTTATTTGAAATTGACAAAATAGGGTTGTTGTTTTTTTTTTTAAGATTTTATTTATTTATTTGAGAAAGAGAGCATAAGCAGGGGAAGCAGCAGAGGGGAAGGAAGAAGCAGACTCCCTGCTGAGCAGGGAACTCAACTTGGGGCTCCATCCCAGGCTCCTGGGACCATGACCCGAGCCGAAGACAGACGCTTAACCGAGTGAGCCACCCTGGCCCCCAACAGAGTAGGTTTCTGTACATACAGAAAATAATAGCCACAGCTAGTTGTCCAGACTCCTCTGTTCTCCTTAGAGGTATAAATTACAATTTCCCAGGTGCCCAGTTGATAAACTCCTGTTCTTTGGGAGGCAAAGCAGGTCAGAATCTATTACCTAATCCAAGACTATGGCATGCAATTTACAGCCTAGGATTTTCCCCAGGACAAAATCCAGAGCAGTAAGGATCCCCTGGCTGACTCCCTGGCAGGCACATGAACCTGCATCTGCCATGGAGCAGGTCACATCAGGATAGCTAGCCCCCGGCAGCTACACTGGAATCGCTCCACTGTAGAGGCATAAGGCATAAGTTGTAAGAACAGGAAGAAAGGTATTTCTCTACACATCATAATATATGAGGGCTTTGGAGTGTTACAATGTCACCTTACAAAGTACTAATTTAAACAAAGGACTTATCTATTTTAGTCCAGGTGGCATTTCAATTTCATGCTAATTTATAGTAACTAGGGAAGTAGGAACAATTAGAAAATTAAGATGAGATCTCTAGTATTCATTAAATATTTGTTAAAATTAATCACATTTTATTGACTTTTCAAGAAATAATAAATTGATTCTATTGAGCTTTTTCCTAAGGAGATACATAGCAGATGAAGAGGTAGTATGCTCTGATAGAAGGGGTCTAACTAGGAATAAAGAAAACCTATGCTAGAGACCCTTTATAAATATGAAAAGTATCTAAGCCTTTGTTTCATTTATGAAACCAAACCAGTAATATCCCAAAATATTTTTATGATTGATTCCATGAATCTAAATCTTCCATGTAATTACAGTGCTAAGTTGTTAATAAGTTAGCAAGTGACTTTTAATAAATTTACCTATTTTATATTTTGACATATTTATGTAAAGAATTCATTAAAGTTCAGGGTACCTGGCTGGTTCAGTAGGTAGAACATGTGACTCTTGATCTTGGGATCATAAGTTCAAACCCCATGTTGGGCATAGACATTACTTAAAAATAAGTAAATAGAAAAGAATTCATTAAAATTCATATAGGCTATCAAGTTTATTTGGCCTATCCTCCTTTTTTTGAAGATTTATGTCCCTGGCTTATGATATCCATATAGTCCTTTTAATTTTACTCATCTCAGTGGTTCATAGTTCATCATAAGCTTTCATTCAATTAGATTCAAGCCAATTTAACACACATCTGTTGAGCACTTTCTGTATGCAAATCTTTGTGATTGGCCCCATAGTTTAAAATTTGTCCCTCTTTTCCCCCTCCCCCCATATGTAAGAAAAGCTCTTTTAGAGTTTTTCACAGCAACATGCAAAAAGAATGAAACTGGGACAGCCACATGCAGAAAAATGAAATTGGACCATTTCCTTACACCACACACGAAAATAGACTCAAATGGATGAAGGACCTCAATGTGAGAAAGGAATCCATCAAAATCCTTGAGGAGAACATAGGCAGCAACCTCTTCGACCTCAGCCGCAGCAACATCTTCCTAGGAACATCGCCAAAGGCAAGGGAAGCAAGGGCAAAAATGAACTATTGGGATTTTATCAAGATCAAAAGCTTTTGCACAGCAAAGGAAACAGTTAACAAAACCAAAAGACAACTGACAGAATGGGAGAAGATATTTGCAAACGATATATCAGATAAAGGCCTAGTGTCCAAAATCTATAAAGAACTTAACAAACTCAACACCCAAAGAACAAATAATCCAATCAAAAAATGGGCAGAGGACATGAACAGACATTTCTGCAAAGAAGACATCCAGATGGCCAACAGACACATGAAAAAGTGCTCCATATCACTCGGCATCAGGGAAATACAAATCAAAACCACAATGAGATATCACCTCACACCAGTCAGAATGGCTAAAATCAACAAGTCAGGAAATGACAGATGCTGGTGAGGATGCGGAGAAAGGGGAACCCTCCTACACTGTTGGTGGGAATGCAAGCTGTGCAACCACTCTGGAAAACATTTCAAAATGTTGAAAATAGAGCTACCCTATGACCCAGGAATTGCACTACTGGGTATTTACCCTAAAGATACAAACGTAGTGATGCAAAGGGGCACGTGCACCCGAATGTTTATAGCAGCAATGTCCACAATAGCCAAACTATGGAAAGAACCTAAATGTCCATCAACAGATGAATGGATAAAGAAGATGTGGTATATATACACAATGGAATACTATGCAGCCATCCAAAGAAATGAAATCTTGGCATTTGCGACAACGTGGATGAAACTAGAGCGTATTATGCTTAGCGAAATATGTCAAGCAGAGAAAGACAACTATCATCTGATCTCCCTGATATGAGGAAGTGGTGATGCAACATGGGGGCTTAAGTGGGTAGTAGAAGAATAAATGAAACAAGATGGGATTGGGAGGGAGACAAACCGTAAGTGACTCTTAATTTCACAAAACAAACTGAGGGTTGCTGGGGGGAGGGGAGTTGGGAGAAGGGGGGTGGGGTTATGGACATCAGGGAAGGTATGTGCTTTGGTGAGTGCTGTGAAGTGTGTAAACCTGGCGATTCACAGACCTGTACCCGTGGGGATAAAAATACATTGATAAATATTTTATCAGAAATAAAAAATTAGAAATTTTTTTTTTAAAGATTTTATTTATTTATTTGACAGAGAGAAATCACAAGTAGGCAGAGAGGCAGGCAGAGAGAGAGAGGAGGAAGCAGGCTCCCCGCTGAGCAGAGAGCCCGATGCGGGACTCGATCCCAGGACCCTGAGATCATGACCTGAGCCGAAGGCAGCAGCTTAACCCACTGAGCCACCCAGGCGCCCAAAAATTAGAAATTTAAAAAAAAAAAAGAATGAAACTGAACCACTTTTTTACACCATATACAAAAATAAATTCAAAATGGATTAAAGACTTAAATGTAAGACCTGAAACCATAAAATTCCTAGAAGAAAACATAGGAGGTAAACTCTGTGACATCACTTTTAGCAATATTTTTTTGGATCTATCTCCGGAGGCAAAAACAGCAAAAGCAAAAATAAACTATTGTGACTACATCAAACTAAAAAGCTTTTGCAAAGCAAAGGAAACCATCAACAAAACAAAAAGAGAGTCTACCAAAAGGTAAAAGATGTTTGTAAATTATATATATCCCATACATGGTTAACTCCAAAATATATAAAGAGCTCATAGAACTCAATATCAGAAATACAAACAGTCCAATTAAAAAATGGACAAAGAGGTCACCTAGGTGGTACAGTTGGTTAAGAATCTAACTCTTGGTTTCGGCTCAGGTTGTGAGATCAAGCCCTGTGTCGGGCTCTGCATTCAAGGTGGAGTCTGCTTGGGACTCTTGCTCCCTCCCCCTCTCCCCCCAACTTTTCTAAAATAAAGAAATAAATAAATCTTTTTCCAAAAAACGGACAGGGGCTCTGAATACACATTTTTTCATAGAAGACATCCAGATAGCCAACAGACACAAAGATACTAAATATCACTAACCATCAGGGAAGTGCAAATCAAAACCTCAATGAGGTATCACCCAACAAGGGTCAGAATGGCTAGTGTCAAAAAGACAAGGGAAAAAAAAGATAAGAAATTACAAGTGTTGACAAGGAAGAGGAGAAAAGGAAACTTTTGTGGGAATGTACATTGGTGCACCCACTGTGGAAAACAATATGGAGGTTCCTCAAAAAGTTAAAAGTAGAAATACCATATGATCCAGCAATTCCACTTCTGGATATTTAGCCTAAGAAAATGAAAACACTAAAAAAGACATATGCACCCCCTATGTTTATTGCAGCACTATTGACAATATTCAAGATAGGGAAACAACCTAAGTGTCCCATCAGTAGATAAATGGATAAATAAAATGTGGTATGTATATACATATACATATTTATATATGTATATATATAGAATAGAATATAAAACAGCCATAAAAAAGAATAAAATCTTGTCAATCGCAACCACATGGATAGACCTAAAGAGTGAAATAACTATGTGAAATAACTCTTACAAAGACAAATACCATATGATTTCACTTATATGTGCAATCTAAATATAAAGTAAATGAAGAAACAAAACAAAACAGAAACAGACTCAGATAGAGAGAATGAAGTGTTCGTTGCCAGAGAAGAAGAGAACAGGGGGTGTGAACAAAAAAAGAGAGGAAGGTTAATGATCTTCTAGTTACAAAATAAATGATTCACAGGGATGAGAAGTACAACAATGGGAATATAGTTGATAATATTGTAAAAACTATATGGTGACAGATAGTAACTAGATGTACCGTGGTGACCATTTCTTTTTTTTTTTTTTTCTTTTTTACAGAGATCACAAGTAGGCAGAGAGGCAGGCAAAGAGAGAGGAGGAAGCAGGCTCCCTGCTGAGCAGAGAGCCCGATGTGGGGCTCAATCCCAGGACCCTGGGATCATGACCTGAGCCGAAGGCAGAGGCTTTAACCCACTGAGCCACCCAGGCGCCCCTCTTAGTGCATATAAATATCAAGTCACTAAGTTGCACACCTGAAACTAATACAATATTGTATGTCAATTATTGTTCAATACAAAAAGTAAAAACAAGTAAAGCTCTCTTTTCCCGTGAAGATGTATGTCAATTATGAAAAGTATACATTCTCAGCTTACAGAAATGTGGAAAAAGAAATTATCACTACCCTTTCTGTCAGTTGTTAAAGTCATCGTGAAAGAAGATGCCCTTTTTAAGCCAAAATCTAAAATTGGAATGTCTGTAAGCCCCCTTAGACATTAAATCACAATCTATGTAAATTCAGGATTTAAGAGAAATTATTTCAAAGTGTAGAACTTCTTGGACTTGCCTAAACACTGACTTCCTAATGATAAAACTGTCTGTGAATTTTACTCCTTAATCCTTTTTCCATCTGCTTGATTTTCCAAGATAAGTTCTTTTTTTATTGTATTGAGAGAAAATTGGCTAATATTACTATATATATTTAAAGTGTACAATGTAATGATTTGCTATGCATTTATAGTTTAAAATAATTACCAGGGGAGGGGCACCTGGGTGGCTCAGTGGGTTGAGCCGCTGCCTTTGGCTCAGGTCATGATCTCAGGGTCCTGGGATCGAGCCCCATATCAGGCTCTCTGCTCAGTGGGGAGCCTGCTTCCTCCTCTCTCTCTGCCTGCCTCTCTGCCTGCTTGTGATCTGTGTCTGTCAAATAAATAAATAAAACCTTTAAAAAATAATAATAATAAAGTGACTCTTAATCTCACAAAACAAACTGAGGGTTGCTGGGGGGAGGGGGTTTGGGAGAAGGGGGTGGGATTATGGACATTGGGGAGGGTATGTGCTTTGGTGAGTGCTGTGAAGTGTGTAAACCTGGTGATTCACAGACCTGTACCCCTGGGGATAAAAATATATGTTTATAAAAAATAAAAAATTATTTTTAAAAAATGGAAATAATAATAATAATAATTACCAGGGGACACCTGAGTGGCTCAGTCAGTTAACCTTCTGCCTTCAGCTCAGGTCATGATCCCAGGGTTTGGGGATCAGACCCTACATCTGGCTTCCTGCTCAGTGGAGAGCCTGCTTTCCCCCTCCCTCTACTCCCCTGCTCCTGCTCTCTCGCTCCACTCTCTATCTCAAATAAATAAATAAAATATTTGAAAAAATTTTAAAAACTCAAATAAAATAAAATGATTACCAAGATTGAGATAATCCACCACCCCACATAGTTAATAGTTAACATGGTGTGTGTGTGTGTGTGTGTAGTGAGAGTGCTTAAGTCTCCTCTCCTTGAGTGCGACCCTCTTCTAACAAATAGAATAAAATAAAAGTGACAGTGTAGGCCTCAGAGACTCTGTCAGAAAAGGCACTATGGCTACCTTCAGATCACTGTCTTTGGGAGAAGCCAGCCACCATGTTGAGCAGACCTACAGAAAGACCTGTTGGGTCCGTTATCAAAGAAACGAGACTGAGACAAAGTTACGCAAAGCCTTATTCTATGCCAAGCATTAGAAGTTAGACTGACCGGCCAGGGAAATGAGGCTGAGACAAAGTGAAAGTTATGTAAAGCTTTATTCTATGCCAAGCATTAGAAGTCAGACTGACCGGCCAGGGCCGCCTCTGAAGAGAACGATGCCCCTTGGTCTTACAGGCTAGTTTTTATAGGGCACAATCGCAGACATCTGCATATGTGGCTTTGGCTGATTGGATGTCTCCTACCTGTGTGTTTTAGTAACGGTTACCAATGGCCTTGTTTTAGGTATGTGTTTTAGTAATAGTTACCTGGAATTGGCCTTGTTTTAGGTGTGTGTTTTAGTAACAGTTACCTTGTTTTAGGTGTTGTGTTTTAGTAACAGTTACCTGGAACCGAGAGCAGTAACTTTTCTAGACAACAAAATGTCTACCTAGGCAACATGGAGTCACTATGGCTAAGTAGGCCCAGGCAGGCCCTAGGGGGTTAACATGTTTTAACGTGGAATCGACCCCAACAGACCATGGAACGAGTAAGTCGGGCCTCAAGTCAACAGCTGTATGAGTGAGCCATCTTAGAAAGGGATCCTCCATCCTGAGTCAAGCTTTTAGATGACTATAGCCCTTGCACACATCTTAATTATAACCTCATGAGAGACACTGAGCCACAGACATCCAACTAAGCTGCCCTCAAATTCCCAGCCCACAGAATCTGTGAGATAACCTGGGTATTTTAAGACACTAAATTGGGACTACTTTGTTACACCAATAGGTAATTAACACAATAGGCTAGATGACTCCTACATGAGAAAGAGATAAAGAGAAGTATAAGGAAAGATCTGGAAATGATTTAGAGTTAAGAGGAGAAAAACGTAGAAAGAGGGTGTAATAAGAATTCCAAAGGTGTTCATGTTTTTGGAGAGACAGTATGAGGCTAGGGTAACTGATATAAGAAGTGAGACTTTGGGGATAGAGAAATGTTAAAATGTGTATTTCAGAAACTTTGCTGTGGTATTTGGTATAAACCTCTCCCCTGTTTCTAAAAAAACTAAGTAAAGATCAATATATTTTTAAATAATAGCAATAATTCAACTTCCCAGTGATTTAATGTATCCTCAGGCTCACGAACCACTTATCAAATTCAACCCTAGTAATTTTGTCCTTCTTTACTAGATCCTCGATTTCCTAGTTTTTCTTCTCACTAGGAGTGACCACGGACAAAGCTCTGGCCAATGAGACAAAGGGGAAGTCTACTGGGAGTCTCTGTGAAATATTCTGCTTCCTGCTAAGGAGAGAAAAACCCTTAAGAATTCCCTAGCACTTCCCCGACCTTTCTTCCTGTGTCACAAGTGCGTTGAAAAGTTGTGTGAGGCCACTGTCTCCTGCCAATGAGAAGATAGGTGTAACAACAGGAAGGCATCAACAGGGGTGACTGAGCATAAGCACGGAAAGCACCTAGAGCCACCAAGGCATGTCTGAGGGGTGGCATCACGCCTGAAATGCCTCATTCCAATCTCTTATTACGTGAGAATATTAATGCTCTTTTTTGATTAAGCCACTTCCGCTATAGTATGGTTTCCCGTATTTGTGGTAAAAATCATTCCCAGCTGAGACTTAAGATGAATAAGTATTCATGGTGCCCTCAAGGCAAGCAACAAAATATGTGTGGACCTGAGAATTCCACCTGAGTTCAGAATCCCCTACCCCTAGCTAAGAGTCCTCCAGTCAGGGAGTTCCCTCAGTGCTGCAGTGTTTCATCTGCAAGATGGAGATAATTAAACTTTCACCATAGGGCTGTCATGGCCACAGCAAATTTTATACAACAAATTATACTAAACAGCAAATTGTTATACAACAAATATAAATATTTTGTATTATTTTATACAGCAAATATAATTTTGTATATTTTGAGAGTTTAAAAACTAAAAACTTAGTCTTCCAAATCTTCAAAAATCACAGAATCCTCACAAAATGTGAAGTCTATCAACTACAAATTTAGAGTAGCAGATAATCTGCTACCGTACACAAACACCATATTTTGGGCAGAAATGAAATGAATTTGGTTTTTAACTCTTCAATGAAGAAAATTTCAAAAATATACAAAGGCAAAGAGATGCACATACCGAATCTCCATCTACACATCACCCAATGTCAGCAGCTTATCAATGGATTTCCATTCTTGTTTAGTGTTGTCACTTTCCCCACAAATACTGTGTGACTTTTTTGAAGTTATTTATAAGGTACTTTAATTTTTCACACACACAAAAAATGAAAATGTGTACATCTCCAGAGCTAGCAGCTTTTTCTGAAGTTTTCCCATATTTGTTCTGAATGTAAGACCTCATACTGAGATCTTAATAATGGCAGTTGAAAAAGTATGGATTTTGAAGCTGTCTCTAGACTGGGTTAAAATTCTAATTTCACTGATCACCATGTGATCGGGAGCAAGTTACTTAGTTTCTTCTGGGCCTCAGGTTTTTCAACTGTAAAGAGCAGAACAGCAGTCAGGACCCACTCTCCAGTCTCTCTTTTTTGTTTTTGTTTTTATTTTTAAGATTTATTTATTTATTTGAGAGAGTGCACACACAAACACACACACAGAGGGGGCGTAGGGCGCAGGAGGGCGCACTAACCAGGGAGTCTAATAATGTGGGGCTGGATCCTAGGAGCCCGGGATCATGACCTGAGCTGAAGGCAGACCCTTAACCAACTTAGCCACCCAGGCGCCCCATCCAGGTTCACTTTGAGAAATAAATAGCAAAACAATGGTGAGTAATAGCTATAATTGACAAAGTAAGCCAGCCACCGCCCTAAGCACTTTTCCTATAGTGTCTTCAGTTCTTGGCACTTGGCACTTGCCTGGTGCTCGGCAAATGTTCCCTGTCAGTCCTTGGAGCAGGTTTGGCTACAGCAAAGATGACCAAGAAGTTGCTCTGGTTATGGGAGGCTGGTGAGAACAAGTACTGCCTAAGCAGAGTCCTCCACAACGTGAAGAGGGGCGGGGCTGAAGAAAGCCTTCTGAAATTTACAAGCCAGCCCAGCAGGGAGGGTGAGAGATGCAATAAGGAGAAATGAGTGAGGATGAACGAAACTAGGGAGTCAGGAAGAGCGGAATGTACCGTGTCTCCGGTCCCTCTGCAGTGCTCTCACACACCAGCTTTCCAGACTTCACACGGCCCCTCCCAGCAGCTACCTTTGAGGCTCAGTAGCTGGTCCACATTCAGGCCTGCTAAGCCGGGGAGGCCAAGATTCAAACCCATATCCATCTCAGGATGCTTGTTTCACTCCCCAAGGCCACTTCATACCCTTTTCAAATGATCTGAATGACAAGTGACTGTTTTACAGAACTGGCATCTGGAATGTTAGACATGGCTTTGGGAATGAGGAATGTCAGAGTGGGAGGGGTCAGGGAAGCAGACAGGTGGCCTGACGTTGGCCCCAGAAAGACCTTGGCCCCATTCTTTAGGAAGACACTGCCAAACAACCCCCAGGGTTTCTGTGGCTCCTGTTACTGTTTCATGGGCCTGCCTGTGTTTGATCTGCAAATAAGGGCTGCCTCAGATGAGCCCACCAGCAGTCCTGACTACCTCAGAGGGTGTAAGAACCGCCTGACCTTGGGAACCCAGACTTTTCCCAGGAAATACTTAGAATAGCAATAAGCCAGGAATGGATTCTAAGGGCTAGGAAGGAATGATTCTAAAATCAATGTTTACTAGCAATGAAAGTCTTCTCTTTTTTCTGCTTCTCTCTCCAGAGGACTTTGTATCTAAACTGGGCTTTAAATATAAAGTAGGAGATCTACTAATTCTTCTCAAAGGGCATTTGGGAAGTCGTAAAAATCAAGTGGGAGATGAATTTAAAATTAATATTCCCAGGCCCTGCCATCAAAATTCTAATTCAGAGGGATCAAGAATCAGCTTTCAAAAAATAAGTGCCCAGCTGATTCTCTTTCAGGTGTTTTTGGACATTTCCCTGAAACTGGCCTGGAGACCATTGCATCAGATGAGGGCCTGGAGTCTTATGAAAAATAGAAATTCTGTAGATAACCTGAAATTTTTTAAAAAAAGATTTTCTTTATTTATTTGACAGACAGAGGTCACAAGTAGGCAGAGAGGCAGGCAGAGAGAGAGGAAGGGAAGCAGGCTCCCCGCTGAGCAGAGAGCAGATGTGGGGCTTGATCCCAGGACCCTGGGATCATGACCTGGGCCGAAGGCAGAGGCTTTAACCCACTGAGCCACCCAGGTGCCCCATTAACCTGAATTTTAATCAGCAGGAGCAGAGTTGCTGGGAAGTGTGAGGAAGGAAGCCCAGGATTCTGCATTTTATTTTATCCTTTTAAAGTTTATTTATTTTTAAGTGATCTCTATATCCAACAGGAGACTTGAAGTTATGATCCCGAGATCAAGAGTAACATGCTTGGGGCGCCTGGGTGGCTCAGTGGTTTGGGCTGCTGCCTTCGGCTCGGGTCATGATCTCAGGGTCCTGGGATCGAGCCCCGCATCAGGCTCCCTGCTCCGCAGGAAGCCTGCTTCCCTCTCTCTCTCTCTCTCTCTCTGCCTGCCTCTCTGCCTACTTGTGATCTCTGTCTGTCAAATAAATAAATAAAATCTTTAAAAAAAAAAAAAGAGTAACATGCTTCTACAACTGAGGCAGCCGGACACCCCTGGATTCTACTTTTTTTTTTTTTTTTTAAGATCATTCAGCTATTTATTAGGAAATATGGACAGAAACAAATTCTGCAAAATTTTTACTTTGGTGTTTTCCCCAATATATTATACCACTACATTACAATACCTTGACTTATTATCATTCTTCAAAATTTCATTATAAATAAGTAAAAATTTTCTTAATTTCTCTCCAATCCTCTCCACGTTCTATTCCATAACTATGTCCTTTTTTTTTTTTTAACGTATAATGTATTGTTTGCCCCAGGGGTACAGGTCTGTGAATCATGAGTCTTACACAATTCACAGCACTCACGATAGCACATACCCTCCCTGGTGTCCATAACCTGGCCACCCTTCCCCAGCAACCTGGATTCTGCATTTTAAAGAGGCTTTCTGGGTGAAAGTTTAGTGGTGAATTTTAAGAACTACCTGCCAAGGAAATAATAAAATATTCTCTTAGGTGGGGCAAGGCCTGGAGGACCTGTTTCTGCTGAATCCCATTAAGCTACTTTGGGTGTATCTTCATGCAAAACCACAAACCCAAGACTCATTCCTTAATGAGTCTTCTCCTTAATGAGAAAGAGGGTACTGAGAATAGGAATTGAGTAATAACCAACAATGGTTCCACACCAAAGAATCTTCTTTACAAACTTTCTCCAATGGGAACACCACAGTACATTGACTCTCTATTCATCCTTACTTGGCCTGCAGTCTAAGTTTTCTTACACGTAGATGCTCAATAAATATTTTTTAATTGACTTGAATATATTCCCCTTTGAAGAACCATGCTTTCAACAAGTACTTCTATAAACTTTGATATATTTTTTTCCTGGTGATGTTTAGACAAACATACATATGTATACATGCAAGGTGCAAAAGAGGTGATGGTGAACAAAAGTGGGTGTGATAAAGTAGGGAAGATAAAACTTAGTGTGTTGCTAACCAAACTTCAGTTGTAAGCCCGGGAAAACATAACCACAAGTTCTAATTTTGGTTTACTTCCTCTTTTGCCCCAGGATCTTAAGTATGCTACTTTCATTTCTCTATTTCAACTGTGCCTTTTTTTTTTTTTTTTTTTTAAGGAATATGCCTTGTGGAATTATTTTAAGAAATAAGTAATAAGAGTTTGGAAAGCACCTTTTCCTCTTAGCCAAAATTGTGAAGAGAATCTCCACCATCTGGCATCTAGGCCAGTTCAATGAGACAAGTAGTTGGTTTTCTTGTTGTTTGTTTTTAAGATTTTATTTATTTGACAGAGAGAGAGAGCATAAGCATGAGGAGAAGCAGAAGGAGAGGAAGAGGGGCGCCTGGGTGGCTCAGTGGGTTAAGCCTCTGCCTTCGGCTCGGGTCATGATCTCAGGGTCCTGGGATCGAGCCCCGCATCAGGCTCTCTGCTCAGCAGGGAGCCTGCTTCCTCCTCTCTCTCTGCCTGCCTCTATGCCTACTTGTGATCTCTCTCTCTGTCAAATAAATAAAATATTAAAAAAAAAAAAAAAAAAAGAAGGAGAGGAAGAAGCGGGCTCCCCACTGAACAGAGAGCCCAACTCGGGACTCGATTTCAGGACCCTGGGATCATGACTTAAACCAAAGGCAGACGCTTAGCCAACTGAGCCACCCAGCTGCCCCAAGTAGTTTCTTTCTTTACTTCTTTCTGTAAACAAAAGATCATTTAGTAAATGTTTATTTTAGGTTTTTTTTTGTTTTTGTTTTTAAGATTTTATTTGTTTGACAGAGAGATCACAAGTGGGCAGAGAGAGAGGGAGAAGCAGGCTCCCTGCTGAGTAGAGAACCTGATGTGGTGCTCAATCCCAGGACCCTGAGATCATTATCTGAGCCGAAGGCAGAGGCTTAACCCACTGAGCCACCCAGGCGCCCCTTTTAGTTTAGTTTTGTTTTGTTTCGTTTTTAAGATTTTATTTGTTTAGTAAATATTTATCGAGGATTCATTATATGCTAGAAGCTGTAATGACGTCTACCTACTATTGTTGAAGAAGCAGGAGAATTAAGGGAAAAGCAGAAGTTGAAGGATCAGAGAAAAGTCAATGACCAGCTCTCCTTTAGTGCTGGCAGAGGTGGACAAGATGGAGCTTGCAAAGCCAACTGAGAAACCAGGCGCTTCAGCTGTGAGGGTGGAACGGCCCAGCCAGGAGTCACCGTTGGTTAGCAGGGTCTGCACTTCAGAGAAGAGCCAGGTATGGGGCAGGCGAGAGCAAGAACATACAAAACCCGCTACCGGTATGGGGGAGAGTGGGGACAACCAACATATACAAACCTCTCTGTGTGTTTCTTCCAGAGCATGACTGCTCTTTCTCTACAATCTACCAAAACTCATGCTTGGGCAATTTTTTTCAACTCTAAGGCAAATCACACAAGGAAGGGGATTCTGGGAACTGTAGTTCCAGTTCGTCCAAAGTGACACCATACATAAGAGGAATTGGGTCAAGAAGGGATGACAGGGGACGCCTGGGTGGCTCAGTTGGTTGGACGACTGCCTTCAGCTCAGGTCATGATCCTGGATTCCCAGGATCGAGTCCCGCATCGGGCTCCCAGCTCTATGGGGAGTCTGCTTCTCTCTCTGACCTTCTCCTCGCTCATGCTCTCTCTCACTGTCTCTCTCTCAAATAAATAAAATAAAATAAGATTAAATTAAATTAAATTTAAAAAAAAAGAAGGGATGACAGTTGGCCAAGAGGCCCGTGCATGATTAAAGATGACACAATGCAAAGGTTCTGAGCAAAAGTGCTTGTTCAGATCCCAAGCCCTTTGTAATTCCTCCGGATTATAAAGTGTGGTCTCCTGTGTCAGCATAGAATCCAGGAGGCAAGACCAGATCTCCGTCATGAGGAGAAGACAGGTACTGTAAGTAAATAAGACTTTCATCATGGGAAGTGAAGAAAAGTCCCAGAAAGATAATGGTGGGCAAACTCTGAGGGCGCTTCTATAAGGGGAAAACACCTTTAGCACCTGGCAGGATATGTGGACAGGAAAGGTGTGAAAAATGTGAGTGTGTGTGTAAGAAGAGTGAAATTTTCAGTAGTAGAAAGCCCATAGATACCTAATTTTTTTTACATTAATTCCAGTATAGTTAACCTACAGTATTATATTCATTCTATTCATTAGAATTGTAAATATACAATTCTTACATTACATAGTGCTCCTCATAATAAGTATACTCCTAACCCTACTCACCTACTTCCCCCATCTCCCCACCCGCCTCCCCCCTGTTAACCAACCATCAGTTCTCTTTAGTTAAGAATCTGTTTCTTGATGGGACGCCTAGGTGGCTCAGTTGGTTAAGCAGCTGCCTTCAGCTCAGGTCATGGTCCCGGCGTCCTGGGATCGAGTCCCACATCGGGCCCCTTGAGCCTGCTTCTCTCTCTGTCTCTGCCTGCCACTCTGTCTGCCTGTGCTCGCTCTCTCTCTCTGACAAATAAATAAATAAAATCTTTAAAAAAAAAAATCTGTTTCTTGAGGCACCTGGGTGGCTCAGTGGGTTAAGCCTCTGCCTTTGGCTCAGGTCATGGTCTCAGGGACCTGGGATCGAGCCCCACATCGGGCTCTCCACTCAACGGGGAGCCTGCTTCCCCCTTTCTCGCTGCCTCCCTCTCTGCCTATTTGTGATCTCTCTCTCTCTGTCAAATAAATAAATAAAATCTTTTAAAAAAAGAAAGAGTCTGATTCTTGGTTTGTTTATTTCTCTTTTTTTCCTTTCATTCATTTGTTTCATTCCACGTAAGAATGAAATCATGGGTGGGGGGGGGCGTCTGGATCTCAGTGGTTAAAGCCTCTGCCTTGGCTCAGGCCATGATCTCAGGGTCTTGGGATTGAGTCCCACATTGGGATCTCTGCTCAGCAGGGAGCCTGCCTCCTCCTCCTGTCTCTCTCTCTCTGCCTGCCTCTCTGCCTGCTTGTGATCTGTCTGTCAAATAAAAAAAAATTAAAAAATAAAAAAACTTTATTAAAAAAAAAGAATGAAATCATGGTATTTATCTTTCTCTGACTGATTTACTTCGTTTAGCATTATACTCTCTAGCTCCCTCCATGTTGTTGCAAATGGCAAGATTTCATTATTTTTTATGGCTCAATTTCATGTATATAAATTCATTTATATATATGTATATATGTATATATTTATACACCATCTCTTCTTCATCTATTCATCTATCAATGGACTTGAGCTGCTTCCATAATTTGGCTATGGTAAATAACGTTGCTATAAACATAGGGATGCATGTATCCCTTTGAATTTGAATTAGTGTCTTTGTATTTGGGGGGTAAATACCCAGTAGTACAATTACTGGATCACATTGTATTTCTATTTTTAATTTTTTGAGGAAACTGCATACTGTTTCTCATGTGGCTGCAATAGTTTGCTTTCCCATCAGTATTACACAAGGGTTCATTTTCTCCACATCCTCACCAACAGTTGTTTCTTGTGGTTTTTGTTTTGTTTTGTTTTGTTTTTTAATTTCAGCAGTTCTGAGAGGAGTGAGGGGATAGCTCATGGTAGTTTTGATTTGCATTTCTCTGATGATAAGTAATGTTGAGCATCTTTTCATGTTGGCCATATCTCTTCTTTGGAAAAATGTTCATGTGTATGGGGTAAGGAAACTTTCCAGTTTCATTCTTTTGCATGTCCAGTTTTCCCAATACCATTTGCTGAAGAGACTGTCTTTTTCCCTTTGGAAAAGTGTGTAGATATTCTTTCCTGCTTTGTTGAAGATTAATTGGCCACATAATCATGGATTTGTTTCTGGGTTTTCTATGCTGTTCTGTTAATCTATGTGTCTATTTTGGTGCCAGTACCATGAAATGTTTTGATTACTACAGCTTTGTAGTATAACTTGAAGTCTGGAATTGCAATACCTCCAGTTTTGTTCTTGTTTTCAAGATTGCTTTGGCTATTTGGGATCTTCTATGATTCCATACAAATTTTAGGACTGATTGTTCCAGTTCTATGAAAAATACTGTTGGTGTTTTGAGAAGGATTTCATTAATTCTGTAGATTGCTTTGAATAATATAAGCATTTTAACAAATTTGTTCTTCCAATCCATGAGCATGAAATGTCTATTTCTTTGTGTTGTCTTCAATTTCTTTCATCAATATTTTATAGTTTTCAGAGTACAGGTCTTTTACCTCTTTGGTAAAATTTATTCCTAGGTATTTTGTTATCTTTGTTGCCATTGCAAATGGGATTGTTTTCTTCATTTCTCTTTCTGCTGCTTCATTATTGGTGTGTAGAAGTCCAACAGATTTCTCTACATTGATTTGTATGCTGCAACTTTACTGAATTCACGTCTCAGTTCTAGTGGTTTTTTTGGTGGAATCTTTAAGGTTTTCTCTGTATAGTATCATGACATGTGCAGATAGTGAAAGTTTTACTTCTTCCTTCCCGATTTGGATGCCTTTTATTTCTTTTTGTTGTCTGATTGTTGTGGCGAGAACTTCTAATACTCTGCTGAATGAAAGTGGTGAGTATAGACATCCTTGTCTTCTTCCTGAACTTAGGGGAAGGCTCTCAGTTTTTCCTCATTGAGTATGATATTAGCTGTGGGTTTTTGTATAAGGCCTTTATTATGTTGAGATATGTTCTCCCTAAACCTGCTTGTTTAGGGTTTTTGTCATGAACAGATCGATATTTATCAAGTACTTTTTCTGCATCTATTGAAATGATCAGGGATGCCTGGGTGGCTCAGTTGGTTAAGTGTCTGCCTTCAGCTCAGGTCATGATCTCAGGGTCCTGGGATCAAGCCCCGAGTTAGGCTCCCTATCAGCAGGAAGCCTGTTTCTCCCTCTCCCCATCCCTCTGCTTGTGTGTGTTCCCTCTCTCGCTGTGTCTCTCTCTGTCAAATAAATAAATAAAATCTTTAACCAAAAAAAAAAAAAAAAAAAAAAAAAATCAAAGAAAGAAATGATCATATGGTTCAAAAAATGATCAGATGGTTTTTATCCTTTCTCTTACTATCCTTTTTCTTACTGATGTGAGTAGCACAATGAATATTAAAGCACTTTTGCATCTCAGAAATAAATTCCACTTGATCGTGGGGAATGATTTTTTTGTACAAAATATCCAAGTCAGAAGGGAATGTATTGTTGGGGTTCAGTTTGTTTGTTTAATGTATTGTTGGGTTCAGTTTGCTAGTATTTTGTTGAGGGTTTTTGTATCCATGTTCATCAGAGATGTTGGATTGCCTCATAGAATGAATTTGGAAATTTTCTTTCCTTTTTATTTTTTTTTAAATAGTTAGAAAAGAATAGATATTAACTGTTCTTTAAATGTTTGGTAGAGGGGCGTCTGGGTGGCTCAGTGGGTTAAAGCCTCTGCCTTCGGCTCGGGTCATGATCCCAGGGTCCTGGGATCGAGCCCCGCATCGGGCTCTCTGCTCAGCAGGGAGCCTGCTTCCTCCTCTCTCTGCCTGCCTCTCTGCCTACTTGTGATCTCTGCCTGTCAAATAAATAAATAAAATCTTTGGAAATAAATAACTAAATAAATGTTTGGTAGAGGGTCCCTGGGTGGCTCTGTTGGTTAAGCAACTGTCTTCGGCTCAGGTCATGATTTTGGAGTCCTTGGATTGAGTCCCATCTCAGGCTCCCTGCTCAGCAGGGAGTCTTCTTCTCCATCTGACCCCCCCCCTCATGCTTTCACTCTCTCAAATAAATAAATAAAAATCTTTTTTAAAAAATAAATGTTTCGTAGAGTTTAAAACCTACAATGTTTTGGGTGCCTGGGTAGCTCAATCAGTTAAGTGATGCCTTCAGCTCAGGTCAGGATCCCAGAGTCCTGGGATCAAGTCCAGCATTGGGCTCCCTGCTCTACGGGGACCCTTTTCCTGCCTCTGCCTCTGCCTCTCTCTGTCTTTCTGTCTCTCATGAATAAATAAATAAATAACCTTCAAATGTTTGGTAGAATTCCCTTGTGAAGCTGTCTGGTCCAGGACCTCTGTTTGTTTGCAAATTTTTTAATTGAGTAACAACATAAGCAATTTATTTAGAAATATGGAGGACAATATGTAAATAACCACAAGAATAAAAGTTGTAGTTGCCAAGAAATAGGAAATGTGATAGACAGGAGACTGATTCTTATATTATGATTTTTATATTCTTTGTTTTGCTGTGGGCATTTTAAACTGTGATTTAAAACATTTTAATGATAGGATATAAAAAAAAAAAAACAATCACTGCAAAAGGAAAAGGAAGGTAGGCTTAGGTAAAAAGTTTAGGTAGAAATGTGAAATATTTTTTTAAAAAGTGAAATATGGGGGCTCCTGGGCAGCTCCTCAGTTAAGTGTCTGACTCTTGGTTTCAGCTAAGGTCAGGATCTCAGGGTGGTGAGATCGAGCCCCACATTGGGCTCCCCACCCAGCCAGGAGTATGCTTGAGACTTTTTTTTCCCCTCCCTCTCCATCCTCCTCTGCTCCTACACCCCCACCCCACATTCTCTCTCTCAAATAAATAAATAATTTCTTTTAAAAAAGAAATGTGAAATATGGTCCCAAAGGATAGGGAGTGAGTGACCTCTATTGGTTGTAGCTGTTTATGTGGCAGGAGGTCCTTGAATGCCATCTAAGGAGGGCAAAATTTATCATGGAAGAAATAGGATTTAAGGAGTTTTACTATGGACATTATGCAATCAGATTAATCCTTGAGAAAATGGAAATCACTATGTGGCAGGAAGGAGAATGATTCAGAAACATAATAACTAGGGGCAGGAAGACTAGTTAGAAAGTTTTGTACAAAATATCCAAGTCAGAAGGGAAGGCTGGAACCAGAGTGGAGGTGAAGAGAGGGAGAACTGTGGGGAAACTGAGGAGAAAGGCTAGGTGACTTGTTGAATGTAAGCACTACTGAGGTAGGGAGGAAGCTGAGAAAACTGTTTTGAGCCATAGCGAGATCCCAGGGTCAGCCCATTTTCATAGGAATTTCCCTAACTCATTAGTTCTATGGGATAAAGTCAAACTGGAATAATATCTCTTATTCCACCCCATTTGACACCCCACTCTGGGGACAATCCAACACACAGGTCAGATCTCCTACCATAAATTTTATATTAATAGGCTTAACGTGAAAGCATTACAGATTAATTTCGTAGCTGGTATATGGAACTGAAAAGTCCCTAGAACTCCACTAAGTTCCTGGCCTTCTGAGCTTAGATGAAGATTTTGGAAAGTTTTCAGAGTCCTTTTGTTTTTGTTTATTTCTGTGATTTATTTTCTCACTGCTGCACCATGCCTTCCTGGTGTTCTCATTAAGAATACTGAGTGCTGGGGCACCTGGGCGGCTCAGTTGGTTAAAGCCTCTGCCTTCGGCTCAGGTCATGATCCCAGAGTCCTGGGATCGAGCCCCGCATCGGGCTCTCTGCTCAGCCAGGAGCCTGCTTCCTCTTTGTCTGCCTCTCTGCCTACTTGTGATCTCTCTCTGTCAAATAAATAAATAAAAATCTTAAAAAAAAAAAAAAAAGAAGAATACTGAGTGCTACTGGGTCTTTACCCTAAAGATACAAACGTAGTGATCTGAAGGGGCATGTGCATCAGAATGTTTATAACAGCAATGTCTACAATAGCCAAACTATGGAAAGAACCTAGATGTCCA
This sequence comes from Mustela putorius furo, assembly GCF_011764305.1. Taxonomy (NCBI): domain Eukaryota; kingdom Metazoa; phylum Chordata; class Mammalia; order Carnivora; family Mustelidae; genus Mustela; species Mustela putorius. The sequence continues at coordinate 4,321,841 of NW_025421367.1, read as the reverse complement.
TCAACAGATGAATGGATAAAGAAGATGTGGTATAGATACACAATGGAATACTATGCAGCCATCAAAAGAAATGAACTCTTGCCATTTGCGACGACGTGGTTGGAACTAGAGGGTATCATGCTTAGCGAAATCAGTCAATCAGAGAAAGACAACTATCATATGATCTCTCTGATATGAGGAAGTGGAGATGCAACATGGGGGGGTTAAGGGAGTAGGAGAAGAATAAATGAAACAATATGGTATTGAGAGGGAGACAAACCATAAGTGACTCTTAATCTCACAAAACAAACTGAGGGTTGCTGGGGGGGGATTGGGAGAGGAGGACATTGGGGAGGGTATGTGCTATGGTGAAGGCTGTGAAGTGTGTAAACCTGGCGATCCACAGACCTACACCCTGGGGATAAAAATACATTATATGTTTATTAAAAAATTTTTTTTTAATTAAAAGAAAAAAAAGAATACTGAGTGCTCAGGGCGCCTGGGTGGCTTAGTGGGTTAAAGCCTCTGCCTTCGGCTCAGGTCATGATCCCAGGGTTCTGGGATTGAGCTCCGAATTGCATCAGACTCTCTGCTCAGTGGGGAGCCTACTTCCCCTTCTCTCTCTGCCTGCCTCTCTGCCTACTTATGCTCTCTCTCTCTGTGTCAAATAAATACATAAAATCTTCAAAAAGAAAGAATACTGAGTGCTAACAATCTACCAGACATTTGACTTATTTTTTCCCTTTCCAGACTTATAGTGTTTTTTTACAAATGAAGAGCTGAGGCTAGGAAATGCTAAAGATAACACTGTTGTCAATACGCCATTTAACTGATAAATCCAAAGCTGAGATCCAGTTCAGTCTTGGTGCGGATCCAAAGTTGGTCCCCAAACAACTATAGGACCCTGTGCTCCCACTGTGAGCAGCTCCACTCTACATTCCTAGAATGAACAGTTTCCCAATAGTCAATGCCTGGCTTTATCCTTATGCAAGCTGCTTCGTCTGCTCTCAAAATGGTATTTAGAGACCAGTGTCTGGGGACTGGTTTTGCTCATGGCTATGGGGATGCCACTACTCCCAAGTTCTTTCAGGAGACGTATCTCATCAATACATTTGTGTACCTATGTGTTATGCATGGATGGACATGTATATGTGAGTACATATATGTAAATGTATGCACATGTATCTATATCTACGTTTGTGTATTGATCTCTATATATCAAAAACTGTGAGTTTAAACCAATACCTCCAATCCTAATCCACCACAAATTTCATTCCAGTTTTCTTCCTTTCTATATTTTTATTCCCTTCTCCAATAGTGAGAAACCTGTCCCTTATTATCCTTAATATTTGATCAATATTCCTGAATATAGTCACTGTCCCAAAACCTCCACCACCCTCTCCCCCATGCAGATACCCTGTTCATCTGACTTGTAGTCCATGCTTTATTCCAGGTTATTCCACCCTCAGTATGAAAGCCCTCTCCCACCGTTTGGGCTCTCAAGTGCACTGAGATGCTCCCCCTCCCCAGCATGAATGATTTTCATTGCACGTTCAGGTTCTGACTCCACCACCAGGCTGCTCCCATGTGTGTGGATGCCTTCCTTTCTTGGCCCAGCACCCAGTTCTGAGACACTCCCATACATGGATGTCCTCCTAGCTTCTGTGGGTTTGACCCTTCATATCTGGCCACCCCCTGGGTAGATATCCTCCTCACCTTATTCAGGTTCTGATGTCCCATGCTTATGAGTCTTTTTTTTTTTTTTTAAGATTCTTGGGATTCACCTAAGTATTTTTTTTTTCACCTAAGTATTTTGAGATCACTTAAGTGTAAAAGAAACAGAGATTATCTTTTGTATAAAGGATCAGGTTTAAAAGCAGCAAGGGTGAAAAATAATTAAATATTAAAAAGTTTTACACCCGAAGTCAACTATATTCAAAATAAAAAATTACAAAAAAAAAAAAAAAAAGCAGTATGGCAAGTTAAAAATCAAGTTCGAGGGGTGCCTGAGTGGCTCAGTGGGTTAAAGCCTCTGCCTTCGGCTCAGGTCATGATCTCAGGGTCCTGGGATCGAGCCCCGCATGGGGCTCTCTGCTTAGCAGGGAGCCTGCTTCCCTTCCTCTCTGTCTGCCTGCCTCTCTGCCTACTTGTGATCTTTGTCTGTCAAATAAATAAATAAAATCTTAAAAAAATAATAAAAATAAAAGATAAAAATCAAGTGGCAAAAGGAAAAAATGGATAAATTGGACTTTTAAATTTTTAAATTTGAGGGACGCCTGGGTGGCTCAGTTGGTTGGATGACTGCGTTTGGCTCAGGTCATGATTCCAGAGTCCAGGGATCGAGTCCCGCATCGGGCTCCCAGCTCCACGGGGAGTCTGCTTCTCCCTCTGACCTTCTCCTTGCTCATGCTCTCTCTCACTGTCTCTCTCTCAAATAAATAAATAAAAATCTTTAAAAATTTTTTTTTAATTTGTGCTTCAAAGGATACTGTCAAGAAAGTAGAAAGACAATCCACAGAATGAGAAAAAAATTGCAAATCATATATATATTATGTATATATACACATATTTGAACAGACCTAATTCCAATGAAGATATACAAATGGCCAACAATTACTCAAAAAGATGCTCAACATCTTTTAGCCATTAGGGAAATACAAAGCAAAACTATAATATCTACTAGTATGGCTGTGATTTTTTTAAAACACAGATAATAGAGAGATCATGCTATGATGTGGGGAAATTGGAGCTTTCCTCCATTCTTGTTGTGAATGTAAAGTGATAAAGCCATTTGGGAAAACAATCGGGCAGTTCCTCAAAAAGTTAAACAGTGTTACCATCTAACCCAGCAATTCCACCCTTAAATATATTCTTAAGGGAAATCAAAACATATTTCCACCCAAAAGCAATACCCAAGCTGGAAACAACCCAAAACATGCATCAACTGATGAATGGAATAAACAAAATATGGTATATCTATATAATGGACTATTCTTCAACCATTAAAAGAAATGAAGTACTACTAGATGCAACAACATACATGAAACTTGGAAACATTTTGCTGAGTAAAAGCTGCCAGTCACCAAAGATCACATATATTATTACATTTATATTGAATGTCTAGAATAGGGAAATCTATAGAGACAAAAAGTAGTGGTTGCCTAAGGTTGGTGGGGATGGGGGAATTAAGGGGAGAGGGAATGATAGCTAAAGGATACAGAGTTGCTCCTGGGGACGCTGAAGTGTCTAAAATTGATGGTGATCATGGTCACACAACTCTGTATATTACAAAAAACTGTTGATTTGTGTATTGTAAATTAGTGAACCATTGGTATGAACCGTATCTGAATAAGTTCATTAAAGAAAAACACTCTCTGGGGGCGCCTGGGTGGCTCAGTGGTTAAGCCTCTGCCTTCGGCTCAGGTCATGATCCCAGGGTCCTGGGATCGAGTCCAACATCGGGCTCCCTGCTCAGCAGGGAAGCCTGCTCCCCCCTCTCTCTCTGCCTGCCTCTCTGCCTACTTGTGATCTTTGTCTGTCAAATAAATATTGTCTGTCAAATAAATAAATAAAATCTTAAAAAAAAAAAAAAAAAAAAAACCTCTCTCTGTATGCTGTGGAGTTGTGGGAAGGGGCTTTACTAGTTTCCAAGTAACTCTTCCTGCACAACCTTGTCTCTCATATACCCAGCTGTCCTTGAATTTAAGTCAGGTTCCTCCCTAAGGGCTCCTCACCAGGTCTCTGGTTCCTGCAACATTTTCATAGACGTTTTCCTGTCAAAATGAATACTAAAGTCAAAGAAAAGGGAAAAGATCCAATAAATATTATTTTTCTCTCCCACACACCTCCTCCTCCTCCTCTCCTTTTTTATTATAGAGTCCTGTGTTTCCTTGGAAACCACTCTCATCCCACCTCTAGTACTCACCTTGTGTGCACCTGACCCCACCCCAGATTCTAGGAATGATCACATGGCATTGGCATAAGCTGATCAACATAAACACCGCCAGCTTGACTACAGCAACCCACTCAAGGATGAAAGAGGGAATCACGTTAACCCAAACAGCATATATCCCAGAACTTTGGGGAGAGTTTGCAGCAAAAAGTCCTCTTTCCATCTTGGAACTATGGAAATAAAAGCCTGAAACCCCTGGGAACAGCAGACAGGACACACCTCACTCATGAAGAACAGAGCCAGGACATGAAATGGAACACCTTCCTGAAATATATTTTGAGCATCTGAATTCAGCCATGTTAGAAGTGAGATCTATTCATGGATTTTAAATATACAAGAGCTAATAATTCCCCTTCCCCTTTTTGTCTTTTTTGTTAAGTCCTGTTTGAATTGAGCTATCTATTGTGTGAAAAAAAGAATATTCCCAGATACAGACATACACCAAATATCAACTATAATAGGAAGGAGGATGTCCAAGTGGAAAAACATGGTATTGATAGGTTGAGCTAGGGGTGCCTGTGTGGCTCAGTGGACTGAGCCTCTGCCTTTGGCACAGGTCATGGTCTCAGGGTCCTGGGATCGAGCCCCACATCAGGCTCTCTGCCTGGGGGGAGCCTGCTTCCCCCTCTCACTCTGCCTGCCTTTCTGCCTACTTGTGATTTCTGTCTGTCAAATAAATAAAATATTTAAAATAAATAAATAAACTAAAAAACCTATCTTGTTTTTTAATAAATACATGTAAATTATAATTTTTTTCTCTAAGAAATGATTTATCTGTAATCCAAAAGTATTTACATGTAACATTTTCATTGTCATTTATTTCTAAGTACTAATTTACTTTGTACTTTCCTTTTAAACATAAAGGTTACTTAGTAATATGTAACTTAATTTTTAAATACGTGAAATTACATGTATACTTTTGTAATTAACTTTTAACTTCATTGCAATATGTTTAAACAAAACTCCACTCAGAAATAACCCTAATGGACAGTGGGGAAAGGAAATACCCCCAGAAGGATTGTCTACTGTACTGAATTGAATAATGTCCTCCCCCCAAATACATGTCCACTCAGAACCCAGGAACGTGACCTCATTTGGAAATGGCATCTTTGCCGATATAACCAAGTTAAGATGAGGTCATACTGGACTAAGATGGGCCCTAACCCAGTAACTGGTACCCAGGAACTGGAGGAAAATTTGGACCTGAATACACAGGGAAGATGCCAGATGACCACAGAGGCAGAGATTGGAGTGATACATCTATAAGTCAAGGAATACCAAGGATCACCAGAAACCATCAGTAGCTAGGAAGAGGAGAGAAATAATCCCCCCGTAGGGGCCTTCAGAGAGAGGATGGCCCTACTGACACTTAGATTTCAGACTTCTAGCCTGTGGAACTATGAGACAATGAACTTTTGTTATTCTGAGCCACCTGATTTGTGGCTTAGAAATGAGGAAACTAATAGATCTGCCTTGTCTGATGTGAGAAGACAGATGATATACCTACACTGAGTCATGTGTGGTTGCTAACAGTTTGGTTGGATGGTTAGGGAATGAAAGAGATTGAAATGTTGGTGACAAGAAAGTATAGAGAAGTGGAATGTTAGTGGTCTTCTTGGAAAAGACAGACTGCGAAGATATTTTTGTCTATGTGAATGATTAACAAAGGATATTCGCTACAGAGGAGGCTCTTAATAATCAAGTGGACAAAATGGGATGCTCTATGGATCAGACCTCTTTCCCCAGACCTCCAGTGCTTATTCAGTGGGCCCATGAACAAAATGATTATGGCAGGGATGGAAGTTAGCCACAGACCCAACTACATGGACTTCTCATTACCAAGACTTACCTGGCTAATGCTATTGCTGAATTCCTTATCTACCAATCGCAGAGATCAACTGTGGCCCTTGATCAGGTGCTATTGCCCAGCCACCTGGTAGCAGGTTGATTGCACTGGAGCTCTTCCATTGTTGAGAGGGCAGAAAATCCTCCTCACTATAATAGACACACATTCTGGGTATAGATGACTCCTCTACTGATAATTCCACCAGGACCCACATCAGTAGACTCACAGAATGCCTTATTCACCATTACAGTATTCCAGCAGCATTGCTTCTGATCAAGAAACTCATTTCAGACCAATAGAAATGCAGCAATGAAGCCTACAGAATTGACTGGTTTTACCACATACTCCATCATCTATAAGCGGCTACTTTTAACTTAAAGGTGGAATTGCTTACTGAAAACTCAGTAATGGTGCCAGATGTGAGACAACATCTTCAAAGCCAGAGTTCTTACTTACAAAATGCAGTATATACTTTGAATCAGAGATCATTATATGGTGATGTCTTCTCCACGCCAGAATATGTGGATTCAGGAATCAAGGGATATAAGTGGGAGTGGCTCCTCTCATCATTATATCACATAACCTACTCACAGTTTGTTTTTTGTTTTTTTGGTTTTTTTTTTTTTTTTTTGCTTCCCATCCAGGGAACTCAGATTTGCTGCTTTAAAGGTCTTTGTTCCAAAGGGATGAATGCTTCCACCAGGGGACACAACAACACATGCACTAAATTGGAAGATGAGGCTGCCACCTGGCCATCTTGGACTTCTTATGTCACAAACCAGCAGGCAGTAAAAGATATCCCTCTACTGCTGGAGTGACTGATCCCAATTACCAAGAGGGAAATTAGGTTGTTGCTAACCTATAAGTACAAACAGGACTATATCTGAAACCCAGGGCATTTCCAGGAATATATCTTAGTACTTCCATGCCCAATAGTTAAGTATTAATAGAAAACTGTATTCAAAAAGGGGCAGGATGGGGGCGCCTGGGTGGCTCAGTGGGTTAAAGCCTCTGCCTTCAGCTCTGGTCATGATCCCTCCTGGGATCAAGCCCCGAGTCAGGCTCTCTGCTCAGCGGGGAGCCTGCTTCCCTTCCTCTCTCTCTGCCTGCCTCTCTGCCTACTTATGATCTCTGTCTGTCAAATAAATAAATATAATTTTTTATAAAGGGGGGGCAGGATAAACAGTATGGAGATTTCTCAGATAGTTGAAAATAGAGCTACTCTACAACTCAGCAATTGCACTACTAAGTATTTATCCCAAAGATATGGATGTAGTGATCCTAAGGGGCACCTGCACCCTAATGTTTATAGCAGCAATGTCCACAATAGCCAAACTATGGAAGGAGCCCAGATGTCCCCTGATAAATGAATTGATAAAGAAGTGGTACATATATACACTGGACTATTTCTTAGCCATCAAAAGGGATGAAATCTTAGCATTTGCAATGACATGGATAGAACTAGAGGGTATTATGCTAAGGAAAATAAGTCAATCAGAGAAAGGCAATTATCATATGATTTCACTTATATGCAGAATTTAAGAACCAAAACAGAAGACCATAGAGGAAAGGAGGCGAAAACAAAATAAGAGAAACCAGAGAGGGAGAAAAACTGTAAGAGACTCTTAACTATAGGAAACAAATGGGGCTACTGTAGGGGAGGTGGATAGGAGGATGGGGTAACTGGGTGATGGGCATTAAGGAGGGCACGTGATGTAGTAAGCACTCGGTGTTATATGCAACTGACGAATCCCTGAACTCTACCACTGAAACTAATAATATATGTTATGTTAATTAATTTAATTTAAATAAAATAAAACAAAAAACAACAAGGGGCAGGAATACCAAGGACTGAATGAAATGCTTCAAGAATGAAGATTTAGGGGCGCTTGGGTGGCTCAGTGGGTTAAAAGCCTCTTCCTTCAGCTCCGGTCATGATCCTAGGGTCCTGGGATCGAGCCCTGCATCAGGCTCTCTGCTCTACAGGGAGCCTGCTTCCTCCTTTCTCTCTGCCTGCCTCTCTGCCTACTTGTGATCTCTGTCTGTCAAGTGAATAAATAAAATCTTTAAAAAAAAAAAAAAAGAATGAAGATTTAGGGGACATCTGGATGGCTCAGTCAGTTATGTGTCTGCCCTCTGCTCAGATCATGATCCTAGAGTCCTGGGATCAAGTTCTGCATCGGGCTCCTTGCTTAGCAGGGAGCATGCTTCTCCTCTCCTGCTCCCCCTGCTTGTGCTTGTTCTGTCTCTCTCTGACAAATAAATAAAAAAGGAAGGAAGGAAGGAGGAAAGGGAGAGGGAGGGAAGGAGGGAAAGGAAAGGAAGGGAAGGCAGGAGGGGAAGGGAAAGGGAAAGAAAGAAGGGCACCTGGGTGGCTTGGTTGGGCATCTCCCTTGAGCTCAGGTCATGATCTCAGGAACCTGGGATTGAGCCCACATCAGGCTCTCTGCTTAGTGGGGAGCCTGCTTCTTCCTCTCCCTTTGATGTTCCCCCGCTTGTGTGCTTGCTTGCTCTCTCTTTCCGTGTCAAATAAAATCTTTAAAAAGAAAGAAAGAAAGTGGGCGCCTGGGTGGCTCAGTGGGTTAAGCCACTGCCTTCGGCTCAGGTCATAATCTCAGGGTCCTGGGATCGAGTCCCAGCAGGGAGCCTGCTTCTCTCTCTCTCTCTCTCTCTCTCTCTCTCTCTGCCTGCCTCTCTGCCTACTGGTGATCTCTGTCTGTCAAATAAATAATAAAAATCTTAAAAAAAAAAAAAGAAAGAAAGAAAGTTAAGATCATAACTCTCATACAAATATAAAATGAATATGTCCACAGGTTTTATTTACCTCATTAATTAATGAAGAAGCCAATAAGATGTTACAGCTAGATCAAAGGAGAATTCAAATAACCACCACACATAAATAGAATGCAAGGAATGCTAAAAGAATGAATTTACCAAAAGATGCAAAATGTTCTAATCATCAGGAAATAAATAATCAATTGTATTCCACTGACACAATTAATTTCCATTTCTATGGGCTAAGTCGTTTGCATTATTATTAGTTTTCTACCCCCCCAACACAATAGTAAAATACCCCAAAAAACACACAAAAAAAGGTTAATTAGGAAGTGTGCTCAAGGCAGTATATTCAATAAATATACACATAACACATAGAACATGGATGAATAATAATAAAATAACACTGAGTGGGACAAAAAATTGGGAGAGGGTTATTAGTTTCTTGCTTGCCAGCTCCCAGGCCACCTGGAGCTGGACCCTGTGAGCTTGGCTCATTTGCCTACTGGTACAGTGTTGGGCCTTACAGCAGAGGGCACTGGAGGGACACCGCAAGACATAGCAGAGAGGTAGGTGGCTTTCCTTCTCAGATCTTCACATTCCTGGGATGTCTCCTATGAAGACCCAGTGGCAGATTTCACCACCACCCTAAACGGATCGCTTCCAGGGGACCATCCCTGGCCTGCAGGCTGCTCCCCAGCTCTGGGCTGTTGCAGCACTCCCTGAACTCATCTGTCCTCCAGTCGGTTGCAGCCTTATCCTCTCCAAGGACATCTGAATCTCAGCTTCGGGTTGGGGTGGGGTCTGTTCCAAGTGGGTGGGTGGATGTTTTCCCTCAAGCATACACATAGTTGTGGTGTTTACATTTGCTATTCTGTAGAGTTATCTTTTACCTCTCCTAATAGTTAACCACCTTTTATTAGTCAATAATATTACATTAAATATTACTGATAAATTATGGGTGTGGTCTCTGTTTCCAGACTCAGACTGATAAAAACATAACCTTATTTATTTTCTTCCTATTCATTTCTTAAACTCGTCAAGTCCTTATTATTACCCTAACAAATATGTATTAGCAAGCTCTCCTGTCCCTTTGATATCCTCCCAAAGCAGCCATCATATTAATAATAGCTAGGATTTTAGTTCTGCGTTGTAATGGATATATTTTCTCTTTCTCTTTTCTTTAGTTCTAGTTACTTTTTCTTTTCTTTTTTTTTTTTTTAAGATTTTATTTATGGGAGCCTGGGTGGCTCAGTGGGTTAAGCCGCTGCCTTCGTTCGGCTCAGGTCATGATCTCAGGGTCCTGGGATCGAGTCCCACATCGGGCTCTCTGCTCAGCAGGGAGCCTGCTTCCTCCTCTCTCTCTCTCTGCCTGCCTCTATGCCTACTTGTGATCTCTCTCTCTCTCTGTCAAATAAATAAATAAATAAAATCTTAAAAAAAAAAAAGATTTTATTTATTTGACAGAGCAAGAGTGCACAAGTAGGGGGAACAGCAGAGGGAGAGGTGGAAAGCAGGCTACCCTCTGAGCAGGGAGCCCAGATGTGGGGCTCGATCCCAGGACCTTAGGATCACGACCCTAGCCAAAGGCAGATATTTAACCATCTGAGCCACCCAGGCACGCCTGCTTTTTCTTTTTTAAGGCTACAACAAACTGTACCTAAATATATGACACAGTTACTTCTGATCTCTCTTAAAACTCATCAGGACTTTTTTTTTTAATTTTCTTCTCATTTTTGTACTTCCTCAAAAACGTTTTCAATGTGAGTCTTTCTGTGGCAAATTTTCTGAGAACTCGTACACTTGAGGATTAATATCACTTTTCCTATGCCTTTTTTTTTTTTAATATTTTATTTATTCATTTGACAGAGAGAGAAAGAGATCACAAGTAAGCAGAGAGGCAGGCAGAGAGAGAGGGGGAAGCAGGCTCTCCGCTGAGCAGAGAGCCCGATGTGGGGCTCGATCCCAGGACCCCGGGATCATGACCTGAGCCAAAGGCAGAGGCTTCAACCCACTGAGCCACTCAGGTGCCCCTCCTATGCCTTTATATTTGAAAGACAATCTGGGTGAATATAATATTCTAGGCTCAAGGGGTTTTTTTGTTTTGTTTTGTTTTGCTTTGTTTTCACTATAACATAGACTACTCCTTTGCCTTCCTGCAGCCAGTATGCTGTTGAGAATTCTAATATCGGTATGATTCCTTTTCTCCTTTGCAGACTATATGTTCTCCCTTTCTAGAAAGTTTCAGACCTTTTCTTTATCTCTAGTACTCTTTCACTATAACTTGTCTCTGAGTGTTTCCTTATGTCTTCTCTGAACTTTCTGATCTAAAATCATTCTTCATTAGTTATGAGAAATTTTATTATTTCTTCAAATATATAAAACATCCTGTTCTTCCTTATTCTTTTGCATTTTGTCTCTTGAGACTCCTCTTACAAAGATGCTGATACTACTACTATTCTCCACATCTCTTTGCTATGTTTTGTTCATTATCATTTCCTGCTAGCATTTCCATTTGTTTGATATGAGTTTCTAAAGGAGAGATCAACAAACTACAGCCAATGGGCTAAATCCAGCTTGTCATCTATTTTTGTAAATAAAGTTTTATTGGTATAGTTATGTTCATTTATGTATGATCTATGGCTGTTTTTCTGCTACAGTGGAAGAGTTCCAACAGAGACCATGTGACCCACAAAGTTTAAATATTTAAAATATTTGCCATCTGGGGGCACCGGGCTGGCTTAGTGGGTTAAAGCCTCTTGCCTTCGGCTCAGGTCGTGATCCCAGGGTCCTGGGATCGAGCCCCCACATCGGGCTCTCTGCTCAGCAGGGAGCCTGCTTCCCCCCTCTCTCTTTGCCTGCCTCTCTGCCTACTTGTGATCTCTGTCAAATAAATAAATAAAAATTTAAAAAAAATATTTACCATCTGGCCCTTTATAGAAAAAATTTGCCAATCCCTGCTCTATATGATAGGGACAATTCTCTTCTTTCTTCTAGACTGTACCTTGCCCACTTTTGTTTTATGAATGAATGAATGAATATGAACAAATGAATGAATAAGTTTTGAAAGACAAATATCTATCAATAAGTGGAACTGAGATAGATTTATTTCAAAAGATGAAAAGAGAACATTCTTGCTAAAAGGAACAGGAACAGTATAAGCAAAGGGGTCCCTAGTTGGTTCAGTTGATTAAGCATCCAACTCTTGATTTCGGTTCAGGTCTTAATCTCAGAGTTGTGAATTCAAGCTCCACATTGGACTCTGATTGCTGGGCATGGAGTCTACTTAAAAGAATACATAAAGTTGTTAAAAAAAAAAAAAGAAAGAAAAGGAAAGGAAAGAAACATATAAGCAAAGATACAAAAGTAAAAAGGGTAGATTTCTAGTAGAGTGAAATATTTAACAAAAGTGAAGCTGGAAAGACTGATTAAGAACTCTTTTAGAGGGGCTCCTGCGTGGTTCAGTGGGTGAAGCCTCTGCCTTCGGCTCAGGTCATCGTCTCAGGGTCCTGGGATCCAGCCCTGCATTGGGCTCTCTGCTCAGCAGAGAGACTGCTTCCCACCCCTCCCCCCTGCCTGCCTCTCTGCCTACTTGTAATCTCTCTGGCAAATAAATAAGTAAAATCTTTAACAAAAACAAAAACAAAAAACAAACAAAAACTCTTTTTGAAAGTCTGGAGTCTAGAATGGAGAGATGGTGCTTAGTTCTCTTTGCCAGTGCCAGATATGTCACATGACCGGAAATATGCTTTAGGAGGACTCATCTGGCAGCATTGTGGAGAACACACAAGAGAGAGAGGACTGAGGAGGGATGGAGAACAGTTCAGAGGCTGTGGAACAGTAAAATACAAAGGAGCTCACTCAATATGGTGATGTAAGCTCAGAGTCACAGTGCAGCTTGCTAGAGTCACTGTACTTGGTCTCTATCCCAGACCCACAGTAGCCTAACTGTGGGATACTAAGCAAGTTGCTCAGTCTTTCTGAATTTCAGTCTCTCTCTCTCTTTTTTTTTTAAGATTTTATTTATTTATTTGACAGACAGAGATCACAAGTAGGCAGAGAGGCAGGGGGAGGGGCGGGGAGGGAAGCAGGCTCCCTGCTGAGTGGAGAGTCGATGTGGGGCTTGATCCCAGGACCCTGGGATCATGACCCAAGCTGAAGGCAGAGGCTTTAACTCACTGAGCCACCCAGGCACCACTCTCTTAAAAAAAAAAAAATATATATATATATATATATATATATATATATATATATATATATTATTTATTAGAGAGATCACAAGTAGGCAGAAAGGGAAGGGGAAGCATGCTCCTTGCTGAGCAGAGATCCAGACCTGAGGCTCGATCCCAGGACCCTGAGATCAGGACCTGAGCCAAAGGCAGAGGCTTAACCCACTGAGTCACCCAGGCACCTCTGAAGTTCAGTCTCTTTGTCTCTAAAACATGTTGATTCAGTGAGGATCCAATTAGGAAAATAACACTCCTGCCAGGTAATTTAATAGAATTTAATAAGATAAGACAGTCTTACGGACTGAAGAATTAAAAGACCCAACAGGGGATTAAGCAACTGCAGGAAGCAATGGTCACTTCCAAGGCTGGCACGAAGGCCAGACAGTGTTAGCAGACCCCAGGAGGCAGAGCTGCTGATCAGGACATGGGGGAGCTAGAGCTAGGGAGGAGGGGCAGCCCCTGGCTCAGAGCCCTGCCCAAAGCAGAGGGAAGAGAGAGACGCTCCAGAGTCTCCTCTCACTCTGCCCTCCAGTCTCCTTCCATTGACATCCATTGGCCAACCTAGACAGAAGTCAGTTTCCCAGCACAGAAACCTAGGAAAGGTGATTTGTAAGAATCAATCCCCAGATCCACAGCAGAGGCTGGATGAGCTGGGACTGGATGTGAGGCAAAGAAGCAACTCAGGCACACACGGATACATCACCGCAGCTGAGTCTACACCCTGGGCCAGCACATGCTATACAATCAGTGAAGGGTCACAGGCTGGGTTTTTGTCTTGCCTTTTCTTACATCTCCATCCTCATCTTTTACCAATTTCCTCCTAATTTCGGGCATTCTGAAGTATTTCTATTTTCTAAAATTCACCATGAACTCCATCACTTTGGGACTTGTGAGTGTTTATCTCCTTTTGCCCACATAGCTTTATGCCCTTTGCTAATGACTCATGTTTCCCCCAACTCCCTCTCTCTCTTTGTTATTATCCTAGACTCTGCCTCTGGCAGAATGTTGTCCCTGAGTCCATCAGTGTTTGTTAGATGCTCCTATCTATGCTCCAATAGCATTCTACGCATACCTCATAGCACCGGGCAGACTGCAGGACAATGAATTTATCTCTTTGTTTTAGTTTTCTACTGCTGCCTAACAAATTACCACAAACCTCGCAGTTGAAAACAATACACATTTTTGACCTCACAGTTTCTGTAACTGAGAAGGCACACATGCTTTACCTGGGCCCTGTGCACAGGATCCTACCTGGCTGAAATCAAGGTTTGGGCCACTGTATCCTCCTCCACAGGCTTGACCAAAGAAAGATCCATTTCCAAGTTCCTTTGGCAGAATTAGTTGTATGACTAAGGTTCCTGTTTTATTGCAGCTGGTGTCCAAAGACCACTCTCAGTTCCCAAAGACACTTTCTGGTCCTTGTCACATGGCCCTCTCTATAACATGATAATCTGCTCCTTCAAGGCCAGTGGGAGAGCTTCTGCTATAGCTTCAAATATCTCTGCCTTCCTCCTCCTTTGGCATCTAGATCCTCTTTAAAAAAAAAAAAAAAGAGCTCACCTGATTAGGTTGGGCTCACCGACATTCAAGGAAAGAAAAGTTAAATAGCAAATACACACCAGGATGGTGAATCTTGGGGGCCATTTAGAATTCTGCCTTCCATACTCTTCTTCTAGATGTGAAGTGTGCAAAGACAAGCCAAGTTTCTTATTTGTCATTATATCCCGGAATGGAGCAGAGTCAGTACTTGACACTTAGTCGCTATTCAATGAAAGAATGAAGAAATACAATAAGAAAGGGAAGGGAATGTCTAGGGGAGGGAAATATTTAAATAGAAAGTAAAATATAGGTGCACCTGCGTGGCTCAGTCGGTTAAGTGTCTGCCTTTGGTTCAGGTCATGATCCCAGCATCCTGGGATCGAGCCCCACCTCCGGCGCCCTGCTCGGCGGGAATCTGCTTCGACCTCTGCCCTTCCCACTCTCTCTCTCTCTATCAAATAAAAAAAAAAAAAAAAAGAAAGAAAGTAAAATATGACTTGGTAGGTAATAAACATTTGAACCTGAATCTTGGGTCTATAATGGTACCATTATAAAAAGTTGAAAACGGGCGCCTGGGTGGCTCAGTAGGTTAAAGCCTCTCCCTTCAGCTCAGGTCATGATCTCAGGGTTCTGAGATCGAGCCCCGCATCGGGCTCTCTGCTCAGTAGGGAGTCTGCTTCCCCCCCCTCTCTCTGCCTGCCTCTCTGCCTACTCGTAATCTCCATCTGTCAAATAAATAAATAAAATCTTAAAAAAATAAAAATAAAAAAAATAAATAAAAAGCTGAAAACAAAGTAGGAGGAATTGGGTTGGGTGAGTTGTGAAAGAACAGGGGGACAGAATGAAATGATTTGTATTTCATACTTCGTATGCTGACTTTGTTTTGCCTATGGTACAACCATGTGGAAATCTCCTGTGAACAAATGAGCATGAAAGTCTGGAACTTTCATGTGTGCCTGGGTGGCTCAGTCAGTTAGTGTCTGCCTTCAGCTCAGCTCATGATCCCAGGGTCTTGGGATGGAGCCCCGCATCCAGCGCCCTGCTCAGCGGGTAGCCAGCTTCTCCCTCTGCCCCTGCCTCTGCTTGTGACTCCTCTCTCTCTCTTTCTCTGTCTCTCTTTCTGTCAAATAAATAAATAAACAAGTCTGGAACTTAGAAGAGAGATATGGGTTGAGGTGAATCATAGTATTGAGTATTGAATTCTTGAAGTTGTGCCATAGTTGGTAAGTACTCTTACCACCAATCCTTCTCCCATGGAGGCACCATAACTTGGCTCTTGTACTCTGGCTCTGACTCATGTCTTTTCTTTTTGTACTTTCCAGCTATTTGATCTTCCCAGAATTACTCAGATTTTTCTTATCCTCATCCTATTTAACCCTCCAGATGTCACTGTCAGAATAAAAACCCATTGCTAACTCTCTCAGGCCTGCTGATGTGGATTTAACTGTAATAGACATAGTTAGAGATATTTATACTAATCTAATTCTGTGTATAGTGGTGAGAACATGACCTGGAACCACAGAAGAGCTGGGTTCAAGTACTTCCTCTGTTTATTTTCTGTGTAATCATTATGGAGATGATCTCTCTGAGCTCTTTTCTTCTTTATACATGAACTATATATAGACACATGTTTTCAAGAGAATTAAATAAAATTTTGTGTGTGAAATGTCTGATAAATTATGGAAATTCAGTAAAATGCCGCATTAATTTTTTTAGAAAAAATATGGATGTCGTGCTCATGTTCTTTTGCTCGAGATTCATTGGGATTTTTCAAATTGCTATTATAAATATGAAATCAGTTTAACAATATTACCACATAACGAAAAAACATTCCTAATCCCCACTGGGATTGGGAAGTAGTATGTACTAGCAATGAGTAAAAACTCCCACACCATATGAAACTCTTATTGTACTGGTTAGAAAAAGTGATGTCAGGTTACTCGGAACCATATTTTCTGCTAAATATTCATGATGCAATAAAGAAGTTATTTTAATTACAGTAATATTGCACCTAGTTCTTTTTAGAGCAGAAGACAGCGGGTTTACATTTGCATATCTGCCTCCCTGGTTGAGATGTAAAGCTAGGAATTTCTGTATCTGCCTACAATCCATGCTGAGCTCTCAGTACGCTTTCTTACTACGTGGTTTTAGGGATTCCTATTCATTTTCCTTTTTTTTTTTTTAGGATTGTATTTATTTGTCAGAGAGAGAAAGAGTAGAGAGAGAGAGCAGGTGAGCACAAGCAGGGGGAGGGCAGGCAGAGGGAGAAGCAGGCTCCCTGCTGAGATGAAGGCAGACATTTAGCCCACGGAGCCACTCAAGCGTCCCTCCTATTCATTTTCATAAGATAGCCTCAATAGTCTGTCTAAAATGCAGCCGGAGATGCCTGGGTGGCTCAGTCAGTTAAACAACTGTTTTGGGCTCAGATGAGGTTCATAGAGTTCTAGGCTCAATCCCCACGTCAGGCTCCCTGCTCATCGGGGAGTCTGCTTCTCCTTTTCCCTCTGCCTGCCTCTCCCCTGTTTGTACTCTCTCTGTCAGATAAATAAATAAATCTTTAAAATAAAATAAAATAAAATAAAATAAAATAAAATAAAATAAAATAAAATGCAGCCTGATTAAGTCTCCTACCCAATGCACTTAGGATGAAAGGACAACTCTAGCTTGGCATGGCAGGTACTTTACCAGCAGTTTCCTGTTGACCTTTCCTGTCTTCTGTCTTATCACTGCCCCTCACAACCTTTGGCCCAAAGTCCTACTACCCCCTCTTTGTGCTCTTTTTTTGGGGAATGGCTCTTCCACCACTTTCCGTTACCTGGTTTAGGCTAAGTTTTCCACCTCCCTCCTCACTGTCGCTTTCTCCTCATCTGTACACCTCTGAACTCTGGGTTGCTTGTTTTCTTTTCTTTTCTTTTTAAAATAAATATTTTATTTATTTATTTGACAGAGAGAGAGAGAGAGAGATCACAAGTAGGCAGAGAGGCAGGCAGAGAGAGAGAGGGAGAAGGAGGCTCCCTGCTGAGCAGAGAGCCCATGCAGGGCTGGATCCCAGAACTCTTTGAGATCATGATCTGAGCCGAAGGCAGAGGCTTAACCGACTGAGCCACTCAGGTGCCCCTGCTTGTTTTCTTTTACAAGTATATACTCAGCTTTCAGTTTGGTTGAGGTTTATTTACACTTTGAAGAAATTATCGCTTTGAAATATACATACAGTAGTTTTGGAGTAACATAATTTTTCTTTTCTTTTTTTAAATATTTGAGAGAGAGAGTGAGTGAGAGAGAGAGCATGAGAGGGAAGGTCAGAGAGAGAAGCAGACTCCCTGCAGAGCCAGGAGCCCAATGTGGGACTTGATCCCTGGACTCCTGGATTATGACCTGAGGTGAAGGCAGCGGCTTAACCAACTGAGCCACCCAGGTGCTCCTGGAGTAACATAATTTAAACTGCTGGTCTTGCTGACTGAAGAGTTTAAGAGCCCTTTAGGCTGGCCAAGCAACAGCCATCCATTTCATGATACAGGCACATTTTTCACCAGTCTCCATTTTAACATGATGTTCCTGCCTCTTTGTACCATTTGGGTGCTTTGAGAATACAGCCTATGAATTTCTGTGAGTCCCAGGGTGTTCACTGGTTTGTCTTTAAATTTTAAGTAAAAACATGGCTGAAAATTGTCAAGAAGCTTCCCAGGAGTCCTTACATTAAGAGGTAGTTTTTTGTTTCTTTTTTTAAAAGATTTTATTTATTTATTTGACAGACAGAGACCACAAGTAGGCAGAGAGGCAGGGAGGAGGAAGCAGGCTCCCTGCTGAGCAGAGAGCCCGATGTGGGGCTCTATCCCAGGACCCTGGGATCATGACCTGAGCCTTAGGCAGAGGCTTAACCCACTGAGCCACCTAGGTGCCCCTAAGAGGTAGCTTTAAAAGTACTCTTTTAAAAGGGAAAAGTGGGAGCGCCTGGGAAGCTCAGTTAACTAAGCATCTGACTCTTGATTTCAGCTCAGGTCATGATCTCAGGATCTTGAGTTCCAGCCCCGTGCTGGGTCCATGCTGGGCGTGGAGCCTGCTTAAGATTTTCTCTCTCCCTTTCCCTCTGCCCCTCAGTAATAATTGCTACACCAACATGGGGCTCAAACTCAGGATCCCAAAATCAAGAGTCACATGTTCTTCTCACTGAGTCAGCCAGGTGCCTCAGAAAGACAACTTTTCGAAAGAAAGAAAGAAAAAAAAAACCTCACTAGAATAACTATCCTGCTTTTTATTTATTATGAAAAAATTTAGGGATACCTAAGTGGTTCAGTCAGTTGGGCATCTGCCTTTGGCTCATGTCATGATCTCCAGAGTCCTGAGATTGAGCCCCCAAACAATGAGCTCCCTGCTCAGTGGGGAACCTGATTCTCCCTCTCCTGCTCTACCTGCTTGTGCTCTCTCAGTCAAATAAATAAATAAAATCTTTAAAAAAATTAATTTTGGGGATGCCTGGGTAACTTAGTCTGTTAAGCCTCTGCCTTCAGGACCTGGGATTGAGTTCTGGATCAAGCTCCCCGCTTAGCAGGGGTCCTGCTTTAAAAACCTCTGCCTGCTGCTCCTCCTGCTTGTGCTCTCTCTCTGTCAAATGAATAAATAAAATCTTAAAAAAATTAATTTTGGGTGCCTGCATGTCTCGGTTGGTTAGGCCACTGCCTTTGGCTCAGGTTGTGATCCCGGACTACTGGGATCAGGTCCCGAATTTGGCTCCCAGCTCTGCAGGGATTCTGTTTCTCCACCGGACCTTCTCCCCTCTCATCTCTCAGTCTCTCCGTGTCTTTCAAATAAATAAATAAAATTAAAAAAAAATTAATTTTGACTTTAGTGTTTTTAAATATTAAAATATATATGTATATATATATTTAACAGACAGAGATCACAAGTAGGCAGAGAGAAACAGGCAGAGAGAGAGAGAGGAGGAAGCAGGCTCCCTGCTGAACAGAGAGCAGGATGCAGGGCTGGATGCAGGGCTGGACTCTGGGATCATGACCGGAGCTGAAGGCAGAGGCTTTAACCCACTGGGCCACCCAAGCGCTCCTGGATTTAGTGTTTTTAAATAACTTACCATCTTTCCAGAAATTAATCAATAGAACTATGTGTTGGAATTATTTATTTATTTGTTTCTGCTAGGCACTGGAAACTGTGTCATAGATATGGCCTATCACTAGCACACAGCCTTAAGAATATTCATATAAATGGAATGGACTACTCTCTGAAGCAAAACTACATCATCTTCTACAAAAAGTTGTTGCAAAATTACATCCTTCAGCTTTAAAAGCAGGAAAATAAAAGTATCAAACTCTCAACATTATTTACTAAGCTGACCACAGTTTGAAGGTAGAATAGGATGATTAAAGGAACATGACAAAAGAAAAAGTTTTAGAAAGGAATAGTAAAGACTTTTAGATTATAAAATATTATGCACATATATATTACAATGAAATGTATTAGTTCCATAACAAAAAGGTTAAAATGTTTTTTCTGATTAGAATAGATACCAATCTCTATTGGAAACTTTTAAGAACAATACAAACACCTGTCAGAGGTGACTCCTGCTCATAGATGACCTCTAATGCTTTGTCCGGAGGCACACCAAGACACCTTCATTATTTAAGCAGTTAAGGTAAGCCAAATCAATATCATCATGGGAGCATAGGGAGGAGGAAGAAGAGTTATATTTTGGAACACAGCCCATGGGAAATTAAGCCAGGTAACCAAAGGTTTAATTTGGAAATGCAAATATCTATTGATTAGGTTTTCAATCCACACCGTTCATGTACACGAGGAAGGAGTAATGAGGGGCAAAGCAATAGCGACAAGGAGGAGGAGGAGGAGGAGGAAGGAGAAGAGAAGGGTGAGAAGAAATACAAAGGGCACTGAGGGGGTTATTTTCATTCATTACATTAATATACATTTACATCATATTACTGTTGAGAAAGGTAATTTTCTTCATCCAAGTAATTTCACCCACTTTAAACCATTATGATACTGTAAAAACCCATCTAAGCCGTTCATTGTAATCTTTCTGCATCTCTTTCGGTGAGGGAGGAGAGATGGCGCAAAGACCAAACTCGATGCTTTCCTTATAATCATAGAAGGAATCGCTAGCATCTCAACTAGACATTAGCTTTCCCTTCTTCCTTTGGTTCTGTTTGCCCAAACCCCTACCCCTACAAGGATTTTCTGGGTTTGGGCAGTGAAATGCAAGAACCCAGAGGTTGGTTTCAGGAGATCACGACTTGAGACTGTTTCCCGTGCCACTTTGTAGCTTGCGGACCTTGGGCACAACACTTAATTTTCAGCTCTTCGGCTTCATTATTTGGGAAATGGCAATAATAATGTATCTATTTTATAAGGTTGTTGTGAAGATGAGTTGGGCCTGTGAGTGTGAAAAGCCCTCTATAAACTGGAAAACACTCTCCAGATGTGAGTTATTATCTCCTTTAAAGGGCACAGAATCTGTTTCAATTGTATAGGAAATTGCAGGAAGTCTCCTTGACACTTTTAGTCAAAACTTGACATTGAGCTGAATCCCTCTGAGGAAGAGAAATGGTTCTTGCGCCCCACGTCAGCCTGGGGCAGGGTCACCCACGCTGCCGGTGCGGTCACTGCAGTATTCCATCCTCCGCTGCCGCTCCCCCTGGATCCTCCCACCGGTTTCCCGAGGAGGGTGGCGACGTTCCTAGCCATTTGGGTGGCGCCAGCTAGAGGGCGTGGGCCAGGCTGGTCTGCCCAGCGCCGAGCTGCAGGGTGGGGGCGGGCCAGGCAGGGGGCGGGGCCACCCGAGGAGGGCGTGGCCTTGCCTCCGGGGCGTTCAGGCTCTGCGGGCGCGCGGAGCTCGTGGGCCAGCAAGCGGACTAGCGCGCGGCCCCTGCGCACTCGGCCGCTGCCTGCGCGCGTCGCGGGCGCAGCTGCATTTTCGCTTCCGCGGCTCGCGAGCCGAGACTGGTGCGAGCCGCCTCTGACTTGCGGGAGGACGCTTTCCTCTTCGCTCTCCGCACCCGCGCCCTTTCCCCACCGCAACAGGTCAGGGGAGAGCGGAGGTGGCGAGGGCGCACGACTTGAGACTGGAGGAGCAAAGGTCAGGAAGGTAAGCGGAGCCCCTGTGCGCCCCCGGGCTGGGGGTCAGCCTCGCCGGGAACGCCGCAGCCGCTGACTTCTGGGAAGCCCAGGCTCTCCCCGCCTCGCTGCCTGCTTCCCAGCACGCTGACTCAAGTAGCTGGCGTTTCCACTTTTCCGGTGGGAACGGGCGAAGGAGACGCGGAGCTCGCATCACCCTTGCAAGTCCGGGGCAGGTAGCGTCTGGAAGAACTGGGGGTGGAGCGGTGGGAAACACAGGAAGACACCCATTTTCCTTCCCCACTCTCCCAAATCCGACGTCTCCCGGTGCGCCCCGCGTCTTGCGGAAGGATGTTCTGTTTTGGAACCTAGTCTCTGGGTTGCGTAATAGAAGTGTCCCAGAAGTTTCTCGGGGAGTAAAAGCGGGGCTTTTCTCTCGTCCATTCCGAGTTCCCCATCCCCCCCGTCATTGTCACCCTCCTCTTTGCGTGTGGTTGGGAGAATTACTGGATCCCGTCCGATCTAATTGTGATTGAGAGGAAGGCGCGTGTTCGGTGGTCCGCAGCCTCGAGAGAGCGAAGGGGGAAAGTTGAAGGCACCTTCTGCGATTTGCTCCTGGGGCGCAGGGGGACGGCATCTGCAGAACGTGGAACTGGTTAATTTCTCTTGATAATTTTTCACGCCGGTGTCTGATCCTCCTGTGACTGCTGCATTCGAGCCCCCCGACGTTGCAAACACCAGGGTCGTCGAATTAAAAAGGGAGAGGAATTGGAGAGTTGTGTAAATCGTACCCATCTTAACGTAATGGTAGTTACATTAATGAATTTGCAAGGGACCTTTGAAGGTCTCGATACTTTCTTAGTAGGTTGGACTTGCAGGAGTTTCTGCACTCACAGACACCCCAATATTGTTATGCAGATTGTGCCAGGAAGACCTTTGGCTTTGGAGGTGGAGATGTGTCCGTTTCATCCCGGAGCCAGTCTCTCTTGCGGGGAGGGGAGGTACGAGGGAGAGGGGGCGCTTGCAGACCATGTTTTGCTATGTTTTTTTTAAAGTGTGGGATCGGGCTTTTTTAACCCTGTCGGTGCACGTTGAGGGCTGGGGGCCGGGAATGACATATCATCGAGGAACCAGACAGATTTAAAACCTTAAAGGCGAAACCGTAATTAAGGCGAAGACCCAGTTCCCTGGGACAGTTGCAAAGTGAAAACTCAGAAATTGAGACCCAGAAACATCAGACAAGGGAGCGCCCTGAAAAGTGTGGGAATTTTGCTTGTGCAAGATTATTTCAGAACAAGGTCTGGCACATTTCGTAGGAGGTAGGCAGAGGTGGGATACCTCTCCCAGAGCTCTGTGCGTCAGTCAGGCTCCGGGTGGAGATAGAAGGCCCGCAAAAGAAAAAGACCTTTGGACTATGAATCTACTTCTCTTCAGAGACTTGAGCATACCTAGGCATGGCCCTGTTTCAATGTTTACTTCCTCTGTCTAATGTATTTCCTTAGCTTGCCTTTCATCTTTAGTGGAAAGGATTCCTTGAGTGGATATTCTGGAAATAAATTCATAGGAGAGTTGAAAATTCTGGATGGTTCTCCTGCTTTAATTTAAAGGTGTTGTCCCTTGCCAGTGTTAGAAAATACTGTATTTGAAGGTAAAGATGCAGAAAAGGCATGGAGAGTACTAAAGGGTAATGACCCAAGAGAATTAAGGGAAACTAGGAGAGAAAGGAAAAGAGTAACTTGTAGTACTTATTGTGTAAAACTAGAAGGATTAATTTGAATTTAGCTGATTTAGGAGAGAGGGAACCCCCAAAAGGACTTGGGATGTTTAAGACATTGAAGACTAGGACACAGGGCTTTGAAAAAAATGAGCTTAGGGGCACCTGGGTGGCTCAGTGTGTTAAAGCCTCTGCCTTTCGGCTCAGGTCGTGATCCCAGGGTTCTGGGATCAGCCCTGGATCTGACTGGGCTCTTTGCCCAGCAGGGAGCCTGCTTCCCTTCCTTCTCTCTCTGCCTGCTTCTCTGCCTACTTGTGATCTCTGTCTGTCAAATAAATAAATAAATTAAAAAAAAAGAAAGAAAGGAGTTTAGGTGCGCCTAGTAGCTCAGTGAAAGAGTCCAACTTTTGATCTCAGCTCAGGTCTTGATCTCAGGGTCATGAGATCAAGCCCCTCATTGGCTCCACGCTGGTTATGGAACCTTCTTAAATAATAATAAAAAATGAGTGTAGATACTGGGAATCTCCCCCTTTCTTTTTATTTTCTAGATAAAACTTACAGGAGTAATGAGACTGGGGGTGTGGAATTTGCAGGCTTTCCACCTGCAGAAAGAAAATGAACTGTTACTTACCAGAGTTAACATGTCTTATACATTCTCTGTAGCAATCAGGTTTCTGTAATGGCTTTGGCATTTGTGATTTGCTTAACTCTTCAACTCTGTAAAAAACACAATCTTGAAGAATCACAGTGTGTCAAATTAGAATACAAAGGTCATGCAGGGACTGAGAATTTAAGGTCAGAAAAGCCCAGTAATTTTAAACATTGCTTTCTCTGGCAAAATGCGGAGTATGGGGGTGCCTGGGTGGCTCAGCGGGTCAAACCGCTGCCTTCGGCTCAGGTCATGAACTCGGAGTCCTGGGATTGAGCCCTGCATCGGGCTCTCTGCTCAGCAGGGAGCCTGCTTCCTCCTCTCTCTCTGCCTGCCTCTCTGCCTGCTTGTGATCTCTCTCAATAAATCTCTCTCAAATAAATAAATAAATAAAATCTTTAAAAAAAAAATGCGGAGTATGCCTGCATTTTTTTGCCACCAGAAGACATTGTTTTTGTGGGGTGTTAAGACTTAGTACTTTGAGGTAGTAGTTACACTACATCAAAACTGGCTGCTTCTTCTGTTTCCTATCTGGCTTGACTGAATTTGGAAGGGGTGGGTTGAGCTAAAAGTTACTGTTTTATTAACTAAGGTTCTTAATTGGATTTTGGATTAAATTTGGAAGAGTACTGTCTTATTACAATACATATGAGTTGCATGTCTGAAAACGTCCACAAGTCACTGTAGCCATGTCATTGTTCCGTTGAAGTAATATCGCCTTGAGTCGAAAAGATGGGTTAAAAAAAAAATAAGTTTAGAAAGGGCAAACTTTTTTTTTTGTTTGTTTTTTAAAAGATTTATTTATTTACTTGACAGACAGAGATCACAAGTAGGCAGAGAGGCAGGCAGAGAGAGAGGAGGGGGAAGCAGGTTCCCTGCTGAGCAGAGAGCCCGATTCCATTGGAGGCTCCATCCCAGGACCCTGGGATCATGACCCGAGCTGAAGGCAGAGGCTTTAACCCACTGAGCCACATAGGCACCCCGGCAGTTTTTTAGTATTGTTTTCCTTTGCAGTTCTAAAAATTAATATTGTTTTCCTTTGGCATTCTAAAAAAATAATTATTAATTTGAGAGAGACAGAGTGCGCACAAGCACAAGCTGGATGGCCACAGAGAGAGGGAGAGAGAATCTTTAAGCAGATTCCATGCTCAGCACAAGCCCAGGAGCCAGCATGGAGCTTGATCCCACAACCCTGAGATCACAACCTGAGCTGAAGCCAAGAGTCAGTTCCTTAACCGACTGCACCATCCAGATGTCTCTTAGTATTTTTTTAAGAAGCAAGTGAAAGGAGTTTTATGCTTAGCTGTAATTTGTGCTTTCATCAAATGAATTTACATAAGCATTTATGAAGTTAATTGGTCATTCAAATTACAAATCTTTTTTTTTTTTTTTAAAGATTTTATTCATTTATTTGACAGAGAGAGAGATCACAAGTAGGCAGAGAGGCAGGTAGAGAGAGAGAGAGGAGGAAGCAGGCTCCCTGCCGAGCAGAGAGCCCGATGCGGGACTCGATCCCAGGATCCTGAGATCATGACCCGAGCTGAAGGCAGCGGCTTAACCCACTGAGCCACCCAGGCTCCCTCAAATTACAAATCTTAAGATGGACTGATGCTTTCACTTTTTAAAAGGTAGAGCTAATTTATTTATAAATATTAGGATCATTATAAGACATAGTTGGGATAGTATCCTTACAATTAAAGCCCTGTACTGAAAGCTGACCTTCAACTTGAATTCATTTGCTAACCTAGAAATGTCTGTTGAAGCTAAAAGCTTCAAGTTCCCCTTTTTCAAAAACTCTAGATTATTAACTAATTTTTCAGGAGATTGAGAAAGTATTTAGAGAGAGTACAAATTAAGGAACTGCATTAATGTAAATCTACAAAGTTTTGTAGATTATATTTTCCTCATTAAATTATATATTCTCTTTCCAAACAATACTTAATTGGCTGTAGTTTTCTAGCTGCCTCTTTTTTATACACAGAAGTAGTTTATTTAATATTTGCTGACTTGAATTTCAGATTTTATTAAAATAGATTTCATAAACCCTGTAATCCATTTATTAAAACTTTACCACAGTGTAGAAGTAAATGTGAAATATGTAGTTCTTTGTAGGTACACATCCTTTATTCCTGACTATTCATATATGCACAAGAGAGTACTGTAGACTTGAAATCCTGAGGTTCTAAGGCCATCAGGGTTGCTAATAGGCGTTTCTGTCTTACGCTTAGGACAGAACTCCTTCAGTAGTGTTCTCCAGGGGAAGAAAATCAGCTGATTTTCTTAAATTAGCTGGCCCATTTTAAACATGACTAAGGATTTCTTGTTCGAGTGACTTTTTCCTTTTAAAAGGCTGGAATTATTGTGACAAGTGGAGTCCAGAGAAGTCAATTACATCATTAACAGGCTGTTTCATATCCATTCCTAATACCTCATATGTGTGGAGCACCTTCTGTGTGCCAGGCAGTACTCTAAACTTTGGAGAAACTGTGATAACACCACGATCAAGAAAGAGAACTCATGTAAGGTGGACTTAACATTCACATAGCATAGAAGTTATTTACTAGCAGCTTTCAAGTACTGTATCATTTAAGCTTAATTGCAGCTCTAAAGTTGGAGTTCATTTTCCATTTTAAAATCAGGAAATTGAGTTGAAGAAGTTAAGTGACTTGACTCTGTGACTCAAAGCCTGGTGCCCTTTCCACTATGGTACACTGAGTTGGCTTGGTTGATACGTGGTTTCCTGTTTTTCAAGAATTACAGCTTGACTCTAAAATATAAATAGTGTTTCTCCCTTGGCTAAGTAATTCTTTCTGATCATTATGGGAGTAAAAAAGCAGGTATTTTCATTTAGCATTCTGGACATCTATTTGTGACTCCAAAGGAAAATATTATGCAGGCCTGTTAAAAAGACATGTGGTGTTTATTTGCACCACATGAAGATTCTTACCTTCCTAAAAAAATGACATGCAAGGGCTTATGAACCACCTCCCTTAGAGTTTGATAGCTATTCATGTTATGAAAGGTCAGTCACATCCCATGTGAATCAGGATATACTATTTCCTTCAGTCTTACAGATTCAGTGAATATATGCAGTATAGCAGTGGTTTT
This sequence comes from Mustela putorius furo, assembly GCF_011764305.1. NCBI lineage: Eukaryota > Metazoa > Chordata > Mammalia > Carnivora > Mustelidae > Mustela > Mustela putorius. The sequence goes on along the minus strand of NW_025421367.1, from coordinate 4,294,970 downwards.
CAAACTTATTGTCAGAATATTTCGGAAGACTTGTTGAAACATAACGTCTCCTCTGCCATCCCCTAAACCCCCAAAATTTTTGATTCAGTAGGTCTGGGTAATGCCCAAGAATTTGCATTTGAAACATGTTCACAAGTGATATTGATGATGCTAATTCTGGAACTACACTTCAAGAACTACTGCCATATAGCAGAGAATTTAAAAATTTAAAAGCGTGATTATTGAACCAAACAGCTTGGGCTTGAATCTTGCATGTGCCACCTACTAGCTGTCACATCTTAGGCAAATTACTTAAATTTTTGTCAAAAAACTATGAAGGCTCTGAGATTTTACCCTACTTTCAAGCTAACAAGTTAACCTGCCCCAGTTTCATGGGTCATGGGAATGACTTTATTGCTCATAATAATAGCCGTAGCCAGAGTGTCAACATATTCCTACACTGGTTCCCTAAGCACCATTTTCCAAAGCGAGACGTGGAGAGAGTCAGATGACACCTGGAAATAAAAAGGGTTGCATTACAGGAGAGGAATCCTGAGCTAAGGGAATCCTAATCCTTTATAATGGGCAGTAAGCATGCCTGCCCTTTGCTCCGGAGGGGGAGACGGAGGGGGAGACGTTATTTTGTTTATACTGAGCAGTAAACATGCTGCCCTGTGCTGTAGGAAACAGTCTCTCTTTTTTTTTTTTTTTTTTTTAAGATTTTTATTTATTTATCAGAGAGAGAAGGGGAGAGAGCAAGCACAGGCAGACAGAGAGGCAGGCAGAGGCAGAGGGAGAAGCAGGCTCCCTGCCGAGCAAGGAGCCCGATGTGGGACTTGATCCCAGGACGCTGGGATCATGACCTGAGCCAAAGGCAGCTGCTTAACCAACTGAGCCACCCAGGCGTCCCGACAGTCTCTTTTTCTAACACTGTTCTCTATATAGACTTCCTTAAACATTGTCTGGGACAAAGACAGTTGGTGCCTCTGCTTGTACAATATGCAGAAATGCCATGGATGCATGAAGAACTGACTTCTAACACTCTTCCATTCCCTTGCAAGATAGGGTTAATAAGGCTGTTACTCCTAATTAGATCTCCCTTACTGGGTAGTTGAGTAGATTAAAGGTACTAAAATTTGGCAAGTAAGTGGAGCAGAGCATAATACGTGCTACATAGTTATTTCCTGTTATTATTCCTGAAGGAACAATGTGTGTATGTGTGCCTTTAATGGTAAGTATTACCTTATAAGATGAAATAATTGCTTTACTGAGTATCCCTAACTGTGAGTTTGTTCCGAGGAATTTCTTTCATGGGTCTGCATTTTAAAATGGGATGGAGCGTTGTTGTACTAGCCCATGGAGAATGAGGCAGAAACATTTACTACCCATATTCATGTGTTCTTTGTGTTTCTCTGCCTCATTATGATTACATAGAATCATGTGACTGATTCCGGGGGTGTCTGGCTGGCTCAGTCGAAGGAGCATGGGACTCTTTTTTTTTTTTTTTTTTAAGATATTTATTTATTTATTTAACAGACAAATCACAAGTAGGCAGAGAGGCAGGCAGAGAGAGAGAAGGAAGCAGGCTCCCTGCAGAGCAGAGAACCCGATGTGGAGCTTGATCCCAGGGTCCTGGGATCATGACCTGAGCCGAAGGCAGAGGCTTTAACCCACTGAGCCACCCAGGCGCCCCGGCTCTGGTTTTTGATAAGCAACATCTTGGGGAAGGATTTTCTTTTCCGGACAAAAGGAGAAAGGTGTGGTTGTCAGAGCCACACGTTTCTCCTCTCATCTTCTTCCAGCCTTAAATGTAGGTAAGATACCTGGTTATGGCAGCAACTTTTTTTTTTAAATAAAAGATTTTACTTATTTATTTGACAGAGAGATCACAAGTAGGCAGAGAGAGAGAGAGGAGGAAGCAGGCTCCCTGCTGAGCAGAGAGCCCGATGCGGGACTCGATCCTAGGACCCTGGGATCATGACCTGAGCCGAAGGCAGTGGCTTAACCCACTGAGCTACCCAGGCACCCTGGCAGCAACCTTTTTATACCACGAGGTGACAAGCATGAAGATGCCATGCTAAATATGGCGGAGCAGAAGGGCCAGAGTTCTTGATGGCCTTGTTGAACAGCTAACACTATACCACTAGCCACCTTCTTCTGGACTTGGTCTGGAAGGATAAATTTACATTATTCAGAAGTTGTTACTTGCAGCTAGACACATTCCTAACCCGTGTAGATTATAACAGCATTGAGAGTGGTTGGCTGAAGGATGTGGTTGAAGGCACAACCGTACTACATTAGCTACTGTACCCAGCAAGGCCTCTTTGAGAATGTATCACTGGGTAGAGACCCAAATGATGAGAGACCAAATAAGATAGGAAAGGTTTACTTGAGTTTGGGGTAGCACCAAAGTCCTCTTGAACAGGATTTTGAGGTGAAGAGACAGGGAAATCCATGATGGATTTCTGAACTAAGGGTGCCACATGTCATTGGAGAGCTAAAGGAACTGTGAGTGATCAGTTCAGTTTGGGGCCATGATCGGCGTGGGGCAGAGTTGGGGGAGAATGCTGACGTAAACAGTGTATGATCCATGACTCCCCCCTGACACATTGCCCGTTACCAGGCGACTGTTAACTCCTGGAGGAATGTGTGGGGAAGGGAAGTAGACTTGACAGGGACTATTGACCAGTCCACTCTCCCTCTAGAATCCGGACTGAGTTCTTTTCCTCATATTCTTTTTTTTTTTTAAAGATTTTATTTATTTATCAGAGAGGGGGGTGGAGAGAGAGCACAGGCAGACAGAATAGCAGGCAGAGGCAGAGGGAGAAGCAGGCTCCCTGCCAAGCAAGGAGCTGGACGTGGGACTCGATCCCAGGACGCTGGGATCATGACCTGAGCCGAAGGCAGCTGCTTAACCAACTGAGCCACCCAGGCGTCCCTCCTCATATTCTTCTTTAGCAACTGGGTCATGGTCATGGGGCTTTGAGACCTTACCTCTGTTGTCACTGAAAAGCAATATATGAATTTCCCCAAGCATGTGCTTTGATTGGCAGGAAAATAACCAGAAAAAATGAAGGAAATTTTTTTTTTACTTGAGTTATTTTATCTGCTATTTTGGTGAGAAAAGCACTTTGATATGCATGACTTTTTTTTTTTTTTAAGATTTTATTTATTTATTTGAGATACCACATGCGAAAGGGATGTGAGGGGTAGGGAGTGATGGTGAGGGAGAAGCAGCTTCCACTGAGCAGGGAGCTGGACCACGGTCTCAATGCTAGGACTGTGGCATCAAGACTTGAGCTGAAGGCACATGGTTAACAACCGAGCCACCAAGGCTCCCTGACATTTTTACTTCTGAATAAATTTGTTGCAAGAGGCTGGAAGGACTATAGAAGACCTGGCAGGGTACATTCCTAAACAAAACATATTTAACTTCTATAAAATGTAACATAGATGTTGCTGACTTAAAAGAGCTGCTATGTATTCCTCTCCCCCTGTCCAAGCCCCAAGGGCAGCTATGTGTTGAGTGCCTATGATGTGTCAGTGTGCTAGGCATTTTAGCTGGGGTGTATAATTCACTCTTTTCAGTAATACTGTAAAATTTGCTACTTTCCATTTTACGGATCGGAACACTGAGGCTCGTAGGGTTTAATTTGCCAGAAGTGATTGCCTGTCTTACTTGAACCCATCCTCTTTTTTGCTGTACAGCCAAGTTAGTACTTTCTCTGCTTTTTTTTTTTTTAATAGGAGGATTTAAAACTGTCTACCTCCCCCCCATCACATTTTGTCTTTATAATCTAGGGAAATAATATTTAAAAATGTGTGAAAACTTAAGACCTGATTCCAATATTTATAGGTCAGTCCATTTTCCTCCCAGCCCCTGTCATTTAGAGAAAAATGTGTTTATACAGATAATAAAGGATTCATAGCATATATAATTGATGTGCCCCTTTCCAGAGAAGTTACCATTTACAGTTTGGTATATGTGTGTGTACACATGTGTGCGTATGTATGCACATTTGCTTGTGTATGGTGCATAAACAAAAAACATATTTTTAAGCAAATTGGCTCACATTGTACTTTATACATCTTGTTTAGATAAACGTATTCTTTTTTGATCTGTTGCGTCTCATAATGTGTCATAATTGATTTAGCCATTTTTGTGTTGGCATGTCTTAAGTCGGTACCACTTTTCTTAATGCTCTAAATAATATTTTATTGCACATAATCCCTTGTACACATGTGACTATATTTTTGTTTTAAGTCATTTCTAAAATTTAAATTCCGTTATTTAACATACAATGTATTACTGGTTTCAGAGGGCAGGTCTGTGATTCATCAGTCTCGTATAACACCCACAGCTCATTACATCACATGCTCCCCTTCACGTCCAGCACCCAGTTAACCATCCCTCCACTCCCCTTCCCCTCCAGCAGCCCTCAGTTTGTTTCCTAAGATTTAGAGTCTCTTGTGGTTTGTTTCCCTCTCTGGTTTCCTCTCGTTTTATTTTTTCCTCTCTTCCCCTATGATCCTCTGTTTTGTTTCTTAAATTCCACATATCAGTAAGATCATATGATAATTGCCTGTCTCTGATTGACTTATTTTGCTTAGCATAATACCCTCTATGCTCAGCATAATACCCATCCATGTCGTTGGAAATGCTAAGACTCCATTTTTTTTGTGATGACTGCGTAATATTCCATTGTGTATATATACCACCTCTTTTTTTTTTTTAAGATTTTATTTATTTATTATAGAGATAGAGAACACAAGTAGGCAGAGTAGTAGGCAGAGGAAGAGGGAGAAGCAGACTCTCCACTGATTAGGGATCCTGATGGGGATGCAGTCCCAGAACCCTAGGATCATAACCTGAGCCGAAGGCAGCCCCTTAACCGACTCAGCCACCCAGACGCCCATACCACCTCTTCTTTATCCATTCATCTGTCAGTGAACAACTGGGCTCTTTCCATAGTTTGGCTATTGTGGGCATCGCTGCTATAAACATTTGGGTGCAGGTGTCCCTTCGGATCACTACATTTGTATCTTTGGGGTAAATGTCCAGTAGTGCAGTTGCTGGGTCGTAGGGTAGCTCTATTTTCAACTCGTTGAGGAGCCTCCATACTGTTTTCCAGAGTGGCTGCACCAGCTTGCATTCCCACCAACAGTGTAGGAGGGTCCCCCTTTCTCCGCATCCTCGCCAACATCTCTCATTTCCTAACTTGTTAATTTAGCCATTCTGACTGGTGTGAGGTGGTATCTCATTGTGGTTTTGATTTCTTTTTCCCTGATGCTGTGTGATGTTAAGCATCTTTTCATGTGTCTGTTGGTCATTTAGATGTCTTTTTTTTTTAATTTTTCAAAAAGATCTAATTAATTTATTTGATTGAGTGAGACAGCGAGAGAGAGAACACAAGCAGGGGGAATGGGAGAGGATGGTGCAGGCTTCCTGCCAAGCAGAGCGCCTGATGTGGGGCATGACCCCAGGACCCTGGGATCATGACCTGAGCTGAAGGCAGACACCCAGCGACTAAGCCTCCCAGGTGCCCCCCATTTGGATGTCTTTTTTGAGATATGTCTGTTCATGTCTTCTGCCCATTTCTTTTTTTTTTTTTTTTTTAAAGATTTTATTTATTTATCTGACATAGAGAGATCACAAGTAGGCAGAGAGGCAGGCAGAGATAGAGGAGGAAGCAGGCTCCCTGCTGAGCAGAGAGCCCGATGCGGGACTCGATCCCAGGACCCTGAGATCATGACCTGAGCCGAAGGCAGCGGCTCAACCCACTGAGCCACCCAGGCGCCCTGCCCATTTCTTGATTAGATTATTTGTTCTTTGGCTATTGAGTTTGATAAATTCTTTATGGATTTTGGATACTAGCCCTTTATCTGATACGTTGTTTGCAAATATCTTCTCTTATTCTCTTGGTTGTCTTTGGGTTTTGTTGACTGTTTTCTTTGCTGTGCAAAGCTTTTGATCTTGATGAAGTCTCCATAGTTCCATTTTTGCCCTTGTTTCTCTTGCCTTTGCTGATGTTTCTAGGAAGAAGTTGCTGTGGCTGAGGTCGAAGAGGTTGCTGCCCATGTTCACTCTTAAGATTTTGATGGATTCCTGTCTCACATTGAGGTCTTTCATCCATTTTGAATCTATTTTGTGTATGGTGTAAGGAAATGGTCCAGTTTTGTGACCAGGTTTTTGAGAAAGAGTCTTTGAAAGAGACATCTGAAGCATATACTAATTGCCTTTCTTAGCAGTAGTGTATGTTAATAACTTCCTGACTACAGTAGGTCTTCATTCCAACCTAACCTAACCTTGTGAGTTGCATGGCTGCTCCGTACAGCTGTGTGATTCATATATCAGCACCTAAACAGTCTTTCATGGGCTGACTTTGTTTTTTTTTTTAGTGAGACATAATTGAGATAACAGTAATCTGAGGATGCAGCCTCTTAGCACCTGCCACCTGGCAAATTAAAGAATAAAGAATTTGAGTTGAATAGACAAGTTCCTGGCTGTGCCCTGGCACCGGATCCCTCAGAGAATGTTTCTTTCACTTTTTATTCTATTTACTCACCCAAGAATCTGGTGGTGAAACCCACAGGTTTGGCTGACCCCTTCAATGTTGGACTTGTCCATCTCTAAGAGAGTTAAAAAGAATAGACTTTGAAGATTTAGTTATTCATTTGAGAGAGAGAGCAAGAGCCCTTGCGTGTGTGTCACTGTGAACACATGTCAGTTGGGGAAGGGGCAGAGGGAGAGAGAATCCTCAAGCAGACTCCCCACTGAGCATGGAGCGTGATGCCAGGGCTCAATCCCAGGACTCTGAGATCAGGACCTGAGCCAAAATCAAGAGCTGCTTAATTGACTGAGCCACCCAGGTGCCCCCAAAATAGACTTTTATTTATTTATTTGTTTATTTATTAAAAAGAGTTTATTTGTCTATTGGACAGACAGTAGGCAGGTGGTGGTGGTGGGGGAAGCAGGCTCCCTGCTGATCAGAGAGCCCAACGTGGGTCTCAGTCCCAGGATCCTGAGATCACAACCTGAGCCAACCAAAGGCAGAGATCCAACCTACTGAGCCACTCAGGCGCCCCCAAAATAGACTTTTTAAAGAGTGTTTTTTTGGTTCTCAGCAAAATTGAACAGAGGGTACTGACATTTCCTATAGACCTCTCTGTCTCCCCCGTACCCCCCTCCCCACCCCTGTGCACAGCCTCCCCATAACCAACATCTCCCAGCAAAGTGGTATATTAGTTACAAATGATGCATTTACATTGATGCATCATTATCACCTAGAGCTCTAGGATCATCTTTCACTGCAGTTCTGCATGGTTTGCCCCTCATTTCCTTTTGGTCTTTGCTCAGATGTTAGAGTCTCTGATCACCCTATATAAAATTGCAACACCTTACCTTGGTTCCTTGCTGGCACTCTACACTTTCATTTTTCTCTATAGTACCTTTTAGTATTGAATATCTGTGTATTTTTCTTATGTGTCATCTTTGCTAAACTCCTATAGTTTGCAAGCTCAGTGATGGTAAATCTGTTTTCTTTTTAAATTTTTATTTATTTTTATTTTTTTAAAAAGATTTTATTTATTTATTTGACAGAGAGAAATTACAAGTACACTGAGAGGCAGGCAGAGAGAGAGAGAAGGAAGCAGGCTCCCTGCTGAGCAGAGAGCCCGATGCGGGACTCGATCCCAGGACTCTGAGATCATGACCTGAGCCGAAGGCAGTGGCTTAACCCACTGAGCCACCCAGGCGCCCCAATCTGTTTTCTTTACCCTTACTCTCTGTACATGGCTTAGAGTAGATGCTCAGGAAATATTTGCTGGCTTAGTGACTTAAATGAACAACTAGGAGAACTCAGGACCATTCTCAAGGTCAATGTTCTCCGTAACCCAACCTACTACCTCCTGCATGCCCTCTTGCTCTCCAACGAGCCCTAGGGAGGGCACGTCTTGATTGGGAGGGTTGTGTGGGAGACTGCCATCAAGGACTCTTCAGTGTTGCAAAGAATAATGCTGAAATGACACACTTTTATTGGGCACCTGCTGTGTGCCCAGCCCTAGATGTCAAGAGAGAGAAAATGAGAGCCGCAAAACAGGTGAAGGGAGAGAGAGGGAAGGAGGAGGGAGTGGAGTAATGGTGGAAAAGGGAAGGGGGGAGGAGGGTAGAGAAAGAGGGGGAAGGGAAGTAAAAGTGTGTTGGAGAGAGGGAAAGTGAGAGAAAAGGGCGACGGAGGTAGTAGGGTTGGTGGGGTGAATGATTGGGATTTCAGATGGAGAATTTAGGAAACTTGCCTAAGCCCCTGTAGGGCTACTCTAGCAGGGTGGAGGAGTGTGCTCCTTCAAAGCATGTTTGACCCTGAAAAACTTAGAGCTCCACCGGTGGGAGTTTAATTAGAATATTTGTCGCATCCGTGTTGCATTCTTTCCTGGCGGGAGGAGACAGAGTGACAGTGATATCTACTGGTCCGGAAACACTGTGGTCAGCAATTTTAATTTCATGGAGGAGGAGATAAAAGACCTTATCAGGTGTCAGAGTAGAGCTGGACTATATGCAGTGTTTCAGCTGTAGCGGGAAGTGTAACAGTCTCTTAAACATAAGAGGCAGGCTAAAACTGTTAGGAGTTCAGTGTGTTTTCATTTGTATCACATAGTTTGTTAAATCTGTACCAAGATCATTTGTAATAGATCCTTGGCCTTAAGGATAGTTGAAAAATGGAAACTATTTAAAGCAAGTTAGGAGAAGTACGGTAAATTACAAATACATACAAGAAAGGGAAAAGGAAACAGCTGGTGATAGTGTTAACCATAGAGAGAAAGGTGGTTTCTAGAGATATACAGGACAGGACCTAGGCCGTCTGCCCAGGTTGTAGAACCTTTTCTTTTCTTTTTCTTTTTTTAAAAAATATTTTATTTATTGGGGCGCCTGGGTGGCTCAGTGGGTTAAAGCCTCTGCCTTCAGCTCAGGTCATGATCCCAGGGTCCTGGGATCAAGACCAGCATCGGGCTCTCTGCTCAGCGGGGAGCCTGCTTCCTTCTCTCTCTCTTTCTCTACCTGCTTCTCTGCCTGCTTGTGATCTCTGTCAAATAAATAAATAAAATCTTTAAAAAAATATTTATTTGACAGAGAGATCATAAGTAGGCAGAGAGAGAGAGGGGGAAGCACGCTCCCTGCTGAGCAGAGAGCCCGATGCGGGGCTCGATCCCAGCACCCTGGGATCATGACCTGAGCTGAAGGCAGAGGCTTTAACCCACTGAGCCACCCAGGCGCCCCTTGACTGATACTCTTGAGAGAATGCTCAAAAATGTCTTTGGAGTTTAAGCACCTTTCAGAAGTGAAAGTCAGTTCTTAAGTTTTGCCCTTATTTGGCCCACTTTTTAAAATTAGGTATTCTTAGGGCGCCTGGGTGGCTCAGTGGGTTAAGACCTCTGCCTTCCGCTCAGGTCATGATCCCAGGTCATGATCCCAGGTCCGGCATCATTGGGCTCTGCTCAGCAGGGAGCCTGCTTCCCCCTCTCTCTCTGCCTGTTTCTCTGCCTACTTGTGATCTCTGTCTGTCAAATAAATAAATAAAATCTTAAAAAAAAAGAAAATTAGGTATTCTTATGTAAAAACCAACTGGCTGATTTCTTTGCATACTCTTACCTTTCTGCCTTTTGATTCTAGGGAGGGTGCTCACACAACCTGTTACCTCAGGCAAATTTCTTAAAACCAAGTTTCAGTTTTCCTATTTGTAAAATTACTTAATTGGTATATGGGGTATTAGCATCTACCTTGCAAGTTTAATGTTTACATGAAATGTCATTTAGAAAGGGCTCAACATAGTACTCCGCAAGAATAGACGCAGGGGGGGATATTACTTCCTTTCTTCCTCCTCATGATAAACTTGTGCACATTTCTTCTTGCTGAAAGGGCTTTGAGTAGCAGCATCAAAAGTAAAAGTACGTTTGGCCTTTGGTATACGGGAACTAGTTTGTTCCTGCAACTTGAGGGTGGATGAAGAACCACTTTTTAGTTCCAGTGAGAACACTGAATTCTGTTTTCAGTAAGATTTTCTTGCAAGTCATGTATACCTCTGAGTCGACTTAGGGGCTAATATTCACAGGTTGCTTTTTCCATTTCAGATGAGCAGACTTGTTATTTTGCACTGACGGGCAGCAATGGCGTTTACTGAAAGAGTCAAGAGCAGCAGCAGCAGGTAACGGTGAAATCTACGATTCAAAGATAGGACAATATTCAAGTTGATGATGTATTTTTGAAAGCATAAGCTTGATCCTTTTCATTTTTACGGTGCAAGAAAATATGGTAAAATTTTCGTTTTCTCTGCATGAAGCCAAACCTGTTAGACTGGCTCCATATTTTCTTTCAGTCTAGTACTTTCTGAGCTTCCTACCTCATGTCTTTAACATATGGCTGTTATAGTAGATCAGATTCTGTGTTTAAGATCTTGGTCGGAATTACAGAGCTTGGGAGAAATGAGCCACCTGTTCATGAAATCCACCTTCTCCTGAGAGCTTTGGAGGAGGGAATGCTGTCAGTTTCGTTGTACTACTTTCACATCTCTCCCTCTGAGGGCGCATATACAGTTAACTTCCTTCTTCGATCTACATGATCAGGGGAGCCTATTAACATTCTGAAGGGGTTGTTAAGAATAACTCATTTGCTATCCAGAGGGAATTCTTAATGTCACTGATCAATTTTCATTTTTACTGTTAGATATTCAGAAACATATTAATGTATGAGACATGTCGACTCAAGCTTACTCAATTAATATTTCTTCAGTAACAGTTGATGGTGCCTGTAATTCTGGAAGGTCCTGCGTGGATGCTTTCCTACTTCCCCTTTCTGGCTCATTTAGGAAACTCTTCCTCTATTCCAGGTGGCCCCGGGGGTACTGTTGTTAGACACAGAGGAAGGCATGTGACCCAGGCTGCAGCAGCCCCCGTTCTGCTGGAGCTCTGGGACGCTGTTGTCAGCTGTCTTCAGGCTTGTTCGTGATGTTCGGCTACACATAAGTTTTACATTTTTATGCAGTTAAATGTCTTGTCCTTTATGGGTTCTGGTTTTGATTGTGCTGAGAAAGGTCTTTCCAGCTCCGAGATTGTGCAAATAACGTCATGTGATCTCTGCTGGCACTTGAATGCCTTCATTTTTTGCATTTAAATCAGAACTTGTGAGCCGGTGGCCTCTGGGACAGATCTGGTCACCAGATGGGTTTTGTTTGGCCCCTCACAGTGTTCCAAAAAAAAAAAAGATCTGCCCATGTTTTTTACATAACCATCTAGACTTCCATCTTCTCTTCAGAAATACAAGATTTATTTATTTATTTTTTTTAAAAAAGATTTTATTTATTTATTTGTAAGAGAGAGAGAGTGAGAGCGAGCACAGGCAGACAGAGTGGAAGGCAGAGTCAGAGGGAGAAGCAGGCTCCCTGCGGAGCAAGGAGCCCGATGTGGGACTCGATCCCAGGACGCTGGGATCATGACCTGAGCCGAAGGCAGCTGCTTAACCAACTGAGCCACCCAGGCGTCCCAGAAATACAAGATTTAACAGCACTGGGCTCCCACTGCTGCATGGCAGTGCTCGGATACCATTGAAGGGCTGCTGCTCTCTTCCTCAAGGCCAGAGCTTAGAGACTTCCAGTTCAGAGCTTACCAAGTGGTATGTCACCAGTGGGCTTCAGGTGTGCCCACTGAGTGCAGCCTCTCAGCCTGTGGGTCAGCCAGAACTCCAGAATTCCCACCTGCTCCCTCCTGCAGACATCTCTTTGTCAGGTATTTGTCAGAAAGACTTGATGTTTTTTTTAAAAAAAAAAGGGGGGGGGTCAGACGAGCACAGATGCTTTCTAGTTCGCTACAGTTTCCACACTATTGGGCTCACCATTTACTTTACTGCTTGGCTCCCTTCATTTGTGACCCATGTGAGATCATAGACTTTTACTTTAACAAAAAATTTTTTTTAGATTATTTATTTTTTTTTTTTATTTTTTTTTTTTTTAAAGATTTTATTTATTTATTTGACAGAGAGAAATCACAAGTAGTCGGAGAGGCAGGCAGAGAGAGAGAGAGGGAAGCAGGCTCTCTGCTGAGCAGAGAGCCCGATGCGGGACTCGATCCCAGGACCCCGAGATCATGACCTGAGCCGAAGGCAGCGGCTTAACCCACTGAGCCACCCAGGCGCCCCGATTATTTATTTTTTTATTTGACAGGCGGTAATCACAAGTAGGCAGAGAGGCAGGCAGAGAGAGAGGAGGCAGAGAGAGGAAGAAGCAGCTCCCTGCTGAGCAGAGAGCCCCATGGGGGGCGCGGATTCAGGGCTCAATCCCAGGACCCTGGGATCATGACCTGAGCTGAAGGCAGAGGCTTTAACCCACTGAGTGGCCCAGGCACCCCTACATTTTTAAAATTTTTAATGAATTAATTTTTTTTTTTAAGATTTTTATTTATTTATTTGACAGACAGAGATCCCAAGTAGGCAGAGAGGCAGGCAGAGAGAGAGAGAGAGAGAGAAGCAGGCTTCCCGCAGAGCAGAGAGCCCGACGCGGGGCTCGATCCCAGGACCCTGAGATCAGGACCTGAACTGAAGGCAGCAGCCCAAACCACTGAGCCACCCAGGCGCCCCTAATGAATTAATTTTTAAAGTTCACTCTTTCATGTGGGGCTTGAACTTATACCCTGAGATCAGGAGTCACATGCTATACTGACTGAGACAGCCAAGGTGCCCCAGATCTTAGACTTTTTAATATTTTGATCTGTCTGTAATTAATTTTAATGTCCAGTGTGTGCTATAAATTTCTGTATTAGTAGGAAAATGAGAGGTTCAAGGGATACTCATTTTTAATTTTTTAATTTTTATTTTTATTTCATACTATTTTTAAAAAATATTTTATTTATTTATTTGATACACAGAGAGAGGTCACAAGTAGGCAGAGACACAGGCAGAGAGAGAGGGGGAAACAGGCTCCCTGCTGAGCAGAGCCAGATGCTGAGCTTGATCCCAGGACCCTGAGATCAGGACCTGAACTGAAGGCAGAAGCTTAACCCACTGAGCCACCCAGGTGCCCAATTTATTTAATGTTTTGTTTTATTGTATTTTATTTTTTTTTAAAGATTACTTATTTATTTGACAGATCACAGGTAGGCACAGAGGCAGGCAGAGGGAGAGGGAAGCAGGCTCCCTGCTGAGCAGAGAGCCTGGTATGGGGCTTGATCTCAGGACCATGGGATCATGACCTGAGCTGAAGGCAGAGGCTTTAACCCACTGAGCCACCCACACACCCCTTATTTAATGTTTTAAAAGACGTATTTATTTGAGAAAGAGCACGCATGAACATGTGAGCTGGGGGAGGGCAGAAGCAGAGGGAGAGAGGGAGTCTCAAGCAGATTCCTTGTTGAGAGGGAAGCCCAATACAGGGCTTAATCTCAAGATTCAGACATGATCTGAGCTTGAAATCCAGTCTGATGCTTAGCCAACTAAGCCACCCAGGTGCCCCAGGAGTCTTTTTTTTTTTTTTTTAAAGCAAAAGTCTAGCCAGTTGTTTCAGTATAATTCATTAAATCACCTATCTTCACTAATTTGAGTGGTGCATCTTAATTCCATCATATTCTTGAGTCTTTTTTTTTTTTTTTTAAGATTTTATTTATTTACTTGACAGAGAGAGACACAGCAAGAGAGGGAACAGTAGCAGGGGGAGTCGGGGAGGGAGAAGCAGGCTTCCTGCCAAGCAGGGAGCCAGATGCCAAGCTCAATCTCAGGACCCTGGGATCATGACCTGAGCCAAAAGCAGAGAGAGAGCTTTTAACGACTGAGCCACCCAGGCGCCCCATATTCTTGAGTCTTCTGTTGGACTCTTTTGTTCCTTTGGTTGTTTCTTCTGGCAATGATGCCCTACTATTTCACTGTATTTCCATAGATCTTAATATTCAGGTACTTCTTTTCAGTACTTTTCATTTTTAGAATTTTTATATTCACATCTGATTACATTTCCATGTTTCCTCTGAAGTCATTAGTCCTTTTCAATTTATTTATTTATTTGATTTTTTAAATTAATTTTTAATTTTTTTATCATTAGGCCTTTTCTAGAAAAATGTTGGCATTTTGACTCGGGTTCCTTTGAATTTCATCAATTAGGAAGACTTGAAGTCTATAGCATATTAAAATTGGGTCTTCCTGCCAAGGAATCGAAGTATCAGAATGGTGAACTTTTAATAGAATGAAGAAATTTTAAATTTTAACTGTAAGATTTTTGTAGGCATATGATTTTTTAAAAATTTCTATGTAGCTTTCTATATAATTTACATCCTATATAATTTCTGGTAACATAATCAAGTATAATAAGCTATTATCAGTGGCAAGATTAAAAAGTATTTTGGGGTGCCTGGGTTGTTCAGTCGTTAAGCCTCTGCCTTCGGTTCAGGTCATGATCCCAGGGTCCTGGGATCGAGTCCCGCATTGGGCTCCCTGCTTGGTGGAAAGCCTGCTTCTCCCTCCCCCTCCTCCCCTGCTTGTGTTCCCTTTTTCGCTGTGTGTGTGTCTGTCAAATAAATGAAGTCTTTAAGAAAAACAAATAAATAAAAAAAGTATTTTGTATTACTTTACATATGTTTGCTATTGTTAATAATTATCAGGAAGGGTAAATGGCATTTATGGTAACATTCTGGCAGTTATAGAACCAGTTTTATTCTTTCAACTCATGGCCTCCCTGATGTGCTCCTTTTAGTTTTAATATCCAGTACAAGTGATACAGTTAGGGGAAGTCCTCAGTAGAGCTCAATTTTGAATATATATCAATAGCTCGCTGTTTAAATGTTTAATCATGACAGGTTAATTTTTCAGTAGTCCAGAGAAAAAGAAACCATCAAATTCATGAGGAACCGGTCCAGGGCTAACTTTTAGTTGAAAGGAAACAGATGTGTATTGAGTATGCGACTCTAATTGTTCAAACTAAATAAAAGTCTGAGTGTGAGCCCTTACTTTGCTCAGGGCTATCACAAGTTATAAGCGTGGGCAGAATATTAATGTCATGTTGTAAAGATAATATTTGTTTTAGTCCTGATAAATAATAGACTTATTCTCTGATTTACAGATTTATCGATGTTAGACACTAGTGAATCTCACCTCACTTATATTTACCCCCACCTTCCTTTTCCTCCCCTTTCTTTTTGTTCTTTCTAAAAATTGTTATTGGTGTATAACAGACTGAATAGGGCAGACATTATTAGTACAGTTCAGTGCGTTTTCACAAAGTGAACACACTTGTGTAGCCCATCAAGTGACAATACCAGCTTTCCAGAAGCCTCCTCTTGTCCCCTCACAGCTACTAACTCCCTCAAAGGCTGCCACTATTCTGACTTTAACAGCTTGATTTTGTTTTGTTTGCTTTCAAATTTTATTTAAATTTAATCATATCATATACTTTTTATGTTTTCTGTTCAGTTGTGATGTTTGTTATTTTTATCCTATTTCATAAATTTAAGTATCTTTAACTTTTAAATATCTCAGTGTATTTTATTTTTTTAAAGGTTTTATTTATTTATTTGATAGAGATCACAAGTAGAGAGGCAGTCAGAGAGAGGAGGAAGCAGACTCCCTGCTGAGCAGAGAGCCCAAGGTGGAGGGGGGGGGCCTCCATTCCAGGACCCTGGGATCATGACCTGAGCAGAAGGCAGAGGTTTTAACCCACTGAGCCACCCAGGTGCCCCATCTCAGTGTATTTTATAATAAACTATTATGTTAGGTATATTTTATATAGTCTGTAGTAAATATTTTTGTTTCTTTCTTTTGTACTTTCCACAGGCTCGTATGATAATATAATTATCCTTACTCTTTCTTCCTTCCTCTTCCACCCTCCAACTCTTAGCTCTGCTTTTAGTTTTAAATAGTCCACATTGACAGCACATTTCATTTTATAATTGTACCTTAAGAGCTTTGCCTCTAAATTGATAATAGAAGTTTGAAAAATCAATAGCCCTATTTAGTTATTTTCACCAGGAAGCAAAATAGGGTTTAGGGTTTCATTTAGTATTTCATATAGGGTCATATTTCCTATGGCCTCAAAGTTATCACAGGTACCACTGGAAAGAGAAGGTTCACTTTGGTCAGGACAGATCAGTTCTTTAGCTGAGTCAGTTGTTCAGATTCATGCCACATTTTAAACTGCTTCATCTTTGCATGGTGTTTTCATTTTTCCTGGAGTTTTTAGTTACTTTTCTTTTTTCCTTATTGAGAGAACATGGCTTCTTGCCATTTCACCAGTCTGTCTCCCTTCTTACCCGTATTACTCTTACTTATTGATTGAAATGTCTCATTTCCTTCTTGGAATCCTGAAACTAAAGTTAATTTTTACAAAGTGCCTACTAAATTACATTCTTCTGAAACTGGGCCCAGGTAAGCGAAGCCAGGGAGTAGAACTGCGATGTATTTTGGGAAAACGTTACTTGGTGATGGGTGGAAAACGTGAAGATAGAACAGAAGAATGAAAGTAATTTTATTTCAGGCTCCACCACCAGATTTGTGGGACACGTTTTTAGTGTTTTCTGCCATTAAGAGCAGGTACTTTTTATACATATTTTAGGAAATTTGCTGAGATATCGTTTTCAGTATTTGGGAAGATTTGAAAGATTGAATTTTGTGAGTTGTATTATAGTACTGTATTGTTGGAAGCTTTCCTTCCCCAGGAGAGTCTGAAATAATGTTTAACTCTCCTGATTGAGAAGAGTCCTCAATTAGGAAGGAAGCTACAAGGTGTTAAGCCGATTAACACCTATTATATGGACAGATTTTCT
Source organism: Mustela putorius furo (assembly GCF_011764305.1). Classification (NCBI taxonomy): domain Eukaryota; kingdom Metazoa; phylum Chordata; class Mammalia; order Carnivora; family Mustelidae; genus Mustela; species Mustela putorius. The sequence continues at coordinate 4,278,206 of NW_025421367.1, read as the reverse complement.
TTGTGTGAGTAAATCAGGGGCCTAACTTCCAGATGCTTACTAGAGAGATTAATGGCTGTTTGCAGTGTTTTCCTGGAACAGTGATTGGCCTGGGCATTGTAAATAATCCACACCTGGATTGTGAACTGGGGAACCAGGAAGGTTTCCTGTGTTTGCCAAGCAAGTCGTTTAAGACCTGATTTACAAGTGTGGTAATGTTTCCTCTATAGAACTCATACTGCATCCCTTTATTTTAGAAAATGGTTCCTAATCATTAAGTTTGCGACATTGTCAGAAGTAGTATTGAAGATGAGTCCCACAGTTTGAGGGGTTTAGAAGAGTTTGGCTTCAGGCTTATTATCCTAGACCTGAGGAAATCTTTTTCAGAAATACTTATCTCCCAAAGGGACGGTTAAATTTGGGGGGAGGGAGGCTAAACTGTCGAAATACTGCATAATTTCCTCCAGTAAAATCCAGTTGAGCTAGTATCACATCTGTGATAGGGCAAGTGGGAGTGTGGGACCCTGCGGTGGGATAGCTATTTTTAGATCTGTGGCACGTTGGTTACTAGGGCAAATCGCTCAACTTCTAAAGCCTCGTTAAAATGGGGATAAGAAAAAAAATGGGGATAAGAAGAAGAATGTGTGTAAAGTGCTTATCATAGGACCTCCTGCAATGTAAATCCTCAGTGAATTATTAATGCCACCACTTTGGCGATGATGGTAGAATGGTGGATTTCAAGGGAGTCAGAAGCTTCCTTAATTCTGAGGGAAAAGGCTTTACTCTTTGGATAGAAGAGATTGTTTTGTTTCTGAGCTACTCCAGGAATAGCATTTGTACAAAGAAGAATCATAGAGGAAACAGACCTTTAAGAACAAAACACAGAGTGTGTTTATTTACAGAGCATGTGGATACAGTTAAAAGTTTTACTGTGGTCTATTTCACATTTAATACTGGCTGCGGGATTGTCCTAAATCACACACAGAGTATAAGAAAACACTGCTGCATGGTATTTTCTTTTCTACAAGTAGCATCGTCTTTATATATTAAAGAAACAAAAACAAAGAAACAAACGCTTTATGGAAGTATAATTTACGTGCCATCTTAAGTATGCAATTTAATGATTTTTAGTAAATTTGCTGAGTTGTGCAGCCATTTCTACAGTCCATTTTCAGAATTGCACTCCCAGTAGATGCAGCTGCCTGCTTCCTACCCCAACCCCAGGCAGCTATTAATCTACTTAATCGTTTTGCCTGTTCTGAACATTACCTATAAATGCAATCGTATAATACGGGTTTGTGTGTGTATGCGTGTGTGAGACTGGCTACTTTGACTTAGAATAAAGTTTTCAAGACTCATGCATGTTGTATAGTATGTGTCAATATTTCATTCTTTTTTGTTTGCCAAATAATCCGTTGTATGACTGTACCAATGTTTTATTTACTCTTCACCAATTGATGAACATTTGGGTTTTAGCCACTTTTTGGCTCTTATGAATAATGTTGCACATGTGTTTTCATTTCTTTTGGATAGATATAGAATTGGGATTGCTTTCTTGTAAGGTAGAGTCATGTTTAGAGTCACCTTTATTTTTTTATTTTTGAAGATTTTATTTGAGAGAAAGTAAGCACGAAAGAGGGGAGGGGAGGGAGAGGAGGAGCCAGGAGCAGACACCCTGAGGAGTGGTGGGGCAGTGAGCAGGGGAGCCCAATGCAGAACTCCACTCTGGGACTCCTGGATCTTGACCCCAGCGGAAGGCAGACACTTCACCAACAGAGCCACCTAGGCTCCCTAGAGTCCTCTTTAGATTATTCTGGGTTCCGGTTCACTGTGCTGGTGGGTCAGTTTCAGATTCATTTGCATGTGGTTTTTCTCTTTGCCTTCAGCCCTGAACTGTGCTAATGCTGAGAGCTGGAAGAGAATGGATTAATATTGTTTACTGCCTTCTAATGGATACTAGTCCAAGTAGTTGACATGATAACTATTTTAGGTGACACTTTGGTCTGGTGATAGATAAAGTGGACATTTAAACTGTTCAGGATTACACCATTTTTTTTTTTTTAAGATTTTATTTATTTATTTGACAGAGATCACAAGTAGGCAGAGGGGCAGGCAGAGAGAGGAAGGTAAGCAGGCTCCCCGCCAAGCAGAGAGCCTGACGATGCGGGGCTTGATCCCAGGACCCCAGGACCCCCGGACCATGACCTGAGCGGAAGGCAGAGGCTTCAACCCACTGAGCCACCCAGATGCCCTGGATTACATCATCTTTATAGGGATCCTAAGTTTATGGTACCTTGATTTGCAGAAGAATCTTTTCCTTCTTTCTGGGAGGCTTCAATGATGATAATCCTTTTTTTCCGGGAGCTGTAATAGCCTCTTTAAGAATCTGTGGAACAGGGCTAGGAAGAAGAGCATTTTTGTTCCAGGTTCCTGTGGTTTCTAGAAGCCTGGAGGACATTATTTCGGAATCAGAGTCTTGTTTTCTGTAGCTCCTGATAACCCTGTAAAGTGGTCAGATTAGATGGTAATCGGCCTCTGTGTACTGGAGAGGAAGAAGCAAAGGCCTGGAGAAGTTAATAGCTGAACTTGTGAATCAGACTACGGGAAATGCTGGGGGGCAAGTAGTTTGTTTGGGTTGTGAAATTCTTAAATTACTACACAGAATAACTTTTAACATGTGAGGGACTGTGCAGCTGCATTTCGCCTCTTGACCAACAAGTTCGGATGTCTTCATCAGACGATGCCTTTTTTATAAACCGCAATGCTCGCTGCCACCATTTTTGTTGCTAAAGTTGTAGATGCTGGATTATGTATGTTAATGTAAGTAAGATGTTCATAGATAGAAGGAGAACCTGTCTTATTAAAGCTTCCAGAAGCATGAGGTCATCGAGGACTTCGTGTTAAGGAGAGAGAGTTTAAAGGCAGGGAGGAAAAGAAATCTTGTGCATTGAAGCAGCACTAAAGAAATAATACTGGTTCTGTTTGGCCTTGGTAATCTAATTTAGTATGGACTTAATCAGAGTTCTTGCCTACTCTCTCCTTTCTCTCCTTCACTTTAAAAGAAAATTTTCAAATAAAAATTTAAAGACATTTTTTCATAGAAGTATTCAGACATTACTTTTTAAAATTTATTTATTTGATAAAGAGAGACAACAAGAGAAGGAAGTAAAGCAGGGGGAGTGGGAGAAGGAGAACAGGCTTCCTGCCAAGCAGGGAGCCTGATGTGGGGCTCCATCCCTGGACCCTAGGATCATGAGCTGAAGGCAGACATTTAACGACTGAGCTGAGCCACCCAGGCGTCCCTATTCAGACGTTAACCTTTTTGCATATTTAACATTTCTCAGTATTTTGCTACACTTGAGAAATCTATCCTTTGTCTTTTTTTTAATTTTTCTTCTTTGCTGAAGTAGTTTTAAAGTAAATCTCAGGCATCTGTCTTTTTGTTTATGTTTTTGGTTTTTTTAAATCCAGAAAATCTATTTTATTGCTGTGATCCCTTTGGGTAATCAACACATAACACTAAAATGATTGCTGAGGATAATCATCTACTTTTATTTTTGTCACAAACAGTATCTTTTTAAAAAAAATTATTTTTATTAACATAATATATTATTTGCCTCAGGGGTACAGGTCTGTGAATCATCAGGCTTAGACATTTCACAGCACTCAGCAGAGCACATACCCTCCCCAGTGTCCCTAACTCAACCCCCCATCCCTATTGTTCCACCCCCAGCAACCCTCAGTTTGTTTCCTGAGATTAAGAGTCTCATGGTTTGTGTCCCTCCTGATCCTATTCTGTTTCATTTTTTTTTCCCCTATGCCTCATAACCCCCTGCCCTGTCTCTCAAATTCTTTGTATCAGAGAGATCTTATGGTAATTGTCTTTCTCTGATTGACTTTGCTAAGCATAATACCCTCTAGTTCCATCCACATTGTTGCAAATGGCAAGGTTTCATTTCTTTTGATGGTTGTATAGTATTCCATTGTATATATATAACACATCTTTATCCATTCATCTGTTGATGGACATCTAGGTTCTTTCCATAGTTTGGCTATCATGGACATTGCTGCTATAAACATTTGGGTGCACGTGCCCCTTCGGATCACTACGTTTGTATGTTTGTATCTTTAGGGTAAATACCCAGTAGTGCAATTCCTGGGTCATAGGGTAGCTCTATTTTCAACTTTTTGAGGAACCTCCATGCTGTTTGCCAGAGTGGCTGCACCAGCTTGCATTCCCACCAACAGTGTAGGAGGGTTCCCCTTTCTCCGCATCCTCGCCAGCATCTGTCATTTCCTGACTTGTTAATTTCAGCCATTCTGACTGGTGTGAGGTGATATCTCATTGTGGTTTTGATTTGTATTTCCCTGATGCCAAGTGATGTGGAGCACTGTTTCATGTGCCTCTTGGCCATCTGGATGTCTTCTTTTTTTTTTTTTTTTTTTTTTTTTTTCTGGATGTCTTCTTTGCAGAAATGTCTGTTCATGTCTTCTGCCCATTTCTTGATTGGGTTATTTGTTCTTTGGGTGTTGAGTTTGATAAGTTCTTTATAGATTTTGGATACGTCTGATATGTCGTTTGCAAATATCTTCTCTTATTCTCTTGGTTGTCTTTGGGTTTTGTTTGACTGTTTTCTTTGCTGTGCAAAGCTTTTGATCTTGATAAATCCCAGTAGTTCATTTTTGCCCTTGCTTCCCTTGCCTTTGCCGATGTTTCTAGGAAGATGTTGCTGCGGCTGAGGTCGAAGAGGTTGCTGCCTGTGTTCTCCTTAAGGGTTTTTTTTTTTTTTTTTTTTTAAGATTTTATTTATTTATTTGACAGAGAGAAATCACAAGTAGATGGAGAGGCAGGCAGAGAGAGAAGGAGAAGCAGGCTCCCTGCTGAGCAGAGAGCCCGACGCGGGACTCGATCCCAGGACCCTGAGATCATGACCTGAGCCGAAGGCAGCGGCTTAACCCACTGAGCCACCCAGGCGCCCTCCTTAAGGGTTTTGATGGATTCCTGTCTCACATTGAGGTCTTTCACCCATTTGGAGTCTGTTTTTGTGTGCGGTGTAAGGAAATGGTCCAGTTTCATTCTTCTGCATGTGGCTGTCCAATTTTCCCAACACCATTTGTTGAAGAAACTGTCTTTTTTCCATTGGACATTCTTTCCTGCTTTGTCGAAGACTAGTTGACCATAGAGTTGAGGGTATATTTCTGGGCTCTCTATTTTGTTCTGTTGATCTGTGTGTCCTTTTTTGTGGCAGTACCATGCTGTCTTGATGATGACAGCTTTGTAATAGAGCTTGAAGTCTGGAATGGTGGGGAAGGGGGTGGGGGGACAGACTGCTTGTAGAATTGAGTTGACTGTATGTCGTACTTTGTGGATTTATCTGTTTGTTAACTCTTAATGTTTTTAACTTGTTCTTGTGTGTCAGTGGTTCTCAAACAGGAATAATTCTCCCCCTACCCAGGGTTGGGAGGACATTTGACAACATCTGAAGAGATTTTTAGTTGTCAGAATCCAGTGGTTCCAGGACAGGAGTGCTGCTAAATATCCTGCAGTGCACAGGATGGCCCACAGTACAAGGAAATTTCTGGCTCCAAATGTCAGCATTGCTGAGGTTGACAATCCCTGTGGTTCTGTCCTGGGTATTTCCTGTAGAATGGAAGTTAGCTGTAAAGCTCAGTTAGAGTCAAGATAAGTCTTTTTGCTAAAAATAGTTGGATAGTGCAACAGTGCTGGTGTTGTTCTGTGTTTTGATCTGGGTGCCGGTTACAAGAGTATGTTTCTGTGAAATGCATTTGTGATCTGTGCACTTTTAAAAAATTGAAATATAATTAACATGCAGTGTTACTAGTTTGAGGTGTACGATATAATGACTCAACAATTCTGTACATTACTCAGTGCTCATTACAGAACTCTACTCTTCATCCCCTTTATCTAGTTCATCCCTCCCCCTGGCAAACACAGGTTTGTTCTCTGTGTTTAAGAGTAGGTTTTTGAGGTGCCTGGGTGGCTCAGTGTCTGGGATCCAGCTTCGCTTGGGGCTCCCTGCTCCGTGGGAAGCCTGTTTTCTCTTTCTCTCCCTCTGCCCCTGCTTGTGTTCCCTCTCTTGCTGTGTCTCTCTGTCAAATAATTAATTAAAATCTTAAAAAAAAAAAAGAGTCTGGGTTTTCTTTGCCTCTTTTATTCTTTGTTCATTTGTTTTGTTTCTTAAATTCCACATGAGTGAAATCCTACAGTATTTGTCTTTCTCTGACAGACTTCGCTCAGCGTTAGGTCCCTAGGTCCATCCATGTTGCAAATGACAGCAGGAGCTGTATACATTTTAAATGTATGTTATATTCTAATTTTTAAGGTTTACTTGACAAATCCTTACTAGTCATGCTGTGTATTTTTGACTACGCTGTTGGATACTTAGATATGTTAAGAAATCTTTAAATCCTCTTCCCTTTTAAACTTCCTTAATACTCCATTCCATTTACTGCCAGAGAATGAGAAAGATGGCTTAAAACAGATGCCTCGTGACCCAGTTATTGGGATGGTCGAATGTCTGTTTTGGCCAAGCCAGGTATTTCTCTCGTTCCGAAGCATTGCCCTGAGGGAGAGAACACCTTTAAAAAATGGGTTAAGCTAAGTCACTCGGCCTTTGTCTGAAAGCTTAAAGGAGAGAGAGAAAGTCCCTCCAAAGGAGATGGTTTCAAGAGAGAAGATTGCCTTTTGTGAGCAGTGGAATTCGGGAAAGGGGCATTTGGGGCCGAACGAACCAGCAAAGGTTGGGAATGCATTAGGGATGTGCTGGGAATCCTTTCTAGAAAGTCGTCTTAAAGCCAACTTCTCTTCCCCCATCTCTGATAAATCATTGGAAGGAAAGGCAATGAATTTTTTCTGACAGTTGGTTCTTGCTGGGGCCGGGGCTTCGTTTGCAAATGAAAGGAGTGCTGTTGGAGTAGTTGAAATCACAATGGGCCTTGACTCTTTTCACATCAAAGTGTAAGAGAATCTCCAGGGGTGATAAATGGGGACTGCTGGACTCATTACTTGTAAACAAAGCTGAGGGGTGACCTTTCCCATTTTTTTTTTTAATTAAAAGAAAACAGGGTTTCCTAGTGCCGAGTGTGGGGTTGCTCCTCATTGGAATTCTGACTGCTCACACTGAAGAAGATTTCTGATAAGGTCGTGAGGAGGCTGTGGAGGTTACTCTGGGTTGGCTGTGACTCTCAAATACGGGATAAGTGTGCCTGGTCCAGGATGGCCTCGTGGGTCCTCCTCTAAGATGGAGATCTGAGAGCACTGGGTTTGAAGATGTGCCTGTTGCCCTAAGGGGACCACGGCAGATTTCTTGACCTCTGTACCTCCGAGGTGGTTAAGGGCTTAGACACTTCCTCTGCTCCTTTTCCCACCCAACCTCAAGGAAAAATCTCCCTGAGTCCTGTGTGGCGCAGAAAGAGGCCAGTTTTCAAGTGAATCCTCAATACTTTGTAAAGAAGTCCAAAGGCTGTTGTTTTCAATTTTACTTTTAAAGGTGAAAGTTCTATTCCTTTTTTATTTGTGTAGTGCAGGGCTTTGCATGCAATAGAAGCCTTTCACCGAAATGATGGTATTTGAACACTTCATGTTCAGTGTTTCTGTTGAAAGCGATGCTGTTATGAACACTAATAATCTAGCATTTTATAGAACCAAAGCCCAAATAAATATTAATAAATCCAGCCCTGCAGAGTTGAAGGTCCACCTTTGGTAAACTCCCTCCCTTGTGTACCCAACTCCCCATCAAGCTTATCTCTTGCTGGGTTTTCACCTGGCTCCTTTGTTAGTTAGTCTAAGCTCCAACCAGATGTTAAATTGAAGGTCAGAGACTGCCCTTTGTAACTCCATTGGAACTTGTAAGGCGCCGAGCATCCAGGACTTCTAATGTGTTTACTGACTTTCCAGATGTTTGGTAATTGCCTTCTGAGTGTATCTTCCAAACAAGTGGTACGACTTGAGAAAGGAACAGAGGTCACAGCTGGAGGGGAGCAAGCAGGTCCCTGGACGCTGTGTAGAGAAGCAATCCTCCAGCCGGGCTTATTCAACCAGAGATAAGAGTATTGGAGGTGACCATAATCTGATATGGGAATGCTGAGTTTGTGGGAGAGGCCTCTCTTAGCATTGCCTTTGTGAGCTCAGATGCCAATAATGGCTAAGGTTTGAGGAGCACAGGGACCAGAATTTGTGCTAATATGTCTTTATTTGATAGGCATGATTTCATTTCAATCTTGGTTTCCTGTGAGGGTGTATTTTACAGATGAAAAAAGGCAAGGAGACGCTCACTGACTGGTTGGTGGTTGATACTCAGGCTACCTTCCTTTTATCACCAGACCCTGTGCCCTTAACCCCCTGGTCCATGTTGTTTTGGCAAAAGCTTGTGGCAGGGAAGCACGTTCTGAGCTCTGATTTGAAACTGCGGCTTGGGCCAGAGATCTTCTGGAGCGGACTGTTGGCTTTTCTGACACCATGAAGGAGTATTACATCAAAGGCTGCTCCTGGGACAGTGTGTCAACCTGGCTTCGCTAGTTACAGAAACATGCGTCCAGAGCTGATTTCTTAACATTGAGGTGTAGACGGTGGAGAAGGGACAAGAAAGAAGGTGTGGTCCTGGGGTGACTGATGAGCCAACGGCAGGAAAAAGATGAATTGAGGGACAGAGGTGGTGCCCAGCCTAGGATAAGTTTGGATCTCCCTCGCTTGCCTCTAGTGAAGCTGCTGTTGTCCTCCCGGTGAGATGGTGTGTGCTGTCTTGGAGGGCACCTCGAGGTCTGTAGGGCATGGCACAGATGTCAGGTGGTGGCCTGGTAATAAATCAACATCTCAACGGTTAAAAGTTGTAGCAGTTCTCATTTCAGATTATCTTTTCAACATCCGGTGAGACTTAGTTTCCTCCAGTGTGCGTGTGATGACTGAGATAGGGAACTGTCCTTAAGAATGGAGGTGTTGATTCGACAAAATATTTCATAAATGAGAGCTGAGACTATATCTTGTCTAAGAATTATGTTGAAAAAGATGTGCTAGCTTGCAAAAAAGAAACAAAAACAAAAGACTTGAGAGCATAGGCAACGAGGGGAATGAGAGGGGAGGATATTTGGAACAGATCTTAGTGTTACTTTTCCTTTCTGTCCCCATGTCCTCAACCTACAGTAGCGACCCAGGTGAGTGCAGGTCTTACCGGGCCCACTGAGAGTCTGCCATTGATTTTCACCTGGAGGCAGCTGAAATTTAGGGGGAAAAGTTTGCTTTAAAATCCGTAAGATCTGGGGACGCCTGGGTGGCTCAGTTGGTTAAGCAGCTGCCTTCGGCTCAGGTCACGATCCCAGCGTCCTGGGATCGAGTCCCGCATCGGGCTCCTTGCTTGGCAGGGAGCCTGCTTCTCCCTCTGCCTCTGCCTGCCACTCTGCCTGTGCTTGCTCTCGCTTCTCTCTCTATGACAAATAAATAAATAAAATCTTTTAAAAAAAAAAAATCCGTTAGACCTGGGCTTGAATTCTAGCCCCACTAGATTGTGTAATGTTGGGCAGTTTACTTAACCTCTCCAAACCCCACTTCCTTCATCTGTAAAATAAGAATAATGATGCGAGGCGCCTGGCTGGCTCAGTCAGGAGAGCACACGACTCCTAATCTTAGGGTCGTGAGTTCCAGCCCCATGTTGGGCATGGAGCCTACTTAAAAAAAAAAAAAAAAAAGAAAGAATGACAAGAGATACTGTATTTTTTAAAAAAATCCAGCAGTGTGCCTGCAACGAGTCAGTATTTAATAAATACTAATTTGTTTCCCTTTCTGTTGACCTGCCTTTGAGAATTTTAGTGTACAGGGCCTAGAGAATTTGTATTCTGTGATGTTCCTAAAGCACCTTTAGGGTTTTAAAGTCTGGGCTCCCCTGGGCACTGTTTGGGAAGTAGGCCTGCTGTGGTCTTGAGACCCAGCTCTGGAACACCTGGTCAGTGACGGGGGTCTGGCCGTGTGGCAGTGTGTGACCTGCCTAATCACATGTTCCTGCAAACTGTGGGCTCATGATTGAGATTCATATATATATATATATATATATATATACATACACACACACTTTTTAAAAAAGTATATGGCTGCTTAAGTGAGCATGAGAAATGAGAATAGTTTTTGTTTGTTACTGTGGGATTTATATTACTGAGCATTTGGGTAATTCCTAAATGGTAGGTAACACGTCTCATTCATGTCTCAATAAAATCCTCATCTCATATTTCCTGTTAAAATGTTACATTAAGAATATAGTTTAGGGGACACCTGGGTGGTTCAGTTGGTTAAGCAACTGCCTTCGGCTCAGGTCACAATCCCAAAGTCCCCGGATCAAATCCCACATTGGGCTCCCAGCTCCACGGGGAGCCTGCTTCTCCCTCTGACCTTCTCCCCTTTCATGTGCTTTCTCTCACTCTCTCTCTCTCTCAAATAAATAAGTAAATAATCTTAAAAAAATATATATATATATAGTTTAGGGTATCCATCAAGATAAGTATGCCTAATTATGTAGAGAGGATATTTAATAATACTTACCTTTTTATTTTAAGGAAATATTTCCTTAGGGTTAGTTTTATTTTATTTTTTTTTCAATATTTTATTTATTTATTTGACAGAGAGAGACAGCAGAAGAGGGAACCCAAGTAGGGGGAGTGGGAAAGGGAGAAGCAGGCTTCCCGCCAAGCAGAGAGCCCAATGGGGGGCTCAGTTCCAGGACCCCAGAATCATGACCTTAGCTGAAGGCAGATGCTTAACAACTGAGCCACCCAGGAGCTCCTGGGTTAGTTTGATTTTAAACGAATAGTCTTTTCTTTTCTTCTGATAATCCAAGATCCGCTCATTCATTCAGCAGTGACTTACACAGATAGGGCCTTGATGTCATAGTGTCTCCCAGGAGCTAGGGGTAGTGGGTGGCAGGGAAGGAGTTAGGATGAGAGTAAGTTGTTAGCTGGTAGGAGCCCATAGTAGAGCTTGCATTCTAGTTAATAATGTAAAGGTATTACAAGTGGTTTTTTTTTTGTATTTTTTTTTTTAAGATTTTATTTATTTGACAGAGAGAGAGAAATCACAAGTAGGCAGAGAGGCAGGCAGAGAGAGGGGAGGAAGCAGGCTCCCTGCTGAGCAGAGAGCCCGATGCGGGGCGTGATCCCAGGACCCTGAGATCATGACCTGAGCTGAAGGCCGAGGCTTTAACCCGCTGAGCCACCCAGGCACCCCACAAGTGGTTTTCATACAGTGCTTTAAACTTTTTAATTTTTTTTAGGATTTTACTCATTTATTTCTGAGAGACAGAAAGAGAGAGAACGCACACTTGCCCCCAAGGAGGGGAGAGAGAGAATGAATCTCAAGCCGACTCTGTGCTGAGTGTCAGGCCTACCCAGGGCTCCATCCCACAACCTGGAGCTCATGACCTGAGGCGAAACCAGGAGTCAGATTTTCAACCAACTGAGCCCTGAGGGCACCCTAGTGTTTTAAACTTTTTTCAAAGCATTATTAACAGTCCGCTGTTGCATTTTAACCTCCTGGGTATCTTATAAGGTGGGTAGGCTTAAAAAAGTGAAATGGTTTGCCCAACATCCCTGAGTTAATAATAAAACCGTCCTCTTAACTCGGAATGAGTTTTCTGTCACTTTCCAGCCTCCCCTTCACCCCCAGTCTTTCTTTCTCATTCGTCCAGGTTCCACTGAAATAACACCTCTTTTAGAACTCTGGTCCCCCAAGAAACGTATTGCTCTTTTTGTGCACTCTGACCTTGGTCCTTTCCTCTGTGCCCCAGTTTCATTATTGCTTCCCTTTTCCAGATTCACCCTTCAGTACCTGCTCTGTTCAAGTAGACTCTATTTCTCCTTCACGGGGAGCAGGGTGTTAAACTTGGCCAGTAGAGGGTACTGGAGGGATGGGGGGTGCGGTCCTCTCTTCCTGGTGGCAGTTGCTTCTCTTTCTCACTCCCGCTGTCCACGTGTCCGTGTGAGCACCCCCATGGTGGGTGTGCCCAGACCCAGTGGTGCTCAGTCTCAGTGCCCACAGGCTCTTGGCAGCTTTGCAGCCCTTGGCTTCCTCCTCTCAGTGCAGACACTGCACTCTCCAGGCCTTGTGCCTGTGGCAGTGCCCAGCTCCCGCTCTGCACCCCAGATGAAGGTTCCCTGCTGCTCTGTTAGGACTGTAGACCAGTTCCAGCCAACTTCCCTGCCACCCAGCAGGCTGCCGGCACGCCCTTGCCCGTGACCTCCCAGCTCCAGTTTTGGGGAGGGAGTCCTCTTCAAAGTTTGTTCCTCCTTGGGTACCCTTAGAGTTGTCTTTAATTCCCCTGTGAGGGGTGCCTGGGTGGCTCAGTCATTAAGCATCTGCCTTCTGCTCAGGTCATGATCCCAGGGTCTTGGCATCGAGCCCGCCTCCCACTCCCTGCTCAGCGGGAAGTCTGCTTCTCCCTCCCACCGCCCCTGCTTGTGTTCCCTCTCTCACTGTGTCTCTCTTTGTCAAATAAATAAAATCTTCAAAAAAAAAAAACTGTATTTTTTTTTCTATGAAATTTCTGTTCATATTATTGTGTGGTTTCTCTTTCCTGATCAGACCCAGAAGGATACAACCTCTGGTGCTTATTTTCCTTTGTCTCAGTGTTATTTCACACATCTGTGTAAATTGTTAACTACTTTTACAGCAGAGGCCTGTTTCATCCCTCAGGATTATCTCTGTGCTTTGCAAATAACCTGTGATTAATGAATGATTGAATTTGCCTCTGTTGTTGCTGTCAGAGGGAGAGAGAGAGGGAACCGTAGTCATGGGTATTCATTTGCTCTTTATGGCAAAGATAGCTCAAAGTTCTTGCTGTATTACTAATGCATTAACTTGGTGTTTCTGTGAAATCTTGTCACAGATGGGGCAATTACTTGGTGACCCAATTATCAAAAAGTACATTTTAAGGCCTGTGTGTAAAATCTTCAGAATTGTGTAAACAGTGATTTACTGCTACCTGTTTATCTTCATTGACCTATTAAAAACATATTGCTAAACCAAACAAAAACCCAAATTGCTTTAAAGTACGGCAAGCCTTAAAAATGCTTTAAAAATCGCATGTATTTTCCTTTTCAGGCTAATTTGTCAGTGTCATCTCCCAAACAGTGTCTGTTTGGGGCCAGTGTGTTAGGCTTGGGTTAACACTCAGGTTCTCTACATGCACTGTCTAATCCTTTTCTCTCAGCAACCGTGAGCAAAAGAGGAGTGAAGGGTATGACCCATAGGGGAAAACATCTTTTTCCCTCTACATGGCATTCTGAGTCTGTGTCTAGGAAAGCAGTGTAGCCAGAAAAGCAGGAATATTGCATGTATTTTGAATGTAGGTCCTTCGTTATGGTTCAGAAAGGACATGTTGATAACTCGGTATCATTAGAAGGCTAATGGCATTTTTGAATCAGTAGGAGTTAGTTCTGCCAGTTTGTTGACTGGCCTTTTACCGTGGGTCGATTTCAGCTCCTGGGTATTGGCCTGCACCTTCCCTTTGCCCATGCCCAGTCTTCTCCATCAGTGTTTGTCTGTCATTGTCCAAGTCTCTGTACCTCTTCCCTGTTCCATCCACTCAGATGACCTTTTTACATACACTAAAGATTTCTCTCCTTTATGAAGATAGAATACATTAAAACCCTCAATTTGAAATGCTAGAGGGTAATTATTTGTAGGAAGAAAAATTGTGTTGTTTCTTTTCATAAGGATTCACATCTAGCATCCTTTGAATCAGGGAATGGGTGTGGTTTTGGACTACCTCTCCTAGTATCTCTTTGTAGTAAGATAGTGTCTTGATAATCTGAGAAATAGATGTAGTTTCTTTGGAATATATGTAACCTGGACAGAGGAGCTCAGTGTATTATTTTACACTTCAACAAATGTTCAGCACCTGCTATGTCCAGAGCGCCACCGAGTAAATAGGGCACATGATGGCACATTGTCTTCCCTCTTTCCCAGTAACATCCCTGGGATGCTCATGCTGGCTCATAAGCTCTTTACCCTTCTGACGGGCCCCTCCCACTTCCACACACAACTTCTTTCTTTCCTGCTTAATAAAAGTTGTCATTCCTCAGCCCTTTGTCCTCGACTTGCTTCCTTCTTACCACATCTTTTCTCTGTACAGTCTCACTGTGGCTGTCCTACCTAAGATAGGTGACTCCCACATCTAGATTTGTGAGCCAGAACTGCTGCTACACTGCCATCATTTCCCTCTCCAGATCTGTCTGTCTCTCTCAAGGTGCGTCCGGCGCTGTCTGGCCTGACTTCATCGCTGCTCCTCAGTAGGAGGAACCGCATTGAGCTAAGAGGTTCCCCATACGTTCATTTTGCTTCTTTCCCTAAAAAACTTAAAAGGCTCCCTATCATCTGCTGTTTATAGTTGGATTCCCTTAATGGGGCACCCAAACCTCCATCCCCAGGGTCTCCGCCTTTTCTTCAAGTCTCATCTCCAATTTTTCCACCAACCCTGGTGCTTAGCTATATAGAAGTTCTCTTTGCAGGCTTTTGTCTTTCAAATTATGTGCTTTGGGGACGCCTGGGTGGCTCAGTTGGTTGGGCAGCTGCCTTCGGCTCGGGTCATGATCCCAGCGTCCTGGGTTCGAGTCCCACATCAGGCTCCTTGCTGGGCGGGGAGCCTGCTTCTCCCTCTGTCTCTGCCTGCCACTCTGTCTGCCTGTGCTCGCTCTCTCTCCCTCTCTCTCTGACAAATAAATAAAATCTTAAAAAAAAAAAATCTTCAAATTATGTGCTTTGGCATACACTGCCTTTACTTCCTTCATCTCTAAGTGCTGCCCAGGAAGTACAGGGCTTTGCCGGAGCATATGGAAAGGGCACCTAAATGCAGATTTGCAGAATAACCAAGGCAGACTTCTTGGAGGAGGAGGAGGCAGGGCAGATAATGAATATATGTTTGTTTAAGAGGTAGTCAGTTGAAACAGTTGGGTGGTGGAATGGGGAGAAGAAAAATGTATTCTACGTAAGAGGAAACACACTTGGGAAGGTTTGGGTTAAAAGCAAACAAAACATAAGGCTCCTTTGAGAAACTGAATAAATTTCAGTATAACTGGAGAATAGAGTACCAAGCCAGGAAATGATCTGGTGACCCATGCTAAGAAATTTGACTTTGTATTTAGGGGAAGTCCTCAAAGAATTGTAAACGGGTCAGTGGTTGACATGATTTTAGAAGGTCACTTATCAAATGGAGAATGGAGTGTAGTAGGGCAGAAGAGGGCGCAGAGAAACCAGTTGGGGGCCTATTAAGTGGTTCATGGGAGAGCTGGAAAGGGCCACATAGATTCTGGATAATTTTGGAGAAATAGTGACAAAGAATTTGTAGGTAGTTGGGCGGAAAGGATGTATAAAAGAGAGCGGTCAAGAACAACTCCTCATTTTTTGGGTCTGTTACTGGGAGATGCTGCTGGCAAGGTGGGGAAGACTGGAAGGGCTGTAAGTCTTTGGGGGCGCGTTTAAGCTTGAGATTCCTAAACACCTCCTTGGAAGGGGAGATGTCAAGTGGGGAGTTGGTTATCTAAGACTGGAGCTCTCTGGGGAAGGTCTGGACCTAGGATACAGATTTGTTTAGTAGAAATTGGACCACTATTATCCATGAGATTTTCTTGGGAGAGTGAGAAAATGAAAATGCCCAAGAAGAGGAAACGAAGTAGCAAGAAGTTTCAAGGAGCTTGAGAAGTAAAAGGAATGGACTGTGAGGAAAAACAAGGGAGTGCTGGCTTGGGGGCCAAGAGAAGAGAGCATAGGAAGGATGGCTCAGCATATCAAATGCTGTTCAACTCTTGGTTCACTTACCTGCGCCATGCAGCTCCTGCTGTCACCTGTCACCTGTGGGCAGCAGTGGTTCCCCGTCTCTTGAAGATACTGCCTGTTATTATGGCATTTATTTCCTAAATTGCTGTGATGCTTCTTTACGAGATTCTGAGATCAGACTGCTGATTTAAGGGCTGTCATCTTTGTGTCTCCAAAGACTGGCGTTATACCTGGACTGAGAAGATGGTGAGTAAATTGATATTATATATATATTTAAGGTTTTATTTATTTGAGAGAGAGAGTGAACAGCTAGAGAGAGCACAGGCTGATGGGGGAGGGGCAGAGGGAGAAGCGAGCTCCCCGCTGAGCACGGAGCTTGCCAAGGGGCTCTATTCCAGGACCTCGGGATCATGATGTGAGCCGAAGGCAGACACTCAACTGCCTGAGCCACCCCAGATGCCCCATAAATTAATATTTTAAAAACAAATGAGAATTCACCTCTACCATCAAGAAATGGTCATGGCCTCTTAGCGGATTTGCCTGCTTTTGTCTGGAATCAGGGTGTGTTTTTAAATACATCAGCATTCCTTTATATATAGTGCTTTGTAGAATTTTCTGCGTTCACAATGGCAGAAGTATGACATTTTGACTGTGCCTGGTTCTTGTGATGGACAAAGACCTCAGCATCAGGACTTTGTGATACGGGGGCTTACACTAGGGGAGTATGGGAAATGGCAACTCTTGTGAAAATAAGCTGGTCGGTGGGTGGTGCGTGAGCTGAAGGAAGAGATTTATGAACAACATCCTGCTCTGGGATCACTGCTGGGGGCAGAACAGGGGGAGACATTTCCGTATAAATCATGACGGCAGCTCAGGAAATAAAGTCTGCTATTGGAGGGTCTCACAGGGACCTTTTACGGATCTCTTCTGCAGAACACATGGGTGAAAGAGAATTGATAGGTGGTATTCTTTTTGAGTCTGTGTGGGGGTTAGTGCTTGGACTGAGGTAATCCATCTTTCAGAAGGAGAGAAAAAAGAACAGGAGAAAACAGAGGGCCCGAGAACTATCTGTAGCTTGTTAAAATGCTTGTTGAATTGTAAAGAGAGTTGAAGGGGCCCTTTGGTAGGAAGCAGAAGATTGTATCCATTGGTTTCAGGTCTTAAGTGGTAAGCTCTGTGTGGAGTTTCTCCCTGTTCCTTCATTGATCTGCATCAGTTTCTGCTTGAGTTTCAGGATGTGTAGGTGAGATCCTAATGTCTTAGCCCAGAGGGCAGATTATTTGGCCTGGGGAAAAAAACAAAACAAAACAAACCCAAGAAACTCTGTTTTTGTCTTTTCAAAATAAAAGACACAGGAATCATTCCATCAATAGGGGGCTGAATTCTAAACTAGGATATACCTACAAAATAGAAGAGTAGCTATTAAAAAAAGTAAATCATATTAATAGGTAAACATGGCATGATACAGTGTATGAATTGCAGAATAAAATCAAAAGATATGATTCTGTTTTTATGAATAGGAATGTAGGCATATATAGAATGGCTCTGGAAGGACATTACTAACCTTTGCAGCGTTAATTTCGTTGGGAATAGGATTATTTAGGATGCCCAGTAGCATGACTTTTGTTTTTTAAATTTATAAACGTATGGGTAATTTTTTTTTTAATGTGCATGTATTATATCAAAATGAAAACACTTTCTATATAATTTGAAAAAGTGAGGGAATGGTCTCTTCTGTTATGTTCTTTTTTCTTTTTTAAAGATTTTATTTATTTGACAGAGGCAGGGAGCCCCATGCGGTGGTGGGGGGGGTGGTCTGCATCCCAGGACCCTGGGATCATGACCTGAGCCAAAGGCAGACGCTTAACCACTCAGGCACCCAGACACCCTTTTTAATTCCTTTCTTATTTTTTAATTTATTTTAAAAATATTTTATTTATTTATTTGAGAGAGAGAGCGCATGCGTGCGTTTGCACAACATTCAAGTGGAGGAAGGGAGAGGGACTAGCAGACTCTGCACTGGTTGCAGAGCCGGACATGGGGCTTGATCTCCCAACCCTGAGATCATGACCTGAGCCAAAATTAAAATCAGGTGCTTAACCGACTGTACCACCCAGGTGCTCCTCCTTTTTTTTTTTTTTTTTCTTTTTAAAAAGATTTTATTTATTTATGAGAGAGAGAGAGAGCAGAAGCAGGTGTGAGGGGGGCAGAGGAGAGGGAGAAGTAGGCTCCCTGCTCAGAAGGGAGCACAAGGGGGCTCCATCCCAGGACCCTGGGATCATGACCTGAGCTGAATTGAAGGCAGCTGCTTAACCCACTGAGCCACTCAGGCATTCCTGTTCTGCTACTTCCAAAGGAAAGTTAAAATGTTGCCTGTTCACTTATTCAGCCAGTAAATATCTGTTTGTTTTGCATTCCAGGCATTATTCTGGGCAGTGAGGCTACAGGAACAAATAAAGCCAGCAGGATCTTGCTTTCCTGGAGCTCATGTCCAGTATAGGGAAAGACGAAGAGTAAACATGTAACAGCTCTGGGTTATGAAGGTGCGTAGGTGGGGTAAGCAGTGTCAGATCTGTGCAGGAAGGTGGTGCTCTATTGTATTTTACATCAGACAGGCTTCTCTTATGCGGAAATGTTGGAGACCTGAAAGAGGGTAAACCCGAAGATGACTGGAGCCTGGGGGTGGGGAAAACTTGGCAGGGAGGGGGAGTTTGTGCGGAGGCCCTGGGGCAGCATGTGTTTCGCATGTTGAGCGAGGCAGCCAGTGATCCTGGAGTGGTGACCAGGGAGAGAGGGATGAGGTCGGAGAGAGCCAGCAGGAAGCCAGATTATGTAGGGCTTTTAGGCTGCTGGAAAGTTGTTGGGAGTCAGATGGAGAACTATTTTTGACAGGAGGAGTAGCAGTGTCAGCATGTCCTTTTAACAGGGTCCCTCTGGAAAGCTTTGTGGCATTTACACTGTGGTGGGCCTGAGTGAAAGACCCTATCCCTGCCCTTGGTGGGGGCTGTGCTTCCTCCTCACTCCACAAGTAGAGAGAATTAAAGGTTTGGTACAGGAACGTGAAACATTACAGAGCAGGCCCCGAGTTTTCCTGGCTGTCACTTTGGCACTCTGTCATAGAGATAAGGGTATCTAATCTGGGACTTTCCATTTTCTGATGTTACAACACGTTATTTTTAATAGTTAGATGTCTGATGAATTATTATGGCATTAGGCCCAAGATACTGTACTGAATTTCCAGGGGTTCTAGCCCTCAGTTGTCAAGATAATACTTCTGATCTAGGATGTTTGCTAGAATTTTGAGTCAGAGTATGACTTAGTGTTGATTCCCCCTGGTGCCCCCCCCCCCCCCCCCAGCAGGCAGCAGGCACCTACACATTCAGTGGTTAAACTTACCTTGGAACTATCTGTACCTTGAGTGTGCATGTTAAGGGTACACTTACTTACCATAAAGCTAGTAAATTAAAGAGTTACGTCATCAGAAGCTAGCATATCATGGTCTCCTGTGGGCAAAGCAGTGTGCCGTGTTCTTTAAGAGCTATAATAGAAATAGCAGTATTACCCCCCTTAAGGTGTTTGCAGTCTGTTGGGTACAACAGGCGACAGCACTAATGTTGTTACAGAGTTGCAAGATGAGAACTGGAAGTACACAGGAGGTAGAGGTGACTTATGAGTGGGGGAAACCGGA
The DNA here is from genome assembly GCF_011764305.1 of Mustela putorius furo. Classification (NCBI taxonomy): domain Eukaryota; kingdom Metazoa; phylum Chordata; class Mammalia; order Carnivora; family Mustelidae; genus Mustela; species Mustela putorius. The sequence continues at coordinate 4,258,767 of NW_025421367.1, read as the reverse complement.
AAGGCTTCATGAGCGAGGTAGTGCTGGAGCTGGGTATTGGAGTTTGGAGAGGACCAGAAGATATTTCGGACCCAAGGGACAGCCAAAGGAGTGCCATGAAAGACGACAGGCTTGGGTGAAAGGTCTGTTTTCAGCTGGAATCAAGTCTTTGCAGGAGGTGGAAAAGGGAGGCAGTGGATGCTGTGGGGTCATGGTATCTGAGCCCAAGCTGTTGTATCAGTACAGTGGCTGCTGGCCGGCCATGTGTGGCGCTTGAAACGTGGCTGGTCTGAACTGAGATGTCCTGGAAAAGAACAGAACAGGCAGATTTCAAAGACTGGTCTGGAGAGGAGAAAAAGTAAAACAACTCATCATTAACTTTGTATTGGTTAAAAATCAAACGAGGAAATTACTTTTTGGTTATATTGGTTTTAAGTGAAACATTATTAAAACGTATTGCCCTGGTTTCTTTTTACCTTTTTAATGTGGCTGTTGGCAAATGAAGACTTACATTGGTAGCTCCCATTATATTTTTATTGGTCACAGCTAATCTGGGATAGGCCGGCTAACCCTGGAAGAGGGAGTGGGGGTGAAAAGCGAGAAGGAGAAAGAAAACCAGGAAAGGAGAATCTATAGGATTTACCTTAGTGGGTGTGGGATAGGTCAGTGATCCCCCCTGAGGCTCTGGCCTGTTGTTGCCGTGAACTTAAAGGAGTGCGACTGCACTGCACGGAGGCGTTGGAGGGGGGAGGACAATGATGATTTCATTAGGTCCTGTTGATCACAGGCTGTGCTGTAGGGAGATTAGCTTGGCAGCAAAATGTGGAGCTGGCAGGACCTGGAGGTGGGGAGACCAGTTAGGTTGGGTCCCATGCCCATCACAGCTGGCTCCTGCAGCCTCTTGGAGGGGAGGGTGGGGTGAGAGCATGTTCTGTAGAAATAACCTACAGAATAGCTTTGTAGTTGATGCTGAATTTTATACTGGGCTTCCTGTTTTGTCCTCAGTCCCTGTCTTTTTTTTTTTTTTTCTGAAATTGCCACACCTTTTATCATAGGAAAAAAGGAAGTGTGCAAATTGTGCTGTTAAATTAGAAAAACTTTATTGCAAATATTTGGACTAGTGTAGTAACTTCTCTTTTTCCTTGTTATTTCTGGAAGCAAATTGCTTGGTAAAGAGAAAGGAAGTATCCAAACAACAAATTTGTCAAGCTTTATTTACTAGAATCACAGTGAGGACTGACAGAGTTTTTATCAGGGAAGCCCTCCTTTTTGAGAATTGTTTTCTTTCATTCATTCAGCAAGTACTTATTAAACACTATGGCAGGGGGAATGTTGAAATCTGTTGCATTTGGGCACCTGAGTGGCTCAGTCAGTTAAGCATCTGCCCTCAGCTCAGGTCATGATCCCAGGGTGCTGGGATGTGGGGAGCTGCTTCTCCCTCTGTCTCTGCTGCTCCCCCTGCTTGTGCTCTCTCTCTTTCTGTAAAATAAATAAATAAATAAAATATTTTTTAAAAATCTGATGTATCGAAGATGATAAAAATATGAGTCCCTATCTGTTTAGCTAGCAAGATGGGCACACAGATAAATCATGAAACTGCATGATAAATGCTCTAAGGGCAGTCTCAGTAAAATGTTATGGGATTGTAGAAGGAATGAAGTGTCCTACGGTGAGAAATATGGTTATTCTGCTCATTTCCACTTTCCTTTGGGGGCTTCGGGGTCATATCATCTTGGTTAAAGTGGTGCTATGGCAGATTCAACTTCTGGGTTTAAGTTTGTGTGCATTCAGTGATTTATATTAAGTGTAAATAGCGGTTGTTCCACCATTATCATTTTGGTAACTGTGAAGTTGCTTTTCTCCTAGGATTTTAAGGTGTTAGGAAATGGCTTTAAGAATTGCTAACTTGTGGGGCGCCTGGGTGGCTCAGTGGGTTGAGCCGCTGCCTTCGGCTCAGGCCATGATCTCGGGGTCCTGGGATCGAGTCGCACATCGGGCTCTCTGCTCAGTAGGGAGCCTGCTTCCTCCTCTCTCTCTCTCTCTGCCTTCCTCTCTGCCTACTTGTGATCTCTCTCTGTCGAATAAATAAATAAAATCTTTAAAAAAAAAAAAGAATTGCTAACTTGTGATTTCCTGAAAGGATGGTATTTCTTGTAACTAAGAGCATTCATATAAAATACAGTGAAGGTTAACAATGTGGAGTCACAGGAAAGCATTAGTACACACTTAAGAGAAAAAGCTGGATGGTACATTTTGGTCATGTAAATCAAATTCAGAAAGGAATTTTGATGCCTAGCTAAAAACGCAGGTCCTGATACAAAAACGAGCTTTCAGGTTGTGGCATAGGAGATTCTGGCTCAGACTCTAGGCCTTCTTTCTTTTCCTTCCATCTTGTGAATGTTATTGGCAGTGCTGGTTGGATTTTTGTAATCCCTTTATCTGTCTGGAATGACCTTTCAAAAACCACAACTGCATGGGCGCCTGGGTGGCTCAGTGGGTTAAAGCTTCTTCCTTCAGCTCAGGTCATGATCTCAGGGTCCCAGGATCGAGGCCCACATCGGGCTCTCTGCTCAGCGGGGAGCCTGCTTCCCTCTCTCTCTGCCTGCCTCTCTGCCTACTTGTGATCTCTGCCTATCAAATAAATAAACAAAATCTTAAAAAACAAAACAAAACCCCAAACACAACTGCTTGGGGGCACCTGGGTGGCTTAGTTGGTCAAGCTTCTGCCTTCAGCTCAGGTCATGATCTCATAGCCCTGGGATCAAGCCCCGCATCCCTGCTCGTGGGGGAGTCTCTAATTCCTTCTCCCTCTGCTCCTCCCCTCCTTGTGCTCTCACTCATACTCTCTCTCTCTCTCAAATAAAGAAATAAGATCTTAAAAAAAAAAAAATCCACAATTCCTTTAAAAACTTTGCCTAGATCATTACTGCCTAAAGAGAAATACTGCCATGTCTCACTGCATCCTGCTGGGCTGCTTTCCTCACCTTTCTTGGGCTCCCTGCTATGCAGAACACCTTTTCACCAAGTGCTGCCTCTTCTCCTGCCTCTGTGTTTCTGGCCATATTGGTTCCATGCCTTGAATGATCTTCCAAAACTACTTTTTCCCCCAGGGAAAATCCTGTTGGTCCTGCCATAACCTTAATTTGGTTTCAATTCAGCATTTATTGAGGTGGTTCCATGTGTTGTATGTTGGGGATGCAAAGGCTTTTTGTTTTTCAAAGATTTTATTTATTTATTTAACACACACACACACACACACACACACACATCACAAGTAGGCAGAGAGGCAGGCAGAGAGAGAGGAGGAAGGGAGGCTCCCCGCTGAGCAGAGAGCCCGATGTGGGGCTCAATCCCAGGACCCTGGGATCATGACCTATGCCAAAGGCAGAGGCTTAACCCACTGAGTCACCCAGGCTCCCCTGTGTTGGGGATTCAGAACTGGTGAAGACTGTCTTTTTCCCAAGAAGTTAGTAGTATAAGGAGGCAGGTATGCAAATATTTATTAATGACCCTAAGTACTAGGGTTAGGTGTTGGAAGTACGACAGAATAGACATTACGTTTCCTGCCCCCATGAAGCCTGTGTTCTGGTGGGGGAGAAGAAATCAGATTTTAGAAACTGTGAAAAACCCCTTTAATCTGAGAAAGCAAGTAACTTGGGAGGATAGGGAAGTCAATTTTATTTTTTCTTTTTATTTTATTTTATTATTATTTTTTAAAGATTTTATTTATTTACTTGACAGACAGAGATCACAAGTAGGCAGAGAGGCAGACAGAGAGAGAGGAGGAAGCAGGCTCCCCGCTGAGCAGAAAGCCTGATGAGGGGCTCGATCCCAGGACCCTGGGACCATGACCTGAGCCGAAGGCAGAGGCCCCTACCCACTGAGCCACCCAGGTGCCCCTTCTTTTTATTTTCTTTAAAGATTTTACTTATTTAAGAGAGAGAGAAGATTTGTGAGGGGTGACTGAAGGGCTTTCCAGGCAAAAGCAGAGGCTTAAAACAACTTGTGTTCACAGAGTTTAAAGTACTTTGGTACTCTGGGCCCCTTTGATCATCGAGACCCCCTCATGGGGCTCCCTGTTCGGCGGGAAGCCTGCTTCTCTCTCCCACTCCCCCTGCTTGTGTTCTCTCTCTCAAAAAATAAAGTCTTTTTTTTTTTCTCTTTAAGATTTTATTTATTTTGACAGAGAGAGACACAGCGAGAGAGGGAACAAGCAGGGGGAGTGGGAGAGGGAGAAGTAGCCTTTCTACTGAGCCAAGGAGGGCTCAGTAGAATGTAGGGCTCGATCCCAGGACCCCGGGATCATGGCCTGAGCTGAAGTCAGCCTCTTAATGTCTGAGCCACCCAGGCGCCCCCAAAGTTTTTTTTTTTTTTTTAAGTACTTTGATACTACTGATATTTTATAGTGTAAGGAGCCTAGAGGTAGGAAATGAGGCTGGGAAGACGGGGGAAAATGCAGGGGCTCTGGAGCCAGAACCGGGCTCAGGTATCAGCGTCTGGCATTCTCACTCACAGGATAAGTTTTGGTGATGGTGGTGGTGGTGGTGGGGGAATCTGTGCCTCAGTTTCTTCATCTGTAAAGCTGAGGTGATAGCGGCCAAATCATCAGGTTATTGTAAGGATTAAATAAAGAATCTATAAAGTACCTGGCAGAGAGTCGAGCAGAGCAGGTGCCCACTCACTACAGGGCTGCTGCTTGTGGAGTTGGTGCTTCAGGGAGAGAAGCTGGGACCCGCCGCAGACTTGTCACGGGGTATCTGCTTCGGAACGACTTGATCATTTTGGAGTTTGTCAAATAGCGTTTTAGAACAAGCAGGAGCCTGTGTGTTGGCGGGGTGGGGGAAGGGACCGGGATGGTACTTTTGTGGATTTTCTGACCTCACCTTTTCTCCTCGTTCCCTGCATGATTACGTGTTCCTTCACCTGTGTTCCCACACCGTTTTATCTCGGTGGTGGCATGTTCCCATTGTACTTTATAGTTTGTGTTTCTCACACTAGACTGAATTCCCCCGGGGTGTCAAAGGCTGTGTGTTACTCATCTTTGCGTGCTCCTGCCAAGGACAGGGCTTGACACTGGCCCAGGCTGGGCACTCAGGAGGTGGTGGTTGAATTTATTTGAAAGGTTTACTAGGGAGTTGCCCTAACTTATAATTCAGGAGAAAGGTCCTCCCATGGAAAAGTCTGGGCATGTTGCTATGGGAGGGTGTTTTTATTCTTTAACTCACCAAGTATTTATGGAGAGTCTATGGCACACGGTGCTGTGGGGGAACAAGGATGAACCAACTGTGTACTCTGCCCCAGGTTGTGTTGACTCTTCCACTTTTAATCGTGGGTGGAAGGGAAAAGGTAAGTGGTTGCGGAGAGGTTTGATGAGAAATAGTCTATGGAGTGGTGTGGTTGTATTTTTTTTTTTTAACATTTTATTTATTTATTTGACAGCGAGAGAGCTCGCAAATATGGCGGAGAGGCTGAGGAAGAGGGAGAAACAGGCCCCCTCGCTGGGCAAGGAGCCCTGCCTCAGGGCTCCATCCCAGGACCCCAGGGCTCTATTCCCAGACATCCCCAGACCTTGGGGCTCCATCCCAGGACCCCAGGATCATGACCTGAGCCAAAGGCAGATGCTTAACTGACTCAGCTACCCCAGTAACCTCTGTATTGGGATTTTTGTTTATAAGTATAATTGCTTCAGTCAAAGAATCTCAGAATTATTTGATTTTTTTTTTAATGATGTCTCATTGAAGCTAGGTTATTTTTCATTTTACATTTCCATTTTTTGTCATGACAGAATCTGTTTAGTAAACTGCACAGTGTGAAGTCTGCAAAGTAAGCCTGCTCACTTCTCAATTTTTAATCCTGAATAGAAATTACTCTGCTCATGTGGGATGGGGGATATATCCTTGTCATTGGGCCAAGTACCTTTCTGATCTCTTTGTTCTTGGACTTAATCCATAAACAGCATTGGGTTTCATGTTTGATGAGGAGTACCTAGTTATAGGTTGTTGGTTTTTTTTTTTTTAAGATTTCATTTATTTATTTGACAGATAAAGATCTCAAGTAGGCAGAGAGGCAGGCAGATGGGGAGGGGGAAGCAGGCTCTCCACTGAGCAGAGAGCCTAATGTGATTCAGGGCTCCATGCGGGGCTCAATGCAGGACTCGAACCCAGGACATCAGGACCCGAGCCCAAGGCAGATGTCTAGCTCACTGAGCGACCCAGGCACCCTGAGTGAAGATTTTCTCTGAAAACTCTTATTCTAAAGTATCAAACCTGTCAGAGCAGTTATATTTTTAAAATGTCCTTTAATAAGAAAAGCTGTGCAGTCATGCAAAATAAAAGAGATGCAAATGCAAACCACACTAAGCTCTCGTATCTCGGCGATCAGGGTGGTAAAAATAAAAAAGTTTGACAACATGTTTTATTGATAAGACTGTAGGGGGACATAGCTGGCAGGAATGAAGAATGGTATAACCCTTTGAGGGGGGTTTGGCAGGAAGTAGCAAAATCATTAGGATTTACTCTTTGATTCAGCCAGCTCACTTCTAGGAATTTATCCCCAAGATACACTGGCAACAATAAGAAAAAGGTATCTATGGGTTTATTCATTACAGACTAAAAGTAATAGCAAAAGATGAAATAATCCAAATACGATTAGGAAGTTGGTTTTAAAAAATCTGGTACTCTGGGGCACCTGGCAAGCTCAGTTGGAAGAGCATGGAACTCTGGATCTCAGGGTCCTGAGTTCAAGCCCCACATTGGGTGTGGAGATTACATACACACGTACATAAACAAATAAACTTAAAAAGCTGGTACTTCAACGTAATGGAGCATTATAAAGGTATAAAATGAAATGAGGACTTATTCTGTACTATTGTGTAATCTCTAAGATACATCATTTTTTAAAAGTAAGGTACAGAAAGAAGGGGCACCTGAGTGGCTCAGTGTGAGTTAAGCATCTGATTCTCCCCTTCCAACAAAGATTTTATTTATTTATTTGAGAGAGAGAGAATGTAGGAGAGCCGGGCAGAGGGAGAGGGAAAAGCACATTCCCTGCTGAGCAGGGAGCCCATTGCGGGGCTCAGTCTTGGACATTGGGTTCATGACATGAGCTGAAGGCAAACCCTTAACCGAGTGAGCCACCCAGGTGCCTCATGCATCTGACACTTGGTTTTGGCTCAGGTCATGATCTCAGGGTCCCAGGCTTGAGCCCGGGAGTGGGGCTCCTCGCTTAGCAGGGAGTCTGCTGGAGATTCTGTCTCTTTCTGCCCCTCTGCCCTGTACTGCCCATGTGCCGGTGTACTCTCTCTCTAAAATAAGTAATTTTTTTAAAAATATTTTATTTATTTATTCAAGAGAAGGAGAATGAGAGAGAGAGAGAGAGCATGAGAGGGGGTAGGGTCAGAGGGAGAAGCAGACTCCCTGCCAAGCAGGCAGCTTGATGCGGGATTCTATTCGAGGACTCCAGGACTATGACCTGAGCCAAAGGCAATTGTCTAACCAATGGAGCCACCCAGGTGCCCTAAGTAAATAATTTTTTAAAAAATATAGTAAAGGGGCGCCTTAAGCCTCTGCCTTCGGCTCGGGTCATGATCTTGGGGTCCTGGGATCCAGCCCCACATCGGGTTCTCTGCTCAGTGGGGGGTCTGCTTCCTCCTCTCTCTCTCTGCCTGCTTGTCTGCCTACTTGTGATCTCTGTCAAATAAGTAAATAAAATCTTTTAAAAAATATATAGTAAAATTCAGTAAAGGAAGAATATGAAAATGTATATGCATTTGCTTATATTAAAAGAATAATGGACAACCCCAAAATTGATGGGGGGACAAAAATAGAAACTAGATTTTCCTGACTATACATTGCCCTGTGGCTCACCTTGGGACTGCTAAATGTTATACATAATTACAAAGCAGAATTAAAATCAAAATTATGGAGGGTGAAACCAGCCCTTAAAATGGAAAGCAACAATGAAAGAAATGAATCTAATAGTTTCTCAGGCTGGTGGTTTGTCTTTACTGATAGGAATCATAGTGTGTCTTTGCTTTGCACAGGTCCAGTGTGCACAAATTTCCGTTATCATGGTTTCAGTAACAGCAGTCCTGAAACGCGGTGGTTCAGATTTCAGTTAGCACAGCAATTTCATAAAGTCCAAACTTGTTCATTACTCCATAGATCACTGTATAAATAACAGAGGGCATCACCATTGGTAATTAATCGTGTCACTTCTTTTAAAGCCTGCTGGTGATTGGTCCCTGTAGTTGTGTTGGCTCCTTGTCTCCCAGTGATAAACCCCTGGGGCATTTCACAGAAATGGATGATTGAACGAGAGAATTGGCCAACAAATACGAAAGTGCAGAAAGAAAAAGAAAGTGACCATGCTGAGAGAGAAATGCTGAAGGAGCACAAAGGAAGCTACAGAAGAAGTGTCTGACTGGAAATGTGTGGCCACAGAGGAACACCGTGGAGAGGTGCTTGTTGACCTAAGTGAGGAAAGAGGTTGTGGTGAGGAGGAGGGTGATGTCCCGAGGGGATGAGGTGCCCAGAAGCACTCATGTTAAAGGAACGCTTACTTCACCACATTGAGACATTTCACCACACTGAAAGGGCCAAGGTTAAAATGTTGGAAGTTGATCCATGCCTAGAGGAGTATGACGGCTTGCCAAGGTATAGAAGAGATGTCCGCTTTGTGTTGTGAGTTATGTGACAAGGCACTGTTATGTGCAGGCACTGTTCAAAGTACTCTTAGAAAGTTTTTTTCTTTTTTTTAAAGATTTTATTTATTTGTCAGAGAGAGAGAGAGGGAGAGCAAGCACAGACAGACAGAATGGCAGGCAGAGGCAGAGGGAGAAGCAGGCTCCCTGCCGAGCAAGGAGCCCGATGTGGGACTCGATCCCAGGACGCTGGGATCATGACCTGAGCCGAAGGCAGCTGCTTAACCAACTGAGCCACCCAGGCGTCCCTAGAAAGTTTTTTTCTTAAAGAAATTAAACCCTCTAATTCTCCATGTGTTTTAATGTTTTACATCTTAGTTTTATTTTTTATTTATTTCTTTATTTTGAGAGTAAGAGTGTCAGGGGAAGGGGCAGAGGGAGAGGGAGGGAAAGAATCTTAAGCAGACTCTGTGCCCAGTGTGGAGCCCAACTTGGGGCTCCGTCTCATGACCCTGAGATCATGACCTGAGCCGAAATCAAGAATTGGACACTGAACTAACAGAGCCACCCAGGTGCCCCAAATTACAGCATATTTAGTAAATACTAGTTTTACTCTTCATTTTCCTAAAAATGATCTCATATATTTGTATGTTATTTATTTATAACTTCTATGTTACTTGTAAGTTATGTGACTTGTAAGTTATGTAGAAGTTTTTTTCCTGTAAACCTTTAGACTCATAGCATACATTTTAGTATTTTGACAGAAATTTGTAAAGGACATGGAACAGTTGTAATTTTTTAAAAAGATTTTATTTATTGAGAGAGAGTGAATACACACTGAGTGAAAGGGAGAAACAGACTCCTGCCAACCAGGGAGCCTGATGTAGGGCTCAATTCCAGAACCCCAGGATCATGATCTGAGCTGAAGGCAGATGGTCAACCAGCTGAGCCACTCAGCCACCCCAACAATTGTATTTTCTGCATTGATTATTAGGATTGTTTTTTGCAGTTTCAGCTTTTTTTTTTTTTTTTTTAAAGATTTTATTTATTAGAATAAGCAAGCGCAGGCAGAGGTAGGTAGAGGGAAAAGCAGACTATCCACTGAGCAGGGAGCCCAATGCTGGGCTTGATGCCAGGACTCTGGGATCATGACCTGAGTCGAAGGCAGAGGCTTAGCCAATTGAGCGACCCGGGCACTACCAGAATTTCAGCTTTTTATGGTCCTTCATTACTCTGTGAAGTGAAGACTATCTGTATTTCAATGATCTGGCGAAACAGTGTAAACTTTTCTCAACAAAAGTGGTTAGTAATGACAGAGGTATTATTTTACTGTTAAGAAACAAAATTTTCAAAATCAAACAGGGTAAGTAAAAACAGGGTAATCCTAAATTTAATTAAAAATATCAATGGAGGGGCGCCTGGGTGGCTCAGTGGGTTAAAGCCCCTGCCTTCGGCTCAGGTCATGATCTCAGGGTCCTGGGATCGAGTCCCACATCGGGCTCTCTGCTCAGCGGGGAGCCTGCTTCCTCCTCTCTCTCTGCCTGCCTCTCTGCCTACTTGTGATCTCTGTCTGTCAAATAAATAAATAAAATCTTTAAAAAAAAAATACCAATGGAAACTAATGATGCCTACTATCTTTTCTAAAATTGCATTTTTGGGGCACCTGGGTGCTCAGTTGGTTGAGCATCTGGCTCTTGATTTTGGCTTAGGTCATATATGATTTTGGGGTTGTGAGAGTGAGCCCTACATTGGACTCTGCACTGAGCGTGGAGCTTGTTTAAGGTTCTCTTGCTCTGTCCCTCCCCTGCCTGCATGCGCTGTTGCCCAAAATAAAATCTTATTTTATTTTTTATTTCTTTAAAAGATTATATTTCTTTATTCGAGAGAGAGAGAGAGTGCGAGAGAGAGCATAAGCAGAAGGCAGGGAAGAGGGGTGCCTGGGTGGCTCAGTGGGTTAAAGCCTCTGCCTTCAGCTCAGGTCATGATTCTAGGGTTCTGGGATCAAGCCCCATATCAGGCTCTGTGCTCAGCAGGGAGCCTGCTTCCCTCTCTCTCTCTCTGCCTGCCTCTTTGCCTACTTGTGATCTCTATCTGATAAATAAATAAAATCTTAAAAAAAAATGCAGGGAAAAGGGAGAAGCACACTCCCTGCTGAGCAGGGTGGCCCACAAGGGGCTTGATCCTGGGACCCTGGGATGGTAACCTGAGCTGAAGGCAGATGCTCAACCGACTGAGCCACCCAGGTGTCCCTGAATACAATCTTTAAAAAACAAAACAAAAAAAACCCCTTCATTTTCTTCCTCTATCTCTTGGAGGGGAAAAAACTAAAAAATGGCCACACCAGCAGCAAGGCTCTCTTCCATATCCCACAGTGTGGATTTTACTTACCATTCCCCAATTAAAGAAACTAGGTTTTATGGAAGTGAAGACCAGTTTTAGGTCTGGGTCTAGAAATGTACACCATAAGCCTACAATTTCTCATCATTACCAGAAAGCAATGTCCTATTAAAGACCATTTGGGTGGTAATAAAAAGACTCTGAAAACAACTTGAAGGGTTTCCCAGCAGCCAAATGGAAGCATAAAAGCTTAGAAGAATAAAACTGAGTGGATTAAAACATAACAAATATGTTTAAACCCAGGGATTTAAACTGGTAATTTTTAAAAAAAAGATTTGTTTATTTGACAGAGGGAAAGAGAGTGATCACACATAGGCAGAGAGGGGGTAACAGGCTCCCTGCTGAGCAGGGAGCTGATGTGGGGCTCCATCCAAGGACTCTGAGATCATGACCTGAGCCAAAGGTAGAGGCTTAATCCACTGAGCCACCCAGGCACCCATTAAACTGGTAATTAAAACAACAACATCCATTAATCACCTTTGGAAACTGGTAGGAAACCAGCTCATAATTTTTAAAAAATGAAAACAAGGTATCAGGCATTTATCCTAGTTACCTGAACAAACTGGGTAGCCAAATAATTAAGGAGGAAAAGTTACTTGTAGAAAAACATTAACAAATAGAGTGATAGCACTGAAATATTACCATTTCAGTATTTGTATTCTCAAACTGAATAGGCAGTGATCAGCAGTACCTGATAATGTCATTAGGTTAAAAACTGGTGAGAAGCTTTTCAATAGGATGGTTTAGGGTGGCTGATAACACCTGTTATTTATACCTGTTATAAACCTGTTATTTAATGTTAAGATTTTTTTTATCAAGAGGAAACTGTTGTGTGCCCTGATGTGATTCAATGGGGTGTAGACAAACCACTTCTGGAATATTCTTTCCAGAAGTTTGGACAGGGATCTGGTTGAGTCAGCTTATGGGAAACATAGTGGACCGAAAAATGTGTTAAGGACACTTCCTGCATGCTGTCAGCAAAATCCATAACCTGAGTACACTACAGGAAGTAGTCTTTTTTTTTCCCAACAAATCTGTAGGCAAAAATATGTATAGGCTATTTAAACACCCAAGAGACATAACCCTGTAGTAAAAAAAATCCTGTTTGATCTAAGCATACTAATTAAAATTGAAGAGTGAGTATTTGAGGCTATTGAAGGAAAATTTTATTAATGTTAGTAATTAATATTAAAGAAAACATTGTGTTTTCTTTAATTTTTTGAAAATGATTTTATTTTAGAGAAGGAGCGAGCACGCATGCGAGCCTGGGTGTGGGTAGGGCAGGGCAGAGAATCTGGAGCGGACCTCCGAGCCTGATGTGAGGCTGATAATAGGACTGGGGATCATCGCCTGAGCTGACACTAAGAGTCAGGTAGGTGCTTTACCGACGGAGCCACCCAGGTGCCCTTGTTCTTATGTTTTTAAAGAAAACATTTTAGATGGGATAATTTTATTGTGGTTATGTTTTTTAAGAAATCATATTAAAGTCTGTTTAAACCTGGGAAACCCTGGTGCTTGAGTTTCTTAACTGTAAAATAAGGAAGAGATTAGTGGCTTTTCTTGTTTTTTCTCTGCCTCTTATGCAATAGCCACTCCCTCTTGTTTTTCTTCTAGGAGTCTTACACTCTCAAGTTCAAGAGGTAGTGTTGCACATGGTGAAGCCTTTATTTAACAGTGTACCTCTGTGGGCAGGAACTCTGGGGCGCAGCCTGAATGGCCTGATGATTCTAGTCCCTAGAAAACTCCTCTGTGATTTTTCTTTTCCTGACCCTTCGCCCTCTCCTGAGCAGGGTCTGACCACAACAGTTCTGAGCTTTGAGTGAGGGGTCCAGCAGGGGCTTGACAATAATCAGTTTATGGACTGGGCTGAGTTAGACCTGGCTGACAGTCAACCTTCTGTGTGGAAGACTTCATTCCTCAAGAGTTGATAACTCAGATCTAGGTGGAAACCAGAGGCAGTAGCCACTTGGAGTAGTAGCAATTCAGTACTTTTTGAAGACTACGGGGCTTGTAGAAGATAGCAGGCCCCCTTGGGTGGGAGCCGTCAGCACCCCTGCTTTGGTAATATTCAGAGAGCCTTGGTCAGCTGTTGACAGGAAAGAGGTATGAAGAAAACACAAGGCCACGGGATAGGTACATCTCGACAGAGCTGTAAGCGGAGTTTGTGTGTAACACAACTTCTGGAAATCCCACGTCCCCCAAGGGCAGTTTCAGACTGCCCACAAAGAGGGTGTCCTCCATGAGCGGCTCTGCCATCTACCAGCAGTGAGTAAGCAGAGCACAAAGGAGGCACTTGCCAAGTGTGTTTGGGCAGCATGCTTTAGATGTCATCAAAGTTGATGGAAAAACTGGGGCTTAAATATTACGTGTGGGCTGCAAGGCTGTTCAAAATGGTGTATTTCCCAGGAACTTGGTTCAACTCTGAGAATAAGTGTATGAGCGTTAGGGAAATTGTTTGCATAGAAAATGTTTTTTTTTGCTCGTTATTTTATCAGCTGTGATCCGCTTATTTAAGGTTGTTGGAAATATATAACCTGCATGTATGGCTCCCTGCGACTGTGCATTTATTAAAGGAGAGAGAAGGGGGTAGAGAGGAGAGAGAAAAACTGTTAGTTGAAATGGTTTCAGCCAAGTTCTTATTCTGAAAGCACTTTCTCTTCATAAAGTGATTGTCCTACATGACACCACCATCGATAACTGCCTTACTGTTATCCCTCAGACTTCATCAGGTTAATTTACAGCTTAAAAGACAGACTTTCTGCCAGGAGGGAGGCAGGCATCTCTTAACCACATCTTTATGGGGGGAACTTGAGTATTCAAAGCATCTGAAACATCAGGTAAAAAAAACCTACACTGGAGTTCCATGTTCACCTCAACTTGCCATATATATATATATCTATATATATATATCTATATATATATATATATACACACACACACACACAAATGCACATACATATATATGTGTATATATATAATTATTGTTGTCTTTAGTCATTAAAATATGGTAGATGCTCTGGTCCCAGATACCAAATTTCTTTTTTAAAAAATATTTATTTCTATTTTAAGTTGGCTTCACGCCCGATGTGGGGCTTGAATTCATGACCTTGAGATTAAGAGTCATGTGCTTTATGGACTGAGCTAGCCAGGCCCCCCTGGAATTTCTTTCAACCCCCAGACACACCTGGAGAACGCCAGACCAGACCAACTGTGATAATATATCCCTGTTTGTCTTTTGCAGAAGCCGTCTAGCCGACTTCAAAAAGTAAGGTCAAATTTGAGAGTGCTGTGATGAAACATAGCTAGATGTCAGGAAAAGTATTTCCTAAAAGACCGAAAAAGTGATCCAGTGACTGACGGCTCGACAGCGTAACGGTAGCTTCTCCCGGGAGGCCAGTTGGCACAGTGATGAAGAGCAAGGGTTCTCGGAGCCCGGGTCATAGCTCAGTCCCCCCACTTACCAGCTGTGTGACTGATAAAATGACCCAAATCCGTGGGCCTCACCATCATTCTCTGTAAAGCAGGGATGGTGATACTGTACTTGGCTTAATGGCTTGTGGTGGAAATTAATTGAATATGGACAAAGCACTGTGTACTGCGGGTGCTCAGCAAACACTCACCGTTCCAGTCACTAGCAAAATTTTTCCAGCACCCTCCTTGCCGCTGTGCCCAGACTTTGATATTGAGGGCTGTTACGAAACATCTCAAGCACACACACTGAGGGCATTTTGTATTTGGCAAAAAGTCCTCTTTCTGTGAATTTCCAAGTGGAAGGAGCTTAGGAGCCCATTAAGTTGTTAATCATTTTACGGCAGGAGGCCAGCTGGCTTTGAGATGGTAAAGGGCACTAACTAGTCTGTCAACTGGGAGCAGAGTTCCCAGCTGAGAGTTCTCACCGGGACTGCTGGAGCTGCCAGGAAGTCGCCTCCTTTCTGACACTGTGGGCGACACTTGTGAACTAAAACTGGTCTAAGTGTCTTTTTTTTTTTTTTTTTAAAAAGATTATTTATTTATTTATTTGACAGACAGAGATCACAAGAGGGCAGAGAGGCAGGCAGAGAGAGAGAGAAGGAAGCAGGCTCCCTGCGGAGCAAAGAGCCCAATGCGGGGCTCGATCCCAGATCCCTGAGATCATGACCTGAGCCGAAGGCAGCGGCTTAAGCCACTGAGCCACCCAGGCGCCCCTGGTCTATGTGTCTTAAAGGAATCCTTAAACATGATATATAAAACTAATTAACTCTGTGACTTAGCCTTGATCATGAAGAGATATAATTGGTTAATCAACTTTTTTTTTTTTAAAGATGTTATTTATTTATTTGACAGACAGAGACCATAACTAGGCAGAGAGGCAGAGAGGGGGAAGCAGGCTCCCTGCTGAGCAGAGCGCCCAAGGCGGGGCTCTATCCCAGGACCCCGAGACCAAGACCTGAGCCGAAGGCAGAGGCCTAACCCACTGAGCCACCCAGGCGCCCCCAACGTTTTGTTCTTTACATTTGTTATATTTTCAAGATATTTAGGACATAGAAAAATGCCCTTTCCCTGAGTTAGTAAGGACTTAGAAGACAAGGATTTTTAAAGCTCTCCTATTGGGTTGTGCAGGGTTTTGGACATAATAGATGCTCAATAAATGCTGCTTGGGTTTCATTTTAATCTTCCTATTTGGCGTGTGACCTACGTGGGAGCTCAAAGCTCAGGACCTCAAATGAAGCCCCCTGATTTTTTGAAGAGGCTCTGCCTGCCAGTGGAATGCAAAGCTCATGCCTCAAGTTAGGTTTTGAATCGTTTGGATTTAAACATTGGCTGGGGAAAAAAATAACATTTAGGAAGAGCCTGGCTTTCACAGGCAAACGTCAGTAGTAGACATAACCTCTTTTTGTATGTGGGGAGATGAGATCTTTTTTTTTTTCTTTTAAGAATTTATTTATTTATTTGTCAGAGAGAGAGCATAAGCAGGGGAATGGCAGGCAGAGGGAGAGGGCAAAGCAGGCTCCGAGTTGAACAAGGAGCCCGATGTGGGATTCAATTCTAGGACATCATGACCCGAGCCCTCCAGATTCTGTATTTCTAAGCAGCCTCCCATGTAGGGCTGCCACCGCTGCTGCTCTGACGTCCTCAATAAAAAGCAGAGGTTTTCAAACTTGGCTTCACATTAAATTACCCGAGAAGATTTTAAAAATACTGACGCAGGTGTCCCACCTCTAGTCATTGGCCTGGGATGTGGCCCCGAGTGTCAGGAATGTTTCTGTATCCCCAGGTGATTCTCCTTTAGAATCAAGGCTGTGCATTAGGGCTCAGTCTGAAGGATCTGAATGGTTTCCATTAATAGTTCACATCTGTGAAGTACCTGTGTTCTAAGTCATGTCCTCTGTTGTGTGTTTTAAATTATTATTATTTTCTGTTATTTTTTTCTCCCTTCTCCTTTGGACCCCATGTTTTGAAAGAACCCCTCTACGAAAGAAACTCCATGTAAACATCTTTGCTGTCTTCCCATTTTTCAAGTAATCAAACCCCATAAGCTGGTCAGTCAGTCAGACTTCCTGGTGAGCGTGAGCTCCCTGGTGTTACCACACGGAGTTGGCATACCCTCCAGGAAGGCCCAAAGCAGAGCCCTGCTCCTACTTTTCCATGGGCAAATATGGGATTTCCTTTGGACTTTCTGAAATGTCAACAGTAGTTCAGTGATCTCCATTTGTGGACCTAGGGCAGAGTCCAGCGATTACATAAATGAAGAGGGCTTCTTTGGTTCTTTTGGTTGGGGGCAGAGCTCTTCCTCGAGCCCAGGTGTTGGAAGCAGTCTCTGAAGCTGCTGAGAGTGGGAGTTCCTCACAGTCCTGTTTCAGTCATTATTTATCTATTAGCGGCGTTATCTTTTGGCTGCCTTTCCTCTAACGAGCACACTTTCCCTTTGACCCTGTCCCACCTCGTGACTTGATACACAGGAGAGCTGGGAGCTTGTGGGAGAGCATGAAGGTTAAGATAGCAGAGGAGGCTCCGAGAAGACCTGCCTTGGTTGGGATTTGAAAAATGGTAGGGGGTCTCCAGCTGGAGAGGACAGAAAGAGCATTCCAAGGAAGAAAATACTCTTGTGCAAAGATGGCTGGCATGAGAGGCGTCTGGTGGAGGGTGTCTGGCGATCAGCTGAGGAAGCAGTGGAGGGGGTTGACTGAGGGGAAGGGCTGCTGAAGTTTGACCCAACGGGGATGAGCATTGGATGTCCCTGAAAGAAGTATGGTCTTCACCCTGAAGGCCGCAGGCAATGCGTATTTTTTATCTTCTCTTTTCCTTTTTTTCCCCACAAGAGAATAACATCTGATGTGTATTTTAGGAATGATATATTCTGGCAGTAGTGTTGAAGGCTAAGTGGGGAGAGGTTGGCAAGAGAAAGAATTCTTAAGCTATTGAAAAAAAAAACACACAAAAAAACCCCTTCATGATGTATGAGAAAGAACCCAAACTAAGTAAGAGAATAGTAGGGGTTCTAGAAGACCTTGTGATTATTTTTAATTTCCAAAAGGAATTAGATGATAAAAGTGTCAGCTGGGAATAGGTACAAGACTGACGCTAAATAGAATTTGGTCCATTAAGGATGCATTCTGTTAGCCCTAGAGCAGGGGTTTCTAAAGTTTTCTTGTAAAACAGAATCACCTAGATGCCATTTGTTGGGCCACACCCACATTTTCCGATTCTGTAGGTTTGGGTGGGGACTGAAAATCTGCAAAAGAATGCAGGAAAGGAGCAACAGGAATCTCGAGGGAAAATAGAAGACAAGAGCGGGTTGGTAGAACTTAAACCCAACAACATCAATAATTAAAATAAGTGACTGAACATTTCAGTTACAAGGCAAAGACCAGCAGACTGGGCTTCACCCAACACAATACCCTTACACTAGATACATTTTATTTTATTTTAGATGCATTTAAAATTTTAAAAACATGCATAGGTATAAGGGAAGAAGAATAAGAAATACCCTCAAACAGTAAACGTAAGAAAGCTGGACAGCTACATTAGGATCAAGAGGGCAGAAGTAGAACCAATGATGACAGCTGCAGGAAAGCCAATTTTAGGTCTGAGGAGCACTGAACTTTCTGGTCTCATCCCAGGCCAGCAGTGGGAGGGGCTTCCTTTTCAATTACAATAGATGTTCCTGGAGATTGTTTAAAAAGACTAGTCTAGGTAGAGAGCTTTCTTGCATAGAGATGTGGATTAGATGACCTTGGTCTCCTTTCTGGAACTGAGATTTGATTATAGTTTATTTAATTCATTTTTTAAAAGATTTTATTTATTTATTTGAGAGAGAGAGTGTGTGCATGCTCATGAGTGAGGCACAGGCAGGGGGAGCAGTGGAGGAAGAGGGAGAAGCAGACGCCCCATTGAGCAGGAAGCCTGATGTGGGGCTCCATCTCGGAACCCTCAGATCATGACTGTAGCCAAAGGCAGCTGCTTAGCCGACTGAGCCACCCAGGCACCCCTGATTATAGTTTATTTTTTATAATAATTGTGATTTTTGTTTTGTTTTAAAAGGCTAGGAATGCAGCTATATGTTCATTTTATAATAATTAGAAAATATTTAGGTGCCCAGAATAAGACAGACCATTTGCTTCTTTCATCCAGAAATATCTATGGCAAGCATTTTGGTACAGAGGCCCAGTCAAATTTTTTAATATGCATATTCAAGTAAATTTTGATGAAGTGGGTTCCTAACAAATGCACTGTATTGTGATTGCTTTTTCCTCCCCTAAACCTTACACTATATTATAATATCTTCCTATGTCATTCAATATTTTTATAAAACAGGAGGTGAAAGCATATTCAGCCCAGGGGAAGATAAAGCATTTAGAGAGAGTGTAAATTGAAAATAATAGAGGGGCATCTGGGTGGTGCATTCAGTTGACATGTCTCACTCTTGGTTTCCGCTGAGGTCATGAGCTCAGGGTCATGGGATCGAGCTCTGCGTCTGGCTCCTCACTGAGCACAGTCTGCTTGAGATTCTCTCCCCTCTGCCCTTTGCTCTCTCTTTCACTCAATCTGAAAATAAATAAAAATCTTTAAATTGAAAATAATAGAGAAGTAGTTCAAGTGAAGAGATCCCCATCCCTGTCTCCCTGCACCCCTGCATTTCTACTATCTCAAGAGAACTCCGTGATTTTGGGTGGTGATTACATGTGGAGAAGGAACCAGGAAAAGGAGTAACTGATCTTTAGTTTGGGTGATGGATACTGGTGGATAACCAAGGGACCAAGGGGAGAGGAGTGGGCTGATGGAATTGGGGTCTGATTAATTTTGGCCCTGTTGAGTTGCAGGGGGTCACTGTCTGGCCCGTGGCGGTTTTTCAGGCCGTCTTTGTCTCGTTACCTCATGTTGTCTTTTCCTTTTTTTTTTTTAAGGTGGCACTACTCCCCACACCACCTGTTGTGGTGCGCACTCACTGTTTTTTGCTAGTCAGAAATGTAAGGAAGTAGGTGTTAAGATGTTTACTGCTGTTCATTATAGTTAAACACATTATAAAGATAATGACAGGGGTGCCTGGGTGGCCCAGTGGGTTAAAGCCTCTGCCTTCAGCTCAGGTCATGATCCCAGGATCCTAGGATCAAGCCCCGCATGGGGCTCTCTGCTTAGCAGAGAGCCTGCTTCCCCACCTCTCACTGCTTGCCTCCCTGCTTTACTTGTGATCTCTCTCTGTCAAATAAATAAATAATATCTTAAAAAAAAATAAGGATAATGACATTTTTTAGTTTTGTTACTCATGTCCCTCCTGATCTGCTGATTGGAAGCCCTTTTTAAATTCTGCTTTCTGCTTTTATTTACAAGAGTGGAACCGTCTTCAGTCTTCTTCTCTCAGTTCTTTCCCATCCCTTCTTTGGGGTGTGAGGCATTGTGTCCTTTATAAAGAAAATGCCCTTTGCAGACTAAGCAGCAGGTCAGGCTGAATCATAGGTGTCTCCTGGCATCTCCAGGGTGACACACTTTTCACTAAGTGAATGATACATTTTGGACAGCCTTCCAAGTGCCTTTTCATACCCAGGATCATGTTTCTGGGCAGTTGGAAAGAATGAACTTGGAGTTGTGGAGAGAGGTTTGGGCTGAGTCAAAGTTTTGGAGAGTCATTGATGATATTGTCCAAGACCACATACAGAGACTGAGAGTTAAGTGAAGTTTTCTTATAAGGAATTCCGGGTGTGTGAGCAGAAAGATTATAAAATGAGTTCCCCCCAGATAGATTGGCATCCTAAAAGTCCACAGAGGAGAGCTTTAAGGAGGGTGGTCATTGACATCACCAAGGAAGCTTCATTTAGGAAGTTTGGCTGGGATAGCAGGAGACTGGGTGATAGCTTTTTTCTTTCTTTCTTTTTTTTCTTAAAAGATTTATTTAGTGAGAGCTAGAGCATGGGGATGGGGCAAAGGGAGAGAGAGGGAGAGGGGAAAAGTGGGGGAGAGGAGACTCCCAAATGAGCAGGGATCCCCTTGTGGGACCCGATCCGAGACTCCATTTCACAAACCTGAGATCATGACCTCGAGATCATAACCTGGGCTGAAACCAAGAGTCAGATGCTTAGCCAACTGAGCCACCCAGGTGCCCCAGGTGATAGCTTTTAAGAAGAGGAGACTGATACGTGAGAGAAATGGCTGGTTCTAGAACCGGGGTAGAGAAAAATCAATGAGCCTGGAACATCTTGGAGGAGCAGGAGTTAAGGGAGTACTCAAAAGACAAAAGTATGGGAGCAAACCAAAGGGACAAGGAGCTAACCTGAGAGCACCCCATGGCCAGGGCTGAAATTTATTTTGTTTATTTGTTTATTTATTTATTTATTTTGATGAATAGCACTGAACTATAACCCAAAGGATAAAGTAGCCATGAACCCATACTGATAGAAAGAAATGATTATATGAATTAATAAATGGAGAAGAAGCCTGTCCCTCCCACAGAAGAATTCAAATAGGATGTGTAGATACCACCCACACTCTACAGGAGGTGGAGTGTAATTCCCTTTTTTCCTCCAAGGGAAAACCCAGATAAACCCAGATTGGTCGGGGAGGTGAGGGGGACATTCCACAGCATACCTGGCCTGAACTCAAAACTGTGAAGGTCATGAAAAGCCAAGAAAAACGGAGATACTCTCACAGAACACAGAGTGCAATACTGTGGATTTGCTCTTGGAACAGATAGAGAACATGAATGGAAAAACTGAATTCAAAACAAAGTCTGGAGTTCCAAGTAATATACCAGTGTTGATTTCTCAGTTTTGGCCAATGAAAAATAGTGCTGTAAGTGTGAAAATGGGGAAACTGACTGGGAGGTATATGGGAATTCTTTGCAACTTTTCCATATATCTGCGATTATTCTAAAGTTAAAAAAAAAAAAAATAGGGCGCCTGGGAGGCTCAGTCGGTTAGGCTTCTGCCTTTGGCTCAGGTCATGATGCCTGGGTCCTGGGATCGAGTCCTACACTGGGCTCCCTGCTTCTCCTTCTACCCTTTTCTCCTGCTCATGATCTCTCTCTCTCTCTTTCTCACTAAAAAGTCCAAAAAGAAAAAATTTTAATGTGCTTTGTGTGTGTGTGTGTGTGCGCACACATTGGGATGGGGTTTTGGAAACTTGAGCTTGTTTGCAGGGTGAGAATAAGTCATTGGTGTGGAGGGGCAGGGATCTTGGGGACGGTGAGGAGAGATGCTCTAACAGTGCACAAATAGAAGGAGATGTGGAAAAGTGTAAACTAGAAGTAGAGCAAAAGACATTTATTCAGTGAAGAGTGAGCTGAAGTTGGGTGGTAGTCCTCAACGTTTTTGCATGTGTAAACCCCCCTCCTCACCAGAATGTTGAAAAACTGCAAGTCTTCATTTTCACACCTATGAGAGAAAATCTTCCACCTAGTTTTGTAATTCTGTATTGCTAGCCAGAGAAGGGATGGGCCTTGCTACAGGTTAGTTACCTGAATGTCTTTAATGAGGAACCATCCATGAATATTTCTTGATTGGAGCTCAGGAATTCTCCTACATAGATCTGTTCCTGGCCTCAGAGGTGTTTACACCCTGGAGCTGTATACCGTTGATTTGGGATGAGTGAGAGAGAGGTCTGCTTTTCTCGGTCAGGTAGGGAAAGGCAAGTGGGAAATGAAGGGAAAGGCTGAAGAGGGCCTTTGGAGTTAAGGACCTTGGGAAGAAGTTTACCTAAAACCTTTGCGAATTTCCTTGGGTCACTAGTTTGAAGACCACAGTAGAGGACCTGAGAAATGGGGAATAAAGCTTTCGAATAGTGCCTGGGGAAGAAGAGGGTCAAGAGCGGTGTGGGGAGGACTGCTTTGTGTTGAGGTCATAACTTAAGAGGGAGCCAGTTGATTTCTAGTGATGCTTATGATACAGTTTTCCCTGCTAGTTCTGTCCTCCTCAGACTGCTCAGCCTTTTTTTTCCTCCTTTGTCTCTTCTCTCTTTTTCTGCTTTATGTGAGATCTTCCATTGGGAACCTTGAGCAGTCTTTTGGTGAAGTGAATTTTGCAGTGCCCTCATTAAACAACATTCCACTGAAATGAAGTAATAATCCTTAGGAGATGTGACCTATGTAACTTTTATACCCAAAATGCTATGAAAGAGTAGAGTCATTGAATGTTGTGGATCAGATGTGTATAGTACATTGAATGAAGCATTTTACATTTTGGATTAAGGCAACCTATGTAACCTCTCTCCATCCCCCACCCCACCCCCCGCCCTGCCCTTTAATTTCAGCTAAGGTATGTTAAAAAGATTTTGCCTTCTAAATTAAAAAAAAAAAAAAAAGGTAATACATATATGTATACACACACACATATTTTAAACATATGCCTTTGTATTTTGCCAAATGATGGAACACGAAAGATGATTCTGCTTTAGCTCACAATATTTAGACATACTTGTGATTGTACTTACAATGTGTTACATCTGCCATATATTGTTGCCACTGCATGTGTTCAGGTGTCATTTATAAAGACTGTTAACTTACAAAGCTAATTTAAAGATACTCTTGTGATTCAAGAACATAGCTTGGATTGTAACACAGTCTGTTGCACTCACCTTATAAATTCTATACTATTTATTACATTGTGTACCTTTTGGTTTTAGCATACTTGGTCACTCTTAATTCAGAAAATGTAGACTGATTAGCATATTCTCACTGTATAGAGAAACTGATTTTGTTGTATAGACGATGTTTTGGTGTCTTGTAACATCTTTCTATTTTCATTAGCAATTCTTCACTGTACTGGGCCATTAATAAGATAGCACCAAGTTTTTAAAGGGGCAGTGAAGATTAAGAGGTGATCTTACCTCTTACTTGTAAACTCAGTTGGGTCTGTGAGCTGGTCTAGTTTGAGTGTGCTTCAGGGCCCAGCCATTCTCCACCTGACGTCCTCAGGACCTCAGGGGGCTCCCTCATTGGGTGCCAGGGAGATCATGAACACACGAGAGTATAACAGACGTATACATGGGGCTTTCTCCTCAAATTTCATTGGAAAACCAAAGAAATTTGTGCCCCTCCGCCCCGCCAAAGGTTAAAAATGTTGTCTTTGTTCAGTTTCATTACTGAACAGGTCTGTGGTGGGGACACTGTGGTGGTTTCCAGATGCTTGGAAGTGGTAACACCCATGTTCGTATTGCTGTACTTCAGCCACAGACAGTGTCTAACTCCAGAAAATTTCTCTTGCACTTTCGTCTAGTATTTTTAGATCTATTACAAGTCAAATATAATCCCGCTTCAGTTTTAAATTACCCTCTCTAATTTACAAACAGTTTTGACAGCCTGGGTAATCTCAGGTGTAATCATGATCTGGTGATTCCCTTTTTCTTTTTGGGGAACTGTTGGCTGTATTCTTTCATTCATTTCTTTCTATTTAAATAGTGCCAGAACAATTAACACAGTTCACAGAGGAAACATGTAATTTTGTTGTTACATTTCCAGCCTGTGGTAAGTGGAGACTGTGAGTAAATGCTCTTATGAAATACTGTTTCATCTTACTTAGATATCCAATAGCAATTTGTTTAAAGCACAGATGATCCTAGTTTGTATTGAGAAGAGTAGGAGAAACATGGGAGGAAATGGAAAGCAGAAAATTCTTAGGGGTAGACTTTCCCCCTGAGTTTATACTTTGTTTCCTTGAAGGTTTATCACTCTACTATGAATTTATGCATGCAGTGGTGTATTATTTTTTGATAGAGGTCTCTGACAATGAAGATAAATGCTGTCCAACTGCTGTTATAAAATGATGCAGGAATTATAAACAGATAGTGAGAAAAAAAGCTCTTAACATTATTTTCTAAATAGGCATTTAGAATTCTAGGTTAAGTGGTTCTCACCTAGAAGCAGACAAGTATTACCTGGAGAATGTGCTGAAATGCATATCCCTGGGACCTCAGCCCACGAGGACTTTGATTCAGTCGTTGTAGACTCCACTTTTTTTTTTAACACAAGCCTCAGGTGATCTGACCATATTTTTTCAAAGCTGATGGAGGTCCTAAGAGGTTACATGGGACTAATTATAAGAATATTACCTGTAATGCCGAAGAAGCCATGATGAGTGTGGAGAGGTGAGGTGGACATGGAAAAGTTTGTGCCCCACAATTACATTGAGAACCCCAAGGAGTTTTACATATTTGGGTTTTATTTATTGATGCTTACTGGATTAGAAATTAAAACTGAGGGATGCCTGGGTGGCTCAGTTAGACATCTGCCTTCAGCTTAGGTCATGATCCCAGCGTCCTTGGATTGAGTCCTGCATTGAGCTCCATGCTCAGTGGGGAAGCTGCTTCTGTTTTTGTCTGCTGCTCCCCCAGCTTGTGCTCTCTTTTTCTCTCTCTCTGACAAATAAAACATTTTATTAAAAAAATTGATATTGAGATATTTAAAACATTAAATATTTAAAATAATAAACCCATTGTTAATTTAAATACATTCTTAATGAAAAAAACTATTTCCAAAATAAAATAAACTGATGATAGCTATGGCATTATTTTACGTATGCAAATCTCTTTATTCTTAACACAGTAGAAGGTTAATACAGTAGATTCTCATATATGTTTTTTTATTCTATCTGTTCCAGTGTTGTTTTGTTGAAATCTGTGAAGACGATCCAGCCTCACACAGAAAAGGACAGCAGTATTTTAATGCTTCCTTTGATATTACACCCAAATTATACAAGTCATATTTTCTTAAAGCTTGGTCGCAATATGGAGTCTGATATCCTATCACTGAGGTGTTTTGTTAATTTTTTTACTTTGATACGTTAAAATCCATTGTTCTGCCATACACGTTCAGTGACTGTTCTACCCATGCATGACTTTGTATCGATTAGAAGATGCTGGTCACGAAGTTAGGCCGATCTTCTAAAATCACATTTATCTCCCTCATCTTGTTACGGGAGCTCAAGGGTGCAAGAACAACAGGGGGGGAAACAGACCAGGTTCTGCCACTTGCACTAAAAATATCTAAAGGCCCAGAGACTAATGGTGGTGAAACAAGAAAGGAATTTCAGTGAGGTCAACACTGGGAAGACAGAGACTAATGTCCTAAAAATGTCTCCAAGGTGCTGAGAATACTTCTAAGTTTATATGGGGAAGAGGCGGAGCAAAGATCAGTAGGTACTCACAGCAGCAGCAGCAGCAAAGGTCAGGTTGACTGTTGTCTTGGGGTAGATCATGTGGGGCTGGCTGGCATCAGGGGAGTAGTTTTATTGCTTGAGGGGATAGTTTTGGTTCCCATCACGGGATGTTTTGCCTGCTGGGTTTTTGCCCGAGTTAACAGATACGCTGGAGGGAAAAACAAAGCGATTAAGCAGAAAAGGTTGAAGGCAAAATGGAGTAAATCATGGCAAAGACTGGGTCCTTCTTCAAATCCTTACTGTCACCTCATCATTCCATTTCAAGGGAGGAAGTGACCGTGTAACCACTTCCCGTGGACCATGGTTAATGTAGGAATTTTGGAATGGGAGATTTTGACACGTTAGGAGAATTTGGCTTCTTGTGTCCCTGCTGAGGAGGATGGCAAGGGCATCTCTGAGCCGGTACAAGCATGGGCTTCTGGGTGACAAACACAGAGTCAGACAACCACCAGAGAGATGAACAAGAAATACAGTAATGCTTAACAGGGCATATTTCCATTCAAAAGGACTCGAATTTAGTCAGCTGCTGAAAGGATCTAGAAGTAGGGCATCTGTAGCAGTTATGTGTTTGTTTAAATCTTTCACGGCTTCAATTACATTTTTTTGAGTAACGTGGAATAGAGACCTAACATTCTGTTTTAATGAGAGCACAGGTTCCTCCTTGGGCTGCAGTCAAAATGTCAAGGACCGTCCAGTTTTGAAGGGCTTCCTTTTGAATTGCTGGGGTTTCATCATTTAGGAGAGTGACTGCATGCTGGGTTTGCACAAAGGTGGCTGTTGTATGCTTGGCTAAAGCCCCCCACATTGGTAGAGGCAGCTTCTGGGACAAATATAGCTAAGGGATAAAACCGTCAAGAAGCGCTCTTTGGGGGCATCTGGTGACTCAGTGGGTTAAGCTTCTGCCTTCAGCTTGGGTCATGATCTCAGGGTCCTGGGATTGAGCACCGCATCGAGCTCTCTGCTCAGTGGGGAGCCTGCTTGCCCCTTTCTCTGCCTACTTGTGATCTCTGACTGTCACATAAATAAATAAAATTAAAAAAAAAAAAAAAGCCCTCTTTGCCTGAAGTTGAGCTTTAACAATACCCCAGTTATGAGAAATTGCTGGAATTTAACTTGAATTTAATCAGTGGGAGATAGCTCATCCCCAAGTACGTCAACTAATCCAATCACAAGGAAGGGAAAGCCATCCATTATTTCCACAAGTCCATAGCTAACCCCATAGAGTGGGGTACACTCTGTGGTTTTTAAGGAGCGATTTTTGCCATCCCGGCCGCATAGAATCAATCCATCAAGGTGATAGTTGAGTTACACAGTTGTCAGGAATTGGCTGAGATGATCCCTGAATACTGTCTAGCTTTTCATTGCATAGGGGAGCAGCTTTACTCCATTGGACTCAGTCAGCAGGTAGCTACTCAGTTTTCCCACATGTGAGGTGGGGTGGGGTGTGGGTGGGGGTGGAATTTATCTGTTCTTTTCCTAAGGGAAACACATGGTGATGAGCTGCACCTTCCTACCAGAGGAGCAAAGTATACCCAGAGAAATATTCACCTCCAACTTGTGTTTCCTCAGGGAGGTCCTGTGTGACCTTGGTGAATAATTTGAGAAAGTTAGTCCAGTGGACCACCTCAGACTTAATGTGGACTGAGAAGGGAGTGTTAAGAACTCCTAATGAGCAAGTGCCTCTCCTTGGTCCAACTGCTCAGTTATATGCCCATGGGTTCTTTTATTATCCTTACGGAGTGACAGACACGAAGATTATCTATACGTTGAGTTATTGTGGCAATTTCTCTGAAGTTTGCCTCAAGCTCTGTGTAGGTTAGGTGAACAACAAACCTTTAAAGACAATCAAAACTAGAATCAAACATCCACAAAAGTGTGTTATTGAGACATCATTTTTCTCTCTAAAATCACCGTCATTTCCAACAAAGATAGCCATAGTAAGACCAGTTTGTAAAACAAGTCCGGTTTTTAACAAACTTGGCCTAATTATTTACAAAATTACAGCGAGAGT
Source organism: Mustela putorius furo (assembly GCF_011764305.1). Classification (NCBI taxonomy): domain Eukaryota; kingdom Metazoa; phylum Chordata; class Mammalia; order Carnivora; family Mustelidae; genus Mustela; species Mustela putorius. The sequence continues at coordinate 4,231,118 of NW_025421367.1, read as the reverse complement.
AGTAATTGGCCATATAAGTTCTTTTACATCTGCTTTGCTGGAACTTTTTTTTTTTTTTTTTTTTTTTAATCTGACAGCAGAAGCAGGGGGAGCAGCAGAGGAAGAGGTAGAAGCAGGCTCCCCCCTGGGCAGGGAGCCTGATGTGGGGCTCCATTCCAGGACCCTGTGATCATGACTTGTGCTGAAGGCAGATGTTTAACTGATCGAGCCACCCAGATGCCCCTTGCTGGAATTTTTTATAAGGAATTTCAGATTGAACTTTTAATAGCCTCTCAAAGTGAGAAGTCAAGTCAAATACTTGCCATCAGATCCTACTGCAATATCTGTAGATTTGGGTGAATTTCTCTCTTCTTGAGGTCCCCCAAGTATCCTACCTCCCGCATCTGCCAGGAAGTGACATTCTTGACTCACTTGGTAAGGCTGCTGGGAACTCTGTAAGCAAAGTATCCGGGCACATCTTTAAGGGCAAGTGTTGGCTGCATAAAGTCAATTTCAGTTCCTTAAAAGTATGTGGTCATATCTGAGTCTATGTATGTCTCTGTCAAATATGACATTCCCACAAAGCCTTGGTAATATAACCAGTGTTTCCAGTGGTGTTCCGTTATAAGGAGAACAGATTCTTATTAAATGTATGTCACCAGTTATAATTGTCATGAAAGAGAATACTTACTGAGAGTTCCTGAATTTTAGAGGGTTCAGATTGGGAGAAAAGATTAATGTTTCCATTCGTTCATAAAGGACTATTTTATCATATTTCTGTGAGTCATAGATATTTTAAGAGAAAAAAATGTCCTTAAATCTGGAAGAGCAAACATGAGAGAACAGTGTTTCAAAGGATAGTCATAAAAACTATAATCATCTTCCTCAATTCATTTACTTCCTTGTTACTAAATCTTGTTCTGTTTGCAACTTTTCCATTAGTTTTGGAAATTCTTATCCAGTTTAGTTTTGTGATTTAAGGATATCAGAAACCCGTATTTGTCAAAAGTCCTTTTCATGAGTTTCCTTGATGAAACATGTTTTGCAATAGCATCAGAACAATAATTGTAAATGACAAAAGATTCAGAGATGGGCTGGTTAAAGATCGGATGAGTTCATCATTATGCAGTTGATAAGAAGATCCAGTTCTTTCTGTGACATATGGCATTTCAATAAGTAGAATGTCAAGTGATGGCCTCAGGATGTATTAAAATTTTAAAAATTTTCATATAATTTCTAGGGCAGAGGGGTGCCTGGGTGGCTCAGTCAATTTAGCATCTGCCTTCTGCTCAGGTCATGATCTCAGGGTCCTGGGATTGAGTCCTGTATTGGGCTCCCTGCTCAGAGGGGAACCTGCTTCTCCTCCCTCTGACCCTCCCCCTCCTCATACTCTCTCTTTCTCTCACTCTCTCACTCAAATAAATAAAATAAAAAAAATTCTAGGACAGTTACAGCATTTGCCCATGAAGTATAACCTAAGAAGGTTTATCATCATTTGACAGTGCTTCCTGTGTAATTTTTTTTTTTAAAGATTTTATTTATTTATTGACAGAGAGAGATCACAAGTAGGCAGAGAGGCAGGCAGAGAGAGGAGGAAGCAGGCTCTCCTTCCCGTGTAATTTAACATACTAAATAAACAAGCCTGATTAGTCAAAAAGACTTCATTTAGAATTTGAATTTTAGGGAGGTGTTGTTGAAAACCTCAGGTCTTATTATTTTTTTAATTAATCATTTTTTTTTAAACCTCAGGTTTTAAAGAAACATGCCTAGATAGAATTACAAATCAATATAAAATATAACATATAATTATTTATTTAACCCAAGTGGCAATAAGAGATTCTATAGGTTACATAGTCGTTAGCAAAAACTTAGCCTCTTTAATAATGAGAAGTTTTAATCTTCTTAATCAAAGACCTGATAAAGACAAAACATGGAAACTGTTTTTTGGGGCAGATTAAAAACAAACAAACAAACAAACTTTGTTTACAATCTCTTATCAAGAGTAGACCAATAATCTAAGAAAACTTTGTCATTTTTACAGAAAGAAAAAAAAAATTCCAGTCTTATCAGTGTCCTTTTAAAATTCATTCATTCCAATCCTAGTCACTCCTGAACACACACAAAACTGTTCTCCAAAGATTCCCCTTCACAAACCTTCCACAAGGGTTTGTTTTTTACATTCAGATTTTATCCTAAGTTTTCTCTCTCCAACCAGTCTCGTTTTGGGACAAAACTCCTTTCTTTTTCCGCAACAAAATTGTACTCCCATTCTCCTAACCTTTCTTATCAGAAGCCCATCTTACTTTCCCTAGAGTTGCTCTCCTTATCACATCTAGCAGTCTTAATTACATCCAGTAAAAACTTTAACAACCGACTGTGAACTGTTACAACCAGAATTCTTAGGTTGACAAATTTATAAATATATTTCATAATTTTTAGGAATATGTTTTTTCATAGTATGACTTTCATAGTATGAAGCATAAAATATGTTTATTAGTAGACCCAACTATCTTCAGTTTCTTTGTAATAAGAGGCCAAAAGCAGATAAACCTGTGTTTAGTAAGTAATGTTTCAGTATTTTATCTTACTTGGAAAAGACTTACATATACAGTGAACTCAAACCAATTTGTTATTTAAATAGTGAAATTTCAAAGTATTAGTTTACCAAAGATTTTGAAAGCTGTTTAAAACTTTACTCTTAGGTGGCTCAGTTGATTTCAGTGTCTGACTGTTGATTTTGGCCCAGGTCATGATCTTGTCTGCCTCTGGGCTCCGTGGGAAGTCTGCTTGGGATTCTCTTGGTTTCCCTCTGCAACCCCCTCCCCCACCCCACCTTGAGTATGCTCCTGCTCTCTTTCTCAAATAAATCTTAAAAAAAAAAAAAAATTACCTATAAACTTTTTTAAAAATCAACTTGCTTTTTAACAATTACCCAGGAAAACTTCATGAGAGAGACTAAATTAGCCATCACTTTGGGTCATCTTTTTGCTGACCAATTGCAATAGAGATAACATGAACTTACTTGACCTTACAAACCTTGGTAGAATGAGTTTTGTATTTAATTCTGATAACTCCAAAGACATGTCTTTTTTTTTTTTTTTAAGATTTTATTTATTTGTCAGAGAGAGAGAGGGAGTGAGAGTGAGCACAGGCAGACAGAGTGGCAGGCAGAGACAGAGGGAGAAGCAGGCTCCCTGCTGAGCAAGGAGCCCGATGTGGGACTTGATCCCAGGACGCTGAGCTGAAGGCAGCGGCTTAACCCACTGAGCCACCCAGGCGCCCCAAGACATGTCTTTTTTAATTAACAACTTTGAATTTGCTTTAATACCAGGTATTCTGCACCTGTGTCCTCTAAAAAGTCCATCAGTTTTTTCCCCACTGTCAGTTTTACCTGGGGCTCCTGGGGGGAAATCTGAAGTAGGTGGGTTGAGTCTAGGGGAGCTCCTGGACTCCTTCATGCTGATTTGGGAGGTACTTTAGTTTGCACCTCGTATAGAGGGGGCCAATAGTTTGGGGTGCTTTTTGCTCCTTGATGGTGAAGGTAGGGGAAGCAGGAGCCCATGGCACCGGAAGCACCAAGGATAATGAAGGAGCCAGCTGTGCCAGCCAAACCGGTGGTGGTACGGAAACAGGAGGGTGGAGGAGGTGGTGGCAGAGGTGGCAGGGGTGCCCCCAGCAAGGGTGGAGGTAGACTCAAAGTTTGGACTAACATTCCTTTATCTCCATCTCCTGTCTTCCCTCCTGCAAAACAGGCTTTTTCTCTGGTTGCTTTTTAGCCCTCTGCCGCATTTATTCAAAGTATGTCCTAATGGACTTTCTTTGGAAAAAGAAGTATCTCCCATCTTCCTAGGCAAAAGTTCAGAAAGAACACAGTAGAAACCCTAAATGAAGCTAAGAGTACCTCTGTTAGCATTCATTCTTCCTCAAAAGTTGGAGCTTCACTAACTGAACCAAACAGCTTCTCCACAAGCTAGAGCCAAATCCAAACGCCCTGTTTGGTGGTAACTGAATGGGAGGAAGAACTCTAAGAGAGTCATTCAGGAGCATCTTTCCTCTGACCTTAACATACATAGGCCAGGCGGTGTTACAGTAAAATACTATCTTCTTTGTAGTCATAGGGTCATAGCTAAAAACAGACTAGTCAGCCAATATTCTCCTTAGGGGGCGGTGAGGGGATATGGAAACAGTACCTCCTGTTCTTACACACACTTCAAGAGAGCTTGCAAACACATATCCTGACTTCTCTACTTGCCACTCGTCCCTTCTCTCCTTTTAACAGTACCTCTAATGACAAATTCTATAAATTCCTTGTTGCAAATCATATGAATGAACCACGCAAGCCCAAAATGGTTTCAAGGAGCTCGGACAGCAGGGAACTAGAGAAGGACGGTGCCCAGCGTGCATTTCTTAGGAACCAAGTCTTTTAGGCCCACTTACTCCTCAGTTCATTTCTCTGCTTCACCAAATGTGGCAAAGGCAGTTTGTGCCTATTTGGGGCTAGGAAAAAGGAGTGTCCCCCAAAACAAGTTTTGGCAGCTCTAAGGGACTATTCTCTTCACTCTCCAGCTGCCTGAGGTCAACTAATCACTAGTGGTTGTCTCCAACCTGTCCTAGTCCCTGATTTGGGAAATGAACAGACGAGCTCTGATGCCCTGCAACCAGCTTCTCTGAGATCCAGGAATCCTAAGAGGGCTGGACAAAATGGAAGCACAGCTCCTGGCCTGACTCAGCAGAAAATTTGTTAACTGGAGCCCAAGGGTGCAGGAACATCTGGCTAGGGGGGTGGGAGGTGGTGACAAACAAACCAGGTTCTGCCATTCACCGCTAACAAAATCTAAAGGCTGAGAGACCAGGGGTGGTGAAACAAGAAAGGAATTTATTTCAGTGAAGCCAGTACCAGGAATACCATGGGCTAATGGCCTAAGAACTGTCTCCAAGGTGCTGAGAATATGTCTAAGTTTATATAGGGAAATCACAACAAAGATTGGTGGGTACTCTGCAGCAGAGCAGCAAAAGGTCAGGTTGATTATTGTCTTGGCGTCAGTCACGCAGTGTCTTGCTGGTGTGAGGGCAGCCCTTATTGCTAGAGGGGGTAGTTTCGGTTCCCATCACTGGATGTTTTGCCCACTGGGTCCCTTGGCGTGAGTTAACAGGTAAAGCTGGAGGGGGGAAAAAACAAGAACAGATTTGAAGGCAAAATGAAGTCAGGACTATGTCCTCCTCCTATCTCATTGGAAAAGTCTTTTAATTATTAAGACACTATCAAGCTCACAGTGGCAGATGTAAAGTTTTCCGAAATGCTTGAAAGCTCCAATTTTATCACTGGCAATAAATACTGTCAGTTGTCTTCCTTGAGGAAACAGACTCACTTTGTTCATTTTTGAGAAAATGACTGCTGAAAACCCAAGTCGGAGAAAGCACAGTTCATCAGTTGTTCTTGCGCTTAAAAATGGTAGTCCCTGACAAAACAGCTGGTTTAGCTCGCAACTCAATTACACAAGTGCTTTCCTTTCCTTCACTCTGCAGGAGCAGAGCTGTTTGTATGTACTTCTCATTTTCTCGCAGAGAACATCAAAAAGACCTCTACTTGAGGCCTTGTTGAGATATAACGAAAGTCGTCCTTCCTGCTGCTTGCTTTATTAAGGACATTCGGAAAGGCTCCTTGTTTTAACTGCTAGTGTATGGTGGTGAAGAATGCCCTGATATTAGTGCCGTTTGCAGCCTCTGCCTTGGTTGGTGCTAATGGTGCAATTGCTTTTGCACCATTACTGCAAATGTCAGCACAGTGAAAAAGACAGGCCATGTCTTTGTGTTACTCTAAAAATAGTTCTGACCTCTGAGAGGTTCTTGGGCACTCCCCGGAGTCCACTAATCACACTTCCAGAACCACACATAAAGATGCACTGGGTCTTCCTCCCAGCATTGTATGTTTTCTCGCCAGAGGTCAACATGCCGGTATTCGATGGCTTGTTATTAATACAGTCTGGAGTACCTCTTTGTGAGGTGGGCAACACTGGAGCGGCTCCAGGGGGAACTGAGGAGTCTCCGGGGCAGGCATTCATTTAAGTTTCCAGTTCCTACAGTGTGCTGCTGGAGCCCGCAAGATAGGGTAGCCCAGCCGCCCTCCGTCTCTGCCCACCTAAGGTTTGCCCTGCTTACCTTCAGGCACTGCTCAATGCCTTCCCTGGTCCTCTTAGTAGGACCCGTTTGGGTTTGTACTTCTTGAAGAGTGTTCACTACATTGATGGTTTGCATCCTCGGTGGTTGTTTTTAAAATGCCAACCCCAAAATGAGTTACTGTTTACTTGGTAATCTGTATGTTGTCCCAAGAAAGGGAAGGGCGTCTTGTAAATGTTTTCTCAATGTAATGAAATCAAAACCGAAAGCGAGCAAAGTAAAACAAGGGTGCGTTAGTCGCGCATTTCCTGACTGCACGCCTTGGAATGATCAAAAGGACCGAACGTGGTTTACTGCTGCTGTGGTTGTGTGTCTCGCTCACTGCAGCCTCTTGGGGCCCAATATTCAACAAATACTCAGATCGGAGCTGGAGTTCTGAGCGGCCGGGTACTGTGTGTTCCCGCGGTGTGTTTGTACATTGTTAAAACCTGGCAAGAGAGCACTAGCCAGGAGCCTGCAGGCGGGGCTCGACCGCGAGCGAGCGGGCGCGCGGGGTGCGTCGGCGTCCGGGCTCGCTGCCCCCGCCCGGCGCAGCCTCCGGCTCGGGCCGGCGGAGCGCCGTGCCCATTTAAGGAGGCGGACCGTACCACCAGAACTTTCTTGGCAGGGGGTATTCGGGCGAACTCGGGCAACTTTCAGGGAGCCGACGGACGATCTCGCTTCTCTTCCGACGCCGGCCCGAGCTCTGGTGCCGCTGGCTGGGAGCTGCGCGCTGGTGGGCTGTGGCCTTGGGCTTCTCGGGTTTCCCTTCTGCGAAATCGCCCCGAGGGATCTCACTGGCTCTGCACTCGGTCGCGACGTTCCCCGAGCTGGTCCAAAGTGTAGTTCGCCTGCAGAGGCCCCAGTGCCCGGATGTCCATCAGGCTTAGTGCGAGCCAATACGGCCGGAGCCCGAGGCTGCGCTGAGGACGCCCGGGCTCGGGAGCAGGTAGTCCCGTAACGCCGGGGAGTCGCGCTGGGGAGAGCGTCCCCGCCCGGCCCCAGCAAATGGTGAGCGCGGCGCTGGCAGAAGGGCCGCGGGTGGAAGGCTCCGATGGACAGAAGTCCTTGAGCTCTGTAAACTGAATGATGGCAGCCCAGTCAAGGTAAGCCGGGCGCCGAGAGAAACTTTTTAAATGTGTTGGTGGCTAGGGGAATTGAAGGTTGCGGGCAGGGGTGGGGGAGGGAGGGTTGGGGTGCTGCGAAGAAGACCGGCAGGAAGCAGCTTTGTCATTGCTTTCTCATCATTCCCGATGCTGTGGTTCATTACTTAACGTCAGATTAAAAAAAGAAAAAAAAAAAAGCTCGGGGTCGGGGGACAAACAGTTGGGAGAGCATACTGGACAATTCCTGCAGAGTAGAGGAGAGGGGTTGAGTTAAAGTAAGAAGTTAAATTTCTTCGTCTTTCAAAATAATTGTTATTTTTTGAGTAATTAAGTTGTTTTCACTTGTTTGCCTTTGCCCAAATTTTCATTTAGTTTCTTTGTGCATCTCCCTTTAGGTCTCTTGATTTGAGTGTGGCGGGGCGGGGGGGGGGGCGGTTAGTATTTTGGTCGGAATTTTGGAAGCACTTAATGTAAAAACACCTCGCCTTGGAGAAGGTGGTTGAGAATTTGGCTGGTGAGTGATCGAAAATTTTATTGCTAAAATGTATTCCACATCAAACGGCACAGCTTGCGAGAATCTGCTGAGTAGGCAAAGACTGGGAATGTACTGGGGCTGGTGAGGGGAGAGCATAATGAACTACAGTTGCTGTCAGAGGAACGCTCTTCTTAAGAACCCCAGGCTCTGACTTTCCATGTTTGGTTCCTTTTTTTTGTGATGAGTGTTAAGGAGTGATGACAAGGCATTAGTGATCATTACACGAGCCAGACTGTTGTGTGTGAACTCATTTTAGTTGTGACAGCAGCTGGTGCTAAGGGAAACTTAGGAGTTACATTTAAGTCCTTTTTTAACTTTTAGTTTTACTAAAAAGCAGTTTGGTGTCACCTGTTTAAAGTAATAGAGGTCTTCCAGTTGATATTTGATGTAGTACAGTGATTTGGGGATGTCTAGAGGGCGAAATATGTTTCAGGTCTGAAAACCCAGGTGTACCAGTGAAAGAAATAGATGCTTGAACATGAAGTTTGGACCACATAAAATTCGAGATTTTTTTCCTAAGAGAACTTTCCAGGAGGAGAAGCAGCTACTCTGTATAGTGCGGTATCTGCTTTGGATGTTTAATCCTCTCAGTACCGTGGTTTATCCCCTGCCCCCACGTTCTCAGTTATTCTAAGAAAGGGGTTCTTGGGACCAAGTAGTGGGAAAATTTAGGTGAGAAGCAAGAGTTGCATCTTTGTTTTGCTAACCTCTAATGAAATTTAACTGCTAAGGGGGTCTGTGGAATAAAGCCTCCGATTAAAATACCCGAGTCTAAGAAATTAAGTAAATACCACCCAACGGAACTCAGTAAATAACATAGAGAGCTGGGATCGGTACTCAGGTGCAAGTGATTTCAATGCCTCAGCTCTTTAAGAGTAAAATGAGGTAATAGCTAATTGGACACTGCATGTAGTGTGCCAGGCACAGCTGCTTTAATTGGATTATGTCTTTGATCTTTCTTAGTCACTTAAATAGGTAAGTCCTTTTATTTTTTCTCATTTATAGTTAAAGAAACTGAGGCCCAGCCAGCCCTTTTCTCGCCTGAGGACACATAGGTAGAACAGTGCCTGACTGGAGCTGCTCTGTAGCATTTCCTTACTTCCAGACCTTCCCCTTTAATCCTGAGGTGAGCTGTGAAAAGGAAGTTTCAGAGCCTCAATATAAGTGTACAAAAAGCAATTTCTGCTGAAAGTGCTTTGCTACAAAAAGGAAAAATCTGAATTATCAGTATGGTAGTTGATCTTGTTAGTAATTGGATTAGGAGGGCTGTGTATATTCTGCTCTAATACCTGGCCTTCAGACAGGCCCTTGAACTAGGAACAAAGCCACTGAGGCCATGATATGATGGCTGTTGTTTTCTTAGCCTGCATAATGGGAGTATATCTCACAAGTTGTAAGTATTCATTTTCTACAGTTAGATCTGGAATGTGGTCCGTGCTCATCTAGATGTTGTGTTTGTCTGTCTTTTTAAAGAGTTATTTGTGGGGTGGGGTGGGGGGGACAGAGGAAAAAGCAGGCTCTCCACTGAGCAGGGATAGGCCTGGTCCTATGACTTTGGGATCATGACCTGAGCTGAAGGCTGATGCTTTACTGACTGAGCCACCCAGGCACCTCTAGACATTGTGTTTTGTGGGACAGTAGGTAATCTTTGAGATTCTCTAAAGATTCTCTTTTAGATTCTCTGAAGAGAAGATGGCACATATTTTTGGATTTCAAGGAAACCTCAAGCTGGGTGGAATTGTTGAGAGCAGTGCTAAGAGAAACAAAACCATCACCTCTGATTTATAATCTAGGGTTGTAAAATCGTGCCCAAGTGTTACCCATAGTATCTGTTTGCTCTTGGAACAATTAGTTTGGATTGTTGGACTCATTGGCCCTTAAGATTCATAGCTCAGTTTGTTCTAAACACAGTCATTTCATGGTGTACTATTTAAAATAGTTTGACTTTTTTTTTTCCTTAGTAGAACAGATAGATGAGAGCTTGGATGAAAATGAATTTTCTGGCCCTGACAGTGAATACATGAGATGGCCATGGCATTTTTCTGTCATGGTTTGGCATTGCTGTGAGGTAATATTCTTCATTTGATACTTATGGTTGGTATATCACTAATTTTTCATGTGAATAGTCTAGGCAGTGTTTTTTGTCTTCTGTTGTCAGCTTCTTAAGATGTTGTCTCAAATTTTTACTATCTCGAGCATAAGCTAGAAGTATTTTGAGTGAGGAAGGGACTACCTAAGTATTTCTTAGATGAACCTTTATAAATTGAAGTTGACCAGTCCCCTCCCTCATTTTAAACCTAAAAATAAAGGGGGGGGGGAGCCCAAAAGTAGGAACTTGATTATTTTGTTTTGCTTTGTGGTTCATTGTTTTCTCCCAGAAGTGGGGAGGCATCTCTTGAATGAGAGGTCACTTCCCTACATTTAAAAAAATTAGATTTTGGGTCAGTATTTTGAAAACATTTAATATTTGGTTTGAATATTGGAGTTGCAGAGAAAGGCAGCCATAGAAATGCAGTATCAGTTAAAGCAAGACATATGCTATGCCTCAGCTCTCAGGTTGGAATCTGTAAATACAACAGATACATTGACTACTTTCTGTTGGGAATTGTAACAGACTTGCTTTCTTTAATGTGAAATAGATCATCATGGCCTTAGTGTCCAAATTCTGATCTCAGGCACGGAATGTTTTATAGAGTATACAGCCTGGCATGTCCTCTTTTGAGAATGGCAAGCCTATGGAATCTTAGTAGTTTGAAGATTTATACTTTTCTGTGAGTATTAGCTTGCTTTAGATTGAGGAGTGTGTTGATGGATAAAACAGAAAGAAGGGCTTTGTCTGGTTCCTCATCTCTGCCAACCACCTCTTTGAAGCAATCTTTGAGTTCTAGAAAGGAATATATACATACCTTCACCTACAGCCAGGAATTAACCAGTTTTAAAACACACCTTGTGCTCCTGGGGAAGCCCTGTGCTCCCTGCACCCAAGAGGGAGGGGAGGGGCGAGTTGAAATTCTGTAGGAGAGTAGCATCTGGTGGCTGAGCACATCTTGCAAGAAAGCACTTTCAGACAAATTGCAAAAGGAAATTAGGTTTAGTCAGTTCTTCCACAGTGTTTTTGTTTGAATTTGACTGAAGTTAATGAAGTTTAAAAAATAATAATAATAAAGCAGAATCAGATTGTTCCCAAGATTATTATGAAGCCGGTTTTTGGTGGATCTCTGACTGGTGAGGGAAATTTTTCCATTGCAAAAAGCATTGCTCTTAAACTGGTGTAGAACCAGTTTTGCTCTGTCCTCTGCCCTCCTGATTTGTGAACTGCTGATTACCCTGGAAGAAAATTCATGAAAGCAAAGAAGCTCTGATGGAGTATGAGCAAATATCAAAGAAGAATGCTCTGGTATTTTGGAAAGTGCGGTTCAAGGAAGTGATTTCAAGAGGGAAATAATTTATGCAGTATTTTGACCCAGTGAATGTCTTCATTTTTTCCCTTATGACGCCATTGTAAACAGTGTCCTTGACAGAAGAGAAACACAGACAGGTCTCTTAAGTGATTTCCTTCTAGTTCATCCTGAGAAGCCAGCTGAGCTTCCTGACTCACAGGCGACAGCTTCTTCCAAGATAAAGAAAGAGAATGGAATCATTTTTTTCAGTCAGCTGGTTTATGGGGATGTTCTTTGGCAACATTAACGCACGTGATCTTTTAAGAGATTTAGGGGATTCTGTGAAAAGGTATTCAATAGCTGCTCTTATACGCTTCTGAAAATGGAATCTAGTGAATGCTGCATTTAAGCAATTTAAATTTCATGTATTCTCAGTAATGAAAAATGCTGTCTTAATCATGTACAAAAGGGAAATCTCATTTTGGTACTGTCAGTTGGTTTAAACATCCAAATCTATGTATTACCCAGTAGCTGTAGAGTGGAGGAATTACAAAGCCAATTATTTTCATTACTGCTTTGAGGTATAACATACAATTTGATTGCTTCTAAATATATAAACTCAGTTTTCTATTAGGGAATTTCTCTATTTCGTTTGTTTTCCAAGATTGGCAAATAAACTTAATTCCAGAATCTGTCTTTTAAAAGAGAAAGTCCTGTACATGAGTTGTAATGAGAACCACAACGAGTAGTGTATTCTGATTTTCCCCTCCGTACTAGTTGGAAATTCAGTCTGCATTTTTAGGACAAAGTTTCTTGGCTCAGAAGTACAAACATAACAAGCTTGAATATCATAATCTCTGTTGTGGTTCAGTTACATTTTGTTGGCATAGGGTGTGTACATAACTTTACAGCAGCTTAAATGATTACCTTTTTTACATAAGTGAAAACAATTGGGAGAGATAAAGTTGTAGTATTTTAGTTCTGCTTCAGATTGTTGTTAATTTTATTATGAGTATACATGTATTCATTTGCTTGAATAATAAAACAGAATGCACAATAATACCTTTCTCAAATACAAATGTATCAGGTGGTGCTTAGCTTTAGGCCTCAAGGGGAAAAATAAGATCTCTTGGTGTTAATGCCCCGGAGACCCTAAAGTAAAAATTAACTTCAAAACAATCTCAAGTGTGGACTTTTTGGGTTTTGGCAATGATCAGTGTTGAGAATCTTTCCTCTGTGCAAACTTTTCCCTTTTCCAAGCTATCCCCAGTGAGTTAAAGCTTAACCCAACAGCCACAAAGCCAGTGGACTTAATATCCTGCAAGTCTTGTTCTCTGGTGAACGTGTTTCCTTGTTATGGTTTATTGGCTTTGTTTTTAATTTAACCTGATTGAACGACCAGATTCTTAAGGCTATTACTCAAGCAGGAATTTGATGTCAAGTTAATAGAGTAAGAGGAATCCCAGTAGTGACATCTTGTCAAAAAGAACGGAAGCTAACTGAAGGAGGAAATATATATTGTCAGTTGACACCTAAATGGCCATTACTTTGGTATTAGGTATTATAAGGGCACCCTTCAAAGGGCATCCACAATTTGACCACACTCTAAAACTATTGTTGTTCCTCCATAATGGCTTATATGATAATGAATACTTGGAAACTTGTGGGCTGACATGATACGATCCTTTGGGTAGGCTAGAAGAGAGTTAAGGATGTAACTCTTGAGTCACTGTATTTTACCCCACATGATCTTGCCTTTCTTTTTGGTGTTGCTTACTGCTGGACTGGCAATTAGAGAAAAGAATATTTTAGATGCAGTGTAGTCCTATTAAGTTCAAGGTTCTCAAACTTGACTAGATACTAGAATCACCAGGAGTGCTTGCCAATGTGTTGATTCAACCCCCCCTCCACCATACTGATTGGATAGGTCTGGGTGGAGCTTGGGTGGAGACCTTCTCTGAGGCCAGAGGCTCACCCTACTACCCTTTGTGAAATGGAGTCTGTATGTGAGAGATATGTGTGTGAGAGATATGCAGTGCAGTTACATTTTGACTTAATATATCCTGATACATACACGTGGCCTCTTTCCCCCATTGAAACAGACAAGAGGTTGATAGGAAAGGTAGACTGTATTTCTGTAAATTAAACTAACTGCTGAAGTGTCCAGATGCACCTAAAATTTAAAAAATAAAAGAAGTAATGCCCAAGTTTGATTATGCAGCACTTTCCTAAGAATTGTTTCTTCCCAGGGCATGGATATTTAATTTGCCCTCTCCTGCTTGTTCTGGGCTGCCTCCCAAAACTACGAATGCATACTCTACCACACATACTCCAGTTTATCAGGTGGCAGATGTTTCTGTTCCCAGGGGAAAAGTTACAGCTGTGAATTGGTCAGTTATAACCAAACTATGAAACCGAAAGGTGGTAGTGGTGGTGGTGGTGTTTTTTGTTTTTTTGGTTTTTGTTGTTGTTGTTTGAACAAACATTGTCTGCATCTACTGTTGTTGAACAAATAACGTTCAACAAAAATTTTAAATGGGATTCCTACTGGGAAGTAAGTGTTCAAATTATAGCAGATATTAGTTCATGGAGCAAAATTCAGGAAACACTTTCTGGTATGTAGGTGTTGAAACTTTTCAGTTCTTGGAACTTTTCTTCAGGAAATGGCCCTGTCAAAAAGGGAGCAGTTGATAAAATATGTAGCATAATTCACAAACGGTGTTCTGCAGTGGAATTAAATTTTGATTTGGTGCATGTAGTATATGTGGTTATGATAGAGCCTGGTCTCTCACCTGACATTCATCCTGGATAATGTGCCATCTGGATGACTTGTTAAATTGCTCCCCTTTTTCTTGTTGCCTTAAAAATGCAGGTGTACCTGATTTACTATGGATGTAAATTTTTTTTTTTTTTAAAGATTTTATTTATTTATTTGACAGACAGAGATCACAAGTAGGCAGAGAGGGAAGCAGGCTCCCCGCTGAGCAGAGAGCCCGATGCGGGACTCGATCCCAGGACCCTGGGATCATGACCTGAGCCGAAGGCAGCGGCTTAACCCACTGAGCCACCCAGGCGCCCTGGATGTAAATTTTTAGAAAGTGGTATAAAACTAACCAGTTCCCTTTGTTTTGTGTAAAGGAATGAAACCCATTTCCTGGTTTTGCAGAAATTACTTATTTTTTCTCCTGATTGATAAATTAATATTTTAACATAGACATTTCTTTTTTTTTTTAATTTATTTTTTTTTAAGTTTTTTTTTTTTTTTTTGAAGAGTTTATTTATTTATTTGACAGACAGAGATCACAAGTAGGCAGAGAGGCAGGCAGAGAGAGAGGAGGAAGCAGGCTCCCCGCTGAGCAGAGAGCCTGATGCGAGGCTCAATCCCAGGGTCCTGGGATCATGACCTGAGCCGAAGGCAGAGGCTTAATCCACTGAGCCACCCAGGCACCCAACATAGACATTTCTAAGTAAGATGGCCTATCTAGTAAGTTGATAGTGTTAGCTGTCTCGATATGTCCATGATATTATGATTTTTGTGTGTGTGTTTTTAAAGGAAAACAGAACCTTTTGAGTTAATATGTTGAATTTTAAATACTTTAAAAAATTTGTTAAAAGGGATATTTATTGGTACAAAATCCCGGGCAGGAACACATAACTAACTGTCATTTTTTTCCCAAGTAGTGTTGATCTGTAATTACACTTCTAAGAATTGGGGTTTTCTGTTATTTTGCAGTTGGTGTAGCTCTCTTTACCCCTCACTTCTCTTTTAGAGTTAAACCATACTTGTACTGCAGGAAAGAAATTAGGCAGGCACATTTAGGGACATAAGCATTGTAAAAAGATATAGTGGAACCCAGTATGTTACATTTGTTTCCAAAATGAAATGAAATGAAAATTTTGAGCTGAAAATGTTGGAAAGAATAAAGAGATGAATGTTGTCTGCTTGTTGTGTCACTTGGTTTTAGTAAAATTCAGAATACTGATTAAACAGTTTGTTTTTAAGTAGGAACTGTGCCCAGAAGACAAGAAAACCCCTAACCAGATTGGAAGTTAATAAAAGATTTGAGTTTGATAATTTTTATCATTTTGCCGATGGTTGAGAGCTACCTTATTCTTATAAGCAGCTTCATATTTTTCTTATTTTAAGTCATGTTTTTCTAAGGATAAAGTGAAAATCGTTAGATTTACATAATGTGGACTTTAATTCATAGGCTTTGTAAAGATCATGACAGTTCTCATGATAATCCTAGAAGAAAACTTGGTTTCTTCCTGAGGTCACCCATATTCTGGTGGTACCTCCAAGGTGTTGGTGTTACCTATTATTTTAAAGAGTGGAGTAGAAACTTTACTCCTACTTGGTCTTTTGGCAGCTTGGTAAATGACTTTTTTGGCAGAAGGGGGAGAGGAGTAACTTGCTTTAATCAGGATACATTCAGTGTCACCCAGATCTTTTTATCTCTTATGTTATTTCTCATTTTATGAATTATTTTCTTAACCCAAGTTTTTTTTTTTCCTTCCCTTTACAGCTTTGAAGTATATGTTACATATCATAAGAGTTGCCCATTTCAAGTGTACAATTTTATTGTTTTTACTAAGTGATAACAGCCACCACCATAAATCATTTTTAGGACAGCTTATCTCCACAATAAGGTCTCTTATGTCCATTTATAGGTAATCCGTGTTCCTTGCCTCATACAAAAATCTTTTTGTTTGTAAATGTGGCTTTCTGTGGGTACTTCACATACATGGAATCTTGTGGTTTCTTACATCTGGCTCTTTTCACTTCCATGATTTTTTTTGAGGTTCATCTATGGCATAGCATGTATCAATTCTCTCCTTATAATAACTGAATAGCAATCTGCTGCTTGAATATGATGGACTGGTTGTTTCTCTCTTGTGTGTGTGTTTGTATTCATGGGTTAGGGGTGGGGACTTATGAATAATGCTCCTATGAACATTTGCATGCAAGTGTTTATGTAGACGTACATTTTCCCTTTTTGCTTGGTTGAATTGTTGAGTCCTGGGATAGTTTTATCCCTTACTTTTGAAAAAAACCACTAAACTGTTTTCAGACTATATGTCCACCCTAGCGCATATCCAAATTGATCTAATTAAGTCAATTTTTTGCAAGTTATTTTGCTATCTTTAGAGGCAGCTGAACTGTGGAACTGGTGGTTCTGAGATCTGATCAGTTTCACATTTGATTATTAAAATGATATTTTAAATACTTGTGACTTAAAAACACAACAGCAGTTTTTTCATAGAAAATACTTTATAATATATATAAAATTGGTTGGGCTTTTTGACGAAGAAACTTGTATCCAGGAATACTTAAAGAAAATCAAATTAACATTTAAAGTATCATTGCATGTTTTTGTCAAAGTAGGAAGTGAATCTTCCAACACACAGCTCATAAACCCTGCAAATAGCTGTATATGTGTTTGTAAAATATTTATATTAAACTACATTTTGTAAATATATATAAATTTTACATATATACATTTTATAAACATATATATAAATCTCATTTCAGAACTGCAAAATAAACCTAGATATTGTCATTTAAATGCTTTTTTTTTTTAAATAAAAACATTGAGGAGAAAATTAGCTGTTCCCATTTACTGCAGTCTTGCATGCAGAGATAGGTTATCTGCATGGAGCTTCTGGAAATTATCTTTAAAATTTGGGTCCTGCTAGGGGAAGGTGGTGACCATATGCCCCCAGTCGGTGGTGTGTTTCAAACTTCAGGAAAAGATAGATCTATTTTATGAACAAAAATACTTAATGAAATGCTCTGAAATTGTCTTTAGAGGTGTGTGTGTTTGTGTGTGTGTGTGTGTGTGTGTGTGTGTGTGTGTGTGATAGTAGTGAAAGTGAATCATCTTTTCAGCACTCCCGCTGCTCTTCTGTAAAAGAGCTGTGAGGCCCTGGTTCAGTCTCCTACATCGCTGCCTTTCATGAGTCTGCCCAGTGTGCTTTCAGCTTTGGAGCCTCAGAACATTATAGCATGTCACCGGAATTCACTGCTTCTGGGGATTAATGTACCTACCCCCTTTAAAGATTGTTTCAGCATTAATAGCTTTATGGCTGTGACCAGTTCACAGTGCTTTTAATATTATCCATATTGTGCATTGATGAATGCCTCGCAGCTGACGGAGAGCTGGCCACATGTGTGCAGGGCTCTAAGCTCGTTCAGACCCATCTGTCTGCCTCCTCCCTGTGAAGAGACGCTCATAGCTGGTGGCAGGGTGGGGAGGTTGGGTGGAGGACAGAAAATTAAACTGGCCAGTGAAACAATCACAAACTGTTAAAGCACCATGACAAAAACAAATGGGATGTCGTGACAGAGAATAATGGAGTGTGGAACTTGATCTCACGTCAGCCTCAAGGACCTCTGTCTGACCAAGTTGACCTGAAGTGGAGGAAAAGCAGGTCATGATGTGGTGTTAGAAGTAATTGCCCTTTCAGAATATACATGGAAATAAGTAATGATAGTGGAAAGGTGGCATTTTTTTCAACAAGGCAAGTATGGTTTTAGGAAATACTGCCACGAGGCAGTTTCTTGAAATGAAAATGATTTTTGTGGATTAATTCTATCAAAACTCAGCCCTGTGTTTTGTTTTATTTTGTTTTTTTGATAAAGCCAAAATGAGTTCCATAACAAATTGTACTTTTAAAATAGAGACTATGTTTTCGAAGAGCTTGCCTTAATTGGTGCATAAATATAAACAAGTTAAACATGTGGAAAAGCAATGTGATAGTAGACTTAGTTTGGAAAGCCATCAAGTAAGGATTGGCGAAAGAATTAGAGAATTCCCAGCTCAGTGAGTCCAGTCATAAGGAAGTGCAGATGTAGACGGGAAGGAGGATATTTAGCCGCCTATTAAATACGAAGGTTAATTTACAAAGCGACCTTTTATGCGTGTGAAAGACTGCTATAGGAAGTGTGGTGAAAGATGGCCTCCCCCTCTGCCCAAAACAGGTCTTGAATTAATAAGTTATACGTGTTCCGGGGTTTAAGAAAAAGCCCAGGAACGAACTTCTCATTGAAGATTATTAACCGTGAAAACACAGTGGAAGGTGGAGTTCTTTTAGTCTCTCAGAAATAGGAAATAGATAATCTTCTACCTTGGGTATGTTAGGAAGTAGCAGCTGGTGTAAGTACTTCTTTCTCAAGGGATTCTGTGGCTTCTTGAAAAAATGTGATCACAAGGAACTACTATAGGAACTGAAAGTGCTTCCCGCCGCCTGCGTCACAGCTGTGTTTGGTTATACGAGTTACTTCAGGGATCCTGTGTTCATTATCACCTCATCTCTCCTGTACCTCTGCTTTGCAGTCATTTTCAACCAAACATATTTAGTTGTGGACCTCTTGTGGCATAATATATGATAATTTTATGAATGTATTGTGAACATAGAAAAAGAATGTGTGTTCTTTATCTTCAGGGTCCAGAGTTAAATGTGGGTTTGTGCATTAGACCTGTGTTACATAATTTCTATATTCTTTCTTTTATCCATTTTGTGGACTGAGAGATAAAATGAGTCTGATACGGTCAAGGAGCTTTTTTTTCTCCTAATCTTCTGAAGTTTTTGCTTTACGAATATTGACATGGTTCTTCTGTTGCATAGATATTCATAATTGTTATGTCTTCATTTTGACTTGCCTCCCTGCAAAGTCTTGATTCCTTAAGTCTTCTTCCAGAAGGTTTCTTTGAGTATTGGTGATATGTATATGTAATTTTAGAGATTTTATTTATTTATTTGACAGAGATCACAAGTAGGCAGAGAGGCAGGCAGAGAGAAAGAGGGAAGCAGGCTCCCTGCTGAGCAGAGAGCCTGATGCAAGGCTCGATCCCAGTGATCCCAGTGATCCCAGGACCCTGGGATCATGACCTGAGCTGAAGGCAGAGGCTTTAACCCACTGAGCCACCCAGGCGCCCCAAGTGATATATTTTTTTAAAAGCCATATCTTTATATCTTTTATCTGTGTGGATTTTATTTTGGTTTAAGGAGTGAGGGTTCTAGAGCCTTCTTCTCTCCTCTCCAGAGTAGCCATCCTGTTCTCTCTATTCAAGAGCCATTGTCAGACTCAATCACTGTACCTTTACAGTGTGTGTTGATAAGGGAGAGAGCCATACTTTACTTGTGCTTTTGGAGTTCTCATGGATATTTTTCAAGATCAACTTAGTGTCTGTAAAAAAAGAAAAGCTAGTGGCCTTTTAATGGGATGACTTCCTATACAAACCTCATCCTGTTTTTCAGAAGTATTAAAGTTCTAGACAGGATTACTCTGTTCTTTGCAAATTTTCATGGAGTGGAAAAGAGTAGGTTTGAGTGCCAGGGACTCCTGAATCACTAGGCAGACACGCTTGTTTATCTTGGGGACGTCTGGGAAATCTTGTTTGCCTCAGTTTCTCCAGGAGGAAGTGAAGATACCCATTTGCCTTTGTCCCTGAGGAATGCATTGTTAATCTCTCTGGAGTGGAGTAATGTTTCTATAGGTGACTAACATTGGACTTTAGGCAGAAGGAGGATTTTGTGGTCTCTGTTGCTGTAGAAAAGATCTGTTTTCTTTTCTTTTTTAAAACTTTCTCTCTTTTTTTAAGATTTTATTTTTCAGTAATCTCTGCACCCAGCGTGGGGCTCGAACTCACAATCCAAGATGAAGAGTTACATGCTCCACTGACTGAGTCAGGTGCCCTGAGAGGATCTCACTTCTGAGCAGACTTTTTTTCATTCATTTTTTCTTGACCATAATAGATGCAGTTGCAACTCGTTGAAATGTTCTGTAGTTCAGTAAAACAAAAGCAACAATATGTTAAAGTTAATTTTTTTAAAAAGTTTATTTATTTATTTGATAGAGATCACAAGTAGGCAGAGAGGCAGACAGAGAGAGGAAGGGAAGCAGGTTTCCTGCTGAGCAGAGAGCCTGATGTGGGGCTTGATCCCAGGACCCTGGGATCATGATCCGAGCTGAAAGCAGAGGCTTTAACCCACTGAGCCACCCAAGTGCCCCTAAAGTTAATTTAATTTTATTATTTTTATTTTTTTAAATTTATTTATTTGACAGAGAGAGATCACAAGTAGGCAGAGAGGCAGGCAGAGAGAGAGAGAGGAGGAAGCAGGCTCCCTGCTAAGCAGAGAGCCCGATGTGGGACTCGATCCCAGGACCCTGAGATCATGACCTGAGCCCAAGGCAGCGGCTTAACCCACTGAGCCACCCAGGCGCCCTAAAGTTAATTTTAATTAAGAGAAACATCTTCTGTAATTTTCAACAGCCCGACTACAATTCATTCTTGTTCTTTTCCCGCTTTTTCTTTACACATTAAATGTTGTGAAATTTTGAAGCATTCTTGATACATGCTTGATAGGTGATTTATTGAACGTGTAGGGAAAAAGATGAAGTGGTAGTTACTTTAGGCTGTTGTGATTTTTTATTTTAGATTGTCATTTTGTCTTAAATTTGAAGAGGAACATAAGACTTTAAGTTCTTTTGTGCTTAGAAATGCCATGCTGAGAGTATATTTTTAAAAGCCAGAAGCAGCCTAGTTAATACTGACTAAAGCAAGGTGTTATTTTATACCTTCTGCGAGGAGCCAAGGTAGAGACAGATGTTAACACACTGCCACACATAGGTGTTACTGTCTGTGGGTATGGAAACTACTCTGAATACCATATTTATGAGCTCTGCTCATTTGTGTTTATTTATAAGACTGTCATAATTGAAGAAGAGCTACTAGTATAGCTCACAAACTAAAAATCGAAGACCTGGGATTTTTCTTTTCTATTCGTACACACAGGTACATGTATACATGTGCTCACACCAAACACAGATGTTGCCTCAGCAGAGGTTGGAATCCTAATGCAGACTGAAACGGTCATTTCTCATTGTGCTTTTAAATGTCAGTTTAAAATTAGCCAATTAAAAGGGGTTGCCTGGGTGGCTCAGTGAGTTCAAGACTCTGCCGACTCTCTGCCTTCAGCTCGGGTCATGATCCCCTGGTCCTGGGACCAAGGCGCACCCCCCCCCCCGCCCCGGCCCCACGCATTGGGCTTTCTGCCAAATTGTGATCTCTGTCTAATAAATAAATAAAATCCCTAAAAAATAAAAAAATAAAATTAGCCAGTAAAAAAATTGCAGTTCTTTTTTTTTTTTGTGATCTCATTTTAAAAGTGATAAGGAAATAAACAGATTTTTGGCAGTTGTCTTTATCTTTATAAACTTTCAATTGTTTAGATTATCAGGAATAGAAAAATTCAGGTCTTGTATGTTTATAGAATTTCTTTAAAAATTGTGCCCAAACCATAGGACAGCAATATTTTTTTGGCGGGGGGAGAGGAAACCTTTCTTACTTAATTCAAAATCATTTCTTACATTATGTTTTCATAGTTGAATTGCTGGTAAGAGTGGATGTTATTTCAATAGATGTTGGGAATTAAAAAAAAAAAAAAAGCATGCATGGTTTCCTATTTACAAACTGCTCTTCTTCCAGAAATGGGTTTGGAGCACAGAAAATATTTTGCAGAAGCAGCAACGAAAATCATGTGATGAAGGTTAGGCCCCAGGCTGAACCCAGAATGTTTCTTCACCTACGGTGCCAAAATGTCAAACATGTGGTAAAATAATGGAAAACAGTGCAATTGATTAAACAAGGCAGATGAACCATGCTTGAATAAGACAGTATCTTCTGCTTAAGTTGGTTCTTTTGGTAGGAGGGATGAGTGTTGTAAGGGACCTTTAGGTTTAATAGGGAAAAAGGTGGAAAAAATGAATTCTCTTGGGAGTATTTCTGTTGGTAAACTTTGGGTACTTGGAAGGACACAGACATTATGTATAATTTTGGCATATGATAATAGCAGTCCTTTTATTGTGCCTTCTTTTATGTTTTGAGCTTTGAGCCAAGAATTCACATAATTGGTATCATTGAATCTGTAGGGCAGGGGTTATCCCTGCCATTGTACAGATGAAGAAACTGAGGCCCATGGAGATTAAGTGACTGACTCTCAGTGATTGACTGATCATGGTTACAGAGCCTGCAAGTGACCGCTGGCTCACAGCCTCTACTCATCTAGTCTAGACTTTCACATAAATGTCATCTTTGTCCTTAATACACTTATCTGTGTGGTCAATGCTTCTTGGTTTACTATGAAGGAAAAGAGGGATGGAGAAAATGGAGCATTTGTGTGTGTGTGTGTCTCATAACTGAGGTGTGTGAAACAGGAAAAGGGAACAAGATGAGAGTAGGGAAACCTCGTATGTGTGAAATTCCTCTCAGGGTGAAGAAACATATAGGAGAAATGTGAGGTCAGTGTTTGCTAGTGCCCTGCACTGGGAAGTGGCTTTCCCCCACAACTTGGTCACTTACTGCATGGGGAATTAAGGAGAGACCATGCAACTATTTGAAGCTGTGGGGTATTTGTAACTCAGAGAACTCCTGTACTATTTGGAAAGGGAGAATTGTGTGGATGGAACTTCCCTGGATAGAAGATGGGAAATCCCTTGTACCCTTCCTCTTTCAGGATGCTGCTTCCTTATAAGAAACTCATTTTGGAGTGAACAGGCATCCTTCTGCCTCTTCCCGTTCAGTGGGAAATCAGGACACCATACTTTTTCTGCCATTCTTGGATTCTCCTTTTCTTCTTCTGGTTTTACCCCACTGCGTATGTCATCAGCTCTAGGGACCATTGTACTGTGTTTAGTATTGAATTTTCTTACTCTGTCCTTGGGGAGATAGGTGGGAGGAACATAGAAAGAATGGGTGAGGGGAGAACCTGTATATGCTTACTAATAGTAGCTCAGGGGGTAGTGAATACTTCACGCTTGGCCAGGCCCTGGGCTGCGCACTTATGTATGCATTAGTTCACTCAGTTCTTAGAACAGTTTTGAACCTTTGGTACAGTTCGAGCTTTGAGTTTGTGACTTAACCCTGTCGGCCGAAGCTAGTAGTGACAGAGTTTTGACATGTCACAGACGTAGTCATTACGATTTCCTGTGCCTGTTCTGAATATGCCGATTGTGGTGGCTGCTGCTTCAGTAGGAAACAAATGCTCTGACTTGGGGGGATATTTCTCATACTCCCCAGCAGTGCCTCTCAACACAGGGGGGAGGCAGGGAAAAGAGGAGGAGGTTATTTTACTTCCACCGCCCTCCGGGATATTTGGCAAAGTCTAGAAACATATTTGATTGTCACAGCCAGGAAAACAGTGTGCTACCATCACCTAAGGTGGAGGCCAGGGATCCTGCCAGACAGCCTAGGATACGTTCTCTGACACACAGAATGATTTGGTTCAGAATGTCTGTAGGGCCAGAGTTGAACCCCGGCTCTCTTCCCAGGTATGCGGATATCTGTGCCTCAGAGAACATCCGTTCAGACTCCCGCTCACCCAGTGCCGGCCCCAGAGGTGTGTCAGTTAGCCCGTTTGTTGAGGAGGCAGTGCGAGTGTGCAGGCCGCAGCTGGGCACCGTGTGGGTTCCACAGCCCTGTAGGAAAGGGAGAAATGGAAGAAACACTTCTGAAGGTGGTGGTGAGGGAAGGAGAGGCGGTGGGGAGGACAAAGCCTTGCATAGATAGAAACTGCAAATTCGGAAAGTATAAAACCTGGGTTTTTTTTTTAAAGAGCACAGCTGGAGGGGCATCTGGAGACATTTTCGGGTTTCTCCTTTCTTTCTCGCCTGAGTGCTTTCAGTTTACTGTGGGTACTATAAGGCATTAGTCACTTAAGCCTCACACTGGTTTTAGGGAACTGGTACTGTGATGACCACGACCTTTTTAAAATGGCTGACATTCAGCTTAAATGACTTGCCCATAGGACACTACTCAAAAGTCCTGGAGCCCATGTGTGAACCCATCCCTCACTGCAGAGACTATGCTCTTAACCAGTGTCTGATGCGGGTGACCAGTGTCCCATCCTGTTGTGTATTACTCAGCCTCCTCTCTGCCTTCCTCGAATTCAGCCAGGCTGCTTAGGAGACTGATACACAGCTGTCTGGATTCGGGGACCTTGAGTGGCCATCCTGTTGCTCTGTTGCAGGAGGTGACGTGGAGCGGTCAGAGGTGAGGGAGCCCATTAGCAGAGAACTAAAGCGAGCCTTTTAAAGCGGCATGGAAGGAATTCTGAGTGACATGGGGCCTCAACATATCTGGCAGGGAAGAGGTTGACTGCAGTAGTATTTTTCAACTCAAGGGAGAAAATATGCAGAAAGGGAGATTGGTAGGTGTACGGTAACCACCTATTGTATTACAAATTTACTTGTGTAAAAAGCATGTCTAAAATCTCGGGCCTTTTGTGTCTTAGATATCAGATGTAACTTAAACTAGGGAAACCATAGAATCAGGTCCTCCTTAAAGCCCAGAGCTTTCTGGCTTGGTAATTTTGTAGGGAAGGACTTGCAGGAAAAACACTTTGAAATATGAAGAAGGAAATGTGATTCCAGTGGTTCCTTTATAGGCACTAAATCTGTATGTGAAGAAGTAGGACAAGAATTGGAGGAGATTAATTTTCTGAAACCTCAACCAACCTAGTTCTCAAGTAGGGGAAAAACAATGATTTTTCTTTTACAAAGGTGAAGATTGGAGGAGGGGGAAGGGAGAGGTGCATTAAGTCTCGTGGTGGCTAAGGAGATTGCCCTGAAAGCTTTCCAAATGGGATTCTGAAATGTCCTCCTCCAGATGCATGTGTGTATCTCTGCTGGATCTCTTGTAGTTTGTCGATAGAGCAGAGCAGAAGGTTTTGAAAGAGCGAGGTTAGGTTTTGCTCAGTGCTGGCACACACAGATAAACTTGTGCAGCGTGCAGGCACACATTTGCTCAGGCTGTTTCACTTCTGCCAACAGCGGCTGTCATCGTCTGCCTCACAGAGTTCAGGACTCTTCAGTTCCTTGCCTTTCACGGAGCCACTATACTAGTTAGTAGCTGAATTTGTGCTTCCCACTTGCCCCCCCCCCTTTTTTTTTCCCCAAGATTTTATTTATTTGTCAGAGAGAGAGCACAAGCAGGCAGAGTGGCAGGCAGAGGCAGAGAGAGAAGTAGGCTCCCCACTGAGCAATGAGCCTGATACAGGACTCGATGCTAGAACCCTGGGATCACGACCCCAGCCAAAGGCAACCCCTTAACTGACTGAGCCACCCAGGCATCTCTAACAGGCTCCCTGCTGAGCTCACAGTCCAGTGTGGGCTGAGATCAGGACCTGAGCTGAAATGGAGAGTCAGACGCTTGGCAGGGTGGGCCACTCAAGTGCACCGCCCCCTTACCCATCTCTGATGGAGACTTGCGGTTAAACTCGCGTTGTATCTGTAGGTGTGTGTGATGGAACCGTGTGGGATCTACTTGTGTTTGGCAGCCTCTTAGATCCTGCCATATTTACTCGTTTATTCTTGTGGCTCTTTTCCCTAACATTGTATTAGGAAAATTTTTAAACATTCAGGAAGTAGGGAGAATTTCACAGTAAAAAGCCTTATTCCTAGATTAAACTATTAACACTGTATTTGTGTTAACATGAATGTACTCATCTCTTCATTGCTTGTATCATCCATTAATTCTTATGCTCCTTGTGTAAATTGCAGATCCCCAAATAAGTCAACTTGTATGTCATTTACTAAAGTATTTATTTACAGGGTTTTCCCCCTTTCACCATAAGTCAGGTATGCCAGGAAATGCACAAACTTTAGGTGTTCTGGTACATTTTGACAGTGTATATGTCTCTATAACCCAAACCCCTGTGAAGATATAGGACTAATTTTAGGATTATTTTTTGGTATGTATGTGGGAAGATGATTAGAAGATGAGTAAATGGACTCATTCCTGTTTTATTTTCCTCCTTTCAAGGTATCATTTCTGTGTATTTTTAATTTTTTTATTATTTTTAAAGATTTATTTATTTTGAGAGAGACAGGGTGAGCAGGAGGAGCTGCAGAGGAAGAGGGATAGAACTCCTCAAATAGATACCCCACTGAGCGGGGAGCCAACCAGGGCTTGATCCCAGGACCCTGAGATCATGACCTGAGCTGAAATCAACAGTCAACAGTCAGACGCTTAACCGACTGAGCCACATAGGCGTGTCTTGAATATTGTTTTTATTTTATTATGATGATTTTTAAATATTTATTTATTTAACAGAAAGAGGGAGAGAGCACAGACAGAGGGAGTGGCAGAAGCATACTCCCCACTGAGCAAGAAGTCTGACATGGGACTTGATCCCAGGATCCTTGGATCATGACCTGAGCTCGAGGCAGACCCTTAACCAGCTGAGCCACCCAGGCACTCCTGAATATTGTTTTTTAAATGACTTCTCCCCTGTCACAGACTAAAAATTCTTCTGTGACTAGGCATATGGTGACTGCTTCTTTAAAATAAGCAAAGCCTTCTTTATAGAGTGCTTTGAAGGCTTGAGTCCAAAATCATTACTTTTTTTTTGTTTCTTTAAATTAGCCCTTTTTCCAGTCAAGATACTTCATGGGGGTGTACAGACCCTTGTCTTCTTCAAGGATTCCCTATTTCTGGGTAACAGTGGAATGCATGTAACTGAATGTAATTGAAGCCTGCTGCTTAAGGAGCACATGTAGTAGAGGGGTGCCAGGATGGCTGGGTTGTGTTCTTACAGGATCGTGCTGTGGAAGTCATCCATAGGGAGTTGAGGGTCTCTCCTGAAAGAGGTGGACTTAGTTAGTGTCACTCACCCTGCGTGGATGATCCAGGATGAATGAGAGAAGTCTGGGAGTGAAAGAATGCTTTCCCGGGGCACCTGGGTGGCTCAGTGGGTTAAAGCCTCTGCCTTCGGCTCAGGTCATGATCCCAGGGTCCTGGGATCGAGCCCCACATCGGGCTCTCTGCCTGCTTGGGAGGCAGGGAGCCTGCTTCCTCCTCTTTCTCTGCCTGCCTCTCTGCCTACTTGGGATCTCTGTCTGTCAATTAATAAATAAAATCTTAAAAAAAAAAAAAAAGAAAGAAAGAATGCTTTCCCAAGTAACCTGGTGGTGGGTCCGTAGATAACCAGGAAGCCCCCGAGGTTAATGGGCAAGTTGTAATTTGTCAGTCAAATTTTCTGGTTGGATGTAACCTGTTTATTTTTGTTCTGTTATCCTCCTGCGTTTTTGGTAGTCTAATGTAAATATTTCAGCCACTTCTCATCTATTTTATTGTAAGGGAATGGTTGAGTGTGTGATTGGGCTAGAATTGTAGGGAAGCAACATTCCCCTGAGGGCAGAGAGAGGGTAGCCATAATTAGTGAGAGATCCCCTACAAGGCTTTAAATCCAAGGAATAAGATCAAAATGTGTTAGGGGTGCATTCTACCTTTATTTGAAGATCTCAGTTTAATTTTATCAAGGCTGTCAGCTTGTTTCTTCACACTGTCAACCTGACAAATATCCTTTTATTTAAATAAAGGTATTCAAATACAGTGATGCAGTCTCTCACCAGACTTCTAAAGAACCAGGACACTTGAGGAACAGTAAGTTCTGACCTTTCATAGCAACCACTGGCGGGGCGCCCGGGTGGCTCAGCGGGTTAAAGCCTCTGCCTTCGGCTCAGGTCATGATCCCAGGGTCCTGGGATCAAGCCCCGCACATGGCTCTCTGTTCAACAGGGAGCCTGCTTCCACCTCTCTCTCTCTCTGCCTGCCTCTCTGCCTGCTTGTGATCTCTTGTCTGTCAAATAAATAAATAAAATCTTAAAAAAAGAAAATAGCAACCACTGGCTTAATTCTTCATATTTTCCACAAACCACACCCGCCTGCCAGAGTAGATAGCTCAGGGAAGTTGGATGGACTCACTGTGCCTTGGGAGTTTTTAATCCCAGAGCTTCTCCTTCGGTTTTCTTTTGCTCTGCAATCTCCCTCATATTTTGTCCTTTCCCATTCACGTCATCCTAAAAACCCTACATAATTGTAGTGTGAAGTCCATTACTCTGTTGAAGACGCAGCTGGAACCAGTGACGCGGGAATGGTTTTTATGCCCCTTACGTTTCCCACACTTTCACCAACATACGCTTTTTACCACCTTCAGCCTGCTTGAGGTTACCACCCTCAACCAGCCTTTTGAGGCTATTGACCACGAGGCCAGGCAGGGTATTAGAGCTGAGTCCTGGAGGGAGTAGATAAGATCATACAGCGGGTGGTGCCAGACCCTGGAGGTTGCCAGCTTGGCACACTTTTCACCACATACTACATTATGTTAATATTTTGGAATAAAAGAGTAAGCCTTATTAAAACTAGATAGAGACAAGAGTGGAGATTTCTCATCTTTCCCCCTCAGGTCAGGAAAGCTGATAAGAGAGAAATTTGGTTGTTACTGAAAGCCTTACATGTTTCAGAAGGAACTATTTCTGAAATAGTCTGTACTCCTTTAAAATGAAACACTTCAAAATAACTTAAAAAAAAATCACCTTTATGTTTCTTGATAATTTAGGGTCTAGTCCAAGGGCTGACAAACTTTTTCTGTAAAGGACCAGATGGTAAGTATCTCAGGCTTTGCTGTCCATGCAGTCTTTGTTGTAACGAGTCACCTCTGCTGTTCCAGGACCAAAGTGACCATACACAGTGTGGAAACAAGTGGGTAGGGCTGTGTTGCAATAAATCTTTATTTATAAAAATAGATAGCTGGGCCAGATTCGCCTCACGAGCCAGTTTGCTAACCTCTGGTCTAGTTCATCTTTTTGTTTCTGCAAACTTTGGTTACTGTACATTTTTAGGTTGAAATTCAAGCATTGATCAATGTTCATTCAAATTGGAGGGTCTCCCCTCCCCCCTTGCCACTGGTAGCCTTCTTCTTTTTTTTTTTTTAAATTAAAGATTTTCTTTATGTATTTGACAGACAGAGATCACAAGTAGGCAGAGAGGCAGGCAGAGAGAGAGGTCGAAGCAGGCTCCCTGTTGAGCAGAGAGCCAGATGCGGGGCTTGATCCGGGGACCCTGGGATCATGACCTGAGCCGAAGGCAGAGGCTTTAACCCACTGAGCCACCCAGGCGCCCCTGGCAGCCTTATTTTTTTTTAAACTAATTTTACTTCAAAGCCTGAAACTTCTGGGCTGAGCATGTCAGGAAATCCAGGAACGGTTCAGGTGGGGATGTTCAACCATATGCTCCTTCTAAATTTATTTTTATTAATTTATTTATTTTAAAAAGATTTTATTTATTTCACAGACAGAGATCACAAGCAGGCAGAGAGGCAGGCAGAGAGAGGAGGAAACAGACTCCCTGATGAGCAGAGAGCCCAATGTGGAGCTCGATTCTAGGACCCTGGGATCATGACCTGAGCCGAAGGCAATGGCTTTAACACACTGAGCCACCCAGGTGCCCCTCTTTTAAATTTATTACTGAACTTTTATTTTTTTTTTTTTAAAGATTTTTTCTCTATTTATCTGACAGAGATCACAAGTAGGCAGAGAGGCAGGCAGAGAGAGAGGAGGAAGCAGGCTCCCTGCAGAGCAGAGAGCCCAATGTGGGGCTTGATCCCAGGACCCTGGGATCATGACCTGAGCCGAAGGCAGAGGCTTAACCCGATGAGCCACCCAGGTGCCCCTATTACTGAACTTTTAAAATACGGAATTGTGACTGCTGGCTCAACAAACATAAGGACAGGAAGAGGTCTTGAAAATAGTGTAAAATTTGAATTAGGAAGTCAGGCCAGACTTTGCACAGCAAGGCCCTGTATCAAGTGGGCACCGAGACTGTGTTCTTTGGGGCTATGAGGAGAATGGAGGGGTGGGAGGAGTGGTCAGTTTTGTTTTTGCGATCATCTGAGGCCAGTTGAGTCCATTTGCATTCTAAACTGTGACATCCCCACTCAGTTCTTTTCTTAAAATTGACGGTTTTTTATGAGCAAAGTAATTTGAGGTCATTGTTCCAGGCTGAGGAAAGTCCACCGGCAATTCTCAGGGGATTGCCACCCCAAAATATCACGGAGGCTCTAGGGCAGCCATGTGGAGTGGGCAGCTGCAAAAGGTTGTCATCCCCATGAATTGTCAGTGGTTCTTTGGACCCTTTTGAGGAGAAATTTGGAGCTGGAGTTGGGGAATGAAGTAAGATGGTGCATACACCCCATGGTGACTGATCACCCCTCTACAACTTACATGCTTTCCCAGCAGGGGCGTGGGGACCCCCCTCCCCTCTTCTAAACTCCTGTCCATTCTTCAAGCTCAGATGTCACCGCTCTTAATTAAATCATCCCAGCCTCCTTCCTTGAGAGTTGGTGATTTTCTCCCCTGATTCTTTAGCACTTGGAACCAGCCTCTGCAATCACTGTTAGCAGTTTGCCCCTACCCTCCTTTTGTATTTCTCCCCCTAGATTGTAGAACCCTCACTTCTTTTGTCCTTAGGTCTAGCACATAGACGGGGAGTCAGTATTGACAGGAAACAAATCGATTTTCTGTTTTTTATTTTGTGAGGCTTAAGATCTTAGTTGGACTCTGGAAAACCATAGAAGTGCCTTTGTACTCTTAAATAACTTGAAGTGGCATAATATTTAAATGCAGTTCTGTTGGAAGAAACTGTTTTACAGTCGGAGGCTTTTAATATAAATCATCAGTGCATTTGGTAACTCTAAATGTTTGCTTATTGTTTCCTTACAATGGATATATTTGCTTCTGCTTCTCAGAGAGTTAAAAATGGAAATTTTAAAGCATTATAAAAGACACAATGTTTGAAGCTCCTGAAATGTACTTTAAAAAAAAAATTGAGCAAACTCTCAGATTCTAGTTTACTTGTGTTGAAGAAGGTAGAGGGTGCTGTATTAAGTTTGATAAATACCCTTTGTTTTAAGCAAGTGAACTGCCTGTTGGCAGTGATAGGGAAAAGATGATATATTCTGCATATAAATGTCTGTGGCTGGGCCAAAATCCAGGCCAAAGAATCCTGACAAGCTTTGTAAGGCACACAACACTGCTTAGCAGAGGTCAAAATGAAGGGAGACTTCTCCAGAAAAACAATGACTTACTGTTTAGCTTTAAGGAGATGCCAATTATAGCCAGTGGTAGGAGGTGAGCTGGGGTTATGATGAAAATGAGAATATTTAGAAACATGTAATTGTTGCTTGTTGCCATATAAAATACCAATACATGTTTCCAGCTTTCTTCTCCTATAATAATCTCCCTGTTCTTCCTTCTTGAAATGTCTGTGGGATGAAATGGAATAGAATAATGAGGCTGCCTCTAGTTTTTATGACATTAAGCTTTCTTCCTGTGAAAACAAATGTGACATGTGCAATTAACCAAAAGAAGATAACTGTAAGTTGGGAGGTAAAGAAAAAGCTCGACGATTCTGTAAAATCGCACCAACAGTCGTTTCTTCTATTGTTGTCATCTGTTTTGTGTGATCTGCAAGAGGCTTGGATATCTTTGTGTTTTTAGGTTGGAGCCTGAAAAAAGTTTTTTTCTGTGGTAGAAAGTTTATCGTATCGTTTATATATGTCCACAGCAGCTTGTTTAACTCTGTTTAACATATAATTGACAGCAGCTTCTACTGGAAGTTGTGAGTTGACGGGAGAATGGACGATTCATCCTTGGGTTTAGTCCTTGGTATGCTCCCGTAAGGGAGTGGGTTTCATTAGATGAATAGAGGAGGAGCTGTACAGGTTTTTGTTTGTTTGTTCAGTAACTGAAATGTGCTGATGGGTCTCTCTGTACTCATGTAAAGAATAAATGTTTCTTAATATTTTCTTCTTTAGAAAAATCACCTCTGACCAGTTTCCTTATTATCCCATTGTTCTTCACTGTTCTTATCAATACATAGACATTGTTTTTCCTTTCATTTTCCAAATGTAAGCCCTTTCCTGTTGCTTTTTGCTGTTGGTTAGCAAGTCTAAATGCTGAGCATTTATTCTGGCTGAAGCAGTACTTGGTGCATTGGCCCGGTTTCAAACAGTTCTTCTTATCGTATGCTGTGCAATTGTTTCTCTGGAATGTGTGTGTGTTCAGTCTTGGGAGGGACTTTTCCTCCGAATGGTAAATCTGTATAGTTTTTAAACTGTTCTGTAGAATGTAATTCATTCAGTTGGATGTATGTTGGGAATTAGCTGGTGCTCAGGATGTGAAGTGACAAAAAATATCCACTTAGTATGTTTGATCTTTCAAGACTCTTCTCAACAAACAAAAAATAAACTTGCTCCTGAATAATTGCTTGAGAGAAGAGTTGCTTTTTTTTTTTTTTTTAAATCCCCTTAGAGGCATTTCAGCAGTCTCATGAGATACAAGATGAATTTAGGAATGATTTGTTTTTCTCTTGCTTTCTGTGTGGTACTTGACAATTCGATCTATGAATCTGTTATTTGTAGGATGCTGTCCATATCTGCCTGTTTTTGTTTTTTTTTTTTAAATGTCTTTTGTACTGTCTCCTGAAAATGCTTCTGTTAGCTTCAGATTGTATGGTTTCTTTGTTGTTATCGAAGTTTTATTTTTAAAAGAAACCACTACTTGAGGTTCTGCATCTGTATGCAGATTTCCATCCATTCAGCCAGTACTTGTTTAGCCTAATGGGTTAGTGTTTGGTACACAGTGTGGTGGGAGAGAGAAATGGTATCTGACCTTCTGAAACTTCCATTCTTGGAGGAGGTGAGGGTGGAGAGCCAGACATAATTTAAACAGATAAATGGATAGACAAGATAGGTTTAGACAGTGATAAAGAGATGAAGCAGGGAGGAGTGCTGACGAACTCCTGCTGGGGGTCCAAGGGTGCATTTGGATCTGGGACCTCGTGGAAGAGTGCGCTTAACCTGAGGTGTTGGTGACAAGGCCCTCAGCTCTCTGGACAGAGCATCCAGGTGGGGATCAGCAGTGCACTGCTCCACTCCTTCCAGGCATGAAAGGGCCATTGAGGCTAGTATTTGAGAAGGGCAGAGGGAGGGGAATATATCTGGAGGTAGCATCTAAGAGGGGGTGTGCTCAATGAGATACCAGCTCACACCAGTCAGAATGGCTTAAAATTAACAAGTCAGGGAATGGCAGATGTTGGACAGGATGCGGAGAAAGGGAAACCCTCCTACACCGTTGGTGGGAATGCAACCTGGTGCAGCCACTTTGGAAAACAGCATGGAGGTTCCTCAAAAAGTTGAAAATAGAGCTACCCTATGATCCAGAAATTGCACTACTGGATATTTACCCTAAAGATACAAACGAAGTGATCCAAAAGGGCACATGCACCCAAATGTTTATAGCAGCAATGTCCACAGTAGCCAAACTATGGAAAGAACCTAGATGTCCATCAACAGATGAATGGATAAAGAAGATGTGGTATATATACACAATGGAATACTGTGCAGCCATCAAAAGAAATGAAATCTTGAGATTTGCAACAGTGTGGATGGAACTACAGGGTATTATGCTGAGTGAAATAAGTCAATCAGAGAAAGACAATTATCATATGATCTCTGTGATAGGAGGAAGTTGAGAGGCGGTCAGGGTGGGGGGGTGGGGTAGAGAGGGAAAAAAATGAAACAAGATGGGATCAGGAGGGAGACAAACTGTAAGAGACTCTTAATCTCATAAAACAAACTGAGGGCTGCTGGGGGGGTGGAGGAGATGGATAGAGTGACTGGGTAATGGACATTGGGGAGGGTATGTGCTATGGTGAATGCTGTGAAATGTGTGTAAACCCCTGGGGCAAATAATACATTATATGTTAATTAAAAAAAAAAAAGAGGAGGTGTGCTGGGGATGGAGCCTTCTAGGTGAGGCTTCTGGGTTTTAATCTTGAACCCTAAGGGAAGCCTGTGGTGATCTCTCAGCAGTAGAAGGAGCCACATAATCTCATTTGTGTTTTAAAAACTCCTTAGATCCTGTATTTTTTGTTTTGTTTTCCCCACTATGCATTTATAACAGCATGGAGAGATTTTTCATTGTGGGATTTTTGTTGTTGAAGTTTTAGTCCTAGAGGCAGTGTATTAATATCATTCTGAATCTTATTTGATTTGATTTAAAATTAAATGTGTGTTTGCTATAAATATAACTCACACAGTTGGTTTTTTTTTTTTTTTTTTGGTGTAGTATAGTTGGACTTTGATGACTAGTAATATAGCAAACCAAAAAATGAAAGCCTGTAATATTAACTGATAAACATACGGTGTTTGCTGAGGCAGCTTTCGTGGCTGACCTAGGAAAGAGAGCTGTCAGCCTCCTTCCAAACTTGAGTCATTTGATGGGTACAATAATCTGGTATAGTCAGTTTTAGGTATCAGACAGTGAATCATATTTTGTCATCAGATAATGAGTAAGACTGGCAGACTTGAGTAGAATTCTGGATTGCTTGAAATTGAGTAATGTTTGAATGTAATCATTAAGTCAAAGATGTGTAATAAGCATCACTTTTTACTGAGCATTGCGCTCTCAGGAGTAGTCCTTGCCTTTAAGGAGCTCAGTCTAATAAAGAAAATCTGTAGGCACGTGTGCAGTCTCTCTGGTTTTTGTAAATGTAAACATGAACAGATATGCAAAAACCGATGTATGGGGAGAAAGGAATATCCCAGCAGGGATGGGAGGTGAGAGTGGAGGTTGGGGCTGGGGACTGTGACGGAGAGGCAGGGATATTTCAGAAAGTTTTGAAAGTCAAGGGAGGAGTTCATGAGAGAACTGGCAGAGGCAAGGGCTGTGCTCCCCGCCCCCACCCCCATGCCTCCCAATTTCTTGTTTTTGTAGTGTCTAGAAGAGAGAGAGGGGCCGGAAATGGGTCTTAATCTACTTTGGGGTGAGAAATAAGCAGAAAGAGGTCTTACCCCCTGAAGGTTAGAAGAGGCTTCTCATTGAAGCCCAAGCCCAACCACAAGAAGGGTGTGCTTGGCTTAACCACCAATCATCTTTTAATCCTGTAGGCAGCATTTGGCTCAGAAAAAGTTGTAAATAGGTGAATAATAAGATCAGATTCATGATTTTTAGAAAATTCCATGAGGTACCTGTGTGGAGCAGAGTTGCCCAGGCAAGGAGCCTGTTGGGGCCATACTCCGAGTCAGAAGTAAGAAGTCCACATGACTCTTTATTTGAATTTTGGATGCTTAATAGGTTTAATACCCCAAACATTTGTTGTTGTTGTCGAGTGTAAATTAAATGAGACAAGCATTTAAGGAAAAGCCCAGAACTTTGAGCTTGCTAGTCTACATTCTTCGTTTGTGACCACTGCATTCTTTTATTTTGTGGCTGTAATGAGCAGACTTTCACCAGCCTCCTTATTTTATAGGTATATGATGTGGTCCTTCATGGTCAGTTGAGTGTGTAAGAAGAACGGCATGGTAATGAGGCCAGTGCTCTGGTTGATCCTAGTACAAATGAGACCTGTAGGGGAAGAGCCAACAGCTGCTACCCGTGTTTCTCATTGGTGCCAAATGTGCAGTTGCCAGTAAAGCAGGCGGACTGAGGGAGCTCGGAACACTGGGGACCTTTCTAACTAAATGGGGGGACAGAAATAGTCGGGTGGCAGATTTATCTCTAGTGAGCCTTTTGCCACTGGGGGAAGGGAAGGTGATTTCTGGATCTGCTTTCAGTTAACTGGAAGGAAGAACTGTCAGCATTTTAGGGATCCCTCCGAGAGACTGCCGTTTTCTGGAATTTCTCAGTAACATTAATACCTTCACATTTCAAATGGCATATTTACTAACCCCTAGCATATAGATTGTCAAATCTTCAAGGTCAGGAGCGGTTACTGTTGTGGTTTGTGTAATTGTGCCATTTGCATTATGACCTTCTTCAGTCAGTACTAGTTCTTCTTCTTTTTTTTTAATGTTAAAATGCATTAAAAAAAATGTTTAGAAGATAAGGGACTATGTCCTACACATAGAAATGCAGTTACTCATCTGTTTCCCGTCCCCTCATCCTCCTCTTGTTACAGCTGTGTATCCCCACCCACACAGCTTTCCTCACTGGCCTTTTAAGACCAGTGGAGAAGACAGATTCTTGTGCTTTTCCATCTATAGGGTAAATATGCCTCTTGAAATATATTTATGATCTATTAAGATAAGACTACTTTTCTAAATAACAGCTGCTTGTGTTTGGACTTTGGATCATAGTCTCTAATGCAATGCCTTATGCAGGTGGCCTATAATTATTAGTAATGGTGGACGACTGAGTCCAGGGATGCCTGGGTGGCTTAGTCATTAAGCGTCTGCCTTCGGCCCAGGTCGTGATCCCGGAGTCCTGGGATTGAGTCCCACCTCCTCCTCATCCTCCCTCTGCTGATCCCCCTGCTTGTGCGCATGCTCTCTCAAATAACTAAAATATTTTTTAAAAAAGGTAAAAGACATATTTAGGGGCGCCTGGGTGGCTCAGTCGTTAAGCGGCTTCCTTCGGCTCAGGTCATGATCTCAGAGTCCTGGGATCAAGCCCCTGAGTTGGGCTCCCTGCTTAGTGGTGAGTCTGCTTCTCTCCCTCTCACTCACTCTGCTTGTTTTCCCTCTCTCATTGTCTCCTTCTCTCTCTCTGTCAAATAAATAAAATATTAAAAAAAAGAAGACTGAGTCCAGCGTCCAAAACTGTGTTCATAGGTTCCAGTGAGGATTACTGACAAAATGTTCAACACCTTCGTATTTCTTTAGTCCTGATCTTGATGTTGTACGAGGCATTTTCTTTTGTTTTTAATCAAAAATTTTTAACTACACAAATAGTAAATGGATACTTTCTTGTGGGGAAGAAAAAAGTTAAAATATTCCTTAAACCACCGCACTACCACTTACCTCCTCCACCCTAACCTGGTGCTCCTTCTTGATTTTTATAAGTGAATCCTTTCAGACCTTTGCTACATGTTAACATGCATGCAGCAAAGTAAGTGGCAGATTGATTTTGAAAGGTAAATTAATATGACTCTCATTAGGGTGGAAGTGACTGACTTTTACTCAAGTTTGCCTTGGTAGAGGCTCTCTCACTCAGTTTAAAACTTAGAGTATGCCTTTAAATTGCGTAAAAAAATCTTAAGGGTTGATTTAATTTTGCAAAATGGAGTTCTATACAACTCTTGCAGTATTCTAATGAGGCTGAGTCTTCTGTGGCAAGCAGAAGTGAGTAGCAGAGAGCTGTTACTTTGAGAAGATCCCCTGGGAGCTCCTCCAGGAAAACAACAGTGACATAATGCTGTTTTGTCGTTTCAATTGGCTGATACTTATCTTTTATATTAAATCAGATTTGGTTTTCGAAATTAAGGATTAAGTCTTTGATTGTTTTTTCTTTGTGTCGTGTGTGTTAGGTGATGGGGGAAGTAATAAAGGTGAAATCTTTGGAAGATTGAGCCTCGTGATTTTTATTACAAGAAAGCTTGTTGCAAATTCTTTCATATGCACAAAGCAGAAGAAAAGATTTTCCATTCTTTGAAGCAACACTTCTTCATTCTAACATGGAGCCGTGTTGATGTCTCATGTTTAACTTGTATTGATGAGTGATACAGTTTTAATGACAAAGCAAACTTTGTGCTTTGAAGTATATTGACTTTTTTCTGTAGTGTGTGAAAAATGTTTCCTGGATGCTAGATTGCCCGGCTAGAGAAACCTGGGGGAAAAGGGCCAGCAGATAGACTGTAAAAGTCAACAGGGGTGGTTTTCAAAATAAAATAGAAAGGTCGCTTGCACAAGAGTAAGATTCCAAACCTGCCATCCTCTGTCTCTTGGTTTGTGATATGTTCCGTCACTGTCTCTAAACCAGGGTTGCCCAACTTCTGTGAACAGATTTGAGAGTTTTTCATTTTGTTTGATCTTTTGTATATTCAGATCAGAATGGTGTAGTGCTGCTCCTAAAGCAGTAAAAAGACTCCTTTTCCAAAATGAATCCACGTTGTTGATTTGAGGATTTTTCTTTCCCTTCCGGCCAAATGTTTCTTCCATGCCTCGGGAGATGACTACATGGGAGAAATTACACTCTGTCCCCCAAGGGAGAATTAAACTTTTAAACGTGAGTTCTAGAGAGTTGGTCCCATCTATCAGAGGCAGGTCTGTGTGAAGTGGCCAGTCAAGGGTGATAAATGGGTAGTCAGCTGTGCACAGCCTGCCCCGTGGGCCAGTGTTGCCATGGAAGCGCCCAGTGGCATCCAATGATCCTGCATGACTAACCTAGATTAGCAGCAGGGCCCGTGGGCTCCAGCCTGGAAGAAGGTGCTCCCAGCCAGACGATGGCCTAGCCCCGTGCTGCCCCTCAGCTCACGCTCAACGTGGGCCTTCCTGGTTCTGTCTGTTCCTCTTTCCACATCTGTTCCTCTCCTTTTTCAGTGCAAGGCAGGGTGAGAAAGAGGATCGCTCTCATTAGTCCCTACGGAGCTGTGATTTTGTCCTTGTATCCGAGTGTTTTACCACACCCACCCACAACCCCAAGGAGGAGCATTTGAAAAGTCAGAGTCAATGGGCCCCGACAGGCCCCAGCATGGGCTTGACTAAATGACTGCATTCAGGGGCTGAACGGGCAGCTCGGAATTCCTCAGGAGTTTCACCACCTCTCAGAAAGTGAGAGCATCCTGGCAGGTTTTCCATTTCCCAGCGCCGCCGCTCGGGCTCTTGTGTGGATGAGAGCGGTGGAATTTGGTCGTTGGAGGCGTCGGTGGCACAGTCCCCCTTTGCAATGGCTTGTGCACTTGTGTTCTGCTGGGCACACCAGGCTCTGGAAACTCAAGCCTAGGGCTACCCCTTTGGTTCCTGGTTCTCTTAACAACAACAACAACAACAACAACAACAACAACAAAGGGGCGCCTGGGTGGTTCAGTGGTTAAGGCCTCTGCCTTTGGCCCAGGTCATGATCCTAGACCCTGCTTAGCAAGGAGCCTGCTTCCCCCTCTCTATCTGCCTGCCTCTCTGCCTACTTGTGATCTCTGTCAAATAAATAAATAAAAAATCTTTAAAAGAAAATAATAAGAGTGGAGGGAGGTAGTTTGCTGCATTTTGCAGGGATCTTTCTGATGTATCAGCACTGCACCCTCTGCAGCTGGTGGACAGTAGTATATGTCTCAAAAGCAGGAGTGTGGTGACTGACAGTAAGTCCCTGTTTTACTTATGTGGATTTGTGGTGGAACTCCTGGCTATCTGCTCTGGGGGTCAGACTTTGCACACACACCCTCTATCCCTGGGGCCTTGTTTGTGAGTGCTGTCACTGCTTCAGAGCCTCCTCTGACTTAGTGGCCTTTTCCTCCCTAGGTGGGGACTTCTGGGCTGACCAGACAGTAGGCATCGTGGCCCACACAACATGGCCTAGGTCAGTGGCCAGAAGTTCCGGGGGGGGGGGGCTGATGTCAGGTGTAGAATGGCAGGTTTGGTGCAAGTTTATTTATGGCCCGTCCTTAAAAGAAACGGATGTGAAGACCCCCTTAGCACATTGGAGATGACTTGTGAATCCAGAGGTTATCATGGGGCTAGGGACCTCAAATTATGTGTGTAAATTAAATGTGTAAATTAAAAAGGGCTCAAAAAAAAAAAAACCTCTAAAATAAGAATTGTAATGCAGTTTTTTTAACTGGAGGAGTAACTTCATGCTGCTGGCCGGCCCTCTCTCCAAGGGCTCTGTGTCAGGTCGGTCAGCAAAGACAGACCTGTGTGGATACATTTAACCAAACGTATTTTGTGGTTCTGAGATTGCTCTGCTGGCAGGGATAAAACCTTGCTTATCTTTGAGAACAAGGAATTACAAGTGATTGTGAGTGAACGCACGTACAGCACGCTGCCTTTGTTGTTGCCCTACTTGATACAGCCTTGCTGTGCAGAACTTGCTGGCAGAACTGTGATTAAGAATACATGCTTTTTGGCCAAGCAGACCTGCATTCGAATTTTAAGGTCTATCATTTACTGCAGATTAATTTCTGAGCTTTATCTTTTTTTTCCCCCAACCGGAAAATGGGGGTCATACTCTCCCTCTCATGGAGGTGTTGTGAAAATTTAATAGGGGACAGGTGTGATGTGCCTACATCAGTGTTGACCGAATAACAGACACTGAGTGGCGGCTGTCCTTGGCAGCCTACTGTTGCTGTCATTGTTGCTCCTGTTCTTGGTAAGCTTTATTAAAGTGATCCATAGAGCCCAAGAAGAATATGCTCTCTTGTACTCCTCAGAACCACCCAGAAAGTTGCCCTGCATGGGATCTACTGACTCAGAAACTCGGGGTGCAGGATGAGTCTCTGCTCTCCACTTTCCAGCAGGTCCTCCTGGTGATTCTAGTGCTCACTGGTTTGGTAACTCCTCATCTAATACAAAATGCTCTGTGGGGAGCAGGGAAGGAGCACTTGTGCCTCACTCTGTTCCGTGTGGAACAGTGAGGAAGTCTGACCCTGAAAGGCTGATGAAGGCTGATGTGGGGATGAGGTTATCCTGAGAGGGAGAATGTTTTCTCCTCTACACCAGAGGAGAACCGCCACCTTGAATAATGAAGTGATAGCCAACTTGTAATTATTCAAAAGTAATTAACAGTCTGTGAATCATGTAGAACATGTACTACTACCTGAAATCCCCTCATTGAAAATTTTCCATCCACCCGCTCTTTTCTTGTAGCTTGGATTAAAAATGATGTGTAAGGCTGAACAGTGATTTACTTACTTATGCTACTATTATGTTGATACTTTTAAAATTTGTGTTTCCCCTGGTACCAAAATGGAACCAAGAAAAAGAAGATATTCGTGAAAAATAATTGCTTATGAACCTTAAGAAACCATTCTTTAAACCGTTGAAAACCTACAGGAAGTAAAAGCCAAATAAACCAGAAAGCTCTCCCCAGTACAACTCGTAAAACCTGGTCAATGGCAAGGAGAAGGTAGACAGTCCAGAAGAGTGAGAGCCCACAGCCTATCCAGTGTAGTCCTGGGAATTGTGGACTCATCACTTCCTGTCTCTTCTGCCTTCTTCTGTTCTGCCTGGAGCCTTGGGGAGTGAGACCCAAGGGAGGGTGAAGGGGGAGAGTGAGTTTCTTTCACAAAGTCTAGACCTCCTAAAACTCATCCTACCATGGCCACTTGTGAGGTCTATACTCATCTCACTATTTTTTGGGTTTTTCAGTTGAAGAAGGGTAGTGGTTAATCTTTAAAAAAAAAAAAAAATCAAAGCTTGTTTCAAAATTGGTATAGTATTACACATGTCTGCCAATAAAAATCTTGATGTGGGTTTTAGCTTTTTTAATCTAATGAGGTAAAACCTTTAATTAAACAGAGTCCCTAATTTAATGGGATTTCTTCCCTGTGGGAGGTACCTTGTATTTTGAATCACATAGCACTAAGCCAGTGTTCGGAATGTTGTAAAATTGGGTTCTTATTATTTCCATAGCAATTTTTATTATTTAAGAACTGAAACCTAGAGGTGTGTGGGAAAACTTACCGAACTGATACCGAGATAAGGTGGTGCTGATCAATTTAGAAACGCTTCAGTACTTTTAAGCCAGAGTAGCTTTTCTTACAGGTATGTGTGGCATTGATAGGAAGATTACTTGAGGACCCCAGGCGGCCTGATGGTTGAGACATTACTTGTTCACACCCCCAGTTTTCAATCTGGTGCTGAGAATTTTGCCATTTGGGGTTGCCTTTTTGGAGACAAAGGTAGCAATTCAGAAGTGAGCCGGGACTCTAGTGTTGGAACCCGCAGAATCAGGAAGGGAGAAAAGGGTAAAGCAGATGCCCTGGGGAAGCTACTTCTCCTCCTGTGTGCACCCCATGCGGGGTCCTCATGCCACCGAGCTTTGGAAAAGGGACGCTTGTCCCTTCAGGACAGTTGCGCTCCCCACCCCCTCTGCAAACAAAGTGGTGGGAAGAGCAAGTTTGAAGGAAAAAAGTTACTTCCTGATCAACCCTCTTTAAAAAAAAAAAAAGCCATTGAGGAATTACCGAAATTCTAAAATAACCGAAAGGAATTCCTGAGTGGCCAAGTCCACTGTGCTTCTTTCAACCAGATATAAACCTGACTGTCCAAAATATGTGAGATTCAGGCTCTGTTAAAGAAGACTCCAAAGCCAGTTTCTTTCTTTCTTTCTTTCTTTTTTTTTTTTTTTTTAAGATTTTATTTATTTATTTGACAGAGAGTGATCACAAGTAGGCAGAGAGGCAGGCAGAGAGAGAGAGAGAGAGAGAGGAGGAAGCAGGCTCCCTGCTGAGCAGAGAGCAAAGCCAGTTTCTGATTTAGTTTTTTTTCTCCTCTATTCAGTATGTTGACTTTAACATAAATTGTTCCCTTTGTAGTTCTATAAAGTAGGCCATCGAGATATCCATCGTTGAGGAAAAGTTTTTGTTGTGGTGGTCTAAGCAGGGAATTCTTTTCCACATCTAGGTGAATATAGCCGAGTAGCTTAGACTCCCTACCACCTTAAGGCTATGAAGATAAAGAAAAATCACTTTTTAAAATGGCTGTTCTAATAAAATTAACTTTTATTTTTAATTACAAGTAAGTTTTAAAAAATACACTGAAGCATAGTGGCTGTTTTTTAATTTGAAAGTATTTAATGATTAGTTTCTGTGTAAAGTACCATGCATTAGCATCAGGGGAGAAATAAACGAGAGGTTCTGTTTTGATGGAGTTCACATTCTCGGGGAAAGGTGAGGAGGAGAGAGAAGCAATCAGTATCTTCCATCAGCACAGGCTTGGTGGATTTGAGGAAGCCTTTAGAGTGGGTATCATGGGAACCACTCAGAAGATGTGCTGGTAGCTGAAAATTGGGGATGGGGATGTGAGGTTGAGAGAGAAGCAGAGGAAATGTGTGTGATTAGAATGAAAGCATCAAAGTCCGGATACCAAGGAGGAGTAAGGAATAGTCTGGAATGCGGAATACAGAGATGGTTTGCAGGAGAATCCTATTTCATGGGCAAGCTGGTCTTGGAAGAATTGGTTATCGTTCAGAGTTCTGGGGTGGGGAGTGGAATGCAAAAGACTGCTTTTAACAGGATATGTTTGGGGAATGGACATGGCTGGCTGGT
The DNA here is from genome assembly GCF_011764305.1 of Mustela putorius furo. Classification (NCBI taxonomy): domain Eukaryota; kingdom Metazoa; phylum Chordata; class Mammalia; order Carnivora; family Mustelidae; genus Mustela; species Mustela putorius. The sequence goes on along the minus strand of NW_025421367.1, from coordinate 4,188,139 downwards.
TAGAATGCATGGGGCAGGCCTGCAGGGAAACAGTAGGGGGTAATATCTAGAGTAGATCTGTTCCAGATTCTTGGGGTGATTTTAGCGCCAAAGCAAGGATTTCAAGTTTATTCTGCATCAACAAAGAGCCACCAAATGCCTGGTATTTTAAAATGTGGACAGTGGCACGAGAACCATACCTTAGATTGTGTTTATGTCCATGAAAAATCTAGTTTAGAGGGACAATATGTTGGCGAGGCAGGGAGAGCAGTAAGAGGGTTTTGGCAGAGGAAATAAGAGAAGTCATGAGAGCAGAGAGGTCAGGAAAAAGGCGTGTCTGAGATCAGGACTAGAGTTTCTAAAGGTACATACAGTTTTAGCAGGGCGGTTTAAAGTTTTCCTTCTTATTTACATAATGTTGGGGGAGAAGATTCAGTAGCTGCCCTGGAAGCAAGTGTATGAGGGCAAAAATTCAGTTTATAGTTCCTGTTTTCATTATTCTATATCCCATGTGTTGCCCACCTGAGGCAGGCCCACTTTGGTTTACCTGCTGGCTAAAACTGCACTCTGGTTGGTTTCCTTCTCTGCCATTTGTCAGTGAATGCATTTTTAACCCTTTTGGTGCTAGGGCTGATGATTTAGGATGTATTTTTATGTGGTTTAAGTAGGGCAATCAGATTATCAGACTTCTTGGTAGGTAAAGCTGATATCGAAGATTGGATTTTCCCATCCTTGACATTTGAAAGGAGAAATAAAAATTACCTTTTGGGGTTTAACATGCCAAGACACTCCCAGTAGAATAGGCTGAGAATAAAGTAAATGCTGTTTTGGGTGCTTGGTAATCTTTTAATTATGAAATAAGCCTTTTGATTCTAATCTTCCAAAATGTATAATACTGATCCAGGAAAACAGCCTTTCTTAAAGTTCACATCCTGCTGACTCCGTCAGATGAAAAGCTCCTACCTCTACTCCATATTTTGCAAGCTGAAAATAAAAATGTCATTAATCTTGTCTCTGTTCCACGACTGCCTATAAAAGACTGTTCAGTTTGGAGTCAGTCTGGAGTCAGTCTTACAGAGTGAATGCTTAGGTTTCTGGAGCCGGGACCCAAGGCCGGAGAGTCACAGCCTTTAATCCAGGCGTGGGTTGAGGGACTTAGGCCTTCTTTAAAACCTTACCCTTCTCATCACTTCTTGTTGACCTCTCCTGGTCTCCCTCACACATGCACATATGCATAGCAAAACTTGGACACTGATACATTTCATTATTTTTCTTCTTTTGTGGCATCTGAAACAGCTTGTACAATGAAGACAGAAACCTGCTTCGAATTAGAGAGAAGGAGAGACGCAACCAGGAAGCTCACCAAGAGAAAGAGGCCTTTCCTGAAAAGATCCCCCTTTTTGGAGAGCCCTATAAGGTATTTATTTATTTATTGAATATTAGAAAGCCTGATTTATCACCAGATTTAACTCTGTGATGAAAGTGAGTTTGAACAAGGGCCATATATGTGGAAATAAGACAACTTATCTTAGATTGTCTTTGAAAACAAACTATGAAAATTCTCTGAACCTTGTTATTCAAATTGCTAGAGTTTGTGATCTTCTTTTGTAATGTTAGTCTCCTGTCTTTAATAATGTTTGTCCAGGACAGACTTCTCAACAGGGGAACCGAGTTTAAACTGCATGTTAAATGTTAGGTTACACATTAAATCGAAGTTTTTTTTTTTTTTTTTCTCTTCCTTTAAATGGTACTATGTAACATTATTTATTAAATGCTGATTTTCCTTAGTGGCCTCCATCACCCCCCACCCCCGTATCTAACTGCTATATTTTTCCAGACAGAAAAAGGTGACGAGCTATCCAGTCGAATACAGAACATGTTGGGAAACTATGAAGAAGTGAAGGAGTTCCTTAGTACCAAGTCCCACCCTCATCACTTGGATGCTTCTGAAAGTGGGTTGGGAAAGCCAAGATATCCTTTATTTCCTGAGAAGGGGAGCAGCATTCCACCCCACTCCTTCCACACTAGTGCCCACCACCAGCCTGTTAACACTCCTGCCTCTGGACCACTTCCTGTTGGTAACATTAGCCACAATCCAAAGATGGCACAGCCAAGAATGGAACCAATGTCAAATCCTCATGTCAAAAGCTATGGCCCACCCGACAGCCAGCACCCGACCCAAGATCGCCTCAGTCAGGAGGGCTGCGGCTCCAGTCATCACAAAAAGGGTGAGCGCAGAGCTGATGGAGACCGCTGTGCTCTGGTGACAGGCTTGGCTCCAGAGAGGGAGCTCGCTCCCTTACTCTGCTTGCCTTCTCCAGTTCCCCCACTGTCACCTGTACATTCCAACCAGCAAACTCTTCCCAGGACACAAGGAAGCAGCAAAGTTCACAGCAGTAACAGTAACAGCAAAGGCTATTGCCCGGCCAAATCTCCCAAAGAGCTCGTGGTAAAGGCCCACGATAAAGAGACTGCTCAAGACAGTTTAGTGGCAGTTGCCAGCCTTGGCGTGGCCCCTCCCCAGCCACCTTCTCAGACTTTCCCCCCACCCTCCCTCCCCTCAAAAACTGTTGCAATGCAGCAGAAGCCCACGGCTTATGTCCGGCCCATGGATGGTCAAGATCAGGCTCCTAGTGAGTCTCCTGAACTGAAACCACTGCCGGAAGACTACCGGCAACAGACCTTTGAAAAAACAGACTTAAAAGTGCCTGCCAAAGCCAAGCTCACCAAGCTGAAGATGCCGTCTCAGTCAGCTGAGGTGAGTGGAATTTTGTATGTGGGGCAATTCCAGTGTGAAGGAAAATTTGAGATGGAAGTTTCTGGAGAATTGGGGACTTGGGTATCAATGGCTTTTGGGTTGTGAGATTCCTTTTTGGCTTTAGGATCTTGTTGCCCCACAGAGAACTCAGGTCTGAAAGGAATTATCGCTAACAGATACTGAAATGTGATTTTCAGGAAAGTTTTTTGTTGTTGTTTTTCAGTATTTTTACTGAACCATAATTTATATGCTGTAAAATATAGATTAAGAGTACAGTTTGCTATGTTTTGAAAAATTTATACACCTGTATGGCCCATAACCAAGTCATGGTATTTATCATGAGAAAGGTTCAGGAAGATTTTGAGCTGTCATGGTTTTTTGTTTTTGTTTTTATTTTTACTTGTTTGGGGGAACACTGACTTTTTTTTTTTTTTAAGTTTATTTGACAGAGAGAGGGAACACAAGCTGGGGAGTGGGAGGAGAAGCAGGCTTCCCGCTGAGCAGGGAGACCAATGCGGGGCTCCATCCTAGGACCCAGGGATCATGACCTGAGCCAGAGGCAATCACTGAGCCACCCGAGCCACCCTGAACACTGACTTATTTAACATTGTAGAGCAAAAAAAAGGGGGGGGGTACTTCCTCAGCTCCAGTTGATTTTTTTCTGAGATCCAAACCATAAAAAAGTAAAAATAAGAGATTAAAATGTTGAAGGCAAAGTATTTCTAAAGATGTGTTCCGTGTAAATTACAAGAAAATCTGAAACTAAAGTTTTGTTCTAATGTATTTTTATTTACCACCTAAGAAGACTGGGGGGGGTGTCTCCTTTGAAGTGAGTCACAAAGACGATATAGAAAGCTATTCAGCAATGTTTTTTTCAAGTGACCAAAATACTTTTATCTTTTTAAACAACAACAAAAAAATTCCTTTCTCCACTCCTTTAGTAAATGGCTGCATTGTATTTGAATGAAGAGAATCAGGGCCCACATCTTATCAGTGAAATTCTAAATTAGCAATAGTTACTCCAAAATTCAGATTAGTAGTGCAAAGTGGAATGTTTGAAGTGAATTTGTCTGAAAGCTTATCTGTTAAGGTAATGTCCTTGGTTTAGTCACAGCTATTGTATGAACCTTCTAATTTGCATATCCATTGCTCAAAGGCTTCTGTGTGCACCCAGATAGCAGCCTTACCTGGGGCTTGAAGGTAAAAATTCCTTACGGCTTAAAAACAAAACCAAACAGACTCCAGGAAAGATAACCCTTATCTTGAAGGAGGAAAATCTGTTCTTCTGGGGTGTCAGCTTTTGGTTTAGAAGAGGTTCTGCTCTGTCCACAGTCAGCTGTTGAGCTGGAGTGAGTCTGGATGTCTTCAGAATGGGGCTTGTGTGGAGGCTGAGGGAAAAATGGGAAAGGGGGAGACAGCAAGTGGTGGAAGTGATCAAGCTGGCAGAGCTCTACATTTAACCTCAAGTCATGAAGATTCACCACAATGAGATATTTGTTAATGAGATATCTCACTGTAATGAGATATTTTGTGCTGTGCTGGGAGGAGGGGTAGGCAGCAAATTAGGGTGGAGTGGAATGAAGTGAAATATTTCCCCCCTCATAATGGCCAGTCAGCCTGCTTTATAATTTGTTCAGTGAAGAACTTAGTGTGAATTTCTTTGCCTTGTTTGTCAAATAAGGTATGTTCTGTTTTCCCAGTTTAAAAAACCGATGAGAGGGAAATTTAAACGTATTTTCTTTTTTTAAAGATTTTTATTTATTTATTTGACAGACAGAGATCACAAGTAGGCAGAGAGAGGAAGGGAAGCAGGCTCCCTGCCGAACAGTCTGATGTGGGGCTCCATCCCAGGACCCTGGGATCATGACCTGAGCTGAAGGCAGAGGCTTTAACCCACTGAGCCACCCAGGTGCCCCTAAACGTATTTTCTTAAAAAAAAAAAAAAAAAGCAACTAAAAATTTATTTAAAGCAAATTTAGGAAAAATCAGCGAATGTTTACATTGTTTACTAAGTGCTGGACCATATTTCTAAGTGGGGTGTGTGTGTGTGTGTGTGTGTGTGTGTGTGTGAAAAGCCAAGCCAGTACTGGTCCCTGCCACAGGGGCGATGATAGTCTAGTAGTGTGTAGGTCAGCCACCAGCACCAGAAACAAGTAGAACAACTGAGTACAGACTGTCCTACTGCTTGGTACTTGGGAAAAGTTTCAGATGGCAGCCTTAAAGCTGGGAACCTAGTTACTGTGGTCCACCAGTCGGATTTCCAGTAGACCTTCCAGAGGAGAGTCCTGGTTAACTTTTTCCTTCCTTGGTGAAAGATAAGCCAAGTTGAGATTTCTCTAAGGCCTCAAAGCTGCTCAGATTTAGTGTGTATTTCAAACCTAGGACCATGCCAGATGGCCCTTGAGTATTTTCTGGAGTGGATCTTTGAAATGAGCAAAATCCTCCCTAGGTTCGGTGATTGGAGAATGGGGTTTTCCTGGCACAAGGTCATCTGCTGGCAGTAGTTTGAGTAGATGTAAACTTTTCTGTGTCTGGCCTATGTTTGCAGTGAGCGTTCATTTTAATATGGCTCTGTCTGGTTTTCTGTTCAGGGTTCTCATGCTAGTACCAGCTGTAGTACCAACTGCCTTGGAGTCCCTGGGCAGATGGAGGGCGCCACGCAGCTGACGTGAAGGGGGAGTTCAGAGCTAAGATCTCAGAGTGGAGGGGACATCCGTCCAGGAAGCAGGGGTATTTGGATCTCAAATTTTAATATTCTAATGAATCAAAGGAAGGCATAGATAGAGATGGGGCTCCAAAAAAGCAGGGAGTTCACCCCCGAGCAAGTAAAACTCTGGATATAGAACCAGACTATTAGGAGTATCTAGGGCTGTTTGTGACTGTGACGGAGGGGAAGAAGGCTGGAGAATGGGGGATAGAGGAAGTTGGCTGTTGGTAGCCCTGAGAGAAGGGGTGTGGGGATAGCCAAGTGGTTTTCCTTTATTTGCTTAATTTGTCCTAAGGCAAGTCAGAGGAGGTTTTCTTTTCTGACTTTCTGGGTTTGAGGGTTTTGCGGTTTCTTTGCTGCCACCCCCTTCCCTACGGCTTCCACGAAACAGTATTTTAAAAGATGAACCAAACTGGGAAAATTGTCTCGACTGCCTGGCTCTCCTTCATTCTCAAGCCACGTCCATGTGAGTGCCTTACACCACACTGCCCTTGCATTTTGTGGGAGACAAATGTGGTTTGTATATTTTAGCTGGTTCTCCTAAAAAATGATACTCTTTTCTGGAATAAGTCATTCTAACAGTTAAAACTTAGTCTTTCCTAGAATCCTACAGGACAAAAATGATCAAAACATCAATATTCTTTTTTTTTTTTTTTTTTGAAGGTTTTATTCTTTTATTTGAGAAAGAGAGTGAGAAAGACAGAGTATGGTTGGGGGGTAGAAGGCAGACCGGGAGGCAGAAGCAGACTCCCTGCTGAACAGGGAGCCACTATGGGGCTTAGTCCCAGGACCCTGGGATCATGATCTGAGCTGAAGGCAGATCCTTAACTGACTGAGCCACGCAGGGGCCCCAAAAGCTCAATAATCCGACCACATTGAGGCCTGGCTCACAAAAATCTGCCCTTGGTTTTTCTGTGGGCGTGTCAGTTTTAGTTTTGTGTCAACTGGAAGATGTCTAGCAGCTTGAAATGACCCATCGGAGGGGTAGAGGGGTATAGCCAAGACTCGGTGACCGCACGTGGACACTTTCTAGCAGTAGAGTTGCCATATAAAATGGACTTGCCCAAGCGGAAGGCTGAGAGATTCCTCTCTATCCCTCTTTTAATTTTATTTGAGACCCAACAAGTGATGGCAGGGGAGGCAGAGGGACAGAGGAAGGAAGAAGAAGACTTCCCACTGAGCAGGGAGCCTGAAGCCCAGCTTGATCCCAGGACTCTGAGATCATGACCTGAGTCAAAGGCAAATGGTTGACTTGAGTGAGCCACCTAGGCACCCCTCTTTTTTTTTTATTTTTAAAGTAGGCTCCATAGGGCTTGAATTCATGACCCGGAGATCAAGACCTGAGCTGAGACCAAGAGTTGGATGCTCAGCCAGCTGAGCCACCCAGTTGCCCCATCCCTCTTTTCCACCCAAAGATATCAGGTGAAAATGAGAGAAAAACCATGGCATGTCTGTGTTGTGTTCCTGAGCATAGGCCCCAGGATGGGGAGGGGGGGATTAGATACAAGCTTTATGAAATCGATGTTTTATTGACACAGAAATGGAATAAGCCAAGATGGGCATTTTAAGTTGTGTACTGGGTTTAGAATTTTAGACTTCTGTAGCTAAATGTACAGCCCTTTCATTTTGTAACTAAGTCCTGGGAGGAGGAAGTCGCAGAATTTCGCCAAAATTTACAGTTAGTAGCAGAGCTGGAGCTCAAGCTCTCAGTTCTATGATCTTTCTACTTGGGCTTATTAAGTACGAATGGAGACTGCTGGAAGGTCTTGAGCGGGGCAGAGATGGATCTTACTTTTCTGAAAAAAATCATTCTGGCTTTTGGGTAGAAAATGGCTTGAGGGACAGGGGTGGAAGCAGGGAGACCAGTAGGGCTTGAGAGATGATGACAGTTTGAAGTAGGATAATAGGAGTGGACCAGGCAGATTCCAGATGTTTTTGGCAGGGACCTGATAGGGCTTTGGTTGACCAGAGATGGGAGTGCGCCTGAGATGAGGGAAAGTGAGACACCAAGGCTTGTTTGACTTGATGGATTTGGATGCTGGGATGGTAACTGCTGCTGAGGTGGGCATGACCTGAGCCGAACAAGTCTGGAGGGAAAACCAAGAGGTCTGAGTAGATCGCATAGTAAGTTTGAGATGTCATCATTCGTCCAGGTAGATGCGTCAAGTGGTAGACCAGCTCAGAAAAAAATGTTAAGATTGGAAATGATACGTTTGGGCTATATTTGCATAAAATAGGTATTTAAAGCTTTAGGACTAGACTGCCTGAAAATTCCCTGAAGCAAGCAAGCCCTTCCTGGCTCAGCTTATGCTTGGCAAGGGGCAGTAAGCAGGTGGGAAGCAATGAGGATGGGTTGGGTCTTCAGAAACAAACTGAAGACCATGCTGGGAACCTGAGACTCTGCTTATAAAGTAGTAGAAATGGTTGCTTTCTGTTTTTTTTTTCACTTCGTTTGAAGTGTGCATGTAAAGGTACAGTTATCTTAATTTATTCAAATAACTGATTGGCATCTGGAGAACTTACTATAAACTTGAATTTGCCGCAGCTTCTATTTCCTTACGTGGCCCTGTGCCATACCCCTCCAGATGAATCCAGTTTTGAGTCCTAGTGGTCTCTCATTTCCTTGTGGCCTCTTATGGCATCAGTGAGGAATGATATGTTACCAAAAGCTTCTACCTAGTTTCCAAAACCTGGGTGTCACCTGCAGTTGTGAATTCATTGTTGGACTATCTTGACTCATGGCAATTCTTAAACTGAGCCTTCCATTTTCAATAAACTGCCTGCCCAACAGTACGAATTAATCCACAGTGGAAAATTGTTTAATAGTGACTCACTGTGCATTCATATGTGCAGATAGTCTTTCCTACTTCCATATTAGTTCTCTTATTATCTTAAACCTTGAAAAGAGCAACTAACCCTTGAGGCAGTTCAGCTTTGGTGTGTTGGTGTCACGTATCCTGTTGATGTGAGGTTCAGTAGTTCATTCTCCCCTGTACACATCATCAACTCTGCACCTTCTAACTAAAATACCCAGAGCACCTACTGTGTGGCGGGCCTCGTGGTTCTGAGCCTCTCGGACCTTGACCATCTAGTTAGGAACCTACATCGTGTAGATAGCCACTCAGATCAAATTGTAAGAACTTGGACAAGCACTGTAAAGGAAGGAATCCACAATCTGTTGTAAGAGGGATAAACAGGGGCTGTGGCTTACAATGAAGGAGCTCAGAGAAGAATTCAAACAAGACCTAAATAGTAAAAGTCGCAGAAGTGAGCGGTTGTCTTAGTCTGTTTGGGCTGCTGTGAACAAAGTACCACAGACTGGGTAGCTTATAAACAACAGAAATTTATTTCTGGCAGTTCCGAAGGCTGGAAGTCCAGGGTCAAGGCACTAGGAGCAATCACGTTCTCAAGAGGACCTTCTTCCTACTTTCTAGTTGTTGTTTTCTCATTGTATTCTCACTTGGTGAACGGAGTTGGGATCTCTGGAACAACTTCTTCTTCTTCTTCTTCTTTTTTTTTTTTAAAGATTTTATTTATTTATTTTTTTGACAGACAGAGATCACAAGTAGGCAGAGAGGGAAGAAGCAGGCCTCCAGCTGAGCAGAGAGCCCGATGCGGGGCTCGATCCCAGGACCCTGGGATCATGACCTGAGCTGAAGGCAGAGGCTTTAACCCACTGAGCCGCCCAGGTGCCCCTCTCTGGAACTTGTTTATAAGGCACTGATCCCATTGGCAAGGGCTCTGCCCAAAGGCGCCACCTCTTTCTGCCATCACCTTTGGGATTTCCGCATGAATTTAGGAAATCAGCATGGATTTGGGGAGCACATAGACCTTCAGACCATGGCAGATGTGCTAAGGGTTAGGCAGCCTCAGTATTCCAGGAGGAGGGAGCAGCGTGTGCCACTCCCTAATGCCACGTGATGTGCAGAGACCGTGACAAGTCCTCTTGGGGTATAAGCTCAGTACTGTAGATCCAAGGGGATTTTTTTGCTTTCATTCCGAAACTTGGCAGCACATCAGAATTGCCTGGGGAAGGCAGGTAAAGATACAAGTTGTAGAAAATAAAAATCCATAGTCTTCCACCCCAGGAGATGGTTCTTCAGGTATATGTAGGCTCCAGAATCTTCATCTCTGGTTTTCAGGAGGTTTGTTCTGGAGCGTGGACAGGAAATCTACTTGACAAGGGCTGAAAACCCACCCCAGTGTGGTAGAAGACAGCCCTCTTCATGGTGGTCCCAGTGTCTCCCAAGTGGGCCTCAGACAAAAAGATCAGGCTGAATTGAACGAGAGCAGCCCCAGGGAAGGAATGAGGGAGGAAGACTCCAAAGACTCTGCTCTTCTTTCTCCATGGCCCCTTTTTCCTTTCTTGTGTCCCCAACATTGTCAGGCTTGTGGGGAGAGTAAGATTCTGATATGACCTTGTCCAGCTTATCTAGCTTTCTTCCGTTTTCTAAAGATGTTTTTATTACAGTAACTCTTTCATAGCAAATTTTTTTTTTTTTAAAGATTTTATTTATTTGTCAGAGAGAGGGAAAGAGAGCGAGCACAGGCAGACAGAATGGCAGGTAGAGGCAGAGGGAGAGGCAGGCTCCCTGCCAAGCAAGGAGCCCGATGTGGGACTCGATCCCAGGACGCTGGGATCATGACCTGAGCCGAAGGCAGCTGCTTAACCAACTGAGCCACCCAGGCGACCCTTTCATAGCAAATTAAATTAGATTCCAGGAGCTAGTGCTCTGTTAGCTTGGGCAGACCTGCTCTACTTAAATGTTTGTGTTAAGGAAATTGTAACAAAGCGGGGGAGGCTATCTGTGTACACAAGTCCCTGATGATGCTGGGTGTTTGGAGCAGAATACTTCCAGTCTCTGAGAAATATTGAGTAGTAACTCAACTGATCTGCTTAGAGGCTGGCTCGATGCTAGAGCCCCCAAATACCTAAATATAGAAGTGAAAAAATAGTAGCAAGTGACGGACAGAAATTTTAGAGCAGAAACTACAAACAGCCCTGAGCACTAGATTGGGCCTATGGACTATTTTGTTTTGCCAGAGAGAGAGAGAGAGAGAGAGAGAGAGAGAGTGTGTGTGTGTTTCCTTTGAGCCGATAATTACAAACTGGCAAAGTCTGGTGAAAGATATGATTTCAGTTTGACCAGCTAGAGCTGAGTGGAAGCTGCTGCCTTTAATTTCCTGATCCTGGTAATTTTTTGAGTTTGAAGAAACAGTTTCAACTTTGAAGGAAACATTCTGAGTAATATAGGCAAGATTTTTTTTTTTAAGATTTTATTTATTTATTTGACACACAGAGAAATCGCAAGTAGGCGGGGGTTGGGGGAACAGGCTCTCTGCTGAGCAAAGAACCCCATGCGGGACTCGATCCCAGGACCCTGAGACCATGACCCGAGCCGAAGGCAGAGGCTTAATCCACTGAGCCACCCAGGCATCCTAAGGCAAGATATTTTTGAGAAGCTCAAAAATTGCTAGAAATTAGTTACTATGAATAATGGAATTACATATAGTAGCCCAAGAAGAAAGCTTGCAGTTGAACCTTGAAAGTCTTTTTGGGTGCTATTAATTGGAGCTGTTTTCTTTCTTTGTTGTATGTTCTATTCCTTCTCAAAATGCCAGAAGTACATTTGGTACTAGGATAAGAAATTCCTGTTCCTCCTTGTTGTTTTCACACTTGAGATGTTTGTGGAGAGTTATTGGATCCCCCCTGGGTCCCTCATGTTGTGCCTTTGCCAAAATGTAGACATTCAACTCTTCAGAATCCAGGCTGAGTGCCCTCCCAGGCTCTCACGTAGCCACCGGAGTCATTTTAGCTCTTGTCTAGATGAATTGTGATTTATTTTGAGCCAACAGATAATCTTCAGGGACAGAAAACCAAATATTCCAAGGGAAGTCTGTTGATGACCGAGTTAGTAGCTTTGATTTGGATTGTTTGATGGGAGTGACCAATACTAATGAGCTGTTTAAAGCAGAATTCCTTTTAAGAGAGAATCTTGGTTCCTGTTAATCATAACAAGTTTATTTTTTGGCCTTGTATTTCTTTTCTCCAGTTGCCAAGATCTATTTGAAAATTGTTATTTTCCGAGGTTAACTTTGCTGCATGTTCACATTTTCCAAGAACTTAATAAGAGCTATTTTTATACTGATACTGTTTTCTTTAATTGTTGAAATCACTGGATCGACAATCCTTTCCCCCCCTAGAGGTTCAGGGTGCACACACAGCATTAGTTTTCTCTTGAACTTCCATTTCATTCCTTGTGTAAGCTTGGCCTACTTTCTGTCTGCATTTTTCCCCCTAACCCTGTGGTAATTTGTCAAGCCCACTCTAATCTCCTTAATCCTTTGGCTGAAGGGTTTTGAGGTTTAATGTTTTAATCTAGGGGCCTCAGTATTTAAGTAATTAGAGGTCCTATTTCTAGCTCTGTCCCTTAGATATATCATCTTGGGTTTTTTGTGTGTTCCAGTGTACAAATAGTAGAACTCTGAAAATATATATTGGGCCGGAATTGAAGCTTTGAATTGAGCTATGTGAACTGAGCTGTGTGAACTGAGCTGTGTGAATTAAAGAAAGCATTCCATGTTGTTCACGTTTCCTGCAGTTCTTACAAACTCTTAATAAACTTACAAAATTTATTTTTATTTTTTTACAGAATCTGATGCTGTAGAATTTACTTCTAACATTTTTTTTCCATACTTGAGAACATGTTAACTTATGAAAAAGTTCTTTTTCTTATTATCAAATAATGTGGACATTGCTTAAAAATGTTAAGAATTCTTTTCTTGTCAGAAACAGTTTGGTCTGAAGGTTTCACCTCTTTGCATTCTAGGTTTCTGCCTTTTTAGTCAACAAGCATTTGAACACCCACTAGATATAAAGGGAGCTAATGGGAGAGAAAGACACTGATGCAATACATTGATTAAGTAGTATAAAAAAATACAAAGTATCATCCGTACGAACAAGGTGGTGTTGAACTGCTAATTATGGTCTTCTAATGCTCACCCGGTTCTCCTTTTTCCTTTATGGTGGGAACACTTCTAAATGCTTTTTGTGCATTAACTCATTTAATCCTTGCATCTATCCCATGTGGGAGGCACTGTTATTACTGCAGTTTTACCGAAAGACTCAACAGAGGGAACAGTGAGATTCGTTTGTCCGGGTTTACCCAGGCCTTAAGTGCTGGCGCTGGAATCCAGAGCTGAGTAGTCTGGCTTGCATCCACACTCTTAACTATGACCCTTACATTATGCTGTCTTTCAGAAGAGGAAGTTGTACATTCTTTGAGGGTGGACTTCCGTAGCACTTCCAGTTTTGGGTATTGGCAAAAGTGCATTCCAGGCTGCGGTAAAGTGGAGAGAAGGAACATGGAGGGAAGACGCAGGAGCCTAGCAAGAGTGCTTGGGGAGAGGCAGAGCAGAATGATGGGGCGATGAGCCTACATCCTGAGAATGGTGACAGTTTGTGAAATTTTTCAGTTCCTTATAAATAATTTATCCAAGCTCCGGTGCTTAATAAAGAGGAGGCACTTCAGCATAGGGTTACAATTCTGTGAGACCTTAGGCAGGAAACTTGACCTTGCCGTGTTGACATTAGTTTATTTATCTGTACAGGGGAGCCACTAGATTGAGGGCAGTCCATGTCAAATGCTTAGAACAGCATTTGGCACGTGAGCTCAGCGGGGGGCGGGTAGAAGGAGCAATTAGAGTTAAAATTTGAACTGGGCTTTAAGGAAAAAGGTAGAATTTAGAAAGAGGGTTATCAGAACGAGATGTTGGGCAAGTAGAAAGGCTTTGAACAGTGACTGGTGTACGCTTTAGAAATGTAGGTGGGATCAGATCAAGGGGACCAGGAATTCCAAGTTAAGATGCTAGCTTGAATAAAGCCCTAAAAATCTGATATACAAGTGTTAAGACAGCGTTTGCTTAGGGGTGATGTTATCAAGAACATTTCAAGAATTGGTTTGCTGAGGGGCACTGCTCCGCAGCCCTGCCTGACAGCACAGGGGCTTTGCACTCAACTCCTGTGGGGCACATTCCCATCCATAGCTTGGCAGTTCTGGTGTAAATCTGTCCCTTCGAGGAAGGCACTTGAAAGTATTTCACCGTCACCCACACCCCACCCCTTTTTAATTTCAAAGTACTTGTTTATTTGTTTCTCTCTTGATTGTCACAGCAACCTTGTGAATTAGGGCCGGTGGCATGAATCACCATTTTACATGCCATGGAATGGAGTCTCTAAGAAGTTTAATGATTTGAACTCCTAAGTGGCAGAGCTCAATCTAGTGGCTCCCCTGTACAGATAAATAAACTAATATCAACACGGCAAGGAGTCTTGGCTCCTAGTTCCCATCCTCTTTCTGCCACAAAACGTGGCTTCTGTGGAGTAATGATCATTTGTTTAACACTTTCATTTGAAGCATTAAGAGCTCTGCTTTTCTCCATGGCTTTGCCTTCCTGTTAGTGCCTGATAAATGCACGTATTGGGTGGAACAGATGATTCATGATGACTGAAACTCAGTCTTGGTCGTGGCGTCCATGTGGCTTTCTCTGAGGTTTCTATCCCTTAAGGAAGGAGGCCACCAGGTACAAGATGTCTCAGTTCTCTCCTACATTGACCTCCCTAACCCCCCAAATCCGTATTTACATCCACCATTTACCTCTTTCCCTTTGATCTCACAGAAGGAGCTGATCCTTCTCTTGCCCTTGAACCTGCACACCCTTTTTGGTTACTTTAAGCCTTTCCCTCATTCCTTGCCTCTTTCCGAAGAGTCTGTAGTTACAATCGGGCCTTTCCTCACTCCTGTTTTACCTTAATTACCTCTTTCTTGTTCCTTTCCTAGCCGAAGCTCTGAGGAAGAAGTAAACATACTTTGTGCGCGTCCTCTCCTCCCAGGTAATCTCGGAACCCATCGCAGGCTGCCAGGTGCCCATGCCCCCGGCGGTGCTGCCTACACTGGACGTCTGGTGGACAGAGTCACGGAGCGCTCTTGAGGCGGGCGAGGCCTGCTTGGCCTCTGCATGGCCTCTGACACTGTTGACCACTGTGCCCTGAAACACTGCCCTCGCTTGTCTGGTTTTTCTCCTGCCTCTTCACACATGCTTTAACAGTCCCCACTGGAGGCTGCCTTTCCCACCTCTTCCCCAGGCTCTGCCTTCAGCCATCCTTTCTCCTCATTCTGCAGCCTTTTGCTGGTGATCTCATCTGCACACGAGAGTTAACTGCTTGCACGCTCATGACCACTAAATTGATTTTTCTAGCCTAAAACTGCAGAAAGTTTTTTCAGCTCTAGATCATCTTAATCCCACTCTTCTTGATGCCGCACAGGCACCTCAAATTCAGCGCCTCTGACAGATTTCGTTACATTTCCTGTACCTCTTCATCCACACGAAACATTCTCCTTCTTCCACTTGTCAACCCAGTCCTGTGGATGTGGTCTGCTAAATAACATTGAAAGCTTCTCCTTTTCTCTGTCCCTCATGGTCCCATCTTTGGTTCATATTTTTATTAAAGCTGACTTTGAACTGCTGTAACTACTATTACTACTACTACTACTACTTTTTTTTTTTTTTAAGATTTTATCATTTATTTGACAGAGAGACAGTGAGAGAGGGAACACAAGCAGGGGGAGTAGGAGAGGGAGAAAAGCCGGCTTCCTGCCAAGCAGGGAGCCCGACGGGGGGCTTGATCCCAGAACCCCGGGATCGTGATCTGAGCCGAATGCAGATGCTTAGCCAACTGAGCCATCCAGGCACCCGTGAACTACTACTGTACCTTCTTTCTAACTTGTCTTTCTCTGCCCTTTTCCTTCTCTAAACCACCTGCCGTACTGCTGCACAAGAGTGTGATTTTATTATATGAAAATCGAATCAAGTCATTCTAGTTTAAAATCCTTCAGCACGGGGCGCCTGGGTGTGGCTCAGTCATTAAGTGTCTACCTTCGGCTCAGGTCATGATCCCAGCATCCTGGGATCAAGCCCCACATCAGGCTGCCTTATCCACGGGAAGTCTGCTTCTCCCTCTCCCTGCTTCTCCCTTCTCCCTCTCCCCTGCTTGTGTTCCCTTTCTCTCTCTCTCTCTCTCTCTCTCTGTCAAATAAATAAATAGAATCTTTAAAGAAAAAAAAATCCTGCAGTACCTCTTCATTGTCCAAGATAAAAATCTAGATTCTTTCCAATTGCCTGCTCTCCAACTTCTCCCTCCCCCAGTTGCTTTCTTGATGGGATTCTTACCTGTTTCTCCATGCATTGGTTAGAGCCCTCCTGCTTGGTGCTTCCCAGACCCTGAAAGAAATGGCTTCTCCTCCGTGCTCCTGGTACCCAGACTTCTGTCTCAGGACTTCTTGGTCTTATCCTCCGTGTCCTTCTCCAGGTGATAAAAACAGTTTGAGGGCAGAATCATGTGTCTCTTTGCTTCTTTATCCTTTGTGTTTAGCACAGGGGAGGACAGGAGCAAAAACGGGAATTTTCCTGTTCTGTGCTGAGCTCAGGTTCTTAGTTCAGTTGAATCTGGGGTCTGAAAGATAATCTGTTACAAATGTTTATCGGAGTGTGGGGGGGGGCAGTTTGATGCAGGACTGTATTTCCTATTGAGGACACCAGGATGGGAAGCAGGCACTAAGTTCAGCAGTTTTTTAAAGAAATTGTTTGACTTACCATTTTCATCCTAAGTATTTCCTGGGTCAGGCTAGGCATTCTGATGTGTGGATTTGAAAATAAGCAGCCTAATCCGATCATTAGGTGTTCTTAGTAGAGCTCCAGCCTTCCTAATTGCTGGACTTTCAGTATTGAGTTTAGAGATTAATCAGGTGGTTTTATGTACTATAAAATTTGGAAAGTCATGATTTTTCTACATCTGTCATGTATGTAGGTGCTTTCCTCTTTATTAAATAAGACACCAAATTTCCTTCAGTGGATTTTGGGTTTATTTTTATGTAAGTGCTCACATATGATAAAATTGCTATTAATCTTGGAGGATTCTCCATTTTAAATATTTTGCCATTGAATGAATCACTTTTATGGGAATGGGCCAACCATTTTGGGTAGGGGCATTTAACTCTTCTAGGCCACTTGGGTATCATTAATTGGTATTCTAGTAATTTAAGAATTATTGACCCTGAAAATGCCCAACTGGCAACCTGGGTTTAATTTTCTAGTAAGATTAATTATCTTGCAGGAAAGAGTAAAACAGGGACACCAGGGTCTTTTATGTTCCTTATACTCTCTCAAGATTCCAGTGAGCTAGTTGCTACCATGAGGCAAAACACTGGTGTGTTGTTCTGAACCTAATTGAGTCCTTTATTATGTGATGACTCACCTATAGTTCACAGATTTATTCCATGCAAGTCATGTAAAATAACTACACTGTGATTTGTTTTGCCTACTTGGTTTCGTGTTTCTGGTGAGATCACTCTGTCAAGCGCCATATGCCAAGCCCCTGAAGCAGGCTTTGGTAGGCGCTCGTGTGGCAAACGGGACCATTGCACAGTACAGCCGTGGGGCTGACCATCCTGTGTCCCCCACATAGACCGCCCTTTCATGGTCTCCCCGAGGACTGAAGATGTCCGTGATACAGGTGGGGCTATGCTTCATAGAAAAAGAGACTCCTGTCTTCAAAGTGAGCGTGTTCCCTGTATTGTGTTCTCCTACGCACCCCCCCCCCCCCCATTTGTGAGAGAAGGAAGCAGTAAAAGCCAACTTTAGAGAGTCCACAGCATCAGAGGGCCAGGGACTGAAAATCAGTATGTGTCACATTGAAATCTGGATTTTAATTTTTTTTTCCCCCTTTAAGCATTGGCAACATAGGTCTTAACATTCCCGCAAAGCGGTGATTGGCTAATCCTTTAGGGCACACACGCTGGCTTGCCCTCCAACCTTGCTTGAGCCCTGTGAGTGATAGTGTTCGCTCTCTGCGAATTCAGGTATTTCTATATCCTTATGATTGTTCCCCCCGCGGGCAGATCTGATGGATGAAAACTCAGGCAAAAGGCATATCTTTTCAGGTTTTATAATGAAATGTGTTTAGTGTTATCTAGCTAAAGTGAAAAGCAGTTGATTTTCAAACTTTCTTTTTTTTTTTTTTTTATATATTAAGCTCTATGCCCAACGTGGGACTTGAACTTAGAATCCTGAGATCAAGAGTCACACACTCTTCCAATTGAGCCAGCCCACCTCTAATTTTCACACCTTTAAAAGAAATTGTGTAAAGTTGGTCCTGCTTTGCTTCTTCATCTTTTGCCCCTTTCCAAATACAGACATGTTTTCTGATAAGCCTTTAAATGTATGATTGAGACACTTAAGTCATTTTAAAGAAAACCCCACAGTTAGTTTACTTAACTTTTTAAAGTTGTTTGTTACCGCCCAAAACCATGAAACATGGATTCTCATTTTTCTTTTTTTTTTTTTTATAAGATTTTATTTATTTATTTGACAGACAGAGATCACAAGTAGGCAGAGAGGCAGGCAGAGAGAGAGAGGGAAGCATGCTCTCCGCTGAGCAGAGAGCCCGATGCGGGGCTTGATCCCAGAACCCTGGGATCATGACCTGAGCCAAAGGCAGAGGCTTTAACCCACTGAGCCACCCAGGTGCCCCTGATTCTCATTTTTCTTGTAGAAAATTTCCGTGTAGAAATTTTTGCTCTCTTAGTTTTACTAAATGAGGAGGTGGGTAGTCAGTCAGCCAGTCCTGCTTTTCTCAGCTCTGAAATATTACGATTCTTTTTTTTTTTAAAGGAATTTGAATTCTTGGCAGTTGGATGCTGATGCTGTCTCCTATACTGAGTCCAGTAGCATATTCTTCAATACCTTTTATTCAGAATTAATTTTTCTTATTTCCGTGGCAAATAATGGGAAATGGGCTTTTAGTGCCCATTCAGCAAATAAAAACTGCTTTCCTTCCTCTGATCTTAGCAATATTTATACATTTTTTTAAAAAGATTTTATTTATTTATTTGAGAGAGAGACAGTGAGAGAGAGCATGAGCGAGGAGAAGGTTAGAGGGAGAAGCAGACTCCCCATGGAGCTGGGAGCCTGATGCGGGACTCAATCCCGGGACTCCAGGATCATGACCTGAGCTGAAGGCAGTCGTCCCACCAACTGAGCCACCCTGACGCCCCCATTTATACATGTTTTTGTTTCTGTTTTTATTTTTATGATATGAACAGACTTTATTGGTTGAAACAGGAAGTGGGAGAGAGATACAATAGCTTTGACTCCTGGGTAGCTCCAGAGACTCCCATCACCCCCCAAAAGGCTGATCTTAACAATATTGTTCCTATAGTTGTGTGGACAACTCATGTTGAAGTTTCTATAGGGTACAGGTTTCTATACTTGTACAGATATACACATAGTACTTAATTAGTATAGGGTACTATTTAAGAACTGGGGTGTGTCTGTTTTGGAGAATTTCCGAACTCTTATTTCTTGTTGGGTATGATTCGGTTTCTCCTCTGTCGATATCATTACTGAGAATTTTGATGTGTTAATACTTATTAATAACTAGGAGTAAATAATCTATAATAGAACATATAATCCATGGGACACTAAAAACTTTGGAGTTGTTGAAGGGAATGAAGATACACTTTAAATATTTTTGTAATCTTGTTTTTTTGTTTGTTTTTTGGCTAATTAGATGGGACTTCTTAAGACATTATAGGTAGTGGTTAAGAGTATGATTTTGGGGGCGCCTGGGTGGCTCAGTGGGTTAAGCCGCTGCCTTCGGCTCAGGTCATGATCTCAGGGTCCTGGGATCAAGCCCTGCATTGGGCTCTCTGCTCAGCGGAGAGCATGCTTCCCTCTCTCTCTCTGCCTGCCTCTCTGCCTACTTGTGATCTCTCTCTGTCAAATAAATAAATAAAAAATCTTAAAAAAAAAAAAGTATAATTTTTGGATTAAGGAAGACTTGGGTTTGCATTATCTCAAACTAGCTTTTAGACTACAGGCAAATTACTTAAATACTGAAATACATACATACTAAAAATTACTTTTCTGTACAACAGAAATAACAGAATTTTTCTTATAAAGTAGTTGTCAGGCTTAAAGAAAATGTACATGAAATCCTTAGTGACTGGCATATAGTAAATATTTAATAGCTGCTGTGTCTGTGTCGCTATCACAGTTATTCTAATATTGTCTGAGTGTATGAGCAAATGTTGTAGATTCACCTCTTTGCCTTGGCTTAGAATCCGAAACTTGAGTACTTTTTAATTGTTTTGAATTAATTTATTCCTTCATCTCGCCCCCTTTCCTTCCTTCCTTCCTTCCTTTCTTCCTCCTTCCTCCCTCCTTCCCTCTCCTCCTCCTCTGCCTCCTAGCAGCGTTGTATGCATGCAAGGGGGAGGGAGGAGTGGGGCAAAGGGAGCAGAACCCAAAGAATTCTTAAATAGTCTCCACGCCCAGCCCAGACCCTGAGATTGAGCCATCCAGACACCCCAATAGTTCTGCGTGAAGTCTTTAAAGAAATAAAATTGGGAGGTAATCTGTCTAACAGATGGCACTGTGGAGTCAGAACGCCTGGGTTCATTTTCCTCCTCCTTTAAATGACACACTTCTATGTGAGCTTCAGGACTGATAGGAAGATGAAATGGGATATACATGTGCCTGACATAGAGTAGGTTGTACGATGTCCTACCTTCGTGGGCATGCAGGAACAGTAAAAGCAAATTCACACCGTAGGAAAATCGTATATTACCCATCTTCATTTTATCTTTACTGACTTTATAACTATGTTTAGAAATCATCAAGATCCCAAGAAGTGTCCTAAAGTTTTGGGTTGGTTTGATTGTGGTTTTTAGGTGTCTTGGTGGTGAAGTAATGAAATTCTATGTCATGCATTTCATTTTGTTCAAATTTTAAAATAACACATTTTTTTTTTAAAGGTTTTACTTATTTATTTGACAGATCACAAGCAGGCAGAGAGGCAGGCAGAGAGAGAGGGGGGAAGCAGACTCCCTGCTGAGCATAGACGCAATATGGGGCTCGATCCCAGGACCCTGGGATAATGACCTGAGCCAAAGGCAGAGGCCCTAACCCACTGAGCCATCCAGGCGCCCCTAAAATAATGATTTTTAAAATAAGAGACCCGAGTGAATATTTTGTACCTGAATAAATTACTGAGTACCTGCTGTGTTTTCAGGATTTCAGAATTGTGTTTGTTGGGAGAACTCCATGTGGGCTAGTTGTGAAGAGCTTTTAATTGTATTTGGGCATCACGAAACATATGGGGAGAAAATCATGGTACTGAACTGCAGGTCATAGAGTGTTAATTTTGTCATCTGGGTCACAAATCCAGTAAGGATAGCCATGAGTAGGCATATTCACATAGTTTCTTAAGGTTTCCTGAGTCTGATACAGAGGATGGGCAACACTTATATGAACTACTAAAATAGGATGACTTTATGAAGTAGGGAAGTCAGCACAGCTTTTCTGAAAAACATCAATGAAATGTCCCAGGACGTCTGTTCGGTTTTTGGTTCAAATAATATTGATTAGTATCTGAACTTCCAAAACGGGGTCGCGCCACCGGTATTTATTTTATGTATCTTAACGTGAGTTTTTAAAAAAATGTATCAGTACATCGAATTCAGGATTTCATAAATATTGTTACTTATGGCAAGGCCAGTGAAAAACTAAATTGATCATACGTTGATTTAAAGGAAATAGTGTAGGCAGTGCTGTGATATAATATGGCGTCCTTGTCAAGATTGTGTGGAAATGACTGGAGTCTGGGTAAAACTGCTTCAGACTATACTTTGAATCACAGAGGAAAGAATTTACAAAGTTTGGCTAGCGATGGGCCTGTGTCAAAGAAGGAAAGTAAGCTTGAGGCCTGGTGGTGACTTAAAACATTTCCTTGTCTTCACCAGTGAAGGACCTCTTCATGCTTGAAGAGCTTCTCTCTGTTCAGAACTCAATTTTGTCCCCAGTTTCCGTGCCCCATTCCTCTGCCTCTTCTATTCAACTGGTACTTAATAAATGTTTCTACTACTGACAGTTGCCCCTGCTGCTACCAGTATCATACTATAGAAATTTTTCTTGAGTGAGGAATATTTTTTAGAGGACTTTTACAATAATACTGTTTGAAATTTATTTCTGACTCTGCCAGCAGGTTGTTCTGCAAAGTTATTAGGTATGTAGGATTTGAAGGAGTTTGGGGCTTAATTCTATTTGAGTATTTTTTCAGAGGTAGAAACAGTACAAGGGCCATAGATTTTTCTTCAGGATGCCAGAATAGGGTAGAGTATCCCTACATGGTAATGAAGACACAACTGATTTTTTTTTTTTTTAAAGATTTTATTTATTTGACAGAGAGATCACAAGTAGGCAGAGAGACAGGCAGAGAGGGAGGAGGAAGCAGGCTCCCCGCTGAGCAGAGAGCCTGATGTGAGGCTCGATCCCAGGACCCTGAGATCATGACCTGAGCTGAAGGCAGAGGCCTTAATCCGCTGAACCACCCAGGCGCCCCAAGACACAACTGACTGATGAGTATTACAGCCTGCGTTTTAGTTCCCTTGCTTGGGATAGGTCATGCATGGCATTCATCCTTAAGAGTAAGTCCCATGCCAGAAGCATCAGAATGGAGAAATTCTCAAGAATGCTCTAGTTGGTTAAGTAAGGGTTTAGCTTTCTAGTGACCCCTCATTGATTGCCCGCCCAGTAGACTGTGCAGAAAGGCAGTCATGGAGAAGGGCAGTGCTGACTTGGGCAGTCACTGTTTACCCCTGGCTGGCCCTCTTCTCAGGAAAAGCTTTTTTTTTTTTTTTTTTTTTTTTTTTTTTTTTTTTTGCACTTTCTCCTTGTCTATTAAATGGCTTGATGCGAAGGGTCTCCTGGAGGCAGGCTCACCTGAACCCTTAGGGCTTATCAGCACTTGCCTGGTGGAGAGCACCAGAGACCCTGCCCGGGGGTTCTTCCATCCTCCCAGTCCCCAGGGCCTGGAGCCAGCCTCTACAAATTACCGTGTTTTCCCCACATTAATTAATTCAGAACTTATTAGCAACATATTGCAGACACAAGCGTCCACAGGTGATGGGACACTTATTTAGGGATAAATCAGAGGAAGGTACAAGCAAGGATTATATTATATAATTAAAAAATAGAGGGGCGCCTGGGTGGCTCAGTGGGCTAAGCCGCTGCCTTCGGCTCGGGTCGTGATCTCGGGGTCCTGGGATCGAGCCCCCGCATCGGGCTCTCTGCTCAGTGGGGAGCCTGCTTCCTCCCCTCTCTCTGCCTGCCTCTCTGCCTGCTTGTGATCTCTCTCTGTCAAGTAAATAAATAAAATCTTAAAAAAAAAAATAGAAAGTTTGTCATTCATTCATTCCTTCAGAGTTCTCTCCCTCCTTCCAGAGGAAGTTTTCATACACATTCATTAAATAAAGGTGGTTTTTGGGTGATGATGTGGAGAAGTGGGAAAGTTTAGTAGGATGGGAAAAAGGAGAACATTTTTAAAAAACTGAGGCTTTTGTAAGAGTATAAGATTTTAAAAAATGATATATTTTATTAAGAATGTACAGTCTACCAGGTACTGTGTTTAATCCTTTTCCATGCTGTGAGCTTATAATTAGTTGGTTCCTGGCAGAGCCTTATCTGGAAGCCGGTCGAATTTGGGGCAGTCCCTTGCTCAAAAGCACTACCCTGCAAGGCCAGAACCACTAGGGTGACTTGGAGGAACATCTGAGACTTTTGAGAATCCCCGCTTGCAAAGTCTGCTCAGGTTCCTCTCATAAACTGCAGTAAAGAGCCTCACTTCACCAGAATTTCTGTTTGCATCTGGGCACATATGAGTGATCAGCTACAATGGGAATTGGGTTCTGGGGTGTTGAAATCATGTTTGTTGGCAAAGCAGGATTACAGATCCATGCAGATTAATGGGATTTCAGGGCTGCCGTTAAATTTGCAGAATCAAGGACCATTTGGATGTATTTTTAGTGGCCATAAGTATCACTTAGTCTTTTCTGCTGCTTATGAGTTCCAGGTAGACTTGATGAGACCAGTAGGTCACCCTGCCCTTTGTAGCTGGAACTCTGTTCCTATAGAATGTCTTTGAAAACATGTGTTTCTAATCTGCCAAAGTTGGTTTGGCCAAAAAGAAAACTGTAGCCTGAATTCTTTAAAGAAACAAAATAATGGCACACCAAAGTTCCAACGCAAGAGTATGTCATTCAGTTCTCTGTTGACTTTTATGCTTTTTATTACTCTGATTTTTATTTCCCATCAGTGTATTAGATAAGTAAAGTTATTTGCAGAACCTATATACTACCCATAAAAATAATCATTTTTATGTTAGATTTTTTTCTTATGTGCAAAATTATAGCATTATGAACTACTTTCATGTTAATGACTAACTTTAGCAAAATACTAAGATGACTGTTGAGGGATAAATTTAAAAAGCTTAGGAAACTTAGGATCATTTGTTTTGAAATACATAATGCTGGAATTAAATGATTTTTTTTTCCTCTAGACTCTTTAGGTTCCTTTGCCATTGATCACTGTGTGTGTGTGTGTGTGTGTCTGTGTGTGTCTGTGTTGGTGTCTTTTTGTTAATGAAGTTGGGTTCTGATGTGAGCGTGAACATTGCCTATCCTATTCCGTGAATATATTGCCTTTATTAATATGTTATACGTACTTACTAATATGCATTATGTTTTCTCTGATACATATGTGTATATAATACCTGGTGATAGAATTAGTTAGATAATTTTGAGCTGAATGGCATTTACTTCCCGCCCATCCTCAGGTGTCATCCTGCAGACACTTACTAGGTGGGGTTTAATAGGCACTCCCAGTGGTGGCTTCCATATTTTGCTTTTGTGCTATTGGCACTTTTAAATCACGAAAATTTTTATATCGACCTTGAAAGCAAAGTGCAGCAGAGTGAAGATTTAAACCGTTTTGGGGGTCTTCACATGCCTGGTTGTGACAGAAGAGTGGAGGATTGCCCATTTCCTAAAGCCGTATGTTTTTAAACTGTGAGCATGGTGCTTTGCATAAGTCAAAACTGCTAAAGGGACAGATGTTGCCAATTTCAAATGTACAGGGGGAAGGCGAATATTGCTAAGCAACGGTGTACTTGAGAGAGCATTTTTAGGAGCAGAGCCAGGGGAGTTGTGCCGGGAGCACTCGCTGCTTCTTATGGCTCAGTACAAGGGAAGAGATTAAAAGTTCTTTCCTGTCAGGGCCGCCATTGCCAGCCTCTCGCACAAAAGACGGTGGCCTAGTGGCACCGGTGAGGGCTGGCAAGGCGATGTAGGAAAACAGGGGAGATTTTGCCATGTAGGAAGGCAGTAAGACATGCTCACAGAGGTAAGTGCCCTCAGTGAACAGCTGCCCCGCAGTAAGTACCAGCAAGTGCACGCCTGACATTCAGGTGGGGAGCAAGCAGGTGAGAAAGTGAGGCCTCAGAAGATGAAGAAAGCTCTCTCCCTCCCCCTTTCTCTCCCTCCATCCTGCCCTTCTCTTGTTCCCTCCCTTTTTCTTCCCTCTCTTCTCTTTTGCCACCTCTGCTAGGGGTAACATCAAAGAAGAGAAAGGTCAGAGTAACCTCTAGTTGAGCGCTGCTGCATGCCTGACCTTCTAAACAAGGTC
This sequence comes from Mustela putorius furo, assembly GCF_011764305.1. Classification (NCBI taxonomy): domain Eukaryota; kingdom Metazoa; phylum Chordata; class Mammalia; order Carnivora; family Mustelidae; genus Mustela; species Mustela putorius. The sequence goes on along the minus strand of NW_025421367.1, from coordinate 4,163,117 downwards.
AGTAAGCTTCCAGCCGCAGGTGTACGGCCCCTCCCATGGCCCCTCCCTTGCTATACACTTGACAGGTAGCAGACAGGTGGTGTGGTGTGTGCTGCCCTTTTTTTTTTTTTTCTTCCCGTTTTGGCTGCCACTAGAGACTGAATATCTCCTGAGATTTTCGTGGTTGTTGGTTTGGATTATGGATTTTCCTTTCTCTGTCATTGTCTCTTTCTAATGAAAGAATGGAGTAAAAGTAGAAAAAGCATAATGTTATTGTTTTCTATCTGTATGCAGTCACAGCCCATTTTTGGCAATGCTTTGTAAAGAAATTAAAAAACACTTTAAGCAGTACTTTACCACTTAGATTTCTTTTCTTTTCTTTTTTTGGGGGGGGGGGTCCATCTTTCAAACTCCAGTCTTGAACTTCCAGATCTCTTGGCAAATACTGATGGTTTCTTTTGTTTTTCTCAAGTAGAGGTACAAATGGAAGATATTGGCAGGTTAAAAGCTTGTGTGTGTGTGGGTGTGTGTGTGTACATGTGTATGTTTCCCCATTCTGGTTTCTCTCCCTCCGTCTCCTTTCCCCCCTTGGCTTTTGTTGCTTTGCTTTTGTTTTCTAGCAAATGGAATTTGGGTCCAATTCAAATGATTGTGGGGCTCCTGCCCAAATTTAATTTTTTTATTTTTTCCAAATTTTAACTTACAAATAATAATTGATTTTCAGCAGTAAAAGAATATTTTGAAGTAATTTTACTTTGGTACAGGCAAGTGGAGGAGATGGATTTTAGTATTCTTGGAGTTTTTGGTTCTTAATTAGTTTATTCAGCCTATTCGTGGTCAACATGGCCTGTGTCTATGTGGGATGGAAATTTATGTGCTGAAAGTCTAGTTAGAGAAGATGACAGTGTTTTCATTTTTTCCCCCTCAGAAGACAGAATTTGTTTAAGATGAAGCAGTAGTGAATCTTGTGTCAACAACAAGAAAGTGGAGAAATTGGGCACAAGTAACGAGAAAGGAGGGTGCACCCTCAGGTGTTACTATAGTGTGAATGTTTCCTTGATTTATTTGAATTCAGGTTATACGTTTGAGCTCTCTTTTTTTTTTTAAGATTTTATTTATTTAGGGCGCCTGGGTGGCTCAGTGGGTTAAGCCGCTGCCTTCGGCTCAGGTCATGATCTCAGGGTCCTGGGATCGAGTCCCGCATCGGGCTCTCTGCTCAGCAGGGAGCCTGCTTCCCCCTCTCTCTCTCTGCCTGCTTCTCTATCTACTTGTGATTTCTCTCTGTCAAATAAATAAAATCTTAAAAAAAATTTTTTTATTTATTTATTTGACAGAGAGAGTGAGAGAGAGAGAGAGCAAGCGAGAGTAGAGGGAGCAAGGAGAGGGAGCAGCAGGCAGACGGAGCAGGAGAGGCAGACTGCCCTGCTGAACAGGGAGCCTGATGAAGCTGGATGGCAGGAACTCTGGGATCATGACCTGAGCTAAAGGCAGATGCTTAACTGACTGAGCCACCCAGGCACTCCTACCTTTGGGCTTTTTTAAAAGTAGGAACTGCGTACGAAAATGAGTCGGAGGACCTATTAGCTTCAGATTTAGGAAGGGATAGAGTTTTCAAGCAACTTAAGCCTATCACAAATAATGTTTGTTTTAGGAACTTGTTCTAATTAAGTCCAGAAGAAACTGGCATATTCTGTCCTACAAAAAGCTTTTGAGAGAATTGTATTAAGGAAACAATGTTTGACATTGAGATGGCTCTTGAAAGTTTTACTAAAAGTGATAATAAAGCAGGGGTGCCTGGGTGACTCAGTGGGTTAAAGCCTCTGCCTTCAGCTCAGGTCATGATCCCAGGGTCTGGGGATCAGACCCTGCATCGGGCTCTCTGTTTGGTGAGGAGCCTGCTTCCCCCCTCTCTCTGCCTACTTGTCATCTCTCTCTCTGTGTTAAATAAATAAATAAAATCTTTGGGGGAAAAAAAGATTTTGTTTATTTATTTGACAGAGATCACAAGTAGGCAGAGAGGCAGGCAGAGAGACGGGGAGAAACAGGCTCCCCACCAAGCAAAAAGCCCACTGAGCCACCCAGGTGCCCCTAAATAAACAGAATCTTTAAAAAAAAAAAAAAAGAGAGAGAGATAATAAAACATATAAGACTTCCTGCTCTGGAGCCTAAAATTCTTCAGGTTCACCTACTGTTACTTAGTAGACAGCATTATTGTGGCAGTATAAATAATATTGCTTATTTTTACAGAGGATTCAGCTGTATACCAGTTAAAGAACTTTAGAGTGAAAGGACTTTTTAAATAGCGTGTGCCCTTTCCCATCCTCCTCTCCCAGGCTGGCACTGTGATTATGACACTGTCAGTAGAAAAGTGACCTGTGCTCCAAGAGCATCTTCTCGGCAGGCCGTGTGCCAGGTGTAAGGAGTAGTCAGGAGAACCACAGTTGGATTTATGTTCGACTGAGATGTAATTTACTTCTGCTCATTTGACCCTCTCTTCTCTTAAAGGCAATTTTCAAAAGGAATTGTTTTGTTGCCACTGTTAGAATGGTCGACCATTTTTCATACTCTCTCTTCTCTGGCTCCTCGATTCTGTAGCCTAGGAAATCAGGAATGACAATAAATGCAAGAATATTGTGAATGATGACAGATAGGGTTCACTTACTTGCCTTAAAACAGACAGGGCACCTGGGTGGCTCGGTTGGTTAAGCAACTAACTGCCTTCAGTTCAGGTCAAAATCCTGGAGTCCCAGGATCGAGTCCTGCGTCTGGCTCCCTGCTCAGTGGGAAATAAATCTGCTTCTCCCTCTGACCCTCTCCCCTCTCATGCTCTCTCTCTCAAATAAATAAATACAATCTTTAAAAATAAATAAATTAAAAAAAAAAAAAACAACACCAGACAGTTGGGAGTCTTAGGTTAAGGGCTCTGGGCTTAGGTCAAGAGTACTTTTAAAACTTCACTGCAGGTGTCTGTCAGTGTTGAGGAAATGAGAAGAGCAGGGAGAGTGAGAGTGGAAAATACCAAGATGGGGAAAGTGGTTGAGTTGGGTCACATGATGGGCATAAACTGTTTGCTGCTGCAACATTTAGAATAGTGATCATATATAGTCTGAATGTTTAAAATGCTTTAAATTCAGCAGGTATGAGGGGCGCCTGGGTGGCTCAATTGGTTAGGCATCCAATTCTTGACTTCACCTCAGGTGGCGATCTCAGGGTCATGGGATTGAGCTGGGCATTGGGTTCCCTGCTCGGCTCAGTCTGCTTGTCCTTCTCCCTCTGCTCTTCCTGCCACTCACACACTCTCAAATAAGTAAATAAATAAATAAGTAAAATCTTTAAGTAAATAAATAAAAAATAGTAGATATTAGAGTACATTTATTTTACAAGCAAAGAGTGTTTTTGATTTGCACATATGAAATACCTATTTAAAATACATGCAAGACTAAAATTTATTTTGCTTATTTTTTTGAGAGAGCCAGTGCATGAGCTCAGGGAGGGGCAGAGGGAGAAGGAGAGAGAGAGAGAATCCCAAGCGGGTTCTACGCGTAGTGTGAAGCCCCATTTGGGGCTCTGTCTCACCGCCCTGAGATTGTGACCTTGAGCTGAAATCAAGAGTTGGGTGCTCAACCAACTGAACCACCCAGGTGCCCTGGAAAGAAAAAAATTTTATATATATTTATCCTGCCCCTTGCATTTATATATTAAAAAACAAAACAAAAAACTAGCACTTGTTGAGTGACTAAATATTTGTTCAAAACATTGTTCTTAAACTTTTTCACTAGAGTAAATCACTTTATGAGATGAGCTTTACTAGGAACTTGTTGCAGTTTGTCTAAACTTTCAGACCAAATTTATATGCAAAGATAATGCAGGAAAAGAAAAAGATTATTAAGTCTACCAGAGAGTCAGTGGAATTAGTAAACGTTTTTTTTTCCCCTAAAAAAGAATGACTGAATCTAGTTTTTAATAGATTTTGGAAAAGCAAAATTGTCTCTTCATTTTAGGTCCTCTTTGAGGATAGGATTGAATAAGTGATTTGTAACCATTCATAATGTTACAATATTAAATGATTTCTACTTTCCCAACATGATCTTTGGCCTTTTTTCTAGACCCTGGCAAGCAACCTGGTGGTTTGTTACTTAACATTAAAGCCCCAAGAAATGGGGGAATTTACTTGCTCAGAATTAGATATAAAGGGCAAGGCTATCTTTATTTTCCTTCTCTCCTGTTTATTATAGTATCAGTAATCCCCAAGGTAGTTTGAAGCTCAAATTGCTTCCTCAGAGCATATATGCCTGCTTCAGTAATTTTCTGCCCTTTTTTTTCCACTGGGTTCTGTTTTTTGTTTTGAAAAGTCGTCATGCCAGGAGACAGACAGCCCACACCTAGCCCAGAGGGGACTGTTGAGATTACTCTTGGAATAAACCCAAGATAAAAATTTTATGTTCTTTCAGACAAAGCGTGGATTAAATGGCTTATCTTATTCATATGACTTCAGTTTCTTTCAACCTAATCCAGAAACTGATGGAAAATTTTTTTCTGGTGCCTCTCTAGGCTTAGCTTTTGCTCAGCTATGGAAAAAAAAAGTCCAGGCACCCTATGTAACATAGAATTAGACATGGTTCCTGAACACTGTTTGCCATTTAAGTTTGATAGACACATACACTCAAAGGAGGAGCAGTAATACAGGTTTATGTATCTCTAAATCCGGTCGTGGTTGACAAAGTAATTTAGTAGTGCTGTTTTAGACTCAGAACCATCAGTTAATATGATTTGTGAGAGAGCAATCGATTGCGCGCGCGCGCGTGCGTGCGTGTGTGTATGTGTGTATGTGAGAGAGAGAGAGAGAGAGCGCGCGCATGAGCACACACGAGGGAGTGCGGGAGAGAGAACGGTGTGATGGAATTGGGGGTAAGCATGGTCATCAGTCACCACCACACTGCAGTGTAACACCCTCCCTACCATGATATATTTTAATTGAAAGACTTCATGCTTTGGGGCGCCTGGGTGGCTCAGTGGGTTGAGCCGCTGCCTTCGACTCAGGTCATGATCTCGGGGTCCTGGGATCGAGCCCCGCATCGGGCTCTCTGCTCAGCAGGGAGCCTGCTTCCTCCTCTCTCTCTGCCTGCCTCTCTGCCTACTTGTGATCTCTCTCTGTCAAATAAATAAATAAAATCTTTAAAAAAAAAAAAAGAAAGAAAGAAAGACTTCATGCTTTGCAAATTAATGTACCCACTCAAAAATAAAAAAAATTAAGTCTCTCTTAGAGAAAACTGTTAAGATTGTTTCCGTCAATAGAGTTGTTTCTGGAAGGAAATAGATCATATTGTTTTGTTCATTTGAAAGAACTTGTCAGTTTATTATCACTGGAACCAGTGTCTAGACTTGTTCTTTGAGATTCCTCTTTCTCGCTCTTTACTCTTTTCCTTCTTTTTTTTCCCCTTTCCCTTTCATTCCTTCCTTCCTTCCTTTTTTTCCCTTCCTTCCTTCCTTCAAGCAGTGCCTTTTTAGCCACTCTTACTAAATCATTCATGGTTGCTAAGCCCACAGTGGGCTTCATGGGGTCTCATGTGATCTTTCTTCCAAGGCCCAATGTTTTCAAGTCTTAAGAGCATTGGAGATTTCTGATACCTTATTACATGCTGAATGGTAGTGGTTCACAGCCAAAAAGTTAGAAAGTTGGTGTATTACCGAGATGAGACAGAAGTACTGTCAAACAGTGGGAAGTTTTTTTTACATTTGTTTTTCATCCAGGTTCTTTGTTTTTAAGTCAGTTAAACCTGCCTCAGGTAGACCCCCTTCCACTTAACTTTTATACCAAGAAAACTAGTTGACATCACCATAAATAATATCTACTGAAAACATTTCTGTACATAGTGCATAAACATAAATAGTATTTTTTAAAGGATTTATTTATTTATGAGAGAGAGAGAGAGAGAGCGAGCGAGCGCACAAGCAAGGGGAGCGGGAGAGGGAGAAGCGGGCTCCCCGCTGAGCAGGGAGCCCGATGCGGGTCTTGATCCCAGGACCCCGAGACCACAACTCGAGCCGAAGGCAGACATCTAATGACTGAACCACCCAGGCGCCCCAGTTTTTTTTTTTTTTTTTTAAGTTGGAACTGTTACCTGTGGCTCTACAGAAGCCTTGCCAAATACATTAAAATGTACACACTCAGGCGATCTTAGGAAAATAATAGTAATAAAATAAATGAAACCAACACTTCTAGTACTCACATTCATTTGTACATTTAGATGAAGTTTTTACAATTATGTATGTGGGGAAGACTATTCACTGTCCGTATTTTTATTTATTTAAAACAAATCTTAAGAACTAGATCCTAGGTTCCATAATGAAAAGATACTTTGTTTTAATAGAGATCTAAACAGAATTTCCAGACTATTTTAAGTAGTTTACTTAATATAAATTATGAGCTTTTATAAATTTCACACATTTTACTTTTTATTTGATAGAGATTACAAGTAGGCAGAGAGGAGGAAACATGCTCCCCGCTGAGCAGAGAGCCTGGTGTGAGGCTCCATCCTAGGACACTGGGATCATGACCTGAGCCGAAGGCAGAGGCCTAACCTACTGAGCCATCCAGGCACCCCAGTTTTACACATTTTAGAAAAATAAGTATTAATGATACTAAAGCAAATTAGGTAAAGTCAAAGTGCCTGGAAAGGAACAGTAAACATATTCATACTGATCTTTAAAAGTTCAGACTACTTCTGATGAGGTTTTATAAGTTTCAGTAATGATATTTAGGGTTCTTTTCATTTTTAGTTTGCTTTAGTTCATGAAAGACAAGGAAATAATTTGCCTATAAAAATTGGAGTTTACCTAAAGGTGAACTTTAAAAAAAAATTTTTTTTTTTAAGATTTTATTTATTTATTTGACAGACAGAGATCACAGGTAGGCAGAGAGGCAGGCAGAGAGAAGGGGGGAAGCAGGCTCCCCACTGAGCAGAGAGCCCGATGCGGGGCTTGATCCCAGGACTCTGAGATCATGACCCGAGCCAAAGGCAGTGGCTTAACCCGCTGAGCCACCCAGGTGCCCCAAGGTGAACTTTTAAATCAGGGATATTAGCTTTTGTTTAATAAGTGAATTGGGGTATCACCCCATCTTCCAGGCTTCCAGCTTTCTTCAGTGTTCATCCCTAGAATATTTCTTGATGTCCTCTCTCAAGGAGACACATGCTTTTCCTTACCCCAACACAATCATGTCTGATGTACCCCCTCTCCCACTAGTCATGATCTCCTGTTCACTTTTAGATCTGAAACTTTGCCTGGAGAAATTCACATCTCCATACTCTTTGAGTAAAGAAAATCTGATGGGGTTTGGTGGTGGTGATGAAATTTTGTTGTAATATATTTTTTTTAATTGAGGATTTCTGTATTTTAAGATAGTGTTGTTCTGTGAAGATGTCTGTCTGGAATGTTACAAGTGAGAGCAAACATATTGCTTCTAGTATATAGGAAAAAGAATTTGCCTAAAATACTCATACTTTTTGGTAAGTTCATGTTTCTGAATTTTGTCAGAGATGCCATGAAATGACAAAAGCAAATTTGTTTCACAAATACTACTTGCTCATTTGTGTTAGTCCAGAATTATGCTGAGGTCTTGGGAGACACAGAGATGAATAAACCCCTACACCCCATCAAATAAGAAACGAGGCTGTGGAAAACAAATGAAAACACTAAGGCTGTCTTTCAGAGTTGAAGGTAGGGAGTGAAGGAGTAAGGAGACTTCCAGAAAAGGCCTGTCAGTGTTTGTGACACCTCTGTTTCCACACGACCACTCTTTCTAGAGCCTCCAATATAAGTAGAAAGCATGGTCTTTCCATAGTAAATTTTTGGTGATGATAACTGTAGGTGACCTATAGACATCCCTCATCATTTAAAATGATTTTGTCCTTTATCATGGTCTTCCCTTGAAAAATTTGGAGAGCTATAGATAGAGATTTCTGCAATTGGCGTGATGTTAATTGTGGTAGCCTTCATGTGTGGCAGACAGTTTGGCATTTTTAAAAAAGGGTTCCAAGGAAATGTGAGTGATTCTTTGCTACATATTAGAGCATTTTAAAGTCTATTCAAAACCTTTCCATAGGGGCGCCTGGGTGGCTCAGTGGGTTGAAGCCTCTGCCTTCGGCTCAGGTCATGATCCCAGAGTCCTGGGATCGAGCCCCACATCGGGCTCTCTGCTCAGCAGGGAGCCTGCTTCCTCCTCTCTCTCTCTGCCTGCCTCTCTGCCTACTTGTGATCTCTGTCTGTCAAATAAATAAATAAAATCTTTAAAAAACAAAAAAACAAAACCTTTCCATTATTTGAAGATATTTGGGGAGCTACAGGAGGGTGTTTAATTTTTTAAAATTTAACAGTTAAAGTTGGCTTGCAATTTACCAAATACTATTACACTGTTAAGAGTGCCCTGTTCTGGGCTACCTGGGTGGCTCAGTGGGTTAGGCCTCTGTCGTCGGCTCAGGTCATGATCTCAGGGTCCTGGGATCGAATCCTGCATCTGGCTCTCTGCTGGGCAGGGAGCCTGCTTCCTCCTCTCTCTCTCTCTCTCTCTGCTTGCCTCTCTGCCTACTTGTGATCTCTCTCCGTCAAATAAATAATATCTTTTTTTTTTTTTAAGTGCCCTGTTCTGTCTTCAAGCTCATTATCCCTCCTTCCATATTCACGATCTGTAGCTTCGTTTTTAAAAATATTTGTACCATAAGTGTGCCTGTAAATCTGTCTAGGGATCTTAAAAAGTCTTCTGAAATACTGGGTGTGGAAGTAGACGTTTAGATAGTTGCCCAAAGGGCATGATGCTTCTGAAACCTAATATTTCTAGCACCTTTATAACTTTCCAGCCTAAGTAGGCACACCCAAGCAGTATGAGCGTTTTCTTGTAATAGGCCTCGCTGTTGAGGGAATTTACTTTGTATTCACAGAATAAAATTAATTTTGCGTCAGAACCTTGCTCAGGCAGGCCTTTTGGTTTCCTTCTATAATCTGTCTCTTGGAAATGGGGATTATGGCATCTTCATGATAAATGCCTGCATTTGTTTGTATGGCATTAGCTTTAACATACATTGTCTTATTTCTTCCTCACGAGGTTTTGTGTACTTCGTATGTGGCTGCTCAGTATTTAAGTATTTGACTGATTCTAAAAAAGCAAACCCAAACAGTGCACCTCTTTCAAGGTCTTTGTAGGTTAGTTTGGGAAGAAAGAGTGAATTTAGTTAGTAGACCCTGGCCCGCGCCTTAACAGTAGTCCTGGATTTCCACAGGAACACTTCCCAGGCGCCGATGGAAGGCTGACCGCAAATCTGCGAGCAGCTCGGCGCACTATGCGCTAGCTGGAGCAAGCCCAGAGCAGTGAGGAAGAAGCTGGGAATAGATGCACATAGGTGTGTGTTTGGGAGAAGGAAAGTCACTCAGAGGAAGACAAATAGAATGTAAAGACAGGGGCGCCTGGGTGGCTCAGTGGGTTAAGCCGCTGCCTTCGGCTCGGGTCATGATCTCAGGGTCCTGGGATCGAGTCCCGCATCGGGTTCTCCGCTCCGCGGGGAGCCTGCTTCCTCCTCTCTCTCTCTCTCTGCCTGCCTCTCTGCCTACTTGTGATCTCTCTGTGTCAAATGAATAAATAAAATCTTAAAAAAAAAAAAAAAAAAGAATGTAAAGACAAATGTGGCAGAAGACATTCGACTGTACTTTGAGAATATTTATCCCTATTTTTAAAATCTCAGCCCTGATTTTGTTTTTATTTATGAATAGATAATATATTTTGTGATACAGAATTTAAAGGATAAAAATATGTACATAGAAAAGCTTCCCACTGACACCCCCCACCCCCCAATTCTCCCTTCTGGAAGCAGCTGATGTGCCAGGCTTCTTCTCGTCCATATTCTCAGTGCTGTTTCAGGTATCATTAGTAACTCCACCTTCATCTTCTATTCCATTGTCTTGCCACTGATACAGATCCTGGCATTCACTGCACCTATTTTTTTTCCTTTTTCTTTTATGTTTATTGCTTAACAATACATCTTGGAGATTGCCCCCAAATCAGTACATGAAGATGGTCCTCATTCTGTCATAGCTGCATAGTACTTCTGTGTAAGGGGCACGTATTACAGTTTTCTTAGCCAGTTATCCCTAGATGGGCATTTAGATTGTTCCCAGTCTCTTACTATTTGCAAACTAGGCTGAAGTGACTAACTTTGTACAGATGCCTGTGTGTACACTTCAAAGTTGGTCCACCTAGAAGCCACATTGCTGTGTCAGAGTACAGAAAATTAGAATTTGGGGGCTTTTGCCTAATTGGGGTCTTCCAAAGTTGTGACCCGTTACCCTGCCACCAACCAGTGTATTAGAGTGCCTGTTTCCTCATAACTAGCTTATAGACACAGTATTGCCAGTTTTTTGTTTTGCCAGTCAGATAGGTGAAAAATAGTTTTCTAAGAGTAGTCCTAATGTTTCTAAGGAGGAAACAATGCAAAAAACTTCCCTTTTGTCCCCAGTACGTTTATTTCCAGTAGTCTGTTACTTAAGACATTGACATATAATTTGGATGAACGAGTGTGTAAGAAGTCTCTAAAGCTAAAATCTGGAAATTTATTTTCATGTTCTGAGTTCTGAGCCTAAAAGCATACCAGCAGATGTGTATTGGTTAGAATTGGTAATACTATCCTTTTATCACCATCAGGAAATAGTCCCAAAGAACTTGAATCTCAGGCCGCATTAGAGAGCCAGTCCTCAGCAGGGCCAGAGCTAGAATCCAAGATCTTCTGGCTTCCTTCCCCTGCATGCTGCCTTTGTGCTCCCTGTGGTTCCTGGTTAGTGATAACTAAGGGTGTTTGAGAACAGCATTGTTACAAAAGTGCTGCTCTGTTGAAACTTGAGAGACTTATGATACAACATTGCGAAGGGCTTCCTGGTCTCAATGGTGAGGTAGAGTTCTTCCCCCTCCAGCTCTTTTCAGCTTACTAAAACAAACTTGAGTCATGCTTAGAAGACTTTTATGAACGTATTTTATTTTGATATCAGTGCATTTCCGTATGCTTAACAGTGTCAGTCCAAGAGGAGTGAGAAATCAGAACGAGGCCCGCGTTGATGCCTTTTCTGGTCTGACGCACCTTTAGTGCTAAGAGGCAGTTAGATCTGAATCCCAGAGTACTGCTTTGCACGAACAGAGGCAAAACATTGTTCTTAAAAAAGTGTGTTTGGTCATGCATAGGACAACTGGAATCACGTCCCCTCCTTAAAATGCTAAAATGTGTTTGTCCCTTGCCCAAATGTTGGAGGTGTTTGGAAAGGTAGTTTTAACTGTTGTGAACCCAGCCTCAGCCAGTCCAGAGCATTGTGTGACTTCGGACATGTACCTTAATTTCTCCAAAATTCAGTCTCACTTTAAAAAGTGGGATAATACGTACCACGGAAGTTGATAGAATTGGAGTGTTATACAGAATTCCCTCAGAGATTTTTTGTTGTTGTTGCCAAGTGTAATTGACACACAATATTAGTTCCAATTGTACAACATCGTGATTTAACCTTTATATACATTATGGAGTGATCACCATAATAAATCTAGCTACCATCTGTCACTATACAAAGTTGTTACCTGTTATTAACTATATTCCCTATGCTGTACATTGCATCCTGTGTCTTATTTATTTTATAACTGGAAGTTTGTATCTCTTTATCCCTTTTTCTCAGCCGCGCCCCAACCCGCTTCCCCTCCTCTGGCAACCAAATTGCTCTTTGTATCTGTGAGTTTGTTTCCTTTGTTAAATACTTCCTTTTTCTTTTTTATTTTTTTTTAAGATTTTATTTATTTATTTGACAGAGAGAGATCACAAGTAGGCAGAGAGGCAAGCAGAGAGAGAGGAAGAAGCAGGCTCCCTGTTGAGAAGAGAGGCCAATGTGGGGCTTGATCCCAGGACCCTGAGATCATGACCTGAGCCGAAGGCAGAGGCTTAACCTACTGAGCCACCCAGGTGCCTCCCCATTTTTTTTTAAATTTTTTTTTTTAAAGATTTTATTTATTTATCAGAGAGAGAGAGGGGGAGAGAGCGAGCACAGGCAGACAGAATGGCAGGCAGAGGCGGTGGGAGAAGCAGGCTTCCTGCTGAGCAAGGAGCCCGATGCGGGACTCGATCCTAGGATGCTGGGATCATGACCTGAGCCGAAGGCAGCTGCTTAACCAACTGAGCCACCCAGGCGTCCCCCCATTTTTTTTTTTTTTTTGTAAAGATTTTATTTATTTATCTGTCAGAGAGCACAAGCAAGTACAGTGGCAGGCAGAGGCAGAGAGAGAGGCAGGCTTCCTGCTGAGCAAGGAGCTGGTTGTGGGACTTGATCCCATGACCCTGGGATCACGACCTGAGCCGAAGGCAGTGGCTTAACCAACTAAACCACCCAGGTGTCCCCTGCCCCATTTCTTAATTGGATTGTTTTCTGGATGGTAGTCTTGAGTTCTGTGTGTATTTTGGGTGTTAATCCCTTATTGATTATATCATTTGCAAATATTCTCCTCTCCCATTCAGTAGGTTGTCTTTTGTTTTGCTGATAGTTTTCTTTACTGTGCAGAAGACTTTTAGTTTGATGTGGTCCCATTTATTTATCTTTACTTTTGTTCTTGCCTGAGCAGACAGATCCAAAAAAGTACTGCTTAGACGATGTCCAAGAGATTACTGCCTGTGTTTTTTTTTCCCCCCAGGACTTTCATGTTTTCCGGTCTTAGATTTAGGTCTCTAATCCATTTTTTAGTTTATTTTTGTGTATGATGTAAGAAGGTGATGCCGTTACATTCTTTTGCATGTAGCTGTCCAGTGTTCCCAGCACCATTTGTTTAAGAGACTTTTTCCCATTGTATATTCTTGCTTCCTTTGTTGAAGATTAATCGACTGTACCAGCATGGGTTTCTATTTCTGGACTCTGTTCTGGTCTCTTGGTCTCTGTGTCTGTTCTTGTACCAGCACCATATTGTTTTTCTTACTGTAGCTTTGTAGTATAGTTTGAGATCAGGGAGTGTGATACCTTCAGCTTTGTTCTTCTTTCTCAAGACTGCTTGGGCTGTTGGAGTCTATTTTGGTTCTGTACAAATTCCAGTACTGTTTGTTCTAGTTCTGTGAAAAATACTGTTGGTATTTTGGTTTGATACCATTGATTTTGATAGATGACACTGAATCTGTGGATTGATTTGGGTAGTATGAATGTTTTATTTTTGGGTAGTATGGGCATTTTAACAATATTCTTCTAGTTCATGAGCATGATATATCTGTTTATTTGTATTATTTTCAGTTTCTTTCATCAGGGTCTTACAGTTTTCAGAGTCTTGGTCTTTTACTTTCTTGTTTAAATTTATTCCTAGGTGTTTTGTATGGGTTTGTTTTTGGATGTAATTATAAATGGGATTGTTTTCTTTCTTTTTTTTTTTTTTTAAGATTTTATTTATTTGACAGAGATCACAGGTAGGCAGAGAGGCTGGGGTGGGGGGTGGGGAAGCAGGTTCCCTGCTGAGCAGAGAACCAGATTTTGGGGGGAGGGGTTTGAGTTCCAGGACCCTGAGATCATGACCTGAGCTGAAGGCAGAGACTTAATCCACTGAGCCAGCCAGGCACCCCCTGGGATTGTTTTCTTAATTTCTCTTTCTGATGGTTACTAGTATACAGAAATGCAACAGATTTATGTATATTATTTTGTATCCTGAAGCTTTACTGAATTCATTTATTCTAATAGTTTTCTGGTGAAGTCTTTAGAATTTTCTATATATAGTATGTCATCTGCAAATTGGGACAGTTTTACTTATTTTCCAGTAAATAAGTAAAACTTTTGTTCTTTGTCTGATTGCTGTGCCTAGGACTTCCAGTTACTCTGTTGAATAAAGTGGCAGGAGTAGGCATCCTCGTCTTAGAGGAAAAGCTTCTAGCTTTTCATAGTTGAATGTAACATTGGCTGTGGTATTTCATTTTTATGTTTCTGTAATGAGGGCCAGATCTACAATTGATGGGGAAATTTAGTGCAGTCTCCCTGCTCCTGCTCCCCAAGCCAATGCTGTTGCATTTTACAATAGATGGTATCAAATAGAGGAAATAATAGTAGGTAAAGAGGTTAATGCCGTGCCAGGTACAATAGGTATTCAGTGAGTAGCTGCTGTCATTTTATTTTTAGTTGAATAGAATTACGGTTCCTGTGTTAAGGCCATACCCTAGTGAGAAAACGAGGTCAGTCTACACACAGGACACCAGATTCGGGAGGTAGCCACAAGTCGGTAGGAGGGCAGAGCTGTGCTCCCCGAGGAACCTAGAGGTTGAATGTGGGATTTGTGGTTGTAGTCCCCATCTGTACACTGGGAGCAGGAGCTGGATGAGGAAGGGACCTGCAAAGTAGAACTTCCTGATTCATGCAGCTAGCAGAGATTTTCCTTGTTGTTGCTTTTTGTCACCTCTTCTTCCTTGGGGAGGTCTTAACCTGAAGATCTTCAGCCTTAACTAGGCTGTGCTTTAGAGAGGCTTAGTGTTTACTTCCTCTTGGGCTGCAGTGTTTGTTCCAGGGAGCGTGGATTCTCCCAGCAGGAATGGCAGAGCTCAGTGGGAGACCCTGTGGCCAAAGTGGATTTTAAGTAAGGGATTGGGCCATAATGGTTTGTTGAACTTGCCCTCCCCTTTTGGAAGGTCTCCTTTTGGCAGCAGACTTGGAGGTGCCAGACTGTACTTGATGAAACAAGGGAGCCTGTCCTTACAGATCTTTCTCTGCAGACACATTTGAAACACATGCACTCTTAAACTAGAGTCTAATTTGGATCGGCGGAAGAGTAAAGATCAGAATCTCAGGTAGATGGAACATTAAAATGGACTCCTGTTATTGAGACTATCTTGGAACCTCCCCTCTGTTAAATAGTTAAATATCATTTTAAAAATACATGTTGGTACTCACAGAGGTATTTAAGAGTGAAGGGGCATTAACTCTGTCTGACTTACTCTTAAAAATGGTTTAGGATAGATGGGTGGGAGAGAAAAAAATAAAAAACAAATGTGGTAGGATGCTGACATTTGGGGAATCTGGGTGAACGATTTGTGGGAATTTTTTTTCTATTTTCTATTTTCACAACTTTTCTCTAAATACAAAATTATTTCTAAAGAACAAGTTGAAAATATCTTGAGCATCTTTCCATGCAAGCCCGTACATTGACATTATTATTTTAATTCTCTGTAGCACACTGCTGTGTGCATATACTGTGAAGATCTAGATTCCTGTTTTTGGGTATTTGATTATTTCCAGTTATTTGCTATTACAAACAGTGCTGCTCGGAGGTCTTTCAATATGTTAATATCCTCATGTATTTGGAATGGAATCCCTGCACTTTGTTGAAATATTCCCACTCTCATAGTGCACCTAATAGGAAAAAATCAACAGTAAATGAAACAAATTAAACGAATAAATGCTTGAACACTAAGACCTTATTTACAGTTTTAAATGGGTTAAATGGGTTAAAGTTTGTCCACTTAGCAATATTTATCTTATCCAGATACTAATAAATTCTGAGCTTTAGAAAAATTTCTTTGGTTCTGCTTCATCTCATGTAATAAAGCTTTAGGGAAAAAATCTTTTAGTGACATGAAGCATCTTGGCTAAGTGTTGACTCCTTGAGTAATTACGAAGATTGGAAGGTCTTTTATTAGCATCCTGAAGTTAAAGCCTTCACATCGCATTCTGTCAGAAGCAGTGGGCAAATCTTTTTCTCTCTCATTCCAACATGCTTCACTATTTCATTGATTCCCAGACATGTTGATTGGATTCCTGTTCGTCTTCCAGGAACAGATGGGGATGAGGGGACTGTTTGACCAGGGTCGGTAGGAATATGCTATATGCTTTATTGTATTGATTCACCTTCAACTTATAATTGTTATTTTTCCTGATGATACATGTGAAAAATTGAAACCATAGACTATTCTTACATTTTACTCTCAGGTCAAAACAGCATTCAGTTCTGTTTCTGACATTTGTACTGAAAGGTTTGGTTATTAGGGGATGCCTGGGTGGCTCAGTTGGTTGGACAACTGCCTTCGGCTCAGGTCATGATCCCGGAGTCCCGGGATCGAGTCCCGCATCGGTCTCCCAGCTCCATGGGGAGTCTGCTTCTCTCTCTGACCTTCTCCTCACTCATGTTCTCTCTCACTGTCTCTCTCTCAAATAAATAAATAAAATCTTTAAAAAAAAAAAAAAAAAGGTTTGGTTATTAGTGTTTGGCCCAATTTTTAGGCATCTCTTAATGGTTTTGAAAAAACCAAAAAGCAGGTAAGGAAATGTAGTTAGTAACATGCAGAATGCCTAAAGGCAGATCTGATAGGACATCAAGGTATACCCTTGATTCTTTGGTTATACCTTCTAACTTCCTCAAAAATATCAAAGTGCAAACATTTCAACACAATTGTTTCCATGAAATTTACAGGTTTTAAGAACAGACCCAGTCAGGGTAAATCACATTTGAACATTGACATGCCTGTTCAGTTTGATTCCATGACAGTGTGAGTGTTGTGTGCTCTTTTCTTTCCTTTTCCCTTCATCCTTAAACTGGAGTGGTGAGTTAATGAATCCTAGATCAGGAATTGGTATTAAATTACACTCAGATTAGAAATGAGAGCCGGAAAAAACCCCTTTCTTCTCCTCTCCAGCTGTGAGGCAGGTATTGGACCCAACGGACTGGGAAGACCAGTGCTTTATGCACACAGTAGTGGCAGTCACAGGAAGGGTGTGTGTTGTATAGAACTTGCCCAGGGCACTTGGCTCTGAATTTACACAGAACAATCCAGTGAATCCATCCTTTTCCAGTGAAAAGGAGGAGGTCATGGGTTTTGTTTCATGTGTCTAGTTAACAAAAAATGGTTGGGTTTTTGTTTGTTTGTTTGTTTTAGTGTTTTTTGTTTTACTTTTTCATTTTCTTTGCACTTAAAGATACAAAGACTGTAAAAATGACTTTTCCTAGACACTGGCTATGGTGGTGATAGCGTGGTAGCAGCTGTCATTTGTTTAGCTGAGAATCAGGAAGAAGTGTAAGTAGTAGATCTTTCATAGAGGCCACTAGGAAAACTCCTCTCTCCCTAGGGTCTTTGTCTGGGGAAATGGGGGGCATGTTTTTGTGTATGTGTGTGTATACATGTGCATATATACTGTGAAATGCTGACTTGAAGGAGGGGTAGAGACATTAGAATGAATGTCATTTTAAAGACAGTCTTTGACCAGCTAGATTATTACCCAGAAAATCTAAACTATCCTTGATTTGGTGTTCCCCTCTTTACTGTGGGCTCAGTGGGGTGTCCACATGATTTTCATCACTGTGTTCATTTCCCTTGGCTGGCTGGACAGATGTTACTACGGAGCAGGCTGTGACCCCTGTTTCCTGTCTTTCTGCCTCCACTTTCGTTATGTCTGTTGTTCCTCTAGATTTACTGATTTTCTTTAAGGTATATGTTTTCCTTTGGAAATGTTGACCTGAGGGTCCAAATTAGTCTCAATTTGTCTCCAGCAGAAGCATTTCCCCACAGATGAAGTCAGGTTGGTCTCTGGTCTTGTTTGCTCCAGAATGTGAAGCTCCTACTACTCCGCCAGTGAAAGGTCACCCTTGTAGCAGTGTTGCTGGATGAATACCAGCACCCACTAGTACCATTTCTTGAGTTGGATTTTATTTGTGCTAAGCTTTTCCTTCTTTCCCCTCCCCCACTTTTAGCAGACCTACTCCAATGAAGTTCATTGTGTTGAAGAGATTCTGAAGGTGAGTTCCTTTACTGTTTCTCCATTTGAAGAAATACTGAAGGAAGTAGATGGATATCCATTGACTTTGACTTTAATGAACAGTTTCCATTCCAAACCCCTTCAAACAGTTTCCCTCCTCACACCCTCCAATGCAAAATAAACCAGAATAGGAACAGAGGGTCTCTTAAGAGCCTAATGGAGTCTCTGACAGATTCTATTAATTAAAGTGAAGTCTACAAGCTGCAAGGCATTTGGATTAGAGTTTCAAGACCTCGCTCAGGTTTTTCTGATGGTTATTCATAAAGACCCAAAGAGTGGCTCACTTCTCAGGAAGAAAAGGCCTCTTTATTTAACCTCTTTATTTAAGGGGTTAAATAGTGCTGGATGTATCCCTCTTGGTATTTTGTAGGTCACACCCGATAGGTATGGCCTCATTTTTAGTGAGGCCATGGATTTTTAAAGGAATTTTTAAAAAAACAGTAGAAAGTAAATGGACATCTGTAAGCCTACCATGAAGGGTTATTTTTCACTCTTGTTTCTTGAGATGGTGCCATGAACAGTTGTACTGCTTCTGCAGATACATCATTGAACCTATCATGTGTGGGTTCAAGGCTTTTTGTACAAGGACAACAAATGCCTCCTAGAATTCAGCTCCAGGAAACAATAAATCCATTCTCCTCATGAACCAGCATGCTTTCTTTTCATCAGAGAAGAATTATATAAGTTGTTGAGTTTCCCATTTGGGCTTTAATTTCCAGGAAATCTAGAGCTAAATTTAATGCCCCCCAAGTACTGTAATAGTAATAACTGAGGGTTTTGTTTATTTCTCATCCTTTTTCTTCAGCCTTTAACATTCCTCTGTGTGGGATTTAATGATATTCTTGCTTTATCTTTTACTATAAGTTTTCTGATTTTATTTTTGAAGTGGAAATATACATGACGCATGGACCTGTTCATTTGTGTCATCACTGCTCACTTTCCCTCAAAATACATGCTTGCCCAGTTGTTTCCTTTAATTTTCCACCCGATCTCGTCTGATCTCGGAAACTAAGCAGGGTCAGGCCTGGTTAGTACTTGGACGGGAGTCTGTTGTAAAGTAAGGTGGAACTGAACCAAGTTTTTGTTTTTGTTTTTTTAAAAAAGATTTATTGATTTATTTTAGAGAGAGAGTGCGATCAGGGGATTTGGTTTGGTAGAAGGAGACGGAGACTCCTCCCAGAGCCCAGTGCGGGGCTTGATGTCAGGACCCTGAGATCACTATCTGAGCTGAAACCAAGGGTCTCAGACATTCAACTGACTGCGTCCCCCAGGCGCCCCTGAAACCAGTAATTCTATAGCTTACCTTCTCACTTGGAAAAATTTTGACTAAGGTAGTGCCTGCCCAGATGTTTAGAAAGTATAGAAAGTAGTCCCATCGTTTTTTTTTCTTTGTCCCCTACTTTTGAAGTTAGGATCTTCTGAGAAAGAAATATCTCTAAGAAAACATGCTTTGTACTGCTAGAATTGAGCAGTATTTCTGAAGCAACTCGAACGATTAATAATAAACAGGTTATCTTGATCAAGCTTTTGTTTCATCCTTTCCTTCTGGGATTTCTGAAATCCTTTGGTATGATGAGTCATAAGAACAACAGATGACTTAGTTATAAAATAAGGTTTAGCATTTTCTCTGAAAGTGTATGTGATTTGTTTTATAGTTACTACAAAAGTAAATGCAACAATGTAGATAAGTTTGTCTTCTGTATATGTCAAATGCTACTCTTAGGTTTTGATGTGGGTTAATATATTACTTGTGGAATCCCTTAATTAGGATGATGGTATTAGAGCACCAGATGAACAATTTTAATTTAATAAACCCATTTAATAAACTCTCCACCTCTCAGCCAACATCACTTTGATGGGTTCTTCCTTACCTGGAAATACATGAAAGTGAATGGTTAATGCAGGCAACCAGAGGAGTATTTTCATTTGTAAATTGTACAGAAACCAGACAGAAGGCTGTCCTGGACTGAGGAGGGGCACAGGCCTTTGCATAGCAGAGACTTGTTGGAGTCTGTGCCCTTTCTTTTCTCCTCTCTTTGGAGCTCCAGCTACATCATGTGTACTGCCCTGAGCCTCGGTTTCCTTGCTAGTAAATTGAAGGCCCTGGGCTAATAGATGATCTCTGGTGTGTGATCTAGCTCCCTTGCTAGTAAATTGAAGGCCCTGGGCTAATAGATGATCTCTGGTGTGTGATCTAGCTCCCCCTCTCTTACCGATATTTTCCTCTGCCTCATGGTCCTTGTTCTTCTCTTGTACGAGCAATCTATGAAGATCGCCAAGAATCCTAACACAAATCTTTCTGATGGGCAATAGAAGCAGTAAATAGTTCCCTAACGGAAAAAAATCAGTCGTAGATGATAGATACTGTTTGGTTCTCTTGGTGGAAATATTAAAAATGGAAGTGTTTTAATGAAGGGTAGGGGGTGGCCTGTGTTTCTGAAGGCTAATGGGGTAAGGAGATACCAGATAGACACTACTAGAAACTAGGAATTGGTCCCATATGAGCTCCAGACAGGGCACTGTGCCCTCATGTCCTCAGTGGGTGTATGGAAACAGCTTGTGTCCCCTTACAGTGTGATGCCCTGGGCAGCCTCCTGGGAAAATCAATGCAGTTCTCGGGGACATGACCTCGGTGTAGCCTCTCAGTGACGCTGTGACAGTCAATGGCAACACTAGCGTTCATTCATTCATTTATGCAACAAATGCCCACTAAGCCTCAAATACTTTCCTTGGCACTGGGGATTCTGTATGAAGAAGACTTGAGTTCTTGTTCTAAAGGGGATTGTGGGGAAAGATAATTATGTAATAAAAATGTCAGGTATTGCTAAGTACTGAGTCCTACAGCAGGTGAATGAAGAGGAAAGAATACAAAAAACCTTAGAGGTGGGAACAGGTCGGTATATAATAGAAGAGCGTCAGGAGCTAGACGGTGTATCTAGAGCAGAAGGAGCAAGGTGGAGAGTGAGAAGCTATAGCATCCATGGTGCCTGGAAGCCAAGACTGAGGCAGGTGTGATGATAAGTTATTGCTAAGGTAGGTAGCACATTCCTGGCCTTGCATGCAATTCTGGGCAGCCTCCTCACCTTATGGCCGCAATTCTCCTAAGGCCTAACTCCCTCCAATAAGCTAGGCATTTAGGGAAGTATATAAATTCTTTCAGACTCTTGGCAAATAACTTAGGGCCTGAAAGAATTTATGCACTTTCCAACGGCCTAATTTAATAGCTGGGGCAGCCTTGGGCATTGTGAGTACAATAGACATTTTCTGGGAATAATTGGTGACTAAAAGTCATAGATACCATTGGGATTCTAAAGAAATTCTTGGAAAACGAAGAGAGGGGATACTTTCAAACACTTCAATTAATTGCATTTTTACATTGTAGCAATATAATGATCCCATTCCTTAAAGGATATTAAATTAAATAAAACAGCAGGGAGCTGTCTTTGGTGCAGTATTGAAATTCTTGAGAAACTAGACTTAATTAGAAGTTAGGATGCTTTTAATTTATTAAGTACTTTCTATGACCATGTATCTAGACACTACATAAGTTATTGCCCCTCGGGAAAATAAGTGGTCTTAGTTCACCTTTCACTGAGAACAGGTGCCAGAGGGCTCAGGCACCTCAGGTTCCCTAGGGCTGGTAAGGATCAGAGTTCAGATTCCAGTCTGGGATTTGAGGACAGAATTCTTCCTTTGTGCTGCACAAAACAGAGGGTTAGTCTGTGGGCAGGAGTATGTCTTCACCTTTAGCAAAAATTAAGAAAGCTAGCCTTAGAGACTTTGCTTATCCCTGTGGCAGGTCACTTATGTCTGTCCTGGGGTGATAACAGCCCAGAGAGTGGCTGTGGGGAAAGGCAAGGGAGAAGGTGCAGAGGTTGGGAATGGAAATACTGCTAGAGATCCATCTCCAGTTGTTCAAGTATCAGGTGGCATTTCTGTGGTAATGGAGAGGTTATCCGCACTCTGAAAAGAGTGTAGTGTTCTGTAATATACTGTGTTGTACAAGTGAAGTAATTCAGCACAGTCTGGGGTCATCAGCTTGCTGGTAGGAAGTTGCCTGTCCATCGTTAAGCCAGTTTCCCAGGCAAGTGTGACACATGTGGGAATGAACTTCTTGCTCTTAGACCGGAGGAGCAAACCCATGCTGTGTGTTCTCAGCCATTAGCCTGATCCAGTCATTCTGGCTCTGTTTTCTCATCTATAAAAATGAAGGGGTTGAGGGACACCTGGGTGGCTCAGTCAGTTAAGCATTTGCCTTCAGCTCAGATCATGATCCTGGGATTGAGACCCATATCGGGCTCTCCACCCAGGAGGGAGTCTGCTTCTCCCTCTGCCTGCTGCTCCTCTTGATTGTGCTCTCTCTCTCTCTGACAAATAAATAACATCCTAAAAAAAAAAAAGGAGTTGATATGAATGATCTCCAATGCCATTTTAGTGCTTTACCAAAGTGTGTGTGCACATGCATGCGTGTATTTGTGATTAGACATGTTTAATCTGACCCATTTCCCCCCAGTTTTTTAGCAAACGGACTATTAAGTCATGAGTGTGCTTAGAAAAGAAGAATTCATGTCGATAAATATATTAATTTGTGAGGGAGAAATCTTGCCTCCATGAAAATAGTGAATAGAAGTGAAACTTCTATTACTGGAAAGGGAAGGTAATTTTTTAAGGCCCCTTCCTCCAAAAAAAATTTTTGTATGTACTAATAGTGTGTATCAGGGGAGGGTCAAATCCATTAAAACTCTCCCAAGTGGAACAAGTGACCTGAATTACTTGTTTGCTTAAGTCAAACAGGAAAGTTCTTCTTCCTTTGAACTTAAATAATTCCAGGAAATGCAATAAAGAAGCTGAAGGAGAAAGAAAGCATTGAGTAGAGACTCCATGCTCCCAGTTACATAAGCTCTGTTAATACCCATTACTGTTTATATGCTTTATACAGTGTTAAGACCGTCTATGTTCTATATTCTCGATTTTCTCCTTTGAACTGCTTTCTCTTTGGTGAGTTGGAGGTTTTCAGCATTTGAACATAACCCGTTAAGTAGGAGACTTTTAAAAAGTAAAATAACTTTTAAGATTCCACTTTTTATTTACCACCAGTGCACTTTACATTCAGTTTAAAAAGTTAACTTACGTAGCAATAAGTGTTCTATTTATAATTTACTCTTTCTTTCTTTTCCAAATCTCTTTCCAGGAAATGACCCACTCATGGCCGCCTCCTTTGACAGCAATACACACGCCTAGTACAGCTGAGCCCTCCAAATTTCCTTTTCCCACAAAGGTAATCCCTTCCAAGTACAGCAGGCACTGTATCCACACCCGTTCAAAGTCTGAAGTATTGTTATGAGCTAGATTAATCTAGTACTGACTGTTGAAATCTTCACAGATTAGGTTAAATTTGCCACTCATTTAGCTTCTTAAAGTGCTTCATAATGTTTTTAAACACTTCACTCTCCAAACTATGTAAGAACATCTTATATATATTTGTACAAGGTTTTGTAGCTTATGAAAGTTTTGGGGGCTTTTCAGTCAATTCTCTCATTTGAGTCTTCTTACTTAGACATGGGAAAACAGAAGTCCAGGGAAAGTAAGCAAGGTAGTTGTCTGATTCCTCATCCGGAATTTAGGTACATGTGTAACACGTAGATCTTAGACTTCTCATGCCTCCTAATTTTCTTGAGGTTTGCTGTGATCATCTACGTTAGTGCTGGTTTTAATAACAAGTGGATCAGTTGCTGACTTGGATGTTTCCATTGAAGTCGGTTTGAGCAGTGTGTTTTAAACACTCCCATTTTCCTTTGCTTATTTGTACTTTGGGATAAGCTTCAGGGTATAGAATAGCACCTTCAGATCTGTGTTCTGTCCAGGTTGGTATACATGCATACTGTTAATATATTAATGCTATTTCTTCCCATGATACTGTTTTCAAAAGAGGTTATATCTACCCAGACCTGAATTAGTCATATTAGATACTTTACATATTTTCTCATGATAGTTTTTTTAAATGTTGTTCTTAGTTACTGGCTTTAAGGTCAAACATTATACTTTATGGAAATAAATAAATAGATGCTTGCTCAACATCCAAGGAAAAATAAGTTCTAGGTAAGAATAGAAGAAATAAGTAATAAGTAGAAAAAATAAACCCCATTTATCAGTGTTTATCACAGTTAGCAATGATGCAGAATATTTTAATAACTAGAGATTTTTTTTTCTTTCTAGGATTCTCAGCACATCAGTTCTGCAACCCAAAACCAAAGTAAGTGGAGCTTTCATTGCATTGGAGACCAAAGCAAAGCTTTTGTTGTTTTAATATAAAAAAAAATAAAATGAAAAATAGCCCAGCACAGATGAGGGCTTCCTGTTCTGAAAGACTAGGAAGGGAGCACAAGCATAAAGCTGTTCTTTAGGTGGAATTTCAGATTGCTGCAAAGAGTTAATGATGATGTCCTGGTAAAGCACTTGACAAATATAATGTGTCATAATTATAACAAATACAGTTACTGATCTATCCACACATCATGAATGTGACTCTGAAAGCATTGCAACCCGGAAATGGTTGGGGTATTTTGTGTGGTTCTTGGTTTTTTGTTTTTTGTTTTTCAAGATTTTATTTAATTATTTGAGAGGTCATGAGAGATAAGCAGGGGGAGGGACAGAGGGACAAGCAGGCTCCCCATGGAGCAGGGAGGCTGATGTGGGGCTCGATCCCAGGACCGTGGGATGTTGACTTGAGCTGAAGACAGATGCTTAACCGACTGAGCCACCCAGCCACCCCCCCCCTCCACTTTAAAAGATTTTATTTATTTGTTTGATGGACACAGAGAGAGAGGGAACACAAGCAGGGGAATGGGAGGGGGGAAGCAGGCTTCCCAGTGAGCAGGGAGCCCTATGCTGGGATCATGACCTGAGCCAAAGGCAGCCGTTTAACCACTGAGCCACCCAGGCGCCCCTGCAGTCATTTTGTTTATAAATATATGGTACATGTCCAAGTTCTGAAGTATTAGTCTTAAAAAAAAAAAAAAAAAAGGACAATGAAGTAGGGTATGTAGGTATGTTGGGAGAAGGTTACACAGAGGTACTCCATGGAGATGACTCTTCCTCAAATCTCCCCACCTCCTTCTTTTCTCTCACTTATATTTATTCCCTGTATTTTTTACAGTTTAAATTGCAAGGATATGAGGAGAAGAGAAAAGATGAGGAAAGCAAGAAACAGAATATTCTTTCCTATAGAGCAGGGGTGGGCCCACCATATCCTGAGATATATCCTGAGAGTTGATCTGTTTGCAGCTGGTTTTTGTAAAGAAGGTTTTCTCAGGACACAGCCATGCCTGTTCATTTATTATGCAACAAGGTACAGCATGCAAAGTCTGAAATATTTGCTGTCCGACCTTTATAGAAAAAGTTTGCCATCCTCTGCTCTAGATACCGAATGAGACATTGCAAAAAGCTCATAACTGAATTTTCCCCCAAATGCAGAGAAAGAAACCTGATCATCTTGCCATAGTATTGTAAAAGCGGCAAAGTAAAATTAACAGAAAATAATGGCTTCTTGCAGAGATGGGGCATCTTTTTCTCTCAGCAGCTTGGCAGCCTCTCCAGAGACAGATAAGCAGTGGAGTGGCACAGGTCTCTGCTGAATGGCTGGCTCAGCTGTGTTCAGGCTTGCTGTATGCCCCTTTACCCCTTGCTGTCACTGCTCCCCATTTGCTAGGGCTGTCTGGCTGGTGGATCAGATGCCTCCCACTGGGTTACAGCTTTGATGATTGCTGACTCCTGGTTTAGAAAGACCTTTTAAGCCTTTAAATTGTTTGATTTCCCCTTTTAGCAAAATCTAGCTGAAGAGGAGCTGGTAAGCACTTTCTTGGTGGAGGATGGGTGGCCCTCTCGGCCAGCAGGTGGAGTAGTGTGGGCCCATCTCTCCTTGTTCCGAGGCATTTTCAGAGCCTGGCACGTCTCCAGTGGGTCTTGGCTCACTGTATCTATGCTTATCCTGTGGTTTTTCATGCTGCTGCCACTCTGTCTGTCCATGTTCCGGGGAACCTTGTTTATTTTGTGAGAGTCGGCCTAGTTGAACCCTGGAAAGGTCTAGTTGTATGTTGGATGAAGAGAGAATTATCCTAAGGTTTTGGAGTCTCTGGAGAATGTAGTATGCCTAAGGACAACCAGAGCCTTGTGGTGCTTCAAACCCTGTGAAGACCAGTATATGAGAGTCCCTGTGAGTGAGGAGAACTGTGACCTTAGCCCCTCCAGTGTGTAGTAGCCCTGAGGGGAAGCAGTTACAAACACCATATAAGAGCTGCTGCCACCGTGAGGATGACGTGATTAATTGCAAGGTCTCCACATGACCCTTTGGGAAATCTCATTCAACCCCCTGCTACAAGGCTCCCGGATTTCCATTCCACTTCCCGTTCCCTATTATATCAAGCCTAAAGCAGCTTCCTCGAAGATAGTTTGTTGCCTCCACAGTTAATATTGCACGTTCCCTTCCAGGGAAGCTCCTAGGTTCTACCAGGTGGCACCACTAGTCTTTCTGAGGAGTCTGTCATGTCCCTGTTACTGGTGGTGTGTCATTGCCAAACAGAGTTATAACTTACTATCCTGGCATTCAGCACTCCCTAAATCTGACCTTCACCTGTCTTCCTATGGTGTCCACACATTTTGCACCCCATCCTTTACCGAGTCTGTGCCATTTTAAATCTTCCCTCTCCTAAGCCCCAGCTCGCACTGTCTCCTACTGAAGGCCATCCTCCCCCTCTCCCTTGGGCCAGCATTCTGTCAAAATCTCACCCATCTTTTGTGACACAGTTCATTTTGCTCCTTGTCTGACTTGCCTTCTTTTAGTCACTACCAGTAGAGAGACCATTCTTAGATTCCTGGGGCAGTTCATTTATGTGATTAATTTGTGTGTTCCTCTCACACTGCCCGCCATTGGAGATATTTTTGTGCCTATCACATTCCTCAGTCACTTGCGAACTCATCGAGGATAGGGTCGAATGCCTTGCACATCTTGTGTCTACGAGGCAGTGTGAATAAGTGAATGGGGGGGCAGGTGTTGAATAATGGGGGGACAGGTGAGAGGGAACTCACACTCTACAGAGGTCAGAGGCTGCAGAAAGGGAGTGCTAGTAAATCACTGATAGATGGGAGGGGCCGATGAGGTGGGAGTGAGAACTGCCCTGTCCTGGGGCTTCCATGGGAGTCCCCCACTGCCAGCTGACATCAAAGAAAGTCACGTCTCCAGCGTATAGGAAAGTTGCCAGCCATGGGGTAGGACGTGCTGCCAGCAGGGCTAGGATTTTTCGATTCTGAGCAAGTCGTCTTTCTAGAGGTAACATAAGTGGTATTCTATAATGGTGAGATTGTACCAAGCGCAGTGCATATAGCAGGCACCATGGTTGACTGAGTTGAAGTAGACTAAGTGTTCAGGTAGAAGAGGTGAGGACTGGGGTCAGGGGGACAGCACAAAAAAAAAGGGGGATTTGTAACGAATAAACTCAAGAATGTATCTCATTGTGCTACTCTGATCATTTTCCTCCCCTCACAGAACAATATGATACATCTTCAAAAATCCACACTAATTCTCAGCAGGGGACATCGTAAGTAAAATGCTTTCGTTAATTAAAAGTTTATAACGTGACATCATTCATTTCCCATGTAAATCCATTGCTTGTATTTTTTTCTACTGCTTTCAAGTAATGACTTTCATAAACTACCGCTGCATTATAAAACAAAGCAGTGCCCTACATTTGTGCCTGGATTAAGTTCTTCTGCTGAAGGGTAAGGCACCAGAAGAGAGTTTGCTAAGGGGTTTTCTCAAAAGAAAGGCATTTGAGCCATTCTTTACATATTAACTGTGGAAAACAGAAGGTCTTAGCGTTATAAATTTCAGTCTTAAATAGCTTTTGCTGTGGAAAACAAATTTTAGGGATTGTGTACAATTTGAGTTGGGGTTTGTTTGTTTTTTTTTTTTTTTGCCACTTTTTTGGCCTAGTTCTAAGTAATAAAGAACAAGTCATGTTGCCCAGCTGTTCTTTATTAAGGCCAAGTAAGTCTAGATACATTTGGAGTGTTTAGAACAGTTGAAAGTACATAAAAAAGGTTTTTAAGTCAGCGATTAAACCCACATTGTCATTTCTTGATGGTATTGAAGTAATACTTACTTCTTTTCATCCGACTGCAAAAGGGTTTTGAGAACAAACTGATCCTCCTTCAGTATCTAATCAGTTGCTGACCGGGAGTTGCCAGCCTCCCAGGATGTCAGGGTAAAGCTCCAGCTGGGCTCTGGGTGCCACTGGTTCCATGTATCTCGGAAGGGCTCATTGCTGGGGGCTGGATATTTTGAAAAAACTGTGTCCTCGAGGCAGAGAGGATGTTTTATCTTTTAACTGTGACTGAATGTGGGACCCGGTTAAATCACTGCTCCCAAGCGCCAGATCCTCGATGTCCTGTTTCACTTCTCTATTGCAAAATAAGAAAAAGAGAACAATATGGCAATATCCTTTATGTTTTTTATAAAGATTAATTTATTACAGTTTGAAGGATGGACTTTTTGGTGCATTAATAAAACTTATTTCATTTGTGGTCCTGGCACATGGTGAGATTTTTGCTGCTTTTTATTGTCCTTTACCAGGAAAAAACAAAAAAGTTTTTAACCTTGTGTGCCTTTTCTTTCCTTTTTCTCCTCTCTTTCTTTCTTCCTTCCTTTTTAAATGTTACTGGCTCCTGAATTCTGGAATAAGGATGAGCTTTGTTAAACCATTTGCTGGCTGGTGGAGAACAGATACTGTGGCATGAGGGACCACAGTTGTAGCGACTCTGTGGAAGCTCGAACGTCCCCCCAGGTTTTACACCTTGTGCTCTCTGTAATGATTGGTAGTAAAGCCCTTTAACGGTAAAAGGCGCTTGTCTGTCTTTTGGAGCAGCAAGGAAGGAGGGATTGAAGAGCTTGCGTCCCCCTTGGCTGGAGGAAGAGAAGGCGGGGTTCCCCGCAGAGCAGTGTGTGGAGGCAGCAGCACGGAGGGAAGCCAGTGGTCGTGTCCTTGAGCCTGTGGGAAGAGGAGGAAAGGCCACTGGGTGGGAGCGGGACCCAGGAAGCCGCTTCAGACCTTGCAGGCCAACATCACACCCTCTCACACCCATTTCCATCAGCTTTCAGGCACTGGGAGTTGGTAGGGTCTTGAGCCATTTTCTGTGCTGGTTTTGCTCCTCAGAGAGCCAGGCCGTCCTCCTTCTGAGTTCAAGGCCTTGACTCCAAGGTGCCTGCAAGTGTGTGACAGCCGTGCTTCTTTGTGCTTTCTTTACAGAACTGTTCATTTGCCATATATAAAATCACCTGGAAAAGAGTTATTTGTTATGATCCTGGGAGACCGAAGGAGGGGAGGAAGGCTGGGCCCATAGAGGTGAAGAGGAAAGGGAAGCGTGACTGAGGAAAGTGGTAGCGGGGCTCTGGAGAGAAGGAGGGGGCTCTGGTTGTGGTTGGGTGGGCGGGGCTGCCGGGATGGATCCCGGAGCTTACCTCTGCGGAAAGAAATCACTCCTGTGTCCCAGTTAGTTTGGAAAGTGCAGTCCTGGTTTCAGACTTGGTATGTCCCATCTGTTAGTGCTCTGGGTCAGTCTGATCTAGTGTCAGCGTGAAGGCTCTTGGGCGTGCAGTGAAACTATGTGAGTGGCAGAGGGCCAGAGAGATGGTCTCATGCACTTGGAATGTCAGGGCGAAAAAATGTTCATTTTGGAATCATGTGTACTGTGGTTTTAAAAAATCAATCTAGGTCTTAATGCTTTTTCTTTCAGTTGCTAGTAGTTGGGAATCTTTTATAATATTGTTCTCTGGACTTGGTTCCAGGTGACTTGGAGATCTTCCCAAAAATTGCTTCCACTCCTCCGTTCGGGGCATAATTAGTGAACGCATGCCATGTGCCCGGTGCTGCTCTAGGTACTTGGAAGCAGTGGCCACTAAGACAGAATTCTTGTCTTCTGTGTCTTGTAACTTAATGTGGGGGCATGTCGTACAGACTAGGTGCTGTGATGGTGACAGGCTTGGGGAGCAAGCAGTTCTTTTGGGTGGTGGCAGTACTTCCTGGAGGGAGGTCAGGAAAGGTCTCACAGAGGAGGTGACATGTGATCTGGAGTCTGAGTGATGAGAGAGGAAGGCAGAGAATTTCTGCCACATCTAAAGGGGCTTGATAGATCTTGCAGCAGGCTCTGAAGCCATTTGAAAACATCAGGAGTTGTAATTCTTACAGTCAGTGACAACTTGGAAGTAGTTCCTTTGCCTTTGCAAAGCATGGTTTTGAGGGAGCCTGTGGAGGCCCATTTAAGTCTCACATTTGATCGTAACTGCTAATTTCCTGTAGTAAGTGACTGTAGACTAATTTAAAATGGACTGAAAGATTGAATATGGTTATTTTATTTTGTTTTTAAGATTTTATTTATTCAACAGACAGAGATCTCAAGTAAGGGGTAGAGGCAGGCAAAAAGAGGGGGAAGCAGGTTCCCCACTGAGCAGAGAGCCTGATTCAGGGCTCGATCCCATGACCACAGGATCACGACCCGAGCTGAAGGCCGAGGCTTTAACCCACTGAGCCACCCAGGCACCCCCATCCATGGATTTTAAATAGTCTTTTACACCTCTGGCAATTTTTACTTTATCGACCGAAACCGTGATTACTCTGTGTGTTGTCCCTTTCCCGTCTTGTTTGTTTATCATCTCCCATAGACCATCCCTCCGTGAATTTGAATAATGCCAGCCACTGTCCCCATTTGGACAGTTCCCCTCATACGCAGTAGCACAACTTCTTGAGCTTTGCTTTTACAGCTTTTCATTTCCTATATGTGGAGCCTTCTCCATAATTTGTCGCCTTCCACCGGCTCCTGCAAAACATTTGCAGTCCTTATTTCCACCCTTGATCAAAAAAAGGAAATCACAGCCTGATTGAATTTTAGGTTTGGGGAATTACGTACGTCTGCTTTGGAGCCCAGCCTCTTTCTCTTTCTCTGCCCTCTGTTGCCTGTTCTATCCTCAAGTCAGTTTTCAGTTCGTGAGATTGTTCAAGTTCACACCTTCTCACATGTTCCGTTAGCGGTTTCTGAAAAGTATTACTTGCCATCTTATACGCACCTAATACCAGGGGTGTGACTTATTAATTACCATGATCTTGCCTTCACTTGCTCTTTCCCAAATAAAATGTATGGCCGAATTGGGGGAAATGTTGATCTAAAAAATCAGCTTATTTAAGGAGTTTTGGGGTTTGAATTGAGATGTTACAGACTATTGGCAGTGAAGTCTTTGGCAAGCCCAGGACTGGGGAATGGAAAAGGAATCAAGGCTTGTCTTGTGTGTCTTCACACAGTAACAATCGGGCTCTGAGTCACCGAAGCCTGCCTGCCGGAACGTGTTCGTGGCCCTCTGAGCTTTGCAGAGCAGCTGCCTGAAGAATGTATTTGTACAAAGGGGTTTGAGGACTGTTTGTAACCGTTAAGTAAAAACTGTACCTCACCAGTATTGTAAAATGTGGTTAAGTCTACGTGTTAGTTCAAAGCGTTGCTGTACCTGAGTGTTCGGCTTCTTTTGAACGGTGCCAAGGTAGGCCGTATGGCGGCATATGCTTTGAAATAGCTGCTTTTGTCTTGGTGTTTGGAAGTGAGATTAGTCATTTAACCAATTTTAAAAGTATAGAAGGTTTATAATTCATCTATTTTCACAAGGGAAAAAGAGTGTATCCATTTTATTCCAACAGCATAATTACTGTTTTCTTTTTAAATCAAAGTCTTTCTCTGTCCAGGGAGTCTGGAGCTTTAGGTTCTGTCCTGTCAGGTAGGTTTTCTAGCCATTACGCCCTCTATGGGCCAGAGCAAGGCGATCGTGTGAGCCGGCTTTTGTGTTCCAGATCTGGGGCGTACCAGCTTCAGGCTCGCGCAGGCTCTGCGGCCATTCTGAGCCGTTTCCTTGCCCTCAGAACGTGAGGGGATGATCAGGGGCAGCCTGCAGGGCCTTAAGTAAAGGCAGTGTCTGGAGACTTCTGATGACACGGTGGGCACAGCTCTCTGGTACTGTTAGCTCTTCAGCAGGTGGGGTGAACTCGTTCAGCCGGGCTTACCTGCCAAGTCCTGGATACAGAAGATGTGAAGGTGAAAATGACCTGGTCCTGTCCCAGAAAAGCTTCTAGTTGAGGATGTCCCTTGGGCCTTATGCTCTCTTGACCTAGATCTAACTGGTAGGAGTGAGACAGGGTCTGAGAGGTTTGATTCCCATCTAGTGGGTACAGAGCTGGTCACCCAGATGTGCTGTCGTTAGTTTTCCCATTTTTCACGTTAAGGACCACAGGTACCATGGGAGGTGTGCTAGAATTATGTGCTTGGCCTCAGATGGATTGGTTGGTGGGACAAGTTGGCGATTTTAGCAGCTGCTTTTTTAAAATTTTTGTCCTTATCTCTAAAAATAAAACCTTTATCTTTTATCAGGTTAGATTTCCCCCAACTATATGGATTCTTTCTTTTTTAAATCACAATGGCATTCATAATTTTCTGTATTAATAAAACTTAGATACGGTTTTTAAATAACTTTTTTCTTACTATAGATTCAGTACAGGTTTGCTAAAAAAAAAACCTTTTAGAAGTATCTTTCTTAGCCCCGCTAATAGCATGCTGGTTTATGTTGAGCTGCCGTTCCAGTGATATAATAAACTCTGGTTTCTGGAAGATTCCGTGGTTGCTCTTAGCAGAGGTGGCAGACACGGACAATTCACTTTGTTGATTTTTGCCTTGGGGTGCCTGGCTGTCTCAATTGATAGAACATGTGACTCTTGATCTTGGGGTTATGAGTTTAAGCCCCACATTGGGCCTATTGGAGCTCACTCTTAACAATAACAAACTGATTTTTGTATCAAGTAAATTGGGCCATGAATTTTGATTAAATGAAATATCATGTATAAATAACGAGTATATCCTACATAAGTGGTAGATTTTGTTCTACCCTATTGGTTTATCATTGCTTTCTGAGTGTTTCTTTGATGCTATCTGGAGCATTCTTCCTTAAGGTCACTGTCCCTCATCTCTGTAGGTGTCATACCTGCAGGCTTATTTTGTTATTGTCTATGTAAGACTCTAAAGGGGGAATTCTTAGAATCTGGGACATTTTTACAGTCCCTTTTGTTCCCTAAGAGCAAGTAGAGCAAAAAGTCAGAACATATGCTTTCTAGCTTAATGCGTTAGCAGAATGTATTTGTGGAAGCCAGGCAGACAACTTAGAATATTTAACCCCCTGCTTACAAGAGGAATTGTGATTAGTTACCTGATTATTGATGTTTCAGGAAATTAAAGCAAATCAGTTTTATGCAAAACTCAGTGACTTAGAAACCAAGAGGTCCACTTACTGGGTTTTATTGGTGGTGGTTAATATTGAATACACTGTCGGGTTTTGTTTTGTTTTGTTTCTGGTTGTATTATACCTTATATTTATTCAAAGATACATCGTTTATCTTTAGCTTAGGTATGCCCCAGCCAAGCCACGACTTGGCAAGTAACACTGTTGTGTGACTTTTTCTTGTATACCATCATGATTATGATATCTGCTGCCAAGTCCTGCATCTGAAGGTTGTGTTTTCTAGCCTTGCTAAAATAAGAAGGGAGCGCTCACTAGGTAAATATCTACAGCCTCTACATTTATAAGTAGCTAGCAGTTTTCATATTTTTTAGAAACTTGATTACAGGATAGTTTTAGTACATTTGTTGGTGAAAATAGTTCCTTGGCAGAATTACAACTGCATGTAGGTGGTCATTATGAAAGAGCCAAGTTTTAGCATTTATTTTTATTAGAAAATACAATGATTTTACCAAGGATTCCCAAAGTAATCATGCTTGCTTACTTCAGTGGCAGGTTAATGGGTTTATAGTAAAAAATCATTGGTCAGATTATTGGTTAAGAGGTATTTTTAGAAATACTAAGGAATTATAACCTCCAACATAATTTTGCTTTTTGGAGCATTAATAATACTTAAGCAGATTGGCTTTGTTTTCACTTGCACTAATAATATTTCCTCAAATAGTCATGCTCATAAATTTGGGGGAAGTGGGAGCAAGCAGTTAATGATTAATTCATTCTTTGATACATAGGCATCCCCATGGAGGATGGTAAGAGGGAGGGGACAGGGAAGGGCTAAGATTTCAGTAAACATGTACAGATTGGAAAATGACTTTTTAAAAAATTGAAGTGTCATGTTTGCTTTTAATATTGAGGGTTGCTCATAAGCCAGAATGTGTAGATACAAGTATTGTGATAACTTTGAGGAAATGAACTGAGGTTTTATTTTCACCAGAGTGATAGCAGTAAGGTTAAACATACTGTTTAGACAACAAGATTATTTGTATTACTACTCTTTCAAATAATTAGTGTTTAAGCAGACTTTGTGTGTGAGAATTTGCATGGGGGGCCAGTGAAAAATAAAGCACAGTATTAATAATGTCCTTTGGACAGAAATGGAAGGTACCTGCATGGTTTGGTGACTATGGCCTTGATAGCTTACTGTATCTTACTGTGTACAGAGTTCACGTAGAGCACTTCTTAAGGTGCCTTGACACCATTTGCAACACTTCACAAATACTTATCTACTGTTAGCTTATTAATCGTTAATCACTTATTCCAGTCA
Source organism: Mustela putorius furo (assembly GCF_011764305.1). Lineage (NCBI taxonomy): Eukaryota > Metazoa > Chordata > Mammalia > Carnivora > Mustelidae > Mustela > Mustela putorius. Next base: position 4,128,720 of record NW_025421367.1, on the reverse strand, counting down.
GAGACTATAGAAGAAAGTAGAGTGTGTTGTGCATGTGTTTTTCTCTTTGTTGTTGTTATTGCTTGTTTTGTGTTTGTAGACATGGGAACTTGAGTCTCGGGGATGGCCACAGATCCCAACCTTGTGGTAGTTCTGCTTTTTGAATGCTCAGAGAGTCAGTCTTGAGGTGGTAAGGAGCGTGGACTAAACGTGTTTCTGTGTTTTAGTAATAAAACTTGCATTTCCAGGAAAATGAAGCATTTGATGAATAAATTAAAATTAGACCTATCCCATCCTTTTTTTAATCATTAAGCATATTTTCTATTTGTATGCTGAAACAAGTTATTAGAAATATTTTAAATCCCACAATGTTTCTGTCCCTGCCCATTTCAGCATGCTTGAAGATGACCTTCAGCTCAGTGACAGTGAGGACAGTGACAACGAACAAGTAAGTTTTGTACACCCCAACACACCAGGAATCCTTTTAAATCTGGTATTTCTGAGCTGCGTATCCTAACCTGTTGTTTGTTCTTTTCCTGGTCCTCCTTCCCCTTATTGTGAATTCCTAGAGCCCAGAGAAGCCTCCTCCTGCATCTGCACCTCCAAGGTATTGTGTGCGTGTGCGAGCAAAGTGTTTGCCTTTTCTACCAAATGAAGAAAATACAGCCCTATTTAGTGCTTTCATAGCTTCATCCTGGGGAAGGACATGAAGGATCACAGTTAGAAGAAAGTACCTATTTAATTTTTTGGAAGCTCTAGTTTTTTGGAAGCTCCAGTCAGCCTGGAGAGGTTGTTAATGCTGTAAAAGAGAAAGTCCCTGTGCACACCTAAAACATCAGTTTAGATGTTTAAAATTTTTGAGAGTTTATGGGGTGCCTGGGTGACTCAGTCAGTTGAGTGTTTGCCTTCAGCTCAGATCAGGATCTTGGGATCCTGGGATCAAGTCCTGCGTCGGCCTCCCTGCTCAGTGGAGGTCTGCCTCTCCCTTTGCTTGTGCTCATTCTCTCTCACTCTCTCAAGTAAATAAATAAAATCTTTAAAAATAAGTAAAATTTTGGGGGCGCCTGGGTGGCTCTGTCGGTTAAGCGTCTGCCTTCAGCTCAGGTCATGATTCCAGGGTTCTGGGAGAGAGCTAATGTCAGCCTCACATCAGCTCCCAGCTCAGCAGGGAGTCTGCTTCTCCCTTTCCCTCTGGTGCTTCCCCTCTCTTTGTGCATGTGCTCCCTCTCTCGGTCAAATAAATAAAATCTTTAATTAAAATAATTTTTTTGAGAGTTTAAAAATAAGCTGAAATCACTTTCATCAGTATTATGTAACCAGTATTTTAAAAGTTATGCTAAAGAGCCCAATGTTTTTATGAAAATTTTTATGGAAGATTTATTTGCTGTTTTCAGAAATAGTAAAGCTGAATCATTTCTGTAAATTGTTTTCTATAGTGCCTGTTTTCTCAGTCATGAATTTCTAATTGTTTTAGCTACTTTCATTTTATTTTACTTCATTTTATAAATAGATTTTAAGTAATCTCTATACTGAACATGGGGCTTGAACCCACAACCCCGAGATCAGGAGTTCCCTGCTCTACCGATGGAGCCCAGCTAGGTGCCCCTCGGCTGCTTTTAAAAAATGAGCTAGAATGCATGTTAGTGTGATGAAAAATGGCACTCTTGTCACTTTCTAAACAGCAGCCATATTTCAGAAAATAAGATGCTTTAATTTTTGGAAATGGGAGTTATCTGAACTACCTTTATAATATTTTCCTCTGGTACTGAATTTAATGATTTAATATTCCATTACCTGCCTTCCACGGACAAAGAGTTAAACTGCAGTAACTGTTGTACGTGGTGAGATGAGGTCATGCGTTCTGAGACAAGCACAACAATAAACTCTTCCTGTCGAACAGGCGATGTGATAGTTCATGTGGAGGAAGATCATATATTCATAGGCTCTGCTAATTTGTTTATATTCTGTTCAGTAATTTCTGGTACCTTTTAAGGTCCTGTAAATTATGACAAAACAGCCTAACTTGAAAGTGACAGAAAAGAAAAAAGGAAAGGTGGCCATAAATTAGAAGCAGGAATAACATTGAGAATGCATCTCATTCCAGTCATCACTGACTTAAGCTACTAGTGTGAAAGGGATCACAAGCTCGATGTAATGTTTTCATATGAGGAAATTACATCATAGCATAGTGTGTGTGTTTTAAAATTACTTCCAACTAGTGACTTTTATCTAATATTTTTTGTTCTTATTTTAATAAACAATTTTATTTGGTAAATTATTTCATATTTTAGGTAGATGTGGAGGCTTTCAAGATTTTTGTTACTGATTTATTGCTGTGGCTGATTCCATCCAGGGCAAGTTTTTAAGACGGGCTGTGAAATTCTGTGTGCGATCATTGTGTGTTTTCTCGCTGACCTAGAATTATTGCCGCCTTCTTCTTCCTTCTTCTTCTTCTTTTTGTTGTTGTTGTTGTTGAGATTTTATTTATTCAGTTGAGACAGAGAGGACAAGCAGGGGGGAGAGGCAGAGGGAGAGAGAGAGAGAAGTAGACTCCTCACTGAGCTGGGGGCCAGACATAGGACTCGATCCCAGGAGCTGGGAATCATGCATGACCTGAGCCAAAGGCAGACACTTAACCATCTAAGCCCTATGCCCTGATTGCCCTATTCTTAAAACTGGAGTAGTTAATCTCTAATTTGGGTGGTATTTGGGGGGTGATGCTAAGCCAGTTGTAAAGAAAGGCCTCTTTTATCATCCTACCCAAGAGTGACTGGATTACCTTTGAGGTCACTGTCTAGAGGAGCACCCATTTATATTCAGTATATTCAATATTCTTTGGTTACCATTTGGTTAGTTTTCATATAGAGAATAGAGGGACATTTTAATGTTTCGGCTCTTCTTTGCTAAATTAACTTCTTTGGGCTAATATATACCCATTTAAAGTAAACTTAAAGGGTCAGAAAGTATTTTAGGCTTGGTGGGCTGTCTAGCCTGTCTGGAAACTATTCCGCTCTGCTTCCAGGGTATAAAGGCAGACATAGAGAATATGTAAAATAATGGGAGTGGACATGTTCCAACAAAACTTTACTTAGAAAAATAGGCGATCTGTCCATGCTGTGGTGTACCAAATTCTCTTAGAGAGCACTACCATTGAATGTAAATTTTGTGTGGCTCAGAATGTTCTTGAGGAGCAAAATTCCACAGGCTTCTCTTTTATGTAATTCTTTGGTGAGCTATTTTAAGGATTTTTCACTGGTTTTTGAGCCCCTCTGGGCCTTTCTCTGAACCTGGATGGTATGGCTGATTTAGTAATACTAGGTAATATTGAGGCCCTTTCTTTTGAGTAGCAACAAAGTGGCCAAGAGGGGAAATAACAGAGAGGGAAAACATCCACCTTGTGAGGTGTCTTCAGACTCTCTGTCTGGGTTGCTTCGCAGTGCCCCGCAGTCGCTTCCAGCAGCAGCGGCCTCAGCACATTCCAGCAGTGCCGAGTCAGAGAGCACCAGTGACTCAGACAGCTCCTCGGACTCGGAGAGCGAGAGCAGCTCAAGTGACAGCGAAGAGAATGAGCCCCTAGAAACTCCGGCTCCTGAGGTACCGTGTCCCCTCCAGGAGGCAGAGAGGCCATCTAAGATGGCGGCGTCCTGTCTTTCGGGGCTAGAGTCTGCTGTGGGCCTGCACTGACCCTGGGCTGAGTGGTGCTGCCCCCTGGGGCGGCTGTTTCCGACTCCCGTGCTGCGTAGAGTCCGCCGTTTCCGTTGACTTCTTACCAGACGTTCGGCATGGGAGATTTGGGAGAGCGGCCTTCTCTCCCCTGTTTAAAATGATAAGTTCTTCTCTGTTGTTACTAGTGTTGTTGGGAAGAGCAACTCATTAAGAATGTTTGCACACCATTTTCTTTTCCCTTCTATTGAAAAAGAGAACTCGTTTTTTAGTAGGCTGCTGTTTTAATCTTAATGAAAATTCTTTTTGAAGTTTCAGGAATGCATGAATTAAGGAAATCAAAAGGAGACAGCCCAATTTAGCAGATGGCAGGAACGTGAACTAGAATAAGTCATCAGAGGTTCTATTTTTGAATCACTAAAAGCCATGCATTAAATGGCTGGCCAAGTGGTTTTGCCAGGGCTGTTTCTTGCTCCGTTTGCTCCATGTGAAACAGGATAATTGTGTTTGCCTATCACCCACCCTTGGGAGATACTGTAAGATAAACCGATGAGATGGCAAATCGCCAGCACTAAGTTTATCTGGAGAATTTATACTATTCTATTTTTTTTTTTAATGGATCCTTGAGCACACGAAGTTTAATAACAATCTGGGCTGCCAGATGCCCTCAAAACTCGGAGTAGCCATGTAAAAATTATGCTGGGGAAAGACTACTTCCAGTAGTCTTCCAGCATGAAAAGGGAAGACAGACATTCTTGGTGAGCTAGACCAGCTTGTATAGAGAAAATTACTCTGCATATTTTAGATGGGAATCTTGGGAAAGAGCCTTTCTGATGAAGAAAGCATTAAAAGTTCCCAGTGTTTGTCTCTGCCATGTAGCAATCAAGGCAGTTCCACTAGAGCATTAACTGAATGCATCTGGAGAACACGTAGTGAGCTTAACAGCCGGGGCCGAGAGCAAGGGAGGCTGGAAAAATAACTGTCATTTTTTTGTTAGATACGAATTTATGTCTGACACGGAGTAAGTGCTCAATAAATATTTTCTGGCGTGAATAAACATGAATCAGCATTAACTGCACTTAAAATGCCTTTCAGATTTTGGACACTACTCACTGTATTTCTGGGGAATGTTTCCTTGCGTGATACTAATTACTGCTGAAATCATTTTTCTGTGCCTCAGGGAGAAAGATATTGATTAGGCTTTGCGGACAAATTGTGTGATTCTTCCTTGTTTATAAGATCTTTGCTTTATGTTTCACCTTATTCAATTAGAAAAATCTGCATGCTTGTTTGGTTGATAAAAGAAGGAAGAGAATTAGATTAAATAATAAAATTTAGTTCAAATAAAATGGAAATGGTGCAGATTTGGCTGAAACTTGAAATCGAAACTTGAAAGAAAACTTTAATCTGGTGTTTGTATTAATGAAACCATTGGATCTTTTTTTTTTAAAAAACCATTGTATCTTATTGCTCAGAAGGTTACTGGAGTAGATTTAGAGACTCTTAGTTGAAAAATAAATGTTCCCACCCTACTTTATTTTTTTAAAGCACCAAATAGGCTCCTCTGTGTACCTTTGTGTTGATGAGCAGATCTGTCTAGATTTGGGGCACAGTTTGTATGTCATATCCTGACGCTTGACTTTACCAGAAATACTTTGTCTGGGTCTTTGATTTTTTTCCCAGTGTATTTAACTACCTTCTCCGCCCTTGAAAAGGAAGACCTGCCTTTTTGTAAATCTGTGTGAGAGTAACATGAATTCCACAATAGGCCAAGTTAACGTGTTTTAACTTTCTCACCCTTTTAAAAATCTGTTTTTAACACTGAGAATTTTATGGCTCCATTTTAAGTTCATTTGACAAAGTAGTCCAGTGATCTTACGAGATCTCAAATGTCCTATGTCTGTCAATGGACTGATGGCGAACTTGGGGGAAAGCCACTTTCAGGGTCTGCTTTATAGCGTGAATCAAAATGTAAATCTCAGCTTTTCAGAATATGTAGGATAGACATGCCGTCGTCTTTTCATTGCTTCGGTTCAGAAAAAATGCTTTTATTCTTAGTTATTCAAGGAGGGTCTCCTTAGTTTTCGGATCTATTCATTGTCCAGTTGTTTTAGTGAACTGCCTTTGTTGATTTGCCTTCTAGTCACTTGGTACTTTTTCATGAATCATTTGACTTCGCTCTCTGCCCACCCTGTGAGATGGCGAGCTGTCTTTTCACCTGTGAAAAGGTACCAACACCAAGATTCAGGCCCATGCCCATCTAAGTCTGAGGTCTTTTTTACGATGACAGCAGGCCTCTCTCGCACTTCTCTCCTTTTCCTTTCCCTTTCATTTTAGGTCTCCTACTTACTAATAATGATGATGTTTTTACTAAAAATAAAATAAAAATGAAAAGGGCATATTTGCACATACCTCAAACCTTTTTATTCAACATTACAATTCATCCTAAATTACACAAACTTCTGACAGTTTGAGGAGTTAGGAGACATAAAGGGACAGACAAACGTTTATGAAGGTGCCTGATAAAAACCAGTCCGGTATTTTTTCACACCCAGTGTGCAGTGTTTAGGTTGCACCAGCCCTGGGAGGCTGGCGGTGGGGCACGAGGAAAGGCAGGATAAGAAAGCAAAGACCAAACCTTGATCCTACCCAGCACTTAGACTTAAAATTCATTGTGAAATCCGTTTCAGTCAATCCCTTATGTTAAAGTTTTTCCCATTCCCAACATCCAAATATCTGACCTTAAAAGAATTCTGTACATTTTCCCGTCTCCATAGCAGGTCTGTAGAAAGGATTGGCCTTGTCTGGGTACATAGACTCAATTTTACCCTGCATTTGGGCCATATGCCTCCCTTCTGGACATTTTTAGGACCACGGTAGAAGAAAATGTGTTTTATTTCTGTAATCAGGACATTCCTTTAGTAGGACATTCCTACTAAATGTATCTAATACTGCCCTGTTTTGGGGTGGGGGGAGAGCAGATGTTATTTATACCAGGAATGACTTTCCTTTTTTGGTTTGTGAATAAATCCTCTCCTGTAGAGCATGTCAGTGATTCCAGTGGGCTGTGAACTTAGCCCCGGTGAGAGAGCCACACCCCTTCCAAGACAGAGTTTGAAGGGTTCAATTCCTAAGGTGAGCGGCAAGGGATATATCCTAATGCCTTGTCCCCAGTTAGCCGCCCGGATTACCACCCCCTAAAGTGTTTGCAGGAAATACTGTCTGACAAGTAGGTATTGGGTGCTGATCTTTTTTCTCCACCCTTCACTATCCTCCTGTCTTTTCAGAATATGGAATACAGTTTTAGATTTCCTGTGGCAAAATAAATACCTGGCCCTCGCTAGAGCACTTTCCTTCTTCCCTCCTCCCTGCTCTGAAATTCAAATGAGAGCCTGGGTGTAGCGCTGATACTGAAGGAGATCTATTAGATTAAGGAGCAGTAAGGGGCAGGCAGAAAAAACAGTTCTGCAGCCCTCTTTGTGGCCAAAGTTTAGTCATACCTGGTTCCTTAAAGTTCCTCTTCTGTTATAATCACACCAAGCCCAGGAAATACCTACCTGATCATTTTTTAACGTAACTTCTTCCTAGCTATTTACAGTGTATCTGTATGTCTCGCTGTACTAGGTTGTCGGGTTCTTGTCGAGTTGAATTGTTTGGGACTTGACACTCAGGAGAATTATTAGCAATCTCTCCCTGTAAAATACCATCCACCTACTACAGTGATCTCCTTATTCGTCATCTCACCAGTTAGATCCCACTTGGAATATCGTTCAGTTAACATCCTGGTGCGCTATGTATATGATTCATACAAACCACCCATCAGAATGAATGGGTCTTAGAAACATGTAGCATGTCGGTGAGGTACTGCCCTTTCAAAAGGTGTAGTCATTGCCCACCCTTTCAGATGCGAATTTATTTCCATATGGCGTAAGATGTGTACGTACAGTAATATGCCCGTGGAAATGCTCAAGTAAATATCTCACGTCCACCACTGTGTGCAAGACATAGAATGGAACTTGGAGATCCAAATGTCCTTGGGTCTGCTGTTAATAATCTACTTAAAGAGACAAGTTGGGATTCATCAGTAGTCAGTCAGCAACAAAGATTTAAACAACAGTTAAGATACCAGAAGTCAGGAGCTCTGTTTATTCCTCGGATCAGATGTACATATCATCAGTCTAATCTCACCGCTTTAATTGTGTGCTCTGGAGCCTCCCTGTGTTTCTCAGAAAAACAGATGCTACTCAGATAAGATTGTCCCTAACAAGAGACTTAATGTTTGATTTTTAAAGAATTCAAGTGGGACTGAAGTTAGGGACCAGTTTAGTTGGTTAACATGACTTCACTCCTTCTTTTGCCAAGGTGAAAATTTGAAAGTCAGGCTGTAATCCGTGATATACTGCCAGCCTTGTCATGTATGAATGTTGAATGTTTTTAAGTAAAGAGATGAAATCAAGCCTTGAGGAAGGTCATTTTCAATTGAAAAGTGTCTCAGAAAACAGAATAAAGCCTGTAGGTAATCACTAAGAATTAGTTTATTCATTAGCCTTCTGAAAATCCTTTTCATAAAAGGATTCTGTTCATTCTTTATTTCTCCCTTTATTTCTGAATGTTTACAGGCCAAAATGTGTCAGTTCTGTCTAAATCGCACTGTATTTAACATGAAAACAAAATCCTTAATACTACAAAGATTTCTCAGCAGTGGTCAGTGGTCTATACCTCATGGTCTGTCATTAGTCAGCATCTGCTACAACAAAAATTCCTGTAGCACAAACAGATTGGAAGATTGTGTTAAGAGTTAATTATTAAGAGACTCTGACCTGAAAAAAAAAAGAAAAGAAAAGAAAAAGAGAGACTCTGACCTGTAATTAAGAGAAGGATAAAAAGGACCGAATTCTTAGGTGTGGGAATGGCTGCATCTCCCTGGGGGAGTCCTGTACGATTGGTTGCACAGAAGAGCTTATCATCCTTGGTCAGTTCACATTTTTCTCTTGTCCTTTGTTTTTAGCCTGAGCCTCCCACAACAAACAAATGGCAGCTGGACAACTGGCTGACCAAAGTCAGCCAGCCCACAGCACCTCCAGACGCTCAGGGGAACGCAGAGCCCCCGTCTCGGCACACGGACAGTAAGGGCAAGGGTGGGGGCGACAGCAGCGGCCCCACCGCCAGTCACGGTCAGGAGCGCACGGAATCCAAAGATCCTCCCCTCAAAAGCTCCAGCAAAGCCCCTCGGGGCTCCTCTGAAGGCCCTCACACCGGCAAGAGAAGCTGTCAGAAGTCCCCTGCGCCGCAGGAGCCCCTGCAGAGGCAGACCGTTGGAACCAAACAACCCAAGAAGCCTGTCAAGGCCTCAGCCCAGGCGGACCCACGGGCCGGCCTGCAGGTGGAAAGTGAGCCAGGACCCCCTCCTCCGTACGGCTCCAAAGACCAGCCTTCCAAAGACAAGCCCAAGGTGAAGACGAAAGGGAGGCCCCGTGCCGGAGACAGCAGAGAGCCCAAGCCCACGGCACCCAGCCCCAGCGAGCGGAAGAAGCACAGGAGCGGGCCGCTGGCCCCCTCAAAGGCACTCTCGGGCCCGGAGCCCACGAAGGACAATGTGGGGGCCAGGAGCCCCGAGCACTTTGCCCTGGTTCCCCTGACGCAGAGCCAGGGCCCGCCTCATGGCAGCGGTGGCGGTGGCAGCAGTGGCAGGACTAGTGGCTGCCGGCGCGCTGTGGTCGTCCAGGAGGACCGCAGGAAGGACAAGCTCCCCGGACCTGGGAGAGACCCCAAGCTGCTGTCCCCACTCAGGGACACTCCTCCCCCACCAGTCTTGATGGTGAAGATAACCCTGGACCTTCTTTCTCGGATACCCCAGCTTCCTGGCAAGGGGGGCCGCCCGAGGAGACCGGAGGACAAGCAGTCCCCCGCAGGGAAGAAGCTGGAGTTGGAGAAGAGAGGTGCAGACAATTCAAGCAAGTTGGCCAAAAAAAGAAAGGTGAGTGAAGCAGGTGGATTGTACCTGCTGTTGGCCTGGGGCTGGCTGTGAGCCCTGAGTTGTCTTAGGACAGGAGGGTATTCTTTGCTCTGATCTCATGTAGCCTTTGCTCCTACACCAGAATGACCCGGTCACTGTGGACCTACAGGCTTCCCACTTCGCCGCCAAGCAGTAGCAAATGCTAGATCCCTTCAGCAGTTTCGCTAGTTTGAGAAAAAGTGAGGCAGGCATGGAAAAGGATATTAACGTAGCATTTTGGGGCACACTTTTATTTGTTACAATAACGTTGGTATTTACCACCCAACCCATTGTTAAGTTTTGCCCTAGAAATTAATATCTTCCATGAACTGAAATGTTAATCAGTGTTCTGAATTACTGAAAGAAACTGCTATCTGCCAGTTTGACTCCTGTGGTCTGATCCATTTTAATACTGGTACTACATCTATGTTTTAACTCATGGCTTCCTAGCACCTCATTAATTTGAAACCACCAGATTTAGAATTTGTGACCTCTGTAAAAGACTTTTATTCATAAGCATAACATTATAAAAAAAAAAAGTCATAGAGCTGTTAAACACATGGTTAGGATACCGTGTGGAGTAATAACAGGACTGATAATGGTATATTATGAGGTATTGAAAATCCGTCATTTTGTTATCACAATTTTTGGAAATTTCATTTAAGGAACAAACAAAATGGAGAAAGAGAAACATTCATGGGGCACCTGGGTGGCTCAGTTGGTGAAGCGTCTTCCTTTGGCTCAGGTCATGATCTCTAGGTCCTGGGATTGAGCTCCACCTTGGGCTCCCTGGTCATCGGGGAGTCTGCTCTCCCTGCTTATGTTCTCTCTTTCTCTCTCTGTAAAATAAATAAGTAAAATCTTTAAAAAAACAAAAACCATTCATAACACCACTTAAGATCAGAGTTAACTTGGACACACCACTGTTTTGGACAGACTCCTTCCTTCCTTCCTAGATCTTGAATCACTGAGCTCCTGATACACTGTTGCTGGTGCTTCATGGCAAAAGATAAGTGACTTTTTCCTCCAGTGGCATTCTATCCAAATTTGTTCAAGATTCAGAGTGAAAGGCGCAAAAGAGCCAACTCTTTCCTGCTGACAAGGGTTAAAAATTTTTTTAACACTCTTATAAGTACACAAAAATCTTCTTACTCAGTCCTGGAAGTTGAGCTAAGAATAACAAAGGACAGAAAGATCATGAAGCCTGCTGTCCTGTCTGTGATTTGACCAATTATTCCACCAGGTTAAAAATATAACATGACTTTATCAAATGGCAAAGGGCAACTGTTTTTTCCAGAAGCTTGTTGAAATGAGACGTGAGGGTGTGTATTACCACTGTAACTGCAGCCGACAACTCAAGCTGGGTGGGATCCAGTTCTGATCAGTGCTGTTTCAGCTAGAAGAGGGCATATTCCCATGTTGGATAACTTAAGACGGTCTGGGTGTGTGTTAAAAGGGTAAAACTTTATGGATGAAATTGTGATGGGCCCGGCTAGGAAAAAGGTCCCTACATCTCATATTCCCAAGAAAGGTTCAAAAGTACTCTCCTTGGAGGTATCTGGTGGCTCAGCCGGTTAAGCCTCTTACTCTTGGTTTTGGCTTAGATCATGATCTCGTGGGTCATGGGATCAAACCCTGCATCAGACTGCATGCTCAGCGGGGAGTCTGCTGGAAGGTTCTCTCCCTCTGCCCCTCCCCCTGTGCATGCTCTCTCTTGCTCTCTTGCTAAAAAATAAATTATTTTTTAAAAGGCACTCCTCCTTTACCTCCCCTTCCTCCTGGGATATCTTTTTATCGTTCATCTCCCAGCCGTCATGGTCTTACCTAGTCTCTAGGGAGCCTTCTGCATTAGCTGGAGTGGGGCAAAGTATTTGCTTCTAAAATACGTACTAATTGGGAACGTTAGAAATTGGAGGCTTCCGCAGACAGTTCTCAGCCCAGTCCATACCCCAGTGCAAATCTAGAAGCATTGCTTGCAGCTCTGGAATGGGAGTCTCTGCTCTCCTTGTTGAATCTGTGAGTGGTGCCCTCTAAAGAGCTGTTCCCAGCCCTTGGCCTTGCTCCACTAGGGCAGCTCACTTAGCTCTCTGTCTAGAGGATGGAGAAATAATGACTCTCAGCTGAGTCAGATATATGCTTTCTTGAATGCTTTGGCAGGCAGCCAAAGAGATCTGCCCCTGGGAACTGTTTTGCGCCTCCACTGTGATACCGGCAGGATTGGGGTCTGAACCAGCCTGGTCTGTTCCAGACCCCCGCTACACATGATGGTCACCCCGGGAGCCTTTATGGCTGCCAGCGGGGTTTGCACCCCCTCCCTTGCCCCCCTTCATTGGTGTTTATTGAATCCTGATGTCTGGCAGAGCTGGGAACTGCTGGAGCAGAGCCGTACAGCAGGGCTGGGATTGTACGAAGCTGGTTCTTTGGACCGATTGTTTCCTCCGGTGGGCTACTTCAACATCATGGATCTAGGCAGTGAAGAATTCCTTGCCTAAAGTATGTCACTAGTTAGAAGCTGTCTGATAAATTGATTTGAAAATAATCCAACTGTGTACTTATTTCGTGATCAGAGAATCATGGTCTTTTGGTTTTATTCTGCTGGGTTCTAGGTATTATGAATATTGGGAGTATGAACCTGAGCTCCTTCCCGGAGTGGGTGGGCTCCCCCGTTTCCTGTCGGGTCCCTGACTCCCACGGTTCGGGCCTTCCCACAGAGCGGCTGCCTCCCCCAGCATGTGTGCCTGGGCCCCGAGGCAGGCAGGGCTGGTCTCTGTTCAAGCCTCAGTGCTTTGCCACAAATGTGGATGGTGAAGGTTCGTTCATTACTTCCATTTTAAGTGTGAACACTAGAAAACTCTCTGAGCGGTTGAAGAATGTGCCTGATCCTTCACATTAGTGAGATTTTGTTTTTCTTCTCTATTTTCTTTTTTGATTTTTCAGTAGACTTCCATGCCCATCATGGGGTTCAAACTCATCACCGTGAGACTGAGTCACATGCTGTACTGACTGAGGCAGCCAGGCACCGCCCCCCCCCCCCTCGCCAACTTTAGTTTTTCGCTTAAATCCTGTCTCTTCCTTTCGTGGTGCAAAATGTAGCACAAATTTTGGGGAGGTTAACAGATCCTTGAAGCCACTTTAGACTTAAAAGCAGAAGATCACCCTAAGGACGTAATGGTGGGTGAAAGCAGCTCTGATAAAGCTGTCAGCCATGGCCTCTGCAGAAAAGTATTTACTCCTTTAAAGGACTGGGCAGGGGCAGTTCATGATGAAAAATGGAGAAAACTGTGGGAGAAAATAGGCGTGACTTGACGTAGTGCTCCCTACAAAACCCACAAATTTCTTCATCTAGCTTACAGTTTAGAACTTCAAATACAACTTGTATTTTCATTTCTACAGTTTGTAAACCATGCTTACGTTTCCCAGGCCGTGAGGACAAATGGAAGTCGAGAGGTACAGTAGAATACACATAGTCAGCCCAGCGCAGTCGAGAGCGTTCTAACAGTACGCCTAACATGCATGGCGCTCTGTGTGTGGGTTAAGCGTTCTAGGCATTTTATAGATCTCTCTCTCTCTCTCTCTCTTTCTTTCTTTCTTTCTTTCTTTTTTTTTTTTTTAAGATTTTACTTGACAGAGAAAGAGCAAGAGAGAGCACAGGCAGGTGGAAGGGGAGGCAGAAGTAGAAGCAGGCTCCCCAGTGAGCAATTGATCTCACATGACCCTGAGGTCATGACTTGAGCTGAAGGCGCTTTACTGGGTAGGCCACCCAGGTGTCCCTGTAATATCTCATTTAATTTCAGTCATTGTCTGGATCGCGTCTCAAATAAAATGCCAGACTGTCCTAACCATTGTGTAGACAGATACCTGAAAAAGGAGGTAAATTCATTCAAGTCTGCCTCTTCATTTTTCAAAACAACTGCTTCTCTGACCAAGAAGCTTTGGCGTTTTTGGAAATAACATTTTGGAGCTATCCTTTATGTCAGTTTTGTGGAGTGGGAAGAGGAAGTTCTGGGATGCCATGGGAAACTGTGTTTCTGTTGCTTGCAGATTGTTCAGTCCCTTCCTTGTATCCAGGGTCTGACTGTCTTTCCTTGATGGTTTATTCAGACCAACATTTCCCGTTAGTCTTCTTCAAAATCAAGGGTTTGAAAAGTCATGCCTTACAGTTTCCTAAAGTCACTGATGTCTGATTTCTTCATGCCTTGTTAATTGCCCTAAGAAGAGCATCATAGCTGTATGAGATGGTAGCCAAGGTTGTATTTTATTTATTTATTTAAAGATTTTATTTATTTATTTGACAGAGAGAGAGACTCCTTCCCACAAGCAGAGGGAGTGGGGGAGGGAGAAGCAGGCGTTCCTGATGCAGGGCTCTATCCCAGGACTCCGGGATCATGACCTGAGCCAGAGGCAAGACCCTTAACGACTGAGACACTAAGACACCCCTGCTGAGGCTGTTTTAAACCGATCTTATGCTTGTGTATTTCCTCACCAAGAAGAAGGGGGAAAGCGCATTATTTTTCCTTTTTCCTAATTTCCTTTTTCCGCATTATTTTTCCTAATCTATCTTCTCAATCCCTGCCCTCATTCTCGGTGCTAATTGGACCTGATGTCCACTTGTCATTGTCTTAGTGAACCTCCTGCAGAGGCAAATCCTGAGTTTCTCAGAAGGCTGCTTCTCTACTTTTCCTGTCCCCATGTGCTACCAAGCCAGCTCGCTTCCATGAGGGAGACAACGGTCTTAGAGTTTTGAGCGCTAAGATCCTACAGGTCACTAGTTCAGCTGTTCCTTTTCTAAATGGGATCCCAGAAGGCTCTAACATCACTTGGCTGCTTAGCAAAAGTAGGTCTGGAGCTCGCGCTGGCTCCTGTGGTATAGAGATGTTCTTCTCTTTCACACACAATGGTTGGTTTCTTTCTTTTTTTTGGTGGCCAAGTGTCTCCTTGGGGGGATTATTGGAGAGAGGTTCAAGATTGGTGGTATCCTGACTCTGACAGTGTCATCCTGGCCCAGTCCCTCTGCTGTCCCCATTCCTGCCACTCTAGTGTGCTGCGTCCCCACCCCCACGCCCCTCTACCTTCTACATCCCTTTCTCTTTCAGATGCTCCTTGGCTCTGTTTTAGCTAACTAAGCTCCTGGTAGAAACTCTGTGGCCTAAAATGAGTGTCCATTTTGGAAAAGCTGCGTTCGCTTTCCCTTTGCTACCTGTGGGTACTTGGACGGTGAGCCAGATGCTGGGGCAGGCCTGCGGCTGCCCTGCAGGAGCTCTCCTTTGGCAGCCAACCCGGCCCAGCACAGCCCCAGCTCTTCCTTTTATGGTCTTGGGACTTGACTGCCACCAAGGGTGCGGCAGCCTCCGGGCAGGTAATCCTTGGCCAAGGGTGGGGCAGCCTCCGGGCAGGTAATCCTTGGCCGCCTGACCCACAGGTTAAGATGAGCAAACACGTCAGTTAGGAACCAGTTAGGTCACCAGCCCCCAGCCTCCTCCTGTTGCACATGCAGGCGCTGTCGATATGCTTATCCTTCTAGAGAAAGGGAAGCCCAAAGCCCAGAGCAGACACAGGGTTCCCTGGAATGGGGCTTGGTCTGTGGCTAACCCACAGGGCGCAGGAGACTTCTTTGTCCTCTTGAAGAGAGAGTACATCACTCTCTTCTCATCTTCAAAAGGCCGCTTGTCCCAGAAACATCTGAAGAACACCATGCCTCGGAATTCAAGACTACATTTCTCACCGCTCAGTACTGCTTAGCGTGCTGTTTCAGGGCCCTTTCCTAAATCCAGGCACTTAGAGTTGTAGCACTGGGCCTGCTCCTGGGGACCTCAGCCACTCACCTTACTTTCTGTGCCGCCTCACAAATGCTTACTCCAGGGAAGCCTCTGTGACTGTTCCAGACAGCAGATGATGGCGTTTCAAGTGCACAGTGTACGGAGACCCTGACCTTAGGCCCCCAGGCTTGAGGTCAGGCAGGCGAGGACCGTCACGAGGGGAATGTTGCTCATTGGGTTTAATGGCTTACTTTCTCCCAGCTTACAGGATGTGACGGTTTGTCAACGCCGCCTGTAAGTGCCATGAGCATAGTACTCCAGTCAGTGCCAATACGGGCGTCTCGTGTTAGTGTCGGCGTTCGTGCTTGGTGATTTCTGTGGCTGTTCTCTTTTTTAAAAAAGATTTTATTTATTTATTTGACAGACAGAGATCACAAGTAGGCAGAGAGAGAGGAGGAAGCAGGCTCCCTGCTGAGCAGAGAGCCGGATGTGGGGCTTGATCCCTGGACCCTGGGATCATGACCTGAGCCGAAGGCAGATGCTAAACCACTGAGCCACCCAGGCGTGTGGCTGTTCTCTTAAGTCGCCGATTGGTACAAGCCAGGGGTGTGTCCAGTTCGTGAGGGCTGACTCCCTGTGACAGGCTTATACTCATGTGTGGTGTCTAAGGTCTGCCACTTTGGTTTATGGTCCTAACCAGCATGCCCTAAGCAGTGTGGAGACAGACAGACAAAAATGAACTCTCATTCCACCTCTGGGGTTTGGTGGGGTTTTTTGTTTTTTGTGTTTTGTGTGTGTGTATTTTGTGTTTTTTTGTGTGTGTGTGTGTGTGTTTTTTTTTTTTTTTTAAGGAAGTAACCTTTGAGGAAGTAACCTTATGGACAGTTTATGCCTAGTTTTCCCGTGGGGACTTATCCTGTGTGTCATTAATTACCTTCCACTGGAAAAAGTATATATTGCTAACTCCCACATGTACAAGTTAATGTCTGTCTGGATAGTTCAGCAAATCTGTGACTTTGCCCAGAGAGAAATCCCCCATCTTCTCTCACTGGTTGCTGGGCCAACTTCCCAGCCCTTAATCTAAAACGGAGGGGAATTCAGTGGGCTCACTGGTGGGAGACACTCTTGGGCACAGTAGGTTCTTAACTGACAAGGAGAATAGTAAGGTTCTTTCTTAACCCAGTCATTTCCAGTTTACTCTCTCTTCTCTGCCAGACTTGATGGTCTCTCAAGGGTCACCATTACGAATTGTTGCATGGGCATCTGTGTGCTGTGTGGAACCCCAGGAGGCTTCTCCTGGCATGTGCCAGCACCTTTCATTTCTTCTGAATTGTGCTCCAGAGTTCTGCTGCTGGCCCCTGACTTCCTTGCTGAAGGCCACAAGAGAAGCAGCTGTGTGAAATTCCCTCTCCTCTTTCAGCTCTGCCTTTAGACGTGCCTATTTATTTACGTCACATTCTCTCCTTACTAGGGTCCCCCAGGGTGCGTTTTCTCCAGTCTTCTGTAATAAATGGTTATTATTTCTGAACAACTGGTTTGTTGTTATCTAATCTGTAAGTTATTTTATTTATTTTGTTAGAGCAGGGGGGCAGGCAGAGGGAGAGGGAGAGAGAATTTCAAGCAGACTCCCTGCTGAGCACAGAGCCCAACACGGGGGCTCGATCCTGCAGCCCCAAGATCATGACCTGCCCTGAAATCAAAAGTCGGACACTTAAACAACTGAGCCAGCCAGGCACCCCTAACCGGTACATTTTATAATTCCTCCTTTGCGTTGCTAATTGAAAGTTCAGAGCCCAGTTTGCAGATCGCCTCTAGAAAACTGTAGCACAGCACTGTATCCTAGGAATACAAAGTGCACCACATACCTGATTTTAAATTTTCTACTAACCACTTTTAAAAATACAAAAAGGCAAAAAAACAGTGAAAATAATTTTTAAATTTTTATTTAATCCAGTATAACTAAAACATCGTCACTTCAGCATTTAATCAATATAAAAATAATTACATTTCCCATTTGCGTCCTGAGTCTTGGAGCCCAGTCACTTTGGACCAGCCATGTCCAAGTTCTGTCTAGAGGCCGTCTGGCGGCCACGTGCAGGCCATGCAGAATCCGCCAAGAGGAGGGGGGAGCCTTCCCTTGCATTTCATTTCTCTTCTCTCCCCACGTTTTCCCTTCTTCCTAGTCTCACTTGTGTACATGCCAAGGAACCTGTACCTTTGTAAGCCACCTTGAATGATCTATTTTGAAACGAGATAAAACGTTTTTTCAGAGGAGATCTGAAGGGCTGAATGGACAGGCGCACTCTGGCACATTTGTTTGCAGAATGTCTGGTGGGGGAGGGGCATGGTTTTCCTAGTCCCTTTCCTTTGAGTGGGGCCCAGCTGCTTATTAGTAAGCTCTGCCCATCGTAATTTATTCATTTTTCTTGGAGAAATTCAGGGAATGAGGGAGAGACGGTGGTGAAAATCGGAGCCTCTCACAATCAGTTAACGTGAAGATTTTTTTTTTCCTCTAAGGGTTTAACAGAGGATTTCAGGTTTTTTAGGGATTGTCCTAGATTGACTGGGTGGTGTCCCAGATTTCTCTCTTGGTGAACTGACAGTTAGAGGAGTTTAGTTCTAAATGAGCATCAGAATTAATTGAAGGACTCCCAGCAATCACTTTATTGTCACTTGCCGTTCTTCCCATGGAGTGCTTCTGTGAGCCCAGACCCGTGGGAAGGAGGCCCCTGTGAAGTCACTGAGTCTCCGTGAGCCTGGTCTGCTTGTTGACCAGGGAGAAAGACTTCTGCTGGGAAGAGTTCTTTGTTCTCTTAATCATTGCGTGTGTTTAGCTTGCACTCTATTTGGTGCAGACAGATGTTTCTGAGGTATGTGACTCTCTGTAGAATTAGAATTAGAATTCTGCTCGTACTCTTCCCTCATTAAAATTATACTTATCCTTCATTTTTTCAAGTTTTTTGAGAAGTAGAAACATGTATCCCCATATATGTATAGAGAGGTAGAAAGACAGTCTTCTTAAAAAGGAAGAAAGACAGTTGTGTCAGTGGAGGAGAAAAAAAAGAATCCCAAAGTAACTATTTTTTGTTGTATGTCTTTCTAGTCCTCTCTGTAAGTTACAGACACAGAGGGTTTTGTAACCCTGTTTTTTTCTCAACAGTATACTTATTTTTCATTAGATGAAAAGTGAGCCTTAAGTACTCCACTCCGAATTTTATACAAAGAATAAATTAGTGGGCATCAGTGGATGGTCATTTTGAAAGAAAGAGGGATGTCCTTACTCATAAAATTATCCGTTGTCACTTGCTGTGAATATGCATGCTTTATTGATCCTTTTCTATTTAGAAAAACGTCAGTGAAGTGATGAGAGCGATTATGTACTCTTCCTGTTGTCAGCTCTTACTTAAACATAGACATCCTCCCTTCCCTGGGTGGGAAGAATACTCCTTCCTTCTGCGAAAATCTGTCTTTGTACAAATTCACCAAATCTTGATTGTCTACTTCCCTCTGGCCCCTGAAACACACACAATGTAGGTACTTAGAAGTTTGCTGTGTGTGTATAGGTGTCACTGAAAGTCCAGTGACTCGCCTTACCTTTGCCGTGTAGTCTTTTCTGTTTTGTCTGTACATCTGTGTTTTAACAGTGTACTTTGTTATAATACACTAATAGGCTGAAGCAGAGAAAGACCATGATAGCAAGAAAGCCAGACCGGAGAAAGAAACCAAGTCACAGTCATCATCTTCATCCTCCCACAAAGAATCTTCTAAAACAAAGTGAGTATAGAGATTAGCAATAGCCCTGACAGATGATCGAGTCTTCCTGGGTCTTGAAGGGCAAAAACATTTCTCCTGTGCGGTAGGAGCGGATCAGCACACCATTGGGCTCATTTTGATGATGCACTCTGTTTCATGTTGCTTTCATCCATGAGGACCTTTTGCGAAATCATAGTTTGTTGAGCCCAAACTTAGGTTTCTCAAAGACATTTTAACTATGGAAAATTTCCTAAACATGTGGAAGTAATTTCTTTCTAAAAGAATTTTTCACAAAAACAAGAAACATGCTATTATTATTATCATCCCTACTTTGCAGAACTGGAAACGGAGGCACAGAGAAAGAAAATGACTTATCCACAGTCACAAGATTCTTGACAGTTGGAGCTAGCCGTTGAACCCTGGGAGCCTGGGCTCAGTGCTCGCTCTTCAGGCGATTACCGAGCGTGCCCAGGCCTATTCCCTAAGTCCCTTGCTTTGGAGGAAGGTGGCCACAGGACGGGGGGTTGTTCCAGGAAGGTGTGAATGTAAAAAACAACTGTTATTCATTCTCTGGTTTATTTAAGAAAACGTTTCATGAAATGACTTGGCGGAAGAAAGTGCGTAGTGTCACTGGGTGGGAGCCAACAGAGATTTGGGGGAGGGGAGGTTGGAGGAGGAGAGAGGAGGTGGTACCTGGGCTAGCCTGCTTGTCAGAGAAAGGTACAGGTTGGGGGACAGCTAGTAAGACTAACTTGGGAGAGGAGGGTGATGGACTCTGGGAGCTTAGTGACAAACCATACAACTTAATCCATTATTCATAGATTGGTCTAGATATCTCAGAGGTACCCAAAGTCCCTGAAATTTGGCCTTTCTACAAGAATGGATTTCGTGCTCTATGATTTCTTAAATTTTGGTGTCAGCATCCATTTTCTCTTACAACTAAACTACTAAGTGATATGGTTCGTGTTCTGTCTTATTAATTTTTGCATGATGTCTCCTTCCAGAACATCCAGGCCCTCCTCTGAGCCCTCAAAGAAGGAAGCGCTTCCACCCCCATCTGCATCGTCATCCTCTTCCTCCTCCTCCTCCTCCTCCCAGAAGCCAGCCAAGCCTGCACAAAAGAGGCCAAAGCGGGAAGCTGACCCCTGCAGCCAGGACCCTCCCCAAAGTGCCAGTAGTAGCAAGGGCAGCCACAAAGACTCTTCTGCTCCCAAGCACAGAAAAGTAGAGGGAAAGGGATCTGGAAGCTGTCCGGAGCACAAAGTAAGGGGGGGGGTGTGTGGCACTGGAGCTTACAGAGTGGAAGTCATCAGTACAGCTTTAAGTTCCCAAGTAAGAGAGGTTCCTTGTGATGGGATTTCAGGACTCTTCATCCCTGTTAATAAGGCAGTAATGAGTTACTTGTGGTTAAAGTTCTCCTTGTGAGAGTGAAAAAGATGGTAAATTTTCCATGTAAGTTTAGAGGCTATTTATTCTTCCTTTACAAAGTGGTTCAGGGGCGAAAAATTGGAATAGATTTTTGTGTTAATTTCCTGTCCGGTGTTTTGCAGTAAAAAAATGTTACCCAGCTTAGTTCTTGGTTTGCATGCTTGGTATCAAATACCTACATTATTGGTCATAATGGGAAAAAAGTAGCCACTTTCTCAAATACAAGGTCCTTTTTTCCTGCCCACCTGTGGGGTGGGGGCGGCGGCAGGTGCATGTTGACAAAGAGAAAGGTTACGATTAGGTTTGTTGGTTATCTTGGCTTTTGGACATTCTTGTCTCATATCTTTGTGGTCCTCTGTACAGTCAAAACCTACAGTTTCAGCTGAATCTAGCTAGGAAAATGCTTTGCTAAGCTAAATTGTACAGTGCTTGATTTCCTCTTTTTTAAGCTACTATTTTGGGCTAATTTAGAGAGGTGGTATATTTAGGTCAATGGTTTTAACTGTAGGAGTGTGACCTGTATGATGTGTGTTTTTTTTTTTAGGGGTCTTCTGGAGATACTGCATATCCTTTTCTAGTGCCTTCTTTGCCAAATGGTAACTCTAAACCAGGGAAGCCTCCGGTGAAGCTTGACAGGTAAGACCCTGGCTTTTCCTGCTGCTGCTTTCCTCCTGTTTCCTCTGCCCCTTCTCGGCTTCCCCTCTTCTCTGCCCTGGCTCCTCCCAGCCTTTTTCACCCCCTTAGTCTTCAGTCATCTTGTCCAGTCTAGTAATTCCAGGTTCCTTTGACCCACCCCTGGTCTTTGCTTCTCTTTCAGACAACAAGCAGATTTCCACATGAAGGAGGCCAAAAAGTTGAAGCAGAAAGCAGAATTAATGGTCAGTTTGGCTCTTCTGTCCCTTGAGTCGAATGTTTTCTGATAAGATCTCTGTGGTCTCCTTGAATTCCTTATCACTGAACTCCAGGGTGAGGGTGGGGGTAGGGAGGGGTGGGAGAGGGCCCACAGAGGCCGCAAAGTAAAGCAGGAGCACTTTTTTTTTTTTTTAATAAAGATTTATTTATTTATTTGAGAGAGAGTGACAGTGAAAGAGAACATGAGAGAGGAGAAGCAGACTCCCCATAGAGCGGGAGCCTGATATGGGACTTGATCCTGGTACTCTGGGATCATGACCTGAGCCAAAGGCAGTTGCTTAACCAGCTGAGCCACCCAGGTGCCCCATGGATCAGTGGGGTTTTAACAAGCGAGGAGTAATGGGTTCTTCGCGAAATTATTTGCTTTGACTCAGTCTGAATGTGGGCGAATATACAGGGTACCTAGTGACAAGTTTTGTATCTTAATGAATGGAAGTTAAGTCTACCTGGTGCTGTTTGATTTAATACATGAGGGCTTCCTCTTGCCACTGAGTCAGTTCTTTGGATGTGGGAGACAAGTGTTCTGCTGTTGAAAGTCGATCAGTTTGTGTTCAGCCTGAAAGATTTTGGAAGCTGAGGTAGTCTGTTGCTCCAAAATTATCTCCAAGCCCTTGAGATAATAACCCGAGGGAAGAGTAGACAAGTGCCCTTAGGTAAAGTTTTAAGATGAAGGTAATAATGATTGCAGTGTTGGTAAACATGCTTTTACAAAATGAGCTCTCTTTACCCAGTGGCTGTTGGAACTTTCTGGGAAGTGGTGCTTTTGTTGTTAATTTCATCCATAATTAAATGTGCTCTTACATTGCTGTGGCAGTATAATTAGATAATGCCGGCCCTTTGTCATGTTCAAACATCTAAGACTCAGGGGGCTTTTATTTATTTAATGTTTTCTCTGAGCCTCAGCCCCTGCAAATACCATCTATTGAACCTTGTGGGGGGGGGGGAGAGCAGGGTGCCCCCCCCCCCCCGCCCCCCCCCGCCCCCCACCCCCACCCCCGCCCCCGCCCCAGCCCCAGGTCCTGGCTTGTGCTCTCAGCCGCAGTCTGTAGGCAGCCATCTCTCTCAGAGCGGCTGGGGAAGCCTGGACCAAAACCCTGTTATCAGCCCCTGTTCATCAGGGTGGGATGTTTATCAAGTCCTTGCTGTGGGGGATGCTTACTGTGGGTCAGAGGTAAGCCTCTACCTATAGACCCCTCTCCAGAGTGGCGTGGTTCCCAGGACTCTAGGACGGCCAGATTACGATGAAGACGGCCACGTCTACACCAAAGGACAATGTTTTTCCCATCTCTGCCTTCCAGAGGCAGAGCTCCCCAAACTTGGTGCCAGAACTGTAAGAACCTTTTGAGGTCTGCAAAAGAGTAAATACTCAGTACTTTGTCAACCGGTTGTCTAAAACTTAGGTTGACATTGTACGCTTTCAGCCACTGGATTCCTTCATGATTCAAACAGTAGTCCAGGAAACTTTGTTTTTGTTTTATATAGAAATTAATTTATACAGATGTACCTCTTCTTCCTCCCTACCTAAGCTGCCCATATATCCCAGTGTGCCCAGTTCAGTCCTGCTTTATACCTTGTTGCATCTCATTTTAATACCTAATAATAGCTTATTTCACTCTGAAAATACACTGGTTTGGACAAAACCCTGAATGGGCAGCCTCTTTATTCTTCTTTAATTCTCCTTTATTTGGGGGCACCTGGGTGGCTCAGTCAGTTTGAGCATCTTTCTTCAGTTCAGGTCATGGTCCCAGGGTCCCAGGATCAAGTCCCACATCAGGCTCCCTGCTCAGTGGGGAGCCTACTTCTCCTTCTGCACCTTCTCCTTGTATGTGCTGTCAAGCTCTCTCTCCCTCTCTCTATGTCAAATAAAAAAAAGTAATAATTCTCTTTTACTTGCACAAGATCTCAGATTGGTCCCTTTTTGCGTTCCACATAGTTAAGTGCACCTCTGAGCATAGAGGAATGTGTTGCTTTCTCGGCGTTACTCAATGTTGAGTAGGGAAGTGAGGACACAACTGCTTGAACACCGTCTCCAGAGCAACCCAGGAAGCTATTATAAGAATATTGTCATTGTTAGCCTTACAGAATACTTTGCTCAAAGAAGTGGATATTGGCAATTTTTTGTTTTACTATACTTTTTTTAGTTACTATATATAGTAACTACATAGTAACTTTATATATAGTAACATGTAGTGATTTTATAGATAGTAACTATATATAACCTTGTATATAGTTACTATAGTTCTTTTTACTGTAGTTCCTTTCATTTATGAACTGAGGCCAGTATAAATCTTGGAATTGCCATGAAAGAGATGGCATTAAGTAAACAAATTTGAGGAGTTATACTCTCACCAGTGAAGCAAACCAGTAAAGCCATGTACCACTGGTTTAGTGGGGGGGGGGGGGGAGGACGTGCCAATTTGATCTTTATTCTTTGTCACTAATTTTCTTTTTCCTTTTCTTTTTTTGAAATGTAAAACACTTTTTATTAAACATAGACATATTTTTCAAGTACAAGAAGTTGACAGCACTTACTAAATATAATACTTAATGTTTCAAGTTCTTCTTAATTTTTCTTTATTCTTCTATATCGTGTAATACTAGTTTCAGGAGTAGAATTTATTGATTCGTCACTTACATACAACACCCAGTGTTGGATCACAAGTGTCCTACTTACTGCCCATCACCCATCAGGGCCACCTCCCATCCACTCCCTCCAGCAGCCCTCAGTTTGTTCTTTACAGTCAAGAGTCTGTTTTATGGTTTGCCTCCCTCTCTATTTTTATCTTCTTTTATTTTTCCATCCCTTCCCCTATGTTCATCTGTTTGGTTTCTTAAATTCCCCATAAGTGAAATCATACGGTATTTGTCTTTCTCTGTTTGACTTATTTCATTTACAGTATTACACTCTGACTCCATCCATGCCACTATAAATGCAAGATTTCATTCTTTTTGATCGCTGAGTAATATTCCATTTATATATACATATATATGTTTACACACACACACATACACACACACACATACACACTCCCCCCAACATCTTTATCCATTCATCAGTCGGTGGACATCTGTGTGTGCTCTCCATAGTTTGGCTCTTGTTGCTAATGCTGCTGTAAACTCTGGGGTGCATGTGCCCCTTTGAATCTGTATTTTTGTATAATTTAGGTAAATACTTAGTAGTGCACCTGCTGGATCATAGGGTGTTCGTATTTTTAACTTTTTGAGGAACCTCCATACTGTTACTGATTTTCTGAGCCAGACTTACTCTAGAAAAAATATTTTAGATACACGTTATTTTTTTAAAAATTAGCAGCCCCACACCATCCTTCTTTGCCAATATGCCATCATCTCCTTATACTCCACTAGCATCTTGGCTCTTTTTAATTCTGTTTGAATGTAGCAAATTGAAAGCATTAGCAGAAACTACCGACTTGGATACAAGTGAATTGGTTGCTCTTGTAACATGCATATGGCAAGTGTAGAGGAAAGGTGGAGGCGCCATCCCTGTCCCGGAGGAGCTGGCCATGTCCGCGACGCTGCACGCCTTCATGTGTGGGTGACCGCCAGGATTTGATCTCCATGTTTCTCCTTGTCCGTTAGGGGACTCTGAAGTTTTTAACCTCGCTGGCCCAGGGATCACCTTGCACATTTAACCCTGACCTCCACATGAGGTTGGATAATCTGTTTGGCTCTAAAATACAGAAGACAATTATTTTTAGACAGAAGTCCTAAGATGCTCCTAAACCATAATGTTTCCTATTGCTTATATGATAAAGTTCAACACATACAAAGAAATTTGTGTCTGTATCATTCTAGGTGCGTAGGAAATCTGCTTCTTAGGAGAATCCCATAGTGAGTAGTTGTACACTTGTAACAATGACGTGCTTACTGCTTTGGTTTGATTATGTAGCTTAAGACTTTGAGAGAGTAGTCTTAGTAAGATTGTTTTCTTTTTCCTACTACTTTTTTGCTAAAGGAAATTTTGCAGTGGGTCAGGGCCAACAGGCTTTGGTTATTATTTTGAGTTATTCTCGGGCGTTTCCTTAGCCATAATTGACTGAAGACAGTGGAGGGAAGTTGAGGTAAAGAATGTCGTTGAGAAACTAAACAGTTAAGTCTGTCTGAGGCCTAATGCTGACCGTGTTCTTCTACAGACGGACAAGGTTGGGAAGGCTTTTAAGTACTTGGAGGCCGCCTTGTCCCTTATTGAGTGTGGGATTGCCATGGAGTCGGAGAGCCCGGCGTGCAAGGCGGCTTACTCGGTGTACTCAGAAAGCGTGGACCTCATTAAGTAAGTGCCACGTCATTTTGCCATCTTCCTTCGTGCTTCTCCCTCCTCGCCTTTACTGTTGGAATCGACGATCAAATGTAGCAGGAAGACGACTTAATAAAGGAGAGCCTTAAAGAAAGTTACTGATCCAGGTCCATCTCTTGGGCCCGACATGAAAGTTGTATCATAGCTGAAGCGCTAGAATGGAGGGACTTGGTCCGGCTCCGTCCTTTTGCCAGGCAGACTGTGGTGCCAGGCCTTTCAGGGAGAGGCGGGTTTCTCCAGTTTGGCTGTCTTATCAGATGTGTTGGCAGCTCCAGGTCAGCTCCCTTCTTTATCTGTATTTGGGCAGGGGACTCTGTGAGGACATGAGTCTACGTGGTTTCCAGCAGGTAGACAGGCCAGAGAAGAGACGTGTTTTTGCCTGCTTTGCTGAATGGCCTGAATTACTGCTCTAAAGCTTGGGGGGTTTTTTTCTGCGTGGTTTTCATGTCTTCACATCTTCAGGAAAATCAACATAAAACCAAGACAAACATAATAAGATGACTTTGTGCCTTGGCTTTTCTAACTGCCTTTGGTTAACCTGATGTATTTTTGCATTTTCCTATAGATTTATAATGTCGTTAAAATCCTTCTCAGACGCCTCAGCTCCACAAGAGAAAATATTTGCTGTTTTATGGTGTGTACATTTTTTTTCACTTGTCTAAATGGTATTTGCTTTTGCATCTTTTGCTGTTACAAAAAACAATTTTTGAAATTTGTTTTCTTCACATGGAAATTAATAGTGAAAGGCAAAACAATACCAGAAAGTAGAGTGTGTGGTCAAGGAGTTCATCCCACTGATAGTTACTTTTTATGAAAGGCATCTACCACCAATTTACTGTTGACTCAATAGATGCTTTGGTCTCATAACTTAAATGATATTTCTGTGTATTTGTGTTTTTCCACCAATGTTTACTTTGCGGGGAGGGACAAGAGAGAAGGGGAGGGAAAATACCTTAAGTGGGCTCCACACCCAGCGTAGAGCCCAACCTAGGGCTTGATCTTAGGGCCCTGAAGCCGTGACCTGAGCCGAAATCCAGAATGGGGTGCTTAGGTGACTGAGCCACCCAGGCGCTCCTTTATGTCTGATTTCCTTTTGAGGATAGTGTGAACAGTAAGAATCTTAAGACGTTTTTCCTCACGTAGATGAGGAAAGCCCTTTGTGTTCCTTAGACTGTGAAAAGTAAGTTAGATGGCTTTGTATAGTGCTGGTACTTGTGTCTACAAAAGTAATACTTTACTCTCATTTCTCTTTATGTTCATAGCATGCGTTGCCAGTCCATTTTGAACATGGCGATGTTTCGTTGTAAAAAAGATATAGCAATAAAGTATTCTCGTGCTCTTAACGAACACTTCAGCGGTCTTTTCAAAGTTGCCCAGGCGCCTTCTCCATGCATTGCAAGGTAATGAAAAGTCTGATTTAAATAATTCTCAGAATCAGGTTATCTTTATATTTACCTCTTGCTTTTGCAGCCATTTGTATGACTTTGGCTTTCCAAAAATTGTGTTACATCTTTGTGCTGAACTGCTCCTTAAACTTAAATTATTAGTGTATTTCTATCTCTTCGAGGAATGGTTACAAGTCAAGGAAAGGTTACAAGTTTGCTGAGTCAGTAACATAAGAAGATAATTACAGAGAATCCCAGGTCAAAATTTTAGAGCTTTGAAGATCTACAGATACGCCTGACAACACAAAACAGAGGCAGAGCCAACTAGAGCCAAAGTCTTTTCTCTGTCTGTAGGACATGTTGTCTTGGCATTTCAGTAAATAAGAACTTTCTAGAACCAAATCCCCTTATCTAGGGTCCATGATAGTACTATTAAGAATGAAAACTATCTCTTGCTACCTCCCACCTCCTTTGTGAACTGAAAGTGTTCATCTCTGCCTTAAGATGGTGAAAAACAGAATTTTTGTGCAGGTGTTGTTAAGATGAAGTTAAAATTTTCTACCCTGTAGTACTTGCCTAGTATTTTTTTTTTTTTTTTAATTTGGTTATACTCCTTGAAAAGTCCCAGTTCTGATAAGTTCTGCTATTTTAAGAATATCACCTAGAAGACTGCCCCATTTCTAGCACATTCAAAAGAAGAGATTCCCATATGGCCTCTCTTTAAAAAAAAAAAAAAAGTCCTGACTGAGAAGTAACTTCTTACCTCTGAAAATTTTCATGACACTCACCTCAGATGTTAATTCTAAGTTAATAAGTTGTCAGTCACATTATTTTAGATAACTCCTTCCCCATTTGCCCAGCCAGTTTATAGCAAACACCTTTCCTCTACCAAACCTTGTTTTTAGGCACAGGGGATAAAGCAGTAAACAAAGCAGACAAGAATTTCTGCCCTCATGGAGATTGCTCTCTAGTCCTTCATGGTATATATTCTGTGGGGGACACTTGGGGTCCCTTCAGCCCCCAGGGGTGGATGGACCCAGTCATGAGGCTCCTGCTGCTTGACCTTGATCTTTCCATTACCTTTCCCATCTCAGTGTTTTCCTCATGTTTCTCACTTGAGTCCTGTCAAGGCCCGTGCAGGTAGGTAGCCAGAAGGAGAACGGGGAGAAGAGCGCATCCCCTGAGGCACAGTGCCTCCTGGCCAGTCTCCTCGGAGGCGTCCTGCCCTTGGTTCAGCCAAGCACTGATTCAGTAGATCCTTAGGAAGAGCCTCCTCTGTGTTAAGTGCCAGAAATGCCAAGATTCGTAAGAAATGGTCCCAGCCTTCAGGGAAGGAAAAGGAATAGGCAGAAGAGTATAATGGGATGTGAGAAGTGCAATGGGTAAATTCATAGGTAAATGCGAAGAGACCAGTTCAGGTGGTGGCCAGAGGGAGGCCATGCTGTCTCCCTGGGTTCCAGAAGAGTGCCGAGCGTGGAGCAGGTGTCGGTCCGTGTTTGACTGGATGAGAGAATGAAGATGTAGGAGATGAGAACCATCTTCATGGGGAAGTACTGTCTTGGTGGAAGCTAGAACTGAGTGGTGGTGGCGGGGGGAGGGCTTCCAGGCTGAGGGAGTGGACTGGAAATGGAGCGAGCATATTTGGAACATAATGTGCCTCCTGATTCTGTGTCCAGCGAAGGACACCTTGCTTCCCCCCAGTTACATTCTCTGTTTGATGGGCACCATCTTGTGTGTTTCCTGAAATAAATTCCCCAAATACTGAAGGTGAAAAGCATCTCTGATCTTCTGGAAGTGATTGTTTTGGCTAGTACACCTCAGAACTCGATAACTGGACTGCACTCCCAGAGACAAGTAGTCCATAGTCTGCGGGTTTAGGTGACTGACCAGTTATCTTCTTTCTCGCGCTTTCCAGAACCACAGGCACACCGTCCCCTCTCTCTCCAATGCCTTCTCCTGTCGGGTCCCAGCCAAGTGCTGGCAGCGTAGGGAGCAGCGGAATGCCTGTCACCATCCAAAACATGACATCTTCATATGTCACCATTACTTCCCATGTCCTTACCGCCTTTGATCTTTGGGAGCAGGCTGAAATCCTTACAAGGAAGAATAAAGGTAAATGGCTCTGTGGTGGTAACTCCTGGGGCATGGGGAGCAGGAGGGAGGGACGTTGTTGGTTTGGAGTTTATGTTCCGTGTTCTGAAGAGAAGGGAATGTGTAGGTATTTGCTCTCCTCCGTTCTGCCTCGTGACCCAACCAGCTGCAGTTCTTTCTTGAGCTCTGTGGTGCGGAGTCAGACTTCCGTGTTAACTTAGGAGTGGTTGCCCCCTAGAAGTTCTCGTGTCACTATGTCAGCCTGAACTGACATGCTAGCAGAGGGGCGAGGCAAGCGGAGACGGGAAGGGACCGGCTGTCTCTGTGCACGACCAGCTTGGTCCGTGAGGTCGTGTGACCTAAATACCTAGTCACACGTTTGTTTTCAGTATCTGTTGAGAAAGACGGTTAGCAACAGTATAAGAAGTGTGGCCTAGAAAACATTCCTGAGACTTCTTTGAGAAGAAGAAACCTTGGAAAAAAGTTCGGGAGATAGGATAGTGTGTGTTGTTAGAGGAACTGCTCCCTGTCAGTCCGGCTACCACTGAGTAAATGCTGATACATAACTGCCCCAGTAATGCCGTTCCAGATTCTTTCCTGGCTGTAGGGAAGGCAGTGGCCCGCCACCTGTAGCCACTTGTATTTCTCATTGCCTCCTAGAATTTTACTTTCTTAACAGACTAATGATGCTCTTCATGTGTTGGGGGTTTGGTTTTGTTTGATTCACCATCCATTGACCCAGTAGTGCAGGTTGGGTATTTTCCAGCACAAGCCACCGTGCCAGGCATTATGGATTCAGCTCAAGAAACAGCCCAGGGCTTACATTCCAGTGTTGTGGAGGGACGTGGAGAACCAGCGAGCCATTACAGGAGACTGCGATTTTTTGCTGTGATGAAGTATACAGAATGTTGTGGGGATACAGTTGCTGGAACGTTGACTTTTTATGTTTCCATTTTTATTTCTGTGTGTGCAAATGTGTTTACTTGGTTTTGGTTTTGCTTTGTTTGCAGAATTTTTTGCTCAGCTCAGCACAAGTGTGTGTGCCTTGGCCCTCAACAGCAGTTTGATGGATCTGGTGCACTATACAAGACAGGGTTTTCAGCGGCTAAAACAAGCAACCAAAACACCTTAACGGAGGCCCAAGTTGATTTGATGGCTTGGGGACTTTTTTGCACATTGAAAGCCTCAAAAACAGTTCAGACGTTTGTCTCATCAAGACACCAAACTTGAGAAGAGAAGCACCATGAGATGGCCAGGACATTTGTCCACTTAAACTTTCAAGAACTTACGTGATCGTTGGTTGGACATAGTGGTTATGCAGAAGCAGAAAGGAGGAGGCTGGCCTCAGAGATGATCTTGCCTTTCCTAACTAAAGGACAGAAGTGCAATGTAGACTGAGTGGGCGTGTGAGTGGTCTAGAAACATTTCCGTACTTTTTTTAACCAGCAGGATGCAAATGGCAGATGAAATGAGGAGAAGCAGTTTCAGCTCTGAGAGCACGTTCCTGTCCCCTCAGTAGCCACCCTTGTCTAGTTGCAGAAGGAAATTTTTTAAACAATGAATTTTGGTGTAGGGTTCTGTGGATGATTTTTTTTTTCCTTTTACGTTTTGGGGGAAATATTTGTTTAGGAAATTCTGATGGTCATCTATAAAGCTAAGTTGTGAAGGACTCCACTGTACCCCACTTTCTGCCTGTGAACAGTGGCTTTGATAAATACCAAGTATTGCCACAATTTATGAAATTGAAGACAACTCCCCTCCCCCCCCACTCCCCCATTTCCTGGAGTACCATGCATTCACCCCAGTTCTGATTTGTCTGTCACTGCTGGGAGTCAGCGTAAGTCGGAGCAGTGGAGGGAGGAGCTGCCGCCCACGGGGAAGCCATCTTGAGCTCGCATGCACCATGGAGGATGTGGCGCTGCGGTCCCTACCCCCTGCTTCAGCGAAAGGCAGTCACCATTGACTATATTCTGAATTTTCTACCTTGGGGAAGAAGGGAACCAACATTTATACCTGACCAGATGGCTAAAGTGCTTTTTAATTTTTGTTTAAGTAGAGCTGGAATTTGAGGTGCTGATTTGTGGTCTACAGTTATGTGGTAACTCATGTTGTCTAACCAACTCACAGTTTTGTCAGCAAACAAAAATGAAATCTACTTCTTAGAGAGGCTATATTTTTCTGCTACAGATTATTTTATATTTATAGCAAAAGTCAACTTTCTGAGCCCTTGATTGCCTAGGGTAAATTAACTCCCTGAGAGGATGTGGAGATTTGGGTGGTTAATTAGACTTTAAAAAAAAAAAAAAAATTGTCACCGCATGCCTTCACTCCAAAATGTTCTCAATCAACTAGATTTGGTTGGATTGAAGAGGAACTGTGGCCTTCCCATATGTTGTTATTGCCGTATTAGAGATACTAAACCAAGTTCATAGGGAATGACCTGAAAGGAAAAAACACAATCAAAATTCCCACATAACCATAAGCACAGATTTTTTTTAATTGAAACTTTGAAGGTTTTTGGAAGCATTATTTTGAGTTCAGTGTTTTTAAAAGCCAATTCTTGATATCCCTTTTAGAAGTAGAATTTGCACATGTATTAAAATTGAGGAGTGAGTGTTATCACCACCCTTGGTTCATTTTTCTCTCCCTTCATCCCATTCTGCCCCTTTACGTTTTGTTTCCTACCCAGAATGTTTGTCATTTTCATACTACTAGTGAAGAAGGGAATGCCATCTTTATAATGAAGAGGTCAAAAGTCTGTATGAGGAATGTAAGAACTCGGTGATTTGGTCAATCCATGAAGGGATGTGCAGAGGATGGGAGTGGCGATGATTTTCATGTACGAATTGTGCGTGTGAAGCCGTTCCTTCAGTGTCTTATCCAACCTGTTCTTTTTTATCTGTAGCTAGTTCAGAGGTTTGGCACCTCATGTTTAGGTGAAGGCCAGAGAGTTACGTCCAGCAGGAATATATCTGAGCATGAGAACCGTTTAGATGATCTTGATGGACCGATATCATTCACTGATGTTCTGAAGCAAAGCCATTCAACAGAACCTTCTGTTAATTGAGCAGTAATTGTCGGGGGGGTTGTGACATCGTGTCCATCTCTTAATATGTGTGAAACAGGACACCAGAATCAGGTTTATGTGATTATTTAATGTCCTTTCCCCCCTTATTCACTTGGTCTTCTCTGTCCCCTTTACCCCACCATTCCCCAGTACAAGTCACCTGTCAGTGTGGGAGGCCATGTCTTCTTCGGACATGTTCTGATCTATGCAGACTGTGTTGGAGTGTGTGTGTGTGTGTGTGTGTGTGTGTGCACGCGTGCGTGCGCGCCATCCATGATCAACAGCACTCCTGTGACTAAAGACATTTCTGAGTCCATTTCTCAGCCACTTCTAAAAGAAAAAGGAAAACAAAACAAAACCAAAAAATCAGTTGCTTTCTCAGTGGCCTTATTCTTTGTGAGTAGTGTTTCCCTGCCCCCAACCTTTATATTGAGAATTTGTCCCTTGAAAAACTAATCAATTTGCAGAGATCAATTTGTAGTATTTTGAACATGGAATATTTCTGATTCTTACTGCATTGTACCTAAAAGGATTCCCGGTGGCTACTTTTTAAATAGAGTATGTGAAAAATAGTGGCTGATGAATCCTTAATGTTCATAGGTCTTTTTCCTGTTACAGTTGTATATAGAAATCTAGAGAATTTTAAAAATCGCTGCACTTTTTCACTGCATGCTTAAATTCCCAAAGGCAGAATTTGTACTGAGGTAGATAATTGAAAGGACTAGATTATAAAATGAGACAAATACAAAAATATCTTAAGGAGTGAAAATTGTAAAATCTTGCCTTTGGCACTACAGTTTCGTGTGTTCGTGTGCGTGTGTGTATGTATGTGTGTGTGTCTTTACTAAGAGATGGAAGAACACTGTTTTACTTTTTAAAATGTTGAGTGTTTCTGTCCTTTCTGGAGATAATTAAAATGTGAATCACTGAGCTTGAGATTTTAGCCAGACTAGGGGTCCTGCTAAAGAATGAAAGACGCTTCACTGAAATATACCAAATGACACTGGGTTAAGAATGTGAAAACACTGACCATACGCAAGCTGTGGTGAAGAAGCGAGGGTCCAGCAGGCCTGTTGTCAGGATGAGAACTGCAAGAGAATGGCTTTTACGGTACGCTCAGTGAACGATACTGAGTGAAATCTGCATTTTTTTTTTTTTTTTAAATAAAAGGACCTTTATTTTATAGATCTTTTTTGACCAAGATACTTCGCTTTCTCCCCCAGACAAGTTAGAATTCGTTTATATCCTTTAATTCCAGATCTCAGGCTTTTGAGAACCTAACATTCAACTCCTTTCTGGCTGAAAATTTGCCTTAATTGGTACCTTAAATATTCAGAATCAGGTAGTAGAATCAGGAGCTTACTATTTTGTTAGGATTCCTGCCCAATAATTTTTAGAAGCAAAAAGATGAACCATTATGTCCTCCAAAATGAACAGCTTTTGTGTCTAATCTAGAAAGGACACGTGTGTGTCGTATGCATGCAAACATTCACACACACAGAGTTTGAGGCTATTTGATTTAGATGTATTCCTTGTGCCTTTGTTGACCAAATCTAGTTTTGAAATAATACTAACTTGGGGATAATGCTGTATTTATTTTGATACGGCTTTAAGACATGTTAATGTGGGTCTTGTACCTTTTGTTCTCCTGCTTCATGAAGTTTGACGCGTATTTATTCATCTTCAGGTCAATGAATCCAGTAAGGCTTGGTTCCCTACCTCCCACCGCCGGCTCTGCTTTTTTTCTTAAGGATTTATTTTCCCCAGACACTACACAAATCTTTGAAAAACATTGCCACTTCTTCTACTACAGTCTTTACCATCAAGTACCAGTATTTCCATTTTGCTAGAGTAGTTGGGCTTCTTTTAGAAACACAGATGCAGAGATTTGCTCACTGGAAAGTGAGTTGTGTATGTGGCTCTGGAGGCGTGTGGGGATCATGGCGGTACTTCTTTTGTTCCCTTTCTGCAGTGGGTTGTCTCTTTTGATCGTTTTTGGTCCTATTGAGAATTAACAAATAGAAGGTTTCTCCTGTGCCTTTTTATCTTCTGTCATTTTGTTTGCTGGAGGTGGAGTGGCAGAATTACATGGTGTTGCGGATTTTCCTTCAAACACCGCATGTGGTATTTCTACCATATAAACCTCCAGTCTGCAATCCAGTTGTGTTGGTTTCTCAACGACTGAGAATGATGACACTGGCCATGTTCTTGAGTTCTTACGATGAGTTGGCGAGCACCGTCTGTCTACTTCCAGGGGCTGTGAATTTCCCATTGTCCCAGGGAAATCACACTATGTTCCACTGTGCAGCAGATCTCAACAGGTACTGTGATGGGTAAGAAAGTGCCTGTATTTCTCTACCCACGAGGGCAGGAAGGAAACACAGCTCCTGTGAGCCTAGATGATACTCTACTGGCCTGGAAGGTCAAGGGAATAAGACCACTGGCAGCAAGTCTGGCCCAGCTGCACTGGTAAGACCAGGCGATGGCCGACCTAAGGAAGGTAACGTGCTTTGCTTAAAAGTAGATGTTTAAGTGATGCTTAACACAGGCAGTATTAACTTCGCCTTTTGTTCGGGCCATCAACGTGTATTGTTAAAATTACTGCACATCTCCCCTCAGATATCAAGTATACACTGTTCTTGTATGTGTGTGTGTGCGTGTGTGTGCGTGTGTGTATGTGTGTGTGTTTATAGGCATGTGTCCCAAATCTTTCTTGTTTTTTGTTTCTTTCTGAATGTGATCATGTTTTGGATGATACCTGAGCAGGGTTGCCTTTTTTTATTTATTACCATTATATATTATATTATATTATATATTTGTTGCTTTCTTATAACTTTAGAGGAAGTCAAATCTTGGTATTAAAATTGTTTAAAAAAGGAGTAAATTGGTCCAGTTGATAAATGATCACTGGTCTGAAATACGAATTTGTCTTTAGTTCTTGTGGAATAACGTGCCAGCTGTCTAGCCCACACAGTGAGTTTGTACGTAGGATAGGGAAGCCGTGATGCTCTCAATGGGAAGATGTGCAACCCAAGTGACGGGGACTCCATGTATTTTATCTACTTCAGCAATGGAACTGCGACTTGGGGCTTTTGTGAATAAAATTTAGCCGCCTTGTATAGTCCTTTGAAAGAGACATATGTGATCTGTGAAAATTATAGTTTTCTTTTTTTAGAAGAAAAATTTGCAAAAGATCTTTCCAAAGATAATGTGCCACAGATCTTTTGTTTGTTGTTCTCTGTAATGAGGATTAATTGCTGTTTAAAAAAAAAGTAATTGACTTGTTAATCTTCAAATTCTTTCCTTTTCACAAGAGGATCGAGCTGTAAAAAAAAAAAAAAAAATTAATAAAAATTTAGAGAAATCATTGGGGTTGAATCCATGCTTTCATTTTGCCTGAATAAAGTAATTCCTAAAATTGCTATATATAATTACCACTTACAGCCAAGAAGATTCTGACATGGTGGAATAACACACCCTCATTTATTATTTATTTTGTTGAAATGGGAAAAGACATGTGGGCAGAGGGAAGCTCATCCTTCTCTTCTTTTTATTTTTAGGAACTTCTATCACACAGATTAACCTCTCACCAGTGTGGTATCTCCTCTTTCTGACATTAAGTACCAGGTGCACCGGTGACCATAATTTGCCTGTTTTCAATGTTTGTTGGGTGGACAGATTTGTTGGTACTGAAAGGCTTTGAAAGGCCATCTGGTCTCTCCTCCTTTGCTACTCTGAAAGAACTCATGTTCTTCCTCAGTGATTTTAGTAAATCAGGAAAAACTGAGGTGCTGAAATCTGACTTGCTGAATTTGAATCCTGGTTCTTGAGTTTGCTGTGTGGCCTTGGGCAAGTCACTTAACCTCTCAGGGGTTTTCTCCTTTATCAACTTTGTTGATTTGGTGTCTAACTAGTAGTAAGGTGGTAAGGATTGGGCTAGATGGTTCTGGAGAGCTTAGCATAGTACCTGGCATGAACATTCACAAACTCGTGGCTCCTTTAATTTACTTCTTTCCCGGGTGCCTGGGTGGCTCAGTGGGTTAAGCCGCTGCCTTCGGCTCAGGTCATGATCACAGGGTCCGGGGATCAAGTCCCACATTAGGCTCTCTGCTCAGCAGGGAGCCTGCTTCCTCCTCTCTCTCCGCCTGCCTCTCTGTCTACTTGTGATCTCTGTCTGTCAAATAAATAAATAAAATCTTGAAAAAAAATAAAATTTACTTCTTTCCCTTATTGCACCACAGTATCCCCATAGCTACCCTGTAGCCTCTACCTGTACACTGAGAAAGACCCCACTACCCTCCTCTTCCTTCTTCATTTTTTGTTCTGTAGATTAGGTGACCTCTACTTGCATTGGTCCTGCTGAACAGACCCCCATCCTCACTCAGCAAGCTTGTGGTAGAGTCGACAAGCAGCAGGAACTGGTAAGCACATAAAGGCAAGCATGTGTGGGGAAAAGGGGAGTCTTTAGTTCTCATTAAGAGAAGCTAAAGGGCAGATATCTCATTGGAACTAGGCTTTGACAGACGGGTCATAAAATCTTTGGTTTTCATCTTTTTCACATAAAAAAGTCCCATGTCCTATCTTGTCTGTTGGTAGATGTTGGTAGTTACTGTCCTTCGCTGGTTGTACCAGTTTATTTAACCAACCTCCTTGTTAGACACGGAGATGATTTCTAATTAGGTGCTATGGTAAAGAATGTTTCCACAGCCATCCCTGAATCAAACTACTTGGACAGATTCAGCAATTGAAATTTTACCATGTTGTCCTTAGGTAAATGTGTGCCATGTATATATGTATGTTGAATTAGGTTTCGGTCCAAAAAAGTTCACGCATTTCATCTGGTACCATCTAAGAAAAGTTTTCAACAGACATCTAATACTCAGTTCGTGTTAAAATTCCTGTAATTGTCCCTGAGAGGTCTTGGAGCTTCTTTTTGAAATCAGGATTCAGTCAAGTTTTGTGTGTAACAATTAGTCATTATATAAAAAATATGATGTCCTACATCTTGGATTTGTGTATTTCCCGAAGCATCCTTTAATTCATTCGTCCAAATCCTGTATTTCCCGCGAACTGGGTTAGGTCTTAGAGGCTGGATTATATTTGGCAGGACCCCACGGGAGATGTGGTGTACTTCACATTGTGTCCTATCAGGAGGCACCTAAAATTGTTAGTGAGGCTAACTTTGGATGTTTGGTTAGGATACAATCATTGAAACGCTGTTGTGAATACGGGCTTTTCCCTGGTCCCACACCTCTGACAGACACTTCGTGATTTTAGCATGCACTGATAACCTGTTCATTGACCAAGCCTGGGTATCATATTTGAAGAATGCAAGGCACAGGGAGGGGCGGGAATCCCCACCTAATTCTTTAGGTGGGAAACAGTGTCTTCTTAAATTTTGTCCCTATGGTACTATTTTTTCCCGTCCCATACCAAGCTGCCATTTGCAGGTGTGGGTTATATGACCAGTACCCTAACACCCAGTTCAAGTGCCCAGCTCGGTAGATGGGGAGAACGTTTTCACCTCAATCATGTAGTGAGTTCACCATTAGGAAGGGTTCTCAAGGAAGAGAGAGGAAGCTGAGCAGCAGAAAAGAATAGATGATCCCTTTCAAGCTGTTCCTCTTTTTCCTTTCTGATTTCTGTATTTGGGATATTACTGGCGCCAACTCTGAGGTGAGCTGTCCTTGCTCTTTGTGTCCTTCTCAGGTTTTGTATTGGCAAGCATTTCTGCACTTTGGGAGCCTCGATTATGGAAATAGATGTTTGTTCACTGTTTGCCAGGGTTGTTGGACATGACAGTTGTCACAACCCCAGCTACTTCTACTTAGGACATCTAGCTGTTGAGAATCTTCCAAGCCATTCTAAACGACTGAAGCGCAATGGGTCTTTACTGTAGTATGACCAGAGGTTTATGCTGGTACTTCGGCTGTGCTCAGATAAATGTCCCTGTCTCGTCTGTTTTGTCTTAGAACAGGACTCTGTCAGTGTCTGTGGTTTCCCGTAGACCACACTCCGCTGAAGGCAAGACTGTAGTGCGACATCAAGGCTCAGATAATAAAGACCTGTGCCCTTCCAACAGACTGGAGGGCAGACCTGGAGCACTTTCTAAACAGACAATTCTATTTTAGCCTCAAAAGACCGTGTTCCTGTCCTGGGTAAGTGCTGTAAATCACCCTTCTCTATTACTGGGGCCCAGTCCTAACTTCTCATTTACCTTACTTCATGGGTAGGCGGCAGAAACAATGATGGGTTTGTAGCTCTCTACTGCTAAATA
The DNA here is from genome assembly GCF_011764305.1 of Mustela putorius furo. Taxonomy (NCBI): domain Eukaryota; kingdom Metazoa; phylum Chordata; class Mammalia; order Carnivora; family Mustelidae; genus Mustela; species Mustela putorius. The sequence goes on along the minus strand of NW_025421367.1, from coordinate 4,090,099 downwards.
TTCCTGTAAATTATCATCTAAACAACAGCACACACAGACAGGTGCACACACACACACACACACACACACATTTTTCTACAGTTATGTACACTCTTGGATGTGAAAAACGAGTTGTACTCAACAGTATGGGCTTTAGAAGTATGTCTTCAAGTTTCACTATTGACCTCCCTGCTTTTCCATCTTTGTCCTGCAGTCTTTGAAGAAACTCTTCTTGCGGGCAGGACTCAGCACCCAGGATTGCAACTGAGGATTTGCCAAGCATCTTAATTAAGGTGGGAGTAAGTGACAGGCTAGAGTGGCTTTGCAGAGCTTCCCAAGCCTACATATACATGTAAATCATTTTGGGGTTTTAATTTTTTTTAATTTTTTAATTCTTTTATTTTTTTAAAGATTTTATTTATTTATTTGACAGAGAGAAATCACAAGTAGGCAGAGAGGCAGGCAGAGAGAGAGGAAGGGAAGCAGGTCCCCTGCTGAGCAGAGAGCCCGATGTGGGACTCGATCCCAGGACCCTGAGATCATGACCTGAGCTGAAGGCAGCGGCTTAACCCACTGAGCCACCCAGGCGCCCCTCATTTTGGGGTTTTTAAAAAAAGTCCTGTTTTCAACTGATTTACAAGTAGGCTATTAAAAAAATATCAAATGACATAAAAAGCATACAGAGCAAAAATTGCAAGGGCAGACATACTTTATCCCTTTCCTTCTAGAGTTAAAAGCCATAAAATTTGGTGCATTTCATTCTAGAACTTTTATTATGCACTTATACCTTGTTTATAAACATAAATGTGGAATATACTATATTCTCATTCTTTTCAGTTTCTTTAGTCTTTTTATGGTAATCCTATTTTGGCTACAAAATATCATGCAGTAAGGATATATCACCGTTTCTGTAAACATTCTTGTATTATGCATCCATGCCTCCCCCAGGCACCCCCAACCCCATTAGTCGGTTACAGTGCTCTACTGAGGTTTTGGGGGTTTTTTTTTTGAGGAATCTTGATACACACATCATTTTGCATTCTTTTAAGTATTTTTATAGGATAAATTTTTGTAAGGGGGATATCTGCATCAAAAGATAAGTTAAATTTAAATTTTTTTATGTTAACCAAACCACTTCTCCCAAAAAGCTCTCATACCAACTGTGGATGGGCGTGTATTCTCCACCCCCCCTTATTCATTCATTCATTCATTCATTCATCATGATAAATTTACTCTTTAATCTTTCTACCCCCCCCACCCCCCCAACTTCCCCTCTGGTTAACATTAGCTTGTTCTCTATAGTTAAGAGTCTGTTTCTTGGTTTGTCTTTTTTCCCCCACTCATTTGTTTCTTAAATTCCACCTATGAGTAAGATCTTGCGGCATTTGTCTTTCTCTGATGGACATTTCGTTTAGCATTATACTCTCTAGTCTATCCATGTTGCAAATAGCAAGATTTCATTCTTTTCAATGGCTGCATAATATTCTCCTGTTGTATATAACACATCTTCTTTATCTGTTCATCTATCAGTGGACACTTGGAATGCTTCCATAGTTTGGCTATGGTAAGTAATGATGCAGTAAACATAGGAGTGCATGTATCCCTTTGAATTAGTGTTTTTGTATTTTGGGGGTAAAATACCCCATAGCGCAATTGCTGGATCATAGGGCAGTCCTCTATTTTTTTTTTTTTTAATTTTTATTTTTTATAAACATATATTTTTATCCCCAGGGGTACAGGTCTGTGAATCACCAGGTTTACACACTTCACAACACTCACCGGCACACACCAGTCTAATCCCCCCCCTTTTCACCAACAGTGCAGGTGGATTCCTTTCTCCTATCCCATCTTCTCACCCACTTAACCTCCATGTAAGTCAAAGCAGAGTTTCAATTTCAGTCCTTTTTTTAATTTTTTGAGAACGCTGCATGTTTCCCGCAGCGGCTACACCAGCTTCATTTTCACCAACAGTGCAGGAGGATTCCTTTCTCTCTATATCCTCACCAACACTTGTTGTTTCTTGTGTTTTTGATTTTAGACATTCTGAGAGGTATGAAGCAATACCTCATGGGGGTTTATTTAGGGTTTTTCTTTTTTTTTTTGTTTTGTTTTGTTTTTTTTCCCTTAAGATTTTATTTGCCAGAGAGGAAGAGTACAAGTGCTCCAGCACGGGGAGTGACAAGCAGGGGGAGAAGCAGGCTCCTTTCTGAGCAAGGAGCCCAATGTGGGACTAGATCCCAGGACCGTGGGATCATGACCTGAGCTGAAGGAAGATGCTTAACTGAGCCACCCAGGCGTCCCCCTCACGGTGGTTTTGATTTGCATTTCCTGATGGTGAGTGGTGGTGAGCATCTTTTCGTGTGTTTGTCGTCTTTGGAGAAATATCTGTTCAATCTGTTCATGTCTTCTGGATTATTTGTTTTTTTTAGATGTTGAGTTATGTAAGTTTTTAATATATTTTGGATACTAACCCTTGATTGGATAAGTTATTTGCAAATATCTTCTCCCATTCAGTAGGTTGCATTTTACTTTTTTTGATTTGTTGTGCAGAAGCTTTTCATTTTGACATAGTCTCGATAGTTTATGGAACATAGCTAGAAAAACGTTGCTATGACCAGCGACAGAGAAATTACTGCCTGTGCTCTCCAAAAATTTTTTGTGATTTCAGGTCTCACATTTAGGTCTTTAATCCATTTTAAGTTTGTTTCTATGTATGATGAAAGGAAGCAGTCTGGTTTCATTCCTTTGCATGTAGCTGTCTAGTTTTACCAACATCATTTGTTGAAGAGACTTTTTTCCATTGTATGTTCATTTTTTAAAAAAGATTTTATTTATTTATTTGTTTATTTGAGAGAGAGAGAGTATGAGTAAGAGAGAGCATGAGAGGGGAGAAGGTCAGGGAGAAGTAGATTCCTCACGGAGCTGGGAGCCTGATGCGGGCCTTGATCCTGGGACTCTGGGATCGTGACCTGAGCCAAAGGCAGTGGCTTAAATTTAACCAACTGAGCCACCCAGGTGCCCTGTATATATATTTATTGATGGATATTCTTTATTGGTGAAGATTAATTGACTACATAATTGTGGGTTCATATCTGGGTTTTTTTCTGTTCCATTGATCTGTCAGTCCTTATGTTAGTACCATGCTGTTTTATTTACCACCCCTTTGTAATACAACTTGAAATCCAGAATTGTGATACCTTCAGTTTTCTTTCTCTTTTTCCAGTTGCTTTGGCTATCTGGGGTCTTGTGGTTCCATACAAATTTTAGGATTGTTTGTTCTAGTTCTGTGAAAAATGTTTTGATAGGGATTACATTAAATCTGTAGCTTGCTTTGAGTAATGTAGACATTTTAACAGCATTTATTCTTCCAGCCTATGAGCATGGAATGTCTTTCCATCTCTGTGTCATCTTTAATTTCAGTCATCAGTGTTTGAGAGGTTTTTTTTTTTATTAAATCAGTTTTTGGAGTATAGATAGATCTTTCACCTTCTTAAGTTTATTCTTAGGTATTTTATTCTTTTTGATGCAATTATAAATGGGATTGTTTTCTTAATTTCTTTCTGCTGCTTCATTATTAGTGCGTAAGAATGCAGCAGATTGCATTGTGCATTGATTTGGTATCCTGCTACCTTACTGAATTCATTCATCGGTTCTAGTAGTTTCCTGGTAGAGTCTCCAGGGTTTTCTCCTTGTAGTATCCTGTCATCTGCAAACAGTGAGCAGTGAGTTTTACTTCTTCCTTACCAAATCAGGATGCCTTTTATTTCTTTTTGTTATCGAGTGCTATAGCAGACTCCCAGTACTATGCTGAGTAAAAGTGGTGAGAGTGGACATCCTTATCTTGCTCTGACCTTAGGGGAAGGGCTCTCAGTTTTCCACCATTGAGTATGATGTTGGCTGTGGGATTTTTACATAAGGCCTTTATCAGCTTGGGCATACATCTTTGCCAGCTTTGGATACAATTTGAAAAACCTTATACAATTTGCACTCCTCTGACAACTGAAATTGACCATTTTGGCACAAATGCATTGGCCATTTGTTTCCAGTTCTGTGGAATGCCTGTTCCTGTGCTTAGCTCATTTTCTATTTGGTTATCTTTCTTCTAATTTGTAAATAAGGAGCCCTGGACTAGGTTACTGATTGCCTCTAACCCACTGTATTGACTCTTCATGCTCCAAACCTCATCCATGAGCTGCTTAAAATTCCCATTTCTTTTTTTTCCAATCCTGTTGGAGGTGATGATCGATCCCTAAGTGAGACTGTATGCACAACATGGACATACAGAATTTGAAGGTTCATTAATCTTCAGAACATATTACTTGTCCAAACAAATGACATTTATCCTGGATAAATTGAAAACTCTGAAATATTGGCAGTTTTGCAGCCCACTGGATGTGCAGAATGAATGTCACAGTAGGTTTCTTTATGGCCTGCAGAGATCAAGTCTAAAATTAATCACAGGTCAGTCCCACGCCTCACTTGACTGCAATCCTATTAACCTGATACTTGCTTATTTTAATAAAGGTAAAAGAACCGGGGAAGACTGATCTCTTATCCCTGTGAAGTTTACTTTGGTCCATTCAGTAGCCTGAGCTTTGTGTCGAGTGACATGCTTCAGAATGTGTTAACACGGAGCATGAGGCCGGGTGCCCAGCTGCCAGATGGGCACGTGACAGGTAACTTCAGATGGCCGTTGTCCTTACCTCCAGCCAGTCCTAATAAAGATGCTTTCGTAAAACCAATACCCTATGGCTACACTGTTCAGACTGAGTTATTTTAAGCTTCACAGCATGGCATAAGCCAGTTTATCTATTAAGCAGAGGACAGCACTCCTCTTGTGTGCTGTGTATTTGTCCCAAATTCCCTGGAGCAAAATGAAGCTGCTCAGCCTCTTTTCCTTTCATTTACTATATCCATGATACATCCCCATCCCTATGGCACAATAGACCTAGAAAATGGAAACCTGGGGAAGGGGAAAGGATCATCGGTTAAAAACTACTTGTGCTGTATATTTTCCATAGTCTATATTTTTAAAACCACCTTTCAAATTAGTCATTATTATGGTTTACAGGTGATAAACTAAAAGTGAGTTATGGTCAAGCAGCTAGTAAAATGTGAGACCCAGATTATGATACAGATTTGTCTGACTTTTATGATGAAGGATTTTGCTTGTGGGAATGAGCTAGAGGAAATGTGGCTTTTTTTTTTTTTTTTTAAAGTTGTTTCTGTGTTTTGGGTTATTTTTTTAAGATTTTATTTAAGAGAGAACACATACACATGCAAGTGGGAAGGAGAGAATGTAATGTCATCTACAACGAGTGTCCTAACTCTGTTTTAACAATTCATAAAATCGGATTGTGGGTAGGAATTAGGTCTATAAAATAGAACTTGAGAAGGAAGTCCTGAGACTCTGCAGTCATTAGACGGTGACACAGCACAGCGAGGGATTTTCCGAGTCTGATGTTGCTTTGCGTATGCCTTACAGATTTTCTCCATTTACTAGAACTAATAAGTACACCTCTAGTGCATGCTGAAATTGACAGGTTTTTTTTTTCTTTTTATGAGGACATGCATTATTTAATACAATAAAAAAGAAATTAGTGATAAACCTTTAAAAACACTAGCATAAAACAAAAGTCTAAAGTCATGAGCAGTGCAAAGTAAGCTTTAAAAATTAAAATCCCAGCAAATATGAAATAACTGAAACAGGCAACAGCATGGGTTCCCACCCACCCCCTTACCCAGCCACCCAGGGCCCTCCAGGTTGGAGAATATAGGATCAAATAAAACTTTAGCTCAGACACTGATGACTTTGAAGGCTGAATGCCTTGGCTCAGCAGGATACATCTCACTTTCACAATACAGTGTCAAGGAAAAATAACCAGAAGCCAAAAACAGTATTCCATCATCCTCTACCTTGTGCAAGTCACCCGAATGTCTGGTGCTGTATTTCCTCACGTGTGACTAAAAAGAAAGGCTATCCTAAAGTCTATGAAGTGAGTAATGTTAGTAATATATTTGTTAAGTGTGATGGGTTAAAATTTAGGGATACACAGAACTTCTTAAACGGCCACTGCCCTTCAAAATCATCATCTTGGGGTGGGGGACGGTTGCACATGTGCATTGTGTGATGCTGTTCCAAACAGGCGCGAACACTTTGGAGTTGTTTGCGGGACTAGGTGGGCAAGCATACATCTTATTTTACGGTCGTTTTTCTGGGAAGAGTTAAACAATACTGTTCACCGGACTTGCCTCTAAAACACCCAATTTTCAAAAGGCAGAAGAAAAAAATATGTCCCTGTTTAATAATTCCAGTATCTCCTTATTTTGTTTTGGTCATGATGGCAGCAATACTGGGTGAATCAAAGTTTCTACATGTTCTTTATATATGGCAGTATTCATTATAGCAACATCTTTAAAGTTCTAATACATGTTTAAAATTATTTTAATTCCAGAGTATTTTAATTTTCCCTTCTATCCAGTGCTTAACCTGAAGGGGAATAGACCTTCTCCTATTCTAAACATTATACCCTGCTAGTACCTCGATTCGGAACATTAGAATTACTGTGTACAAAAATGTCACACGGCTGGCTTGGCCTCTCTATTTCCTCTTGCCTCCATGTGACTGGAGCAGGAAATCAACCACAGGGAGGCCATCCATTATATTCTCTACTATTCTGTGTTCATGCATTTGCATATGTATTTATATGTATATACACACACAAAATGAATATCCATAGTTGTTGAATGGCTGTGGAAGGATAGTCAAATGCTTTGTTAGCATAATGCATATACCTAAAACACAGGAAGTTAGGGAAATTTCCCATATGGACATTCTGTTTTTAAAAAAAGTGTGATATCCTGTTCTATTAAAGCACAAGTTGTAGGTTCTTAACATTAAGGCATTAAATGTTTGGTTCTACTTCCCTCATTTCCTGAAGCCACATCTTTGATTACTTACCAAATATACATTCCTGTAAGAAAGTAAATCCCTGGCCAGGTTCCTTCCTTGGCTCAATTTCTTTGCTGTTTTTAATGTGCATAGTGCTCTCTATTTTCAGCAGAACCTGGCAGCCTGGGGTCAGCTGAGACCCATTCTCCTAAAACTTTACAGCTGTCCACAGGCATATTTACAGAGTGTTACCTGAAAATACCAAGGAGCCACTAGACATTCCATTTGTGTGCAATTCATTAAAAAGAATTTACATTCATTCCCTAGTAAGAATTATTTACTTCTCTGGCTCTGACTTAAAAGGATATGGTAGGTTTGAGTCAACAAAACTGTCTCTGTCCTCTTCCTCCCCTGATTCATAGGAATTAGCCACTCACAGGTGTAAACCCATACACCAGAAGATCTGTGTGCATAATGTGGGTTGATCTGAAGCCCAAAAATGTAGAGTTTTGACCATAATGTACCCCTGGGGATTAAGTCAAAACCAAAGCCAACAGCCAGCTCCTGAGGATTACTATTAGTGGTAATGAGGAAAAGATTTTGAACCTGGGCCTCAAATTGCACTCAGTGTGTTATGCAATATGAAATGAATGTAAATTTTAACAAGTTTTAGCTTTAAGCTTCTCATTAGTGCCCTTATTCCAAGTGCAATATGAAGAATGCACCACTAGAGAGCAGACAATTCCCTTAGGAAAAAATACATGGATTTAACCACAAAAGGTCCCTTTTCACACCCAGTAGAATGGCTGTAAGCAAAGAAGACCGTATGCTGTGTAGGAGAGGATGAAAAGCAACCAGCAACCTCATACTGTGCGGATGGGAATAGGATATAATACAGCCACTGTGGATAAGTTTGGCAGCTTCTTAAAAATTGTTACTGTATAAGCCAACAGTTCCAGTTGTATGAACATGTGAAGATAAATGAAAACATGTAGAGACACACTCATCAACATTCATGGCAGTGTTTAAAAACAAATAGAGACCAGCCTTGAAAATTCTCTGAACAGACAAAACCAATTTAGTCACACAAACAAAACTTCATTTAGCTTATTTTGCAAGACTAGCTTGACCTGGGTCATTTCTTGCTTATGCCTCCGAAAATCATAACCAAAACCTGAACAGTTCCAAAGGTGGTAGGAGGAAACACACTGACCAGTTCCCGCCATTTAAGAAAATTCTACTACAACCAAACGCTGAAGAATAAACAGCTGCTGCTTTCTCACTGTATAAGCTGCTTGAGAACAAATATTCCTCTGAGCCTCATTCCATGTTTGGTTTGAGTGCTCCTGCTGTGTACAATATACTTTTACTAATTACTGCTTTGGCGATGGGTTGGTTTTACTTCTGTTATTTCTGAATTTTTGCCATGTCCTGGCAACAGAGTCCCACTCGTGATTTCTTCTCAGGTTATTGAAATGCCAATAGAGTATTACCCCCACCTTAAAAGACCACCAGAGACGTGAGTCAAACCCAATCAGCAAGGGTCGTTTATTGCAGGTTGGCACCTGGACCTCTGCGCCGCTCGTTGCCGATAACGCCGAGAGGTCTGGAGCTGGGTCGGTGCAGGATTTTTATAGACAGGTACAAACAAGTTTCGGGTGGGGCTGAGCTGATTGATTGACAGTTTGAACAGGCATACTTGGCGTCAGTGGATTGGGTCAGGGGACCCGCGTGCGAAAGCAGACAAAGCAATCTTACAGAAGCAGAACTGGCCGGTTAGCCCACACATGCGAGAAAAGCACTATCAGGATATTGAAGGCCTGGTTACTATCAAGTAAAGACAATTGGGAGTCTCCTGGTGGAATGTTACATTCCTGCTATCAAGCATCCTTGTTAATGAGATTTAGGTTTAGAAGAAATTTAACTTTATTTACTTTTCCTTCTACCTCCGCCTCCTTCGGTTTTTTATGGAGGGGAGGGTGACATTAGGGCTTGAGGAACTGAGTTCTGTGTCCCTGGAAATTGGGCTATTGATAAGGTAACTTTTTTGTTTGTAAATCTCAAGGACATTTGCAAACCAAGGGAGACTCCTGTCTTGCAGGATTGTGATCTCAGCAAGTTAACCACTTATCATTTTATGGCAGTCAGGGGTGCCTGAGGAACGCCACACATATGGAGGGGAGCGGGTGAAGGGGGGGTGCGAGGCGCCAGCTCTTGCTTTGTCCTCAGCCAGCCTCCTGCTCCTTCATTATGATCTTGGGGTCGTGAGATCAAGCCCCTCGTCGGGCTCTGTCCTGGTTTTGCAGCCTGCTTAAGATTCTCTCCCTCTGCTCCTACCCCCTCCACTCTCTCTCCCAGGCGTGCGTGCTCTCCCAAAAAACAAACAAACAAACCAAAACCCAGTTTGGATCCAACAATTCTTTTGACTTTTGTACCTGAGATGTGGGTAAAATTTTCACAACAAAAGCTTTAAGATCTTTGTGGGTCTGTATGTTTGTGTATGCCTTTGTTTATTACAGGTGTGATTTTTTTTTTCTTCTTCCAGATGGTATTACCAAATTAAATTGCAAAAAGTTCTATTTAATTCGCTTTAAAGAAAATTAAGTGTTTTACCAAGTATACTCTCAGAAGTATAAAAGTACTAACCCAGATGTTTTTCAAGGTCATATGATCTGAGATAATCTTAGATAAATGAAAACTTGTTTAAGTTTGCTGGTTTAATAAAAGCAGGTATGTCTTCAAAATTTGCCAAAAAGAAAAACAAGATGGTTGGTAGTTCGATGCCTAATCCAAACATAAGTGTTTAAACCAGTAACTTGACATTTATACTAATTTTAACTGAATGATGGATATTCATTGAATGTCTAGATCATTTCTAAACTTACATTTAGCACTTAATGTGTACCTACTTTGGGCTTTTTAATTTTCTACAGGGAGATAAAAGATATTTGGGTTCATTAGTAAACATGGTTGATGCCACACCAAAAAAAATCTGAGGAAGAATATACTTCTAGAAACTATGAGATGTATTTATAAATTTGTCAACCCACAATTTTTTTCCTTAGGATCCTTAATTCCTAGTGAAAAGAGCTAGGAATTCTAATATATGTAATTAAAACTATTAGAAATAATAGGGCTAAAAAAACGAACTGTAGGGGCACCTGGGTGGCTCAGTGGGTTAAGCCTCTGCCTTAGGCTCAGGTCATGATCCCAAGGTCCTGGGATCGAGCCCCGCATTGGGCACCTTGCTCAGTGGGGAGCCTGCTTCCTCCTCTCTCTCTGCCCACTTGTGATCTGTTAAATAAATATAATCTTTAGGGGAAAAAAAAAAACATAAACAACGAACTGGAGATGAAAAGTAGGTATGGAGGGACACCTGGGTAGCAGTCACTTGAACTTCCAATTCCTGATCGCAACTCGGGTCTTGATCTCGGTCATGAGTTCAAGCCTCTATGTTGGGTTCATGCTGGGCATGGAGCCTACTTTAAAAAAAAAAAAAAAAAAGTAAGGAAAAAGAATGTTTTTTGCATAAGGAAAGGTATGAAGGACTTTGGGTTTTTGCCTTTTTAGGAAAAAAAATGATTTTGTCCTAAAGTAAAATGATTGTTCCAGAAGAAGAAAGGAAAAATGACAAAACCTAATTGGATATAGAAAGTTACAGAGGGTTTGTGAAAAGGGAATCTTGAGAAAGGAATCTCATGTGTGATCAAGCCAAAATTAAAATGGACTTAAGGTTTTTAAAATTTTTATTTATTTGACAGAGATCACAAGTAGGTAGAGAGGGGGAAGCAGGCTCCTCGCTGACCAGAGAGCCTGATGCGGGGCTCAATCCCAGGAAGGTGAGATCATGACCTGAGCCTAAGGTAGAGGCTTAACCCACTGAGCCACCCAGGGGCCCCTGCATTAAGTTTTAAAAAGATATTTAAGATCAAAAGTGTACTGATGCAAAATTAAAATTTCATTTCCTCTCTGTTAAAAGAATCAAGTTTTTTTCTTTGATTATTGGTCTGCTTTTAGTATGAAATTGTCAACAAAAAAAATTTTTAATTTAATGTAATTTGCTTAGGAAGCAAAGCTGTGTCTTAGAAAATATTTCCTGTGCTTTACACCTTTGAGTCTTCTCTATTAAAGAAGCTAAGGTTTTTTACAACTTTGAAACTTTTTCTGTATTTGCCTTTGAAATCATCAGTCACTTTGATTGAATGGATAACAAAGTATTTTGTCACAGTGGCCAATGATCATATTGGATCAAATGTTTTAAGTCTTTTGACATTTTTGACAAACTTCCCCAAATCAAATTCTGAATGAAAAAGAGAAGTACTAATTTATTTAGTCTTATTTGATACATTAAATTGCATGGGAAATGTCAAATAATTTATAATTGCTTTAACCTTCTTAGAGCCTATTTCTGGGATATAGAGGTCATTAAAATAATTAAGAAATTATAAAATTTTCAAGAATTTCATGTCCTGGTACAGTGTTCTCTTAGTTTCAAGTAGGATCTTAAAATATTGTAGATCATAAAAAATAACCAAATTTACTTGTCAGTTGCATCATTTTGGGAGTGTATATATAGGAATTGTCACCAGATATTTTTTTTTTTAAGATTTTATTTATCTATTTACTTTGACAGACAGAGATCACAAGTAGGCAGAGAGGCAGGCAGAGAGAGGAGGAAGCAGGCTCCCCGCTGAGCAGAGAGCCTGATGCGGGGCTTGATCCCCGGACCCTGAGATCATGACCTGAGCCACCCAGGCGCCCCGTTGTCACCAGATTTTTAAGTCTTTTGCCAATTATATACAGTAGTTGTTTACTCTGATGATTTTGCAGAAATGTTCCTGCAAAAATGCTTCATTTTAAAAGAAATTCATGGAAAAGAGCTTGACAATTATTCAAAGATGCAGGCTTCTGGGAACTTCCATAACACTACACTGGGTAAGAATTTCTAAAGCTCTAATGGAAAATTGATTCATAAAGCCGCTAACGCAAGATGGAACAAAAACAATTACGTACGACTAAGTGAACTTATGAAGATGACTAGAATTTTTATGATTTCATTTAAAACACTGCTGGTTCTTTAATGCTTTTTCAAAGGACCCCTTTTTCTCCTCTCTTAAGCTCTCTGTAACTTACAGCAGTTTGGCAAAGCGTATGTTTGCAACAAAGGCCGAAGCCTTTATTACTTTCTCTCCACCTGATCTCTCCAGATTTTGAAAATGATTTAATTAGTTCAGGGTAGCCTGGGTGGCTGTCAGTTGAGTGTCTGACTCTTGTTTTTGGCTTAGTTCATGATCTCCGCATTGGGCATAGAGGCTGCCTAAGATTCTCTCTGCCCTCCCCTGCAAACCCCACTCGCATGCGTGCACACATGCTCTCCCTCCCTCTCAAAAAAAAAAAAAAAAAAAAAAAAAGATTAATTGGTTCAGTAAGAATCTGTTCTCTTTGTAAAATGACATGGTTGGGTAAGTCCTAGGCTTGGCTTCCTAGCCTCAAGCTTTTTTAAAGTCCCATCTGAGATTCCTTATCAAAAGTCCCAGCAAACCAGTCAGTCCCTATTCTTGCTTGCTGCACTTGGGTAGCTAATTAGGTCAACTGTATTGAAACTGGATTTACTTTGCAAACAAATTAGTCTATTGTCATTATCTCTGATCATAATGGGAGCAATGAGAAAAACTACCTTTCTGGATACCTGGATGGCTCAGTCGGTTAAGTGTCTGCCCAGGGTCCTGGGATCGAGTCTGGAGTCAGGTTCCTTGCTCAGAGGGGAGCCTGCTGCTCCCTCTGCTTGTGCTCGCTCTCTAACAAATGTATAAATAAATAAAATCTCTTTTTAAAAATTGCCTTTCAGTAAGATTCTAGTGCTGTTGTCTTTGAGGTTTATTTTCTACCTGTAACTAGACTAGATTCTGCATTCTTCTGGTTTGTTCCAGTATCTGGCTAGAACTCCCAAAACGAACACATCCAGTTTTCTCCCACTCTTTTGACTTAGAAATACTATAAAACTAAAACTGCCGTTTTCCCCTAGAGCCATGCAAGCTTAAAGCTGCACAGTTTGATACAAACTTCAGAGAAATCCTCACCACAGCTCAGCTGTCTCACTCACGTCCACACTGCAAACCAGGAAAACCTGTCCGACTCTCACTGCTTGCCCCCACTCCATCCGAACCCAACACTAGAAATTTTCTCAACTGGCAGCTCTGCAGTTTGCTGGAACTATTTATCTTTTGTTGCCGCTGAAATGCATCTTGTTAAACTACTTGTTGGCTCACATTATACAGAGACCTAATTTAGGTGAAAGCTCAGCTGAATCAGGGCAGGACGGATATGAGGGTGTTTCAAGAAATCGTGAGGCCATGGATGCTAATACATCATGTTGTGCCTTTGAATGTAAGTGGGTTTCATTTTTTTCCCCCAAGTGGCTATCTCCACTCTGGGGAATCTTTTAGTCCTTGGTGGTGTTTTCCTTACAGCCATCATATTCACCTCTCCGATGCGTTCTCTGCTCTTGAGGGATTTCAGTGCCTGGCACAGCCGCCGACATACCATGACCAGACAACGGGATGAACGCAGCGGTAACCACAGGTACAGTGAAGATGGGGACTGCACGGCGCTCCGGTCTGACAACTCAACTGGATGAAAACTCTGAACACATGATTCTGTGGCGTGACTCGAACGGTGGTAACTGAGAACAACACTGTACTGGTTAATAGTACTCTCAGCCTGCCAAGGAAGTGACCAAAAGGGGGCAGTTATTAAAAACAAATGGAGAACAAACAACCTTAAAAACTCCTTGGGCCCACAAAACCAGTTTAGTCATACGCACTGAACTTACTTAGCAAGATTAACCTGACCTGGGTCATTTCTTGCTTACGATTCTAAAATTCATAAGCAAAACTTGAAATGTTTCCCTAAGTTGATAAGAGGTGACCACTGACCACTTCCCTGTTAATCACTGGGAAGAATAAACAGTCATGCTTTCCCACTACAAAGCTCTTTGATAATACACCCTTGAGCCTCATTCCGTGGTTTGAATGCTCCCAGTATATGCACAATAAACTTTTACTAATTACTACTTTGGTGATTGGTATTACTTCTGTTATGTATGCTGCTGCCGTCAGAAGTTCAGAAATAGCCAAAAGGTAACCAGTTGGTGACTGGATAAACAATGTGATATATACAGAAGAGGATATATACTAGTCAGCAATAAAAATGCTAGAGTATAGATTGGTTTTTGAGGTGAACCTCAAAACATTTATACTAAGAAGCCAGATGCAAAACTAGAATACGATTTCACCTATACCCAGAAAAGGCAAATTTACAGAAGGAAACCAGATCACATCACTGGCTGCCTGGGGAGAAGTAGAGATGGATTGCAGGAAGGGTCATAAAAATGCGGGGGCAGGGATTGGTGAAAATGTTTAAATCTGGACTATGATAATGTTGGCACAACTCTAAACTTGGTAAAGGATGGATTGTAAACATAGTAAATGAATTTCTATAAATTATACCCCAATAAAGCTGGATCCAAAACACACTGATTTAATACTGCATTAGAATAGGTACTGAGAAATGAAGCAAGTAGAAGGAAAAATGAGAGCACTGTTCGAATATAGTACAAATCGCCCTGTATCATTTCAGTCCTGGGCTCTGGTTTCCAGACAGGAAAAAAGAACATTGTTTGCAGATGAATGTGGCAGGGGCAGGGGAATCAGGTAAAAAAATTTATTACTTTAGGCCAGAGGCCAAAACGGAAACATTAAAAAAAAAAAAAAAAAAGTTGTAAAGCTTCAGGCAGAACACAAATATTTTCTTAATGAAAACCAGTACTGTGGAGTCACATTTATAAAGGGATTTATAGTATCAAATTAAGGGTCTGGTGTGTATAACAAAACTCATACTGGAGCCAAGAAGTGATAGACACATCTATGCCAAACTAATGTGTTACATATCCTGAATTATCCTTTATAAATTCCTGATTTTTAAATTTACTCAAGAGGGAAACTTCAGGGGGTGCCCTGAGTGGCTCAGTCGGTTAAGCATCTGCCTTTGGCTCAGGTCATGATCCCAGGGCCATCCAGCCCCACGTGGGGGGGTCTACTTCTCCCCTGCCCTTGGTTGCTCCCTCTCACTCTTTCCAAATCTTAAGAAAACACACAAACACACACACAAACCTCCAGGTATAACAAATACCTGGGACTAAAAACTCAGTTTAAGGTCTACTAAGATACTCAATTACAATGATTTTTTTTTTTTTTTTAAGATTTTATTATTTGACAGGCAGAGATCACAAGTAGGCAGAGAGAGAGAGGAGGAAGCAGGCTCCATGCTGAGCAGAGAGCCCAATACGGGGCTCGATCCCAGGACCCTGAGATCATGACCTGAGCCGAAGGCAGCGGCTTAACCCACTGAGCCACCCAGGCGCCCCTAAGATACTCAATTAAATTTTACAAAGCGGTCCAGTAGTAGTAAGAGAGAATATCAAGACAAAGCTACATCATTTTGTTTGGCTCTAGAGCGGCAGTGGCAACACTCCACTTGTGAAAGTACTAAAGGCTAATTAAAAAAATACACCTTTCTCTTTTGTAAGTAAGGGCTAGGCCCAGCATGGGGATTGTCATGACCTTGACACCAAGAGTCCCATGCTGTGCCTGCTAAGTGAGCCAGCACCCTCTGATGGGCTTTCCCATTACTGTTAGTTACTAGATAAAATAACATTTTAAGATGCTAACTAGATTTTCAGGAAAGCAGGGAAATCTCCAGGGACAATGTATAAGCAGGAATGGTAAATAGAAAAGCCATAGTTGTCCTGAGGACACTTGCCCTTATCAGCACTGGGACTGAGACTAAACCTTCCATGAATGGTAAGGGGAGGAGCCGAGGCAAGTATCCCAAATTAGGGCAGGAACCAAGAAGAGGGCTGTAGTGTTCCAGGGGCAGTTCATGGCCTAGAAAAGAAATGGAAAACCTGAGAAAAACATGGCCAATTTAGAACCTTTGGAGTCCCACAAATTCAACCAAGAAAGCATTCACAAAATAAAATCATCACATGCAGTGGTAGAATGGCACCATAAAGAAAAATTCAGTGACAATAAATAGATTTAGGACCCCCCCCTCAAAGACTTCAGACCTAGAATTACCAGCCACAGGATATAAAGTTAACTATGTATGAAATGCTCAAAGAAACAAAAAGAAGCAAAAAAGAAGCAAAAGCTTTAGGCCAAGTCTATCTAAAAGACAGTGAGATAGTATTTGGGGAATGAAAAACAGCAGTTGAAATTAGAGATTCAGTGGTGTAACAGCAGATTAAACTATTTTATTACTTTTCATTTCAGCACTCTGCAAGGTCCCAGAAAAAAAAGTGATATTCAGAGTTCGGGGTTGAAATTTTATGAGCAGAAAGATGACATGATAAATAGACACCCATCTAGATACATTATAAAGACACTACCGGGGGCACCTGGGTGGCTCAGTGGGTTAAAGCCTCTGCTTTCAGCTCAGGTCATGATCCCAGGGTCCTGGGATCGAGCCCCACATCAGGCTCTCTGCTCCGCGGAGAGCCTGCTTCCTCCTCTCTCTCCCTGCCTGTCTCTCTTGCCTACTTGTGACCTCTGTCTGTCAAATAAATAAATAAAATCTTAAAATAAATAAATAAATAAATAAAGACACTACAGAACAAATGAAAAGATTTGAATAGTAGCAGAAGGAAAAAGGAGATCCCATAGGAAGGAAAAGACAGCAGTTGTCTTAAACTACAAAGGAAACCAGATGATAGTGTAATAACTTCAAACTGTTGAAAGAAAAGTATTAACTAGTATTAACAGTAAGGATTGTATACTTGAAATCTGGTGAGACTAGACTTAAGTGTTCTCACCAGATGCACACGTAATAACAGTGAGGTAATGGATGTGTATATGTCAAATCATGTTCCCCCTCCATATATAAATGTAATCTCTACACCCAATATGGACCTCAGACTCAGCCCTGAGTCTTTAATATATAAATACATGATTTTGTCAACTACAACAAAAGTTTTTTTTTAAAAAACTTAGATATAAAAATGGCAGTAAAATGACATTTTCAGATGATCAGAAACTGAATGATCTTGAACTTCTTTAAAGTAACTTCTAGAAAAACATCCTTTAGAAAACAAAGTACCTCAGAAGGAATGTCCAAGATCGCAAAAGAAAAACGACCAAAATGAACTCAAAGAAATATGTTTACATGTGGATTGGGAAACAACTAAAATACTGAGTAACAAATGTTGGAAGAGAGATGATGAATTTTAGTGTGCTGAGCAGGGGGAAAGCAACCAGGAATGTGAACCACAACTGGAAAATTCGGAGGAGTAGCTCCGGAACAGTGCTGAAACTGGATGGGATTTTGACCTTCTCAAATATTGAGAGAGCAAAGGTTCTGAGACAGGTCTGAAAACGCTGAAGTATTTTTGGGCCATGAACTCTCAAAACTAACCAATGAGAACTCCCTTTCAGGATGAAGTTCCTAGAAACAAATACACATCTGAAAACACACAACTTAAAATGCTTAACTCATCTAAAATCTCAACACATACAACTAATTATAATATGATTACACTTCCTCTGTTGAGGAAGAGATTAGAAAGAGGCAAACATGGCAACGTATAAGAAGATTGAGCAGTGGGCTGCCTGGGTGGCTCAGTGGGTTAAGCCACTGCCTTCGGCTCGGGTCATGGTCCCAGGGTCCTGGGATTGAGCCCCATGTCGGGCTCTCTGCTCAGCGGGGGGCCTGCTTCCTCCTCTCTGCCTTCTTCTCTGCCTGCTTGTGATCTCTGTCAAATAAATAAATAAATAATCTTTAAAAAAAAAGATTGAGCAGCACGAGCTGCTAGTTTGATATAGTGCAAAAATAGTTTTATATAAATAAAATTTAACTCCATAATTGGCCATAAGACAAGTTCAGTATATTATCATGAAGTGGAGTCAAATAGATCATGATCACTGATCAAATGAAATTAAAAACAGTAATTTAAAAATAAACTTCTAAATTCATGGCTCAAAGAAAAACTTGTAATAAACATTATAAAATTATTTAGAAGTGAACATTAATGAAATGAAATAATGAGAATAAAACTTGTGGGATCCAGAAAATGTTGGCATTTTTAAAAAAAAAAACTTGCCAAACCGACTTAAAAATTCTAAAATATGCTATTATCAATAAAATAATGAACTGGTAGTGAATTTTGCCACAAAAGAAAACTGTAGGCCCTAATGGTAGTTCAAAAAGTGGATCATCTCAATGTTAAGTAATTCATAGAACAGAATATTCCATAACTCATTTCATGAGGCTAAAAACAAAACAAAGTTACAGATTAATCTCACTCTGAGCACAGATGTAAAAGTTTTTTTTTTTCTTCAAGATTTTTTACTTCTTTATTTGACAGACAGGGATCACGAGCAGGCAGAGATAGACAGAGAGAGAGTGGAAAGCAGTCTCCCCTTGGAGCAGAGAGCCTGATGTGGGGCTCGATCCCAGGAGCCTGAGATCATGACCATAGCCGAAGGCAGAAGCTTAACCCACCAAGCCACTCAGGTGACCCCAGAGGTAAAAGTCTTAAACAAAATATCAGCAATTAAAGTTCTGGACTGTATT
Organism: Mustela putorius furo; assembly: GCF_011764305.1. Classification (NCBI taxonomy): domain Eukaryota; kingdom Metazoa; phylum Chordata; class Mammalia; order Carnivora; family Mustelidae; genus Mustela; species Mustela putorius. The sequence continues at coordinate 4,071,600 of NW_025421367.1, read as the reverse complement.
TTTAAAAAATGACCCTTACTTAATGATCAAGTTGGCTTTAGCCCAAGAATGTAAAGATGGCTCAACATTTAAAAATTTTTAAATGTGTAATTCACCACATTACCAGATTAAAGTGAAATAAACACATTTACTTCAAGAGGAAAGTGTTTCAGGGGTGCCTGGGTGACTCAGTGGGTTAAAGCCTCTGCCTTCGGCTCAGGTCATGATCTCAGGGTCCTTGGATGGAGCCCCATGTTGAGCTCTCTGCTCTGCGGGGAGCCTGCTTCCCCTTTTCTCTGCCTGCCTCTTTGACTACTTGTGATCTCTCTGTGTCAAATAAATAAATAAAATCTAAAAAAAAAAGAAAAAAAAAGAGGAAAGTATTTCATAAATTCTTCTCCTATAATAAAAGCTTAATAAAATAGAAACTTCCTTGCCCTGATAAAGAGTAGCAAAAGCTAGTAAAATTCAATACTGTAGGGCTGTCAGTACTCCCTAAGTAACTACAGATTAAATATGATTCTAGTTAAAAAACAGAAAAAAGAATCTCCTGTTGTTTTTCTTCCCCAAATATTTGACAACTGATTCTAATATGTAATGAAAAAGCGAAAGGCCAAGAACACTCCTTTAAGGGAGGGGAGACTTGCCCTGTAAGCTACAAGACCTTTAATCACGTTACAGCAATTAAAATAACGTGCCACCTTAGCTCTTGGTTAGACAGACTGATCAACGGAATGACAAGGAAAGTCCCCAAATAGATATTTACATGGAAATTTGCCATATGGATAAAGTCCCCGGGGAGAGGATGGATTAGTCAATAAACAGTAGAAAGAAAACTCGTTATCCACACAGTAAAAAAATCACTTCTCACACATACATAATAAATCAATTCCAAATGGACTAAAGACAAATTTGAGATTTTCTGACTTCTAGAGGAGACCATAAGAAATATCTTAAGGCCTAGAGTGCCTGGCTGGCTCAGTTGGTGGATCATACAACTCTTGATCTCAGAGTTGTAGGTTCCAGACCTATGATGGGTATAGAGATACCTTAAAAATTAAATTCTATTTTTTTTTTAGGATGAGAGAGAGTGAGCAAACATGCATTCACACGAGCAGGGGAAGAACCAGAGGGCATTTTCAAGCAGAATTTGCACTGAGTGCAGAGGTTGATGGAGAGCTCGTGGAGGTCTCACAACCCTGAGATCATGACCTTAAAAAAAAAATCTTAAGACATAAAAATAACTACATTTGAATGCCTTAAAATGAAAAATAGAAATATTAGTATCCTATTATGAAGAACTTAAAGACACCAAGAAGTATTTCATTGAAGAAACAAGAATAACTACTGAAAGCATGAGCAACTTAACTAGGAAAATGCAAATTAAAGCCACAATAAAATGTCATTTTTCACCTACCAGATTGGCAAAAATCAGATCTTCTGGTAGTAAGCACATGATAAACCATATTGTAAACTAGCACACCATTCTGGAAAATAACTGTATTATCTTATAAAACTGTTACAAAGCTAATCAGGCACATACCTTATAACCAACTCTACTTGTAGATATATACTCTAAAGAAATTCTTGTACATCTGTACCAAGAAACTATATGAATGTACATTTAGAATTGTGTGTAAAAGCCAAAAACAAAAATAAGGAAAACTATTACCCAATATAAATTATAAAATGAACTTGTTGAATGGAAAAATCAAGTAACATAAGACTACATAGTGAGGGGCGCCTGGGTGGCTCAGTGGGTTAAGCCTCTGCCTTCGGCTCAGGTTATGATCTCAAGGTCCTGGGATCGAGGCCCAAGTCGGACTCTCTGCTCAGCAGGGAGCCTGCCTCCCCTCTCTATCTCTGTCTGCCTACTTGTGACCTCTCTCTCTGTCAAATAAATAAATAAAATCCTAAGAAATAAAAACACTACATAGTGAGTACAATACTGTTTTGTATCAAGTTCACCAACAAACGTAAATATGTGGGATATATATATATAAAGCAAAGACAAAACAACAACAACAAAAATGATTTAGCACAATAGTTACCTACCTCTGGGGGGAAGGCAAGCTGGGTACTGGAATTTGGAAGAACATGAAGGTATAGTCAATATGATCAAAAATGTTCTAGTTTTTTTTTTTTTAAGATTTTATTTAACTATTAGATCACAAGTAGGCAGAGAGGCAGGCAGAGAGAGAGAGGGAAGGCTCCCCTGTGAGCAAGGAGCCTGATGTGGGGCTTGATCCCAGGACCCTGAGCTCATGACCCGAGCCAAAGGCAGAGGCTTAACCCACTGAGCCACCCAGGCACCCAGAAATGTTCTAGTTCTTAATTAGGGAGGGAGTACATAGATGCTTATTATTACTTCTATAGTGCATCTTTTTTTTTTTTTTTAAAGATTTTATTTATTTATTTGACAGAGAGAGAGATCACAAGTAGGCAGAGAGGCAGGCAGAGAGAGAGAGAGAAGGAAGCAGGCTCCCCACTGAGCAGAGAGCCCGATGTGGGGCTCGATCCCAAGACCCCGAGACCATGACCCGAGCCGAAAGCGGAGGCTTTAACCCACTAAGCCACCCAGGTGCCCCTAGTGCATCTATTTTTAATCTATGAATCATACATTACACAAAGAACTATAGTGACTAGTGGTTACCAGAGGTTGGGTGTGGGAGGTGGACAAAGTGGGTGAAGGTGGTGAAAAGGCACAGACTTCCAGTTATAAAATGAGTTCTGGGGCTATAATTACAGTATGGTAACTGTGGTAATAATGCTGTTTTTATATTTGAAAGTTGCTAATAAGAGAGATCTTGGAAGTTCCCACCTTAAGAAAAAATTTTAACTGTATTGTGATGAATCTTAACTAGGTTGTGTTCTTTCATAAAGTATACATATATTGAATCATTATAGTGTACACCTAAAACTAATGTTATATGTCAATTACATCTCAAAAAATAGTGACCAGTGGGGTGCCTGGGTGGCTCAGTGGGTTAAGCCTCTGCCTTTGGCTCAGGTCATGATCCCAGGATCCTGGGATTGAGCCCTACATCGGGCTCTCTGCTCAGCGGGGAGCCTGCTTCCCACTCTCTCTCTGCCTACTTGTGATCTCCGTCTTTCAAATAAATGATTAAATTTAAAAATCTTTAAAAAAGCAAAAAAAAAAAAAAAAAAAAAAGTGACCAGAAATACTTTTATATTGCCAAGGCAATATGAAAAAGGAAATCAACTTCCCATAAATGTATGTACACTACCTTGTAAAAGCAGATGGTTAGGTGAAACAGTGGGATTTTTTTTTGTTCACAAAGAATACTGGTCATAACCACTTCATTAGTTATGGATCTTGGACAAGTCATTTAATGTCTTTGAATCTATTTTTTAACTGTAAAATACAGAATTATTGTAAAGATCAAAATTCTGTAAAGTGGTACAAACTGCACATTTAAAAAAATTTAGTTATTAATTCTCCCCTTGACTATTACCCAAATTTAAGAAACCCCTTATAGGTGCACCTGGGTGGCTCAATCAGTTAAGTGTCCAGCTCTTGATTTCAACTCAGGTCATGAACACAGAGCTCTGGTTAAAGACCCAGGTCAGGCTCCACGCTCAGCAGGGAGCCTGCTCAAGGATTTCCTCTCCCTCTCACTCTGCTCCTCCCCACCTCACATGCGTGCTCCTTCTCTAAAATAAATCAACCTTTTAAAAAAAGGAAAAAGAAGGGACACCTGGTGGCTCAGCTGGTTGACCGTCTGCCTTCAGCTCCGGTCATAATTCCGGAGTCCTCATCTGCTCAGTGTGGAGTCTGCTTCTCCCTCTGGCCCTCACCCCACTCGTGTGCTCTCTCTCATGCTATCAAATAAATAAGTAAAATTTTAGGAAGGAAGGAAGGAAGGGAGGAAGGAAGAGGGAGGGAGATGGAGGGAGGGAAGGAAACAAAGAGAAAGAAGGAAAGGAAAAGGGAAAGGAAAGTAAAGAAAAAAGAAAAAGGAGAAGAGAAGCCCCTCATATTCTAAAGAGTTTGTTCAGGTGGGCTGAACCTAGCCTCAACCATTAATATAATGGAAGAGTAAGTGAAACAATAAAAACCAGGAGAATTTTTGCATCAATTCATGTTTCCCCTCAAAGAAGCTGTATACTTCCTTCACTAAAATTACTATTGTTCTGGGGGCGCCTGGGTGGCTCAGTGGGTTAAGCCGCTGCCTTCGGCTCAGGTCATGATCTCAGGGTCCTGGAATCGAGTCCCGCATCGGGCTCTCTGCTCAGCAGGGAGCCTGCTTCCTCCTCTCTCTCTGCCTCTCTGCCTACTTGTCATCTCTCTCTCTGTCAAATAAATAAATAAAATCTTAAAAAAAAATTACTATTGTTCTGGAGCGTCTGGGTGGCTTAGTTGGTTAAGCCTTCCTTTCAGGTCATGATCCCAGGGTCCTAGGGCACCCTGCTGCCTGCTCAGCAGGGAGTCTTCTCCCTCTTCTTCCCCGCTTGTGCTCTCTCTCTTACACACACTCTCACACACACATGCTCACTTCTCTCTCAAATAAATAAATAAAAACTAAAAAAAAAAAGTTACTATCGCTCGGGGTGATTTTAGAAATCTTCCACTGGAATGGTCTGTTAGTGAAAAAATTTCCCAGTGAAGGAAAACCTTAATTTTTTGAGGGTAGATGTCCCCTGTTGTAACACAAAATATTTTTAATCAAGCTTGATGAATAAAGTATACATGCCCATAATCAAGATTCTGGTCAAAATTAACATGACTGGGGCACCTGGTTGGCTCAGCAGGTAGAGCATACAACTCTTGATCTCAGGGTTGTAAGCTCAAGCCCCACACTGGGTATAGAGATTACTTAAAAATAAAATCTTTAAAAAAATTTTTATGTGACTAAAATGAGTGACAAGACTAATTCTCTTTTTTTTTTTTAAAGATCTTATTTATTTGACAGACAGAGATCACAAGTAGGCAGAGAGAGAGAGAGGAGGAAGCAGGCTCCCCGCTGAGCAGAGAGCCCGATGTGGGGCTCGATGTGGGGCTCGATCTCAGGACCCTGAGACCACGACCCGAGCCGAAGGCAGAGGCTTAACCCACTGAGCCACCCAGGCGCCCCAAGACTAATTCTCTTGAATGCCTTACAAATGGACTCTTCTGGCCATTTTCAGAAAAATGTTTAACATTGGCAACATAATTATAAAAGGGGGAAAAAAAACACTTATTTGGAAGAACAACATTCATCCTAATGCATCAAGAATCTCATTTCTATACAAGTCCGCAGCTGTTGAAGAGACTATTGCTTTAATCAGTTACTAAGATTAGTGAAAGTACTTACATTAGTTGCCTATATCCTTTATGTTTTAATTATTATTATTTTAATTAGGCTCCATGCCCAGCATGGAGCCCAGTGCGGGCATTGAACTCAAGACCCTCAGATGGAGACTTACGCTGAGATCAAGAGTTCGATGCTTAACTCACTGAGCATCGCCCCTAAATAATCCTTTCTATGAGAAAAAAAAATATTACAGTCAACTTACTAAATCAGTTTCAGGGATGGAGAATAAGCAATTATATAGTTTTGATAGGATTCTGTAAAAGCATCAAAAATGAGAAGCTGCATAGACCTTACAGAAGTTGCTATTCATAATAGATACATGTAGTATATAAATAAACTTTTAAAAATTATTTATTTATCAGGGAAACTGATGGAGGACTCGATCCCAGGACTCTGGGATTATGACCTAAACCAAAGGCAGATGCTTAACCAACTTAACCAGGCGCCCTAGTACATTGTGAATCAATAAACAGTACTGGTGTGAATCCAAGTACTGTAATCACAGCCCTTAGCAGTATATATGGTAATTTATTATTTTGATTTGTTGGGAGTATTACTACACAAATTTATATTTATATACAGTTTTAAGAAAATATTTTAGAGAAGTTTTATTGCAACTTTTAATTCCACATAAAGAAGAGAAAGAGCAAATGACACCCCAACAATTTCTTTATAGTCTGATATAAAAAAAACACAGAAAACATTCTTAACTGATAAGGTATGTATTGGATTCTAAATGCATTCTCTATCATGTAAGAAATGGAGAAAAAAGTAACAAAGAAAATTCTTAAGTTTACCATTTGCAAAAGGAGTTTATATAATTTCAACAATCTCTTATCTAGGCATTTAACAGCATTATAAATTCAAAATGTGTGTGGGAATTAAGAGAATACATATATTCCTTAGACGGAATACAAAGTTTATTCAAACATTTAAAATAATTTAAAATAATCAGTTACATAGAGTACAGTGAAATTAACCAAAACCAATATTAGGTGATTTTTTTTAAAGTGGCAACACAATCAATATAGGAAAGCAGTGGCTTTAATAACTTTATGGGAGAATCACACAAAAGCACCTACAATACTTTTTGAAGAAATAATAATACGGAAATTTTCACTTTTTCTTTTTCTCCCATCTGTCATTTCAAAATTTTATATCACTTTTTGCTTTTCTTACTAACATCTGAGGTTAAAATGAAAGGCCTCACAATTAAGTAGCCATATTCTTTTAATAATGTCATCTCTTTATTCCCATGAATTTAATAATCTTTCAATTGCATTGATTCCTTCAGCCTGATTCTCATTTTATATGAATGTTTTTAATAAATTATGAATATTGGTTCCACTATTTATCTTTTCATAACCATTGTGAGGTCCTTCCAAACTCTGCTTCTAATGATATAACAGACAGCCAACATGTTTTCTTCACTTCACTTTACTTCCCTTATGAGTAGTTCCTATTTTATAGGTAGCTAGGGTATGTTAGTATGTTAGATGACTACGGTATGGTAAAAACCAGAAATAGAAATTTAACACCTTAAAAAAAAAGAAATTTAATACCTATATGTTCCCAAATTCTGCAGACATGAAAGGCAGAAATATGTTAAAGAAAAAAACCATTTTAAATAATCTTAGAAATAAGACCATGATCTTCTCTTCCACAAAATAAATATAACAAACCTACTAATAACCATAGCCAGACAAGCAGTATAACACAAGAGTTCCATCAGACATACGAAAGAGACAGCTGAAGCCAGGTGCTGACATTTATGCTCCACACCCAGCTAACGGTAACCAGTCCAGTGAGTGCTAGAGAGTTCAATGTTTTGAGGAATGACTGAAATATGGTTATAGCTGTACAAAAGAACACTGATTTAGATCCAGCAAAGACTTATGACCTTGCCAATAGGCTGCTGACAGCAGAAAGTGGCATAATTTGGGAACTTTTAAATCTGCTTCATGGAAGACCTTTATCTGTTAGCCTGAGATCCTCTTATAATTTGTTTTTTCTTTTTTTGGTCTAATAAACTCAGTAGACACTGGCTTTTGTAATGTGGCTTTCTACTCTACTATGCTGACAAGCCCAGGCTACCTTTTAACGAGGACCATCAGAGTTAATAGGCAATCAACTTCAGAGCTGGCTGGATGGGTTCCTCAATAGCCTAGCTTCCTTGTGAACCAGCAATGAACTAAACTAAATTGGGAGGCATGATGATAGGAAAATGCAAAGAAGCCTGGAAGAGAGGTACCAAAGTGCATTCCAAATACAAAACAGAGTATTTTAATATTCTTCATAAATATTCACACAAATATTTACATATAATGAATAGACCATTTTATTATATTGGCTAAAACCACAAAGAGCTGTTAAATCAGTAGGTTTATCAATATTCTGAATTCAAATTAATGCACAGAAATATTTTCAATTGAAGCTCAATAAATATACTGAAGGTGATTAAACAGAAAAAACAGTAAATTCCAATCTTGCTGTTTTTAGTAATAATATCTTTTATTGGTAATAATAGATGTGAACTAATAATCAGTAAACCATAATCTATAAAGAATTTTTGTAAAAATGCATTCATTTTATAATAAATACATCCAAATTCCAGTTTTTTTTTTTTTAAACCTAGATGGCGGAAAAGAGCAAAATGGAAAGGTAATAATCCTAGGCTCAAAACCAAATGATTAAATCAAATAAGAGACATATTTTCAGATTCCTCTCAGGGAGTCATGTAAGCGACACCATTTCTTCTCAAGGTTTCTCAAGGGGGCACCAGAATAATATCAACTCTAAAGCCTTCTCCTGTAATATTTCTTCTGGTTCAATTTTTGCTAATATGAAACAAGTCCTTTTTGCATGAGATGAAAAAATACAAGTATAGATTTATTCAGATGGAATTAGTTCAGGTAGGTATTTGGTACCCTAAATAATTCAAACTGTAATTAAGGGCTTCTTACAGCAGAAGCCCATAAAGCTTCTGAAAATTCAGCCAAGTGACACTGAAAAAGAGTAAACATTTTTTCTACTTCTATAAATATCCAAGAAATTGAAAAATCGACATCTAGAAAAAAAGCAAGGCATAAATTCATCAGCACGAAGTAGAAATGATCTTCAAAAGGATCAGGTCTTTTATGTGTCCTGATATACTTGTGTTGAAGACCAGGTTCTAATCTCTCCTCTAGGAGAAGTCCACTGCCTACAGTTAACACTGTTAGGCAAAAGAGAAGGTAAGACTCAGGTACATTTTTGCTTTATCCAAGTGTCTTTAAAGAGGGATTTCAAGGTTCTGGTACTACTTTAAAAATTTTTCAGAGGACGTATGGTTTCAGGTTAAATTGTTTTTCTTCCCTACCCCATTATTTGCTAAAGTGGAAAGTATCAAATTTACTTTTATTACAATAGATCTTCAGCTACCATTCCAAATGTTGCACTTAGTCACAATACAACAGTTTTCATTTAAAATAAGACTCCAGCAGTAGTGAAAACTGTTCAAAGGTGGTCATACAAAATCCTGGTTGTCCTTCTTGCATATCAATTATGGCTAAATTGTTGGTGGCCGGAACTCAAATCACATACAATCAACCACATTATTGGATCCATGACCTACATCTCGAATTTGGCTGGTTAAACAGGCACACACAGCTACGCCTGCTCCAGCTCTGCAGTGAGACACAGATCCAACCAGCTCCCACCTGAAAAGACAGAAGACAAAAAGTGTGTTATCATAAAACAAAGCACGATTTACTTTACTCAAAATACCAACAGCCATAGCTAAAAACTCCCTATTATTGGGACTGAAAGACTGCAAGTTTCCTCAGGGAGATAAGATATCCCTAATGTTTTATATTAATAGCTATATCTAGTAGTATTTTAGCACTCTGGAATAATCTGTTACTGGAAGATCCCATTAAAGCATACAGGAAACATGAAAATTACCTATTCAGCACTGGATCAAATGCTTCCACTGTATTTAAGTACGCATTGCCGTTATGCCCACCAACTGCAAAGATTTTGCCCATCACTGTTGCAATCCCCACTCCACCCCTGGGAGTGGTAAGTGCTGCTACATAATCCCATTTGTTGTTCCGAGGATCATACCGCTCAACTGAACTCAGAGGAGAATTATCATCAAAACCACCTATATATATAAGAAAGAAGATTTTAAAAAATAGTACGTCACAGAAATTAACTATTAAACCTCAATCCAATAGCTTTTACAACCCAATCCTTTAAAAACATTTTAGAAAAGAGAAAATCAGGGAAAAAATTCACCCCACAACTCCTATTAGACATTTTTCTACAATTCAAGATAACTTAGTATTTTACCTCAATACTAAGATTAAAAATCTTAAAATAGAAAAAACTTAAGTCCCCATATCTAAGCAGATAATTCTGGAGAAGAACCCCACAAACATTCATAATTTGTCCTTCACTTCCTAGAGGGATCTAAGACAGTACTGAGATTCCTTCTCTGTGTGTACGTTGTGTATTATATTTTTAAATAGTAAGAGGGCCTGAGAAGAGACTAAAATACCACTGAAATCATTTGACTCAAAAGTTTTCCAACTGCTTCTCCTAATACTGTAATGGTCATCACAATTAGAGATGGATATGACTGAATTCTCACCAATTTTTGCCAAAACTACATCTTCATGCTACATAATCTAGATGATGACAGTTCTCTCTATACATCATTCTAACAATGCTACTTAATATATTCCCGAGGGTTACAGAGACTATTATTTGGACAGTGTTCTTTCCCTTAAAAATAAATGTGCCTCTTTTTAGACTCCATCTCAGTCTACGTGAGTAATGACTTTCTTTAGCAACTAAATCTATTTTCCTGAGGACAGGAAGTGTTGCTATTATGATCAGTCTATTCAGAAACAAGGTCAGTAAAAAAACAAAAAGAACAAAAAAAAAAACACAACAGTTAACTTCTCTAATGGGTTTAATTAAATCAATTTAATTGAACTAAAATTCACCAATTTTATGTGTATAATTCAATAAATATCAACAAATGTGTATGGTAGTATCCTCACCACAAAACACATTTTCATTATAATAAAGGGTTTAGTTCTCCTAAATAGGGAGCTGTGAGACATAACAACTGTGTATTGCAAGAACTGTGATTTCTCATAGACCAAGTTCAAATTCCAGCTTTGTCACTGGTTTAGAAGGCATGTGACGATAAGGTAATTTATTCAGGCTGAATCTTTGCTACCTCACAGAGCTGTAAGGATCAGACAAGATCTAAAGGTAAATTATGTTATTTCTTTTAATACACATAAGCACTGGAATATTCAGCATTAATTCTATTACTTGCAGATATTTCAATGCTAATAACATCCCACACTCTCTTATCAAGAACTGTAAGTTATGTAATACTAAACAGTTTACATCAACCTTAGTGTGACATATGCTAGTTACAACCTCTCTGAACAATTTCTTTCTCTGTAAAGGAGGGAATTACTAATCACAATATTGCCACCCATTTTACAGGGTAACTACAAAGTACCAGATGCAGTTTGAGATGCTTCATGTATATTGTCTCTATTAGAATAATTCTCTCAAAGATAATTCTCATAGTTCTCATTAATAATTCTCATCATTATTCCCATCTCATAGTTCTTTAAAACCTTGCTACTGAAAGTGTGCTGAATGGACCAGAAGCAGCACTGATTATCACTTGGGAGCCTTAGAAATACAGAATCTGGGCTCCTCCCCTGAGTTTAACAGTATCTTCGGAATATTCATATGCATATTAAAGGTTGAGAAAGCACTGCCTATGGTTCCTTCCAATTCTGCAATTCAGTAAGTAAAAAGCAAGGTAGAGATACCAACAGCCATTATGCATATGAAATATCCATTGCTTTGCTTAAAGGAGTCAACATAATTCCCGTGAAATGAAGATGAGAAACAAATTTTTTAAATCTTTAAAGATTTTAGCAAAGCACGTTTGTGTCTTTACATTAAAAAATACATATCTTATTTAAATATAATCCTCTACTTTAGATATATTTGCAACTCCTAGTAAAAATATGAAGGTACAAATTTTAAATGTGAAAGATGAAGGTGTAAACAAAAAACATGAAGGTGAACCTTAGTACTTCGAAAGCAAATCTTAGGACTATTCCATTTGAGCGTAAATCCAGTATAATGTGTGTTGTCTTTGACACTATCATTGTATATACTGCAACAAATTAAGCTAAATAAACTAAAACAAATACCATCCACTCACCAACAACGTACAAGCAACCATGGAGCTCACTAACTCCATTGCCTGCTCTTCGTTGACCCATTTCTTTAACTTCTATCCATTTATCCAGATGTGGATCATACCTCTCCACACTAGATAAAGAAGCTACTCCATCATTGCCACCTACTGCATAAACATGGTTCTAAATGAGGAAAGAATAAAAACATGTGACATTAGACTTTTAATTGAATTATATGTGGTCCTATCAGTAGACCAGAATGTGTAAGAAAGCAGTGTTTCATGAGATAATATGGTATACAATCATTATCTGCAACCTGGAGATAGGACTATAGCAGACCTTTATTAGGGCTGTCATACAATGTAATCCAGGAGCAAACTGCCACATAACTTACTATAAGAGCCACAGAGCCAACTCCTCCACGAGGGCTATTCATTGGTGCCACTGTACTCCACTGATCAGATTCTATGTCATATCTTTCCACATCATTGAAGCAAGTGTTGTCATCTAACCCACCAATTGCATAAATTGGACCTCCCAAGGAGGCCAAGGCAATTCCTCGCCTGCAAAGACAATAAAACATACTTTAGCATCTGGTTTTGTTTCCAGAAAAAAGGTAGTAAAAATATGCTAAAGGAAGTCATTTACTTTGTTAACTTCAATGAGGGTTTTTTCCCATTATTTTTAGATTTATCAGAGCTTCTGAATAGGTGGCTACAAGGTTGCCAAATTGTGTGACTGTATGTGAACAGTGCCCTCTGGAGTTTTATAACACACAGTCTACACAGGTTACTTTAAACTCAAATGAAATAAAGTGAAACCCAACAAAATAATATAAATGGAGTTCAAAACATTCAACAGTAAAATATCGCCTAATGAGAGATTAATGAATTGGTAGAAATGTTTTGCTGTAGAGGTCAGAAGTCAATCTCATTTCTAAATTCAAGTCATTGCTGAGCACGTTTTTTGATGCAGGGTTTCATGGTACCACACAAAAGAACATCAATTTTTATATTACAAGCTTTACATCACATTGCTTTACTTCTGAAGGGCATGTATTTTTCTTCTTGGAAAGAGGGAGACTTAGCCCTCTTAAACGCTAATTCACTGTAATGGTGATCAGAAAAAAATTATATCAATTTCTTTAAAAACACAGCAATAAAAATTAAACTATTCTAAAACTATAAACTGCCATTAACTTGGTATGTACTTTGGACAGTGTACTTTATAAACGTCTACCATGCTTCTTCATCTGTAACCCATTTGTGATGCAGAGATAATATAGGTAAAGCACTTAGAACAGTGACTGGCCCATATTTAGAGCTATGTATTAGCTAAATTCCTGGAGAGTGCAGCTGGTCAACCGAGAGTCTAAGTTTACCAAAGAGAATCCTAGGGAGGATTCTTAAGGGTAATGTTTTACTCATTTTCAATCCCCCTAATTTCTTTTCTCTTGAGTATAGAGCAATGGCTTATAAAATACTGTGCCTATAAAAATTTGCAGGTGTGTGAACATGTGTGTGCACCCTAGAACATACAGGTGTTCTATAATGACAGATGTGTACCTAGTAAATGTCCCTCCCTCTCCCTCCCCATTACCAAACCAAAATAACTAATAATGTTATTTCCTACTCCTCAAAACCATCTTGATTTTCATGAAATCACACATTTGAATTTCCCCCTAAATCTCTGGCTGGTGCTATTCTGTTTCCTTTATCAGTGACTTCCTCTCTACCCCATCATTAAATTATGAAGTTGCCTAAGGCCTCTTAGCAATTTTACGCTCTCTCCCAAGGCAACCTCATTCTTTCCATGGGTTTATGATAACTCAAATGTATATTTCCAGACATATATCCAACTTCTACCTTAAATCTGTCATGCTAACTCTTCAATGTTACTTTTTTGCAATTAAGAGAGGTGCGGGGGGCAGGAGGGAGAAACAGAGGATGAGGGAGAGAGAATATTAAGCAAGCTCCCTCTTGACCCTGAGATCACGACCTGAGCTGAAATCAAGAGTCAAATGCTTAACCAACTGAGTCAGCAAGGCACCCCTCTTCAACCTTAACTTTAAGCTGAAACTCATGCCTACTTCCCTGTGATAAGCAAATTTTAAGATGTAGCCCCCCACCCCCAGTATATTCACCCTCTAGTTTTACTCCCATGATTTTATTACATTATATGGCAAAAAGGAGATTACTTGAACGGTCCTAATCTAATTACACAAGCCCTATTAGAGAGGTTTCTCCAGCTCATAGTAGAGACAACTCAAAGAATGAGATGGATTCTGCATCCCACTGCTTGTCTAAAGACAGAGAGGAGCACCTGGAAAGGACCTGAAAGTGGCTTCTAGGAATTGAGAGTGACACCTGGCAACAGCCAGTAAAAATAAAAATTTAGTCCCACAATCTCAAGGAACAGAGTTCTATCAATAACCCAAATGATCTTGAAAGTAGATTCTTCCCCAGAGCCTCCAGATAACAGCTTAGCCCACCATACACCTTGATTTTGGCCTTGTAAGACCCTAAATGGAAAACTCAGTCAAACCTGCCAAACTTCTTACCAATGGAACTGTGAGCTTTAATAAACGGGTACTGTTTTAAGCTGCTAAGTGTGGGGTAAATAGTTTCACAGCAATAGAAAATGAATACACCCACCACAAGGGAAACAAAAATTTTATCCTGTTATCTCTTTTTTCCTAACACAGAAAATTGTACCGCTACCCATATCCAACTACTTAAGCCAAAAACTGAAGGATCATCCTTGCTTCTTGTTCTTTTCACCTTCCACATCTAATTATCATAAAATCTTGATTGTATACTTCCAAATTATCCCTCAAATATGTCCTTTGTATCCCATTTTTTCCTATTTTAGTCCAAGCCACCATTATTTCTTGACTAAAATATTACAATAACCCTCTTGGTCTCCCAAACTGTTTTCACTCTGGTCCTCCTCAAATCCTTTTTCCATTTCAATCCCCTGCTATTAAAAAGTATATGTGTGTGTGAGAGAGAGAGAGAGAGAGAGAGAGGGGAAGCTCACCAGATAAAATAAACTCTTGGCAAACATGAAAGACCCTCACCCTTTTGTATTTTTTTTTAAGTTTTTATTTATTTATTTGACACAGAGAGAGAGAGCACAAGCAGGAGGAGAGGCAGGTAGAGAGAGAGGGAGAAGCAGTCTCCCTGCGGAGCAAGGAGCCTGATGCGAGACTTGATCTTATGGCCCTGGCTGGGATCAAGACCTGAACTGAAGGCAGCCACTTAATCAACTGAGCCACCCAGGTGTCCCTCAACCTTTCCTAATATTTCAGCCTTATTTTTCACACCATTCACCTTACTGGACTTCCTTTATATTCTCTGTTCATGTTGACCTCCAGATTTTCAGACTTCATTTCTTTTCACCCATCACCCTTCTACCCATCAACACTTACCTAGGATAAATTCTTCTATTCCTTCAGATCTTAATTTAAATGGAACTTCCTTAAGATTTTCCCCATTCTCAAGCAACCTTTACCACCCTACATTTAGAATTATTGCCCTTGGGGCACATGGGTGGCTTAGTCGATTAAGCATCTGCTTCAGCTTAGGTCATGATCTCAGGGCCTTAGGATTGAGCCCCACATCAGGCTCCCTGCTCAGCAGGAGTCTGCTTCTCCCTCTCCCTCCTGTGCTCATGCTTGCTTGCTCTCTCAAATAAATAAAGTCTTTAAAAAAAGAAAAAAAAAAAAAAAGATCTACAGAAGTAAACCCATGAGATCATGACCTGAGTTGAAATCAAGAATCAGACACTTAACTAACTGAGCCATCCAGGAGCCCCTGTTGCATTTCTATACCCTAATAATGAAGCACCAGAAAGAGAAATTAAGAGAACAATCTTGTTTACAACTGCACCAAAAAGAATAAAATACCTAGGAACAAACCTAACCAGAGGTGAAAAACCTATACTCTGAAAACTATAAAACAATGTTGAAAGAAATTTAAGACAACAAAAATGGAACGATATTCCATGTTCATGGGTAAAAACAAATTGTTAAAATGTCTACCCTACTCAAAGCAATTTACAGATTTAATGCACTCTGTATCAAAATAGCAACAGCATTTTTCACAGAACTAGAACAAATAATCCTAAAATTTGTATGGAACCATGAAAGACCCTGAATAGCTAAGGCAATCTTGAAAAAGAAAACTGGAGGTATCACAATTCCACACCACAAGTTATATTACAAATATGTAGTAATCAGAACAGTATGGTACTGGCATAAAAAGAGAAATATAGGTCACTGGAACAGAGTAGAGAGCCCAGAAATAAACTCACAACGATATGGTCAATTAATCTCTGTCAAAGGAGGAAAGAGTATGCAATTGAAAAAAACAGTCTTGTCTATAAATGGTGTTGGGAAAACCTGACAGTAGCATGCAAAATAGTGAGTCTGGCCCGCTCTCTTTCACCATACACAAAAATAAATTCAAAGTGGATTAAGAGTTTATATGTGAGACCTGAAACCATAAAAATCCTAGAAGAAAGCAAAGGCAATATTTTCTGATACTAATCATAGCAACATCTTTCTAGATATGTCTCCTAAGGCAAGAGAAACAAAGGAAAAATAAACTATAGGGACTACACCAAAATAAAAAGCTTCTGCAGAGCAAAGGAGACAATAAACAAAACTCAAAGGCAACCTATTGAATGAGAAGATGTTTACAAATGACTTACCAATAAAGAGCTGGTATACAAAATCTATAAAGAACTTATCAAACTCAACACCCCAAACCCAAACAATGGGAGCAAGACATGAGCAGACATTTTTCCAAAGAAGACATCCAGATGGCTAACAGATAAAAAGATGCTCAACGTCACTTATTATCAGGGAAATGCCAATGAAAACCACAATGAGATACTATCTCATACCTCTCAGAATTGCTAAAATCAAAAACACAAGAAACAACACTATCAGCAAAGATGTGGAGAAAAAGGAACCCTTTGTGCGTTGTTGGTGGGAATGCAAACTCGTGCAGCTACTGTGGAACGCAGTATGGAAGTTCCTCAAAAAATTAAAAATAGAACTACCCTAAGATCCACTACTGGGTATTCACCCAAAGAATATGAAAACACTAATTCAAAGGGATATATGCATCCCAATGTTCATTACAACATTATTTACAATAGTCAAACTATGGAAGCATCCCGGGAATCCATCGATAGATAAATGGATAAAGAAAATGTGGTTGGGGCGCCTGGGTGGCTCAGTGGGTTAAGCCGCTGCCTTCGGCTCAGGTCATGATCTCAGGGTCCTGGGATCGAGCCCCGTATTGGGCTCTCTGCTCAGCAGGGAGCCTGCTTCCCTCTCTCTCTCTCTCTGCCTGCCTCTCTGCCTACTTGTGATCTCTCTCTGTCAAATAAATAAATAAAATCTTTAAACAAACAAAAAAAAGAAAATGTGGTTAATTTTCTTTCTTTCCTTCCTTCCTTCTTTCTTTCTCTCTTTTTTTTAAGATTTTATTTATTTATTTAACACAGAGAGAGAGATCACAAGTAGGCAGAGAGGCAGGCAGAGAGAGAGGAAGGGAAGCAGGCTCCCCGCTGAGCAGAGAGCCCAATACGGGGCTCGATCCCAGGACCCTGAGATCATGACCTGAGCCGAAGGCAGCGGCTTAACCCACTGAGCCACCCAGGAGTCCTATGCTTTTTAATCTTGGTTTGATCAAATATTAGCTATCCATTCACCTTAAGATATCTGAAAATTTGATATTCAAGTCATTAAAAAAATTCTAGTCAACATTTACTAAGTCATGTTATGGAAAATATTCCTCTTCTTTAAATTTTTTTTTTTAATTTTATTTATTTATCAGAGAGAGAGAGGGGAAGAGAGCGAGCACAGGCAGACAGAGAGGCAGGCAGAGGCAGAGGGAGAAGCAGGCTCCCTGCTGAGCAAGGAGCCCGATGTGGGACTCGATCCCAGGACGCTGGGATCATGACCTGAGCCGAAGGCAGCTGCTTAACCAACTGAACCACCCAGGTGTCCCTATTCCTCTTCTTTAGACTAATCCACTTATCAACATATATTTCAATTTACTATAAATGAAAATTATTAATATTAATGCTCATAATAAAGAGTGAGTAAAAACTAGGGCTATTTTTTAAAAGAAGTTATTTATTTATTTGAGAGAGACTGAGGGAGAGCGAGAGAGCACAGGTAGTGGGGAGGAGCAGAAGCAGACTCTGCTGCTCCAGAGCCCGAAGGGGGACTTGATCCCCCTACCTTGGGATCAGGACCTGAGCTGAAGGCAGACCCTTAACTGAACCACCCAGGTGCCCTGAGGAGTATTTTCTTAGTATGTTAAAGTACCTATGCCTTAATCCTAAAGCCAGTATCTAATTTAATAGGAAAACATTAGAGACATTTCCACTAAGATAAAAAAATAAGACAAAATGGGGGCTCCTGGGTGGTTCAGTTGATAGCTGTCTGCCTTCGGCTCAGATCATGATCCCAGGGTCCTGGGATGGAGCCCCACATCAGGCTCCTTGCTTGGCGGAAAGCCGGCTTCTCCCTCTCCCATCCCCCCTGCTTGTGTTCTCTCTCTCACTGTCTCTGTCAAATAAATAAATAAAATCTTTCAAAAAAATAAATAAGGCAAAAACACCTACCATTTCTGCTACTACTTACATTGTATTATATTAATAAGCAATATAATTAGACAAGAAAACCCAATTCAAAGCACAGGAATATGTGGAAAAACTGGGAAAAGTGGAATAAAATCTATATTAACTAATACCACTGTATTAATTTTAGTTTCCTGATAGTTGTACTATGTAAAAACAAATTGTTAAGATGTCTATCCTACTCAAAGCAATTGAGTGTAAGATGTCAACATTAGGGGAGCTGGGTTAAGAGTATACAGCAGGATTTCTCTATCTCAGCACTACTAAAATTTGGGATGGGGAAAATTCTTTGCTGTGGAGGGCTTTCTTGTGCATTACAGGATTTTTAGCAACATCCATGGCTTCTCCCATCTAGATGCCAGCAGTTATTCCCCCAACGTCTCCACTCCCAAACTGTGACAACCAAAAATGCCTCCAGATATTGACAAATGTTCCACAGAGGAGGCAAAATCATCTTTTGTTGAGAATCACTGGTATGTAGGAACTCTGTTATTTTTCCCTAAGTCTAAAATTATTTCAAAATTTAAAAAAAAAATCAGTTTTCAGGCTCAGGTTTAGGTGGAAACTATATTATTTGTTACTATATTTAAAATATAAAATACATTCTCAAGAAAGAAATTATGAAAAGTTATAACAAAGCATCACACTGGATGCTAAATTTAACAAAATGTGTTTAAGGCGGTATTTAAAGTTTCTAAAAACATAAAAAGTAGAAAATTAGCCCTTTCAGTTATTGGAAGCTTTATTTTCCACCAATAAATCAAAAAAATTTCCATGCTAATTTACCTCTTTGTGTTCATTGATGCCTTCATCATCCATTTATTAGTGAAAGGATCAAACATCTCCATGCTACCTAAATGTTCATTTCCATCATGTCCACCAACTGCATACACTTTACCTGTCAAACAGAGAAGCATTTTCATTTGATTCCAAGTAAGTAAATTGATAGTTATGTACATACATAATGTATACATGAGATCAACATATAATTAGAATAGCATGATAATTTTCAACAAATATTCTTCTGTTCGTCATCATGAATAATGTCACTTAAATAGTCAAATAAAAATAATTGTTTCTTTGTTTTATTTTGTTTTTAAAGATTTTATTTATTTATTTGCCGGAGAGAGAGAGGGAGAGTGAGCACAGGCAGGCAGAGTGGCAGCAGAGGCAGAGGGAGAAGCAGGCTCCCCGCCGAGTAAGGAGCCCAATGTGGGACTTGATCCCAGGATGGTGGGATCATGACTCAAGCCGAAGGCAGCCGCCTAACCAACTGAGCCACCCAGGTGTCCCTCAAATAAAAATAATTGTAAGCTTCTACTTAATAAAATGCTGGGAACATGCTGTTCTATATGAAGTTATTTAAATATCAAACCTATCCCTACCTTTGGTTTCCCAACTTTTTATTACATAGATGAAATCACTAATCATGGTTTCAAAGAATGTTTAGTAAAATTAAAAAATGCGCAATGTTATATGAAAAAATACAAAATTCAATACAGTATGATCAAACTTTCTAAATGAAGTTATTAAAAATACACATAAAATAAATAATGTTAAAGGTTACATATAAAATGTCAACTGTGATTATTTCTGGGTATTTGGACTATGGATGATTTTTACTTTTTATTAGAATGTTTTCATATTTCCCCCCCCAAAAAGAATTTACACTTCTATAATCAGAAAAAAAGTTACTTTTTTAAAGTCCTCTAACAGTTTACCCATGGTTCTTTAATTATTTCATTTTCAGTAACCAGTTTAAAAAAAAACTCATTTCAACAATAATTAGGTATCGAAAAAGCTGATATGTATTTATTATTTGAGTTCAATACTTTTTTTAGTTTGATTATTTTGCAAATATAACTTAGAAGAGTTTAACTCTTTATTTTAACAAGCTTTTCCCTAATATTCCTCCCCCAATAAGCACCTACATGCAAGAGATTGTTCGCTGAGCATCTACAGGCATAAGGCAAGTAAATAGTCACCACACAAATATCTTAGTGATATAGTGAAACATTTTATAATTTAGCAACTTTCTTATAGAAATTCTCAATATTTAAATATTTAGAAGTGTGTTATCATCATGTGCTATGACTTAAGACAATAATGGACCCACCTTCCACAGAGATTACACCCACATGTCGCCTTCGACTATTCATTTCTGGCCCAAAAAACCAACTGTTTTTGCTGATAGAATAGCATTCAATACTGCGAAAGGGGTCACCAGATCCACCTCGACCACCTACACAAAACAGCACACCTAAAGGTAAAGCCAGAAAATACAGATCAGAATTATAGCTCCTTAATGTTTTTTTAATTAGTGTGGAAAAAATACTTAGGAAGACAAAATTTTCAAGAACTGCTAAAAAATAAAACAAGTTATTTGGATAACTTCAATGTCATTATGTTACTAAAATCCTAATTTTCTCTTTTCACCTTATCTGAATTTCTCAAAGAACACGATACCTCAGCTATCTCTGCTAACATCCCACTGTAGTATGGTTTAGATCTTCACCCACTCTGTTAAATTGCTCTTGTAAGGTCAAAACTACATCCAATAAACTCTTAATTTCTTTTTTTTTTTTTAAAGATTTTATTTATTTATTTGAGACCGTGAGCTAGAGAATGAGAGAGCATGATCACGGAGAGCAGCAGAGGGAGAGGCAAGCTCCCCACTGAGCAGGGAACCTGACGTGAAGCTGATGGCAGATGCCAAACCAACTGAGCCACCCAGGTGCCCCTTAAGTTAATTTCTTATTGAATACTAATGCAACTCAATATGTTGATCACCCTGCTTTTTGGAAAACTTCTTAAATTCTCTTGATTTTCATAATACCGAAGTCTCCTTTGTCTGCAATAGTTTTTCTTTCCTACGTTTCCCATGTTTCATCCTTTGCCTGCTTCTCACATACTTCATGTTCACACAGGAAAAGAACATTCCTTGATTTTCAATTGCATCTGTATCATAATTAGCCTTCCAAGCAACACATCTAAGCCACATTTCCACTTGACGTCCCACAGGCACCTCAAACCCAACATACTCAAATGCTCTCTCTTCCTCAGCTACCTGAAACCTCTTCCTTCCCTGAGGGGCCCTGCGCTCCCTCTCCCTCCCTCCCTGCCACTGCTGTGGTTCAGGCCTTCATCTGCTATTACAACTACTGCAAAATCCTGTCCTTTATCACTTAGTAGTCTTTTTGCTTGCAGACCTTCAACAGAATAGATTAAAAGACTCTTTCAACAGCTTTCCATTACCTGAATCAGTAGTTTTTAAAAACTTTAGCCAATGCCACTAAATTATAGATTTAAAAATGTTTAAATGACAATTTTTAGATTATACATATTTCACTGCAATCTTTATAAAAAATAATAAAAATCAAAACTTCCATGTGGTTCAACAATCACCTGGAAGGCATAAACCATAGATTGATGGTCCCGACCTCCAGAGTTTCTGAATCAATAGGCGTGGGGTAGATTCAAGAATTTATTTTCTAACAAGTTCCCAAGGGAATGCTTATGCTACTGGGCCAGGGGTCACCACTTCCTTTACATTTTGAGAACCACTGTCCTACAGGTTAAAGCCCAGCACAGCATAAAGGCCTCGCACTGTCTAATCAAACTTCTCCCTCTGTTTCTCTTAAACTTCATGTTCCTGCAACATGCATACAGTGCTCATCCTTGATATTTCAAAGCCAATTTTTGGTAACTGTCGTTCACTTAACACGGTATAGAAATGATCCATTATGCTGTATCTGTCTCCAGAGCCTAAGATAGGTTTAGACTGTGTGTTAAGCATTTTGTACTAATCAGGGCTAGCCCAGTGTCTGGCACGTACTAGGCATTCAACAGATGAAAAATGAACTGAATACCCCTTTTTTTAACTGGCACCTAGAAAAACATCTGTTTATTATTCAAAACTAAGACTGAGGTTTGATTTGTTTATAAAACCTTTTCTGACCCTTCCAAAAAATAGCCACATTTTTCTTTGTGTTCCGCACTATCCTTATAAATATATCAACATCCCTGTACCACTTCATTGCATTTATTTATTCACATGTCTATTTCCCTATATTGGACTGCAAGTTCTCTCAAAATAGGGCTGGCTATATTCTATGTGTATCTGCCTTTTTAATTTTTTTTAAAATTTCTTTTCAGCCTAACAGTATTCATTGCTTTTGCACCACAACCAGTGCTCCATGTAATATGTGCCCTCCTTAATACCCACCACCTGGCTCCCCCAACCTCCCACCCCCGCCCCTTCAAAACCCTCAGATTGTTTTTCAGAGTCCATAGTCTCTCATGGTTCACCTCCCCCTCCAATTTCCCTCAACTTTTTAAAAAAAGATTTTATTTATTTATCTGACACAGAGAGAGACAGCAAGAGAGGGAACACAAGCCAAGGGAGAGGAAGAGAGAAGCAGCCTTCCTGCTAAGCAGGGAGCCCAATGCATAACTCAATCCCAGGACCTTGGAATCACAACCTGAGCCGAAGGCAGATGCTTAACCAACTGAGCCACCCAGGTGCCCTCTGCATCTGCATTTCTAATGCCTACCCAGAACCTGACATGTGGTATGTACTAAATAAATATTTGCTGAATAATAGCATTAAAAAATGTACAAAATTGCTTGTGTCATCTTTTCCAACTAAATCAATACTTCAAATCAAAGAAATTTAAAGTTGGAAGAGGCTTTAAAGATTATGCAAATCAAAATTGTTTATAAATAAACTGATGCCTTCAGAGATTATAAATCTGCCCCAAATTACACTATTAAATGGCACAACTGCAATTATAATCCCAGAATGTAATCTCAATTATTGAATAGATTTTCAGTAGAAACTAGTATTTCAGTTTTACAGTTCTCCTAGGAACATGGAATGGAAAGAAAAAAAGCTAAAAATGAAACAAAAAGATCAGGATGCAAATCCTTTCTATACTGTTTCTCTGTGTGGCCTTGGGCATATTTTTATGCTGAGTTCTCGTCATCCATAAAATGGAATAAAACCATCTATCTCATAATAAGGACTGAATCCTACACTAAAACCTACTCATTAGGTTCTTGCAATCATGTAAGAGATCGTGTACACAAAGGTCTACTATATGCCTACTATATACATATAAATCAGGCTACCAAGGTGTTGTTTAAATTTAAAACTGCATGATTTATTTATTTTTAAAGATTTTATTTATTCTGTGAAGTGTGTAAACCTGGCGATTCACAGACCTGTACCCCTAGGGATAAAAATATATGTTTATAAAAAATAAAAAATTTAAAAAATAACAAATAAAAAAAATAAGAAGATTTTATTTATTGACAGACAGAGATCACAAGTAGGCAGAGAAGCAGGCAGAGAGATAGAGGAGGGAGCAGGCTCCCTACCGAGCAGAGAGCCCGATGTGGGGCTCCATCCCAGGAACCCGGGATCATGATCTGAGCCAAAGGCAGAGACTTTAACCCACTGAGCGACCCAAGCGCCCAAAACTGAATTTAAAGAGGAATTTAATTAAATACCTTGACTTCCTGAAACAGGATTCACAACTTAAAAAAACCCTACACTTCAAAAAAATTTAATTCTTGAAATCAACCTATTAAAAAAGGAGGATAAGCAGTCCTTTCCATGTTAAACTACAGCTAACACTTGGACAACCCAGGAGTAATGGATGCCAACTTCCTGTGTAGTCGAAAATCTGCATACAACTTCTGACTCCCCCAAAACTTAATAGCCTACTGCTATTAACATGCTGTAACATGGTCAGTTAACACATATTTTATGTATATATTATATACCATATTCTTACAATAAAGTAAGCTAGAGAAAAGAAAGTGTTACTAAGAAAATCATAAGAGGGGTGTCTAGGTCACTCAGTTAACCTGACCTTTGACCTCAGCTCAGGTCTTGATCTCAGGGTTGTGAGTTCAAGCCCCTCACTGGGCTCCATGCTGGGTGTCGAGCCTACTTAAAATAAAAAATATAATAAGAAAAAAGAGAAAATACATTTATAGTACTGAAAAAATCCACATAGAAGTAGACCCATGCATGTAGTTCAAACCCGTATTGTTCAACAGTCAGTTTTATTTAGAAGAATTACTTCTTCATAAGTACATTTATGACATTCACATTCTTTTTACATAGATAAAATCCCACTATTCATAATCAAGTACTCCCCTTTGTTGTTATTTTTAGACTATTCCACAGATCTCTTTATTTGATAACTATATTGGGTAGCAAAACAAATGTAGATAAATTCTCTGTTCAAAGTACCACTTCCCAAATTCCTGGATTTTTATTTCCTTTCCATCATCCCTCAAATATATTTTTCATACTTGTAAAAAGTAACATAAGTGAACTATTAGGAAAATATAGTTTGAAAATTGTGGCAAATAAAGGTAAAGCTGCATGCCTACTTAAATATAAGACCTTTAGACTCTAAGAGTTTAACATAATCTATTATACAAATTTTAAATATAATTAGTGCCTTTCAGTTTTTTAAAAAAATTTTTTGGTCATCTGCACACTCAACATGGGGCTAAATTCATGACCCCAAGATCAAGAGTCAGATTGCTCTCCCAACTGAGTCAGCCAGGGGCCCCATTTAGTGCCTTTCTTTTAATAAAACACAAAAACTAGTAATATTTAAACATAAAATATGTGTCACGTTCCATCCTTGGCACTAGAAATATAAATGTGAATAAGGTATTTACCTGTCTCTGAAGAGCTCAAAACATGTCAAATAAATTTCAGTGCAACACACTAAAATAAAACAAGTGCAAACAAAGTATTCTAAAAGTACAAATGATAGAGAAATTAACTCTGCTGAAAGTATCAAGAAAACCTTAAGAAAAGGAGGGAAAGAGAGAGCTATTTCAGCAGGCTCTTCAAAGTTCACAGGACTAAAGTCCTTTTAAAAAATTGGCTTATTGGCAAAACTACCTGAATTATGTCTAATAAAATTCACATATGACCTTACTTGCCAATTACTACCACTTTAAGGTAATCAGATACTAATCATCTTACAATTAAGTTTGGGAATATAATCCTTCCAGTAGAGATGATAAAATGAGTAATTTAATTACCAGCAGTTTGCTTCCTTGGGGTAGTCCGAATGGAGTATTCAAAGTCAGGTACTGCTCTGCTACTCAAGTGAAGATGGTAATTTCTTGCTTCATCCAATAAATCTCTACATTTTAGATTCTGCTTGACAATCTGTTCTTTTGCCACAACACCCATAAGAAAGTCAACTGGCAACAACGGCAAACGAACCTAAGATCATGAATAATCACAAATGTAAAATTTAATTTGTAATTAGTTAGCTCACACTCTACTTTGTAGTATTTTAAGTATTTTGAGTTGTCTTTTTAAAACTCATTTACCACACAAAGCCTTTCTAACATGTGAAGGAAGTTCAATGAGCCAAGTTCTAAAGTGATTTCTAGTATGGTCTAATGAAATCATATTACATATTAAATGCAACCTCCCCCCTTTACATACAGATCTAAGTAGACTGGATAAAATAATTCAGTTGTATTCATTCAAGTTTCTCACTTCCAAAAATGGTAGTGTCATAATCACAAGGCCCCACTGCTGCTAGAGAAAAGGCACAATCAAAACAAAATTGCCATGTCTGGGTTTTTTTATGCCTTTTAAAACCAAACTGAACAAATGGAAACAGGATTTCTTTGTTACTTGAACATTCATAATATGAAATCAAGTGTTGTTTCCTCCAAATCAGTCACCTTGGAAGGTTATATATTAAGTCAGGGATGCATCCCCACTTTAAATAGAGGCACTCACCTTTCTTTCCTTAAAGATGCACTGGTTTTCTAGTGGATTAAGGGGATGATCAAACCAGGTAATGTGATTTGGAGTTAAAATTACATATGCATACACACCAATAAGATAGCTGCAAAATAATGAAACTTTTTTTTCTGTGACAAACTTATTTTCAAAGTAATTCTTTTTTTTTTTTTTGACAGATTTTATTTATCTATCTGACAGAGAGAGATCACAAGTGGGCAGAGAGGCAGGCAGAGAAAGAGGAGGAAGCAGGCTCCCTGCCAAGCAGAGAGCCTGATACAGGACTCGATCCCAGGACCCTGAGATCACGACCCAAGCTGAAGGCAAAGGCTCAACCCACTGAGCCACCCAGGTGTCCCTCAAAGTAATTCTAAGGCCCATTTATTATCTCCCTACCCAGGTTACCCCGTTGACAGTAAGTAAGTAAATAAATAAGAAAAAAGCCACGTTTCTGAGGTTACAGAAGTGAAACTGTGGTGAGGAAAGAAAATGGAAAGTTATGTCTTATGGTTCTTCCCAGATAGGAAAGTAATTCACTACAATTTAGAAACTTCATTATAAAACAATAGTTACTTAGAGCTGTTTCCTCAGAACCTATTTCTATCAGCATAAATAAAATATTTATTACTACAGTTTCAAAGTGCTATCTTTAACATTCAGGTTAAAAAACAAAGAATGATATTTCCAATTAAATGTAACAAATTCAGACGTATCCTTAAATAGCACAGTGAGTAAATAGCGAAGTAAAGAGAAAGCCATTTTCACATTGTATTACACAAGGATTTCTACATTCCTTTGGATAATCTACAGTATTCATGATCAATCAAACACTCAAATTTGCTTCCATCTCATTTCATTTCTACACACAATCTTATTTCAGTCCCTACCTGTGCAAGTGTTTCATCCAACCATTTGGAATGATGCTGAGGATTTGCAAGAAGCCACTTGATGGCTGCACTATAGACCTGCTTTTCATTCTCAATATTTAAATCACTGGAGGACAAAAGCTTATGGAGATGTTGGGGTGACACACTTACAAAGTCTTCACACTCTACAACTTCAGTAAAATGCTCACAGGCATACTGATCCGCCATGTCCATTAAGTCTATTCGGTTGTGACTTTCAGCAAAGGCTCTCACTGCCAGGCAGTTGGAGGGATGAAAATGTAACTTCATGTATTCACAACAAGCTCTAGCCACCAGTTCAACCTGTAGAATACAGGCTGCGTATAAGAGAGGCTGGACATTGTCAACAGTCAAAGTGAGCCGTGAAGAATAGACAAATTTAACCAAGTCTTCTATTGCATCACCATCAAAATCTCTGATCTCAATCAGTGTTTGCTTGGCTTCAGCCATTTCGGAGAGAAACATGGCTCTGAAGTAGGGGATAACACAAGCCAATACTAGTTTGTGACAAGAGATGAGCTTTGAGCCAACCTGTTCAAAACAAAAAAACAAAAGGAGACTCGGTTTAATATAAAAATCAGTTTTAGATCAGCATTGAGCATGTGGTAGCAGGGACAAAACCCACACAGATTTAGTATATTTGTTTTAACAATGCAATCCTTTGGTCACTTATTTTAATGTAGGCCAGCTGCAATTTTTTTCTTCCAAGTAAGCCACTTACCATCTATATATTATCTATTTATGTATATATACTAAAATCATAAACTATGATTTTCTATATTATCTCAAATTTCAGGAGCATTCTGTGAATGAATGAGAAGACACATCATCTAGCACCACTTGGACACTATTCTTGTTTTTGGTTTGTGTGTCCCTTTTTTAAAAAAACTTTTTTCCAGTTTTATTGCTATAACTGACCATGACATTTTGTAAGTTTAAGTTGTTCAACATAGTCATTTCCTACATATATATATCATGAAATGAATACTACAACATTTAGTAACTAATAACCTCACATAATTACAATTTTTACAATTTTTTTCTTACATAATTACATAATTACAATTTTTTCTTTCGCTGTGATAAGAGCTTTTTAAGATCTCTTCTCTTGGGGCACCTGGGTGGCTCAGTGGGTTAAAGCCTCTGCTTTTGGCTCGGGTCATGATCCCAGGGTCCTGGGATCGAGCCCCGCATCGGGCTCTCTGCTCAGCAGGGAGGCTGCTTCCTCCTCTCTCTCTGTCTGCCTCTCTGCCTACTTGTGATCTCTGTCTGTCAAATAAATAAATAAATCTTAAAAAAAAAAAAAGATCTCTGGGGCACCTGGGTGGCTCAGTGGGTTAAGCCGCTGCCTTCGGCTCAGGTCAAGATCTCAGGGTCCTGGGATCGAGTCCTATATCAGGCTCTCTGCTCAGCAGGGGGCCTGCTTCCCTTCCTCTCTCTCTGTGATCTCTTCCCTTCCTCTCTCCTACTGTGATCTCTCTGTCAAATAAATAAATAAAATCTTTTAAAAAAATAATAATAATAAATAAATAAATAAATAAATAAAGATCTCTTCTCTTAGGGGCACCTGGGTGGCTCAGTGAGTTGGGCACCCATCTCTTGGTTTTGGCTTAGTTCCTAATCTCCAACGGGTCATGAGAACAAGCCCTGAGTTGGGCTCCACACTCAGTCTGTTTGGGATTCTCTCTCTCTGCCCCACCCCCTACCTGTGTTGGGGCATGCACTCTGTTCTCACATAAATAAACAATTTCATTATAAAAAAAGATCTCCTCTCTTAGCCACTTCTAAATATACAATACAGTATTATTAATTATAGTCACCATGTCAGGTACTATTCTAAGTGCTTTTCATGTATTAACTCACTTAATGGTCCCAATGCCCCTATAAGTAGGTACTATGAAGATTCAGAATTTATCAGAAATTTTGATAGCACAGAAATAATAAACCATTATTTAGCAGTATTTACTATGAGCTTAACTAAAGTTTTTCATTTCTTAAATTATTTTGAAATAATATAATAAAAAGTACTGAAATTATTTTGAAATAATATAATAAAAAGCACTGAAATCTTAGCACCTTTTTGATAAAAAATTACACTACTGTTAATAGTTTGCTGTTGTAAATGATACAATAAACTTTGCTGTCACTGAATCTGTTCTTACTCCATTATCTCCTATAGATAAATTTCTAAAAGTAGAAATCGTATTTCAAAGTTTAGGTGCAGTTTGGATACATACTGATAAATTGTCTATTTCTAATCTACCTACAATATTTGTGCCATATTTTTGCTGAAACTTATTTAAAAATATTCGTCAATTTGATGAATGAAAATATTATCCCACTGCTTCAGTTTGTCTTTTACTAATATTGAATAATTCATTAATTTTGGGCTATCTGTATCTATTCTATGAACTTTTTTCTATGACTTTTTTCATATGTATTTTTAAGAACTCCTCATATGTTTAGAGTGTGAATCATCTGTCATATATATTTCAAGATTTTCTCTTTTATGATGTACTTTTTTATTCACCCCCTATAGATTTTTACACAATCCAATCAATCTTTGTCTTTATGATTTCTGCCTTAGGTACTGTGCTTAAAATTGGAATCTTTCTAATATTCCATTAATATTAACTTCAGGTATTCCAGTATTTTTATGATCTTACTGTTTTATACTTACATCTTTATTTCCATCTGGGGAAGGTTTTGGTACTGAGTATCCAGTTTTCCCAGCACTTTATGTTAAATAATCATTAAGTACAAGTAATAGGATAGTGTTTTACCAATTTTCCTGTTTGCATGTAGCATTTTGACTATATAAATACACTTATATTGTGTCTCATTATTTAGGAATGAATTTTAAAATGAGAACTTCTAAAGAAAAAGGCCTGAGGAGTATTACAATATATAAAGGCTTTTGTTTATAAATCTTCCTCCCTGACCTTTTATCACTAATGTGGAGGAAAAATGAATATCTCTTCAACAAATACAAGGTCATCATTTCCGTTAGTTATACTGTATTTAATTTTTTAAAAAGAATTTATAAGGCAAGACTTAGATTCTATCGAGATTCAAGGTGTAACCTAGACTAAAGCAGAAAGCTTGGCATGTTCTCAAATTTACTTCAGCCCTAAGTGGGATCTGAAACCTGATATTAAACATTTTAAAAACAGGCTAAAAATATCTTTTTTTCTTTTTTTTAAAGAATTTCTGCATATGCCATGGCTGGGATTTAGTTTTTATACAAATATTTGTAAATCTCACGTAATGTAAATCTGCTTCAACAACCTGCCATTACATAAATAGAATTCTACAATTTCCAGTTAAACATTAACACTGCTTTTTACTCTTTTTAAAATTAACATATATTATATTTTTTTTTTAAGATTTTTTTATTTATTTGTTTGACAGATAGAGATCACAGGTAGGCAGAGAGAGAGAGAGAGAGAAGGAAGCAGGTTCCCTGCCGAGCAGAGAGCCCGATGTGAGGCTTGATCCCAGGACCCTGGAACCATGACCTGAGCCGAAGGCAGAGGCCTTAACCCACTGAGCCACCCAGGCGCCCCAACATATATTATTTGTTTCAGGGGTACAGGTCTGTGATTCATCAGTCTTACACAACTGACAGCACTCCCCATGGCACATACCTTCCCCAACATAAACTTATTTATTTATAAAATGGTGCCCATTTTGGAATTTAAAAATCAGCTAATGACATTATATACAAATAGTAAAATAAATCTGGCCAACAGCCTTTTTAAAAAGATTTTTATTTTTTTAAAAAATATTTTATTTATTTGAGAGAGCACAAGTGGAGTTAGGGGCAGAGGGAGAAGCAGACTCCCCACTGAGCAGGGAGTCTAATGCAGGGCTTGATCCCAACAATCCAGGATCATGTCCTGAGCTGAAGGCAGATGCTTAATCAACTGAGCCACCCAGGCGCCCCTAAAGATTTTATTTTTAAGTAATCTCTATACCCAAAGTAGGGCTTAAATTACAACCCCAAGATCAATAGTCACACACTCCAATGACTTAGCCAGCTCAATGGTCTTTCTAAAATGTGTGCCGTAAAAGCAATAATGGTTGAAGGAAACATACTAATAAAAGAATGTAAATATGACTTCATATTAAATAATAATCCTCAAAGTTGTATGAATACAAAAAGTGAAGTTTATGTTGAACTGAGCATTATAAATTGTCCATAATCCCATTTGACTTAGTTGTTCTATGACAGTTATATTCTGACAGTTAAAGAAATGTTGACTTAGAATTAAGAAAAAAATCCAGAGGCACCTGGGTGGCTCAGTGGGCTGGGGCCCCTGCCTTCTGCTCAGGTCATGATCCCATGGTCCTGGGATCAAACCCCGTATCGGGTTCTCTGCTCAGTGGGGAGCCTGCTTCCCCACTCCTTCTCTGCCTACTTGTGATCTCTGTCAAATAAATAAATCTTTAAAAAAAAAAGAAAAAGAAAAAAAAAGAAATCCAATAACAGACTTGTTAAAAGATTAAGTTTTTTTTTTTTTTTTTTAGATTTTATTTATTTGTCACAGAGAAAGAGAGCAAAAGCAGGGGTAGAGATGGACAGAGGAAGAAGCAGGCTCCCTGATGAGCAGGGAGCCAGAATGAGGGATTTGATCCCAAGGCCCTGGGATCATGACCTAAGCCAAAGACAGACACTTAACTGAGACACCCAGGCATCTCAAGTTGTAATACTTTCTAATGAATAGGAACAAAATATACCATAGCAGAATTATCTGATACCCTTGGAAAAAAAAACAATGATAGTACACATAATGATCCAAATAGCTGATATTTGTTATCTATTCTATACCAAGCACTGCCATAAGGACTTCACCTGTATCACTTCACTTATACCTCACAAAAACCATCACTCTTATTGTACAGTTGAAAAAATGATAGTCCCTTTAAATTAATGAAGCATTTCTCATTCCCAAAAGATCTCTGTCATTGTTTAAAACAGTATTTTAGTTTTTAACCACTGTTTGTATGGGAGTTTTATTTCAATCTATTGCCTAAGTTATACAACAAAGTTATGAGTTTAGTTCTCATTCATCCCAAAATGGCTATATCCCTATTTTTTACTTAAGAAAGTTTGTATGTACTATGTTGTAAAAAATCATTCTAAAATTCAATCATAAAATTTATAAAATCAGTAATACTGTACTTATATTCCATTCATACACTGATATGCTGAATGGTAATTGACTGAATTCAAATAGTCAACTTTACATTTCTTGTTTTTGCCAAAGCCAGTGTGGGTCCCTGAATTTCACAACAAAGATGAAAATTAGAACAATGGTATATATAATATTAAACATACCATACAGAACAAAAAACTTAAGTGTTCCTACATTAAAACATATACATGGTTAAGTTTTACACAGAACTAGAATTATACAATGGTTTTCTTCTCAATATCTTAGGGCCCAGAAATACATAAGGACAGTAACAGTTTAAGGAAAGAAAATATAGCCATTTATTTGTAATGTAATAGTACACTCCCAGACATTATGGACCTGAAACTCAAAGCCTATGCTTTCAGCTTATAGACTTTTGTTGAGTGTCCTCTGATCTGATTCTTCAAGTATGCCTTCAAGCCCTATGACTGAGCTCTAAAAACTTGTCTGATCAGGAGTGGAAAGCAAAATCTAAGAGACTCCAAAGTGGCAAAATAAAGGTGGAAAATGCTGTATGAATGCGTATGAATCACCAAAAAATCTTTAATATTACAGTGACATATAAGAATAGTAAAAAATCACCTTAAACAAGTGAGGAACAATTAGAACATGGGTTCTTCCACACTGCTTTATCAATTTTCTAAATTTTATTAAAATTGTCTTTTGCAACAGAATAGCATGATTCTATAGACCACAGACTTAGAATTTACTACACTTTTTTATCCAAGTCTGAATAGATTCTACTTCACTATCAGGTATAGATAATCTCACTTAAGGGACAATTGTTTTAAAGTAGAGGGTAAATTACCAGATAGGAACATATACTAAAACACTAGTGCAACAGAATAAACACCAAGACTTCCTACCTTTCTAAGTAATTTCTAAATTCATGAGTTAAAAGCTTACTGGTCTACAGCAATTTATTAATTTCAGTAATAGTAACTTGAACGTTTTAAGGTTCCAGAACTCTCAGAAGTTAAATTAACTAATAAATAATATTAACATATATTAGTATAATAATTTTATCTTATGCTAACCTCTCTATATGTACCTTTCCTTATGTCCTTTCTCCTTCAATAAAAAAAGGACTAAGACTAAAATCATCTTGACTGTAATAAGTATGGCACCAAAAATTTGCCTTGTGTGGTTCTAGAAAACCCCCCAGTTTTCATAATGCAATAAAGAGACTGAAAAGAAAAAAGGAGTCTCACCTTTAGTGTGACATCACAGAGTTCTCCATTTTCATAAAATCGGAGAAGGGAACCATGAAAATCTTTCCAAGCTTCATTTGCTTCAAAGATAAAGGAGTCTTCTCCATCACCATCACTAATTGAAGACCTATTCTTTATTT
The DNA here is from genome assembly GCF_011764305.1 of Mustela putorius furo. Classification (NCBI taxonomy): domain Eukaryota; kingdom Metazoa; phylum Chordata; class Mammalia; order Carnivora; family Mustelidae; genus Mustela; species Mustela putorius. The sequence continues at coordinate 4,038,173 of NW_025421367.1, read as the reverse complement.
GCTGATGCTGCTGCCTTTTCACCTTTGTGCAGTGATTCCTAGCTTGTTTTGCATTCACAGATTCTGAAGCCATTTGCAACATTGTTCTTTTAATATAGCTCTCTTCTCAAACATCTCATTTATTCTTTTGTAAGAGTGGGAGAAGGCAGAATGTAGATGCTGCCCGTTAACCTTTAGACATTTTTCAAACCTTTAGACATTTTTCAAATTCCACTCAAATTGTCCAGTTTCCTGAGATTAAAAAGCAAATAAAACACATAAAAACACATCAGAAGAAAAAAATCATTAGTAACTATCATTTATCAAACTACATATATAAAATGACTACATAAATTGTTACTTTAAAAAGAACAATTAACTTCATAGCTTTATGGTAAATGTCATATAAGTTACCTCAGTTATTCCAGTGAAGGAACTCCTTTATTTTTATTTTTTTTGAAGGAACTCCTTTAAAATCTAATTTGAAAATTCTGGGAAGATGGTGGAATAGAATCATCAGGAATCTGTCTTCCCCACTTAGGCAACAATTGCACTGGCTGAATCTGCCTGCTATAACTATTTTGGAACTCTGTGGAGTCTGCTGAAGACGCAATTTCCACAGAAAAACTGACGTGTTTAATGTTGGTCAATTTAAGCAGTAGCAGCAGCCCATCTCCACATTCCCAGTCAGGTTGCAAGTAATAAGCTGTGTGCACATTCCTGAGAGCTTGCACAATTTAAAAAAAAAAATTTTTTTTTAAAGATTTTTATTTATTTATTTGACAGAGAGAGGTCACAAGCAGGCAGAGAGGCAGGCAGAGAGAGAGGAAGGGAAGCAGGCTCCCCGCTGAGCAGAGAGCCCGATGTGGGGCTCGATCCCAGGACCCTGAGATCACGACCCGAGCCGAAGGCAGCGGCTCAACCCACTGAGCCACCCAGGCGCCCAGCTTGAACAATTTTTAAGAGTCAGAGTGAACAAAAAGGACTCAGTTCTCCAAATATCAAGGATCTCTGCAGATTGCTGACTACTGCTTCTGATCATAGAGGTGTAGATAAAGTGGTGGATAGCCATTGTTAATACACTTTCACCTATTGTTACAAGTCCCTCCCTCTTGGCTGAAGAGACTTCCAGAGAATTTAAAAGGTTTGTGTCCTTCCTTTCCACTCAATTTTTTGTTCCAGTTTTGGTTTTCCCTTTGCAGAAGCAAGACATAAAAAACCCAGAGTATATACAAGGAAAATTAGAAAGTGACAATGCATGCCAAGGGAAATGCTCAGAAAAGACCTAAGAAGATCTTAAATTATATCTCAGGTTGGTCTTCAGCACACAGGTGGCCTACAATAATCAAAAAGAGGAGGGGAAAGTAACAAAAAAATAGCAGACCTTAAAGAATTGGGTTAAATCTGGACACTGATTTCCAGAATTACATTATTAGATTCAAATGTCCAGTGTTCAACAAAAAAAAACCCAAAACATATGATGGAACACACTGGGGGGGGGGGGTGGCAGGCAGACAAACAACAAACTGTCCTAAAAAGGAACTAACAGGATTTATACTAAATGAAAATTTTAAAACAACTCTTTCAAAGATGCTCAAAGTACTAAAGGAAATTATGAAGTTAGGAAAACAACCAATACCATCAAACAAAGAAACATAAAACTAAATAGAGACAAAAAAGAGTTTCTAAAACTGAAAAGTAAATTAACTGAAATGACAAATTCACTAGAGGGACTCAGGACAGATTTGAACAGCAGAAGAAAGAATTACCAACCTTGAAGACAACACAATGGAAATTATCAGCCCTCCAGAAAAAAATGAAGCAAGATGAGCAGAACCTAAAAGATTTGTGGAATATCACACATACATACACATTGTGGGAATCCTAGAAGAGTAAGAAAGAGATAAAGGGGAAGAGGGAATATTTTTTAAAAATAATGACTGAAAATGTCCCAAATTTGATGCAAAACATGAATATAAACATTCAAGAACTTCTACATAAGAGGAACTCGAAGAAGACACACAAAGACATTAAAATCAAACTTCTAAAAGCCGAAGATTAAAAGAACACAACAGGAGAAAAGTGAATCAGATACAGGATTCCTCTATAAGAGAAGGAGCAGATTTTTTTTTTTTAAAGATTTTATTTATTTATTTGTCAGAGAGAGAGAGTGAGCGAGAGCGAGCACAGGCAGACAGAGTGGCAGGCAGAGTCAGAGGGAGAAGCAGGCTCCCTGCGGAGGGCAAGGAGCCCGATGTGGGACTCGATCCCAGGACCCTGGGATCATGACCTGAGCCGAAGGCAGCTGCTTAACCAACTGAGCCACCCAGGTGTCCCAGGAGCAGATTTTTTTTTATCAGAAACTTCAGAAGCCTGAGAGGGTGGGCAGATATGTTCAAGGTAGTAAAAGACAAAAACTGTCAAAATATTATATCTGGCAGTAATGGTCTCCTAAAGTGAGGGAGGAATTAAGACATTCCAAGATAAACAAAAGCTGGGAGAGTTTGTGACCCATTAGACCTAGCCTGTAAGAAATATTCAAGAGAGGGGCACCTGAATGGCTCAGTGGGTTAAAGCCTCTGCCTTCAGCTTGGGTCATGATCCCAGGGTCCTGGGATCGAGCCCCACATCAGGCTCTCTGGTCAGCAGGGAGTCAGTTTCCTCCTTTCTCTCTCTGCCTACTTGTGATCTCTGTCTATCAAATAAATAAATAAAATCTTTAAATTAAAAAAAAAAAAGAAATAGTCAAGAGAGTCCTGCAAGGTTAAATGAAAGAATGCTAAATAGTAACTCAAAGCCATATGGAAAAATAAAGAGTTCAGAAAAAGTAAACACATGGATAATTACAAAAGCTAGTATTACTGTAGTAATGATTTGTAACCACATTTTGTTTTCTACAGATTTAAGAGACTAATACATGTAAAGAAGAAAAAGCATTTATTAATATAAAAGCTGGTATTAGTGTAACTTTCATTTGCAACACCAAATCTTGTTTCCTATACAACTTATGGGAAGAGAACACTTTAAAATAAATAAAAAATAAAAAATTTCAAGTAGAAATTTAATAATTATTAGTTGTGGTCCAAAGACACAAGCAAGTTAAAAAGGAAAGGACTGAGAAAAATATTCCATGCAAATAGTAACCAAAATAGAGCAAATAAAGGCTATACTAATACAGATAAAATAAACTTCAAGTCAAAAAATATTACAACAAATATATATTAACAAAAGATCAATATAGCAAGAAGATATAGTAATTACAAAGATTTATGCATATAATGACAAACCATGAAAATACATAAAGCAGAAACTAATAGAAATGAAGTGACAAATAAATAGTTCCAGAATAATAACTGGAGACTCCAGTACTCCAGTCACAATAATGGAAAGAACAACCAGACAGAAGAAATAGAGAACAATACAACACAATAAACCCACTAGGTCTAAGACATAAAAACACTTTACCCAACAACACAAAACACATCCTTCTCCAGTGCATATGGGACATTTTCAGAACAGACCACTGTTAGGCCACAAATTAAGTCTCATAGATTTAAAAAGATAAACAGCAAACCAAGTATCTTCTCTAATACAACAGAATGGATTTAGAGATCAATGTCAAAAGAGAAATGGAAAATTGGTGGGACTGGAAAAATTATTACATTTTAAACAACCAATGACTCAAAGAAGAAATCCCAAGGGAAAAGAGGAAAATACTTAGCAAAAATTGGACAGCCACATGCCAAAGTATGAAACTGGACCATTTCCTTATACCATACACAAAAATAGACTCAAAACAGATGAAGGACCTCAATGTGAGACAGGAATCCATCAAAATCCTTGAGGAGAAAACAGGCAACAACCTCTTCAACCTTGGATGCAGCAAATTTTTCCTAAACACAGCACCAAAGGCAAAGGAAGCAAGGGTAAAAATGAATTATTGGGGCTGCATCAAGATAAAAGCTTTTGCACAGCAAAGGAAACAGTCAACAAAACCAAAAGACAACTGACAGAATGGGAGAAGATATGTGCAAATGACATATCAAATAAAAGGCTAGAATACAAAATCTATAAAGAACTTATCAAACTCAACACCCAAAGAACAAGTAATCCAATCAAGAAATGGGCAGAAGACATGAACAGACATTTCTGCAAAGAGATATCCAGATGGCCAACAGACGCATGAAAAGTGCTCAACATCACTTGGAGTCAGGGAAATACAAATCAAAACCACAATGAGATACCACCTCACACCAGTCAGAATGGCTAATGGTAACAAGTCAGGAAGTGAGAGATGTTGGCAAGGATTCAGAGAAAGGGGAACCCTCCTACACTGTTGGTGGGAATGCAAGCTCATGCAGACCCTCTGGAAAAAGTATGAAGGTTTCTCAAAAAGTTGAAAATTGAGCTACCCTATGACCCAGCAATTGCACTACTGGGTATTTACTCCAAAGATACAAATGTAGTGATCTGAAGAGGCATGTGCACCCCAATGTTTATAGCAGTAATGTCTATAATAGCCAAACTATGGAAAGAGCCTAGCTACTCATCAACAGATGAATGGATAAAGATGTGGTGTGTATACACACACACACGCACACACGCACGCACAATGGAATCTTATGCAGCCATCGAAAATGGACTCTTGCCATTTGCAATGATGTGGATGGAAACAGAAGGTATTATGCTAAGCAAAACAAGTCAATCAGAGTAATGAAAAGAAGGGCCATCTGTACCCCAATGTTCATAACAGCAATGGCCACAGTCACCAAACTGTGGAAAGAACCAAGATGCCCTTCAATAGACGAATGGATAAGGTAGATGTTGTCCATACACACTATGGAGTATTATGCCTCCATCGGAAAGGATGAATACCCAACTTTTGTAGCAACATGGATGGGACTGGAAGAGAGTATGCTGAGTGAAATAAGTCAAGCAGAAAGAATCATTTATCATATGGTTTCACTTATTTGTGGAGCATAAGAAATAACATGGAGGACATGGGGAGATGGAGAGAAGGGAGTTGGGGGAAATTGGAGGGGGAGACAAACCATGAGAGACTATGGACTCTGAAAAACAATCTGAGGGTTTTGAAGGGGTGGAGGGTAGGAGGTTGGGTGAGCCTGGTGGTGGGTATTGTGGAGGGCACGTGTTGGATGGAGCACTGGGTGAATTCTGGTACACTGAAGAGAAATTTAAAAAATTAAAAATATTAAAAAAAAACAAAAAACCAAGTCAATCAGAGAAAGACAATTATCAGATGATCTCACTAATATGTGGAATTGGAGAAAACAAGGCAGAGGATCATAGGGGATGAGAGGAAAAAATGAAACAAGATGAAACCAGAGAGGGAGACAAATCATACGAGACTCTTAATCTTAGGAAAGATTAACTGAGGGTTAATCAGTTAAGGGTTAACCCTCAAACTGAGGGTTGCTGGAGTGGAGGCGGGTAGAAGGGTTGGGGTGGCTGGGTGATGGACACTGGGGAGGGTATGTGTTATGGGTGAGTGCTATGAATTGCATAAGACTGATGAATCACAGACCTGTACCCCTGAAACAAATAATACATGTTAATAATAGTAGAAAAAAAATACCTAGCAAATGAAAACAAAACCACAAGATACCAAAACTGATAGTAGCCACTGTGAAAGCATGTTAAGGAGGAAACTGGCAAGACTAACCACAGGTGAGAGGCTTTCCACAAGCACAGAGAAGGGAGAAGGGCAGACCCCACATCAAGACTGGCACTGGAAAAACAAATCCCCACAACATTTGGCTTTGAAAACCAGTAAGGATTAACTTCGTGAGTTTTTACAGTCACCGGGGCTTAACTCCAAATACTTAAAATCAGCAAGGCCTGGCGCTGGGAGAGCCAAAAGGTGGTAGGAAACTGAGTCCTTGCCCTGAAACACCCAGCATAAAAGCAACAATTTCAAAAGCACCTGGGGTATGCAGGAAGAAAAGTCCTTTAATCTCAGAACATACACTAGAGAGGCAGGGATTTTAAGGAGACTTCTTCAAGAATGAAAGACTTGGTAGGTACCATTTCTCCTCCCACCCCCAGGCTTAGACTGCTGGACACTTCTGGGAATACACTCCATCTAGCTTGCTAACACAACATGCCCTGACCCTGCATTCTCCTGCAGATCTCCCCCTTCCGACACTGTCCCACTCGGCAAACATCCCTCCAAAGGAGCTCCTGCTGCAAAACATCCTATAAACAGCCCAAGTGGGGAACAGTACCACTCCAAAGTGACCCCTGCGCTGGGGAGAGGGGCAGATAACAACATACACCAGTGCAATTGCAGCCTCAGAAGACTTACTGGGGGCAGGCATCTGGTCTGATTGCAGGCCTGCCAACCAAAAAAAGCCTCTCAGGGAACAATGAACGGAAAGTGTCCGGAAGTTCAATGTTACCACAGCTTCAGCACACAAGCTGAGGGCAGGTATCTGGTCTGACCTACTAACATCACCCAACTAGAAGTCCACAGTGGCCCCAGACTAGCCACTTAACAGCACAGGGACCAAAACCCTGCAAACAGCAGATAAACTGGGCCATTCCAACCAACTGAACTTAAGACAAACACAGCTCAGCCACAATATCCATAGGATGGTGCATGCAACATACATAGGAGATACCCCTAAAGTGCCTGGTTCTGGTGAACAGGGGATGCTGTACTACAGGACACCACCAGACCTCTTCTTCATAAAGCTATACTTTCAAGAACAGGAGATGTAACTGACTTTCCCAATACAGGGAAACAAACACACAGAGTTAGATAAAATGAAGAGACAGAGGAATATGTCCCAAATGAAAGAACTGGACAAATCACAGCAAAAGAGCTAAATGCAATTATGAAGATGAACAACACACCTATAAATGATTCAAAGTAATGGTCATAAAGATACTTATAAAACTTGAGAAAACAGTAAAGGATCTCAGTGAGACTGTCACCAAAGAGATAGAAAAGATAAAAAGAACCAATCAGAGATGAACTCAATATCTGAAATTAAAATTGTACATACTAGAGGGAATCAATACCAGACTAGAAAAGGCAGAAGATGGATAAGCAAACTGAAAGGGTAATGGAAAGCAACCAAGCTGAACAGAAAAAAAGAGAGTAATAAAAATTAAATAGGCTATGAGAACTGACTGACATTGTCAAGTATAACAACACCTAAATTATAATGATCCCAGAAGAAGAGAGAGAAAAGGGAAAAGAAAACTTATTTGAATAAAGAATAGCTGAAAACTTCCCAAATCTGGGGAAAGAAAGAGACATCCACATCTGGGAGGTAAAGAAAACTCCCCCAAAAATCACCCCCAGCAAGGCCTATACCACAACACATAACAAAGTGACAAAAAATAGTGAAAAAGAATTTTAAAAACAGCAAGATGGGCGCCTGGGTGGCTCAGTGAGTTAAGCCTTTGCCTTAAGCTCAGGTCATGATCTCAGGGTCCTGGGATTGAGCCCCGCATCAGGCTCTCTGCTCAGCAGGGAGCCTGTTTCCCCTTCTCTCTCTGCCTGCCTCTCTGCCTACTTGTGATCTTTCTCTCTGTCAAATAAATAAATAAAATATTTAAAAAAAATCAGCAAGAGAAAACAATTACTTTTATACAAGCAAAACCCCATAGAGCTGTCAGCTGAGTTTTCAGCAGAACACTGCAGGCCAAAAGGGAGTGGCATGATAGGTCATGCCACTGAAAGTGCTGAAAAGAAAAAAAAATCCTGCAACCAAGAATACTCTACCCAGCGAGGCTATCATTCAGAACAGAAGAGAGATAAAGAGTTTCCCACACCAACAAAAGTTAAAGTGAATTCTTTGAGTGAAAAGGAAACACTCTAATCAAGAACAAGAAAACCAGGGAAGGAAAAATTTCACAGGTAAATACAAACATAATGAAAATACTAGATCAATCAGTTATAAAACCAGTACATAAGATTAAAGCACAAAAGTAGTAAAATCAATTATTTCTATAAAAGTCAAGGAATTCACAAAAGGATGTAAAGTATTACATCATCCACATAAAATGTGGAGAATAAACATTTAGTACTTTTAGAATGGGTTCAAACTAAGCAACCATCAATTTCATATAGACTGGTATATGCATAAAATGTTACATGTGAACTTAATGGTAACCACAAATCAAAAACCTGTCATTGATATGCAAAAAATAAACAAAAAGGAACCCTCAAGCATATCGCTAAAGAAAGCCTTCAAGCCACAAGGAAAGGAAGCAAGGGAAGAACAGAAAAGAACTACAAAAACAACCATATAAAGTAACAAAATGGCAATAAGTCCATATTTATCAATAATTACTTTGCATATAAATGAACTAAATGCTGTGATCAAAAGACACAGGGTAACTAAATGGATAGAAAAGCAAGATCCATCAATACACTGCCTACAAAACACTCACTTCAGATCTAAAGACATACTAAGACAAAGTGAAGGGATGAAAAAACATTTATCATACAAACGGAAGTTTTTACTTTCTGTTTTTACAGAGCTGGGAATGTCCACAATAGCCAACAAATGGGAAGAGCCCAGATGTCCATCAACAGATGAATGGATAAAGATGTGATGTGTACATACACACACACGGAATATTACACAGTCATCAAAAAGAAAAATCTTGCCATTTGCAATGATGTGGATGGAACTAGAGGGTATTATGCGAAGCAAAATAAGTTAATCAGAGAAAGACAATTATCAGATGATCTCACTGATATGTGGAATTTAAGAAATAAGGCAGAGGATCATAGGGGAAGAGAAGGAAAAATGAAATAAGACAAAACCAGAGAGGGAGACAAACCATATGAGACTCTTAATCTTAGGAAACAAACTAAGGGTTGCTGGAGGGGAGGTGGGTTAGGGGCTGGGGTAACTGGGTGCTGGGTATTAAGGAGGTCACTTGATGGAATGAGCACTGGGTGTTTGTTATATGCAACTGATGAATCTCTAAATTCTACCTCTGAAACTAATAATATGTTATGTTAATTAAGTTGAATTTAATTTTAAGATTTTTAAAAATGAAAACAAAGGTGGGTAGCAATATTTATATTGAACAAAATAAACTTTAAAACAAAGACTGTGACAAGAGACAAAGGAAACTACATAATGATAAACAGCTACAACACAACAAGAGGATATAATAATTATATTTATGCATCTAACATGAAATCATTTAAATACATAAACTATTAACAGACATAAAGAATTTCACTAACATATTAATAGTAGGGGACTCAAACACCCTTACTTATATTAATGGATAGATCCTCCAGACAGAAAATCAACAAGGCAACAGCGGCTCTGAATGACACACTGGATCAGACAGATGTATTCAGAACATTCCATCCCCAAACATTTGGATGTATTCAGAACATTCCATACCAAAACAGTGGAATAATGAATAGGCTAATCTAGAAATCAAAGAGGAAATCACAAAATACATAGAGACAGATTAGAGAGCAGCAGCTAGCATAGAGCTCCTTAGATGCCATGGCTTCAATAGCACGGTAGCTCCCACCAATTGTGAGTGTCACCAGCCTCTCCCCAGCAGGCCACTAGCAGTCCACTACCCCTGCTCCTCCATAACTATGTGCTTACTGAAAGTGTGTAATCAAAACTGCCAGGATGTCAGAGGAAATGCAACAGGATTCAGAAGTGTGCTGCTCAGACACTGAATATAGGGAAGGACACTACAACCCACATTAAGGAGTTTAACAAGAAGTAAATCCCACTTTGCACAGCATTGGGGGGAGAAATTTCAGTAGTTATGCAGCACACGAAACCAAACACTTCATCTTCTACTACCTAGGCCCAGTGGCCATTCTTCTATCATATCTTGTTAAAAGTATGGACCACATCACACACCCAGTGGTCCATCCAAAAACAAAAACTGCAGCTTAAATTCCACATGCCAGAGACAAATATTCGGCCTTGTATGAGAGAACACCACAGTCTCTGAGCCTCTACCTGTGTTGTTTTGTATAGACATTCTCTGTACAATTTTGTTACTGGCTATTAAATAAGCAAAGCAAAACAAAACAAAGGCAAATGAAAATAAAAACACAATGGTCCAAAATCTTTGGGATGCAACAAAAACTGTTCTAAGAAGGAAGATTATACCTGTATAGGTTAACCTCAAGAGCAAGAAAAATCACAGATAAAAAACCTAACCTTTCACCTAAAGGAACTAGAAAAAGAAGAACAAAGCCCAAAACCATAGAAGGAAGGAAATAATAATGATTAGAGCAGAAATGAAATAGAAGCCCACCCCACAAAATCAATAAAACCAGCAGCTAATTCTTTGAAAAGATCAGTAAAATTTATAAACCCTTAGCCAGACTTACCAAAAAAGAAAAAAGAAGAAGCAAGTAAAATCAGAAATGAAGGAAAAAATAATTAATACCACAGACATTCAAAGGATTGTAAGAGAGTATTAGGAAAAATTATATGCCAATAAACAAGAACAAACTACAAGAAACAACCTATAAGAAATGGATAAATTCCTAGAAACATAACCTTGCAAAGTTGAATCAGGGAGTATTATAAAATTTGCATAGACTGACTACTGGCAATCAAATTAAATCAGTAATCAAAAAGCTCCCCAAAATACAAAGTCCGGGACCAGATGGTTTCAGAGCTGTTTTCTACCAAATATTTAAAGAAGAATTAGTACCTATTCTTCTCAAACTATTCCAAAAAATAGAAGAGGAAGGAAAGCTTTCAAATTTATTCTAAATGGCCAGCATTGTCCTGACACCAAAAAAAGAGATACTACAAGAAAAAGAAAACTACAGGCCAATATCTTTGATGAACATACATATACACCTATGATGAAGTTTAACGTATGTTAGACACAGTAAAAGAGTAACAACAACAAATATAAAACAATTATAACAATATATGGTAATAAAAGTTATGTGAATGTGTCTCTCAAAGTATCTTATTGTACTATACCCACAGTTCTTTGATGTGAGATGACAGAATTCCTACACAAGATGAAGTGAGATACATGACACAGGCATTACAATATACTGTTAGGCTACAACTAACCTGATGATATGTCAGCAGGATCATCTGCTTCTGAACAGCAGGTGACCTCACAAAACTGAAATGGCAGGAAATGAAGCCAGGGATAAAGGAGGGGTGGGGGGACTACCATACTCTGAAATGTACAAACCTTGCCTGGGTTTTAATAGACCCCATTAACCAGTCACCAAGCCCCTATCATCCCTAAACATCTATTATGGGCAATGTGCCAGACTTATCTAGCTTTCAGTGTCAATTTCAAACTGATGTATGTAGTTCAAACTGCTCATCCTGGCATTCATTGTTCTGATTCCAACTTATCTTCTAGTCTTTCCCTCCATTAATTTTGACATAAAGTAGGGGAAAGAAGGGGGAAAGGCTACTTATTAAACCATTATGTGTCACATATTTTGTCATAAATCTTATATAAACTTTCTCATTTAAGCATCATGAATACATTACAGATGGCCTAAACATCCCGGACTTGCCCAAAGCAACATAGTGGAACATGGGAGCTAGGATTTCAATTCAGCTCTGATTAAGCCCATTCTTTTTCTATTAAGTCAGACATCACTATTTCATTTTTCTCAAATACATGTGCAAGTACTCAAGCTATTTCTTTTCTTTTTAAAAATTTTTTTATTCAAGCTATTTCTTCCGAGGGAATAATGTATAGGCCCAACTTAAACGTTTCTGAATTGCATGAAGCCTTCTCTAAATTCTCCCAGTGGGGTGTGATCACCTTTCTATGAACCCACATAGTACAATGTATTTCTCTAATTTCATTCCTTTTGTATTCTAGACTTGTCTACTTAATACAGTGTTAACTCTCAGAGAAATGTATCTTAATAATACCTATGTATCTTGCCCACATGAGCCTGGGTCATAAGTGATTAAGTCAATATGATTTTGTGGGCTGTATATTTTTCCCCCAATATAAAAGAACTGAGTCAATTTCTTCCTTATTGGTTAAGCTATTGAGTCTTCTTTCATCCAGAACTTTCATCATACCATATTTTGTGCCTTAAGAGTCTAAGTATTAGGATGGCAAGCATTACTAATATGTTACTTCTAAATTTCACTGTTTACATATATACAATTCAAAACTATCATACACATTTTCCCTTATATCAAACCAACATAGTTTGTTTAGTGAAAGGCTTTACTTATTACTGTTGTCTCAAAACTATTTCCTTTGTCAGAGGATTGTTCTATGAAAAGGGCATTATTATTCATCTTTATCAAGATATTTTTACATTGATATCAGATATGGGCAAGACGCAACAGCTCAAAAATTTCTATACCGAATTCTCTTAAAATGGTCTGTTCAAAGAATGCAATGTCTGTCCTCAACTTTTTAAACAAATTTATCATATATAAATGAAATAGGAAGACAAGATCAGGAAAAGAATATTTACCCAGACATTTCACTCCTCTACTGAACTTCACAGATTTGGGGACTCATAAAGACTGTGTTAAGGGAAAGTAAAACTCAATCTAACCCAAAATATTTTTTAAAATGTATCTGAGGTTCTGACCCTTAGGAGGAAAAAATAGACTACTCCCCCTCCCCCAATATATTAAGAAATTTTAAAAAAGAAAAAAAGATGATACATGCAAGTCTGTTTCTATCATACCATAGTGTATTTTGACACTGAAGCAGACAGGAAGTGAGACCATTTTTTTTTGGTGTTCCTCTTAAGTGCTAGCAAAGTCATTCTCAATCAACAAAATAAATTCTGAAAAAGAAAAATACTTCAACCAGAAGCAGATAGGTTTTACTGGTTCAGTGCAGAGAATACATAATGAAACTAATGTGTTTTTACATTTAAACATGACTTACAATGAATTTCAGAAAACAAAGCTTCCCGGAAAAGCATAACAAAACTACGTTAAGACACTCTATTCTCCTTTTTCTAATTTCTTTGTACTTACAATCCGTATCACATATTAGCATGTACTATCAATATATAATACCATTACATACAACATTGCTTTAACTCATACTCATTGTTCTCATAGCTTGAGTCTTTGTCAGCAGAGTGACTTTTACATTACACATTAATCAGAACGGTACTAAGTAGAAAGAGAAACTCCAAATGACACTGCTGCAGTACCTACTACAGGGCGCAATGGTACTCTTAGACTCATTCTTCTTTTGTTTTGGTTTTTTTTTAACTGAAGTATATAGTTGGCATACATATTATAGGTGCACAATATAGTGATTCAATAGTTCTACACATTAGGCAATGCTCACCACAGTAAGTGTAGTTACCATATGTCATGCAAAGTTATTACATTATTGACTATATTCCCTATACTATACTTTTCATTCTTGTGATTTATTTTATAACTGGAAATTTGTAACTCTTGATTTCCCTCACCTATTTCACCAATTCCCTGCTCCCAATCTTACCTCTGGCAACCACTATCTCGTCCTCTGTATTTAAGAGTCTCTTTAGTTTTTTGTTTGTTCATTTGTTTTTTCGATTCCCAAAATAAATGAAATCATATGGTATATGTCTTTTCCTAATTGATTTTACTTACCATTTACTTAACATAATACCCTCTAGGTAACAAGATTTTATTCTTTATTATGGCTGAGTAATATTCTACTGTACTTATACCACATCTTTATTCACTTGCTGTTGATAGACACTAGGACTGCTTCCATATCATGGTTATTGTAAATAATGCTGCAATAAATATAGTGCTCCATAGGTATTTACATTTTTCATTTTTTAAAGAACCTCCATACTGTTTTTCATAGTAGCTGTACCACTTTATATTACCAACAGTGCATAAGACTTCTCTTTTCTTCATAACCTTGCAAAACCTTTTTTTTTTTTTTTTTAAGATTTATTTTAGAGAGAGAGCACATGTGTGTACACGGGGTTAGGGGGGCAGAGAGAGAAGGACAGAGAGTCCCAAACAGACTCTGTGCTCAGTATGGAGCCCGAAGTGGGGCTCAATCTCATAATGCTAAGATCACAATCGTAGCCAAAACTAAGGGTCACCCACTCAACCAACTGCACCATCCAGGAGCCCCTTATTTCTTGTCTTTTTGATAATAGCCATTCTGACAGGTATGAGGTGATACTGCATTCCAGTTTTAATTTGTATTTTTCTGATAGCTAATAATATTGAGCATCTTTTTATGTGCCCGTTGGCCATCTTTCTTCTTTGGACAAACATCTATCTAGGTCCTCTCCTTGTTTTTCATATATGGTCTTTATTATATTAAGATATGTTCCCTCTAAACCCACCTTGTGGAGTTTTTATCATGAACGAATATTGCATTTTGTTAAGTGCTCTTTCTGCATCTATTGATATGACTTTTATCTTTCTTCTTGTTAATGTGATACATTACATTGATTAAGTAGTGAATATTGCGCCAATCTTATGTCCCTGGAAAAAAATCTCACTTAATTGTGGTGAATAATCCCTTTAATGTAATGTTGAATTTGGTTTGCTAATATTTTATTGAGGACTTTTGCATCTATGTTCATCAGAGTTACTGGCCTATGATTTCTTTTTTTTGTGGAGTCTCTGTCTTGGTAAAATAAATTTGGGAGTACTCCTTCCTCTTCTATTTTTTGGAATAATCTGATAAGAATAGGTACTAATTCTTCTTCAAACATTTGGTAAGAATTCAGGTGTTTGGGAAACCACCTGGTCCTGGACTTTTGTTCATTGGGAGTTTGATAACCAATTCAATTTTGTTACTAGTAACCAGTCTGTTCAGATTTCTATTTCTTCCTAATCCAGTCTTGGAAGATTGTGCTTCTAGAAATTACCATTTCTTCAAGTTGTCCCATTTGTTTTCATAGTAGTCTATTATAGTCCTTTGTACTTCTGTGGTGTTGGTTGTAACCTCTTCTTCATTTCTGATTTTAAATACTCGAGCCCTCTTTTTTCTTTATGTTTTCAAAGAACCAGTTCTTAGTTTCATTGATCATTTCTACCATTTTTTAAGGTCTCTATTTCAGGGACCCCTGGGTGGCTCAGTCATTAAGTGTCTGCCTTCAGCTCAGGTTAGGATCCCAGAGTCCTGGGATTGACCCCCACATGAGGCTCCCTGCTCAGCAGGAAATCTGCTTCTTCCTCTCCCACTTCCCCTTTGTTCCCTCTCTCGCTGTCTCTGTCAAATAAAATCTCTAAACAATAACAACAAAAAAAGTCTCTATTTCATTTATTTCTGCTCTGATCTTTGTTATTTTTTTTTCTACTAATTTTGGGCTTTGTTCTTCTTCTAGTTCCTTTAGGTAGAAGATCACATTGTTTGAGACTTTTCTTGTTTCTTGAAATAGGCCTTCACCACATACCAAAGAATTTGCATTGTGCTTCCATTTTCATTTGTCTCCAGGTATATTTTAATTCCCTTTTTTATTTCTTCATTGACCCATTAGTTGTTTAGTAGCAGGTTGTTCAGCATCCATGTTTATGTTTTTGCAAGTGGTTTTTTTTTTTTGTAATTAATTTCTAGTTTCATACCGTTATGGTGAGAAAAGATGCTTGATGATTGCAACCTTCTTAAGTATATTGATAATTGTTTTGTAACCTAACATGATCTATCCTGGAAAATGTTCCATGTGCACTTTTAAAGAATGTGCTCTGCCCTTTTTGGATGGAATGTTGTATGTATATATATTAAGACCATCTGGTCTAATGTGTTGTTCAAAACCACTGTTTCCTTATGTAAATGATCTGTTCCCTGATGTAAGTAAGGTTTTAAAATTCCCTACTCTTATTGTATACTGTCAACTTCTCCTTTTAAGTATGTTAATATTTGCCTTACATATTTAAGTGATCCTATGTTGGATGCATAGATATTCGTAATTATTATATCTTCTTGTTGGATTGATTTTATCATTATGTAATATCCTTCTCTGTCTCATTACAGTCTTTGTTTTAAAGTCTATTTTGTTTGATATAAGAATTGCTACTCCTAAAAAAAAAAAATTGCTACTCCAGCTTTCCTATGTCCATTGTCACAGAATATATATGTGTATACATACACACACACACACACACACATATATGTGTATATATATTTTAAGATTAATTTATTTGAGGAGTGCCTTGGTGGCCCAGCCAGTTAGGCATTCAAATCTTGTGAGCCCCAGATGGGGCTCTGCCCTCGTGGGGAGTCTACTCTTTGCCTTCTTCCCCCCTACCCCGCTTACACACTCTCTATCTAAAATAAATAAATAAATCTTAAGGGAAAAAAAAAAAAAGATTTGAGAGAGAGATTGAGAGATGCCCCTATGTGGAGTATCTTTTTGCATCCCTTCACTTTCAGTCTGTATGCATCTTCACGTCTGAAGTGAGTCTCTGGTAGCAAATAGATCAGTCTTGACTCATTATTCAGTCACCCAATGTCTTTATGGAGCATTTAGTTCATTTGCATTTAAAATAACTATGGAGGGGCGCCTGGGTGGCTCAGTGGATTAAGCCGCTGCCTTCGGCTCAGGTCATGATCTCAGGGTCCTGGGATCGAGCCCCGCATCGGGCTCTTTGCTCAGCGGGAGCCTGCTTCTCTCTCTCTCTCTCTGCCTGACTCTCCGCCTACTTGTGATCTCTCTCTCTGTCAAATAAATAAATAAATAAAATCTTTAAAAAAAAAATAAATAAAATAAAATAACTATGGATAGGGGTGCATGGGTGGCTTAGCAGGTTGAGCAGCCAACTCTTGGTTTCAGTTCAGGTCATGATCTCGGGGTCATAAGATCAAGCCCTATGCTAGGCTCTGTGCTCAGCATGGAGTCTGCCTGTCCCTCTCCCTCCCTCTGCTCCTTCCCCAATCTGCACGTGAGCACTCTCATAAATAAATAAAATCTTAAGAAAAAAAAATGACTACTGATAGATACGTACTTATTGTTGTACTTATTATGTACTCTTTGTTGTTTTCTGGTTGTTTTTATAATTCTTCACTTGCTTTCTTCCCTTGTGACCTGATGACATTCTTCAATTGTATGACTGGATTCCTTTATCTTTAGTGTATCCATTATAGGATTCTGATTCGTGGTTACCTTGAAGTTCCTATTTAACATACTGTGCATATAGTGGTCTATTTTAAGTTGACAGTCACTCTAAATCCATAAAAAACATAAAAAACTATACTTTTATTCTCCCCCTTCCATGTTTTATACTTATAAGTGACTGAACTACTATATTTACTATATGTTTGACTTTACTAGTAGAATTTTTTTCTTTTCATGATTTTATTTCTAGTTTTGGCTCTTTTTCCACTTAAAAATTCCCTTTTAAATTTCCTGTAAGGCCAATTTAGTGGTAATGAGTTCCAAATTTTGTTTGGAAAACTCTTTAATTCTCTTTCAGTCCTGAATGATCTTGCTGGGTAGCATATTCTTGGTTATAGGTTTTTTCTTTTGGCACTTTGAATATACCATGCTACTCTCTTATGGCCTGAAAAGTTTCTGCTAAAAAAATCAACTGATGGCCTTAGGTTTCCCTAGTTGCTTTTCTCTTGCTTTTAAGACTCTCTTTATTTTTAACTTTTGATGTTTTAATTAGTATATGTCTTGGTATGGACCTCTTTGGGTTCATCAAGTTTAGGGTTCTTTGTACTTCCTGGACCTGGATGTCTGTTTCCTTCCTCAGGTTGGAGAAGTTTTCAGCAATCATTCCTACAAATAAGTTCTCTGCCACTTTCTCTCTCTCTGCTTTCTGGAGCCCCTATAAAGCAAATGTCAGCATGCATTATATTGTCCAGAGGTCCCTTAACATTCGTTCATTCATTCATTCAATCATTTATTTGCTGTTCAACTTGGATGATTTCCACTCCCCTACCTTCCACATCACTGACCCATTCTTCTGCATCTTCTAATCTGCTATCGATTTCCTCTAGCATCTTCTTTATTTCAGTTATTATACCCTTCAGCTTTGATTGGTTCTTTCTTTTTTTTTTTTTTTAAAGATTTTATTTATTTATTTGAGAGAGAGAGAGAGTATGAGAAGGGGGAGGGTCAGAGGGAGAAGCAGACTCCCTGCCAAGCAGGGAGCCCGATGCAGGACTCAATCCTGGGACTCCAGGATCATGACCTGAGCTGAAGGCAGTCGCTTAACCAACTGAGCCACCCAGGCGCCCCTGATTGGTTCTTTCTTACATTCTCTGTTGAAATCCTCGCTCAGTTCATTTACTCTTCTCTCAAATCTGTCAAGCATGTTTATGACCATTAGTTTGAATTCTGTATCAAGTAGATTGCTCACCTGTTTCACTTAGTTCTTTTTCTGAGGTTTCTCTCTCTCTCTCTCTTTTTTTTTTTTGAACATATTCCTCTCACCCCTCATAATGTCTGTCTGTGTCAAGTGCATCAGATATGTCTTCTTGTCTTGAAAGTAGTGGACTTGTGTGGAGGGCTTCTTATGTGGCCTAGTAGAACAATGCCACCCCTGATCCTGGAGTGCCACCAGAACCAGGCACTCCAGGGGTGTCACCTGTGTGGGCTGCATGTGCCCTCCTATTGTTACTGGGCCATGACTGCTGCACGTACACTGGTGGGTGGGCTGGCCCCCACCCGGATGAGTACATTGACCAGCCTCAACTACCACGGACACACTGATGAGCAGGGCTGGCCCCTAGTACAGCTGGCTGAATGGCCTGGCTGCAGCTACTATACGCAAGCTGGTGAGTGGGGTTAGCCCCTGGTACAGATGACTAGAGGCTTAGCTGCAACTGTTGTGGGAGTGCTGGTGGGCAGGAATCACTTGGGAAGAGCTACCTGCTGGGTATGAGGGGGCAGTAATTGCTTTGGGGGAAGGGAGAAGGGGGGAATAATATCTGCCAGCACTTTCACTCTCAGAGAAAGTTCTTACACATCTTAAACATCTCAACCTCTCCAGCATATTCACTAAAATTAGTCAATAAATCTTCTTCATATATATGCTAGGCATTTTTCAAACTGCTTTTCAAACTGTGCTGGGTCTGAGAGAGAGTAATATAGGTGCTGGGCCTTTAAAAGGAGAGTCTCTGTTCCCTATAGCCCTCCAGCTCATCTACAGATAAGCCCTGCTGATTTTCTTTTTTTTTTTTTTTAATTTTATTTTTTCAGTGTTCCAAGAGTCACTGTTTATGCAACACACCAAGTGCTCCATGCAATATGTGCCCTCCTTAATACCCACCACCAGGCTGATTTTCAAAGCCAGATATTATGGAGGCTCAGTTTCTCAGTACAAATCTCCAGGGTGTGGGGTACCCAGTGTGGGGCTTGATCTCTTCATTCCTCAAGGAGGACCTCCTTGTGATAACCCTTCCACTGTGCAGAGGTTTGGCTCCCAGCCACATCCCTGCCCTTCCTACCCTTCTCAATGTGATCTTTTCTTTATGTCTTAAGCTGTGGAAGAGCTGTTCTGTTAGTCCTCAGGTCATTTTCAAAGGGAACTGCACTTTATGTAGTTGCACCCTGATGTGTCCATGGGAGGGGTGTTCAGAATTCTCCTACTCTGTCATCTTCCCAACCTCCTGTTCTAGAAAGTCTAGATTCATTCTTCTTTAAAATAACTGTAGTCTGTACTTACTAGGATTCAGTTAGGTGAAGATTTTAAGATGATACAAAATATTACATTCTATACAGTATCTTATAGGCTATACTCATTATTTCATTTCTATTTACAAAAGCAAAGAATAGAGATTTTAAATTTTGAATCAAGCAGTCCAAAAGAAAATACACTGTGGCAATAACCAAAGGAGAAGCTGCTGTTTGACAAACTGGATTACAGTTACAATAGTTCCTACTTAGTCAAGGTATATATGACTTCTAACAATTTAGTGCTGTGATTTAAAACCTGTTTTTCTTAGCATTACCATATATTAGATACAACTGTTAACAAAGTCTGTTTGTTAAATACTAGTGTCATTTCCAGAGACTATAAACATTTTCACTGCATTGAATACTTTGTAAGCTATTTCTATTTTGGAATCTGCTTTATTAATAAGGCCAGCTATTAACATTTCACTACCATAATCATTTGTTTGAACTGGATTACATAATTTATAGTATTAATCATTGGGAAGTCTAGTATTAAGTAGTAAAAAAAACATTATTTTATTTTTAAAGATTTATTACTTTTAGCAAAGTGGAGGGGCAGAGGAAGAAAGAATCTTTAGCAGGCTCCACACAAATCATGGAGCCCCGTGTAGGCCTTGGTCCCACAACCCTGAGGTCACAACCTAAGCCAAAACCAAGCAAAAACCAAGAATTGGGACACTTAAACAACTGTACCACCTAGGCACCCCTAAGAAGTAAAAAAAATTTTAAGAAGACTTGAATTTCACCTAAGTATGTGAACAACATGTATGAACTCTCTCTTAGGTAGGGACTCTATTACTTATTAGTTTTGTTTAAGAATGTCACAGAAGTCACAGGAGTGTACCTAAAGATAAAAAATGGTAATTATTTGAATCAAAATTATATACCTACCAAAAAATAAATTGACCAGTAAATTGTTTCTATGTGTGAAAAGATAATTCCCATTCAATATCTGAAATGAAACAAAAAACACAAAGCTAGAAAATAATTACTTACTTAGAGAAAGCTAGGCTTGTCAGGCACAATCCCTCTTAGTACAGTAGACTACTAATTTTATATTGGGTTTAGGAGGAAAATGGATTTTCAGCAGCTTCAAAACATGGTTACCGGAAGGGCTACCATTTACTGGGTGGCTTGCAAAATCTTGTTCATTAAAGCAGGTTGTTGTTGATTGACTACACGGACTTAAAACCAATTCTATAGAACTGTCATTTACTCAGGAAGTCACTCAAATCAGTTTTAAAACTGCTGTTAGCATGGCTACACAAGAACAAGTCTTCTCTTAGGAGTGTGGAAACTTTCATTTTCAGAAGGTAGGTACATAAATCAACACACACAAACATATACATACTGTATATGTAAATCATATGGTTTTATAATCACATTTCAAGAAATTGCAATAAAAAATAGAAATATTGTCACTGTTAAGGGGAAATACTACTTGTCTTACAATACATTCATTTAATCAGTCAGTCATCACATTTTATATACCCCAGGTTATGTTAATTCAAAGAGGAATATGAAAAGCAACAAACAAGTGCTTTTTTTTTTTTTCAAAGATTTTATTTATTCATTTGACAGACAGAGATCACAAGTAGGCAGAGAGGCAGGCAGAGAACAAGGAAGGCAAGCAGGATCCCTGCTAAGCAGAGAGCCCAATGCAGGGCTTGATCCCAGGACACTGAGATTGTGACCTGAACCAAAGGCAGAGGCTTTAACCCACTGAGCCACCCAGGCACCCGAACAAGTGCTTTATAGCAGTGCTATTCAAAATGAGTTGGTCCACAATTTTTTTTTTTTACAGGTCTGCAATGAGGTAAGTACAAAAATGGAGTGTTTAGAAACTCTTACAGGAAATTTATATTTGACAGAATAAGTTGATGCCTTTTGAATCTGAAAAATTGAAGTCTATATTTTGAAAAATTGAAGTTTATATTTTGTGCATCCATTTCTTTTAATTTTTCTAGTAATTAGTCTTTGTTGTCTTTTATAAAAATTTCAGTCACAAACTGGTCTTTCACCACAAAGAAAAGCACTACTTCAGAACACTCAGAAAGTTAGATAGCCACAACAGATGAGGGTGTTATATTTTGCTATGAGGATACAGGCAAAAAGAATGTATATCACAAAATATCAAGTAAGTAAATACCTGCATCAAAATTGGAAGACCGGTGACAAAACTGGAAGAATGATGACAGAACACATTTAAAGGCCGCATCATCTGTCCACTAGGGGCAGTAGGAGATTATGTTGTATGAAAAAATAAAAAACAAAACAAAAAAAGAACACGAATGACTCTGAGATAAAAACTGCTTCAAAAGAATCAGATTCTAAAAGTGAAGAAATTTAGGAACACCTTAACCTCTCGATTTCTACTATTTTCCTTTAAAAGAAAATATATACACAAAAGTAATCTAATCTTTAAAAAAGGCTATCTAAGATAAGTCTCCCCTAAAAAAAGATGATTAAGACATGACATAATTCCTACCATTAATGAGCCTGCATTATCCAGTTGGGACAAAACAGATAATAATAATAATGTGGTAAAGGCAATAGCAAAGAGTAATGCTGGATATTATGGGAGAACCCAAACTAGCCTGGAAGATCAAGACTCCCCACTGAATGTGAAAGCTCCCATGTACTCAAAATTCCCATTCCACTCTACCCAACTATAACACAGTTTCATACATTCTACTTCCTCAGTTCCTCTCATATTGTTGGCCCTGCCTCTCCAGCAATATCATTTTAGTCCCAGGCCCCATCATCTCACAGCTATGAGTATAGCCTCCCAACAGCCTGTTCTCTCACCAGAGCATCCTTCTTACTGCTGCCAGTTATCATTCCCAAATTAAAATCAGATCATAGCACCTCAATGCTTTAAAATAAAAAATCCATGAATAATGTTAAAAAATTCCATGAATAATGTAAAAGTAAGGAGAAAGAAAACTGGATACAAGATCTTATGATCTCTATTTTATAAAGATGCATATGTGGTAGATTTCCAACCACAGGATGGTTCCAACAGCAACTGCAGTTTTGGAATCAATTAATGAAATGATTCCAAAAGTCTCTATTTATTATAGAAAAATCTGTGGAGGAAAACAAGAAAACCTAAGTTTAAAGTGGGTCACTGAAATTTACGGAATGGGGCATATACAGTATATTCCCCAAAGTTCTTCAAATTCTAAGAATGAAAGGGAAATGACTAAATATTTACTGTTATTATAGCTACAGTGCCTGTTTTAACTAAGTTAAATATTCTTTTAGGTCATAAACATTTTGTAATACTTTAATGTCCCTTATATAATGACCATAAGATACAATTAATGATTTTATAGAACTTAAAAAAAGGTAGTATGGGGCACCTGGCTGGCTCAGTCTGGAAGAGCATGTGACTCTTGATCTTGTAGTTATGAGTTCAAGCCCCATGTTCAGTGTAGAGGACGTCAATGAATAAATTAAAACTTTAAGAAATAAAAATAGGGGTGTGCCTGGGTGGCACAGTCAGTTAAATGTCCCACTCTTGATTTTGGCTGAAGTCGTGATCTCAGGGTTATGAGACAGAGCTCAGTGACAGGCTCCACGTTCAGCAGAGTCTGCTTGAGAGTCTCTCTCCCTCTCCCTCTGCCCCTCCCACTTGTGCACTCTCACTTTCTCTCTCTAGAATAAATCTTAAAAATAAAATAAAAAGAGGTAGTATGGTATACCAGATAAAACAGTGACTTAGGTATCAGGATAATTGGATTTTAACTAGCTACATTTTTGCGAAGTTACCTCATCTCTCCAAATCTGTTTCTTCATTTATAAAAGAACAGGATTGTAAGTCATGGATCAGTAATTCTTTTCTGTGAAGGGCCAAACAGTAAACTTTCTAGGCTTTGTGAGTCATATAGTCTCTTTCATGACCACTCAACTATGCCATAGTAGTACGAAAGCAGCCAGAGACAATATGTAAAGAAATAAGTGTGACTATGTTCCAATAAAACTTTATTTACAGAAGTGAGAACAAGCTGAGTTTGGCCTATAAAACCCTAGCTTTAGGTAATCACTGTTTACTTCTAAAATATAAGAGTATTTTTTTTTTCTGTTTAAAATTCCTGGGGCGCCTAGGTGGCTCAGTCACTAAGCGTCTGCCTTCAGCACAGGTCATGATCCCAGGGTCCTGAGATCAAGACCTGCATTGGGCTCCTCCTCAGGGGGGTCCTGCTTCTCCCTCTCCAACTCCCCCTGCTTGTATTCCCTCTCTTGCTATCTCTTTCTCGTCAAATAAATAAATAATCTTTAAAAAATAAAATTCCTAAGCTGTTATCTTATTATATATATTTAATATTTATTAAGATTTTATTTATTTATTTGAGACAGAGATAGAGAATGAGCAGGGGGAGGGGCAAAGGGAGAGGGAGAAGCAAGTGTGAGGCTTGATCCCAGGACTCTGGGATCATGACCTGAGCCGAAGGCAGAAGCTTAACCAACTGAGCCACCTAGGCCCCTCTAAAGATTAATTTATTTGAGAGAGAGAGACAGAGCACGCATGCATGCAGTGGGGAAGGGCAAAAGGCAGAGAGAGAGAATCTCAAGCAGATTCCCCACTGAGCACAACACCCCAAAAGCAGGCTCCATCCCACAACCCTGAGATCATGACCTGAGGTGAAATCAAGAATCTAACACTTATCTGACTGAGCCACCCAGGCACCCTGTTTGCCTGGATTTTTAGATAAATCTTTTAGCCATATCTAACAGGGCACATAAACCAGTGATTAACAGAAGACTTTAGGATCAGAAAGCTTTGGGATTCTCTATTAGCTATTAGCCTTGGACAAGTCACTTAAAATCACTTTGAGCCTCAGCTTTCTTATAAGGTTGTTCTGAAGTTTAAATGAACTAATATTAAGGGGGGTGCCTGGCTACCTCAGTTGAAAGAAAAATGCAACTCTTGATCTTGGGGTTGTGAGTTTGAGTCCCATGTCAGGGGTAGAGACCACTTAAATTAGCAAAACTTTTTTTTTTAGAGCTTAAATGAAGTAATAATGTATAAAGTATCTAATCCTGTATCTAGTATACAATAAACATTCAATCAAGAACATTATTAATTTTGTAATAACTTTACATTAATACATGACATTATATCACATATAACATATTACATAATATTACATTATTACAAATTCACTTTTTAAAATTATATGATCCTGAGACCTTGGTCAGGAACACAGTACTCCATTTTTTCCAGCAAACAAATAAAATGCTTTATAATTATCTACATTCAGGTGCATTTTTCACTAAAACAAAAGATGACGACTGGCTATAGTATCCCATCTTCCTCTTGTTTTGACTTTTTTTTTTAAATGACTATAGTCAGCTTTGAGTGTATACTATCTACTTACTAGCTCTATGACCTTGGTAAAGTTATATAACCTTTCATTTTTCTTCACCTGTAAGAATGTGAAAACAATAGTACCAACTGTATAGGATTGTTATAAGAATTAAATGAGTCAACAAGTTGGCACATAAACCATAAAAGTAACTGCTATTATTTGAGTTAGATACTTAACATTTGTTTCTTTCAGTACTCAGACAACCTGAACAGGTACTGTTTCTATATTACAGCTATAGATAATGAGGCTCAGAGAAGCTAAGAAACCTACCCAAGGTCACCAGTGATTAAGTGGCAATGCCCAGGACTCAACATAGGCTTGTCTGACTACAAAGCCAAAATTCTTGCCACAAGGCTAAAGATGACATTAACTATATCTCTGTATGGTATATACAAATGACTTTTAAGAACTAAAATAGGGGTATTAATAATAATCTCCCTATACAGGAAACATTTTTTAATTTTTTAAAGTTCAAGGGTAGGAAAACACACATAAAATCATAGACCTTCTGAAAATAATAGTTTTCCCATAAGTAAAATTTTTCCTGAAATGATTCTTTTTAAATTATGTCCAATTAATTTAACTCAAACTTTCATTATTAAAGTATTAAGCAATCCTCAGCATTAAAGTAACTAAAGACGCAGCATAGTGACTTATCTTGTACACATAAAGTATTACTCAATGCTGGCTGGCATTCACCTCTAATTGATCTGTGAGATTTATATAGGGCTCAGACTAATTTTATAAAAAGCAAACCTAGAGAGCCAAATACAGTTCTGTTACTTTATTCCATAAATTCCCAAGTATTGTTTTGGAACTTGAGCTTTGAAAAGCTTTGCAGTTCAAATGAAAATACTGAGCAGCGGTGCTTGGGTGGCTCAGTTGGTAAGCAACTGCCTTTGGCTCAGGTCATGATCCTGGAGTCCTGGGACTGAGTCTCACATCGGGCTCTCTGCTCAGCTGGGGGGTCTGCTTCTCCCTCTGACCTCTCCCTTTTCATGCACGCTCTCTCTCTCAAATAAAAAAATTAAATCTTTAAAAAGAAAAAGACAAAAAAAAAAAAAACAAAAACACTGACCAATATTAAAGGGGAAAATAAAAAATACCTCAAGAAAAAAGACCAAAAGACATTACTCCACTGCATAGATTTATTCTTTTTTTTAAAGATTATTTATTTATTTGAGAGAGAGAGTGAAAGAGCAAGCATCAGAGAGGAGAGGGTCAGAGGGAGAAGCAGACTCCCTGATGAGCAGGGAGCCTGATGCGGGACACTCCATCCCAGAACTCCAGGATCATGATCTGAGCCTAAGGCAGTTCCTTAACCAACTGAACCACCCATGCAGCCCTGCACTGGTTTATTCTTAAGTTTGTGCTGCATTACCTCATTCACCTTATTCTCTTCTAGCCCTATAAATGCTACTGGTAACTGATCCAGAAGAGAAGCTGGCTTCGTACTGTAAAGCTCCAAAGCTCAACCTAATACTAATAAGAAACTTAGGGTAGTTTGATGTAGCTCACTTCCAACTCTTATAAGAATGAACCCAAACTTAGAACTCTAACCTAACTCTAAAATCGCCAAATGCAAGTAAGATTAATCTTCAATGTCCTAAAATTACAATTATAATCTAATCTTCATAGGCAGATAGTCAATTTTGTTTCTGAACCAGAAATTCTGAAAGTCAAAATAACCATTAATTAAGAATTAATAAAACATTACACTCTGTGCTATATAGGAAGAAATATCATATAACAACAAATACATTACATAAATATCATTATCTAGTTTGTAAGATAAAATACTTAATTTTCCTTAGCATTTGGTGTTCTGTTGAGAAAAGAAAAAATGTTCAAATTTTAGGTTAAGGAAACCAAATTATCTTTTAGCATTTCAAAATAATATTCTAACATGTTAGATTGTATTAGGGTATCACTCCTTGTCAAGTATTCTATTGCCCATCAAGATGGGTGGGGAGGAATGGACACTATCTGCCTAAAAATAATGGTATCAATAATCAGTGGCATCATCTCCATATATAAGCAGCAGCACTACTGTTCATATGAACATAGTATAACATTAATATCAGCCTCTAGTTCTGGAAGAAAACAGGCATTCACGGTAGTTCAAAAAAAATCCCTAATATTAAAAATAATATGAAAAGAATGCCTGGATGGCTCAGTCTGCTAAATATCCAACTTTTGACCTCAGTTCAGGTCTCGCTCTCAGGATTGTAAGTTTGAGGGTTTTTTTAAGTTGAACTTCACGCTGGGTGTGGAACCTACTTTAAAGATAATAATAATAATCTGCAAAATATTTACTAAAGAAGCCTGCCTACATAACTTATGTTAGTAGTTCTTAGAACCTTTGCTGGGGTTGTCGACGAACCTCTTCTGAACAGCTGTTGAAAGCTATGGGTCTTCTCCCCACAATGTACAGTTATACAGAGTTCAGACTCTTTTAAGACTATGGACACACCCATTGGCGTGTTAAGATCTAGGTTAAGAACCAGACAGATGAAGCAGAAATTTTCTCAAAGCACCTTTGACTCTCTTTCATAATTTCACCTCTGATTCATAAGAACCAACTAAATCATTCATAACTAGACAACAAAGTCTCCTGTAAAAACAGCCCTTAAAAAAAAAAGTTTGATAGTATTTACTTAAGCAGTATTACCTGAAAATATACTGGCAGCATTTTAAAACACAACATGAAACTAGTTATATGAATAAACATTACAGTGTATTACAGTTTATAGAATGATTTCACATTATTATAATAATTCTTTTATTTCCCTTTTACAGCTAACAAAATGGAGGTTCAGAAAATAACTTGCCCTGGTCATACAGCCAACAAATGGAGACTTGGGATTCTAATTGAGTTGTCTAGTTCCAGAACTGAGATTACTTAGTACATTACTATATCCTGATGCTTCCACAAAAAACCCTCAAGAGAGAGAAAACAGATTAAAAAGAAAGAAAGAAAGAAAGCCAGCCAGCCAGCCTAACGGGTCACATTCTAGTGTAGATATATCTTGGCATCAATAAAGAAAAATTAGTGTATTTAAAATGTTTGATTTCCTTTCGCTTCATTGGTGAATATAAAACATGGTTTTCAGAAAAATAAATGGTCAAGCTAATGAGTTTTAGGACTGAAAAATAGGACATTTTGTTATTTTATGAGGCATTCCTTCTTATTCGTCTCTTCAATTCTTAATATACAAAATAAATAACTCCTGAAAATGAAAAAATAAGAAACTTAAAGTTTAAACATCCATTTTTTTAAAAAACAAAAACTACTAGAAATTAATTTTTAGGATGTTCAAAATATTTCTTGTAAGACATTTTTTAAATAATAATACTCATTTCCATTCTCTACAACTCCTAAAATTTCTTGATTTTTTAAAAAAGTGTCATTTGTCTAAATGCATAGGATATACAGTACCCTACTGTAAACTATAAACTTTAGGTGATAATGATCTGTCAATGTAGACTCATTGATTGTAACAAATGTGCCATTTTTTTGTGGGCATTTTGATGGTGGGGGAGGCTGTGCCTATGTGGAGACAGGCAGGGGTCATATGGAGGCAGAGCCTATACAGTAAATCTGTACCTTCCACTCAATTTTGCTGTGAACCTGAAACTGCCCTAAATATAAACTCTATTTTTCAAAAGGGCTGGGGCGGATGTGTCAAAATTCACCTCATTTTCTTAGCAAATGAGGAAATAATTGTTTTCTAAAAATTACCCTGTGAATTAAGTTTCCTGCCAGAATACAGAACGTGCAATTATTACAGCATATATAATCATTTAAAAAACCATTAACAGTAATCTTATCAAATGCTAAAAGAATTAGTTTTAAACGTTAATATGAAACTAAGTGCACATGTGAGTATAGTTACCTTAAGACTCCTTTTTATATTTATGTTCATGTTATTTGATATTTTAAAAGGCAATGGCAATATAGCAAGGGACTAAAAGTCTAAGCGGGTCATGGGTTGACTGACAAACTAAAGGGAGTGCCTGTAGGAAGGAGGAGGAAAAGCAGGAGCCAATGAAAAAAGTCACCGCCAAGCAGTGACTGTTCCCCCAAGTCGACCTTCTGCCGGGGTCAGGATTCGAGGGAGATGCAGAAAGGGTATCCTCATAGAGTGAGCATGAAGAACAGCAATAATGAAACAATTATCGACTTATAAGAAAGAAAAACAATGCAAATAGAAACGAAAAAGTGCAACTAGTAGATAGCATACTTGTGTCAACCCAGGTTTTTCAAGAAGCTTTCCCCAAAGTGTCTTCTAAACGTGGTAACCACCCACAGTGGCAACATTAGCATAAAGGGCCCTAAATAGTTATGCTATTACAGCAGATTAAAAGGAATACTGAGAATGGTTCAATTTCATCAAAGTCATCTGATTCAACCCTGCCCAGCGGGAGTGTATACATTACGTTTTACAACGCTTTTTATACCCAGGTGTGCAGATGCTACGATGGTGCAAATCCAGTAAAGGACAAGCCCGGGGCTAGAAAACTGCCAACTCTGTAGACTAACCGCCCTGCCTGAAAAAACCAGCAAATTAACTCAGCCCATAACTGAGTGGAAGGAAGAAGAAACAGCGGGCTCTGGGGCAGTAGAACAAAGTCCGTGGAGCGGCTGCGCCTTCGGAAAGGGGCTGCAGTTGCAGGTGTCACACCAGGAGGCACTCTTGGACCAGGTCTCCACCACCGCGGAAGGGGCACCTGGCGCGGGCTGCAAACCCCGACAGCAGCAAGCCCCACGGAGAGACAAGTCCCCGACAGGCGGCGAGCCCCTCCGGCCGGCCAGTCCCGGACCCGCGACAAGCCCCCAGGGCAGGCCCGCCCCCGGCGGGCGGCGAGTCCCCGTGCCGCAGGGCCAGGAGACAGCCCACCTGCCGCGCGCCCACAGGCCGGCCGCCCCGCTCCTGCTGATTCCTTGCACCCCACCAAACACCTGCCTGTCCTTCTCCTCTTCGAAGGACCGAGAGCAGAGAGCCAAGGGGGCCACCGATGCGGCTGACAGAGCCAGAGGCGGGGGATTTCCTCCGGGAAATGCGACCCCGTCCCCCTTCCCCACCCCACCCCGCGCCGAGCGGAGCGACGGAAAACGTGCAGCGGTTTAATGGGCCCCAAACCCTCTCAGCTGTGGAGTTGTAGTTACTGCTTGTAGGGCTGGAGTTTCCGCGAGCCGGAGGCACAAGCCCGGGCGGCGTTCGGGTTTCGGGCTGGGGTAAGGGAGGGCTCGGCGTGAACGGACAGCATCGCACAAAGGGAAGCGAGGAGCGACGGGGAATGAGCGCAGTTACCTCGGTCCCCGGCTCGTTCCTCCGCTCGGTTTCTGCCGGCCTCGCCGAGGCTGCGGCTGCCCTGCCAGGCTCCCGCACCCCAGCGCCTTCCCGCAGCACCCAGCGGCGCCGCACTAAGCCCCGCGCGAGCACCACACGGACGCGCGCTCTGCTGCGCGGCCCCGTAGAGCCCTGGCCGGCGCCCGGCGTCCTCACGGCTCAGCCTCGAGAGCCGCAGCCTCTGGGGCGGCGAGCGGAGCGCGCGCCGGAGCCTGCGCACTGCACCCTGGGAGGTGTGGTTTCTGGTTACCTCCTCCGGGGGCCCGCCCCCACGTCCTCGCCGCCCCCGTTCGCTCGTGGGCGTCGCGAGTGCTCGGGCGACTCGCGGTGCGGTGCTGCAGGGGGGAAGGTAGACCAGGGCCTGGGGGACGTCTGCAAAAACAGTGCTGGGTGGGACACCGCATCCGTATCTCTGAAGTTCTCCGTTTCTGCACTTCAGTGGCCATACAGAATTTAGTTTCATTTTATATCCATCAACTCCCCCTCCCGCGCGCTGAGTGTTCCTTGGGATTATATCTTTTTTAAAATGGGGGGGAGGGAGAAGACTTCCGTTTCTATTCCTGTCACTTTGCCCGCGTGCTCTGCAGAGGATATACACAGCAGCCCGTGTTTATAAAGACAGGCGCAAAGTTGACAAACCGAAGGAAGCAGTTAATTGACCTAAGCTGACACTGCCAAAAACCATTGCTAGTAAGAATGTTGAAATAAAACAATTTTTCAATAAAGTCAGTGGAATGTGGAGGTAGGAGATTAAGAGAGCACAAAGAAAAAAATTTTTAAATGTTCTCCTAATGTGTCTTTTGTTAGAACCATCTCAAGCTTTTACAACCCCAGCAATCTCCTTCAGAATACATCCAACCCTAGGTACATTTATGAATGTTAAACATAGGTTTGTATTGATTTTACTAGAAAAAGTGGTCTTTAAAAAATGGTAGCATCTGGGGCGCCTGGGTGGCTCCGTGGGTTAAACCTCTGCCTTCCTCTCAGGTCATGATCTCAGGGTTGCAATGGGCTCTCTGCTCAGCGGGGAGCCTGCTTCCCTCTCTCTCTGCCTGCCTCTCTGCCTACTTGTGATCTCTGTCAAATAAATAAAATCTTTAAAAAAAAAAAAATGGTAGCATCTTGGAATGCCTGGGTGACTCAGTGTTAAGCCTCTGCCTTCAGTTCAGGTCATGATCCCAGGCCTTGGGATCCAGTCCCTCCTCCTGCTCCTTGCTCAGCAGGGAGCCTGCTTTTCCCCTCTGTCTGCCACTCTCCTTTCTTATGCTTTCACATGCTCTCTCTCTGACAAGTAAATAAGATCTTTTAAAAATAATAAAATAAAATAATAAGATCTTATGTAAAACCCCCCAAATGACTACTTAATTAGAAATTTCATTTCTTAAAAAAAAAATCACCTTTTTTACATAACAAATTGAAATAATCCTTAATATTTGGAAATACTGGGACGCCTGGGTGGCTCAGTGGGTTAAGCCACTGTCTTCGGCTCAGGTCATGATCCCAGGGTCCTGGGATGGAGCCCCAAATCAGGCTCTCTGCTCAGCAGGGAGCCTGCTTCCTCCTCTCTCTCTGCCTGCCTCTCTGCCTGCTTGTCATCTCTCTCTGTCAAATAAATAAATAAAATCTTTAAAAATATATATATTTGGAAATACTTCTCTTCAGAGCATTGTATTTTGCAAATTTAATGTCAATGCCCTTAGAAAAGTAGAGCAAGACTAGTTTTAAAGTACACACACACACACACACTCATAAAATTTGTCTGGAAGCATGACGCAATACAATATATATTTAATAAAACAATGTTCTAATAGAATTTTTTTAAAAGATTTTATTTATTTATTTGTAAGAGAGATAGAGAAAGCGAGTACAGGCAGACAGAGTGGAAGGCAGAGTCAGAGGGAGAAGCAGGCTCCCTGCGGAGCAAGGAGCCAGATGTGGGACTCGATCCCAGGACGCTGGGATCATGACCTGAGCCGAAGGCAGCTGCTCAACCAACTGAGCCACCCAGGCGTCCCCTAATAGAATTTTTTATTAACATATAATGTATTATTAGCCACAGGGGTATAGGTCTGTGAATCACGAGGTTTACACACTTCACTGCACTCACCATAGTATATACCCTCCCCAATGCCCATAACCCCACCACCCTCTCCCTCCCCCTCCCCCACAGCCCTCAGTTTGTTTTGTGAGATTGAGAGTCTCTTATGGTTTGTTTCCCTCCCAATCCCATCTTGTTTCATTTATTCTTTTCCTACCCCCAAACCCCCCATGTTGCATCTCCCCTTCCTCATATCTGGGAGATCATATGATAGTTGTCTCTCTCCAATTGACTTATTTCGCTAAGCATAATTCCATCTACATCGTCACAAACAGCAAGGTTTCATCTAATAGAATTTCTTATATAATATGAACTTTTCTTTTTAATCAGGTGTACTGTGTCTCCTAAAAAATGCTGTGTAGGGGTGCCTGGGTGGCTCAGTTGGTAGAGCATGTGAGTCTTGATCCCAGGGTCATGAGTTCAAGTGGCATGTAGGGCCTAGAGTTTACTTTAAAAAAATTAAAATGAAATAAAAAATGCTTATAGGGCAGAGTGGCTTTTTATCTTATTACTGACATATACAAAGCAATTGGTTACTTGTAACCAACTACATCAAAGAAATATAAACAAAATTTCAATACTCTTACCATTTACTTATTCAAGAATATTTACTGAACATTGAACTATGAGCTAGACACTGCGAAATGGGAAATAACACAGTGAACAAAACTAACAGTCCCAGCACTCTAGTGAGGGGGCAGAAAACTAACAAATGAAAAGGTATGCATATAGTGATAAGGGAAGTGGGGAGCATACAAGGTACACCAATCTAGAAGATTTTGTTGGGAAAGAAGAATTGCGCCCCAAAAATTAAATAAATAAATAAATCTGAAAATTAAATGAAATTTTCAAAACAAATGTCAATAAACTTGGGGTAAGGGAAAAGAGTCCTTCTCCAGAAAGTAATATATCCCCCCAAATGCTCTCAATTATTTAAAAAAAAATGTATCTCACAAAACAAGATATGCCTTTTATGGGGCTCAGGACATGCTACCCCCATATATAGCATGTTGGCGTATTGAACAAAGCTGAAGGAATTTGAAAAAAATGGCAGAAGGAGGAAGGTCTCTCTGCAGCTCACCCTCTCACCTTTCTTACCTGAAACATTCACAAGACCGCCATATAGAGACACCTTCTCCCTCTGCCTATTTCTATTTCTATCATAGAAATTCCCATTTCTTCCCCTGCTTGTGTGCTCTATCTCTGACAAATAAAATCTAAACAAAACAAAACAAAACAAAAAAGAAACTGCCATGTAAATAGAGCCCTTCCTGCACCAGGAGAAAGAAGACATTTTTCTTTCTTTCTTTCTTTCTTTTTGTTTTTAAAGATTTTATTTATTTATTTGACAGACAGAGATCACAACTAGGCAGAGAAGCGGGGTGGGGAGGGGGGGAAGCAGGCACCCCACTGAGCAGACAGCCAGATGGGATCACGACCTGAGCCTGAGCCAAAGGCAGAGGTTTTAACCCACTGAGCCACCCAGATGCCCCAAAGGAAGACATTTTCATCACCAGGAATGGAATTTAAGGCCAAGAAGCCTATATAAACAAACCTTGTTAAACTTACCCTTATCTTCCTAGTTACTTCACTATTTAGTACCTCCAGCCCAAATCCCTTTGTCTTGTCAATTTGTCAGAAATGTATTACTTCTTTGTCTAAAAGGTACAAAGCTTCCTGCTCGGGTCACTTCTTCAGGTCAGTTTCATCTTCACACCCAGCCAGGGATCCTAGGAGGGGCAAGGAAAATTTTTTCCTCCCTTAACCTCAACTGAAAAAAAGGACACATATTTCCTACATCTGACAACAAATATTTTCTTAGCTTTTACTGATTCCTCTCTAGCTCCTTTTGAGAATAAACACCACTTGCCTTAATAAGTGAAGATTTCCCTCCCCTAAATCCCACAAAGTCTCATAAATTAAAACTGGAAAAGGTCTGATATCTGTTGACTCATTGTCTGATGTACTTTGGTCTGAATTAATCATAGTGTTTTAACTTTAATGGACATTTGCATTTTAAGCTAAAATATAGAAGGCATCTTTATCTCTAATCCTGAAATAAAAGGCTTTATAATCTCCAATAGGATTTCAGGGGGGCCTACAGAGGGATTTGGGAAGATTAATGAAGAGGACAATTTTTATCTTCATTTGCAATGGAGGCACAGCTTTGCAATCAAAGGGCATGTTCCTAGAGACAGCCAGAACATGAGAACATCCTTAAAGACCCTGAGCACTACTAGCAAGACCACTTCTCCTGGTCCAAGACAGAGAGAGTCCCTGGCTTGTACTTCCCTGCAACTCCCCGACCCATATCTTATCACCCTCTTCCATGACCCAAATTTACTGCAGTGCTTCAGCTTCCCTTTCCCCATCACTTCCTGCCTTTTTCCTCACAACATACCAGATGCCTGCATTTTCTGGCCTTTGTCCAGTGGCCCAGCTTATAACTATTTTAGTTAATTTAAGACCATTCTAACATCCATTACTCTTGTCAATAATCTGATGTCACTATCTCTAAACCTTTGCTGACCTTTTTCCATTGTGAGCTCGGAAATACTTGCATTTCCCTAATTTTCTCTGGGCCTTTATATTTGCTGTGCTTGCTTCCCTCTTTGCCTCTCTACCACCCGATCATCATTCAACATTAACTTAGATACTATTTTCTTTTTTTTATTTTTTTTTTAAAGATTTTATGTATTTATTTGACAGAGAGAGATCACAAGTAGACAGAGAGGCAGGCAGAGAGAGAGACAGGGAAGCAGGCTCCCTGCTGAGCAGAGAGCCCGATGTGGGACTCGATCCCAGGACCCTGAGATCATGACCTGAGCTGAAGGCAGCGGCTTAACCCACTGAGCCACCCAGGTGCCCCAACTTAGATACTATTTTCATGAGAAGTCTTCCCTGCTTATGGTGCCCTCTCCTCAATTCTGGGTTAGTTCCTTACAGTTATGCTCACACTCTAACCTATTTTTGCCCCAAATGTAACACTTATCAGTGAGCATTTTAATTAGTTATCTACCTCTTTCATTTATCTGAAAGACTCTTAAATAGAAAGTAGGAGCCTAGTACTTGATATATAGTAACTGTTTAATAAGCACTCAGGCAATAAATGAATATATATAAACTTTGTGCAATAAAGGACAAATATTTTCTGTAAAGGGCTAAGTAGTAAATATTATAGCTTGTAGGCTCTAAGATCCTATCACAACTATACAATTCTGCTTCCTGAAGGACAGTAGCTAATTCCCACTGGTGGCTTCAGAATATCTCTAAAAGACAAATTTGACATAAGAAAAAAAATGAGTAGAAGGAGTGTGAGTGCAGCTCTGGGCTACAGAACATTACTTGAGGATATATTTACACAGTTGATATACAGTTCTTGTGTAGAGTGATAGTATTTTGGGTGGTTTGGGGGCAGGTCAGTGGACGGAGCTAAAACAGAAAGCATCCTTGGTAGGACCACTGCTAGTTCAATTTGTGCATTAAGTTCAAATTACTTATGTTTGCGAGTTTTTACAATTTATAATTTAACCTGGGTTTTCCCCATTTCTAACCTTTCATTTTTGCTACTCAGTCCTGCCCAGATCAAATCACTTTCCATTTCCTGTGAACTTGCCTACACACAGTTGAACTCTCAAACTGCATATGTGGGGAGCTGTGGAATTCTCTCCAAAGCAAAAAGGGAAAGGACAGAATGAGAGCAATTTGCCTCCATCCCTACCTGACTCTGTAAGTATTATGACTTTAGACATCAGAAAATACATTTAGAGAAACTCTGTCTTCCAACATCTATGTTTGAAATATTTGCAATACACTTCTGAGCAAAATTGTATCCACATATATGGTAGAAACTGACACAGTGAAACAAATATGAAAAGCACTTGTTTTGGGGCACCTGCCTGTCTCAAACAGAAGAATGTGCAACTCTTGATCTTGGGGTCATGAGTTCAAGCCCCATATTGGGTGTAGAGATTACTAAAAACATAAATAAAAAAATAAATTTAGGGGCACCCAGTGGCTTAATTGGTTAAGCATCTGCCTTTGGCTCAGGCCATGATCCTGATTAGGTCAGGATCCTGAGGTCCTGGGATTGAGCTCCGCGTTAGGTTCTTTGCTCAGTAGGGAGCTTGTTTCTCCCTCCCTGCTGCTCCCCTGCTTGTGTTCTCTCTCTCTCTCTGTGTGTCAAATAAATAAACAACATTTTTTTAAAAGATAAATTAAAAAAAAAAGAGAAGTACTTGTTTCATTAAAGATATAGATCTACATTACATTAGGTTTCTGATAACATCTTCAGTGTCATAATGGAGTCTATCTCTTAAAAGTTTATTTTTTGAAATATTAGTTTATTTAAAGTAAAACAAATGCAGCATGGCATATACTGTTAGGTGCTTAACCTGTATCTTCTTGCCTTCTTTGTGAATAAGAGAACCCCAGGTTTTTTGAGGGATGGCTATGTACCTAGCTAACAAATTATCTTTCAGCCTCTCTGACAAAGTAAGTTCTATTCATTAGAGTGTTGCATTGAATTTGAGGGATGGCTGCTTAAAGGGAGAGTTGATTCTGCTGGGAGGATCCTCTCATCCTTCTCTCTTCCTGGAAGTAATGGCTTGAGTTTTAGCAGCCATCTTGGACCAAGAGGTTATTTGGGTCATGTATAAGATGGTAAAAAAAGAACAGAGGGGCGCCTGGGTGGCTCAGTGGGTTGAGGCTTCTGCCTTCAGCTCAGGTTGCGATCCCGGGGTCCTGGGATTGAGCCCCGCATCGGGTTCTCTGCTTGGCAGGGAGCCTCCTTCCACCTCTCTCTCTCTCTGCCTGCCTCTCTGGCCACTTGTGATCTCTACTTCTCAAATAAATAAATAAAATCTTAAAAAAAAAAAAAAAAAGAAAGAAAGAAAGAAAAAAGAACAGAAGGAGCCCGAGTCCCTGATGACCATCAAACCACCAAAACAATCTCACTACAGGCCTTGAGGGATGAGAATTTCCAGTTGTAAAAGGAATAATATCTCTCTCTGATAAACAAAACGTGGCTGCTTCCAAATTTTGGAACTGGCATAGTGGCCTGCCCAGCCCTGCAGGCTTTCTTTCCTTATTAATTAGCAACTTAGAACTGCTTTTTCACTGGGTCAGCAGAGAAAGATGGTACAATAGTCAGGAGCAAGAAGAGATCAGCAGATGAAAACCACTGATTAAAAATGCTAAACCAAGGATGAGGAATCAGACAGCATATGTGAATTTACTTCACTACGCCTTGACCATGTTTCATAGAAACTCTAAGTCCACACTCTGAGATTATCTCATTGCAACCTTTTGAAGATGTTGTAACTCTTTCTCCGAAGGACTTGCTGGCTGTGGTGTAGCCATCATCTAGAACTCATGCACCCATTATCCTTACACAGATGATCCAGAAGGTAGCTCAAATTTCAGATGCTCTTTTAAAAAAAAACAAAAACAAAAACTTTTTATTAACATATAATGTATTATTAGCCCCAGGGGTAATATGAATCTATGAATCACCAGGTTTACACTTCACAGCACTCACCATAGCACATACCCTCCCCAATGACCATAACCCCAGCAACCCTCAGTTTGTTTTGTGAGATTAAGTGTCTTTTATGGTTTGTCTCCCTCCCAATCCTATCTTGTTTCATTTATTCTTCTCCTACCCCTCCAGCACCCCCATGTTGACAGATCCTCTTTGTAGTTGATTCTTTTTGGGGGTTTATAAGTCAACGCTGAACAAGAAAAATTGTTATAAGTTCATTTTTTTTTTAAGGAAGCAGAATCAGAACTGAAAGTTTCAGCCAATTTCCTCAGAGGCAATCTGGATTACTAAAATAGAATAGCCTGTTGTTCAGCCTATTTGGAAGGTTTCAGCTGCTACTTTTATCATCAGCTGAAGCTTGGATCATAGAAGAGCAGAGGATAATTGGACGTGTACCTACCTGGCCGAGGTACCCACAGAAAGAGTTCCTTTATGCTCACAACTGTTGAGCAAAAAACAGATGAGGCCAAAGAGGGCTCATTGGCAAGCAGCCATTTACACGTCAGTCAAGAATGTTTACACTTCACTCAGAATATTGTCCTCAAATCTGTAGTGTCATTTTTCTTTGGAAAACAAATTAAAAAGAAAATGTCTGTCTTACCTGCCTCTACCTCACGACAGGAACTCTTTCCTCAAACTCTGCCAAATATTTCACTCTTGTCTCAAGGGAGCCCCTTTCCATCCTTTTAATTAGACAGATGACAGAAAACCCGCAGTACATTTGAGGAGCAACTTGAAAATTTAATAAAGGTCTAGATAGGTTCTAGGAAAACCTCCTAGGAACAGTGCAATATTCCTGAGCTAGTAAGAGAGTAGTTAGTAGGGGCACCTGGGTACCTCAGTGGGTTAAAGACTCTGCCTTCGGCTCGGGTCCTGATCCCGGGGTCTTGGGATTGAACCCTGCATCGGGCTCTCTGCTTTGTGGGGAGCCTGCTTCCTCCTCTCTCTGCCTGCCTCTCTGCCTACTTGTAATCTCTGTCAAATAAATAAATAAAATCTTAAAAAAAAAAAAAAACCCACACACAAACTTATAAAAAAAAAGAGAGAGAGAGAGTAGTTACTAGAAGGTGGAGAGGAGAGAAAGCTACGTGTAGAGAGCCTCCTGATTATAATAAAGACTTCCTAAAGGAAAATAGCTAACTCGCAGTGACCCTGAGAGAAGGAAGTTGGGATAGAACTTTTCTCCAACCTTTCTCTCCTTCTCTCTGACCTCAAGTGAAAGCCCCTGCCAAAGGCAGCTGCTGAAGCTAGAGGACAAGGAAATCTGTTAATTTTGTTCATAAACATCAGCTTTTCTGGCATAAAGCAGGATAGAGATAACTGGAAGATATTCAGCACACCTGTTATTACATTGTTGTTCATGCTGGACTTATCACCTAGAGTGCTGTCACTCTCAATTGTAATATAATCCTCTGGTCTGGGCTATGTCAGTGTATGACCTACTTTTAAATATGGAAATGCCTCTCTCCTCAGCATGTTATCTGTATCACTGGCACAGACACTGAATACATCCTTTATTATCACTTTAAAGTTTCACATGTATATACATATTCCATTTTATTGTAAGCTCTGTGGACCAGAATTTATAAATTATACTTCTTTTCTGTTTCCACAGCATCTAACACAGTGTTTAGCAAAGAGCAGCTGACAAAAACTGCAATCTTCTTAATCCTCTCCCTCTTTTTATCATCACACCCTACTTACTCCTTCATGTTATATCTTCGTATTACTATGTGGACATTCAGTGGTTGGGGTTGGGGGTGGTCACTCAGTCAATATTAGAAAGGTCAAGACCTCTAGATGTTAGGATTTTTACGCAAGTGTGTCAGTAGGGGTGTTTCCTGAAGTTGGGCAGTGAACATGCAGCTAGAACCTAGGCTTCTAGGTGTGGACATCTGTGACTCTTCACGTGAGGGTTTTTTGGTCTGCCTGGTTTACCCGTAGGCAGGAGAGGTTAGCCATGCTGGAGAGTTAGCTGTTTTCCCTTTCTCTCACAAGTAGCTCTCAAACAGTGACAGGGAGTTGGTGACTAAAATCACAGCAAACTCACCTACTTGATGAGGGGCCATTCTGAGGTACCTTCTACACAGTTTCCCAGAATTCCTCTGGGGATTGAACCCAGTTGCCCATAGCGGTATTCTGCATGATAAGGCACATTTAATAGCTTCCTTCTCTTTTCTTTCTCATTCCGCCTTTCTGCTGCCCATGCTTCGTGGAGTCTTCTCCCAGATAAAAAAAAGTCTGACTTAAATTCTGATCTTCAGGTTTATTTCTAGGGTAGAATGATAAGATACACCAAAGATAGTCAACGCACTCACAGCAGGAATATACAAAGGATGTGCATTGATATAAATTCTCTACCCTGACATTTTCCTTTTCCTTTGCTTTCATGGTATCTAAACATGTTTCTGAACTACTAGAAGAAAATTACAAACACATTTTTAAAAACTAAAAGTAAATGTTAGTGTTATCTTATAAGAGCAACAACATATGCTTATTGTTGAAAATTTGAAAATAATACTACTATTCTAAAATAGTAACTGTTAATGTCTTGCTGTGTATCCTTTGAATCATTTTCTTTACATGAATTTATATTAGTTTTTTAAATTTTTTTTCTCACTTGAGAATATATACTGAATAACTTGTCAGAAAGGACTTATAGGGGTGCCTGTGTGGCTCAGTCGTTTAACCATCTACCTTCGGCTCAGGCCATGACCCTGGGGTCCTGGCAAGCTCCTGCTCAGCGGGGAGCCTGCTTCTCCTTCTCCCTTTGCCTGCCACTCCCCCTGCTTGTGTGCTCTCTCTCTCTCTGTCAAGTAAATATCTTTTTTAAAAAAGTATTTATTTTTAACAACATTGAAAAATTATTATAGACTGTTTCACTATATGGATTTACTATTACTATCCTTTTATTTTTTTTAAATTTTTATTTACTTATTTGAGAGAGAGAGAATGCAAATGAGCACACAAGCTGGTGTGGGTGGGGGGAGAGTTGGGCCAGAAGGAGAAGCAGATTCCTCACTGAGTGCAGAGCCCAAATGCATGACTCTGTCGCACAACCCTGAGAACATGACCTGCATGGAAATCAAGAGTCTGACCCTTAGCCAATGAGCCACTCAGGTGCCCCTATTACTATCCCTTTAACCAAACTTTCATTTTTGATTGTTCTGAGTTTTTTGGTTTTCAAAAAAGACGATTAGGTTGTATAACTTACAGCTAAATCATCAAAATATTTCCCTAAATGTAGGAAATCAGAGGGCATACAAAGTCAAAAGATTTGTGATATCTTAATCTAAGTGGGCCCTAGGAAGGTTTACCAGCGATGATGAGATTGTTTATTTCCCAACAACTTTATCAATCCTATTTTCTTGGTATAGTCCTTGCAAATATTTAATTTTATTTCTTTGATTAATAATAAGGATGAACCAGGCACCTGGGTGGCCCAGTCAGTTAAGCATCTGCCTTCGGCTTAGGTCATGATCCAGGGGTCCTGGGATTAAGCCCTGAGTTGGGCTCCCTGGTCAGTGGGGAGTCTTCTTCTCCCTCTGCCCACCCCCTGCCCCTGCTTATACTCTCGCTCATGTGGTCTCCCAAATAAATAAATAAATAAATAATCTTTAAAAATATAATGACTAACTTTTAATGTTCCTGTTGGTCAGCCTTTTCCTTTTTTAATGACCTGCCTTCTTTCTAGACATAAGGATAGTTATAGGAAAACATTGTTGTAGTACCAACCAAAGGTCGTGCTCTAATGCTCTGTTGCTCAGCTATTCTTCCCTAAGAGCAGACCTGTCTAATAGAGGCCTCTGACATCTCCTTCCCTCAGGTATCTAATGCATGTTGAAGTTTA
The DNA here is from genome assembly GCF_011764305.1 of Mustela putorius furo. NCBI lineage: Eukaryota > Metazoa > Chordata > Mammalia > Carnivora > Mustelidae > Mustela > Mustela putorius. Next base: position 3,996,378 of record NW_025421367.1, on the reverse strand, counting down.
ACCTTATGCTCTGTATGTATGACCACTCACATGAGTCTTTTTTTTTTCCTTAAGTAAGCTCTATGCCCAATGTGGAGCTCAAACCCACACCCTCAAGATCGTAAGTCTCATGACCTACTGACTGGACCAGCCAGGTGCCCCTCACATGAATCTTTCTATAATCTACTGAATCTCTCCATTGGCTCTCCTATCAAAATATTGAATATTTTCATGTTGAGCCCTGACTTCCAATCAGTTACTATTCCCAACTTTCTCAGTGACAACCAAATTCTTTTGGCCTCCAAAATTTGAAATAGGGAATCTGCTATTTAATCTTTTTTCTTTTTTGTACTCAAATCCAATCAAACATGATTATGCAGTTTCTTTGTTCACAAGATCTCATTTTCTCCTAACACATTATCTCTACAACCATTATTCTAATTTAAACCTATCACATTCTGTCAGAATGACTTATCTGAATTCAGAGTTAACAAACCTTTAAATATACAATTAAAAAAAAAAAGATTTTATTTATTTCTTTGTCAGAGAGACAGAAAGAGAGAGAATGTGCCTGTATATGCATAAGGCTAGCTGCAAGCAGAGGGACAGGGAGAATTAGGCTCCCTGCTGAGCAAGGAGCTAGAGGGGGACTGGATCCCAGGACCCTGGGATCATGACCTGAGCTGAAGGCAGACACTTAACAGACTGAGCCACCCAGCCTCAGTGATTTTTATAAATGCAGTTTTTTTTTATCATCATAGCCAGCCTGTAGAAGATACTCAGTATTTTTCCATTGTTTATTATTTCATTTGTTTTTTAAGTAGTTTCTACACCCAGTGTGGAGCCCAATGTGGGGCTCATACTCAGGAGGACCCTGAGATCAAGACCTGAGCTGAGATCAAGTGTCAGATGCTTAACCAACTGAGCCAGCCAGCTGCTCTGATTTATTAAATACATATATTTCAAAATCACAACCTAGCCAACAATTTACTGCATTCAGCATTCAACTCTTGAATGGATCAGTACATTTATTTATTTATTTTTAAAGATTTTATTTATTTATTTGAGAGAGAGACAGTGAGAGAGAGCATGAGTGAGGGGAAGGGCAGAGAGAGAAGCAGACTCCCCATGGAGCTGGGAGCCCGATGCGGGACTCGATCCCAGGACTCCAGGATCATGACCTGAGCCGAAGGCAGTTGTCCAACCAACTGAGCCACCCAGGTGTCCCTGGATCAGTACATTTAGAGTGGGATGAGTTTGGGGTCCATGTTGTAGATATAAAGCTATTTTTAAGGATTTGACCTACTAAATGAAAAAAATGTAAAAATATTTTTGTCTATTTACAACAGCCAAATTATGGAAGCAACCCAAGTGTCCATCGATAGATGAATGGATTAAGAAAATGTTTTATACATACACACAGGAATATTACTCATCATAAAAAAACAGGACTATTACTCAGCCATAAAAAAGAATGAAATCTTGTCATTTGCAACAACATGGATGAATCTGGAGGGTATAATGCTAAGTGAAATAAGTCAGTACAAGAAAGACAAATATATAATTTCATTCATATGTGGGATTTAAAAAACAAAACAAACAAAGGGAAAAAAAGGGGGGACAAACCAAAAAACCCAGACTTTTAAATCCAGAGAACAAACTGCTGGTTATCAGAGGAGTGGTGGGTGGGGGATGGGTGAAATAGGTAAATGGAATTAAGAATACATTTATTGTGAACACTGAGTAATGTATGGAATTGAGTCACTATATTGTATACCTAAAAGTAATATAATAGTGTGTATATACTGGAATTTTAAAAAAAGTAATAAATAAATAAATAAATAGAAAGGTAGACATAAGAGCATGGAGTATAATCCCTACTTTATTTTTTTAATAAAAATTTTATTTATTTATTTGACAGACAGAGATCATAAGTAGGCAGAGAGGCAGGAAGAGAGAGAGAGGGAAGCAGGCTCCATGCTGAACAAAGAGCCCAATGTGGGGCTCAATCCCAGGACCCTGAGATCATGACCTGAGCCAAAGGCAGAGGCTTTAACCCAGGGAGCCACCCTGGTGCCCCTAATCCCTATCTTATAGTCCTAGTGATGAGATTGTGAAGCATAGAGCATGTTGTCATTAAAAAGTACTGTTTTACCAGGAAAAAATATCCGTCTATGTGTCATCCTTTGATATGAATTGGACAAGCTGAATCTTTGCGGGGGAGGTGGGGGAAGTGGAGGAGGCATGGTTTTTATCATTTAATCATCATCTATCATGATCTCTAACTTTAGCGAACCCACGCATTAAAAATTATGTTCTAGGGCGCCTAGGTGACTCAGTGGGTTAAGCCTCTGCCTTCAGCTCAGGTCATGGTCTCAGGGTGTTGGGATCGAGCCCCCCATTGGGCTCTCTGTTCAGCAGGGAGCCTGCTTCCCCCCTTCTCTCTGCCTGCCTCTCTGCCTGCTTGTAACCTCTTTCTCTGTGTCAAATAAATAAATAAAATCTTTTAAAAAATTAATGTTCTGTACTTCATAATGAATATTTAAATATGACCTTAATTGAATATGGAGATGAATGATGTAATACAGTCTTTCTCTTCAAATTGTTCACACCTATCAGCTTCTAATGTATCCCTAGGGAAAAGTCAGAGACCCATTCGACTACTCGGCACCAGAATTAGGCCAAAATTTGTCTCTCGGATAGGTGGAGAGGGAGGTAGAAGGCTCCATTAATAGTTGTAAAGCAGTTGGAGCTCCCTCTGCTGGAATATATTCGTAAAGGAGTAGTAGCGGAGGAAGCCCTCCACCTTCAGGGTGAAAGGAATGGAAACAAAAAGAAACAAATGGCTCTCTCAGTTAGCTTTGATACTAGGGTCAAGGAAAAGTTTAAAACAACAGCAGTCTCTCTTCTAGGGTTTTTGGTAAAATTTGTCACGTTTCCTTCTACTATAGGAATATTTGCCTTATACTAGGAAAAAACATGAACTTGATTTGCTAATAGATACCTTATGGGAGGTAGCTTCAGAGAAGGGCATTGCATCATTTTAGCAGGCTGATGACAGAAAATTTATACTACATAAATTTAAGTACAATTTAAAATTTAAATGAAAGCTAAGACTTTTTTGGGTAACTTGTGGGAATTGACTTAACTCTGTACCATGTCTCCCCAATTTTAAAGTGAAAATAACACTATCAATCCCAACCACTTTGATAATGGGAGAGCAAATGAGAAGGCAACAGAGGCAAAACGAACTTCTGAGGTCCCACATATTCTCATGGCTAAAATCCAAGCACTGGCTGGTAGCCATGTTCCCAGATGAATAGTGTTGAGTCCCAGGCAATGCGTCAGGCCCTGGTGATGAATAAAGCATGTTCAACAACCTCCCAGAATTCGGTCTTACAGTCTACAGGGGAAGACATTGTAACACAAATAACAACTATTTGTAACACAAATAACAACACTAACACATGGCAAATCCTATAAAGTAAGACAGAATTGGAAAAACACGCAATTTTCTGGAAGATCAGGAAAGACTTCAAAGAAAAGTTGTAATTTCACTGGGACTTGAGGGATGAAGTACATGCCAGTACATTTTTCTTTCTTAAAGCTGTTTATTTAGCTGTTCTCAGGAGAAACTGTCTTCCAAAAATGTTTTTTTAAAAAACACAATTAGAAGAACAGAAAGTTAGTTTAGTTCTAGTTTCTTTAGTTGGTAGTCCTAACAAACAGCTCAGAGATGTAACCATCGGTTAAATAAACAAACTGTTAGACTGAGATAGATACATCAGCACCGATATCAAGAAAAACACTGGCTGATTGATAGGGTGAAACTAATAGAGTAATAGGTTGTATTGTTTATATCCTACTTCTGAAAATAATGTCAGGTTTGATAGCTTTTGGTTAGTATATTGAAGATAATACAAAGTTAACATTGATAATAGAAATGAGTTCTGCTTTTGCTCCTCTTGCAGAAACATAAATCCGTGTCGTTAATAATACCTCTTGGAGCCTCAGACGCTAAGGATTACATCTTATCTTCCATGCATTTAGCACTGAATGATTTTTCAACAAGCTTGTTTTTTGGGCAGGAAAAAAAAATGTATAGCTGCAATTGCCTATATTGGAAGAAGAAAAAAGAGCTTAAATCAGTAACCTAACTGAATACATTAAAGAACTAGAAAGCAAAGAGAAAATCAAACTGAAAGTAAGTAGAGGAAAGGAAAAAATAAGTGAGTGGAAATATATGAACTAGAGTATATAAAAACAAAAGAGAAAAATAAAAGAAACCTAAAGTTTTTTTTTTTAAAAAGTAGTAACAAGTGACAAAGATTTAATAAGACTGACTAAGATAAAAAGAAGGAAGACTAAAATTGTTAAAATCACAAGTGAAAGCAGGGTGATTACTACCAAACCTACAGAAATAAAAAGGATTACAAAGACATACTATAAACAATTAAATGTTAATTATAGATCTAGATAACCTACATGAATGAACAGATTCCTATAGTTGTCCCAATTTCCCAATTCATTTTATAAGGTATCACTCCAGTACCAACAAAGACAACACAAAGAAGAGAACTATAGATCAATATCCCTTATGAATACAGATACAAAAATCCTCAACAAAATACTGGTGAGCTGAATTCAGCATCATTTTTAAAAGATCATACACCAGGGTATGACTGGGGTATGAGCGGGCAGTTCAGTCACTTAAGCATCCCACTCTTGGTTTTGACTCAGGTCACAATCTCAGTGTCATTAGATCAAGCCCCATGTCATTCTCTCTCTCTAAAATAAAATAAATAAATAAAATATTTTTTAAAAAATGATACACCATGACTTAGTGGGATTTATCTCAGGAATGCAAGGATAGTTCAATATATGAAAACCAATCAATTTAATATATTATATTAAAAGTGAAAGGGAAAACAAAAACATGAACATTTCAATACATGTAGAAAAAGACACTTGAGAGAACCTAACAACATTTTATAATAAAAGATACACAACAAACTGGAAATAGAGGAGAACTTTCTCATCTTGAAGAGGGCTATCTATGAAAAACCCACAGCTAACATCATGCTTTAAAAAAAAAAATGTTTATTTATTTGAGAGACACAGTGCCCTCTTAGTGCCCTCTGGGAAGGGCAGAGGGAGAAGGAGAGAATATTAAGCAGATCCCCGGCTGAGCAGGGAGCCTGACACAGGGCTGGATCCCATGACCCTGAGATCACGACTAGAACTAAAACCAATAGTGAGACACTCAACCAACTGAGCCACCCGGACACCCCTAATATCATACTTAATAATGAAAGACTAAAAGCTGTCTCCTAAGAGCATGAACAAGACAAGGATGTTTCCTCCTTCTACTTCTAATCAACATTGTACTAGAGGTTTACCCAGGGTAATTAACGAAGAAAAAGAGGTAAAATACATTGGAAATGCATTTTAGAAAGAAGTAAAAGTTACCCTTTTCGTGAATAACTTAATTTTATACATAGAAAATCCTAAGGAATCCACACACACACACAAAACTATTAGAGCTAATAAATGAGTTCAATATGTTTGCAGGGTACAAGATCAATATACAAAAATTAGTTGGATTTCTATACACTAGCAATGATAGAACTGAAAATGAAATTAAGAAAACAATTCCATTTATAGTAACATCAAAAGAAATATAAGATGTGTACACTGAGAACTATAAAACATTGCTAAATAAGATGAAAAAGACCTAAATAAATAGAATAATCTTATGTTCATAGTTTGGGAGATTTACTGTCAATACCATTAAGATGTCAATACAGAATTGATCCAGAAATTCAATATAATCCCAACTACTGTTTTTGGAGAAATTAACAAGCTGACCTAAAATTCGTATGGAAATGTAAGGCACACAGAGTAGCCAAAACAATCTTAAAAAGAATGAAGTTGGAGGTTTCACACTTCCCAATTTCAAACTTACTCTAAAGTTATGGTAATCAAGACAGTGTAGTACTGGTAGATGGATAGACATACTATCCAGAATGCCAAAGAATGAATTTGGATCTCTGTCTCATATCATACACAAAAATTAACTTAAAATGGATCATATACCTAAATGTAAAAGCTAAAACTATAAATAAAAGACTTAGAAGAAAACCTAGGCATAAATTTTTGTGGCTTTGGATGAGGCAATGGTTTCTGGGCATGATATAAAAAGCATAAATGATAAAAGACAAAATGAAAAATTTTTAAATGGGCTTCCTCAACAATAAAGACGTCTGTGCTTTCAAGGACACCATCAAGAAAGTGAAACAACAGTTCATAGAATGGGAAAAAATATATGCAAGTCATATACTTGATTACAGACTTATAACCAGGATGTATAAAGAATATTTACACCCCAATTTTAAAACCGGCAAAGGACTTGAATGAACATTTCACAAAATACATACAAATGGCTAATAAGCATATGAAAAGATGCTTGATGCCATTGGTCATTAACAAAATTGCAAATCAAAACCACAGTGAGATACCATTTCATACCTACTAGGATGACTATAATCAAAAAGACAAACAATAATGAGTGTTGATGAGAATGTGGAGAAATTGGAAACCTCATATATTGCTAGTGGGACTATAGGACGGTGTGATCATCATGGAAAACAGTTCGGAGGCTCCTTAAAAAAGTTAAAAATAAAGTTATCACATGACATAGCAATTCCACTCCTAAGTATTTATCCAAGAGAACTGAAAACTTAATTCCACACAAAAACTTGTATATGAATATCCATAACAGCATTATTCATAATAGCCCCAAAGTGGAAACAATGTAAATATCTATCAACTGACGAATGGATAAACAAAATGTGGTATGTCCATACAATGGAGTATTATTTGGCCATAAAAAGAAATGAAGTATTGATGATACATGTTACAACATGGATGAACCTTGAAAATACTATGGTAATAAGTGAAAGAATTGGACACATTAGGGCCATGCATTCTATGATTCCATTTATACAGAATGTCCGTAACAGGCAAGTTCATAGAGACCAAAGGTAAATGAGTGACTACAGAGGGTGGGGAGTGGCTGGTAACATGTAGAAATCTCTCTGTGCAGTGATGAAAATGTTCTGGAATTACATCATGGTGATGGTTGTATGGCTTGGTGAATATACCGAAAACCACTGAATTATGTACTTAAAAAATTAAACTCAAAAAGAAAAAATTATAGCCTTAAAAATATTTTAAAACTTTGAAGGCAGTGAATAACAATATTTGATATTGTTATTGCTAACTGTAGTAGCAATACTTGATATATAATATTTGATATATATAATAGTTGAAATGTGATATATATAATACTTGACAACTGTTAATTCTTTTTTTTTTTTTTAAAGATTTTATTTATTTATTTGACAGACAGAGATCACAAGTAGGCAGAGAGGCAGGCAGAGAGAGAGAGAGAGGGAAGCAGGCTTCCTGCGGAGCAGGGAGCCCGATGCGGGGCTCGATCCCAGGACCCTGAGATCATGACCCGAGCCGAAGGCAGCAGCCCAAACCACTGAGCCACCCAGGCACCCCGACAACTGTTAATTCTTGATAGCACTATTATTAGTGTTCAAAATCCATTAGAGCGATTAACTCAGTTTTGTCCTCATTACAAACCTATGATATATTCCCATTACTATCTCCAGTTTTTAGAGGAGAAAATCTGAACTCAGAGAGATTAAGTGTCCTGCCTAAGGTCACACAATTAAGAAAGACACAGAGCTGGGATTCAAACCCAAGCAGTCTGACATGAAAGTCCCTTCAGTAAGTACGTTTGTTTGGCTTGTCAATGTGATTATGCCACAGAGTTCCTAAGGAACTGGTAAACAGGAAATAATTTTATAAAAAATAATTCATGGTGACAAAAATTCCTGTGCCTTCTAGAGGATACTGGGAAATTGAATCTTTTTAAAATTTAAAAAAAATTTTGATTTTTCAAAAGATTTTATTTATTTATTTGACAGAGATAGACATAGCGAGAGAGGCACAGCAGAGGGAGTGGGAGAGGGAGAAGCAGGCTTCCTACAGAGCAGGGAACCTGAGGCAGGACTCCATCCCAGGACTCTGGGATCATGATCTGAGCTGAAGGCAGACGCTCAATGACGGAGCCACCCAGGCGCCCCGGGAAATGTAACCTTTATAAAGAGAAGAATAAAACAAATTTCTTATTAATTAGCCGGGTATAGGAAAGGCCCTTTCCTGACGCTTACATTTCAGATGTGATTGGCAGCATGCAAATCCAAAAGCTTTCATATTCATTCTCTTTGAGAGGTGTGTTTTATTAACTCCTTGAGAATTAGAAATATTCCCTTTTTTTTTCAAAGTGGAGTCTGGAAAAACCAGGATGGGGCATTTAGCCCTCATAATTAACAAGGGCCGAATTTCTTTTAATGTTGCCAACTCAAGCAGACTCAGTGAGGCTTGTGCTACAAACTGCTGTGAACAGTGGGGTTCAGTTCATGCTGGTGAGTCTGGCCGAGGTCCACTTTGTCTCTGCACAGAGGGGAGCACTTCAGAGCCAGCGAGAGCTGGTTCTCGGCCATGCCAAGATTCATCTGCTGTACGTTCACTCATGTTCGTTATCGAGAATCCTGAAATGAAAGTCGTCTCTTAATCCCAAAGAGAGCTGTTTGGTAGGAAATGTCCACATCCAGTGTAGTTGCTGATAATCTCGAAAACAGGAAAATCTTCATGCTGAGTCATGCATGAAGTCATGGCTGAGGGACACAAGATTAAGAGCAGTGTCTAAATGCTGGAAATGGCAATGATTCTCCTGGTTCCACTTTCGCCCCCATGATCCACTGTCCACACGGTAGCTAGAAGGAGGCTAGATAAAATCGAGATCACATTTTGTGGGGTTTTCCACAGCACTGAAAACCCCAAGTTATCACCATGGCCCATGAATCCCTTTGTATGCTTGTGAATCTGAGCCCGTCTCCTATTTTGCTTTCCTCAACAACAGACTGCCAAGAAAGTGTTGAAGGTAGAACCACAAGTTTCAAGAAACTCAAGAGACCTAGGAGCCACATGCAAAGTGTGAATTCTGATTGGATTCTGAATCGAACAAAACAACTATAAAAGAATTATGAGGCAAAAGGAGTAACTTGAACATGGATTGGATATTTGTATTAAGAATTATTGTTCATTTTTAAAGCGTCATAATGGTATTGCGATTATGGGTTCTTCTTCTTGTTGTTGTTTTAACAACAGCCCCTGCCTTTAGGAATACATCCTAAAATCCAGGTGAAACAACAGGGTATATGGACTTTGCTTAAAAATAATCTAATGAGGGGCGCCTGGGTGGCTCAGTGGGTTAAGCCGTTGCCTTCGGCTCAGGGCATGATCTCAGGGTCCTGGGATCGAGTCCCACATCAGGTTCTCTGCTCAGCAGGGGGCCTGCTTCCCTCTCTCTCTGCCTGCCTCTCCGTCTACTTGTGATTTCTCTCTGTCAAATAAATAAAATCTTTAAAAAAAAAAATCTAATGAGTGAGGGGAGGAGTGAGCAGGTATAAATAAAATGAGGTTGGCTACAAGGAGATAATTACTGACGATGGACGATGAGTATTTGGCAATTTATTATACGGTTCCTAAATATCTCTGTAGCTCTGAGAAGGAGCACAAACATACTTTATAAGTTTGACAAAGAGGAGACAGCAAGACATCTTGGAAAGAGTATAATCTTTGAAGTGAGATATCTGCAATCCTGAACTTGTTTTTTCCTACCAGCATCACCTTGAGTGACCTGAGGCTCTGTTTCATTTTCTATAAAACTAGGATTATAAAATCTCTGAAGCACAACAATGAGAACCAAATGAAATCCTGTAGGTCTGTGGTCTACCACAATGGCCAGCACACAGAAAATACTTTAAAAACGGTGTAAGAAACAGTAATAGAAGTACAGCACCTTACTCCTGATGAGTTGCTCAGTTCTTATTTCTCTGTAGTGTTACTGAACTTTTCCTACCTGTGCATTGTTTCTTGCAGACCAGAATGGAAACTGCCTAAGAAAGCTTTGGTTTTTAATTTTTTTTAAGATTTTTAATTTTTATTTATTTGACAGAGAGAGATCACAAGTAGGCAGAGAGGCAGGCAGAGAGAGCAGGGGAAGCAGGTTACCCACCCAGCAGAGAGCCCGGTGCGGGGCTCCATCCCAGGACCCTAAGATCATGACCTGAGCCAAAGTCAGAGGCCCAACCCACGAGCCACTCAGGCGCCCCTAGTTTTTATTTTTTAAGATTTTATTTATTTATTTGACACAGAGAGAGAGAGAGATCACAAGTAGGCAGAGAGGCAGGTGGAGGGGGGCAGGCTCCCTGCTGGGCAGAGAGCCCAATGCGGGGCTCGATCCCAGGACCCTGAGACTATGATCCGAGCCAAAGGCAGAGGCTTAATCCACTGAGCCACCCAGAGGCCTGGGAAGTTTTTTTTTTTTTTTTTTTTAAATTCTTTATGTGCCTAGAATGGTAATGGTATAATAACTGACTCTTGATTGAACAAAGCAAAACAAGGTATTTGGCCTCTGGGTTTGGACATCAGGAACTAATAGTGAATTGCTGACATGAACAATGTCTGTGGAATGTCAACAGGTGTCTGTTATAAAACCCGTGTTTATCTGTACCACGCTCTGTTCGAGGCACAGAAGAGTTCTGAAAGTTGGAAAGAAGAAAATTTTCAAATACTGGTGAGCATTTGAGATTAATCGTATATATATTTTTTCCTATTATTTTTGCTAGAGTAAGTAGGAGCGCTTTCTTGCATTTGCTGCGGTTCTGTCATGTCTTGTATCGAGACCAGTTTACTTGACGTTGTATGTGCTTGGCATTAAAAACAGGGTAAGAATTCTATTTTCAAAAGGGGCATAGTTAACTGTTAGCCTCTGCCCAAGCAATTTCCCCCTCCCTTCCTTTAACCTCCCAAGGAGACAATTGGTGACATTCTAAGCAGATGCTTGCTCAGAGAGTGGGCAGCAAGCCGTGGGCAGCCTGCTCGCTTAATTTTAAGCAAGATCTTTGTGTGTTTTATTATATTAATTAGTGTATTGGCAAGGCCCAATGGGCTTTTTAAAGCAGCAGGGGTTTTGCTGATCCCTTAATTTGCAGTTTGTGATGGCTCTTTTGTTTTTGTTTTCGTTTAATTCTTCCACCCATTAAACCCTTCAATCTAGCATTAGCTGTAACTCCCTGTAAGGCTAGAGCTTCAGGGAGTGATGCATGAAGATGGATGGTGGCCTTAGGAAGGGGGGGGACCTGACTGCACTTTTTCTTTGGTCCTGGTTTGAAAGGGGGCGGCTACATTCATTTTATCCATGTAGGCGTTTAACCAGAGGAATGAATGCTGAGAAAAACGATGCCACATTCAGTGTGCTTTTTAGGGATGTGTAGAGAAATTCTTCAACCTTTCATGTGAACTTTAGGTTATGCAAGTAAAAACACCTGATTTAGACATCTTGGGCCAGTGAAGAGAAGATGGGAGGAAAGGCGTCAGAAAAGGGTGTATTTGTGGATTTTTGTAAATGAATGTTGAGGGAGATTTTCCTGTTGCCCTTGATGAACTATTTGTCTTCTTACCACTGTTTGAGGGCAAAGATGCTTCCTTGCCTCAACGAATCCCTGCCATACCCATTTTAGTTAATAATACTCAGTTCAGGCTGTCTGGGTGGCTCAATTGGTTAAGCTACTGCCTTTAGCTCAGGTCATGATCCTGGAGTCCCAGATCAAGTCCTGCATCAGGCTCCCTGCTCGGGGTCGGGGGGCGGGGGGGAGCGGAGTCTGCTTCTCCCTCTGACCTCTTGCCTCTTATGCTCTCTTTCTCTCTCATTCTCTCAAATAAATAAATAAAATCTTTAAAAAAAAATAATACTCAGTTCAATTCAGCTTAATGCTTCATTCTTTCTCTACCCTCTGTGCAGGCTTGACCCATGGCTTTGAGGGGAAAACTACATGGTCAGCATTTACATCTCTCTGTCTGTAGGCAGAAAGAGTCAGGGGACCCCAGAAAAAGAAAGATGACACATAGCTTTCTGACATAAGAAAAGTCATTTGAGCCCCCATCCCCCATCTTGTGGTCTATGTCTGACCGGCACTCCTCGCCCCAAGCACATTTCTTGCAGAACTTCCTGGGACAGGTTGAAATTGCAGAATAGACCTGCAATGATTCAGTAGTCAACAATTCTAAAAGAGCAAGAAAAGGTGAGAACAAGCAGCCGCTATCAGGCCAAGAGATAATCTAATCCTATCAGGGACAATAAATCAAGAGTAAAACTCTCAGTGCTAGTTCAAAGGTCAAGACCGAGCGGACACACATTCTTGAGTTAATTTTGCAGGACTGAACCTCCTGTGAGCATCAGATACCAGACCAGCGGGAGCCAGAGAGTTGATGATGCCCCAATTCCATGCTGACCTCCCCCTTGCTCAAGATCCTTCATGTATATGTACGCACCCTTAGCTCCACACTTAACCAGTTTTGTTGTCCAAGGAGACGCTGTTTAGGGAAATACCCAGTGTCTGCCTTTGCATGTTGCAAGTATACCCTTTCCTTTCCTGTTCTTCGGCTTGCTTGTGACTTTTGCCTTGACTGCAGGAGAGGAATGCAGTTTCGGGTAACATGCCCAACACCTAAAAATGGAGGAAATTCTTTATTACTTAAAAATGTATTTTGAATGCTGGCAGGTTGTCAGGAAAACAGAAACACTGCAACCGAATGTATAGTCTTCTTGAAAAGTGGCTTTAGTATTGCTACTTTTGGTTATCTAATGGCCGATGTGGAATTTCTAAAAGTAACATTAATGGAGAGGAAGATATTTCCTAGTTTAATTACCTATGCCCCTTTATTGTTATAATAGTAATAAAGATGTTTTTCTCTGTATAGAAAAAAAATGTATTTTGTTGAATATTCAAAATATTAAAAAAAACATGAGGCCATGGTTGGAGTAGGGGAGAAACACAAAGGAATTATTCTTGAGGAAAATTTGAGAATTAAGGATTGCTGAATTAATAAATAGATACCTTATGGTTAATGTGAAATATAATAAAACATCCCATTTTAAATCAGGTGTGTTGTTTTTCTTTTTTATTTTCCTGAGTGTATTTTGATAAATTCCTAATGGAACAGGTAAAGTTTGTGTTAAAAGTTCATAACCAAACAAACTCTTCCAAAACAAATGGAGCTTTTACTTTTCAAAATTTACCACTCTTTTTGGGGGGAGGGAGAGAGGAAGAGGAGGAAAGTAACTTGTAACTGAAGAGAAAAAAAAAATGAAATAGCAACCCTTGTCTCCCCCACATCCCTCCACAATGAGACAAAGATAATTACTTGGGAGCACGGGGATCCTGAGGAAAATAATAATAATAAGTAAGATAACTTAGAAAAAGAAAGACATAAATATAGAAAATCATTTAAATTATTTACAACAAAATAGGCAAATTACAAACAGACATGTAGAATGGCCTCTAAATTATAAATTATTCAATCCATCTTGAAAAAAACATCAGGGATAGTGTTTAAAATCCATTTAACAGGGCGCCTGGGTGGCTCAGTGGGTTAAGCCGCTGCCTTCGGCCCAGGTCATGATCTCAGGGTCCTGGGATCGAGTCCCACATCGGGCTCTCTGCTCAGCAGGGGGCCTGCTTCCCTTCCTCTCTCTCTGTGATCTCTTCCCTTCCTCTCTCCTACTGTGATCTCTCTGTCAAATAAATAAATAAAATCTTAAAAAAAAAATAAATAAAATCCATTTAACATACACTCTTTCCTTTGGCTTTCTCTTTTTATCTCTTTTCAAGGACATTATGCTTGAAAGGGTATAGGGCCTATTTCCTGAAGTGTTCTCTTCATTCACTGATAATGGGAAATAGAGAAAAGTAGAGACAATGAAAACAGTGTAGTATTGAACACCCATGGGGCCATTGAACACTGTGGAAACAGTCTAGGTTCTGAAAAACTATTTTGGAAAATTCAGGACTGTTAAGTGCGTTGAGGAGGACTCAGGTCAGGGCCTTGTAAAGTGTATGTCTTTTCTGAGAAATGCTCTGGAAGAGGTAGGGAATATTAGTGACAATTACGCCTTTGAAGGGATGCTGCATTACAGTTTGATTTTAAAACTTCCATTTAAATTTTGTTTTCTAGTATTTATTTATCAGTGGGTAGTCACTGTGTAGCTTACCATTTTTCAGGGGAAGAATTTTATTTGTAAAGCAGCACCTGGCTTCTGTTGTTCCCCAAGCTCTTTCTTTGACTGTTCTTGTAAGGAAGTAACCCATTGTGGAAAATGACACAGAATGACCTAGGCTGTGGACAAAACAATGATCTTCAAATTCAGAGAAATTTGGCTTCAAGTCCATGCTCTACATCTATTGGCTCTTTCCCTTTGAACAAGTTACTTAACCTCTTCGTGTGTGTGTGTGTGTGTGTGTATTCCCCCAAATATTTCATTTATGGATACTGAAATTTCAGTTTCCTATCATTTTCACATGTCACAACATGGTATCCTTTTCATTTTTTCTCAGTCATTAAAACATGTGAAAACCACTCAGGTGGGCCAGGTCTTAGTTTGTCCACCGATCTAAAGAGTCTAACTCTCCAAGCTAATACTCTCCTCCATCTTTTAGTAGCACAGAAGCTCTTCAGAAGTCGCAGTCTGCTAATACTCTCCTCCAAGCTAATACTCTGCTCCATCTTTCCATCTGGAAAGATTGTCCCAGACCAGGCTAAAACAGACCAGGCCCTGGGGTAGGAAATGGGTAGTTCCCACTCAGTCCTTTGTCTTAGGAAGAGGCTCTTGTCAAACGCCCACGTTACTTGTATAATTTAGAACCACAGACCGATGAAGGACAGAAAGTCAGTTTGTTGCTCCTCCTTTCAGATGTACGGTGGAAGCTTTAGGAATCCTGGGAGCCAGACTTAGGATTCAAGCTCTCAACTCTTCCCTTACAGCTCAAAAGCACTGGGACCCCAAAAGGAAAGTGATTTGCCCATGTGAGTGGGTGTGGGAACCCAGGTTCATGCCTCCTCTAGTCCAAGGATTCCTCACTTCCAAATGTAGCGTCTGTAAAGTCAAGACTCAAGGCTGAGGGTCCTAAATTCCTGCCAGGGGTAGATGAGCAGGGCCCTTCTTAAACTCCAAACTGATTACACACCTGCCCTTCCAGGCTGTGCTCCAAACCCAGGGCATCTCGGCCCCCTCTGCTGGTCCCTGCCGTTTGTGGGTGAAAACGAAGGCTGCAGACTGCGACTTTGGAAGAGCTTTTGTGCCTTTATAACCACCACCTGTGGAAGGAAGGACCCAGAGAATGGCGTTCATTTCCTAAACTAAAAAGCTGAGGCCCAACAACAGCAAAGTGAGGTATTGGCGGAAATAGGACTTGAACCCAGGTCCCTGAACTCCTGAACCCCGGTCCAGGCTCTTTCTCATGCCTGAAGTGCAGGGGGAGGCAGAGGTCCCCGTGATCTGCCTCTCCCTACCTTAGTTTTCTAATATATAAAATGGACATTATAATGGTACTTACCTCCTAGAGCTGTGTGGCGCTCGGGAGAAACTGCTCATTAATGTGCTTAGCACATAGCCTGGTTCATATTAACACCAGAGCTGAGAGAGTATAACTTTTTTTTTTTTTTTTAAGATTTTCTTTATTAGGTGCCTGGATAGCTCAGTTGGTTGATCCTCTGACACTTGGTTTCAGCTCAGGTCATGATCTCAGGGTTGTGGGATCCAGCTAGGGTCAGGCTGAAGCAGACTCCGTGCTCAGCGTGGAGCCCAATGGACGGCTCAACCCCATAACCTGACATCAGATCTGAGCTAAAACCAAGAGTCCCCAGCTCAACCGACTCTACCACCCAGGCACCCCAATTATAACTATTTCTTCAAAGACTGTCAGTTTATAAAAATTATCCTCTCTTTCTTCAAGAAACAAAGGCACATTTATGTCTTTTGTAGAATGCGATCTCACCCAAAGGTCACAGACCATTGAACTGAATGAAAATCATAGATCTGCCATCAGGTACAAGTTCTTATAGAGGGGTGAAGATGATAACGTTTTCCAAGTTTCAGCAGAACAAACAAGTCAGTGGGAGGGATCGGAAAGGTAAAATAAAAACACAGCAAACTAAACCTTGGGTGGAAACAATCAGATGTCATAGTCCAGTGACAAACAGCACAGACTCTGGGACGAGTCTACCTGGGTTCAAATTTCAGTTTTGCTACTTACTTGTTATGTGATACTGGGAAAGTTACTTAACCTTGCTGTGCCTCAACTTCTACATCTATGAAGAGATAAATACGAAAACCTGAAAGAATTGTTGATATGATTCCCTGAGAGAAGATTCACAAAGTGCTCAGGACAGTGCCTGGCATGGTGTAGCTGTTTGTTCAAAAAACAAATAGGGGTGCCTGGATGGCTCCCATGGTCAAGCGTCTGCCTTCGGCTCAGGTCATGATCCCGGGGTCTTAGGAGTCCTGCATCTGGCTCCCTGTTGGGCGAGGAGTCTGCTTCTCCCTCTCCCTCTACTGCTCCCCGCTGCTTGTGCTCTTTCACTCTCTTCCTCTTTCAAATAACTAAATAAAATCTTAAAAACAAAAACAAAACCAAATATGGTCATTTAGTTATTACCTTAAAACAGGTCCAGATTTAGTTTGCTAGGGTAATTTAGTCTGAAGAGACTCTCAGAAGAAACACCTGTAACACATGCAAGGCCCATGTTTGTCCTTTCCCTGTCTCTTCTTCTCCTCAAAAAAGAGAGATGTTCATTTTTATCCGTTTAATTGCGGAGGGAGGAGAGCTATGGTTTAATCGTTTATTTTTTTCAACCTTTTTTGGGGTGCATGAGCTTGGTTTGTTGGGCATACAGTTTGCTCTTTACCCTTAATGCTTTCACAACTGGCATTTTTGGACCAGACCATAAGGGCATAGGAGAGTAATGGAAGAATTGGTTTTGAGATGTTTTTGTTGAATCCTCTAGTTCAGATGATCAGAGGGACCAATACAAAGAGAGGATGCTCATTCCAAGGTTGGCAGTGAGCCCCCATTCCCCAAAGCACTGGCAGCCTCCAAAGAATTGGAAGCTATCATTTTTGATGAGGCGTAACAGATTTTTATTTTGAAGTGGAAAGCTTTATCCTTGATAAAGTTCTGCTTGTTGCTCATTTTGCATCATTACCACGGTCTCTGAAGTAATGTTTAGGGAAAAGCATATCCTCAGTGTTCCTTCTGAGAGTAGTTTAGTAGATCTTAAAGCACTTCAAACTTTTAAAAAGATTTTTTAAAATTATTTTTTAAAGATATTTATTTACTTTATTTTTAGATAGAGAGAGAGAGACAGAGAGCGGGCACATGAATAGGGGGAGGGGCAGAGGGAGAGAATTTCAAGCCGACTCTCCACTGAGCATGGAGCCCAATGAAGGACTCTGTCTCATGACTGGCAGGTTGTGACCTGAGCAGGATGTTTAACAGACTGAGCCACCCAGGCACGCCCCCCCCCTTTTTTAAAAAATTTTTCATTTTTTTATTAACATACAATGTATTATTTGCCCCAGGGGTACAGGTCTGTAAATCATCAGGTTTACACACTTCACAGCACTCACATTAGCACATACCTTCCCAATGTCCATAACCCAGCCACCCTCTCCCTACCCACCTACCCCAGGCAACCCTTAGTTTGTTTTATGATACTGAGTCTCTTATGGTTTGTCTTGCTCCTGATCCCATCTTGTTTCATTTATTCCTTTCCTACCCTTGGGATTACTGCTAATTAAAAATAATTTTATTACTAAAACTCAAGTTTGTTTTCCTAACATCCAAGTTTTTCTTTGTTTATTAATTACAGAGTTACTACACCCAAAACAATTCCAAACTTGGATTGACTGATAAGGAATTTATCATTAACTGATAAGGAACCTTCTTAAACAGGCAGTCCTCCCTTTGCACACTACCATGGGACCATAAAAATAATTATGCAGACCAAAATCATACCAAGCATTCTTTTTTTTTTTTTTTAAGATTTTATTTTATTTATTTGACAGACAAAGATCACAGGTAGGTAGAGAGGCAGGGAAGCAGGCTCCCCGCCAAGCAGAGAGCCTGATGTGGGGCTTGATCCCAGGACCCTGGGATCATGACCTGAGCCGAAGGCAGAGGCTTTAACCCACTGAACCACCCAGGCGCCCCTGTGCCAAGCATTCTTAATAATCAATGGGAAGAATTACAACTGTTCTGTGACCTTTTGTGAAAACATTAAAAATTGTCTCACTGTTGGTTATAAATGGAAATGGAAATGAAAAAGAACAGTAAAACTAATATTTAGTCCACTGTAATTTAAAGCCTTAGGTTGAATATTAGATTTATAAAAAACTTATCACAGGGATTTTGACTAGCACTTGCCTTCTTCTCATCGTACAATTTATGATGTGAACGACTTCTCCACTTTGGCTAATTCCCATACTCTTTCTGAAGTTGGGATCCACATATTAACCTTCATGCTTTCAGTGTTGTAAAATAGCTCTGAGAATTGCCTTAACGTAAAAGATTTTTTTTTTCCGGTTGTCATTTCCCCTGGGACATCTTTTTCCTTTTCGTCAAAACGACTTTCTTGGGGTGCCTGGGTGGCTCAGTGGGTTAAAGCCTCTGCCTTTGGCTCAGGTCATGATCCCAGGGTCCTGGGATCAAGCCCTGCATCGGGCTCTTTGCTCAGCAGGGAGCCTGCTTCCTCCTCTCTCTCTCTGCCTGCCTCTCTGCCTACTTGTAATCTCTGTCTGTCAAATAAAATAAATAAAATCTTTAAAAAAAAAAAATAACTTTCTTCATTTACGGCTACAAGTTTGCCGTTGCTCGGTTCCTCTAGCTGCATGCGTAATGTCACCAGGCTCGTGGTCAGCTATTTCTTTAGAGATCCCCTTCTGCTCCATTTGAATCTGACATCGAAGGTTACCACTTTTTGTTTCTTGGCTGGTACTTTCATGTTTCTTGGCCAGTTCCCTCTTTCAAAGATCTGTTTTTGTAAAGTATCACATGGGTTTATTACCGGGAGATGAGAAGCTTCCACAACCTGGCTTTCCTGGCTGCATATGACCGGCATTACAGATGAGCAGTGACGGATCACTGACAGACTTTGAAGGCAGTGAAGTGATCGTCATGGGCATCTGTGACTTACACAGAGATTTGTGGACTAAAGAACAAGCATGGAGTTGATACCTTATATAATCAGGTGATAACTAGAGCATAGTTATCTGCTGCCAGAGCATTGGCGAATGATGCTGTTGAGCTTAAACCCAGGGTAACTGAATTTTGTGCATAAGGGAAGCATGGAAAGTGAAGACTGTCTAGAACGTGTGAGTCTTCTGTGGTATAATATGAGGGATGTTAAAGCAATGGCTCTCAACATACTGTTAGGGTGATCATTCTACAAGGCTTATTCGACTGCATTATTCTTCTGCTAAACATCCTTGAGTGACTTTCTATCAAGAGAGTGAAAATGACTACAATCCTTCACTCCTCCCTGTGCCTCCACCCTTTTCAATATGACTTTTTATCTCCTCCTGTGAAGAGGTGAATTCTCTTTCCCCACTTCTTGAATCTTGGTTGACCTTGTGACTTGATGGTATGCTAGTGCTTAGCACACTTCGTCTTGCTCTGCTGGGACCTTCCTCTCTGCTGTGGGAAGCTAGCCAGCTCCAGGATCAACGTCTGAGCAGACAATGTCCCAGTTCCCAACTGACCCAGCAGTTGACTGAATGAAGCCAAGATCAGGAGAATTGTCCAACTAATTTAGCTCAAAACGCTGACCCCCCAGATTTAAATTAGTTTTGTTTTAAGCCAGTACACTCTGGAGTGGTTTGTTTTGTAGCAATATCTAACTGATACTCTTCCCAGTGCTCAGAGGACCAATTCTGACCAAGGGGCTTTCCAGCCATAGCCTAGAGACACCCCTAGCAACACAGGACTCCCCACCCTTAATAATAATCTTCTCTACTTTTGTGTAATATGAGATTAAAACCAAAACAAAACCCCAAAACGTGGCTCTGATCATTATAGTTATCAAATCTCTAAATAGTAATGAGTATATTTGAAACTTATTTCTTTATAACAGCTGAAATCTATTCCCCTGTAGTTTCTATTCATTAGACCTAGTTCTACCTTTTTTTTTTTTTTTAAGATTTATTTATTTATTTGAGAGAGAGTGAGGGGAGCATAGAAGGAGAGAATCTTTAAGCAACTTTCCCTGAGCACAGAGACTGACATGGAGCTCGATGGCATGACCCAGGAGATCATGACCTGGGCTGAAACCCAGAGCGGGGCACTCAGCCGACGGAGCCCCCCAAGTGCCCTGGACCTAGTTCTACTTCTTTTTTTTTTTTTCTTTTTAAAAACATTTATTTATTTATTTGACAGAGAGAGATCACAAGTAGGCAGAGAGGCACGCAGAGAGAGAGGAAGAAGCAGGCTCCTCGCTGAGCAGAGAGACCGATTCAGGGCTCGATCCCAGGATCCCGGGATCATGACCTGAGCCAAAGGCAGAGGCTTTAACCCACTGAGCCACCCAGGCGCACCCCCCCACCCCCAGTTCTACTTCTTAGGGAGAAATAAAATAATCTGAGTCTCTCTTCCACGCGGATGTTCTTCAAATACTTGAAGACAGCCACTGTGCGCTTCCCTGAGACTCTGCTCCTTCACGCTGTCTATTTCCAATCCTGAGTGACACTTCTCCAGAAAGTGTTGTTATTTCCACTTCAACAACAAATTCCTCCCTGTTGATCAGAGTTCACCACAGAGTAGCAATTCCCCTAGTCACTTCCTTTACATGATAAAACTGTCAGGCAAGTTAGGACATTTTCAGATCACTGCTCTTTAGCTGATTCGATTTTGTAATCTACATTATGAAGGCAACTTCCTTCTTCTCCTCTCTTCTTTTTCTTTTTCCTTTTTTTTTTTTTTTCCTTTTTTCATCTGGCCTGCCATAGCGAGGACTGTTTGGAAACGATCCTGAGACTATTTCAAGGACAGAAAAATATCAGAGAGGCTGGGATTCAAGCAAAACACTTGCCAGGCACAAGTTGGGACTATTTTAGAGTATTTTGTATCCTGCATTTTTGTTTTAGGTGTATTCCTCAGATTTTAATGTTTTCAGGTGTTGGAACCTTGGAGAAAGACTCGTTATACCTTACATATTGCTTATGTTTATTGAACGTTGTTATTTGGGCCTTTAAGGCCATAAATATTGATTTTAATCTGGATGCCCTCTCTTTATGGCTTGGGTCCAGGAGCAAGAGTAGGGAATCCTTACCTAAGATAGTAATTGTGCTCCCGCCAGAGATCTGTACAAAGGAAGCAATATCCTGGTGCTAGGACAGAGTGCCAGAGGAGAGAACAGAATTAAGGACGCGTTCTCTTTGCTGAATATGTAGAGAGAGCCAAGAGTCAAATCTTCAAGGCATGGGGTTTCTTAGGTGAAGGACTTACATATGGGTACACCATTTATTGGTTACACAGCCATTGGTTCTACATGAATGTGTAATTAGCTACCAGGGACGAGGGGCAGCAAGAGGGATTGAGTCCCCTCTGTATTACTTCCGAATCTGAAATGGTATAGTTTCATCCTGGGTGGGGCAGGGAAAGAGATCCTTGGAACTTGATCTTTACAAAAATGTTTTGCTTAAATCCCTATAAGAGCAATGTCTTCCAACTGGCCCTGTTTTCCAAATTATGCTCCCTACCATCTCTCATAGCAAAAGTCCTTTGAATATTGACACGTATGTAGAGACCTTTCCAAATTCCCATTAGTGCATAGCCTCCAAACTGGCATACGAGTTGTAGCAATTTTCTCTCGAACTCCAGCAAGCATTCTGTCACCAGTAGAAATGTGTGGCTGCCTTTGAGTCCCTGCCACTTCCCAGGGCTGGACCCAGCCCATTTTTCATTAATGGCCATTTTTTTCCTTTATGTCAGTGGCATGCTCTGCTTAGAACTCCAAAGCTGTCTCTCCTATCCTTGTTTTCTACCAAATTGTCTTTAGTAACTGGAGCCTAGACCGGAGTTCCCTATATGTGCCTGATCACCAGCTCCGCAGAAGCCAATCAATCTTTTGAAAATCCTTTTTAGGTAGGTAAAGTAGGATAAGGGCTAGGGGGGATAGCAACCCCCAGCCTCCTAGGTCATCAAGAGTTTCTTGGACTTTGGGATTCCAGGGAGCTTATTGCACACTGGGTATGGCTGGGCTTCTTGTCTGAAATATTCTCTCTTAAACTGCGCCTTTCACTCCCCTATCCCAGTCTGTAATCACTATCTCAGCAGTCTCCTTAATTTCCCTGCGACACAGGTTGAATTCTGAAGCTCTTACAGCTCATGCCCACTCTTTGTCCTCTAGGCGTCTCCCAGTTTGGCAGTAACTGTGAGGGGTGTACCTGGTTCTAAAATGATGGTTTCGTCTGAGATCAAACTGGGGGTTTCACTTTCATTCAGAGCAGCCTCGATAAGCTGAAAAGCAAAAGCACAAAATAAAACTGTGAAAGGTAAAGTGAAATGGTGGCACTCATGTCAAGGGGCCATTAAGGAAGTGAGCCTTACTTGTGTCCTCAGCAGATGGAGCCATGAACTACTGAACTGGTCCAAGCTGCAGAGAGTCCAAAGACAGCCCAAGCACCTGTGATTTGCTGCTTTGCTTCGTGACAGCCTTAGCAACCCATTATGTTCGGCCAAGGTTAGTTGTCTGTCCAACCAATTAAAATTATTTGTCAACAACTCATAGAAGCACTCTCTTTGGTCTTTTAAAACCCCTGCTTTTTGTTCCCTAGGAGCACACAATTTGGGTTGCTACCCATGTCCATGCTCCCCGAATGGCAATTCTGAGACCCCCAAATAAATACTTTTGTTTTATTTCTGCTCTGCTTCTTTTCTCAGTTGACAAACAAGTAATGTGTTACCTATATGTCATTTGGGCCTCTGGCCCCTCAAAGAGTTGGCTAAGCTTGGTCCAAACCCCAATATCACCGTCTGCGAGGGTCCGATGTCCTCTCGACTCCTCATGCTTTCCTCTGTCTTCGGCATTCCATTCCCTTCAAGGCGCATCTCCGATCAGCCCCCACGAGATCCTGGATGGGAGATCTGTCCCTTCACCACGTTCAACTCACTCACCTCAAGCCTTTCATGATTTTTTCCAGTAGATCTGCCTGAGGAGTGGTGGTGGTAGTCTTAAAGAGATGTCACCTCATGGGCTTTTGTTATCCTCCATCTACCCCCTCTCTGTCTCCTTCTCTTCCTTTTCTGAATCTACCACAAGACCCACCTCCCTGTCCTACACAGGGCATTTTACCCACATGCAGACGCTCTCCATTTCTGAGCTTCCAACATACACAGGTTCCACAGGCTTGTCTTCTGTACAAATACAGCACCCTCTCCGAAGGAAATTCTGACGAATTCAACTTTTCCACTCCAATGCACTAGAAAAACAGATTGGGAAAGGTCATGCTATGGCCAGAACTACTTAGTGCCATATTTTGGGAGGAGGTAATTTTTCATCTTTACTTTTGTAGTCTATTTTTTTTTTTTTTAGTTAGTTTTGCCAAATAGCTTTAATTAGCCCTAGGTGGAATAATTTTTAAGGGCTCCCTCAACAGAGAATTACTTCACCTTTAACCCAAACAGTGTTGATTTGGTAATGCTTTCTCTTTGCCTCTCCTCTCCTGAAGACTCTAATTTGATGCAGAATCTCTCCCAGGGTAATGAAAGAATTTCTCTTTACTGTTGTGAAAAGCATAGCTGGGATACTCCCTGCGCTCATTGCTCGAATTCTCCTTATTCTGCTTATCCACTTGGCCCTATTGAAACAGATTGTTTGACGCCTGGGTGGCTCAGTTGGTTGGGCAACTGCCTTCAGCTCAGGTCAGGATCCCGAGTCCCGGGATTGAGTCCCACACTAGGCTCCCTGCTTGGTGGGGAGTCTGACCCTCTGCCCTCTCACACTCTCTCTCACTCACTCTCCCTCTTTAGTAAATAAAAGAAGGAGAAAGCGTAAGAGGAAGAACTAAAGGAAGGAGGGAGGAGCGGGGCTACTTAATCACAGGAAGAACAAAAGGAAGGAGGGAGGAGCGGGGCTACTTAATCACCGTTGCTGTTTTCCCCTCTGTATTATAAAGCGAGTCTCCAGTCCATTGTTAAGCATGGTTAGTAGGTGAAGGGGAGGACAAACTATTAATGGGTACATGACGAAGAATGGATTATAGTGAAATGTACTTTTTTCATCTTTATTGTATCATTAATCATTGAGGGGAGGATAGGAGGTTTTGTCCTTTTATTTATTCCACTTTTTTTCTTTCTTGGAGAATCTCTGTGTTTTACTTATTTAGCTACACTTTACATGAAAGAACTTAAAGAATAATTTTATTTTATTTAATTTTTTTTTAAGATTTTATTTATTTATTTGTCAGAGAGAGAGAGAGAGGAGTGAGAGTGAGCACAGGCAGACAGAGAGGCAGGCAGAGGCAGAGGGAGAAGCAGGCTCCCCGCCGAGCAAGGAGCCCGATGTGGGACTCGATCCCAGGACTCTGGGATCATGACCTGAGCCAAAGGCAGCTGCTTAACCAACTGAGCCACCCAGGCGTCCCTATTTTTTTTTTTTTTTTTTATTTTAAATGCTTGGGAATTTACAGAGTTATGTTCCTAGATTGGTATTATATCCATCTCAGATGAGACTTCAGAGTCATTTGCCCAAGGTTGATATAATAATAAAAATTGCCAAGTTATAAAATTTTCTCTAGTGCACTTGTGCTCTCTGAGGGAGGCCTGTGAGCATGGGCCCCACTTTTGCAGACCTTCTCAGCAGACAAAAGGGCTTCCAAGAACTGTTATGAACTAGAAGGTGTTATGCAGGATGTTATAGCCGACCGCAGATAGACCACCGGGACATGGGGTACATGCTACAAGCAACATCAACAGCAGCAGACGCGCAGCCTCGCACGTACAGCAGACGGCAGATTAACCGCAAGCGCCCTTGACGCAGTGACTGAACTGGCATATAAGCAACACTGGCCCTCTGCTTGTCAGAGTGTGCTCTTGGGACACTCTCGCTCAGATCATCCTCCCGGTCGATGCGCCCAAAAGGTGTGCTCCAGGGAGGGGATCGGTCACCTTCTCGATCGATGCACCCAACCGGTGTGCTCCAGAGAAGGGGATCGGGCGGGAGTACGCTGGGTCCTCTCCCTAGCCCACGCGGCTAGAGTTGTCGGTCTTGTATTAGCTTGTGTGGTATGCGCTAATAAACAGCTTTCGCTTTCAGTTATTGTGTGTGACCCGTTTGCTCCCACCATCGGACCGGCTCACTCCCCTGGGAGCTCCGTGAGCGGCAGAGAGCTCCCACTCTCTCTCTCCCTTTTCCAGTTTTATCCTCTGTTTTTAATGCTTTACAAATACTTAACATTTTTCCCTCTTACAATCTTCAGACACTGAGAATTTTATACCACTTTCCTTTTAGGAAGTAAGGAGAATATAAGTCTAATCTTGCTGCAAAATGACTCAGGGTTCCCTTAAAATTTTTTTTTTTCCTTTTTAGATATTTAGTTTATTCATTTGAGAGAGAGAGAGAGCACCAATGGGGGGAGAGGCAGAGGGAGAGGGAGAAGCAGACTCTCCGCTGAGCAGAGAGCTTGATGCAGGACTTGATCCCAGAACCCTGAGACCATGACCTGAGCTGAAGGCAAACGCTTAACCATCTGAACCACCCAGGTGTCCCTCAGGGTTCCCTTTCAAACATGACTTTCATGAAAAATGAGAGATGGTGAGCAGAAGGCAGATCAGAACCTTGTGCTTATTTAATGATCTGTTGTTGACCCACTGTCTAAATTGCTTTAGGCCTTTCCTGATTTAATTTTTTTTTTTTTTAACTATTGGGGTACCTGGGTGGCTCAGTCAGTTAAGCATCTGACTCTTGATCTTAGCTCAGGTCTTGGTCATAGGGTTGTGAGTTTAAGCCCTGCACTGGGCTCTACACTGGGCATGGAGCCTATTTAAAAATAAATAAATAAAAATAAATAAAACTTTTTATTTTACTGTTGAATTGCAGTTGACAGACAATGTTACATTAGGTTTAGGAACACAATGTAGTGATTCAACAATTCTGCCCATTATGAAATGTTCACGCGGTACGCGGTACGTATAGTTACCTGATTTCTCTTTGTTCTAGGGTAATGGACCAAAACTTATTTTCATGGATGACTTATTCCTCTGCTCTTTCTTCAAATTCAATGAGTACCTGAACTAGCCAGAAGAGCGCACATTTTAAAAATTTGTTAAATAGAATAGATTTATCAAGGAATCCTTTTTCTGTTTTATTATATACTGTTTGACAACTGTTTCAAGTAGCATCAATTTTAACTCTATTTTTATAATTTAAAGATTTTTATTTTATTTTTTAAAAAAGATTTTTATTTATTTATTTGACAGATCACAAGATCACAAGGCAAAGAGGCATGCAGAGAGATAGGAAGGGAAGCAGGCTCCCTGCCGAGCAGAAAGCCTGATGCAGGCCTCGATCCCAGGACCCTGAGATCATGACCTGACCCAGAGGATTAACCCACAGAACCACCCAGGTGCCCTATAATTTAAATTTTTATTGGAGAAAGACATGTACTCAGATTTTAACAAGACCTGTAATGAAAAGCAGTACCCTCTGCCCCACTCATTTACTTATTTAAAAAAATTTTAGGGGCACCTGGGTGGCTCAGTGGGTTAAAGCCTCTGCCTTCGGCTCTGGTCATGATCCCAGGGTCTTGGGATCGAGCCCCGCGTCGGGCTCTCTGCTTGGCAGGGAGCCTGCTTCCTTCTCTCTCTCTGCCTGCCTCTCTGCCTACTTGTGACCTCTCTCTCTGTGTCAAATAAATAAAAAATATCTTTAAAAATAATTTTTTTAAACAATGTATTATTCATACTGTTTTGCACAAAACTAAAATTTTTCTAGACATATCAAGAAGTAGTAAAGAGTGAACACAAAATCAAGAAAAACAGGAATTAATAGACACTGACTTCAAGATCTGTCACTTGGAATTAGCAGAAAAACTTAAAAAAAAAAAAAAAAAAAGGCATAAGTCCTCCTCTTCTCTCACCCTCCCCACCACAATCATCCCCACTGATCAGTGTCTATCTCTGAGGGTTTTTTGGGTTTTGTTTTTTTCTTTTCTTTTGTTTTGTTTTTCTTTTTTAATTCCAGAATGGTTAACATGCAATGTTATCTTAGTTTCAGGTGTACAATATAGTGATTCAAAAATTCTATACGTTACTCAGTGCTCATCCTAATAAGTGTACTCTTAATCCTCTTCACCTGTTTCTCCCATCCCCCATCACCTCCCCTCAGGTAACCACCTGTTCTCTATAGTCAAGAGTCTGTTTTTTATCTGTCCCCCCCCACTCTGTTCATTTGTTGTTTCCTAAATTCCACAAATGAGTGAGATCATATGATATTTATCTTTCTCTGACTGACTTACTTCCTTAGCATTATACTCTCTAGCTCCACCCACGTTGTTGCAAATGGCAACATTTCATTCTTTTTTTTCTGACTGAATAATATTCCATTGTCTATATATACATCTTCTTTATTCATTCATCTATCGATGGACACGT
This sequence comes from Mustela putorius furo, assembly GCF_011764305.1. Classification (NCBI taxonomy): domain Eukaryota; kingdom Metazoa; phylum Chordata; class Mammalia; order Carnivora; family Mustelidae; genus Mustela; species Mustela putorius. The sequence goes on along the minus strand of NW_025421367.1, from coordinate 3,968,773 downwards.
GGGCTGTTTCCATAATTTGGCTATTGTAAATAACACTACAATAAACACAGGGGTGTATGTACCCCTTTGAATTAGTGTTTTTGTATTTTTTGAGTAAATACCCAGTGGAGTGATTACTGAATCTTAGGATAGTTTTATTTTTAATTTTTTGAGGAACCTCTGTACTGTTTTCCAGTTTGCATTCCCACCAGCAGTACAAGAAGATTCATTTTTCTTTGCATCCTTACCAGCACTTGTTTCTTGTGTTTTTTATTTTAGCTTTTCTGAGAGCTGTGAGGTGACATCTCATTGTTGATTTACATTTCCCTGATAATGAGTGATGCTGAGTAGTTTTTCATATGTCTGTTGGCCATCTGTATGTATTCTTTGGAGAAATGTCTGTTCACATCTTCTGCCCATTTTTAAATTGGATTATCTGAGTTTTGTAGTGTCGAGTTGTACAAGTTCTCTATGTTAATATCCAACATCCCCTATATTGGATATTAGCCCTTCATTGGATATGTCATTTGCAAATATCTTCTCCAATTCAGTAGGTTGTCTTTTAGTTTTGTTGACTATTTCCTTTGCTGTACAGAAGCTTTTTATTTTGATGTAGTCCCAATAAAGAAGAGGCAAGAATATGCAAAGGGAAAAAGACAGTCCCTTCAACAAACGGTGTTGGGAAAACTGGACAACTACAGAAAAAGAATGAAACTGGGCCACTTTCTTACGCCATACACAAAAATAAACTCAAAATGGGGACACCTGGTTTGCTCAGTTGGTTAAGTGTCTGCCTTTGGCTCAGGTCATGATCTCAGGATTGTAGGATTGAGTCCTGCATCGGGCTCCTTGCTCAGTGGGGACCCTGCTTCTCCCTCTGCCTGCTGCTACCCCTGCTCGGGCTCTCTCTCTCTCTCAATCTTTGATAAATAAATACATAAAATCTTCAAAAAAAACCCCACAAAACTCAAGATGGATTAAGGACCTAAATGTGAGACCTGAAACCATGAAAATCCTGGAAGAGAGCACAGACAATAATGTCTTTGACACTGGCCATAGCAAAATTTTTCTAGGCATGTCCCCTGAGGGAAGGGAAACAAGAAAAAGGGAAACAACAACAACAACAACAACAAAAAGCTACTCAATTTTCATGGGGCTGACAGTTATTTATTTCTTGATAAATAACAGGTTCACTCTACTATTTTTTCTCCAATTTTACACATGTGCATAAAGGACGGGAAGAGCAGAGAGAGAGAGAGAGAGAGAGAATCTCAAGCCCGTTCCATGCTCACCATAGAGCCCAACAGGGGGCTCTATCTCATGATTGGAGATCATGACCTGAGGGAAACCACAAGTCAGACGCCCAACTGACTAAGCAACCCGGGTGCCCCTATTTTACATATTCTTATTTACTTTCAATCAATTAGTTATCTTACACCTCCAAAAAACTGCCTTTTTCGTTTTTAGTGTATTCTTGCTTTATTCATCCATCCTTTAGTCATTCATTCATAATTCTTGATAGCAGGGTAAATGTCCTCTTAAGGTATACATATGAATCAGGTAAGCCATTTACTCCCCGCAACCCTTCTCTCTTGCTCTCACTCTTTCTGCAAATAGCCACCGCTGGAGCTCCTTGGCCTTCTGTTCCAGTTGGGATTGGTTGCTCTCTAGGTCTGATGCACAACGATCATCCTGGAACTTCCTTTTCCTTTCTTGTGTGGGATTCCCTGTTCCCTAGATCCTATGTCTTTTTTAGTTAACTTTCCATCATGTGGAGAATCTTTTCTAAGCAGCTTCCCAATAAAAACAACATGATAAATAACGTTTTGAAAACTTGGAATGTTTGAAGATGACTATATTCTACCCTCACGTTGATTTGGCTGGGAACTTAATTTTCAGTAGAAAATAATTTCTTCTGAGATTACGAAGATACTGTTCCATTGTCTTCTAGTTCCTGTGTGTATGTTGAGAAGCCTGTTTTTTCCATTCACAAGATTTTGTATATAAACTTTTTTCTCTTTCTGAAAGATTTAGGGATATTATCATCATCCTGGTGTTCTGAAAATTCATGTTGATGTGCTTTACTGCCAATATTTTAAAATTTATTGGCTATAATATTCAGAGGGCTCTTTCTATCTGAAGAGTTATAACCTTCATTTCTGAGTAAGCTCCGGAAGATCAGGAATTTTACTGCCTTACTCTTTAATGCTGTGTCCCCCAGGTTCTGGCACATCATAGGTACTCACTATACATGAACAAATGAATTCACGACTAAATGAAGAGGGGAATTTTTTGGTAATACTTTTTTTGTTAATTTCCTCCCTCCCTTTCTTTTATTATTTGGAACTTTTCTGGTTCTCTTGTTTTCTTATCTGTTCTTTCTTTTATTTTAGATCTCTTTGTCTCTGTTTTAATTTCTGTGGAATTTCCTTGGCTTTACCTTCTAAACGTGTGTGTGTGTGTGTGTGTTTAAGATTTTATTTATTTATTTGAGATAGAGAGCAAGCCAGCGAATGAGGAAGTGAGAACACAAGTTGGGGGAAGGATAAGCAGACTCCCTGCAGAGCACCACATCTGACTGGGGCTAAAACGCAGGACCCCAAGGTCACAAACTGAGCGGAAGTCAGACGCTTAACCAACAGCCACCCAGGTACCCCTCAAAATGTTCCTTTTATAAATTAGTACTTTTTTTTGTTCTAAGAATATCTTATGTCCTAGTATCTTAAAACTTGAGGATATCACACTTGTTTACTTGTTTTACTTTAATTTACTCAAAAGTTACGTGAAAAAATTAGTCTGCTTCTTTTCGCTTTACCTTCTGGGGTTTTAGGTTTCAGATTTTTTCTGTTCTACTAAGTTACTTAGCACACATCCATCTGCTTTCTACATTCTCTTCTCTGTTGTAGTCTTTTTTCTTTTTTAAAAAATTCTGTACTTTTATAGCTCTTTTTTGTTTAAAGATTTTATTTATTTATTTGACAGAGAGAGATCACAAGTAGGCAGAGAGGCAGGCAGAAAGAGAGGGGGAAGCAGGCTCCCCGCTGAGCAGAGAGCCTGATGCGGGGCTCGATCCCAGGATCCTGAGACCATGACCAGAGGTGAAGGCAGAGGCGTATTAGCCCACTGAACCACCCATGCGCCCGTCCTTTTATAGTTTTTAAAGATTCCTTAATTGGTATTTTAGAGAAATTATGAAAAGGAATGGTGGTAAGTTTATGTCTCAATCTACCAATTTAACTAGAATTTCCCACTACATTCTTCTGAAAACTTTAAAGGATTGGGATTGGGTAAGTTTTTTTATGAAGACTTGAACACAGCATGGAAAAATAGTCTTGATCATGAAGATGGTGAATGAGTTATTATTGTTTTTAGGTAATAAAATATAATGTTTTAATAAGTAGTCATAGCATATAAAACATTTTGTATATGTGTGAAAAGTTACTCTCCTGGATTTTATTTAAAAGTTTTAATGAGGATTTATACCACTTTTGATGGCCTTTGCAGAAATTCTAAGGCAAAGTTATACTAAACACTTGTCTACCCAAAATAGGGAGGAGAGAAGGGGAAAAAATAACATCTCTAAAAACTATTGTTCCACACATTTTAAACACAGAAACAACTCAAGGACAATGCAAATAGTGCTTTCATTTCAACACAGGCCCTCCGATGGCAGATAATTTCGCTCCCTCTTGGTGGCGCTGTCTGCAAGGAGTTTAATGAAAGAGCCTGAACCCACTAACGCCCAAAACAAAGTGGAAGGAGTCATTGCAGGGACTGATCATCTCCCAGAAGTACAGTTGATAAAATCGAGATAAAATCTCGGTTTCCCTCAATAATCTAAAGCAAGCAATGTCTACCGTAATGGTCTGTCATTTTAAAGACAATTTACTTACAAAGTTAATACATACACACATTAAAAAGTCGAGTCATACTGAAGACTTCTAAAAATGTATGCTCCTTTATCACTTCTTTTAGTTTTTTCTTTTTTTTTAGCCTTTTCTTTTAATAGTTACATGCATATTCTAGGAAAATAAGGTATATACAGCCATCTTTTGATTAACTTTCTTTTTTTTTTTTTAAAGATTTTATCTATTTATCAGAGAGAGAGAGGGGGAGAGAGCGAGCACAGGCAGACAGAATGGCAAGCAGAGGCAGAGGGAGAAGCAGGCTCCCCGCCGAGCAAGGAGCCCGATGTGGGACTCGATCCCAAGATGCTGAGATCATAACCTGAGCTGAAGGCAGCTGCTTAACCAACTGAGCCACCCAGGCGTCCCTTTTGATTAACTTTCGGTATTATTAACTGACTTCTGGGTTAGTCTAGACCCTCCAAGAGGCAGGCACAAAAGTGGGAAATTTATTAGGACAATGCCTCTAAGGACAAAGAGAGAGGGAACAAAGGGAAAATTGCAATACTGTCAGACGGTTCTGCAGGGCTTCCTAAGTCAGAGAGAGGGAAAGGGGGAAGATTGGGCAGAATCACTTTATAGTGCAGAACAATTCGAAGGAAAAGTCAGCAAGGCCATTGGGGACTCTCTGAATCAGGGTCACCCATTGGAGAAATCCCCTCTCTCCCAGAAACCAGTTCACCTTAATATCCCTTTCTCTCTCAGTCCCTGCTGGGAGCAGCCCCTGGGAAGTACAGACTTGGCATAAAGGTAGTGAGGGATTTCAAAGCGCAGCGACTGGGCCCATTGCATGGATGTGTGTGTGTTCCCCACAGTCAGAAATCTGAGAACCAAGATGCCCTTTAACGGACGAATGGATAAGGAAGATGTGGTCCATATACACTATGGAGTATTATGCCTCCATCAGAAAGGATGAATACCCAACTTTTGTAGCAACATGGACGGGACTGGAAGAGATTATGCTGAGTGAAATAAGTCAAGCAGAGAGAGTCAATTATCATATGATTTTACTTACTTGTGGAGCATAAGAAATAACATGGAGGACAGGGGGAGATGGAGAGGAGAAGGGAGTTGAGGGAAATTGGAAGGGGAGATGAACCATGAGAGACTATGGACTCTGAAAAACAACCTGAGGGTTTTGAAGGGGCGGGTGGTGGGAGGTTGGGGGAACCAGGTGGTGGATATTAGAGAGGGCACGGATTGCATGGAGCACTGGGTGTGGTGCAAAAACAATGAGTACTGTTACACTGAAAAGAAATGAAAAATTAAAAAAAAAAAAAAGAAATCTGAGAAGGGACGTTCTCATGCCTGCCTCCACTTCCAGTATGACAGGTGAAGATTTCAGCTCCCTTTCATAGACCCTTTCCCCTCTTTTCTTCGCTCCAGTATAATGATACTCCAATTTTAATTACATCCATATTCAGGGTTGTCATTATTACAATTCCATAAAATTTGCTCATAGCTGAGCCAGAGATTGTATTATACTATTTTTACTGTGTACTTTTTGTATTTCCTAGAGATAGTAACTACCTCATTTTCCCCCCCACTTGCTTAGTTTTGAAATTACGGCTAAAGTTTCCCACATTCCCAATAGATTTGTAAAATACTTCTTACTATAAATTTCCACATAGTAAATGTAACAGGAAATCTGCTAAGTTCTGGAGAGGGCTGGTAAATCATTAACAGCTAGCTGACCTGGGCGGGGGGTGTAGGGGTAACTGAACTCTGAAGTTTAGCTTTTCCCCTTTCATTGTGTAAATACAGATTTATACAGGACCTACTTCAAGCTACCAGTCGTGATGTCAGTGACTGCAGGGTTGGAAAGAGAAGGACACAGTGTCTTATTGTGAGCCCGTACAAGTTGGCTCTGGCACATCATGGAAATGGCCCTCCTGGAACTCTTCTGCCTCATGTTCCAATCTGCTTTGTCACTCGGTAGGCCTGCTATAACCTCACCTCTCTTGTAGTTCCCTGTTTTTCTTCTAATTCTTGAAGTAGGTATTTAAAAAAAAATTTTTTTTTAAATATTCTATTTATTTATTTGACACAGAAAGAGAGGGAACACAGGCAGGAGGAGTGGGAGAGGGAGAAGCAGGCTTCCCACTGAGCAGGGAGCCTGATTCGGGGCTTGATCCCAGGACCCTGGGATCATGACCTGAGCCAAAGGCAGACGCTTAACGACTGAGCCACCCAGGTACCCCTTGAAGTAGGTATTATCTTAATTTATCCTGTCATTTTGATGAAGCACATCTTCTCATTATTTCTTGAGAAAGGCCATATAGCAGGTTGGCAAGCTTTCAATTCTGTTTGCATCTACATTTTCAAACTTGCCTGAGAATGTCTCCCTCTACCCAATATTTCCCTGATAATTTTCTTATAGAGCTCTAGTTTTAAAACTAGGTCTCCTCAGAAATTTATAGGCATCGCTCCCTAGTCTTTTAGCTCCCTAATGTTGTTGTTATCTCCTTAAATGTTCTTTTAAAGGTTTTATTTAGTTTTTTATTTGAGAGAGAAAGAGAGAAGGACAGCAGATTCTACAACTGAGTACAGAGTCCCATGTGTGGATCAGACCTGCCACCCTGAGATCATGACCTGAGCTGAAACCAAGAGTGAGTTGCTTAACTGACTGAGCCACCTGGGCACCCCATCTCCTCAAACTTCTATTATTTATTTATTTAAGATTTTATTTGTCAGTGAGAAAGAAAGAGAGCACAAGCAGGGAGAGCAGCAAGCAGAGGGAGAAGCAAACTCCTGGATGAGCAGGGAGCCTGATGTGGGACTTGATTCCAGGATCCTGGCTGGGATCATGACCCAAGCCAAAGGCAGATGCCTCACCATCTGAGCCACCGAAGCATTCCTCATCAAACTTTTAAATGCGAAGTGATTTTCTCTCCATGAGTGTTTATAATCATCTCTGTCCTTAGTGGTTTGCAATCATGCACTTTTTTTTTTTTTTTAGATTTTAAAAATTAACATATAATGTTACAGGTCTGTGACTCTCCAGGCTTACGCACTTCACAGCACTCACCATAGCACATACCCTCCCCAATGTCCCTACCCTCCCCCCCCAGCAACCCTCAGTTTGTTTCATGAGATTAAGAATCTCTTACAGTTTGTCTCCCTCCTGATCCCATCTTGTTCCGTTTATTCTTTTTCTATCCCCAACCCCCCCATGTTGCCTCTCAACTTCCTTATATCAGGGAGATCGTATAATAATTGTCTTTCTCTGATTGAGAAATTTATTTTGCTAAGCATAACACCCTCTAGTTCCATCTACGTCATTGCAAATGGCAAGATTTCATTTCTTTTGATGGCTGCATAGTATTCCATTGTGTATATATACCACATCTTCTTTATCCATTCATCTGTTGGTGGACATCTAGGTTCTTTCCATAGTTTGGCTATTGTAGACATTGCTCCTATAAACATTCGGGTGCACGTGCCCCTTCAGATCACTACATTTGTATCTTTCGGGCGATCATGCACTTTTTTATAAATATTTTCTCATTCCGTATTAGTAGCAATCTTTCAATCTGGACACTCACATGCAAGTTGTCCTTTCAGTTTGGACAATTATTTCCATCAATTCTAGTTACCTTTCTTCTTTGGTTTTATTGAAATTTCCTCCTTTTCTTATTTTTAAGTATATCTTTATTTTCTTCCTATTAGATATTGAGTGTACTGGATATACTAAAAACAAAAGCAACAACAAAAAAAACTTTTCCTTTTTTTTTTCTCTTTTTGTTCTTTCTAGCTATTTTCTTAATTTCACCTGCCAAAGTTTTCACAGAATTTTTTTATGCCTGTCATCTAATCTGTGATTGTTAAGAACTCTATTTTATTCTCTGCTATTTCCTTTTAATAATATTTATAATATCTTTAATATCAATAATATCTTTGTTTCTTTTTTTTTTAAAGATTTTATTTATTTATTTGACAGACAGAGATCGCAAGTAAGCGGAGAGGCAGGCAGAGAGAGAGGAAGGGAAACAGGCTCCCTGCTGAGCAGAGAGCCCGATGTGGGAATCGATCCCAGGACCCTGGGATCATGACCCGAGCCGAAGGCAGTGGCCTAACCCACTGAGCCACCCAGGCGCCCCCAATATCTTTGTTTCTTGTATGCAGTATCTTTTCATATCTCTCTGAGGATATCAATTAAAGTTTAAGTTTTTATTTTCCTCTCTTTATTGTTTATTTTCAGTCTTTCAAAAGTTATTTATGGTCTTTATCCGCCATGTTGGAGGCATATTTTTCAAATGCCTGGCAATCCTGTGTCCCCCGTTCTAAAAAATCAAATAGAAATTCTAGAGACATTGGCTGGTTCACTGTAGTTTTTTCAGAGGACCATCAGATTTTTCCATTTTGGACCCCCACATGTCAGAATCTATAGAACTTTCCTCTTGTGTGATTCAGTTTCTTAAAGAAATAGCTGCCAATCTCTTGCCCGGGGGGATGGCTGGCTGTCTGGAGGAGGATGTGGGAAGCGTTCCTCTCTCGAGGTCATTTCAACAGTCTTATTATAGAATCTCATTTAAACATGAATTGAGGCCTTCCTGTGTATAGGCATTATGGAAGAGCTGAGAATCTGAAGAAGAAAGGACAAGGTTCCTACACTCAAGGAGCCTGATCCAGTGGGGAAACAGGAGAGCAACAGATAGTTGTAATCCAGTGTAGAAAAGTTATAAGAAGACGTGACTTTGTCCAGAAGTGATTAAGCACTATCACATCTCCACTCAGGCACAAGCCACACATGCACCCACCTCCTGTCCCGTTTCCCATTTCCCACCATTAGATCCAAGTTGTGTTCTCTTGCCTGCCCTACTGTTAGCTTCATTTCCCTTTTTCCTCTGCTGTCCTTAGTTTTCTGGGATTAGTTATTTGGTTTCTTCCCCACCAAATCATCTTGTAGATGCCGTATTTAAGGTTAAATTATAATACTGTTTGCCTGAGGAGGAAGACATGTGTTATAAATGGAGAAACTGATTTTGTAGAGATTGTTCTATAGACAGTCATAGAGAAGACGAAGGCAATAGGACATCATTAAGGACACCCAAGAAAAATATCCTGACCATAGCTTATTAGAAAAAAAAGTGATGTTTTAACTTACAATTACCACAAGTATTTACTAAAAGTTAACTTTATAATTTTATTTTCCCTTAAATTTATGGCAATTCTGTTATAAATGAATGCATTTTACATAAATAATTTATGTTTAGGTTTTTTGGTGTTTGACCTTGTTACTGTCTTTGGGAACATCAGGACAAGAGCAGACACTTTAGTGTTTCTGTGACTGACTTGATTCATTCTTTAATCAATGACAGCTTCACATTTTTCAAAAACATTAATTCATCTTATTATTACCAACCAATGATTTTTTAGTGTCAGAATACAATTCGCAACTGAAATATAAAAGTTTGCTTCATTATTAAGAAAGTGTCTGGGGGTGCCTGGGTGGCTCAGTTGGTTCAGCCTTGATCTTGGGCTCAGACTGTGATCTCAGGAACTTAGGATCTAGCCCTGCATTAGACTCCCTGCTGAGCAGGGGCCTCTGCCTTGCTGCTCGCCCTGCTTGTACTGTCTCTCTCCCTCTCTGTCAAATAAACAAATAAAATCTTTTAAAAAATTAAAAAAGCAAGTGATGATGGAAAAAAAAATTTTTTAAAGTAAGTTTTATGCCCAACTCATGGTGTAACTTGAACTTATGGCCTCGCGAGCAAGAATCACATGCTCACCAACTGAGCCTGCCAGTTGCCGCTCAACTCAGACATTTTGAACAGGCTTCAAACTTACAGATTTTGAATGAAGCAGCCATATAATTGAGAGCCAGCCAAAATAAAACAAGAGGAGGTAATGTATGTCACCTCTAGCCTACAAAAGCTTTCACTGGTGATTCACCAGCCTCTTATTCCCCCTGCTGACCAAATGTGGAGGACAGGAAAGCCCAGTAGGAGACCAGAAACACACACACAAAATAGCTTGCTCTCCTGAATGGATTTCATTTAAATGGTGAATAAACTATTCTATAAGCCACTGGGATATGTGGATTTATCTGTTACTGGGGTTACTATTGCCTTAAAGGATACACCTCTTCACGAAACTATCCTGCACCTTCATTTTTTTTTTCCAGGCTCATTCATTCCTTTATTTATTTTAAGTAATCTTTACACCGAATGTGGGGCTTGAACTCCTAACCCCAAGATCAAGAGTCACAAGCTCCACCAGCGACGGAGCCAGCCCAACGCCCCTCACACATTCATTAATTTAAGAAATATTTAACAACATGTAAAGAGCAGCCGCTGTATCAAGCCACTGGGATGCAGTAGTAAGTAAGACTGGTAAGGTGCTCCTCTCTTGGAGCTTATATTCTCATGGAAGGGAGACAGCCTTAAAGGGAGACAGCCATTAAATGAGTAAGCAAATAAATAGTAACCAGGGTCAGATAGGAGGAGGTGCTAGGAAAGAAATAAGACAGAGTGAAGACCAGCAGGACGTAGAGGCTGGTGTAGATGGGGTGTTCATGGAAAGACACTGTGACGATATGACATTTGGGCGGAGGCTTGAACGATGCCTCAGCTACATTTCTTTGGAAAAGAAGCATTTTCCAAAATGAAAAATTCCTTTCTAATATCCTTTCAAAATAAGCCTTTCTGCTCTGAATCAGAGTACATGCCAATGAATCCTCAGAAATCTCTCCCTAACCTAAGATAGCTAACTGATTCCACAGCTAGAGCAGTAGCAGCTGAACCACGATCACCTGACTTGACCAAAGTACTTTTTGACAATCCCAGAGCCCTTGATTACCTAACTGCTGAACAAGGGGGCATTTGTACGATTACAAATCCACCTGTTGCACATGGATAAATGCCTCTGAAGGCGTAGAAATTCAATTACACGAGATCAGAGAACAAGCCCGTTGGTTATAACAAATTTCACCTATTGACCCCCCCCCCACCTCAATCTTTCGACCTACTTAGCGCGTTACCTTCAGGTTTGGGCTCCTGGTTTAGAACCATCATAAAAACTAGATTTGTCATGTTACTTTTGATTCTGCTTTGCATAGTTATTTTTAAGTCTTGTGCCTGCTGCTTGGCAAATCTTTGTAGAAATAAATTCTATAGGGTGACACCAGTTCAGTGTTTTGATATGCTCTCTGACATTTATGACCTTGACAAGATATAGACTTCAGATAAGAACTACCTGAGAGTTCTCTCTCCTAACTAAACTTGTTTTTTTTGTTTTGTTTTGTGTGTGTGTGTGTGTGTGTGTTTGCCCAGGGGTGAGTGCAAACAAGTCCTGCACTACCACAAATTATGCAGTTGAGTTTCCCGCATTTGGGGACATCTCAGGGGTCAGCCCATCTGGAATACCAAGGATGAGCCTCACGCTCGGAAAACAGCGTACATGATCATGGTATCTCCCCTGCCAGGTTAGTATCCTAACCTCCCTGGAGACCAGTTATGTTCTTACATGGTTTCCAACTGCTATGCACTTGCCCTCTGATGTGGTACATAACAACCGGAATAGGTCCTTCCTGGCACCAAAGGACAAAAACCACTAAGTGCAGAAAACCAAACTCTTGACCAGTGCTACTTTGGAGAAAATCTGGATCAAAAAGGGGAAATGTGAAACTGAATAAAAGAAACCTCATTTAAAATGGAGTAAGGAGGCCAGAGGGGAACCTCCTACACCCTATCACTTGTCATCAATTGTAGACCCAACAGAAAGAGACATACCTTACCTCCTTGCCCGGCAACAACCTCAATCAATAAAAAATAATAATAAAAAAACCCCACAACCCAGCCAATGAGAAACCATAATACCCTGATCTCTTGCTTTCCTCCAAAAGACTTTAATTCAAAGCAGTCCCTCCCAGTTTCCTACTTTTCTCTATAAAGTTTTCTGTCCCTTCATCTCCAGACTTGCTTATGGTTTGCCATAGCTTGAATATCTTGACTGGCAATACCTTTGCTATTTCTGAAAAAAACTATTTTGCTGGGAAAGAGCTGGCTGTCAGGGTCAACAACCTTGAGCAGAATCAGTCTTGTATTTTTTTTTTTAAGATTTTATTTATTTATTTGACAGAGATCACAAGTAGAGAGGCAGGCAGAGAGAGAGAGAGAGGAGAGAGCAGGCTCCCTGCTGAGCAGAGAGCCCGATGCGGGGCTTGATACCAGGACCCTGGGATCATGACCTGAGCCAAAGGCAGAGGCTTTAACTCACCAAGCCACCCGGGCGCCCCCAGTCTTGTATTTTAAAAGATGACTTTGGTTGCTGGGGAATATTGTAGGATGTCCAGGTAGAAGCCAGGAGAAACCTAGGAGGCTGTTGCAATAATCCAGGCAAAGTGAGACAATGACTTGGACCAGGGTGGCAGCAGAGGACACATGGTGAGAAGGGGCTGAATTACAGATGTGGTTTGAGTGAAGAGTGGACAGGATTTGCTGATGGTTTAGATATGAAAAAGGAAAATGACAATCAATGACAACTTCAATGATTTTAGCCTGAGACTCAGAAGGATGATGTTGCCATCTGCTATGATAGAAAAGACCCCATGAAGAGCTGGTTTAAGAATGAATATTGAGGGACGCCTGAGTGGCTCACTGGGTTAAAGCCTCTGCCTTCGGCTCAGGTCATGATCTCAGGGTCCTGGGATCGAGCCCCACATCGGGCTCTCTGCTCCACAGGGAGCGTTCTTCCTCCCCAATCTCTCTCTGCCTGCCTCTCTGCCTACTTGTGATCTCTCTCTCTCTGTCAAATAAATAAAATCTTAAAAAAAAAAAGAATGAATATTGAGAGCTTGGTTTGGGAGATGTTAAACTTGACATGTTTATTAGACATTATATGTCTCATCTTATTAATTGCCAAAATAATTCTGGAAGTAGGTATTATTGTCAATTTCATCTTACAGATGAGAAAAACCAGAGTTGAGGGAAGTTAACTAAGTTGCCTATCCTCACACACTAGTAAATGGAAAAGGCAGATTAGAACCTGAGTCTTTTGGAATCCAATATCAGGATTCATCCCAGCACCAGTCTGTCCTACCTTCTTCTACAGACTGTTTTTCACCTTACTCTCTATGACCTAGAGTTTTTCCACCTTGCTTTCAATACAGACTGTTCTTAGTAAGTCTCTATCTCTGGTACCTGGTTACTACCTAAGCTCTGACGATTAAGCATAGGATTTTTACGTGATGACCATGCATGGCAGAGATTGCTAATAAGCAAACCTCCCCTAATTCCAAATGTGTCCATGATTGCCTAGGTAGACACTAAATTCTCAGCTCCCCTTATAGCTACGAGTAACAATACAACTAAATTATGGCTGAGCCATAGGAATGAAGTGGCACTCGTGACTTCCAGACCATATACTTAGAAGGAAGCTGCTTTCCTTTCTCTTCCTCTTTCCCATTTCCTTTGGTCTAGAACCAGGACATGCTGGAGCACAAGGGATACACCTTCAGGGAAGGTGGGGCAAAAGAAAGAGTCTGGGTCCCTAAATGACATTGTAGAGCAGAGCTGGCTTCTCCTGGACCATCCAACACCTTAGACTACTTTTCAAATACGAGAAATTAAACCTTCTCTATTGGGTAAGCCAGTATTAGGAGAAGCTGAACTACTGGCTTAGCCATATATAGCACTGATCAATCAATATACCACAGCTTCCAGAAGGTAGTGCCATATAGTGGTCAAGAATACAGGATCTACCGGACAGTGGGTCCGGTCCTGTCTATGCTATTCAGTAGCTGTGCATCCTGGCCTGCCTACAGAATCTCTCTGGGCCTCAGGTCCTGTATTTTATTTTACTTTTTGCAGATTTCATTTATTTACTTATTTATTTAGAGCCCAAGTCAAGGGAGGAGCAGAGGAGGGAGGAGTGAGAGAATCTCCAGCAGACTCTGCGCAGAGCATTGATCCTGATGTGGGGCTCAATCTCATGACCCTGAGATCACGAACTGAGCCAAAATCAAGAGTTGAACGCTGAACCGACTGAGCCACCCAGGCGCCTCTCAGCTCCTGTACTTTAAGAATAACAAGAGTATCTACCTCATAAAGGTTTTACTATGGTTAAATAATTTATTTACTTATTTTATTTTTTAAAAAGATTTTATTTATTTGACAGAGAGAGGCAGGGTAAGCAGGCTCCCTGCCAAGCAGAGAGTCCAATGAGGAACTTGATCCCAGGACCCTGAGACCATGACCTGAGCTGAAGACAGAGGCTTAACTCACTGAGCCACCCAGGAGCCCCTGGTTAAATAATTTAATATGTGCAGGCCATTTCGAGCACTGGCCAGAGCATGGTAAGGGCTTGATAAATATTAGCTATATAGGCAATATTTTAAAAGATGAGAACAAACTATTCACATTGAGATTAAATCATGACCCAGAAAACATCGTATTTGAATTGGGATGAGTGAGGATCAGGCAGGGATCATTTTTGAAAAAGAATACTTGAGTGCTTTGCCCCTTTCCCTTCCTGGTGATGGCAGAAAAGGCTAGCTGTCCATCCAAACGTTGTGCTTCCTCTAACAGCGTGCTGTCTCACTCACTATCCAGCCACGGGCTCTTTGTCCCCAGGCTTTCTAAATTAGTTCCTGGTTGAAGGCTTTAGTATTAGTATTATTGTGATAAAATATACCTAATATAAAATTTACTGTTTTAACCATTTTTAAATGGTTCAGCTACAGTCCAGTGTTGGTTAGTACATTCACATTGTTGTACAATTATCATCACCATCTCTAGACCTTTTTCACCATCCCAAACTAAAGCTCTATTCAGTTTATATATATATATATTTATATTTTATATATATTTATTATTTTTAAGCTTTAAAAAAAATTTAATTTTAATTCTAGTACACCTAACACAGGGTTATATTAATTTCAGGTGTACAATATACTGATCCAACAATTCTTTACATTATCAGTGCTCATCATGATAAATGTGTTCTTTGATCCCCATTACCTATTTTACCCAGCACCCCCCCCACTCCTTCTCCGGTAACCATCAGTTTGTTGTCTGTAGTCAGTTTCTTGGTTTGTCTCTCTTTCTCTCTCTTTCCCCTCTTCATTCATTTGTTTTTCTTTCTTTCTTTTTTTTTTTTTAAGATTTATTTATTTGACAGAGAGAGATCACAAGTAGACAGAGAGGCAGGCAGAGGGAGAGGAGGAAGCAGGCTCCCTGCTGAGTAGAGAGCCCGATGCGGGCCTCGATCCCAGGACTCCGGGATCCTGACCTGAGCTGAAGACAGAGGCTTTAACCCACTGAGCCACCCAGGCGCCCCCATTTGTTTTGTTTCTTAACTTCCACGTATGAATGAGATCATATGATATTTGTGTTTCTTGGACTTATTTCGCTTAGCATTATACTCTCTAGCTCCATCTGCATCTTTGCCAGCGGCAAGATTTCACTCTTTCTTATGGATGAGGAATATTCCATTGTATATCTATATATCATCTCTTCTTCTTCTTCTTCTTTTTTAAGAGAGAGAGAGAGTGAGCATGAGATGGGGAAGGGGCAGAGTGAGAGGGAAAGAGAATCTTAAGCAAGCTCCACACCCAGTGCAGAGCCCCAAATGGGGCCAGATCTCATGATCCTGAAATCATGAGCTGAGCCGAAATCAAGAGTCTGACACTTAACCAACTGAGCTACCCAGGCACGCCTCCCTTTTCAGAAGAGATTTATTTATTTTTATTTTAGAGAGAGAAAGAGAGAAAGAGACAGCATGCATGTGAGTTGGAGGGCAGAGGGTGGGAGGAGCAGTAGGAAAGGGAGAGAGAGAGAGAGAATCTCAAACAGACTTGGCGCTCAGTATGGAGCCCAAAGGGGGGCTCAATCCCACAACCCTAAGCCCAAACCAAGAGTCCAATGCCCAACTAATGAGCCATCTAGGACCCCTATACCACACCTTTATCCATTCATCTGTTGATGGACACATGGGTTGCTTTCATAATTTGGCTATTATAAATAATGCGGCAATACGCATAGGGGGCATATACCCCTTTGAATTAGTGTTTTTATATTTTGGGGGTAAATACCTGGGAGTGTGATAACTGAATTTTAGGGTAGTTCTATTTTTAACTTTTTGAGGAACCTCTATACTGTGCTCCAGAGTGGCTGTACCACTTTGCATTCCCACCAATGGTGTACGAGGGTTCCTTTTTCTCAACATCCTTGCCAAAAGTTATTGTTTCTTGTGCTATTTAATTAAATTAAAAAAAATTTTAAGATTTTATTTATTTACTTGACAGAGAAAGAGATCACAAGTTGGTGGGGGGAGCAGGCCCCCTGCTGAGCAGAGAGCCTGATGCGGGGCTTCATCCCAGGACCCTGAGATCATGATCCGAGCTGAAAGCAGAGGCTTAACCCACTGAGCCACCCAGGTGCCCCGTGTTTTTAAATTTTAAACATTCTGACAGGCATAAGGTGATATCTCATTGTTTATTTGCATTTCCCTGGTGATGGCTGATGTTGAAACTCCGTATGTTTTAAGCCATAACTCCTCGTTCCTTCCTCCCACCAGTTCCTGGCCACCACTGTTCTACTCTCTGTCGACACACATTTGGTTTTTTGTTTTGTTTTGTTTTTTAAAGATTTGATTTATTGCAGAGAGAGACAGGGAAAGAGACTCTGAAGCAGATTCCACTGAGTGAAGAGCTTGTTGTGGGCATCAATCCCGGGACACTGAGATCATGACCTGAGATGAAACCAAGAGCTGGATGCTCAACGGACCGAGCCACCCAGGTGCCCCTGTCTACCCATAATTGACTAGTCTAGACACCTCATATAACTGGAATTATAATATCTGTCCTTTTCCTCTGGCTTACTTCACTTAATATGATGTCTTCAAAGTTCACCCATGTTATAGTATGTGTCAGAATTTCCTTCCCTTTAAAGGTGGAATATTCCATTGTGTGCATCTATCACATTTGGTTTAGCCACTCATCTGTTGATAGATATTCATTTGGATGGGCTACAGGATTTTTAGAAGTGGATGAGGCTTCTCCAGTTCTCTGTTATTCTATCTGATTTAGAAAGCCCTGAGATCTTAGAAAACAGACAAACTTCAAGAAGGAAGGGAATTGTACCCTGAAACAACTGAAAACTGCCCTCTGACCAGGCATACCTGCCTGGGTCCTTTATAAGAGCAAGAAACACATTTTCATGGTATTAATTAACCACTGGAAATGTGGAGTTTATTTGTTACAACATCTTGTGTTACTGCAGAGTACTCATACACCTTTATTGACTTGACAAAATACTTTTGGTCACTGAACCACAAAAATAATATTTTCCCCCTCTTTCTACTATCACAATGCCTCTGCCTCTAGAAAACCACAGTCCTGGGGCTTCTGGATGGCTCAGTTGGTTAAGTGTCTGACTTTGGCTCAGGTCATGATCTCAGGGTTCTGGGATTGAGCCCCATGTTGATCTCCCTGCTCAGCAGGGAGTCTCCTTGTCTTTCTCGCTCTGCCCCTCTTCCCACTTTTTCTATCTCTCTCTCTCTCTCTCTTTTTTAAAGATTTTATTTATTTATTTGTCAGAGAGAGAGAGAGGAGTGAGAGTGAGCACAAGCAGACAGAGTGGCAGGCAGAGGCAGAGGGAGAAGCAGGCTCCCCGCTGAGCAAGGAGTGGGACTCGATCCCAGGACGCTGGGATCATGACCTGAGCCGAAGGCAGCCGCTTAACCAGCTGAGCCACCCAGGCGTCCCTATCTCTCTCTCTCTTAAATAAATAAATACTTAAAAAAAAAAAAAAAGAAAAGCACAGTCCCTTAATAAAAAAGCAAGCAATATTGAAGGAGCTCTTTACACTTTGCCCCCTCAGTAAGAGTAAGAATTTTGACTTCTTTTCCAGAACCTACTGAAGATTAGTGCATCTCTTACCTTGACTGAACTAAGATATTCCTCTGTGCAATCTTGGGTCATGTTTCAGTTCAAATAATGCATTTTCTTTAATGAAACTGCACAAAGTCCTTCAGGCCAAAATCATCAGAGCTTCACTTGGCAGAGGTCCTGGCAAATCATTTGTGTTGGCACCACCTCCAGATATGTTTGTTTAAGCTCTGCCAGCCAAAATGTATAATGCTTACCTTTCTCATATTTAGCAAGGTTTTGAAAAAAGAAGGCAGCTCCTTCTGTGAAGCACGTACAGACTGATCTTAACCCCATCTGGTGACAGGTTACGTAAGAGTGAATAAAACACATTAACAGTTTCCTTGCTGACAAGAGTGACTACAGTCAGACTGGCTTACCCAGAATTCCAAGATTCCAGGAGCCTCCAGGTGTCTGGTCTACCTTGTCTCCCTCAGATTCCTCTTTAGGTCATTTCGAAGAGCAACTTGTTTTCCAACACATCTTTTAACTGAAGGGTGGATTTTCCTGGCATTCAGTCTGGAAAAATTAGAAAGCCGGAGATACAAATTTTAAATGTGTGTTGGAAAAGTCAAGGGATGGTAGTTGACTCCATCTCTGCAGGGTCGAAAGGACCTGAGAGCACAGTCATGTGAGGAGTGCAGAGCTGGCATTAGTGGAAATGCTAAGCCTGGTTGTCTCTGGCCATGCTGGCTCCCAGGGTACCAGCTCTTGAGGATCTCACCCTGAACGGGGTGTGGGGGTGGGAGAGGATTCACGAGAAAGGAAAGGGAGAGAGAGGGGTGGGAATGTGAAGCATCAGAAATGGAAGTCAGAAGACAGGATGAAGGAGGAAGAATTGGTAAGGTGGTGGGTGAATCAGAAGGGGAAGAAATGGAAGGAGAAAAGGAGAATAAAGCAACGAAGAGGGAAAGGGGAAAGGAAAAATGTGAAGGAGTGAGGGAAAGGGATGGAAATTAACATTCACCCAGTAACTTTTAGATAAATGATAATAGTCTTAAGGCTGGAATCTTACTTTTCAATTTGTTGGGACAGGGGCTAGGGCTGGGCTTTAGCCACTGAAAGCCATGATGTCCATAAAATCTTGTCCTGGATGACAGCTGGTTGGTAGTTGGAGGGGCCTTCAGCCACGAGCGGACCCACAAATTGCAGGGCCCTGCACGAAATGAAAACGGGGGATCTCCTGTTTTAAAATTACTATGAATTTCAAGATGGTGACAGCAGAGTATGAAAGCAATTGTGGGGCCCTCCCGAGCACAGGGCCTCCAGCAGCTCCACAGATTTCATTTCCATAAAGCTCATTTTGTCCTCAACATATTGGCATGACTAGAAAGCTAGAAAAGGAACTTACATTAAGGTAGTGTCTATATGATAGAAAACCATCTGGTTGACCAAAATTGCATCTTGGGCACCATTTAAGTGAAATGGTCGCTTAGAATTTTTCTTAGACCATCTATTTGCCTTATGTTATATCAACTTAGCTCAGTTTTCTTTTGTACCTGGCTCTACCACCTAGGGCTTTATCTTTAAGATAAGACTTGTGCTTCCTTAGTTAGGACAATAACTACTATGAAATTAATAGCTACTCATAGTTTTAAATATCAGGCTCAAAGATGGTATTAATTGCACAAGAAAGGGTCAGATTAGCTCAAATTTATCAAACATAAGGAGACTTTGTGATAAGCTCATGCAGACACAGAGGAAGAAAGCATGGAGAAGAAATTCATAAAAATGTAATAATGTGTTGGGGCGCCTGGGTGGCTCAGTGGGTTAAGCCGCTGCCTTCGGCTCAGGTCATGATCCCAGGGTCCTGGATCGAGCCCCGCATCGGGCTCTCTGCTCAGCAGGGAGCCTGCTTCCTCCTCTCTCTCTGCCTGTCTCTCTGCCTGCTTGTGATCTCTGTCAAATAAATAAATAAATAAAATCTTTAAAAAAATGTAATAATGTGCAATTATTAAGAAAACAAGTAAAGTTTATTTAACTTGTATATTTTCCTTTATGCTAATGACAAGTGACTCTAAATCCCCTTTGTCCTGTGTTCTGGGTGGCTCTAAGTTTCATATTTAGTTCATTTTTTTTTAAAGATTTTATTTATTATTTGAGAGAGAATGAGAGAGAGAGAAAGAGAGAGAGAGAGAACAAGTAGGAGGAGGAGCAGAGAGAAAAGCAGACCCCATGTGGAGCAGGGAGCCTGATGTGGGACTCAATTCCTGGGATCCTGGGATCATGCTGAGCCAAAGGCAGATGCTTAATGACTGAGCCACCCAGGCACCCTAGTTTGTCTTTTTGCAGATGCAAATTCCATTTTTGTTTGTTTGTTTAAAGGATTTTATTTCTTTATTTGAGGGGAGTGGGCATGAGGAAGAAGGGGCAGAGGGAGAGGGAGAAGCAGACTCTCCACTGAGCAGGGAGCTCCACACTGGGGCTCAATCCCAAGACCCGGAGATCCTGACCTGAGCTGAAGGCAGATGCTAGGCACCCTGAAAAAATTCTATTTTATATAAAAAGTCAAAGATTAAGGACTTTGTGGGTGTCTCTGTTTGTTATTGGCACTTGGCCCTCCTTTACACATCAGAAACGTGGCTGGGTCTCTGGGCAGGAAGAGCTCAGCAAGCTCCCTGATGCTTACTCGAATGTAGAATGACCAAGACCATCATCCTTTTAGCCTGACCTTCTCACAGTGTACATTTCTTGATCTCTAACCCATCAAGCTTGAAATTTTAAAAGAGAAAATCCAAGTTTTACTCAGATGTCAATTACTTATAGAGAAACCAGCACTCATTTTGAAATAATTTCAGATTTACATAATTGCAGTAAACATAGTACAAGTATAACCTTCAACCAGTTTCTCCAAATGTTATTATCTTACATAAACCATAGTACAATGATTAAAACTGGGAAACTTATTCAAATTTTGCCAGTTATCTCACTGATACTAAAATGTTCAAACTATATGGGCTCAGTCAGCAGAGTGTGTGACTCTTGTTCTTGGGGTTGTGAGTTCTGGTCCCACGTTGGGTGTAGAGATTACTTAAAAATATAATCTTAAAAAATAAAATAAAACATTCAAACTACATAGAAAACAACCTGGTGGTTGCTAGAGGGGAAAAGGGGTGTGGGTGGAGTAGAAGTGGTTTAAGAGCACACTTACCATGATGAGCATTGAATAATATATAGAATTGTTGAATCATTACATTGTACACCTGAAACTCATATAACACTGTACATTAATTATACTTGAATAAAAAATTTAAAATGTCAGAATTGAGTTTTAATAAGATATAGCTGATAACATACAGTTTTTTGATTTAAGAATTTTTCTCTAAAACGTGTTTACCATCTAGGTTGTTTGCAGTCTTTTTATTTTTTTTTAAAGATTTATTTATTTATTTTTTAATTTATTTGTCAGAGAGAGAGAGAGGGAGAGCGAGCACAGGCAGACAGAATAGCAGGCAGAGTCAGAGGGAGAAGCAGGTTCCCCGCGGAGCAAGGAGCCCGATGTGGGACTCGATCCCAGGACGCTGGGATCATGACCTGAGTGAAGGCAGCTGCTTAACCAACTGAGCCACCCAGGCATCCCTGTTTGTAGTCTTTGGTAGTCTTGGGGCAAACATTGATACTGGTGAAAATCTAAAGTTATGTTGAGGCAATCTCTCTATATATTATCCAGTTTTAGTGCTTTAATGAGATATTTGTTTTGTCCTAACTCTGGAAACATAAATTGGTGGGCTTCAATATCAATTTGATTTTAAGTAATCTCTACACTCAACGTGGGGTTCAAAGTCACAACCCTGAGATCAAGAGTTACATGCTTTTCCAATTGAGTAGCCAGGTTCCCCTTGGATCCCCACTTTTTTTTTTTTTTAAGATTTATTTACTTATTTGTCAGAGAGAGGGAGCACAAGCAGGGGGAGCAGCAGGCAGAGGGAGAAGCAGACTCTCTGCTAGGCTAGGAGCCCCATGCAGGACTCGATCCCGGGATGCTGGGATCATGACCTGAGCTGAAGGTGGATACTTAACCGACTAAGCCACCGAGATGCCCCAGTGTTAGGTGGTTTTTAAAATCATATATTCAAAAAATAATCATGCGCCTGGGTGGCTCAGTTGTTAAGTGTCTGCCTCTGGCTCAGGTCATGATTCTGGGGTCCTGGGATCGAGCCCCACATTGCCCTGCTTACTGGGAAGCTTGCTTTTCCCTTTCCCACTGCCCATTCTTATGTTCCTGCTCTCACTATCTCTCTGTCATATAAATAAAATAAAATCTTCAAAAAAAATAATAGAAGAGGTAAAAGTGGGTAGAAATACAGATCAAACAAATTGGCCAAGAGCTGAGAACTTGGAGAGGCTGCCTGATGGGAAAAGAGATTCATTATACTATTTTTATGTATATTTTATAAATCTATATAATCAAAAGCCAAGAAAAATATACAAAGGTCTTTAACTCCTGGATAATATTTTCTTAATATAATTTCTTTTTCTTATTCCCCCTATGTATATATTTAGAGGCAGGGTGAGGGCAGGGGGTGAGGGAAAGAGACAATCTTAGACAGGCTCCACACTCATGAGGAGCCCTGTGGTACTCATCGTGGGACTTAGTCTTGTGACCCCGAAATCATGACCTGAGCTGAAATCAAGAGTTGGATGGTTAACTGACTGAGCCACCCAGGTGCCCCTTCTGGCACAATTTTCTAATCACAGAGCACTCCTGATCTGAAATGAAAAAACTTTTCTTATGAGAATTTTATATTTTAAATGTTAATTGTCAAAAGGAAAGAGGAAAAGAAGTCCTAACCCAGACAGACAGACAAATAAGTCTGGAAAGACTTTGAAAATAAAGATGACAATAGAAGAAAATAAAAAATCATCTCTAATCCTACCATCCACTGGAAGTATTTCAGTGTATATCTTTCCAGAATTTTTAAATAAAAAAAAATTTAAGAAAAATATCATTTGTTGGGGCACTGGGTGGCTCAGTGGGTTAAGCCTCTGCCTTCAGCTCAGGTCATTGTCTCAGAGCCCCACATCTCTGCCTACTTGTGATCTCTATATTTAAGGATCACAAATTCAACATATATCTCTCACGAACTCTATATTTAAGAGTTTCGGGTTTTTTGGTTTGTCTCTTTTTCTTTTTATTCATTTGTTTTGGTTCTTAAATTCCACATATAACTGAAATCATATGGTATTTGTCTCTCTCTGACTGATTTAATATTTCACTCAGCATAATGCCCTCAGATCTACCCATGTTGTTGTAAATAGCAAGATTTCTTTTTTTTCTGGCTGAGTAGTATTCCATAAATCCATATGGATTTATAAATCCATAAATAAATATATGTATTCCATATATATTTATATATATGAAATATTATATATAATATACATATATATTTTTAAATACATAAAATTAAATAAATATCTACCTATCTATCTATATATGTATATATATCACATCATGGCTTCTTTAACCATTCATCTATCAATGGACACTTGGGCTGCCTCCATATCTTGGCTACTATAAAGAATGTTGCAGGAAACATGGGGTGCCTATGTCTTTTTTAATTAGCGTTTTTAGTATTGAAATCGTATTTTCTTTGGGTAAATACAGAGTAGTGGGATTACTGTGTCATATGGTATTTCTATTTTTAATTTTCTGAGGAACCTCCATGCTATTTTTCACAGTGGCTGCACCAGTTTACGTTCCCACCAACAGTGCACAGGGGTTCCTTTCTCCACAGCCTCACCAACACCTGTTGTTTCTTGTCTTTGATTTTAGCCATTCTGACAGGTGTGAGGTGAGAGCTCACTGTGGCTTTTATTTGCATTCCCCTCATAAGCGAGGTTGAGCATCTTTTCATGCATCTGTTGGTGATCTGCATGTCTTCTTTGGAAAAATGTCTTAACGTTTTTTGCCCATTTTTTCATTGGATTATTTGTGGTTTTTTGGTGCTAAGTTATATTAGTTCTTTATATGTTTCAGGTATTAACCCCTTATTGGATGTATCATTTGCCAATATCTGCTCTCAGTTGGTCAGTTGCCTTTTTGTTTTGTTGACGATTTCCTTCACTGTACAAAAGTTTTTATTTTAGTGTAGTTTAATTTTGCCTTTGTTTCCCTTGCCTCAGGGGATGTGCATAGAAAAATATTTCTATGTCCAATGTCAAAGAGATTATTGCCTATGTTTCCTTCTAGGAGTTTTATGGTTTCAGATCTTTAATCCATTTTGAATTTATTTTTGTGTATAGTCTATGAAAATGGTCCAATTTCATTCTTTTGCATGGAGCTTATCCAGTTTTCCAAACACCTTTTTTTGTTGAAGAGACTATCTTTTCCCATTGCATATTCTTGCCTCCTTTGTTGTAGATTAATTGACACATAAGTTTGGGTTTATTTCTGAGTTCTTTATTGTGTTCTACTGACCTGTGCATCTATTTTTGTGCTAATACCATACTGATTTTGATTACTACAGCTTTGTAACATATTTTGAAACCTGGGATTGTGTTGCCTCCAGCTTTGTTCTTCTTTTTCAAGATTGCTTTGGCTATTTAGGTCTTCTGTGGTTCCGTACACATTTTAGGATTATTTCTTCTAGTTTTATGAAAAATGCTGTTGGCATTTTGATAAAATTTGAAGGTCTGAAGATTAAATCTGAAGATTGCGTTGGGTAGTATAGACATTTAAACAATATTTGTTCTTCCAATCCATGAGCATGGAATATCCTTCCATTTGTTTGGGTCATCTTCAATTTCTTTCATCAAAGCTTTATAGTTTTCAAAGCGTAGGTCTTTCACCTCTTGCTTAAATTTCTTTTTAGGTGTTTTATTCTTTTGGTACCACTGTAAATAAGATTGATTTCTTAATTTATTAATTATTATTAATTAATTTCTTAATTGCTTTCTTAACTTCTCTTTTTGCTATTTCATTTTTAGTGCATAGAAATGCCAGAGATTTCTGTATATTAATTTTATATTCTGTGACTTTACTGAATTTTTTTGAGTTCTAGTAGTTTCTTTTTTTTTTTAAAAGATTTTTATTTATTTATTTATTTGGCAGACAGAGATCACAAGTAGGCAGAGAGGCAGGCAGAGAGAGAGGAAGGGAAGCAGGCTTCCTGCTGAGCTGAGAGCCTGATGCGGGGCTTGATGCCAGGACCCTGGGATCATGATCCGAGCAGAAGGCAGAGGCTTTAACCTACTGAGCCACCCAGGTGCCCCAGTTCTAGTAGTTTCTTGATGGAGTCTTTAAACTTCTCTATAAATAGTATGTCATCTGCAAATAGTGACAGTTTAACTTCTTCCTTACTAATTGGGATACACTTATTTCCTTTTTCTTGCTTGACTGCTGCATGTAGGACTTTTAGTATTATTTTGAATAAAAATGGTGAGAGGGGACATCCTTGTTTTTTTCCTGATCTTAGAAGTAAGGCTCTCAGTTTTTCACCATTGATCTTAATGTTAGCTATAGGTTTTTTAAAATATACATTTATTATGTTGAGGTATATTCCCTCTAGCCCCATTTTATTGAGAGTTTTTTTTTTTTATCTTGAATACATGTTGAATCTAGTCAAATGCTTTTTCTGCATCTATTGAAATGATCATAGATTTTTTATCCTTTCTCTTGTTAATGAGATGTATTACATTGATTGGTGAATATTGAAACACCCTCTGAATCCTGAGAATATTTCCTACTTGATCATGCTGATTTTTAAAAATGTATTGTTATTTTTAGTTTGCTAATATTTTGTTGAAGATTTTTGCATCTATGTTCATCAGAGATATTGGGCTATAGTTTTCTTTCTTTTTTCCTCTTCCTTTTTTTTTTTTTTGTAGTGTCTTTATTTGTTTTTGGTATCTGGGCAATCCTGGCTCTATAGAATAAATTTGGAAGCTTTTATTCCTCTTCTGTTTTTTTTGGAATAATTTGAGAAGAATAGATATTAACTCTTCTTTAAATATTTGATAGTTTCACCTGTGAGTCCATCTGGTCCTGGACTTTTGTTGTTGGGAGTTTGTTGTTGTTGGGAGTCTTTGATCACTGATTCAGTTTCATTTGAACAAACTGTAACCAGTTTACATTTTCTACTACTTCCTGATTCAGGTTTGGAAGGTCATATATCTTTAGGAATTTATCCATTACTTTAAGGATGTCCAATTTGTTGGTATATACTTTTCAGAATACTCTCTTATAATCCTTTGTATTTCTGTGGTGTTGGTTGCTATTTCTCCTCTTTCATTTCTGATTTTATTTGATGCCCACCCCCCCCACACACACTTCATGAGTCTGGCTAAATGTTTATCAGTTTTCTTGATCTTTTCAAAGAACTAGCTCTTAGTTTCCTTGCCCTATTCGGGTTTTTGTTTTGTTTTGATTTTTGGGGGGGGGGGTCTCTATTTCATTTATTTCTGCTCTAATCTTTGTTATTTCCTTTCTTCTACTGGCTTTTGTTTTTTCTAGTTCCTTTGGGTGTAAGATTGGGTTTTTCGAAGTTTTTCTTGCTTTTTGAGGTAGGTCTGTACCCCTGTAATCTTCCCTCTTCAAACATCTTTTGCTGCATCCAAAGATTTTGGACCATTGTAATTTCCTTTTCATTTGTCTCCATCTATTTTTTTTTTAATATTTTATTTATTTATTTGAGAGAGAGAATATGAGAGTTGGTGGGGAGGGGCAGAGGGAGAGAGAATCTCAAGCAGACTCCATGCTGAGTGCAGAGCCTGACACGGGGCTTTATCTCACGATCCCAAGATCATGACCTGAGCCAAAATCAAGAACCGGATGCTCAACTGAGTGAGTCACCCAGGTCCCCTTGTCTCCATGTGTTTTTTTATTTCCTCTTTGATTTCTTGGGTGATCCATTCATTGTTTAGTACCATGTTACTTAGCTTCCATATATATGTATTCTTTCCAGATTTTTCCTGTGACTGATTTCTAGTTTCCTATTGTTGTGGTTGGAAAATGTGCATGGTATTATTTCAATCTTCTTGGATTTGTTGAGCAATAAGAAATTAGAAATGTTAAAAATGTCTGTTACAAAGGGATTGTTTATTAAAATATCATTTAGTACCGTAAGCCCAAGAAAAAGGATGAGGTTAAACTCTACTGAAAGAAAAGGCTGTTTGTGATACATTGGTAAGTTAAAAAAACACATTACAGAATATAATGCATGTTATCAACCTATTATATAACACATGCAATAACACATAATAAAATAATGTAATATATCTATCATATATATGCCTGTATATGCATTAAAAAATGACCAGAAGGTTGTGCATTAATAGCCTGACCTCTGAGGAATGGGATTGTGTGTGGGGGGTAGGCTTATATTTTCTACTTTACATATTTCTCTTTTGAAATTTTGTAATCATACTTTTTAAAATAACACATTTTAAGCTTCACTTATACAGTTCTTAGTTTAATTTTTTTAAAAAATATTTTATTTATTCATTTGTCAGAGAGTGAGAGAGAGCACAGAAAATGAGGCAGAGGGAGAAGCAGACTCCCTGCTGAGCAGGGAGCTGACATGGGACTCAATTTCAGGACCATGGAATCATGACCCAAGCTAAAGGCAGACACTCAACGAACAGAGCCACCTAAGTGTCCCTACAGTTCTTAGTTTTAAAACAAGGAATTAAAATGTCATCATGGGGTCACGTGGATGGCTCAGCTAACCATTTGCCTTCAGCTCAGGTCATGATCCCAGGGTCCTGGGATCGAGTCCTGCATTGGGCTCCTTGCTAGTTAAGGAGTCTGCTTCTCCCTCTGCCTGCCTCTCCTCCTGCTTGTGCTCTTTCTGACAAATAAAATCTTTAAAAAGTAATTTAAAAACTAAAACATCATCATGAATAAAAATTATTGCCAAAGTAGCTAGGAAAAAAAAATCTCAAACAATAATACTTCACTCAGTGCCACACACAGAAAGGATTCAGTAAGTCATCTGATAAACCAACACTCCTGCTGTCAAAGAAGCCAAAGCTGAGAGAACCCCAGGACCCCTTAGTATCTACAGGTTCTAGCTGTCACCTTCCAGATCCTTGCTTTCTGAAGGAGATTCATTGAGACTGAGAGATTAAAAATCAAATCTCTATTTAATAACCACAGAGGTTATTATTTATTTATTTATTTTTAAAAAGATTTAACTTATTTATTTGAGAGAGAGAGAATGAGAGCATGAGAGGAGAGAGGTCAGTGGGAGAAGGAGACTCCCTGGTGAGCAGGGAGCCCGATGTGGGACTCGATCCCGCACTCCAGGATCATGACCTAAGCCAAAGGCAGTTGCTTAGCCAGCTGAGCCACCCAGGCACCCAAGAGGTTATTTTTTAAAAGCACAACATACTTGTCATTTGTTTTTAAGAAATTTTTATTAATGATTGGTTTTTAATCTATCATTTTTAATAAAAACAGGCAGATAGTTGATGTAAAAGCAGTCCATGATATATGAGAAAAACCCTGAGATAAGATTACTCTTGATGTAGTGGGAATCAGATTTTTTTTCTATTTAAAAAAGAGACCACTCTTTCATCTCTTAGATCCACTGTCTAGTATTAGGTAGTCAGCCTAACTCCTTTTTGTTAGTTTTTATTTTTGAAGCTCAAAACTATCTAAACATCTCTGGTACCAATGATCCTGGAGTTAAAATTTCAGATATCCTGAGATTCAAGAGAGGGTCACCTTTTGTATGGCACAGTATTTTAAGAGGTTATGAAAAGGGCAGAAAGTACAGAGTGTCTACTCCTGGTGGACATAAGAAATATACAAGGGACAGAATCAAGCAAGAAACTACAGAATACTGTTGTACTGTTTGGGGCTGATGCAGTGGGAGAAGCTAGAGAAAGCTTCCAAATGTTGAATTTCATAGATCTAACCTCTTTGTCCTTTGGAGGAGTACCAGCTTCTTAAACTTCATCTCTAACTGCCAGCTCACAGGGTGTACGTGTTGACAAGGTCTTAGGCCTTTCCTGTGTAAATTAAGTTCGCTTTGTATTTACTCTCAGGGAGGTAGCCTTGTTCCCCTCCAAGCAGAAAGAAAAGCAATAAAATATCTTAAGAAGAGTGGCTTTTTGAGTATGTGTATGTAAGCACAGAAGTTTTTAAGAGGCATGGGATGAAAAATGGATTTGTTAGAGCTACATTAATCTTCTTGAGAAAGACAGGTAATTAGTCTCGTTCATTTGAGCGCTGCTAATGTCAAACCAATGTTTTTAATATTAACAGAATTGAAAAATGTGAAATTAAGCTTTGATGCATTGATTCTAAACTTAGATTTACATTGTTAAGGTGCATACATCTCTGGCTGGAGCTCAATTATTTATTTCATTTTGGTTTTGTGGCCAATCACTGCTTCAAATTGAATGTTCTGTAAATGATTTATAGCCGCCAAGGCTCGTTCAGGAAGAAATCTGTATAAAAAAAAAAGATGAAAAATTCTCAATTAAAAAATTTTTGACACAAGAGTTCTTTTTTGTTGTCCGTTAAAATTTATGGAGAATTATCTGGTTTGCATTTAGTCTTCCTGTGTTCCTCCTTTTCCCCTTCACACCTACCCCTCTCTCTTTCGTGTGTGCGTGTGTCTTTTAATACTCGGAGTTCAAATACTGTGGACATATAAAGAAAGCACTGACATATACTACTCTTAAGACCTTCTCATATTAATGAAATACTAAAGGAGATTTTATATGATAAAGATGTGAAACTGAAGGGCTGGACTTATTGCTGAAACTGTCAATGAATCCTGATAGGAAGCATTCACAGAAGGACTGCCGAACCTACATCCCTTCTCTTCTCCTTAAATATTTACTATCTGTTACGCACCTTATAAGAAGCTAGACCAAGGTACTCAGCTATGGCCTGAGCAGCTTATTGCTGAGCTAAGAGGCTAAGAGGAGGCAATGAATGAGAAATACCAGCCTTCTCTAATTAAGGGCTATAGCTGTGAGGAGAATTCATGTGGGTTAGAATAGCGAAGGAAAACTTCAAAAGTGTTCAAGGATGAGTAAAGATTTGAGTAGACAGATGAAAGGAAGAGCGTATGTGTGAATTTAAGAAGGAAGGTGTAACACATTCTGCAAAGAAAGTCATATAGAAAATCATTTTGGTGTTGACTAATGCAAGATTTACATCCTTGCCTGGGGTTGGATGGATAGAATAAGCAAAGGGGCAGGGAAGTTCTGGCTGGGAGAAAGACAAGTATAACTATTTAATTATTCTCACAAAGAAACCTCCATGCTAGTAACTGCATCTGCTCACAACATCGTCTATCTCTGTAAAAGGAATATGTGAAGAAGGTAAACGGTAAGTCCCTGTTGCTGCGTAACCATCATGACAATTCCACAATAATATCAAAGATTTTGAGACTCTTGTTTCTTGTACAAGGATACCTATTCTCCAAACCTGACAGGATGACTATGCTTAGTATCTTGTTCATAAGAAAATATGCTATGATTTTGATTTCTTTCAACATTAACATGACCCGTTTTGAGCCCCAAGAGAGGAGGAATCCCATGAAACTCCTTTCTTACATTTGCTTAGCAACAAGACCTTTAGTCAACCCTTGAGATGATGTTACCATGAGGCTGAGGTTATGCTAACTTAAGTTAGTCTATTTAAGCTAAAATGGAAGATTGAAATTGATGTAGCAATGAAGTTTGTCCCTGTTCTTGGATTGTTCCATTCCAAGGTAGCACTGTTTATGTGGATTGCTTTCAAAATGACCCAAGGCCTCGTGAAGTTAGCATTGTTATCTTCTCATTGATACAATTTTAGTCAATCATAAACTGTCCTTCAAAAGAAAGCTGAGATTATCTCCTCTGGGTAAATATTCCTATCTCTTCTTAGCATATTTTAAAGATTTTCTTTAATTTTTAAGTGATCTCTCCACCCACTGTTGGGTTTGAACTCACAATCTCAAGATCAAGAGCTGCATGCTCTACAGACTGAGCCATCCAGATGCCCTTTTTCCTAGAATGTTATGCAAGTTCTGCTTCCTAAGCCTTTAATATCTGACTTCTGCATTGTTGTTGTAGTTGTTGTTTTTAATGGCAGGGGCTTCACTTGTCTTCTGGGATTATTAGGGTATGCTTAGAAAGGAGGTATTAACACCATCTACGTTTTCTATATGGAAAACCTGAGGCCACAGAAGTTAAATAACTCATCCATGGTCAAAACACTCTAAGTGGTAAAGCGGTTTTTAATCTTAGGTGGAGCCTTCATTCTTAATCACTTTATCATATTGTATTCCTTTAAAAACAATCTTTGCTTTAGTTAGAGCAACCTCCAACAGAGATGATACTGAAATCATAGAGGTGACAGATAATGTCATTTAAGTACTGGAAAACAAAAAACTACCAACCTAGAATTCTATACTCAGTAAACATATCTTTCAAAGCTTAGGACAAAATAAAGAATTTGTTAAACATCCACAAAGCAAAAGAATTCACAACCAGCAGAACTTCTCTGAGAAAGTATTAAAGGATACTCTTCAGGCAGAGGGAAAATGAAACCCAGTAGAAGTCTGGATCTACACAAATGAATGAAGAGCACCAGAAATGTTAACCACATGGATAACATTTAAGATTTTACCTGGTTATTTAAATCTCTTTAAAAAGATATTGACTGTTTAAACAAACAAAAACTACATAATGTATGTCTTTTAACATATGTAGAATTAAAATGTATGATAATCATAGCATAAGTCAGAGGGGAAAGATAGAAGTATGCCATTGTAAGGTTCTTAGACTATACAGAAAGTGGTATAGTATCATTTGAAGATTGACTGTGATAAGTTAAAGACACATACTATGGATTCTAAAGCAATAACTAAAGTAACAAAACAAAGAATTATAGTTAGTAAGCCAAAAGATGAAATAAAATGGAAACATGAAAATATTCAACTAAACCAAAAGGAGGCAGAAAAAGAGAAAAAGGAACCAAGAATAAATGGGATAAATAGAAAACAAATAGCAAGCTTTATATCTAGATTTAAATCTAACTAAGTCAATATTCATATTAAATGTAAAGAGTCTAAATACCCCCAATTAAAAGGCATAGATTGCCAAATTGGATTAAAAAAAAAACTATATACTGCCTACAAAAACACATTTCAAATATAAGGAGATAAATAGGTTAAGAGTAAAAGAAAAGAACAAGATATACTAAGAACATTAATCTAAAGAAGCTGAAGTAGGGGCCCCTGGGTGGCTCAGTGGGTTAAAGCCTCTGCCTTTGGCTCAGGTCATAATCTCAGAGTCCTGGGATCGAGCTCCACATCAAGCTCTCTGCTCAGCAGGGAGCCTGCTTCCTCCTCTCTCTCTGCCTGCCTCTCTGCCTACCTGTGATCTCTGTCAATTAAATAAATAAAATCTTAAAAAAAAAAAAGAAGCTGAAGTGGCTGTATTAATATCAGTAGATTTCACAACAAAGTATATTTCCAGGGATAAATAAGGTTATTTCCAACATGAGTAGCTCATTCATCCAGAGGACATAATAATCCTAATTGCTATACACATAATAACAGAACTTCAAAACACAGGAGGCAAAAATGAAAAGCAAAGAAAATAGACAAATTCATAATTATAGTTAAATATTGAAGTTCCTTTCAATAATTAATAAAATAGTCAGAAAATAACACTATCAATTTGATCTAAGCTGACATTTATAGAACACTCAACAATAAGGAATACTCTATTCATTCTTTTTGGGTACACATGGAACACTTACCAATATAAACCATTTTCCAAACTTAACCTTGTCTCAATAAATTTAAAATATATCACTAAAAAGTAATTAAATTAGAAACCAGGAAAATTTCCAAAAGGTAGAAACTAAAAATTGCATTTCTAAGCAACCCATGATACAAAAGGGAAATCAGAAAGTATTCTGAACAGACTATAAATGAAAACATAATATGTTAGAAATTGAGAGACAGAATTGAAAATAGTACACAGGGGAACTTTATAGCATTAAGTGCCTATACTAGAAAAAAAATAGATGAACTCAGTTTCCATGCTAACTAGAAAAAGAAGGGAAAATTAAATGGAAAATGTCATCATAAAAAGAAATAATAAAAATCAGAAGTTAGTGAAATAGAACATACAAAAAATTTAAAAAAATACATAAAAAAATTGGAGCACCTTGGTGGCTCAGTGGGTTAAGCCTCTGCCTTCAGCTCATATTATGATCGCAGGGTCCTGGGATTAAGCCCCACGTTGGGCTCTCTGCTCAGTAGGGAGCTTGCTTCCCTCTCTCTCTCTTTGCCTGCCTCTCTGCCTACTTGTGATCTGTCAAATAAATAAAACCTTTAAAAAAATAAACCAAATGCTAGTTCTTTGGAAAAAAATCAATAAATTGATAAACCACTAGATAGACTGAAGAGAATAAAAAATAAAAAAATACAACAAATTACCAATATCAGGAATGAGATGTTCTAAATATATTAAAAATAAAATAAGGGAAGATTATGAATAAATTTATTCCAATAAATTTGACAACTTAGATGAAATGGACAAGTTCCCTGAAGGACACACATTACCAAGAACAAATAAGTACCCTGAATAGCCTTATAGGTTTTAAAGAAATTGGGTTGTAGTTAAAACTTTTCTACAAAGAAAATAGGCCCAGGTGGCTTCACTAGTGAATTCTACCAAAGTTTAAAGAAAAAATAATGCCAATCCCACAGAAGCTCTTTTGGAAAAGGGAAGAGGAGGGTATACTTTCTAACTCATTCTATGAGGTCAATATTATACTGATACAAAATCAGACAAATACATTACAATGGAGGGGTAATTTATTCTTTAAATTTAATCAGCAAAATGTACCATATCAACAAAGGGAAATGAAACTGAAAGAAAATATGATCTTAATACAGTTAGTAAAAGCATTTGATAAAAACTCTCATCAAAATAGTAATAGAATAGAAGGGAACTTCCTAAACATGATAAAAAGCATCTATGAAAAAACATCTACAGCTAATGTTATACTTAATTGTGAAATACTTAATACTCTTCTCTTAAGCTTGAGAGGAATACTTGGATGTATGCTTTCACCAATTCTATCTGAAATTGCATGTAAAGTTCTAGCCAGTGCAATAAGAAACAAAAATCCATACGAATTAGAAAAGAAGAAGTAAAAGTGCCTTTATTTGCAGACAATATGATCATCTGAAATAATCTGTAAAAAAAAAATCTGTTAAAATCTACAAAAACTACTAGAAATGAATTTTGCAAGGGTGCTAAATACAAGATCAAAATGCAAAAATCAAACACATATTAGTAACAAACAATGGGAAATAAGAAATTTTTTTAATGCCATTTGCAATAGCATCAAAAATATTAAAATTTTGGGATGCATCTGATAAAAGGTGTATAAGATCATATGCTGAAAATGATAAAATGATGCGTAGAGATATTAAAGAAGGTAAGAGAAAAAATAGGAAAGATATTTTATGTTCTTTGTTTTCTTGGATTGGAAGACTCACTATTGTTAATGTCAATTCTTCCCTGGTTGATCAATAGATTCAATGCAACTTCCATCAAAACTCCAGTAGGCTTTTAAACAGACCCTTTATTTTCAGCTATATTGCATTTTCTTTAAATGTTTTTCCTTCAGTTGGAATGGTCTCTAGCAAAGATTAAAGTGAGATGGTAGATGCGGTAGAGAAAATGAATCATTCTTTTTTGGGGGGACTGAATAAGGCAGTAACAGAGAAAACTTAACTGTTTTCCCTAGGCCTGGGGGGGGGGTTTCCACAGCAACTTTCACAGCTGAAATACTCTTCATCATAACGACAGCTCCATTGGTGTTTTTAGCATTTTAGATGTTTTGTACTGTACTTACTTTTCTAGTATTATATAGATATTGAAATATGATGGAACAAAAATCATCTTCTTATTGGTAAGTATTCCGTCTATCAAGCTTCTTGCAACTGTATCTGTCTCCAAGAGAGGCCACAGCCTGTGATAAGAAGAAAAAAGGTTGGTTATTTTTGTTGTTGTTGCTTTAATTATCAAAGGCAGGAAATTTAACTTATCATGATACCAAATTAGGATTTAAAAGGTTCTAGGATTCACTGAAGAAATGCCACCTGCTCCCACCTGCCCAACACATGACATGGGGACGTTTTGTTATCACAATCTTAAACTTTCCCATCCACTGGGCATGTTTAATGGCTCACTCCCTCAAAATATCAAAAGGGTGGAGGGGCGCCGGGTGGCTCAGTTAGTTAAGCCTCCAACTCTCGGTTTCTGCTCAGGTCATGATCTCATGGTCCTGAGATGGAGCCTCGTAATGGGCTCTACTCTCAGCAGGGAGTCTGCTGGAGGGTTTTCTCTCTCCTTCTCCCTCTGCCCCTTCTGTTCATGCTCTCTAATAAATAAATAGATCTTTAAAAAATTTATCAAGTGGTGAAGAGGAATTAGATGATAGAGGTGAAGACGTTCCAGGCAAGGAAGAGTAGTGGGTAGGATTATTTTGGGGACAGAAAGGAAATATCTGACATCTTTCTTCAGGGCTTCCGGGATACAAGGCTATTGCTAAGCATAATTTGTTTCTACTGGAGTTATCCCATAAAGCTGGATTATTGTTGTTGTTTTGAGATTTTATTTATTTGTGTGAGAGAGAGCGAGCGTGAACATGTACAAGCAGCAAGGCTGGAAGGCAGAGGGAGAAGCAGGCTCTCTCCTGATCAGAGAGCTCAATGTGGGACTCGAACCCAGGACCCTGGGATCATGACCTGAGCCTAAGGTTGCCGCTCCACTGACTGAGCCACCCAGGCAAAACTGGATTATTTTGAAGGCATCTAATTCTTGCGGTCCACCTCTGAACTTCCTATGTTACAATTTAATGAGAGTTCAAGATGCGCACAGGGAGTATACTGCATTCTGGAGGCGTGACCTTGTACATACTGAAGACTGTGTACGTGAGTTCCCGAGAAGCATTTATAACCACAGGCTCAGAGTGGAAGACCCACTAGTGCAAGATGATGACAAGAAATTAAAACATAAATGGAATGAAAGTGTTACATCAAAACTAAGAAGTCTGGGCACAGGCTGAATGGAAAAAGGTAGAAGAGCTAAGTTGTAACTTCTTTTCCTGACATGTTCTGTGATTTACTCCAGATTATTATGGGATGGAGGTTTCCGTGGCATGGAGTAGCAAGTCAGCACAGAGTAATATAAATCAATACCTTTCTAAATTATTGGGTTCTGCCTCTTCCCTCCTTGAGTTTTCCTACCTGGTTTCTCTTACCCAGTGTCTGAGCCAAGCCTGATATTAGTATATAAATATTTTAGCCTTTGCCAAGGGGACTCGGAATCCAGCTTTCTGCGTCAATCTTCAGCATTGCCTATCAGCCCATAAGGGTCACTCTCAAGCCTCCACACTCTCTGGGGTCGCATTAGCCTTACTCTTTTCATCTACCCTGTCTTCCCCACCAGTGGACCTGGTACTCTTGGCACACTAGTCCTGAATGCTTACCAAGAAGGTTTTATTTGGCCCAATTTTCTGTTTAAGCAAACAGAGTCCAGAGTCCCAGTCATACCACCGTATTTAGTTAAATACTGTGTACTTGATAAGTGCCTGTGGTCTAGCACTATTAAGAACTGCCCTGCCTGCAGGGGGCCACTGTTCCAGGGGCCACACAGCTAATCCGGAGCTTTAAGTCAGTAGCTTCAAAGGAGGCTAAGTTTTAAGGAGAATTTGTTAGCTCTTGTGAAGGAATCTTGAGGACTAGTTCCCCTTTAGTACCAAATTGGCTTCAGATGAGCAAGCTTAGTGTCTTTTGTTAACCTGCAGCAGAATATATACCAGAATCGAGGCAAATCTGTGAGAGTATCTGAATGTTAGGGACTATCCCCTTACCTTTCTGCCTCCCCCCCCTTTCAGGACCATTTTCTCCTCTCTTATGGTTTCAAATGCTCCCGTACCAGAGATAAAGTTCTCATAGAAATTCATCTTGATAAAAGGGTTAGGGGCTCAATTTATTGCTGCTCCTAGGAGCATTTGCGTTTTAATGGAGGACAAGGAGGTAATGGTGATCAAATGCTGTGGTTATTATTTAATACATCAGTGGTCTCCAAACCGGTCTCCAGACTTACCTGGTAGGTATAGGTATGCTTGTAAAGCAAAGCAAAGCAAAACGTCTCATTCTTGGAGCTCATCTCAGTCAGAATCTCTAAGGAAGACCCACAGAACATTTTTTTCCTATGGAAACCCAGGTGAGGATTCTTAGGATCAGAGCAGTTTGAAAAATGTTGGAGTACTTCATGCTAGCACCGTGGAAGATGGAAAGGGGGTGTATACTTGTACCTTTCCATAGTCTGAGGAGGACAAACCATGAATGGGCAAGGGGGATGTTACACAATATCCATTTTAGGGGTGGGGCTTCTAGGAGAGGACACTCTTGACATCCCTGAGCACACCTCTCCAGCCTGTCCCACCCCCCTCTCATTCCCTCTCGGCACCTGAGTGTGTTGAACCTTTCACCTGGACTCAAATAAATACCCCATTGCCTAACTCGTTGGCAGCCGGTCACTCCTGCTAGTCTTCATTGCATTTCCCCCCTTTATTCATCTAATTTCAAACTGAAAACTTAAAGGCAGTACAATATTAAGAAGAAACATTTTTCCTTTTTCATTTTTTCCATATTTTCCTCAGTTGATCCACCTAAAGATTTCTTGTATAGATTTCCTATCAATTTCTCATGCCATATTCTCATCCTAACTTGACTTAGACCTCACCTTGTGCTTGGGTTTTTGGTGAACCCAGTATTCACAAAAACTGGGCAGAGACATGAGGTTTTGATTCCAGTTTTCCCCAAGGTTTCAAGTTCTGATGTCAGAGCTCTATGGAAGCCAACGGCAGCAAATTTGCTGGCACTGCAAGAGAATTACCCACCATTATTACTAGCTTTCTGTAAGAAGGCAACGCTGATTTGGTTTGAGAACAGGTAGAAGCCAACATCCTAAATCTCCCACTTGGTCATCAGTTTTCATCTACGTTTTCTTAACATGATTTTACAGAATTCTGAGTGTACCAATTTCTTACTTAGCAACAATAGCAATGGAATGGATTCTAGTAATGTATTAACTGACTTACTGCTCACATTTCTACCCTAGTGTAAGGTTTTCTGGTTAGGCTGTTTTCTGATCAGTTTTAACTGTTGTTTTTATTTCGAAAAGGTATGAAACAGGAAAAACATACTTAGAAAAACTACATAACTAATATTTACACTGCAGCTTCTGTGGGACTCTACACATTTCTCCTTTCTTGCTAAGCGGGTTCCTAGTTTCTCTCTTGACCTTAGAGGCCACTTTGGCTTCTTAATTTCATTGTGAAAATCTGGAGTAAATGAAAAGACCTCAGGTGGCATGGGGGTGCCTGTGTGTGCAGCCTTCAGCATATCACTTTATCTTCTTTGATGTCCTGATTTTTAAACAGAAGTAATAAAATATAGGGCTGACTTGAGGATTAAATTGTTTGGCATATGCCTTATAACTTCATTACCTGTAAGAATCTATATAAATGTTCATTGTATTTTCGAATCAGTTGACAATAAGAACAGTAAAATTAAAGGCCAGCTGCTTTCTTAAGGGAGAAGTGAAAAAGGAAAAGTATTAGGACATTGGGTTTCCACGTTTCTAAACATTAAAACAATAGCAAATGTTTAATCTGTGAAATTCTTATATTTTAAGACAGCAGAGGCAGCTTGAAACAACCCTTATGTGTGTGCAATGACCCCTGACATTAAAATTTAACTATAGTGCTACTTTCAGTGTCAGAAGTAGTTTTGTCCATGACTCAGTTTAACCTTGATCATGATGTCCAGGTACATAATAAATCTATTAATTACCCATACCCTCCCACTGAGACTTACGTGTTGCCTGTTATAAAAAGAACTGGACCAACTGTTAGCAAGTTTTTCGATGAGGTCTACATGAAGCCGAAGTAAGGAAAAGAGATACCATTGAAGGAATTTACAAGAAAAAGAGATTTTTCAAAGAGTATATCCTCGGGGCCCCCCAACCTTTTCTCTTAGGTCTACCAAGGGGTAGACCATGCAATGTACTATCTGCATCTTTTAATCAGCTAGAGGCTCAGTCCCTCTCTCTCTCATACATACACTGTCTTTCGTGGCACAAGCACACTGGAAAATGTTTTGGTCCAGGGCTCACTCTGGTGAGCTGATCTTGGGCCTGCAGGTGATGGCACCCATTTATGTTCATTTGGACTACTGTAGGTTTTACTTCTTAGTCTGTGGGTCCCTGTTTCTTTTATCAACATGAACTCTTTCCAGGATACAACGGAAACATACTAGGCATTACATTTCATTGCTTTACAGAGGAGCTTTCAGAAATCTAAATGATACAACCAGTTTCACTGTTTTAGGAGGAGTCATTTTAAAAGTTTATTCTAGATTACTATGTAAATTCTGTAAATAACCCTGTAACAAGGATTGGAATCTAAGGTCTAATAAACCCTTAAAAGACTATATATATATATATATATATATATATATATATATGTCATTGCTGGAAAATATTACTTACCAATATGGGATAAGATAAGGAATCACTCCGTGGCCACACACTGAAGCCACTGTGACAATGTGGCCATGATTTCTTTTCATCATGGGTGGAAGAAGT
This sequence comes from Mustela putorius furo, assembly GCF_011764305.1. Lineage (NCBI taxonomy): Eukaryota > Metazoa > Chordata > Mammalia > Carnivora > Mustelidae > Mustela > Mustela putorius. The sequence continues at coordinate 3,929,389 of NW_025421367.1, read as the reverse complement.
GCTTTTGTGATCTTAAAGATCATTGCAGAAAGAAAAAAACAAACAAACATGGCACAGGTATTAGGTTTCTAAATTAGGTAGTTTTCATTTTAAGAAAAAATAACATTTGAGACAACTTTAAAGATGAAGTGAAATACGTGTTGATATTCCATGATCACTTCTATGTAAATGACAGAAATGAAAAAGATTGAAATGTATTTGTTTAAGCTGGCATTGAGGGCTGTGTACTAAATATCACATGCTAAGAACTCATTTTAATATGCCCCCTTCTTCCTTGGGGGGCCTGGGAGGCTCGGTCAGTTAAGTGTCTGACTCCTGATTTTGGCTCAGATCACGATCTCAGGGTCATGAGATGGAGCCCTTGTTGGGTTCTAGGCTCAGTGCAGTGTGCTCGAAATTCTTTTTCTCCCTCTCCCACTGCCTCTCCCTGTGCTTGTGGGCTCCTGTACACTCTCTCTCCCTCTCTCTCTAAATAAATACATTTTAAAAATCTTTTTTGAAAGGTTTTTATTTATTTGAGAGAGGGAGAGAGAGAGAGCGAGACAGAGACAGAGAATGAGTGGGGTGAGAGGCAGAAGGAGAAGCAGGTTCCCTGCTGAGCTGGGAGCCCAGTTGGGGGCTTGGTCTCTGGACCTTGAGATCATGACCTGAGCCACCCAGGTGCCCCAATAAACAAAAATCTTAAAAACAAAATTCCTCTCTTGTCCCTTCAGAAGGAATCAAATATCTCTTTTATGGATAGGTCAACTGAATAATATTAAGGGGAAAATTTAGTGTTTTCAGAACTGAAAATATCCCCTATGGTAATCTGGTATCATGTAAACTTTTTTAATCTTTTCTTTTTTTCTTTTTGGTTTGGAGCTTTATCATTCTAATTAGAAGAATTGAAACCTTGTGTTACTGTATCAAGTTAAGTAGAAAAAGCTGAGTTTTGTCCTATCCACAATCATGGTCTATTATGATTATATTTAGTATCTCCCTGTTTGTGACACTGTGTATTATATGTTGATGTTACAGGAAACAGAAAGCCATTCTTTGTCTCCAAAAAGCTTTTGCTGTTTTGTGAGAAGTATCAGTATTTTACGAAATAAACACGCCCTACGGACCCTATAGCAAATTCTCACAGCCAAAACTGCCAAGCCAAGCCACTCCCAAATTTCTGACCCACAAACTCTGAAACGAAAACAAACATTTATTATTGCTCTAAGCCGTTAAGTTTTGATATAATGTGCTATGCAGCTATAGATAACTAACACATGAGGTCCCTATGTAGTTTGGTGGGCATAATAATCAATCCTCACTAGCATGTGTGGGGGCTGGGCAGATGCAGGGGGGACACATCTCTTCCTTCTCTTACAGAATCCAGATTTGCTCTAGGCTCTAGGCTGAATACTAGACTGAATACTGGGGCACTGATAAATCCATGTAAATGCTTTCTACAAACTCATAGTTCAGTTTCTCTCCACCCCCCCCCAACCCAAGATTTTATTTATTTGACAGACACAGTGAGAGAGGGTACACAAGTAGGGGAAGTGGGAGAGGGCAGATGCAGGCTTCCCGCTGAGTAGGGAGCTCAGAACCCTGGGATCATGACCTGAGCCAAAGGCAGCTGCTTAACGATTGAGCCATCCAGGCGCCCCTTCTGGTCTTCTGATAACCAATTATAAGAGGTCTGTAGAGCCATATATCTAACTTTGTCATGGATCCAGAGTTTGTCTGAGTCCCGTGCAGAAAAGTTCCTAACCCCTATACGCATTCAAGTAGTGATTTACGTTGTCCTTTCAGTTCTAAAATTCCATGGTAGGAGGTCACAAATGAATGTATATCGTATATATTTCCTCTAAAGCGCTGAAAAGATGTACACTGACAACCCTTAGCAAAGCTCCACAAATATATTGAGCACCCGGTTCATCCAGGTCATGTTTTGTGTCAGGTTCTGGTGTATAAGACATACCAACTAGCCTACATTCTGGTGAGTTGTGTTTCTTCAAACTCCATGCCCCTCTGTAAGAGACTCTCCCACTCAAATTAATTTGGTGATTCTTGATTTAAGGCAAATATAAAGGTGTGAACTTAACTACACCTAAAGAGGAGTGTGAGATATCCACACACCAGAAAGTTTTCTTACACTCACCCAAAAATGTCCCAGGATGTTGACCTCAAAAGTTTTGGTGATCTCTTCATCCTTGGTACTAAGAAGGTCAGCTGGATATATTGTCCCCGCGTTATTCACCAGGATGGTCACATCTCCCACTTCTTTCTTTACCTTTGAAATGGAAAAAAACCAAAACACATTCACTGGATGTGTTACAGAAACTCAAAGTTTTGAAAAAAAGAAAAGAAACAAAGTTTCAGGGCTGAAGTCATTCAGGGATTAGATTCTTTATTGCACTCCATCAGGTCTCTCAGAGTTCAGGCAGGACAAAAACTTGAGTCAAAAAGTGGATGTCCGGCGCCTTGGTGGCTCAGTGGGTGAAGCCTCTGCCTTCGGCTCAGGTCATGATCTCAGGGTCCTGCGATCGAGCCCCACATCGGGCTCTCTGCTTAGCAGAGAGCCTGCTTCCCCTGGCAAAGTCCCCACCCCCGCCTGCCTCTCTGCCTACTTGTGATCTCTGTCAAATAAATAAATAAATCTTAAAAAAAAAAAAAAAGTGAATGTCAAGGAAACACTGTCATAAAGCTAGGAGAAACTGTTTTTTCGACATCTAAGTAATCTTGGTCCTACCACCTACTAGCCATGTGACCACGGACAGCCCAACACCTCTGAACCTCAGTTTGCTTATCAGTCAAATGAGGTCAATAGGGTTATTGGGGAGATTAAAGCCTGCAGTCATTTATCAGTGTGCTCAGTTCATTGTATTTGATATCTACTCTTTTAAACATTGTCATATTATTAACATCACATTTTCTATAGAAGGCTAGGTTACCAGCAACATAAATAAAATCCCTCAGAGAAAAAAACTGCAGATAAAAAAAGGAATTAGTGCCAAAGTAATAGGACTAAAACGAAACTAGAAAGTGATCCTTTCTCCTGGGGATAAAACTCTTCTCTGTCACTCCACACCACTGCTCAAACTTCTGAGCACAAAGAAATTGAACCTAATATTTAACAATAGGAATAGCCAGAGTGAGTGGATTCTATGCAAGGAGATAATATATGTCCTTCCTTCTTCACAGCCTCCTCAGTTGTAATTGAATCGGGCCACCAGCAAGAAACTTTACATTTTCCATGTCAATGGATACAAAATCACTTGAAGAAATGTGTCATCTGAAGTCTCACCTGCTTCACAGAGTTATAAATGTCGTCTCGGTTACCGCAGTCCACCACATAGGCATGGGCTGTGGCCCCCAGTTTTCTGCATTCGGCTGCTGTTTCCTCAACACCGTGCTGTAATCGGAAAGGGTAAGCGCAGAAAGATGTAGGTCAGTTAGGGGACAAGAGTGGGAGAGAAAGAACTGGAGAAGAAATGTCTCTAAAGATTAAAATTCATGTCCAAAATGCCTCCTCGTTTGTAAGAAAGTTTCAGGAGAGACACTGCTTGCCTAATGTGCAAAGAGATTTTACCTGGCTTTTCTGCCAGCCAGTGCTCCCATCTGTCACGTGTTTTCACCTTGTTTGGCTTTATTCTCAATAGCCGTTCTTTGTCAAAGTGGGGGGGAAATCCTTCATGTTTTTCTAGCTTTTTATCTTGGGTTAGAGGGTTCTCCAGGAGGCAGTTTTTCTAAAGCAGACTACTCTCACAGCTAGAACACGCTTGAAAGATGTTGCTCTTGGTGGGGTCATCCATGGAGATGTTTGAGGACACGAGAAAAGAAAACTCAGCTTTTCATTTTACAGATATTTATTGAGCACCAACCATATAATAGGTAGGAAAGCAATTCTAAACGATGGTAATTTTAAAGTCTATGCCTCTGCCTGTCACAGTTTTCTCGAGGATTCTAATTGAACCATCTCGGAGGGAAGGAGAAAGAAGGATCCTTATTTGAGGAAGACTTTTATAGGGAGACAAACCACTCTTGAGGATATAATCTGGTGGGCCAGTGTTCTGGAGTGAAAATAGGGGAGGGCCCTGGATAGTCTCCTCAAGTTTGCAAATGTAGTAACTTTGTGGTAACTTTGTAACTATTCTAGGACATGGAGAGGGAGAAACTTATTTTCAGCCTGAATTCAAAGACCTTCTTCCTAAAATAAAATTGTCCTGTTGTTTCTCGACCTGCATTTCTGGAAAATTAGAATTCTTTTCAAGTTTTGACTTCTGTTGATTTTATTAAAATTATAAGGTTTTAAAAATTCCACTTTTTCGGGGGCGCCTGGGTGGCTCAGTGGGTTAAGCCACTGCCTTCAGCTCAGGTCATGATCTCAGAGTCCTGGGATCGAGTCCCGCATCGGGCTCTCTGCTCGGCAGGGAGCCTGCTTTCCTCTCTCTCTCTGCCTGCCTCTCCATCTACTTGTGATTTCTCTCCGTCAAATAAATAAATAAAATCTTAAAAAAAAATTCCACTTTTTCCTCTCACAATTTATAGACTCTTTGTGATTAAGAGGCCAGGACACCTGAAAGCCCTTTTCTCACAACGGGTTGTTAGTTGTGTGGCTATAGCTGGGGCGGGGCGGGGGGGGGGGACACAATCCCTGAATGAATGACAGGTGGGTTCCCATAGCCAGCCCTGTCTCCCTGGGGTCCTTCATGTTCAATACTTCAGGCTACGCCCCAGAGCAGTAGCCTGGAATCCCAAAGAAGAGACCTGAACAGAAATTAGTCATAGTCAATGTCCCCTCATAGTCTTTTGGGAGTTGCAGAGGAGTAAAGGAAGACAGGTGCTCTTTCCCCCATTTCGGCTTCAGTTGGTAGCCTGCTCATTGCCCAGTTACAGGAACCATGCAGTCTCTTGTCTCTAGATTCACGGTCAGTAGAGAGCACTGGTCACCAGAGCTTTCCTCAGAGGCTCTGATTGAAGACTTCAAAATTTGTCAGTCTTACAACCGAGCTATAGAATGACAAAATGTAATGCCTTGTCTTTTCGTAAGCAAAATAGTTGCTTTAGCTTCAACTCCAGCTTGTGTTGTTTACTCCACTTTCCAGAGTTTTCCTAAAGCAACAGTTCAGATTGAGTGAGGGAAACTGCTAAGATGATTCATTAGGTCGGGCCAAAGAAGCCAGCCATAACAAAAAGGGAGTTGGGACCTTCCACAGGTAAAGAAGATCTGAGTTACATTTGTAGCCCTAGAGTGAATCGTTTAATACCTTTAATGTTTAATCATAAAATTCAAGGATTCAAAGAAATCCTGTGAGGTGAGGCAACTCATCCTTCAGGCAGAATCTTAAATAAGTCAATTTTTTTTTTGGTCACTGGAACTTTAAAAATGTAATTAAGTGTGAATTCTCATCCCCAAAACACACATCTGGAAAGATCCAAAGGTTAGATTTTATCAAGTGTTTTTCATGGATTTATACTTAGTTCTCTTTTTTTGATGAGTGCTTGAGAACAGCAGACAAGTTTTCTCAATTTAAATTCTTGTCCTCTTCTAAAGACTGCACTGGAATCTCTTCAAGGACCAAACCGAAGCCAAATCACTTTCATGTACATCAACTCATCTACTAAATGCCTGGTTCTGTTACATAGAAGTGTGTCAACTTTTCCTTGTATAGTATCCTTAGTGTCTGGAAAGAACCAGAGAAGAACTACTTTTCTAAGTTCAAGTGACCTTTCTTTTTAAAGACTTTACTTTTAAGTAATCTCTACCCTCAGTGTGGGGCTTGGACTTAGAACCCCAAGATCAAGAGTCACGTGCTTCATCGACTGAGTTAGCCAGGTGCCCCCAAGTGACATTTCTGAAGGCTTTAAGAAGCAGGGGCCAACTGGACATGATAGCAAAGAACATCAGAGAGTAGTAATACGACGGCAGTTAAGATCTCACTGTGATTTGTGGAAAACCTGATTCTTAAAAAAAACTTTACAGTTTTTTTAATCTTAAAATCCTGCAACATTTTTCTGTGTATATTTTCATGGCCTTACCAGAATTCACAAGTTTAGGGGAAATGATACAAAATTTCAGTTATTTCAGTTTTGAGTAGTTAATATCGTGTTTACAAATAACAGTACAAGAAAAATATGAATGCTCAAGAGAAAGCCCGACTCACTGGTTGTGGATTTTATTTAACACGACTAATGTTTACTATGGCTGAGCATTCACTTGTTTAATCTTCTTGCCCAGGAGTCCACAAACTATTGTGCAAATTGCCAGAGTAAATATTTTAGGATGGTGTGCATGTGAGGGAAGGCACTAAGAGATTCTATCATATGTTCTTCTTTGTTTCTTTATTTGGTTTTTGCCTTCTTTGACATGCCTTTAACAATGTCAAAAAACATTCCTAGGGGCGCCTGGGTGGCTCAGTGGGTTAAAGCCTCTGACTTTGGCTCAGGTCATGATCTCAGGGTCCTGGGATGGAGCCCCACATCGGGCTCTCTGCTCAGCAGGGAGCCTGCTTCCCCCTCTCTCTCTGCCTGCCTCTCTGCCTACTTGTGATCTCTCTCTCTGTGTCAAATAAAATTTTTTAAAAATCTAAAAAAAAAAAAAAAATCTCAAAGAGAAGGAAACGGCCCCTGGGAGGCTCAGTTGGTTAAGCATCTGCCTTCAGCTCAAGTCATGGTCCCAGTGTCTTGGGATTGAGTTCCGCACTGGACTCCTTGCTCAGTGGGGTGCCTGCTTTTCCCTCTCCCAACCCTTTCCCCCTGCTCATGTTTGCTCTCTCTCTCTCTCTCTCTCTCTCAAATAAATAAATAAAATCTTAAAAAAAAAAAAAAAAAGGAATCGGGAAAGCCTGGAAGTAGCCTGGCTCCGAGTCCATGTTATCAACCATGCCAGGTATCATGGCATTAAAAAAAAAAAAAATCACTGCTTAGTTCTCAATTATGTTCCCTTTGTCAAACCATCCCAATACATATGTAGAATATGGCACTGGAGAGTTTATTAAACAATGAAAAAGAAAAATACAAACATAAGCAGTTGCTAAGTTAAATAATTTTTACAACATATGTCTTACTTGTGACTTCAAAAGATGGGCACGTGAGTGCGTTACCTTATTAATATCCCACAGAACCAGTCGGCTCTTCCGTTTTGCAAATTCATAGGCAGTCCGCCTCCCGATTCCATGCCCAGCTCCTGTAATGAGAACGATCTCCCCAGCCACCGATTTTCTCCTTCGGGGAAAGAAAACCTTCACCAGTGCCTCCAAGTAGGAGTAGATAATGGTGAGCAGGAGCAGGAGGAGATCCAGGATAATATTCATGGCGCTGCTCTGTACTCTTCTCCTCTGGCTCTGTCCTCTAACACCAGCAGAGAGCTACCCTCTGCACAGAGCTCCCGGGAAGAGCTGTGCTCCAAGTGTGGATAGGACTGGCAGAAGTAAGCCAGATTTGCTGCAGGCTTTGTCCACGTGTTCTAGTATATTGGAAACACCTGAGTTTGGAAGTGATGCAATTGTTACTGAAAGCTTGGCACAGGGACACAGAATCCTGGAAGAAGTGTTCTTTGGACTGGCTTACAGAGAAGCAGTTGTGTGCTATGTTGCACAGGGAAGTTGCCCCTCTAGAAATAATTCCAGAGAGAGTGCATCAGCTAATGGTGTTTTGCTCATCTCTTGATATCTCTCTGTAAACCAGTGTGTGTGTGTTTAATTGAAGGAAAAGGAGAAAGGAAAGATATTATCTTTAGGAGACTTAAATATGGGCCAACCAACCCTAGTGTGATTCATTTATTCAGGAAAGCTCAGCATCAATATTTCTGTGAACTACTTATTTTACAGGAGGTGCTAATTTCTCTGAAAACCTCTTAAGTTTAGAGGAGATTGGAGGTTCTATAAAGCAATCAGTTCCCTCTGTGATGCTATGGGAATGAGCATTAGCTCCGGAGCCAAGACTGCACTTAAAAGTGGTATAACTTGAGGGAGCCTGGGTGGCTCAGTTGGTTAAGCGACTGCCTTCAGCTCAAGTCATGATCCTGGAGTCCCGGGATCGAGTTCCGCATCAGGCTCCCAGCTCCACGGGGAGTCTGCTTCTCCCTCTGACCTTCTCCTTGCTCATGCTCTCTCTCACTGTCTCTCTCTCTCAAATAAATAAATAAATAAAATATTAAAAAAAAAAAAGTGGTACGACTTGCACTTGGTCTTAGCCAAAAGGCCGAGAAGCAGTAAAAGTGGTATGACTTCCGACACCGCCAGAGTAGAAACAACTCAGGTGTCCATGAACGGATGAATGGATAAACAAAATGTATTAGAAATATACAAGGGCATATTACTCCTTTCTAAAAATGAATGCATTTCTGATACACGCTACAACATTCATGAACCTTCCAAATATGCTAGGTGAAATGAGGGCCACAAAAGGACAAATATTGCATGACCTCACTTAAATGACCTAAATTAGTCAAATACACAGGGACAGAGAGTTTGGAACCTTGGTTATGAGGAAATACCATTCTTTCTTTGGAGACCATGAAATGAGAAAGAGGATTTATGTACATTACTATAAGCCACTGTTTGCTTAGTCTAACTATAGTAGTCTGCCATGTTCAAGTTGAGGAATATGATCTCTTCAAATAATGTAGTATATATATGCAGTGGAATACTAGCAGCCAACAAACACCCCAAATCTTGCCATTTGCAATGCCGTGGATGGAACCAAAGGGTATTATGCTGAGCGAAATAAGTCAATCAGAGAAAGACAATTATCATATGATCTCTCTGATATGAGGAATTCGAGAGGTGGGCGGGGGGTCATGGTGGGTAGGGAGGGAAAAAAATGAAACAAGATGGGAGCGGGAAGGAGACAAACCATAAGAGACTCTTAATCTCACAAAACTGAGGGCTGCTAGGGTGTGGGGGAGATGGATAGAGTGGCCGGGTTATGGGCATTGGGGAGGGTCTGTGCTATGCTGACTGCTATGAAATGTGTAAGACTGATGATTCACAGACCTGTACCCCTGGGGCAAATAATACACTATATGTCAATTAAAATAATTTTTTAAAAATCTCTTCAAATAAATACTTCTTCCCTCCTTTTTGGAGAGCTCATTAGTACATCGTCAAAGGTTCTATGATTGCCAAACTGATAAAGCAGTATTAGGTAATCTTAAATGTCTTATGAATTTCTTGAGGCTCCTAAACCTAGTTTGTCTTTTTTTTTTTTTAAGATTTTATATATTTATTTGAGAGTGAGCGAGTGCACAAGCAGTGGGGAGGGGCAGAGGGACAGAGAACAGCAGACTCCCCACTGAGCAGGGAGCCTGACTGGGCTCTATCCCAGGATTCTGGGTTCATGACCCCAGGTGCCCCAGAGCCTAGTTTCTATCCAAACAAGCTCCATGTTCAGCCTCAGCATATTTTGTTGTTGTTGTTGTTGTTGTTGTTTATTTCTTTTCAGTGTAACAGAATTCATTGTTTATGCACCACACCCAGTGCTCCATGCAATACGTGCCCTCCTTAATACCCATCACCTGGCTCGCCCAACCTCCCACCCCCCGCCCCTTCAAAACCCTCAGGTTGTTTTTCAGAGTCCATAGTCTCTCATGGTTCACCTCCCCTTCCAATTTCCCTCAACTCCCTTCTCCTCTCCATCTCCCCATGTCCTCTGTGTTATTTGTTATACTCCACAAATAAGTGAAACCATATGATAATTGACTCTCTCTTCTTGACTTATTTAACTCAGCATGATCTCTTCCAGTCCTGTCCACGTTGTTACAAAAGTTGGGTATTCATCCTTTCTGATGGAGGCATAATACTCCATAGTGTATATGGACCCCATCTTCCTTATCCATTCGTCCATTGAAGGGCATCTTGGTTCTTTCCACAGTTTGGCGACCGTGGCCATTCTCAGTGTATTTTTAATTTATGAAACCCCTTGCTTCACCTCTGCATATCAATCCAACTTCTTTCCTTATAGTAGCAAAGAGAGGGTCTTGATCTCTAGAGTGTACGTCTCAATATTTCTTTACTTGTTCCTCTGATTATTCTTTCCCTATCAATTCCAATTTCTTCCTGCCTACAGGACTTGTCTCTTTGGCTTTCAACTACTTTCTGTTCTCTACCATTGTAAAAATATTCTGCGAAAGCCTTTTCCTCTCCACTCCTGCTTGCTATCCCGTTGAAGCATTACACAGTGATCACCTCTGTTTTCTGGCTCCCCGTTTCCTTAGGAGGAGAGAAATCTCTTGCCTCTTTACTCTCTACCAGGTACAAGGGGCTATGAAGGTCCTAAATGTAAGGTGCTCTGTGAGCATCACCAGACCTGAGGATGGGGGGAGGGTGGGAGCTGAGCCATAAATGGGACCTAACGGGGGAGGGGTTGGCCATAAGGGGAAGGATGTTCCAGATACAGGAAACCACGTGTAGAGTCACTGGGAGGTGAGAGATCATGGAACATCCAAGGACTAGAAGGAGTCTGTGCTGTAGACTGAATGTTTGTATATTGAAACTTAATCCTCAAAGTAATGGTATGCAAAGATGGTTAGTTCAAAAGGATGGAGCCCTCATGAATGGGGTTAGGATTCTTGTAAGAGAGATCCCAGACAGCTCCCTTGTCCCTTCTGCCATGTGAGGACACAGCAAGAAGACAGGCTGGTTGGCTGTGAAACAGGAGGCAGGCTTTCCCCAGATGCTAAGTCCTGGTGGCTTGATTTTGGAACTCCCAGCCTTTAGAACTGGGAGGAAAATTTGAGTTGCTTAAAATCCACCTGGTCTTTGGTATTGTGCTGTAACAGCCTGAACTGACTAAGACACCCTGAGTCGGAAGAAATTCTGCCTTAAGACTGTAGGATCAACTTTTGTCCAAGAGTTTCTAGCCTGCCAGCCTCCAACAGGTTTCAGAGTTGCTCGCCTCCCTCAATAATGTGAGCCAATTCTTCAATTCTTTGAAATATTATCCCTCCTTTTAAGTATGTATGTATGTATATGAAATCTCCTACTGGTTCTGTTTCTCTGAAGAACTCTAAGGCAGGTAGTAAGGTTGGGTAAGAAGACTGGATTACATATGGCCTTCTAATTTATGGTAAGGACTTTAGCTCTAAGTTTTAGGTGAGAAGCTAATGGGGGATTTTGAGCTGAAGCATGACATGATCTCATATTTTAAAGACTCATTCTGGGGGTGCCTAGGTGGCTCAGTCAGTTAAGTGTCCAACTCCTGATCTCAGCTCAGGTCTTAATCTCAGAGTCCTGAGTTCAAGCTCCACATTGGGCTCCACACTGGGCTCCACACTGGGCATAGAGCCTATTTTAACAATTTTTGTGTTTTTAATGAAGAATTATTTGGGCTGCTGCACGTGGGGGGGGGGAAACAGGAGGTGATGGCGGCAGGGGGTAGGTAATAAGAGGTGATAAAATTCTGGACATATTCTCAAGGTAGAGCAAACAGAACTGCTTTTGTAATGAATGGGGAAGGAGTCAAGGATGACACTAAGTTTTTTGGCCTGAGCAACTGGAATAATGGGGTTTGGAATAGGTTTGGGACACCCGCTCAGTTTCAGAAATCATGGAGTGAAAGGCCTGTTGGTCATACCTGCAGAGACATCAAGAAGGTGATTGCTTATGTGTGTGGCATTCAGAGGGGAGATTCAGGCTGGATATGTGGGAATGATGACCGATATTGGATGTTATGTGCCAGAGCTTAGAGGATTTGGGTGAGCTGAAGGATAAAGGTGAGCCGGGGGAAGGAGGCAGGTGTAATTCTAGGTTTTTAGCTTGGACACTTGGTAGTCTCTGTCAGGGAACACGGAGGGTCTAGAGAAGATGCTAGATTTTGTGTGTATTGTTTATAAGACATTTATGTAATTGGAAATGGAGATAGTGGAGATCATACAGTCTAATTAAATCCTTTTACAGATGAGGAAATGGAGGTTCCAGCATGGCTAGCTGGAATTAGAGTGCCCAGTGCTCTTTTGGCCATACCAGTCCACTTGTAATTATAGGGAAGACTGTGAAAGTAAAAGGCACATCTCTCTCTATCCCTAGATTGTCTAGTCATCCCTATACCAATTAAAAAGAAAAAAAAAGAAAGAAATGAAAGAGAAAAAATAAAAAAACTTGAGAGGTCAGTTTGGATCTATGGTCAAGTGGGAATTCATATGTATTTTGGGGAAGGGTGTGATGTCCAGGGCAGATCAAGACTATCCCAGTATTTTCAGGCTCAGCATTTTAATTTCAGGATACTTTAGACTGTTGTGATATTGGGCCATTCCAGGCTAGACTTTTTTCAGGTAGAATACTTGGGTATCCGCATGTAACATTTTGTTTCACTTTAAAGTAATTCCTAGATCAACGAGCTTTAGTCAGAGATTATCATTGGCTAATATTGGAATATTGTTTGAATACCAAGAAAAGCTTGGGTAAAAGGAAGTAGAGAGGGTTTAGGGTGATAGTTCAAATCTCCAAGAAGTCCCCTGATGCTGGAATAGTGAGGTCAGCAAACTTGCATTCATTTTTCTTTCATTTATATAATTTTTAAAAAAAGATTTTATTTATTTGACAGAGATCACAAGTAGGCAGAGAGGCAGGCAGAGAGAGAGAGAGGAGGAAGCAGGCTTCCTGCTGAGCAGAGAGCCCGATGCGGGGCTCGATCCCAGGACCCTGAGATCATGACCTGAGCCGAAGGCAGAGGCTTCACCCACTGAGCCACCCAGGCGCCCCTCATTTATATAATTTTATTTCTTTTCAGTGTTCCAAAATTCATCGTTTATGCACCACACCCAGTGCCTCATCTTGACCTCTGAGTAGCTGTGTGATTTAAGGTTAAATTTGTTGAATCTCTTTGGGCTATAAAATGGGAAGAACGATGTCTACCACACAGAATTCTTCAAGGGAGACAATCACCCAGCCTGGGAGAGGAAGCTCTTCATAATTGCCCCCTTCTCCACAGCAAAATCCTTATTAGTTATTCACGCACTAGCCAAGCTGGTGTTGAGGACCTACTAAGAGTCAGTTTTAACCCTTTGCCTGGACCTGATTCCTCACTCTTTCTAATCCTCATTTCCATTAAAAAGCAGGTATCTGGCAAGAGAGACTCTGTGGCTTGGGGATAGGGATGGGGAAGAGTGTTTTTGAAGGCAAGCCTGGGAGTATTCTCTAAGGGGCTGGGGAAGGCCAGTGAGTCCTAGTCATCCCATGGCGAGGCTCCCAGGGTGATATCGAGGGCTCAGGAAGGTTTTATGGTGTGTCTAGTGAGGGCTGGTTCCTTGCCAACAGTCAGAATTTCCCTACCCCACAAAAGAGAAAACCATCTGACATCAAGTTCTTAGTTTAGTACCACAGAGTACCATGAGTTGACAATTAGAGAAGTCTTTCCTGTTTACCCCAAGACATGGTAAGCCTCTTTGATTTTGGTGTGACTCTCAGAGGTAGCCCTATTGATGGCTGAGAAGAATTTTCCCACTAAATTGTGGAGACGTGGGTTCAGAGTTAGAATTCATTCACTCAAATAACAGTTAAAAGTTTTCAGACCTAGAGTCACAGCAGTAATTGCCTGATGTTAGTGAATCAAGCAAGCTTTTTTTTTGGAAGCAGGGCAGAGAATAAAAGCCCTGAACCTCTACAGCATTCATTAACCTCTCAGCAGAGCTGGGGCTCCAGCCTCTAAGATTTTCTGGGGAAGAATCTCCCTGGGGGAACTTCAACAGTGCCTTCAACATCACCTGCTACACAGAATTGCTGGAGAATTAAATGGCAAACTGTGCTAGCATGTGGTTAATGTTCCTAAAAGGGACCAAGTCCCACTCTGTCAACATACTATCCAAATAATACTTACTTCTAGTCATGGTTAATGCCAGACCCCACCAAAGTGTTAATTTCAGACAAGTGTGTTAAGAGCTGAACATGTTTACTGTGAGAAGAGGAAAGTTATCTGTATATTTGGGGCCTTGGTTATCTTCCTGAAGTGTTTGCTGAAGATGTTCTCCTCGCTTACTTCATTGTTCTGCTTGGCAAGCTGGACAGGAATCACTTAATGAAAAGAACAAAGATGACTTCTAAGCGGACTTTATGAGACTCTCTGCCCTCTACTGTGAGTCTCTGCTAACAGGACAGGGTTGAGGCAAATCTATGAATTCTGGGGTTATTCACAAATTCTCTAACAGAGTGCTCCCACAGTACAACCCATGGGTGGAGAAGAATCTCAAATTATTTTATTTAAATGTAACAGTGTTGGGGCACCTGGGTGGCTCAGTCATTAAGCATCTGCCTTCAGTTCGGGTCATGATCCCAGAGTCCTGGGATCGAGTCCCGCATCGGGCTCTCTGCTCCGTGAGAAGCCTGCTTCTCCCTCTCCCACTCCCCTCCCCCTGCTTGTGTCCCTCTCTCGTTGTGTCTCTCTTTGTCAAGTAAATAAAATCTTAAAAATAAAGAAATGTAACAACGTTTTTGAAGGCAGGTATTCCTGACTCAGATATCCACTGAATGTAGAATGTAGTCTGACAGCAATTGCATTTGGATTCTCTGTATCAAGAAGGAATCTGATAGGTAGGGAGAAATTTATTGCAGGAATACCTGCTGTGAAATTCTCTCATTATAGAATCTCAGGTATAACCTTCCTAAGCAGATTATCCTATGATCCTTCTAATCCGCAGCGGCACTGATGAGATGACTTAAGTCAAGTCTTGAGACTTAAAATATATGTTACAAGTTTTGAGACCTAGAGTCTCATGCTAAGTCTCATGAAGAGACCTTCATGCTGACAGCCTAAACCCAAATCCCGGAACCCTGTAGAGTATTCATTAAGCTGTCGGCAGAGCTGGGGCTCCAACCTCTAAGGTTCTTCTGGGCTCCTGCTCCCTACAGGAATTTCAACAATGCCTTCAACTTCACCTGCTACACAGAATTCCTGGAGGTAAATCAATAAATATTAAATATTAAATAAATATGTTTCTGTATAGAAACAGAATTAAGATCTTTAACCCTGAAGTTTATGTACCTAATGTGACCCATTTACTCTATTTCACAAGGGTGAGTATTCTGATTTATATGTTTTCTGAGTATGGACCTTCTGACACAAGGACCAAAGTTCTCTCATTTGTGTATGTGTCTAATACCATCTTGGAAAATTTTTTCTTCAATAGAAATTCAGCAAGCCTGCTTAGTTTTTCCATTTATAGGTCAGATCTTAAATTCTCATCACACTGAGCACCAATCATATCCGAGAAATTTCTGGGTATTAAAAACAAAGACCTTTGATTACATAATCCATTTTCCTTTCACTTGAAGGTTAGGGAAAGTTCTGTTCAAGATGAAAAGATGGAGACAAAAGTTTAAATCTGTTTATTGTTGCCACCGTGGGTACATTCTCCTAATTCTCTGCCTCAAATCCCAATGATGCTTTTATACCTGCAACACGCGTGGATCTCTAGTTTCCTTGAGATGAAATGTTTGGCTTTGGAATGTCAGGCATCTTTCAGGAAACAGAGTGGTAATGTGTAAGATGAAATGTTTCAGTGACATTTCTTACATCACATGAAACTCACTGGGAAATGCCAGTAGATACAGTCCTTCATTGTATTTAGAGAGCCTGAAGTTTTTGTTTTTATGGAGACTAGAAAAGGAAATGTGAATTATATAAAATTTAAGTACAATTAGAAATAAAAATATATCTTATACATTTATAGTACAAATTTTGCAAAGACTTCACAAGGCACGAAATCTTAGAAATTATAAAATTATTTTTGTTCCTTTTCTCCATTTTCTATAAGGTCAATTCCTAAGATACTCCCCTCTTTGTATTATATGAAATCAGCTTTCACCTTAAGGACAAGTGATAATAAATGAGGACCTACAGGGCCTCAAAAGATGATAATGAAGAAGAAAAGTTAATTAGGAAAAGCAGAAGTCTAAGCATTCGTTTAAGTTCTGATTAGTATTAGATCAAATCAACTTAACCCTTGTAAGTCAGTTCTATTTATTTTTAGCTAATGTATGAAAAAGAATTTAAGTTATGCTACTTAAATATAATGATGTTTTGGAAAGCTGGTATTTTTGAAGATACGTATTTACATCAACTAAATGTGGAATGTAGTCAGTGTAGGACTTACTGTCCTTTAGTTTTATATCCAATAACTGCATCAAACCTAACATTGATCTTTCGTTTTAAATATGCCAGGAAACGCTCCGGAAGGATCCTAAAAAAAGGGGAAAAAAAAAAGGGAGTACATGAAAATAATTAGGAAATTAACATTAAGTGCATTTGTAAAATATCTCTTCTTTTAAAATACTTACATTTATCATGTATCATCATTTTTTTGTATAAGAAAAAGAACTTTAGTTACATTCTATATATGAGGCAGCTACATGTCATGTATAAATCAGATACTGGACTATAATCACATACAAACAGAGGAAGGAGGAATAGGCACGTATAAGATGGAAACTATTTTGGGGCACCTGGGTGGCTCAGTGGGTTAAGCCTCTGCCTTCAGCTCAGGTCATGATCTCAGGGTCCTAGGATCAAGCCCCGCATCGGGCTCCCTGCTTAGCGGGGAGCCTGCCCCCCCCCCCCACCAACTGTCTGCTTCCTCCCTCCCCTGCCACTGCCTGCCTCTCTGCCTACTTGTGATCTTCCTCTCTGTCAAACAAAAAAAAAAAGGAAAAAAAAAGGAAACTATTTGTTGGACTCTCTTTCTTCCTTTCTCTTTCTTCTTTCTTTCTTTCTCTCTTTAAGAATAAGGAAGTTTTTTGGATATTTCTTAAAAAAAACCCGACTTCAGTCTTATTGCCCTAGTCCCCACTTAACAATGGGTATTTGTAAAGTCTCCCCATTACAGCGCTGTTTTCTCATCTATCCACTATGGAAATGCCTGTAGGATGGAGCTTTCCATCCTATGGTCTCTGGAGAGCCTCAGATGAGGACTCCTATAAGCCTTGTCTAAACACCAAAGGCATGATTTGTCTCTTGCTCCCCTTCACTACTATTTTCTCACAGATTTAAGTGCTGCATGATAGCTAACCTAAGACTGAGAAGGAAGACATTACCACATTCACAGCAGGGTCTGTTATCAGTAATTTCTCAACCCACAGAGATAGTACATATCTGTAATCTATAGTTTGGGTATATCCTTTACCATGTATTATATTAAATAAGATTAGTTTTAAGATTAGGAGTTTTAACTCTGAGTCACTCCTCTAAGATCTTTCCAATTCAATCCATTTCTTTCTTTTTCTTTTTTTTTAAGATTTTATTTATCTATCTATTTGTCGTAAAGAGAGAGAGCACAAGCAGGCAGAGTGGCAGGCAGAGGCAGAGAGAGAAGCAGGCTCTGCCTGAGCAAGGTGCCTGATGTGGAACTTGATCCTATGACCCTGGGATCATGACCTGAGCCGAAGGCAGTGGTTTAACTGACTGAATCACCTAGGCATCCCTAAATCCATTTCTTTTTCAAAAAGAAAAGGAAGGAGGCTTCAACTCCTTTAGGGTAGCAGTGACTTGAAATACTTAATTTTTGAAACAGATACACACCTGTGTTTCTCAGAAGATCTGAGAGAGGAGGTGCCTAGAACTGAGGAATTGAGAGGCTAAAGTCTTTTAAAATAAGAAACATGATGTTGTAAAGGACGTGAGAACAGAACTAATTTTATACTTTATAATTCAAAATATTATTAAAATGTTCCACTGAGAGACTGAGGGAGAACTACTAAATGAAAATGCAGATAAAGCACTTGGTTTTGAGCATAATGCTGAACAAGTTATTTAACTTGTGAGTTTAAATTTCCCATGGGAAAATGGAAAAATTAACGCCTGCTCTACAGTGTTCTTGTGAAGAATCAATGTGTTAATCTAAAATGCTTTAAACATTTTTTTTGTTTATGACGGACATATAGTAGGTCTAATTTTTTCCCCTTCCCACCCTATACTGCAGGTTTGGGGCCAAACTACTGCAATAAAGCAAATATTACAATAAAGCAGGTCAAATGAATTTTTTGGTTTCCCAGTACATATAAAAATTATGTTTACACTATAGTATAGTCTATTAAGTATGCAATAGCATTATGTCTAAAAAAGTCTATAGACCTTAATTAAAAAATACTTTATTGCTAAAGCATGCTAACCATCATCTGAGCTTTCAGTGATCTGTAATCACTGATTACAGATCACTGTAAATATAGTTGTGAAAAAGTGTGAAATAGTTCAGGAGTTATCAAAATGTGACAGAGACAGGAAGTCAGCAAATGGTGTTGGAAAAATGACACTGGTAGAGTTGCTTGATACAGGGTTACCACGAACCTTCGGTTTGTAAAAACACAGTATCTGAGAGTACAGTGAGATGGAGGGCAATAGAATGAGATATGCCAGTACTTAAGAATATTGAGGAATTCATCCCATTCCAGTAAGACTGAGAGAATCTAAACAGAATATGTAAGTCGCCATAACTATAGTTGACCTTGCACAACACACATGTGCTTTGATACTCCAAAAACTTAACTACTAAAAGCCTACTGTTGACCAGAAGGAAGCCTTATTGAGAAGCTAAACAGTTAATAACACATTTACATGTTATATGTATTATACACTATATTATATTATCTTCCCCCTTCCTTATACTATATTCTTACAATAAAGTAAACTAAAGAAAATGTTACTAAGAAAACCATAAGGAAGAGAAAATACATTTACAATACTGTGCTGTAACAACAACAAAAAATCCATCTCTGGACCCCTGCATTTCAAAGCCATGCTGTACAGGATCAGCTGAATATACAGACATCTGACCAGATGGCATTGAAAAAGGCCTGGCAACTGAGCACCAAAGTTTGATTCAGTCAGAGAAAAATCAGGGCAATGCTAATAACAGTGTTAATTATAATAATAATAGCTGTATATAACATTTACTGAGTATTTACAATATACTAAATACTTTAAATGCATCATTTTATTTATTTCTCACGATCCTATAATGTCTTACTATCTCCATGTGGCAGATGAAGACAATGAGCTTCTAAGAAGTTCAACAATTTGGGATGCCTAGGTGGCTCACTTGGTTAAGAGTCTGCCTTTGGCTGAGGTCATAATCCCAGGTCATAATCCTGGGATTGAGTCCCACATTGGGCTCTGCTCAGCATGGAGCCTGGTTCTTCCTCTGCCCCTCCCCCACTCATGCCTGTGCACACACACACTCTCTCTCTGACAAATAAATAAAACCTTAAAAAAAAAAACGGAAGTTAAACAACTCATTTTGTGTTCATGTGGTGAACAAGTCATAAACACAGCTTCCTCTAACTCCAAAGCACAATATTTGAGTCTCTATAGTAATGGTCTAGGAAATAGAATTAATTTATTAAATCAACAAACATTTTGGTGCCCCCTCCATATGTCCATCAGCTCTTCAAAGTATAGGGGTTACACACAGTGATGAAAACAGGTGAACTTCCTTCCCTCATAGACTTACATTCTAAAGGACTATAGTCACTGAGTGCTTACTTACGAAATGTAACAAAAATAATGCTAAATACATCACAGGTTTTAACCTGGTTATTCCCAGGAGATCCTTGAGTTTTACCACCTAAACTTCTAAGGGATGTACAACTATAGCTCCTTGCAGAAGGGGCTAAAAAGCCCGACATGTGTCATGTATGCTTTTGATCTCTTGAAATTTTTTCAGTTCCGAGGTCAAGTCATTCTCAAAGTACAATCTTGAACCAACTGCCTGTGACAGTTGCCTGTTAAAATACAGATGTCTGGGTCCCAACCAAAATATCCTATATTAAATCCTTTAGAGGTCAGATCCAAAGCATCTATTTTTAAAAATTATCTTCCCAGGGTGCCTAGGTGGCTCAAGTCAGTTAAGTGACTACCTTCGGCTCAGGTCATGATCTCAGGGTCAGGAGATCGAGCCCCATGTCGAGCTCCCTGCTCACGTGGAACCTACTTCTCCCTCTCCTCCCTGCCTGTGCTCTCTCCCCCTATCTCTCTCACTGTCTCTCAAATAAATAAATAAAATCTTCAAAAAAAAATTATTTTCCCAAGCGATCCTGATATCCCACTATGTTGCAGAAGCCCAACTGTAGGAACAGAGAACAAGAAGCTGGCTGGCTGGTTTCCTTCTTTCCTTCCTTCCCTCTTCTAACCTAAGTCACCTCTTCACATTCCCCTCATGACCTGGACCAGCCTCACTGCTACACAGTGTTCCCATGTGAGTAATGAGGCAATGTGCTATCAGGAAGGTAAGTTAAGCCAGTACGTTCCAATCTTGGCTGTACGTCAGAATCACTTGGAAAGTTGTATCTCTCAGAGACCAGCCCACAATCCAGGTCAATTACATCAGTCGTGGGGAGCAGCTCCCAGGCCTTAGTATTTTGGAAACTCCCAAGCGAATTCCAACATGACCAAAGCTGAGCACTACTGCCCTAAAGAAATGCTTCTCAAATTTGAATATGCATTCAAATCAGCTGTGGATCCTACAGGAATGCAAACTCTGACTCAGGATATCCAGAGATTCTGTTTTTCTAACAAACCCCCAGGTGATGCTGATGCCACTGGTCCATGCAAGTAGTAAAGCTCAAGGATCTTTAAAATTATAAAATGTATTTAACAATTCCTATCCCTCAGTGTGACTTTGCACAAAATAAGAGCTTGATGATTATCTTTGTGTATTTAGATGAATACCTAAAACCTAACTATGGTCTCTTCTAATATTGTTGTTCTAGGATTCCATCATGTAATAATGCTGAAAAACTATACTTCTCTATAGTCATTCATCCAAGAGACAAGACTTTCAGAAATATACACCTTTCATTCTCTAGAAAGAAAACTTAAAAACTTGTGGAAATTATTGAGTTCATTTACTCAACTGCTATACAAACGCTGCTTTAAGGATTAACAAACGTGGTTTTAGAAACTGATGTGGATTGGGATGCCTGGGTGGCCCAGCTGGTTAAGTGCCTGCCTTTGGCTCAGGTCAAGATCCCAGGGTGCTGGTACTGAGTCCCACACCAGGCTCTCTGGTCAGAGGGGAGTCTATTTCTCCTTTTGCTCCCCCTGCTTGTGCTCTCTTTCTCTCTTTGACAAATAAAAATCTTTAAGAAAAAACAACTGATAGACATTGAAACTTAACTTTTTAAAAAAAACTTAACTCCATTTAATTGTACTTTATCAAATGTCTGGTTTAAATCTAAATACAAATATGTAATACATAAATCTTCTAATGGTGATAACTGTAAATGTCACTTACTTTTCCACCACTGTTAAAAAGCTTATTGAAGATGGAATAAAAATCATTTTCTCCTCAGTCAGGATCCCATTCATCAGCCTGTCTACCACTTCCTCAGGTTCCAGGGTGGGTCCCAAACTGAAATCAGAAGCAGTCGTCAGCAAAAAAACATTTCACAGAAGCACCTACTTTAGTTAGGTGCTAAACAAAGAAGTTAAATTACCAAAGGAATCATAATGTAACAGCCTTGTAGCATCTGGCCCGTTAGAAGTGCTCAAAAATAGTAGCTGCTTTAGCATGAATATTAACAACATCCACTTATTTGGTGCTTATCATGTACTATGCACTGTGCTAAACACGCTCCATAGGTCCTCTCACTGAAGTTTGCAACAACCTGTGACGGAGAGACTACAGTTCCTATTTTGCAAATTAGAATTACGTAAGAAACCAGGAGTCAAAAATAACTGAACTGGATTAGGACTGACAAATTCACTTCTAAATCTTTAGAAGTTTTGGAGCACCCGGGTAGCTCAGTCAATCAGGTGTCTGCGCCTTCAGCTCAGGTCATGGTCCCAGAGTCCTGGGAGGGAGCTCGACCTCGGTGGGCTCCCTGCTCAGCAGGAAGTCTGCTTCTCCCTCTTCTTCTCTCTCTCCTCCTGCATGTGCTCTCTTTCTCTCTCCCTCTCTCAAATAAATAAATGAAATCTTAAAATGAATCTTTAGAAATATTGGGGAAAAAGCCAGATATCATTATACAAGTTTTATTATATACCAAGACTCATCAGCAAACAATTTCTAAAGTGTCAGAGAAAATTAAAATATAAAAATGTGCCTGGCTTCTAGTATCCAAAATCTATAAAGAATTATCAAACTGAAAGCCCAAAGAATAAATAATCCAATCAAGAAGTGGGCAGAAGATAGAACAGACATTTTGCAAAGATGACATCCAGATGGCCAACAGACACATGAAGAAGTGCTCAACATCACTCATCCTCAGGGAAATACAAATCAAAACCACAATGAGATACCACCTCACACCATTCAGAATGGCTAAAATTAACAAGTCAGGAAACGACAGATGCTGGCAAGGATGTGGAGACAGGAGAATCTTACTACCCTGTTGGTGGGAATGCAAGCTGGTGCAGCCACTCTGGAAAACAGCATGAAGGGTCCTCAAAAAGTTGAAAAGAGAGCTACCCTACAACCCAGCATTTGCACTACTGGATATTTACCCCCAAAATACAAATGTAGTGATCCAAAGGGACACCTGCACCCCAATGTTCATAGCAGCAATGTCCACAATAGCCAAACTATGATGTCTATAGTTTGATGTCCATCAACAGATGAATGGATAAAGAAGATGTGGTATATATACAAAATGGAATATTATGCAGCCACAAAAAATGAAGTCTTGCCATTTGCAAGAGCCAAGATGTCTATCAACAGATGAATGGATAAAGAAGATGTGGTATATATACACAACAGAATATTATGAGGCCATAAAAAATGAAGCTTTGCCATTTGCAACAACATGGATGGAAGTAGAGTGTATTACACTAAGCAAAACAAGTCAATCAGAGAAAGACAATTACATGACCTCACTGATATGTGGAATTTAGGAAAGTGGAATTTAGGAAATTTAGGCAGAGGATCATAGGGGAAGAGAGGGAAAAATGAAACAAGATGAAAACAGAGAGGGAGACAAACCATAAGGGACTCTTAATCTTAGGAAACAAACTGAGGGTTGCTGGAGGGGAGAGGGGTGGAGGGATGGGTTAAATGGGTGATAGACACTGGGGAAGGCATGTATTGTAATGAGCACTGGATATTATATAAGACTGATAAATCACAGACCTGTACCCCTGACACAAATAATATATGTTAATTAACTGAATCTAAATTAAAAATAAAATAAATATATTTTTAAAAACAAAATGAAAAATGTGCCCAGCTCTAGGTCCTCCATCTCCATAGGGAGCCCTTATATTTACTAAGCCTTGATTTAGTTTTCAGCCTTATTACTTAGTTCCGTATTGCATCCTCACTGTATAATCACGCTGGCATACTAACTATGGAGTAGCAGGAGGTCTCCAAAAGGTGGCCTTTGCCATCTGCATGTTAGATCATGTGCACTTAGGATGGTGTTATGCAAGAATTGGCCCTCAGTTTTTAAAATTTTGGTGGTGACTTAGAAAAAAAGATATATAATTAATTACACTCATGAAATCTGCCAACATCACCAAACTATTTGAGTAACATTCTGGGGAGGCAGATTTTTAAAGGTGTGTGACTAGTTAAGAGAAGTGAGACAAAAAGAACTGGATGAGATTCGTTAGGAACAAATAGAGAATAGTTCATTTGGAAAGAAAAAATATGCAGTGAAGTAAGATTAGGACAGTTGAGAAGTACTATATAGTATTAGTGGGTGATGTACATACTTACATATATATACACACACATATATATATATATGTATATATATATAAAATTCTACAGTATTGTACTTAAAAGTACAATACTTCCTAAGTATTCCTAAGTGGATAAGAAACAGTGCAGAGGATCATAAAGGAAGAGAGGGAAAACTGAATGGGAAGAAAACAGAGAGGGAGCCAAACCGTGAGAGACTGACTCTTGACTCCAGGAACAAACTGAAGGTTGCTGTGGAGGAGGTAGGTGGGGGGGATGGGGTAACTGGGTGATGGGCACTAAGGAGGGCACGTGATGTAATGGTCACTGGGTGTTATACACAACTGATGAATCACTGAACACTATACCAAAAACTAAGGATCTGCTATATGTTGGCTAATTGAATTTAAATTAAAAAGTGAGCACGATAATTGAATATATGAAGGAGAGCAGAGTTTAAAATATCTATGGTATGACCTTTCATTCTCAGCATAGGGCAGTCATTTATGAAAATACTGTGCTCCTCCTGGATCCTGAAGTATTACATAGGAAAAATGTGGAGATGCAACAGAAGAGAAAATGTAATAACAAAGATGACAGCTTTTGGTCCAGAGGAGGTAAAAATGAAAGGCAATCGAAGCCTGAAGAAGACTAAGCCCTCCTTTGGCCTGTGGTATAAGCAGAGCGCCAACAAAAATGAACTCAGAAACTGAAAGATGCTTGTGCCTTCAAGTGTTCAGGAGGAAATTCACTTCTTAGCATACTGCTACCAGACTTCACTATTCCCACGCTCCATGAAAACGCACAGACACCTGTGTGCGCAGTACAGCATACTTCCCCACTCACACTGTGGCCTTGTGAACCTCCCGGTCAAATGGTGTTGCACTGACTAAACTTTTCTTAGTGTACTTGATCGCTTTACTCAAAGTCTCAGCCTCTGTCAAAGAAATTTTCATTGAATTTAATGGCTGGCCAATACCATGATTTTTAAAAGGCCAAAAAGAAAAGACTTTCAGAAAATACTATCTTGGCAGAATAAAATCTTAATCATTAAAATATCAGTACCTGGAAAATTATTTTTCCCTGATAGTAGTAAGAATCTAATAGTAGTAAGTAGTAAGAGTCTAATAGTAGTAAGAGTTGCAAATCCTATTAAATAAATGCCCATGATGGATTTTGTAGAAACTGTCCCCAAATACTCTAGGCCTCTCTGTTGGTGTAGGGAAGGAGAATGCATGTGGGGGTATAGGGATGCTTAGGGACAAAGAGTATTTTCAGGTAGAAGGACTATGTTTGATTATCTAGCTACCACTTAAGTGGTTGAGTAAGTTTGGGGAAGGTATTTCTACTCTTCAACGTTTGGAGGCTTTGGTTTTTGTATCTAATCTGAAAATGGGGTTAATGCAGTGATATGCTAGTAAATGTTTTGCAACTGGCTCTCTAGGGCCAGAGTTCCCCTTTTTGTAGCATTTCCTTTCTATGGTGTAAAGACTCTCACCAGGGTGGATTTCAAGCTCTCAGTGCGGTGTCGCTGAAAAACATAAGCTGGCTTCAGCAGGCCACTGCTCATGTGCATGGAAGCACCGTACACAATCATACTATACAAATGTTGTCACCTTCTTACATAACATTTTCTTTTGTATGGTACTTGGCAACAAAAACTATTATCTTTGTGTAGCACAGACGAAAATTAAACTCTTAAAAATTTTATGTATATTTCATGTAGGAGAGTAGATGTTTTTAAAAAGATGTTGAACAAAAATTCTTGGCTGTCAAAAAATCTAAAAAATTCAGATTATGCTACACTGTTGGGAATAGAGGGAGAGAACTTATGTGGGGAAAGAATATTTAATTAAAAATTGTTCATATACATAACCAAGCTCCAAAATACATGAAGCAAAAATTGACAGAATTGAGGGAAAACACGGTTTAAAAATAAGAACTGGAATCATATGGTTTTGCTTACTTGTGGAGCATAAGGAATAACACGGAGGACATGTGGAGAAGGAGAGAAGGGAGTTGGGGGAAACTGGAAGAGGAGACGAAGCAGGAGAGACTGTGGACTCTGAGAAACAAATTGAGGGTTTTGGAGGGGAGAGGGATGGAGGGTTGGGTGAGCCTGGTAGTGGCTATTATGGAGGGCATGTATTGCATGGAGCACTGGGTGTGGTGCATAAACAATGAATTCTGGAACACTGAAAATAATAAAATAAAATAAGAACTGGAGACATTAATCTTACTTTCAACAATGACTTGAGCAACTAGACATATTAGCAAAGAAACAGAGAACTTGAACAATAGTGTAAGCCAACCGGACCTCCCAGCATCTAGAGAATGCTCCATCCAAAAACATTCTTCTTAATGCCACACAGAACATCATCCAGGACAGACTGTACGTGAAACCACAAAACAATTCTTGTGAAATTTTTAAAAAGACCAAAATCATACAAAATATGTTCTCCAACCACAACAGAATAAAATCGGGAATCAGTAACAGAAGGAAAACTGGAAAATTCACGAATATGTGGAAATTAACCAGTGGGACAAGAAGGAAATCACAGAAAATTAGGAAATAGTTTGAGATGAGTGAAAGAATACAATATATCAAAATTTATGCAATGCAGCAAAACCAGTGCTCAGAGGGATATTTATAGCTATAAGTTTCTACATTTAAAAAAACCCGAGATCTCAAATCCATAACCTAACTTCTCACCTTAATAAACTAAAAAAAAAGAACTAAATATAAAGCAAGCAAAATGAAAGAAATCATGATTAGAGGAGGGATAAATGACATGAAGAATAGATTATAGTAGAAAAAATAAATGAAACCAAAAGTTGGCTCTGCGAAAAGATCAACAAAATTAACAAACTTTTAGCTAGACCGACCAAGAGAGAAGACAGATTATTATGAAAATGAGGACATTATTGCCTACCTTACAGACATAAAAGGGGTTATAAGAGAATACTATGAACAACCGTATACCAACAATCAGATAATCTACAAGAAGTTGTACAAATTCCTAGAAACACAGAAAGTACTAAAACTAATTCAGGAAAAAATATAAAATCTGAGTAACCTTTAATAACAGATTGAATCAGTAACCAAAACAACAACAACAACAACAAAAACCCACAAACCCCCACCGGCAAAGAAAAGCCCAGGACCAAATGGCTTCATGAGAAACTCTACTCAATGTTTAAAGAATTAACACCAGTCCTTCTTAAAGTTATAAGCCAGAATTACCCTTTAACTAAAGCCAGACTAAGGTATCACTAGAAAACTAAATAACAATATCTCTTATGAGTACAGATACAAATACCCTCAACAAAATCCAGCATCAAACCAAATGCAGCATCATAGTAAAAGGATTATAAAGGTTGCTGGGTGGTTCAGTTGGTTAAGCATCTGCCTTAAGCTCAGGTCATAATTCTGGAGGCCCTGATCAAGCCCCATGTCAGGCTCTCTGCTCAGCAGGGAGTCTGCTTCTCTTTTTCCCTCTGACACTCTTTGCTTGTGTTCTCTCTCACTCTCTCTCAAATAAGTAAATAAAATCTTAAAAAAAAAAAAAGAGCATTATATACCATAGCCAAATGAGATTTATTGCAAGAATGCAAGGTGGGGGCATCTGGGTGGCTTGGTTGGTTAAGCGTCCAATTCTTGGTTTCAACTGAGCTCATGATCTCGGGGTCGTGAAATTGAGCCCTGCATCAGGCTTGGTGAGGAGTCTGTTTGAGATTCTCTCTCCCTCTGGCCTTCCCCTCAGCTCCTCTCTCTCTCTCTCTCTCAAATAAAATAAATAAATAAAAAGAACACACAAAAAACTCCAAGAACGCTAGGTGGTTCACCATATAAAAATCAATCATTATAATATATCATATGAAAAGTCCCACATGATCATCTCAATAGGCACAGAGAAAGCATGTGACACAATCCAACATGCTTTCATGGGGGAGAAAAAAAAGCACTCAACAAACTAGGAACACAGGGAATTTCCTTAAGATGATTTCGTAAGTGCTTGTATGCTGCAGCTTGATTTGATTAAGCAGAGTGGAGTAAAGAAAATGACAGGACTTATTAAATATGAAAAGATGACCATCAGCTTTTCTGATAATCAAAGAATATTAATATAACACAGGGCACCTGGGTGGCTCAGTGGGTTAAGCCTCTGCCTTTGGCTCAGGTCATGATGTCAGGGTCCTGGGATCAAGCCCTGCATCAAGCTCTCTGCTCAGCAGGGAGCCAGCTTCCCCTCTGCCTCTCTGTCTGCCACTCTGCCTACTTGTGATCTCTGTCTGTCAAATAAATAAATAAAATCTTTTAAAAATATATTAATATAACACAGAAGTACTTTTTTATTAATCATATTGACAGAGATTAAACATGTGTTGGGGTCTGGGTGGCTCAGTTGGTTAGGCATTTGCCTTCGGCTCAGGTCATGATCCCCGGGTCCTGGGATGGAGCCCCACATTGGGCTCCCTGTTCAGTGACGAGCCTGCTTCTTCCTCTCCCTCTGTCCCTCCCCCTGCTTTTGCTCTCTTTTTCTCTCTCTCTCAAATAAATAAATAAAATCTTTAAAAAAAATAAAAAAAAACTTGTGCTAATATTCAAAGCTGGCAAAGGTAAGGGGAATGGGGTATAAAGTACTCAGGAGAATCCTGAAGGGCAATCTAATAAATCTATCAAAAGCAAGTTCGTTCCTACTCTTTGCATCCTGAGTGGGTTAAGGCTGCCTTCGGCTCAATCTATCTCAGGGTCCTGGGATCGAGCCCCGCATCTCCGCATCAAAAGTAAGTTCTCTCTGCTTCCTACTCTTTGCAATTTCAAATAAATAAAAAAAAAAAAAAAAAAAAAAAAAAAAAAGGTAACAAAATGGTTAGAAAAGTGAGCAAAGATACATATGCCCATCTACATATATACACAGCAGGGGTCCCTATTATTTTTTAATTGTCACGAGTACAGCTTTGCCAGAAGAGGGCACTCTTGCCCACAAGGTAGGTTAGTTTGGGCAACCCTGTCCTGGGAGCAAGGTTAAAAAACTCAAATACAATTTTTATAAATATGGTGTCTCTTTTTTTTTTTTTTAATTTATTTATCAGAGAGACAGAGGGGAGAGAGCGAGCACAGGCAGACAGAGGCAGAGGGAGAAGCAGGCTCCCCGCTGAGCAAGGAGTGGGACTCGATCCCAGGACTCTGGGATCATGACCTGAGCCAAAGGCAGCTGCTTAACCAACTGAGCCACCCAGGCATCCCGTGGTGGGTGTCTGTTTTTAACTGCCAAAAAACAGCCTGGGTGAAAAAAACTGACCCAAATATATTATATCAGGGCCCCATGAGGGTTTTCCTCCTGAAACTAATGGAGGAAACTGGCAAATCTTATCCTTGAGGATGGAACTCACCTCTTCCTTTCACCCTTCCTTTTAATTATAATGGACTCTTTAAAAAAAAATGTTATTTATTTTTATTGAGAGCTAATCAACATATCATATAACACATATAACTTTAAGGTGTATGATGTGTCGATTTGATACCTTATATATTGCAATATGATTACCATGGAATTAGCTAACACCCCTACCACATGATTGATTGTGTGGGAGGGTCATGGGAACAATTAAGATCTAGCCTCTTAGCAACTTTGATGTTTATAATACAGTATTGCTGTCTACAATCACTATGCTGCACACTGAAACTCCAGGAGTTATTCATCTACTGGTTGCAAGTTTTTGCTCTGAAATGATTAGCTCCCTAGTGCTCCCACCCACGGCCCCACCCCCCGGTGCTCCCATCCTAGCCTCTGGTAACTACTGTTCTACTCTGTTTTTAGGAGTCCAGCTTTTTTAGAGTCCACACATAAGGGAGATCATCTAGTACCTGTCTGACAGGTTAGTGAAGTTTTATCTTCTTTCTACTCCTCCTGGTCAGCTCTACTCCTCAGGCCCCCGAATTAATTTGTCCTTTATATTCTCTCTTCAGGGTCCCATGAGGGTTTACTTGATTAATACAGATGAATTAAAACACTGGCCTTCTGAAGTAAATATGCTCACATTCGTTTTCTAACAAAATTGTATCTTAAAAATAGGCTCTTGGGGGCACCTGGGTGGCACAGTCGCTTGGGTGTCCAACTCTTGGCTTCGGCTCAGGTTGTGATCTCAGGGTGATGGGCTCAAGCCCTGCACTGGGCTCCACTCTCAGCCTGGAGTCTACTTGGGTTTCTCCCTCCTTCCAGTGCTCC
The DNA here is from genome assembly GCF_011764305.1 of Mustela putorius furo. Lineage (NCBI taxonomy): Eukaryota > Metazoa > Chordata > Mammalia > Carnivora > Mustelidae > Mustela > Mustela putorius. The sequence goes on along the minus strand of NW_025421367.1, from coordinate 3,899,578 downwards.
TCTCCCTATATGCTTTCTCGCTAAAATAAATACATTTTTAAAGATGGGCTCTTGGACAATTTGATAGATTCTTCAGGGGGCGTGAGATCTTTGGACAGCTACCAAATTTCCACCTGATGTTGACCTTCTACTCTACCTGTGGGTAGACATATTTAGGTTAAGGTGTTTTTAAATAGAACCTGCTATTTTCCCTAAGTGCCACAATGAATATTTTTCATTAACTTAAAATATATTTCCATTAAAGGTAGATGAATGGGGGGAAAGAGGAGAAAAATGTGAGAAGGCAAAATAAAATTTAAAAAAGGAATCTTAGGGTGCCTGGGTGGCTCAGTTGTTAAGTATCTGCCTTCAGCTCAGGTCATGATCCCGGGGGTCCTGGGATTGGGCCCCACATTAGGCTCCTTGCTCAGCGGGAAGCCTGCTTCTCCCTCTCCCACTCCCCCTGCTTGTGTTCCCTTTCTCATTGTCTGTCAAATAAATAAATAAAATCTTTTAAAAAAAAATCGAATGTTAGCACAATAGATAATCTAAAAGTAGATCCAAGTAAATATGCAGGTTTATTCTAAAGATGGTATTTCAAAGCACTGAAATAAATGATATGGTATTTAATAAATAGTGCAAAATAACTTATTAACTATTTGGGAAAAACAAGCAGGACCATGACCTTATTTCTTAAAGTAAATGTGGGTGGAGCAAAGGTCTAAATGTGACAGTACAACCATAAAAGTACTAGAAAAAAGACATAGGTGGATAATTTCCTAAGCTTGGGGAGAGGAAGACCTTTATAAACACCTCGTAGAACCTAAAGACCATGAGGAAAAAAAAAACAAACCTGAGAAGTTTTAATGTAAAACTAAATAAAAATAAGTTTAACGGCAAATAGCCAGCTGGGGAAAAATATATGCAACATGTATGACATACAAAAGGGCACCTTGAATGTACAACAAACTCCTAGATACCAGTTTCAAAACTCGATAGCTCAGTAGAAAAGATGAGCAGAGGCCATGAAACAGGCAATTCACAAAAGAAGTCAAACTACCGAAAAACCAAAGAAAACACCTGACTCTAGCTACTAGGTCATCAGGAAACAAAGACGATCCTTCACAGAGGGCAAGGGCAGAACATCTGCAGAAGGCAGACCAGTGAGGAAGGAGGAAGTGGAGGTGCTCTCCCCGCACCGTGGTACACGGTGCAGCACTCCCCAGGCAGCTGGGCAGTAGAAAGGAATATTAAAATTCGTATTACCCTCTGACCCAGTAACCCCACTTCTAAAATCTACCCGAAGGAGGGGTGCCTGGGAGGCTCAGTCGGTTGAGCGTCTGTCTTCAGCACAGGAATGACCTCAGGGTCCTGGGATGGAGCCCCATGCCAGGCTCCCTGCCCAATGAAGAGTCTCCTTCTCTCTCTGCCCCTCCCCCCATCTGTGTTCTCTCTCTCTCTCACAAATAAATTAAATTAAAAAAAATTCATTTCAATCCAATCCAATCTACCTGAAGGAGATGGTACCAAAACGTGAAAATGTGTGCCATTAGGATGTGGCACTAGATCTCTGCCCTCCTCTGTCCCCTTCTCTCCCCAGATCCCTTAGTTCCCCTCCAACCTGGGGCAGGGGGCGGGGGAGCGGGCAGGGAAATGTGGAAGAGAAGCCCCAGGCCCAAGATTCCATCTGCTTTCCTTCCTGATCCCAGAGTGGGGGCAGGAAAAGAGGGTGGCATCCCCAGCCTCCGGCACTGAGGAAGAAGAGGGCTCCTAACCCCTGAACTCTGACCCCCCACACACCACATCCCTTTTTCCCCCTGAGCCCAGGACTGGGCCACTTCTGGGTGGAGCTGTGGGTTCCAGCTTGGCTCACATCGAGAATGTAAGAACTACAAACGAAATTTCTATTAAATTAAGCTTTGTGTCCAAAACAAAACAAAAAAAACAAAACAAACAAAAGACAGCTGTGCCAGGGGAAAAGATCACTAGTAGACACAACAGTTCAGACTAAGTAATCAATACAATTTATGGTAAAACTCTGTATTTACTGACAGGAAATGATGTCCACAACATACTGCTGAGGGAAGTTAAATACCTGACTTACAGCCTTCGGGACCCCATTGCAATATATACCATTTACATAAAATTCAGACATTTAAACAGTATACAGAGAGATGTCTAGAACAAAGTTCACCAAAACATTGAGTAGTCTGCGCTGGATAGAGGGTTTCAAGGAAACTCAAAAAGAACCTTTCCTACTTACTTGTATTTTTTTATGTATCGGAATTTTCAAAAAGTATGTATCATGTTTACAAAGACATTAAAACTATGCCCAAAGAGGAGAAAAATTAAAAGTTAACCTCAGAACTGATCCTTTATAGTTTTATTTATTCATTTGTTTATTTTAGAGAGGGAGATGGGGTGGGGGAAGGGCAGAGGGAGAGGGGGAGAGAGAGAATCCTAAACAGGGTCCATGCCCGGCTCAGAGTCACATGCAGGGCTCGATCTCCTGACCCTGAGATCACGACCTGAGCTGAATTCAAGAGTCAGAAGTTTAACCACCTAAGCCACACAGGCGGCCCTGTAATTTTATTTTTTAACTAAGTAAAGACTGGTACTTATTTTGGAGGATAACCTCTGTTACCAAAGGAAGGTGTTTTTCACCCTGGTCCTGGGTTATCTGTATCAGAATTGCTGATGGTGCTTGTTTAAGAGAGCCCCAAGGCTCTCTCCCCACCACCACTCTCTCCCAGCCAAATCCAGGCAATCAACCACTCCGGGGGTGGGACCCCCTATATGGTTCCTAAGCACTCCTGGGGAAATGTATGTATACTTAAGTCAGAGAACCACTGCCCAGAAAAGAAAAAAAAAAATGAGGATTAGCACGTTCATCTGAGTTAACTCATATTTGTTTATATACATTCTCTCCCTCCCTCTGTCTCTCCACCTGTTTTCCCACACTGTATAGGAGCTGAAATTGAGATGAGCTAAGGGCATCAGATATCAGGTTTAAAGGATTAAAATATTTAAGAAAACCCACAGAATGACTGATATTCATGGTAATCACCAACCCTCTTGTCTCAACTTACGCAGTACTTGGGTTTTTGATGAAGCCAGTGTTTATGAAATTAGGGCAGAGACATGTTGTTTTGACTCCAGTTCTTTCTAAAGCAGCCAGTTCTTCAGTCAAAGCTTTATGAAATCCAACAGCAGCAAACTTGCTTGAACTGGAAATAAACAGAGAGAGGTCACAAAAGGATTCAAGGAAGCTGCTGCATCTACTTAATTCCACTGTCCGTCTTCCCAAGTTAAGTGTGCTCTTGGGGCTGGCTTCATGGCCAACAGCTGAATCTCCGGGTCCAGCCCTGACCTACCGAATCAGAACTCACAATATAGAGTCTCAGGTAAATTTATAGGCATTTAAGTCTAAGAAGGAGGGCGCCTGGATGGCTTAGTTGGTTAAGCATCTGACTCTTGGTTTTGGCTCAGGTCATGATCTCAGGGTTGTGAGATGGAGCCCAGGTTGGCCTCTGCACTCAGAGCGGAGCTTGCTTGGGATTCTCTTTTTCCCTCTCCCTCTGTCCCCCCTGCTTGTGCTAAGTGCGTGGATCTCTCTCTCTCTCTCAAAGATAAATCAATAAATCAATCTTTAAAGTCTAAGAAGCATTGGCAAAGACCTCTTACTACATCCCCACACCACTTACTGAAGTGAGAACTGAGTAGGTTCAAAGGTCTCGCTAGGGAAATTGGCAAAGTGTTTGCTTTTGTTGTTGCTTCCCTAAGAGTTAATGTCACCATAGCCTGTTAATTATCTAACATACCCAGGAATTCCTGGGAAAACTCCCCTGGACAACTCTTATTTTTCCCTTTAAGTCTCAACTTCACTTCCTCAAAGAGGCCTTCCCCTCACCTCTAGACTAAATTACTTCTGCACTATATAGTAATCTTCTGTTTTTCACGATAGCCTGTTTAGGGTTTGTCATTAAATATTCATTGGGGTGATTTTTTTTTTTTTAACATCTGTCCTTCATACTTTTACTATAAGTTTCATGATTATTTTGGTTTCCAATAAATCCCCAGGGCCTAACACAGTGCTTGGCTTATCATAGCTGCTCAATAAATATTTGTCAAACAAATGAATCAAAATGCAAAGCACTTCTTATCATTACAGCTCCTTCATTTGGGAAGAGAAGAAAAGTAATCATATTCTTTTTTTTTTTTTTAAAGATTTTATTTATTTATTTGTCAGAGAGTGAGCGAGCACGAGCACAGGCAGACAGAGTGGAAGGCAGAGTCAGAGGGAGAAGCAGGCTCCCTGCGGAGCAAGGAGCCCGATGTGGGACTTGATCCCAGGACGCTGGGATCATGACCTGAGCCGAAGGCAGCTGCTTAACCAACTGAGCCACCCAGGCATCCCAAAGTAATCATATTCTAAGCAGGTATTATTTTTCTAATTAGGTTTTTTAAAAATACCTTTATTGAGAATTAAATTCATGTATCATAATCTACCCATTTGAAATGTACAATTCAATGTTTTTTGGAATCTGACATTATTTTAATTTTTAAAAATTGTGTGAAAATATATATAACAAAATTACCCATTTTAATCACTTTAAAGTGTGTAGTTTGGGGCCATTAATTACCAGATTATTCTTCTGTAAGTTTGTATTTATTAGCGATTATACAAAGTAGTTGTAAATTCTTGCCAATTAACCTGTGCTTTGGAAAATACAAACCTGTGGAAAGTTCCCTCAACTTTTTTTTTTTTTTTAGAACTCACACATATACTGAAAACTTAAAAGATGGCTAGATTTACTTACGTAAGATATAAACCTTACCTTGAAAAGACACAAAAATAATCATATGTAAAACTGATCACTGTCAGACACTGTCCTTAGTTATTCAGATGTATTATTGCATTGAATCTCCACAACGACTCTTTGCAATAGCTGTGACTATGATGCCCATTTACCAGAAAGGAAATTGAGGCACTGGGATGGGGGAGCTGGTTGGATATAATCTGAAGCTACCCCTGGTTGCATACACAGGGTAGGGAGGCCAAAGAAAGAGGCAGACCACTCTGTATCGGTGGGTGGCAGGCTTAATAAGCAAGGGAACTTGGGACACTCATCTTGCGCAGATGTAAGGTGAGTAGATTCCCACACCACCAGCCAGAATCTTTAAATTTTATATAGAGGCCTTAACTGGGTTCAGCATATATACCATTCAGATGGTCTTGACACCACTTTTCTTTTCTTTCTTTTTAATGATTTTTATTTGTTTATTTGCAAGAGAGAGTGTGAGAGAGAGAGAGAGACCACAAGCAGGGAGAGTGACAGGAGAGGGAGAAGCAGACTCCCTGCTGAGCAGGGAGCCCGATGTGGGACTTGATCCCAGGACCCTGGGATCATGTTCTGAGCTGAAGGCAGACACTTAACCAATTGAGCCACCCAGATGTCCCTCAACACCACATTTCTATCTCAAGGCTGTGTCCTTAAGGCAGCTTTTGGGAACCAGGAAGGCAGTTGGATACTGTTACAAGGACAGGGCGGTGTGGAGGAGCCTACAACTGCCTACGTCCAGCTCCGCAGGTCACGGCTTCTGGACGAGCTCCCTCAACAGGGTTACAGGACTTGCCTAAAGACACAAAACAAAGTGGTAGAATCGGGCTTTAAAATTGAGCCAATAAACCAGGCCCCTCTATAAGATGCACTCTAAACCTCATTAGCTCCCGCCCTAGTTAAGAGGCAAATGACAAACTGGTAAAGCAGTTGCAACAGGTAAGCCATGGGTAAGGGTTAATACAGGGAACTTTGTAAATGAGTAAGACAGTACTCTAGTTGATAAGCGGCTGAAGGACATTAGCAGGAAAGTCACAATATAAAAATACCAATGGGTGTATGCATATAAAAATGTGTTATTTTAGGAATAAAATAAACACAAACTAAAACAAGTTGGGGGGGGGCGCCTGGGTGGCTCAGTCGTTAGGCATCTGCCTTTGGCTCGGGTCATGATCCCAGGTTCCTGAGATCGAGCCCTGTATCAGTCTCCCTGCTTGGCAGGAAGCCTGCCTCTCCCTCTCTCATTCCCCCTGCTTGTGCTCTTTCTCTCCCTGCCTCTCTCTCTCTCTCTCTGTCAAATAAATAAATAAGATCTTTAAAAAAAATAAATTGAAAAGATAAATAAAATAAGATGGGATTTTTGCCTAGCAGTAATGGTGAGGATATGAAGAAATTTTTGTTAGAGTTGCTTTTCAAAGTACAGAATGTTTTCATTTTAAATCATTGAACTAGGAATCTTTTCTCTTTAAGCCTTCAATATATGTCTAAGCTTAAAAATAAAAATGAAAACAAACAACAACAACAACAAAAACGATGAGAGAGGACTTTCCACAGCTTTCTATTTTCCAAAGCACAGTTCCAAATTGGCAACTTTTTCTGGAAGGCAATTGGGCAAACGGTATCAAATTCATTAAAAATACACCATGCTCTTAGATCTAGTCCTTTGTCTTACAGGTATTTATCCCAAAGAAATAATCGGTCATGTTCCTAAAGATTTATATTCAAGGTTAGTCTCTGGGATTTATAGTTCATGAAGGCCAATAGGTGGAGACCATTTTAAACGTGGGGAGTGGGGGCGCCTGGTGGCTCAGTGGGTTAAAGCCTCTGCCTTTGGCACGGGTCATGGTCCCAGGGTCCTGGGATCAGGCCCCGCATCGGGCTCTCTGCTCCGTGGAGAGCCTGCTTTCCCTTCTCTCTCTGCCTGCCTCTCTGCCTCCTAGTGATCTCTGTCTGTCAAATAAATAAAAATCTTAAAAGAAAAAAAACAAACATGTGGAGTGGAAAGCTGTTTGTTTTTGCCCTTTGGTATTCTTATTTCCTTATTCTGGAGACCTCACTCTGTCACTAGCCTGCCACAGGTGGCCCCTGTCCAGTGGCTGGATCCACCTGGAGTGATCTCTGCAACTAGAACGTTGGAAGGCATTGCTGAGTAATCAAGGCTTTTCCCCCACCTGCTGGCTATATCGCTAAGGGAACTGCCGGTAGCTACCTCACCAGCAGACAGAGGCAGAGAGCCTGCCTGATGCTCTGGAACTACAGAGCGGGGGCGGGGGGGGACCCCTCTTCTGGTCCGAAGCAGTTTAAGCGTCATGTCCCTCGCAACCGAAAAAGTCCTGACAGATGAACTGTGCAACAATAATGGATAATTTGTACAAACAGTGGTACATATGTGCAGCGGCATAGCATGCAAAAAATGAAAATGACATTGCACATATATGTATTAACATCCAAATGTTCATGTAAAATTTGGGGCCCCTGGGTGGCTCAGTCATTAAGTGTCTGCCTTCAGCTCAGGTCATGATCCTGGGGTCCTGGGATTGAGCCCCACATTGGGCTCCCTGCTCAGTGGGGAGCCTGTTTCTCCCTCTCCCACTCCCCCTGCTTGTGTTCCCTCTCTCGCTGTGTCTCTGTCAAATAAATAATAAATAAAATCTTTAAATTTAAAAAAGTCAAGGGATGCCTGGGTGGCTCAGTTGGTGAAGCTGCTGCCTTTGGCTTGGGTCATGGTCCCGAGGTCCTGGGATCGAGTCCCGCACTGACTTCTTCTTCTTCTTTTTTTTTTTTTTTTTTTTTTAAAGATTTTATTTATTTATTTGACAGAGAGAGAGAGAGACAAGAAGGCAGAGAGGCAGGCAGAGAGAGAGGAGGAAGCAGGCTCCCTGTTGAGCAGAAAGTCTGATGCGGGGCTCAATCCCAGGACCCTGAGATCATGACCTGAGCCGAAGGCAGCGGCTTAACCCACTGAGCCACCCAGGCGCCCCCCGCACCAGGCTTCTTGTTCAGTGAGGAGCCTGCTGCTTCTCTCTCTGCCTCTGCCTTCCACTCTGCCTGCTTATACTGCACTCTGCTCTCTGACAAATAAATAAATAAATAAATAAATAATTAATAAAATCTTTAAAAAATAAAAATAAAGAAGTTTTAAAAAGCCAAGATTATGCACGTAGATTTTTTTCAATGCTTGACTACATACCTATATTTAAAATGTCCTAAAAAATTATAACAACTGCTAACCATGATTATTTCTGCACGGTAAGACTATGAGTAATTTTTTTCTCTTTTACTAAGTTATATTTTCTGGTTTTTCTTAAGTGAACCAAAAGTGTAGAAGTACATAAAAGCTCAGAGTTAATGATGTTGAGCATATTAAAAGAACTCTGTATTTTTGAACTTCAGATACATATATCTGAATTTTCAGATATATGTATATATGTATATATGAAAGCGAAAAGTGAGTGGATTTTTTCACCTGCACTTTGTAATATTACATCAAATTTCTTATTATTAATAACATGAATATTTCTTATCCCAATCATTCTTTTAAATAACATTTCATTATAAGCTAATAAAGGTCAGGACTTGATTTAGCCACGTCTTCCCACACCAATGACTTTCATGATTGTAAATTGGCTCTTCAAGTTGACAAGATATATTAGCCAGAGTTTCATGGTACTTTTAAATACTTCCTTTTAGGGGTGCCTTGGTGGCTCAGTGGGTTAAGCCTCTGCTTCTGACTCAGGTCATGTTCTCAGGGTCCTGGGATTGAACCCCACATTGGGCTCTCTGCTCAGCAGGGAGCCTGCTTCTCCCCCTCTCTGCCTGCCTCTCTGCCTATTTATGATCTCTCTCTCTCTCTCTCTCTGACAAATTAATAAATAAAATCTTTAATAAAGAAATAAATATTTTCTTTTAAAAGTCCAGATACTTTTGGACAAAATGCTTAGCAAGCAGCCAAAAACATTTTAGAATAGAATTAAAAGGTCAACGTCTCTCACCACAAATCCAGTTCTGTGATCTTGGATTTTTCACATTAATCATTTAAAACTGTTGAACTGTAACTTCAAAATAAATTGCAACCTTTTTTTCCAACATAGGTGATTGGAGCTGTAATAAATTATTTTGCTGTGGGTGTAGCAACTCAGGCCAGTGACAGCTAAAGGCTCCATTACAGGGAAAAGAACTGGGTAACTCCAGGTCCCCTTTCATTTCATCTCAACACTGGGGAGCCAGAATATACAGGATTAGTTTCACGGAGGCAAACCATTCTGGAAGTTAAAATAAGAGGTGGGACTTTGCTGTTTTGTGTAACTACAGGGAAGCAGAATTAGGATGTAACACCAACAGGAACCCTCCTGTTATCGAACACTTACAGGACTCTAGATTCTATCCTAAGTGCATTACATTATATGATTTAAACTTTACAGCATCCTGAGGATTTGGTTAGTTGCTGTGATGAGCTTCTCCTATGGGTGAAGAGAAAATGAAGCACAAAGGAGTAACTTGCCAAGGTCACACATTAGTAAGTGATTGGGTCAAGATTCATAACATATGATCCACAACAGTCCCATCCTGGAAACAACCCAGATATTTCTTTTTTTTTTTTTTTTTTTTTTTTTTTTTTTAATTTGACAGACAGAGATCACAAGTAGGCAGAGAGGCAGGCAGAGAGAGAGAGGAAGGAAAGCAGGCTCCCTGCTGAGCAGAGAGCCCAATGCGGGGTTCCATCCCAGGACCCTGGGATCATGACCTGAGCCGATCGCAGAGGCTTAAACCACTGAGCCACCCAGATGCCCCAACCCAGATGTTTCTAAACAGTAGTATGGATAAATACATCGCTATCTAGTAACCTCGTGCATACTACGCAGGCAAGAAAATGATGAATCCGTGGCTATCAGCAACAGCCAGGACATTCCTAACATACACAGCATGAATCCATGTGTATAAAGATCAAAAGGGGGCAGAATTCATCTGTGGTGTGACAAGTCAATACAAGTCCTTCGAGAACGAGAGAGGGACTGTGGGTTGGGAAGAGTTTTAAGGTCTTGTCCTAATTTTTGGATCTGCCTGGGGGTTACACAGATGTGTCCACATCACAGTAGCTCATTGAGCTGCACATTTATGACCTCTGCATTTTTACCAATCAATGTAGGCTATACTTCAATTAAAAAGTTTATGTTTTAAAAAAGCAGTGTCTCAGTTATATTGCCCAGTTGTTAACAACAACCACCGATAAACACTGCTTTCTGCTGAGAGGAGTCTTCAGTGTGTCTCTGTGAAAGTTCTATCATTGAGCAAAGGCTGAGCAAAAACCAGAGTCAAGTGAATCCAAGACAGCTGCGAACATGAAGGATCACAGACTGCAGCAGCTCGGGCCACGTGCAGCCGAGGAGCCAAAGAAGAGTCCCGCAGGGGCAAGCAAGCCGCCTCTTTCCTCCAAAGCCAGAAATGCACAACGCACTTGTATGCTTGCGACCCTGCCTTTCAGCCCAAAGGGTGCCTTTGTGTGAAGACAAACCTACTCCTCTTCTCAAGTGACTTTACTGCCATCTCCTGGAGAATCTTTCGAGTTTAAAGGGACCCGAACATGAACAGTGCAGCCTAGAATTGTGTAGTCTGCAATCCACACAACTGTGTGTGTCGTTCCTGCTTTGACAAGACTTGGTGAGATCTTTTACTTCTGCTGAAAGTACTACCAATAGGGAACAAAATAAATTTGTTTCTCATGGAAAACACATTCTCTCTTGATTTTCACTGCTGAACATTCAGTGGAGTAGAATCAAGTCCAAATCAAACGAGCTACAGTATTTACTAGGGCAAAGAGAAGGAGAAGGCATGACTGCCTTCCCAGCCCCTGCTGGACTCAGATTCTCTTGGTCTCTCCCGATTCCTGGGGACTAGGAATCTGGCAGGGGAGCAGGGTGTCACGTAGTATCTGAGAAGCAACACCTGCCGCTATCGTTCAACACGTGCAGGAATGCTAAATCGTATCAGCCTCAGAGGGCCAGGGGACCATCACCTAACTTCTAGTGGCCCTGGACCACAGGTCTGTCCTGTGATTGCCTCAGCAGTCCTTTTATCTTTGAGAAAAAAAACTCAATCCAAGTCTGCGTTGATTTTTAAAACTATTAGAAAACAAACACATGCTAAGAAAGAAAGAAAATATAAATGAATAAAAGGAACAAAATAAAATTACTTATCATTACCAAAGAATAACCACTCTCTGGGTGTGGTCAGAGGAAAATGGCTTGGTATATATGTGTCCTTGGGAACTTATGAAATGCAAGATACAGATCTTTTATACACACACACACACACACACACACATATGTATTAGATAAAAACAGATACCCATCCATGCCAATGTTTATAAATTTATATCCATACAACTATATCTGTTGTTTCTAGAATTTACTTACTTACTTAATTCCAAAATGGCAGAAAACAAATTTGAGCATATCTGTACATTTATTTGACAATACATATTATTTGAATATGTAATACAGTAATTCAACATTTTAAGAGTCATTATTTGCTAAAATATAGAAATGGCCAGGCACTGTTGGGGTGTGTGCAATCCGTAGGATCCCCTGGGCTATGGTGGCCTCACTGAGCAATTCTCCACAGTATACAGTGGAACACACCATTCTTGTTACAGTTAAGTTCTTCAGGTATTATAATGGCATGGGTTTTTTTTTTTTATTAAGATTTTATTTATTTATTTGAGAGAGAGAGAATGAAAGAGCACAAGCATGACAGGAGAGAGGTCAGAGGGGGAAGCAGACTCCCCGCCAAGCAGGGAGCCTGATGCAGGACTCGATCCTGGGACTCCAGGATCATGACCTGAGCCGAAGGCAGTTGCTTAACCAACTGAGCCACCCAGGCACCCCGGCATGGGTTTTTAAATGGGTAACTATTGGGGCACCTGGGTGGCTCAGTGGGTTAAAGCCTCTGCTTTCAGCTCAGGTCATGATCCCAGGGTCCTGGGATCGAGCCCCACATCGGGCTCTCTGCTCAGCAGGGAGCCTGATTCCTCCTCTCTCTCTCTCTCTCTGTCTGCCTCTCTGCCTACTTGTGATCTCTGTCTGTCAAATAAATAAATAAATCTTTAAAAAAAATGGGTAACTATTATAATTCTTTTTTTACAACAATTTCACTGTTTGGATGCTTTTACTACTTAGAATTCCAGATTATACTCTTTCTCTTTATACTGTTTTGTTCCCATAAAATTACTTTATTAAAATTTATTATTAACTTTTATTCATGGTACAAAAATATTCCTTCTTTTATCACTTCTTGCTGCTAAAAGGGATGAAAAATGCTTTAAGAGCCGGCTTCTAGGAGCACCTAGGTAGCTCAGTCCGTTAAGTGTCTGCCTTTGGCTCAGGTCTTGATCCCGAACTGGGCTCCTTGCTCAGCAGGGAGCCTGCTTCTCCCTCTTGTGCTTGCTCTCTCTCTCTCTCTCAAGTAAATAAACAAAACATTAAAAAAAAAAAAAAAAAAAAAAAGAGGGACGCCTGGGTGGCTCAGTTGGTTAAGCAGCTGCCTTCAGCTCAGGTCATGATCCCAGTATCCTGGGATCGAGTCCCACATCGGGATCCTAGCTTGGCAAGAAGCCTGCTTCTCCCTCTGCCTCTGTCTGCCGCTCTGTTTGCCTGTGCTTGTTCGCGCTCTCTCTCTCTCTCTGACAAATAAACAAATAAAATCTTAAAAAAAAAATTTAAAAAGAAAAAAGAGCTGAATTCTAATTGGATAACTTCCCTGCAGCCACCTCTAGAACGGTCAGCCAGGAGGGGATTAACGGTTGATAATGCTACTGTACAAGAGACTTTGTGCTACTTTCTATTTGGGCAACTTCAAGTTTATCATCATCAATGGTAGTTTTCATTAGACAAGATAAGAAATCACACACAAGTTAAACACAGAAATAAGTTAAGGGAACACAAGCTCACTTACCAATAAGCAAGCAAGAAGGGGACCCCAGTATGCCCAGCTGCTGAAGCCACAGTGACAATATGGCCGTGATTATTCTTCATCATTGCTGGAAGAAATGCTTTTGAAGTCTAGCAATAGTGTTTATGAAGAGAAAAAGATAAACTGTTATTTCTCATTTTCAGACCCATTGGGAATATTTCCAAACAAAACTATATTTTGTTAACATTTTTCCTAGAATAAAGGGGGGATAAAACCAATTAATTGCCAAATGTGGCAAATTAAGGCACCTGGACATGATACCTAGATTGGAAAAACTAAGCAAAGCAGTGGATACTGAAAACTTTGAGAATCCATTTCACTAAAATTGTGAACTTCTAATATCCCCTGAGCCTCTACATCTTTTGCCACTGATGTTTTCTATCATTTCATATATTGAATAGATATAATAACTAGAGTTATCAAAGAATTTATGTATCATGTGAAATTGTTAGAAAATAGTTTGGATATGTCATCAAAATACTGAAATGAATAGCAATCTTCCAGTAGTCACTGAACGGTTCATGCAATAAATATTTATTGAGCACCTACTATGTGACGGGGATTCAAAACATTAAGGCAATGCCCTACATCCTAATAAAGGCAGAATGACAGGCAGATTCATCAGTTATAAAGATGCATTTGGGGGTGACTGGGTGGCTCAGTGGGTTAAGCCGCTGTCTTCGGCTCAGGTCATGATCTCAGGGTCCTGGGATCAAGTCCTGCATCGGGCTCTCTGCTCAGCAGGGAGCCTGCTTCCTCCTCTCTCTCTCTCTGCCTGCCTCTCTGCCTACTTGTGATGTTTCTCTGTCAAATAAAAAAAAAAATCTTTAAGATACATTGGGTATCTTTAGCCTGGGTGGCTCAGTCCCTTAAGCCTCTGCCTTTGGCTTGGGTCATGATCCCAGGATCCTGCCCAGGGCAGACACTTAACGGACTGAGCCACCCAGGTGTCCTGAACTCTCCACTTTAAACATAGTCTTTGGGTTTTACAAAAGGGAATGTGTTCATAAAAGAAGTCATACCTACCCAGAAATGTGCAAGTACATTAACTTCAAAAGTCTTTTCAATCTGAGGATCTTGTGTTGCAAACAAATCCGACGTGTAGACGACACCAGCATTATTTACTAAAATACTAACATCTCCAATTTCTTCCTTCACCTTTAAAATTAAGACAATTATCTGCATCATGAAGAATACTGAAGGAAGATTTGCATGCAAGGATTATTAAAGAATTACGTGTTCCTCTATTAGATGTGGGGGGAAAAGTAGTTCTGTAATCTATGTGCCAATATGGAAGAAAGAACCTTTTAATCTTAGCTACTTAGTTTCAAAAGAGCTTCTGTCTGGTTTAGGCAGAAGTTTTCTTTTACAATTTAGTCTCTTGACTTTGCTCTGTTGATTTTACCTTGAGAGGCCTTCGGCTAATAAAAATGTAATCAGTGGCATAAAAAACAAAACAAAACAAAACAAAACAACAACAATAACAACAAAAACCCAGCATTTATTTTTTAAATACTACTTAAAAAGTAAGCAAAAAAAATTTTTTTAATGAGTTGGTAAATGCATGGACTATCTGGGGGTCTACGTAAAACTGATTATGCCATCAAGCTGGTCACACCTTCTATTTCTTTATTTTTGTAGTCACTCCATTCTGTTCCTCGCCAGCCTTCCTCCCGCAGGTGGCAGTTGGCAACGCTGGAATATCTTATCTGATATTTTTACGGTTCTTTGAGTAACTAAGCTTCTTAATGGAGTTACAATGCATTCTGTTATACATTGTGTTCCAAATAAAAACTAACTTCTGTTAGGAGTTATCATATTTAGATAGTGCTGGGGTGTGCTGGGGGACTGAGGGGGAGGTAGCAAATCTCTTGTTAAAGGCTTTCATTGTGTTAAACATTTTGCATGATTTCATTATTTATCTCATTTAATTCTCACAATAATTCTATGAGCTGGCAACTCTGGGTATGTTCACTTTAGAGAGGAGGAACATGATACACAGAATGGCTCCTCCTTGACCAAGGTCACATGATGATTCAAGGTCCCCTGGAGCTGAGACTCTCCCAGATCTATGCACCTCAGAGGCCAAGACAAACCTCAAAGCTCAAACAGAAAGGAGGCCGGGAGGTGGAAAATCCATCAGGACACAGTGTGCCAAATACAGAAGGCTTGTCAGCCAAAAATGAACTTCATCAGGTTGTACTGAAGGTATGGAAGAGTCAAGTTAAGATACTGGGCCCTTGATCAACACTATCTGTACCTACAGCCACATCTCTAGCACGATCTGAAAACCATTGTTCCGAAACATGCCCCTCAGATATGGAGAAGAACAGGACAGGGCGTGTGGCTGCAACGATGGAGCTGCTGTAATGCGTCCAAACTAGCACGACTGAAAATATAAACCGCTCCTTTATCCTGCTGAAGAATCTGCCCAGAAACACTTGTCCCTTACTTCGTCCTTGAGTTCCCCGTCATCACCTATTGTCTCTCCACAGTGTGACATAAAAATGTCCTGATACTAAAGTGGACACATCAAAATAACTTCCAAATATCTGATCATCACACAGCATGGGGAATATTTTGTTTAAGCATATCGCTTCTCCTTGAGCGATTTCAATAAAAACATCTGTAGGGTTAAAACACATGGAATGGGTTCAAATAATGAAATCGCCTATTTCCAGATAAGTCAAGGAGGGATCACTATGTTCCAGGTACTGATCCAAAAACTTTACATCATTAATTCACTTAATCTTCCTAACAATGCTGTGATCCCCATTTTATAACTGGGGAAACTTAGGCACAGAAAGTTTAAGTAACTCACACTCATATAGCCAGTAGTAACTGGAAGAGTGTACATTTCTCTAAAGGAAAATCATCCTTAATTTAAGTAAAATAGTGACGGTTAAATGCAGATGTTTTTTGTCTACTTAGCTCAGGCCTCACCAGTAATAGAGGCATTAGCTTGAGATACAAGGTTACAATTCAAAATTAGAAGTTAAAAATGTCTGCAAATCTAAAAGTCCCTAAGCAAGGAGGTTCTCACGGCTGGTTCAGTCAGAATCTTTATACTGTAATGGATCAGATTATCCAGGGACAAGGTCCAGGAACGTGTATTTTAAGGAATTCGCTCAGATAATCCTACTGCTTTCTTACTATTGTGACATTCAGTTAACAAGAACATGTATGAATGCATTCAGAGTGAGGCACCATACACAGCACATCTCAGTTGTATATAAGAGAGGCAAATCCTGCTTTACAGAGATCAATCTATCTATGATCAGAGCCTGATAAAGTTAAGTTTATCCTAACTCCTTAACCCAGTTCTTTGGGCGTCTGAAGACCCTGTCAGTGATTTGCAGTGTCATCCATGAATTTACTTGTAGCAGAATCACATGGGTGAGGTGTGGGTATGTGGGGTACTAAACAAGCAGATTCCTGGGCCCAAGCCTTGATCCACGAAAGCAAACCTCGGGGGCGTCATTTTTTAACAGGCTCTCTGGAGGATTCTAGAACACACTGAAGTCTGGGAAACTCAGTTCTAGGTTCTAGTTGTGGGTCCACCACTAGCTGACTGCACAATCGTGGGCAAATGACAAAACTTCTGCTAGTTTGTCAGCATCATGACCCTGTCAGCTCCAGAATCCCTCCAGGCTCTGACATGATCCGATTCTACCCAAATGCAAAATTTCACCTTCTTCGCAGAGCTGTAAATATCTTCTCGGTTACTGCAGTCTACCACAAAGGCATGAGCCTTCGCACCCAGTTTCCGGCATTCAGCAGCTGTGTCCTCAATTCCGTGCTAGAAAAAGCAACAAAAATTTGATAAAGAGAACAACGTAAATGACATGAACATATTATATCAACAGCTGAAAATAAATTAAGGACAGTCAGATTGTCTGAACTAGCGTTGGGCAAGAATTTAACTGGACAGATCTTTGGCAGGGATATAGGTTACATTTTGCTCTTTGTACTCTGACTAGTTTTTTATTTGGAACCAAAGTTAAAGCAAGCTTTTTAAAAGAAGAGAAAAATCTGGGGTGCCTGGGTGGCTTAGTTGATTAAACGGCTGCCTTTGGCTCAGGTCATGATCCCAGAGTCCTGGTATCGAGCCCCATGTTAGGCTCCCTGCTCTGTGGAGAGCCTGCTTCTCCCTCTGCCTGTGGCTCTGCCTACTTGTGCTCTCTCTCTTTCTACCTCTCTGTCAAATAAATAAAGAAAATCTTTAAAAAATAATTTTAAAAAGAACATAAAAATCTTAAGATACTGGTTTTGTATTCACAAATTTTAATACCTGTGAATAGGTGTGGTATGACACACATTGTGATATGACACATTCATATGAATGAATGTGAATGTGTGATAAATACTATCAGGATTTTAAAAAATTTGAGCTTTTTCTTCCATTAAAAACTGTCACTAAAAACTATTTACAAGTATCAATTTTCTAGCTGCAAGATAAAAAGGGGTTAACTCATTCATTCATTCATTCACTCATTCTTTTAACATTTTAATGTGTAGGTCACAGTCATGGTGCTTAGAAAAACCTTACAGAGGTTTGGGGGTTTGGGGAGTAGGAAAAGAATAAGTGAAACAGGAGGATTGGGAGGGAGACAAATCATAGGAGACTCTTAATCTCACAAAACAAACTGAAGGTTGCTGGGGGAGGGGGGTAGGGAGAGGGTGGTTGGGTTATGGACATTGGGGAAGGTATGTGCTATGGTGAGTGCTGTGAAGTGTGTAAACCTGGTGATTCACGGACCTGTACCCCTGGGGCTAATAATACATTATATGTTAATAAAAAAATAAAAAATCATATTAAGAAAAAAGAACAACCTTACAGACAGAAATATGAATGAGACAGAGTATTAACCTCAGCAAGCTCACAGTCTAGCAGATACATAAAGGAAGCATAAAATTTTTAGGTAGGACCCATGAAATTGTTATTATGTCGGAATAAAGGACTGAAAGCTGGCAGTTTCATATGGTTCAAACTAATACACTATGGTAAGTATAATAACAAAACAATATACAGAGAGTTATGGGGAACACAGAGGAGGGGCATGAAATACGATTCTAGAACAAAAGGTACCAGGGTGAGTAGAACAGACAGGTAAAGAGAAGGGAGAGAAGGGAGGCAAGAGCAGGCAGGCATAGTGTAAACAAAGGGATGGACAGTAGAAAGGTCCAGTGGGAAAATATTAGCAGACTGGCATTGCTGAGTCATAAAGCTCAAGGTCAGCAGGAGTCCAGATCAAAGGAACATTGTGTGTCATACTAGATTTTATCCAAAAAGTTGGGGAGGGTGGGCACTGACTGAATTACAGAATCAGATTTGTATATTATCCTGATTATTTTTGCTAACATATGGAGGACAGATTTTAGGGGTCAACACTGCAGGAAGAGAGAAACATTAGTAGGGAGTTTACAATGATTCAGCCAACAGATGGTAGAAGCTTGAGCTGGGGTACGACTGGAAAGAATGAGAAGAGACTGAGCCTTACAACCTATCTTCAGGCAAACTCAGGAGGTCTTGGCCGCTAGATGAGGAAGGTGGGAAGAACCGAAGCTGAAGCGTTTCCTTTTTAGTTGGAGGAAATGGCGACATAGTGTTGCAACAGTCAGATGGAAGTCACAAGGAGAGCGGATCTGAGAAAAGGAATGATGACAAGCCCAGTGTGGAGTGTTGATTTTGTCACCTGAAGTTCATAATTAGACCTTAGGGGTTCTGTTTTCATTTTTCTTTCTTTTTTTTTTTTTTTTTGTTTCCATTTGTGCTTGTTTGTAGGTTTGCCTTCACCAGTTTTGTAGATTTTTCATTGTAAAGAATGCCTCAAACCATACCTTGGACTGAGGGTTAGTCCGTGAGCTCTGCAAGCCAAGAAATTACCGTCAACTAACGCACAAGTGGACAGACTTACTACATTTACCCACAGAGAGAATGGCAGAGCAGAACAGTAGTGTGCAAATTTGCTGGTAAACTTGAACTCCTCTTGCAGGAAAACCCAAATCTGGACGGTTATGGAAAAAATTCAGTTTGCTCAGTGAACTTACTGTGTGACAGTAAAAGGAAATAGGGTGTTTTCCCTTTTGCTGAAATCTCTCCCACAAACTGCTGTTTGTCCTCTGATGAGGAGCCCTTATTCCCCAAAGGACATTGGAACATCTCAAGTAAACCTTATGTTGCCCTCCTGAACCTGACAGGCAGCTTCTGGCCCCTTCCTTTGAAAGTATAATTTCATTAATGTAGTATATACACATGATGGAATATTATTCAGCCTTCAAAAGGACCAAAATGCTGCCACATTCCACAGCATGGATGAACCTTGATGATCTTAAGCTTGGTGAAACAAGCCAGATACAAAAGGACAAATATTGCATAATTCTAGCTACATGAGATACCTAGCATAGTCAAATACACAGACACAGAAAGAAGAATGGTGGTTGCCAGGACCTGGGGAGTAACTTTAGTGAGTACAAAGTTCCATTTTGTGATGACGAGAAAGTTCTGGAGACAGATAGCAGAGATCATTTCGTAACAATGTGAATGTAGTCAACACAACTAAACTGAAACTTAAAAATGTTAAAATGGAAATGTTTATGTAATACATATTTTACTGCAATAAAGAAAGTTTTAAAAGTATATGGTACTGATTCTTTGGGTATTCACAAAATTCAGTCCTTAATTGAAACAAAGGCTACATAAAGCTCCATTTGCCCTTTATTCCATTGGTGGAGATTTGCTTAGTGCTGGTCTCTCTGTCAATGGGCAGAATGTGTAGCAACAAACATACCCGTACTTTACGTCTGCAATCATGCTTTTGCCCATTCCCCTGGTCTTCCTCACTTAGGGCCAAGGTCTGCACTCCGTACCTCCTGAACTATGCAGCAAATTAAAGTTGGAAATCATGCCACGAAAAATTTTAGACAGTCTCCATATTCATTTGGTGAGAAATAAAAAGTGGACCCTTAAAATTCTTCTCAGCACAATGGACCTGCTCATCATTCTTCAACACTTGCCTTTTAACCTTTTTCCTAATGTGCTGTACTCAGTCTCAATTTTTAATCCTGGGCTCTCTCTCAAGACTTTACTTACCCTTCTCGGCCCTCTTATCCCTGCAACTAAAGCTCTCTGCCCATTACTTAGACGACTAAACGTCTACATGTTTTTCCGATTGTTTCCAGTGCTTTTTTCATTCATTAATTCACTTTTCCATCTGATAAATAGTCTTTGAATATATTATAGGTGCTCACCACTTGCTATAAATCTATCTTCACAAATCCATCTAACCAGGCATGGGGGTGAGACTGGTCAAGAAATGTGATTATCTACATAAAACATTAAAAAATTCATGGTGCCCGTCTCAGTCAAAACACGAAGCTGAAGCTACCATGAATCCCTCCCTAAATTCAAGTTCCTTTTCTGTGGACTTCCTGATGAATAGGAAATGTCAGCCCTCCTCCTGAGAAGGATATCTTTAGGCATTGCTATCCTTGCAGCTTGACTTAATCTGAGAAATTTGTCTCTGGAGATAATTTGTCTTTGAACCCTGGGGCAGAGGCGGGGGAGGGGAAGAATTTGATCTGGCCCCTCCCTGCCCTTCCAAGGGGATCTGAAAACAATCTGAAGCATTCCTCTTTTTCACTCATTCTCCCCAGTCACCAACCCCAAAGTTGGACAGCTCTAGCTTCTGCTGCCTGGACTGCTTGAAATTTCCACCCTTACTCTCCGTGCCCAGTCAGGTTTAGTGGTTCTCACACTTTCATAATTTTAAAACCTGTAGAATTTCAGTAACAGTGGACCGCAGCATATATACTGAACTAGGGCTGCCCATCTTTTTATTTAGCCAAGTAAGGACATTAATACCAACACAGAAACTACCAGTTAGTATCGTTGTAATTTCACTAAATATATGGTATATTTCAGCCACAAAACAAGTGGGGATAACCTTAAAATAATAGATGGCTTATTTAAATGAGATGAATTTAACATAATAAATACTCACTACACTGTCCTTAATTTTCTGACCACTTCCGCTACTACTTCCTGGTCTGCAAAACCAGCATCATCTCTGGCCTGGATTACCACCAGTCTCCTAACTGCTCTTTCCCCCTGCAACCCAACAGCCTAGAATCTGGCTCAAAACCTTCCACTGGTTCCCCCAGGAAAAGCCCAAGCACAAACAATAGCTGCCAGGAACCTTGATGATCAGGAAGTGCTGCTGAAGTTTCTGGACCTGTGCTGTCTCATAAAATACAATGTGAGCCACATACTTAATTTTAATTTTTCTAGTAGCCACACTTGAAAAAATAGCATTAAGAAGTGTATTTTATTCAACTTAATATACCTAAAATATTATTTTGGAATATTTGTTATTATTACAAAATACTGTATTTCAACATGTAATCTACATAAAAGTTGTTCGTAAGATACTCAGCATTCCTTTTTTCCATACTGTCTTTGAAATCCTGGGTGTAATAACATCGACAGCACATCTCAATTCAGAGGAGCCACATTTCATAGGCTCAACAACCATTCAGTGGTTAGTAGCCACAACTATACTGAAAAGCACAGATCTAGATTTTTCTTTTATTTCTCTCCCTTCCCTCACTCAGTGCCATGCTCTGCATCTGCTGATCCTGCAGAGATACGTGAGGGGCTGCCTGCCTCTTCTGATTTTGACTCAACTATCTCCATCTCAGGAGGCTTTCTGTGTAAGCTCAACATGTTCCTCCCTGTCCCACCCCCAACCACCACCATACAGGAGTCCTTACCCCCTTTCATATTTTACTTTTCTTTATACTTACCACCTTCTAGCAATTGCATAATTTATTATACAGCATATCTTATTTACTGTCCCTTGTTCATGAAGTTTGTGTTTTTCTTACTGCTGTGTCCTTAGATCTGCATTAGAACAGTGCCTGACACATAGTAGGCACTCAGTAAATATTTGTTGAATTAAATGCACTCCATTCCAAATCAGAGAAAATTTTGTATGAAAGAGCAGAGGGCATTGGGAGCCAATAACACAGATGTGTAACCTAATTCTTAGCCCTAAGTCCTGCAATGTTAGCTTAAACTTCACTTTGTGAATGGATAGTAACTAACGTGTTATTATCCAGACCATATACCAGACACTGCTAAACACTGCTAGACACTACGGGTACTCTTTGGTATAAGTCTCCCACGCCTTTAAGGTAAGTACTGTTATTTCACCCATTTTGCAGGAAAGGAATCTAAAGCTCTAGAAGTCAGAAGGCAGCTTATGAAGAGGTGGAGGGCTCCGTGGACTGTGACCTACCTCCATGCCTGACATTCACCACCGATGACCGCATCAGACTAGACTGGGCCTCCTTTGTATCTTCCATTGCATGTATAATTATTTAAAGTCTATTTTCCCTACAAGATTGTTTGCCTGCTTGCTCTGTCCTTACTATCCCGCAACAGATACTCAATAAGGACTTGCTGATTGCTATCTCAATAATCCACTCACTGGGAGGACTCTTATTAATGGCCCATTCCCCGAATTTTTGTTTACAGCTACAGTGCTGGATATTGACTAATGGGTAAGAGATGGCTTTTCAGGCCTTCAGGTGCCTCACAGAAATCCCTCTGTACATCTAACACTGGCTATGTAAAAGGTTAGATTCTAAATCCTCCTCTTTTCC
Organism: Mustela putorius furo; assembly: GCF_011764305.1. NCBI lineage: Eukaryota > Metazoa > Chordata > Mammalia > Carnivora > Mustelidae > Mustela > Mustela putorius. The sequence continues at coordinate 3,877,124 of NW_025421367.1, read as the reverse complement.
TTAAGCCTACACCTTTATTCTTGTAAAACATTATGTATACTGAAGAGTGTTTCCTTTTATTTTTATTAAAAGATTTTTTTGTTTCATTTTACTTTTTTAAGTAAACTTGATGCCCGACATGGGGCTGGAACTCAACAACCCTGAGATCAGGAGTCCCACGCTCTCCTAACTAGCCAGCCGGGTACCCCAAAGAGTTTTTTTTTCTTTTATATTGTTTTTAAAACATGATTTTATATTTTTTTATAAAATCAATTTTATATTGTTTTATATTGTTTTTCTTTTATATTGTTTTTAAAACATGATTTTAAGAATTATTTTTTGGCAATTGCTATGATACAGTAATGTTCTTTTCTGTTGGGTATCTTTTAAACCCAATCAGCCCAGTAACGGCAAGTAGGATTTTTCTCTTAATAGGTTCAAAGTTCTTAATAGGCTAACTTAAAACCATTACTCTTTCCATTTGTTTAAGATAGAGGATCAGTGAAATCAGGCTCTGGAGGAGATCACAAATTCTTTTCTGGGCAAAAGTAAGAATACATTTACAATGCAAAATTAGTGATGGGTAGTAACCGCGAATCTTATATCCTCTAGGTCCATTTATCCTGTAATCATAAACATTAATGGATCTATAAAATGCCAATAGTCATTTTCTTCTCCCTACTTCATAGAGATGCTGTCCGGGCTTGTTGCCTACAGAATGCATCCATGACTACAATTAAAGGTGCCAGAAGGTAAAACACAGGAAGCATGATTACCTTATTTATATCCCAAAGAACCAGTTTGCTTTTACGTTTGGCAAATTCATAGGCAGTTAGTCTCCCAATTCCGTGTCCAGCTCCAGTAATCAGGACGATTTCCCCAGTAACTGATTTTCTCTTCTTAGGAATAAAACGCTTCAGGAGAGACTCTAAGGTGAAGATGACGAGTAAAGGCAGAAGCTGGAGGCACTGCAGAAAGAATTTCATCCTTTCCGTTGTCGTGAGCTGTGGGCGCGCTTCCTTCCCCCAGTCCCTCCAAACTGCTTCTGGGGGGTGGTTCCGTCACACACCCGCGAGCACAGAAGCAGGGCAAGGAAGGGCTCCTTTTATCCGAGAGAAACAACTCTGAGACCGTTCCTTCCGCTGGGCTGGGCTTGGTTAGGTCTTTCACAATTGGCTCGGGCTGCAGTGCGGAGCGGCCGCTCGCCCGCTCAGAAATCTGGGAGGGACAAAGTCCAGAGGAGGGCACGGCTTCGCGGTCCGCTCGGCTTTGACCCACTACCTCGGGGTCTGGCGAGCCGACCTTCGGGGCACAGCTCCCGCTTGTTTTCCTAAATGTGGTAATTCCTCTCCAAGTTCCAAAGATAGCTGGCAGTGTCCGCAGTCCAGATGCTTCTTTGAAACTTGATGCTCACCATTAGCGAAGGGATGCAAATGCAGCTTCCCGTCTTAAAAGGAACGTGGGGAGAAGGTCAGTTGTTCCGCAAGCCCCCGCTCCCCCACCCCGAGATCTTAGGTCTCACATTTTAGTTTGAACTAAACGCGATTTCTGGAGGGCACAGAAAACGTTGTCCTTTCAAGGGCAGCGATAATCAAGGGCCAGGAAAAATCGTATCATACCATCCTTACGACCCTTGTTTCGACAAGGAAGAGCAGTATATTTGGATAACCTTTTTCACTCAACCTGTTGCAATTTGTGGGAACAAAAAACACAACGTATCACACTTATGTAATTGTATCTTTATCCAGGTTAATAAATCACTACTTCCAGAATGAATAATAAAATAGAAAATCACCTTGCATAAAGATGATCTTGATAGTCATTCAAATTGTGTGACCCTGCAGTGCTTGGAAAGAGATTTCTGCCATGTGGATGACTGCCGATCACTTTATATTTAAGAGGCAGGAAAATCACAAAGAAAATGAAGTTCATAAAGAATTCATACATCTATCATCTACAACTGTTTCTTATAGTTTTCAAATCCAAGTTTACAATAGTACAAATACTTGCATAGAAAGTTTCCGTTTCCAGAGCTTTTTTTCCACATATATTGTCTCATTGGATTTTTTAAAGGGGCTCTTAAAAAGTAGAGAAGAAAACTGTTTATCTCCCTATCTTATAAATGAACAGATCAGCTGGATTAACTTTTTAAAGCTCCCTCAACAAATAAATGCATAACTGGGGCTAGGGACAGGTTCAGTGTTTGTCAGAACTTTTTGTCCAAGATCTATGGGAAGAAAATACACTTTATATGTGTATGTGTGTTTGCTTTCATATATGTTGACTTTCATATATGTAAACTCTGTCTCTAATATTTTTTATTAAGCAAATTGTATTTGGAGGACCTGACTGGCTCGGCTGAGAGACCATGTGATGCGGGAGTTCAAGCCCCACCTTGGGTGTGGCAATCACTTAAAAAAATAAAATCCTAAAAAAAAAAGAAAGAAAATTGTATTTAAAGACAACCATGTAGTTTTTTAAAAAATTTATTTATTTGACAGATCACAAGTGGGCAGAGAGGCAGGCAGAGACAGAGAGGGGGAAGCAGGCTCCCCACTCAGCAGAGAGCCCGATGCGGGGCTCAATCCCAGAACCCTGGGATCATGACCTGAACTGAAGGCAGAGGCTTTAACCCACTGAGCCACCCAGGTGCCCACGAATAGGCATTATGCCAAGTGTTTCACATATAGTCACAGTTCATTTTACCCTCTCAGCACTCTAAAGAAGTAGCTTCAATGGAATGTCTATTTCATGAATAAAGAAACAAAGGATTAAGAGAAATAAGTAGATCACCTGAGGTCATAGTATAAATGGTTGAGCTGAATTTAGATCTAGGCCATTATCACTATGCTATGTTGCCTTTTTTCTTAGGGCAAAGAAGAAAAGCCAAGCCACCGCTAAATCACTTTGAAAAATTCAAAAGGATTAAAAACTATTACTCATAATACCTTTTATTATTCATAACTCCTACAGCATTCATAACACCTCCCCCTTATACCGTTAGAGTACAGCCATTAAAACAAGGATTTTATTTGTTGATTTTAGAGAGCAAGCACGTGCCAGGGTGTGTGTGTGTGTGTGTGTGTTGTAGTAGGGGAGGGAGAGAGAGAATCCTAAGTGCAGAGCCTGACTTGGGGCTCAATCTCAGGACCCTGAGATCACAACCTAAGGTGAAATAGAGTCAGATACTCAACTAACTGAGCCACCAGGCACTCTTAAAACTAGGATTTTGAATTCCTGCCAACTTTTTATTGGCTATGTGATAGCTGGTTAATTACTTATCCTTTCCTGAGTTCTCAGTTAATTCATCTGTAAAATGGATACACTAGCAGCTTGGTTGAGTAAATGAGATATTTCAAAAGCACAGAGCTGACATCTTACATACAAATATACTTAATGAATGATAGCTACTACTGTATTTTAACCAATCATAAGTAAGAGTTTATGTTTGCCAGGCTGGCTCTGTAGAGTCCTAGTGGATTCAGAAGGAAAGGCCACCATACTTTGCAATTACATAGGCCAGTTAAGAACTTTTCCCTGTTACTTTAAAGAACACTGAGGAAGAACATTCAGAAATGATTGCCAGACTGTGCTAAAGGAGATGTTCCAATAGTTTTTCAGTCATTCTAGGATAGAATGTCCTTCATACTTGGCTCTGACATCTGATTTTTAGAGCTGGAGGGATTTAAATGTTAGCTTGTTCAACCACATTTTTTTTAAAGCAATGAATCTATGAATTCAAAGTAAATAATATATCTGGTTCAACATATAAAAATATGTAAAATAAAAATGGTTATATAGTATATAAATATATAACTATTTTTATATATTTATAAATTATTATGCATATATATTATATATATGCAAATATATAAAATAAAAATGGTTCGACAAGCCACCTGGATGGCTCAGTCTGTTAAACGTCTGTCTTTGGCTCAGGTCGTGATCCCATGGTTCTGGGATCAAGTCCCACATTGTGCTCCCTTCTCAGAGGGGAGTCTGCTTCTCCCTCTGCCCCCCATTTGTTCTCTCAATACCACTTTTGCTCTCTCATTCAAATAAATAAATAAAATCTAAAAAAAAAAATGGTTCAGCAGGGTTGATGATAAAAACCAATAGTTCTCAGTCCCACCCTGGTCTAGCTCTTCAGATTAAACACTTGCAGCCCTTTTAGTTGTCTCTTGTACAGTTGACATCTATGCTCCCAAGAAAGGCTTACAGTGTCATTTCTTAATACTAGACATGATTAATTGATTTTCTTTCATGACAGCTGAGGATATAGTTCACTTATTCTACTCCTAACACCCTTCTCCCTATATATTCCCAATACAATTATGTCACTATTCTCACTACTTTTGTTTGGCCACACTTAAAAAAATTTTTAATTATTTTTTAAAGATTTTATTTATTTATTTAGCAGAGAGAAAGAGAGAGAGAGAGAGCTCAACCAGGGGGAGCCAGAGAGGGAAAAGCACCTGGGATCCTGAACTGAGCCAAAGGCAGAGGATTAACGGACTAAGCCACCAGCCTTTCCTGTTTATATTTAAAACTTGTACACTTTTTATGTCTTATTCCTGCCCCTGTATGATGAAACTTCTGGCTTCCCATTCTGTTAAAGTAGGGTAAGCCCTATTGTTTTCCTCAGCTGTCCATTCCTACTTTGTCATATCTGGTTAACTTTCATATTTTCAGGACTGATCATATCTATATTTTGTAACTATAACATTTTCAGTGCTTGGTATATGTTGATTCTGAAAGCAAAAATCAACAGATAACATTTACATTCTTATGACTAAATAGTGGTCTTCCTCAGCAAGAGGCTGCTATTAGACGAACTGGGGCAGACTGGACTAGAAGAAATCAGAGTCAAAACTATTCATCCTTGGCCTTTATGAAGAATGAGGCGGCATAATGTCAAAGCAAAAACTCTAAAGTTAGGTTGGAATTCCAGCTGTCACTCTCTAGTTGTGGGATTTTCAACAAGTCATTTAAATTCTCTGTTTAAATTTCCTTCAACATGCATTAACTTATTAAGAGACAGGACGGGTGGCTGATTGAAAGAACACAAAAGATACTAAGAAAAGACTTACCATAAGGGAAAGAGAAAAGTAGGCTACTTCTGACCCAGGGGATTATGGAAAAGGAGAGAGGACAGCAGTAGAGGCAAGTATTAAGAGTCTAGTAACAAGACTTCTCATTCCAACCTTTATTGCTATGTTGCTGTTTATCTAGTTTCAACTTCTATAATGCCTACTTCTCCATGTTTTGAGGAATAAAGTTTGGTACAATGTTAATGCCTTTCCATTGCACTTGGGATAAACTGCTAATTCCTTACCATAGCCTATAAGACCTTTTGTGATTTGGTTCTTGGGTCAAGGTTTTTACAGAAAATAAACCTATAGTAGCTTAGTCATAAAGGGGACTATTTTCCTTATCAGCCCAGAAGCAGCCAACGTGGGACTCGTGCAACTACTTGAGGAAATAACAACAACAACAATAAACAAATAACCCCCCCCCCCATCCTCAGGTTTTTTCTTGTACCCTATTCTGTCATCCACGTGTATGGCTTTTGTCATTAGAATCTCAAGATGGCTGCCCCTTCTCTAGGAAATGTGCCCTCCTTTCAAGTGGAATAAAGGAGGGAGGGGAAATTGCAAAGTTAATAAATCACCAGTCTCTTTTGGCCAGGAAAACAATGGCCTTCCCAGAAAGCCCACACGGTAGGCTACCACATTCATCTCATTGGCCAGGAAAGGATCGTGTGGCCCCCTTAGCTGCCATACGGGGTAAGCTTTTTTTTTTTTTTTTTAAAGATTTAAAAAACCCCAAACACCAATTTTATTTATTTATTCAACAGAGAGAGAGAGAAAGTGGGGGGGGGGGTTGTGACAGAGGGTGAAGCGGGCTCCCCACTGAGCAGTGAGCCAGACGTGGTGCTCCATCCATTCCAGGATCCTGGGATCATGACCTGAGCTGAAGGCAGATGTTTAACCAACTGAACCATGCAGGTGCCCCAACTGGACACATTTCTACATATGACATGGAAGAAAGAAGAATGAATAAATGGGTGTTGGGAAATAGACTGCTGCATCCGACATCCTGGCTACCTCTCTGGATTCACTGCAGATCACACTTTCTGGTAAACTACTATGCCTTAGCGCATTGACCTGTCTATTCCTTGATTATGGCCAAGCTCTTTTCTACCTTAGAGATTTTGCACTTACAGTCCTCTCTGCTTGGAATACTTTCCCCCCAGGTTTTCCAGTGGCTGGCGGCTTCATATCCTTAAATATTTCTCAAGAGTGATCTCAGAAAGACAACTATCATATGATCTCCCTGCTATGAGGAAGTTGAGAAGCAACGTGGGAGTTTGGGGGGTAGGAGAAGAATAAATGAAACAAGATGGGATTGGGAGGGAGACAAACCATAAGAGACTCTTAATCTCACAAAACAAACTGAGGGGGACTGCAGGCAGGGGGGTAGGGAGAGGGTGGTGGGGTTATGGACATTGGGGAGGGTATGTGCTATGGTGAGTGCTGTGAAGTGTGTAAACCTGGCGATTCACAGACCTGTACCCTTGGGGCTAATAATATGTTCATAAAAAATTTTTAAAAATTAAAAAAAAAGAGTGATCTCCTCAGAGAAGTCTTTGCTGACATTCTTCTCCTATAATATAGTTACTCCAGTTTCTATTATTCTTTTATGCAGCAAGTCATCTACTCCCTTCATAACACTTTTCCTAATAGGCAATTCCTAGTTTGTTTAGTTATTTATAGTTCATTTATCTCCCCTAGACAGTAAGTTTCATGAGAGCAGGGCCTTGTCTGTCTTTCCACAACTTTATTCCTGGAACATAGACCACTGCTTGGTAAATAGCAATATATAAATATTGTTATGTAATGAAATGAACACAACAAGGGAGAAACAGTTGAAATTATTAATCACTTTTAATTTTAGTATGCCTGAAATCAATTCCGGTAATCACATATATTGCTTTCCTATTAGAAACATTCATTAGGCAGCATCTTTTGCCTATCTCACCAACTATTGAAAGAAGCCCTTAAAGATGGTTTGTGGTTACTAAATAAAAAATTAAATAAAATACAAAAGCCCTCTCTTCTCTCTACTTATGTTCTAATGATACCCACTTTCTTTGGGATTTAGATAAATGGAAGGTAGTATAAAACAGTAAATATTAGAGATGGCATTTCGGTTCTGCCCACGAGTGGGCAAGAGCCATGCTCACTACACTCTAGCACAGTCTAGTAGATGTTCTCAAAGGGTGGAAACTCCCCCCTCCCACACCGAGACCTGCTGTCTGAGCTAACTGTGGTATATCCTACTACTGAGGAGTTGGTTTTGTTTGCATGGCTGCATTAATTCTTTAAGCTAAGTCCATTCCAATCTCTCCTTATGGAATGTAGTTAGAAAACTAGATCTTGAGGAAAGTTCTGTAAGAATAACTGTCTCTCTCCTGTTTCTGGTCAAAGGTTTTGTGCCTTATTTCACTGCCTTATTTCTCTTCTTCCTAATGACTCATTTGTCAGCATACTTATTTCCCAGCATACTGGGAAGCTGAAAGTCCCTGAATGGGTGGACACCATCAAGCTGGCCAAGCATAAAGAGCTTGCTCCCTACGATGAGAACTGGTTCTACACACGAGCTGTTTCCATAGCACGGCACCTGTACCTCCGGGGCGGCACTGGGGTCGGCTCCATGACCAAGATCTATGGGGGATGCCAGAGAAACGGGGTCATGCTTACCCACTTCAGTAGAGGCTCCAAGAGCGTAGCCCGCAGGGTCCTACAAGACCTAGAAGGGCTGAAAATGGTGGGAAAGGACCAAGATGGGGGCCCCAAACTGACACCTCAGGGACAGAGAGATCTGGACAGAATTGCCGGACAGGTGGCAGCTGCCAACAAGAAGCATTAGAACAAATGCTGGGTTAATAAATTGCCTCATTTATAAAAGAAAAAAAAATTAGGGGAGCTAAACATTAAAAAAAAAAAGATTTTATTTATTTATTTGACAGACAGAGATCACAAGTAGGCAGAGGGGCAGGCGGGGAGGGGGGGAAGCAGGCTCCCCGCTGAGCACAGAGCCCAATGTGGGGCTAGATCCTAGGACCCTGAGACCATGACCTGAGCTGAAGGCTGAGGCTTAACCCTCTGAGCCACCCAGAAACCCCAGAGCTGAACATTTTAAACAGAGCCCACCTAATTAGATTTCTGGTTTAAGCAGAGGCTAATGGCTGTCAACAATGAGGGCAAAGTGTATCTGACCAGAGGAAGCCAAATTCAGAAATTTATTTTTTAAAAAGCAAACTCATTTTAATAATAGTACTCTACAATCTGAAGGAACTGTCAAAAATAAACCTGGATACTAGCTAAGGACACATTTTATTCAGTAATAACTACTGTGTGGATAAAAACCTCCCTGAAACAGAAGGCAGGAGACTTTTAAAGGCTGGAGTGTGCTAAGGGAGTGAGTTGCTGATTCACATGAGTAGGCCATCTGGTTTGTTAGCTGGTGCCTGTCAGAGAAAAAAACTTCTATCTTTATGACAAGAGGCAGCAGTCCGGGATGAAGAAAGATGTCCATTAAAGTTAAGCCCATATTCTCCCACAGGGACTGAGGAGTTCTCTCTCTGAATGATTGCATTTTAAAGTGAGGGGTTCTCAGGTCCTTGAGGAAATAGTTCTGCATAGCAGATTTTTAACACAGAGGGCAGAGAAAGGATTTATAATTGCAACTTTTGAAAGAAACTGCTCTGAGAGAGAGATGTAGGTACTGTCTGTCTATCAAGAGGTTTTGCCTGGAACAGTCAATTCTCCTGCACTGTTACCTTTTCCACACAGGCATTTTAAGGGATATTCTGGGACAAGTGTAGGGACAAGGCCTCAAAGTGCTTAAGTCCTGTTAGTATAGTCAAGTCTCTTAGTGTAGAGGTTGTGATGGAGCTGCTATATGCCAAAAGTTCTGCATTCTTCAGTCTTCAGAACAATTCTTCCCAAAGTTTGATTAAGCTGGCTTTTGAGATAGTCAAAGTTTTATAATGTCTGTCCATACCAACCGCTTGAAAAACTGGATTATGTACTTAAAAGTTAAATATTTGCCACATGAAGAAGATAATGAATATAAAAAATTAAAGAGCCAGATTACAAACTGTTTTGTACAGATATGAATTACCAATCTTCAGTCTGGCAGTCTGGTTAATTTTTGCCCCTTGTTTGTCTTGGGTGTTGCTCTGCATTCCTGCTCCAAGCCGAGCAGCCGGCTCACAGCTGGTTTGCTCCTCCCGGGTTTGCCAGGGCCACATCCGGCAAACCTCTGTCAAATTTAGCGACTTGGTAAAAGAGGAAGAGAAAAGCCTTAAGTGGACTGCAAACCTCTTAAGTACCTCTTTTGCCACCAACTTCTTCAGATAGGATTAGGACACCCGTTGTTAACTACGGGTGAAGGAGCCTATAACTCCCTTCTGCCGATAAATAAAAATAACAGGTAAACAACCTTCTTTCAATCACTTTTCTTTCCTTCCCCATTCCCCCCCCCCCTTCCAGCTCCCCTTCTTTCACTTTCTCCTTTTTCGGGCGCTTTTTCGGTTCAGTTCCCCCACTCCACCCCAAGTACGCCTGCGCACACTGGGAGGTCGAAAAAGCAGAGCGCCGCGAAGCCGGCGCTGTTCTTGCTTTACGGCGCGGCTTACAGCGCTGTTACGGACGCGGGAGGTCACGGGACCCGCGTAGCCGTTCCTCGGCTGCCGGCGCTGGTACCGTCCGCGTCGCGGGCGGCTCTGGTTCCCTTCGTCTCACCGGTGCCAGCGGGGGATTATTTGGGGAGAGCTCCCGGTCTTGTGTGTTTCTGTGAAAGGCGTAGATACTCCTTCCCCGAAGGGCGGCCCGGTCCTAGTGCCCGCTAGATACCTGGGGCCGTGAGGCGGACGGACGCTGTGGCCCCAGCTAAGCGTGACCTCGCTCCGCGAAGCCGCCCGCGGGCAGCTGATGGCTGAACGCATCCTGGGAAAGACGTTAGCCACAGTGTCTCTTTCGGTGGCCTTGGCCTCTGTGACTGTCAAGTCCTCGGGCTGTTGCAGTATTCCGGCGTGCAGGTATTTTCTCTCTAGTGCTGCCTTCGGAGTCTTCGGGTTGTGGGTGGAGCCGGCGTCCGGTCCTGCGGATTCCGTAGGCTTTGCGTGCATCTTGAGTTTTTATCGCGCTGTTCACGTTTTCACAAGGACTCCCCAAATGTTTTATTTACCTTTTGAGGAAAAATGGTGGTAGTAATTTTTCTTCGTCTCTGATGCTGAAATACGCCATTCTCCATAAGTCGCCAGTATTACCGTTTTCCGAGAGTTTAAATAGCACTTGTTCGGTCGTGGGTGGTGCCCCGTGCCATTCTCCCTGGTTGATACTTAAAACATTGTGATGAAAATTATTACATGCATATAGTTTAAAGATGTGAACAGTATAAATGGTGTAAAATGAAAAGTATAAGTCGTCATTCCTCCTCACCACCTCGTTTTAAATATATATTTATCATCTCTCTCTTTACCCCTGGGTAAATTTAGGGATTTACGGTATCTCACACTGCCTCCTACTTTTATATATCCCCCCCCCCCCTAAATTCATTGTTCAGTAAACACGAGGTCCTAGATATTATGCCAGGTACAGAGTAAGGAACGAGTTTGATGTCTAGGAATGGTTTTCAAGAAATTCTTCTCGTTTGGCATGTCCTGTTTACTTTGAGCAAAAGGAAATTTTCTTCAGTCCTTCCTCTCCCCCCCCACCCCCGTTTTTGTCCTGTCTCCCCCTCCCCCCACCCTGGGACTCTTGTGATAACTGTTGGACCTTCTGGGTTAAACCTCTTGGTTCTCTTTTTCTCTCATTTTCTATTCGTTTGTCCTTTTTGTATGGTGTTCTTAGAGATTTTACTCAAATTTATCTTCCAGATTACTAATTCGGACTTCATCTATCTATTGTGTCATCTGTTCTATTGAGTTGTCAATTTTGACAAGAACTTCTTTTTCTCTAGTTGCTCTTCTTAATAGCAGCCTTTTCATATTTTATGGATATAAAAACTTCTGAATCTGTAAAAATGATAATTAAAATAAATTATCTTCTATTTCATGAATTAACTGTTGGGTGTTAATGGTCCTGTACTTTTTGGTCCTTTTTTCTTCTGTTTTTTTCTTAAACATCTGGTGGGCGCCAGTTATTGGCTTATCTTTTGATTAATGTAGGTAATAGACATTGTTTTCTCTAAATGGGAGGACTGATAGAACATTGGCACATAGACTGGAAGGTTTCAGGTGAGTGTGTGTGAGCAGGTGGCCAGTGCACAGGCTGGGAATGCTCGCCTTCCCCTTTCCAGGATTTATACTAGTGGAGTGAATTCTCTGCTGAGCATAGCTGCCTTAACTGTATATCCTCGTGTGAACTGTGGAGATTTTAAGCCTAAATTGCTGCTGTATTCTATAACACCAGTATCACAATAGGGGTTCTAGCCTTCCATTTTAACTTTTTGGTTTTATTCCAGGGGCAGACATAACTAATGCCAACTTTTTATTTGGGGAAGGAGGGTGACCGATTTCCATGGTTATTGCCCCACTGCACACTTAGGACAGTTGGGTCCACTAGTCCAAGCTTGAAACCACTCAGGCCACCTCTTTTAGGAATGGCATCTCTCACCCAGCTTTTTGTGCATATTCTCAAATATAATTTGTTGTATTTTGGTTTGTAGGTCAGTATGAGCCCATCCACTTTCTACCTAAAATTGGTTACAATCTCTTTTTTTAAAATTTTTATTTAATTTTTAAATTTCAGTGTTCCAGAGTTGGTTACAATCTCTTATTCAGAGATGTTCTATTTAGAACACTCTTATTCAGAGTGTTCTATTCTCTCTCCTGCTGTGGATTTTGTTGCCTTTTGTACATCTTTATCTCTTTTCAGTGGGATCTGGGAGGGAAGGAATAAACATCTATGCTTTTTATAATATAACATCATGTGTCAACCAAATTCCAATTAAGGTAAAAATTAACAAAATTAATAAACAAATATTCCAAGTTAAAAAACCAAACTATATTCTTTGGAAGTTATGAGGGCTATTTTTGATAGATGCCACTACAACAATGTAAAATTGCTTACCAGTTACTCTCTCTCTTTTTTTAAAGATGTACTTATTTTATTTTAGATTTATTTTAGAGATTGTGTGTCAGTGGGGGGAGAGGGCAGAGGGAGAAGGAGAAAGAAGAGTTTTCAAACAGACTCCCCACAGAGCACAGCGCCAAGGAGGGGCTCCATCACAGGACCCTGAGATCATGACCTGAACTGAAATCAAGAGTCTGATACTTAACTGACCAGGCACCCCAGTTACTCTTCATTTTTATAATACTGGGAACCCCAGGTGATGTGAGGGTATATCTAAACCCAGTGACTGCTTATTGATGCCCAGAAGTTTTTAATTTTGTTATAGTCCAGTTTATCTATTTTTCTTTGTTGCCTGTGCTTTTGGTTATATCCAAGAAATCATTGTCAAATTTAGTGACATGAAATTTTCCCTGTATGTTTTCTTTTAAGAGTTTTATAGTTTTAGGTCTATGTTTGGGTCTTTGATCCATTTTGCATTAGGGTTTACATATGCTGTAAAGTAAGGGACCATCTTCATTTGCATGTGGATATCTAATTTTTCCAGCCCCATTTGTTGAAAAGACTGTCCTTTCCTGTTGAATAGTCTTGGCACCCTTGTCAAAAATCGTTTGACTGTCTATATGAGGGTTTATATGTGGGTTGTCCATTCTATCCTATTGATCTATATGTCTGTCTTTGTGCCACTATTACACTGTTATGATTACTATAGCTTTATAGTAAGTTTTAGAATTAGGAAGTATGTCACTTCAACTTTTTCGTTTTCAAGGGACTGTTTGGGGTCCCTTCTTTGTGATCTTGGGAAGTTTTCAGTCTTTCACTATTACACCAAAAAATGGGCTTTTTGTATATGGCCTTTAATATGTTGAGATAGTTTTCTTCTTCTTCTTCTTTTTTTTTTTTTTAAAGATTTTATTTATTGATTTGAAATAGAGAGAGAGAGATCACAAGTAGTCAGAGAGGCAGGCAGAGAGAGTGAGAAGCGGACTCCCTGCTGAGCAGAGAGCCCGATGCGGGCCTCGATCCCAGGACCCTGAGATCATGAACTGAGTCCAAGGCAGAGGCTTAACCCACTGAGCCACCCAGGCGCCCTTCTTCTTCTTCTTCTTTTTTTTTTTTTTTGCTTTTTATTTGAGGTAGTTTTCTTCTTTTCCTAGTTTTTTTTAATGTTTTTATTGTGAAAGGGTGTTGGATTATGGCAAACTTTTACTGTATAAGTTGGGATGATCATTTGTTTTTTTCCTTTGTCCTGTTAATGTGTATTATGTTGATTGATTTTTTTTTTTAAGATTTTATTTATTTATTTATTTGTCAGAATGGGAGAGAGTGCACAGCAGAGTGGCAGGCAGAGGCAGAGAGAGAAGCAGGCTCCCTGCCGAGCAAGGAGCCTGATGCGGGACTCCATCCTAGAACGCCAGGATCATGACCCGAGCTGAAGGCAGCAAGTCTAACTGACTGAGCCACCCAGGCGTCCCTGATTTTTATATGTTTAAACATCCTTGCATTCCCATAAATCTCACTTGGTCATCATGTCTCATCCTTTAAATGTGCTCTTGAATTTTGTTTGCTATTATTTTGTTGAGGATTTTTGCATCAATGTGCATCAGGGATATTGGTCTATAGTTTTCTAGTTTTCTAGTAGTGTCTTTGTCTGGCTTTGATATCGGGATAATAATGGTGGCCTCACAGAAAAAAATTGGATATATTCAGTTTTTTTGGAAGAATCTGAGGGGGATTGGTGTTAATTCTTTACATGTTTCATGGAATTCACCAACAAAGCCGCTGTCTCCCAAGTGTTTCTTTGTCAGGAGTAAATAAATACGGTTTTTGCATCACCTTTTAAACTTATTTATAGGGATGCCTGAGTAGCTCAGTCGGTTAAGCATCTGTTATTTTGGCCTAGGTCATGATCCTGAGGTCCTGGGATTGAGTCCCACAATGGAGCCTGCTTCTCCCTCTGCCTGCCGCTCCCCCGCTTGTGCTCTCTCTCTCTCTCTGCCAAATAAATAAAATTCTTTAAAAAATAATAGTATTTATATAACCCCATTCAAATTTCACGACTGTCTTGCAAAAAAATTTTTTTTTCCCTTTTTTGGTTCAAGAACCAAGCCCAGATCATTGATTGCATTTAGTTTTCATGTCTCTTTACTCTGCATCTAACTGGAAGAGTCCTCCATCTTTCATGATGTTGTTACCTCTTGAAAGAGTACACATATTTATTTTGCAAGCTGTCCCTTGAACTGATTCTGTTCTATTACTTCTTTATGTTTTTGATTCTGGTCATACATTCTGGTAAGGAATACTTCAGAAATGATAACTGTGTACTTACCAGTGTATGAAACAAGGAGACACAGCACATTGACTTTATTTCACCACCCTAGCCAGTTGGTGTTTGTCTGATCATTGATATTGTGAGAACAGGGCAGGGATGCTGTCATCAGTTTAGAACTCGTGTATTTATCATAGTCTGGCTTTCTGTAGTATTATTCCGTAGTACTTCTTGTTCTTTTTTGTGTCATTTTTGCCATACATTTTATACATGTGTTAGACTACAGACTATTTTCAAAGAAAGTCTTTTACATTTGTTTTTAGGTTGCATTTTCATAACTTCCCCAACTTTTGTGCTAAAAAAGGTAAGCTTCTGTCCCTTGTTCTCAGCTAAAAGAAATACAATGAGTTGGTTCCAATTAATAAAATTTGGCAATATTTAAAAAATTTTTACATTTGAAAATAATTTTCTCATAGATGTTAGACTTGTATACTTTGAAATTGAGAAGTATGTTTTTGGGTCTTTGAGTTAGGTTCTTTATTTTTAATTTTTTTTTTTTTTTGGTATTTATGTAAAACATTTTTTACCTTTTTTTCTTTTCAGAAACACATTTTCATCCTTTGGGTTTCATCTTAGCTCGAACATCATGTCTACTTCTAATGGTGCCAAAGAGAATTCCCACAACAAGGCTCGGACATCTCCTTACCCGGGTTCAAAAGTCCAACGCAGCCAGGTTCCTAATGAGAAAGTAGGCTGGTTTGTTGAGTGGCAAGACTATAATCCTGTGGAGTACACTGCAGTTTCTGTCTTGGCAGGACCGAGGTGGGCAGATCCTCAGATTAGGTGAGCAGATTTGCTGGCATTAGCTGGTAGCTGGGTGTAAGATGGTAAAGAGAATGGTTGTATTTGTAAGTTACCATTTTGACAGAGCTGAAAAATTATTTTTACCTAGTGTTTGACTTTGTCAGAACTCAGTTTCCACATTGGCTTGAATGCTTGCTAAAGCAAGACAGTCCATGTTTGCTGTTCTCTTGGGGGTTTTATGATGATTCTTCCAAAAAGTAAATCTGTTTTACTGTGGAGTTGGTTTATAGAATGGCAAGTGGTGGTACTTATTTTTATTTGTTCTGTTTAGGTTATCAGTAGAATATCTTTTGTGGTTATTTTCCACCATAGCTAGACTCGTATTTGAAGTAGTGAAAATATTTTTCAGAATTTTTTCAGATTACTAGGAACAGGAGGATCATAAAATTAGAGCAGTGGGACAAAAATAAAGAAGGGATAGATAAAGGATAGAGAAGAAAACAAGCACTCAAGCCAAAATCCTTTGACTAAATTCATGGAAGTACATCAATTCACATTTTATGTTTATGTTCTTTTTTTTTTTTTAATTTTATTTATTCATTTGACAGAGAGAAATCACAAGTAGATGGAGAGGCAGACAGAGAGAGAGAGAGAGAGGGAAGCAGGCTCCCTGCTGAGCAGAGAGCCCGATGCGGGACTCGATCCCAGGACCCGAGCCGAAGGCAGCGGCTCAACCCACTGAGCCACCCAGGCGCCCCTGTTTATGTTCTTTTAATGAATATAATGATAGAACTTTTTAATGTGCTAACTATGAACTAAGTATTGCACTAATCATTTTATAAACATTATTTTATTCTTATAATTATTCTGGAAGACAGACAGGGTTGTTATTTCTGCTTTGTAGAAAAAACACACACGAAGAATGGAAGCACAGAAAGGTTGCCCTTTACATCTGGTCACAGAGCCAGTAGATGGTGAAGCTTGGACTTGAACTCTGTGTGACTCCTAGGATTCATGCTTTTAACCACTCTGCTAAACTGCTACTGTGGTTTTAGAACAGTTTTATAAATTTGATTTAATGGGCCAATTTATTATAAATGCTTCCCAAGGGATTATTAGTCAGATAAGTAAAAAATGTTGCTAGTTAGTACATTAGGTTAAACTTTACCATGGTCTTACTGCTGTGACTTGATTTTGACCTACAATTTTTTAATTTTATCTGAAGATGTACTTGTAACTTCATGATAGTACTTGGATTATTAATCATGAAGCTAACTTGTGGAGATATCAGTAGCTTCAGGGAATTCTACTTCCCCCATTTTAGAGTATTTTACATATACATCATGTACAATTAAAATTAATGGTGTCAGCAAGGGTGCTATATAGTGTAAACAGGAAGATTGAATACATTTTCTTACATTTTCATTCAGTTTATTTTTTAGGAGTTGAATTTATATCACCATCTAAGTCAAGCTTTATTACTAACATTAATATTTCAATTATGATTAGTTTCATGCTTTTTTTCCCCAGTGGTGAGTATCTGGAGTCCTAAAAGCATTGTAACACTGGTTTTATAATGTCATGATTTTTACCATGTAATTCTTTTTATTTGTGTGTTAGATGGAAGATTGGTTAGAAGTCTTGAAAAAATGTCTGATCATTCAAATTGGAACTTGTTTTCATAATAGAGCACAAATACTTCTTTGTTCACTTACTGAAATTAAAGCAAGAAAAAACCTAAAACTTAGGTCAGAACTGCCTATGAACAATGTAGTGCTATACAACTATTCACTATCAATGCAGTTATGTCACTGGTTTCCTAATGGTGAGGGAAGTAGTTTATTTAAATTTACATTAAAAATATTTTTATTGAGGAATGATGGGTACAGTAGAGTGCACATTTCTTATGTATGCTTCTATAGCTCAGAACGATTTTATGTTTATATGGCTTTACCATGGAGATCAAGATTTAGAACATTTCCAGCATATATCTATTTTAGTCTACATCATAGTTGTTACGAAGTTTTAGGGTAAATTCACTGTTTTGTGGGTTTACTTTGATGAAAATATTAGCTAGTATATATTTGAGGAAATTAAAATTACTTTGAGACAGTAAAAACATCAAGATCTCAGAAAGGGGTCTTATTTTGCGATCCACATAGGAACCACCAGTTGCTGTATTGTGCCCACAGACAATACCTCTTTGCTAATAGTAACGTAGACTTTTTTTTGTAGCATGTGGGAGGAGCTGCAGATTTTCTGTATAGTCCTTCCTAGAGGGATTATAATACACATCCTGTATTATAAGGTGTTTCAGTAAACACTTATTTTAAGAACCTGTTTCAAAGGAATAAGATGGATTTGTAAATGAAAACTGGCTCTTAAAAAATTAAGTTTCAGGCCTACTTTATTATAAATAACAGATTGACTGGCATTAGTGAGCTCTTGGTAGTATTAGGCCATTATTTCATATTTTGCTTTCATATTCTCATTCCAGTGAAAGTAACTTCTCTCCCAAGTTTAATGAAAAAGATGGGCATGTTGAGAGAAAGAGCCAGAATGGTTTGTATGAGATTGAAAATGGAAGACCCAGGTAGGTACTGGGGATGGATATCTTACAATAATGGGTCTTCTAAGGGTAGAAAACCCAGTTAACATTTATCGAGTACTTGTATGTGCCAGACACTGTACAGAAGAATTTATACGTGTGATCTAATTAAAACACTACAATAACCCTGTGGGGGGATATTTTTAGTTCCATTTATAGATAAGGAGAAAGAATGTAAGCAGTTTGCATACAGTAAGTGGGAGAAGCAGGATTTGAATGCACTTTTTTGTAACTCCACTTTGAAGGTGGAAATAACTGAGTTAATGAACAGAATGGAGGGGTGCCTGGCTGGCTCAGTCAGTAGAGCATGTGACTCTTGATTTGGGGGTTGTGAGTTGGAGACCCACATTAGGTGTAGGTATTACTTTAAAAAAGTTAGGAAGAACTGTGAAAATAAGCATGCCTCAACTAAAACAAAAAAAAGAGCAGAGATCTGTAGTCACACTTCTTACCTTGGAAAAGTGTGATTGTATTCTTAGTTCCTCAAGGACAAGGCAGTGATAGTGCTCCTCTTACCATAACCTGGTCCTTCAGTTTTGCTAAATTCAGTCTTTGGTCATAGCTTCACTTTTCTGTGTTACTGGGTCTTTTGATTATTTATTTATTTATTTATTACGACTTTATTTATTCATTTGACAGACAGAGATCACAAGTAGGCAGAGAAGCAGGCAGAGAGAGAGGAAGGGAAGCAGGCTCCCTGCTGAGCAGAGAGCCCGATGCTGGCTCAATCCCAGAATCCTGGGATCATGTCCTGAGCTGAAGGCAGAGGCTTTAACCCACTGAGCCACCCAGGCGTCCTTTATTGGATCTTTTTAATAACATTGCATTTGACTTACTCCTTGGGTTCTTTTTCTGGATAGAATATATTAAAAGATATATTTAAAAATATATGTTAAAAGATACATACCCATGTAAAAGGAAAGGCAGCAAAGGCAAGATAGCATATTGTTTTAGCCAAGAGTCTGACTAATAGAAACAATTCTAGCTTGCCTGAGTAACAGGTGAACTTTAGGTAGATAGGATCATCTCAAGGAGGCTGAAGCATAAGTGCAGCTAACTTTAGGAAAGGGGGGGAATTGAAAATCCATCTCTGCTTTCTTTACATGTTGCATTTATTTCTCTTTCACTGCAAACAACTTTTTCTGCTTCTCAGGCTACAGGATAGTCTATGTGTCTTTTCCATAGTTTCTGATGTACAAGTTAGAGGCTTAGCCATCTAAAAATCTAACATTCTCTCTCTTAATACTGGTTTTGATCATTTTTATTCAGGGGTGTCTGGTTACATGGAATAAAACATAGTTGTTGGCTGCCTTGTCCCTCCCCCTGTGAGCTTGAAAAGTAAAACTGTTGTCACCTGGCCAGGTGTCTTGTCTTTATTTGTAAGTCTTGCTGAAATATTTCAAGAGCCTGGTACAAAAACAATAGCAAAACTCATTCAACTTGCATAATAGTCACAGGGAAAACCAGAATAAAAAGAGATGGATGATAGGGAAAATTTGGGCTCTGTGTTTATTTACCTTCTTGTATTGGGAGAACAAAAGATAAAATCATAATTAGATAAGACTGTAGGTTACAGTGTTGTACTTGTACATAATGAAAGTTGAACATTAAGGAATAATGACTGGAATAAAATTACGCATGAGTGTTGCCATGTTTACCTGATAGATTTTTTTAACATTGGGTTGTGCTATTTGGTTAAACAGTAAGTTGGCATTTTTATAAAACTGTTTTCTTTAAAAATATTGAAATCCTCAATAATACTACTACCTCATTATATGATACAAAATATATATTATTGGTAATAAACATCCAGAACCCACTGAGAATAAATGGACTTTTAAAAGTAACAAAAATAAGAGTGGAGGAACGTGTGACTCTTGATCTTGGGGTTATGGGTTTGAGCCTCACATTGTGCATAGGGATTACTTAAAATGAATTTTAAAAAAGTAACAAAACTACTTCATGAGAAGGATTTTATGAGATGGGAGTTAAGAAAAGGGAGTGGTGAGAAAGTGAAGATGAGGATGGGTATCTTGAAAGATAAATCATCACTGTTGTAGAGATAGATGATGACTAGGTACAGACCATTCATTTGTTCTGTTGTACGAGTCCAGAAAAGTGCTGGTTTAAATTTAGGAATATAGACGAAAACTGAAAAAGTTCTCATATTGAGAACGACTTTGAAAATGAGATCGTCTCCTGGTTCAAGCTCAGAGCTCAGACATGCACACAAAAAAGTTAAATAACAGTGTAAGGAAATACGTAATTTTAGTGCCAGATATGTGATAATGCTAGTGGATTTGAGATGAGATATTATTTCCCTCTTACTGTACTTACTGCCTTCTTCTGGGTCATATCAAGTTACGTTAAAAAAAGATGGACACATTCAATTGTTTTTACATTTTTTGTCCCAGAAATCCTGCAGGACGGACAGGACTGGTTGGCCGGGGGCTTTTGGGGCGATGGGGCCCAAATCATGCTGCGGATCCCATCATAACCAGGTAAGAATGAAAACATTTCAGTAGCAGAGAGCCAAGTGATTGGAGAAATATGGACTGTAACCACATGTTTACATATACACATATATGTATGTTTGTGTATATATAATGTGTACTTGCATAAGTGTGTGTGGTTGTATATATACATGTATGTATATAGGTATACTTGTGAAGTCTGTATTTTAAAGGGACATCATGTGAAATCATACTGATAGAAGTGTGAAGATATAGTTTTAGGCATTATCTGAACAAAGTTAACTCACCTGGTATTTACTGAACATCTCTTTGTTCACAGAATTGAGTAGGTGTTTTGGAGGATATAAAAAAGTAAAAGAATCTTAAGTTTCAGCTCCCTGTCACAGAAGAGCTATGGCTTCATTTGCAAGATGAAAAATATGAAATCAGAAAGCATGTCAAGGTTAAAAAAAAAACACAAAACATGTCAGGTAACATGGGTGATAACAGGATGCTTTAGAATATTAGATGAGGGGTGCTTGGATAGCTCAGTAGGTTAAGTGTCTGACTCTTGATTTTGGCTCAGGTCATGATCTCAGGTCCTGAGCTCAAGCCCTGCATTGGGCTCTGTGCTGGGCATGGAGCCTGCTTAAATTCTTTTCTCTCCTTCTCCTTCTGTGCCCCCCACCCCATTAGATTAGATGTGGGTCATGATGATGGCAAACTGGAGCACCCAAGTAAGGCGTTGTTAAGGAGGCGGACTTGAGCTGAGCTTGAAGCTTGGATAGCGGAACAGCAGGAGAGCCAAGAAGTTGGCTTGTAGTAGTATCTGAGTACTGAGGGCCAGTGAAAAACCAGCTTGGTTGAAGCAGAAGATTTTTGTAGAATAGTGGGTAATTAAGCTTATTTAATTTTTGTTCAATTTTATTGTGGAGAATATTAAATGCCAGAGCTAAGGAGTGTGAACTGGAGCCAGTGAAGATTTCAGAGCAGGGGACAGGCATTCTCTTCCTAAGGGAGGTCTATCTGGTAAGCCAGATTGTATTCAGAAGGCCCCTTGGTGAGCATGAATCAGAATAAAGAAGGTAGGTGAATCCAGTGTTTATATGTACTTGACTGTCTCCGTAGGGATCATCTTTCCAGCACATCTGGAATATTGTATCATCTCTGTCATTCTTTTAATTTCTTTATTTTTAGGATGTCTTCCTTACCAATTCCCTTCTCACATGTAATTGTTAACTTCCCCTTATTTTTTTACTTTATTTTTTTTTTAAGATTTTATTTATTTATTTGACAGTCAGAGATCACAAGTAGGCAGAGAGGCAGGTAGAGAGAGAGAGAGGAGGAAACAGGCTCCCTGCCTAGCAGAGAGCCCGATGCGGGGCTCAATCCCAGGGCCCTGGAATCATGACATGAGCTGAAGGCAGAGGCTTAACCCACTGAGCCACCCAGGTGCCCCTGTTACTTCCCTTTAAATAATGCAAATACCCTCAATATTTTTCCTTCTTTAGTTTTGATATTTTGAGGTCCTTTCTTTCTTTCAGGAGACTTTGTTTTTCTCTGATCTAAGAATATGATTTCATAGTTTAACTCTAGGAAAGTAGCTTATTTCCCTATTTTCAAGTTAGTGGAAGAGCCACCAATATTTGTCCCATTTTATTTGCCTGCTTGCCCTTTCAGTTCTCCTGTCAAAAGAGATCTTTACCCCACCCCTCACCCCTGACTTATCTTTCATCCATCTATCCACCTACCCACCTGCCAGTCCACCTCCCTCCCTATCTGCTTACCTGCGTATCCACCTGCCAACCTACCTATCCATTTCAAATTTCTTTAGAAGCTTTATAGTTCAAATGAAATGGGAAGAGTTAATACATTTTTATTAATGAATGTAAGTAAAAAATATGAATGACAGTATCAGTTTCTTTCCAGTTTTGCTGAGACTAGCTAAAATGAGGAAGGTGTGAAACATTTGAAGCAGGAATGCTAATAAGGGGCCAGGAAGAAAAGGGAAGCTAGAGACTTAAAAGTTAGCTTCTCATTAGCTTATTTTTATCTTTGGTGGAAGAAATATATGGGAGTATATGTGGTAATTTTGTTGCATTGTTTCAAAATAATAGACATTTTGAGCTTAATTCTGTCCTTATACAAATGAGACGCCTGAAGGCTTTGAGATGGTCCATGGTTGTGAAAGAGCCCACAGGTGGCAGAGTCTAGCTTTCAGCTGTGTTGTTAGGTTGATGTTCTTTGCTGCCTCGGTAATGGATCTGTTAACCAATGAGTCCCTTTAAATTGAAGAGGGGCAGTAGAAATGGAGGGAAGAGAAGAATGTACGTAGTTTGTCCATTTGTTTTTCACAAAACTCCTCAAAGTAGGTATTAACTTATCTGTTTGATAGATCTGAAAATGAAAACTCACTGAGGTTAAGTGACTCACCTAAATCTTGTAGATATGAAATTTGAATCACGGGTATTTGTTTTCAGATATTGTGCATGTTCTTTTATACCAGTTTTTCACTAATGAGTAAAAGAGTCACCTAGTCACTTTTAAAGATTCCATTCCCTTTTTTTTCAAGTACTTCATGGTTCAGAACAGCATTGTATAGTATAGAATTTCACAAATGTTCTTGTCCATACTCTCCAGGGCAAGTGTTAATTTTTTCTCTTCCCAGGTGCCTCTCCTAGGATTCTATGTGTACAACTGACATTCCTTTAGATCCTTTAAAATGAAAATGTGTTGGGTAGTGTTAATATATTATTGTGAATAAAATCAGATCAAAAGTTAATGGTGTTAACATTTTCTTTCTAGTTTTGGTGAGACAGGAATGTGTGGGCTATCAGAAGTGGGGAGGGAATATCAATAGTATGTTGAAATACCATTGTCTGTAAATTAAAGGTAGTCAGCTACTTATATAGGGTTGTTTTGAGGTCTAAATGAATAAATACATTAAAGACTTAAAACAATATCAGTTATATAATAAGTGGTGTATAAATGGTTTTTAAGAGATAAAAGTAAAACCTGTGCTCTCTCTATTCTTACCATGTCTGCCTTCAGTCCTATCCTCATCATCATGTACCTGGATCATGGTTAACACTTTTCTAGCCTCCAGTCTTGCTTCCCTCCAAACCAGCCTCCATACTTTTGTCAGAGTGAGTGAACTTTCTAAAATACCAGTTGCTTATGGCTTTACTCTACTTTAAAAATATTCTCTGGCTCTCTAAGCAGCTGACCTTGTTTAATTCTTTGCCTACTCCTCCATCCTCATCACACCTCTTGCCCCCACTGATGGCCATGTAGCCAGACTCCACCTGTATTTACAACATACTATTTTACACCTTTGTTTCTTCCTCATGTTATGCCTGTGTCTGGCATCCTTAAAAATTGATGGTGTCTTGTACTAATTGTTCTTTCATTTCTATTTACTCCTCAAACTGTCATTCTCTCTTATTATTTATTCACCTACATATCTAGCTCTGCTGCTAGACTATGAGCTCATTCAAGGCAGGAATTATGGGATGGAATTGGTAGTCAGCCACTATATAAAAAAATTTGGAAACTCGTATTTAAACTCATTTTTTTAGGGGCACTTGGGTGGCTCGGTCACTTAAGTGTCTGCCTTCAGCTCAGGTCATGATCTCAGGGTCCTGGGATCGAGCCCCATGTCGGGCTCCCTGCTCAGTGGGAGGCTGCTTCTTCCTCTCCTTCCTGCCTGTGCTTTCTCCCATTACCTCTGTCCCTATCTGTCTCTCTGTCTTAAATAAATAAATAAGTAGGGCTCCTGGGTGGCTCAGTGGGTTAAATTCTCTGTCTGCGGCTCTGGTCATGATCCTGGAATCCTGGGAATGAGCCACTCATCGGGCTTTCTGCTTGGCGGGGAGCCTGCTTCCTCCTCTCTGCCTGCCTCTCCGCCTACTTGCGATCTCTCTGTCAAATAAATAAATAAAATCTTTTAAAAATAAATAAATAAGTAAATCTTAAAAAAAAAAAAAACCCAACCCACCTCATTTATTTCATTGAATCTAATGCCATGCAGTGATTAGATACTAGGCTTTCTTTTTTGGTTTAGTACTGGAAGTTCAAAGTCTTTTATCTTTGCCTAAGTTTGTATTAGAATAATTCTTAAAATTGTGTGTTGAGGGTGGCTGTGGTAGGGGTAGAGAAGGGAAAGGGGAGATGTATCAGCATTTCTGGCAAAGAAGATATGGTTAGAAGAAGTGCGTTCTGAAAGAATTATCTATTTAAAAATTTTTTTGAAAAGATTTTATTTATTTGAGAGAGTGAGCAAGAGTCAGGGGGAGGGGCAAAGGGTGAGGGATAAGCAGACTCTGCAGTGAGCGCAGGGCCCGATGTGGGGCTCAGTCCCATGACCCTGAGATCATTACCTGACCTGAAGTCAAGAGTCGGACACTTAACTGACTGAGCCACCCAGTTGCCCATACACTACTTGTGGTTCTTAAAAAATGTCCTTGGACTATTTTTTAAGTTTATGTCCCTGTCTCTAAATTCTGTTCAGCTTTTAAACTTCTTTTTTTGACAGTGCGTAAGTAGTAAAAACTTTATATTCTGAATTTTTATTCCAGAGAATACAGTATCTTTTATGGAAAGTAGATATCTGGCTTGGTTTGTAAATATAGAGTGTTTCTATTACAAAATAATTTTTTGGTAAAACTAGCTGATTTGAGGTAGACTTATATATGTCTTTTTATAAAGAAATATATATAACTTTGTCTCAAGTTTGAGACAGGTCCTTTTCTTTGCTCTAAATCAGTTATGATTTTCTATTATTATTTTTAGGTGGAAACGGGATAGTAGTGGAAATAAAATCACCCACCCCATTTCTGGGAAAAACATCTTACAGTTTGTGGCAATAAAAAGGAAAGACTGTGGAGAATGGGCAATCCCAGGGGTAAGAATTAAAATTAAATCAAATTAATGTTTTAAGTCCTTCTTAGTTGCTTCATTTGCTGCAAGGTTATTTTGTGTGGATCTTTACCCTTCATTTATCTTCCCTCTCTCCCCACTTCAGGAATTCTTTTGTCATTCCTCACTGCAGTGAAGTCTCACTGTCAAGAGCAAGTTTAAGATGATGCATCAAAGTGTTAGAATTTGAGTCTAATTATAAAACCTTTGGAAAAGAACATGGACTTTGGAGTTAGACATAGGCTTGTATCCTGGTCTTTCCACTCAGAGCTGAATATTTGGAGTTCAAACCCTTCTCTTTAAAGTAAAGATAATTGTATCTACTTCATGGGATTACTAGTGATAAAGCACCTGACATAAAGTAGGTATTCATAAATGGTGGATCCCATTTCAGAATTCAACCTCTACTTCAAGTCCGAGTAAAACTGAGAGCATTCTTGTGTTGAATTCTGATAACTTTAGACATTAAAAAAAGATAACTTTTATTACTTACTGTTTCTTGTAGTTTTAAAAAAGTTCCATAATATCATCAGGAATAGTTTATTTTTTTACGTTCATGTCAGTGTATATTTGAAGTGGTATTTTAAAATGGGTATTTGTATTAATAAAAGAAAGTACAAGAACCATATGATATTCTCAGTAGATGCTGAAAAAGCATTTGACAAAGTACAGCATCCTTTCTTGATCAAAACTCTTAAATAGGGATAGAGGGTATATACCTTAATATCATCAAGCCATCTATGAAAAACCCACAGCGAATATCATTCTCAATGGAGAAAAACTGAGAGCTTTGCTGCTAAGGTCAGGAACACGGCAGGGATGTCCATCATCACCACTGCTATTCAGTGTAGTACTAGATAGAAGTCCTAGCCTTGGCAATCAGACAACAAAAAGAAATTAAAGGCATTCAAATTGGCAGAGAAGAAGTCAAACTCTCGCTCTTTGCAGATATGATACTTTATGTGGAAAACCCAAAAGAGTGCACTCCGAATCTGCTAGAACTTGTACAGGAATTCAGTAAAGTGTCAGGATATAAAATCAATGCACAGAAATCAGTTGCATTTCCATACACCAACAGCAAGACAGAAGAAAGAGAAATTAAGGAGTCAGTCCCCTTTTCAATTGCACCCAAAACCATAAGATACCTAGGAATAAACCTAACCAAAGAGGCAAAGAATTCTGTACTCAGAAAACTATAAAGTACTCATGAAAGAAATTGAGGAAGACACAAAGAAATGGAAAAATGTTCTGTGCTCATGGATTGGGAGAACAAATATTGTGAAAATGTCTATGCTACCTAAAGCAATCTACACATTTAATGCAATCCCTATCAAAATCCCACCCATGTTTTTCAAAGAAATGGGACAAATAATCCTAAAATTTGTATGGAACCAGAAAAGACCCCTAATAGCCCTAGGAATGTTGAAAAAGAAAACCAAAGTTGGTGGCATCACAATTCCAGATTTCAAGCTCTATTACAAAGCTGTCATCATCAAGACAGTATGGTACTGGCACAAAAACAGACACAGATCAGTGGAGCAGAATAGAGAGCCCAGAAATATACCCTCAACTCAATGGTCAACTAATCTTAGACAAAGCAGGAAAGAATGTCCAATGAAAAAAAGACAGTCTTTTCCACAAATGGTGTTGGGGAAATTGGACAGCCACATTGCAGAAAAATGAAACTGGACCATTTCCTTAAACCATACACAAAGAAACTCTAAATGGGTGAAAGACCTCAGTGTGAGAAAAGAATCCATCAAAATCCTTGAGGAGAACACAGCAGCAACCTCTTCTACCTCAACTGCAGCAACTTCTTCCTAGAAACATCACCAAAGGCAAGGGAAGCAAGGGCAAAAATGAACTATTGGAAGGAACTTCATCAAGATTAAAATCTTTTGCACAGCAAAGGAAACAGTCAACAAAACCAAAAGACAGCCAACAGAATGGGAGAAGATATTTGCAAATGACATATCAGAAAAAGGACTAGTATCCAAAATCTATAAAAGAACTTACCAAACTCAATACCCAAAGAACAGATATTCCAATCAAGAAATGGGCAGAAGACATCAACAGACATTTCTGCAAAGAAGACATCCAAATGGCCAACAGACACATGAAAAAGTGCTCCACATCACTTGGCATCAGGGAAATACAAATCAAGACCACAATGAGATTCCACCTCAGCCAGTCAGAATGACTAGTTAAGTTAGGAAACGACAGATGCTGGTGAGGATGCGGAGAAAGAAGAGCCCTCATACACTATTGGTGGGAATGCAAGCTGGTGCAGCCACTCTGGAAAACAGCATGGAGTTTCCTCAAAAAGTTAAAAGTAGCACCCTACGACCCGGCAGTCATGGTACTGGGTATTTACCCTAAAGATACAAATGCGGTGATCTGAAGGGGCATGTGCACCTGAATGTTTATAGCAGCAAAGTCCACAATAGCCAAACTATGGAAAGAACCTAGATGTCCATCAACAGACAAATGGATAAAGAAGATATGTAATATATATATAATGGAATACTATGCAGCCATCAAAAGGAATGAAATCTTGCCATTTGTGACAACATGGATGGAACTATGCTGAGTGAAATAAATCAATCAGAGAAAGACAATTATCATATGATCTCCCTGATATGAGGAAGTTGAGAGGCAGAATTGGGGGTTTAGGGGTATGGTAAGGAAGGAAAAAAATGAAGCAAGATGGGATCAGGAGGGAGACAAACCATAAGAGACTCTTAATCTCACAAAACAACTGAGGGTTGACGCGGGGAGGGGGACAGGGAGAGGGTGGTTAGGTTATGGACATTGGGGAAGGTATGTGCTATGGTGAGTGCTGTGAAGTGTGTAAACCTGGTGATTCACAGAGTTTACCCCTAGGGCTAATATTACATTATATGTTAATAAAAAATTTAAAAAATTATTAAAAAAGTAAAATGGGTGTTTGTGCAACAGAGGTGTTTTTAAAAATTTTTAATTTTAATTTTTATAAGATTTTATTTATTTGACAGAGATCACAAGTAGGCAGAGAGGCAGGCAGAGAGAGGAGGAAGCAGGCTCCCTGCTGAGCAGAGAGCCCAATGTGGGGCTCGATCCCAGGACGCTGGGATCATGACTGGAGCCGAAGGCAGAGGCTTTAACCCGCTGAGCCACCCAGGCGCCCCTTGTTTTGTTTTGTTTTTAAGGTTTACTTATTTAAGAGAGAGGCAGACAGGGGCAGAGGGAGAAGCAGACTCCCCGCTGAGTGGGGAGCCCAAAGCAATGCTCCATCCCATGACCCGAGGATCATGACCTGAGCTGAAGGCAGTAGCTTAGCCAACTGAGCCACCCAGGTGCCCCCAGCAGAGTTTTTTGTTTTTTTTTTTACATTTAAAAATTTTTTTAGCAGTAGAGGATTTTATATTTTATGCCATATTATGAAATGGAGATAGTTTGGTAAGAGGATGACACTTTATACATATCCTCCTATCTGCAAGAATGGTTTTTTCCATTGTAGGACAAAAATGGATTGGAATGAACAATGGGGAAGTATTAGCTTGCTGTATTCTTCCTTGCCTCCAGGCCTTCCCCCTTAGCTTGAGTTTGGAAGGTACCAGGAAAGAGGTCTGTTTGGCTCAGTTTACCATAGACTAACCTCGAACCAATTACTGTGGTCAAATACATGGGATACCCTGACTGGCTGCTTCTCCTAGAATCAAATGGTTTATAGAAGAACATAGCACAGGAGAATGGGGATCATGATTACGGGCAGCTAGAACAATGTTTACTGTATCACCCAGTAAATATTTGTTGCATGAGTTAAAGCGTATTACTTTTTTTCCCCTTAAAATGTGACTCTTAGGGGATGGTGGATCCTGGAGAAAAGATTAGTGCTGCACTTAAAAGAGAGTTTGGCGAAGAAGCTCTCAACTCCTTACAGAAATCTGGAGCGGAAAAGAAAGAATTAGAGGAACAGTTGCACAAGCTCTTCAGCCAGGAACATCTAGTGGTAAGAAAAGGTGGTTCCTCTGAAGGGACTTAGCCCCATGGATGAATGAAAATTATTTAAAAGTTCACCTGGAAATCCGGTAGTTTATTCTCTGAATAAAGTGAATTACCCGTGTATTTGAAATACATATTGCTAAACACAACTTAAATTCAGTAGATCTTCACTGAAATACAGTTCTGCTTAAAGTTTTATAGTCCAACTTTAGGTCAATTTCATTAGAATACATTTATCTCCTCTGAGTTTTTCTTTGGACTACATGTTAGCTAATGTGACCCTGAGCTCACCCATCCATCAGAGAACCTTTAAAAAAAAATATATGAATTTGGCTGTTTACAAAGACATTTACATTTTAAGTTATGTTATTCAGAGTTTTTTTTTGTGGATAACCATTTAAGTCTTACCTCTGTTTTGTCTACATACCCTTTGTAATTTTAAAAAAAGTACACATCAGTATATGTGTACTGATGATAAGAAAACGTACTACAGAGTTTCTTCTGTTTTATGCTGGCTTTTGTTCCACTTGCTATGTTTCCTTTCTAGAATTGGGATTTCTTATTTATGTTCAGGTTTTTGGTTGCATTTGTGTTAGATGGCTAGATCCAAATCTTTTCATGTATTAAGAGCTTAAATATTAGTCTTTACCAAATTTATTCATAGATCTCTTTATAACTAAAAGAATCTTTGTATGTCTGAAACTATAATTGCAGAAATTACTAAAACAGAGTAATACTTATAGAGCCTTTAAAAAAAATCATATGGCCCAAATGTGACTGGGAATTTCATAATTCCCAAATTATGAAATTAAAGTCTGTGGAGTTGAGGGTTTTGTGAAATTTTTATTTTCACATGAGGAGGTGGGAGGTGGGAGAAGGGACAGAGGGAGACAGAATGCCAGGCTTAATCCCACAACCCTGAGATCACGACCTGAGCTGAAATCAAGAGTGAGATGCTTAACTAACTGAGCCACCTAGGCACCCTGAGGGTTTTGTGAATTTTAAAGCTGACTCAAATGGTTCTGGACAATATTGTTTCCTGGGAAATTTAAATCAAACATATAGAATGCTACATGAAAGGTTGTGATATTTACATTTCTTTATGAAAGGTGAAATAATGGAGTCAGTTATGTCAAGAGGTTTTAAAGTGGAGCTAAGAGGCCTTTAGGAGCTGGGCCTTGTGCACTTCACCAGGTGGAGCCCTGAACTTTTAAACTGGGCCAAACCACAAATACTCCAAAGACTTCACAAACACCTGCAACTTGCTAAAGAACAGACTTGCTTAGTGACAGGCTCAGCAACTGATTATATTCAGCCACGATTGGTTTTCTTTACCAGTGCATCAGAATTCCTTGTAAACAACTTCTACAAGCATTTTCTTTTTAGTTTTAGAAAAGCCTGAATTGGGGCACCTGGGTGGCTTAGTCATTTAAGTGTCTGCCTTTGGCTTAGGTCATGATCCCAGAGTCCTGGGATCGAGCTCCCTGTTGGGCTCTCTGCTCAGCTGGGATCCTGTTTCTTTTCCCTCTGCCGCTCCTCCTGCTTGTGCTCTCTCTCTCTCTCTCTGTCAAAATAAATAAAATCTTAAAAAAAAAATAAAAAAATAAAAATAAAAAACCTGGCTTTGCTCCCTAGTGGGATAGTGGGTTGCTACCCAAATCTGTGTACCCTTAGTTGCTGTTCTTTGATCCTAAATAAATGTGTAATTATTGCCTCCTGAATATTTATGCACACTGTTTTGCAACAGGATATTTACATTTCTGATTCCAATGAAGGTAACACATATCTGCTCACCCCATTTGTGTTTCATTCTACACTTTTTTTCTGCCTCCTTTTAAAAATAGATATATAAGGGATATGTTGATGATCCTCGAAACACTGATAATGCATGGATGGAGACAGAAGCTGTGAACTACCATGATGAAACAGGTAAACTGACTTATGTTTATTAAACTGGGTAAGAGGCACCTGATACTTGTGGAATGAATGCTCATCGAAGAGCATTTGCTTTTTCAAAGCTCTTTATAGCATTGGCAAATTTTCTTACAGAAATATGCCATTTACATTCATATATAATGAATGTACAATAGTGAATGAGAGCAGCATTACTTTTAATTTTTTGATAAGTATATTATTTTAATATTTATATTTATTTGTAAATACAATTATAAATATTTTCATTTATGATTTCTGGTTTGGGGTCATGCTTAGAAAGGCCCACTTACCTTAATAGTGCAAAATGAATTGCCAATAATTGTTTTATTTTTTATACATTTAAATCTCTTATCCCTCTAGAATTTATTTTGACATAAGTTTTCATATTTATTTAATAGAACTCTTTTTTAAAAGGCTGATATTCTTACTTTTTAAAGAGAAAAGCTTCCTTATTTGTGCCTCTACTTAAAATTTAGGAACTTGGGGGGCGGTACCTGGGTGGTTCATTTAAGTGGCTTCAGCTCAGATCATGATTTCAGGGTCCTGGGATCGAGCCTGACTTCGGGCTTTGCACACAGCGCAGAGTCTGCTTGTCCCTCTGCCCTTCCCGCTGCTCGTGCTCTCTCTCTCTCTCTCTCAAGTAAATAGTAAATCTTTCTTTAAAAAATTTAGAAACTTGATTAAAATTGGGGCATTTCGAAGATTTGGAACATTCTAGTTTTTAATGAACTGGGCCACATTTACTTGAAGCTACAGAATTATGTTAAAATAAGTAAATGAATTACTTTTTCTTGGTGATATTTTTTTTCTTTGCTAACAGGTGAGGTAATGGATAACCTTACCCTAGAAGCTGGCGATGATGCTGGAAAAGTGAAATGGGTGGACATCAGTGATCAACTCCAGCTTTATGCCAGTCACTCTCAGTTCATCAAACTGGTGGCCGAAAAGCGAGATGCACACTGGAGCGAGGACTCTGAAACTGAAACTGAGTGCCGCGGGTTGTAGCCCACATCACTGTGGGAGCCATGAGCCAGCAAAGGGGCATGTGCTGAAAAGAAGGCAGCATCACAGAGCTTGTCCTACAGGAGGGCAGGGTTGGTCACTTGGAATTTATTTTATTCACTTTCAAAGCCATTTGCATTTAGAAGTTCATATCAGAATATAATTAGTAAATATGGTGAAATGCAACACAGAATTTTCTGCTTTCCAATCAAAAAATATGAATAATCATTTTGTATGTGTTCTAATTAAGCATAGCTTAAACCAAGTCTAAACAACTGATGCTCGCTCAACAATCATAATCTGAATAAAGATAAATTTATGGTCAGCCATAACTTCTGTTTTCCATCTAGTTCTTATTTATCATTTTTTTTTTCTGTTGATCTTCTGGTGTTTGAAGGATGTTCCTGCCACATCAGGCTCCTTTTAGGAGGAGCATCACCATTGTCTAATCTATTTTTAAATTATTTGCCTCATATTTTGTTTTATGTAATCTTGGAATTTGGAATCTTACAATTTTCAAAATGGAAACCTTATATATTTTTCTTGACTTTAGAATCAGTGTTTTGAGGAAGTTTCAGTCACTCTTTTAGTCAATAAAGATCAAGGTCAATGAACAAGAGCTCACGTTCTCACTTTTCAAAAATTCTCAATTAGGGATGCCTGAGTGGCTGAGTCGATTAAGCACCTGCCTTCTTCAGCTCAGGTCATGATTCCATGTTCCTGGGATGGAGTCCCGCATTGGGCTCCCTGCTCAGTGGGGATCCTGCATCTCCCTCTCCCTCTACCTGCTGCTCCCTCTGCTTGTGCTCTTTCTCTCTCCCTGTCAAATAAATAAATAAAAATCTTAAATAAAAAAAACCCCAAAAATTCTGAATTAAAAGATATGTTCAGAGAATTGTAAAATGATATGTTTATTTCACTCTACTATAACTGCATGTATCATGAGTAAATTAAGAATAGATGGTCATACAATGGAATATTATGCAGCCATCAAAAAGACAATCTTGCCATTTACAATGACGTAGCTAGAACTTGAGGGTATTATAGTAAGCAAAATAAGTCAATCAGAAAGATAATTATCATATGATCTCACTGATATGAGGAATCTGAGAAACAAGAGAGAGGATCATAGGGGAAGAGAGGGAAAAATGAAACAAGACAAAACCAGAGGGAGACAAACCATGAGAGACTCAATCTCAGGAAACAAACAGGGTTTCTGGAGTGGAGGGGAGTGGGAGGAATGGGGTGGCTGGGTGATGGGCACTGGGGAGGGTATGTGTTGTGGTGAGTTCTGTGAATTGTATAACACCGATGAATCACAGACCTGTACCCCTGAAACAGTACATTATATGTTAATAAGTGTTCAGAAAGGAATTGAAATGAGACAGACGGAGGTCTTTTCAGAATTAATTAATTTTTTTTTTTTTTTTTTGGAAGGGAACGATAAGGATTTGAATAGGTTCTTGAGAGGCCTACTGTTAACATGATTTGAGGAAAGGAAAGAGTTGTTGATGGTCTGGGTGCTCGTGGAGGCAGGGAAGAGGAAGGAAAAGAATACTTGTCTGATGGGCAGGTGTATCACATTTTGGCTATACGATGCCCATTGGGAAAGTCCTGTGGTATTTAGTCCTGTCAACCTAAAGTGAGGACCTTCATAATTCCTTTATTCCAGCTGGACTACAGATGGGGGATCTGAAGAAAAGGAGGTTTAGGGAATAAAGACATGGTTGTTGGGGCACCTGGGTGGCTCTGCGTTAAGCCTCTGCCTTCAGCTCAGGTCATGATCCCAGGGTCCTGGGATTGAGCCCAACATCAGGCTCTCTGCTCAGCAGGGAGCCTGCTTCCCCCTCACTGTTTCTGCCTACTTGTGATCTCTCTCTCTCTCTGTGTCAGATAAATATATAAATCTTAAAAAAAAAAAAAAAAGGTCATGGTTGTTTCCCTTACCATATTTGGAAAAAGTATTATAGTAGCTTGAGGACAAAAGTGGGCTAAGGTAAATCAAAAGGTTTTTAGCCCCCCAATTTAGTATCAAAACTACTTTGGTGGTAAATCTGAGCTGAACTGACAGGAAGCTTTCTGCCCATTCCTGTGACTGTAAGTTTTGCTGAGAAACATTAGAATGTTTGATTTCAGGGTGTTGTTTCAGACCATTCTGGAAGCATTATAAGGTTTGAATATGACATTAATTTTCTAAAATCCATAAAATCCTGGTCCCTGGTTATGTAATAAGGGACTTGTGCTGACTAGGATGACCTGCTCATTAGGTGGTATGTAGGATGACCTTCTTCTAGAATGAACAGTTTGGATTCTACTTTTACTGTTTGGCAAGAAGAGATTGCTTTTTCCTGGCACTAAATGGAATTCTTTAAATTGAAGCTGCTTACTAAGGCTCTTAAGAAAGTTTGAGCAATTCCCTGAAGGTCAACATTTACTTATGTGTAATAGTGTTGAAACATTTACAATGACATTAGAAAAGATATTAGGTAACACAACACTTTATTTAAAGAAGTACTAAAGCACATGGTCTGTAGATAAATTCTTCATGGCATTTTGGAGTTTTCTCTGGGACATATAAAGTATGCAGAATTATAAAACTCCTATAAACTATAGATAGGATAGAAGCAGATAATCTTCTGATAAGTGTTTTAAATATCCAGCATCATCTATAATAAGAAAAAAACAGATTAAAATTTTAGTTTAAGACATTTATGGAGGAATATCTGCTCCTATATTACTAGGTGATATTACCTCCATATTTGCTTTTCTTATATTTTAGATGTAAGGAATACTATTGAAATACTTTTGTCTAAAAGATATTTAGCAAAATAGTATTAACAGATACCACTTACTGAGTATCTACGTTATATCACTCAATCCTCCAAACAATCATGATGTTAGGTGGTATTATTTCCATTTCACAGATGAAAATGATATTTAGAAAAATTGTCCCAAGCTTAATTCAGAAAGGGACAGAGCTGGGATTTGAATCCAGGTCTGCCTTGTTCATAAACTTCTTCTGTATTGTATTCCTTACTACGGAGAAGAAGCTTTGTTACTTTAAGCATGCAGTTCGGAAGATTATACATTACTTAAGGACTACTCACATTATCCATATTGATAGAGTTTATGACTTGACTTTAGGGCCATGTGTGGTTTAGCTAGCATTGTTGAAATTGAAATTTTGGCTCAGAGACATTTTATTTGGTTATATCTTAAGGATAAGTGGCATCAGCCAATATTTGTCTTGCTAGCAGGTGTTCTGAAGCTTTTGAAAGCATTTCAAACTCAAACGGAAGCAATATGCTGGACTTTCATAGTAAGACCATAATTATCTACAACCTAAATATTTGGTAGCTAAAGAGGGCACTTGAAAATTCTAACCACCTTTAGAGGCTAAATGCTATATTTTCTTATAGTATAAGAATTACATAAGTAATTACATAAGTAATTAAATATAAGTATTACACTCTAATCTATTTGTGAAGTTTTAATAAACTGATTTAAAAATGCATCCTTTGAAGAAAGCATTTGTAATGAATTTGAATAGGTTAATTACCTGCTTTCATCAGTACACCTTTCCTCAAACTATTTATCAATATGGACATGACCTGAGACTATTAAACTCTTAAGGTAAAAATATTTTTAAAATGTGTAATAGTGCTTGAAACGTATTTGGAGATTGTACTTACTGTATATAACTTCTGACATAGAGAATTATTTCTGCCAAAATAAACATTACAGACTATAGTTATTATATGAAGGTATTTTTGCCATAAGTTTTTCTTTGCTTCCACTCATGTTTCCCATCCTACAGTTAATTTATTGGTGTTGGGTTAGTATTGGTGTAATCACGTGTACTGGGAGGTAGAAAATAATGTGGTTCTGTTACACCCGAAGCGCTGATAAATTGAACCCTCAACTGGGTTTTCTGCAACAAAGAGCTTAACTTCTCCCATCTAGCCTTCCGATGGCCTGATAAGAGCATTTGAAATGGTAAGAAATACTAAGTAAATGTTTTAGGGCAGTGAAACTTGTCAGAAGGAAAACTTGGGTTAAATCCAATTTCTTTCTCAAAATTGGGATTGGGACTATTTTGACTCAGCTTCTCTCAAGGTAGATTAAAATAACTAAATACTGTATAGACTTCATTGACATTAATTCAGGTATTTAAAAAAGGAACATACCTACTTTTTGTTTTTTAAATGAAAGCAAACTTGGATGAGAATCAAAGTGGGAAGTTTCAAGGTAGCCTTGCCATCCAGCAAAGCTGATGCTTTTGTGTTACGGAGATGTGTTGCCTTGCCTTGAAATCAGGCCATTTCTAGATGTGGTAGTTTCACAACAGACTTTTTTCACTGCTTACCATGAATTGTCCATAAAACAACGAGGTTGAGGTAAAATTTACTGTTTGAAATTTATTAATCTATTATTGCATATATTTCTGTAAGCTGAAATTTTGTCACATACCATGGACATTATGAAAATAATACATTTTTAGACCTACAGAAATTGTGATCTCAAGAGTTTATAATTCAGAAGTTCTAATTTGGGTAAGTCAGTTGGGTTTGACTATGCCATATGTTTTTATAGTTCAGGAGAATTATTCTTACCTTTTCTGAGATTAAATGTCACTTACTTTTATCAATAAAATCATAGAAATAAAGTCTTACCCCAATGAAACCCTAAAAAAAAAAAAAAAAGACTTTTTCAGTCCATTAAATAGGTTTGTAGTTTACAATAGCTTAAAAGTTAATGTGAACTTACCCCGAGTTGGTTCAAAATAGAAGTGATTAACTGAAAAGAAAAGTCAATGATCAGTGCTAGAGCTGTCAGTGGGTTTATTTTTAACTTGGTCCACATGTAAGCTAAAATATTTTCCATATGAAAAATCTTTGTTTTGTTGAAAAATTAATTCCATTTTTAGTGCTTTATTTATATGGTGTAAATTTTAAAATAAATATACAATATCTAGATTTAAATTTCCTTAATTCAAAAAACTATTTTCTTGTAACTATATTCACTATAATCTAAAAGATAGGATTGATGTGAATGGTTAAAAACTTGCTCTGTGGGGGCGCCTGGATGGCTCAGTCAGTTGAGCGTCTGCCTTTGGCTTGGGTCATGATCTCTGAGTCCTGGGATCGAGCCCCATGTTGGGCTCCCTGCTCAGCGGGGAGCCTGCTTCTCCCTCTCCCTCTGTTTGCCACTCCCCGCTGCTTGTGCTCTCTCTTTCTCTGTCAAATAAATAAATAAAATCTTAAAAAAAAAAAAAAAAGAAAGAAAGAAACTTGCTGTGGGGGCGCCTGGTTGGCTCAGTTGGTTAAGCGTCTGTCTTCAGCTCAGGTCATGATCCTGGAGTGCCGGGATAGAGTCTCACATCAGGCTTCCTGCTTAGTGGGGAGTCTGCTTCTCCCACTGACCTCTCTCCTCTCATGCTCTCTTTCTCTCTCTCTCACACACACACACACTCTCAAATAAATAAAATCTTTTTTTTTTTTTTAAAGATTTTATTTATTTGACAGAGAGAAATCACAAGTAGGCAGAGAGGCAGGCAGAGAGAGGCGGGGGGCGGGGGGGAGCAGGCTCCCCGTTGAGCAGAGAGCCCAATGCGGGACTCGATCTCAGGACCCTAAGATCATGACCTGAGCCGAAGGCAGTGGCTTAACCCACTGAGCCACCCAGGTGCCCTCAAATAAATAAAATCTTAAAAAAAAAAAAAAAAGCAAACCTCGCTGTGTACACATCCAGGCAAGTGCTACTTTTCTTAAATTATGCAAGCTCCCTATGTGAATGATACTTGAACCAAAATTTTAGGACAACTATGAATACTTTGCTTTGAGGGTGTCCTTAGACAAGCAGTTTCACTGGAAAAGTACTCTTTGTAGCTTCCACAGGTCCTTCTGTTTTAATAGACTGGCAGCTTGCTGAAGAAATTGACCACTGAAAGAAGGCTAATCCCTCTATTTGCAGAGCTGTCCATCCCAGCACATATGCAAGAACATGTAAGCTAAAAACTGTCCCAATTTTCTCTTAGGCAAGGGTAATACCTGAGGTAGTGTTTGTTCTCTTGGGCCTCTTCTTGTTTTCTGACTTAACTAGGAACACTGGGAGAAAAAAAATTCTTATGGCTCTGAAGATAAGGCTGTTCTGTAAGTTATTCTGTCAGAATTCTTCACAGAATGAGT
Organism: Mustela putorius furo; assembly: GCF_011764305.1. Classification (NCBI taxonomy): domain Eukaryota; kingdom Metazoa; phylum Chordata; class Mammalia; order Carnivora; family Mustelidae; genus Mustela; species Mustela putorius. The sequence goes on along the minus strand of NW_025421367.1, from coordinate 3,838,842 downwards.
AGTGGCCAACAGCACTTTTTTTTTTTAAAGATTTTTAAAAATTTATTTATTTGAGAGACAGAGATCACAAGTAGGCAGAGAGGCAGGCAGAGAGAGAGAGGGGGAAGCAGGCTCCCCGCAGAGCAGAGAGCCCAATGTGGGGCTTGATCCCAGGACCCTGGGATCATGACCTGAGCCGAAGGCAAAGGCTTTAACCCACTGAGCCACCCAGGCACCAGCACTTTTTTTTTTTTTTTTAAAGATTTAATTTTCAAGTAGTCACTCAACATGGGATTCAAACTCGTGACCCTGAGATCAAGAATCACATTCCCTACTGACTAAGCAAGCCAGATGTCCCAGCCCACAATACTTTCAAGAAGTTCAGTAAAGGAAAGTATAAATGGGTATTAAGTGTTCAGATCCGGTTATCTGAATGAGTCATGTGTCTGAGAAGTCAGTATTTTCACTGGGAGAGACTTTAGAGGTAAACTATACTTTTACCCATGTTCACACAGATAATTTAATTGCAAAGGTGGGCGTAGAAGCTTTCTAACCACAGGCCAGTGGTCTTTCAGCCATGTTTGATGTAGAGGTGAACTTGCTATTTTTGTAATCATCAGTAATTATTCATGGAAGGTAGTTTTCTAAAACATTTTTAGTTAGAAATATGCAAGAATTTTTATTGTTTGCCATTTGGAAATGGACTATAATGTTGCTTAAACAGAGTGGATTGTAGGGAGAGCACTAGCACTTGAACTAAAGAGACTAAAATTCTTATTGGGTAGACTCAGAAGCTGTTTGAACTCAAGTTTCTGGGACACTTAAATATTCCTCAAGATGGCTGGCTTTAAATAGTCTCAGCTTGGAAAATTTTTCTCTCAGGCACACAAGTTTTTGACATTTTTACAAAACATGCATGTCTTTGATTCTAAGATACCACCGATTGTATAACGTACATTTTAGTTAATGATGGCATTTCAAAGAAAAAAGATCTTAGAAATAAAAGTATGTATCTATTGCAAGGTTTGTCCTGATTTCAGAAAATGGTTAAATATGAAAAGTATGTTTTTAGAGGAAATGGAATTTTTTAGTGTTCTCTTTTATAAAATCCACTCAGGTATTTCTCCTGAGTTTTCATAAATTAAGATTCTGAATAACTTACTGTATCAATAAAGGGCCTCATTAAGAAGTTGAATTTGTGCATTTCAGTTAAAAAAATTATTATCTGTTGGAATTTAGATTTGATAATTTTTAATGTATTATGTGTTTATGCTAATGCATTGTTAATGAAGAAATAATCAAGTCTATTTAATTTCTCTAAAGCAATTTACCCTGTAGGTCTAAGTCTTTTGACTCTTCAATTTCACCCTCATCCGTGATCAAAGAGGTGGTTTTGTCAGTTTATAGTCTGGATGAATTGAAGAATTGACTGTAGAACCGTCCATATGCATTGAGATTGTTTTTTTGCTTTGAATTTAACAGCTGGGCTTTATTTTGTTTCCAAATGAATCAGACTAATAAAGATAGTAATTCTCATATAAGCAGCTGCATGTAGCATTTTTGAACTTTATACTTTAATAGGGCAGATATATTTACCGTTATAAGGTCATTAAGTGTCAGGACCTAGAATAAAGGAAATAGTCAAATAATGAAGGAGTTGTAATTCAGCATTTTGTCTCTCTTGTCTGTGTTGATTTTATATTAGATTGATTAATGAAAAAATGCTTTTTAGAATTCTTACATTTCTAAAAATTGTCATTAAGAATCATATTCATTAATATTTTAAGTAACCCCCCCCCCACTCTCTCCCCCCAGACCTGCTGTCTCTGGAAGCATATAGTCCACTTTGTGTTTTGTGGTCTCCAAACATAGCAGGGACTTCTTGAAAAAGTCATTAAACTTATGCTTACTAGGTTGGGAAAAAGACTATATTTTAGGATCACTTTTTTATGAGAAAACCTTAATGAATGCCATTTCCCATCATTATGATAGGAGTATCATTAATAAATTCAGTTTTAATATGCTTTAATTTAGATGACTTATTTTTTGATTTATGACTGAATCAATCTTATCATATGTAATTGTCCTCCCATCCAGCAAAATTCTGCCAAAATGAAATTTAAATAATCCTTTTATAACATGGCCATAATCTTAAATCCAGTTTAAAGGATTTCATTTCAAAAGAATGCATTTTCCTCTCATTAATGGTAGATATAAGCATACGATTTTAGAGGGGAAATAGATTTTGTAAGTCATTCATTTTCATTATTTTATATTCTGGAAGAAAGTAAGACTCAGAGGAATTCACGATCACTCCAGAGTATGAAATGGCAGAGTTTGCATCCCTAGAATATTTGACTTCAAATGCTTTTTGTACTAGTTTCCTGGGTTCCTTCCACACGATCAAGGAAAGTTTCAGGTCTTAGGTAGTTCAGTCTGCAAGGGTATATGAGATTTGTATATAAAATAACCCAAACCTGATAAAATACCAATAACTGAAGGTCCAAAAGAGAATGATGACTATTAATCCCTGGTATCAGGTTTCTCTCCAATTACATTCTAAAGAATGTTTCATTTGTTTCATTCATTTAAATACTTTCTTAAAGGAAATTTTAAGTATACTTACCTGATTTGGATCAAAAGGAAAAGGAAGAGGAATTGGAATCTACAAAAAAAGAGGGGGAAGAAAGTGAATTGTGAATAAAACAAAATTTTGTTTTAGCTTTTTTTCTCATTAACTCATTTATCCTTCCATCCTCCATCAGTACTTATTGAGCAATTATGCTCTCAAGGAGCCCACTTTCAACTCGGTGGACCTTAGAGTCTAATGGATTTTAAATTATTTGTTTCTCTCAAGAGGTATGTGTTTTGTTTTTGTTTTGTTTTGCTTAGTTAAATCGCAAGCCAAGGAATCTTATGCATTTGATAGTGCTTGCAAATTTACCAGTTTTTCTGGAGTAGTTTTTCCTTTGCTTTTTAATACCACTCTGCCATCTGGTGGAAGGAAGTTTTAATTTCAAATACTAGAGATCTGTTGCCGCCCAGATTTCCCATAAGATGTTAACCAAGATTCCTACATTCTGATTATAACCCAAAACTTCAGGATTTTGCATTACTTAAATCTTACTAAATTTCAGCCAAAAAAAAAAAAAAAGGAAAACAATGCTCTAGCTTTGACTGAACCAAAATTAGCAATTAATTAGCAACTAATGATAAATGCAAGTACTTAGAAATTTAGGATATGTGAAAACATTAAAGGGAAAGACTGTTCCATTGAGGACTGTAACTTCAGTGACAAATTTCCAAAAGCCTACTTAAAGTTGCAAAATAAACAGTTTAAATTAAATACAAGCAAAAGGAAGGTGTTTATTTCATTTAGCTATAAAACTCATTTATTTCATTTAGATATAAAATTATACAAAATCATGTTTGTTTTCAAAATAGGTGGTAGACAAGAAGTTGAGCAAGATGCTATTTTAAAATGTGTGTTAACTTTTCAAAAGCCTTATTGTACTGGTCATTTGCCCAAATTGTCCTGTCGCTGTCAGGTCCGTCCGGCGCACTTACTGTTCCCTCTGCCTGAGGAATCCCAGCCACTCCTCGGCCCTTGTGACCGGGCTCAGAGCACGTCTCCTCTGTGAATCAAGTCTTTGCATCCACAGCCCAAATCAACTCTGTATTTACATCTAGAAGCACTTATCAACATACATTTTTACACTGATGCATCTCTCTCATCCAACTGGGAACATATCTCATCGTTTTTATATTTCCTTCCCTCCAGAGACCCTATCAGGCAGTAGACACGAGTAAATATTAATCAAATGAACGTTACCTATCTGTACCAGTGTAACTATTCCATAGAGAGTGAAGAAATTTCTAGTATGTATTTAGCACTCTCCGGCCTTTATTTAAAAATGTTACAAGAATCCAGATATTAGGAGAGATTGGAGAGGAATTAACAGGAAGAGCAAAATAATTATATTGTTTCACCTGTGGAGAGGAAGTTACAAAGAGCTCAAAAAAAAAAAAAAAAACTTTTGAGAAAAAAAGCAGCAAGATGATTTAGGAAAAAATACTAAAAGAGGTATTTTCTTCATGAAGAGCAACTAGGCTCTCCAAAGTCAAAGGAATTCAGTATGAACACTTTTTTGATGGTTAAGTGTAGAGAGAGAGAGCCATTGGAAGAAGTCACTGAATATTCAGAGGGGGAAATCTGCTGGCTCCTGTCACATTCTGCCACAGGCTATGCTGTGTGGGGGTGTGAAGAGCTGATGATGCCTGGCAACCTGAAATTAAGCCTCATATAAGTATGTGAAAATTGGGGAAATTTAACAACCATCATCTAAGTAATAAATTTTTTTTTGGAATTTGAGATTCTTCAAACCCATGTTTACCAAGGGCAGTTGTGGAGGTGGAGGTGGGGGAAACAGGATCGGAGGAAAAAATGGCGGTCCTGGCAGTGGGTAAAAGCCAAATCTCTGTAAAAAGAAACATGATGTCAGTCATTTCAGACAACTGTCAACTTTAAAAATGATGAACACGGCATTTGAAAATACAATGAGAAGTTTACCTGTTCACTGGTACTTCCTCCAAATTGTTCAAGCTTGTAAAACAACAGCAACAAGGTGAAACAACATGTGGTAATAGAGTGTTCGTTATAAAGAGATTTTATGAGAGTAACAGGACACTATTTGGCAGTATGCCCACCAGTGGTGCACCTTCACTTCCGAAATGAAAAGCGTATCTAATGGGGAAAGGTCGAATTAATTTTGTCCAGTGATTTAGAAGGTGTACTTTTTGCCTTTAAGCTTACTTCCGAATAATGTTTTTATTTACATTTCGTAAGAGTCATTACATGTTGCATGTCTCTTTATCTTCGAATCAACAGTGCTCTCAATTTCCTCCTTAGCATTCAGAAGTTCAAAGCGAAGGGAGTGTAGTACTGTCAATTTAAATTTTGTATCCCCAAACACAAATTTTGAATGCTCCCTCACTTTGAAAACTCCTTGGTTAGAAGGAGTTCAGGAAAGAGGATTTCTTGTCTACTTGGTGTCCTACATGTTCAGACTACAACTGACACAAATGACACTTGTAGAAATGATTTGTATAGATGTGCGAGGCATGGCTACAGTCAACATGAGACGGTTTGGGGTAAAGATATTGTAAATGAAACTCAATTCAAACTGCATAATTAAGACTTAGGTCACTGTGAAATAGGAGTTCTATCTTGCTAAGTTTATTTGAGAGCTGCCTATTTTTCAGTCCTAACTGGATGAGCCAGAGGAATTCTGGCTTCATATGCATTTTTACTATCTTTGCACTACTCTGAGGTCGCTCTTACGACTTATTTTACAGACTGGGAAGCCTTGGGTCAGCCCCTTGCTCAAGGTCAGACGGCAGATGGCACATGGGACTGAGCTTTGTCCTGAGAAGACCACTGGGCTGAAGACGAGTGATAAATTCCCGATTCTAGAGTTTTCCTGGACTCTACCTTTCTCTTTCATGAGATGAAAATATACAGGAAAGGCTCAGAAATACTAGCCCAGAAGTACTCTCTCTAGACTGGAAATGGAGTGGACAATGGAGGAGGTGTACTCACGGGGATGGGCAGAGCAGTGGCAGCGCTCAAAAGGCCAGCCAAGACAAGAAATTGCATTCTGAAGGAAGAGTCTGGAATTGAAGGGTTGGAAAATCATTTTAGTTTTTTTCTACGTCCTATTCCTGTTGTAAATAGGCTGTTTAGTTAGAGGGGTTGAAGCAGTGGTCAAGCTCAAGTTTGCCTCCAGATACAGGTTTTGTCAAGTTTAGACTAATGCTTTAAAAAACTTCGAATGCCTTTAGAGAAGACACGCATTCTCTGGCTGATAACGTTGCGTACAATTCCTACTCTTCCCTATAATCTCACAGTTTAACCTATACCTGCTTGGTCCCTGAAGTTATTTGAATTTGTAACCTCTACCCACCAATCTTTAAACACCAGCGTTTCATCATGCTTAGTATTGGGGACATATCATCACTGGCTCAGATGAGATTTTCTTCTTTTTTCTTTTTTTTAGATTTTATTTATTTATTTGAGAGAGAGAGAGAGAGGGAGAGAACAAGCAGTGAGGAGGGAGGAAGAATGGGAGGGAGAGAGAGTGAGAAGCAGATTCCCTGTTGAGCAGAAAGCCGGATGTGGGGTTCAACCCCAGGACCCTGGGATCATGACCTGAACTGAAGGCAGACACTTAACCCAAGTACTCCTCAAATGAGATTTCTTATATAATATACAAATAAATCCATCTTGAGCTTCTACCCACATGAGACTTACTAGACCTTTACATAGGCTGGATGCTGTTACTGACAATTATAATTTCTCAAGAAGAAAACGATAGGGGGAAAATCTTATAAGGCATAGTGGGTTGATAGACAATAGTACAATATGAGTAAATATGAGTAATTCAAAAACGCAAATCAGTGTGGTCTTTACTGGCCAGCAGATTCAGAAAGCAAGCATTTTTACTGTCTTAAATCACATTTAATTCAAATTGATTTACCATGAGAGTTTCAAACCAAAAAACACTGCTCTGGAATTGAATTTTGAAAGAAAAATCAAATTCATCACGCTCTCATTAAGACTTCACCAGCATCTGAAGCAAGGTATATCTCTTTATAAAAGTCACTCATCAACTATTTTATATATATTTATTTTAAACTCAACTATGACTTATCTTTTTTTTTTTTTTAAAGATTTTATTTATTTGTCAGAGACAGAGGGAGAGAGAGCGAGCGAGCACAGGCAGACAGAGAGGCAGGCAGAGGCAGAGGGAGAAGCAGGCTCCCTGCCGAGCAAGGAGCCTGATGTGGGACTCGATCCCAGGACCCTGGGATCATGACCCGAGCCGAAGGCAGCTGCTTAACCAACTGAGCCACCCAGGCGTTCCAACTATGATTTATCTTCATGCTAATTTACTTTACCTGAATTAGGCAACTTATTTACCTTTCTCGTCTTTTTCAGGTTTCTCCTCCTTTCTTCCTTTGAGATCGAAACCCTTGAATTTTCTTCTTCGGTCAGTGGGCTTGTTAGAAATCATAAGTTACCCGACACGAGAAAATTTTACCTTCTTTGACCTATTGCAATAGCAGCCCAGAATATACCGTGTATCTTTTTAATTACCTTTGCTTCAAATGACCCTCGGAAGTCAAGGAGCAGTGTGATCTTCTAGGATCTGTATCCCCATCTAGTATTTAAGTCGTATTACTAATGCCTTTATGGTCATGGGTAATGTGAGTCACAAGATTTAAAGCTAAACTGAATAACTAGTTTCAGACTAGAAGTCCAACTTCTAAAGTATCTCACACAGAGATAGGGCTTAACGACTGATGACAGAAAATAACTTCATCTTCTTGGTTGGGATTAGAGAAATGTCTTTATCACAAACAAACCACAGTTAAAAATTGTGACCACAATGGGGCACCTGGGTGGCTCAGTGGGTTGAGCCTCTGCCTTTGGCCCGGGTCATGGTCTCGGGGTCCCGAGATCAAGCCCTGCATCGGGCTCTCTGCTCGGCAGGGAGCCTGCTTTCCTCTCTCTCTCTGCCTGCCTCTCGGCCTACTTGTGATCTCTCTCTCTGTCAAATAAATAAAATCTTAAAAAAAGAATTGTGACCATCAAGAATATTAAAGTATGTCTACAATATATCATGTAGGGCAGCAATATACTAGGGAGACTTAGTGGACAGAAAATTTAAGGTTCTAAAATTTTTTATTATTAAGTAATATTTGTCAGCCCAAAATGACCTTATTTTCAAATAAAGCATTTTAAATAAACAGGTAGTGTCTTTATAATTAAAATCACTTTTCACTATTCTAAAACATTTAAAGTGGTAATTTAGTTCTAATTAATACCTCCAAATGTAATTCCACAGTTCCTAACAAATTCGTAAATTTATGACTGTAATTAAGACATCTCATGTCATTTCTCTGAAGCTACAAATAAAAACATTCTGAATTTTGGAATAATTTCTAAACTTATTTCTGTAGTTGGAAAAAATTATATATAATATTTATATTTTGATTAATCAAATTGACCTTAATTATTTAGAAATGATGGGTGTGATGTGGTCTGGTTAAGAACGAGTAACTCGGGGGGCCTGGGTGGCTCAGTGGATTAAGCTGCTGCCTTCGGCTCAGGTCATGATCTCAGGGTCCTGGGATCGAGTCCCACATCGGGCTCTCTGCTCGGCGGGGAGCCTGCTTCCCTTCCTCTCTCTCTCTGCCTGCCTCTTTGTCTACTTGTGATCTCTCTCTGTCAAATAAATAAATAAAAATCTTAAAAAAAAAAGAACAAGTAACTCACAAAGCTAAGAAAATAGATAATATGATTTTGAAGTTAATCAGAGAAAATTATCCTGTTAAAAAGCGAGCTTTTTCAGAAGTTCCTTCAGATGAAATTTCTTGGGCAGATTCTCTCAGTGACTCTAATAGACAAAGCTCTTAACAACCACGATGACACATTTTTGATTATTAAAAAAAAAAAAAGACAATTGCATTGATTAGCTTTCATTTCAGATAGGAAAATATGTACCAAAAACCATTTTATTTTCTTTTAAATATTGTTAAGTAGAATATAGAAGGTGTCAGGTTCTTTTACTGCTTTGGTTCAGACCTTGGAAAAAGCTCTATCATGGTGTCTTATTATTTTTGCAATCTAGCCTTTACTGTATTAACAGTTATCAAAGAAGAAAGAGTTCAAATGAAAACACAAAATTTCTCTTACCACCGATTTCTTGCTATCAATTTACAGTAGTAATATTTATCTCTGACTACATTGGACATTAAGACACCTCAGAGCTTTTATACTGTCTGCACTATCTTTATATTATTTTATTTTGAGGACACAGAATGTGTAGAAATTTTATAGGGTCCCCTTTCCCCCCAACAGCTGCATGAAAGTTAGAATTAGTTGTATTGAGCAGTGCATAATCATCCATATTTTAAGCTGAACTTAGTAGAAAGCACTTGAACTTATTTCTTTTACAGCACGACAAAGGACATTAATAAACATCTACCATTTAGCAACTGAGTATTTGTTTCCCATAGGAAACATCTCCCCCAACCACACTCACTTCTTTAAAGTAGTAGGATCTAGGAAGCACAATTATAATTTGATTTGAAGGGTGAGTTCTTTTTTTTTTTAAAGATTTTATTTATTTGACAGAGAGAGATCACAAGCAGGCAGAGAGGCAGGCAGAGAGAGAGGAGGAAGCAGGCTCCCTGCTGAGCAGAGAGCCCGATGCGGGCCTCGATCCCAGGACCCTGAGATCATGACCTGAGCCGAAGGCAGCGGCTTAACCCACTGAGCCACCCAGGCGCCCTGAAGGGTGAGTTCTGAGTTGGTCTTTCATATATGGTTGTTTAAATAAATGACTGGAAATAAATTTGAGTAAGCATTTAGATTTTTATTAGGACATCAAGATACTGAAAATAATACACCTTAACAACAAAAGAACATGATACCATTTTCTTGAAGTATACATGATATTATGGACAAAATGACAAAATTTTCTTCAAGTTTTATAATTAGTAAGTATCTCAAGTGGATGCAGAGAGTGATGACTTAAACTCCTGTTCACAAACAGTACACAGTATTTTGCATACGTTGACTTTATTTAAAGTTTTATTTCCAAAGCTAATGTTAAATGCTTGGTGCATACACTGTTAGCAAGCAATTATTCTCATTGTCTTCTCATATATTTTGCTAAATATAAATCTACAAGTATTGCAGCTGCATATATTTTCCGGAGCGGTCAGGAACACGGGAGGATGCTGGAATGTTTGAATTCTCTCAAATCTTTATTCAAAATAGGAGGTTTTCATCTATGTCCTCTGTAAAAAGCAAAAACAAAACAAAACACACTTTCAGCAAATAGCCAGAGTAGTAATATAAACAAATAATGTCAGAGCTAGGGGATTAGAGAAACCATCTAATAAGACTGTAGGATGGATCTTGACCCTGGTAGGGGATCAGCATCACCTGTGAAGCTTTTAAAAAGATACCATATGGTTTCAGTTATATGTGGAATCTAAAAAACAAAACAAATGACCAGACAAAAGGCAGAAATAGAGAACGAACTGATGGCTGCCAGAGGGGAGGGGTGGGGAGATGGGCAAAATGGGTGAAGGGGAGTGGGAGGCACAGGCCTCCAGTTACAGAAGTCACAGGGATAAAATAAAATAAGTCACAGGGATAAAAGGTACAATGTAAGGAATACAGTCAATGGTACAGTAATAGCTTTGTATGGGGACAGAGGGTAGCTACACTTGCAGTGAGGATAATGGTAACATACAGACTTGTTGAATCCCTATACTGCACACCTGAAATTAATGTAACATGATGTGTCAACTGTACCTCAATTAAAAAAAAAAAAAGATACGCCCTCAAGCTGTTAGGGTATGGAGTTGACCACCCCTCAATTAGACAGGGAACACTCTCGATAATGCAAGTCACACAGCGAGGCTTATTTCCAGCTAGCTGGGGTCCAAGTATCTGCCCGGCACAGCGGGTTTCAACAAGGACCCCGAGCACTCAAAGCCAAGGGTTTATATAGCATTTTCAAGGCACTTTTTCATAGCTACATACATATCTTGCGCCCCACTTTGACAGTTTAACTTTCTTTAACCTTTTGCCACCCCGGCGTCACCCTGGAGCCATCCTGGCGATTAAGTGAGATTTAGGTATAGAAGAAATTTAACTTTATTTACATTTCCTTCTGCCTCAGTCTCCTTCAGTTTTATGGTGGGGAGGGTGACCTTAGGCCTCGAGATACTGAGCCATTTGTCTCTGGAAATTTGGGCCATTGAAAAATAGCCTTTTTGTTGTAAATCACCAGGACATTTGTAAACCAAGGGAGACTCCTGTCTTGCAGGATTGTGATCTCTGCAAGTTAACTATTTGTTTTTCTTTAACATTTGGTCCCTGTGGCACCACCACCTAACCTCCCCGGGGGTATATGATTAAGTTGTTTTTTCAGGTTTTAGCTACTTTCTCTTATCTCAAGTTACGTGTCCCCCCCCGCCCCCAGGGCTGGCTGGTTAGGGATGCTCAGTAAAATGGCTTCCCGGCCTTCAGGATGGCCATTCTTATGCTAACTCACTCTTACAGAGCAGGGTGCCTGCTTTTGCTTTGCCAAGATGGCTGTACTTATCTCAGGGCTAGACTCGAGGTGGGTACAGTTTTGTTTTTCTTGGCCTCCACACCTGAAGCTGTTTTCCAGGACTTGTTTTTAAGTCTCCCGGGGGACGGGGAGCAGGGACAGTAAAATAGGTCCTTACAAAGCCTTAACCCTGGCCTCCTGAATCAGAGCTTCCAGGGATGGACCAATGGCATGTATACATTTAAAAAGCTCCATTGGTAGTTCTAATGTAGGGTTGAGAAGCACTGATAAAGGCCCAGCCAAGAAAGAGCTGAGTATACTAACCTTCAAGGATTGTTAAAACATAATAGAAATAAGTAGAAGTATAGCGCCAATTAAATCCAATTTCCAACCAAGTAATTATTTTTTGTGCATGCACAAGAGTGAGTTAGAGAGAGAGAATGCACATACCAGAGTCAGGCGAGGGGTGGGGGCAGAGGGTGAGGGAGAGAGAATCTTAAGCAGCCCTCACAGCCAGTGTAGAGCCCAACACGGGGCTCGATCTCACAACCCTGAGGTCATGAACTGAGCTGAAATTGACAGTCAAATGCTTAATGGACTGAGCCACCCAGGTGCCCCTCCAATGGGTAATTATAAAAGAAGTTCCTGCCACACCTATGGAAGAAGACAGCATCCCTTAGGGGTTATGAGACCACTCCTTCCTATGTGGCCCACCCTCACTCAATAATTGTTGAACAAATACTTAAGCAGATGAACTTGGAGAATATTAAACTAATACCCTGTCTGGAACACCAGGTAATTTTCCTGCCCGATACAAGTCTGTGCCTAAGAATAGGAAACATTACAAACTGTGGCATATTTCTTTTGAACAATGGCTTCATTTTGTAAAATGGACATTTTAGGCTCACTACTTGTAAATTTACTTACTGTTGTGCTCATACTTTTTGTCTTCTTTTAGTTGTTTGGATGGGAGATGTCCCTCCTGCTGACTTTAGGCTAATTCTCTGCCTGTGCCGGGGACCTCTTCTGACCTCCGAAATTCTCCCCTAATTTTCCTCTTTTGCTTCTTTTTCTTGTTTCTTCTACCTTTCCTTCCTCCCGGGGCCCTTCCTATTAGCATTTAAATATGCTGCATATCCAGCCTTGAGAACAGCACCTGGCTCTATGTGGACCATCAGTAAAAAACATCTGTTGAATGAATGAATGGGCCAGTACTCAAGCTTATTTTATTCCCTGAAGTGCTTCTCTCAACTTTATATCCCTCTTTAGCTCTATCCTGCCTTCAAACAGCCACTCTTTACCATTTCTCATATATTCTTTCTCAGTCTATAGAACCTGGCTTCCATCTCTACCATTCTCCAAAATCGCTCTTACTAGGGCCACCCAGGATATCCTTAGGTCTGTGTAAAAGGAATATTCTTCTTAGTCTTTTATCTTGACATCTCAGCAGCATCTGGCACTGTGATCTCTTCCTCCTCTTCAAAAACCTCCTTTGACAAGGCGCTATCCTGTTTTCTTTCTTCCTTTCAGGAGACTTTTCATTCTCTTTCGTGAGCTCCTTCTTCCTCCTCTATCTGTCATCCAGATGTTGTTCCTTGGTGTTCAACCCTAGAGCCTTCTCCATGTGACTCAACACATTTTTCTTGGGAAAGCAATTCCCTTCTATGGTGCTAACTACTTTCTGTATGCTCATAATCCTCAAATATGTACTTAAGTTCCAAAAATCCCATCTTGAAAAGCTGACCCATGTATTTCTCTATCAACTGCACATTGTCTCCCACGTACTTAAAAGTTCAACATGTCATAAATGGAAGTTATCATCTTCCCCAAATCTGCTTCTGTTCTTGTGTTTTCTATCTCTGCGTCTCTGTTTACCTGCCTGGCCTGAGCAGGGAACCTGAGTGTCATACTTCTCTTCCTCTCAATGTCTCTACTGTCTGCTCCCTGCCCCCACATATTTCCTAGCAAACTTTGTCTTAGATATATAGATATAGATATAAAAATATCTATAGATATAGATACAGAAATATCTATACACCTTGAATATGTTTATATTCGTGAATATACCTAGAATATGTTTATATTTTAAATACATCTTGAATAGGTTTCCTTCTCCCCCCGCCCCACTGTAACTGCCCTAGTTCAAGTTCTCATCAACTATGCCTGAACTTACCACAAGTCCTCTCAACTCTTCTCGGGCTTCTCCACAATGTAACCAAAAGAATCGTTCTTAAATACAGATCTAGTGAAATCACTCCCTTGTTTAAAACACTTTCATGATCTTCCAGTACTCTTAGGATAATGTCTTTAACTGGTTTAGTTGGACCTGCATGATCTGACTCGTTTGCTCTGTTGGTCTCACTTGGAAGGTTCTTCTGAAGATTAATGTGGATACACGGTATGTCATGGGCACTAAATAAGTAGGACTCCTTCACCTTTTAATTAAACCTCATTTTTACACATAATGAAAATGAGACTTGCTGAGGTTAAGCGGTATGCCTTAATTCACATAGCTAGTGAATGACAGAGCTGGAATATCTGAGTACATCTAGCTCAGATAAAAATCAGTTAAAATTCAGGAAAACACTGGCTAAAATTGACCTCGTCCTTCTGTGGATTTCTCCGCCATGAGGGAAGGAAGGACGTGCTTAGAAATGTTTAGTTTTGTTTTTCCTAGCTACTTCCCAAAGCAGTAACTTGTTTACTTATTCTGACTGAATATTAAATATCTGCTTTATTGGTTGACTATGTGATAATTCTTTCCCTGCTTCAAAATAATGTAATCATGGCCAAACCACAGTGAACAAACAAGATCATTAGGAGCTTTTCGAGTCACTGAAGTCTAAGCCCTTCCGGCTCCTCCCAGACAACCACCCTGCACAGAGCCTGAGTGAGACTACACGCTGAAGAGCTGCCAGAAGTTTCAGAACAGTGAAGCACAACTGATTTCCTTAAATAGATGGCCTCTGTTCCAGTTCCATCACTCCGTTAAAATCAAGTGCAATATTAAAAGGCATACACAAATATGTCCTGTCCCAGCTAAGTTTTCCCCCTCTTGATAATGGTGGAGTAGAGGGAGTAGGGTGGGGTGGCTCTACTTGGGTGTATTTTGTCCTTTTTTAAAAATTTAAACTCAATTAGCGAACATAGAGTACAAATAGTACCTCATTAGTTTCAGATGTAGTGTTCAGTAATTCATCAGTTGCATATAACACCCAGTGTTCATCACTTCATGAGCCAGTTACCTCATCCCCCACCTACCTCCCCTCCAGCAACCCTCAGTTTGTTTCCTAGAGTTAAGAGTCTCTCATGGTTCCTCTCCCTCTGATTTCTTCTCATTCAGTTTTCCCTCCCTTCCCCTATGATCCTCTGCACTATTTCTTATATTCCACATATGAGTGAAACCATATGATAATTGTCTTTCTCTGATTGACTTATTCTACTCAGCATCATAACCTCCAGTTCTATCCACATTGATGTAAATGGTAAGATTTCATCCTTTCAGGTCGGTGAGTAATATCCTATTGTATATATATACCACATCTTCTTTGTCCATCCATTTGTCAATAGACATCGGGGCTCTTTCCACAGTTTGGCTATTGTGGACATTGCTGCTACACACATTCAGGTGCAGGTGTCCCTTTGGATCACTATGTTTGTGTCTTTGGGGTAAATATCCAGTAGCGCAAACGTTGGGTCATAGGGTACCTCGATTTTTAACTTCTTGAGGAACTACCATACTGTTTTCCAGAGTGGCTGTATGAAAAGCCCACAGCGAATACCATTCTCAATGGGAAAAAACTGAGAAGTTTCCCTAAGGTCAGGAACACACCAGGGATGCCCACTCTCAGGAGCTGTTCAACATAGGACTAGAATTCCTAGCCTCAGCAATCAGAAAACAAAAAGAAATAAAAGTGCTTGGGATGTCACATCCATATCGGCGAAGTAGAAGTCAAACTCTTGCTCTTCGCAGAAGACGTGATACTTTATGTGGAAAACCCAAAGACTCCACCCCAAAACTGTTAGTTTCAAATTCCGTCCTTTTTAACACAGCAATTAGAAAAGGCAGTTTCAGCTATTTTTAGGAATATATTTGAATTTATAAGTACTGTGCTTGTAGATGTTAGAAAGGAAATTGGTATTATTTATGCAGGTCTCAGTCTTACTAGCTTGTTAATTTCCTATCAGTGTTAACAGGATATAAATAGTATGTCAGGGCCCACCTCCAAGAGCTCCTCCCATATTATAGCAGGGTTGTCTGTCTGACCAACAAAATATAGAAGAAGTAATGTATGTTACTCATGCAATTAGGTTATAAAAGACATTATAGGGGCGCCTGGGTGGCTCAGTGGGTTAAAGCCTCTGCCTTCGGCTCAGGTCATGATCCCAGGGTCCTGGGATGGAGCCCCGCATTGGGCTCTCTGCTCAGCAGGGAGCCTGCTTTCCCCCTCTCTCTCTGCCTGCCTCTCTGCCTACTTGTAATCTCTGTCAAATACATAAATAAAATCTTTAAAAGAATTATAGCTTCAGTCTTGGATTCTCTCACTCTCTGTTTTCTCTCTGATCACCCACTCCGGAGGAAACCAGATGTGGTGCTGTTAGCAATCCCATGGAGAAGACCACATGGTGAGGAAATGAAGCCTCCCAACATAGTGACCATGTGGGTAAGCTTAGAGCAGATCCCAAGCCAGAACCATCCAGGTAAACTAATCTCAGATTCCCGATCTTGGAAACTGTGAGATTTTCAGCTTCTAAGCTTTAGAGTAATTTGTTTTGCAGCAATAGGCAACCAATACACAACAGTTGGTACGCACAGAAATACACATTCTTTGCTCATTACGATTGTGTTTATTTCACAGAACAAAATTGCAGAAGAAAAGAGCTAAGCTTTTCTGCTTACCTATTTATCAATAAGTAAATTCTCCTACTCTCAGCTCTTTTCTTTAATATCAAGGCATTCTACATACCAAGAAGAATATTTTTAAAGTGAAGGTCACACACGTTATCTTTTTGGGAAATTCTGACCTTTGATGAACTTACTTTTCTTTATTGATTGGCTGGACATTCATCCTACTTGTATGTCGTGAACATATGTATAAAACCCTTGCTTTAGAGATTTGATGCTTACTGTTGATTTACATTGTGCAAGTGGTTCTGATTTTTCATTTTTTGAACATCTTTCAAATCTTGGTCATTAAAAACATGCTTGCTCATAAAAATCAGCCTTAACTTAGGAAAATAAAAGGAAATACATTAAGACATAACCTAGCAAAACAAATGTCTAAAATAAGTTCCTCCATCACAGGAGTAAAGAAAGAACACTTTGATGATGAAGATGATGATGATGATGATGATGATTTTATTATCATCATTTATATTATTATCATTACAACTACTATTATTTTTGTCATTGAAGATGCAGTCATGGATTAAAGCACAATATCTGGACACATTCTATTGTGATAGGAGGCCCAGTCTTTAGTGTATCCATTATGAATTCTAAGATTTTTCTGACATCTCCCACTGGCAGAATCAGACTTGTTCTTTTACTCTTTACCTATGATTTTTAGAAGTTTGGACCGATACTCTGGTTAAGAAAGGATATAAAATCCCTCCTTTCTCAGATGGGTAGCCTTCTGATATTTGGCACAGCTCTCGGGATCGATGTCATTTTCTTTGGTTTAGCCAACTGCTAAGACTTCGACGTATCATAAAAAGAGTATCGTAACGGAAGTAGGCAAGAACCTTGCCATGACAGTGTGTGCACCAAAGGAGTCCTACCTGTGGTGCTGCCACCTTCCTGTCTGGAGGTTTCCATCTGAGGATGCTGCAGGACCTCTCTAGGAGGGCTGCAGGGCTTAGGGCTCTGCTGGAGAAAAGGACACCCCTTTCCCCGGGCTGATGATGAATTTACCTTCTTTAATTCCAAAGCAGTGGCCCCACTCCATCAGGGTGATGTGCTTATCCTTGTTGGGGTCACACTCCTCAAAGAAGCGGGTTATGCAGTGTTCCATGGGCACCAGAGATGCTCGCAAAGGAGCAAGCTCAGAATGAGTCAAGACTCTGCAACAAAGTGAATGACACTATGTTAAAGAGTAGCTTATATATTAAAGCTAATCTTTAGGATAACCAAGGTGTTTTTCTTCCACAAGGTTGATAAGTAGACCAAGTAAATAGTACACTCATGAAAAACTGCAAAAGAAACAAACTATTTAGGGGTAAGATAGACAGTGCTTGGGATGTCACCAGGTTTCCTTCCTCGCTAGAAGTATCCTCCCACCATCTTAAATTTATAGGGATGCCCCCACCAGCCATCACGTTTGTACAACCTGGCTCTTACCCACTGACCACAGCTGATTGTTCTAGGTGTAGGCATTTGACCCAGATCGGGCCAATCAGATTATCTTGGGAATTTAGGATCAAGAATGAGAAAGAACTGAAGGAGTCTCTGTTGCAGGCTAGGTCTTAACACCTAAACGTGGGAACCGTGGTGTGGCCATATTCTGTTCTTTACAAAACAGTTTTGTGTTTAGACACCTAACCGCATATTTTTGGGATTGCAGTGTTCTAAATCAGAGCTGGGAAACTTCTAAATTTGTTTAGAATTATCTTCATACAGATAACTAAGACATTATGTCAGGGCGATGACCTAGTAATGGAAAGGTAAAGAGTTTTTACCTGTCCATAGGATGTTGGTCGAGTTCACCAAACTGCCAGTGCACAGGATATACATACATGTGGTAGTTTTTCTTAAAGTCCCTTAAGAGAAGGTCAATGGAATGGTCCCCAGCCAAGAGCCTCTTTTCATCCAGGTAAATTTTCTTGACCTGATATTAGGAAGGGAGAAAATCATCAGGGAATCAGACAAGTGTAATGGAATTACCATTTGCTAAACTTTACTTAAAGAGTAATAGTGACATGACAGAGGAAAATAGGCCCAGACCATCAAATAAAATACTTTCTAATCAACACTATTGATTTTCTTAGTTCTACAGAGAATAACAGCTAACATTAAAAGAAAAAACAAAAACAAAAACAAAACAAAAACCCCACAACCTGTGGTTTTCAGAAGAGATTTAAGTATTTTTTGATTTTTCTTTTAACCAGATACTATTCATCACAGTAGGAAAAGGTTTTAATGAAAGGGGCTGAACTGACTCACGCAAAATTACTGATTAGTAAAAAGTCTTCGCTTTCCCCTGGTGGCATACTCCATTCTTAGTTCTCTGTGTATTTTTGTCCAATGTGTGCTTACAATCAGTCTAGCTGTTGTGTGACAACACTTGGCCATTCTCATTAGAATTTCTCTGTTTTGTATCTAATGCTCTCAAGGTGTTCATGATGATGTATTAAAGAGAGAGGACAGACATTATTTCCAGGCAATTCATGTAATACTCTCAACTTGTGGTGTTACTCATGAACTAACTGGAAGCAATTTGAATAGAACGTCTACTTATTCCCAGGGCCTTCTCCACCAACCTTCCTCCTTGTTATCATGGATGAACTTCCTGTGCTCTGAATATAAGCCCGACCTTTCACAGGTGCTCAGGAGCCTGCCTACCCCTTTTCACCTCTTCAAGAACACTCAATGGCAGCTGGGCACCTTTTCTACCCCTCATTAGTTTTTCCTTCTTTACTGGATTACTGGGGAGGCATACAAACGTCCTTTACCATCTTCCACTGGTAGATGGGACTCATACTCACTTCCATCTGCCTCCCCATTTCACTTTTCACCTTTACAGCAAATGTTGTGAAAATATTGTCTGTATTTGCTGCTTTCACTTCTTTTCTCCTTATTCTCTTTTGAACCCTGCCCACTCAGGCTTTTCTCCTCTCCATTCTGCAAAAACAGCTTCTGTCAAGGTCAACTCTGGGGCCACCACATGCCAAATCAGTGGCCCACTCAGTCCTCATCTTAGAGCCTGTAAACAGCATTTGACACAGTTAATTCACAGCTTCCTTTTTGCTTAACTTTTTCTTCAGAGCATGTTTTATCCCATCTGACTTTTCTTACACATATCTTTGCATATTTATTTACATGTTTATATATGTGCATGTATGTTCATATTTGCAATATGTATATACATACATACATCTACACACACACACACACGCACACACACACTCTTAATTGTTCAGAGTCTCTTTGTCTAGAACGTAAGGTCACAAAGGCAGAGATTTTGTTTGGTTTACTGCTGTATCTCCAGTACATAAATTAATTCCAGATACCTAAGTTGCACTCAATAGCTATTTGATGAAAGAGTTTTCTCTGAGAACTTCTGGAATAAATATTCTAAACTTTAAAAACTTGCTATATTACTGACTTTGCAAGTAATATAGCATAGTAAGGAATTTCTCTTATACCATAAATCTGTATGGCCTAGGAAGGCAGAAAATATGTTTAAATTTAAATACTATGTCTGGCCCTGAACTTAGAAGTGCTAAATTGAGGTTTACTTTGCTCAACCAGGGCTTGCTCTGGGTGTGAGTTATAGAGTCCTTGCTCGGGCCACCACACTTTGAGTAGGAATGGGGTGGTTTGGCTATGTCTCAAGCCTTGTGGCATGAATGGTGACCCCTACTATTCTGTTAGTACGAATGAACTTACCAGGTGTGGGGGGAGACAAAGTGGGCTCTGGCTGATACGCAAAGGGGGGTAGGTCTCTCTTCCCCCACCCACACATCTTTTTTCCTCAGACCCTGTAGGTAGACACTTAGGGATCTGGCCCCTGGATGACTTTGGATAACTTACTTTATTTCTCTGCTTCTCGTTTAGATATCCAGCATGTTCAGGGTTTGCCTCATAGAGCTGCATGAGGATATTCTTGAGCCAGTCTCTCATCCTTAGGGGAAACTGAGTCACTTCAAAGTCTGTACAAATAGGAATGGCTGTTCCAAGAGGAAAGAAAAGGGATTTTTAAAAAAGATTACTTATTTATTTGACAGAGAGAGAGAGTGAGAGAGGGAACACAAGTAGGTAGAGTCAGAGAGGGGGAAGCAGGCTTCCTGCCAAGCAGGGATCCAGTTGCAGGGCTCGATCCCAGGACTCTGGGACCATGACCTGAGCCAAAGGCAGATGCTTAACAACTGAGCTACCCAGGCACCCCAAGAAAAGAGATTTTAACCTTTAGGTTAAAGGTTACTTTAACTCCTATCTTAAGGCAAGTCGTCAAAACAGGAAGTCTAACAACAGCTGGTGGCCGAACGCTCTCTCACTGTCTTACCAGCACAACAGTGTGCTTAACCATGGCGGCCAAGCAGGACTGCCTAGTGCGCTTTATAAACACCCCAGACACGGCTTCCAGTCAAGGAAATTCTGATGTGATTGCTTCAGAGTGGAGCTTGGGCATCAGGATGTTTTAAAAGATCCAAAGAAAATTTTGATACACCGGCAAGGCTGAGAACCACTGTTCTAGAATCAGAAAGTGGGCATGTAGAGGTAGAGGACACAAGAACTCTTCATTAGGAGAAAAAAGACAAAAGTGGAAGTTAGATTATTCTGTGGTAACAAATGATGTTCCATCTCAGTGGCTTAAAAGAACAAAGGGTTTGGTTCTTTTTCTTAGTTTTATTGAGATGTCAGTGAGTTAAGTTCAAGCTTACTGTGTAAGTTCAAGGTGTACAGCTTAATGCCTGACATCCATATTTTGTGCTAGGTCTACTACAATATGTTTAGTTAACTGTTATCATCTCATCCAGTCACAAAAATTTTTACTTTTCCTTGCATGAGAACTTTCAGGATCTACTCTCTGAGCAACTTTCAGATGTACTATTTCGCAGTGTTAACTACCATCACTGTTTTGGACATTCGAGTCCAATACAAGTTGGCAAGAGGGCTCTGCTCATGGCAGTCTCTCTGGGGCTCAGGATCATGAGGACACCACCATCTCCAGACAAGGTTGGGGCACATAGACAACCACACACTAGCTCTTAAATACATCTGCCCAGAACTCACATGGAGGCTTTTGACTGAAATTTCATTGAGCAGCTCATTTGGCCACATTTAACATCCAGAGGGCTGGGAAGTTTAATACTCCTATGCATAAGGAAGGAGAAGAGAACTGGAAATATTAGTGAGCATGGTTAATGTGGAGAATTACTTAGTGATAAGGAGATCCAAACACACTTGAGAGTATCTTGGGGGAAGGAAGACAATTAAGAAAACTTCTGGAAGGATATAATGTTATAAAACTTCTTGGCGGAGACTTAACGTACATTGGAAAGAGGACAAGTAATTTAGCAAAATTCCAATGACTTGTCTTAGTTATTAAGTGGTAACATTATCATAGTGGTTCTGAACCCTGGCTGCACGTTAGAATTGTCTAGGTTACTTTAAAAACAAATGAAAAAACAATGCCAAAGCCCCAACCCCGTCCGACTCTATCAGTCTCTTATAATTAAAGCCTGGGCATTTTTTTTTCTTTTTCTTCTTCTTCTTCTTCTTCTTCTTTTTTTTAGATCTTTTTTAAAAAATTTATTTGACAGACAGAGATTACAAGTAGGCAGAAAGGCAGGCAGTGAAAGAGAAGGAAGTAGGTTCTCCGCCGAGCAGAGAGCCCAATGCGGGGCTCGATCCCAGGACCCTGGGATCATGACCCGAGCTGAAGGTAGAGGCTTTAACTCAGTGAGCCACCCAGGTGCCCCTGGGGATTTTTCTTTTTCTTTTTCTTTTTTGAAGTCTCTCTAGTAGACTTTAGTGAGCATCCTAGGTTCAGAACTACATTAGCCTTTTTCCGTTTGCATGTATGAGTTTGTATATGTATTATTCAGATAGGCAGAGATTCATGCCAATCCTCTCAGAAATGATGGTTGGCAGAATAATGATGGAATCTTACATTTGCAGGCTCCAAAATAATCCAGCTGTAGTTGGTGCCCTTTTTTGGTCCCTTCCAGTTTACATTTAGTAGCAAACAGATGACAGGAGCTAGCATAGGTCTGGTTGTCAGTGCCACAAACCTAGGACAGACAAGCATGAGAAAAAGCTCATGTTTCTGGATGTACACTGGGGAAAGACCTTGCTCCTTAAAGTTTATAGACTGACTGATCAACTGTGCCAACAATGTAGTCAGGTAAGTGAAGTTATTAAGATGATAACTGTCCCATTTGGTAAAAAAAAAAAAAAAAGAAAAAGAAAAGAAAAGAAAAATCAATTAAATTATACCAGGGTGAAGAATTTAGCTTTAGATAAGCTCACTAGAATGCAAGCTGCAGACGTTCCGAGGATACAATGAATTTTAAAATGAGTTCTAAAGATCAATGCCATTATTACCTTTTTAGGGCACTGTAGAAACTCCTTGTTTTTGCTGGTTTTTGTTCCTGTTCAACATTATTTCAAGTATTAGATGATAACCAGGACATCTGCCTTTTTTTTTTTTTTTTTTGCCAAATATTTCAATTGCAAACCACTTTCATTCAAATCGCTATTTGGGACCCTTTAGGAATCCTTTTGTAGAATACTTACCTGATCAAGGAGTTTTGTAGGAGGACAAGTCACTGAATCTTGGCAAACACAGTGGGGTTTTCCCTGTTGGTCAGCCTTACAGATATGTCCTCTTTTACACTGGAAGTTCATGCAAGAATCTAACAGAAAATTTTGGACAAGAAGCATGAGCAAAGCTGAACTGAGTATGCAATCTCAAATTCATCCAGATGATTAGCTCTGTTTGCATTAAGAAGAAAAAATTTGGGAAAATATTAGAAACCATTTTAATGGACACGTTAATGTCAAGATAGGGCCCTCTGGGATTAGAGTGTTTTACACAATAGTTAAGATTTTTTGTGCAGTTTGAATTGGGAATTTAAAAACAACAATAACAACCACAAAACCAACCAAACAAAAATTAAAAAGAACAAACAGCTCTTCTTGGCCTGCCTACAATGGCCAATGTCTGGAGTCTATAATTCAAGGCTGTCCAAGTTGGTCAGAAGTTAAGTAAGTCACGAAATTTTTATCATGTTGAAATTAAAAATGTTTGCGTTTGGGGTATGCAATTGGGAATTAGGTCTGAATTAAATAAGGTGTCTAAATTCACTAATAAGTTATGGATTTGAGATTAAATAAGGTAGAATTCATCCTTCTCAGAAGCAAAAGGATTTTGGAAAAAAGAAGAATCTAGCTTTCATACTAGTATTACAATAAGACTTCCAGTTTGTAAACACATTTGCCCATAGTTATATATCAGATGTGTGCAAGCGAATGTCAACAACTTAGGAGAACATTTCCTTGGGGAGGATTTGGGAGAGGAGATTTCTGTGAAGCAGTGACAAATGAAGGAATGGGGACAGCTTAAGTAACCATTCCATTTTTTCCTTGATACTGCCACAAGCCACCTGCTTAGCCCGTACTCACCCCTACCATGCACCATTCTGTTGTCTTCATACGAACTTTCATCTTCTTTCGGTGAGCTCTCTGCTTTCTTGGCCTTTATAATAACAAGAGCAGAAACTGAAGTCTATTTAGGGGAAAGCCATTATAATTTGTATTCCAACTGCATTCCTTCAGAAAGCTTTTTATACCCAAATCATTTCAGATCTCAAAAAGGTACCAGCTGTAATTGTGAAAATAGCAACACTTTGAGAACAGGAGCCATTAGTGTCTTCAACTGGATTCAGTGCTATATCTCTGGGGATTACTCAATCAAAGTTGGAACTAACATCTGGAGCAAAGTTGGAACCTTCCCATTGGATTTGGGAAAACAGTGGAAATATAGTATTATCGTGTGATTCCATAGTTAAGACACATTTACATCAGTAATCCCTATGAAGCTGTTGATAAAGTTTTCTCATCAGATTTCCTTTTTTTATTTTTTCGAGATTTACTTTTTTATTTTAAAGAGGGAGAGAGTAAGTGTGGGGAGGAGGAGCAGAGGGAGAGGGAGAGAGAAACTCAAGCATGTTCCCTGCTAAGCGTGGAGCCCTACATGGGGCCCAATCTCACAATCTTGAGGTCAGGACCTGAATTGAAACCAAGAGTGGGATGCTTAACCAACGGAGACACCCAGGGGCCCCAGGTTTCTGAGGGGTAATAAAACTCTTACCGTAAAATGGCAGCAGATGTTTCAGAAAGCAAGGTTACTGTTGACTTTGGCCACCAAAAGCTATGTCAAGTCCTACTGGGTGGTTGCTAGTGTTTTGCATGAAAGCTCCGAATGATTAAAACCCAATAACAATATGCTTCTCCCCAACTCCCACGCTGTTGCGGTTTTCTGATGATCATTTTGGTGTGTGTTTGCTTAATAAAGTTATAGCTGAAGTCTTTATTCTTAATCCTTATAGTTAAATCAACAGACATTCCTGGATCTCTTACTATGTTAGAGGCATTTTGCTAGACATTGGTGATTCAACTTGAATATTACATTGCATCTACTCTCAAGACATTGGAGCAATAGTTGTCAGTGTCTCCCAACCCTCAGATCTGTCAGAGTTTGTCATTCTAGTTCACTCCAGCCACTTTCAATTGCCTGTTTCTGCACCTCTGTGCCCAAAATATCATGGCAATCTATCTGGCCTGCTCAAAGGAGAAACCAAAACTGCTGGGGAATTAATACCTCTCCTAGCAATTCTCAGTCTTTTTAAAGCCCTAGCTCCCTCGCTCTCCAGATGGGGTAATTCAGAGGAATGTGCTTTATGTGGCTTTAATTATGTACCTTTGATTAGCTTCCTTTCCTCCCCTGTATCATGTTCCACTCCTCTTTGTTCCCTGAACTTGTCAAACTATACTAAAATCAGGATCTTCTTCTAGGGGAACCCAAACAAAACAGGCACTTTCAGCCTACTGATGGAGATACAGAGGGAAATAAAAAATTTTGATGTATTTTCATAATGTGCTGATAGAGATAGGCATAGGAGACTGTGAGAGCACAGAGAAATGTCATGGCTATGTCTTGTTAAAGCTAACTGCTCTATCGGAAAAGCATTATTATAAAGAGTCTCACCTCTTGGTATTCTCCAGGCTCACTGGCATCTACGTTCCCATTCTCATGTGCTCTCTCTCTTTCTTTTTCTTCTTCATATTTGAGGTTATAGGCAATGGATTGAGATCTTTCAGCCTCTATGAAGGTCTCACTTGGGATGAATTCGTAGTCATCACTTGCATCGTGTCTGGGGTCATCATCAGCATCAGCATTAGCTCCGTGATTTGTGGGCATGATGTTACCAGCTTCGGTAGGCTCCACGGGCAGAGCTTCAGAAACAGACTTCTTATCTATCTCCTCCTGGTTGCTGATAACATCAGGTTTTTCTTCTTGGCTCTGCCATTCAGCATCTTGATTGTGCTTGTTAATTTTTGATGCAGTTTCATCTTCCATTTCTGCATTGGAACTATCCTCTTCTTGTTCTTGGTTACCCTGATCAAATTCATCTTTCTGCATCTTGCTTACTTGAGTTGGCTGACTGGACTCTTCCAAAACATCATCAGATTGGGTACTGTCTTCTTCCTCCTTGCTGTTAGACTGCTCCTTGGGAAGTTCTCTCCCCCTTTCTTGGTTATCATTGTGGGTACCAACTTCTCCAGGTTCTTCTTCCCCTTCCTCTTCTCCATTGGGAATATTTGGATCCTGCTCTTGGTTTCCTTGATCACTTACATCTTGGCTATCTTTGTTGCTCCTATTCAGCTGAGGATGTAAATCATTTATTGGTTGTTCCTGTTCTTTTTCTGTTTTTGTAATGCTTTCTTGTTGGTTAGGATCTATAGTGGAACTAATATTAGGAGCAAGGGAATCAATGTTCTCTGGTACTTTTTTCTTTTGAGGCTCACCCCCATCTTCTTGTAGGTCCAATGTACCTTCAGATGGTATATACTCCAAATTCTCACTTAAGTCACTTTCACTTTCCTCTTCATCCTGTAATCTGAGCTCTGGGCTGTAACTCTGGTCCTGATCTGCTGACTGGTCATAATTTTCCTCCTTTGACTTTAGTTCTGAAGATTTTTCAGCCTTAAAAGAAAAGAAGTTTACTCTTGAAACAAATGATAATGGAATATCTATATTTTATTTATAATTCATAAGTCAACACTTGATATTATTACTTTTTATCATCACATAATATCAAGTAAACTCATATATGATGTTCTACACATTCTATAGTTAAAAGTTTAACCTGAATTCAAATTTTGTGATATGACATGA
Source organism: Mustela putorius furo (assembly GCF_011764305.1). NCBI lineage: Eukaryota > Metazoa > Chordata > Mammalia > Carnivora > Mustelidae > Mustela > Mustela putorius. The sequence continues at coordinate 3,812,603 of NW_025421367.1, read as the reverse complement.
TTATATAGCACCTTGGCCGAAGGTGTAAAACTTACCCTCACAGTTCTTCTGGTGATTGGAAACAGTTGATGTGATCACTGTCTTTTAAAAATTAAACTGAGATGAGTGAGAATGAGATAATATCCTTGACTACGCTTTGAAATTGAGACCTTTGGAAAATTTTAAAATTGTAACAGTGTAACCATGTTACTTTTACCTTGTGGTTTGGATGATCTACAGACCCTGCAATTTCCTTTTCATTTTCTGCATCTTCAACCCTTAACATGGGAATTGCAGTGTTGTTAGGTGTTGTTAGTATTTCAGCCTGTTGGATGGAACTCAAGGAATCAGCAGTTGGTTTGGTATGATCAGACAGGAACCTTGCATTTGTCTGAAAAAATTAGAAATTAGCTCATGTTATTCATGTCTAGATGTTAACATTTGAAATTTCCAGTTACTCTTTTATTGTCATCATTATTAGTAGTAATATGCTTCATACATAATGTCACTTAAAAGATACTCTCGGGGCACCTGGGTGGCTCAGTGGGTTAAGCCTCTGCCTTAGGCTCAGGTCATGATCCCAGGGTCCTGGGATAGAGTCCCGAATTGGGCTCTCTGCTCAGCGGGGAGCCTGTTCCTCCTCTCTATCTCTGCCTGCCTCTCTGCCTACTTGTGATCTCTTTCTATCAAATAAATAAATAAAATATTTAAAAAAAGAGACTCTCTAGAATTTTTAAGAATATAAGCAAATGTCCATATTATAATGTTAAATGAATCACAAACATATTTAAGAAAATGTTATATATGCAGAGACTAGGTGAAAATGGAGCAAAAATTATTTCAATAATAGTCATCTTTGAGTTTTGGAAGTATTTTCTGTGCTTTTCAAACTTTTAAAAAATATAATATTCATACTTTATAATTTTGAGAACTGTTGTTTAGCAGAAAGTCCAAGTGAAATTAAATTAACCAAAGGATATAACACTACATTTCCTTAAGTTAACTTTTAAGTAACTGCTGCTAATTAGCAGAAAAGATATAAACTTTTTATTCAATGTTTATTTTCTTAACACTATCAGCCTTATATCCAACAAGAAATCTTACAATAAAAAACAACTTAATGTGGAACTAATTCAAAGGTTGTGTGAAACAGTACACTTCATTCTAGTCAAGAAGAGTATTATTTCAACTAGAGGGATGGCTCTATTTCTAGCAAGACTAAAGGCGTAGATGAAGAGCGGGCAGTGATACAATGGAGATGTTTAACAATGGATTTAGAAGAGATCTCCCTTCAACTCTTGACTCTGTTATTAAGAATCTGTCACTTGACAAACTGTAAATCCCTACCCTGTCATCTATCAAGGTGAAATAAGCAGAAATATCAAGATAAGTTTACACATATATAAAAGTCTGGAAATTGTAAAAAACTACCCAAGTGAAAAAAATGACTGTTGTTAGCAGTGGTATGATACAGTGCTAACACTGTGAACTGTCTGATACTGTTAAGCAGGCATTCACCACAAATCTTTATCGGAGAGATACTACGGATGCTCAGATGTCAGGCAGACCTAGGTGTAAGTACAGAACTCAGATTCTATTTGCACTGACTTGTCTTTATGATTACATTCTGTTGTACCGATTATATAAGGAAAGACATGGCATACAAGATTCATTTTAGGTGCTGTTTGCTCTCTTGCTTCTTATCACCTTCTCAACTAAAAGGAGTAATGATATTTGAAAAAGTTTCCAAAGAAGCCATTTATAAGAGAGAAAGGAGAAAGAATGGTGGCCAGTCTGGCAGATTGCCAGCAGAGACATCATGGAAGGCAATGGAAGGAGGAGATTTTAGCTTATTAGTGGGGAACCGCGCCCCCTCTCTGCACCCTTCGTCCTCTGCTCTGCCTCCGTAAGCTGGAAGAAATGCACAAAAAGCACGGCAGTTTTTCTTCTTTCAGAAATTTTCTGAAATCAAATTCTATTTTATTATTATTCCCACAGCAATAACAACATAACATCTGGAACTTTGTGTGGAATCTCCTAACCACACAGAATCGACTTACTTCTATAGAATTCAGCCAGGTGAGGAAAATGATACAAGATTTTTAATGGGTAAACCGTATGAGAAGATACTTAGCTTTTTTAGCATCTGACTGGATCTGCACAAGGAACTGTCCTAAAGAAAAAACATCTAAAATATGTCTGCATGTAGATGTGTTATTCAAACATTTGGTTGAGAGACACTTTTGATGTCTGTTTACATAGTGGCAACAGCTGCAAGGGCAAAACACATTTTTAGGAGAAAACAATGGGTCTGTGGGAGCTTCTTTCTGTGCTGAACATAATTTATCCCACCTTTGTAATTTCAGAGGACAATGTATAATTTCAGCTGGAGTAGCTCCAGCTACTTAAGCACAAGCCCTAGCAGTGTGGTCATACACTCTGTTTTCTAAGAACTGCCTGGTCTGGGCGGCACGATGTTTGTCTTTGCTGACACATCTGTCAACCAAATGTTAGCCACCAGCTATCCAAAAACCAAGGACAGAAGCCTAGACAGAGTAGAGAATGAGGAAGAGAAGGGATGAGAGAAATCACTTTGTTTCTTTAGAGGAGACTGATTCCTCCCTTTGGTGAAAAAGAAACAAATGGCACAAATCCTTTGGTTTGATTATAGATTAAGTGGGTCATTTGGAAGACACCTAAATGATCATCCAAGCCATCGTTCTGCTAACAACAGCAACAACAAAAACTTTCAGGTAATTTTAAGGGGGCTGACATGGTCTCAAATGATTCTGCTTTGTGTGTATACAATTTATTGCTGTGTGAATGGTGGGGCTAGTGTATCTGATCATGAAGAAAAAAAAATGTTTTAGTTCTATTTTCAACAACCTTCACACCACCCCCCACCTCCAAGGATGAATTAGGAGCTGATTTATGATTACGATTCCATTTCCTGCCCCTAACCCATCGGTTCCTGTTTTATTTCAGACTCAGAATTGATCAGCCAGTATATATTTGAACTCAAAGAAAATGCTGCTGAAGGGTATGGGTACGCACTCCCAAGACTTCTCATACTAATTTCTTGGGCTTCTCATGCTAAGTGATGAATTTTCATAAGACAATTTATTTCTTCCCGTTCTCGTTGGCATTTATGCCCTGGCATATCCCCTTTCTAAAAACTGATAATCGACATTTTCAGCTTTTGATTTATTTTATCTTATGGAATCTGGTAGTTCTGAAAGAAATATTCTTTTAGAAAGTATTTTATCTCAATTTTTCTAGTTGTTTGTTCCCTGCTTGGGAAAAAAATAACATTAAAATTAAAAAGAGAATTTCAAACCACTATATGCACACATTTTCTTTTTAACTGGAGGATGTCAGGAAGAATGAAATGTCAGGAAGAAGAGATGTAACAGCAGAAAAAAAAGGACATTTACCGGGATTGCAGCTGCAGCTCCCAAAATGTATAGGAAAAAAGGCACAGTCTTCATGTTTTCTAGGCCTGTGAACCAAGAAGATAATTAGCAGTGGTGGGTAAAATTTCCTTGTGAAAGATTAAAAGATAATCTCAGCAAATATTGAGCTTGATATTGATCCTTACATTTAAAAGTGATTATTGTCTTTGTGTACACTAACATATCTGGAAACATGGATTAATGAGTTTTTACCCAATTGTGTCTCTGGGAGAATGACTCCTTGATTTTCCGGCCCAGCTGTGTTTGGCAGAACTTACCTCTCTTTATGCTTGTGTTTCCTTGAATAGAGGCGCTATGCAGATTTGGGTCTTAAGATTTGTGAGTGTTCACAAAGATAAAAGTGACAAGGTGAAATAGTATAGTATGTCAGGTTGGGATAAAGCAACCCGCCTCTTTGGTGGTGAAGAAACACATACATTCAATGCAGAGTTTTAGGAATGAGACATTGTGCTGCCTAAAGCAGTCATCAGTGTTCAGCTCATTCAGAGATCTCACACAGGCAGTCTGTGTGGGTGGGGGGGGGGGCGCTGCAGATGGGTTTGGTTTGGTAGGCACTGCGTAGTTTAAAACAGCATTTTAAAGTCCAAAGTGTTCATGTAAAAACCCAGATCTGAACAACAACAACAACAAAAAAAACAAAACAAAAACTCCACCCTCCCCCACCCCCCTGCAACTCCCCCCCAGATCTGCAGTTTCTCCTGAACCACTGGGCCTCTTAGCAACCACTGGTCTTCCTGGCAACAGCCAGCTGGATCTGAGCAGAGGCTCTGCTCCAAAAGAAGAGCTGGCATTTGCCCCTGGTCTGTTTCAGTTGTTATTTGCTTTGAATTGGAGTTTGGTTTGTTCTAAATGAACTTTTTCAGCTGAGAGATGAGACAAGAGAAGCTCAAAGAGGCGAAGTAAATTGGCCTCCTGGGGAATTCTCTTAAAAGGAGTGGGTGATATACATTTCCCTGTGGAGTATTTCTAAACCTGGCAATCCAAATCCATCTGGGATTAGGAACAGAGTTTCTAGTCTTTAAAAGATATTCTCTGGGTCTCCTAGAAATAGTAGGTGACTCTTTTAAATTATTTTTGCAATCTTTTATACATAAATGTATCCATAGAGCTTTAAATAATATTTTGAGGTTTATTAAGAATGTAAACAGTTTCTTCTGCTGGTTACCTCAATATTTCAAAACAGATGCTTAAATACACATTTAAAATAAATACATATTTAAAAACATATTAATGTTAAAAATTATTCTATTGATTTAATACTATAATAGCTATCGCTTAACACACATACCATATGCATGCACACAATGCACAAACATACTCTTCTCCTTCCCCATTTCTTTTCCTAAACTAATGACATCACAATTCTTACTTAAATCACTATATAACATTTACGAATAATGTGTATATTCCTCACAGCTGAGCCAAGTAGTAATTTCCTGTGTTGAACCACACTTACATTTATTTTTTGAACAATATTTTGTTTTGTCTGGCCCTAGAAATTGCCTTCTCTTTTTTTTTCTTTTTAAAATTTTATTTATTTATTTGACAGAGAGAGATCACAAGTAGGCAGAGAGGCAGACAGAGTGAGAGGGAGAAACAGGTTCCCGGCGGAGCGAAGAGCCTGATTTGGGGCTCGATCCTAGGACCCTGAGATCATGATCTGAGCGGAACGCAGAGTCTTAACCCACTGAGCCACCCAGGTGCCCTGAAATTACCTCCTCTTTTAATATACTTTCCCATGTATACTTATTCTTCCCCAATTTTCCAACAACATTTAAAAACTCCTTTTAATATGGCAACAATGACAACACTAGAACAACAAGAACAAACCCCTAAGAGAATCCCCAAGGCTTATTTTCCCCTTGGAGTTGTGTCTCCCAGGTGTTGGTTGTCTTGCTCCACATGACTGACGCACCCCAGGCAGCCGGCCTGCTTTCCTCCTGGCGGGCTAGTCACCACCTCCCTGGGAATCCCCTTTCTTTTGCTCTTTTCCTGGGTTTCAGTTCTTGCTTCCAGAGTCCCATATGTTTTTTCTTTTTTTGGTGTTTTCCTTCATTTCATGGAGCATATCCTCCAGAAGCTTCCAAAACTAACAATATATACGGGACAGAAGTTTTGAGACTTTGCACATTAAGAAAACATGAGTATTTTATCCTTCACTTGATACAGAATTTTAGATCAGAACATTGCTTTTCTCAGAATTTTAAAACATATTCCATTTTCTTTTAGTTTCCAGTATTGCTAGTGTAAGGACCTATTTAGCCAGAGCGACTCCATCTTGGTTAAAAGCCATTTTGTTGTTTGTGCAGTAAAACTTAAACTGACCCTGCCCCCCTCCCCCGAGAGAAACTTACTTAGAAGCAAGTCTGGGAAACCAGTAAAATATGGTCAGCTAGTTCCTATAATAGAGCCCAGAATACAAGGACGAGTCGGGCCATGTGGAGACATCCAATCAGTAAGAAACACACACACACTTTTTCCTTAACCACCAAAGAATGTAAACCCTGTCGTTTGGGCACCAACCTTGAGCACCAATTCTGACCAGAGTAATAGGTTAGGTCAAACAGCTACTATAGGGTAAATTGTAATTCAATTGGCCACCTGCGTGTGACCTAACATGACTACAATCTTATTGGCCACCTATGTGTGGCCAGACTTTTGCTCTATAAAAGGTAATCTGTAAGATGGGGAAGGGGTCGCCCTCTTCGGAAGTCAGTCAGTCAATACTTGAGCCTGTAAGCTGGGGGTGGTCCCTCTCTTCAGAGACAGCCCTGGCCGGTCAGTCTGACTTCTAATGCTTAGCATAGAATAGAGCTTTGCCTAACTTTCACCTTGTCTCAGTCTCGTTAGGTTTAATAATGTACCTAACACTAGTAAGAATACCAATGTTGTTTTTTCCCCAGTTTTTTAAAAATAAGAATTTTTTTTCTTTCTTTATGTAAGCTTTTAAGTTTTTTTCCCCAAGCTTCAATATTTGTTCTTAGTATCCTAAGATATTACAATCTCTGCTTTAGTTTGGATCCTTTAAAAAACAAAACAAAACAAAAAACTATTTTTTTTTAAAGATTTCATTTATTTATTTGACAGACTGAGATCACAAGTAGGCAGAGACGCAGGCAGGGCTGGGACGGGGCTTGATCCCAGGACCGCAAGATCATGACCTGAGCCAAAGGCAGAGGTTTAACCCACTGAGCCACCCAGGCACCCCCTATTTTTTACTTTTGTAATCTCCACACCTAATGCAGGGCTCAAACTCACCATCTGAGATCAAAAGTTGCATACTAAGTCAGCCAGACACTCCAGTTTGGATCCTTTTTAATTTACTTTAGGCTCTCATTAGGCCTGTTTCATTTGGAAATTCATATATTTCAGTTCTGAAAAATTTAAAATTCATATATTTCAGTTCTGAGAAATTTTATTTATTTATTTGACAGAGGGAGAGATCACAAGTAGGCAGAGAGGCAGGCAGAGAGAGAGGGGGAAGCAGGCTTCCCGCTTAGCAGAGAGCCCCATGTGGGGCTCGATCCCAGGACCCTGAGATCATGACCTGAGCCGAAAGCAGAGGCTTTAACCCACTGAGCCACCCAAGTGCCCCCTGAGAAATTTTCACATGTTAATTCTTTGATAATTTTTATTACTCTATTTGTGTGTGTGTGTGTGTGTGTGTATTTTCTTTCTGGAATTCATAATAGTTAAATGTCAGAATTTTGGGGTTGGTTCTCTAATTTACTTACAATTTTTGCTCCTTTTTCCCATCTTGTTTATATTATTCTGGGAAAGTTCCTCAATTTTATCTTTTCTCTTTACTACTAATTTTTTAAATGTTTTTCTCACACACTTTAAATTTATTTCCTGATGTTCCCCTTTTTAGATGTTATCATCTTTTTTCTTTAGTGTGATATATACTCTTGTTTTTGAAGATATTAATTCAATATTTAAAAAATTTTCTCTGAACCCTGTATTTTCTGTTTCCATATTATCCCTGTTTTTCTGGTTTACTTTGGTCTTTGATTTTTATGTCGAAAGCTTTTCTCGAATGTGCAATGTCTTGGTTGTATGGTAATATTTAGTAGCAAGTCACTAAAAAGCCAATTCGACATTTCACAGGCAGGGCTTGTCATTTTGGAGAGCTACCATGGAGGGTCTCAGACAGTAACCTAACACTTTTGATGCGATGCCCTTGATGTCATTGTTAGTTTTTTTTTTTCTTGGGGAGTTCCCCCCACCCCCTCAGGGAAGATCTTCATACTTCCTACCCCATAGGGTGGGGTAAAAGCCTGGTTGCTCCTTGCGGTGGGATGAAGGAGTGAAGGGACTGGAAATCTCTCAGGGCATACACAGACTCTCACTTAGTTCCCAGATTTCTGTGTGGCATCACATCCCACCCTCCATGGTGCCTCTCTAAAGCCCAGGGCCAGAGAATAACCTTCTCTTTCCTGTTTAGGGTGAAATGGAGAGTCCTCTGTCAATTACCAGCATGAGCAAGAACTGGCATCAGTTTATCTGAGAGGCTTTCAACCAATTCCCCTGATTTCAGCTTCTACCCTTGCCTCAACTTCCAAATGACCTGGTACCTCCAATTTTGAAACTTTTTTGAGTTCTGCAGTGGGAACTGGCTTCTTGGTTTATGGCACCCTTCTCTGAACATCCTTAGATTTAAGCTTTCCCTGTTCTTCCAATTGCTTGCTACATTCCAAAAATTTGCCGATATCTTTTATCATGTCACCCTCTCTTTTTTTCTTTGTCATTGTGAGTTTATATTATTATTTTTCCTTTCCTATCATTATACTGGGATTTTAGCAAAGTGCCAATATATGCATATGTTTCATCTGTACTATCTAATGAATAGATGATTTCTATATCTTCATCTGATTTATATCTGTGTTACTACCACTGCTGCTGCTGCTGCTACTACTATTTCTAGGACAATAGGAATTACTAAGGTCTTTGGTTCTAACTTCATTAGCAAGTAAAATTTTTATTAAAGAAAAGAGGCCTACAGGTGGTAGGACAAACTTCCTTAACATGTTAGAAAAAATAAGAACACACTTTTTACCTATCCTATTATTCCAACCAGGGAATAGTGTGTTGGAAGAATGGAGATTAAAGATTGAGTGTGGGGGAAAACATAAATCACTTGTAACCTTATATCACCTCAAATAAATTAATCTGTTCCATTTTTAATGAGAATAACATGTATGTATTCAGCTTGGAGACTTTAATTTAATTCCTCTAAAGGACCCCTCTGAAAATGACTGTCCATAACTTCAGGAATTCAGAGTACTAACAGAGGAATGTGTGTTCTGTTTATATCCTTAAATAAACATTATTTAGAACTAGTAATGATGTATAATAAATACTGGAAGTTTATATTATCAAAGTGCTCTGGGTTTACCAAACAGATCTACAAATGGGAGAGTATCTTCTTCAACCTTTGCAATAACCTCATGATGTGGGAGATGACGAACGGGGCTAGAAAGGCTATGACAGGACATGCTGGAGGCCAGAGAGCTGTTAAGAGAGAAAACTGGAACCCAGCTTTCCTGGCTCCTGTGCTGGTGCTTTCCCAGCTCCTTTGCAAATCAAGATCTCCATTTACCTCTTATACAAAGATGCATGGAAGGAGGAAAAAAAAAAAAACCCTAAGCCAGTATGGGAACAAGTTGAGAATTCACTTTAAACTTTTAAATAAAGAGCTCCGATATCGTAAGGTTCAACATTTTGCATACACAGCAAATATATTTTTCTATGTTGAGGAAAAAGTCTAATCATAGAATGTTGGTTGGGTTATTTGATATCAAAAATCCCTTTCAATAATGCTTTTTATTGTCTAAACAAGGCAAAACATAGAAATTCAATTTCCTTTGGATGAAGTACATGTTTAAATGAAAATATGCAGCAACACCCCACACCCCAGATTCTAACACTTCAGGGATATTGAAAAAATACCTTGGAATGAAAAAAGCATGTAACTGTCAGGAGAACTGAATTCTAGTTCCAACACTGTCCTTCACTGGCCAAGAGACTTTGGGTAACCCACTTACCCTTTCCTAGATACAGTTTTCTTAAGTGATGAATAATGAAGCAGGTGACCTTGATGATCCTTCAGCTCTGATATTTAAAACGAGACAATTCTATGACTCTCATGAACCATAAACTGCTGTTATCTCTTTTCCTTAAACTACTAATACCACTGAAAATATATTGTATGATTTTATAGTATCAAAATAAAACATTTTATATTGTGGTATTTAATGCTTCAAGCACATAAGTGGTATCTATTTCCCATTTTTATTATTGATGGTAATTTAAAATATTTTATGCTCTTAGTGAATGCTAATGTGAAAAGTCATTGAAAAATGCAGTTTCCTTCCCCTATATTCAAAATTTAACATTCATTCATTCATTTAGCCAGTATTTATTAGATTTATGGAACTACAGTCATTTATAATTTAGATCAGCATATTACTATTTCTACTAGCAGTAGGAAATGGTAAAAATACAAAATAGTATAATTTAATGCCGGCTTTATCTTGGCACTATGAACATTTCTGGGTGGGTGATTCTTTGTAGTTATGTAGAATGTTTAGCATTCTTCTGCGTGTAGGATGTTTAGCAGCAACTGTGAGACTTCTACCCATTAGATTTCATAGCAAGTCCCTCATCCCCCACCAGTTATGACACCAAAAATGTCTCCAGATATTGCCAGATATCCCCTGGAGGATAAAATTGCCCTTATGGAAAACTACCAGTTTAGTACAAGGAGAATGGTGCTTTGGGGTTAGAAAGATGTGTATTTGAATTTGGTCCCGCAGCTGCCGTCTATGTCATCTTTAGCAAATTATTTAACCCTCTGAGCCTCAGAGTCCCTATCTAGAGTGGGGATAACATGTGTGGTGGTTAATTTTAGGTGACAGGTCTAGGGATAAGCACAGAGTTCGGGGCTAAAGATAGTTTTGACTGCTATTAGCATGAGAAGCTATATAGTGAGTAGGGCAGAGAGCAGGAGCTACAACCCTGGTGAATGAAGACCATTTAGTGCCATTAGAGGATCAGAAAAGCTAAAGATACAAAGGATCAGAGAAAAGAGTCACGTAAGAAAGTGTTACATGTTACAGAAAGGTCAGAGTAAACGAGGCCAGTGAATTACCCACTGCCTTTGGAAGTACAGAGGTTATTGGAGAATTGAAGGAGAGTAGATTGGATGAAATGGTGTTGGTGTGGGCCCATCTGCAGTGACTGGGGAGTAGAGGAAGGAATGAAGACAGCGAGAGTCGACCGCTCACTTAAGGTAGTTGACTATGAGAGGAATGGAAGGTGGTAGCTAAACGGGAATGTGTGGTCACTGGAAATTTTTATTTGTATTAAAATGTGGTCATTAAAGTATCTTCTGTGCTGAAGGGAAAGCGTAACTAATGAATGAGAAGATAAAGAGGGAGGAGATGTGATAAACAATGATAACCCTAGTGAACTACAACTTTTGGGCCTTATTCCCTGTGACTTTGGCCTTGGTCTTATGACTTGTTTTGGCTAATGGGACAATATCAGGCATGATGCCAGCAGAAGCTTAGTAGGCACTTACATACTGGGATTTGTCTTCCTATGAAAGCCATTCACCATGTTGTAAGAAAATTTGGACTAGAGACTAGCTGGGACCTCTGAATCAGGTGTGATTTTGTCACAGTCACTGATTTCTTTATCTACAAAACAGAAAAAAATATAGTACCTCTCCTATTTATCTTCTAGGGTTGTTTTGAGACTCAAATGTGATCATATAGTCATTTGGTGATTTCACCTGTACAAATGAAATGAAGGATATTATTTTTTGAAACATTCATAAAGCAAAAATGGCTTAATAAGTCCAATCAGTGGCCACATAGAAGTCTGGGAAATGAAAGACGATCTTGGATGGTTCAGCTTCAGTTGAGCTCCCAGCTTGTTGGAGCCACGTGAATGACTTTAGACAAAAATCACCAGAAGAATTACCCAGGTGAGTCCTGTTCAAATTGCAGAATCTAGTGCAAATAAGGGGATTGGTTTTAAGCCATTTAATTTTGGGGTGGATTGTTATGCATCACTGTTATGCAACTACCCCAAATTTGGGGTAGATTTCAGTTATGCATAGATAACTGAAATAGGCGGAAAACAGAGAAGTTGCCTGAGTCATTGTGAAGGCAACATTGCATGCACAGTGTTTAAAGACAAAGGCTCTTGTTCAGGGCTCTACTACTTAATTTGCACAATCTTGGATAAAATATTTAACTTTTTGATGCTCATTGTTTATCTGTATAATGATGATGAAGATGAAGGAAGATGATAGAATTTGTTAAATATTTGCTGGTCTATTATTGAAGCACAGGTGTTAGGTTTAACTCTGAAGAGAAGAGGAATTCTTTGTTCTTTCAGACAAAAGGAAAGAAAGCTTAACAATAAGGATATGTTGAGGCAAGGCCCCAGGAATTCATTAAGTTGCACTTAGCTATACCTCTTTTTACATTTATATAACATTTCACAGTTATAAAAAACTTTCTTGTATATGGTCTCATTTGATCCAATAAGGAAAGGAGGTAGACAACATTTGACTATAAAGAGATGGAAGCCTGAAGAATCTAAATTACTTGGCTAAATGCGCAAGTCTAAGAAGTGAGCAAGGATTAGAATGCAGTACTTTGGACTCAGAATCCAACATTCTCCCATGGTTTCAGAACAAATCAGAGATTCTGGCTTTGTCAAGTCTAGCTGTCTGTCTGGCTCTGTCAAGTACTAAATATTACTCTGAGCAAATTACTTCGTCTCTCCAAACTTCATGTACAGAATGCAAATAACAATTCCTTGCATTGTCAGAGGGAGCCGCTGAGGTGGAGAAGCTCTTTGCGAACTCTGAAGTAACATATACATGTGACTGATTGTTATTTCCATCATTCTGCCTGATGCATCTCATCAATATTACCGTCGTAGTCATTTATGTCTTGTATTAGTTGTGTTATAAAGAAAATGAATCTTTAATGTTCCTTTCCTTTTTCCCCTCCATCCTACCAGGTCTTCTTCTCCTTGGTGATCTCAAGCTTCCTGGGTGTCTTGGTTTTGGAACATTTCTACTTTCAGTTCACTCTTTAAAAATAAACTCAAATAGACATGTCCTCTCTTCCACACAATTAAATTCTAGTTTTCTACATGCATCTAATCCATACTTAGGAGATAAGGATATTCCTGAATTAATGTCTTTCTGGTCTCAGGTAAGAGGTATTTTCTCATTGTTCTTAGCCCAAAGGAGCTACTACAATGCTGAGAATCTTGGCATAGCTGTGGGAAGACGTACTAAGACATGAAATAAGTACAGGGTTTGTCACATGACCTACGGTGACTAGTCGTGCAGGCTTTTGGAGAGTCAACCCAATATTTCTTATATGGTCCCTGATTATTTACTGTGTCTAGAATGGAACTATTTTTTAGTTCCATTTTTTAGTTCTCATGTTTATTTTCATCCTGAAATAAAAGAAAATTTAAAGACAGAATATGACTGTGTCATTTAGAATGACCCAAGTGGGAAACCACCTCAAAGTTTCACTTATAAAGCAGATGACTGTGTTATACTTTTAAAGACTAGACTTTGTGGAACAATCTAGTGTTCAGAATGTAGAAGGCCTTGAGTTCTTGTGCTTGTGTTCCATTTTGTCCTTCAGACCAGTCACTGGACATTTTTCCTTACTGAGCTAATTGTATTTGCCACACACTGATCAAAATAATTTCACAGCCTTTGGCTTATTTTAAGAACTGAACAAATGTGCTGATTTGTATAAAGAAGACAGAGCAGAGAACTTTCCTGGGAAATGAGAGATATTTTGAAAACTGTCATACTGAAGATGACAGGGAGGCTTAATTAGCTGATGCTTGCAAAGTACTTTGAAAATGAAACCATGATGTCCTTGCTAAGCATGACGAATACCATTTAATCTTGGATCAGTAAAAAGTCATATATTTTGAGACATTCAGATTTGGTGTGTGTGCTCTACGAAATGCAAATTGTTTTTTGTAAAAAGAACAAATACAACTCTCGGTGAAAAATGCAGAAATAAGACAAATTTTTGAATACAAAGTTATTAGTCTAGGGACTTCAATATGGAGAGTTGATGTGAAATTAGATAATGTTATTTTGCCCAAATTTGTGTGTCTATTTAGAGGCATCGGCATAGCTGAGAGAACACTTGGTACTGAGTTAGAAGATCTGAGTTCCAGAACTGAGCTGCCTTTGCCAGCCAAGAGACTTTTTGTCAAGTCACTGATTTATCTACAAAACAGAAAAAAATATAGTACCTCTCCTATTTATCTTCTAGGGTTGTTTTGAGACTCAAATGTGATCATATAGTCATTTGGTGATTTCACCTGTACAAATGAAATGAAGGATATCATTTCTTTGAAACATTCATAAAGCAAAAATGGCTTAATAAGTCCAATCAATACTTTGCAGAGACTTTAATTCATCCCTTTTGAGTTCTTTCCTTTGCACCACTCTTTCTTTTTGTGAGCCTAGAGAGGTTAGGGATGAGAGATGATGGAGAACTTTGAGGAGAATCTTTTCCTTCTGTTAGAAACAGAGTGTCTCATTATCAAACTTTCATGAGAACCTCATCTGGAATTTTAAAAGATGACAGCTAGACTGAATTTTATAGGCGTGGCCTTTCGGGGGAAACCTAGGATTTGAAATTTCAAATGCCTGAAATTCTTCTACTGGACAGCCCATGTTGCATCAAAACAAACATCTAGATGAAACATTTGGTATGACAGAAACAGGTCTCCCTTTTAAGAACCAAACATCCACGAATGTCAACTCTATTCTAACTTGCATAGGTAGCTGTCTTGAGACAACTTCTAACATTTCTTATTTCACACACATAAACATTACAGGACGGTAAAGATAGCGGTCAGTTGTCTGCTGTCCCTCCTATTGAGAGGTCTAATTCTCTGCCACTTGAATCGGATTGGCTTTAGTTACTTCACCAAAGGACTGAGGTAGCAGTGATGTTCTAGGACTCTGGAGTTTAGCTCATAAGAAGCTTTGGAATTTTGACTTATTAACCTAAGTATAGCTTTATTGAAAATGTAGGTTTTTATCATTAACTGTTATACATAATAGGTAATATAATGTCCTGTATTTTTTGAGATTTTACTATATGCCAGCTACTATGCTAAGCACTTCACCTGTGAGCCGTCTGTTATTCCTGTCACTTCACCTCCACTTCATAAAGAGTACCCATCCAGTGAGAGCTTCTGGAGTTCTGTGCCACTGTGCCCAGTCGTGAATGACAAACATGCAAGATTTCAAAAGGAATTGTTTCTCAGGGACATTTTCAAAGATTTCTCTCTCTCTCTCTCCAGCTTGGAAGAAATTAGTACATTCTTCCTCTTCTACAACAAATAATTAAAGGATTACTTTAATTATATTTAGAGGATCCCACAGGCTTATCTTGGGCAAGACTGTGCGACAGCTATGTTTCCGCACCTCTTCATCATTCCTCCCGGAGCTCCTCATCTGATCGTACCACTTGCCACTCACTAATCTCACTGGGTCTCATTTCACAACTATACATGATGGACCCATGAAGGCAGTGCTCTGTTCTTGCCCTCAGGCATTTGCCAGCCTTTCTGAAAGTTTCTACCATGGCCTATGTTAAAAATGATTCCAGGGGCGCCTGGGTGGCTCAGTGGGTTAAAGCCTCTGCCTTTGGCTCAGGTCATGATCCCAGAATCCTGGGATCAAGCCCTGCATCGGGCTCTCTGATCAGCGGGGAGCCTGCTTCTCCCTCTCCCTCTGCCTGCCTCTCTGCCTACATGTGATCTCTCTGTCAAATAAATAAAATCTTAAAAAAAAAAAAATTCCAATGAGCTAAGAGAGCATGAAGGCCTAAGCAAACATGGTATCTTTATTTATTTATTTATTTTTAAAAAACAGATTTTATTTTTAGGTTACCCCCGCACTCAGTGTGGGGCTCTAACTCACAACACTGAGATCAAGAGTCACATGCTCCATTGCGTGAGCTAGCCAGGCACCCTGCAAACATGGTGTCTTAAAACCAGTTACAGGTTTTCACTGACATATAGACAAGGTCAATTCTTCTGACTTTTGCAAAATTCGGGCTGTGATACCACCGGCTCCTATCATATTACATAGATGATTCTGTTACTGAAGTTGAATCAAGCATAGTAAAAATGCTTTGCTTTGGGAGCTATTTGAGAGTGGTGTACTGTGAAAAATTATTTTGGCCATATTTATTTTTATTTGCTGAATCATATCACGATATCTGGCCTCTTACTTCCTTGTTTCTTTGTACATGCAGGGTTTTCTCATATTTACATTTATTTTTTCCTCCCCCCATTTTTCACATATACTTAAGCTTAAGCTTTAAAGTTCCCCACTTGAATGTGCTCCTTACAAAGCCTTGTACCTAATTTTGATTTTCCTATTTTAAAAAAGAAGACCTGGGACGCCTGGGTGGCTTAGTTGGTTGGACGATTGCCTTCGGCTCAGGTCATGATCCCGGTGTCCTGGGATCGAGTCCCGCATCAGGCTCCCAGCTCCATGGGGAGTCTGCTTCACTCTCTGACCTTCTCCTCGCTCATGCTCTCTCTGTCTCTCTCTCAAATAAATAAAATCTTAAAAAAAAAAGAAGACCCAATACATACAGTAAACTTCTGGTTCACAAATTCTGAATCTACTCCTGAGTATGGCACCCCTGAAGGCCTGTGGCAGGACTTAATAATACCTGAATGATTTGCTCCATGTTGTTACTGGCATGACAATTCACCTTCGAAGCCTAGCCCATGATATGATCAGATATATTACTCCTATTCTTTCTTTGCCTTTAGCTCTTTTCTCTACAACCCACCCCCAAACTCCAGCCCCATTTATTTCATTCCCTACTTTCCTGGAATTTCTTTCCCCTGAATGTCAGGTTCTTAGCTTTCTGCTCTATTCTTATTTGACTTTCCCTTATTAGTTAAACTCAACAAGGACAATAGAAAACCTCTTTGGATTCAATGGAAATTGTCTCTCTTTTGTTAACAGAGTAAATTGGTTGTTAAGCTCTGCTAGCTGGGAGAGGAATTTCAAGTGCTTTCAGCTCTGTGAATGCACCAAGAACTATTCACTGGGGTAGTTCTCCTCCAGGATTAAGAAAAACAGCAAATCATACCTAAGAACAGTTCCAAGTAGCCTCATTCTCATGGTGTTGGGATCTGCTGGGGAACAATGGTGGACTTTGATGTGTTTGTGAGAACCAGTAATGAAGGGACTCACTCCAAGCAGAAGTCCCTCCAGGATTCAGCACATGGTTGAAGTCTCTCATGTGCCTTGGTGAGGGCCAACACATTAAACAGGGAGAACAATGGCTTTTCCCAATGGTGTACCGCTACACACTGCCTTCTCTGAAAGAAGCAGATACAACAGCCTTAATGAATCTTATGGCTGAGGTTTGAGAAGTTCTTTGAAAATAGGATGAAAAGCCTGGGCATATTCATGCCTTCCAAAGGGAAGCTCCAGAAGATTCATTCTAGCAAGGAGAGGACACAGCTGGTCTACAGCTGTTAATTCTACCTCTCCCATACCGGGAAAAGATTTTCCCTCGACTGAGTATCTAGAAACCTTCCATCTGCTCCTCCAGATCCACTCTACATTCACTCTCCAAGCCTTCTCCAACCTGAGCTTTCCCAGAGCCTGTGTGAATTACATCTTCAGGTTCTCTTGCCTGATGGTTTCTGTTGGGTTCAGCAGGTGGGGTGCACTGCAGGAGAAATGTGAGGGAAGGAGGAGTGCATTTTCTCTGCTCCCTCTCGTGACTATGTCCCTCTCTTGAAGGTCACAGCTCCCCTCAATGACCCTCTCTATGCAGCATTTTCTGTCTGAGTTTAGAAAATGCTCCCTCCCCTGGTATGCACAAACTTAGTTCTTATTTGCCTGTTCTCAGAACCCCTGTGGCTTCTCTATACCCTGCTCACACTGATGAGGGAACAGAAGGCCCATTGAGGACAAAGCAAAAGCTGACACCCTCCAACCTTCCCCCATCCTCACTCCTGGGTGGGACATCTGGGACATTCTTTTTTTTTTTTTTTTTTAAGATTTTATTTATTTATTTGACAGACAGAGATCACAAGTAGGCAGAGAGGCAGGCTGAAAGAGAGAGAGGAAGAAGCAGGCTCCCTGCCGAGCAGAGAGCCTGATGTGGGACTCGATTCCAGGACCCTGGGATCATGACCTGAGCTGAAGGCAGCGGCTTAACCCACTGAGCCACCCAGGCGCCCACATCTGGGACATTCTTTAGGAATCTCGCCACCCATCATAATGTTAATACCTTGCTAGAGGGCAAAATGACCTTGGCAATGGCAAGGCCTCTGGTATCCGGTATCTTGTAGGTCTTCTTTAGCATATGAAAGTTCTGTTGAAATATCCCTTTTCCTTACATCCCCCAGCCCCATGATACAAACTTGCCACCCCTCATAACCCCGGGGCAGCAGCTCTTCCTGCCCACGGATCCTGTCCCTGAGCTTTAATAAACCACCATTTTGCACCAAAGATGTCTCAAGAATTCTTTCTTGGTCATCGGCTCTAGACCTCACCCCACCGAACTTCACGTATATTCTAGAACTTCATCAACACCTGATAAATAGTCCCTTAATACATTCTCTCAAATCCCCAAATTCAGTTTTTCTGCCTGGATCTATCATGTCCTTGCTGGAACCTTGACCAAACAACACTTGATTCAAAATTTAGGATTCACAGGTTTGAATATTTTCAGATCCTCTGCCCATGAAGCTGCCTCCTGCTTCCCCGTGCTGCCCTGTTTCAAGTCTGTCTAGTAGTTGCTGTGCGGACCCACTTGGAACCCTTGAGCTGGTATGAAGATTATTTTAAGCTGAGGGCATTTGAGATTCAACAGATGCAGAAAGAAGCCTTCTTGGAACTTCCTTTATCTGAATAAAAGCAGAACCTTCCGAGAAATGAGAAATGCCATAAATTCCCTCTTCAGGGTAGCTTCTACTCCTGGGAGAGAGACCAAGAGTAAACCTACCATAAATTCCTCTCCAGGAGAGTTTTATGGTTCTGAAGAAGAAAAACCACTTACATAATAAAACATTTTCACAAACTCTCTTATCTCCAGTTTGTTCTACAAACCCATTTGTCTTTCCTAAAGAATCTTTTGTCCTTTCATAGAAGCTGTTTCTTCCCCCACTCATTCCTTTCTCCTACTAAGTAAGTATAAGCCTATATAAGCCTTAAACTTTAACTGTTTAAGGAGCCAGCTCCTGGTTACATACGGATAGATCTTTTTCTCCTGTTAACCTGTCTTTTGTCAGTTTAATTTGCAGGCCCCAAACACTGAACATAAGAGGATAGAGGAGAAAGTGTCTCCTCCTCTGTAGTGCCTTACCTGGAGCACATTCTTCTTTTTATTTTTATTTTTTATTTTTTTATTTTTTTTTAAGATTTTATTTATTTATTTGACAGAGAGAGATCACAAATAGGCAGAAAGACAGACAGAGAGAGAGATGAGGAGAACATTCTTCTTTTTAAATGGAACATAGCAGTCCTCATCTTTGGAAAGAATCTAAAGCTACACGGTATTCAAATGTGATTAGCACTCAATAAAAGATGGTTCTGCTGATATAATCATAAGATTTGAAAGGTGGATTGAAGAGTTTTAGAAAGAAATATGGGCTGGTAGCTCTGGGAGTATTTTGTATTGGAACACGACTTTTTTTTTTTTCCACTTTAAAGTACTCTCCCATTTTGCTTTTCATGCAATCTCCAGAATGTTAGGACACCAGGATTAATCTGGAACCTTAGGAAGTAAATTAATCTCTCTGTTCTTTCCTCCTCTATTTTGTAGTCCTTTCCTATGCCAAAGGAAATCCAATTCATTAACTGAGGCTGACTGAACATTGTAAACATCTGTTCTAAAACCACTGTTTTGGGGTAGTTAGTCCGAGCATGTAGAAAGTTGCCTAATCAAGAGTAGTTTAGGGGCTCCTGGGTGGCTCAGTGGGTTAAGCCTCTGCCTTCAGCTCAGGTCATGATCTCAGGGTCCTGGAATCGAGCCCTGCCTGCATCAGGCTCTCTGCTCAGTGGGGAGCCTGCTTCCCTCCCTCTCTGCTTGCTTCTCTGCCTACTTGTGATATCCCTCTCTGTCAAATAAATAAATAAAATAAAAAAAAAAAGAGTAGTCTAATTAGCCACATTGAAATGAAGTTGTATTTTGGATGAGCAACACTATATAAGGGAGTCTGCTGTTAATTCTTTTTGGACAATGACTATTTTCAATAGCTTCATGGCACTAAAATGTACATACTACATCAATAACTATGCTATGGATCTTTCGAGATATTAGCCCTGTTATCAAGATGCTGGGAAGTGTGAGGTGACTCAGCCACCTCCAGCCAGGATTACAACCTCAGGCCTTATTTGGCCACCATCCAAATACCGAGGATTTGGGAAAAATAAAACAAAGAACCAAACATAAAATAAGCATGGGCTATTGTCTGTCACCTTGTGGGAAAAGAAAAGAAGTTAATCATATCCAGAGCTCAGACTATAGTAAACTTCTGCTCTCCTATCCACAGTATTTTTCAAAGTATAAGAAACCATTTGCTTTTGAAATCACTTTCAATTGCTTTCAGATTATAAGGAGGCATCAATAAGCTGTTTTTATCAGTAAGCTAAAACCATACTCCTCCCTTGCCCCCATAGGTATCTAAGAAACTATTAAACGCAAAATCACTGGGAGTTTAAATGAAAAGTTTTCCCAGTTTATGGGATGCCCGGGTGGCTCAGTGGGTTAAAGCCTCTGCTTTCGGCTCAGGTCATGATCCCAGGGTCCAGGGATTGAGCCCCACATCGGGCTCTCTGCTCAGCAGGGAGCCTGCTTCCTCCTCTCTGTCTGCCTACTTGTGATCTCTGTCTGTCAAATAAATAATAAAATCTTAAAAAAAAAAAAAAAGAAGTTTTCCCAGTTTAAAACAAAAGCTTCCAATATCTACCTATTTATATTTTAGGAAGTTGCTGAAGAGTTTCCTGGGAAGAGCTTAACCTGCGCTCCACTATGAGGTCCTCAAAGGTTACTGTAATGTGCTGACATTGGGGATCAGGGAAGAGAAAGAGAGGGAAAGAAGAAGAGGGTTCAGCATTCGTGTTTTGAGTCTACTGAACTCCCAACAGAATGCTGCATGGATTTAGGGTTAGCTCCAAGTTGTTTGGTTCCCAATAACGCGTTGAGGGGACCCTCTGAACTAATGGCTTGAGAGTTAAAAACGATTCCAGTGAGCTAAGAGAACATGAAGGTCTGAGCAAACATGGTGTCTTAAAACTAGTTACAGGTTTTCATTCACCTACAATCACCATCAATTATTCTGACTTTTGTAAATCTCAGTCATCCTTGCTCCTGGCTCCCTATCATATTATTTAGATGATTAGGTAACTGAAGTTGAGTCAACTATAGTAAAAATGTTTTCCTGGGGGCGCCTGGGTGGCTCAGTGGGTTAAGCCACTGCCTTCGGCTCAGGTCATGATCTCAGGGTCCTGGGATGGAGCCCCGCATTGGGTTCTCCGCTCAGCGGGGAGCCTACTTCCCCCCTCTCTCTGCCTGCCTCTCTACTTGTGATCTCTCCGTGTCAAATAAATAAATAAAACCTTTAAAAAAATGTTTTCCGGGACTCCTGGGTGGCTCAGTTGGTTAAGCAGCTGCCTTCGGCTCAAGTCATGATCCCAGCGTCCTGGGATCGAGTCCCACATCGGGCTCCTTGCTCGGCAGGGAGCCTGCTTCTCCCTCTGCCTCTGCCTGCCATTCTGTCTGCCTGTGCTTGCTCTCTCCCCCTATCTCTCTGATAAATAAATAAAATCTTTAAAAAAAAAAATGTTTTCCTGTTGGAGGTATTTTAGAGTCATAAAATGGTGAATCTTATCTTTGTTTATATATTTATATTAACTTTATAGATGGGGCACTTTTAAGCGAGCCTATAGTAATTTTATCTTATTAAAAAAACCCCATTGCTCCACTCATATCTAATGAAAAACCTAATAGATAACTGGATGCTCCTTCTAAAAATTTTGCCCATTTTTTGGGGGGGTAAGCTGCAAATCTAGATTTTATACATATTCTATGACTCCAGTGATTTGTAGTAGTGATAGATACTTGATTAGAACTTGGTTAAAATTTTTATTGTTTCAGCAATTATAGACTTATGCCAACCAGGTACTTGGAAAATATGTATTCCCACAAATGACTATTTTGAGAACCGTCTCTGTTTATCTTATTTAGGGTTCAGAATTTGGGATGACCCTTATTCCAGCAGCACTGCAGTTTCTCATTATCCACAAGTGAACAGGTACCTGAAAGGGCGGCACAGGACACTGAAGATATCAGGAACAGATTATAGGAGGATACTGGGTTTTATAACTCACTTTTTTTTTTTTTAACATATTCCAAATTCAATTAAAAAAGTCATCTTGCTGAATCAAAAATGTGTGTGTGCAGAGTGGCTCACAATTTGCTTTGCCCAACTTATGGATGCTTGAGAAAATCCTGAGGAACTCCAGCATCAGATATAAAAATATTTTTCCTTTTTATGAGCATGGGAGTCGTGATAGATTATGACCACCATTTCTACTCAAGGCAAAAGAAGGTCACTGCAACCTTTCTAAACAGTTGCCTAAGAGAAGGCAGAACACAGGCACACCCGCAGCTTGAAGCCTCTTTGTTTGGCTTCCTCTTATATCAAAAGGATTGGCTTTCACCCTGGGAGAGGTTGTAATTGGATTTTAGCATGAAAGGAGGTTGTAATTAGATTTCTCAGCAGGTCTACAAGCTCTGTCGCTGGAAAAACAAGGAAAGGGCCCTGGGTATCCTTTCCTCTGGCTGGGAAGGTAGCCCAGCCGAGCCCAAAGGGACTGGACTGAAAGGCACAGCAAAATAGGTCATGGGTGTGTCAGCCACCCCAGATTGATGGAGCTATGTCAGCTCTGGCCTCTACGACCAATGCCTGGTCCTTTAGATGGAGGGTGGAAAGCAGTGCACGTGACAGCTAAATATGGCTTGGAATGCTGCTTTGTTAGGAAATACTTCTGAATGGAACTCTCCGACTCTTGGTCTCTCTAGCTCCTGATATCCAGAAATTTCTGTCTCTTGGAGAAGGGAAGGGAGCCTAAAGTTTGGTACTCCCTAGAATGTCACTCTCCATCTAGATTTAGGAGTGAACTTACACAAACCAACAGAATGTATTCTGGGTCCTCTGATTCATTTTGGGTTCTTATTTGTGACTGGTTGCATTTCAGTTTCTAGGATCTTTTCTAGAGGTTTAAATTAGAATAAGATTGGGTCAGAGTAGACTTTTGTATTTCAGTTTCAGTTTCTATAGTTTGGTAGGACATTCGTTCAATTGATTCATTTGATACACTAATTAAATTAAAATTTAATTTAAATTAAAACTTAAAAAAACTTAAAAAGATAAATTGTATTTTTGAAGTTCTGTATGTTCTCTCGTGGCTTAAATCTACCTGTTTGAACCATCTCTCTCCACTGGGTACTCCTTGTGTCACTATATACCTCTTCTCTCTCTTTATCTCCCTTCTCTTTTATTTTCTCTTAAGCAGTAACAATCTGTCTGACCACTGCACTAGGAACGGGTACATAGTTATCCATTCCTCTAAGGGAGGAACAGGGTTGGAATCTACTCTTTTCTATCTCTTCTGCTGACCATGTAAATAACTCCTTAGAAATTTTAATGCCGGTAGTTAACTGTTTGAAGTGAATTTCCCTCATGTTGCCTGGAAATCCCCAGGCAGCTGAGCTGCCCCTTCTCTCCCAGGATGTTGGTTCCTTCACAGGCAGCTTCAGCCAAACTTACAGGTCCTTCCCCTTACCCTAGGCCAAGGAAACTAAAAAAAACCTTCCTTCAGCATTACTGGTTTTCAAGGCAGATTATGACTATTGATCTGTTCATCTTACCTTGTCTAAAGTCCAACAAACTGAGAAAGACACATCATATATACCCTAGAAAAAAGAAAGGTTTGCTTTGACTGTTTTCTCTATTTTGTTTTTCTTCTTACGCTTGGCATGTTGTTTCTTAGACCATGTACATCCGTGCTTCTAGATAAGGCCAGGTAGATCTTCTGCTGAATTCACTTATGTCAGAGGAAAACTGTAGGCTGCTATTTTTAGTAATTATTAAAACTATGGAAGGGGCGCCTGGGTGGCTCAGTGGGTTAAAGCCTCTGCCTTCGGCTCAGGTCATGATCCCAGGGTCCTGGGATCGAGCCCCGTGTTGGGCTCTCTGCTCCGCAGGGAGCCTGCTTCCTCCCCCCTCTCTCTCTGCCTACTTGTGATCTCTCTCTCTGTGTCAAATAAATAAAATAATTAAAAAAAAAAACATAGAAGAATTTCCTTTCAGGGAAATGTAGTAAACAAAATGATTATCCTAGGTATTTCATAATCAAACTCAAATGGATCCCTTTCCTTCACTCAGTCTTTATAAGATAGCCAAAGGCTTTGTTATTAGAGAGGAAACCCTTCAGTCACCCTTCAGTTACCCTTCAGTTACCCTTCAGTCATTTCGGCTGACATGTGCCTATGGTTACCTGATCCAGAGTTAACGCTGATGTTTCAGGGCTTTTAAGGTATTAATGAGTCTCTTGGGAGAGCTCTGTAGCTTGACGTTACAGTTATCTGGAGGATTAAAAAAAAAGATTCTCTTCTATTTTGAGTTCTCTGCTGAGTCACCGTCTGCATCAAGGTGTCCCAGCCCTGTGAATGATACAGATTTTCTGGAGCTCTGACTTTCAACTGGCTGTCATTCTTCCTAACCCAACCTACTACCGTGTGGGGCCAAGTGAGGGTTAAACATGGTTAATGCCAGTTGGGGCATTGAGTCTAAGCAGAATTTGACAGAGATGGTAAAGACACGCATTAAACATGAATCAAGCAGGGGGAAAAACATTTAGTGCTCAGGGAAGAGGGCATCATGAGGAGAGTTGCTTAGGATTTGCATTTCCCATCGTTCTGCTCTTTGCTCTCACAGGAGCTGGCCTTCTCTCTGTTCCTCAAATAGCCCATGATCCTCCTTGCTACAGGGTCTTTGTCCAAGGTATCACAGAATTCTCTTGCCAGCTCCCACTCATCCCAACACCACCACCCAACACACACACATAGAGGGGCATACAAGCACACACACGGAGACACCAGAGAGTAACAGCCATTTAGCTTTAGATCAGGGAAAGCCATCACTGACCTTCCACAGGGGTCAGGCTGCTTACATACTTTCTTAGAACGAAGGTGCTTTGTCCTCTTAACACTTAGTTCAGCACATAATTTTTTAAAAAAAAAAAAATCATTTATTTATTTATTTATATAGAGAGAGAACACAAGTAGGCAAGAGGCAGGCAGAGAGAGAGGGGGAAGCAGGCTCCCCATGGAGCAGAGAGCCCCATGTGGGGCTCGATCCCAGGACTCCAGGATCATGACCTGAGCCAAAGGCAGAGGCTTAACCCACTGAGCCACTCAGGTGCCCCAGCATATTATATATATATATATATATATATATATATATATATATATAATATTCAAATATACTGTTAATTTTTCACCCCCAGAATTATGTTATGAAAAGGAGGGATTTGCCTTATATTCTAATGCTTCTGAGATCTCTCACATTAAAGACCCCTGTCTCAATGACTTCATTTTGAACAGCAAAGTACCATTTCAGGAAAACAGCCTGAAATGATCTCAAGCAATGCTTATTTTTGTCATGCTTAAGGCGGTCATCTTCACAATAAAAAAAGGAGATAAAGGTATTTCAAGCAGATGTGGTAATTATTCTTGAGGCATGATTTCATTATTGCAAGTGTTAGAACTGCAGTTTTAGAAAACCACACCTTACAGACTCAAGTGGTTTCAAATAAGTCCTTCTGATGTGGGAAACAAAGGCAAAAGAGAAATTAAATTTCTTTACTTCTCACAGCCCATTGACAAATCCTTGAAACAGGCAGAGTGACATTGCTATAGGAACTCAACTGCCTTAATGTAACACTTCGGTAAGGACAAAAGGCAATCTTAGCCTGACCCCCCCAGGATCCTGTAAGTCTACTTTAACATATAAAAATTCCTTTGGAAACTTCCTCTATCTCTCCTCTTCAAGATACATGTTGGCAATCATACTCAAAGCACATGGACCCACCGATATGCATCTGAAGGGTCTCATGACTGAGACTTTGTTTTTACTAAACAGTAATAAATGACCTTTTCCTAATAATAGCTGGCCCCCTCAAGGTCCTGGAAACCTTGTTTTCAAAATACCTTGGAGGCTTGTGTTATCCCTAAGCCCCAACCAACCTGGAAGTATATAATAATCAGCCACTAGTCATGACCCCACTGCAGCTCTTTCTGCCCAAGGTCCTGTCCCCGTGCTTTAATAAAACCAGCTTTTTGCACTGAAGATGTCTCAAGAATTCTTTCTTGGCCCTTGGCTTCGAACCCTAAGATCTTTCCCACAACACTTGAAAGAGGGCTGGGAAAAGCAATAAAGTAATTAATACATAGAGACCATTACCATAGAAAGAATTCATGCTTGGGGATCCAACTTGCATCATTGGCAGATTTTTGAGAAGTGTATTATAAACAACTTGCAGAAAGATGATGATGCACTAGTCTGTATTAGAAAATTACAGAGTGGGTTCAGTGAGTACATCTTAGGCATCTTAAGTATACATTACAACATGCTCTCCATTTGTGCATTTAGATCCTTCGTGCATTTAGGCCTTTGGCTGAGGATCTTTTCATTAGAAAAATAAAGATGGCTTTGTATTTGAGGTCACCTTGTGCACAAGCACTTGGGCATAAGCACTTTTTATTAATGTGATGATTTGTTGAATGACAGTCTCCCTACCTACACAGTAAGAGCCACCAGAGCACAGCCTCTCTCTCTACTCACTCCTGCAGCTCCTCTGGCATTTCTCGTGGTACGGAACATTGAATACAGGAATTGTTTGAGACAAAAGATTACTTGTTTACATAATTGCGTGGCATGGACAACACTGGAGAAACTAAAACAGAAATTTTAATATAAAGCATCCTAATAAAAGCTAAGATATTTTAATAACCTTTTATTCTTCTGCTACTCAAAATGAGAATTTTCTTTATTCTTTATAAATGTAAGAACCCTTCTTTCTTTTTTTTTCCTCTTCGGGCATTCAGTGGTTCACATTTATATGATGATAATTCTGAGGCCTGCGCTCATTACAGTTACTCATTGGGAAATTCCGAGTTGGAAAAAAACTATTGCTCTCAGAGTTAGACACAGCGATGAAAAGTATTAAAAGAACTACGACTTACTGAGCACTTACACCCATGCTTTCAGTTAATCCTTCAGCAGTCTTAGGAATCGCTGTTATGCTCATTTAACAAACAGGGGAAATTGAAGCCTGGAAGCCCAATAGTCAACCTTGACCACTGGTCAAGCCCTGGAATAAGAGCCTTACACGCACAACCTCATTCGATTCCCACAACAGTTTTATGTCTCTTATTAGCTTTGTTTTACGGATGAGAAGACAGAGGCAAGGAGATAGAAGACTAGAGTGCCAGGCGTGAGCCCAGGCAGGCTGCCCCAGGATTCTCCCGGATAACCATTCTGCTGTGGTGTGTCGTGAAGAAGGGAGGAGCCAGTGGGAACTAGGAAAATGGATTTATTCTGGCTGTGCAGTGTGTGCTACGAAGGGAGGTTATTTCTTTCTTCCTTTGCCTTCCCATTTGTTTTCCCCCCTGCGCTCCCGAGGAAACTGGTCACTGTTTCGCTAGCTGTCTTGTTCATTTTCTTAGCATCGATTCATTGACTCTCTAAAGGAAACGTTTAGCTCCTGCAATTGGTGTACATAAGTGGGTTGCATAATAGGAAGGAAACAAGCCAGGACTGGAGACTTCTTTTCTAAAGAAGGATTTTAGAGCCGACTAAGAGTTATTTCACAGACTGGGTCATGAAACTCGAGTCTCTCTATACCCTTTCATTGCTATGACGACAGGCTGCTCCTGCTACATGTAGCCAGAAAAAGCAGCTGACATTTCAATGCGAGGAGCATAGGGGAGAGGTTTACAATAACAAAAAACAAAACCCAAACCCTTTCGTTTGAATTTCAGTTAGAAAGGGGAAAAAATATCCCCAGGACATGCCCAAACCCCTATTCTCGCCTTTAGAAAAAATAAGAAAGGAGAAATATTGGGGGCCTTCTCCCCTGTCCAACTAGGCCAACGAAACAAAATTGACTGCAAAGCAGCATTTCGACTCTCTCTCTCTTAATGGCACTCTGAAACAGAAAACTCCCTTTGGTTTGGTTTGACTGGCCATTAAGAAGCAACTAATTGATGAAAGAGTAAAAGACGGTAATAAATACTTCACATCGAGCCCCTCCACCCCAGGGGAGTACAACAGAGTCAGATTTATTTTTGTATTACTTTGGGTAAAAAAAGAGAATTCAAAGAATATTTCCTCCCCGATCCCCCATTTTGTTAGCAGAAAAATCACTTCAAGGGCCTAATTGAACACTTTCTCCTGGCATGCCCTTCTGTCAGGTGCTGTACTTAGTATTTAAAAAATACCTCATTTAATTCCCACAACAAGAATTTGTGGGTATTATTTGTGGGTATTATTTGTGGGTATTATTATTGCTACTTGCTTTATAGATGAGTCAGTAAAAGACTTTGAGGGAAAACCTACAGTAAATTCCCTCCTTACAGAGTTCTCTTCGGGACATATAGATAGGGTAGTGTGTTCTTATTAGCTATGACTGATTGATTACTTCATATTGCACCAGGCATAGCTGTTTTCTTGACTTAATGTCACCACAGATCTCTGAGGTGGCAACTAATTTTATGACCCTAATTTCCACAAATGAGAAGCCTGAGGCTCAAAGATTCATTTGCCCGAAGTCACAGGGCCTAGCAAAGCCCAGATGGAAACCAGGTCTGTATGTTTCCAGAGCCCCGATCTGACTCGCTTTATTAAACCATGTCCCTACAATCAGTCAAGACCACACACTCTGTTCCCCAGAATTCTGTCCATCTTTTGGTGCCTAAGACAAAACCCAGGCTGGCCCCCGCTGGTACTACCACTGCAAGCTGAGCCTTTGGTGGAAGATGCCCGGTGGGCCTGTATGAGCCAGACACCCCAGCTTCGCCAGGCATCTCTTAGACTGGCAGGCCAACTGCGGAAGTTCCTCTTGGTTTAAGGGGCCCCTTTCTCCTTCGCTGAAGGTTGTTCCAGAAAGATATGTGGAGGGAAAACTGTAGTTGTTTTTGTTCTTTTTGGTGGAAAATGATTCCTAACACATTTTGGAAATTGTGCTAAACTTGAATAGCAATGCTTGTGTACTGTTACAAATTAATGGAATAAAAATGACAAGCTGTCAAGAGGAAATGAAATGAATAGTGTTCGGCATTTTCTAGAAACATCGCCCTTCATTTCCATCATCACTGTTTTTTTACGTAGTTGATAAGTGGAGCTGCACATGAGGAAGACTGGGAACTGAATCCCAACAGACCTGGAAAAGAAGCCTCAGTAACTGCTGAGTGGCTGTACAGAAATTCCATAAAAGAAAGAAAAGGGCAAGATTCTTTAATAACATGTACGTATTCTTTTGGTTGACTGGACAATAAGTGGATGAAATAGACTGCTCTGCTTTGCTAGGTCTTGTTGAATGAACAGAAATATAAACTTAAGTCTTTCCTAAGGAGACTGTCTTTTTTTTTTTTTTAAATAGTCAACGTTAACAGTAGTCATTACCATCAAAGTTTAGGTGAATAAGCTCTGAACTGAAAAAAAGTTGGCATCCAAGAGAAAGGGGAGAATTAAAAAAAAAAAAAAAAAAAAAAGATTTCTGCTGAGTTGGACTGAGTGAACATTTCTATTCCGTGTACTTAGGCTGTGGGCCAGAAGAAAGCTCAGATACAATGCCAAGGTGACATACTTAACCTCTTTGCAGATTAAAGGCAGTGCAAAAGAGATACTCTTTCTGCAGTACCTCTTGGTTAGAGTATCAGCAGCATCAATCTGCAGTTGAAAGCATGGTTTTCTCCTGCAGGGGGACTCTAATACCTGGGAGAATGAGTGAGCGTGACTTGCATTATTGCTTTTCATTTCAACAGAGCCAGAAATGACAGTACCTCACGCTAGAGGAGTTACCAGAATCTCCTTAGCTCTTCGGCTCCCCTCTCTCCCCTCTCCCTCCCCAAATAAGACATCATTACGAATTAGAAAAATTTTATGTGTGCGCATCTTTAAAAAATGGTAGAAGGAGACAAGAGATAATTAGTCGTAAAAGTATAAAAGGGAGTTAAGAAATGAATAATAGTCATAATAATTAAAAAATAATCAAAGATCATAGTAGGATAGGGATTTTCCTACCTTTTGGAAAAGGAAAATGTTCCATTTCTACATTGCTGTTAGGTACAGACTAGGACAACGATGGTTATGAAATAATTTCAGGTAATTTAAACATGGAAAACGCTTTGATTTGAAAGTTTAAAAGAAACCACATCCCTTATTTATTTAATATATTTAGCAAAATATTTCTACAAAACCCATTCCCAGATTCAGACGTCATCAAGATCTAAATGCTAATGTGACCAGCAATGGTTCTACATTTGTGTTTGTGGGCGACATTAAAAACCATCATTTATTACAATTTACTATTTAATCTTGGAGAAGAAAAGGAAACATGAATATGAGAGTTAAACTTGCCTATTTAGCTTTTCTGTAAATCACACAAAAGGATTTTTGTGTTTTTTTTGGTAAATAAATGGCTTTGTACTAGGAAAAAAATTTTAGACATCTTCATCAGATCATACAAATTAGTATAACAAATGTAATGAGATGATACAGTAAACTTATAAAAATTTACCTTCAGGGATGTGACTGGACCCAGAGCCTTGATGTAAAATTGGACTTGAATCTCCTCTTTGCACACAGCCAGGAAGTAAAAGTTCGATAAATAGCCAAACTCTTTAAAAAATCTCTTCTCTCGTTAGCTCTGCTTCTCTTCCCAGAAGCACACTGAGCCTGCTGGAGTTGAAATTCTGCTGCTCTGTCAACTAGTTGGGGTCTGAGGTGACAGACAAATGTGGAGGTTGGCAGCGGGTGTGTTTCAGGCTGTCACCGTTTTTGTTGCAGATTCCTGCAGTTCTCCGGCAGGCTGGCCTCTCGGAGGGCGCGAGGAGCTTTCCAGCCTGTGCAAGCCAACCGGGAACGAGCTCATCCCGCCTGAGACGAGGGGGTTAACAGTCCTCTCCTCTAGCTCTTGTTCTCAGAGGCTAATAACTTGGCCAGAACAGAAGCACGTGGCTCTTTATGCATTTTTTTTCCTTTTTCAAACAACTCTAAAAAGCAAGCAGGATCCCTTTTTTGGGGATTTTTATTTTAAGACTTTGAAAAGAAACTCTGCTGTTATTTCTTCTTAAAGGAAATTGGGGGGTGGGGGTAAGGGAAGGGGAGAAGAATAATTACAGCAGATGCGTTTTTACACTGCTTAATTGGAAACTGTTCTCACGAATACAGTCTCAGTTTTAATAGAAGCGGGACACCTCAGATACTTTCCATTTTCTTTAAACGACCTTCAGAAACTTCTGGATAGATGAAGCATCACTTATTCATATTATACATCACTTGGATGCCAGTTCAGAAATGGTGCAGTTCATGTATCATTATTCCCCCAACACGACTCTTTACTAAAACCCTCTGTACAAGGACTGGTTTAGGAGAAGAAGTTTTCTCATGAAATAGACTAGTGTTACCCATGTAAAAAAAAATTTGTTTGACAGAGAGAGATCACAAGTAGACAGAGAAGGCAGGCAGAGAGAGAGGAAGAAGCAGGCTCTCTGCCGAGCAGAGGGCCCAATGTGGGGCTCGATCCCAGGACCTGGGATCATGACCTGAGCCGAAGGCAGAGGCTTTAACCCACTGAGCCACCCAGGCTCCCCTACCCATTTATTTTTGATTTGGCTTTAGGGTTATTTATATAGGCGTCTACTCTGTTCTACTGCTACTTCTACCTTTATTGTACATTTATTACGTGTCAGACACTGTGCTACCAGTTTTTTTATGCATGATTTCAGTTGATCCTCTTAAGTCTATATGAGGTGAGTCGAACTGTGATCCCATTTTGGGGTAGTGCTGTTTAAATGGTAAGGTCTGGGGTACCTGGGTGGCTCAGTGGGTTAAAGCCTCTGCCTTCGGCTTGGGTCATGATCCCATGGTCCTGGGATAGAGCCCCGCATCGGGCTCTCTGCTTGGCAGGGGGCCTGCTTCCTCCTCTCTCTCTGTCTGCCTCTCTGCCTATTTGTGATCTCTGTCTGTCAAATAAATAAATAAAATCTTAAAAAAAAACTGGTAAGGTCTGCATGCTTTGAGGCCATGCAGCTTGGGTTTGCATCCTGGCTTACCCACTCCCTAAATGTATGAGCTGGGACAAATTATGTAACCTTTCTAAGCTTCAGTATCCTTATCTGTAAGATGGGGATACAAATACTGGGATGATAATCATCTCTATCTCTGAGTTTCAAGTCAACGCAAGTGCCAAGAATACCTCCTGCCACCCAGCAGACACTCAAATGGTGGCTACTATAGTTTGCGCGAGGAAACCAAGGTTTAATACAGCTGAGTGATTTTTCCAGGTCTCCGGCTCGTGAGTTATAGAGTAGGATTCCAACCCAAGCGACCTTGGCCAATTGCTGTGCTTGCATTAGCCAACCTCCAGGCATAAAATACCTCCTTGTGAGCGAGCTGTGAGTTCCTCGAGGGTAGGGATGTGCTCCTTCTGCCTGGCACAGCGCTTAGTTGACTCTAAGCACTCCGTTGACTCTAAGCGCTCCATTGACATCCCATGATTGGTTATAATTTAGATTTTTCTACACTTAATGCCAAAGTCGGGCCAAAAGCAAAATAGCAACAACAAAAATAAACAAAAACCCCACCTATAGTTCTAGACAAGTCTGTCCTTAGACAATTGTTTCCAACCACTTCAGAGACATTTGCCCTCTTCCTTTGTCAGAACTCCGCAAGAGAAAGGTAACAGTAATTATCTCTATTTTGCAGTTGGGGAAATTTGGAAGCAGAGGAAACTGGGCAATTTGCCTAGGAACCGAAAACAAGTCACAGTGCAGCTGGGAACTGTCTCACGTCTCTACATTCAGGATTACTTGTTCTGAACGGCCTTTGCAGGCACAGGATGAAATGACGTGATGTCCTTTTGCCTCAGACAATGGGATGTTTTTCCTTAGCCAAGGTCTAGGGTGTGAGCCATCTCCTCAGAGGCAGGATCAAAGGAGTGGGCTGTGTTTGACTTTGCTTCTCCTCTGCCTCCGTGTACATGAGGGTCTGTGAAGTGTAGGAGACACAGGCACCATTTTTTTCTGGCATCTCCTGAGGGCCATGGGAATAGTGGTACTATTGCAGGATATGCAGGACAAGCATTTCTGAAGATTTTGCCTGGTTTGGCTATGGAAATTTTCTCTGGGACCTGAAAAATTGACTTTGTATTCTAACCACATTCCCAATTTATTTGAGATAGCTTGATGAGACTGATTTCAGGTAATTACATTAATCCAATGACAATGTGGAGAAAGTTGTAGCTGCAGGACTATGGAAAAAAGACTTGACCAATAAAAATATTCTAATACTAACATTGATTTTTTATATGTTTATGAAATGATCAAAGTGAAATTTCTTATAGAAAGGTACATTAACACAGAAATAACTTGGGTAAAGCAAACTGGATTTATATCTTAAGGAAAATATGTGACTTATCTCTTAAATGTAATTATGTAGCTACAGAGTTCATTTGTAGGTGGCAAAGCTTGGGAATTTGGATTCTGTTAGAGGTTTTCCTCTAGATCTTATTCATCTATAAAATGATTAAAAAGATCCACTATATTTCTTGTAACTAGAAAACTGATTTTTTTAAAATAAAAAAACCTTGAATCTACAATGTCTTTTTTTAAAAAAAGATTATTTATTTATTTATTTGAGAGCGAGAGCGAGCGAGCGAGCGAGAGAGATTAAAAGAACTAGCGGGAAGAGGGGCAGAGGGAGAAGCAGACTCCCCTTGCAGCAACGAGCCCAACATGGGACTTGACCCCAGGACCCTGGGATCATGACCTGAGTCTAAGGCAGATGCTTAACTGACTGAGCTACTCAGACCCCCCCTACAATGTCTTTTAAGTATGGCTTTACTTTGGGAAAGTTCATGGGCAGATATCCAAACTCTTATTGTTTCTAAGGCTGTCATTTCTAAAATAGTTACAGCTCATGATGCTGAGGACAATAAGCCTATAATACCCACTTAACAGATGGAGCTGGAGATTAGATTTAGAAACTTATCCAATGTGTAAATGTGATTGGAGAACTTTGACAAATCAAGTGATTACATTACTGCATAGGAACTGATCCACATAACATTGGCATTGGTCAAAAGGGTCTAATGAAAGCCAGTATCAGAGTTGAAGTATTTTTCTTTTTTTAACCCTTGAGGACTAGGATTTCTTTTGAGAACCTGACAAAAGCTGTGGGCCAGCTTCTAAATTCCATTTATGAATTACCCCCTTTCTCAGGGCTCCCATGAAGTTATGGACCTCTGATTTAGGAAACACAGAGAACATATGAATCAACCCTTAAGCACTGAATAAGCACAAATCTCTGGGTGGTACAAGAGAAATATTGTAGTTCCCGCCTAGGAGTCTAAGACACACAAGACATAACTCGTTTTCAGAAGGGGCGTGATTCCTTTGGAGTAGTGGAGAGCTCCAGGTAGGAAGTGGCTATGGATGAAGGAAAGTTGTGGTGAGAGCAGAGTTTTGATCATTATCTTGTCCAGGGCTTGGCCTGTAGGACCTTCCTCCATGCAATGCCATGTATTAGTTTGCTAGGACTATCATAACAAACTACCACAGAATAGATGGCTTACTTACTTAATAGAAATTTATTTTCTCATAGTTCTGGAGGCTGAAAGTTCAAGACCAAGGTGCTAGCTGGATTGGTTTCTCCTGAGGCTTCTCTCTTTGGCTTATAGGTGGCTATCTTCTCCCTATGTCCTCACATGGACTTTTCTCTATGCTCGCACATTCCTGGTGTCTCTTCCCTTTCTTAAAAGAACACCAGTCATACTGGGTGATAGCTCCACCCTTATGACCTCATCTGACTCGAATTACCTCTTTAAAGGCTCTGTCTCCAAATTCAGTTACATTAGGTGTTAGGGCTTCAACATGTGACTTTGCGGGGGGTGGGTGGGTGGAATACAATTCAGTTCATAACACCCCATCATCTTTCATACCTTGATATTTAATTCCTTGTGGGTCTTACTCCTGGGACCCACACTCATTTCTCAGTTCTGGCTTAGCTACTGACTTCTATTTGTGCAATCTCTCCCTCCTTCGAGCACTACCAACATATTCTGGCCCTGATTTCAGATCTTTCATCTCTGTTTTTGTCATCAACCTACTGGGTCAATTTCTGACCACAAGTTCCTGCAGGACTTTACTCTAGCCATCCTTTCCTAGGCTGGCTCTTCTGTGGCTTAGTCATACTTTCTAGTTGGTCTTAAGCAGGGCTTGACTTACAGAAACCATTAATAAGAGAGTGGCAAAATATGCATAATATTCTGCTAAACATAATGTAGCTAATGTGATTAACTGCTCTTTTTCTAGTAATAACTTTCAAAGCAAAAAAATAAATAAATAAAAGGAGAAAAACTGGTTAGAGTCAGGTAGATTTTATGTCAGTCTAAGTAGTTTAGCTTTTATTCATTAGGTAAAAGGGAGCTCTGAAAGGTTTTCCTACTGAAGGTTAGGAAGAAGAGAAAGAAATTAACATAAAATACTGTATTTAGTTAGGGGTGTCTGGCTAGCTTGGTCAGTGGAGCAAGCAACACTTGATCTTGGGGTTGTGAATTTAAGCCCGACATTGGGTGGAGAGATTACTCAAAAATAAAATCTTTCAGGCACCTGGGTGGCTCAGTGGGTTAAGCGTCTGCCTTCAGCTAGGGTCATGAACTCAGGGTCCTGGGATCGAGTCCCTCATCGAGGTCTTTGCTCACCGGGGAGCTTTTTCAGCCTCTCTCTCTGCCTGCCTCTCTGCTTACTTGTGATCTCTCTCTCTCTGTCAAATAAATAAAATCTTAAAAAAAACCTGTATCTATCAAGACAGGTTAAGTCATCATAACAAATATCTCCCAAACATTAGGGACTTACAACAAATGTTTATTTTTTATTCATGCTACATGTTTACTGTAGGTCTACTGTAATTGTGCTATTCCTTGTCTCCATTCTGGGATCCAGGCTGTCCAACCAGTTCCCATGGCTGAAGGAAAAGAAATATGGCCAACTATGCTTAGTTTTAAAGCTTTTGCCTAAGTGTGATACACATCACTTCCGACTACATTTGATCCACCAAAGCAGATCATGTGGTCACATCTTGAGTTCAGCAATGTGGGAAGGTATATATTCCTTCTCCAAGGAAGAAGAACCATAGGCAAGAAAACCAGAAAATAGACTTTAATCAGAATAGAAATACAAGATAGCCCACTGAACGAATTATTAGGAAAAAGGAGGAAAATAAAAAGGGCAGAAACAAAGTTAGAGGAAAAGGGGTAGAATAAAAAGGGGAATGGGGGTAGAAGAGAGAGGAAAGAATCAGAGGCGACTCTACTGAAGATACAAACAAATAACTGAGAAAACTGGGACAACAGAAATATAAGGGGTTAAATTAGGGAGGAGCAATACTGACCAGCCAGTTCTATGCACTTGTAAGTTATGTAGTAGATTCCTAGGGCTGTCATAACAAATTACTACAAACTGGGGGGCTTTCAACAACAGAACTTTCTTTTCTCCAAGTTCTGGAGGCTAAAAGTCTGAAATCAAGGTGTCAGCAGGCACATGCTTCGTAAGAAGGCCTTAGGGAAAAATCCTTCTTTGCCTCTTCCTAGCTTCTAATGGTTCCCAGAAATCCTTGGCATTCCTTGGCTTGGAGCAGCATTATATCAGTCTGTGCCTCCATCTTCACATGACCTTCTTCCCTTTGTGTCTCCTCTGAATCTCTGTGTCCTCTTTTCTTCTTTCTTTCTTTCTTTTTTTTTTTTTTAAAGATTTTATTTATTTGAGAGAGAGAGTGAGAGAGAGCACAAGAGCGGAGAAGGTCAGAGGAAGAAGCAGACTCCCCATGGAGCTAGCAGCTCGATGCGGGACTCAATTCTGGGACTCCGGGGATCGTGACCTGAGCCGAAGGATGTCACCCAACCAACTGAGCCACCCAGGTGCCCCGTGTCCTCTTTTCTTATAAAGATATCAGCCATTGGCTCTAAGGCCCACCCAAATCCAGTATGACTTCGTCTTAACTACATCTGCAAAGACCCTATTTCCAAATAAGGAACATATGGTTCATAGGCACCATATGTTGAGACTTGAACCTGTTTTCTAGAGGGACACAATTCAAGCCACTACCAGGTGGGCTACACATCTGACTCTACACTGGGCAACCAAAGGAAGGAGGAAGATAAGATTAGTGGTAAAATTCATAATGTAAAATAATTTCAGAAAAAAACTAGGAGACACCATGTGAAGCAGCAAATGGTACCCTTACAGTGTTCTTACAATATCACATTTCTTTTTGCTGGTTCCTACAACACCCTTGGGTAGAAGGTAATGGGAAAGGGCTAAAGTCCAATTAAGTAAAATAAATTCTATAAGGCAGTAGCAAATGATCTGTGATAGCTTGTTTTTTATTCTTCAATGCTGACATTAACAAATCTACAGGAACACGTGTAACCACTATTTGTGATCAAATTCTAATCTCTGTTCTGTGGGTTCTGTTTAAACTTAGTTTCATGCCCCACTGAAAAAATTTGGACATGTACTGAGGGATGGGAGGGGTGGGTCCTTTAGGAGGAGCCAAGGATTTTGGGGAAAGACTCATTCTAAGGGAACAGGAAGCTAAGCAGACACGATTAGTTCAATTACCTAGCCAGTGAAGCAGTGGGACACAAGCATATCATGGAGACATTGGGGGTTTGGTTCCAGATCACTGTAATAAAGCAAATACCACAGACTAAAGCAAGCCAAATAATTTTTTTGGTTTCTCAGTGCATAGAAAAGTTATATTTACCCTGTACTGTAGACTATTAAGTGTGCAATACCATGTATCTTTAAAAACAATGTATATATCTTAATTAATAAATACTTTACTGCTAAAAAATGCTAACCATCATCTGAGCTTTCAGTGAGTTGTAATCTTTTTCTGGTGAAAGGTCTGCCTCCAGGTTGATGGCTGCTGACTGATTAGGGTGGTGGTTGCTGGGAGTTGGGATGGCTGTGGTAATTTCTTAAAATAAGATGACAATAAAGTTTGCTGTGATTAACTCCTTCTCTGACGAACGATTTCTCTGTAGCATGTGATGCTGTCTGATATCATTTTACCTACAGTAGAGCTTTTTTCAAAATCGGAATTAATCCTCTAAACTCTGCACTGATTTATTAACTAGGTTTATGTAATAATCTAAATCCTTTGTTGTCATTTCAATAATCCTCACAATATCTTCACCAGGACTATATTCCATCTCAAGAAACCTCTTTCTTGCTCATCTGTAAGAAGCAACTCCTTATTCATGAGATTGCAAATAAAATAATAATGAAAATGTTCGAAATCTTATGAAGATTACCAAAATGTGACACAGAGACACAAAGTGAGCAGTGTTGGAAAAATGGTGTTGATGTGATAGATGGTACCTTACCCTCGTGGTGAGCATGGTAATGTAGAGACTTGTACAATCGCTATGATGTATGCCTGAAATTAATGTAACATTGTGGGTCAACTATACTTCAGTAAAAAAAGAAATGGTGCTGACAGATCTGCTCAATACAGGGTTCCCACAAACCTTTAATTTGTAAAAAATGCAGTATCTGTGAACACAGTAAAGCGGAGTGCAATAAAACAAGATATGCCTGTATATTATTTCCCTTAGTTTTGACCTGAGCCCAGCTTTCAGTGAATGTGAGTGCATCCTGGAAAGGGGGGTGGGGTGGGGAAGCTCTGGGTTTAAACAAGATAAGCCATTTCATCGAATCTCTTCAAAAACCAGGGCATAAGCAGTTTTGAGCTCATACCCATGTGACTCAGTGCAATGAAAGCACAGCAGCCTGTCGTGTATGGCTGACTCCAGAGCACAGTTACTAGGGCATCTCAGCAGCACCAGCCACAGGCGACAGTGCACAGTGTAGATCCTTGGGGTGTTGGTGGTAGTGACGCTGACTGGCATGGTGGTGCTCTGCAGGGGCAAGGTGCCTGATGAGGTTGGTGGCGTTAGGCAATGACTGTGGTGCCCTCTAGAGGTAGTGGGTCTGGCAAACACAGTGGAACCCAAAGGGGGTAAGGGGCGCTGTTGGTGAGAGGTGGCCCAATCATGGGCCTCAGAGCAGGGCTGCTGATCTCATGTAGCTTTCCAGGCAGTAAATAACCCCAGAGGAGCCATGGCAAGAGATTATGAAATAAGACATCATGTGATAACCAGGAATCTAGAATACATGAGAAATCCTTGAGGACATGAGGAAGGTAATGATTGAGCACAACTTTGAGTTGGAGAGCTGAATTTAAAGAGTAAAGTTGAAAGTAAAAGAAGGAAAGCTGCTGTGGTCTGAGAAAGGAAATAGGAGATTTCTTCTGAAATTAAGATCATTCTCAGTTCACTAAAAATTTATAACTGTTTTTATGTGGCCAGTTCATGATATTTTCGTACCTGTGTGGAGCAGATTTTCATTTAGTAGTTATGAGTTCTGTCTTTTTGCATTCCTATTTTCCTTTTTTTTTTTTTTTCAGATTTTAAAATTTTATTTATTTGAGAGAGAGAGAGAGAGAATGAGTGGGAAGGAGGGACAGAGGGAGAAGGAGAAGCAGGCTTCCTGCTGAGCAAGGAGCCCAATGTAGGACTCCATCTTGGGACACTGGGATCATGACATGAGGTGAAGACAGACACTTAACTGACTGAGCCACCCAGGCACCCCTGTGTTTTGTATTCTTGAAGTCCTTCATCACAATAGCAAGAAATATTTCCTTCCTTTCTCCCTTCCTTTTTTTTTTTCTTTTTTCTTTCCTCTGGGAAATTTTAACCAGCATTGAAAGCTTCCAAAAGAACCCACTCTGGTAGTACTTGGCTATGAATGTGGACTGTCAAATCCATTACCAAGGTGCAAGACACTTATGTCTGAGTTCCAGCCCCAAAAGTTACATGTAAGTACATACATCTGTTGCTTTGATTCAGAATTGGTGAATTCTAAAATGCCTGCTGTTTTCTTGTACCTCCAATCTTTTATGCCTACCTCCCTATCAGGTGCCAGATTACCAAAGGACATCAGAAAGGCTCGAAAGGATCTTGCTAATCACTGATGCCATTGAATACTACCAGAAATAAATTCTTTTGCCTCTAATCTAAATTACACCAATCAAGCCTTCAGAGGATGGAACCCATGTTCAAAATCCTTCTTCTCCCTGGAGGAAGTAGGAAGTAGCAGAGAGCTGATGAGTCAGACAGACCTGAATTCAAGCCCTAGCTCTGATGCATCTTAGTTGTGTGACCTTGGGCAAGTTACTTAGCTTCTCTGTGTTTCCATGTCCTCATCTTTCAAATGAGGGTGATAATAATGCCTATCTTGTAAGGTAATTTGGAGGAAAAGAGAGGATGTTGGCATAATGTTTTGTCCAATGTGTGACTGGACTAGGGCTCAATAAATAATAATAATAATAAAAAAGATAATGGTGATGATGATGATGTAGGCCCCCAATAAGGAAGCTAGACTTTGCTGGAGATTGTCCCGGAGCCTTCTGTAATAAGAATTAGCACGCCTCCTCTTTCCACATAAACTGTTAGTATCCTCTTGAGGGATGAAACACATCCTTTTAGTTAAGCTCTGCAAACACAGCAGCTGCTCACATCAATCCCTGGAGTCCCGTGTCATCTTTTCTCAGACAGAACCCTCATTGAGTTTGGGGGAGTTCGGGTTGGTTGTGTACTAGAAATGTGAGCTCTGCTAGCTGCTCTCTTATTCTGACCTCACCTTGGGACAGACACAGATCGCCCGCATGTGGATCTCTTGTCC
This sequence comes from Mustela putorius furo, assembly GCF_011764305.1. Classification (NCBI taxonomy): domain Eukaryota; kingdom Metazoa; phylum Chordata; class Mammalia; order Carnivora; family Mustelidae; genus Mustela; species Mustela putorius. Next base: position 3,771,994 of record NW_025421367.1, on the reverse strand, counting down.
AAGTGAGATGCAGCTGGACTTCATACTTCCGTGCATTTGACTTGCAGGATGTGTCTTGTTCACCAACACTGGAGTTTGCACTCAGGCCATCTCACGGGTGAGGTCACTTTGCTGTTATTCGCCAACAGCCTCCCTTCTCCAAATCTGTCTGATGTTTTCTTGGCTGTTGTGTTAAGTTCCCAAGGCAAGATGTTTCAGACTAAGAAGTACTGTTTGCGTAATGAAGTGATCTTATTCTGGAAATTTGTTCTGGTGCTTGTGTTTTTTCTTCTTGGTTTTGAGCAAGGGCATCTGTATTTTTATTCAATATCTCGGTTGTGAACAGTACTGGGTTTGTTACAGAGCTTTCATGAGGTCTTTACACAGGGGCACTGGTGATGCTATGACTGAGGCCTGATCTCTCACAAACGATAAGCAAGCAGATTTGATCTGGTTAGAGTCTACCCAGCATTAACTGGTAGGCAGTACAGATGGAGACAAAACAGATAATTTGCTCAAAGTCTGTTCTGTCTAGTATTTCTCAAATATTCTTTTCAATATTACTCTCCCAAGGGGCCCTCTGAGCTTTTTTCCCCTAAGTGTCCCCTCCCTATGCAACTGTAATACCACAAATAATTCTGTATATCCATTTATGTGCTATATCCATAGCTGTGTTTTATATATTTAAAAAAGGATTTCTTTGTCCCTCCCATGAGCCAGTTTGGCCCCCTTGACTAATGACCTCATCAACTGATTGAAACACATCTCATGCTTAAAAATACAATTTACTGTGTTGTAATCAATTGACTATCATACTTTATGGTGGGAGAAACTGAGTCATTCCTGTTTTTCTATTTAACTCTGTATAATAACAATAATCATTACTCTAAAAATTTTTAGAAGGGAAAAAGGCAAAATAACTTTTTTTGGGGACATTATAATTGACTTTCTGAAGAAATATAGTCAAACTGTTCATAATGATTATTTTTTCCATCCAAGTCAGCAATTCTCACATTGTATTTTTTTTTCTCACATTGTATGTTAATAGCTGGTTCAGATTTAGAAAAACCAGCAGGACAAGGATCTCTTGCAAATGCCCTTCTTCATTCCCTGTGATCGGATTCTTGATGAAAGCTCTGGTCACCTCACATCCAATTGCTGTGTCCCTCTGGACTCACATTCACAAATGCAATTGCCCCAACGAGTCAGGAAGGTCTCATACATTAAGAAAGAAAGTCTGAAGTAGGAAGACAAAACACTCAGGACAATGAGGACTGGCAGCTGACACCAAGCTTTTGTGCCTGAAGACAAGAGGCAGTGCTTGGGACTTGGAAGCCAGAAAATAATATGTGGTCCATGGAGAGATAGTAGCTGCTGTTCAACTCTTGCAGTCTTACTGTCATGAGGAAATGACAGCTGATGTCACCAGATCGTTTTAGCATTTTAAAGAGAAGCCAGAGATCTGAAACTTTATGTGATCATTAAATACTGCTCAACAGAGGCAGAGCAGTGGGTTGTGGGGGGTAGGGAAGGGAAAAACGAAACAAGATGGGATCCAGAGGGAGACAACCATAAGAGACTCTTAATCTCACAAAACAAACTGAGGGTTGTGGGTGGGGGTGGAGGGGTAGGAGTAGGGTGGCCGGGTTATGGTGAGTGCTGTGAAATGTGTAATGTGTAATGTGAAATGTGTAAGACTAATGATTCACAGACCTGTACCCTTGGGGGCAAATAATACATTATATGTTAATAAAAATACTTTTAAAAATACTGCTCAACACTCTTTAAGTAAAATAAGATAGGTCTATGGGCTGGACTGAGCCACAGAACACTAATTTTCGACCTTGGTTCCGGATACTTCCTCCCTTTCAAATCCAATCCAACTTGAACAGTTGTTTAAAAATTTATTCCTCTCAAAGTGTAACTCACATCACATCCCTCTCCTGCTTAAAGCTTTTAATACCTTCTCATTGCCTCCTAAGCTGATTCTAAACTCGTGAGCCAGGTATTTAAAACGATCTGCCACGTTATGTACTAACTTTCATGAGCACTTATATTTTCTTTTCCTTGCCTTGCAATTTTCTGCCTCTGTGATTTCGTTTAGGTGGCTCCCTCTGCCTGAAATTCCCATGCTTAAAGGCAACCAGTATTTCAAGGACCAACCTAGATGCTTCCTTTCTAAGAAGCTTTTGCTGCTACCTCTAATAGGAAGTTATTCTTTGAACTTCAATAGCATATTTTTTGAAAGAATTTTTTATTGTGGTGAAATACACATAAGATGAAATGTACCTACTTAACCATTTTAAATGTACAGTTCAGTGAATTTATATGCATTTATAGTGTGCAACCACCACTACCGTCTGTCTTTAGAAAACCTTCATGTAAAACTGAAACTCTGTACCCATTAAACAATAACTCTCATTCCTCCCTCCCTTTAGTCCTGGAAACCACCATTCTGCTTTCTGTCTCTATGGCTTTGACTATTCTAAGCACCTCATATGAATGGCTCATATAGTAATTGTTTTTTTGTGACTGGCTTATTTCACTTAGCATAATGTCCTTAATCTTCATCTGTGTTGTAACATGTGTCAGAATCTCCTTCCTTTTTGAGGCTAAATAATATTCTGTTGTACGTATAGACCCCATTTTGCTTAGCCATTCATGTGTCATGTGGATTTTTAGGTTGCTTCTATATTTTAGCCATTATAAAAAATGTTGCGATGAACATGGGTGTACAAATATCTCTTTGAGATCTTGCTTTCAATTATTTCGGAATATACCCAGAAGTAGAGTTGCTGGAACATATAGTAATTTTATTTTAGATTTTTTGAGGGACCTCCATACTGTTTTCTACATCAGTCGTACCATTTTACATTTCCAATTTGGTGCACGAGGATTCTGATTTCCCCACATCTTTGCTAACATTTGTTATTTTCCTTTTTGCATGATAAGAGGTAGCCAGCCTAATGGGTAAGAGGTGAATACTATGTTACCTTTGATAAGGTGCTCAGAACACCTGATGCAGAGTAAGTGCTGCATCCATATTTGTCCTGCACTGGAATATGTTGGTTCAGAAGGAGCAGTTCATCAACTGTCCCTCTTCACTTCCTGTCTCTGGCTTTGTCCTATGTCATAGCCAAAGAGCACATTAATTTATCTCTTTGGCATTTATCATTTTCATGTAATGAAGATACGTATACAGGTCCCTTCACACTTCTGGGTAATATTTTAAGACAGGGAAAATTTTTATATAACTATGATTCCCTACAGTGGCAAATACTCAATAAATATTTGTATAGTGAGCATTTGTGATGTTATCAATTGCTTCATCTGCCAGATCATTCCTTCCCACACTCCCCCAAAGTTCCAAATTTACTAATGTGCTACTTGAAGAGGAACAAACTGAGATAAAGAGGCACAGCCTCTTTATTGACCAGACACTTGGGGGCTATGCGTGGTGGGGAGCTGAGCCCCCTTCCAGCTGCAGGCCGACCCGACACCCTTCCCTGCCCCTGGGGGGACCATGACACACACAGCACAGCCAGGGGGTCCTGCCTGAGAGGCCAGCCGCACCGCCCGGGGGCAGCTCCCAGCCGTGGGGCCGCTCGGCCACGACTCCGAAGAAAGGGCTGGGGTCCTGCCCAGGCCAGACGGAGGTGGGGGCAGAGCCAGGCAGGTGAAGGGGATGGAAGGAGAAAACTAAACAGGGCTGCACAGACTGTTAGAAAAGGGCTTGTGTTTGGGGACAAGGGGGGTGCCCAGCGGGCAGCGTGGGACTTGGCCATCAGCTGAATTAAGGAAAGGTAATTCGCAAGAAATGATCAGGCCTCTCAGGTATTTGCATCAAACCCTCCACTGGCTTAAATGTTGAACTTTTAAAACATTTTTAAACTTCTATCATTAAAGATTTAGCAGAAAGTCTACTGACCCTTGTTTGGAGATGCTGTGTAATGTCCCACCAATTTTTATAAAAGAGGGCTAAAGAATGAGTGACTCTCAGGTTCCTGACTTGAATAAAGGAATTTGATTTCTCATTTGCCTTCTTTTTTTTTTTAATTTTTAATTTTTTTATAAACATATATTTTTATCCCCAGGGGTACAGGTCTGTGAATCACCAGGTTTACACACTTCACAGCACTCACCAAAGCACATACCCTCCCCAGTGTCCATAATCCCACCCCCCTCCCAACCCCCCCCAGCAACCCTCAGTTTGTTTTGTGAGATTAAGAGTCACTTATGGTTTGTCTCCCTCCCAATTCCTCATTTGCCTTCTACACTCTTATGTACAAGCCGGTGTCCTTGAAAGTGGCCACAAGAGGGGAGTATGAACCATAGTCATTTTTCGCAAAGCCATGAACTGATGAATCATTCTTTCTCCAGCTGAATGCATGCTCAATTCTGAACAACAGTCAATTGAATAGTCATATTCCTTCCGGCTGATTGTCAAAGAATGAATGTGGGCTTGCTCTTCATGTCTTCACGGAAAATATAATCTTCAACTCTCAACTCCAATCATACCACAATGCTGATTAGAAGAAAAATTTATGGGAAGGGGCTGAAGGACATGCAATTCCTCTCCCTCAGTTCCACTATGTCATTTTACCTTTGCATTAAACCAGAATCCTTAGAAAACTGTGTTCTTGGATTACCTTATTTGCCCCATTTAGAGTCGTTTATGATGGATTGTAATAGGCCTGGGATAACATGCCAAAATCACAATTTGATACAGTCACTCAGATGAATGTATGAACTACAAACTGAGAAGTGCTATGAAGGAAAGGAAGAGTCCCAGCATGAAAGTGCACAACTGGAGGACTGGACTTAATTGGGAAGAAGTGCTCTTTGAACACAAGGATGAATATGTTACCCGAGTGACAGGGTTGGGCCACAGACATTCTTGACCAGAAGGGGACAGCACCGAGCATTCTGGGAACTGAGAATTCCAGCAAGGCTCAAGTACAGGTAAAGGATAAGGAAGGTACGGCGCAAGTCTTGAGAGGACTGTCAGGTTTTGGCGGTTCTGCCAAGGCTTCTGTTTTACTCTCTACCTTTTGTCTATTATCCTTTCATAATAAATACATTTTTGTGGGAAAGGATGGGGTATAAATGTCAAGTTATTATTCCAAGTTGCACTACAAGCTGGCTCCATCAAACACTACATGAAAACCATTTTACACATCGATCACCACCAAGGGTCGCCCATGTCCACGGGTTCACACTCAGACCCACGTGTGCTGGCCCACTCTGGGCAAGCCCGTGGACAGACTGGCTTTGCTCTCATGGCAACTGGAGGCTCACATTATCCTACCTTCTCAGCACATCCAGATCAAGGGTTAGAGAGTTCTTCTCAGAAGTTAGGTTTTCTTCTCAGAAGTTAGGTTTATTGAAAAATTAGAAATAATAGCTCTATCTTCTGGTTCTGTAAATACTACTGTCAGTTGCCTCTTAAAAACACTTCAGGGAGGGGCACTAGGTGGCTCAGTGGGTTAAAGCCTCTGCCTTCGGCTCAGGTCATGATTCCAGGGTCCTGGGATCCAGCCCCGCATCAGTCTCTCTGCTCAGTAGGGAGCCTGCTTCCCTTCCTATCTCTCTGCCTGCCTCTCTGCCTACCTGTGATCTCTGTCTGTCAAATAAATAAATAAAATCTTAAAAAAAAAAAACCACTTCAGGGATAAACAGGCCAAGTGAATAAAAAGGCAGTATTTTATAGTCGCTTTTTAAAAATCATTTATTTATTTATTTATTTGACAGAGAGAGAGAGAGAGAGAGATCACAAGCAGACAGAGGGGCAGGCAGAGAGAGGTGGGGGGGGGGAAGCAGGCTCCCCGCTGAGCAGAGAGCCCGATGTGGGGCTCAATCCCAGGACCTGAGATCATGACCTGAGCCAAAGGCAGAGGCTTTAACCCACTGAGCCACCCAAGTGCCCCTATAGTTGCTTTTTGATTATAAACTTTCATTTTGCTAGCTCTGCTAGGTTTCCTAAAGGAAACCTCTATGGTTAGGCATTCTTCCTTTCATCTGGTTGCCTTTGTTCTCACTATTAAGTTAAACCAAGGCCTCAGTGAGGACAACACAAAACACATCAATGTTGCTCATCTTTCCTATATCACAATGGCCTATTTGTTTGTTTTTAAATATTTTATTTATTTATTTGAGAGAGAGAGAGAGAACATGAGCAGAGGGAGAGGTAGAAGTAGACTCTCTGCTGAATGGAGAGCCTGATGTGGAACTTGATCCCAGGACTCTAGGATCATGGCCTGAGCTGAAGGCAGGCGCTTAACCTACTGAACCACCCAGGTGCCCCAACAAGGCCTATTTCTGAGCCCTTACTCACTATAGTGAAACATGTTTCATTTAGTGAGAGTGGTTACAAGTAGGGTAACTCACTCATCATGTCCTAACCAGACAGAGCTCCTTCCTGATGCTTCAAAACACACCAGACACACTGCTGCCCCAGGACTTTAGAACTTACCGCTCCCTCTACCTGGAATGTTCTTCCTCCACATAAACTACAAGTCTGACTTGTTTACCTCCTAGTTTTTGACTGAATATTACCTTCTCAAGGAAGTTCACCTAGGTCATCCTATTTAGAAGTGGTGACCCCCATGAACTCTTGATTCCTTTTCCCCTATTTCAGAGGTTGACAAACTATGGCCCCCTTTTTGCAAACAAAAATTTTTATTGGAACACAACCATATTCATTTTTTAATGTCTTGACTGTGCCCAATTCTGCCCTATAACAGGAGAGTTGAGAGACAATGTGACCTACAAAGGGCACGGTAGGTTTTTAATAACTGCTTGTTGAATGAATGAATGAATGGATAGAAAGTGTTCCTGGAAGATAGTTATGGTCAATATCATTATTTCAGTGTATCTACATCTTTCCAAGAGGGGAGGATAAATATTACACCAGCATATATTCCCAACCTAACATGCAGAAAGTTGTGACTAGCACAAGACTCCCTCACCTACGGTGGGAAGCACGCTCTTATGGGTTTGTCTCTAAGCCTTATACACCTGCTTACTTCTACTAAAACACCTACATGATCCCAAAATACACACTAGAGGAAAAGGCTTTTTTATAAAAGTAAACATCTTTTGCAGCTCTAAGACATTTAGCTTTTGTTGGGGAAGTACTATTTTCATGTTCAGACAGAAGAATGTCTATTTTTACACTATAGCCAGACAAGACTTAACTATCGAGCCAAATGGGTAGGTGCATTTTCAAACTCTGTCTTTATTTCACTTAAAAGAAGAGGGGAAGGGATAAGCTCACCTTTTGACCAAGGAAATAAAAGATTCAACCTTCCAGTTCTTTCAGCAGTTGAAAAATTTTTTTTGTATAGGCTACATTTCTTGATCACATCAACAAACACCAATTTATAGAAAATAGTCTCTTGTCTATGCAAAATATTCACACAGTCACTACAAAGGCATTAAGGTTGCATCCTATGTAACCAGGATTCTGAAATTTACTTTTTTTTTTTTAAGATTTTATTTATTTATTTGACAGACGGAGAGCACGAGCAGGCAGAGAGGCAGGCAGAGAGAGAGGAGGAAGCATGCTCCCTGCTGAGCAGAGAGTCCGATGCGGGGCTCTATCCCAGGACCCTGAGATCATGACCTGAGCCGAAGGCAGTGGCTTAACCCACTGAGCCACCCAGGTGCCCTGAAATTTACTTTTTGACGTCTGTTGACTTTTTAATCGCTACTTCACTTGTAGATTCCAAAGGCACAGACATATCAGCCTCCTTATTATTTTTAGAGAGTATTTGAGGATGAGCATGAGCTACAAGTTACGTATGGCATAACTGGATTACCCCATGGCAGTCAGCCTCAACTGGGGATAATTCTGCGTTTAGCAAAACCTGGAGACATTTTTGATTGTCGTGACTGAGAAGGTGCTACTGGCATCTTAGTGTTACTTAGCACCAGCCACGGATGCTTCTAAACATTCCACAATGCCCAGAATAGGCACCCCTGACTTCCCAACAAAGAACTATCTTGTCCAAAATGTCAGTGCTGAGGTTGAGAAACCCTGTCCTATAATAGAGTTAACACTTTCCCTTTTCCTTTTGCTTTCTTGTTGCCTTAGTGATGTCCTCACACGCAGCCCGGAATTAATAGGTGCCTATTTCCTCCATTACTGGGAGAAGATAATACAATACCATAAATCATTCAAGCATTAAAAACCCTAAGGAAGAGAGTTAGTGCTATTTATTATGATTAATTTGTGTCTCCAGATTTCATGGCTGTATTGATTCAGGGATGCTTCTTGAAAGTGTAAATAATTTAGAGAACCTAAATCCTCAAATTGTTATTGGAAGAAAGTGTGTTTGTTTTTTAATTTCATAGAAGTCTTGGGTTCATGGTGGCAGAGGGCTGGTGTGGTGGTAGGGACTGCTACATAAATGAGGACCCAATAGGTAAGCTCCAAGTGTTGGAACCTCCTATGCTTGACACAGATCATCTTCTCACAAGAGCTTATGCAAGCCAGAAGAATATGTTTTAGGCTGGAATTATGTGCACTTCTACATAAATGTCTAGTAGATATTTAAGGGGAGGTTAATGATTGGGATATAGCACAAGGCTCTTCCACTCAGCAAGCTGGAAACACTTTAGATGTAGAAGACTGAGTTGAATGGGCCATTGGTCCACCCTACTATGTTATTTCTTAAGTTTCCATATGTTTTCTTAAAAGAGGAGAATATTTTTTCTATATCAATTAAATTTAAGAGAAAATGTAACATTTGTTCCCAATTTAATATACAAAATCCTTGCATTGGTCTATAAGGTCTAGAGGCTATGGCCGCCTTGACCTTGTTAACCTCATCTCCTGCTACTCTCCCCTCACTCACTTACTCTGCTCTAGAACTCTGCTTCTTTGCAGTTCCTCAAATCCTTCAGACACATTCTGGCCGGGGCCTTTGTACTTGTTCCTTCTTATGTCTAGAATGTTTTTTCCTAATTTATCCACTTGCTCATTCTCTCCCGAACTCAAGTCTCTTCTTAATTTCTTAAGAACTCAATTTCTTCTTACTGAGACTTCTTCTGATCACACTGTTGAATATTTCAAACCACATCTTTGCTTTCTCCCCTCAGCTCTCTTGATCCTTCTTCCCTACTCAACTTTTCTCTGGTTTTATACAGTATTAGTAACAAACAAATAGGCTAAATAATGTACTCATTTATAATGTGACATGCTTGTTTTCTGCCTTCCTTTGCTAGAATGTAAGCTTCTCAAGGGCAGGGATTTTTGTCTGTTTTGCTCACCAAAGTATCTCAAGAGCCTAGAACAGGACCTGGCTCATAGTAGCCATTCCATACATATTTGTTGAATAAATGAATATATTGTTTAAACATAAGCAGGGGCAGAGAGCTGTAGTTAGGGCAGGGGTCTCTGTGAGGGATTTACAAGGACCCAATAGGTAAGCTCCAAGTGTTGGAACCTCCTATGCTTGACACAGATCATCTTCTCAAAAAGGGCAGTGTGTAGACACCAGAAAACAAGGGCAGAAAGGAAGACAAACAAAGATGGTGGAGAAGGCGTGATATGTATTGTATTTTACATTTTTTTCTAGGATTGGCCTTAGTGATACGTATCTGAGGAATAGGAAAGTGCTTGGTATAGGTACAGATAGGCAGCTGTTTCTAGTGGATTTAAGTGAGAGAGAGAGAATGAGAAAGTGTGTGTGTGTTTGTGTGTGTGTATGTGTGTGTGTAGGGAAGGCATTGCAATAGTATGGCTAAGGAACTTCCTGTCACTTACTTGACCTCTCCTACCTTCCACCTCCATACACTCAACCATCATGCTTATACCTGCAGCAGGCCATCTGGTTTTTATTTTTATAGTCAGACAAAGATGACAAACTCAAGATGTCTCTGTATATAACCTTAAATACCTCTCAGGGCCACAGTGAGACAAAACAACTTCATTTTTACCAGACACAAGACAAAGATGACTCATCAGACAAAACAAATCTAGTTTTACAAACCCACCTGTTCACTCCTGGGAAGCTGTTCTAACTTGATATTCCAGTGTGCTCCAGCTGAATTAGAAGGCAAAAATGGAAAGTTTATTAGAAAACAATAAGGTTATATTAGTTTATGCTTTCTTCCCCAGTACGTGGATTTTGCTAGAGAGCACAGCTTTGAACATGAGCTCTGCATTAGTTTGGAGGATAGGAATCAGACTGCCTGGATTTAAATCTTGCTCCATTACTTCATGGCCGTGACTAAAGGAAAGCTATCTAATTTTTTCAATCCTTAGTTTTCCCATCTGTAAATAGTACTGTGAGATTATTGTGAGGATAAAATGAGCTGATATAGGGGCACCTGGATGGCTCAGTGGGTTGAAGCCTCTGCCTTCGGCTCAGGTCACGATCCCAGGGTCCTGGGATGGAGCCCCACATCAGGTTCTCTGCTCAGCAGGGAGCCAGCTTCTTCCTCTCTCTCTGCCTGCCTCTGTATCTACTTGTGATCTCCCTCTCTGTCAAATAAATAAATAAAATCTTTTTAAAAATGAGCTGATGTAAAGTGTCTAGCACAGTACCCCATTTAAGGCTATCCAGGCATGTTGTACCATACAGGCAGTCACATTGCCTGTATTAAAATTCTGGCTTTGCTACTCACTTGCTATACAACTTGGGGCAAGATACTTCATATCACTTTCCTTCAGCTTCATTTTCAAGAGACAAATACTGCAAAGGATTGTTATGAGAATCCAACAAAATAGTTTAGAGAGATAACTTAGGAAAGACCTGACACATAGCAAGTGTGCCATAAAAATCACCTTCTCTGCCTCTTACTTCCCGCTACAATTACCACTACCATTGTTACTATTACTGCACCCACTGTGCTACTGCTGCTGCTGCTACTACTATATTACTAGGCAATGGGAGGAGGTTAGAAAAAAACCCACAAAATTTCACTTCAAAGAAACTCTTTGAGATGTTTTTGAAAACATTTTCTCTCACTTTCCTATCTGTATTCCTTTGTTTACCACGGAAGTGCAATCATTTATCCATATAAATTGGTGAATGATACAAGATATTAGAGTAAGGGGAGACACTTCAGATTTGTGACTCGAGGTGGTCACAGACTTCCTTGGGTTGTAATTTGAAAGGCATTTTTGAATGCAAATGTCCCTGTTTTCCAGTTCAGTTCATTTGTTCGTGGACTTCAGCGTGCTGAAAATAATGGCAAGGATGAGGAGCTGACTGTAACTGAGGGATAACTGGTCACTCTGGGAGAGGCAGCGAGTTCTCTCTGAATATCTATTTCGTCTTTCTTCTCTAATATTAAAATTCCTGGGTCATAGTGGGGCACTCTGATTTTTAGTTGGAGACTCTTTTTCCAAGATTCACTTGCAGCTGGCTGTGCCCTTATGACTAAGTTCTTGACAACAGAGTGACAATAGAAGTGATATGTAGCACTTCCAGGTTATACCCTTAAAAGAAATGGGCAATACACATTTCTTTCCCTTTCTTTCTTCTCACTACCTGGGATGTATATATGATGGGGGTGTTGGAGCAGCCGTTTTAGACAAAGAGATGGGAGGTTTTTTCTTTTTCTTTCTTTTTAACTTTTAAAAAAAGATTTTATTTATTTATTTGACAGAGAGAGCACACACAAGTTGACAGAATGGCAAGGAGAGGAAGAGGGAGAAGCAGGCTCCCCATTGAGCAGGGGATCCAGGGGACCCAGGGATCATGACCTGAGCTGAAGGCAGATGCTTAACCCACTGAGCCACCCAGGCGCCCTGAGATGGAAAGATGTGGAGATGTCCTACCAACCTTGGATTGTCTATCTCTGGACTTTCACATGTGAGACAGTGATAAACTTCCATATTGTACGGGCTGCTAGACTTTAGGGTCTCATAGCTTATAACTAATACAGCTGAAATAACTAAAAAAAGTGGCACTCCACTCAACCACAATCATAAAGGAAGACAGTGTCAAACAGTTTGAGTGTAATGAAGACATTTCAGAAAGGAAATACCATCCTTTGAGGTAGATCATTTTAAATCTAAGAGACTACATTAAGTTTTGAACTTCAAAGCATTTTGCAAGCCCTTTTCTCATACTTAGTGCCCTGCTAAAGGTCCAGCTCGAGCGACCAGTAGTAACTCACAGTTATGTCTGCAACGGTATCAATTACCCTTGCTCTTCATGTTTGTGGGTAGATATGATTTAATATGGCTAGAATTCCAACAAATACCAATGTTATTATCTATATAGCCTAGATTCAGGGTTTTAACATATTCAGTCTATGGATTACAGTGATGCAGACACCAAAGTAAAATTGACCCTAAAATTTAGGATGAAAGATAAGTACGTTAAAATGCCAGCAAGAGGTCGATACAATCACATCAGGGAATGACATGCTCAAGATTTGAAAATCTGAATTATTTACTGTGAGTATGTACTGCTTTTATATTTTAAAAAAATCTTTAAAAAATTACATGCTAAGGTTGCGATTGATTGTTTGCAAATTTAGAATTATGCTACAATGTGGAAGTAGTTTACTGCTCTATTAGAGTGAGTTTAAGCACCCTTAGGAAGTCAGCATTTTACACACACACACACACACACACACACACACACACACGTATTTATTGAAGTTTAGCTGACACGCAGTGCTACATTAATTTCAGGTGTACAAAACAGTGATTTGATAACTCTATATACTACGCTATGCTCACCACAAGTGTAGGTCCCATCTCTCACCAGACAGCACTTAACTATACCACTGACTTATAAGGAAGTCAGTATTATAAAATATTGAAAATTAGTACTTTTGGGAATGAGCATGGTAATGGAAATTGAAAGAAGCAGTATAAAATCCACCATAAGATAAGTGACCCTGCCATAGAAAGGTTATTAAAAGTTGACCTTTCTCTTCAGCACAGCCATGGCCAAAGGATGATTTCATCCTATACATTTTGATTGTGATTCATCCGGGAATATCTAAAGTGAAGGCAGCCTTTCATCAAGCTAGTATAGCCTTATAAAAATACCTATAGGAACATCCATATTCTGTGTTTTCCTTCTGTAAACATACGCTCTGAGGTTTGGGCCTTTGAGATCACAGGTATTTGTATGCTAATTTTATGCTTGGGGAACACGGTTCTTAGTAATTAAACAGTTCTCAGTTTTAAATTGGACAAAGAAAAGAAAGGTAATATTGAGCTTAAAAATAAATGATTACCCTACTATACACCAAGTAGCCAGAGGGAAAATACTGATAGTACTAAATGCTGACAAGAATACAGGGAAACTAGATCTTTCATATATTGCTGGCTGAAATATGAAATGGACAATTGGTTTAGAAAATGTTTTACAGTTTATTATAGAGTTAAATATATACTTATCATATAACCTAGCAATTGCACCCTTGGACATTTATCTTAGAAAAAGGAAAATTTATTGAACAAAAATCTGTATACAAATGCTCTTAGCAATTTGTAAAAAAAAAATTTCAATTGTAAAAGACCTAACTGGAAACAACTCAAATGTTCTTACAAAGGTAAATGATTATAAAAATTAAGGTAAATCTGTATAATGGAGTACTATTTTGAAATACAAAGGAATTATTTACACACACATCAACCTGGATAAATCTCAAGCCATCATGCTAAATGAAAAAAGCCAACCTGAAATATTACCTACAGTATGATCCCAAGAATATCACGTTCTTGAAATAGCAAAATGATAGGGATCAGGTCAGTGGAGAACAGATTAATGGGGTTAGGGATGGAGGTGGAAGGAGGTAAGATTATAAAGGGGGTATCATGAGGGAGTTCAGTGGTAATGAAATCTATATACTGATAACACTTCATAGAACCATACCAAGGGAGTGTATGTGAAAACCAATGAAATCTGAGTGCAGTTCTATAGTCTAGTTAATAGTATTCCTCGTTTTGATAATGTGCTGTAGTTAAGTGAGATGTTACTTTAGGAGAAGCTGGGTGAAGGGTTCACAGGACCTCCCTCTACTATTTTTGCAACTTCTTGTGAATCTATAACTATTTCAAAATAAAAACATTTGAAATGATTATTTTAACTTACCAACTATTATAGTCTATTTTAAAATCATATTCTATTTTATTTGATTATTTTATCTTATGGGAGGTAATGCAAGGAGGGGTGAGAATGCCAAACCACTTAATCAGAACGTTCTGTTCTCATCTGTTTATCCCCCTGGGAAGACTCCGTATGAAGACAGAGTTCCTGGGATACAGTCTGAAAATCACTTCTAAAAGGTTATAGAAATGTTTTGAGACAATAAAAATCAAATCATATATAATAATTTAGTTGTTTTTTTAAAATAATTTAGTTTTTTGATCAAGAAAAGTAGATATGCTTTAGAAGGCAATTTGATTATTATTTAGGTAACAAAGGGTTATAGCTTCCAAGGGAAGTGATTACAAGTAGTCACATATTTTAGACATGGGACGAGAATTGGTTCGTTATGAAATTACAGATGCTGATGTTAACCATAGCTGACATACTGCTTGTTGCATTGCAAGGAAATGAAATTGTTGGTGGACTTTTCCTAGAAGTCATTTAAAACTAGCAGTTAGCTCGTAGGTCAGTGATTTTTCAATCTGAGACCCAGTTAGGCAAGACAAGAACAGCTGCAAAACTATTCAGCTTGGCCTAGCACAGGATTTGCTGCCAATATAAACTGCATCTCTAAATATTCAAAAACAATCTGTATTTGCTCCTATGAAATTTTGCCCTCATGCAGATATTTTGGACAACAAAACAGTATGAGGTGGTTGTCAGCTGCCTCATGCCGAGCTGTTTCTTGCAGTATCTGTAGAGGCAAAGCTTTCCTGGTAGGATCTGACCAGATGTGGTTTGGACCCTTCACTCTACATGCCCAACATACCTACCCAGAGTCCCAGGCAGTCTCTTCTCCCTGTGACCAATGCCTGATTACGGCTGTGGTGCTTAGACAGGGCCTCTGGGTAATTATAGAGTTGGCCTTGTGGTTGTCTTCCAGGAAATGGCAAATACCACTTGCCTTAGTTTGTCCCGGCAGACTTCACTCGGGGACAACAGGAAACAAATGCCATGTAAGGGCATCCTGAAGCAGCTGTTGCTTTTTGGCAGCTGGAAGGTAGACATGTTCTCTTTCACCATCTCCGCTTCCCCTTCCTAAATCAATTTGAGACTGTCACTAAGAAAAATTTGTACATATACGGTGATCCTCAAAAGGATCTACATTGGATAGTTGCTTTTGACCTTCCTCTACTTACAGGGACTCAGGGAATGTTTTTGCTGCGAACTTTTCCAACACTATTATCTTACTGCCAAGTCTCCTGGAAAGTTCTTCAAAGAGTTTCTCTGCTTTCATCATTTGAAAGAACAGTAGCTTTATTAGCTTGTGGCCAAAATGGATTTAAAAAATATAGTTAGTTCCCAGAATTAAACTTACAGCTGCAGAAACTCAATTCTTCTCTGAATTGTTAAGTTTGGATGTGTACTGTGAAACTAGATCAAGAGCATGTTCTTTGATGGGGCTGGAGGTGGGTAGGTCAGATAGGGTCTTCTCAGGTGTCCTCATCATCTATTGTCCTTGGGTACCTACCATAAGAGAAAAATAATAGGGTGTTATAATATGAAAGAAGCCATGGCTGGAAAAGCTTTGGAATATCACAGAATATTGTGTGGCCATTAAAAATAATGAATCAGAGCTAATCCAAATGACTTTCAGCAATTCCCACAAATGAGGAATATAAGATGCAGAGCAGTGTGATACTTATGTGGGGGTACTCAGCATTGACTTCTTTTGCTTGCAGGTTGAACATTTGGCAGGTGCAATAGTTAAATTAGCATTGGTGAATGGGACTATATGTCAGGCACATGTACAGTCTCTATCCCCAAGACAAAGCTGTTTCATCCATTTCCCATTGTGCTAGCAGCAGGTGGCTGTTGGCAGAGGATGAATAATGTCAACTGGCCAAGTCACTTTTGTCTACTTGGTTGTTTGGTGCCCTTTCCATGTTGGTGATCTTGGGTGGGTGTTAAGTGTTTTAAAGCTCTTCATTTGTTATGCTCATTCTCTAATGTTCAACGACATGCCTATTTCCCAGACCTGTTTTTTTCCTGATATTCCAGTCCTTCTCCTTTTAGACACCCATAGTGGTTTAGCAGTGTTCCCCCCAAATTCATGCCTCCCTAGAACCTCAGATTGTAACCTTATCTGGAATTAGTATTTTTTAAATGTAATTAGTTAAAAATCTTGAGATAAAATTATCCTGGATTTAGGGTAGGCCCTATGTCCAATGACTGGGGCTCTTACAAGAAGAGGGGAAGACACTGACAGGTACACGGAGAAGAAGGCAGTGTTAATGATGAAGGCAGAGATTGGAATGATAAGCCCACAAGCCAAGGAATGCCAAGGATTGCTGGTAAACGCTGGATGCTAGGAGAACGGCTTCCCATGATTCTTCCTTAGAGCCTCCAAAAGAACTAACCCTACTAACATATTGATTTCAGACTTCTGGTTTTCTTGATCTCTGAGGAAATAAATTTAAGCTGCCTAATTTGTATGACAGTTCTAGGAAAAGAGCACAGTCCCTGACCAGCTGGCCAAGCATTTGCTACTATCTAAGAGTTCAACGTATACTTTAAGCTTAGGTCCCTTGTCTCTTCACACAAAATGGATGATTAGGTATATACCCTGAAACTCTACCTATTGTGGTGACTTCCTTTATCACTGTCTTTCAAGGCTATTGCTTTCACATTTATGATAGCTGATTTCTCTGATAATAAATTTGACATATTAAACTAAAAAGATTGCACATTAAAAGATATCTTTAAAAAAGTAAAAAAAAAATAAATGAAGACAAATATTTGCAACACCTTGGCAAAGAACTGATAGCAAGAAAACATAAAAAACATTTTTAAAAATATTAAAAAATACATAAAGTATAAAAAAATAAAAAAATACACAAAAATACATTTTTAAAAAATTAAAAAATACATAAAAAACATTTATAAGCTAGTAAGAAGACCACAATGAGACACCATTTAAAACGCAGTTAGTTAACTAAAGAAGCCTATTATCATCAAATATTGGAGAAGACGTGGATAAACAGGCTAGCTTATACTTTGCTGTTAGGAGTAAAATTGATTCAACTACTTCGGAAAAAACTTTGGCATTATCTTTTAAAATTGGAGATTCATATACCTTATATTTTAATTCTACTTACATATGTATAATCTTAAAGAAAAGAGAATGCAAATGTATCCTAGAACTAGAATTTAAGTAAAAAGCAAGCCCCCAAAGATCAGATATCCTGTAATGCCCCACATCCCTTTAAAAAAGTTACAAACAACTAAAACTGCCCAATATATTTTAAAGAAATATTTATTCTATCATTTATTCTATCATTCTAAAAAGTGAAAGGAATAATAGTAAAAGTTGCAGGATAGTGGTTTCTTCTACTGGAGAGAGGCAGGGTATAAAATAGGGAGGAAAACATAGATAAATGTTAGAAATTTTGACTGTTCTCATTTGCATGCTGGGTGGCATATATACAGATACTTATTATTTAATAAACAAATATGTAACTAAGTAAAAAAATAAAATAAAAAAGGCCAGGCCTGGACCACGGTTGAGACTGTTCATAGGCCAAAGATGATGATTAATCAAATTCTAGTATTGGAAACACAACAACTGGACTTCTGATTATGTGCATACATTCCTGGTTGAATCAATACTGGAAGCAGGAAAAGCCCAGGACCTGAGACATGAGGAGAGATACAATAATTTCTGAAAGATAAAGGGAAAGAAGGCCCAATAGGGTCACAAACATGGCCTAAGGAGAAAGACTTGTGAGAAGTCCCTGTGACAGATGGTCCAGGAGCTTGGAAAACAGAGATGTTCAGGGGTCCATTTTAAATAGTTTTCCTGTTCTGAGCTCTGATCTAAGTAAATGCCATTATCCAAAGCTCACAGTAAAAGTCTGCTGCATTGATGAAATAAATAATAATCATAAAGTCTCCATTCGATCACTCATTCATCACATGAATATTTACTGAATTCCTACTGCATGTGGTATAGCACTAGGGGTATCCCAACAAACACAACAGACTGAGTCTCTGTCCTCATCAAATCAACGTATCATTATCCAGATGATGACAAATTCTAGGGCAAAAGATGAAAAAGAGTAAAGGAGAAGGAGAGCCAGAAATGGAGGTGAAATTTATTAGTGGTATTTGGAGTGAATGAAGAGAAAGTAAGCACAGAGAGGACCACTTACGCAGTGGGCTGAGAATGCAAAAGGCACAGTGAGTGGGGACTCAGAATTGGTGGAAGCAGGACTTTGCAGTGGCAGATGTCTTGGAGAACAAAAATCTCTTTCAGAGTAAATCGCAGGCACACTGGAAAAGGCTCTGGATTTCCCATTGTATGTGGAATGTGGTTTGCATCATTCGGTTTGTAAATAAAAGAAAAAGTTAATTCTTAAAGTTGGCGAACTTGTGACCGTTGCCATTATACTTCCAACATTTTAACTAGTAAATTGTTTCTCTACCTTCTTTTGTATCAGTGGTTCTTACTCTAGAGGAGCAGTAGAGGGGAGCATAGGCATTTGCTCTTTGAAAAAGTTTTCTAAGTAATTCTGCCTCTAGATAACCCCCTCCTCCAACCTCTCCTACCTCCATTGGTGAATATTTCTTATATACAACAATGATCCTAGTTTGGTTATCTAAGGGTAGCTCAAATAATCTCAGGTTACAAAACTGTAACAAAGTAATAAAATTTTTTAAATTGATGACACAGTTAACTAAAAAAACCCAACAGAGAATTTGTTTAAAAACAATAGTACTGTTAGATGAAATGTAAGAATCCTCATTGCCTTAACTTGAGAATCACTCTGTTAGAGTCCATTTTAAAAATCAGTTTTTGATCCTCTTTAAAAATAGCTCTATTTTCCCTGACATTGTTTCTAATATATTAGAACTGAAACTGGACAAAATAATAAGATCAATGTTGAGTTAACATAAAAGTCTCTCTCTCTCTCTCTCTCTTTTTTTTAAAGATTTTATTTATTTATTTGACAGACAGAGATCACAAGTAGGCAGAGAGGCAGGCAGACAGGGGGAAGCAGGCTCCCTGCTGAGAAGAGAGCCCGATGTGGGGCTCGATCCCAGGACCCTGGAATCATGACCTGAACCTAAGGCAGAGGCTTAACCCACTGAGCCACCCAGGCACCCCAAAAGTCTCTTATTTGATCTTTCTGTGTGTGTCTCTGCTTAAAATTAATTTATTGAATGCTTTCTACATGTCAGAAATATATTAAGCACATTGTATGTATTATTTCATTGAATGTTCACAATATCCCCATGAGTTATATTCATTAGTATCTCCACTTACAAATGGGGAGACTAAGGCACAGGGCATGCAGGTAAGTACAGTGCTGTTTTCTCACTGAGAGGTCTGACTCCTGAGCTGTTGGTTTTAATTCATTTGTAGTATCATCTTCAGTAAATACCAACACATTTAATAGAACAATGTCTGAACATCACTCAACAGTAGTCAAACTAGAACACATAAAATACTTTTTCCCATAGGAAACTGTAGTTCTTATTGACCTATCATTTTAAACTTTCTTGTTGCATGCTGCCTTGAATTTTCAAGGTTCTCCAAGTTCATGATTATCAGCTCATGAATGCTAGAAGAAAAGATGAGTCATTGCTGACCAAATTAAGTGCAGCAGGTTCTTAGTGAAAACCTAAGTCCAGGGTTAGTTAATGACTAAATCTAAATGCCACATAGAATATGTCCTTTTATTTTTAGGGCTCCAGGAAATAAAGATATCCAAGTACCAGAACATTACAAACTCTTAGTCGGTTTTGCCAGACAGCATAACTGAAGCTTTTTATTTTTAGTAGGAAGAACTGTCTTCGTGCCCTACAAATATCATACAGTTTGCTTTCATACCATGTTCTTTCGCCTGTGGTTATTATTCCTTAGGTACAGAGACAGAAACTTTTGCTAGCATGGAGTGAAACTTTTCCAAAGTCCTATTTTCTTTCCTCACCACACTCCATAGTAAAACAATAATTTAAAAAAAAAATGTATCTCGAGTTGCTTTTCCTTTTTCTATAGATATTTTAGTATTTCCAGAATTTGAAAACATGCACACACACACACACACACACACACACCACAGTCCCTATCTTTTTTTAAAAACAGTTCTGTGAGCTTATAATTTCTCTATTCTGGAGTTTTCCCCGAAAGTCAGTAACAAAGTTATCCTTAAGGGCATAAGCCAGAGAGGCTGTTTACAATGAGTTAAATCCAGGTCATTCTTTTTTGTCATAAACAGTTTCTAGTATCTCTGACATTAGAATTAGAATCCCTAAAGCAATGTAGATCATGTAAATTTTGTTTTGTTTTGAAACAAAACAGAAATTTGACAAATACCACTAATACCCTGTGATGCATGTTGATTTAAATTCCATTCTGTTAAAACAGTGTTGATTGCGGCCCACTAAATTGACTTCACAACCCGTAATAAGTGATGGCCCACCTTTATAAAGCATTGCAGGATAGTGGTTTTCAAAGCCTGGGCCACACATCAGAACAACTTGCAGAAATCCACAGAAGTACAAATGCCCGGGTTTCATGTAAGATGTATTAAATCAGAAAATCCAGGGAGTTAAGAGAAGTTGCTGAAACTTTTTACTTCACAGATTTGGGAATACAGCTGAACTGGGGGAGTGACAAGAATGAGTTCACTTGTCACTGAGAAGTGAGATAATTGAAGTGCAGGGATGGATCCAGGTTTTGTGGACCCTGAAGCTTGCACAATTCTGGAGTTCTTTTTAAGAAACATAATACAAATTAGATAAGAAATATTACTGTAGAGTGAGAAAATAAAGCACAACAAATTACAAATTTTATTTTATTTTATTTAGTTTTAAAATTTTTATTCAAATTCCAATTAGTTAACATACAGGGTAATATTAGTTTCAGATGTAGAATTTAGTGATTCGTCACTTACATATAACACCCAACGCTCATCACAAGTGCCCTTCTTAATCCCCATCACCTATTTAACTCATCCTCTACCCACCTCCCCTCTGGTAAGCATCAGTTTGTTCTCTATAGTCAAGAGTCTGTTTCTTGGTTTGCTCCCCCCGCCCCACCCTGCTGCTATGTTCATCTGTTTTGTTTCTTAAATTTCACATATGAGTGAAATCATGTGGTATTTGTTTTTTCTCTGACTGACTTATTTCACTTAGCATATTACTCTCCACCTCCATCCACATCATTGCAAATGGCAGGATTTCATTATTTTTTATGGCTGAGTATTATTCCATTTTGTGTGTGTGTGTGTGTGTGTGTGTGTGAGAGAGAGAGAGAGAGAGAGAGAGAGAGACACCTCACATCTTCTTCTTCTTCTTTTTTTTTAGATTTTATTTATTTGAAAGACTGAGATCACAAGTAGGCAGAGAGGCAGGCAGAGAGATAGGAGGAAGCAGGCTCCCTGCTGAGCAGAGAGCCCGATGCGGGGCTCGATCCCAGGACCCTGGGATCATGACCTGAGCCGAAGGCAGAGGCTTTAACCCACTGAGCCACCCAGGCGCCCCACCTCACATCTTCTTTATCCATTCATCAGTCGATGGATATTTTAGGCTCTTTCCATAATTAATATAATTGATAAACCACTAGCAAGACTTATCAAAAAGAAAAGAGATAGGACCCAAATAAAATCACAAGCAAGAAAGGAGAAATAACCAACAGCACAGAAATACAATTTTAAGACAATATTATGAAAAATTTATATGTCAACAAATTGGACAATTTGGAAGAAACAGATAAATACCTAGAAACATATCAACTACCAAAACTGGAATAGGAATAGAAAACTTGAACAGATTGATAACCAGTAAAGAAAATGAATTAGTAATAAAAAAATCTCCCAACAGGTGTACTTGGTTGGCTCAGTTGGTTAAGCATTGCCTTTTGCCTGGGTGGCTTGGGTCATAATCCTGGGGTCCTGGGATCCAAGACCCGCATCGGGATCCTTGTTTGGCCTGCTTCTCCCTTTCCCTCTCCCTTTGCCCCCATACCCCCTGCCCATGCGCGCTCTCTCTCAAATAAATAATAAAATCTAAAAAAAAAAAAAATCTCCTAGCAAACAAAAGTCCATGGTCAGATGGCTTCACAGGGGAATCCTACCAAACATTTAAACAAGAGCTAATACCTATTCTTTTCAAACTATTTCAAAAATAGAAACAGAAGGACAACTTTCAAACTCAATCTATGAAGCCAGCATTACCCTGATTCCAAAACCAGTCAAAGATTCCACTAAAAAAGAGAACCTCAGGCCAATATCCCTGATGAACATGGATGCAAAAATTCTCAACAAAATATTAGCAAACAAATCCAACATCACATTAGAAGAATCACTCATCACAATCAAGTGAGATTTATTCAGTGTAATACATCACATCAAGGATAAAAACCATATGATATTTCAATAGATGCAGAAAAATTTGACAAAGTACAACATCTGTTTATAATAAAAACCCTCAACAAAGTAGGGAGGGGGGAACACACCCTAACATCATAAAAGCTATATATGAAAGACCCACAGACAATATCATCCTCAATGGGGAAAAACAGAGCTTTTCCTCTATTGTCAGAAACAAGGCAGGGATGTCCACTCTCACCAGTTATTTAACACAATACTGGAAGTCTAACCTCAGCAATCAGACAACAAAAAGAAATAAAAGGCATCCAAATCAGCAAGGAAGAAGTCAAACTTTCACTATTTGCAGATAGTGAAACATGATACTCTATATAGAGACATGATAGTGAGACATGATACTCTATATAGAAAACTCAAAAGACTCCAATTAAAAATTGCTAGAACTGACACACAAATTCAGCAAAATCCCTTGATACAAAATCAACATACCAAAATCGGTTACATTTCTATACACCAATAATGAAACAGAAGAAAGAGAAATCAAGGAATCAATACCATTTACAATTGCACCAAAACCCATAAGATACCTAGGAATAAACTTTTTAAAAAAGATTTTATTTATTTGTCAGAGAGAGAGAGAGAAAGCACAACCAGAGGGAGTGGGAGACAGAGGGAGAAGAGGGCTTCCTGATGAGCAAGGAGTCCAAGGTTGGACTTGATCCTAGGACCTTAGGATCATGACCTGAGCCAAAGGCAGCCACTTAACAGACTGAGCCACCCAGGCATCCTACCTAGGAATAAACTTAACCAAAGAGGTGAAATACCTGTACTTTGAAAACTATAAAACACTGGTAAAAGAAATTGAAGATGACACAAAGAAATGGAAAAACATTCTATGCTCATGGATTGGAAGAACAAATATTGTTAAAATGTCTGTACTACTCAAAGCAATCTACATGTTTAATGCAATCCCCATTGAAATACCACCATTTTTCACAGAGCTAAAATGAACAATCCTAAAATTTGTATGGAACTATAAAACACCCCAAATAGCCAAAGCAATCTTGAAAAAGAAAAGCAAAGCTGGAGGCATCACAATTCTAAACTTCAAGTTATATTACAAGTTTTAAAAAGCTGACAAATCTCATGAACATAAATCCACAAAAATATTTTTATTAATTAGCTGCCTTACATGGCTTCTTTAATACTTCCGTTATATTTATCAGATTCATACACTAACATTTAGAGAGAATACAACAACTCTTTGGCCTTTCCTTCGGTATACTTAATTGAAGTTTATTTTTTATTGATGATAGTTGAGAAAAGTTTTTTTCTGACTTCATAAACTGTTAATGAAAAATGTTAGACTATTGTCTGTATTAATTTGCTAGGGCCACCATAACAAAATACACAATTATTTTCCCACAACTCTGGAGTCTAGAAGTCTAAAATTAAGGTGTTAGTAGGTTTGGTTTCTTCTGAGACCTATCTTGGCTCACACATGGCCTCCTTCTCTCTCTGTGCTCATGTGGTTGTCCCTCTTTGTCGTGTCCTATTGCCTTCTTAGCAGGGCACCAGTCATACTGAATTAGGGCTCACATTAATGACTCCATTTTAGCTAAATAACCTCTACAAAGGCCCTATCTCCAAATATAGTCATATTCTGAGGCACTGGGGATTAGGGACTCAATAAATGAATTTTGAGGAAACACAATTCTGCCTGCAACATTGTCAAATTTTGGGAAATGTCTCTCAATTTTCTTTCATTTATGAACTGAAAGATTTCAGTACATTAAATTTTTTCCTCTGCAGTGATTGATTGTCAATACTCTGAATTGATAGGTTAACTCTGAACTGATATATTAACTAATTTGGTGTCTATGTTCTCATTATACTGATTTATTGCTGTATCTTTGTAGATGTCAAATCAGCAAAAAATAAAATCGAAAACATTTTCCAATGATTCACATCTTTTTATTATTTATATTTTAAACAATCTGAGTATCTACATATCATTACTGTTTGAAATTTATGAATTTTCCTTTATCAATTATTGCTTTTGGGATGTTTTAAAAAAGATCTTATGGTTCCCTTTTCAACATTAATTTCAACTTATTTTACTCTCATCTTTACTGTTTTTGTTTTATAGTCCATTACCTATAAAAAATTTATTAAATAAATTTAAATTATAAAAGAGGATATTCTTTATATAAAACCAAATCAGGAGTTTGCAATTTCTTAATGTTTTTAAAAAAACAACTTTTTGCCAGATTGAAATTGAGCTTTATCAAGTATGACATTTTCACACACAAAAAAGAAAAAGGAAAAAATAAATTATGATGTTTTAATAACTATGTATGCTGAGTCATTGAGTATGTAATTTTGACAGAAGAGAATTTCCATTTTGACAAGCTATAGATAAGAACCATTTTGCATGTCTGATGTTGGAAGCACTTTTACAAACTAAATTCTATCTCTGTATATTTCAACTCTGTTTCTCATTGACAACCCACATGCTTCCAGTGCCAACTGCAATATGAGAGGCTCATTTCTTAAACTGGCTCTGTCCTGAAGCTTCATGATGCCATGTTAGTTGGCACGGAAGGTGGTGGGGGTATTCCTGGAAGCCATTCCTACACTGGGACAACTAGCAATAACTTCACTATATATGGAAACGACTGTGAACCACATAAATATATCCCACTCAACTCAAACTGAACGCATCCCCATTCTACCTTTCACTTTGGACTGGAATAGTGCCTGCATCAGTGGACATAAAGAGAAGTTGGAGTAGAAAAAGAAGTCTACTGATTGTGGTTAAAATTTCTTACTTTTGCAGGTTTTATAAAATCATATGACCATATAAATAGGGTCAGAGTTCTGGAAGAAGTTCTACTGGTGAGAACTTTGAACCTTAAGCTTCATTGCCTTTGTGGAATTTTAACCCTGGTAAACTGTGCAGGAGGTTTGTGGCCCCCCATACTATGAATATCATTTGAGGTTTCCACTTAGTACAGGGCTTGCCTTCAGGTTGATGCTAGTCCATGACAAAGGTTTCAATATTATAAAATGAAATAAGGGACACCTGGGTGGCTCAGTTGGTTAAGAGCCTGACCTTGGCTCAGATCATGATCCTAGGTCTTGGGATTGAGTCCTGCATTGGGATCCTTATGTGGCAGGGAGTCTGCTTCTCCCTTTGCTGCTGCTCCCCCTGTTTGTGCTCTCTCTCTGGCAAATAAATAAATAAATAAAATCTATTGAAAAAATTAAAAAAGAGTTAACCTATTCTCCTCAAACTATTCCAAAAATAGAAGTGAAGAAAAACTACCAAACATCTTCTATGAGGCCAGCATTACTCTGACACCAAAACCAGATAAAGACACCCCCGCCAACAACTATAACCAATATCCTTGATGAACATAGATGCCAAAATCCTCAACAAAATATAAGCAAACCACACTTCAACAATACATCAAAAAGATCATTTACTATGATCAAGTGGGATTTATTCCTGGGATGCAAATGTTCAATATTCACAAATCAAAATTATATACCACATCAACAAAATAAAGGATAAAGATCATATGATCAACTCAATAGATGCAGAAAAAGCATTTGATGGGGTGCCTGAGTGGCTCAGTTGGTTAAGCGGCTGCCTTTGGCTTGGGTCATGGTCTCAGGGTCCTGGGGTAGAGCCCTACATTGGGCTCCCTGCTTAGCAAGGAGCCTGGTTCTCCCTCTGTCTCCCAGCTTGTGCTCTCACATTCTCTCTGTCAAATAAATAAATAAGATCTAAAAAAAAAAAAAAAAGCATTTGACAAGAGTAAACATCCATTCATGATAAAAACCTTCAACAAAATGGGTTAGAAGGGATATATCTAGAGGTCATATATGAAAAACCCACAGCTAACATCATCCACAATGGTAAAAAATGAGACCCTTTCTTATAAGGTCAGGAACAAGACAAGAATGTCTACTCTTGCCACTTTTTTTCAATATAGTACTAGAACTCAGCACTAGCCACAGCAATCAGACAAAAAAAAGAATTAAGAGGCATCCATGTTGGTAAAGAAGTTCAACTGTCACTATTGCAGACAACATAATAGTATACATATAAAATCCTAAAGGTTCTACCAAAAAACTACTAGAAATAATAAATAATAAATTTAGTGAAGTGAAAAGATACAAAATTAATACCCAGAAATCAGAAATCAGAAACATTTCTATACACTAACAATGAAGTTGCAGAATAAGAAAATAAAACACCACCATTTACCACAATACCAAAACAAATAAAATACCTAGGAATAAACCTAACCAAAGGGTTGAAACACTTGTACTCCAAAAACTAGAAAATACCAATGAAAGAAATTGAAGGGGACACATACAAATGGGAAAATATTCCAAACTTATGGATTGGAAGGGTTATTATTGTCAAAATGTCCATATTACTCAAAGCAATCTATAGATTCAATGTAATCTTTATAAAAAATCCCAATAACATTTTTACAAAGCTAGAACAGATAATACTAAAATCTGTATGGAACTGTAGAAGACCCCAAATAGCCAAAGGAGTCCTGGGAAAGAAGAACAAAGCTGGGGGTATCACAATTCCAGATTTCAAGATATAATACAAAGCTGCAGTAATCATAACAGTATGGTACTGGCACAAAAACAGACACATAGATCAACAGAACATTATTATGGTCAATTAATCTAGACAAAAGAGGTAGGAATATACAATAGGGAAAAGACAGTCTTTTCAATAAATAGTGCTGGGAAAATGGGACAGTTATATGTAAAAGAATGAAACAGGAGTGCTTGCTTATACTATATACAAAAACAAACTCAAAATGAATTAAAGACCCAAATGTGAGACCTGAAAGCATAAGAATCCTAGAGAAGAATACAGGCAGCAATTTCTCTGACATCAGTCAAAGCAACATTTTTCTAGATACGTCTCCTAAGGCAAGGGAAACAAAAGCAAAAATAAACAATTAGAACTATATCAAAATAAAAAACTTTTGCACAGAGGCATCTGGGTGGCTCAATGGGTTAATACCTTCAGCTGCATCAGGCTCTCTGCTCAGCAGGGACCTGCTTCCTCCTCTCTCTGCCTCTCTGCCTACTTATGATCTCCCTCTATCAAATAAATAAATAAAATCTTAAAAACAACAACAACAAAGCTTTTGCACAGCAAATGAAACTATCAACAAACAAAAAGACAACCTACTGAATGGGAGATATTCACAAAGGATATAGCCAGTAAGGGGTTAATATCCAAAATATAAAAAGAACTCATGCAACTCAGGGTGCCTGGGTGGCTCTGTGGGTTAAGCCTCTGCGTTTGGCTCAGGTCATGGTCTCAGGGTCCTGGGATCAAGCCCCACATGGGGCTCTGTGCTCAGCGGGGAGCCTGCTTCCCTCTTTCTCTCTGCCTGCCTCTTTGCTTACTTATGATCTCTCTCTTTGTCAAATAAATTAAAAAAAAAAGCCTCATACAACTCAATACCAAAAATACAAATAATCTGCTTAAAAAATGTGCAAATGACCCAAACAGACATTTTTACAAAGAAGACATATTAATGGTCAACAGACAAATGGAAAAATGCTCAATGTCACTAATCATCAGGTAAATTAAATAAAAACAATGAGATATCACCTCACACCTGTTAGAATGGCTAACATTAGAAAGACAAGAAACAAGTGTTGGGGAGAATGTGGAGAAAAAGGAATTGTTGTGCAGTATTGGTGGGAATGTAAATTGGTATGGCTACTGTAAAAAACAGTATGGAATTTCCTCATAAAAGTAAAAATAAAAATACTATATGACCCAATAATCCTACTATTGGGTATGGCCCAGGAAAAATGGAAATGCTAGTTTAAAATAATATATGCACCCTTATATTTATTGTAGCATTAAAAAAAAAAGATTTTATTTATTTATTTGACAGAGAGAGAGATCACAAGTAGGCAGAGAGGCAGGCAGAGAGATATGGGGAAGTAGGCTCCCCGCTGAGCACAGAGCCCCATGTGGGGCTCGATCCCAGGACCCTGGGACCATGACCTGAGCTGAAGGCAGAGGCTTTAATCCACTGAGCCATCCAGGCACCCCTATTGTAGCATTATTTACAATATGTAAGACATGGAAAAAAAATGTAAGACATGGAAGCAACATAAGTGTTCATCAGTAAACAAACAGATAAGGAAAATGCGGTATATATACACGATTGAATATTACTCAGCCACAAGAAAGGATGAGATTGTGCTATTTGAGACAAAATGGATGCACCTAGAGGGTATTATGCTAAGTGAAATAAGTCTGGCTGAGAAAGACAAATACCATATAATTATACTAATGAATGGAATGTAAAAAAATGAATAAACAAATAAAAAGTAGAATCAGAACTATAGATATAGAGAACAAAGTAATGGTTCCCAGAGGGGAGGGAGCTGGAGTGTTGGGCAAAATGAGTAGAGGTTAGAGGGAGATATAGGCCTCCAGTTATGGAGTTAGTAAGTCATAGGAATAAAAAGCAGTGTCTAAGGCATAGAGTCAATGATATTGTAATAGTGCTGTGATGGGATAGATAACAGCTCCATCTGTGGTAAACATAACATAATCTATAAACTTGTCAAATCATCAAGTTGTACAGCTGAAACTAATGTAACATTGTGTGTCAACTATACTTAAATAAATGAATAAATACACATTAAAAAAGGACACCATATAATGTGGTTAATGTGCATTATAAAGATATCAATATCTGAAGAAATAGTTAAGTTCACATCACATATTTTGACAGTAGTTTTTCTTGCTATGTCTGAACTCCAGATTACTTGTTGTAAAAGGGCCTTTCTTTGTGTTTCATGCCACAGGTTTTTGTGTTTATATGTTTCACATATACTGTTTCCCATAAAAACAGTATTTTCATAGAAAAACAGTGTTTTCATAGACAGATAATTACAATTTTTGCATTGTCTTTTAAAACTAGACATACCATTTGACTCAAAGTTGGAGATTTATGTCAAGAGGTAATCACAGAAAACGAAATCTAACCTGCTGTTACTTTCTGTAGGAGGGAGTAAGTAGCTATGCACTACTGATCATTTCAGTAGAAAAACATTTGTTACAATAATGTGATTGGCAAGATAACTAGCTGAATTTTTTGCTTTTCATCAAATTGTCTTCAGATTCTGTCAATATAATGAAGATACTTTTAAAATTTTAAATAATTTATTGTGAAATAACCCCAATGTTATATAACAGTTGCCAGGACAGATAAAAGAACTGCAATATCTTTCTCCTATATTCTTCAAATGTTTCTATTTTACTGCATAATATTATTGTATAATTTTGCTGCATCATTCACACTCCATTATCATTAATCCATTTCTAAACATTTGGAAAGTAAGTTGCAGAAATGACATTCCACCATCTCCAGATACTCTGGTGTGTATTTCCTAAAGTTAAGGACACGCTTATATAAAAATAGCCCACCACTCTCCACATAAACATGTTGACATTGGTACAACACAACTGTCTAATTGAAAGACCACACTCAAATTTTCCCAAGTGTCTCTTTTTCCTTTTTGATTCCAGATCTTCCTCAGGAAAATGAGTTACATTTAGCTGTCTTATCTTCAATTTGTTTCTACTTTTTATCTCCCTTTCAAGTGCTTGACAGTTTTAGAGCAGAAGCCTTGCATTTATAGGATGATCTTCAGGGGGGTCCATGACAGACTTGGGCATTTTCATGACAGACTCAGGCCACACATTGTTGGCAGGGGTACTGCTGAAATGACTGTGCTTTTTCTAGTGCCTCACATACAGGGTACATGATGTTAACTCATCCTACTGCTGGTGGTGTTAATCTTGATTACCTGCCATGTTGCTCTCCACCAGATTTCTTCACCTTAAAGCCATCATTTTCCCTTTTGCAACTGATTAGTATTTGGAGTATATAAGCAGGGAATTATTCTAATATTTTGCTAATATCATGTACCTCATCCAATCTCTGCACACCAGTTGCAGGATCCAGTAATAGTTTCTGTTTCAATCAACCTTCTTTACAATGGTTGCAAAAATGGTTATTCTCTATTTTCTAGATTTAATAGATGATATTTTTAAAGAAAAAAATCTTTCTCTTCTACTCTATTTATTCCTTTATATCTGTACGGACTCATGGATTCCTATTTTACTATTGATTGTAATATTATTTATTTTGATGTTCAAATTGTCCCTAAATTGGCCAGTGGGGGCCCCTTCAGGCTGGTTCCTGTGCTCCTTTGACTTGTCCTTATCATACTTGTATTTACATATTCTCTGATATAAAAAGATATTCCAGGCTCCTCTTGTATTTTATTTGCCTCAGTCTTATTGTCAGCCACTTTTCCAAAGTGTTCTGATTCCTTTCAGAGGAGAATGGTACTTAGAAACCAAAATAAAGGTGTGTGGTGTACTCACTACTACTGGACTATCACTGCTTCTGGGCTTTCTTAGTAGAGAGAACTA
This sequence comes from Mustela putorius furo, assembly GCF_011764305.1. NCBI lineage: Eukaryota > Metazoa > Chordata > Mammalia > Carnivora > Mustelidae > Mustela > Mustela putorius. Next base: position 3,741,041 of record NW_025421367.1, on the reverse strand, counting down.
GGGTATATAAGCAGGCATATAAATACACATATATACATCCATAACTATTTCTATTTCAATGCATATATATGTATTTTAAAATCATGAGTTCACATTGTTACCTCTGATTCTTATTCCATATCTTAAGGTTCTTCCTAGCATTTCCCCCTGCTTATGGTTAAACATGGATCTCATTTTCCCCAACTTGTCCACTCAGTGTAACCAATTCCCAACTAAATGGGTCATCTCCTCCTATTGCTATCTTAGACTCCCTACTCCTTATTGTCTCATGTCCTTGGCCAATACACCTGCTGGCCTATTGTGCCCCAAACCCTTTGTTGCTGCACTAACACCTTCAGCTATCTTGCTGACTTCTCCACACTGGGAAAGGAAAGGGAAGGTACAAGATACTGCCTTTTAAATTTCATTAAACAGGGGCACCTGGGTGGTTCAGTTGATTAAGTGTCCAATCTCAATTTTGGCTCAGGCCATGATCTCAGGGTTGTGAGACTGTGCCCCATGTTGGGCTCTGCACTGAGCATAGACTCTGCTTAAGGTTCTCTCTCCCCTTCTCCCTCTCCCCCTTTTCCCACTCACACTCTCTATCTCTCTCTAGAAAAAAGAAAAAAAATTCATCTATAATACTTTCAGTTTTACATGGTACCAGTCTGGCCAAATCCCATTCAATTTCCACTGACTAAAGTTCAATATTTCTCAGTTAGAGTCCAAGATGTTTTGAACAAATATACATGTTTCATACTATTGATAATGATGGTTATGGTTAATCACAGATAATAATGTTTTGGAATAAACGTCCCAATTGGCACTTTATTTATTACAAAAAAACTACATTAAGGAGAAAAAAACTGAGGGAACATACAAAAATATATACAATTAAGGTGTTAGAAATAGGGCGCCTGAGTGGCTCAGTCGTTAAGCATCTGCCTTCCGCTCAGGTCATGAGCCCAGGATCCTGGGATGGAGGTCCAGGATGGAGGTCCTGGGATGGGCTCCCTGTATGGCGGGAGGCCTGCTTCTCCCTCTCCCATTCCCCCTGCTTGTGTTCCCTCTTTCTCTGTGTCTCTCTCTGTCAAATAAATAAATTGAAAATCTTTAAAAAAAAAGTGTTAGAAATAGGTGATGAAAGAAAGGAAAAACAAGAATAAGACCATAAAATTGAGCCAAAAATTAAAAGCGACAAAGTACTTCACAGATCTCTTTAGACTGAGCCAGAAATGTGACTCTAGGACTCTGTCAAATGTCTGGATCTTGACCCCACAATTCAGTAGCTCAGGTTCCGGGCAAGGCATTTAACCTCCTTGAGCCTCATTTTCCTGATTTGTGAAGTAAGGATACAAATAATTATTACCTATACAAATATATATTACCTATTGAATTGTGAGAATTAAATAAACTAATCTATATAAAGTTCTTAGTGCTTAGCACATGTTTAAAACCTCAAAAAATCTAGCTAGTGTTATTAGTTGAGGTAAGGTTACTTTCTTCAGTTTGCAAAAGGATAAAACAATCCAGAGGCCTGGAAGTTTTGTTTTAAAGATTTTACTTATTATTTGAGAGGGAAAGAAACAGGGAATACCAGTGGTGGGAGGGGCAGAGGGAGAGGGACAGTCTCAGGACCCTGAGGTCATGACCTGAACTGGTAAGATGCTTAGCCAACTGAGCCATCCAGATGGCCCCAGAGGCCTGGAAATCCAACATCATTCTCAGGCTTTCTCATTATCACTTCTTTAACCAGAGAACAGGTACTTGGTCATAGTTATTTATAAATTTAGGCTTCCATTCTCAGTTTTGAAGTATAGCTACTGTGCATAGTTGATTAAAGATCTATACTGCTTAGTTATCAAGTAAAAGGGGGCAAATTGATGAAGGTAAGGGAAGAAAATTGATGATCTAAACAATTCTCTTATCTATGTCAGCAGATATAGCAGAAAGCCTCTTTTCTCAGAGAAGAATTTATGCATATGCATAAATGTCTGCCCCCAAACTTGCTGAAGATCTCAGAGTCCCATGTCCAAATGTGACAAATCCACAAGAGAGAGCCTGAAGGATAATTATACCAATTGCGTGTCTCATCCATGAAAGAAACAATGGCTCAGGGTCTGAGGAGAAGAACATCTGAATGAAGGTCTGCTGGGATTTTCTACAGAATGTGAACCAAGCAGCTGAATGAAGTGACCTATTGGGTAGGATCTCTTGGGATCACTCATTTGCACTTTGGATGATGTCTATCAAAATTCTATTTGATGATGTCTAACAAAAATTTCACTTTTTCATCTAGACAGTGACTAATCAAGAAATCCAGTTATACCTTAAAACTGCTGTTATTTCAATATACAATATTGAACATAAAATATAAATAATATATGTAGAAAAGTTAGTTTTCTTATTTTTTTTAAACATTTTATTTATTTATTTGACACAGAGAGATCACAAGTAGGCAAAGACGCAGGCAGAGAGAGAGGAAGGGAAGCCGACCCCCTGCTGAGCAGAGAGCCCAATGCGGGACTTGATCCCAGGACCCTGAGATCATGACCTGAGCTGAAGGCAGCGGCTTAACCCACTGAGCCACCCAGGTGCCCTAGTTTTCTTATTTTTATGAAGCTCTTTTAAAAAAAGATTTATTTATTTTAGAAGGGAAGAGCATGAGCTGGGGGAGGGGTACAGGGAGAGGAGGAGAAGTTGACTCTCCACTGAGTGCGGAGCCTGATGCAGGGCTTAATCTCAGGATCCTGAGATCTTGACCTGAGCAGAAACCAAGAGTCAGATACTCAACTGACTGAGTTATCCAGGTGTCCCTTATGAAGCTATTTTTTTGTGATTAAAAACGCATAACTTAAACTTGAAGTTCAAAAAATTATTTATGAAGAATATTCTTTTCTATTCTGTAGCATGCCTTTTTAAAAAAATTTTTATTTGCCAGCATCAGTGCAAACCAGAATTATTTTAGAAATGCAATTTTATGTTGTGCTGATTAAGTCAAACTGCACGCTGTGATCTTCTTGTGTCCTTTTACTATCTTTATCCTCTGACATGATTTTAGATACTGATGAAATATAGCCTTGCTGAAAACAGCATCAGCATTTCTGAATAATGAATCAATCCTGTCCTGATTTGCAACTTGGGCATGTTGGTGACATTAATTATCATACATCTTCAAACTCTGAAGATGACTGTGGTATAGCTTCCTGCCTTTTCAAACACAGCAGCCATCAATTTAGACAAAATACAGACATAATTATGGCCCTAAATCCCAGAAAGGATGGTAAATTTCCCTTATGACTGAGCACTTGGACAATACTCCAAGTGAAGACCTAGGCCTACTAAACTTAAATAGCTACCTTTTGTGGGGGCTGTTCCTTGTCCCATTCTGTACCCCACAGAGAACACATATTTTGACATCAGAGAGGGTATTCTATAGCAAAAGGTCCAATATTAGCTTAGTTTGTGTAAACTAATACCTTCCTTGACTACATGTTATCATTGAGATACTGATTTATGTTTTCTAACTTTGACAGTGTTTTAATTTTATTTTTTAAAGATTTTATTTATTTATTTGACAGAGATCACAAGTAGGCAAAGAGGCAGGCAGAGAGAGAGAGAGGAGAAAGCATGTTCTCTGCTGAGTGAGAGCCCAATGTGGGGCTCGATCCTGGGATCCTGGGATTATGACCCAAGCTGAAGGCAGAGGCTTTAACCCACTGAGCCACCCAGGAGCCCCGACAGTGTTTTAATTTTAAATGGGAATAATTTACTTTACATTGTTCTTTGATATAGGATAGTCTAGATATAGACTGTGCTTGTGATGTGAATTTGCTATATTTTTCCCTGTCCAGTGATTTGGTGTCTGCATCTTTCTTTGCCACCCTTCTCTTGTTACCACCCCCACATAAGAACAGAGGAAGGCTATAGTCCCAGCAGAGATGGACAACTCATTAATTCTTGGAAGGTAGTAACAGAAGGAGTAGCAGCAGAAGGGGCACCCAGGTGGCTCAGTCAGTTAAGCGTCCAGCTCTTGATTTCAGGTTGGGTCCTGATCTCAGGGTCATGAGATTGAGTGCCGCCTCAGGCTCTATGCTGGAGCCTGCTTGAGATTCTCTCTCCCTTTCCCTTTGTCCTATCCTTCCCCTCCCTCCCATCAGCTCTCTCCCTCTCTTAAAAAATAAAAAGGAATAGCAGCAGGTGGCAGAGGTTGAAAGAAGAGCATGGAGTCAGCAGACTGGAAAATACTACCATGTGGATTCACTCAGCAGTATCTACCATGTGAATCATAACAGAACTAGGTTCTAGGATATTTAGGTATAATTAACTTTTCTGTAGGGAAAGGGAAAAATATTATAGGCATAATAATAACTAAAGCACTTACAGTTCTTTTTGGTTTACAAAGTATTTTCACAAGCGTACTTTTGTTTGATTCTTACAATAACTCTGTGAGGTAGGCATAAAAGGCATTATTATATTCATCTCTTTGCCACAGAAATGACGGAGGTTTGGGAAAGTTAAATGAAGTTAGCATCAGATCTCATAAGTACATGGCTCAGTTCCACAAGACTGCGCCCATTTCAGATGCCAATTGCAAGTTCCGGGCCTCCCACACTTCTGGCTGACTGGCTATAAATCAGAGGTTTCCATGATCTCCTTCTCAGTTTTGATAATTTGCTAGAACTGTTCATAGAACTTTAGGAAGGCACTTTACTTATTGGCTTATTATAAAGGATAGAGCATAGTAACGGCCAAATGGAAGATGTGTAGGAGAAGGTATGGAGGGGAGGGATACTGGAGCTTCCATGTCCTCTCTGGGTATATCAACCTCCCAGTATCTCAATTTGTTCACTAATCTGGAATGTCTTTGAACCCTGTCATTTAGTGCTATTTATGGAGGTTCCATTATGTAGGCATTATTAAGTAAGTCATTGGCCATTGGTGATTAACTCAATCTCCACCCCACTCCCATTCTTAGAGGTCAGGGGCTAAGAATGGTTCATAATAAACTAGAGATTAAAGTCCTGTGAACAGTTCTAGCAAATTATCAAGCCTGAGGAGGAGGTCAAGGGAAAGAACAGAAGAACACTAATTCAAAAGGGATTATATGCACCCCTATGTTTATAGTAGAATCATTTACAATAGCCAAGATATGGAAGCAGCCCAAGTATTCATCAATTGGTAAATGGATAAGAAGATGTGGTATAATATATAACAGAATATTATTCAGCCAGGAAAAAAAAAAGAAATCTTGACATTTGCAATGACACAGATGGAGCTACATATAATGCTAAGTGAAATTCAGAGAAAGACAAAATGCCATATGATTTCACTGATATGGGACTTTAAAAGCAAAACAAATGAGAACAGGGAAAAACCTAAGAGAGAGAGAGAATGAGAGAGAGAGAGATCAAGAAGCAGACTCTTAATTATAGAGAAACTGATGGTTACCAGAGGGGAGGTGGATGGGGATAGGTGATGGGGATTAAGGAGTGCACAGGTTGTTATGAGCACCTGGTGATGTATGGAACTGTTCAATTACTATATTGTACACCTGAAACAAATGTAACATTGTATGTTAACTAGCTGGAATTAAAATAAAAACTAAAAAAAAAGTTTGTTCAAAGCATGACTTAGCATGCTTTGGTCTTTCTGGTGACCAGCACCCATCCTGAAGGTGTCTAGGAGCCTCAGCCATCTCATTAGCATACAAAAGGCACTCTTGTCCCTCTGGAGATACCAAAGATTTTAGAAGCGGTGTGCCAGGAAACAAGGGCAAAGACAAAATGTGTATTTCTTATTATCACAGGTATAAAAGATTTCTCTATTATCTCTTAGAACTGCATGTGAATATACAATTATAGCCAAATGAAAAGCTTAAACAAATCCATTTATCACTTGGGATTTGTAATACATTTCAATGAGAATCACTGATGCAGGCTTTAATGAGGGAAGGAAGATGGCAGAGAGTAAGGGACCCATTTCATCTGGGCCCTTGAATTCAGCTAGATAACTATCAAATCATTCTGAACACCTGTGAATTCAACCTGAGGTTTAAGAAAAAAAAATTGCTGCAATTCTACAAACAGAGAAATGGCTGCTTTGTGCAAGATAGGCAGTGCGGAGACATGAATATGAAGCGATATGAGGGAAGAAAACCATAGACGGGGAGGGCACCTCTGTCAGCTGGCTACCATAAAGTCATGTAGCAATGGAGCACAAAATCAGAACTTTTAGAAGTCTGGTCCTGTGAGGGACATATCTGCCTGAAAGGTGCTTAGGTGGTAAAATGGGCCAGAATCTAGTGGGATAGTGTGGTCTCAGGATCCCAGGGTCACGGAAGGAATGGGGGTGCTTAAGTGCAGAATTCCCAAGCATTCCAGAGGGGAAGCTGGCTGCAATTAGTGAGCTTGGAGCTGGCCTCTCAGCTAGGAGTTGCTATAAACTGCAAACTATGGCAGGATCTGGCCTCTGCTTTCCAAGCAGAGGCTCAGCAAGCAGTAACTGCTGTGAGATCTGGCTCCTTCTCCCATGAGGAGTGGTGTGGGTGCACACAGGATCATGCAAACACTCACTGAGCAGAGGCCCAGTGAGCCTTGGGGCTGCGGTAAGACTCTCCTCCTTCCCCTGAGAAGACTGACACAGGTGTGCACTGTAGGAGTCTGCAGAGTTTGGCGCAGACAAAAGAGACTGACTACTTTTCCCCAACGGTGCACTGAAGAGTGGAGGCCACCACCGTACAGCTCCAGAGCTGGATATCAGGGTGCTGCCATTTTTTTTAACCTTTTTTATCATCCTCTTAAGCAGTGGCAAAAGACTTCAGGATGTAAAAACCACATAGAGCAACCTGAAACAGCTTACACTGAGCCCAGGCCCCTGGCAAGGGGTGGTGCAACCCTGCCCAGGCAAAGACACTGGAGAATCAGTGCAACAGGCCCCTCCTTGAGAAGACCAGAAGGATCCTCAAGTGAATACCAAGTTTATAGAGCACTCAGAACCAAAAAGCTCCTGTGCTAGAGGTTTTTTTGCATGAGTCTTTAGTCTTCAGTTTAAAGTTTTCTTTTTCTTTTTTTTTCCTTTTCAACTAGTTTACTTTTATCAACTCTTTGTTTTTAAGTCTTTTAAAAAATTTTTATTTTTACATCTAGATTTTATAAATATATTCTGCAACTTTGGCTTCTTTTCACTGTGTTCAATTCAAAAATATGTATATGTTATACATGTAATATATAAATGCTATATATAATTATTATATATATTATATTATATGCATATTATATTTAACATATATATAATACATATAAGTTTTGCTTTCTTTACAATTTTGGGATTTAGTGTCTTTTAACAAACAAATCAAAACACACGTAGGATCAAGTGGATCACCTGTTTTATCCACCTATGAGATTATATTCTCTCTTCCCCTTTTTGTTTTTCTTTTTCTTTTCATTTTTGGTTTCTGACCTCTTTGGATTTGTCTAGTGTGCATTTCACTTGGGTTGTAGTTGATATTTTTGGTTTTGTCCTCTTGTTCATCCATTCTCCTCTGGGCAAAATGACTAGACAGAGGAATTCACAACAAAATAAAGAACCAGAGGTAATACTCTGCCACAGATCTAACTGATATGGATATAAGTATAATATTAGAGCTAGATTTCAGGATAGTGACTATAAAGTTACTTGCTGGGCTTGAAGAAAGCATAAAAGACACTAGAGAATCTCTTAGTGCATTAAAAAATCTAATCAGGACAAAATTTAAAGTGCTTTAACTGAGAGGCAGTCTAAAATGGATCAGGTAGGGTAACTGAGGTAGAAGAGAATCAGTGATAAAGAAGACAAGATGATGGAAAGGAAGGAAGCTGAGAAAAAGAGCAAGAAACAACTAATGGACCATGATGGAGGTTTTGAGAAATCAGTGATGCCATAAAGTGAAAAAATATTAGAATTATTGGCATCCTAGAAAAAGAAGAGAGAGAGGGAAGAAGGTATATTTGAGCAAATCATAGCTGAGAACTTCCCTAATCTGCGGAAGGAAACAGGCATTCAAGTCTAGGAGGTAGAGAGAACACTCCCCTCAAAATCAATAAAAATAGATCAACACCCCAACATACAACAATGAAACTTGCAAATATTGTTGATAAAGAGAAAATCCCAAAAGCAGCACTAGATAAGAACTCCTTAACTTACAAGGGTAGGAACATTAAATGGCAGCAGAGCTATCCACAGAGACCTGGCAAGCCAGAAATGGCTGGCAGGATATATTCAGGAAACTAACTGAGAAAAACATAAAGTCAATAACACTTTATCCAGCAGGGCTGTCATTCAGAATGGATGGAGAGATAAAGAGCTTCCAGGACAAACAGAAACTAAAAGAATTTGTGATCACTAAACCAGCCCTGAAATAAATAATAAAACAGATCCTAAAAGTGAAGAGAGTGCGAAAAAGTAACACAGAACTGAAAGAAACAGACAATATACAGAAACAGGGACTTTACAGGTATACAATGGCACTAAAGTCATATCTTTCAATAGTTACTCTGAATGTAAATGGGCTAAGTGCTCTATTTAAAAGACACAGGGTATCAGACTGGATAAAAAAGTAAGAACCATCCATATGCTATCTACAAGAGACTCATTTTAGACCCAAAGGCATTTCCAGATTGAAAGTGAGGAGTGGAGAACAATTTATCATGCTAACAGACATCAAAGGAAGCTGGGGTAGCAATCCTTATATCAGACAAATTAGACTTCAAACCACAGCCTGTAGTAATGGATGAAGAGAGGCACTATATAATACTTACAAGATCTATCCAACAAGAAGATCTAACAATTATAAATATTTATGCTCCTAACTTGGGAACAGCCAAATATATAAGCCAATTAATAATCGATAATGCTACAATAAAGGCAGGGTACTTTAACACCCCAGTCACAGCAATGGAAAGATCATTTAAGCAGGAGATTAACGAGGAAACAAGAGCTTTAAGTGACACCCTGGACCAGGAGGACTTCACAGATTAAATATATAGAGCATCCCATCTTAAAGCAAGAGAATACACATTTTTCTCGAGTGCACATGGAATATTTTCCAGAACAGATCATGTACTAGATCACAAATCTGGTGTCAACCAGTAGCAAAAGACTGGATTATTCCATGCATATTTTTCAAACCATAATGCTTTGAAACTTGAACTCAATTACAAGAGGTAATTTGGAAGGAACTTATATATTTGGAGGTTAAAGAGCATCCTACTAACACATAGATCAACAGAACAGAATAGAGAGCCCAGAAATAGACCCTCAACTCTATGGTCAACTCATCTTTGACAAAGCAGGAAAGAATGTCCAATGGAAAAAAGAGAGTCTCTTCAACAAATGGTGTTGGGAAAATTGGACAGCCACATGCAGAAAAATGAAACTGGACTATTTCCTTACACCACACATGAAAATAGACTCAAAATGGATGAAGGACCTCAATGTGAGAAAGTAATCCATCAAAATCCTTGAGGAGAATATGGGCAGCTACCTCTTCAACCTCAGCCGCAGCAACTTCTTCCTAGGAACATCGCCAAAGGCAAGGGAAGCAAGGGCAAAAATGAACTATTGGGACTTCATCAAGATCAAAAGCTTTTGCACAGCAAGGGAAACAGTTAACAAAACCAAAGACAACTGACAGAATGGGAGAAGATATTTGCAAATAACATATCAGATAAAGGGCTAGTATCCAAAATCTATAAAGAGCTTCACAAACTCAACACCCAAAGAATAAATAATCCAATCAAGAAATGGGCTGAAGACATGAACAGACATTTCTGCAAAGAAGACATCCAGATGGCCAACAGACACGTGAAAAAGTGCTCCACATCCCTCGGCATCAGGGAAATACAAATCAAAACCACAATGAGATACCACCCCATACCAGTCAGAATGGCTAAAATGAACAAGTCAGGAAATGACAGATGCTGGCAAGGATACAGAGAAAGGGGAACCCTCCTACACCGTTGGTGGGAATGCAAGCTAGAATAGCCATTCTGGAAAACAGCATGGAGGTTCCTCAAAAAGTTGAAAAATAGAGCTACCCTACGACCCAACAGTTGCACTACTGGTCTGAAGGGGCACATGCACCCAAATGTTTATAGCAGCAATGTCCACAATAGCCAAACTATGGAAAGAACCTAGATGTCCATCAACAGAGGAATGGATTAAGAAGATGTATATATATATATACATATATATGTATATATATATAGTGGAATACTATGCAGCCATCAAAAGAAATGAAATCCTGCCATTTGTGACAATGTGGATGGCACTAGAGGGTATTATGCTGAGCGAAATAAGTCAATCGGAGAAAGACAACTATCATATGATCTCCCTGATATGAGGAAGTGGAGATGCAACGTGGGGGGTTTGGGGGGTAGGAAAAGAATAAATGAAAAACGATGGGATCAGGAGGGAGACAAACCATAAGAGACTCTTAATCTCACAAAACAAAACAAGGGTGGCCAGGGGTAGGGGGGTAGGGAGAGGGTGGTGGGGTTATGGACATTGGAAAGGGTATGTGCTATGGTGAGTGCTGTGAAGTGTGTAAACCTGGCGATTCACAGACCTGTACCCCTGTGGCTAATAATACATTATATGTTTATAAAAAAATAAAAATAAAAAAGAGCATCCTACTAAAGAATAAATGGATCAACCAGGAAATTAAAGAATTTAAAAAATTCATGAAAGCAAATGAAAATGAAAACACAATAGTTCAAGACCTTTGGTATGTAGCAAAGGAAGCCCTATGAAGGAAGTACATAGCAATACAAGACTTTCTAAAAAAAAATTAGAAAAGCCTCATATACATGAGCTAACCACATACCTAAAGGAGCTGGAGAAAGAACAGCAAATAAAGTCAAAACCAGCAGAAGAGAAATAATGAGGATTACAGCAGAAACCAATGGAAAGGAAACCAAAAGAACATTGAAACTATAAGCTGGTTCTTTGAAAGAACTGACAATATCAATAAACCCCTAGCCAGACTTATCAAAAAGAAAAGATTAATAAGATCCTGAGTAAAAGAGGAGAGATCACATCCAACACCAAGGAAATATAAAGAACTTTAAGAACATATTATGAGTAACTATATGCCAACAAAAAATTATGCAATCTGGAAGAAATGGATGCATTTCTAGAGACATAGAAATTACCAAAGCTGAAATAGGAAGAAATAGAAAATCTGAATAGATCTTGAACCGGAAGGAAAATTTAAATAGTAATCAAAAATCTCCAACAAACAAGAGTCCAGGGTCGGATGGCTTCCCAGAGAATTCTACAAAACATTTATTTTATTTTTTAAGAGTTTATTTATTTATTTGAGAGACGGAGATCAAAGGCAGGCAGAGAGTGAGAGGGAAACTGCTGAGCAGAGAGCCCGATGCAGGGCTCGATCCCAGGACCCTGAGATCATGACCTGAGCCAAAGGTAGAGGCTTTAACCCACTGAGCCACTCAGGTGCCACTCCACCAAACATTTAAAGAAGAATTAATACCTATTCTTCTGAAGGTGTTTCTAATGAAGAATTGGAGGGAAAACTTCAAAACTCTTTTTATGAGGCCAGTATTACCTTGGTCTTAAAACCAGACAAAGACCCCACCAAAAAGGAGAATTACAGACCAATATCCCTAATGAGCTGGATGCAAAAATTCTTACCAAGATACTAGCCAATAGGCTCCAACAATACATTAGTAGGACTATTCATCAAGACCAAGTGGGATTTACTCCTGGGCTGCAAGGGTGATTCAACTATTGCAAATCAGTTGATGTGATATAGTGCATTAATAAAAGAAAGGACAAGAACCATATGATCTGCTCAACAGATGCAGAAAAAGCATTTGACAAAACACAGCATCCTTTCTTGATTAAAACTCTCCAAAGTGTAGGAATCAAGGGAACATACCTCAATATCAGAAAAGTCATCTACAAAAAGCCTACAGTGTGTATCTTTCTCAATGGGGAAAAACTGAAAGCTTTTCGTCTAAGACCAGGAACACAACAGGATGCCCACTCTCACCACGTTGCTCAACACAGCCTTAGAAGTTCTAGCCTTAGCAGTCAGACAACAAAAAAGAAATAAGAGGCATTCACATTGGCAAAGAAGAAATTAAACTCTCACTCTTTACAGATAACACGACACTCTGTGTGGAAAACCCAAACGACTCTACCCCCAAATTAACAGAACTCATACAGGAATTCAACAACATGGCAGGATATAAAATCAATGTTCAGAAATCAGGTGTATTTCTATAACAATGAGACTGAAGAAAGGGAAATTAAGGAATAAATCTCATTTACAATTGCACCAAAACCCATAAGATACCTAGGAATAAAACCAAAGAGGTAACCAAAGAGATAAAGGATCTAAACCTACAGAACACTTATGAAAGAAGCTGAGGAAGACACAGAGAAATGGAAAATATTCCATACTCATGGATTGGAAGAACAAATATTGTTAAAATGTCTATGCTACCCAGAGCGATTTACATACATATTCAATGCAATCCCTACCAAAATACCATTGACATTTTTCAAAGAGCTGGAACAAATAATCCTGAAATTTGTATGGAACCAGGAAAGACAATGAATACTGGAAGAATGTTGAAAAAGAAAACCAAAGCTGGTGGCATCACAATGCTGGACTTAAAGCTATATTACAAAGCTGTAATCATCAAGACAGTATGGTACTAGCATAAAAACAGACACATAGAGCAATGGAACACAATGAAGAACCCAAATATGGAATTTCAACTCTATGGCAACTAGTCTTTGACAAAGCAGGAAGGAAAATCCAATGGAAAAAGGGTAGTCTCTTCAATAAATGGTGCTGGGAAAACTGGACAGTCTCATGCAGAAGAATGAAACTGGACCATTTCCTTACACCATACACAAAAATAAACTCAAAATGGAGAAAATACCGGGGCACCTGGGTGGCTCAGTGGGTTAAGCCGCTGCCTTCGGCTCAGGTCATGATCTCAGGGTCCTGGGATCGAGTCCCGCATTGGGCTCTCTGCTCAGCAGGGAGCCTGCTTCCTCCTCTCTCTCTCTGCTTGCCTCTCTGCCTACTTGTGATCTCTGTCAAATAAATAAATAAAAAAAATCTTTTAAAAAAATGGAGAAAATACCTAAATGTGACATAGGAATAAATCAAAATCCTAGAGGAGAACACAGGCAGCAACCCTCTTTGACATCAGCTACTTCTTGCTAGACATTATCTCCAAAGGCAAGGAAATAAAAGCAAAAATGAACTATTGGGACTTCATCAAGATAAAAAGCTTTTGCACAGCAAAGGAAACAGTTAACAAAACTAAAAGGAAACCTACAGAATGGGAGAAGATATTTGCAAATGACATATCAGATGTCATACCAAAAAAAAAAAAAAATCCAGTTAAGAAATGGGCTGAAGACATGAAAAGACATTTCTCCAAAGAAGACATACAAATGGCCAATAGACACATGGAAAAATTCTCCACATTATTTGGCATCAGAGAAATACAAGTCAAAACCACAGTGAGATACTACCTCAAGCCAGTCAGAATGGCTAAAATGAACAAGTTAGTAAATTACAGATGTTGGTGAGGATGCGGAGAAAGGGGAACCCTCTCACACTGTTGGTGGGAATGCAAGCTGTGCAGCCACTCTTGAAAACAGTGCAAAGTTTCCTCAAGAAGTTAAAAACAGAGCCACCTTATGACCTAGCAACTGCACTACTAGGTATTTACCCCCAAAACAGAAATGTAGTGATCTGAAGGTGCACCTGCACCCAGTGTTTGTAGCAAAAATGTCCACAATAGCCAAACTGTGGAAAAAGCTCAAATGTCCATTGACAGATGAATGAATAAAGAAGATGTGGTATGTCTATGTGTGTATATGTGTATATATATGTATGTACATACATACATACATGGAATGTATGTACAATGGAATATTACTCAGCCATCAGAAAGGATGAAATCTTACCATTCACATCAACATGCATGGAACAGGAGGGTAATATGTTGAGCGGAATAAATCAGTTAGAGAAAGACAATTATCATACAGTTTCACTCGTATGTGGAATATAAGAAACAGCACAGAGGATCATAGGGAAAGGGAGGGAAAACTGAATGGGAAGTCATCAGAGAGGGAGAAAAACCATGATAGACTCTTAACTATACAAACAAACTGAGATTTGCTGGAGGGAATGTGGGTGGGAGTATGGGGTAACTGGATGATGGGCATTAAGGGGGGCACGTCAAATGAAGACCACAGGGTGTCATACACAACTGATGACTTATTGAACACTACATCTGAAACTAATGATGTACTATATGTTGGCTAATTGAATTTAAATTTAAAAAGAGAATCTCTCTGAGGTAATAATAGAATGACCATTTTCATTAAATTGGACAATTATAGAGCAGGCAAGACTATATTATTCCAGGATAAAGAAACTAAGGTCAAGGGAAAAATCAAATGATTGTTGCTGTGGTACCTAAATATACCTATATACAAAATATCTTAAGTAGAATGAAGGGAACTGATGTTTATTAGGTGACTGTTTCATAGTAGACACTGTGCTAAAGGGGTTTGTATATATGATCTCATTGACTTCCAAGAATTCTTATAGATATTATTCCTATTTTTCATCTGAGGAAATTGAGGCTTGTTATAAGTTATAAAATTGAAAAGTGAAAGAGCCTGGATTCAAACTTTTCCCACTACACTCAATTCACTATTAATAGTATTCTGAAGAGCAGTGGGTGTTATACACAACTAATGAATCATTAAACACTACATCCAAAACTGGCATATTACATGTTGGCCAATTGAATTTATTAAAATTTTTTTTAATTTAAAAAGATGTAACATTGTAACCCAAATACAGAGACCATACATTGAAATAAAACTTTGTAAAAATATCCTTACTATCTGTCCTGTTCTATTCTATTCCATTTTTTTTCACTAAAAATGCACTAAAATTGATTTTATGATTCATAATGGGTTGTGACTTACAGTTCAAAAAACAAAGCATGCTATTTTCCCTTTTTTGTCACCATTCCATTAATATTTTGGAAAAATCTTTCTTTTCACTGCTAACTACAGTCTTCTTTTCAGCTTTGCTTGGATCTTACATACCAAATTAAAGGAGATGTTGCCTAAGCTTTTGCTTTTTTAAATTCATAATAGCTCATGCAAAACATTGTAGAATGATTCTTCCTGTGGTCTTGGACACTTTAGATTACCCTCCTCCCCCCCTTCTCTCTCTTTCTCTTCCTGACCACATCCCTGTGAGGGGGCAGAGAGACCCATTAAAATCAAACCCTTTCATTTTCTGAACCGATGGGCGGTTTGCTGTTTGAGGAGACTCCAAGGCCATGTCTATAAGAGGCAAATGTAGGCAAGTTATCCACTGATTTACATTTGGCTCAAAACTTCTCTGAGTGGGTAGGTTGGGTAGTGGTAGAGGTGGGGTTGGGCTAGTATCATTTACTCTGGCAGTACGCCATAGAACAGGGTGTGCTTGGGTGGCCTGCCATTCCTAACTCACACTCTGGTGAGTTATGGTGGATGCCATGATGTACCAATGGGGTCATCTATGTCAATCATTCACAACTCTTCCTTGGGTAGTGGTCTATCAGAACTTTCAATGTGAAATATGACATTTCTTGGGCCACCATGGGATAACTTTTAAAGTCCAGAAACACTATCAGTCAGTCAATGGTTATATAAGATCTTGATAATTGCTGGCATCTATTTAGCCTTCTCACACACATTCTCGGAGTTGCCTTGTGGTGAGATTGTTATTACAACATTTTTAAAAAAGATTTTATTTATTCATTTGACAGACAGAGATCACAAGTAGGCAGAGAGGCAGGCAGAGAGAGAGGAAGGGAAGCAGGCTCCCCCCGAGCAGAGAGCCCAATGCAGGGCTCGATCCCAGGACCCTGAGTTCATGACCTGAGCTGAAGGCAGAGGCTTTAACCCACTGAGCCACCCAGGCGCCCCTACAACATTTTATATTAGCAAAAAGGCTAGGTTTGCATGTGGCATTTGTTCAGTAGACACTTTGAAGGCCAGGGGAGGGCTGAATTATAACATGTGATGAGAAAGGACGTGGTAGAGATGAGGTTTACATGCACACAAATGCACGCATGCAGGAACACATCAAAAATAAACTTTTGAGAGCCTTTGGTGTCCAAGTGAACTCTGACCTGCTTTATTCTTTGTCAGGCCTTGATTTTCCTGATCATCTGTTTCAGCCAAAATTATAACAGTTTAAATCCTAGAATTTTCTATCTTTGGCTTTCCTCATTTAGTAAAGATTGAAATTGGCTCTCAAATCTGAGCTTCTTTTATAATCACAGGCAGATTTAGCTTTTATGTGGAAGAAAATTAGGTTCTTTTATCTGGTAATGGTTTTAAAATACTGGTGTACAAAGGAATAATCTAAGAAGCAGCTTAAAATGCAGATTCCTGAACTTCATAAGATAGATTCTGATTTAATAGGTCAGAGGTAGTTCCCTGAAATCTACATTAAAAAAATTTAGATTTGGGACACCTGGGTGGCTGAGTCAGTTAAGTGTCTGCCTTTGGCTCAGGTCATGATCCCAGGATTCTAGGATGGAGTCCTGCATGAGACTCCTTGCTTAGCAGGGAGCCTGCTTCTCCCTCTGCCTGCCACTCTCCCTGATTGTGCTCTCTCTCTCTTTGACTAATAAACAAAATATTTAAGAAAAAATTTAGATTTAACAATATGAATCAAGTTGACTCAGATTCAAGTCATCTAAGAGCCACATTATGAAAAATGCAAATTCCAGATACTATAAAATATACGTATGAATAATCTACTTTGCAGGTCGGCCTCCTTTTTAGTTCCATCTTTACAATAGTCATAGAGGATCTCAAATGTTTTCATTAAAGAAAATATTTATTTATTTATTTAATAAATAAATAAATACATTTAAAAAATATTGTTTATTTCATTAACAAAAATATTTTTGTTATATATATATATATATATATATATATATATTTTTTTTTTTTTTTTTTTTTTTTGTTATATAGTGGAACAAGTCCTTCATGAAAATTTTCCCAATCTCACGAATGGAACCAGCATTCATGTACTAGAGGCTGAACAGTCTCCACCCAAGATTATGCATTCCAAAAAATCATCATGACACCTGATAGTCAAATTGAGGAATTATAATTGTAGGTATAATCTCTTGAAAGCCGCTAGGGCAAAGAGGCTCCTTACTTACAGAGGAAAGCCCATCAGAATAACGTCAGACCTGTCCACAGAGACCTGGCAAGCCAGAAAAGGCTGGCAAGATATATTCAGAGCACTAAATGAGAAGAACATGCAGCCAAGAATACTATATCCAGCAAGACTGACATTCAAAATGGATGGAGAGATAAAGAGTTTCCAAGACTGGCAAGGCTTAAAAGACTATGCAACCACCAAGCCAACACTGCAGGAAATATTAAGGGGGGTTCTATAAAAGAGGAAAAATCCCAAGAATAGTATTGAACAGAAATATAGAGACAATCGACAGAAAGAAAGACTTCAAAGGTAACTCGATGTTAATAAAAATGTATCTATCAATAATCACTCTCAATGTGAATGGCCTAAATGTGCCCATAAAACGGCACAGGGTTGCAGATTGGATAAAACGACAGGACCCATCCATATGTTGTCTACAAGAGACCCATTTTGAACCTAAAGATACACCCAGACTGAAAGTGAAGGGATGGAGAAGCATTTTTCATGCCAATGGGCCTCAAAAGAAGGCTGGGGTAGCGATTCTCATATCAGACAAATTAGATTTTAAACTGAAGACTGTAGTCAGAGATACAGGACACTACATAATCCTTAAAGGGACTATCCACCAAGATGATCTAACAATTGTAAATATCTATGCCCCCAATATGGGAGCAGCCAATTTCATAAGAAAACTGTTAATCAAGATAAAGAGTCATATTGATATGAATACACTAATCATAGGAGATCTTAACACACCTCTCTCAGAAATAGACAGATCATCAAAGCAGAAAATCAATAAAGAAACAAGAGCATTGAATGACACATTGGAACAAATGGACCTCATAGATATATACAGAACATTCCACCCTAACACAACAGAATACTCATTCTTCTCAAGTGCACATGGAACCTTCTCAAGAATAGACCACATACTGGGTCACAAATCAGGACTCAACCGATACCAAAAGACTGAGATTATTCCCTGCATATTCTCAGATCACAATGCTTTGAAACTGGAGCTTAATCACAAGGAAAAGTTCAGAAGGATCTTAAACACCTGGAAGCTAAAGGCCACCTTGCTTAAGAATGCTTGGATCAACCAGGAGATCAAAGAAGAACTGAAACAATTCATGGAAACCAATAAGAATGAAGACACTTCAGTCCAAAATCTATGGGATACAGCCAATGCGGTCCTAAGGGGGAAATACATAGCCATCCAAGCCTCCCTCAAAAAAAATTGAAAAATCCAGAACACAGCAGCTTTCTCTACACCTTAAAGAACTGGAGAATCAACAAAAAGTAAAACCAACTCCACACATAAGAAGGGAAATCATCAATATTAGAGCTGAGATCAATAAGGTAGAAACCAAAGATACAGTAGAACGTATCAATGAAACTAGAAGTTGGTTTTTTGAAAGAATCAATAAGATCGATAAGCCACTGGCCACACTAATCCAAAAGAAAAGAGAGAAAGCCCAAATTCATAAAATTATGAATGAAAGGGGAGAGATCACAATGAACACCAAAGAAGTAGAAACAATCATCAGAAGGTATTATCAACAGTTATATGCCAATAAGCTTAGCAACCTTGATGAAATGGATGCATTCCTGGAAAACTATAAACTCCCAAAATTGAACCAGGAAGAAATCGACAACCTGAATAGACTGATATCTAGTAACGAGATTGAAGCAGTGATCAAAAACTTCCCAAAAAACAAGAGCCCTGGACCTGATGGATTCCCTGGGGAATCCTACCAAACTTTCAAAGAAGAAATAACACCTATTCTCCTGAAGCTGTTTCAAAAAATTAAAGCAGAAGAAAAACTTACAGACTCTTTCTATGAAGCCAGCATTACCCTAATCCCCAAACCAGGCAAAGACCCTACCAAAAAGGAGAATTTCAGACCAATATCACTGATGAATATGGATGCTAAGATTCTCAACAAGATCCTAGCAAGCAGGATCCAACAGCACATTAAAAAGATTATCCACCATGACCAGGTGGGATTCATCCCTGGGCTACAAGGATGGTTCAACATTTGCAAATCAATCAATGTGATAGAACAAATTAATATGAGAAGAGAGAAGAACCACATGGTCCTCTCAATTGATGCAGAAAAAGCATTTGACAAAACCCAGCATCCATTCCTGATTAAAACGCTTCAAAGTATAGGGATAGAGGGAACATTCCTGAACTTCATCGAATCTATCTATGAAAAACCCACAGCAAATATCATCCTCAATGGGAAAAAGCTTGCAGCCTTCCCGTTGAGATCAGGAACAAGACAAGGATGCCCACTTTCACCACTCTTGTTCAACATAGTATTAGAAGTCCTAGCAACAGCAATCAGACAACAAAGAGAAATAAAAGGTATCCAAATTGGCAATGAAGAAGTCAAACTCTCTCCCTTTGCAGATGACATGATTCTTTATATGGAAAACCCAAAAGACTCCACCCCCAAACTACTAGAACTCATACAGCAATTCAGCAACGTGGCAGGATACAAAGTCAATGTGCAGAAATCAGTGGCTTTCTTATACACTAACAATGAAAATACAGAAAGGGAAATTAGAGAATCGATTCCATTTACTATAGCACCAAGAACCATAAGCCACCTGGGAATAAACCTAACCAAAGAGGTAAAGGATCTGTACTTGAGGAACTACAGAACACTAATGAAGGAAATTGAAGAAGACACAAAAAGATGGAAGACCATTCCATGCTCTTGGATCAGAAGAATAAACATTGTTAAAATGTCTATACTGCCTAGAGCAATCTATACTTTTAGTGCCATTCCAATCAAAATTCCACCAGTATTCTTCAAAGAGCTGGAGCAAATAATCCAAAAATTTGTATGGAATCAGAAGAGACCCCGAATTGCTAAGGAAATGTTGAAAAACAAAAATAAAACTGGGGCATCATGTTACCTGATTTCAAGCTTTATTACAAAGCTGTGGTCACCAAGAAAGAATGGTACTGGCATAAAAACAGACACATAGACCAGTGCAACAGAGTAGAGAGCCCAGATATGGACCTTCAACTCTATGGTCAATTAATCTTCAACAAAACAGGAAAAAATATGCAGTGGAAAAAAGACAGTCTCTTCAATAAATGGTGCTGGGAAAACTGGACAGCTATATGTAGAAGAATGAAATTTGACCATTTTCTTACACTGTCACAAAGATAAACTCAAAATGGATAAAAGACCTCAACGTGAGACAGGACTCCATCAGAATCCTAGAGGAGAACATAGGCAGTAATCTCTTCGATATCAGCCACAACAACTTCTTTCAAGATATGTCTCCAAAGGCAAAGGAAACAAAAGCGAAAATAAACTTTTGGGACTTGATCAAAACCAAAAGCTTCTGCACAGCAAAGGAAACAGTCAACAAAACAAAGAGGCAAGCACGGAATGGGAGAAGATATTTGCAAATGACAGTACAGACAAAAGGTTGATATCCAGGATCTATAATGAACTCCTCAAACTCAACAAGCACAAAACAGGCAATCATATAAAAAAATGGGCAGAAGATATGAACAGACACTTCTCCCATGAAGACATACAAATGGCTATCAGACACATGAAAAAATGTTCATTATCACTAGCCCTCAGGGAGATTCAAATTAAAACCACATTGAGATATCACCTTACACCAGTTAGAATGGCCAAAATTAACAAGACAGGAAACAACATGTGTTGGAGGAGATGTGGAGAAAGGGGAACCCTCTTACACTGTTGGTGGGAATGCAGGTTGGTGCAGCCTCTTTGGAGAACAGTGTGGAGATTCCTCAAGAAATTAAAAATAGAACTTTCCTATGACCCTGCCATTGCACTCCTGGGTATTTACCCCAAAGATACAGATGTAGTGAAAAGAAGGGCCATCTGTACCTCAATGTTTATAGCAGCAATGGCCACGGTCACCAAACTATGGAAAGAACCAAGATGCCCTTCAAACAAACAAATAATTAAATAAATATTTAAAAACATTTATTTGTTTATTTCATTAATAAAAATATTTATTAATAACAACCATAAACACAGACAGCTATAAAAGTGTCCTCAGTCACGTAATCAACCAAGATACAGATTTCTTGCACAAATGTGAGGACCAACATGGAGGATGGAGAAACTGTTGCCTGCGGTAGAGACTATTAGAACTCTCCCATATCTGAATGCTCCTCCCCATTTCCCAGCTTGCCTTTGAGTTTGGTTGGCCCTGTGTCTGGGTCCTGGCCAATAGAATATGGACAAAAGTAAAGAATCACTTTTAGACTTGATCTCTAAAATACCCACAATAGTCTTTTATATTCTTTGTCTTCTTTTCTCCATCTTCAGAGAAGTAATGCCAGGGTGTACTTGAAGCTGCAGATTAGTAGAACAAAAGGAAACAGGCTGGATTCCTGAGTTATTGCCCATAGGAGAGCTACCAGGCTTTCATTGAATTGCGACATGAACAAAAATAAGCCTCTATGTACCAAGCTGCTTATTTATTGGAACTTATTTATTTTGGTGGCATAGTTTAACATATCCTAATACCACTGTTATTAACAACTAATTAATAATCACAATGAAAATTCTTCCTTTATATCAGAACAGACTAATTTGAACTGAACTGGGCCAATAACCAAGCAGAACAAAGCCTGGGTAATCTTTCCATTGCCCCTTCGAACCAATATCCCACATAGAACACTTCCAACCAAATATTTGCTGAAATGTATAAGCCAATCTTGTTTAGCATGCAAGGAATAAATACCCACTAGTTCATATATGGAAAGTTTCTGGACTTCTGCGTTAAATTTTAACCCACTGAGCCACCTAGGTACCCCTAGGACTTCTGCGTTAAATTTGATCACAAACCAACCTTTACTGCTTCATTTTTAAAAGATTATGAACTTGTCAAATGTCAGAAAGAAATGGTGTCTATGAATAAAATGGTTCTTATATTCAACAGCTGTTATATATCCAATGGGAAAATAAAAACTAACATGGGATCTGAAAGGATGACCACTTTTCAAATTTCTTCAGAATGCAATCATTTAACTTGTCTCATTATCTTTTCCATAAATGTTGAATACTGACTCTATTTACTAATCTTAGAAAAACTGCTTTTCTGTGTTTAGATAGAAAGTGTTTCCAACTGCCAACCATGACCTATTAGTGGGTCATACATAATTTAGGGAGTTGAGACCATAATAAGCAGCATTAAAAGCAAATATAAGAGATTATCAAAGTGTGTCATACATAATAAGAGAAAATAATATATTTCACAAAAATTGATTCTGATATAAACATATACATGCATACATACAGTTGATTCTTATCAAGGTAGTTATGTTCTATTCAGTTGCCTTGAACACCGAACCATTGTTTTTAGTGGAAATATTGTTTTCTGTGTATTTCTGCTTAAAGACGCTATTTATATTGACTCATTAACATTGAACTCATGGCCAATAGCACTATAACTCATGCCTTAGTGAAACTTAACAAATGTGTTTTTTCCATGTTGACAACATCACATCCTTCTTGTATTTGGAACACTAGATACCATTGCAGTACTATGCTTCAGCATGACTTTAAACAGCAAAATAACCAATGAAAAGCATAAAATACCAAAGTATGGCACTAAATAGACCACTAAAAGAAATTTATTTACAGTATGACAGCTGAAGCAAGAAGACTAAGGATTACCTTGTTTGGTCTCAGGTAGCTGAGGTTGCATGTAAAACAACTCAGATACTCTGCTGCTCCATGCATGCTCATGTCCTCAACTAACCACAAAATAACTGTAATATGGCTTTGAGGGTTACAGATAAACATTAGTGAGTTGGTGAATTACCAAATATGGAGTCTTTCAATAATCAGGATTGTTATCAAAGCTGTTAGATATTGAGGCTTTTGCACAACAAAGGAAACCATCAACAAAACAAAAAGCCAACCTATGGGGCACCTGGGTGGCTCAGTGGGTTGAGCCTCTGCCTTCGGCTCGGGTCATGATCTCAGGGTCCTGGGATCGAGCTCCACATCGGGCTGTCTGCTCAGCAGGGAGCCAGCTTCCCTTCCTCTCCCTCTGCCTACTTGTGGTCTCTGTCAAATAAATAAATAATTAAAAAAAAAAGCCAACCTACTGATTAGGAGAAGATATTTGTAAATGATATTTAGGGTAAGGGGGTAGTATGCAGAATGTATAAAGAACTTACATACTTAACACAAAAAGTCCCCAAACAATCTGATTAAAAAATAAGCAGAGGACCTGAACAGACACTTCTCCAAAGAAGACATACTTATGGTCAACAGACAAGTGAAAAGATGCTCAACATCACTAACCATTAGGGAAATACAAATCTAAACCACAATGAGATATTACTGCACATCAGTCAGAATGGCTAGAATCAAGAAGACAAGAAATAACAAGTGTTGGCAAGAGTGGAGAAAAGGAACCCTTGGGCACTATTGGTGGGAATGTAAATTGGAACAACTGCTGTGGAAAACAGTGTGGTGGTTCCTCAGAAAATTAAAAACAGCGTTACCATATGCTCTAGTAATTCCACTACTGAGTATTTACCCAAAGAAAATGAAAACAGTATTTAAAAAAGATATATGCACCCCTGTTTTACTGCAGCATGATTTACAATAGCTAAGATACAGAAGCAATCTAAGTATCCATCCATAGACAAATGGATAAAGAAGATGTGGTGTGTGTGTGTGTGTGTGTGTGTGTGTGTGTGTGTGTCTATCGATACATACAATGGAATATTTCAGCCAAAAAAAGAATGAAATCTGGCCATTTGTGGCAACGTGGATGGACCTAGAGGGTACAATGTTAAGTAAATCAAATCAGACAGAGAAGGACAAATACTGTATGATTTTTACTTAAATGTGGAATCTAAAAAAACAAAGCAAATGAACAAACAAAAAACACACTCTTAAATACAGAGAACAAATTGGTTGTTGCCAGAGAGGAGGTGGGTAAGGGGCTGGGCAAAATAGATAAAGAGGATTTAGAGGTACAAACTTTTAGTTATAAAATAATGATGAAAAAAATGAATAAATAATTTCATCATGAAGATGAGAAGTATAGCATGCAGTATAATCAATAATATCATAAGGTAATTCTATTTTTAACTTTTTGAGGAATCTCCATACTGTTTTTCAGAGTGGCTGCACCAGTTTGCATTCCCACCATCAGAGAAGGAGGGTTCCCCTTTCTCCACAGCCTTGCCAACACCTGTTTGTTTCTTGTGTTGTTGATTTTAGTCATTCTGACAGGTGTGAGGTGATATATCATTGTAGTTTTGATTTGTGTTTCCCTGATGATCAGTGATGCTGAGTATATTTTCATGTGTCTGTTGGCCATCTATATGTTTCCTTTGGAAAAATGTCTGTTCATGTCTTCTGCCATTTTTAATTGGATTATTAGTTTTCAGGGTGTTGAGTTTTACGTTCTTTATATATTTTGGATACTAGCACTTTACCAGATATATCAATTTGCAAATATCTTCTCCTATTCTGTAGGCTGCTTTATAGTTTTGTTGATTGTTTCCTTTGCTGTGCAGAATATTTTTATCTTGAAAAGTCTTGAAGTCCCAATAGTTTATTTTTGCATTTGTTTCCCTTGCCTCAGGACACTTATTTAGAAAGAAGTTGTTTGGCTGATGTCAAAGAGGTTACTGCCTGAATTTTCTTCTGGAATTGGTTTCACATCTCACATTTAGGTCCTTGTTCCATTTTGAATTTATTTTTGTGTATGGTATAAGAAAGTGGTCCAGTTTCATTTTTCTGCATGTTGCTGTCCAGTTTTCCCAACATCATTTGTTGAAGAGACTATCTTTTTCCCATTGGATATTCTCCCTTGTTTGTCAAAGATTAATTGATCACTATTAGGTATTCACCCACAGAATACAGAAATACAAATTCAAAGGGATACATGCATCCTGATGTTTATAGCAGCATATCCGCAATAGCCAAATTATGGAAACAGCCCATATAGCCACACACTGATGAATATATAAAGAAGATAGGATATACATCTACAATGGAATATTACTCATCCATCAAAAAGAATGAAATTTTGCCATTTGCAACAACATGGATGGACCTAGAGAGCATTATGTTAAGTAAAATAAATCAATCAGAGAAAGGTAAATACCATATGATTTCACTCATATGTGGAATGTAAGAAACAAAGGAGGAAAGGGAATAAAATGGAAACAGAGAGAGGCAAACCAAGAAACAGACTTTTAACTAGAGAACAAACTGATGGTCACCACAGGGGAGGGGGTTAGGTAAATGGGTTAAATAGGTGATGGGGGTGAAGGAGTGCACTTATGAAGAGCACCGGTGTTGTATGGAAGTGTTGATATTTGCTATATTGTACACCTGAGACTATATTGCACACCTGAGACCTGACACACTATTGCACACCTGAGAATAATATTACCCTGTAGATTAACTAAATGGAATTTAAATAAAAACTTGAAAAAATAAAATGAAAACGATTATATCTTAAAAAAATAGTATCATAATAATGTTGTATGGTGACAGATGGTGACTCATTGTGGTGAGCACTGAATAATGTATAGAACTGCTGAATCACTATGTTATACCCCTGAAACTAATATAACATTGTATGTCAATTATACCTCAATAAAAAAGCTGTAAGATATTGAGATTGCTTTAGTTAAAAGAATAATTTATAAACATTTTATTAATGAATTTATACACAAAGTTAATATATAAGTAATATGTTAATAAAATAAAAATGCAGATATACCAAGAATGTTAGCATAATAGGTAACTAGTAGAAAACCACTGATGGTTTGAGAAATGGAGGCTCCTTAAGAGCAAATTTCCTGTGTTCTTCATGGAGCCGTAGCCCAGTGCTTTTCTCTACAAATTTGCTGATATATGAATGGTGGCCAAAGGTGGTACAACCAATATTAGAAGAGCTCTATTACCCCTGTAGTAGCTGCTCAGATTCAGAGAAGTTCAGTTGTGGCATCTTTATCTAAATAATTCTACAGTATAATCCTAGTTTTTTTTTTTTTCTCCTCTAAATTGATCTGGGAGGCAGCAGAATATGAGATTGAAGATTATCTGCAACCTAGTATGGCTTAGGAATACTTGTGCCAGACTGTGGACCACTGAATTTCTTCAGATTTCTAATTGACTTTCTTGCAAAGAAAAAAAAAAAAAACACAAAATGACCACCTAGAGAGCAGTTTTATATGTGCTTATCAACTCCAGTCCAGGGTTGCCAGATGTAGCAAATGAAAATACAGAATGTCCAGTTAAATTTGAGTGATTTCTAATTACTTATGTTAATGTACATTGAGAGAAAAGAAAAATGTTGAATGGGACCTACTTGTACTAAAATATTCATTGTTTATTTGAAATAATTATAAAAATATCTAAATTAAATCTCTCTTTAATTATCTATTTCTCTCATGATTTGGCTCTCCCTAGCATTTATTTATCTTGCAGAATTTACTTATAAAATTTTTATTATAGTTAATTTACATTGTGAGATAGTTTCCACACAGTGGTCTGTAGAAAATTCTTTTCTTTCCTTTGTTGTTCACTGAACATTCATTAATGAAAAAACACACTCAATAGTAGTATTATGAACTGGTATGCACTGGCATAAATCAGTTTTCAAATTTAGTTTATTGAAGCATATACTACCATCTTCCACTGGTACAGTACTGTTGATCAATGACACTTTTTTGGTAATTTTCTTTTATATAATTTTTAAAAATTTATTTATTTTCAGCATAACAGTATCATTATTTTTTCACCACACCCAGTGCTGCATGCAATCCGTGCCCTCTATAATACCCACCACCTGGTACCCTGACATCCCACCCCCCCGCCACTTCAAACTCCTCAGATTGTTTTTCAGAGTCCATAGTCTCTCATGATTCACCTCCCCTTCCAATTTACCCCAACCCCCTTCTCTCTAACTCCCCATGTCCTCCATGCTTTTTGTTATGCTTCACAAATAAGTGAAACCATATGATAATTGACTCTCTCTGCTTGACTTATTTCACTCAGCATAATCTCTTCCAGTCCCGTCCATGTTGCTACAAAAGTTGGGTATTCGTCCTTTCTGATGGAGGCATAATACTCCATAGTGTATATGGACCACATCTTCCTTATCCATTCATCCATGATCAATGACTTTTAAAAATGTTGTCCACTGACAAAAGCATTGCTGTCAATGTTCTTTTCTTCCACATGGCACATGATGATTCCACTTGCTCCCATGCCAGAAGAGTATTTAGAAACAACCATGTAAAAGAATCAAATCATTCAAGGGATTAAATCATATAGAAAATAGTAATGACAAGTGACATAATAATAATCCATTTCAAGTCAGAACTTACTTACTTCTTCATAAGTAATATCCCTCTTAAGAGCAGTCTTGACACTTAAAAGGATGAATTTTTCTGTAATTCTTTAACACATTCCAAAATTTTCTTTGAGAGTTGGGAGACCTCAATAACACTGTTTTCTCTTCTATTACTATCCATTACTAAAGAGATACCGAAAAGTACAATCAAGAAATAAGTAGGCTTCACTCAATGGGTTGTTTTAATTTGGGAGTCTTTTCTTCAGAATTAAAGTATGATTTAGGTGCTTCAAATAAGCTGAGGATTTTCTCAAATGACTGTTTTAGAGAGCCAATGGATTCTGAATCCAAGAGACCTGAAGACTACTGAATGCTAACGATATCACACAATTTTTTTTTTTAAAGTCTTCCTAGAACTTTATTTTTTAAAGCAGTGTTACATAAATAACAGCTCAGTAAAAAACTGGGCAAAATATTTGAACAATGGAAAGGAACTACTTCTATGTACAACAATATGGATAAATCTCAAATGTATTAAGCTAAGTGAAAGAAGCTGGAAAGAAGACATATTGTATGATTTCATTCATACAACATTTTGAATAAGGTAAAACTATAAGGACCAAAAACATAGCAGTGACTATAGTTGTCTTTTTTCCTATTTATTTTTGATCTATCCATGTTGATAGGTAAAGTTTAAGTTCACTCCTTTTTAAGTGCCATATAGTTATTTAATCCTATAGCTTTATCATTCTTCATTCATCTAGTTCTCTACTGATGGGCATTTAAGTTGTTTCTGGTTTTTTACTAATACAACAAACAGCAATGGCTATCACTGTACACATTTTTAAAAATGAGAACTTTTAAGATCTACTCTCTCAGCAACTTTCAAATATGCAGTATTAAATATAGTCGCTATGCTATACATTACCTCCTCATTTCCTATGTATTTTATTACCATAATTTTGTACTTTTTGATCCCCTTCACTCATTTTGCCTATGCCCCTCCTGCCCCCTGACCTCTGCCTCTGACAACCACTAATCTTCTTTCTGCACTTATCAGTTTAGTTTTGTATGTTCGTTTTTTGTTTTTCTAGTATTTTTGATGCCACATATAAGTAAGATAATATTTCATTTGTCTTCCTCTGAATTATTTCTCTTATAATGCCCTCAAGGTCCATTCATGCTGTCACAAATGGCAAGACTTCTTTCTTTTTATGGTTGTATAATGTTCCATTACATTTATATACCACAATTTCTTTACCCATTAATCCATCAATTATCAGCATTACTATATTAGGACACTTAGGTTGTTTTCATATCTTAACTAAGTAATGCTGCAATGAACATGGGAGTGCATATATCTTCTTGAGTTGGTGTTTATGTTTTCTTCAGCTAACTACACAGAGAACTGCTGGATCAAATGGTAGTTTGCTTTAATTTTTTTGAGGAACCTCCATACTGTTTTCCATAGTAGCTTTACTAACTTACATTCCCAACAGTGCAAGAAGGTTCCTTTTCTACACATCCTCAAAAACACTTTCTATTTCTTTTCTTTTTGATACTAGCCATTCTGATAGGTGTGAGATGATTATCTCACTGTGGTTTTTATTTATATTTCCCTGATGATTAATGATATTGAGCATCCATTCATGTACCTGTTGGCCATCCATATGTCTTTTCTGGAAAAATATCTATTCAGATCTTCTGTTCATTTCTTAATCAATACTATCTATCTATCTATCTATCTATCTATCCATGTATTATCTATCTATTTACTATTGAGTAAACTGTTTTCTTTATATATCTTGGATATTAACACCTTATCAGACATATGATTTGCAAATAGTTTCTCCCATTCAGTAGCTTGCCTTTCATTTTGTTTGATAGTTCACTGTGTAGAAGCTTTTTAGTTTGATGTGGTCCCATTTGTTTATTTTTGTTTTTGTTTTTAGTGTCAGATCCAAAAGTCCCTGCCAAGACTTATATCAAGGAGCTTACTGCCTACGTTTTCTTCTAGGAGTATTATGGTTTCAGGTCTTACATTCAAATCTTTAATCCATTTTGAGTTAATTTTGGTGTATGGTGTAAGACTAGTGGTCCGGCTTCATTCTTTTATATGTCACTGTCCAACTTCCCCAATGTTACTTATTGAAGAGACTGCCCTTTCCCACTGTGTATTTTTGGTTCTTTTCTCATAAATTAACTGACCATATAAGCATGGGTTTTTTCTGGGCTCTCTATTCTGTTCTATTGATCTAAGTGTTCGTATTAATGGCAACATCAACTGTTTTGATCACTTAGATTTGTAACACAGCATGAAATTAGGGAGTGTGACGCCTTCAGCTTAGTTCTTTCTCAAGATTACTTTGGCTGTTTGAGGTCTTTTTTTGTTCCACAGAAATTTTAGGATTGCTTATTTCATTTCTGTGAAACATCCATTATAATTTTGGGAGAGATGACATTGAATTTGTAGATTGCTTTGGGAAGAATGGACTTTTTAATAGTATTAATTCTTCCAATCCATGAGAACAGAATATCTTTTCATTTATTTGTGTCTTCTTCAATTTCTCTCACTAATGTATTATAGTTTTCTAGGTACAGGTCTTTCATCTCCTTGGTTAAATTTATTCCTTGGTATTTTATTCTTTTTGGTGCAATTGTATGTGGGGTTAATTTTTCTTTCTTATAGTTCTCACAAAAATCTTTTAACTGCTCAGTTTGAAAAGCATAAATGCTGAAATTGGAGAATAATTTCATAGCAATGACTTCAATGTCAGTAGAAAGAACATTAGATGCTGTTTGAGCTACATTATGTAGAATGTACCAGGACACCCAACACCTTCCCTTTATGTTTGCTTCAACTTTGAATAAATACTGTCTGCATTTTCATGCACATATCCACCCAAATTTGTATTTGTATTATCACCAAAAGCAGTGTAATTTTTCTCATTAAGTCTCACCTCTGTAATAGAGCCCCTATGAAATCTCATCTAGAAGAGATTTTACTAACAATAGCTTTATAAGTAATACTTTTTCATGAGACAAGTATTATACAAGCAAAAGGAACATGTTTTTCATATTATGAAACATGCCCCTATGTTCATTTGTTCTCTTATTTATTTTTATTTTTTAAAAGACGTTATTTATTTATTTATAAAAAAGATTTTATTTATTTGACAGACAGAGATCACAAGTAGGCAGAGAGGCAGGCAGAGAGAGAGGAGGAAGCAGGCTCCCTGCCAAGCAGAGAGCCTGATGTGGGGCTCAATCCCAGGACCCTGGGATCATGACCTGAGCTGAAGGCAGAAGCTTTAACCCACTGAGCCACCCAGGTGCCCCAAGACTTTATTTATTTGACAGAGAGAGAGAGCAAGAGCAAGCACAAGCAGGAGGGAGCAGCAGAGGTAGAAGCAGGCTCTTTGATCACCAATGCGGGGTTCAAATCCAGGACCCTGGGATCATGACCTGAGCTGAAGGCATATGCTTAACCAACTGAGCCACCCAGTTCCCCTCTTCTATTTCTTTTTTTTTAAATATAATTTTTTATTTTTTATAAACATATATTTTTATCCCCAAGGGGGACAGGTCTGTGAATCACCAGGTTTACACACTTCACAGCACTCACCAAAACACATACCCTCCCCAATGTCCATAATACCACCCCCTTTTCCCAAACCCCCTCCCCCCAGCAACCCTCAGTTTGTTTTGTGAGTCACTTATGGTTTGTCTCCCTCCCAATCCCGTCTTCTTTCATTTATTCTTCTCGTACCCACTTAAGCCCCCATGTTGCATCACCACTTCCTCATATCAGGGAGATCATATGATAGTTGTCTTCCTCTGCTTGACTTATTTCGCTAAGCATGATACGCTCTAGTTCCATCCATGTTGTCGCAAATGGCAAGATTTCATTTCTTTTGATGGCTGCATAGTATTCCATTGTGTATATATACCACATCTTCTTGATCCATTCATCTGTTGATGGACATCTAGGTTCTTTCCATAGTTTGGCTATTGTGGACATTGCTGCTATAAACATTAGAGTACACGTGCCCCTTTGGATCACTACGTTTTTATCTTTAGGGTAAATGCCCAATAGTGCAATTGCTGGGTCATAGGGCAGTTCTATTTTCAACATTTTGAGGAACCTCCATGCTGTTTTCCAGAGAGGTTGCACCAGCTTGCATTCCCACCAACAGTGTAGGAGGGTTCCCCTTTCTCCGCATCCTCGCCAGCATCTGTCATTTCCTGACTTGTTGATTTTAGCCATTCTGACTGGTGTGAGGTGATATCGCATTGTGGTTTTGATTTGTATTTCCCTGATGCCGAGTGATATGGAGCACTTTTTCATGTGTCTGTTGGCCATTCGGATGTCTTCTTTGCAGAAATGTCTGCTCATGTCCTCTGCCCATTTCTTGATTGGATTATTTGTTCTTTGGGTGTTGAGTTTGCTAAGTTCTTTATAGATTCTGGACACTAGTCCTTTATCTGATATGTCGTTTGCAAATATCTTCTCCCATTCTGTCAGTTGTCTTTTGATTTTGTGAACTGTTTCCTTTGCTGTGCAAAAGCTTTTGATCTTGATGAAATCCCAATAGTTCATTTTTGCCCTTGCTTCCCTTGCCTTTGGCGTTGTTCCTAGGAAGATGTTGCTGCGGCTGAGGTCAAAGAGGTTGCTGCCTGTGTTCTCCTCAAGGATTTTGATGGATTCCTTTCGCACATTGAGGTCCTTCATCCATTTTGAGTCTATTTTTGTGTGTGGTGTAAGGAAATGGTCCAATTTCATTTTTCTGCATGTGGCTGTCCAATTTTCCCAGCACCATTTATTTAAGAGGCTGTCTTTTTTCCATTGGACATTCTTTCCTGCTTTGTCTAAGATTAGTTGACCATAGAGTTGAGAGTCTATTTCTGGGCTCTCTATTCTGTTCCATTGATCTATGGGTCTGTTTTTGTGCCAGTACCATGCTGTCTTGATGATGACAGCTTTGTAATAGAGCTTGAAGTCCAGAATTGTGATGCCACCAACGTTGGCTTTCTTTTTCAATATCCTTTTAGCTATTCGAGGTCTTTTCTGGTTCCATATAAATTTTAGAATTATTTGTTCCATTTCTTTGAAAAAGATGGATGGTACTTTGATAGGAATTGCATTAAATGTGTAGATTGCTTTAGGTAGCATAGACATTTTCACAATATTTATTCTTCCAATCCAGGAGCATGGAACATTTTTCCATTTCTTTGTGTCTTCCTCAATTTCTTTCATGAGTACTTTATAGTTTTCTGAGTATAGATTCTGTGTCTCTTTGGTTAGGTTTATTCCTAGGTATCTTATGGTTTTGGGTGCAATTGTAAATGGGATTGACTCCTTAATTTCCCTTTCTTCTGTCTTGCTGTTGGTGTAGAGAAATGCAACTGATTTCTGTGCATTGATTTTATATCCTGACACTTTACTGAATTCCTGTATAAGTTCTAGCAGTTTTGGAGTGGAGTCTTTTGGGTTTTCCACATATAGTATCATATCATCTGCGAAGAGTGATAATTTGACTTCTTCTTTGCCGATTTGGATGCCTTTAAATTCCTTTTGTTGTCTGATTGCTGAGGCTAGGACCTCTAGTACTATGTTGAATAGCAGTGGTGATAATGGACATCCCTGCCGTGTTCCTGACCTTAGTGGAAAAGCTTTCAGTTTTTCTCCATTGAGAATGATATTTGCGGTGGGTTTTTCATAGATGGCTTTGATGATATTGAGGTATGTGCCCTCTATCCCTACACTTTGAAGAGTTTTGGTCAGGAAGGGATGCTGTACTTTGTCAAATGCTTTTTCAGCATCTATTGAGAGTATCATATGGTTCTTGTTCTTTCTTTTATTGATGTGTTGTATCACATTGACTGATTTGCGGATGTTGAACCAACCTTGCAGCCCTGGAATAAATCCCACTTGGTCGTGGTGAATAATCTTTTTAATGTACTGTTGAATCCTATTGGCTAGTATTTTGTTGAGTATTTTCGCATCTGTGTTCATCAAGGATATTGGTCTATAGCTCTCTTTTTTGGTGGGATACTTGTCTGGTTTTGGGATCAAGGTGATGCTGGCCTCATAAAATGAGTTTGGAAGTTTTCCTTCCATTTCTATTTTTTGGAACAGTTTCAGGAGGATAGGAATTAGTTCCTCTTTAAATGTTTAGTAGAATTCCCCCGGGAAGCCGTCTGGCCCTGGGCTTTTGTTTGTTTGGAGATTTTTAATGACTGTTTCAATCTCCTTACTGGTTATGGGTCTGTTCAGGCTTTCTATTTCTTCCTGGTTCAGTTGTGGTAGTTTATATGTTTCTAGGAATGCATCCATTTCTTCCAGATTGTCAAATTTATTGCCGTAGAGTTGCTCATAGTATGTTCTTATAATAGTTTGTATTTCTTTGGTGTTAGTTGTGATCTCTCCTCTTTCATTCATGATTTTATTTATTTGGGTCCTTTCTCTTTTCTTTTTGATAAGTCTGGCCAGGGGT
Organism: Mustela putorius furo; assembly: GCF_011764305.1. Taxonomy (NCBI): domain Eukaryota; kingdom Metazoa; phylum Chordata; class Mammalia; order Carnivora; family Mustelidae; genus Mustela; species Mustela putorius. Next base: position 3,706,934 of record NW_025421367.1, on the reverse strand, counting down.
TTATCAATTTTATTAATTCTTTCAAAGAACCAGCTCCTACTTTCGTTGATTTGTTCTATTGTTTTTTTTGGTTTCTATTTCATTGATTTCTGCTCTGATCTTTATGATTTCTCTTCTCCTGCTAGGCTTAGGGTTTCTTTCTTGTTCTTTCTCCAGCTCCTTTAGGTGTAGGGGTTAGGTTGTGTACCTGAGACCTTTCTTGTTTCTTGAGAAAGGCTTGTACCGCTATATATTTTCCTCTCAGGACTGCCTTTGTTGTGTCCCACAGATTTTGAACCGTTGTATTTTCATTATCATTTGTTTCCATGATTTTTTTCAATTCTTCTTTAATTTCCCGGTTGACCCATTCATTCTTTAGAAGGATACTGTTTAGTCTCCATGTATTTTGGTTCTTTTCAAACTTCCTTTTGTGGTTGAGTTCTAGCTTTAGAGCATTGTGGTCTGAAAATATGCAGGGAATGATCCCAATCTTTTGATACCGGTTGAGTCCTGATTTAGGACCCAGGATGTGATCTATTCTGGAGAATGTTCCATGTGCACTAGAGAAGAATGTGTATTCTGTTGCTTTGGGATGAAATGTTCTGAATATATCTGTGATGTCCATCTGGTCCAGTGTGTCATTTAAGGCCTTTATTTCCTTGCTGATCTTTTGCTTGGATGATCTGTCCATTTCAGTGAGGGGATTGTTAAAGTCCCCTACTATTATTGTATTATTGTTGATGTGTTTCTTTGATTTTGTTATTAATTGGTTTATATAGTTGGCTGCTCCCACGTTGGGGGCATAGATATTTAAAATTGTTAAATCTTCTTGTTGGACAGACCCTTTGAGTGTGATATAGTGTCCTTCCTCATCTCTTATTATAGTCTTTGGCTTAAAATCTAATTGATCTGATATAAGGATTGCCACTCCTGCTTTCTTCTGATGTCCATTAGCATGGTAAATTCTTTTCCACCCCCTCACTTTAAATCTGGAGGTGTCTTCGGGCTTAAAATGAGTTTCTTGGAGGCAACATATAGATGGGTTTTGTTTTTTTATCCATTCTGATACCCTGTGTCTTTTGACAGGGGCATTTAGCCCATTAACATTCAGGGTAACTATTGAGAGATATGAATTTAGTGCCATTGTTTTGCCTGTAAGGTGACTGTTACTGTATATGGTCTCTGTTCCTTTCTGATCTACCACTTGTAGGCTCTCTCTTTGCTTAGAGGACCCCTTTCAAGATTTCCTGTAGAGCTGGTTTGGTGTTTGCAAATTCTTTCAGTTGTTGTTTGTCCTGAAAGCTTTTAATCTCTCCTATTTTCAATGATAGCCTAGCTGGATATAGTATTCTGGGCTGCATGTTTTTCTCATTTAGTGCTCTGAAAATATCATGCCAGCTCTTTCTGGCCTGCCAGGTCTCTGTGGATAAGTCAGCTGCCAATCTAATATTTTTACCATTGTATGTTACAGACTTCTTTTCCCGGGCTGCTTTCAGGATTTTCTCTTTGTCACTGAGACTTGTAAATTTTACTATTAGGTGACGGGGTGTGGGCCTATTCTTATTGATTTTGAGGGGCATTCTCTGAACCTCTTGAATTTTGATTCTCGTTCCCTTTGCCATATTGGGGAAATTCTCCCCAATAATTCTCTCTAGTATACCTTCTGCTCCCCTCTCTCTTTCTTCTTCTTCTGGAATCCCAATTATTCTAATGTTGTTTCGTCTTATGGTGTCACTTATCTTTCGAATTCTCCCCTCGTGGTCCAGTATCTGTTTGTCCCTCTTTTGCTCAGCTTCTTTATTCTCTGTCATTTGGTCTTCTATATCACTAATTCTTTCTTCTGCCTCATTTATCCTAGCAGTGAGAGCCTCCATTTTTGATTGCACCTCATTAATAGCTTTTTTGATTTCACCTTGGTTAGATTTTAGTTCTTTTATTTCTCCAGAAAGGGCTTTTATATCTCTCGAGAGGGTTTCTCTAATATCTTCCATGCCTTTTTCGAGCCCGGCTAGAACCTTGAGAATTGTCATTCTGAACTCTAGATCTGACATATTACCAATGTCTGTATTGATTAGGTCCCTAGCCTTCGGTACTGCCTCTTGTTCTTTTTTTTGTGTTGAATTTTTCCGTCTTGTCATTTTGTCCAGAGAAGAGTATATGAGGGGGCAAGTAAAATACTAAAAGGGTGGCAACAACCCCAGGAAAATATGCTTTAACCAAATTAGAAGAGATCCCAAATCGTGAGGGGGGATAAAGGGGATAAAAAGAGGTTCAAAAAGGAAGAAAGAAAAAAAAGAAAAAAAAAAAGAAAAAAGAAAGAAAAAAAAAAGAAAAGAATTTAAAAAAAAAGAAAACACCTAAGAAAAATATAAAAAAGAAAAAATATATGTATTAGATAAACTAATAAAAAATCGTTAAAAAAGAAAAAGGTAACAGTTAAAAAAAAATTTTACCCGAAGGCGAGAAAAAAAACAAAAAATGAAAAAGAAAAAAATTAAGTTAACCGCAAGACTAAAAAAAAAAATCACAGGGCAAAAGCCATGAGCTCCGTGCTTTGCTTTCTCCTCCTCTAGAATTCTGCTGCTCTCCTTGGTATTGAAACCGCACTCTTTGGTAGGTGAACTTGGTCTCGGCTGGATTTCTTGTTGATCTTCTGGGGGAGGGGCCTGTTGTAGTGATTCTCAAGTGTCTTTGCCCCAGGCGGAATTGCACCGCCCTTACCCGGGGCCGGGGTGAGTAATCCGCTTGGGTTTGCTTTCAGGAGCTTTTGTTCCCTAAGCGCTTTCTGTAGAGTTCCGGAGGACGGGAATACAAATGGCGGCCTCCTGGTCTCCGGCCAGGAGGAGCCGAGAGCCCAGGGCCGCACTCCTCAGTGCGCGCTCAGAGAACAGCGCCCAGTTACTCCCATCTGCCTGACCTCTGGCCGCGCTCCGAGCTCACCGAGCCTGCGACCGGTTCAAGGTCACCCCGAGCTACGAGCTTACTGTCGGCTCTGTCTCTGTAGCCGGCTTTCCCGTTCCAATACCCGCAAGCTCTGCGACACTCAGACACCCCCGATCCTTCTGTGACCCTGCGGGACCTGAGGCCACGCTGACCCCGTGTGGGCTTTGCCCCGGGTAGCCTCTGGAGCGATGTCCCTTAGCGGAACAGACTTTTAAAAGTCCTGATTTTGTGCGCGGTTGCTCCGCCGCTTGCCGGGAGCCGGCCCCTCCCCCCGGGGTCTATCTTCCCGTCGCTTTGGATTCACTTCTCCGCCGGTCCTACCTTTCAGAAAGTGGTTGTTTTCTGTTTCCAGAATTGCTGTTCTTCTCATCGATCTGCCGATGGATTTTCAGGTGTTTGCAATCTTTAGATAAGCTATCTAGCTGATCTCCGGCTAGCTGAAGTAGTCTCGGCCTGCTACTTCTCCGCCATCTTGACTCCTCCCTCCCCCCTCTTCTATTTCTTAAATTCCACATATGACTGAAATCTTTTGGTATCTGTCTTTCTCTGACTGACTTGTTTCATTTAACATAATAACTTCTAGTTCCATCCATGTCACTGCAAGTGGCAAATTTCATCCTTTTTGATGGCTGAGTAATATTCATATATATCTATATCTATATCTATATCTAATCTATATCTATATATATATATCTCCACAACTTTTTTTAATCCACTCATTAATCAATAGACATTTAGGCTCTTTATATAATGTTGCTATTATTGATAATGTTTCTATAAACATCAGGGTGCATGTGCCCCTTTGAATAAATATTTTTTTATTCTTTGGATAAATACCTGGTAGAGCAATTGCTGAAAGGTGGTTCTTTAAGTAATTGCTGAAAACTACATAAGGTAGTTCTATTTTTAACTTTTTCAGGAACCTATATACTGTTTTCCAGAGTGGCTGTACCAGTTTGCACTCCCACCAAAAGTGTAAGAATGTTCCCCTTTCTCCACATCCTCACCAACATCTGTCATTTCCTGACTTGTTGATTTTAGCCATTCTGACTGGTGTGGGGTGGTATCTCATTGTGGTTTTGATGTGTGTTTCCCTGATGCTTAATGATGCGGAGCATTTTTTCATACATCTATTGTCCATATGTATGTCTTCTTTGGATAAATGTCTGTTTATGTCTTCAGCCCATTTCTTGTCTGGATTATTTGTTTTTTTGGGTGTTGAGTTTGTTAAATTCTTTATAGATTTTGGATACTAACCCTTTATCAGATACGTCATTTGCAAATGTCTTTTCCCATTCCAGAGGCTGCCTTTTAGTTTTGTTGATTGTTTCCTTTACTGTGCTTTTTATTTTAATGAAGTCCCAATAGTACATGTTTGCCTTTGAAAGTTTCCTTTGCCTCTGGAAATGTATCTAGTAAGAAGTTGTTATGACTGATGTCAAAGAGTTGTTGCTTGTGTTCTCCTCTAGGATTTTGATGGTTTCCTGTCTCACATTTAGGTCTTTCATCCATTTTGAATTTAATTTTGTGTATGATGTAAGAAAGTGGTCCAGTTTCATTATGCTGCATGTTGCTGTCTGGTTTTTCCAACATCATTTGTTGTCTTTTCCATTGGGATATTCTTTCCAGTAGCAGGACATCCAGTCATTTGAACTGAAGATTAGTGATGATATCCAGTGTGGAAAGCCATTACAACTTCTACTGTGATTATTTTATTTTCCTCAGTTGAATGTTTCATAATTTTGGCACAGGTTGTTATTATTATATACTAGTTTATATCAGAATTTTCACCATTTTTTAAGATTAAATCCACAATAGGAAACTGTACAGAGAGTTTCCAAAGGACTTTTTCCTCATTTAATAAATACTCCCTGTTAACAAAACTTATCACAAAATTTACACTTATGTTTCAGCATTTTGGAGTTCAAATATACTCAAAGAGCAACCACAGCAAGAATCAAAAAATTGAATTTGATAAGTCACAGTCATGATAATATATTTGCCACTCAGCAGTTGGAATCCATAACTAACTGTAAATAGGAGCCAAACTGTTTAAAGTGCAGCAGACTTGTGAACAACAATAAGCTGAACTCAATATCTGACATAAAAAATATAAACTCCCCGCTTACAAGGAAGATTTGTACTTGTAAAGCATAGTATTATTCAATGTTATGGGAAGGCTGGCTTTTAGGCATTGGTGGACTTGCAGATGTGCTAGTGTGGTCACTGAAATGAGGCAGACTGGCTGTTGTCCAGAAGTACGGGTTTGTCACTGGCCGACTTTGTGAAGCTTGGGTTATCATTGTGTTGGTAACTTTCAGAAGCGTAATTACTGGAGTGAAGCTATTGCTGATTGGCTGATTTTCAGAGCATGTGTACAATTTGTTATCACTAATTAGCGATGGTTGCTTATTCATGATTTGGGGCTTTGGCCAAAGAGCAGTCTTTTCCTACATATAAAAAATACATATTTTAATTCCAAGTTCTCTCTTTTGGTCTTCTGTCAGCCAAGCCTGCAGTAAAGAACATATATAGATCTTTATTTATAGAAAGGTGATTTTCGTCTAGTGTTGCCATTTAAAAGATTTAATCACCAATTACTGTGGTGGAAAACTAGTGCAAGTTGCCAGCTTTTTGCAATTATTGAGAGAACTGAAAAGAGGACATTTGGATAATCTTCATAAAGTCAATACAGGAAGCTAGAAAAGTTATTAAATTACACTGAATGTCCTGAGTATTCACTTCTAGCAACCCAATACCAACCACATCTCTGGCCTTGGTTTTCTGTCATCTTCCCAACATGGGTTGTACTCCAGGGTCTCAAGGGTTCTCAAAGGGTAGTGGCCCAAGGTAAGGTGAGATAGTTTGAGAAGTTCTAAGCCAAATTAAAGAGCCACTGATAAGTTTGAATCAAGGCAGCAGCATGATTAGGTTAGCATTTAGAAAGATCATTATGTAAGATGAAAACAGAGAGGGAGACAAACCATAAGAGACTCTTAACTCTAGGAAACAAAATGAGGGTTGCTGGAGGGGAGGTGGGTGGGGGGATGGGGTAACGGTATTAAGGAGAGAACGTGATATAATGAGCACTGAATGTTATATGCAACTGATGAATCACTGGATTCTACCCCTGAAACTAATAATAGAATGTGTGTATGTGTGTGTGTGTGTGTGTATATATATATATATATATATAGTTCTTTTATTTTTTTAAGATTTTATTAATTTTTTGACAGAGAGAGAGAGAGAGACCACAAGAGAGGGAGCACAAATGGGGGAGTGGGAGAGGGAGAAGCAGGCCCCTTGCTGAGCAGGGAGCCCGACATGGGGCTCAATCCGAGGACCCTAGGATCATGACCTTGCAGATGCTTGAGGACTGAGCCACCCAGGCACCCCAAAAGAGTATATGTTAACTAAATTGAGTTTAAATTTTAAAAAACCAGATCATTATGGAATCGGTGTGAGAGATTTGGAAAAAGGACCCAGAGACTGGGAAGCAAGTGAGCCTGTTGAGACTCAGCACGAAGTAGGAGAGAAAGAATGAGAGCCATTAGACTTTTGTTTTCATTAAATATTACTAATTAACTTATAGTATTGAACAAAATAAGTGCCATAGTTTTGAGGTCTTATTTAAAGGGAATCACTTGGGGCACCTGGGTGGCTCAGTGGATTAAGCCTCTGTCTTTAGCTCAGGTCATGGTCTCAGGGTCCTGGGATCAAGCTCCCGCATCGGCCTACCTGCTCAGTGGGGAACCTGCTTCCTCCCTCTCTCTCTGCCTGCCTCTCTGCCTACTTGTGATCTCTCTCTCTCTGTCAAATAAATAAATAAAATCTTTTTTAAAAAATTTAAGGGAATCACTTTGCCAATAATACTTTGTCACCCTGCCCAAATCCTTTGAGCCATGACAAGTAAAGGACTCAGACTTGATAAAGAATTGTGAACTTTGTAATAGCTCCTCTTAGGATTTATGTATGTGTGTTGGACACTGAGCAGTTTTTCATATATTACTTCCATAATATCATCATGAAATTTAGTTTAATTTAGTGCAGTGGCTAAGAGTCAGGTTCGAAGGTCAGAATATGGGGTTCAAATCTTGGCTCTATCACTTGTTGGTTGTGCCACAATAGGACCCACTTTTTAAATCCCTATTATGAATATAATACAGTGTTACCATGCATGGTCATTAAGGACTACATGAGATAAATGGCTAGAGTTGTTGTGTATAGGGTGTGTCCTGTTATAAGGCTCAATAAGTGTTAGGTATTGTAACACAAGTTTATAGATGAAAAACTGAATATTAGAGAAAGTAGATTACTTCTCTATAGTCACACAGTAAGTGACAGGCGAGAGTTTGACTTGGACTTCAAAGTATTAATCATTACTTTCTATTAGTTCTCAATATCTGAGATATAAGTCTGGAGATGATAAAATATATGCCTATGAAAAGAAAAAACTGGGGCACCTGGGTGGCTCAGTGGGTTAAAGCCTCTGCCTTTGGCTTGGGTCATGATCCTAGGGTCCTGGGATTGAGCTCCGCATCAGGCTCTGCTCAGCGGGGAGCCTGCTTCCTCCTTTCTCTCTCTGTCTGCCTCTCTGCCTACTTGTGATCTCTGTCTGTCAAATAAATAAATAAAATCTTTTAGAAAAACTGAAGTATTCTTTTTTTTTTTTTCCATAAGAAGAAAAGATGGGGTGCCTGGTGGCTCAGTCAGTTAAGTGTCTGCTTTCAGCTCAGGTTATGATCCCAGGGTTCTGGGATCAAGCCCACATTGGGCTCCTGCTCAGCAGGAAGCCTGCTTCCCCCTCTCCCTCTGCTGCTCCCTGCTGCTTGTGCTTGTTGTTCTTTCTTTCTCTGTCAAATAAATAAATAAAATCTTAAAAAAAAAAAAAAAGAAACTTACTTTAAAAAAGAAAAAAAGAAGAAAAGTTAATGTGACCCAGCAGTTGTTCTGAGACCATTATGCCAACTGTGGACTTGTGGAAATGGAATAAGGAATCCAAAAGAAATGGTTACCACTTTTTTAAAAGTTTGGCTTTTTTTTAAATTGAAGTATAATTAACATACAGTGCTATGTTAGTTTCAAGTGTACAATATGATGACAATAATTCTATACATTAGTCAGTGGTCATCATGGTATCTTAATCCCCTTTATCTATTTCACCTATTTCTCCCCAACCTCTCTTCTGGCAACTATCAATTTGTTCTCTGTATTTAAGAATCTGTTCTTTTGTTGTCTCTTTGTTTGCTGTTCATTTGTTTTATTCATTAAATTCCAATTATGAATGGAATCATATATTTTTCTTTCTTTGATTTGATTTACTTAGCACTGTAACCTCGAAGTCCATCCATGTTGTCACAAATGGCCAAATTTCATTCTTTTTTATGGCTGAGTAATATTCTGGTGTGTGTGTGTGTGTGTGTGTGTGTGTGTGTGTTTAAATATACCACAGCTTCTTTATCCATTAGTCCATGGATGGATACTTGAATTGCTTCTGTATCTTGATTATTGTAAATAATGCTGCAATAAACATAGAGGTGCATATTATCTTTTGAATTACTGTTTTCATTTTCTTTGGGTAAATACCCAACAGTAGAATTCTATCACATGGTAATTTATTTTAATTTTTTGAGGAACCTCCATACTGTTTTTCCACAGCAGTTGCATCAATTTACATTTCCACCAACAGTGCCTAAGGATTCCTCCACCTCTTGCTAAAACTTGTTATTGTCTTTTTTTTTTTTTTTAATTTTTTTTTTTTTTATAAACATATATTTTTATCCCCAGGGGTACAGGTCTGTGAATCACCAGGTTTACACACTTCACAGCACTCACCAAATCACATACCCTCCCCAATGTCCATAATCCCACCCCCTTCTCCCAAACCCCCTCCCCCCGGCAACCCTCAGTTTGTTTTGTGAGATTAAGAGTCACTTATGGTTTGTCTCCCTCCCAATCCCATCTTGTTTCATTTATTCTTCTACCCACTTAAGCCTCCATGTTGCATCACCACTTCCTCATATCAGGGAGATCATATGATAGTTGTCTTTCTCTGCTTGACTTATTTCGCTAAGCATGATACGCTCTAGTTCCATCCATGTTGTTGCAAATGGCAAGATTTCATTTCTTTTGATGGCTGCATAGTATTCCATTGTGTATATATACCACATCTTCTTGATCCATTCATCTGTTGATGGACATCTAGGTTCTTTCCATAGTTTGGCTATTGTGGACATTGCTGCTATAAACATTCGGGTGCATGTGTCCCTTTGGATCACTACATTTGTATCTTTAGGGTAAATACCCAATAGTGCAATTGCTGGGTCATAGGGCAGTTCTATTTTCAACATTTTTGAGGAACCTCCATGCTGTTTTCCAGAGTGGCTGCACCAGCTTGCATTCCCACCAACAGTGTAGGAGGGTTCCCCTTTCTCCGCATCCTCGCCAGCATCTGTCATTTCCTGACTTGTTGATTTTAGCCATTCTGACTGGTGTGAGGTGATATCTCATTGTGGTTTTGATTTGTATTTCCCTGATGCCGAGTGATATGGAGCACTTTTTCATGTGTCTGTTGGCCATCTGGATGTCTTCTTTGCAGAAATGTCTGTTCATGTCTTCTGCCCATTTCTTGATTGGATTATTTGTTCTTTGGGTGTTGAGTTTGCTAAGTTCTTTATAGATTCTGGACACTAGTCCTTTATCTGATATGTCGTTTGCAAATATCTTCTCCCATTCTGTCAGTTGTCTTTTGATTTTGTTAACTGTTTCCTTTGCTGTGCAAAAGCTTTTGATCTTGATGAAATCCCAGTAGTTCATTTTTTCCCTTGCTTCCCTTGCCTTTTGCGTTGTTCCTAGGAGGATGTTGCTGCGGCAGAGGTCGAAGAGGTTGCTGCCCGTGTTCTCAAGGATTTTGATGGATTCCTTTCGTACATTGAGGTCCTTCATCCATTTTGAGTCTATTTTTGTGTGTGGTGTAAGGAAATGGTCCAATTTCATTTTTCTGCATGTGGCTGTCCAATTTTTCCCAGCACCATTTATTGAAAAGGCTGTCTTTTTTTTTCCATTGGACATTCTTTCCTGCTTTGTCGAAGATTAGTTGACCATAGATTTGAGGGTCTATTTCTGGGCTCTCTATTCTGTTCCATTGATCTATGGGTCTGTTTTTGTGCCAGTACCATGCTGTCTTGATGATGACAGCTTTGTAATAGAGCTTGAAGTCCGGAATTGTGATGCCACCAACGTTGGCTTTCTTTTTCAATATCCCTTTGGCTATTCGAGGTCTTTTCTGGTTCCATATAAATTTTAGAATTATTTGTTCCATTTCTTTGAAAAAGATGGATGGTACTTTGATAGGAATTGCATTAAATGTGTAGATTGCTTTAGGTAGCATAGACATTTTCACAATATTTATTCTTCCAATCCAGGAGCATGGAACATTTTTCCATTTCTTTGTGTCTTCCTCAATTTCTTTCATGAGTACTTTATAGTTTTCTGAGTATAGATTCTGTGTCTCTTTGGTTAGGTTTATTCCTAGGTATCTTATGGTTTTGGATGCAATTGTAAATGGGATTGACTCCTTAATATCTCTTTCTTCTGTCTTGCTGTTGGTGTAGAGAAAATGCAACTGATTTCTGTGCATTGATTTTATATCCTGACACTTTACTGAATTCCTGTATAAGTTCTAGCAGTTTTGGAGTGCATTCTTTTGGGTGTTCCACATATAGTATCATATCATCTGCGAAGAGTGATAATTTGACTTCTTCTTTGCCGATTTGGATGCCTTTAATTTCCTTTTGTTGTCTGATTGCTGAGGCTAGGACCTCTAGTACGATGTTGAATAGCAGTGGTGATAATGGACATCCCTGCCGTGTTCCTGACCTTAGCGGAAAAGCTTTCAGTTTTTCTCCATTGAGAATGATATTTGCGGTGGGTTTTTCATAGATGGCTTTGATGATATTGAGGTATGTGCCCTCTATCCCTACACTTTGAAGAGTTTTGATCAGGAAGGGATGTTGTACTTTGTCAAATGCTTTTTCAGCATCTATTGAGAGTATCATATGGTTCTTGTTCTTTCTTTTATTGATGTGTTGTATCACATTGACTGATTTGCGGATGTTGAACCAACCTTGCAGCCCTGGAATAAATCCCACTTGGTCGTGGTGAATAATCTTTTTAATGTACTGTTGAATCCTATTGGCTAGTATTTTGTTGAGTATTTTCGCATCTGTGTTCATCATCAGGATATCGGTCTATAGCTCTCTTTTTTGGTGGGATCCTTGTCTGGTTTTGGGATCAAGGTGATGCTGGCCTCATAAAATGAGTTTGGAAGTTTTCCTTCCATTTCTATTTTTTGGAACAGTTTCAGGAGAATAGGAATTAGTTCTTCTTTAAATGTTTGGTAGAATTCCCCCGGGAAAGCCGTCTGGCCCTGGGCTTTTGTTTGTTTGGAGATTTTTAATGACTGTTTCAATCTCCTTACTGGTTATGGGTCTGTTCAGGCTTTCTATTTCTTCCTGGTTCAGTTGTGGTAGTTTATATGTTTCTAGGAATGCATCCATTTCTTCCAGATTGTCAAATTTATTGCCGTAGAGTTGCTCATAGTATGTTCTTATAATAGTTTGTATTTCTTTGGTGTTAGTTGTGATCTCTCCTCTTTCATTCATGATTTTATTTATTTGGGTCCTTTCTCTTTTCTTTTTGATAAGTCGGGCCAGGGGTTTATCAATTTTATTAATTCTTTCAAAGAACCAGCTCCTAGTTTCGTTGATTTGTTCTATTGTTTTTTTGGTTTCTATTTCATTGATTTCTGCTCTGATCTTTATGATTTCTCTTCTCCTGCTGGGCTTAGGGTTTCTTTCTTGTTCTTTCTCCAGCTCCTTTAGGTGTAGGGTTAGGTTGTGTACCTGAGACCTTTCTTGTTTCTTGAGAAAGGCTTGTACCGCTATATATTTTCCTCTCAGGACTGCCTTTGTTGTGTCCCACAGATTTTGAACCGTTGTGTTTTCATTATCATTTGTTTCCATGATTTTTTCAATTCTTCTTTAATTTCCCGGTTTGACCCATTCATTCTTTAGAAGGATACTGTTTAGTCTCCATGTATTTGGGTTCTTTCCAAACTTCCCTTTTGTGTTTGAGTTCTAGCTTTAGAGCATTGTGGTCTGAAAATATGCAGGGAATGATCCCAATCTTTTGATACCGGTTGAGTCCTGATTTAGGACCGAGGATGTGATCTATTCTGGAGAATGTTCCATGTGCACTAGAGAAGAATGTGTATTCTGTTGCTTTGGGATGAAATATTCTGAATATATCTGTGATGTCCATCTGGTCCAGTGTGTCATTTAAGGCCTTTATATCCTTGCTGATCTTTTGCTTGGATGACCTGTCCATTTCAGTGAGGGGAGTGTTAAAGTCCCCTACTATCATTGTATTATTGTTGATGTGTTTCTTTGATTTTGTTATTAATTGGTTTATATAGTTGGCTGCTCCCACATTGGGGGCATAGATATTTAAAATTGTTAAATCTTCTTGTTGGACAGACCCTTTGAGTATGATATAGTGTCCTTCCTCATCTCTTATTATAGTCTTTGGCTTAAAATCTAATTGATCTGATATAAGGATTGCCACTCCTGCTTTCTTCTGATGTCCATTAGCATGGTAAATTCTTTTCCACCCCCTCACTTTAAATCTGGAGGTGTCTTCGGGCTTAAAAATGTGTTTCTTGGAGGCAACATATAGATGGGTTTTGTTTTTTTATCCATTCTGATACCCTGTGTCTTTTGACAGGGGCATTTAGCCCATTCACATTCAGGGTAACTATTGAGAGATATGAATTTAGTGCCATTGTATTGCCTGTAAGGTGACTGTTACTGTATATGGTCTCTGTTCCTTTCTGATCTACCACTTGTAGGCTCTCTCTTTGCTTAGAGGACCCCTTTCAAGATTTCCTGTAGAGCTGGTTTGGTATTTGCAAATTCTTTCAGTTGTTGTTTGTCCTGGAAGCTTTTAATCTCTCCTTCTATTTTCAATGATAGCCTAGCTGGATATAGTATTCTTGGCTGCATGTTTTTCTCGTTTAGTGCTCTGAAAATATCATGCCAGCTCTTTCTGGCCTGCCAGGTCTCTGTGGATAAGTCAGCTGCCAATCTAATATTTTTACCATTGTATGTTACAGACTTCTTTTCCCGGGCTGCTTTCAGGATTTTCTCTTTGTCATTGAGACTTGTAAATTTTACTATTAGGTGACGAGGTGTGGGGCCTATTCTTATTGATTTTGAGGGGCATTCTCTGAACCTCCTGAATTTTGATGCTCGTTCCCTTTGCCATATTGGGGAAATTCTCCCCAATAATTCTCTCCAGTATACCTTCTGCTCCCCTCTCACTTTCTTCTTCTTCTGGAATCCCAATTATTCTAATGTTGTTTCGTCTTATGGTGTCACTTATCTCTCGAATTCTCCCCTCGTGGTCCAGTAGCTGTTTGTCCCTCTTTTGATCAGCTTCTTTATTCTCTGTCATTTGGTCTTCTATATCACTAATTCTGTCTTCTGCCTCATTTATCCTAGCAGTGAGAGCCTCCATTTTTGATTGCACCTCATTAATAGCTTTTTTGATTTCAACTTGGTTAGATTTTAGTTCTTTTATTTCTCCAGAAAGGGCTTTTATATCTCTCGAGAGGGTTTCTCTAATATCTTCCATGCCTTTTTCGAGCCCGGCTAGAACCTTGAGAATTGTCATTCTGAACTCTAGATCTGACATATTACCGATGTCTGTATTGATTAGGTCCCTAGCCTTCGGTACTGCCTCTTGTTCTTTTTTTTGTGTTGAATTTTTCCGTCTTGTCATTTTGTCCAGATAAGAGTAAATGAAGGGGCAAGTAAAATACCAAAAGGGTGGCAACAACCCCAGGAAAATATGCTTTAACCAAATTAGAAGAGATCCAAAATCGTGAGTGGGGAGAAAGGGGATAAAAAGAGGTTCAAAAAGGAAGAGAGAAAAAAAAAAAAAAAAAAAAAAAAAAAAAAGAAAAGAAAAGAATTTTAAAAAAAGAAAACACCTAAGAAAAATGTAAAAAAAAATATATATATATATTAGATAAACTAGTAAAAAATCGTTAAAAAAGAAAAAGGTAACAGTTAAAAAAAAAAAAATTTTACCCGAAGGCGAGAAAAAAAAAAAAATGAAAAAGAAAAAATTAAATTAACTGCAAGACTAAAAAAAATCACAGGAAAAAAGCCATGAGTTCCGTGCTTGGCTTTCTCCTCCTCTGGAATTCTGCTGCTCTCCTTGGTATTGAAACCGCACTCCTTGGTAGGTGAACTTGGTCTCGGCTGGATTTCTTGTTGATCTTCTGGGGGAGGGGCCTGTTGTAGTGATTCTCAAGTGTCTTTGCCCCAGGCGGAATTACACCGCCCTTACCCGGCGCCGGGGTGAGTAATCCGCTCGGGTTTGCTTTCAGGAGCTTTTGTTCCCTGAGCGCTTTCCGTAGAGTTCCAGAGGACGGGAATACAAATGGCGGCCTCCTGGTCTCCGGCCAGGAGGAGCCGAGAGCCCAGGGCCCCACTCCTCAGTGCGCGCTCAGAGAACAGCGCCCAGTTACTCCCGTCTGCCTGACCTCCGGCCGCGCTCCGAGCTCACCGAGCCTGCGACCGGTTCAAGGTAACACGGAGCTGCGAGCTTACTGTCGGCTCTGTCTCTGTAGCCGGCTTTCCCGTTCCAATACCCGCAAGCTCTGCGACACTCAGACACCCCCGATCCTTCTGTGACCCTGCGGGACCTGAGGCCACGCTGACCCCGCGTGGGCTTCGCCCCGGTTTAGCCTCTGGAGCGATGTCCCTCAGCGGAACAGACTTTTAAAAGTCCTGATTTTGTGCGCGGTTGCTCCGCCGCTTGCCGGGAGCCGGCCCCTCCCCCCGGGGTCTATCTTCCCGTCGCTTTGGATTCACTTCTCCGCTGGTCCTACCTTTCAGAAAGTGGCTGATTTTCTGTTTCCAGAATTGCTGTTCTTCTTCTCTTCGATCTGCCGATGGATTTTCAGGTGTTTGCAATCTTTAGATAAGCTATCTAGCTGATCTCCGGCTAGCTGAAGCAGTCTCAGCTTGCTACTTCTCCGCCATCTTGACTCCTCCCGTGTTATTGTCTTCTTAATACTGGCTATTTTGACCGGTATGCAGTAATATCTCATTGTGGTTTAAATTTGCATTTTGATGATTAGTGATGTGAAACATCTTTTCACGCGTCTGTTGACCATCCAGACGTTTTCTTTGGAAAACTGTCTATTCAGTTTCTCTGCCCATTTTAAAATTGGGTTCTTTGTGTTGTGTAAGATCTTTACATATTTTGGATATTAACCCCTTATCTAATGTATGATTTACAAATAGCTTCTCCTATTCTGTAGGTTTCCTTTTTGTTTTGTTGATGGTTTCCTTTGTGCAAAAGTTTTTTATTTTGTTGTAGTCCCAACAGTTCAGTTTTGCTTTTTTTCCCTTGCTGGGAGATATATATATATATATATATATATATATATATATATATATATATATTATTTATTTTTTTTTCCCCCACAGCTGAAAACTATAAGTTTAATATTACATCAGTTGCCAACTGTAATGGTCTGCCCAAACAGAGAACCCCTACTCAAGTCCCTTCATGCTGGTTTCTGAACAGTTTGACTTAACTTAAAATAATCTGATTTGGAAGATTCTCTCTATGTCTATCTATACTTCTGTTGCTATCCTTGACTTAATTTTTTTAACTTCCACTTTTTTCCTTATTGTTCAATTAGCCAACAGACAGTACTTGTCTTAGTTTTGACATTTGCCTCAGCTACTGTTATACAAATTTAAGAAAACAGGAAGGCAGAGAGTTCAAAGTCATGGTTGTAGAGTACCACTAGGCTAAGACTTCCATTTCAAACTCTTGCAAATAGAATAACAATCCTAATTAAGCGTTTTTAGATAACTTGCTTAGTTACTAAACTGATGCAGCTCTCTGAGCCCAGATCCTAACTTTTAATCAGTGTGTTGGTTTTCACAGTAAATTGGGGTTTGTGTTTCATTTTAGGATGTCCTTTTTAAAGCCAAAATTTTAACTTAGCAATTTACAGGATTTGAAATGTGTTAATTACTTTATCTCTAACAACTTTTCTAAGGTATAATTGACATGCATTAAACTATATATATTTAAAATGCACATTTTGATAAGTTCTGACGTATATGTATACCTATGAAACCAACACCACAATTAAGATAGTAAAAAGTATCCATCAAAATTTCCTTAAGACTCTTCCTCATATCAGGGAGACTCTTTATAATCCCTTCCTTCCACCTTACCCCTGGCCCATGAAGCTACTGATTTATTTTCTTTTACTACAGATTAAAGTGTATGGTAGGCAGAATTTTAAGATTACTTCTAATGATCCTCATTGCCTATATAATCCCCCCTTCTTTGAGTGTGAGGAGAATGTATAAATAAGATAATAAATCACTGCCATGATTATGTCTCATTATGTGGCAAAAAGGATTTGGCAAATAAAATTAAGGTTACTAATCAGTTGACCTTAAGGTAAAGAGATTATTTGGATGAGGCTAACCTAGCCAAATGCGCCCTCTATAAGCAGAGGTATTTTTGGCACCTTGTTAGGCAGCAATAAAAAACTAGTACAGATTTTGGTACATGGAAGTATGGGTGCTACCACAAGAAATTCCTAAAATGTGGGATTGGCTTTAGAATTTGCCAGTGATTTCCTGACTTGTTGATTTTAGCCATTCTGACTGGTGTGAGGTGATATCTCATTGTGGTTTTGATTTGTATTTCCCTGATGCTGAGTGATATGGAGCACTTTTTCATGTGTCTGTTGGCCATCTGGATGTCTTCTTTGCAGAAATGTCTGTTCATGTCCTCTGCCCATTTCTTGATTGGATTATTTGTTCTTTGGGTGTTGAGTTTGCTAAGTTCTTTATAGATTTTGGACACTAGTCCTTTATCTGATATGTCGTTTGAAAATATCTTCTCCCATTCTGTCAGTTGTCTTTTGATTTTGTTAACTGTTTCCTTTGCTGTGCAAAAGCTTTTGATCTTGATGAAATCCCAATAGTTCATTTTTGCCCTTGCTTCTCTTGCCTTTGGCGATGTTCCTAGGAAGAAGTTGCTGCGGCTGAGGTCGAAGAGATTGCTGCCTGTGTTCTCCTCAAGGATTTTGATGGATTCCTTTCACACATTGAGGTCCTTCATCCATTTTGAGTCTATTTTCGTGAGTGGTGTAAGGAAATGGTCCAATTTCATTTTTCTGCATGTGGTTGTCCAATTTTCCCAAACCATTTATTGAAGAGGCTATCTTTTTTCCATTGGACATTCTTTCCTGCTTTGTCGAAGATTAGTTGACCATAGAGTTGAGGGTCTATTTCTGGGCTCTCTATTCTGTACCATTGATCTATGTATCTGTTTTTGTGCCAGTACCATGCTGTCTTGATGATGACAGCTTTGTAATAGAGCTTGACAGATGCTGGCGAGGATGCGGAGAAAGGGGAACCCTCCTACACTGTTGGTGGGAATGCAAGCTGGTGCAGCCACTCTGGACAACAGCATGGAGGTTCCTCAAAATGTTGAAAACAGAACTGCCCTATGACCCAGCAATTGCACTATTGGGTATTTACCCTAAAGATACAAACGTAGTGATCCAAAGGGGCACGTGCACCCGAATGTTTATAGCAGCAATGTCCACAATAGCCAAACTATGGAAAGAACCTAGATATACATCAACAGATGAATGGATCAAGAAGATGTGGTATATATACACAATGGAATACTATGCAGCCATCAAAAGAAATGAAATCTTGCCATTTGCGACAACATGGATGGAACTAGAGCGTATCATGCTTAGCGAAATAAGTCAAGCAGAGGAAGACAACTATCATATGATCTCCCTGATATGAGGAAGTGGTGATGCAACATGGGGGCTTAAGTGGGTAGAAGAATAATCAATGAAACAAAATGGAATTGGGAGGGAGACAAACCATAAGTGACTCTTAATCTCACAAAACAAACTGAGGGTTGCTGGGGGGAGGGGGTTTGGGAGAAGGGGGTGGGATTATGGACATTGGGGAGGGTATGTGCTCTGGTGAGTGCTGTGAAGTGTGTAAACCTGGTGATTCACAGACCTGTCCCCCTTGGGGATAAAAATATATGTTTATAAAAAATAAAAAATTTAAAAATAAATAAATAAATAAAAGAATTTGCCAGTGAGTAGATGCTGGAAGACTGTATTAGAAATACAGATGTTAAAAATGTTGCTGGTATAGTCTTAGAAGGATGTGAGAAAAGCATTACTGGAATTTGGAGGAAAGAGAATTCTTGTTATCTCGATGGAGGAAAGCTTGACAGAAAGCTTAGCAGAATTTTGTCCCCCCAGTTATGCGGAAAGCAGAACTTGTAAGCAATGGACTTGGATAAACAGTTGAGATTTCTAAGCAAAGTGTTGAAGGTGTGGCCTGGCTTCTTCTTGCTGTATAAATGCAAGAGGAGAGAAATAAACTGAGAATTGTTATACAAAAAGGAACAAGCATCTGACAATAACTGAAAATTCTTTGCTTCCCCAATAGCAGAAGATGCTAAAATTAAGAGAGTCAATGCCAGGAAAGCATGATCTAAGAAAAAGGCTGCGAGTGTGACTCTACAGCTCTTTGCTGAAACCTGGGCAAGTTATTCATAAGAGACTAAGAGTGTTCCTCACAGATCTTTTTACTCAAACCAGAGGTCCTCTAAGTAGTTGCAGGGCATTGTCCTTCAGCCATCTTAGCAAAAGCCAAAGGTAAAGAAAGGATTATGTGGAAGGATCTGGGGCTATGACTTTTGTATGACTGAGTGAACTCTTATGAATTTATAGGAAATATAAATTTTTCAAAAATTTGTATCAGTGGAGACACTGACAGCTTAGATTAAAAGTGCCAGAGAGAGTATGAAATGAAAAACAGCTGCTGGGGGAAGGTTTTTAACTATGAATTTAACTTCTTTAATAATGGATATGGGGCTATTCAAGTTATCTGTTTCTTCTTGAGTGAGCTTTGGTGTTTTCAAGGAGTCTATCCATTTCCAAAAGTTGTTGAATTTATTGGCCAAAATTGTTCATGGTATTCCCTTTCTATCCTTTAATGTCTATAGAATCTGTAGTATTTTGATCTCTCTCATTTCTTATATTGATAATTATGTTTTCTCTCATATTACTCTGATTAGTCTGCCTAGAGTCTTAAAAATTTTATTGAACTTTTCAAAAATCAAGTTCTTGGTTTCATTGATTTTCTCTATTGTTTTTTCTATTTTGTTGATTTCAGTTCTGATTTTTATTATTTCCTTTCTTTTACTTAATTTGAACTTAATTAAAAAAATTTGTAGTTACTGACAGTGGAAGCCATAATCATTGTTTTGAGAACTTTTTCTTTTCTAACATGTGCATTTAGTGCTGTTAATTTTCCCATAAGAAGTGCTTCAGTGACATCTTGCAAATTTTGATAAATTGTTGTGTTTTCATTTTTGTTTAATTCAATATAATTTGAATTTCTCTTTGGTTTCCTCTTTTACCCACTGCTTATTTAGAATTATGTAATTTAGCTTCCAAATTCTGGGGTTTTCCAGAGATCTTTCTGATATTGACTTCTTTTTTTTTTTTTCTCTTGTTATTAACTTGTAAGTTAATTATTTTGTGGTCAGTAAGCATACTCTATATGACTCAAATCTTTAAAAGTTTATTGAGATTTTGGGGAGGGGCCTAGAATATGGTCTATCTTGGTAAATATTCCAGACTGCATTAGAAAAGAATGTTTATTCTGCTGTAGTTGGATGAAGTGTTCAACAAATGTCAATTAGATCAAACTGGCTGATTTTCTGCCTAGTAGTCTATCAGTTATTGACATATTATTAAGTTAGATGAAAAGGAAGACGGGTTTTGTTCATTAATCTCCCCTGGTGTCTGTTTGTGAGAGAAGGTGTAAAATTCCCCTCAGGAGTGACTTAGCATTCCTTAAAATTTGGGAAGACTCTTTAAGGCACCCACATAAACATGTTGTCTAAATAAAAACAAGGTGCTTGCTATGAAAACACAGCTTCCTGGCAAATTCTTTTTCCATTCCCCCCATTCCTCTTCAACCTTACTATATTTCCTGTAATAGTTCTATATATAAATTCTGGAGTTTCCACTGTTGGGTGGTGGTATATTAGTTATTATGGGGTTCATATCCTTTAGCATTATAATATAAAAAAAAGATTGAACTATTCTTGAAAGTTCTGAAGAAGCACATGGAGAGACATTGACTGTCAAATTTTTGAACACAAAAATTGGACAAATAGTTTAGGGAATACCTGCATTATGGCACACATCTGGAGTTCAGTAGAATGGTGAGTTCAGGGTAGCAAAACTTGCTGCTAAAAATACTGTCTGGTTTTCTATTTTGTCCCTCACAGTTGACACAGATAACAGAGATAATTGAGAGCTAAATCTATTGTCTTATGCACTTTTGCACATCTAGCTACCTTACAAGAACTTTTGGTATTTTGAATATCTATTTTTAAATTGTAGTTTGAATACTATGAAATTGATACATTTTCAGCCTCACATGACTATTTAGGTCAGAGAGATTTCATATGAGTTACTATTTATATGCTAAAGACCCCTCAGGCAATGTCAGGCTGTTGCATGTGGACAGCTTCTTGAATTATAGCACAGAAACTTTAATACCTACCTCAGGAATGATAGGAGTCTTAAATAGGCAGTCATATTTACTAAAGAAACCTAGAGTTTTCTTAGATTGCCAACCTTAGTAAGACAAGAAATGTCAGGGTGATAGAGTTTAAGTGGCTCTTTTCAGATATGTTACACTGATTCTCTATATTTAAGATGCAAAACAGCCTTCCAGGAGCTATTTAATTAAGTGAAAGTAAGTCTAGTCCCTTTGGAACCAAATGGTTCAGTGGACAAATACATGTCAGTATGTGAAGGAAGTGGGGGAAGTTATTATGTGCTTCATAGACATGGTGACACTTTATAACCCCATATCAGGGATCCTAAACAGTGATTGGTTGAGAAAATTATCAAACTGAGTTTAAATTTCAGCAGGTACAAAATTGTCACGTAAATGTCCAGGACAGTGAGCCACTCTCAGTCTTCAATGCGAAAGATAAGAAATCCTGGATTTTCAAAGTCCCTTTGAAGGCTTTTAAGGTAAGATGAAACCTCGTCTTTACTCAGAACCAACTGATTCCTGTAGAAATTTTAATTTCAGAGAAGAAGCTGACTTGATTTTATGAAGTGAATAATCCTTATGCTTAGACTTTTTCCTTCCCCTTTGACTTGGCAAATCAAGACTACATGTTAAAAGATAACAGAAAATTATATGGTAAGGGATGCTAATTCCATCTAGCAAAATATTGGATCACTGAAGAATAAGAATTTTATTACAGCCACTATGTTAAGATATCAGTTGCTAATAGGAAGAGAATACATAAGATGAAGCAAATATTATAAATCTAAAATATTAACAATGAAATAAGGAATTAGAATATTTTACACATAATTCACGATAGCTCCATTACTGTTATTTTTATTTACAAAACCATCTTTAAGAATCTTGAATCTAATTAAAGACATTTTTAAGCCTTACCATTGCAATATAAGATGTGATGGCATTTAATAAATAAGTAAAGACACAATCTCTTCCAATCTCAAATAGTGACGATAGTGACATTTAAACACTGACTTGGGAAATAAATATGGATTTGGGAATTTCAGTCAACACATTATAGTACATTTACTTCAAAGCTTGGCTAATCCATTCAGTGATATGTTCCATGAGAGTAGGGCTCATATCTATTTCCAGGGCTCAGTATCTGGTCCATGTTAGGTCTTCAAATGTTGAATGAATGACTGCATCCCAGTATACATTTATTATTTGGTTCCTGAATCACCAAACTTCAGCCTAAAATATCAGGTATTTTTTGCCAACGGACATGAGGGTTTTTAAAACTAGATTAAAATATGTCTACTTAAGATATCTAGAAATTCTGACCTCTATACCATACATTTTCTGTTTCATGGTATCATAACAGGTTTAGAAAATGAAAGAGGTTTTGGGCTGACAAAACTGGAGCCATTTCTTTAGCAGTCTTTTGAGCTATTTACCTACCTGAGAATATAGTGGCAAGCATCACAGTGCACTATGCAGTCGTTCTGGAGTGGGTCTGAAAGAGAACCAAAGTAGTCAGATTGCAGGATTGTGGTTTAGCACGGAATGCACATAACTGTGACCTTCACCACAGGTACCTTTCTAGGACACCATGGTTGTCCAAATGGATACCATGGTCCAAATAAGTGTACACCAGCCCTCAGCAGAGTCTATGTAATAATTAGGCTTGGTACTGTAAAGTTCTGTATGATACCTGCTTACTAAACAGTTGCCCTTCAACATCTATGTCCCAGAGTAAGCCCATTATTTTTTCCTCTCAAAAATCATATCCTCTCTCCTGTAAGGAAGTGCCAATAATTCTATGATAGTTGATATTCACTAAAATTTTATTATGTTTCCATTATCAACATTAAATTCAATCAAAGCTATTTTATGACATGCATTATTTTAATCTATAAACTCAGTGGGAGTTCATGAAATAGGAGTAAAACTCTTTCTTCCTTTCTGTGGTAATAGTATCATTACACCAAGAAATCTAATTTTCAGTAATGGTAATTAAAATTTTTGATTCACATGGACTATACAATGTCTATTCCAATGTATCAAAATATATATTATACCATTTCTGAATGTGAACTCTAACAGGAATAAAGGATCATGTTTTTAGAAGCTCCATATAATAATTGCTATCATTTATAAAGGGATTGCTAAATACCCAGAACAGTGTTAAGTATGCTTATACTAATAAGTATTCACCAACAATATTCATAAAACAGCTCTTTCTGTGCTATGTAGTAGAATATAGTGATTACAACACATTCTCTTAGGTTCAGGAGTAGGTCAGAGAATATATAAATAGCCATGTTATGTTAGAATGGTAGAATATGTTACTAGGGAGGTTTGCAGAAGTTTCTGGGTGTAAAAAGGATAGAGACACCAAATGCCCTTTGAAAAGGAGTCAGAGAATGCTCCTCAGAGAAGACTCTTCTGCTAACATAATTGGGATAATCTCAAAGTATAGGTATTATTATCCCAGATGGAGGGAACAAAGGCTTAATAAAACTATTTAAATTTCTCAAGTTCATGCAACAAGTAGCAGAGGTAGAACTTGAACCTAGGTCTCTAAATCCAAACTTCGTTTTCCTTCCACTAGCCAAGGCTACATGATGTTAGTAATTTCTTTCCTTCACAGTGTCCTATAGCCCACTTCTGTGGATTTGTGATGGGGATGATAAATGATTCCTCTTTTAGTGATAATCTTAGAATTAGTTAATACTTGATTAAAATTACTCAGAAAAAAATGTTATCACCATCAAAAATAGCAAAACAAAGTTATGGTTGTATCCTTTGTAACTACATGGCTGTGTCCCTCCATTGGCATAGGCAGAAAAAGTCTAGTTAGCTACTCCAGTGCTGAGGCTGATGATGCCTCTGTATGTCTCTGGGAGCACTCCAGGTATGCTCTGTAACACTGAGTCTTGATAGCCTTCTTCTCATGTTGGATATATACTCCCTGCCCAGGGAAAAGTCAAAGTAATATCTTACCATGGTTATCATCTTTTTCTTTATAAGTAATTTTTGCTGTTCTTTTTTCATTAAAAACAGGTTAATTAATATTCCTAAAAAATGAAGATAATTATATATTTTTGCATTTGGGCAGCAGCATGGGCTATTCCAGTAAGTATGTATTCCTCAGAAAATCTCCTCACTTTGTTATCTCTTTTAACCTAACATTAAATAATATGTATTTCCTTAAGACTTTGAAGACAAACTGTGCCTAAACATTTAAATTTGCATGAAAGGCTTTATAAGGTATCTTTAGGGGTCTCAACAAACCCAAATATGCACTCCAATTCATGCTCCCATTCCTCCAAATGAAACTAATATCTTGTCAGATGGATTATTACTTTTAAAATTTATTCAGTTTGTGTTTGCTTTGGCAGCACATATACTAAAATTGGAATAATACAGAGAAAATTAGCATGGCCCTCATACAAGGATAACACACAAATTTGTAAAATTCATTCAGATTTATATTCAATGCTCAAAAGTCATGGAGACTTCAGCCATCTTTGCTCATGCCCTATGAATTTCATTATAATATCAATGAAGCCTACATATTTTTTAAAAAGATTTTATTTACTTATTTGACAGACAGAGATCACAAGTAGGCAGAGAGGCAGGCATAGAAAGAGAGAGAGGAGGAAGCAGGCTCCCCGCTGAGCAGAGAGCCCAAAGCGGGGCTTGATCCCAGGACCCTGACACCTTGACCTGAGCCAAAGGCAGAGGCTCAACCCATTGAACCACCCAGGCATCCTGAAGCCTACATTTTAAAGGAAGTTTTCAAGGAATGATTTGGAAAAAATAAGGATTTTTTCAATGTAGGAGAAAATTAATGTTTCACTCAGATAATTTTTTTTTTAATGCTCATTGGGGAAAATTTGGAATATACAGATAAACAGCAACAAAAAAATTAGGAAAAGTAAACCATTTGTAATTATGTTACCCTGCTATGGGTAACATTTTGGTATGTTTTTGTACTATCAAACAACTTGGTATTTATGCAGTTTGGAATTTTCTAAACTATTTCAAATGTGCTCCTGAAGGAGCGAAGTAGCATATTACTTTATTTTGTTTCTTCCCTGGCTCTGGTCATACCTCGTATTTTCTTATGGGTTTGGTCAGGATTACACTTAAGGTGGGTCTTGTGCTAGTGTGGGAGGTTTGTACAGAAACATCAAAGGTCTAGCTCCTTATTTTTATAAAAGACAATCCTCCTTGAGATAAGTGGTCTGGTTAATATCAATAAAATCAGTAATATCATTGTGAGAATTATCTGTGTGCCCAGTTTAAATTCTACATAAGCTGTGTAGCAAGCTTGATTAGATATTACTTTGGCCTTTGCATTATATATTTTTCTTCATTTAGAGAAAAATGTGTGTCTGTATGTATGTGTGCATGTGTGCATGCATGTATGCACAAAGTTAGAATGTTTTCAATTTCCAATATTTTCATTTTGGTAGGTTCCTCAAATCAAGCCACTGGAGAGACATGCTGTTGACAAATCTACAAATTTAAATCTTCTGGAAAAAGCAAAAGTGCCAATACAGGTATAGGGTACAAAATGTGTTTCTAAGCTGTTTTTAAATTCTTTTTGGGGGGGGGTTATTTACTTATTTATTTATTTGAGAGAAAGAGAGAGAGATCACAACAAAGAGCATGAGTCGGGGAGGGACAAAGGGAGAGGCAGACCCCTCACCTAGCAGAGAGCCTGACATGGGACTCCATGCCAGGACACTTAACCTACTGCAGCAGATGCTTAACTGACTGTGCCATCCAGATGCCCCTTGATTCTATTAACTTCCAGAAAACTGATGCTTACCTTTCAGTCTGTTTACTTCAAGATAAAATCTACAAATTATTTTGAATTGTTTCTCTTTTCCAGGATGAGTTAAATGCCAATGATACTACTGAAGAAAGTGGTGACCCCCATGAAAATCAAAGAGGAAGGCAACAATATACCAGAGATGGTTACAAAGAAGAAAGAAATGGTTCTGAGTGGGTAAAAATAGGAGGGAAAAGTTCTTCTATAGATTCCATGTTAGTAAATGATGAGGGGAATAGTGTGGACCAAAATGGGGTCACAGGAAAACCAGAAACATATGGTTATGATGGGATACATGGAAAAGAAGGTAGCACCTCAGCAAATGGCATCAGAGGACAAGTAAGCATCATCGACAATGCTGGAATAGCAAATGGAAGCGATATTAACAGAAATGCTGATAAAAATTTAAACAATGGAGGAGTTGTTGGAGATGCAAGTCAGAGTGAGAATGCCACTGTTGTCCAAGAAGAAGACCATCAAATAGGTAGAAGCAATAACAGTACAGGCCATGAAGATGAAATAAATAGGAATGCCTGTAGAAATGAGGGTGATACAAGTGAAATAACACATCAGAGAGAAAGTGAGGGTAATGGGAATCAGGAGGCAGAAGTAACACCAGAAAGAAGGGGATCTGGCAATGGAGAAGATGCTGGCCTGGATAATTCTGATGGGAGTCCTAGTGGAAATGGAGCAGAGGAGGATGAAGAAATAGGTTCTGGTGATGATGAAGGTGAAGAAACAGGGAATGGAAAAGAGGGTACTGATAACAGGAAGGGCCAAGAGGGTCAGCCTCATGAAAAAGATGACAACGATAACAGCTTAGGTCAAAATTCAATTAGTAGTGAAGATGATGACCCAGAAGACAAAGAAGATCCTCATGACATCGATGGAGACAACACCTCCAAGAGTGAGGAGGATTCTGATGGTATTTCTAAAGACAAAGTTAGCCCAATAATAGAGGACATGCAAAAGCCCAATTACGAAGAAAACAATGCTGTGGAAAAGAAAATCACTGATGAATCAGAGCTAGGTGATACTGGGAAGAGTCAAAATAAGGTTAGTTTGTAAAGCTGATTTCTTTCAAATGGCAGTTAAATTCTCCCCCTCCATTCATTGATGGTAACACAAAAATAAATCATAATAAGCATTCATCTGTTTTTGCACAGAAATTACTTGAATATTTAATGGGAAATTTAGAGCCCCTATTAGACTCCGATACAGAACAATTTTTTAAAAAAGATTTTATTTACTTATTTATTTGAGAGTGAGAGAGCACAAATGGAGGGGGCGTGGAGGAGCAGCAGAGGAAGAGAGAGAAGCAGACTCCTCCTTGAGCAGGGAGTCTGATGTGGGTTTTGATATCAGGACTCTGGATCATGTCCTGGACCAAAGGCAGATGCTTAACTGACTTAAACCACCTAGGTATCCCCAGAACAATTTTAAAAACAGCATTTCTGAAAATTTGGTTAGGATTCTATAAGTCTAATCCTAATAACTGATGCACCATGTAACTGTTCACACAAGTTCCTACTGTGTAAAAATGTGAATGGGTTGTTATATGATTTAAACACCAGAATTCTTGCAGATGAATAAAGCACGTTTTTACAAACAGAAGTTTGTGAAGTACTAGAAGCTGAACTTCTGTTTTTCTGGTCATATTCCGCAGTCTTGTCTTCCACAGACCAATGCAATTTTGCAGCATACCATCCATTAACTAATCATTCTTTTCTCCATCTTTCCCCAGGGAATAGAAATGGAAGGTCCCAGTAGTGGCAACAGAAACATTACCAAAGAAGCTGGGAAAGTCAGTGAAGATAAAGAGAGTAAAAGACAACAAGGAATGGTCATGGGAAAAGGAAATGTCAAGACACCAGGGGAGACTGACAACATACAAGCGCTTGGTCAGAAATCAGAACCTGGAAATAAGGTTACACGCAGCAAAACAGGTAGTGAAAGTAATAGTGGTGGATATGACAGTTATGAGTTTGATGACAAATCTATGCAAGGAGATGATCCCAACAGTAGTGATGACTCTAACAGCAATGATGATGCTGATTCTGAAGGTGACAATGACAGCAATAGCCAAGGAGACATTGGTTATAACTCTGATGAATCAACAGATAATGGCAATGACAGTGACTCAAATGGAGGAGGTGATAATGACAGTGATAGCACATCAGATGCTAATGATAGTGACAGTAATGGCAATGGTAACAATAGGAGTGATGCCAACGGCAAATCAGACAGCAGTAAAGATAAATCAGACAGTAGTGACAGTAGTGATAGCAGCGACAGCAGTGACAGTAGCGACAGTAGTGACAGCAGCGACAGTAGCGACAGCAGTGACAGTAGCGACAGTAGTGATAGCAGTGACAGCAGTGACAGTAGTAACAGCAGTGACAGTAGCGATAGTAGCGACAGCAGCAACAGCAGTGACAGTAGTGACAGCAGTGATAGTGACAGTAGTGACAGCAGTGACAGCAGTGATAGTGACAGTAGTGACAGCAGCGACAGCAGTGACAGCAGCGATAGCAGTGACAGCAGTGACAGTAGCGACAGCAGTGACAGTAGCGACAGCAGTGACAGTAGCGACAGCAGCAATAGCAGTGACAGCAGTGACAGTAGTGACAGCAGTGATAGCAGTGACAGTAGTGACAGCAGTGACAGCAGTGATAGCAGTGACAGTAGTGACAGCAGTGACAGCAGTGACAGTAGTGATAGCAGTGACAGCAGTGACAGTAGCGATAGCAGTGACAGCAGTGAAAGTAGCGACAGCAGTGACAGCAGTGACAGTAGCGACAGCAGTGACAGTAGTGACAGCAGTGACAGTAGTGATAGCAGTGACAGCAGTGACAGCAGCGACAGCAGTGACAGTAGTGACAGCAGTGACAGCAGTGACAGTAGTGATAGCAGTGACAGCAGTGAAAGTAACGATAGCAGTGACAGCAGTGACAGCAGTGACAGTAGTGACAGCAGCAACAGCAGCGATAGCAGTGACAGCAGTGATAGCAGTGACAGCAGCGATAGCAGCAATAGCAGTGACAACAGTGACAGCAGTGACAGCAAGTCAGACAGTAGTGACAGTAGTAACAGCAGTGATAGCAGCGATAGCAGTGACAGCAGTGACAGCAAGTCAGACAGTAGTGACAGTAGTAACAGCAGTGATAGTAGCGACAGCAGTGACAGCAAGTCAGAGAACAGTGATAGCAGTGACAGCAGTGACAGCAAGTCAGACAGTAGTGAAAGCAATGATAGCAGTGACAGCAGTGATAGCAGTGACAGTAAATCAGACAGTAGTGACAGTAGTGATAGCAGCAACAGTAGTGACAGTGACAGTAAATCAGATAGCAGTGATAGCAGCAACAGCAAATCAGATAGTAGTGACAGCAGTGACAGTGACAGCAGTGATAGCAGCGACAGTAAATCAGAAAGCAGTGACAGCAGCAATAGCAAATCAGATAGTGACAGCAGTGACAGTAGTGACAGTGACAGTAAATCAGACAGCAGTGACAGCAGCAATAGCAAATCAGAGAGTAGTGACAGCAGTGACAGTGACAGCAGTGACAGCAGTGAAAGTGACAGCAGTGATAGTGATAGCAGTGATAGCAGCGACAGCAGCGACAGTGACAGCAGTGACAGTGACAGCAGCAACAGCGACAGCAGCAATGGTAACAGCAGCGACAGCAGTGACAGTGACAGCAGCGACAGCAGTGACAGCAGTGACAGCAGTGACAGCAGCGACGGCGACAGCAGCGACAGCGACAGCAGCGATAGCAGTGACAGTGACAGCAGTGACAGCAGTGACAGCAGCAACAGTGACAGCAATGGCAGTAGTACCGGTACATCTGACAGTCACAGCAAGACCAAGAGTCACAGCAAGACCAAGTCCGCTAATGGCAACAATGGAAGTGACAGTGAGAGTGACAGTGAAGGCAGTGACAGCAATCACTCAACCAGTGATGATTAGATTTTTTTTGAAAAGTCTAGTGAGTAATTGATAGGAAATGAAGATTTTCAAGGAAGGAAAGAAAGAGGAGACATAAACAGAAGATGCCTACATTCATAGGAGCAATGAGAGGAGTAGTCAAATTGCCAGATTTGGAACGAAGCCCCCACACTCTCAGGAGATAATCTGAATGCACGACCTTTGGTATGTGCATATTAAAACACATTCTGAAAAGATGCTTAAAATGTGTACATCTAAACATAAAAAGGGACAATTAAAATATTCTTTAATACTTAACACAGAAACCTCAAGTAATAATGTACTATATGATAACTCTGATTTAAATGTTGAGTGCTTTAGGGAATGTAGCAAGTAAACACATCTTATAAACAACCTGTGGCATTGCCTTAATCTTTCAGTAATTATACATTCTGGATAGATGATGGTCTGCTTACTGCTGAGTAAAAGATGTTGTGACCATGATATCCAGGTTAGCTACTAATTCATTTGCTTGGTCTAAGGAAGAAATAAACTTGTAACATGAAAAAGAAACACAGCAACAATTGAACCTATCTGGACCATGGGAATAATCTTTGTAATTATTGAAGAGAGTAATTACAAATCAGAAAAAATTTAAAGAGTGCTAGTCAGAAAATAATACAGATGCTAATTTAAATAACAAAATCTCATATACAGTATACATTCCTACAAAGCACTGGAAATTCAGCATAATGTCCCTAAAACTATTGACAAATCTGATGCAGTGCTTACAACAGTGTCTTGCCTCCAATAGTCACTTTCTAAATATTAATGAATAAACGATACATGAACGAAGGACTCTAAAGGAGGGTTTACATCTTGAACTCTATGTTCAGAGCTCTGTTAAATGGAATCAGTATTTGTTTCCCATCTTCTGTCAAATTTTGTTCGCATATCCCTTTTAAGCCCTCACATGCCAAAACTTCCAAACCAGACCCTGAGACACCCTTCTCACTGTTAATCTGTTTCATAAAGTCAACAGCTGCTGGTAGGTGATGATTTGGAAATTACTCTTTTTTGAGAGTCATATAATGCAACTAAAATCTGAGCATAGATTGTTCTGCTTTTGTATGAATGAGGGTAATTCTTAGTTTTGAGATGAAGCTCAAAGCCTAGAACATGGGGATTTTAAAGGCATATGCAACTAGAGTGTGATAATTAATAGGATGGAGGTAAAATATATTATCCAAACTAATATACTTTTGAGCGTGAAGAGGGTACTATCAATAATTACTTGGGGACAGGAAGTGTAAATTGGGATTGTTCAGGGATACTGGGAGATAACAATAGATATCACCATAAGCCTTTAAGGTATTTTACAAGATTTAATAGAGATGATTTGTCATTTCCCTCTTTTTCCATTTAGGCAGTTATTTTAGATTTGTTGTAATTCAAAGGTAAAAATCTATATAGTGAAGTTCTGAATACAACTTCTTTGATGTTAATTTTCAAGTAGTCATCAGTTGACCATTTATTTTCTAATATTAAGCATATTTTATATGGAGTTTGAGTAGGTTTTTTTCCCTACCTTCTTTCTTGTTTCATGCAAGTTTCTTAGTTGAGATCAACATTACAAGAAATATTGCTGAAAGCTTTAAAAATACTGCTATTTATAAATTATATGATAACTCCTAATACTGTAACATTTCAGGTTTCTACTATATTATAATCATGTAAATGACTCCAAAGTTCTTTCCTTAAAATATGCTCTAGATTTTTAACTCCTTTAGGCTTCAGGATTTTTTTTTTGTGTCTTTTTTTAGTTTGTAAAGTGTGGCTTCTAGGACCTTTCTCACCTATTTTAAAAGGTTGTTATGAGTTTAAACCAGGCAATGGATGTGCAACTCTTTGTAAATTGTACAAGATATGTAAATTAAAGAGATAATGAATTTTGGTGTTGTAATAAACATCTACTTATGTGACTATTCACAAGGAAAACTCCCTTTATCTTAATGGGTTTGCAAATACGTATTCCTTCCACCACATTTTTAAAATTTAGCTGCTTTTAACTGAAAAGGTAACATACGCATATACACAAAAAAAATCTCAAACACTGTGAAAAAGTTTAAAAAATATTAAATCCCAGATACCTAGTCCTCTATTTCTCTACTTTAGAGGCAGTTCCAATTACTAACATCTTGTGAAATTTTTCAGAAATAGTCTATGCACATATAAGCACATATGTTCCCCTTTTAAAAACACATGGAAATCTACTATACACTATGTGTTTTTCTTACTCTTTTTAACATAAGAATATACCTTGAATACTGGTTCATAGCACACAGATTGACATTCTGCCCGTCCCCCCCCCAACAGTTGTATTGTATTTCATTTTATGAACTGTCATTGATATTTAATCTGTCCCTTTTTTCCATCACTTCCTAAGCCATTTCTGGTCCAGTGAGTCTCTGCAGGTAAATAGCATAAGATGATAACCCAAACCGGATAAATTCCCAACCAGTACTTAAAAAGTCTTCACCTTATGAAGTATTTGGGAGGATAAAAGGAGATGCTCAGAATCTAGGGCTGATGTCAGAAACAATGGAGGAAGACTATGATCCTGATTTTCTTATATAATATCTACACTGACCTCTGGATAATTGAGGGAAAAATAAAGAGGACCTTTTAAAAGGACATCTCAAGAGTAGATCCTTCAAATACAAGAAATCTGGTATTAGAAAACAAATTCTGTTTTGTTATTTTCTGGAAAAGATTAGTAAACTATCTGATAATATTTCCCACGGGAGCAGTATTTTTGAAATTGTAGGTTGCCACTCATTTAAATAGGTCATGAAATTAGCTTAGTGACTCATGCCCTACATTTTGTAAAATCACAGAATAAAGAGGAAAAATCTTAGTGCAGCATATGTAGCATTGTATGAAGCCTGACAATATTTTCTTCTACATGATGCATGCATACATACTTACACAATGTCTTAGTATGCATATTCTAAAATATGTAAAATATTGTTCTGACTCATTGTACTAAAAAAAGAGATGAAAGCCATTGGTTTAGAAGGCATTATAAAACATTATTCCTGCTAGAAGTAATTTCATATTCATTTTCACATTCCTTTTTCTCTTTACAAACCTTTAAGTTTCTTTTCCACTTTTGAAGAGGTAGTTTAAAGAAAAAAAGAAAGAAATAGTGGTGTATATATGGAGTTAGGGAGAAAAGAGTGGTGCTGGGGGATGGGTTTCTGGATTTATTTGTGCCACAGTAAAAGAGCCTGGGTAACACTGTCACTCTTAAACAAGAGGCTATTGTGGTGGTGCTGGTGACTGTGCGGGGGGTTCACGATTTCTTTTTGGTTGCATGGGTTACTCCACATCTGGCTGTTAAAACTGACTCTCATCAGGTGTCTTATCCTTACCACTTAACCCAGGAATTCCTTCCCCACCTGCTCATACCACAAATCAAGAAATGTAGTAAGGGGTTTGTTTGTTTGTTTATAAAATATATTTCTAAAAAAGAGGTTATAAAAAGATAACCTTTAGAGAGTTATACCTAACCATATAAATACATTTTATATTATTAACTGAAATGGGATTTCCCAGAAGTCAAGATTGCTTTATGGTTTGTAATGGAAGTTTTGAAAAATTTTAGACCAAAATAGCTAGGAACAATTTTCCTCTCCCTAAAAGGAGCAGGAACAGAATAGAATAGTTCAGTCATAGATGAAAATATCATTGTGTTCTCACAGTAGTCCATTCACTGCTGCTAGCAAGCAAATCCTCTAGAGAATGAAACAAGTCAACAACACAATGTTCCCAATAGGGCTTTTGGGCTCATATGGTAAAAAATAAAAGTCAATTCCTACAGGGCTTTCATGTAGCTTTAAAAAATGGTATAAAGTCTAAACATCATGAATATGTTAGATGTTGTGTGTTTTCTATTAGTTTGCATAGTCCCAACTCTGCGGAGACACTGTATTTTACAGATAGCTTTATCAGAAGACGCTTCTTTTCCTCCCAAATCTGTTCTTTTGGACTTTGCCCTTGGCTATAGCCCTCCTTTACACTTTCCTTCTTTTCCTCCCTAGTATTTTTCCTTTCAAAGAGATGAACTGTGGTGAAGCAATGCTTTGTGCTTTGCAGAACTTAATTCCTGGGTATCTCCCTATGTGAGGCCCCAGGCAAACTCCAGAGTCAGGAACTGCTAGAGTTGAGCTTGTAACATCACTGGCTCTTTCTCCTGCCCCCAGATTTCAGTCAAAACCACCTGGGACCCAACTCCCACTCCCTAGTACCTTCCTTAGTTGAATCCATGGAATCCTTCCTTCTATCCCAACTCCATCTCCCTATCTTCAGACCAATCTGAACTGAAGGCAGAAGATGCTTAGGTTGTAACAGATGTGGCACATTTACTTCTTGTCTTATCCTAATTCCAGTCAGTAGACCTTTACACTGTTCCCAAATGACAGCATTGATCTTTCTAGTTGGGCTTCTGCACAAAATTTCTCCTCTCGTTCTAGTATACTGATTAGAACTGTTCCAGCCTAATCAGTCTAAGATCACCAGCAAACATACTGTCTGTCACAATTAGGCTTCCTGACCCAATGAAAGAAGGAGACTGTGTATAAGAGCAGCCTCAGGTATCTCAGCAAACAAAGAAAAAGAACTATTAAAGGATTTTGGGAAAGGGTGAAATTTACGTAATATTTAAATGAAGCAGTTTTCAAAAGGCTCAAAGCAAGGCAGGACTGTGGCTAATGGACTCATCATCAGGTTTGGACTGTGAAGTTCCAGTGTTCTTGGAAAGTGCAAAGTTAAGATGGATGTGGACTATTGTATTCAGAAATCCCTTATCTGATGGAAAAATATCCCAATCCAGGATTATGGCTAGAGCTTTGGCAACACTATTGGCAACACTATTGGCAATTCTAACTTTTTAGAACTTAATCCACTTATAGGTGTTTACAGTACACATGGCAATGCTAATCAAAATGTGGCCAGGGTGTACTGACAGCCTGCAAACTGTTAGAGTTCAGAAATACAGGAATTGAGAATAAACATTTATCACCTTTACAGCAACTTGACATTGCCATGAAATCTGAGTGTGATCATTTTTCTGGTAATTTTCATTGTATTTATGTAAGCATAAATCCAGAAAACATGTGGGAATGGATACTAAGGATGGGGGAAAATGGTGGAAGGAATATAAAGTTGGATCAGGCTGAAGTTATTGATACGGGCTCACTAAGCAGAGATTCTGCATTGAATGTACTTCAAGGAGTCAGAAAGGGCTCTAAGAGTTTGGCCGGTTGACTGACTGAAACATGGACCAAAAAGTGGCTCACAGTGTGTGAAATGGAAATAAATGACCTTCTTTGATTTGATGTAGAGGGAGAGATTCAGAAATTCAGGGAGATTAGAATTTTGGAGTGGATTTGTCATTTAAGACCCACTCACCTATACTGAGAGGGTCTAGAAGACATACCTTTCATCAATGCTTTAAGAAATAACTTTGAGATGGGAGCCCCAGCATCACTGAGAAGCTGCATGATCATTCTTCTCTGTAGGCCAGATCTTATAGTGGGAATCCCAGCCATTCCATTTGAAGCCTAAAAGCAATGAAGATAATTATAGAATACCCAAGGTGGCAGGGGCCAAGTGGTGGCATTCAACTGCCAAAGGCATGGTTATTGTATTGGATAGAAAGTCAAAATAACAATTGAAATAGTCTGATTTGTGCAGACCTATGGCATTGACTGGTTAATCATGGTGCTCCTAGAAGTGAAATTGATGGTAAACTTAGTAAATTCTTTATCTGAAAAATCACAAAAGTTCTATGTCAAAAGTCTAATTTAAATCATAAAAACAGAGATGGACAGTCCCTCAATCAATTCCCAGATCTGAAACAGTTTACAGACCTAAAAGCCCTTGAGGAAGGATACTACTGAAAACTTACAATTTTTTCCCTAGCCTTCTCCAAAGGGATCTATGGTCTTTTACTAGG
Source organism: Mustela putorius furo (assembly GCF_011764305.1). Taxonomy (NCBI): domain Eukaryota; kingdom Metazoa; phylum Chordata; class Mammalia; order Carnivora; family Mustelidae; genus Mustela; species Mustela putorius. Next base: position 3,671,517 of record NW_025421367.1, on the reverse strand, counting down.
GTAAGTGTACATCACTGTGAAAAATAAAACAATGAGACATTATGGGGACCACTGGACACTGACTCTGAAATGACACAAATTCTAGGATACCCAAAATGTCTCTGTGGCCTAACAGAGCAGGAGCTAATAGAAGTCAGGTGAATAATTAAGTTTTAGCTCAGGTCCATCTCACAGTGGGTCCAGTGGGTCCTCAAACTCATCCTGTGGTTATTTTCTCAGTTGCAAAATGCATAACTGGAGTGAACATACTAGCAAATGAGAATCTCCACACTGGTTTCCTGTCCTGTGGAGGGAGGGCTTTTATGGTGAGAAAGGCCAGTGGAAGCATTAGAACTGACTCTTCCCAGGAAACTGGTAAATCAAAAGTGATACTACATTCCTGGAGGGTTTACAGAGGTTAGGACCCCCATCACAGACTTGAAAGACGCAAGGGTAGGGATTCCCACTACATTCCCACTCAACTCTCCTTATTTGGCCTGTGCAAAAGACAGATGGATCTTGGAAAATGACAATGGGTTACTGTAACTTGACCAGGTGGTGACTCTAACTGCAGCTGCTATACAAGATGTGGTTTCATTGCTTGAACAAATTACACATCCACTGGTACTTGGTATGCAGAACTGATTTGGCAAATGCCCTTTTCTCCATCTCTGCCCAAGAAAACCACCAGAAGCAGTTTACTTTCAGCTGGCAAAGCAGCCATATGCCTTCACTTTTTACTTTCACTATACCTATCAACTTTCTAGCCCTATGTCATAACTTACTTTGTAGGAATTTTGATTGCTTGTCCCTTCTGGAAGATTTCACACTGGTCCATTACATTGATGCACTGATGATAATATGCTGACTGGACCCAGGAAGTAGAAACTATGCTAGATTTATTGGTGGATATTTGCATGTCAAAAGGTGGGAAATAAATCTTACTAAAATTTGGAGGCATTTTACTTCCATGGAATTTCTAGCATTCCAGTGTTCTGGGGGCATGTTGAGATATCCCTTCTGCGTCTGGCCTTTCCTACAACCAAGAAAGAGGCACAAGGCTAGTGGGCCTCTTTGTATTTTGGAGACAATATATTTCTCATTTTGGGTGTGTTATTCTAACCCATTTTACTGAGTTACTCAAAAAGCTACTAGTTTTGAGTGGGGGCCAAAAGAAGAGAAGGCTCTGCAACAGGTCCAGGCTGGTGTGCAAGATGCTTTGCTACAAGGTCCATATGATCTGGCAGATCCAATGGTACTTGAAATATCACTGGCAGGGATGCCATTTGGAGCCTTTGGGAGGCCCCTATAGGTGAACTGCAGCATAGGCCTTTAGGATTTGAGAACAAAACCCTGACATCATCTGCAGGTAACTACCCATGTTGAGAAACAGCTCTTGGTCTGCTACTGGGCCTTTGTAGAGACTGAACACTTGCCTATGGGTTACTGTTTTAACATGTGCCATTATCTTCCTATCATGAACTGGGTGTTTTCTAACCCATGAAGCCATAAAATTAGGTATGCACAGTGATACTCCATTATCAGTGGAAGTGGTGTATATGCAATTGTTTGATAGAATGGTGAAATGGCCTTTTGAAGACTCAGTACAATGCCTGCCAAGTGGCAATACTTTGCACTGGGGCAAGGTTCCACAGAAAGCTGCATGTGCTCTCAATCAGTGTCTAGTATATTGTGCTTTTTCTATTGTAGGATTCATGAGTCTAGAAATCATTTAAGTAGAAAGTGGAGAGGCACCATTTGATATTATCCCTAGTTACCTCCTGGAGAAACTTTTGCTTCTTGTTCCTGTGACTCTATGCTTTGCTGGCCTATAGATCTTAGTGTCTCAGAGGGAAAAATGTTTTCACCAAGGAGACACAATTATTGCATTGAACTAGAAGTTAATGCTGCTGCCTGGCTACTTGGAGCTTCTCAAGCCTCTGAAACAGCAGTTAAGAAGAGTTACAGTGTGAGATACGGAAGACTATGTTTGAAATATAGGAAATCTGTGATTAAAGTCAGTGGAAAACTAGAACCACCCAATCAAGACAGGACTACAAATGACAAGTACCGAATCTTTCTTTCTCTGATTTTTTTTTTAAATTTATTTATTTTTTTTAATTTTTAATTTTTTATAAACATATATTTTTATCCCCAGGGGTACAGGTCTGTGAATCACCAGTTTTATACACTTCACAGCACTCACCAAAGCACATACCCTCCCCAATGTCCATAATCCCACCCCCTTTCTCTGATTTATCTAATTTGGCATAATGTGCTCCAAGTCTAGCCACATTGTCACAAATGGGAGGATACTTTCCTTTTCATGGCAGAAAAAATATTCTATTGTATATATGGAATCTTTTCCATATCTTTTTTACCCATTTATCCACTGATGGGCATTTGGGTTGTTTCCATATCTTAGCTAATCATGAATAATGCTGTGATAAACATGGAAATGCATATATCTTTTCAAAATCCTGTTTTGATTTCCTCTGGGTATATGCCCAGAAGTAGAATTGCTGGATACCATAGTAGGTCTATTTTTAATTTTTTGAGGAACCTCCACATTGTTTTTCATAGTGGTTGGACCAGTTTATATTCTCACAAACAATGTATAAGAGTTCCCTTTTCACCACATTCTTGCCAGCATCTGTTGTCTCTTGTCTTATTAGATGGTGTCAATGAAGGTTTTCACACACTTCTGTCATGATTGCCCTTGGTCTGTCACTGATAATAAGATGTATTTTAAAAGACTCACCTTCAGATTTAGTCACTCTTTTCCAGGCCAACCTTTTTCCTTTTGCAAATTAAGAGTTGACTCTTTTGTAATTCTTTCATTGGCTCATAGAGAGTTGTAAAAAAGAAGTCCCAAGTAGGACAACTTGGAGAACTGATGCTATGGTCTATTCTAAGCATTATTTAAGACTGGCAAAGAAAAAGGAAGGACATGATGTACTCAGTGCCATCCATTTTTATTCTACTAGCAATTTTCTCCAAGATCCAAGATCTTGAGGTCTCCAGATTGGAAAAGAATCAATTTCTGTGGCAGACTAAAATCAACCTCTTTCAAATAACTAAGCTGTGGTATTGTAAATTCCCAAACAGTCTCCAAATAGTAAGATACAATTTTCAAATGTACTCACAAACAGGAAAAATTTTAAAAAATTTATCCATCCTCAAACCTCAAAACAAAGAATTAATTTAACTACCATTATAGAGATGAGAGAGAAGAATATTTTTAAAAACTCAAAAAATTCTGGTGTAAAAAAATTATAAGCCCTTGTAGATAAAAAGGGTGAAATTACATCATGAGCTCACAGAGGAGCTGATCTTAATGATTACACTCAATATTTTCTAAAAACAGTATTTAAAGACTTTTTACTATTATATATATATACATATATATACACACTACTATTTATTTACTATCGCATACTTTACAATTATATATATATACACACATATATATGTATATGAATGTATGTGTGTGTGTGTGTGTGTGTATGTTTTTTTTAAACCTAAAGATATAAAACAAATGTATAACTTTAACAAAATTTACATGTAGCTACCAAGTTACAAAACAGTACTGCTTAGCTCACCTGGCACCACTCCCACACCTCTTCCTCACCTCTATCCCCACCTTGATCCCCAAGGTTAGCTCTCAGCTTATATAATTTCTTTCTTGTTTTTCTTTTTGCTTTTACCACTTAAATATCATTCTAAAATATTATTATTTTAGTTTACCTACATTTGAATTTTATATAAATGATATCATACAATATGGTTTCTTCTGTTTTTCTATTGATTAACTCAACATTTTTGTTTTTGATCATAGCTATTGCTACATATCTTGTTCTTGTTTTTTAAATTTTCATTAATGTATACTTTCTATTATATTAAATAAATGAAAATTTTTTTATCCATTCTACTGATGATAGACATTACGTTTTTCCCATTTTTTGATTATTATGAAAAATACTGCTATGAACATTTATGTATATGTCTTTGCACAGAAGCATAAATTTCTCAAGGGTGTATGCCTAGAAATTAAATTGCTGAGTTACACATTTGCATATATTTAGCATTCTGTCTGACCACCATTTCTTTTTGGAAAGCTTCTTTGGTCCTACTTTTTTCCGTATCCAAGCTGAGCTAAATGCCTCTCCTCTGTGCTCCTAAAGCATCTGTGCATATCTGTATCACTGCTCTTATCAGAGACTCAAAGAATTGCCAACTCTTTTTTTTTTTTTTAAAGATTTTATTTATTTATTTGACAGAGAGAAATCACAAGTAGATGGAGAGGCAGGCAGAGAGAGAGAGGGAAGCAGGCTCCCTGCTGAGCAGAGAGCCCGATGCGGGACTCGATCCCAGGACCCCGAGATCATGACCTGAGCCGAAGGCAGCAGCCCAACCCACTGAGCCACCCAGGTGCCCCAAGAATTGCCAACTCTTGCTCTAAATCTGTGCTGTCCCATATGGTAGCCACTAGCCATATGTCACCATTTAAGGTTAAATTAATAAAAATTAAATATGATTAAACAAACTCAGTTCCACAGTTCCCTTGGCCATATTTTAAGCTTAATAGCCATGTATGGCTTCTGGGTACCACACTGAACCATCCAAATATAGAACATTTCCATTATCCCAGAAAGTTCTATTTAATATGTTGTTCTAGAATGCTAGTTGCTCCAGGGTCCAGCTATAACATTCATCTTATATCTCATGCCCACTACAGTGCTGGACACACCAGGCTTTTGACAAATGTTTGTTGAACAAGACTGCTCTCAAGGTTTACAGTCAGGGGGTAAAAGCAGAAAACACAACAGAATATTAAATGAAGCTCCAAAGATTGAGAACACTACAATAGGGACTGATACAATAGTTCCCTAATATCCTAAGATGTGGTACTTGCATGAAACCAGACACAAAGATCAATGGAACAAAACAGAGTCTAGAAATAAACCTCAAACTTATGCAGTCAATTAATCTTCAATAGGACATCTAAAATACAAAAGAATGAAACTTTCTTATACCATATAAAAAATAAACTCAAAGTGGATCAAATACTTAAATGTAAGACTAGAAATCATAAAAATCCTAGAAAACATAGATAGTAGGCTCTTAGACATTAGTCTTAGAAATATTTTTTTTGATCTATCTCCCTAGGCAAACACAACAAAATAAAAAATAAACAAGTGAGACTACATCAAACTAAAAAAGCTTTTGCACAGAGAAGGAAACCAATATAACAAAAATCTACCTACTGAATGGGAGAAGACATGGGAAAATAATATATCTCTTGAGGAGTTAATATCCAAAATATATAAAGAACTCATGTAACTCAATAAAAAAAATGGGCAGATGTCCTAAATAGACATTTCTCCAAAGAAGACATACAAATGGCCAACAGACATATAAAAATATGTTCAACATCACTCATCCTTGGGGAAATGCACATCAAAACCACAATGAGATATCATCTCATACCTGCCAGAATGGCTAGTACCAAAAAAAAAAAAAAAAAAAAAAAAAAAAAAAAAAAAAAAAAAAAAAAGCCAACCCAAAACAAAAACCTAAGAAACAGCAAGTGTTAGCAAGAATGTGGAATAGAAAGAGCACTAGTGCACTGTTGGTGGGAACAAAATGATGCAGCCACTATGGAAAAAGTATGGAGGTTCTTAAAATTTAAAATAGAAATGTCATACGATCCAGCAATCCACTTTGAGGTATTTACTGAAAGAAATGAAAACACTGATTTGAAAACATATATGCACCATTATGCTCAGTACAACATTATTTACAATAGCCAAGTATGGAAGCAAACTTAGTGTCCATCAATACATGAATGGATTAAGATGTGGTGTATATACAAAACAGAATATTGCTCACCCATGAAGTCTTGCCATTTCCAATAAAATGGATGCACCTAGATATTATTATGCTAAGTGAAATAAATCAAAGAAAGATAAATATATGATTTCACTTATACATGGAATCTAAAAAACAAAGCAAAGAAAACAAAATGGAAATAGATACAGAGAACAATCTAGAGGTTGCTGGGGGAATGGGTTTTAGGGACAAAATAGAGAAAGGAGATTAAAAGGTACACACTTCCAGTTATAAAATAAATAAGACATGGAGATATAATGTACAGGATAGGGAATATGGTTAATATGTAATAATTTTGTATGGGGACCAATGGTAGTTAAACTATGGTAATGACTTCATAATGTATATAAATGCTGAATTACTATGTTGTACACCTATGTTTGTATACTTTATGTTCGTACACATGTTTGTACAGTAATATAATCTGTATGTCAACTATACTTCAGTTAAAAAAATAATGAATTGTTATTATCTTCCAATATTGGGTAATTAGGGATTCTTTTGATATTGTTTTGGTTTTGGTATTATTATGAATGCTTCCCTCTGTTTACTCTTGCATAGTATTATGTAGGTCTTGTGGCATTAGGCCGTTTGTCTTCAGCCACTTTGTTTGGAGTTTGTGGGTATAACCTGTCATGTAGTCTTGTAACCAGTCTCCAAAATGGCCTCCCATTTCCTTGTTTCCTGTATTCATTCTGATCCTCACATCAATAGGCAGAGACTATTTTTTCTCCTTCTGAGTCTGGGATGGCCCTGTGACTGATCTGAACATAGAATGTAGACAGTGACATTTGGGGCAGTTCTTGGACCCCAGCCAACACGTGAGAAGTCCAAGCCACAAAAAGAGGCCATATAGGGGCGCCTGGGAGGCTTAGTTGTTAGGGGTCTGCCTTCCGCTCAGGTCATGATCCCAGAGTTCTGGGATTGAGCCCATCCAAGCTTGGCAGGAAGACTTTTTCTCCCTCCCCACTGCCACCGCTTGTGTTCCCTCTCTGAATGTCTCCCTCTGTCAAATACATAAATAAAATATTAAAAAAAAAAAGAGGCCATAGTACTGAAGTTTTCAGAATAACAGTATCAGCTGAACTCCTAGACAACAACCACATAAGAGAGCTATCCTGATATTCTATTCCAATTAAGTCCCCAGATTACTGAAGCCCCAACCATAATAAAATGGTTGCTTTTTTTAAGACACAAAGTATTGGAATGGTTTTTAACAGAACAGTGGGTAACTACAACATTTATATTTGCTGTAAATTTTGTTCATTGTTTTTTGTTGTATTACTAGTTGCACTATTTTTAAAAAAGATTTACTTGAGAGAGAGAGAGCACAGTTCATGTGCTATAGCAGAGGGAGGGGCAAAGAGAGAGAAAGAGAGAGAGAGACAGAGAGACAGAGAGTCTCAAGCAGACTACCCCATGTGGGCTCCACCTCAGGACCCTAAGATCATGACCTGAGCTGAAATCAAGAGTTGGATGCTTAAACTACTGAGACACCCAGGCACACCAAGTTGCACTGTTTTTATGAAGGGATTTAGAGAGATTCTAAAATAATGTCCTATAACATCCCCCACTAAAATCTTCCCAGAATCCACTCTGACATAAGATTAAGAGGTTCTTTATGATCGACCTTTCAGTCAAGACCTATAAAACCACCTGGCAAGTGTAATTGAGAACCAGAGCAGAATATTGGGAATTTCTAGTTTCCTCATATGAACTCTGGTCTTCTAATCAAGCTTATATAAAAGTAGACTCCTTTCTTCTCATTTTTGCCTCTTCCCACCTCATTGAAGTTCACACTGAATAAGTTAAAAATCCATATATTTGATATTTTTTTCCTGGATGAAATTGGATATCCCAATCTTCTGGAACAGGTTGGTAGGAGTATCAGTTAAAAATTCCAACAATTGGTTAACCAATACCACTATGTAACCTCTCAGAGAAAACAAATTTTTATTCCCTGTGTGAATCATTTGTTACCCACAGCTGGTATTTATGGCATTCATCTGTAGCACTGGCCAGCAGAGAGAATACTTTATGGAGCTTCAGGGATCCCACTGGCAGCTAGGCAGAAGAAGACTGAAGTTTTGGGGGAAAATTCACAACTTCAGAGCTGAAAAGAGAAGGTGACATGTGATTTGCCTAGAGAAGAACATCAATGACCCCAAGCTCTTGCTGATGAGTGACTGTGTGGGAGGAAACGTTGTCTTCCACAAGGCAACTGGGTGTCAACCAGGATGGACTGGGAGAAGCCCTAGGTTGGATTTTAGCGTCTACATGGTCACCTGAACCCTGTGCCCTCAAAGTGCTTAACTGTTCACGGTTTTAGCTTTCTTAGAAGTAACATAAAGGGGTTGGGCCAGATTCATTCAATATCCTCCCAATTCTGTGCTGAGTTGTTGAAGGTCATTCTCACTTGCAAACAAAACCCCAGCTTCTGGGAATCTCAGGCCTGAGTCAGAGCCTTGGGCTCCTGGCTTGCTGAGAGGGAAAGCTCTGACATCTTTAAAGATGTTCATCCAGCCTGAGATAGCAGATTTTGGATGCTCAAGAGGAACTATTTTTTTTTAAAAATAAACTCTCAAATTCAAGTATCACCCTTCAGAAGCGTTATTGCCTATCCAATAGAGAACAGATAAATGATAGCATCAGAGGAAGTGTGGCTGTGCAGAGAAAGGGCATGGGACAACAGAAGGAACTAAAACCAGACCGCAAAAGCATACGAGTGCCTCAGTGAGTCGAGACTTTTGGACTTTATTCTGCAAACGATGCAGTATTATCAAAAGTGTCTATGCCAGGGAGGGGGTGACTTGAATGGGTTGTAGCATAACAAGTCTGGTAGCCAGGCCGAAGTTGGGACACTTTACTCTTTCATTCATTCCCTCATTTATTATATAATTATTGAGGTCCTCAGTGAATATTCTTTGATTGAATAAGTGACCCTTTGGTCCCAAATAAGAAAATTCCCCTCATTAGCATTTTGCTCCCAGGACCTGGTGTGTAAAAAAGGCAAAGATGCCCTTCATCGAGCTAATTTGTAAAAGGTCAGGTCCCAACAGGTGGATAAGGTTTTTGGGAAAGGGTAAAGAAACACCACCTCAGTTAAGTTGGTACCATTTCTGATTTCCTGGGTCTGCCTCCCTCTGGGAATAATTCTGCATGCCTAGCTGCATCAGCATGTTGAGTTATACAAGGTAGCAAACTGTCCCACTGTAACAGGCATGACGTATCATTCCATTGATGCATGAAATTAAAAAAATGAAATCTTGCCATTTGCAACAACATGGATGGAACTAGAGCGTATCATGCTTAGCGAAATAAGTCAAGCAGAGAAAGACAACTATCATATGATCTCCCTGATATGAGGAAGTGGTGATGCAACATGGAGGCTTAAGTGGGTAGAAGAATCAATGAAACAAGATGGGATTGGGAGGGAGACAAACCATAAGTGACTCTTAATCTCACAACAAACTGAGGGTTGCTGGGGGGAGGGGGTTTGGGAGAAGGGGGTGGGATTATGGACATTGGGGAGGGTATGTGATTTGGTGAGTGCTGTGAAGTGTGTAAACCTGGTGATTCACAGACCTGTACCCCTGGGGATAAAAATATATGTTTATAAAAAAAAAAATAATATGTGGTTTGCTAGAGATACAGCAGATAAACAAAAAAAAAATTCCAACAATTATTAACACGTTCATAAAAATTAGAGTGAGTCATACAGGTTCTGCAAAAACGAATAAATTGGCCCATTTTGAAACCATTCTATTCAGTCATTTATAAAAGTATTTACTGAGTGCTTTTCATGACCCAGAAGATGGGGTACCAGGGCACTGGGTATACATTAGTAAACAAAGCAAACATACCCATTCTTGAGGAAGTTAAGTTCTGGTAACATTCTCTTTCTTTCTATTTTTTAATTTTTTCAGAGTGGGAAGGGGTGAAGGGAGAGGGAGAGAGAGAGAATCTTCAGCATGGTTCCATGCTCAGTGTGGAGCCCAACAAGGGGCTTGATTCCATAACCCTGACATCATGATCTGAGCCAAAATCAAGAGTTGGATACTTAGCCAACTGAGCCACCCAAAGCTCCTGGTAACATATTCAGTGGCCATTCTATTGTTACTTGAGCAAGCTCCTTGGAAGGTGCCAACTCACTTCCCGCTCCCTACAACAATCTTCAGTACATACCCTGAAGAGCCCTGGTAAATACTATTATATCTGTTTCATTACATTTTCAGTGATGACAGAGAGTTTCTTGGAAATTGGTTTCTCTGTATGTTACCCAACTAGGCTTCCCCATAAACCAATTCTGATTTCAAAGAGAAGAGTTAAATTAAATCATGGCAAGCAGTTGGAGGAATAGTGAAGTGTTAGATTTAAATTATTTTTGGTTAAAAACAAAAGTAGCTTGGGGTGTTGCTTTAATATTTCTAATCACCACAGAATTCTGTAATACTTCACTAGGTTACTAAGAATTTTGGACTTTTTGTGTATATGGGGGGTAGGGAGAGGAGAGGTAAAAGAGAGAAGTAGTAGTGGTTGTTAAAAGATGAGAAGGGAAAGGATAAATGCTCATATTCTCAACACCAACAATTTAGGCAAATCTAGTATTTTAGGAAGTTCTTCATGTACAAACTGGAAATGTACATTAACAGGAAACTTGCTACCCACTCCTTGACTCTCCTTTTCCCATCCATGTGTCTGCTGGGATCTATCAGTGGGTGGGGTGGAAGACACTGTCATTGTTTATAATGCTCATAAGCCTGCATGGATGTGAATGACATATATTTAGAAATCAAAATAAAGCTTTAGGAAGATCTTCAATTTAATGGAAACTAGTCTAGTCATTTGAGAACCACAAGAGCTTTTTAGGGAAAATCTGCCTCTGCAAGTTAAGGAAGTGTGGGTGTACTGGAGTCCTGGTGACACCTTATGATGTCAGTCACCCCCAGCCTGAGGTTGATTGGCTATGAAGAGCTGAAGTCGAGTTTAAATTCTTGCACCGTCAGAGAAGTGAACAGCAGATCATCAACACAAGAGTGGCGTCATTGGGCATAAATTTCCTCTTTGAGAACTTCAGCCTCATTGTTGAGACTTTTGGGGAAAACTCTTTGTGAACTAAAAAGGGTAAGAAATTTTATTTTTTATGAAAATTTTTAAAATGACTTCTGCTATGTTTGGAAAATATTAAATGTGTGCAAATGTTGAAGGGCATTATGCCACCTAGAGAAAGATGGAGAGAGCTGAGCCTTGGGTTAAAATGATTTCCATTTTTGTGCCTGTTGTTATGCCACAGCAAATAATGATATGATAATGACATATTAAGTAAACAGAGCCAGATGTTTTTCTCTGTACTACTTTAATTAGATCTCTGCACAGCAGTTCTAAAAGGGAAAGTTTACTGAACAGGAGGCAAATGGAAAGTAATTTTGAAGGTTAGTTTTAATTACCAAAACAAATAAAACTTTTACATTTAGGTTTTGTGTATATAGTGATGTTCATGGCCTACAAAACATTATGAAAGAATTTAAACTAGACTGGCAGGCCTCCCAAAATACGGTCTTTCAAATTAAAAACCGTTATGCTATTTATCTAGGTAGTATCCAATAATATTATGAACTGAGTAACTAAACGAAGATGCTAAGACCACTGAAATAAACCAAGGATGGATAATTACAGTGCTTTTGTATTGGTTATGTAGGTATTGTTGTTAGCATGATGCCTTGTAAAGAGAATTCAAAAAAATGTTGAATATAACTGTCTTTTTAAAATATAACTGTCTTTTAAAAACACTTTCCGTTGTAGAAGACTTAAGAATATATATATATTCCAATCCTTATTTTTATTTGCTGCATTTATTTCACTTCATCTGTATCATAAGTGTGTGTCTTCCATAACAGAAAATGGGAATTGTGGTCATGTAATGCACTCCCTATGACATCTAGAAAATCCCAAATGTAATAGCAATACTTGAAGCAACCAGCCTTCTTTAGGAGCAGTAACTTCTAGTGAACCATACTCTCCATGCACCTGAGGGTCAAATAGACTATCCTAGTTTGATGTAGTTGGTTAAAATGTGTGAACAAACAATATTCTAAAGGCATCGGTCCACTTAGCTATGCCAAAATGGTAATGTAGACCAATGTGCCTCGGATGCTTAGAGGCCTTCCAAATCTATGTTTAATTTTAGGGCATCTTGGACTTATTTTACTATGGTTGAAGGCATATGATGTGGGATCAACTATAACTGACTTAAGACAATTACAGTTGGAAGGACTGGATATTTTTATTGCATTATTTGTTTGGTGTTCCAAATTCCTGATAGAATTCATATCCTGGTCAAATTCTATTTTATTTTTAATTTTTTATTTTTTATAAACATATATAAAATTCTATTTTATTTTTAAAGAGTAGTAATGAAGCAAGTTGCAGCTAATGGAGATTCTGGTTAGTTGGATTTGGATAACTTTACTTTTGTAGGACCAGCTAATTACATACTACCGTATTGTTATTACAGTTATTACTGTATCATTATTACAAAAGACTGTATACTCAGCACCTAGAACAGTGCCTGGTTCATAGGATATTCCTTTTTTTTTTTTTTAAGATTTTATATATTTGACAGACAGAGATCACAAGTAGGCAGAGAGGCAGGCAGAGAGGAGGAAGCAGGCTCCCTGCTGAGCAGAGAACCTGATGCAGGGACCCCACGATCATGACCTGAGCAGAAGGCAGAGGATTTAACCCACTGAGCCGCCCAAGCGCCCCTCATAGGATATTCTTAAAAAGCATTTGTTGACTGCTAATGGATGGATACATTGTTCATGGTACTTTTGAAGATTAACAACACTAAGTAAAAAATAAGCACATCAAACATAATAAATTGAGCCTGTGATTTTTCAATCCTTTATTTCCTTCTTTTGGCTTATTGCTTTCATTTCAGTTTACATAAAAGAAGATACATACTTTACAGTGAATCTTAACTTGGAGGAAGTTTCAGAACAAATTTCCCTTCTTGGAAGCACAGAGAATTTCTGGTTATACTTGAGAGTATCCAGAGAGAGACTGAAGTTCCCTACTCCCGATCTTAAACATTTTGAGTGTTTTCAACTCTGGGGGAAAAAATGAGAAAGTTTGAAAATCTTTTATACCCACTGCCCTTCAAGCTGGTGGAATGCAAGTTGAGGTTATTGATTTTTTTGGTCACATGCTTTCACTGTAGAATGATAGCATATACAATGTAGAAATGATATTTACCAATCACCAAAAAAGAACTTGGGATTCTGGACTCATCTCTTTCAAGAGGGTTTGTAGCTATTTTGCCAAATAATTACTCAAAATAAGGCTACCACATACCTGCTTCTGCCCTTTTTAGAATGTAGCTGAAAAGTGTATAAACTTTTGCAGCTCTCATTTGGAATATACTTCACAAAAGCATAATTATTCTTATAAAAATACTAATTGAAAGCCTAATATAGGGTTTAAGATCTGGCTTTCTTTAATGCTTGATGGCAGACTACATTCTATGAGAGGCATCTTCCACTCTCAGGACCCCTGGGTGCATTTTATTTTAGTTTGGGAAATTACTGTTGTAGGTCAGGGTGCTAAATAGTATTTGGAGAAGCACAAGGAAGTTACTGCATCTCTCTTGTGTTTCATAGCATTCCAACCCTAAGAAACATGAATGCTGGAAGCACATACTTTGTAAAAAGTCAAACATTCATTAGTGTAGTATATCAGCTATTTTTTTTTTTTTTAAAGAGAAGCAAAACAAACAAAACTAAACTAAAAAACAAGAACTCAGTATTTACTGGCCTTATATCAAGTCTGGAATATTGCTAGCTTTCAGAACACCATGAGATTATCACCCTATTAAAATTTCAGTTTGAAAATTAAAATGGTGAACAGCCTAATTTTCATTTGACTTGTGATGCCAAAACCACTTGGCATGCAGTTGAGAGTATCATATTTAGGGGAAACTTTCCTTGGCTTAAAAAATGAACCTAAGAACTTAAGAAAGCAAAATGTTTTGATTGTGGGAGCTAAGGGGAAATAGAGAAGAGGAAAAATTTTCCTCTACTCTCCTAGGGTCTTCACTGGTCTAAGACTTAAACTGACCTAAGTGAGATTAACAGGAGAAAAGCACGTAAGTTTTATTGAAATTTCGATATGTATATGGTAGCTTTCATAAGAGAATGAAGACCTGAAGAAGTGACCAGAGCAGAAAGCTTTTCTACCTTTTATTTTTTTAACCTTTTTATTTTTTACCTTTTTATTTTTATTTTTAAAAGATTTCTATTTATTTGTCAGAGAGAGTGAGAAAGAGAGAGAGAGAGAGAGAGAGAGAAGCAGGGAGAACTGCTGGCAGAGGGCGAAGCAGGCTCCCCACTGAGCAAAGAGCCAGATGCTCGACTCTATCCAGGACCTTGAGATAATGACCTAAGCTGAAGGCAGACACATAACTGACTGAGCCACCCAGGCGTCCCACTTTTCTAACTTTTAGATAACGAAACAATACTTATGTGATGAACTGACAAGACAAAAGCGCTTGGGCTGGGGCAGTAAATTGTAGGGAAGTGACTGGGAAGATAGGATTAGTTTAACAAGGTTCGTTTGTACAGACTTCTCTCAGCCCTGAGCTCTCTTCTCTGAGGATGAGTACATCTTCCCTCTGGGTACAGGGAAGCCACCTTTCACATGGGAGTTTCCTGCTTTTAGGAAGAAAAAGGATCACAGGATCTTTCTTACGAATGCTGTTTCTCATAAAAAAATAATTTTTATGTCAAAGAGGCATATTTGGGGATATAAGATATTCTGGCTTCTTTCAGAAGTAATATCTTTTAAAATCAGGCTTTTTTAGATGCAGTTGAACATTTTCGTGTTTTTTCTATTAATATTGGCAGAAGATTTGAAAAAGAAACAAAAATATCAAAATATAAGGACTAATATGAACGACACTGAATCAGAATAAAGAAAATAATACAAATGAAGAATAACTATGTTGAAGTGGGATAACATTCATACATAAAATGAGAATATCTATTGGGCTATTTGAGCTGTATGAAAGTAGAAATGAGGAATGTTCTCAGTCTTAGGATTTCTATTTTCTTGAATAAATTTAAAAACAAATTAAATGATTTCTGGAGATGTGTTACAGGTGCTATTCAGCATATTCAGACATTAGTGAGCAATGTATTCTTATTTTCTAGATCAGAGGTTAAAATTATTTGCAGGACCTTAAAAACAAAAGTGAAGTCTGAAATAAACTTGCAGGATTTTTGACAAAATGCCTGGCAGTCCATCTGACAAATTGGTTAGGGCAGCCACAGGGCCTACAAGTGCAGGGCAAATTATTTTCCCTTTAAGTCATTTCAGTAACTTTTTGTATTAGCATGTAGTACACCTATTTTTAGATCTAGAACAGGCTGTTTCCCCAAATCACCAGCTCTTGAAGTGTGGAATGAAGCCACCATCCAGGAAAATACAGTTTGATTTTATATGTTTCACTCAGCGTGATTCACAAGAATATTCCAAACCTCTCTCAACTTCCTGAGATCCTTCAGTAACATGAGTGACATTTTAGAGAATTTAGCACAATCTATGTTTCTGTTGTAGCACAGCAGATATTAAGAGCTTTCTGGAGCTGTAATGTGAAGGCTGCCAAGTACACTTCTTCAGGTCAAGGAAAAAAGGGCAAAACCAACCTATTTTGTCTAAATATTATTATGAAGTTATAAATGTGACTGAGAAGCAATTTGTGTGTGTGTGTATGTGTGTGTGTAGACAAGTTAGATGATCCATCAACGGTATCCCTAAATTCCATGTTATGTGTATATTTGACAAGTTGATGTACCACACTAAGGTGCATAATTATCATAAAAGTGATTGGTCAGAAATCTCTCTATTCCTCTTTCTTTACTTGTTCCTCCATTTATCAAATTTTATGGGTTAGAGGAGAAGTATTTATAGACCTCTCCATTGAAATATTTTCAATTTATCTCTTAGAAGTAAGGTTTCTTTTTAACCTGTTTATTGAGATATAATTCAATATATACTTTACACACTTGAAGTATACAGTTCAATAATTTTTAGCCATTGCACAGAATTGTGCAACCTTCACTGAAATCAAATTTGGAAAACTTTCCTTACCTCCAAAATTCACTCCTTAACTGTCTCAAACTCCCATCTCTTCCAGCCTTGGGCAAACACCAACCTACTTTCTGTCTCTATAGATTTGTCTATTTTGGACAATTTATATAAATGGAATCATATAGTATGTGGTCTTTTGTGTCTGGTCTTTCCCTCAGTATAATGTTTTCAAGGTTCCTCTACTCTGTAGCATGTATCAGTACTTCATTCCTTTTTATGGCTGAATAATATTCCATTGTGTGAATACAGTACCTTTTATTTTTTCATCAGCTGACAGACATTTGGACAAGTTGTGTTTTTTAATAGGAAAAAACTGTTAAAAAATTAAAACTTCTATATTTCTTTAGCATAGAGAAAACATCTTCTGTCCTTCACCACAGGTAGAGGTGTCACACCCAGCTATGAAGACCAGTATCCTGCTTATGTTACTTTGGGGATTGTCCTGTGCTCTTCCAATCCCAGTAAGTATCAGCGTAGGGGTATATGAAATAAACCTTTTACACCTAAAATTCCACAATGTTCATTGGCTATAAGCAAGGTGGCTGTATATCTTCCAGTCAGATGAAAATAGTAGTTTCTTAGGAAGCTGTTTTCTTTAAAATATTATCTGAGTTAGTCCTTATTCTGTTGAGTCATATAGCTATGATTCTCATTTTTCTTCATCATCAGTGGTTCTCAAAGTGCTGTCCCCCAACCAATAGCATCAGCACCAACTAGGATTTTGTTAGAAATGAAAGTTCTTGGATCCTACTTTAGATCTACTGAGCCAGACTCTCTAAGGATGGGGCAATCTGTGGTTTAAAAGGCGTCCAGCTGATTCTGATTCATACAAAATTTGACTATTACTTCCTACATATGCAAAGTGTTAAAAGCTACTGCCTTGGAAAAGTTTCTGTGTTAACCATGTGCACTAAATTTTCTAGGTAGCCAGGTATCAAAATACTGAATCTGAGAGCTCTGAAGAATGGAAGGTGAGTAGAAATAAGGTTTTTAAAAATATTATTAATTTAATATATTATTAAATATATTGGTTCCGCCACAGATGTTGAAACTGTTAATGCTTTAAGAACACCTTAATAACCTAAGGTATAGGTAGTAAGAGCTATAATTTCTAGTTCATGTGAAAAAATTTAGTTCATATAATGTTTCAACTTCAACTTGGTAGTATAATTCAGTGAGGAGGTACTTTTTTCCTTTAGCTTTATTTTCATAATGGATGTCCACGGTAGTGGAAGGGAATGGATGACAGTGAACCAAACTGCTCTTAAAGGATTAGGACTAGAAATCTGTTTTACCAGGAGATGTCGGGCAGGCAGGAGGTCAAGTCTTAGAAAGTGAGAAAAGACGGACGATGAGAGAATACTACAGTCTCTGGAGTAATAGCTAATGTTGATTGAGTATTAACTCTGAATAACCTAACAGTTACTAATTCTCAAGAACTCAAGAACCATTGCTAGGCTCTTCTATGTGCTTCACAAGAGAACACTGAGACACAGAGAGTAACCTAGTTTGGTCTCAGTTACATGGTTATTAAGTGTTAGGGCCAGACTTTAAACCTAGGTCACTCTGGCTCCAGAATCCACATTCTCTATTAGGGTATCATAACCCTTTCAGGAAGGGGCCAAGTCTAGGAGAGCAACAGGTTCTCAAGACTGAAACTACAAGTAAGGCTTGAAATCTTATGCTAAGTCAGAGTATTCTATTCATGACCTTGTTACCTGCTGGCTTTTGCATATAATGGAGCTTGGGCACAACATTATTAGTGGTTGCCACATCATGTCAGAGGCTTGGGATGGGGGCTCTGCTCCTGCCTGAGAATGGAATTGGCATTGCAGGATTTCTCATGAACTTTCATCAGAGATGTCCTTTGGCTGGTTAAGTGAAAAGCAGCCACTATAGATCCTCTCTCTCATTCAACCAAAGACTCTAAGAGTACCACAAACGTGTTAGGTTCTCACGTTTAGCTTTGGCATTAGAAAAATACCAATGTCTTGCTCCCTTCTATCCTTTAATTCTAAATGGTAACCGATAGTTACTTCTGAGAATCTAGCATTGTGCCTGCCTGTGGGGTCACGGGCAAAGATTCCAAGTGATTATAGCTCCTTCCTCTGGGGAGATACTCCTGCTTAGCATGCTGAGAGGAGTGTTAAAACCATGCTGATAGCAGCTCCTCCCTGCTTTTCTGTGCACCTCAGGCCTTCACACCCATGGCTCAGCAGCTTTGAACCACAAGGAATTTGGGGATCCTGCTGTGCTTAAGGGGAAGGGGGAGTGGAGATGCAGAGAAGGCACAAGAGGTGGCTCAGGCAATCTTAAGAGTTCTTATAAGATCAAAAAAAGTGAAAAAGTGAAATACATCAGAACTATGCCTAATTAAGTTTCAGACTTAGTTTTTGTGTATGTGTGATCTTATGTAATTCAAGAAAGGTTTAATGGCTTTCTCAATTCAGTTTTATCTATCACTGAATTTTATAAAGTGATATTCTCAAAATGGATTATTTCTTTAGCTTATATCATATTGATGCTTCCAATTTCTTCCTCATAACAACTCTGTGGAGTATGCACAGTGGTTGCTAATATTCTTAATTTATGAACAAAAAATTGACATTGAAAAGGTGAATTGAATTGCCCAGATACACACAGAGTGACCAAACATCACAGTTTACCCAGGACTTAGGGGCTTCCTGGAACATGTGAATTTCAGCACTAAAACCAAGACAGTGGTTTTCAGGGCTATAACCAAAAGCCAAGAAGCTAATTGAGACTTAAATCTGGGTTCTAAGTTTCAATGCTGGTTTTTTTTCCCCCCTATGTTACATTTTATCTAGGTTGTGCAAACAACCACCTCCAAAGAAAGTATATTTTTCTCTAAGTGAAGTATCAGAAACACAAAAATCTTCTAGGTCTTATAGCTCACAAGAACTTTCTAGGCCATCAGGCCATATCATATTCTCTTTTTAGCCATTTCACCATAAAATGCCATTATTACTCATGTAAATGTAAACTATATATCAAGAAATGAAAAAAATCAACTAAAATTATTTTATTTTATTTATTTTTAAAGATTTTATTTATTTATTTGACTGTCAGAGATTACAAGTAGGCAGAGAGGCAGGCAGAGAGAGAGGGGGAAGCAGGCTCCCCGTGGAGCAGAGAGCCCGATGCAAGGCTCGATCCCAGGACCCTGAGACCATGACCTGAGTTGAAGGCAGTGGCTTAACCCACTGAACCACCCAGGCGCCCCTCAACTAAAATTATTTTAAATATCCGTGAGACATGATCCATCTGTAAAGGAGTAATTTGTTTTCCTTCCTGTTTTTACAGGGACAGTTGGCTCAGACACCAACACCACCTTTGGTAACTATCTCATTCATTTTTTTTTTTTTCCATAAACATCTCATAGAGTAAATTTACTTTAATACTCTTCTTATCACCTTAAGCCATTTGGACAGCAGTAAATCCAAACTGCAAGCAATTTATATGTATCATATGTTTTTTTCCTTGGAAATTACTAAAAGGAAAATAAACAACTTTTTCTTTTCCTTTTAGGAGAGCAGTGAGTCATCAGAAGAAAGTAAAGTTAGCTCAGAGGAACAGGTAATTAAACAGACCTTTCCTAACTTTTCAGGCTACTTAGGAATTGAAGGAAATGATGTTAGATTAAATTACCTGCAACCATTCTAAATGTAATATTTTCTAACCATTAGTTATGCTAGCTAAATCATCCCATAAAGTAAGAAGAGAAAAATGAGTGGGAGAATTCAGATGTGGACATAATGTTCATTCCGTATTTATCGCTGGGGCCAGACTGTAGACACTGTGGCCCCAGATGTCCTCTAATTAAAAAGAACACACACACACACACACACACACACACACACACACACACATGCACAAATGGTCCTAAACTATGTTAGACAAGTAATAGCTCATTTATCACTTTAAAAATGTTGCTTTTATAATTGGAGCAGTTCAGATCAGGCAGAGAAAGCTTTCTGGTTAACATCAAGTACCTGCTGGGCCTAGACAGCTCCTCCATGTCAAGGATCTTATTGGAGGAGAGAACAGGAAGGCCCTGAAGAAACTTAACTGAAACAGCTTCTTTGGTAATGATTTGTCTTTAAAACAGTCTCAGTGGTGACCCCGGTAATGAGAAAAGCTGACTTAACTTGTAATTATAACCCTTTAAGAAAAAACTGGCACTCTTTATTTTCTTAAGACTAAATGTCATTACTTTCTTGGTTGTCCTACCATTTGACCAAACTCAAACCTATGGGGATCCAGAGATTCCAGGAACCAGGTTTCTCCTTGAGGCTTTGGTCCATGTTGTATTTTATACTCAACTAGTTGGAAGATGAATTATTAGTTTACCACTATTACTAAAGATGGTCTGAGGAACATTCTAGAAATTTATAAACACATAATTGGGGATGTTTTCTGGAGATGTTATGATTTATTGCCTCAATATTCTCTGAACTCTCAAATAAGAGTAATAGTATTTGCTTGAGAAGGGCGCAGTATGTACCTATTGAGGAATGGGGAGCTAAAAAGATGCTTAGTCCAGCATACCAGTGTGAACTCTAACAATGGGAAGAGATGTCATCATTCTGTACTCCTAACTGCAAAATCAGACATTGATCCGTAGGGACAAGTAGAAAAATAAAAACAAAGTCAGCAAGAATGCTCTGCTATGGGATATGGTAAAGAGAGCAGATTTTTCCAAAGCATAATGAATGAAGACCCACTATCCTTCTTTATCTGTATAGAGCTTCCAATCGTTTGACTTATGGGGATAATCTCTCTGAGCTCACACTTAGAACTAAGACTCCCTAGTGGTCCCACTAGTTGCACTCTTCTAGCTAAGCCTTCTACAGGCAACCCTCTGCCTGTATGAATGAAGTATAAATATAGTATGGGTGAGATGTATATCTTACCATAACATTTTACTTTCATTTTAGCTAAAAGTTCCATTCTACTGCCCTAGTACATTCCCCCTGCTGCCCCCCTGCCACCCACCCAGAGTTGGTTAGAAAAAAATGTGGGTCATTTTAAAGTCACCCAATAATTTTGAAAAGTGTTTTAAGCCAAAAAATTTGAAGGGTGTTTCAAACATCTCTTTAATGTATCAAAAACAAAAAATTCGCTGAGAATTTCTTCTAGGAATCAGACTTACAATATGATTTGAGTTTCATGAATGTGATTTCTATAGAGCTTTTTAAGAAAGTTTCTGTAGCAGTGAGTGAATTGTGCCTATATAAAATGGAATGGCTTGAGTTTCAACTCCTCTTCTTTCCTCTAACCTTTAGTAGACATGTTATTGAGCAGTAAAACTGACCATGGTTTAGAAGGAGGGACAAAAGAAGAAAGTAGGAAGAGCCTAGGTAACACCCTCTATATCAGCTCCTGGAGTACTGACCATGTTTGTTAACCCCAAACTCCAGGAAAATGAAGACCCCAGTGACAGCGCTGAATCAGAGGAGGGCTTTGATGATCATCAATATACACATAGACCAGCTGGTGGCCTTTCTAGGAATGGAGGAAAAGAAGGAGCCGATGATGATGAAGATGACAGTGGTGATGACACTTTTGGTGATGATGACAATGGCCCAGGACCTGAAGAGAGACAAGGAGGAAACTCCAGACTCAAAAGTAATGAGGACTCAGCTGACACCACACAATCTAGGGAAGACAGTGCCCTGCAAGGGGAAGACAGTGGCCAAGATACCACCAGTGAGAGCAGGGACCTTGACAATGAGGATGAGGTGAACAGCAGGTCTGAGAGAGGTGACTCTGCTCGAGAGAGTGAGAGTGAGGAGCACTGGGTGGGAGGTGACAGTGAAGGGGATAGTAGCCATGGAGATGGCTCCGAGTTTGGTGATGAAGAAATCCAGAATGATGATCCAGACATTATCAGGAGTGATAGAAGTAACTCCAGAATGAACAGTGCTAGTGTCAAATCAGAAGAATCAAAAGGAAACAGTGATGAACAAGCAAGCACTCAGGATTCAGGTGACAGCCAATCAGTAGAATATTCCAGGAGGAGAATTTTCAGAAAGTCCCGCATTTCTGAGGAAGACGATATAGATGAATTTGATGATAGCAACACAATGGAAGAAATCCAGAGTGACTCAACAGAAAACACCAACTCGAAAGAAGCTGGTCTCAGTCAATCTAGGGAAAACAGCGAGAGTGAATCTCTTGAAGAGAGTGAGGAAAATCAGTCCCAAGAAGACAGTCAAGATGTACAAGACCCCAGTAGTGAGTCTAGTCAAGAGGATGATCTGCCATCTCAGGAAAGCAGTAGTGAATCTCAGGAAGAAGTAGTGAGTGAGTCCAGGGGTGACAACCCAGATAATACCACCAGTTACTCAGAAGATCAGGAAGACAGTGATTCCAGTGAAGAGAACAGCTTGAATAAACCCTCCAGTTCAGAAAGTGAATCCACAGAGGAGCAAGCGGACAGTGAATCCAATGAAAGCCTCAAAGACTCAGAGGAAAGCCCAGAGTCCTCTAATGAGGAGAACAGTTCTAGCCAGGAGAGCCAGTCTCACAGTGCCTCAGCAGAGAGCCAGAGTGAAGAAAGCCAGTCTGAGCAAGACAGCCAGTCTGAGGAAGATGATGCCAGTGATTCTCAGGACAGCAGCAAATCAAAAGAAGACAGCAACTCTACTGAGAGCAAATCAAGCAGTGAGGAAGATGGCCAGTCAAAAAACACTGAGATAGAAAGCAGAAAATTAACAGTTGATACTTATCACAACAAACCCATTGGGGATCAAGATGACAATGACTGCCAAGACGGCTACTAGTGTCAACTCTCCAAGAAGTGGCTCTCACCTATAGGGGTCTTGGGAGTTGGAGAATAAGGAAATCATTATAACTATAATTTATTGATTTTTTTTTAATCAGAAGGACAACCAGAGGTCATTTCTTTCTGAAAGGAAATGTTGTAGGGTGTCACCTAAATGTTCTAGGGTGTCACCAACTTATAGGGTTTAAATACTCTCAGGTGACACCAGAACACACTCAATGAGACTGGAAGCAAGGAAAGATATACATTATAGCTTCACAACTGAAATAGTTACTAACTCATTAACATAACAGTTACTGAGGTTCTATTATGTACCAGGCACTGTGCTAGGTGCTGGGATATAAAGAAGCTTAAGGCTTGTTTCTTGCTCCTGAGGAGCTTATAGAGGGATGAATAAACTTAAAAAAGCTAAACAGGGATACATATGGGGGAAACAAGAATTATTACAATGCAGTGTGTTAAGTGCTGTAAGAAGTATGAACAAAATATATGGAAGCACAGAAGATGGGACCAACTTTGCCTTGGAAAATCAGGGAGGTCTTCACAGCAGAAAAGACTAGTGCTGGAGCTCTGCATAAGATTTCTTTGTTGAAGACAAGAGAATTCTATTCATTCCTGGGATAAACAATAGTGAATCCTATATGATTAAATATTTAGTTTTTGAAAGCACTTTCAAATTATGGCACAGTGAGGTATTCTGGATAAAGGAAACATTGTTTTCAACTTATTTACCCTTTTTGATGCTTTTTTTGGAATTCCCATGAACACTGACTCACCCACACTGGTGATACAATATGGAAGACTGGGTGGGGGAGAGTAGTAGAAAGAAATCCCTCTTTAAATAGAGAACTTTTAGCTTTATTTTTTTCTAAAATCAGTCTATGTGCTAGAAAAATTATTGTCCTTTACATATATTGCACATAATGAAATTGTGTATATAGAATTCAATTGATTTTTGCCAAATATCCTTTGAAATGTTACCTCAACATAAAATTATATTTTATAATAAAGATAATAATATCTAGAAGTAGTATGTGCTTATTTTTATAGTAATATTATTAGGGAATATCTGTATTAAATAACTCTTCCTTTAAAGCATTAAAGGATCATTTCCTTTCTTTCATTAAAATAAAAGATTTTCTTAAATTATTTCATGAAAATTTTATGAATTAGGTAGCATTTTGAAAAAATTACTTTATACATCATGATATTTTACCAAATATACCTGTTATATATAAGGAAAAAAGAAAATGAAGCAAGCTCTCAACATTGCTTAAGGCAATCTCCAAAGTTCATCGTGGTTGAGTTTAACATTAGTTCCTTCTGGTCTCTTAGACTCTCATTTGTATAAACTCTGGAATCTACAGGGAAACATATTCTTTACATTTTTAAATTCTTTGTAAGAAACTATTGTACCTTGGCACTTTTACTTTGTGTTTTTAGCCACAATTCCATTAGAGTACATCAGAATTCCCCTACAAATTTATTAAGAGAATCAGGAAGACTTTCATTCATTCATTCCATTTTTTTGAGAGAGTGTGTGTGCATGTATGTGTATATATGTGAGATGGGGAAGGAGTAGAGGGAGAGAGAGAATCCCAAGCTTTCCCCATGCCCAGTGCAGACCCCAGCGTAGGGCTCTGTATCACAAACTTGAGATTATGACCTGAACTGAAATCAAGAGTCAGACACAACCAACTGAGCCACCCAGATGCCCCAATAAAGACTTTCTTTCAGCCTGAGCTTTCCCATCCTTCCCATAATTCCATTCCATCAATATGTTAGAGCTGTTGTCACTTGGAGAATAAATGTATATTCTCTAATCCTACTTCTAGGATTAATTCTACCTCTAATTAATTCTCTAATCCTCCTCCTACTCCTACTACTGAGATTTTAATTTAGTAGGTCTAAAGTGAAACCTAGAATTCTCTATTTTTAGAAGGATCCCAGGAGATTCTGATGTAGCCCATCCATACGCTTACATTTGCGTTCTTTGTCTGAATGGATTAAATTACTGACTTAATTAACCTATAAGTTCCTGCCAACCCACAGCTTCTTATAAGGAGAACTGCCCCATGTTTGGACCTCCTGGGTGCCTGAGGCATAGTTGATCAGGTTCCAACCATTCAACTGCCCGGTCTCACCACAGGAGATTGTTCTGATGAGAACCTGAACCCAGGGGACTTGCCTATAGACTGGACAGCAGCCTCAGATGAGACATTTTGCAAAGGCTCTGCCTGAACATAAATGAGAGTGGCTTGAGGTCTAATATGAATTTCCCTCTGTGAATATTTGAATATTTATGAAGACAGATGTCAACAAGTACTCAAAACAAAAACAGAGAGTCAGAAATAGCCATTAGAGAGAGTCCGTTAATAGTGAAGCACAAAACTGAAAACTATTGAGCTCTCAATGTGAAGAGGCAAAATCAGAATTCTCTTGCTCTCATGCTTGGATCTTGACTCTCCTATTGTCCTCTAGGCCTTCTTGGATTCCTATAATGCTCCTTCCTTTTAAGTGCCACTTGTACCCTTACAATATATTCACCTTTCTTGAGACAAAATGAGTCAGTCTTTGTGACTTGAGGACAAAATGCCTAATCAACTCAGACTCATAACCTTAGGTATTAAGTTTAGCAGTACTCCCAGGTCATATCATCCTTTTACCAAGTTAACTAACAGGACTTTTTGAAGAAGAATAATGATAAGAATTGTATCTATGTTGGTGTTAGAAATCATCTTAGGCAGATGTGGAAGAGTTTTAAGTTCTCATCACTCATTTTATGTACTAGGTATGGACACTGGTCTATTTTATAATCAAAAGTATAAAAATATTATCCAAAAGAAAGCTGACTGGACAGGGGTGTTAGCTTTGAAGGTGTATAAATTTTCTCATGGAGTACCTCACTGAAGTCTATAATGGATGAGTCCACTTGAGTAGCCAAATCACAATCAGAAATCAATTTTTAATTTATAATGGGGAGAATAAGAATTAAAGGCTGTGAGATGAACACAAATGAGACACAAATGAGAGCTATGTGGCATGCATGCTTAATAGCACTGGGCTAAAATAAGATGATCTATCTATGGTGTTCCATGAAAAATGTTACAGTTGGGACTCAAATTCTAGAAAGCTGACTCCTTCCTGAAAAGTACTCCAAAGAGCCATCATCAAGTCTTGCCACAGTGACCCTGATTTTCTAAGATTACTAGGGTTAACCCACTCTTCTTTAAATGCCCATTGTTCCTTTACATAAATTATTAGTACAGTTGAGTTGGTTTCTGTGGAGTCCTGTTGGCCTGGAGCCATTATGTCTTCTCCAGATGATTTTGTGTATTTATGTAGATCTAAAAAATTTAGTTCCTAAACTACAATCTTAATTTACTGCTCCTAGTTCCTGATATGATGTGGGCACTCTCTGTGACTCCAAAATAAATACAAATTGATGGTTTCTAATCTTCCCCATTTACCCACTGACTCATTCAAACATTTATGGAACACATCTTATGATCTATAGAATGATGAATGAGACCTGATTTCTGCCTTTAAAAAGCTCATAATCTATGGCAGAGACAAAAGTGTATGCATGGTGATAGACGGTTAGAGCAGTTATAGGGCTGTCATTAAATTTCCATGGGTGTACGTGGAAGGGAGTGCTTAACCTGTTTGGAGAGCTGAAGAGGTAATAGGACATCTAATGTAAACCTTGGGAAGTGAAAAAAAAAAACAGGCGAGAAGCAACTCCAAGCATAGGGAACAGAGAAGTAAATGTGCAAAATTATTTATGGCATGTTAATGTATGATAAAAAAAAATAATCTGGTGTTACCAAAGCACTGGGAAGAGAAGAAGAGAAAGAGGAAGTTATACGTGGAGGTTTCTGAATGCCAGATTAAGGAGAACAGCCTTCACTGTTAATGAGTACCTTTCTGGAGCCAGGTTTTCATATACGATATACATATCATAAACACCTTTTGACATAGGTATTATAAATTCTATACCCCCTTTAAAAACATATAACAAATAAAGATTAGCAAATGAAACACAGAAAAGCTAAGTTAAGCACCCTACTCATAATCCAAGAATTAGCACAGTCTGATTCCATTTCTTTTTTTTTTTAATAATTTTTTTTATTTTTTATAAACATATATTTTTATCCCCAGGGGTACAGGTCTGTGAATCACCAGGTTTCTGTTCAATGACAGGCCACAGAAAATTTGGTAACTTTCTTTTTTTTTTTTTTTTAAAAGATTTTATTTATTTATTTGACAAAATCCCTTTGCCAAATGCCGGAGTTGCAGACTTGCTCCTGGCAAGAGTGAAGCAAGTGAGCGAGTAAAACTACCCCGGTGTGAGTCATCTCCAGGAGTTCAGTCTTGATGAAAGTGTCAGTGCAGAAATTGACTCCTGGGAGTTCACAGTATCTCCTGACAGGACCTTCCAACCACATCTGGGCCATGACTTAGGTGGTGGTTGAGGCGGCAGGCAGGGTACCTGCCTTCTGGTGTACTGGGGTGAGCAGCTGAGCCAGCCAAGGAGAGGTTGGATGATTAAGCAAGAAACAAGGGATTCTTGGTTAAACTGAAGACTTCATTTGGGAACCAAAAATCTTAACAAATAATCTTGGATCTTGAGCCACATATTTCCCCTGAAAAGTATGCATTTTTTTTTCCAGCAAAATTTTGTTGGGGGTTATGTTACTGAGGAATGAACTGAGATGAGTATGTGGAACTTTTATTTAATAGCATACTATACTAGAAATCTGAAGACCTGCAGGAGATTTAAAATTCCAACTCTTGTTATAACTTAAAAGATTGTGAAATCTAAAAATGCACATGAATCAAGTTTTAATATACTGTATGATGGGTGGGTGAGGCTGTCCATTGTACCATTTCTTTCTTTGAATTCTCAGGCATGGTTTGGCAGTGCAAGAACTCCGTAACATTAACAAATTCAATAAAAAGTAAATCTAAAAAAAAAAGGGAGAGAGAGAGAGAGAGATAACAAGTAGTCAGAGAGGCAGGCAGAGAGAGAGGAGGAAGCAGGCTCCCTGCCAAGCAGAGAACCCGATGCGGGACTTGATTCCAGGACTCTGAGATCATGACCTGAGCCGAAGGCAGAGGCTTAACCCACTGAGCCACCCAGGTGCCCCAAATTTGGTAACTTTCAAATGAGCACTACAATACTACTGACTAGTCACCTTGCTATTTATTACATCACAGGATTTATTTGTTTTAAAACTAAAAGTCTGTACCTCTTGACCCCCTTTACCTATTTTGCCCACTCCACAAATCCACCCCACTCTGGTAACCACCATTCTATTTTCTGTATCTATGCATTTTGTTTTATTTTGTTTAGAGTCCACATATAGGTAGAATCATATAGTATTTGTCTTGCCCTTCCTGATTTACTTCATTTAACTTAATCCTCTAGGTCCATCTATGTTGTTGCAAATGGAAAGATTTCATTCTTTTCTTTATGTCTAAACAGTATTCTATTGTATATATACAGACACCATATCTTCTTAATCCACGAATCCATTGATGGAGACTTGTTTCAAAACCATAGCTAATATCAATAATGCTGTGATGAGCATAGGGTTGCATATATCTTTTTGTGTTAGGGTTTTAATTTTCTTCAAATAAATAACCAGAAGTGGAATTTCTGGATGATATGGCAGTTATATTTTTAATTTTTTGAAGAAACTCTATACTGTTTTCCATAGTGGCTATACTAATTCACATTTCCACAAGCAGTGTATGATGGTTGCCTTTTCCCATATTCTTGTTGACATTTGTAATTTCTTATCTTATTGATAACAGCCATTCTAACTGATATGAGATGATATCTCACTGTGGTTTCGATTTGTGTTTTCATGTGACTGCTGGCCATATGTATGTCTTCCTTGGCAAGAGTATCTGTTCAGATCCTCTGCCCATTAATCAAATTATTTTTGATATTCAGTTGAAGGGTTCTTTATGTATTTTAGATATTAACCCTTACTAAAAATATCACTTGGAAATATTTTCTCCCATTAAGTTGCCTTTTCATTTTCTTGTTGGTTTCCTTTGCTGTGCAGGAACTTTTTTAGTTTGATGTAGTCCCACCTGTTTATTTTTGCTTTTGTTGGCTTTGCTTTTGGAGCCAGATTAAAAAGCTCATTGTCAAGAACCATGTGAAGACCATGTGAAGGAGCTTACTCGGATTTTTTTTTTTTTAGGAGATTTATGGTATTAGGTTCTACCTTCAAGTCTTTAATTCATTTTGAGTTAATTTTGTGTACGGTATAACATAGTAGCCTACTTTCATTCTTTTGCACGTGGCTGTCTAGTTTCCCAACACCATTATTTGAACAGACTCTCCTTTCCCCACTATATATTTTAGATTTTCTGTCATAAATTAACTGACCATCTATGCCTGGGTTTATTTCCAGGCTCTCTATTCTATTTTTTATGCCTATACCATACTGTTTTGATTGCTATAGCTTTGTAATGTAGTTTGAAATCAGGATGCGTGATGCACAGGATGCATTTCTCAAGGCTGCTTTGGTTATTCAGGATCTTTCATGGTTCCATACAAGTTTTAGGATTCTTTTTTTCACCAGTGAGTATGACGTTAGCTGTGGGCTTGTCATATATCGCCTTTATTTTGCTGCAGTGCATTCCCTCTATACCTGCTTTGTTGAGAGTTTTTATCATAAATGGATGTTGAATTTTGACAAATGCTTTTTCTGTTTCCATTGGAATGACCATATGATTTTTATCTTCATTTGGTTAATGTGGTATATCACGTTGATTTGCAGGTATTGAACCATCCTCACATCTTTGGAATAAATCCCATTTTATTATAGTGTATGATCCTTTTAGTGTACTGTTGGAAGTTGGTTTGCTAATACTTTGCTGAGGATTTTTGCATCTATGTTCATCAGGGACATTGGCATGTAATTTTCTTTTTTTTTTGTGGTGCCCTTGTCTGGTTTTGTTAATAGGACAATGCTGGCCTCATGAAATGAGTTTGGACATATTCTCTTCTCTTCAATTATTTGAAGTTTGAGAAGGATAGGTATTACAGCTTCTTTGAGTGGTTAGTAGAATTTACCAGTGAAGCCATCTGGTCCTGGACTTTTGTTTAAAGGGAGGTTTTTGATTAGTGATTCAATTTCCTTACTAGTAATCAATATATTCAGATTTTCCACTTCTTCATGATTCAGTCTTAGAAGATTGTATGTTTCTTTAGATTTATCCATTTCTTCTAGGTTGTCCAGTTTGTTGGTATCTAATTATTCATAGTAGTCTCTTGTGATCCTTTGTATTTCTGTGGTATGTTATAACTTCTCTTTGATTTCTGATTTTGAGTCCTTGGTTTTGTTTGTTTGTTTGTGTTTTTCTTTTCTTGATGAGTCTAGCTGAAGGTTCACCAAATTTTCAAATAACCAACTCTAGTTTCATTGATCTTTTATCTACTGTCTTTTTAGTCCATATTCCCGCTCTGATCTTTATTACTTCCTTCCTTCCACTAACTGGGCAACCAGAGCCAGATGATTAAAGATTGTCCTCTGTGTGGAATGTGTGTGTCTGCCAGCTTTAGTGGGGAAGTGGAAGAGCAAAGACTGGGGTGCTCTCCCTCTAGTTTAGCAGAGTAGCAAGAGAATGCGACTGTGCATGTCCACAAGTGCCAATAAGATAGAAGAACAGTACAAAAACCAGCACCTCTGTCCCTGGAAAAGTCCCAACAGGCCCTGCCTGTCCATCGCCACATTAAGATTAGCAAATGAATCTCCTTCATATATAGTTTAGGTGCTTTCAAACAGAACTTCAAAGCTCCTTTGTCTAGGTTATTTTCAAATTGCTGCTTTTGCATTGGACCCCAGGGCAAATGAATCTTCTTCAAGAATAGTATCTCAGTGCCCTAGAGCACTCTGGCTCTCTTGGACATAAGCTTCGTTGCTTTTCAAACCCATGTGTCTTTCTGGTGCAGGTCTCAAGGACTGAGGTGATGGATGTGAGACATGAACCCCACATTCCTGAGCAAGAAGCTCTGGGTTTGTGCAATCCCTCCTAATCGTGATCAGAGATGAGATTTTTGGTGAGACTGAATCTTTGTCTCTCCTACCTATCTCAATATGATTCTTTTATTGTTTGTTGTGAAGGAGCTTTCAGCTACTTTTCAGGTCTTTTTTGGAGAAGTGTTGCATATATAGCTATAAATTTGGTGTGTCTGTGAGAAGTGTTTCAGGATCTTCCTATGCCATCATCTTGGGCTGCCTTCCCTCAAAGGAATACAAATTCTAAATTTCTCAAATGTTAATAGAATACATAATGAAATAAACTCAAAATAAAAATTTTAAATCATAAGGTTCATTTATGTTCCAAGTATATTTAGATTCTGTGTTATATGTAGATATTACAGAGATTGAGAAATATACCAGTGTCCATTCTCCTTTTCTTTCTGTTAGTAACAGAACTCCTTGGCTTTCATTTGGTTACGTAGCCACTCAGAAGAATCCATTGCCTTCTCAGACTCCTTGCAGCTAGGCATGTGCTTATGGCTAAGTTCTGGCCAGTGGAAAATAAACAGAAGTGGTATATTCGGCCTCTTTCCTTTCCTCTTTTCCCAACTGGCTGGAAGCTGGCAACTACTGAAATAGCCTCCTTGTAACAAAAGGTGCCCTCATCTTGGTTGTTTCATGAGATAGAAATAAAGTTTAATCTTATTCAATTCACCATATTTGGAGGTTTCCCCATTACAGCAGCTTAATCCATATTCTAGTACATGTATATATGTATATATCCACACAATGTAAAATAGTTTTAATTGCATAATATTTTAGATTTCTTGCCAGAAACATTGGGTAACCTTCCCTTTACTTAATAACTAAAAAAAAAAAAAAGTGTTCTTCAGTTGTGCTTTCATAATATTTTCATGTGTACTCCACAGGCTTTAGTATTATTTAGACGAAATTAATTTTTAGACTATAAATTAATGTGGTATAGAAAAAATACACAATGGAGTCAGTTAAAATAAATGAAATATTTAGTCTTTGCTATTATGGGTAATTAAGAAAATTCTCCAGCATATGACTATTCCTTGTGAATAAATGGTAGTTATACCAATGTTTCATGAAACTACAACACATTTGGTTTACAACAAGGACTAAAACTATTGGTCAAAATTTCATTTTGAGATATTGATTATTCAAGTACAATTTTCAAACCTGACCATTATGGGTGAATGTAATGAAAATGAGGTAAGGATGTATTCCTATTCCACTGTAAACTGTCTAACAGTACTGGTTCTCAGCCCTGGTTGCACATCACCTGAGGAATTAAAAATAAAAATTCTTTGCCCAAGTTCTATCTTAGTCTATTATCTATTCTGACTTAACTGGTCTGTTTTTGAGCTTTGGGACTGGTAGGTTTCTAAAGTCCAAGGTAATTCTAAAGTGTAGCCAACATTGAGAACTCCTGCAATAATACAATAGTTAATTCTGGAAACTTTCAGCCATTCTTGGGTCCCAGTTGTAGTCTAATTTTTGAAATAAAACACTAAATAAACTTCAACCCCATTTCATATAATGAGTTGGATTCATTCATCAGCTACACAGGCTTCTCTGCTTCCTCTGTCAACACATAAATAGGCCCCACATTCGAGTAACTGGAGCACATATTTATCATCAACCCCCGCCCGGATGGTACCTTGTTAAGACAACAAGTTATCATATAATATGTAAGGATATTTTTGCTTTTTGGGCAACTTCCCAGCCCAAGGTCAGTCAGAATATAATATCTCTTGAGTTTTACTCTCACTGGCTTTCTATCAGCATGTGTCTTGTCATTAAAATAAATCTTGCTTAAGCTCATGAACAGTTTCCGTCTGTGCTTGCACTGCAATATAACAGATATAACAGATGGAAGAAATTACAGCAGGAGAAATATCTACAGACTGTAGATCTCATGGTGAGACACACAAAACAGAAATTCTGGCTTTCCCTTTTTGGCACAGATTATAACTATTATTTTAAGCAACTGAATATAAATGTAGTGTTTGGTCAAAGACTTTACTTTGTAACTGCTATGAAAGAGACCATTACTCTTCTTTTCTGTAACACAAGCCATCCTTTATAAATTATAGGTGTAGCAGACTGTCTGGAAGCCCCCCATGGGGAAGAAGAGAACTAGCAGAAGGAAGGGTGCAGGAAGTCTGACTGGGATATTGTTAGGTCCACCTCAAACAACTTCAAGGCTCATTCATCTCCTTCCTGGGGTGGTTGCTTCCCACCCCATCCTCTCCCTCCCCAAGTTGATACCAAGCTAGGGTGATAAATAAGAAGTTCACATAGGTAAAGGATAAACTTTGCTGTGCTTTAAAATGGTGAAAATATTAGTAATAAAAGATATTCTGTTTGCCTTTAGATGTTTCACTCTAAGGATGAACCTCAAAGTATCATTTGCCTTTTATTCTCCCCTACACAGAACTTAAGAATATGAAAAAGAATATAAAAAGAAAGTAATCTCCATTTATCTTAGCTCCAGCTTCACTAAAGGAAAAGCTTGAAGGAATCAAATGGCCCCAAGTGATAAAAAAAAAAAAAAAATGGCTAAAATAATGGAGGGGATAAAAGGAGAGAAGAGAAGAAAGAGGAGGGCGGAGGAGACCAGAAAGAAAGGACCCCCTATGTCCATGAGAATTGGATTCCATATGGGTTGATTATTGTCCAGGGCAAAGTAAAGAACTGTTTTCACCATCTCCTAGAAACTGTTTGTGTACTTGAAGAGTCAATATTTAGGTTTTCTTTCTGGGAGTAGACTGTTTACCTTCCTGACTTTTCAAATATTAAGGAGAGGAGTAAGGGAACTGCAGCAAATCTGAGGGATTATGGCAAACTAAAGTCCAATCCATATAAGGTCATAGGCCAAGGAAATGTTGTATTCAAGGAAGTGGGACAGAATGCTTCACACCTTGGCCAAAACTGTATTCATGTAGTTCAGAATCTGATACAGAATAGCAGTACCACAGAGAAAATGCAAACGCTTACTAGCTCTAGAAATTCACCTTAACATGACTTAACATGATCAGTGGGTACATAGTCTGACCGCCTGGTCACCACTCTGTAAGCATGCGTATTTTTCCATAGTTACAATTACAGAGAGAGAGAGAAAGAACACAAGCTGGCAGAGTGTCAGGCAGAAGGAGAGGGTGAAGCAGGTTCCCTACTGAGCAAGGAGCCCAATGTGGGGGTCGATCCCAGGACCCCAGATCATGACCCGAGCCGAAGGCAGCCACTCAACTGACTGAGCCACCCAGGGGTCCCACAATTACAGTGAATTTTAATCTTCTTACTTAACTTAAATATTTGTAACGTTTTACAGTTTTTAAGTTATCATACATTATCTAAATTACTTAGACATCTTCCTTTATACTTTTTGCCTTTTACTAATGGAAATGAAGCACTGAACAAGTATACGCAAATATCATTTTGCTACTTCTCAACCTTAGATTACCCACTCTCAATCTGCTACAGAAAAATCTTTCTTTTGGCTAGATGCCTTTTAATTTAACTACATATATTCTTTCACCTGCCTGAAGGGAGAATCGCATGTGTCTTTTTAACCACCTTCAATTGCAAAATACATATAACTAGGCTACAAGCTGCTTGATTTAATGTTTGTAATTTAATAGAATCAACTACAGTAAAAATGTAAATTACTCAACAAGAACAATTCCTGAATTGCAGACTTTTCAGAGTTCAGATCTGAGAGTCATAACTGAACAACAGCTTTATGACCTAGAAGAGAAGAATTATAATTAAACACAACTGGAATTTATGTTTACATTTCTTTAAAACAACAACAACAACCAAAAACTCCCAGGGCTCTGTAAGATAGTTTCAAGGCCTGGAGTTGAAGGGTCTTTGAAGAGATAACCCCCACTGTAATTTCTCTAACTTCCAGCAGGTGGCAATGTTGCTTGTTGTTGTGATCCCTGCGTAGCCTGAAGAGTGGAATTCAGAACATAGGTCAACCCCAGACAGAAATGTGGGCAGTTCTTGCATTACAGAGATGCACTCCCTTGTTTGCCACTAATAACTTTCCAAAGTATTTTTTATACTGCAGCTAGCTTTACTTCTGAAAAATGTAATTCCTCCCACCCCTGTCACTTCTCTCCTGCAACTGCACAATGGTTGCCTTTGTCTGTCCCCAGTATGTGGGATGGATAAGAACAGGGAGAGACAGGACACAGAGAAAATAATTAGGGGACTCCCACAGTTTGTAGTTAGGACTAATTAAATTATTGAAGAATTTTTTTTAAAAAGATTTATTTATTTGACAGAGATCACAAGTAGGCAGAGAGGAGGCATGGCGGGGGTGGGGGGTAAGGGGGGTGGAGGGGGACAGGAAACAGGCTCCCCGCTGAGCAGAGAGTCCATGCAGATGTAGGGTTCCATCCCAGGACCCTGAGATCATGACCTGAGCTGAAGGCAGAGGCTTAACCCACTGAGCCACCCAGGCGCCCCTAAACTATTGAAGAAATTTTAAAAGGAATTCCCTATAAGGAAGTCAAAGGACTGGGATGTAGCAGGCCTAAAGAACGATGTGAACCAGGAAGGTGGCCACTCCCAGACTTCTGCTTCTGACTTTTGTCTCTGCTCCTGCCTGTGTATTTGATTCTATGTCTCTCTCTTGAGGACAGGGTCTCTCTCTTTCTTTGGTATATGTGGGAGAAGCATATCCTGATCCTACATTTCTACCACCATAGAAACGGACTTTTTGTTAGCCAAAGGGAAAGATTTATTGGCCTAGTCTAGACCAAGTACCTGTGCCCAGTAGAATAGGATCAAATTGTATAAAATAGATGTGCCCCGGCCATGCAGACAAGAGAAGCAGGTCATTTTCTGGAGGATGGGGGTTGGAATGCACTGACTTAAAAATGCATCTAGTATATAGTGAGGCCTATGCATAAGGTATGGTGGAATGTAACTATGGTAATGTTGAGGGAATAATGAAAAGGGGAATAGATAAGGAATAATCTGTAGGACATGGAGAATGATTAGATACAAGGTAAATAATTAGGTAGAAGGTAAAAGCATAAAAAACAAAAACACAAAAACAAAAACAAGAAAACCCAACAAAACAAAACGAAACCCAAGTCCAATAAATCCAAACAAGAAAATAGAGAAGTAGGAAATATGGGGGAAGACCATGATTATGATAGTGACGCTGACCATTTGAACCAACCTGGAAAGTCCACTAGGATTGTTGTGGCATATTAGAATATAGGTCAAGAAAGGATTTAAATTTAGTTTTACTCAGATTAATAATTTGGGAAATTGCTTTAAATTTTGAAACTTAATTTTCTTAAAACCAGATACGAAATGGCTTCCTTGTTCTGGCAGAAGCACCATAGTGAATCATATAACCTTAAAAAGAACCCAAGAGTGGCAATTTTCTTTCTAGGAGCATTAATTCTAATAAGCAATTTTCACCAAACCCAGTGTCATAAACCATAAAATAAATCATAAAGAAATTAACACTCAGAAGGGAGGTTAATAGGGTCCCTTTAAATATTGAAAATATAATGAAGTCAGGATTTCAGTCCAAAGTAAGTCCTTTTACCTGCATAAATACAGACAGCATGGAGGACTAAATCAAGGAGTTCTTGATTTAAGTCTAATTTGGCTCCACTGAACTCTGAACCTCTGTATTTATTTAAGAAACACTTAATAGATGCCTTGATAGATGAATGGAAAAAGAAGTTGTGGTATATATATACACTGGAATATTACTCAACCATAAAAACAAGGAAACCCTACCATCTGTAACAATATTGGTGGACCTTAAGGAAATGAGGTGAAGTGAAATAAGAGAAAGAAGAATGTTGTATGACCTTGCTTATATGTGGAATCTAAGAAACAGAACAAAAGACCAAACTCACAGAAAAGGGATCAGATTACTGGTTACAAGAAGCAAGAGGCAGGACATAGGAGGGGGGACATCTGGAGGAAGGTGGTCAAAAGACAGAAACTTCTAGTTATAAGATAAATAAGTAGTAGAGATGTAATCAATGTGCAGTATGATGGCTATAGCTACCACTACTGCATGATATACAGGAAAGCTGTTAAGAGGGTAGATGCTTAGGTAGATTCTCATCACAAGGAGATTTTTTTTCTTTTTACTGCATCTATATGATATGATGGATGTTAAGGAAACCTACTGTAGAAATCATTTTATATTTGTAAATCAAACTCACATGCTGTACACCTTAAACTTATACAGTGATATATATATATAAAATATAAATTTATATATATATAAATTATTTATCAATAAAACTGAAGTAAAAGGGAAAAAAGGAAAACCAAGAAACATTACCAATATCACTCAGGCTAAGTATAAAAGAAAGGAATCATAACTATATGCAATGTGTAGATATACTAAATGCTCTATATATTCTATTAAAGTTGAAAGAATTGATGATCTTGTTCCTGTTGCACTAAAAGATCTTGTGGTTTAGCAGAGCAAAGGCGCTAAACCTAAAGAACTGAATCCAGAGCTCCATTCCAACAGGAAGGCACCGAGTGATCTTGAGCAACTGACTTGCTTCCACATCACAATTTACTGTTTCACAGACTGTAAAATCAAATAATGTATATGTTGTGGAAGCTTGCCTGATATATGGCAAGCATTACTTATTCAGCTCTTCTTTCAAAAAGCACTGAGTACATAGCAAGTTGGGGAGGGTTTGGTCCCATCAATTCTTTTGATCAAAACCCTCCTATTTTTCTCTTTTACTCCCATGGGTTATTTTATATCCTATATGGGTTCCCATGGACATGAGATTACTGATTTATACCACTCACTTTTCCTTTAAACTACTCTTCCATTTTCCACCCTGCCCTTGACCATCCTAAACGATGTATTTATTTTGTTGTCACCACAGAAAATACTTGGGAACATGCGATAATTTTTTTTTTAATTATTTGAAGGAGCCTTTAGACTTTGGAAACAGAAATTTAAAACCTCTGAGTGTTATCTTTTGCTGAGTAACAAATCCCCCCAAATGTAGAGGCTTAAAACAAAAATAGTTACAATCTCACAGTTTCTGTGGGTCAGGAACCTGGGCTTGGCTTAGCTGGGTTCTCTGCTTTAGGGGCTCTCACATGCCATGATGAAGGTGTGCCACGGTCACCCGAGGTCTGAACTGGGGAAGGACCTGCTTCCAAGCTCACCCATACACTTATGGGTAGTATTCAGTCCCTCACAGGTTGTTGTTCTGAAGTGTTTCCTTCCTTGCTGGCTATTGGCAACTATCAGTCCCTATTATTTCCTTACCTGTCCTTGTACATCCTCTTTGCTAATTAGCTATTGTCCAAATCTGCCATGGATTTCTCAATTTGTGCCTTGCTGCCATTCTATGTTCATTGTATTCTCATTTTGTGCTTTTCCATGGGCTATTTTCTATACTCTGTACTTCCTCCTTTTCCTTCAGCAAAGTCTCAACTATCTTTCAAAATTCATCTTAGTCATCTATTTTTCTCTGAAGTTTTCCCTGAATTTCTTTTCAAGAAAGTATTGTTTTTGTTGACGTGTAGTATCATAGACCATACTGGAAGGACTGCTTACATATATGTCTGTGTACCTAGGTTCTTTGGGCACTAATTATGTCTTCCTCAACATTATACTCCCACTACCCAAGACAGTGCTTAAGTTATAATAGGTGATTAATTAATGTCAATGTAAAGAAAGAAGAAAGGAAATGCTGCATACTTTGGAAATCTATTATATCAGTTCAACCTCTACTCAAAAAGCTTCTTAAAAGAGTATAGATTGGAAATAAGGGAAAAGAGGAATAGAATATGTGTAGTAATTCTGTCATTACAAGGTTTCTTATGTTAAATTTGGCTCTTCCTTATAAATCTGCAGTTTATCTCTTATAAAGGAAGAATGGTCAATTGGTCAGCCACATGTCTTGGTTGGCCTTAATGTTAACAGATGCTGGAAAACCCATTTGCCGCTATTTAATTGATAATCAAAGCATACAGTTTAGTTCAGCAATATCAAATGTCTATCCCCTAAGTTGTTATAGATTAGATCTTAAGAATATCAACTTGAATTCTTTGCTTATTCTTAAGGGTGGATATGTATTATATTAATTTTCTCTAGGTATTCTAATTTTGCTCCCCTACTAAACAAGACCATACATATCCTATGAAAGTTGATTATATCATTTGACCTTCAGAGAATAACTTTGAATGAACACATATAAGAAAGTTACATGAAATAGGGCACTGGGTGGCTCAGTGGGTTAAGCCTCTGCCTTCAGCTCAGGTCATGATTTCAGGGTCCTGGGATTGAGTCCCACATCGGGCTCTCTGCTCGGCAGGGAGCCTGCTTCCCCATCTCTCTCTGCCTCTCTACCAACTTGTGATCACTCTCTGTGTCAAATAAATAAAATCTTAAAAAATTTTTTTTTTAAATAAAAAAGAAAGTTACATGAAATAATTACTTGAAATGATACTCATATTTATTGTAAGGAATGTTATGAAAGATATAATTTCCTGTCGTCCTCCTTATATTGACACACAGAGAAACTGCTCTTGGTTTTCATTACCAAGAAATGCTCTGTCTCCTGAGAAAGTCATTTATTTTAAATTTGCTAACTCTATGAATCCTGTAACCAGTAATGTTTCTCTCCCTTTACTGCGACCAGAAAGTTTAGAGAAATACTTAGGGCCCAATGTTAATAGGTGCATAGTAATTTATGACTTAGATTTTTAAAAAGATTTATTTTAGAAAGAGAGAGAAAGTGAGCATGTTGTGGGGGGGGAGCAATAGTAGAAGGAGAGAGAATCTCAAGCAGACTCCCTGCTAAGTGCAGAGACCGACGCAGGGCTTGATTCCAAGACTATGAGATCATGACCCAAGCCAAAATGAAGAGTTGGCCACTTAACTTACTGAGCCACACGGGCATTCCATGACAGATTTTTTAATGCACTAACCACTTCCTTGGCTTTATTTTATTTTTCTACCTTCACTCAGATTCCTTCTCTATTTAGTTTTTTCCCATTTGTATATTTTTATAAGCTGTCTCAAATCCTTTTATAGTAACAAGACAGAGCTAAATCAAATTAAATAAAAGTACAATTATCTTATTGAGCATTTGTCATTCTTTTAGAGGGAAAATAATCTGCTATATACTTTAAAGGGAGTATGGACTTAATCAACAGCCAGCCAATTGCAAAGCACATAAGATTTCTGGAATGTGAAGGACCTAACATCTTCCCAGTTAGTTATTGCCAGAATTTTGATATTTTACCTCCTAGAAGAATGAGTATAAAATGACATAGTAAAACATGTAAAGGAACAACCATATTCTTTACAAATGCTCCCATAAGTCATGCTGTACCAGCCAGATAACCAAGATGTCACTGATTTCATCCACTGTGATTTTTACCATGCTGTGAGGGTGGTGTGAGTTGTAATACTGGATGGCCCTTTGAAGTCTGGCAGAAAATCACCATTACCATGTGAGATTACATAGCAACCTGTTCTTCAGTTATTATACTGATATGATTTTTTGAGAAGTGAGTGATCATAAAGGAAATGCTTTGACAAAGATTCTATAGTTTGAATGTTTACAGTGTTTAGATTCCTAGATAAATGATCCTCTACTGTCTTCTATGGCTAATGAAATAAAATTTATTACACACTTGGTATTCTAGGTGCTTTATACATTATCACACTTTTTTCATTAATTATCATAATGATTCAATGAGATACTATTATTTTCTTCATTATAGACTAATACATTGAGGTGTAGAGAGGAAAGGAACTTATTCAAAATCAGATAATGATTTATGCTTCAGATTATGTAATTCCAGAGATGATCTCCTTTCCACAACAGCACATTATTTCTCTCAACTCATCCAGGCTCCTTTCCTTCTTCTGGCATGAATAATCCTGGATAATGGGAATACTTTGTGTGCATGTATGTGTGTGTGTGTGCTCACGTGCTCATGTGTGTGTGTGTATTTTATGTAGTGACTCAGTCAGGATCCCAGCAAGTAGCAGAAAGCCCACTCACTCAAAAGAATTTAACTGAAAAGAATGTAGTAAAGAAATTACCTACAGAGGTATGGGCAAGGTTAAGGATCCCAAAAGGATGGTGAGGTATCCAGGGATGAGCAACAGTGGGACACCATTGTCACTCTTAGGTCTGAAGGCTCCAAAGGAGAGAGTTTTGTTACCAGAGCCCAGTGAGATCTGGAGCCACCTGGTTACATAATTTATTTGTTCTTTATGGATTTGCTTATGCCTGGTCTCATACACCAATTCCGTGTAATAATAGAATGATGCTCTACAAGTCCAACTTTATGATTTGTGGAACAACTAACATCAGTTCATGACAGGAAAATCAGGGTTACATAGTTGCTTGGTATGCCAGGCTCAGACATTTGCTCTCTTTTAGTCCTAGTGGCAAATCAGACCTACTCTTCAAAGACACTAGTGCTGCCTTTACCAATGAATGTCTTGGTGAAGAAGGATCTACCAGTCCTTCTGGAAATTATCAATACAGAGTGGGTGAGCAGATTGAATATAATAGGTACATTCCAATATTATCACATCTTTAAATCCTGAAATCCTTTCTCTAAAGTATGTCAGGGAAATTCTGGCATCTCAGCCATATTAGTTATACCCATTGAGGGAAGGTTTCATTTAACAACAGAAAACTGCTGACATCATTACCAAATGCTTTAAGCAATACAATAAATTCCAAATCCCAAGAGATGTGTGCCCATACTGACAAATTTGGTCCAATCCAATGTATATTTCATTCTCCTTTTCTAACATCCTAGGAATCCACTTCCATGCAAGTTCTATAGAATCGCCACCATAAATTAGTAGACCCTAAAAACTTCTTATGGAAGGCCCTACAATGTTTTCAGTGTCTGTGCTATCTCCTCCTGGAGCAGATCTTCTCTCTTTGGACTATGCTTATTTCTACTATGGATCTGGAAGCAGGTGGGGTGGAGGGGGGATCCTGAAGAAAATTAGTACCTCTTCTTGAAAGAAAATGCCAGGTGTAAATGCTTTGAATTATTTTATGCAGGGGAATTCTGTTCCCTCACAGAAAGTGAAAGGCTGCTTCAGTTGGCGAGGAAGATTCAGAGAGATC
The DNA here is from genome assembly GCF_011764305.1 of Mustela putorius furo. Classification (NCBI taxonomy): domain Eukaryota; kingdom Metazoa; phylum Chordata; class Mammalia; order Carnivora; family Mustelidae; genus Mustela; species Mustela putorius. The sequence continues at coordinate 3,629,521 of NW_025421367.1, read as the reverse complement.
TGGGATTTTTTGAGTTCTCAGCATGCTCTGTTTCTGCCTAAATGTTACCATTTTATTCCAGAGATTCATTTCTTCCCACCCAAGGCCGTTACCTTGTATAACTTGATAAAATTTCTTATGTAACTGGCTTTATACCTCCGCAGCCTATGCAATTAGACTTTGGGTAGATCCTTAGCCATGTTTTTCTTACAGCTACATGAGACAAGGATAAAAAAAAAAAAAAAGACATCATGGGGTATTCTGATTCTCCCCTCAAAACTTGATTATACTTTGAGGGTCTGTTTCCTGGGGTCATGCCTAGTACTAATCACTGTGTCAGGTGGTGGTCAAGGAGGAAATAGCAACCTTAAAAAGATGTGACTGTTTTAAAAGAACTTAATGAAAAGATTTTTTACAGAGGTGTGGGCATGGGTAAAACACAAGGGATAGTGAGGCAGTCAGGTTTTTCAACAGTGATAAGTTATTACCACTCATGAACTTGAAGGGTCAAGAGGAGGAAATAGGGTTGCTAAGCTTGGGAAGAGATTGAAATGTCTGAGGCTCTCTGATAGGGGTTAGCTGGTAGGTTTTGGTAACCTCAGCAAGACAAGAAGGCTGTGTAAGCAGATTAATACCCTGACCTCTCTCTTCTCTCACCATCCGATCCCTGATATGCTGCTTCCCATTGGTGAAAACCAGACGATAATAGAGCAAGGATGATGCAGAGACTATCAATTATTGGCAACTCATCTCTTTTCCATTTCCAGATAAGATGAAATGGAGAATATGGCCACTTGAAATATTTTCCTAAGGCAAAAACTTCCATTATATATGTGCAACATATTTTAGGTACACTCTCAAATTACAAGACCTGATATATTTTCATCAAAGTCTATTACAATTCTTTAGTTGAAAATTTACAATATTTATAGATTAATAAAATCTTGAAGAACAATATAGAATAGAGAGGTAGGAGAAAGGAAATAATACTCTAAAGCTCCAGGAAAAAATCTATTTTAAAATGAGATTTGATCAAATTACAACTCTGAATTAAACAATCTGACTACAACTTTGACCTTTTTACTTTTACTTCCTTAAGGGGAAAAGCTTAGGAGAAAATTTGCATATATGTAGTTACTTGAAAATAACATTTGACAAGCATAAATGAACATAAAACAACTTGAAAGACTTTCATATTGCACTTAAAATGCTCAGATGTTTAAGGGAGTTAAGATATATCAGTTGGGAGAAAACATGTTTTGAATTTGATTCATGTTTGAAAAACACTTCAAGAAGCTCACCCTCTATAATCCAACAAAACCACTTGTAACAATAGTAATTATAATAGTTTATTGCAAGTACCTCTTTTAAGTCTCTCATCTAAATATAGACTTGTGCTGTTTTCCTTAACCTCGACTGACAGATACATTTTGATGAGGTAGAGAGAAAGACTGATTTGGAAAAGATTAAAGAGAAAATGTATATCTGGGGTAGCCAAGGATCTCAGATAGATAAGGAAAGTATATTTCCACTTTGTACTTCCACTTCATAGATATAAAACTTTTACCTGTTAACAAAGTAATGTCTATTTTAGGGATAGATCATCGCTTCTCAGCCTTTTGGCTAAGAACACGTGTATTAAAGGCACAGATTAATTGGGAAACCCATAAATTACATTGTATCATTCAATATTTCAATACTTGTGATGTTACTTAAAATAGTAACATTGTCTTACCCAGTCATAAAATAAAAACACTGAGCATTAAAAAATGTATAGTATTAGAAACTGGCAAATCTGTTCTCACTTTTTCCCCTTCTTTAGAGTAGCTAAACCCTAAAATTTCCAAATCAATTTAACATTTTCACATATTCCAACTGCCTAGTTACCACTTCTAACATTGAATCCAAAGCCAGTCCTATATGTTTTCAGTATATTTACATTTTCACGTATTATCTTACCAGCCATATTTTACTTTTTTTTAAGATTTCCTTTATTTATTTGACAGAGAGAGATCACAAGTGGGCAGAGATGCAGGCAGAGAGAGAGAGAGAGGAGGAAGCAGGCTCCCCAGTGAGCAGAGAGCCCGGAACGGGACTCGATCCCAGGGCCCTGAGATCATGACCTGAGCCGAAGGCAGAGGCTTAACTCACTGAGCCACCCAGGCGTCCCCATATTTTAATTAAAAAAAAAATTATTTTACTTTTTCAGTGTTCAAAGATTCATTGTTTATGCACCACACCCAGTGCTCCTCCTTAATACCCACCACCAGGCTCACCTAATCCCCCATCCCCCTCTCCTCCAAAACCCTCAGATTGTTTCTCACAGTCCACTGTTTCTCATGGTCTCCCCCTTCAATTTCCCCCCAACTCACTTTTCTTTTCCTTTTCCTAATGCCCTCCATGTTACTCTTTATGCTCCATAAGTAAGTGAAACCGTATAACTGACTCTGCTTGACTTTGTTCACTCAGCATAATCTTGGTTGAAAAAGAATAACAAAAGCAAAACTAAAGTTTAAGAAGATTTTTAAAAATTTATTTATTTAAAAAAAAGATTTTATTTATTTATTTGACAGAGATCACAAGTAGGCAGAGAGGTGGAGAGAGAGGAAGGGAAGCAGGTTCCCAGCCAAGTGGAGAGCCTGAGCCTGATGTGCGGCTGGATCCCAGGACCCTGGAATCATGACCCGAGCTGAAGGCAGAGGCTTTAGCCCACTGAACCACCCAGGCGCCCCAAGAAGATTTTTATTAAAATGCACTTTACATACAGTAAATGCATGTATCTTAAGTGTATAATCTGATGAAATTTGACAAATATATACACACATATAACCCATACTGCTATTAAGACAACATATTTGTTACCCCACAATCTCTTTTGTGCTCCTTGCCAGCCAATTGTCAACCGTCGACCCCACCACAAGAGGTAACTGTTGTTCTGATTTCTATCATCATAAATTAGTTTCACCAAATTTAGAACTTCAAATTAGTGGAATCCTACAGTAAACTCTTTTATGTCTTTTTTTCTCAGTATAATGTTTTTGAAACTCACCTGTATTCTTACATAAGTAGTGCATAGTGCATATGGTACAAAATGGAGTTTTATATATTTTTAATTTTTATTAATTAATTTCTTTCAGAGCTGATGGCTAAACATTCACTAGTATTTTACTAAATATACTCCCCCACCCCCTGGGGTAGATACCTAGGAGTGGAATTACCGAGTCATATGTTCCAGTGTATAAGCTGATAGTTTTTCAAAGTAGTCATACCATTTTGTGCTTTCTCCAACAATGTATGACAGTTATAATTGTTCCACGTCATTGTCAACATTTGGTAGTGTCATTCTAGCAGGTGCTTAGTGGGATCTCACTGTGGTTTTATTTGCACTTTATCAATGACAGTATTATGTTGAGCACCTTTTTGTGCATATTGGCCAGCATATACCTTTTGGCAACTCTCTGTTCAAGTCCTTTACTGATTAATTTCATTGGATGTTTTGTATCACTGAGTTATAAGATATATATATTCTGGATACAAATCATCATTAGGTATATGTTTCGTGAATACTTATTTTTTTATATTCTAAAACTATCTTTTTTCATTTAATTCTTTTAAAAAATTTTAATTCCAGTATAATTAACATATAGTGTTACATTAGTTTTGGGTATACAATATAGTGATACAACAATTTTATACGTTACATAGTGTTCATCATGATAAATGTACTTGTTAATCGCATCACCTATTTCCCCCATCTCCCTCCCTACCTCCTCTCCTAATCATCAGTTTGTTCTCTATAGTTAAGAGTCTTTTTTTTTTAGTTTGTCTTTTTTTCTTTGTTAGTTTCTAAATTCCACAGATGAATGAAATCATATGGTATTTGTCTTTCTTTGACTGACTTATTTCACTTAGCACTATACTCTCTAGATCCATCCATGTTGTTACAAATGGCAAGATTTCATTCTTTTTTATGACCAAGTGCTATTCCATTTTATACACACACACACACACACACACACACACACACACACACCCCACAGCTTTATCCATTCATCTATTGTTGGACACATGGGCTGCTTACATAGTTTGGCTAATATAAATAATGCTGCACTGAACATAGGAATGCATACATTTTTTCAAATTAGTGTTTTCATATTCTTTGGGTAAATACCCAGTACCAGAATTCCTGCATAATATGGAAACTGGAAAATATTTTTTAATATTTTTAATTTATTAATATTTTTTGAGAAACATTCATATTGTTTTCCAAAGTGGCTGCACCAGTTTGCATTCTTACCAACAGTGCATGAGAGTCCCTTTTTCTCTACATCTTTACCAAAACTTGTTGTTTTTTGAGTTTTTGATTTTAGCCATTCTGACAGGTGTGAAGTGACCTCACATTGTAGTTTCGGTACGCATTTCCCTGTTGGTGAGTGATGTTGAGCATCTTATCGTGTGTCTGTTGGCCCTCTGTATGTCTTCTTTAGAGAATGTTCATTTTTTTGACTTTTTTATTTTATTTAAAAGATATATTTATTTGAGTGAGAGAGAAAAAGAGAGAGAGTGAGCATATGTGGCGATGGGCAAAGAAGGAGAGAGAGAATCCCAAGCAGGGATTCAGAATCACTGTGCAGGGAGCCTGATGTAGGACTTTATCTCACAGCCTTGTGATCATGACCTGAACTGAAATCAAGAGTCCGACACTTCACTGACTAAGTCACCCAAGTGCCCCTGCCCATTTTTAAATTAGAATGTTTGTGTTCTTTGGTGTTGAGTTCTATAAGTTAATTATATATTTAAGATGCTAATCCTTTATCAGATATGTCATTTGCAAATATCTTCTCCCATTTAGTAGGCAGCCTTTTAGTTTTGTTGATTTTTTACTTTGTTGTACAGAAGGCTTTTATTTTGATTTGGTTCAGATTGTTTATTTTTGCTTTTGTTTCCCTTGCCTCAGGAGGCATTTCTAAAAAAAAATGTTTCTGAAGCCAGAGATATTGCAGCCTAAGCTCTCTTAGAGGGTTTTTATAGTTTTGAGTCTCACAGTTAGGTTCTTAATCCAGTTGGAGTTTATTTTTGTGTACGGTGTGGTGTAAGAAAGTGGTTCAGATTCATTCTTTTGCATGTAGCCGACCAGTTTTCACAACACCATTTGTTGAAGAGACTATCTTATTCCCATTGTATATTCTTTCTTCCTTTGTTGAAGATTAATTGACCATATTAGTTGTAGGTTTATTTCTCGGCTCTCTATTCTGTTCTATTGATCTATGCAGCTGCTTTTATGTCTGTACCACACTGTTTTGATTACTACAGGTTTGTAGTATATCTTGAAATCTGGAATTGTAATGCCTCCCATTTTGTTCTTCTTTTAAGATTGTTTTGGCTAGTGATGATGAACATTTTTTCATGTGTCTGATAGCCATTTGTATGTCTTCATTGGAGAAGTTTCTGTTCATATCTTCTGCCCATTTTTTTTTGATATGATTGTCTGTTTTGTGTGTGTTGAGTTTGAGGAGTTCTTTATAGATCCTGGATATCAACCTTTTGTCTGTACTGTCATTTGCAAATATCTTCTCCCATTCCGTGGGTTGCCTCTTTGTTTTCTTGACTGTTTCCTTTGCTGTGCAGAAGCTTCTGATTTTGATGAAGTCCCAAAAGCTCATTTTCGCTTTTGTTTCCTTTGCCTTTGGAGACATATCTTGAAAGAAGTTGCTGTGGCTGATATTGAAGAGATAACTGCCTATGTTCTCCTCTAGAATTCTGATGGATTCCTGTCTCACATTGAAGTCTTTTATTCATTTTATCTTTGTGTACAGTGTAAGAGAATGGTCAAGTTTCATTCTTCTACATATAGCTGTCCAGTTTTCCTAGCATCATTTATTGAAGAGACTGTCTTTTTTCCACTGTATATTTTTTCCTGTTTTGTCAAAGATTATTTGACCATAGAGTTGAGGGTCCATATCTGGGCTCTCTACTCTGTTCCACTGGTCTATGTGTCTGTTCATCATCACTAGCCATCAGGGAGACTCAAATTAAAACCACATTGAGATATCACCTTACACCAGTTAGAATGGCCAAAATTAGCAAGACAGGAAACAATATGTGTTGGAGGGGATGTGGAGAAAGGGGAACCCTCTTCCACTGTTGGTGGGAATGCAAGTTGGTACAGCCTCTTTAGAGAACAGTGTGGAGATTCCTCAAGAAATTAAATATAGAGCTTCCCTATGACCCTGCCATTGCACTACTGGGCATTTACCCCAAAGATACAGATGTAGTGAAAAGAAGGGCCATCTTTACCCCAATGTTTATAGCAGCAATGGCCACGGTCGACAAACTGTGGAAAGAACCAAGATGCCCTTCAGTGGACGAATGGATAAGGAAGATGTGGTCCATATACACTATGGAGTATTATGCCTCCATCAGAGAGGATGAATACCCAACTTTTGTAGCAACATGGACGGGACTGGAAGAGATTATGCTGAGGCAATTATCATATGGTTTCACTTATTTGTGGAGCATAACAAATAGCATGGAGGACATGGGGAGCTCAGAGAGGAGAAGGGAGTTGAGGGAAATTGGAAGGGGAAGTGAACCATGAGAGACTATGGACTCTGAAAAACAACCTGAGTGTTTTGAAGGGGCGGGGGGCGGTGGGAGGTTGGGGGAACCAGGTGGTGGATATTAGAGAGGGCACGGATTGCATGGAGCACTGGGTGTGGTGCAAAAATAATGAATACTGTTATGCTGAAAAAAAAAAGATTGTTTTGGTATTTTGGCATTTTTTGTAGTTCCATACAAATTTTAGGATTATTTGTTCTTGTTCTGTGAAAAGTGCTGCTGGTATTTTGATAGGGATTGCATTAAATCTGTAGATGGCTTTGGATAGCATGGACGTTTTAACACTATTAGTTCTCCAATCCATGAGCATGAAATACCTTTTCATTTGTTTGTCTCATCTTCAATTTCTTTCACTAGTGTTTTATAGTGTTCAGAGTATTCATCGTTCACCTCCTTGGTTAAGTTTATTCCTAGGGATTTTATTCTCTTTGGTGCAGTTGTGAATGTGATTGTCTTCTTAATTTCTCTTTCTGCTGCTTCATTATTAGTGTACAGAAACAAAACGGAATTCTGTATGTTGATTTTATATTCTGTGACATTGTAGTAGTTTTTTTGGTGGAATATTTCAGGTTTTCCATATAGAGTACCATGTGATCTGCAAATAGTGATAATTTTACTTGTTCCTTACCAGTGTGGGTGCCTTTTAATTCTTTTTTCTAGTCTGATTGTTGTGGCTAGGAGTTCCAGTACTAAGTTGAATAAAAATAGTGAGAGTGAACATCATTCTCTTATTCTTTTTTTTTTTTAATATCTTATTTATTTATTTGACAGACAGAGATCACAAGTAGGCAGAGAGGCAGGCAGAGAGAGACAGAGAAGCAGGCTCCCTGCTGAGCAGAGAGCCCGATGCAGGGCTTGATGCGGGGCTTGATGCGGGGCTTGATCCCAGAACCCTGGGATCATGACTTGAGCCAAAGGCAGAGGCTTTAACCCACTGAGCCACCCAGGCGCCCCATTCTTCTCTTATTCTTGATCTTACAGAAAAAGCACTCAGGTTTTTAACCACTGAGTATAATATTAGCTGTAGGTTTTTCATATACAGACTTTATTATGTTGTGGTATGTTCTTGCTAAACCTACTTTGTTGAGGGTTTTTATCATGAATGGATGCTGAACGTTGTCAAGTGTTTTTTCATCATCTACTGAAATGTTTTTTTTTTTATTCTTTTTTTTTAATTTTTAATTTTTTATAAACATATATTTTTATCCCCAGGGGTACAGTTCTGTGAATCACCAGGTTTACACACTTCACAGCACTCACCAAAGCACATACCCTCCCCAATGTCCATAATCCCACCCCCCTTTTATTCGTTCTCTTATGGATGTGATGTATCACATTGATCTGCAAAGATTAAACCACTCTGGCATCCTAGAAATAAATCCCACTTTATCTTGATGAATAATTTTTTAAAAGTATTATTGGATTTGGTTTGCTCACATTTTGTTGAGGGTTTTTCATGTTCAACAGAGATACGCACCTGTAGTTCTCTTTTTCTGTAGTATGTTTATCTGGTTTTGGTATCAGGATGATGCTGGTCTCATAGAATGAATTTGGAAGCTTTCCTTCCCCTTCTATTTTTTGCAATAGTTTGAGAAAAATAGGTAATAATTCTTTAAATACTTGGTAGAATTCACCTGTGAAGCTTTCTGGTCTGGGACTTTTGCTTGTTGGGATCTTTTAATCACTGAATCAATTTCTTTGCTGGTAATTTGTCTGTTCAAATTGTTTAGTTCTTGTGTCAGGTTTGGGAGGTTGCGTGTTTCTAGGAGTTTATCCATTTCTTCTAGTTGTCCAATTTGTTGGCATAATTTTTCATAATATTCTCTTATAATCCTTTGTCTTTCTGTGGTGTTGGTTGTTATTTCTCCTCTTTTGTTTCTGATTTTGTTTATTTGAGTCCTCCCTCTTTTTTTTTTTTTGATGATTGTGACGAAAAGCCTATCAATTTCGTTGATCTTTCCAAAGAATCAGCTCCTGATTTCATTAATATGTTCTTTTTTTAAAAGTTTCTATTTCATTAATTTCTAGTCTAATCTTTATGATTTCCTTCCCTCTACTGGTTTTGGGTTTTGTTTTTTGTTCTTTTTCTAGCTACCTTTGGTGTAAGGTTAGGTTGTTTGAGATTTTTCTTTCTTCTTGATGTAGTCCTGTATTGCTATAAACTTTTCTCTTACAACAGCTTTGTTTTATCACCCAAATTTTGGACCATTGTGTTTTTGTTTTGATTTGTCTCCACGTATTTTTTAATTTCCTCTTTGAATTCTTGGTTGACCCATTCGTTGCTTAGTAGCATGTTATTTAACCTCCATGTATTTGTTCTTTCCAGATTTTTTCCTTATGACTGATTTCTAGTTTCAAGGCATTGTGATTGGAAAAGATACATGGTATGATTTTCATCTTTTTAAATTTGTTTTGTTGCCTAATATGTGATTTATTTTGGAGAATGTTCTATATATGCTTGAAAAGAATGTGTATTCCACTGTTTTAGGATGGAATGTTCTGAATATATCTGTTAGATACATCTGGTCCAATGTGTCATTCAAAGCCACTGTTCCCTTGTGAGTTGTCTGTTTAGATGATCTAACCAGTGATGTAAGTGGGTGTGAAAGTCCCCTACTACTATCATATTACTATTGATTACTTTCTTTATGTTTGTTATTAGCTGTTTTATGTTTTTGGGAGTTCCCATGTTAGATACATTAATATTTACAGTTGTTATATCTTCTTATTGGATTGTTCCCTTCATTAGTCTCCTTCTTTGTCTCTTGTTACAATCTTTGTTAAGTATTGCTACTCAGCTTTCTTTTCACTTTGATTTGCATGATAAATATTTTTCCATTCCTTTACTTTCAATGCATATGTATCTTTAGATTTGATAAGAGTCTGTTGTGGGCAGCATATAGAAAGGTCTTGCCTTTTTTTTTTTTTTTTTTAAACAACCCTGAGATCAAGACAGGAGCTGAGATCAAGAGTTGGATACTTAACGGACTAAGCCAACCAGGTGCTCCAATGATCTTGTTATTTTTTTATCCCTCACACTTTGTCTTTTGATTGTGGAGTGTATAGTCCATTTACATTCAAAGTAATTACTGATAGATATGTATATATTGCCTTTATGTTACCTGTTTTTTGGTTGTTTTGTAGTTCTCTGTTCCTTTCTTGCTTTGTTCTCTCGTCTAACACTATCTTTTGATGAATGAATCTTGAAATCAAGCAATAAAAGTCCTTAATTTTGTTCTAAAAAATTCTTTTTTGTTCTTCTATTAGGAATTTTTTTTTTAACTATTCTATATCATTTGTATTTTCCTATATAGTTTAGAATCAGCTGGGACTTTGGGAGTGCATTGAGTCTATAGGTTCATTTGGGGAGATTTGACACTAACATTGTGCATCTGCTTGACATGTGTATTTTGTAATCTATAAACATAGAATATATCACTGATTTTTAAGAATTTTAATTTCTTTAACAAAGTTTCATACCTTTTAGCCAAAAAGTTTTGTTTTTTATGAAGTTTTAAACACTGTCTTTATAACTACTATTTTTTTATTTTTTTATAATAAATGAAGTGAAAATATAAAGATTATTTTTCTTTAGTCTTCTTTTAATTAGTCATTTCAGTAACAGCATGTGGCCTTGCTAATCAACCATGAATATAATTATTTCTTCATTCTGCTGTTCTCAATATATTATCTGAAAGCTAAGATAATAGAAAATATTCACTTGTTGAATAAATAAAAGAATAATGAATGAAGATGACTTGGATATAGACAGTATATTATAAATGTTGAATATATGTATTATATATTGAAAACATATATGTTACCATAGAGAATTTATAAAGAAAATACAAGATCCAAAGGAATGGATTAGAGACGTAAATGTTCAGGTCTTACTTTTAAGTCTTTTAATCTATTCCAAGTTCATTTTTGTGAGTGGTGTGAGATAGAGGTAGGAGTTTCTTTCTTTTTTTTTTTTTAATGTGGATATATAGTTTTCTCAACACCATTTATTAAAGACACTATATATATTTTTTCCATTGTGTGTTCTTGGTGACTTTCTTGATAATTGGTTGACTGTATATGTGTGTGGGGGGTTTCAGATTTCAGATTCCTGGGCTCTTTACTCTATTTCATTGATTTGTGTGTCTGTTTTTATGCCAATACTGTGTTGGTTTTTTGTTTTTGTTTTTGTTTAAGATTTTATTTATTTATTTGACAGACAGAGATCACAAGTAGGCAAAGAGGCAGGCAGAGAGAGAGGAGGAAGCAGGCTCCCCACTGAGCAGAGAGCCTGATGCAGGCTCTATCCAAGGACCCTGGGATCATGACCTGAGCAGAAGGCAGAGGCTTTAACCCACTGAGCCATCCAGTTGCCCCTACCATGCTGTTTTTAATCACTGTATCTTTGTAATATAGTTTGAACTCAGGAAGCATGATGCCTTCAGCTTTATTCTTTCTGACAAAGATTGCTTTGGTTAATTGGGCTCTTTTGTGGTTCAATACAAATTTTAGAATTATTTGTTCTATTTCTGTGAAAATTCCATTTGAATTTGATAGGAATTGCATTGAGTCTACATGTTTCTTTGAGTAGTATTGACACTTAATATTTTTCGACACTTAATTCTAATCTGTAAGCACAGAATATCTTTTCATTTGTATTTTCTTCAATGTTTTCATCAGTTTCTTATAGTTTTGGGGGTTTAGATCTTTCATCTCCTTGATTAAATTTATTCTCAAGTATTTTATTCTTTTTGATGTTATTGCAAATGATATACTTTGTCTAATTCAATACAGTTATTCCAGCCTTCTTATAATCAGTGTATCATGGTATATTGTTTTTCTTTCCTTTCTTTCCTTACCTATGTCTACTATGTATCTTGAAAACAACATGTAAGTGGCTCTTCTCTGCCTTTTAGTTGGTTGTCTTGTACTTTTTCATTTAACATAATTATTGATATGGTTAAGTTTAAGACTACTATTATATCATTCTATTGGTTTTCCATTTCTCCCATCTATCCTTTTTCTTTTTCCATCTTTTTGTGTTCCTTTTAAATTAAGTATTTCTCAGTATTATATGTTATCTCCTCTCCTGGCTTGTTATCTCATTGTTCTGTTTCTTTAGTGATTCCTTTGGTGGTCACAATATATATCTTTAACCTATCACCGTAAACCTTCAATTGATAGTATAACATTTCCCATATAATGTAAAAACCATATATAAATATACTTCCATTTACCTTCTCTGTGCTATTTGTCTTATTATCTTCTATGTATTATAAATTCCATGCCACATTGTTACTTTTCCTTCAGCCAACTGCTTTTTAAAGAAATTAAGTAAGTAGAAAAATATGTCATGTTCTTTATTCATCTATATTTGAGTTTTTCCCTTTAGCCTGAATAAGTTTTTTTTTGTTTTTTTTTTTTTTTTTACATTTCTTGTAGTGAAAGTCACTTCTGTCATCTGAAGATATTTTTATTGGGCTTAAATTTTGAAGAAAATTTTTGCTTGATTTTAATTCTAAATTCACAGTTTATTTCTTAGCATTTTAAAACTGCCATTCTACACCGTATAGGTGTATTGTGGGAAGTGTTTCTTTGTTTACAGCCCAGACTCCAGTATTAAATGAACATAGCGTAAATGAAGAGGGTGGTGTTTTGAAGATGACATGGTTCTAAAGTGCAGGGAAACAGTGCAAAGGAAATTTTGTGCAACTTTCAGCAGCAATCAGCGTTAGCAAGACCTCAGCTATTCACAATAGCTAGATGGGCACTGGCTGTCTGGGCTGCCAGCTGTGAGTAAGAGTAGATGTCTCTGTTGTCAACTAAACATAAAGTGGTTCTCTTTGCCCCAGGTGGTGGGGCTGCACATGAGCAGTAGCTGCAGCTTTGGAAAGATGGAGCAAGAGCAAAGAAAAAAGACCTCTTATATTCCAGAAAATCTCCTGAAAAATTGGAAGGCTTATTGGGCCTGGCAACAACATGACAAGGCCTACTTCAGACCACTAAAAAGAAGTGAAACATCACAGCTAGAAGTGCCAGATAAACATTTCATGGTCTTCATTTTATGCATCCAAAGGATTAATGGGGTGAGTTTACTGTTGACAGATAGGCTTAATTGGACTCTCTCCTTACACAGTCTAGACTCCAAAATTTATTACTCTCTACCCTGTTGGTAATTGTTGGGCTCAATTCCACGTTAAAACATGTTGACCCCCTAGGGCCTGCCTGGGCCTACTTAGCCATAGTGACTCCATGTTGCCTAAGTAGACATTTTGTTGTTTAATAAATGCCTCAACAGTTATTGATATCAGTTCCAGTTAACTAAAACAGTGACAGTTCCAGTTACTAAACACACACCTAAAACAAGGCCATTTTGTTTATATCGGTTCCAGGTAACTGTTACTAAAACACATACCTAAAACAAGGCCATTTTGTTGTTTAATAAATGCCTCAACAGTTACTAGTATCAGTTCCAGGTAACCGTTACTAAAACACGCAGGTAGAAGACACCCAATCAGCCAAACCCACATACGTAGAGGTTTGTGATTGTGCCTTATAAAAACTAGCCTATAAGACCAAGGGGCGTCGCTCTCTTCGGAGGCGGCCCTGGATGGTCTGACTTCTAATGCTTGGCATAGAATAAAGCTTTACATAACTTTTACTTTGTCTCAGCCTCGTTTCCCTGGCTGATCAGTCTAACTTCTAATGCTTGGCATAGAATAAGGCTTTGCATAATTTGTCTCAGTCTTGTTCCTTTGATAACGGATCCAACATATGGGGGCTCGTCCAGGATCAAATGACGAGAACTGAGCCAGCATCAGAATTTCTGGGAAAAGCCTCCCGAGGTAAGATCTCCATATTCTGTGAGATCTGGTCTGTCTGGTTGTGGAGCTCCAGGATATGGCCCACAAGGGAGAAGCTGGATGCAGCCATGCTCCCCAGGGCTGGAGAGGATGTGGGGACACCCCATCCCTCTTCTGGTAGATCATCTGGGGGCCTGAGCCCCCCAGGCGGTCATCTGGTTCTGTAGGGGGCCGGGTAACCCCCATCTGTAGAGGGCCGGGAAAACCCCCACCAGCGGGTGAGGGCCACTGGGTCTGTGTGTCTTTGTCTTGTCTTTTTGTTGTCTGTTTTGTTACTTGTTTCTAGGGGACCAAGAAAATCCCCACTGGTGAATGTTTGTAGGGGACTGAGAAAATCCCCACCAGCGGCAGGTTCTGGGTAAGGGCCGCTGGGTCTGCGGTTATCTGTGTCTTGTCTTTTTGTTGTCTGTTGTGTTTGAAAAAATGGGGCAAATGGAGAGTAAGGGGACTCTGACTTTCATCTCTCTGTTCCTCCTAATAGATGTGGGACTTCTCCCTTGCCCATTTCTTGTATTAAAGGCTATAACTGGAGCCAACAGTGGTTAGTCTAACTCGAGACAGAGATGTAAAGGAATATTCCCAAGCAGCTGCCAAAACTCCCTTTGTTTCAGGGACGTTCTTTGCCTTCTCTGGCCCGACCTGAACTGCCTAGCCCTCCCCCTTGCTGGCGGGGCCTTCTGGCAGCACTTTGTTCTTCTGTCTCTCCCTTCTATTTCTGCACCAGCTTGGGTGCAGCCTGCATAACTGGCCTCTAGACCATCCTCAGTGCTTCCTGTACCATGGGTCCTTCTCTCTTCACTGTCAAGGAACAAAAAGAGCAGCCCCTGGACCTAACACCCCCCAACTCCAGATCTTCCCACCCGTGTCTCAGGTATACATTAAAAGTGGAGTGGGTCCAGGTGAAACGTATATCAGAATTTAAACTAAGTTAAATTTTTGTTGGTCTCAAAAATTTTAATGTTGTCTAAAAAAACCAAAGGAAAGGCAGTTGATTGCTGACTGATAATAAGTTTAGAAAAATTGTACACACACAAAAAAGAGGGCTTAAGAGAGTAAATAGTTTTTTCTTAAAATATAAATATCTGGTTGCAGCAGAACTTGAAAGAAAATAATAAAAACTAAACTTGAGAGTATTTAGTAAGTCATAAAAGGCTTGGGGAAAGTGACCTTTATTTGCCCTGGTTTATAGGTTTGAAAGAAAACAATGAAATATGTTGGAATTTTAACCATATTAGATCAATTTTGATGGATTTATTCACAAGAAGGAAAAAAAAAGACTAATAAATCTTTTCCTGTAAAATGTTTCTGTTCTTAAGAAAAAAAGGACTAAAGTCCTATGTCATGGCAAATCTATATTGGTGATCCACTCAAATAAATGTTGACTATAATATAAACTAAAAAAAAAAAAAAAACTGGTATAAAAAAATCTGTTTTCTCTCTGTTCAAAAAAAAAAACCAAAGTTTTCTTAGATTAATTGATCTACTGTTAAGGAGAGAATATAAATGGTTTTCTCTTTGCCTGCCCAGAGAAACCAGTTTCTATATTTTGTTTTATCTGTAATCCTATTTAAGCATGTGCTTTAAAACTTAAATTTTAGCAACTGTCAACAAGATTTAAATTGTAAATAAGATCTCTTTGACTCATAAAACTTTTCCTTGGTATGCTAATTACTCAAAAAGAACTGCTAAACCAATGATAAACCTTGGGTTACACATGGGTAAATGCTATAACTATTATAGAAATTCTATGCATTTCCTAAAGTTTTTTTTTTTCATTTCAATTTTATTTATTTATTTATTTATTTTTGAAATTCACATAAGTTTTTTTTTTTTAATAAACATATATTTTTATCCCCAGAGGTACAGGTCTGTGAATCACCAGGTTTACACACTTCACAGCACTCACCAAAGCACATACCCTCCCCAATGTCTATAATCCCACCCCCTTCTCCCATACCCCCTCCCCCCAGCAACCCTCAGTTTGTTTTGTGAGATTAAGAGTCACTTAGGGTTTGTCTCCCTCCCAATCCCATCTTGTTTCATTTATTCTTCTCCTAAAGTTTTAACCTTTTGATAAGGTCAACTTGATATTGTAATTATTGAAATGTTATGTGTCACAGAAGTAACCTGATTTTCTTGCCCGTTAAACTGTAAAAACATATCTATTCCGAATTTTTGTCATTTATAATTATTTTAATTGTCTTATAAAATAAATTCTACCTTAAATAAAATTCATATGGGAGACTTCTAAGACAAATACAGGTCTTTGATATGTTGAAATCCTGAAACTGAAATGGATAAAAATTTCCAGAACTAACTAAAACTACATTCAAACTAAACCAGAATTAGTAACATGGAACCTCAGTCCCCAGCGAATGAAGAACTACTGCTAAAGAAACCTCCTGACTGGAACCCAAACTCTGTTAAAGGTAAGGAGAGTCTATGTTTCTACCACCAGGCTCTGCTGGGAGACCTCCATGCGACTGCAAGGAGACCTATAAATTTATCTAAAATTAGTGTGGTGACTCAAGATAAGGATGAGTCTCCAGGGGATTTTCTAGAAAGGCTTATGAAAGCCTATAAAATGTATAGCCCGATCGACCCTGAGGTGCCCCAAAATCAGAGGGCGATAAATCTTGCCTTTGACAGTCAGTCAGCCCCAGATATAAGGAGAAAACTTCAAAAAATGGAAGGATTTGGCACGAAAACAGACACATAGATCAATGGAACAGAATAGAGAGCCCAGAAATAGACCCTCAACTCTATGGTCAACTAATCTTAGACAAAGCAGGAAAGAATGTCCAATGGAAAAAAGACAGCCTCTTCAATAAATGGTGTTGGGAAAATTGGACAGCCACATGCAGAAAAATGAAATTGGACCATTTCCTTACACCACACACAAAAATAGACTCAAAATGGATGAAGGACCTCAATGTGCAAAAGGAATCCATCAAAATCCTTGAGGAGAACACAGGCAGCAACCTCTTCGACCTCAGCCGCAGCAACATCTTCCTAGGAATAACGCCAAAGGCAAGGGAAGCAAGGGCAAAAATGAACTATTGGGATTTCATCAAGATCAAAAGCTTTTGCACAGCAAAGGAAACAGTTAACAAAATCAAAAGACAACTGACAGAATGGGAGAAGATATTTGCAAACGACATATCAGATAAAGGACTAGTGTCCAGAATCTATAAAGAACTTAGCAAACTCAACACCCAAAGAACAAATAATCCAATCAAGAAATGGGCAGAGGACATGAACAGACATTTCTGCAAAGAAGACATCCAGATGGCCAACAGACACATGAAAAAGTGCTCCATATCACTCGGCATCAGGGAAATACAAATCAAAACCACAATGAGATATCACCTCACACCAGTCAGAATGGCTAAAATCAACAAGTCAGGAAATGACAGATGCTGGCGAGGATGCGGAGAAAGGGGAACCCTCCTACACTGTTGGTGGGAATGCAAGCTGGTGCAACCACTCTGGAAAACAGCATGGAGGTTCCTCAAAATGTTGAAAATAGAACTGCCCTATGACCCAGCAATTGCACTATTGGGTATTTACCCTAAAGATACAAACGTAGTGATCCAAAGGGGCACGTGCACCCGTATGTTTATAGAAGCAATGTCCACAATAGCCAAACTATGGAAAGAACCTAGATGTCCATCAACAGATGAATGGATGAAGAAGATGTGGTATATATACACAATGGAATACTATGCAGCCATCAAAAGAAATGAAATCTTGCCATTTGCGACAACATGGATGAAACTAGAGCATATCATGCTTAGTGAAATAAGTCAAGCAGAGAAAGACAGGTATCATATGATCTCCCTGATATGAGGAAGTGGTGATGCAACATGGGGGCTTAAGTGGGTAGGAGAAGAATAAATGAAACAAGATGGGATTGGGAGGGAGACAAACCCTAAGTGACTCTTAATCTCACAAAACAAACTGAGGGTTGCTGGGGGGAGGGGGTTTGGGAGAAGGGGGTGGGATTATGGACATTGGGGAGGGTATGTGCTTTGGTGAGTGCTGTGAAGTGTGTAAACCTGGTGATTCACAGACCTGTACCTCTGGGGATAAAAATATATGTTTATAAAAAATAAAAAATTATTAAAAAAAAATTGAAGGATTTGAAGGGAAGAATTTGACCAAGTTAGTGAGAATAGCAGAGAAGATGTTTAACAACAGAACACAAAAGAACAAAAAGAACACAAAAGAACACAAAAAGATGAAAAATAGAATAGAAAAATAGTTAAAGTTTTGACATTACATGAGATGGGAAAAAAACAAAGGAAAAGAGGTCAATAAGAAGGAAAAAGGCAGGTTAAAAAATGACCATTTAAAAAAAGCCTAAGTATAGGAAAAAACTGACGAGAAGTCTTAGCTTCAGATCAGTGTACTTAGTGCAAGAAAAGAGGACACTGGGCCAAGGAGTGCCCCCAAAAGAAGACGGCAATGCTGGCCACCAGAAACTAAAGGGACCATGGTTCAGATCCCCTCCCCAAACCTCAGGTAAAAATTGAGGTGGAGGAAAATCAGTTGATTTTTTTGATGGACATGAGAACCCAATTTTCATCATTACTAGAGCCTATGAAAAAACAATCTGAAGAGGACGTCTGAGTACAGGAGGAAAATGGCACAAAAAGACATAAATAAACAACAGAAAGGATCTTAAATTTGGCCTACGGCTGTTCACATCAATACTCCCTCTCCTGGGAAGCAAAGGAAGGGATCTCCATAGAACACAACTTTGCTTCCTGTCAAAAGGCCAAAACTGGGGAGTACTGACCCATTCAGGACTTGTGGGAAGTTAACAAATGGATTAAAGATATCCACTGGATGGTGCCTAACCGCTATACCCTACTCTCCCCTCCTGAGCCCCAAGAGAACCATGTATACTGTCTTAGATCTCAAGAATACAAGAGAGTCTCAGCCCCTCTTTGCTTTTGAGTGGTCCAACCCACAGAAAGTGTTCCAAGCCAGCTCACCTGGACAAGAACAAACGCCCGAGTGATGGGGGTATCAGGCCCTTCTCCTCAACGAACTGAAAGTGACTTTCTGGTCCCCAGAGGTGCTAAATCCAGCCATGTTGCTGCCAGCGGAGCTGACTAATCACAGTACTTGTTAATAGCCACTGAGGACTATAAGTCATGCTTGCGGGGGACAAGCCACTTATTTAGGCTTTGATCTCCAAGAAGGAGTGCGTTCACTGTCTGAGTCCAAGAAACAGGTAACTAATGGATACCCCCGCCCCACCTACACTACTGCAGTGAGGTCCTAACCCAGGTCACAGGAATAAGGCTGGATCTCAAAGACACTCCCCTTCCGGATGTGGAGATGACTTTGTTCACAGACGGGGGTAGCTACATGGCGGATGAAAAGAGGTATGCGAGGGCTGCGATGGTTTCTCCTGAGCAGGAACTCTACAAAGCGGCCCTGCCACACATCTCTAGGAACAACAGGTATGTCTTTACTACTCTCCATATACATGGGGCTATTTATAAAGAAAGGGGCCTATTAACAGCAGAAAAAAAATTTAAAAACAAACAAAAAAATGATACTGGCTCTCCTCCAGACTATTTGGGACCCAAAAGAGGTGGCCATTATGCATTGCCCAGGACACCAAAAGGGGACTGATCTGGTTTCAAAAGAAAACAAATTAGCAGATCAAACAGCAAACAAAGCAAGCAGCCAGAAAAATGACTCAAAAACTGGTTACACTCCTGGCTCCAGCCCTACCAGAAAAACCAGATTATTCAGAGGAAGATTTATAATATTTACAAAAATGGACTAAATTAAACTATAAAGAGGATTGAGCTACGACCAGGACAAAAAAAATTAATTCTTCCTCAAAGACTAAAAAAATAATAATAAAAAATAAATTAGTAAACCATATACATCAGGGCACTCATTTAGGGACACACAAACTTAAGGAACTCACAGACAAGCAATTTCAGGTATCTAAATTAGGGCGTATGGCTCAGGATATAGTTGATAGATGTGCTCAATGTCAGGCAGTAGAAGTGGGAAAACTAGGATAGAAAAAAAAAAAGAAAAAGAAAAAGGTAAAAAACCAGGAGTTTATTGGGAAGTGGATTTTACAAAACAAAATAAAAAATATGTTAGTTTTTGTAGATACCTTTTCAGACTGAGTAAAAACTTTTTCTACCAAACATAAAATGACAGGAATAGTAGACAAAGGCTACTAAAAAAATAATTCCTAGGTTTGGGTTGCCTCTTGTGACTGGGTCAAACAACGGCCCTGCATTTGTGAGTTCAGTCTCACAGCAATTGGCCAAGGCCGTGGGCACTAATTAAAAACTACACTGTGCCTACTGGCCCTCAGAGTTCCAGACAAGTAGAGAAAATGAACCAGACTCTTAAAGAAACCTTGACAAAGTTAATTCTGGAGACTGGCGGTGGATGGGTGGATCTCCTTCCCTTCTCCCTCCTTAGGGCGTGATATACACCCTACTTAAACAAGGTTACCCCATTTAAAATAATGTTTGGGAGACCCCCCTCCACTCTGCCCATGGCTACAAAAGGTTACCCTAACAAAAATGACTGATCAGTCTGCATTCCAGTCATTACAGGCACTACAGTATGTCTTAAAAAGAGCCCATGCCGGGATCCAAGCTGTCTACACTGAGATGGAGACAAAGGTGTGACCACATCCTTACCAACCCAAAGACTTGGTTTGGATATGCCGCCACTGAGTGAAAAACTTGAAGTCTCATTGGAAGGGACTGTTTACTGTCATCCTATAGAGGACCCGAGGGATTCCAACATCTTGCTGCAGAAATAAAATGGACAAAAGTTGTGGTTCCCATCCTAATTCCAGCACAAACTGATTCTTTAAAAAGTCAAAGAATTGACTAATCTCGAAAGAAAAGGGGGGAATGTTGGGGTCGATTCCACATTAAAACATGCCTGGGCCTACTTAGCCATAGTGACTCCATGTTGCCTAGGTAGACATATTGTTGTTTAATAAATGCCTCAACAGTTACTAGTATCAGTTCCAGGTAACTGTTACTAAAACACATACCTAAAACAAGGTCATTTTGTTGTTTAATAAATGCCTCAACAGTTACTAGTATCAGTTCCAGGTAACCATTACTAAAACATGCAGGTAGAAGACACCCAATCAGCCAAACCTACATACGTAGAGGTCTGTGATTGTGCCCTATAAAAACTAGCCTGTAAGACCAAGGGGCGTCGCTCTCTTCGAAGGCGGCCCTGGCCAGTCAGTTTGACTTCTAATGCTTGGCATAGACTAAGGCTTTGCGTAACTTTGTCTCAGTCCCGTTCCTTTGATAACGGACCCAACTGTAATGATGTACTATGCCAACAGTAAGGCTCATGGAGACATTAGAGCTAAAAAGGGGATTTGATCCTGCCTGTGTTTGTCATCAGTGTCCCCTATTCCTAGGTGGGCCTTCCTCTACTCCTGTCACTTCGATGCCATCTGAGTAATTGGGGAGGGTATGCCAGGCATAGGTTAAGTCTCAAAAACATACTTAAGCATGTGTCTCTTGGGCCCTTAAGATTAGCTCTGCTGCACTTTGGCTCATGTGGCCCTCGAACATAGTTGTGAGGTTGACTTAGAATTATAACAATGTCTTAAAATTTACTAGCTTATACAGTGATTAATTAAGTTGGTTGTCTCAAGAGTTAATTTACAAGGAATAGATGTTAGAGCTTACTCCTATATTTTTTTTTTTTACTCCTATACTTTAAAACACTGTAAAATCATATTACTTTAAAATTATGTATAGGAAAAGAGGAGTTCTGAGTGTGAAAGCCCAGGGTTGGTCTGTCTTTCTTTTTCTCTTTCTTTCTTTCTTTCTTTTTCTTTCTTTCTTTTAAAAAAAAAGCTTTTTGACTATATTTATAATAGCTGCCTAAAGTCTTTGCTTACAAATTCCAACCCATCTGTCATCTCCTGAGTCTTTTTCTGTTGTTTCCCCCCTCCTATTTTGGTTATATTTTTCTGATTTTTCAAATGACTAGTAATTTTTATTTATTTATTTATTTTACTTTCTAAAATTTTTTTTTTATTAATTTGACAGACAGAGTTCGCAATCAGGCAGAGAGGCAGGCAGAGAGAGAGAGAGGAGGAAGCAGGCTCCCCGCAGAGCAGAGAGCCTAATGTGGGGCTTGATATCAGAACCCTGGAATCATGATCTGAGCCAAAGGCAGAGGCTTTAACCCACTGAGCCACCCAGGTGCCCTGACTAGTAATTTTTAAATTTATGATGGACGATGGAGTGCTATTATTTAGATTCTGAATTTGTCTTCCTATAAAGAATGTTGGGCTTCATTCTGACAGAGAATTGATTTACTGATAGCTCCACATGTATTTCCCGAGGCTTGGTTTTAAACTTTGTTGGAGTGGGTCCAGAGTATCCTTTAAGCTAGTGCTGGAGTAATCCTCCTCCTAAATCTTGACTTTTCTGGTTGTTGGAGAAGTGGACTGCCTCCCAGCACTATGTAATCTCTGGTACTTATATTCAGCTCACATTCCTGAAGTAGCTGCTCCTTACTAGGCTTCTTTGAGTTTGACCATATGCATGCACAGGTACTATACCAGAGATTCAAGAGGACACCTATGTAGGTTTCTGGGACTTCCTTTCTGCTAAGTTCTCTTATTTCTGGTACCCCGATATGCAAATTCCAGCTGCTTTAGTAGTCCCAAACTTCATACTCTGTTTCATATGGACAGCTATTTCATATGACTATTCAGGCTCCATTTTCCTGCATCAACTAGGTAGAGACAGAAGTTGGGATTTTCAAAACTCAGTACAATTTCTTACTCAACAAATGATTGAATGTTCTCCAAGACAGTTATTTGGTTACTGGAAAATATCTTCAATCGCAAAAATATATATTTATTCAGCAGTTTCTTATGCCAGGACTTCTACTACATGCTTTATATACATTTTCTCACTTAATTTTGCAAATATGTCAATTAAGTATGGGTATTCTTATTAACTCCATTTTAAAAAGGAAGAAAATAAAATTTAGAGTGTAACGAAGACTTGCCCAAGAATCTGTGTCTGATGATTGGTTGAGCCAGAGACTAAACCCAGAATTTTAACTCCAGAGCAAACTTAAAAACCATGCTAGCTTGATTGTTCTATTCCTAAACAAACTTCCTGTATAACTAAAACTGTTCTTCCAGTGAAAATTGTTTTCCATAATGGAAAATGCAGTAATCTGTATGGGCTCACTACCTCTAAAAAGCCTGGTTGATGTATGTAATGGTTCCAAAATCATATTTATTATACCCTGACATATCCAAGAATGGAGAAACTGGAAGTCTTGCATTAGATTTTTTTCTAAAAGGAAAGTGAATTGATTTTCTTAAACAGGAATAGGAAGAAAGGAAGGTAAATGTAGTTTACTATCTGTCAAAAAAAAGTGCAAATACATTTTTAAAAATTAATACTTGATTTTTTTATAGCAGTTTTAGGTTCACAACCAAATTGAGCATAAAATACAGAGAGTGCTCACATACCCCCTCCTAGCACACAGGCAGCCTCCCCCATCATCAACACCCTGCACCATTGTGGTAAATTTGTTAGAGTCAATGAACCAAAATCCACACATCATTATTGACCAAAGTCCCTAGTTTACATTTCGGTTCATTCTTTGTGCTGTATATTCTATGAGTTTTGACAAAATGTATAACAACATATATCTACCATTATAATATCATAATTTTCTAAATTAGTGGAAAAAATCAATAGTTCTATGCTTAAGCTCATAGAAGGCTCACTTCTACCTTTACAATGAAAGCATTGTGAGAGCTCAATTATTGAGGAAAATGGGGAAAGTGACTGCAGTCTCTGGCAAAAGCTATCAGAAAACTAAAGAAATTGTGTGGAAACACCCACTTAATATTAAACAGGTTGTCGGAAAGGATGAATCCCGCCATTTGCACTGACATGGATGGAACTGGAGGGGATTATGCTAAGGGAAATAAGTCTAGTAGGGAAAGACAGTTATCAACGGTTTCACTTATATGTGTAACATAAGGAATAGCATGGAGGTCATTAGGAGATGGAAGGGAAAAATGAAAGGGGGATGAACCATGAGAGACTATGGACTCCAGGAAACAAACTGAGGATGCCAGAGGGGAGGGAAGGTGGGGTGATGGGCTAGCTCAGCGATAGGTATTAAAGAGAGCATGGACTGAATGGAGCTCTGGCGGTTATATGTAAACAATAAATCATGGAACACTACATCAAAAACTAATGAAATACTGTATGGTGACTAATGTAACATAATAAGAAAAATAATAAAACTCTTATCCTAGAAATAAAAAAAATATTAAATATGTTGTCAGTGACTATTATTACTATGTACTCACTTTCACTCATTTTTTCCTTAGTAGAAAGGAGCAAAGAGCAGAAAATAGGCTTTCTTCACTGCTGGGCCCCATGGCTTCTTGTTTTGTCTTATGTTATGTATCTTCCTCTCAAGAATTACCCTTTTCAATATATGCCATCACCGTTAACCTCAACTCCCCATGATGAAATACTAGAATCACATTTTTTCTCCCTCTTCTCCCTCTTTTTTCCCTCTGTACATAATTGAGTGCTCAAGTCCTATGATCTCTGTCTTCAGTCCAGGCCTGTTCTTGTTCTCATATTGCCTAATTCAGGCCATTAAGTCTCTCGTTGCTACAACTAAAAATTAACAATTTTCCTCACCAGCAATCTTGCCCCATTTCTGTTCCTTTTCCAGACTAGTAGTGAGAATTCAGGTTCAGCTTATTTGATCAGAACATGAAAATTAGTGGTCTACAAGACAGAAGTTTATTTCTGTTTCACATAAATTCCTGGATTATGTGAGAATCCCATTCTGCAATGTTGCTGGAAATCTGGAGTCCTTCTGTCCTGTGGATCTATAACTACTCTGATTATCCTTTCTGTACCTCGAAGTACTCGAAGAGGGCTTACTACCTTGCCCTGACTCAGATTTGTGGAAAGGTCATGAGCCATAAGGAGAACACATTACCCTCCTCAAATCCCAGGACCTAGTCAGATGCCCACACTGGCCTACAATGGGGGCTGAAAAATGGACTTTTTATTCTGCACGCCCATGAACCTAGCTACACTCAGGAGTTCTATAATAATAGGGGAAAACAAAAGAAAAGATATTAGATACAATTAGTAGTCTCTATTTTAACTCTGATGCCAATTACTGGAGGTAAATTTTAGTCTACAGACTCACTAAAATATCACATTTTACTTTTTATTTAGATTAGATGCCAAGCCCCCACCTGGTTGGACCTGTGGAAAATTCAACCTTGTTCTTAGCATCCACTTCTCTGGGTTTACACCAAGCATTTAGGGTCTTGTCTTATGTAATGCCAAAGCTTGAGGAGGTCCCTCAGACTGTCAGTCGTAAGACCATGCTGAGACTCTTGCCCCAGTTTGTAGGGTTCCTTCAATCTGATGCTCTACTTCCCTGCTCCTTGCTTCCCATGGCAGGCAGTATACAGTGAAGTTGAAGCTGTAGCCTCAAACCCAAGACCCAACACCCTAGGTGCAACATATATACATTTATTCTGTACTCTCTCAAATCAACAGTCTCATTCTAATTCTCCAAACTGGGTGAAAATCTTTTTAGCCTGGAAAATCTGTCTAATCTGTCTACTTAGCTACCTATCAATGAATCAATCAGTTATCTATCTTTATGTCTCATCAGCCAAGAGGCACCTTTCCCAAACCCCTTTTCTAAGTAGATTTAAGATTTTGAAAACAATAGCCAGGAATCCCCAAAGCCCCACACCTTCCTCAAGGCAAGGAAGATACCTTGATCTATATGAATGGGGGGGCGGGATATGGGTAAAAACATGTTAATACCTAAGAGAAAGACCCCACTACAGTTATTTTTCTAAAATTAACTTGGATTGTGTCCTTTTACTAATTATAATTCTCCACTGTCTCCTCATGTCATCTCCCCAACCCCGGACATTCCAGCAAACTTCTTAGTTCCTCTTCACTCAATGCCATAACTCCTTAATAGGAGGATATACTTCTTGCAAGTTGGATTCAACCAATGCATTTACAGATTCACCTTATGCCAAGAGGAAACTTCTCTAACCTTGACACATTTTTGTGCCTTTAATACTTTCAGTTCCCTCAGCTTGATATCTTCCTTAACAAACCTGCTTTTCAACTTTTCATCATGAAAATTCCTGCTACTCTTCAAGACTAGATAGAATGCTGAGATATAGTATTTCCTAGGAAGCTTCCCCTAGGATCTCAGGTATCTTGGTGTACTTTTTAAGGTAAACCTCTACAATGTGCTCTTACAAAACAGAAGGCTCTTAGTAACTGAGACCTGCCCTCCCTCCCCATTCCAGACCATTCTTCATTCTACGCTTCCTTTAAAATACATAGAGTTATTCCTATCACTAATTACTTTACATGTAAATGGACTAAATGCTCCAATAGAAAGACAAAGGGTAGCTGAATCAATAAAAAACAAGACCTATCTACACACTGCCTACAAGAGACTCACTTCAGATTTAAAAACACATAGAGACTGACAGTGGAAGGATGGAAAAGATATCCCATGCAAATGGAAATGCAACCTAGAGTAACAACACTCATATTGGACTAAATAGACTTCAAAACAGACTATAACAAAAAATAAAGAAGAGTGATACATAATGATAAAGGGGTCAATCCAAGAAGACTATATAACATTCATAGATATTTATGTACCCAACATAGGAGCACCTAAATATGTAAGGCAAATATTAACAGACATAAAGAGGAAAAATGTCAGTGAAAATCAGTTGCACTACTTCTATACATTAATGATATATCAAAAAGAGAAATTAAGAAATAATCCCACTTATAATTGTATCAAAAAGAATAAAATACCTAGAAATGCATTTAATGAAGCAAATGAAAGTGTACTCTGTGAAGATGACACAAATAAATAGAAAGATATTCCATGGTCACAGACTGGAAGAATTAATTTGTTAAAGTATCCATACTACCCAAAGAAATCTATAGATTCAGTGCAGTTTTGATCAAAACACTAAAGGCATTTTTCATAGATCTAGAACAAATAATCCTAAAATTTGTATGAAACTACAAGCCAAACCAATCTTGAAAAAGAAGAACAAATCTGGAGGTATCACGTTCCCTGATTTCAAGCTACATTACAAAACTAGTACTCAAAACAGTATGGCACTGGTACAAAAAAAAGACATATAGATCAATAGAATAGAATAAAAAGCCCAGAAATAAATCCACACATATATGGTCAGTTAATCTGTGGCAAAGGAAGCAAGAATACACAATGGGAAAAGACAGTCTCTTCAATAAACTGTGTTAAGAGAACTGGATAGCTACATGCAAAAGAATGAAACTATCTTATACCATATATAAAAGTAAATTCAAAATGGATTAAAGACTTGACTGTAAAACCTGAAACCATAAAACTCTAGAAGAAAAGATAGGCAGTAAGATCTTTTGACACTGGTCTCAGCAATACTTTTCTTTTTGTACCAGTCTCCTCAGACCAGAGCAACAAAAACTAAAATAAATAAACAAGACTGATTATATCAAACTAAAAATCCTCTGCAGGCAAAGGAAACCATCAGCAAACAAAAGGCAACTGGAAACCATCAGCAAACAAAAGGCAACCTACTGAATGGGATATGATATTTATAAATTATACAACTAGTAAGAGGTTAATATCTAACATATATAAAGACCATATACAACTTAACATAAAAAAAACGCCAATATATCATTCTGGGTGGATATATCTTTTGTGGGAGCAATTGCAACCACTAAAAATGCATTTTAAAGTGAATAAGGAAATGAATGAAAGGGAAAAATGAACTCTATGTACACATGTGTTTGCATGCATTAAAAAATAGTTACAGGACCTGAATATACATTCTAAAGAAGACATATGGATGGCCATCAGACACATGAAAAGATGCTCAATTCACTAATTATCAAGAAAATGAAAATCAAAGCCACAATGAGATATCATCTCTAACTGTCAGATTGGCTATTATCAAAAAGACAAATAACAAGTGTTGGTGAAGATGTGGAGAAAAAAGGAACCCTCACACACTGTCAGTAGATATGTAAATTTGTGCATCCACAATAGAAAACAATGCATAGAGGTGCCTAAAAAATTTAAAATAGAACTACCATATGATCCAGCATTTCCTCTGGGTATTTATCCAAAGAAAACAAAAATAACAAGTTAAATAGATATATGCACCCTTATGTTTACTACAGCATTATTTACAATAGTCAAGATACGGAAGCAACCTAAGTGTCTATGGATAGATGAATGGATAAAGAAGCTGTAGTACATATATAAAATGGAATTCTACCCAGCCATAAAGAAGAATGAAATTTTGCCATTTGCAACAATATAGATAAGACCTCAAGGGTATTATGCAAAGTGAAACAAGTCAGACAGAGAAAGACAAATATTATGTGATTTAACTTATATGTGGACTCTTAAAAACACAGCACAGGAGGCAACCTCTTGGTTACCAGAGTGAGGAGGAATTGGGGGTTTAGGCAAAATACATGAAGGGGATTAAGAGATAAAACTTCAAGTTATAAAAATCAGTAAGTCATGGGGATGTAATGTACAACATGGGGGAATGTAGTCAATAAGATTATAGTAACTTTGTATGGTGATAGATGCAGCTAGAGTTACTGTGGGGAATCACTTCATGATGTATGAATACTGAATCACTATGAGACAAATAGGGCATTGTATGTCAACTATACTTCAATTAAAACAAAATTTTTCAGAGAAAAAAAAAAGAATACACATTATTAAATGGCTGTTCCATACACCAGATGTGATTATTTCCAGGACAAGATGATATCTTATTCACAGATTATGTTTGCCTAACAATACACTTTGCACAAGAAAGGTGCTCAAAGATGCTGTGTTAGATTCCTAGGGCTGCCATAACAAGTTACTACAAATTGGGTACAACAACAGAAATTATTTTTCACAGTTCTAAAGGCCAGAAGCCGAAAATCAAGCCATTCTTTCTGAAGGCTCTAGGAGAGAATCCTTGTTTGTCTCTTTCAGCTTTTGGTGGTTCCTAGAGTTCCTTGGCTTGTGTTTGGGTAACTCTAATCTCTGCTTCCATGGTCACAAAGACTTCTCCTCTGATCTCTCTCTCTCTCTTCTCTTTTGTGCCTTAAAAGAACACCTGTCATTGGATTTTGGGTTCACTCAGATAATCCAAGATGATCAGTAAAGACCTTTTAAGGTCATATCATAGGTTCTGGAGATATCTTTTGTGGAGGTCACAATTCCAATCACTAAAAATGCCTTTAAAATAAATGAGTAAATGAATACAAGGGGGAAAAAACGAACTCTGTGAATACATGTATTTGCATGCACGAAAGATGAGGACAAGAAATATTGTTTTGTTTTTACTTCTTTGTTGTCTTCTATTTGTAAGCTCACATTGTAGATAATGTATCTTGCTTATTGCTTTTTGCACTTTGACAGAATTCTGTTATGTTAAATAATACAGCAGTTCAAACTTAAAGCTGTTAAATGAAAAGACACAATTAGGAAATCAATATAATCTCTATAACTACACTGCTTTCTTTTATGACATAATTTTTCCCAAAAAGTATGTTTTAAAATTATTTTATGTATGGAACTACAAAAGACCTCAAACCACCAAGCAATCTTGAGAAAGAACAAAGCTGGAGGCATCATAACCCCTTATTTCAGGATATACTATAAAGCTGTAGTAATCAAAACACTATGGTACTGGCACAACAGATCAATGGACACACAGATCACTGAAACAGACTAGAAAGCCCAGAAAGAAACCCATGATTATGTGGTCAAGTACTCTATGACAAAGGAGGCAAGAATATACAAAGGGGAGGAGCACCTGGGTGGCTCAGTCAGTTGAGCGTCTGCCTTTGGCTCAGGTCATGATCTCAGGGTCCTGGTATCAAGCACTGGATTGGACCTTGCTCAGCAAGGAGTCTGCTTCTTCCTCTCATTCTCCCTCTCTGCGCTGCCACCCCACCCCCACTTGTGCTCTCTCTCTCAAATTAAAAAAAGTCTTACAAAAATAATATACAAAAAGGGAAAAAAGACTTTTTAATTAATGGTGCTGGGAAAACTGGACAGCTACACGCAAAAGGATAAAACTGTATCACTTTCTAACACCATACACAAAAATAAACTCAAAATTATTGAGGACCTAAATGTGAGACCTGAAACTATAATAAACTCCTAGAAGAAAACACAGGCAGTAATTTCTTTGACATCAGCCATAGCAACATTTTTCTAGATATGTCTCCCAAGGCAAGGGAAACAAAAGCAAAAATAAACCATTGTAATCACAACAAAATAAAAAACTTTTGCTCAGCAAAAGAAGCCATCAACAAAACAATGCAACCTCCTGAATGAGAGAACATATTTGCAAATTATATATCTGATAAGAGGTTAATATCCAAAATATATAAAGAACTTATATAACTCAATACCAAAACCAGAACACAATCCAATTAAAAAATGGACAGAGGACTTGAGTAGACATTTTTCCAAGAATACATGCATATGGCCAATAGACACATGAAAAGATGCTCAAAGTCACTAGTCATCAGGGAAATGCAAATTGAAAACACAATGAGATACCACCTCACACCTGTCAGAATGGCTATAATCAAAAAGACAAGAAATAACAAGTGTTGGTGCAGATGTGTAGAAAAAGAAACTCTTGTGCACTGTTGGTGGGAATGTAAATTTTCAACCACCTTGGAGAAAGTATGGATGTTCCTCAAAAAATTAAAATACCATATGATTTAATAATTCTACAACTGGGTATTTTTACAAAAAGACTGAAGACACTAATTTGAAAAATGCATGCATCCATATTGTTATTGCAGCATTATTTATAATAGCCAAGATATGGAAGCAACCAGAGTGTCCACAGATAGATGTCTGGATAAAGAAGATGGCACATATTTGGTCATGGTCTCAGGGTCCTGGGATCAAGCCCCGCATCAGGCTCTCTGCTTGTCAGGGAGCCTGCTTCCACCTCTCTGTCTGCTTGCCTTTCTGTCTGCTTGTGATCTCTCTCCCTCTGTCAAATAAATAAATAAAATCTTTAAAAAAATGTATTAGCTACCAAGGATCAAAAGTTTTAGGAATTCTGCTTATGTGTTTTGTTATTAAGCCATGTTTATTTTTCTATTTAGCCCATTTATTGTATTCTGGATTGTGTATGTTTTCTTTTTATTTTGTTAAATCTGCATTACTCTTTGAAGCAACTGTTGCTTATCACCATGTTAATGTCATAAACCAGTTTTTAAAATGTGTCTAATAACCCCCATACCTGAAGAAAAAAAAAGAAGGCACACACACACACACACACACACACACACACACACACATACACAATGGAATATTATACAACCATAGAAAGGATGAGATCTTGTCATTTGTGACAAGATGCATGGACCTAAAGGGTATTATGCCAAGTGAAATAAGTCAGTGAGAAAGAAAAATACTATATGTTTTCACTCATATGTGAAATCTAAGAAACAAATGACCAAGCAAAAACCAGAATCAGACCCATAAATACAGAGAACAAACTGATGGGCACCAGAGGACAGATGGGAAAAATGGGTAAATGAGAGTGGGAGATAAAGGCATCCAGTTATTGAATGAATGAGTCATAGGAATAAAAGGTACAGCACATGGAATATAATCAATGATATTACAACAGCACTGTATGATGACAGAGTGTAGCTATACTTGTGTTGGGCACAGCATAATATGCAGAGATGTTGAACCATTTAACATTGTGTGTTAACTATGCTCAAACAAAAAAAAATAGAAAAATAAAAGTCTATTTCATATGTGGCCCTCTTTGTCTCTCCTCAAGCAAGACATAAATCGAGAAGGTACCACACAAATAGAACAGGGGTTTTCAAATAGGCATTTCTACATATAGTCACCTTGCTCTCAGTCTCTCAAAATAAAGTCTACTTTAAAAAAAACACAGGACTTGTAAGACTGACAGCTATTTCTTCTTGTGGAGAGTTATATTTTTATATTTTCACAAACAGAACAGGTTGGGAAGTTAGAGACCTAGAAAAATATAATAAAAAGGTCCAGATTCATTTTCTGTTTGGTTTTAATATAGTCATTTTCTCTTTCCACTTTCAATGACCAAAAGATTTAATTTGAGTAATGCCACAGGAATGTGGTTTCAAGAAGGAAAAATGTTCAAATATCTACTTCCTTGTTCCTCACTTAAAAAAAGAATAATTTGCTATAATATATGTTGAAATATTTTTAAATGTTTCCTTCTTTCTGCTGGCATTTGTGTCCTTTCTTATTTAAATAAATAAATACAAAATATATTGAAACTTAAATACAGTTCTCAAAGAGGGCTCTAAGCAAAATACAATTATTCCTTTGATGTATTTCAAAACAACAGCACCACCAGACTTTGTTATGAATTTATTTAAAAATGTAGTATGTGATTAACTTCTCCTTGCCCATCAATATTTATTTTTCAATATAATTGTCTCCTGAGAATGCATACTGAAGTTTTTCTAAGAAGCTCATGGATCTTTACAGATAGCAAATTTTCAAGTGGGACACCTAACTTTAAGCCTTTACTCTGGGGAGACATGGATAGTACGGGTGTAAGAATGCTACGGTCACTTCCTAAGATGGCAACAGACTGGGGAAAGGAGGTATGTATAATTACCATAGGTATACTTTTCTCCATTTAGTTCTGAGCAGAACTGATGATGAGAACACATTCTCCTAGAAGTTGTGCATAGTCCCTTTATGTAATAGCTCCTCTTCTTTTTACTTCAAGTGTGCCCTGGTTCTTCCATTAAACCCAAGAATCAACCAGTATGGCTGCCAATTCTTCCCTTAATGCCCAGGAGAGACATCACTAATTGATCACAATATTCTTTATTGATAAGGCTGGATTTGGTCTTAAGCACAAGGTTTCAGCAACCATTCATCCTTTCAGGAATTGTACAAGAGAAGTAAATGTTGCCATTCTTGCCATAATTCATGAGATGGGATCTGCATAACCTGCCCAGCTCTTGCCATACTCCTTCATCAGGGTGGCTCTATCTTGCTTGCTTCCTGTATTTTCCTGCTACCAGTAAGGGTCTTTCACAGTGCCATCACCTGTCTGGCTTTAAGTAGTGCCCACTGCCTGAAATTCCCCTTACCCTATATTGCCTATATTGCCCTATATTGCCAGGTTGGGGTTCCTAGAATACAGGTTTGCCTGGATCAGATCTGAGACTATTACACCTTTTAACTACTGTATCCTGGATTCCACTGTCAGGATAAGCCTCAGCATCAGCCTTTTTGCTGCCCTTGGCCACCCTGCTCTGCCTTCTGATTCCCAGTGATTAGAACTCCTGAGATCCAGATACATTTTGTTTCAAGAATATTCCTGCTAAAACCCCCCAATATCAGTTCCAGTAATGGTATTTACTGTATGCATTTTCTTGAAGATTTTATTTATTTATTTGACAAAGAAAACAAGTAAGCAGAGTAGTAGACAGAGGAAGAGGGAGAAGCTGGCTCTCCACCGAGCAGGGAGCCCTACACAAGGCTCCATCCCAGGACCCTGGGATCATGACCTGAGCAGAAGGCAGATGCTTAACTGACTGAGTCATCCAGGCATCCCTGCTGTACCCATTTCTGTTAGGACTAAATGCAGCAATTCTTATGAAGCAATTAGTATGGTTCTTAGCATATAATATATACTCAAAAAATATTAGCTGCTGTAAGTTCTATTTTTATTATAAGCCTCATCACTTCTATTAAGATCTCTATCTCAATTCTAGAAAAAGTCCTTCTGAAGTAATTAGGAACAGGCTTCAAGTCTCAGAGACCCTCTGGCCAAAAAAAGCCTAGGGACAAACATACCTAACAAGTACAGATGGCCCCAGACTTAAGATGGTTCATCTTAGGATTTGTTGACTTTATGATAAGGCAAAAGTGATACACGGTCACTAGAAACCACACTTCAAATTCTGAATTTTCATCTCTTCCTGGACTAGCGATATGTGGTACAATACTCTCTTGGGATGCTGGGCAGCAGTCAGTGAGTCCCAGCCCCCGGTCACAGCCCCCGGTCAGCCAGGCCATCATGAGCGTAGACACCAATATGCTTTCAACCATTCGGTATCCAAACAGCCATTCCGTTTTTTTCATTTTCAGTATTTAATATATTAAATGAGATATTCAACACTTTATTATAAAATAGGCTTTGTGTTAGATCCTTTTGCCCAACTGCAAGCTACTGTAAGCATTCTGAGCATGTTTAAGGCAGGCTAAGTGGTGCTATGATGCCCAGCATGTTAAGTGTATTAAATGCATCCTTGACCTACTTACTGTATTTTGTTTTTTAAAAAATTTTATTTATTTATGAGAGAGAGAGAGAGAGGGGAAACAAGCAGGGTGGAGGGGGCAGAGGGTGGGGAGAGAGAATTCGTGAATCTCAAGCAGACTCCCCACTGAGCATAGAACCTCACGAGGCACTCAATCTCACAACCTTGAGATCATGACCTGACTGAAACCAAGAGTCTGCTACTTAACTGACTGAGCCACCCAGGCACCACTGACCTACCGTATTTTCAGTTTGCAGTGGGTTTTTTGGGACATAACCCCATTACAATTTGAGTAAGAGTTATATAGTCTTTAGTAAATATATGCTCTTAACACCAAATTAGATTTTTTATTTAATAAAATAATATTCCAGGCTATTATCATTTATTTAAAAGTAATTCTATGAAGTTCTATCACTTTTCTTTCCATGAGTCAACATACTGTACTAGACATAGAAAATTCCATCCTTTGCTTTACCAAATTTAAAATCTGTCTCACACACCGGAGAGTTTGTATGACCATAATATTCATTATATCTCCTAAGATATTGCCTAAGAAACCCATTATAAAAAGAAGGGTTTTTATGCTGTTTGGATCTGTTATGCTTTAACAATTTCCTAACCAAATCTAAGACCAAATCAATAGATATACATGTCCCTCCAAAATAGGTGAAACTGTGCCAGCAAAACAATAAATGAGCATTGCCATGACGAGCTCAGACTAAAAGGCACACAGAGTTCAATCCCAGATGAACAGAATAAAGGCCTGTATAGAACTGCCTGGGGTCACTGAAAAGAGATTGCTGAATTAAGACATTGGGAGAAGTTTGCTGCATGTGTTTGGGTGCGCAACTAGGTAGGTATAGGCATGTCTATTTTCCAACTGATTTGAGAAAACAAGTACTGACGCACAATAATAGGTCAGAAAAATTAACATTTACATAAAAGAGTTCAGACTACATGAGGCGAGAGTTAGAACCATAAATATTGCACATAAAGCTATGATAGGGCATCTTTGCTTTATATGTGCTTCACCTGAGGGGAAATTATAGCTAGCAAACATAGAAGAGAAATGTACAGTATTATCATCAGTTGAAGATATTCTCAATTTATGATGGGTTTATCAGGATATAATCCCACTGTAAATCAAGAAGGATCTGTATTCAAATTTGAGTCTGGAGCAAAATGATAGTTGCCATTTACTGAGCTCTTTCTATGTGTCAAGCACCTTGCAAATAAACATTATCTTATTTAACCTCCACTGTGAGGTGAGAATTACATTGGGTGAGAATTACAACTCCATTTTACTGATGAGAGAAATGGAACAGTTGAGAATCCCATGCCCAACAAAAACAATAGACTGTGAACCTGAAATCAAACCCAGCCCCTCCTAACTCAAAATCCAATCTTTGTCCCTGAGCATGTTGCTTTTAACATGTTACTTTCTAGCATGTTTACAGAAATAGCCAAGCGGCAAATAAGCAAACCTGTTTCCTGAAAACTTCTGGGATTCCAGCTAAAAAGTTCACATCTTATAGCCTATGTATTTCCTGCTCAGCCTGGAACTTTCTTAAAACTGTCCTCTTACAGCCTTACCTTTTGATTCATTCTTTCTCCTCTTCTAATCTGTCAGTAAGGATCCTATTCCAAGTTGTTTTCAGCAACTCTGGTTCCATTATTTGACATGATCATCCCTAAAGGAGCAAAGCAAGTTAATGTAGTTTAAATCTTCCATTTAACCTTCTTAGACTATTTCAGCTCACAGTCAACCTATTTTATTGCCTCTTCCAAATTTCTTTTACTCTCCCATTACTCTGCATCCATTGCCCCACAATTATTATTCTTAGTTATTCCCTAATTGTTTCAAGTACTCATTCATTCACTCATTTATTCAACTACTATTTACTTGAATACATATCATGAATTAAACACTGTGTTAGGCAATGTATATGGAAACACAAAGATAAACTACCTGAAATGACTTAAGGTAATTTTAGTAGGGCAAATAAATGTACACAAGTATCTACAGTGTTGTGTTGAATAAAAAAAGCAGTGTGAGAAATAGAGCTAAGAGAATTCAGACAAGGGAAAAATTACTTCCATCTAGAAGGAAATGAGAAAAGATGGTTCCACTGTACTGAGGCAGAAGATTCTTGTAAAAAGTACTGACAGAGAGGGTATCCCAACTGGAAGGTACTGCCTGAGACACAGAGCTTAGTGGGGGCACTGCCAAGGAATAATAAGAAGCTATGGCTTGACTGGACTTCAGAGTGTGTTGAGGAGAGATGTGGGGGTAAAGGAGAGATGGTGGAGGCCCTTAAAACTGTGGAAGAGTGCAATGATGTAGGTAAGAGAGAGATCATAAGAAGTTTTTGAAGTGAGAAAATCAGAAATGAGCTTTGCTTCCCTCCTCCAATTACACAACACAGCAAGTTCACTGAAGTTTTTGTACTTTTCATATTCATATAAAAACTCAGCATAAACATGGACAAAAAGAGTATTTAATAAATAGTCAGGTGGACATTCACAGCAGCAATGTCCACAATAGCCAAACTGTGAAAGGAGCTGAGCTGTCCTTTGACAGAAGAATTGATAAAGATGGGACCCATATATACAGTGAAATATTACTCAGCCATCAGAAAGGATGAATATCTATCATTTACATTGAAACAGGTGAAACTGGAGAGTATTATGCTAAGCGAAATAAGTCAATCAGAGAAACACAATTATCATATAACCATATGATAATCTGTGGAACTCATCTGTGGAACATAAGGAATAGTGCAGAGGACAATAGGGGAAGGGAGCGAAAACTGAATGGGAAGAAATCAGAAAGGGAGACAAACCATGAGACTTTTGACTCTGGGAAACAAACTGAGGGTTGTGGTAAGGAAAGTGGGTGGGGGGATAGGGCAACTGGGTGATGGGAATTAAAGAGGGCATGTGATATGATGAGCACTGGGTGTTATATTCAACTAATGGATCACTGAACATTATATCAAAAACTAATGATGTACTATACCTTGGCTAATTGAATTTAAATAAATAAATAACCAAGTGGCAAATAAGCAAATTATACATAATAGTTCTGTTACATATTTTTCTACTTGTCAACTTTCATGTTTATTAGAATTAGAATTCTTTGTTTTAAATTGCAAAGTAGAGTCCAATTAGATGGCAGGATATTTAAGGAAAATAGTCCTTTTCTCTGAAGCAGTACTGGTCTAAAAATGCTATTACAGATCTTAACTTCATGTCTAAAAATACTTATTATAGATGAACTCAATATAAAATGTGACTTTAATATTTATTATATTAACCTCATTTTTTCATGATAGATTTTAAAAATTTGTGTTTACAGAAATTTTTTCCTAAAATTTTATCAAGTACCTAGAAAATCTTTTCTTAAAAAGTCATTTTTCCTTGCTTTAAAAAGTGTGATTCAGTCATTTCACACACTTGCTTTTAATGTTATGAAAAAAGGATATCTGAGGGAGATGATGTTTTCACAAGGCCAAATCATCAGAACTGGCAGTTTAGATATAACCAGAAAGTCCAGGAAAACCAGCATTTCACCCTCTGAATTCCTGGTATGAATGAATGTAGAAGCATCCAGGCTATTCAGACCATGAAAACAAACAAAAAGTCCTCTTCTATTTCCTCTCAGGATTCCCTCATTGGAACTACGTACATCCTACTAAAGCCAAGAAGGAGGCTCTGAAGGAAAAGACTTGGGTATTAGTTTCTTCAAACTCATTTCTTTGGGAAAGGCACTTTTGTTTAAGCAGGAAGGGTCCTTTAATTGCAGACTTTGTGGAGAAGTGAATGGTGTAGAGGGCACTTATTTGATTTGTAGTTCTATGTGGTCCTACGTTTCAACCTCTGCTGGCTCTGATGAAGAAGTAGAACTCTGGGGCGCCTGGGTGGTTCAGCGGGTTAAGCCGCTGCCTTTGGCTCAGGTCATGATCTCAGGGTCCTGGGATTGAGTCCCGCATCGGGCTCTCTGCTCAGCAGGGAGCCTGCTTCCTCCTCTCTCTCTGCCTGCCTCTCTGCCTATTTGTGATCTCTCTCTGTCAAATAAATAAATAAAATCTTTAAAAAAAAAAAAAAAAGAAGTAGAACTCTGAGGGAAATGCTCCCCACCTTGAAGAAGGGGGTGGCATGTTTACAATTTTTTCTACCTAAATTAAAATGTGCTTTCTCAGATGAAATTCCTTACTACTAGTCAGTTATAGAATATGCTTTAGGTATCACAGACCTGTACCCCTGGGGATAAAAATATATGTTTATAAAAAATAAAAAATTAAATTAAAAAAATAAAATAAATAAAGTCTTTAAAACAAAAACAAAAGCAAAAAAAAAAAAAAAGAATATGCTTTAGGTAAAATGAAATTCTGCCCAGATAATACTTTAGAAGTAAGAAGTAATTATGGAGATGTTTGGAACATTTATTTATAAATATGAAACTTCATGAAAACTCAAAGTTCCCTCAGGAGAGGTTCATGGAAAGTTTGGATCTACCCTATTTGCCAGCAAGAGTTAGCAAGCAGGTTGTGCTATTTGCAAATATATTCTTTTTTAGGGAGGAACTATGTGTTTATTTTTTGAATGTCATCAATATTTCATGCTTATTTTCATTTGTCCGACTATCCTCATTACTCATACAGAAGAGTACTGTGTACAGAGAGTTTTATCTACTTGAGAAATTGTTTGGCCTGCTCTTTTGGAAAAATAATTACACATAAGCATCTGACACAGATATTAACATTGGGGACAACTACTCCTGTAGCAATGTGGGTCAGAGAGATTTGTTTAAACTGAACTCACTGCATAAAAGACTATTTAGGGTTTTTTTTTCTATGCTCAGGAAGGATTATAGTTTCAAAGTGAGTCAACATCCTGCAGCATCCCACAATGTATCAGTCTGAGACATTATATTTTCTTTCTTGTATGTGGTACTGTCTATAGTGTCTCCCTTCTTTCTAAATCTGCTCTTCCCAGACAGAGTTGGTCTAGAAGTTGTTTGTACTGAGTGGTTTTGAGGGGGGGTTAAGAATAGCAAGTACAAGTACATTATTATTATTTTCAGCCCTCTCTTCAAAAAAAAAAAAAAAGTGCCACGCACTGTATGCATTTACTTTTATGAAGTAAAAATGGCAATTCCCGGTAGAGGCACACTGTGGAGGATGGGAAACAGATGCTTTGGTCAGACTCAGGGGCTGACTGTAACATAACATGGAAACAAAAGAATAAGAAAATAGTTGCACAGCATTCTAACTTGAATGAGATGACTAGAAGGCACATGCACACCTTGTTTTAACAATGTTATAAAAAAATACAAGTTTGGCCTGATGTCAGAGAACATTTTAATATAACTGATTCATCCTGTCCATGTTTTGACTCTACACTTTGGTGGGGAAAGTGGTGTTATGGGGAGGTATTCCTTCATTCAGATAGAGAAAACAAAGTTTTGAAAGAATGACTAAGTAATACCCAAATCATCAGATCATGAATTTGATGGAAACATAGCATCAAAGCTTTTATAGTGTAGGAATGACATGTCTTTTTTGTTTGTCTCAAATTTTTATTTAAATTCTAGTTAACATATAGTGTAATATCAGTTTCAGGAGTAGAATTTAGCGATTTATTACTTACATATAACTCCAAGTACTCATCATTAACAAGTGCCCTCCTTAATGCCCATCACCCACTTAGCTCATCCCCCACTCACTTCCCCTCCCTCAACCCTCAGATTGTTCTCTATAGTTCAGAGTCTCTTATGACTTTTTCCCCACATCCCTTTTTCTCCTTTCCATATGTTCATCTATTTTGTTTCTTAAATTCCACGTATAAGTGAAATAATTTCTCTTTCTCTGACTTATTTCACTTAGCATAATATACTTATCACATGTCTTAGGATAAGCATCCTAGAAGCAGATCTTGAGAAAAGGATTTGAGTGAATGTAGCTTTTGGGGAGATGATCCCTGGGCAGCAGAGGTAGGAGGGCAGGAAATTCAGACAAGAAAAGAAAGGAGTCAATGATAAAGGGTATGTTACCCAGCAATGTACTGATGATATAGGTAACTAGGCTCAATTCCTCTGAAAAACTCTGGGGGACAGTGTGGAACATGCTCAGAGTTATCTAACCTGTGGAGCAAGGAGGCTGGCAGAGGCTGTGATCAATGAGTTTTCATCCTTCACTGAATGAGTTCTGCCCTCTGGAACATTACCTCCCCAGTACTACAGCTTGCCCTGAGAAAGGGTGGCACCGTGCTCCTGTAGCCCAAAAGATCCCCAGAAAGAGAGAGAGATGCATTGCCTTTGGCTTGTACAGGCAATAGAATAGTTAATGGGTTTTAAGCAAATAGTGTATGTCACAGAATGCAAATAACTTATTACCTAAAGAAGATAAAACAGCAAATCACATCTAGACTGATTTTTTTTTTTAAAGTTTTAACTGTTGCTATTTATAGATGACTTGATACCAGACAGAGAAAACCCTAAGGATACCACCTAAAAACTACTAGAAGCAATAACTGATTTCAGGAAAAGCTGCAGGATACAAAATTAAAATATAGAAATCTGTTGCATTTTTATACACTACTAATGAAGTAGCAGAAAGCGAAATTAAGAAAACAGTCCCACTGTTGTACCAAAAAGTATGAAGTTCTTAGAAATAAACTTAACCAAGGAAGTGAAAGACTGGTACTCTGAAAACTATAAAAACATTGATGAAAGAAATTGAAGACAACATGAACAAATGAAAAGATATTCCAAGCTCATGGATTGGAAGACTGAATATTGTTAAAATGTCCATTCTACCTAGGGCACCTGGTAGCTTAGATGGTTAACCATTCAACTCTTGGTTTCAGCTCAGGTCACGATTTCATGGGCTCTGTGCTCAGTGGGGAGTCTGCTTAGATACTCCCCCTCTGTCCCTCCCCCCCTTTAATGAATAAATCTTTAAAAACTGTCCATACTATCCAAAGCAATCTACAGATTTCATACAATTCCTATCAAAATTCCAACAACATTTTTCACAGAACTAGAACAAGTAATACTAAAATATGTATGGAACCATGAGAAACCCAAATAGCTAAAGCATCTGAGAAAGAACAAACCTAGAGATATCATAGTCTCAATTTCAAAATATACTACTACAAAGCTGTAGTAATCAAAACGATGTGGTACTGGCACAAAAACAGACACAAAGATCAACAAAACAGAATGGTCAATTAATCTATGACAAAGGAGGCAGGAATATACAATGGGGGAAAACACAGTCTTTTCAACAAATGGTTCTGGGAACTGGACAGATACATGAAACAGAATGAAACTGAACCTCATTCTAATCCCATATAAAAATAAACTCAGAATGGATGAAAGACCTAAATGTAAGACCTAAAACAATAAAATTCCTAGAAGAAAACATAGGCAGTGATTTCTTTGACATCAACCTTTGCAACCTTTTCCTAGATATGTTTCCTAAGGAAAGAGAAAACAAAAAACAAAACAAAACAAAACAAAAACAAAAATAAACTAACTGGGGCTACATCAAAATTAAAAGTTTTATACAACTTTTAGGAAACCATTAACAAAATGAAAAGGCAACATACTGAATGGGAGAAGATATTTGCAAGTGATATATCTGACAAGGGTTGATATCCAAAATACATAAAAAATCATGCAACATGAAAAAAACCCCCACAATTAAAAGACCTAAATAGACACTTTTCCAAAGAAGATATACAGATGGCTAATAAGACACATGAAGATACACTCAACACCACTCAACATCAGGAAAATGCAAATCAAAGCCATGGTGAGAAATCAGAATGGCTTGTATCAAAAGATAAGAAATAATAAGTGTTGACAAGGATGTGGAGAAAAAGGAACTCTCATACACTGTTGGTGGAAATGTAAACTGCTACAACCACTGTGGAAAACAGTATAGAGGTTCCTCAAAATATTAAAAATAGAATAACCATATGCTCCAGTAATTCTACTACTAGGTATTTACCCAAAGAAAATAAAAACAGTAAAAGATACATGCACCCCCTAGATATGGAAGGAATCCAAGTATCTATTTTTTAAAAAATTTCATTAACATATAATGAATTATTTGTTTCACGGGTACAGGTTTGTGATTCATCAGTCTTACACAATTCACAGTGCTCACCATAGCACATACCCTCCCTAATGTCCATCACCCAGCCACCCCATCCCTCCCATTCCCCTCCACTCTAACAACCCTCAGTTTGTTTCCTGAGACTAAGAGTCTTTTGTGGTCTGTCTCCCTCTCTGGTTTTGTCCCGTTCCATTATTTCCTCTCTTTCCCCGTGGGCCTCTGCCTTGTTTCTCAAATTCTGTGTATCAGCAAGATCATATGATAGTTTTCTTTCTCTGTTTGACTAATTTCCCATTAGCATAACACCCTTTAGCTCCATCCACACTGTTACAAATGGCAAGATGTCATTTTTGATGGCTGCATAGTATTCCATTGAATATATATACCACATCTTCTTTATCCATTCATCTGTCAGTGGACATCTGGGCTCTTTCCAGAGTTTGGCTATTGTGGACCTTGCCGCTATAAACATTGGAATGCAGGTGCCCCTTCGGATCATTATATTTGTATCCTTTGGATAAATACTTGTAGTGCAATTGCTGGGTTGTAGAGTAACTCTATTTTCAACCTTTTGGAGAACTTCCATGCTGTTTTCAGAGTGGCTGCACCAACTTGCATTCCTACCAACAGTGTAGGAGGGTTCCCCTTTCTCTGCATCTTTACTAACATCTGTTGTTGCCCAACTTGTTAATTTTAGCCATTCTGACTGGTTGAGGTGGTATCTCATTGTGGTTTTGATTTGTATTTCCCTGATGCCGAGTGATGTGGAGCACTTTTTCATGTGTGTTGGCCATTTGCATGTCTTTTTTAAAAAAATAATTTAAAAACACTTTTTTTTATAAACATATAATGTATTATTAGCCCCAGGGGTACAGGTCAGTGAACTGCCAGGTTTACACACTTCACAGCATTCACCATAGCACATACCCTCCCCAATGTCCATAACCCCACCACCCTCTCCCTAGCACCCCTGGGGCCACCCTCAGTTTGTTTTGTGACATTAAGAGTCTCTTATGGTTAGTCTCCCTCCTGATCCCATGTTGGTTCATTTATTCTTTTCCTACCCACCAAACCTCCCATGTTGCATCTCCAATTCCTCATATCAGGGAGATCATATGATAGCTGTCTTTCTCTGACTGACCTATTTCGCTAAGCATAATACCTTCTACCTCCATCCACATCATCGCAAATGGCAAGACTTCATTTCTTTTGATGGCTGCATAGTATTCCATTGTATATATACACCACATCTTCTTTATCTGTCATTTGGATGTCTTCTTTGCAGAAATGTCTCTTCATGTCTTCTGCCCATTTCTTGATTGATTGATTTATTCTTTAGATGTTGAATTTGATGAGTTTTTTATAATTTTAATCCAAGTATCTGTTGATGGATGAATGGATAAAGAAACTGTAAAATAAATATATGCAATGGAGTATTACTTAGCCATGAAAAGAAATTACAACTTATCATTTGCAACAAAACAGGTAGACCTAGATGGTGTTATGCTAAGTGAAATAAGTCAAATTGAGAAAGATAAATACCATATGATTTCACTTACATGTGGAATCTAAAAAACCAACCAACCAAACAAACAACAGAAACATACCCATAAAGACAGAGAACTGATGGCTTCCAGAGAGCAGGGGGGCAGGGAGATGGAAAAAATGGGTGAAGGAGAGTGGGAAATACAGGCTCCCAATTATAAAAGCATAAGTCACTAAGATAAAGGTACAGCATAGAGAATATAGTCAAAGATTTTTTTTAAATTTTTTATTTTTTATAAACATATAATATATTTTTATCCCCAGGGGTGCAGGTCTGTGAATCGCTAGGTTTACACATTTCACAGCACTAACCAAAGC
Organism: Mustela putorius furo; assembly: GCF_011764305.1. Lineage (NCBI taxonomy): Eukaryota > Metazoa > Chordata > Mammalia > Carnivora > Mustelidae > Mustela > Mustela putorius. Next base: position 3,585,631 of record NW_025421367.1, on the reverse strand, counting down.
ACATACCCTCCCCAATGTCCATAACCCCACCCCCCTTCTCCCAACCCCCCTCCCCCCAGCAACCCTCAGTTTGTTTTGTGAGATTAAGAGTCACTTAGGGTTTGTCTCCCTCCCAATACCATCTTGTTTCATTGATTCTTCTCCTACCCCCTTAAGCCCCCATGTTGCATTACCACTACCTCATATCAGGGAAATCATATGATAGTTCTCTTTCTCCGCTTGACTTATTTCGTTAAGCATGATACGCTCTAGTTCCATCCACGTTATTGCAAATGGCAAGATTTCATTTCTTTTGATGGCTGTATAGTATTCCATTGTGTATATATGCCACATCTTCTTTATCCACTCATCTGTTGATGGACATCTAGGTTCTTTCCATAGTTTGGCTATTGTGGACATTGCTGCTATAAACATTCGGGTGCACGTGCCCCTTCGGATCACTATGTTTGTATCTTTAGGGTAAATACCCAGTAGTGCAATTGCTGGGTCATAGGGCAGTTCTATTTTCAACATTTTGAGGAACCTCCATGTTGTTTTCCAGAGTGGTTGCACCAGCTTGCATTCCCACCAACAGTGTAGGAGGGTTCCCCTTTCTCCTCATCCTCGCCAGCATCTGTCATTTCCTGACTTGTTGATTTTAGCCATTCTGACTGGTGTGAGGTGATATCTCATTGTGGTTTTGATTTGTATTTCCCTGATGCCGAGTGATATGGAGCACTTTTTCATGTGTCTGTTGGCCATCTGGATGTCTTCTTTGCAGAAATGTCTGTTCATGTCCTCTGCCCATTTCTTGATTGGATTATTTGTTCTTTGGGTATTGAGTTTGCTAAGTTCTTTATAGATTTTGGACACTAGTCCTTTATCTGATATGTCATTTGCAAATATCTTCTCCCATTCTGTCAGTTGTCTTTTGGTTTTGTTAACTGTTTCCTTTGCTGTGCAAAAGCTTTTGATCTTGATGAAATCCCAATAGTTCATTTTTGCCCTTGCTTCCCTTGCCTTTGGCGATGTTCCTAGGAAGATGTTGCTGCGGCTGAGGTCGAAGAGGTTGCTGCCTGTGTTCGCCTCAAGGTTTTAGATGGATTCCTTTCTCAAATGGTCCTTCATCCATTTTGAGTCTATTTTCGTGTGTGGTGTAAGGAAATGGTCCAATTTCATTTTTCTGCATGTGGCTGTCCAATTTTCCCAGCACCATTTATTGAAGAGGCTGTCTTTTTTCCATTGGACATTCTTTCCTGCTTTGTCGAAGATTAGTTGACCATAGAGTTGAGAGTCTATTTCTGGGCTCTCTATTCTGTTCCATTGATCTATGGGTCTGTTTTTGTGCCAGTACCATGCTGTCTTGATGATGACAGCTTTGTAATAGAGCTTGAAGTCCGGAATTGTGACGCCACCAACATTGGCTTTCGTTTTCAATATCCCTTTGGCTATTCGAGGTCTTTTTTGGTTCCATATAAATTTTAGGATTATTTGTTCCATTTCTTTGAAAAAGATGGATGGTACTTTGATAGGAATTACATTAAATGTGTAGATTGCTTTAGGTAGCATAGACATTTTCACAATATTTATTCTTCCAATCCAGGAGCATGGAACATTTTTCCATTTCTTTGTGTCTTCCTCAATTTCTTTCATGAGTACTTTATAGTTTTCTGAGTATAGATTCTGTGTCTCTTTGGTTAGGTTTATTCCTAGGTATCTTATGGTTTTGGGTGCAATTGTAAATGGGATGGACTCCTTAATTTCTCTTTCTTCTGTCTTGTTGTTGGTATAGAGAAATGCAACTGATTTCTGTGCGTTGATTTTATATCCTGACACTTTACTGAATTCCTGTACAAGTTCCAGCAGTTTTGGAGTGGAGTCAAAGATATTTTAATAGCATTGTATGGTGATGGATGGTAGCTACACTTCTGGTGAGCATGGCATAACGTACAGAGTAGTGGTTTCACTATATTGTACACCTGAAACTGAGTATCACTGTGTGTCAACTATACTTCAATTAAAAAAACACTAAAATACCATACCAGTTTTGTTGGAATTTCATACAGCAGAGATAAATTAAAGCATATGCCACCTGATAAACAATGAGAACACACAGCATCACTTCTATGATCTGACTCTAATCCTGAAGGAACATTAGAGAAACTCACCTTGAAATACATTCTACAATATGTAACTTGCTCTGTCACCTTTAAAAATATCAAGGTAATGAAAATCAAGGAAAAACTAAAGAACTGTTCTAAATTAAAGGCATCTACACAGATGTGACAACTAAATGTAACATGAGACTTTGGCCTGGATACTTTCTTTATCTTTATAAAGACGTTATTGAGACAACTGGAAAATTGTAATAGACTCTGGAGATTAGATGTTGTAATATATCAATACTAAGTTCCTAATATCAATAGTATTTTATAGTTATATAGGAAAGCAATCTTGTTGGCAGGAATTACACACTAAAGTATTCAAGAGTGATGGGGACATTTTGGAAACTTACTCTCAAATGGTTCACCATAAAACAGTCTTTCTTGCACCATTTCATAACTCATCTGCAAGTTTGAGATTAAGATATAAGAGTTTCTTCTTTCTTCCCGTCGCTTTGGTACCCCCTGGGGATAAAAATATATGTTTATAAAAATAAAAAATTAAAAAAAAAAATAAAAAAAAATAAAATAAAATAGGTAGAATGTTAAAAAAAAAAGATATAAGAGTTTCTTTAAAAAACTAAATGATTAAAAAAATCAAGACACAATTATGTAAAATTTATCCACTCCATTTTCCTTTCAAAGGATCTCTCCTTGATGTTGGGTAGTCCCATATACAGCATCACTGCACCTTTAGTAAGGAGCATAGATCCAAAGCAGGCAAGAGCTCAGAATTCTAGCTGAGCTCCAATCTGAGCAGTATTTTCACTCTGAATAGCTATAGAAGAATTCCCTGATGTTACCAACCATGCTGAAAATGAATTTCCTTCCCATGGGTCTGTCTATAACCAGTGAGAATTTTCACACCCATTCTTAAAGCAGGGTGGAAGGAGGGAAGGATGGAATATGAGAGATGCCATAGTTGATTCCTAAATTTACAGGTGCAAGAATCTTTGTCAATAACTTATAACTGTCCTTTTATATTAACCACATTAGTATGTGAGGGGATTTCTTAATACAGTTTATGATACCTAAAACTTCCCTCAGTTTCTTACAGAAATACCAGTTGTATCAGTGCTTAACAGGATTCTCCTTTGCATAGATGTTTTGAGACTGAGCAAGGTAGAGCAAAAAAGCAGCAAGTACATTGTATTCCATGAATATGATGAGAAATACCTCTATACATGTTTCCCAAATGTTGGAATATAAATTTATAACTCTGGTTTCTGGGGAGAATGAAATTTTGAGCAAATCCTAAGATCCTTCTTATCTCTGCCAATTAAGTGGGATTTTAGTACGCCTAATGTCCTAGTGCTTTAAAATTAATTTCTTCTTCTGAATTGAAAGAGACCTCTATTTGTTGTGGTTTTAAAAAAATTCATTAAGTAAGTTTCTGTGAATTACCACTTCTCCCTGATACCACTATTCTAAACACATTATTATAATAAGCAAGTTAAATAGAGGTGAATCTGTGTAAGATTCTTCTACCTGTTTTGACAACACTGGTTAAAATATCACTACAGGAACTCAACAACTAGGGACATATTTTTATCTACTCAGTATCTCTTCTCTAAAAACCATGCCCTACCGGCCTTTCTCCATTTATGACTGCTGTCCCATTCCTGCACTGTGGCCCTTGGTCATAACTGACTGGCTTATTGAGTCATGTGACCTTTGTTGGGTAGTACCCGCTGGGCCAGAAGAAAGGTGGTCAGACTATACTTTATAAAACGCAAAGCTGAATTCTTTCTTTTGAAATGTAGATTGGGAAACAGAAAACTGGGATGCAGAGAGACAGAAAGACAAGTAAAGCTGACCTACAGAAGTGGACAGAAAAGAGAGATGAAGAAAATTTTTAACATTTTTGGTAATTTTAAAATTTTAACAATTTTGAGTTAGACACTGGACAAACTACTACCAAGCTTTAGTTTGTTCCTGAAGTCCAGAAGCATTTATGTCACTGGGTTTTATCAATTATACTAATATTCTCCAATAAATTTCTCGTTTTTACTCAAGCAAGCTAGATTTGGTTCACTTACTTGTGAATAGACATTACTAATTAGAAACTAATGGAAGAAGTGGGGCACTGCAAAAGATAGACCCTAGTATGCAGAGCTTGGTAGCTCATGTGAGGAAAACTGAGGATTCTGCTCCCCCTTATGCCAGAATGAGAAACTACAGATACTGTGTGGGGGCAAAACAGGCAGCTAAAACATGCTGCTGTCTCTTGGTTGGGACTCAGACTTCAGGCCCATGAAGCTGGAGCAGGAAGGCCTGATGGCAATTTGGTAGGATGCCCATGTGTTTAGAAGCTGTAGGAAATGTCTTCAGCAAGAGCTACAAAGAAAGATTAGCTCCCTTTGGAGCTGAACCTGTTGGAAAGCAGATATGAGACAAGAGATTAAGTGCATAACTTTGTGAAGAAAAGCTGTTTTCTGTCTAAGGCTAGTTATAAGAGTCTGCAAAGCTTGAGATGATCAAAGCCTTTCTGGATTGCAACCACCAAATTCACTCAGATCTGAAAAATAGTAAGTGCATTTATTGAAGATAATAAGGGATTTTTTTGGTATTTGAAGTAGAGATACTTGGGGGAAGCCAGGAGAGTCAGGAAGCACTAATCCTCCTTCAAAAGAGCCTCTGCTGAAAATCCACTGCTAGTCAAAAGACTCAATGCTTCCCACTAACCAGCCTGTGGACAGGAATTCAGCCTGCCAGTTGGCACAGAACTCCAGGACAGATCAGCTCCACAGAAGCACTCCTTTCCACCCCAGACTGTCACCAAATCCTGAGGCTAATTCTGTAAAGCTCAAAAGACAGAGTATTCATTTACACTGTAAAGAAGTCATGAATACAGAGCCCTGACTCAACTAGAGATCCTAAAAGTACAGATGAGAAACCTTTCTTACATTGATTTGTATCCTAAAAACAAGATAAATAAGCAGCTAACTACGGTTTATTGGAGTTGTATTGCAAAAAACCTCACACCTTGCACAGGGGAGACTAGGAGTTCTCATCCCAAAAGCAACCTCCAGGGACCATTGAGATGTGGACTGTTAAGGTGGAATGTACCTCCACAAAATAAATCGTTCTCTATTCCCAGAAATTACCTTGAAAGACTGGACAAGCTAACTCATCCTAGCAGGTAGAGCCCGAGGCAACCAGACTGGCTCAGCAAAGAACATGCCCATTGAAACTGCTCTAAGATATCTTGAGAGATGGGAACACAGAAAGAAGAAAATATCTTACTCAAGACATTGGGCTACGAACACAGGTAATCTAGTTCCATAAACCCCCACCCATTGCATTTGCTGGTTCTATTTTGACCATCAAGATGAATCTAGAAGGTGAATTTTTGTTCTACTCCTCAAGATGTCTAACACTGGACAAACTATTAAACCTCTTTGTGCCTGTGTCATCTCCTTTGACTAGGAAGGATAATAAAATGGTAACTATCTCCTGGGGATAATTTTGAGGACAACATGAATAAATACATGTAAATACCTTAAAATAGTGCTGAGCACTGCTACTGTGTTATTGCTGTCATTATTTACCTGTTGTCAAATTTTATATTCTGCGTTAAGGACAGAAAGTATTATCACTGGGCCAAAGCTTCTGCATCCCTAACCAACCCTATGTGTCTAGTGGATTTACATGTTGAGCCTCTTCAATGTTTTACAGCTAGGATCCAACAAATTATTATAAATTAGATCTCCATGGATGCCTGGGTGGCTCAGTCAGTTAAGCATCTGACTTCAGCTCAGGTCATGATCCCAGGGTCCTGGGATTGAGTCTCACATCAAGTTCCTTGCCTGGCAGGGAGCCTGCTCCTCCCTTTTACTATGATCCTCCCTCTGTTTGTGCTCTCTCTCTAATAAATAAATAAAATCTTCAAAAATAAATAAATAAATAAGATCTCCACATCGGCCCAAACAGATCAACAGGCAATGACTAATTTACTTAAAAAAAAAAAAAAAAATCTCATTGTAAAGTTTATCATTGCATAGCCTAGGAGTACAATATCAATTTCTGTATTTTGTATAAAAAGCAAAGTGTGTCAAATAAACTTAATAAACAAAGGCATAAACAAAATTAATGAGCTCTTGACTATAGGGCTCTTCATGGCATTTAATATGCTAATATTCATTGTGAAATCCCAAAAGGGAAGTGTGAATAATAGTTTTTAAAATTATTTGACAAATACTAACTTAATGGACTAGTGAATAATATCTTTTGTTTTTTTAAGATTTTATTTATTTATTTGACAGACAGAGATCAAAAGTAGGCAGAGAGGCAGGCAGAGAGAGAGGAGGAAGCAGGCTCCCTGCCAAACAGAGAGCCTGACATGGGACTCAATCCCGGGACCCCGAGATCATGACCCGAGCTGAAGGCAGAGGCTTAACCCACTGAGTCACCCAGGTGTCCCTAGTTAGTAACATCCTGAAGAAAATCAGCATCCTGTGTACCCCTGCATGAGCGAAACTGGAACCATTCTGGTTATCAGATGATTCAGGTCAAAAGTAGCTGTAGCAGTTAGCACACTGGCAGCCATATGCATAGCTGAATGGTAACAATGGATCCCTTTCATTGGAACCCCTCCTTTAAAATAGTCTGTAGAACAATATTTAATTTTATTATAGCTTGGATTCTTCCTCTAAACCATTATTTTTCAATAAAATAAATACTGTCCACAGGTGCTTATTTTTATAATAACCACCTTTTTTATTTCCAGGTGTTTCTGAGCCTGACAATTACATGTTTCTCTTAAGTCACAAAAGTTCGTGACTACAAGGAAAATGGAAGGCATTTTCTGCCTTCAGCCATGCACCTCCAAGTTCAAGGAATACACTGAACGTTATTTTCTCATGTATGAAAAAAATGTAAAGTGTGCAACTTGAGGTGGAGAGGGGTCACAGTATTAAGAAGAAGTTTCCAAAACTGGTAGAAGGTTAGGTTTGGGAAGCTCTTAAAAATACCCCAGCCTCATGATACACTTCCTAAATCAAAATATACAGGCAAGGCAGGGGGTTTGAAATGTTTAAAAAAAAAAAAGGCAAGGGGATTATAGTGAATTGGCTGGCAGACTGGCAGATTTTAATGCTCAGGGAAGATTGGGTAGCACCTCACACCTCAGTCTCATGACCTCCTTGAAATTCAGGTTTATATGGCACTTCAATTAGATTTATTTAGAGTATTTTATTTTTTATTTATTTATTTTAAAAGATTTTATTTGTTTATTTGTCAGAGAGAGCACAAGCAGACAGAGTGGCAGACAGAGGCAGAGGGAGAAGCAGGCTCCCTGCCGAGCAAGAAGCCCAAAGCGGGACTTGATCCCAGGACCTCAGGATCATGACCTGAGCTGAAGGCAGATGCTCAACTAACTGAGCCATCCAGGTGTATTTTAAAAATTGTTTTTCATTTGAGAATAATATAATGATATTCCAAAAAGTCTCTCTGATTTTTCTATGGGTTTCCTTAATCTGACCATGTTTCATATATCAAAGTTTCCTCAGAGTTTTGGTGAATTACATTTTTCACTCTTCATACTCTTTCAGCAAATCTCATTAAATCTCATGCCTTCGATGACCACGTATATGCAGATGACCTCTTTCCTAAACTTCAGATTTCCCTATCCAACTGCAACTAGACTTTACCTGGATGGTCCATAGACACATCAAATCCAACTCTCACTCCAACTCTGCTCCTCATCCTGTGTTCCCTTCTCCACTGGCAGCATTGCCATCCACCTAGTTATTGCAATTTGGATCACAGAAGCCATTATTTAATACTTTTATAAATTTCATCTTCTATATTCCAGATGGATATTAGAAATCCTGATCATTTTCTCTCCTAAATATTTATTGTATCTCTACCTTGATTCTGAATTGCTTGGTCCTTAGGGAACGAATCTAGAATCCAGGCAAGTAATAAATTTTGGAATAATCTTGCTAAACAATATTTGAATACTCATATTTTGGAATATTATTTTTATTTAAAAAATACTTGCTGAGATAGAAGCTTCTAATTTACAACTGAACTTGCGAACCACAACCCATTTGAAAACTAAATACTCACTATATTGGTTATTAATTCCCCAAATCAACAACTTTATAAAAATCTAATTGTAAATATTGCTGCTTAGAAAAAAATAGTTATAATCAGAGCAGGATAAATAGTTAGAGAGAGACCCTTCTTTGGGTATTCTAAACTGAACTTCCCGATTTTTTCAAGAGCATTAGAACATTTGTTGCACTCTTGTTTTGTTGTTGTTATTGTTATTTTCTTTTTTTCTAATGTATTTTGTGTTTTCTGGATTAAACGACTGGTTTCTTGTGGTACTTGGGCTGAGTTCTAGTTATTGGACTTTAGAACTCACTGTGTGCAGAAGGTAACTAAAAATTGTTCATCAAATATTCATTACCTACTATATGCCCAGGCATAGGGGAGGGGATTGACTACAAAAGAGCTTGGTGAAACTCTTCAGGGTGAAAAAATATTATACCTAGATTGCGGTGATGGTTCCAAGATGGAATGCATTTGCCAAAACATCCAGTTGCATGTTACTGGATCTAAGTTATATCTTAGTAAGACCGACATTTTAAAAAGCTTCAGGTGAGGGCACCTGGGTGGCTCATTTGAGTGTCTGACTCTTGGTTTCAGCTCAGGTCATGATCTCATGGATTATGAGACTAAGCCCCAGGTTGCCTCCACGCTCAGTGGGGATTCTGCTTGAAGAGTCTCTCCCTCTGCCCCTCCCCCACTCTCTCTCGCTGCCTTTCTAAAATAAATAAACAAACCTTTATAAAAATAACAAAAAGCTTCAAGTGCCTTGTAAATGGGCCCCTTATGTGGGCAAGGCCTGATGACCAGGAGAGGAAAACCAAAGCACAAGAGTGTGGTGCCACTCAAAAGCATGGGGGAAGCAGGGCAAGGCTGGCTGCTGTGGGTCTTGGATCTTAATGCTGAGGTTCCATGGATGGAAACACTAGGCTCACACCCATCCCAGCAGAGGTACCTGGCAGTGAGCCCAGGCCATCCAGGCTGGCACCTGGATAGTAGAGCTTGAATCTGAGAGCCCGCCACTGCCACAGACTGCTGGTGCTTAGTAGGGTTTGAACCCATGCTTCCTGATAGCTTGTGTCTTGCTTTTTACAGATATATTAATAAAAGTAGCCTGAAGCAGATCAGCCATGTTTGGGGGGTTTGAGGTTTAGGCATGGATTGAAAACAGGAAGAGATGGGGCAGGAAGAGAGTGAAAGAGAATACATGAAAAAGATTCTTTGAAGAGAATATATTTTTCTCTGACAAATGTAAGAGAGTTAAGTGTTAGGAATCCTTAACAGGGGCTTATCTCACACCAGTCATTTTCCATATAGGAAATCCAAGAGGTAAGAAATTATTTTCTTGAACACCCCACCTCCTGGAGGAGGTTTTCCTCAGAAGAAACACCAAGTTTTGTTTCTCCCTTCCTTACCCTAGCACCTTTCAGACATCTTCATAACAGCTCTCATCGAATTGTAGTGAATGATTTATTTTTGTCTTTGTTTAGCTTACCAGACCTGGAGCACCTTAAGTGCAAGGGCCATCTCATTCTCCTTTATATTTCTTAATTGCTAGCACGAATTCTGGCACATGATAAGTGCTGAATATATACCAATTAAACAAATGCATGGAGAATGTGCATAATTCAATGAGAATTTAATGTATGCAAGATTTCCATGGTCTTATAATTAATATAATTTGGTATAGATTAAGTCCATTATTTGTTGTGGAACAGGATGTCAGCAGCTGCCTGTCTTAGGTGGGCACAGTACCTCAGTGTGGAATAGACTTTCAAGGTAGTGCAGGCTGGCTGTGGAAGCACAGTCTCTGGGCCTTATGCAAGCTGTGTGAGGCTTGTGCCTGTTTCCCAATCTAAAAACCAGAGGTGATAATAGTACTACCCACCTCATAGGGTTGTTGTGGGAGTTGAATGAGCTAACATATGTAACAAATGCTTCTAATAGTGCCCAGCATAGAGTAAGCCAGAGTACCAACTGGTATTGTGGTGAAGGGTCACTGACCTCTAATGTCATTCAATAATTTATTGAGTGCCTACAATGTATCCAGGTCACTGTGGATAAAGTGAGGGTACAGGTTTGCTCCCACTGTTCATTAAACTGACAGCCTAATGCAGAAAGCAGAGGGTATTAGATAATCACAAAATAAATGAAGAGTTCAACCACAATCATTTCTATGAAGGAGAGATATCCAGTATTTTGAGACCATGAATGGGGGATTTAACTGGTTGGCAGGGTCAGGAATAAGGAACTAAGATCTGAAGTATCAGTAGACACTGGCTAATTTAGATGTGAAAAACAGCATTCAAGGCTGAAGGAGCACACATTCAAAGGCCCTGAGGCAATAAGGATGTTGTACATTTAAGAAAGGAAAAGAAGGCCGGTGTACCTGGGGACACAAAGTAAGAGCATCATGGTTTAGGATGAGGTTGTATAAAAACACAGCAGCCAACTCACACAGAACTTTGTTACCCTGTTAGTTACTAGCACAATGGAACCTCTGTGAAGTGCTGGGAGTGAGTTGTGGAGTACAAAATGATCATTTTTATTTTGAAATTCATTCAGATTGCAGTGTGGAGAATCACTAATGGAGTACTGTGTGAATGTGGGTAGACTCCACTAGAGGAAGAGACAATAGCAGCATGGACTTGAGTAGAAACGGAGAGACCAAGGCTGAAGGTGGGTGGTGATGGAGGAGGTGGGTAACTTGTACTATGATTAGAAAGGGTCTCACTGATTGGGACTGGCTACACTGAAGAAAGCCTGGGGAAATATTATGAGGGTAATTTGAATATATTTTGTATCAGATTCCTTTGAGACAAGTGAAAATGTCCAAATGGTCTGTTGGGCATATGAGTATATGGTGCAGGAAAGTTATGTAACCATGAGGCCATCAGGCATCCATTGCACTGAGGGAAAGATGTAAGAGAATATTTTGTAACCTGACAATATCTCTTGGATTTCAGAGCTTGTCCCTGGGAATGGCCTAATGCATCATACTTTCTTCCCTTACAATTTCTATTTTGATTTTCCAATCCACTGGGTGGCCCAAACTTAACCACAGTCAGAAACCTGGGAATTTCTCCAGGGCTGTGTTTAAATGGGAGGGCTAAGTAGTACCAGGTCCCGTTGTGGGGAGGCACGTGCTCTTGAATGTCATCTGTCTACACAACGGTCCACAGACACATTGCTTCTCTCCCTAGTCCTTAGTCCTCAGTCTGTTAGGTTACAATGATATGTCACTCATGCTGTCCACATGATTTTTCAGGTATAACAACTCTTTTTGGTTTTGGCTCATCATACTTAAGACACAAAAATTATCCCATTGTTTCTGTCATGGTCTGCAGCACAGGAATCTAATTTTCTCTTTGCCTCACTGGACCCAGACTCAACATTCAGCTCTTGTCACCTCATCAGGATTCTCCTATAGGAAGTAGGTAATACATGCCCTCTGCTCCCAGGTACCTCAAATTTCTGCAGTCTTCCCACTTTACCAGAACTTTAAACCAGGAAGTGGGAAACAGTTTCTCACACAGTCTCTCCAAAGCCTCTCAAGAATCCTGTATCACTCACCCATAAAATGGGTGAGAATAAGGCTCAATTCTAATTTCCATTCATAATTTCTTTCTCCTGAATCTGACTCTGGATCTCTTCCTCCATTCAACTTGTGAAATAGTGTTCAAACTATCTTTGTCTTTAACAGAAATACTCCTGTTTCTCCTCAGGGTTTTGGCTTTTGAAAACCAAAGCAAGGAAGACTTCTTTTTCTCCTTCCACCTCATTTGTTTCTATCTTTAAGGAAACAAGCTCAGAATAACTTAGCTCCTCAAACAGAAGTGGGGGTATGAAAGGGAAGGTCAATATTTTAAAAATCTCTTCATGCTATAGACAAGAGGAAATTCCCTTTCACCTCTTCTAGATGATTTTATGATCCGATTAAATTGTATAGGTTATAAATGAAAATACCTCAGATCATTAATTGTATAGTCAGAAAGAGACTGTGTGTACATATTCTATGACTGATTATCTGCCTAAATCTTACTGTAGGCTGAATTAGGTCCTCTCAAAATTCTTATTGAAACCCTAACTCCCAATGAAATGGTGTTTGGAGGTGTGGTCTTTGGAGGTATTTAGGTTTTGATGAGAGCAGAAGAATGGGGTTCTCATGACGGGATTAGTGCCCTTAGAAGAAAAAATGTAGGAGAGCTTACTTCCTTTCTCTCTTTACGCACATCCACTGAGGAAAGGCCATGTGAGGACACTGTGAGAAAGTAGCCATCTTCAACCCAAGGAGAGAACTCCTCCCAGACATCAACCCTGTTAGCACTGTGATCATGGTCTTTCAATATACAGAACTATGATAAATACCTGTTGCTTAAGCCACTTCATCTCTGGTATTTTGTTATGGCAGTCCAGACTGACTAGACAAATACCAACTGATATAAAGAGTCACTGCACATGAGGGGCGCCTGGGTGGCTCAGTGGGTTAAAGAGTCACTGCACATGTTATTTTACTTTTAGTTCCATCTCAATTAAATTTAATTGGAATTATATGTGGCAAAACTAACTGAAACTATCAAACTCCATAAAATTAGTGACATTAAGTCATTCTGTTTTCTTGCCCAGCAAGACCATAGGATTCTATTCATGTCATATTTTATAGTACATAATTTTCCAGTTTCCAAGAGCAACCAGGAGCTCTTTGTTTTTAGCACTAATATGGGAGGTAAGGTTTGAATGTAATACAGTGGAATTAAAAGCATCAGCACAGATTTGTTATGATGTTAGAAGAATAAATATTCTATGGAAAAATAAAAGCTAGATTGAGTTTCATGATGTCAAGAAAGCTTTGTACCTTACGCTATCTAACCTAATGAAAAGTATATTTCTTTAAGTATGTAAGAAAAATAAACAATAGCACTAAGTTCATAAGAGTATAGTGACAGCACATCAGTAATTTCAGTTTAAGGTGGCACCTCTTGTGAGTTACACTCAGAGTTTGAGATATAATTGGTTGTTAACAATGTGAAACTAAGTTGAAGGTATTTTAGTTAATCATATGATATGTAATGAAGAAGTCCGCAGGTTAAGAGGGTTAAAATAATAATATAAGTGTTAGAATATAGCCTAATTTCTTTGGAATCCTTCAACTTAACTAGATTTGAAATCCACTGCACTGCTTACTATCCAGTGCTCTGCTGCTAAACTTCAGTGGACAACTCTTTGGCTTTCAATGTCACCATATGCTAGTAAAGTGAAAATGAATTTGCTTTATTAAAAGAGGACACAAAAGTTATGCAAAATATTTTCTATTATTATCTATAATATTTTCTTCCCCAAACAGACTAGCTTTAATAGAAAGTACATGGTAACTGATATTTTAGTAGTCTATAAATTCTTCCCTAGAACTAGTAAGAAATACTAAGTAACATATCTTTAATTATTTGCTTTTGTGAGGGAACTCAATACAGGTGAACATAAATTTACAAAATCCCCAAACAATTAATTGAACAAGAGAAAATAGATCTTAATTTAGACTTTGTACCTTTACATTAGTATATTTACATTTCCTCCTTCAAAAGTCTTTGACTGGGGGGGGCACCTGGGTGGCTCAGTGGGTTAAAGCCTCTGCCTTCGGCTCAGGTCATGATCCCAGGGTCCTGGGATCGAGCCCCGCATCGGGCTCTCTGCTCAGCAAGAAGCCTGCTTCCGCCTCTCTCTCTGCCTGCCTCTCTGCCTACTTGTGATCTCTGTCTGTCAAATAAATAAATAAAATCTTTATTAAAAAAAAAAAGTCTTTGACTGGGGACGCCTGGGTGGCTCAGTTGGTTAAGCGGCTGCCTTTGGCTCAGGTCATAATCCCAGCATCCTGGGATCGAGTCCCATATCGGGCTCCTTGCTTGGCGGGGAGCCTGCTTCTCCCTCTGCCTCTGCCTGCCACTCTGTCTGCCTGTGCTTGCTCTCGCTTCTCTCTCTATGACAAATAAATAAATAAAATCTTAAAAAAAAAAAAAAGTCTTTGACTGATTTTTCTAGAATTCTCCCTAACATCCAAATATCTAGAATAGGGCTACTTACTTAATCTGTAAATCAAAATAATATCACTTATCTAATTTATATCAAGAAGGGATATGATGTCTCAAATATAATTAAGGTCTAGCTAAAAAATTTAGTGCCTCACCATGGAAAAGAAAATATTTTTAACATGAGCTAACTAAGATCATAGACATAGGAGCTCTTGATTTTAAGGCTTATCATCTTTTCCTTTGATATTTTTACTCAATTAGAAAGACCATGTTTCATTTTTTTTTAAAATTCAGAAATAACTCCCCACAAAGAGAAAGATAATTCATTAACCCTGTGACATTCCACGGAAAAGAAACTGTGGGCTACTCAAACATTCTCTTGAATCTCTGGGTAGCCACAAAGCCAATCTTGGGAAATGAATAGAACATACATTTCCAAATTTGTGAAATAAACAAAGAAGCTGCCCAGTGTTTTAAAGGCCACTGTGGCTATATTTCTAAAGCAAAACAAAAACCAAACTAACCTGAGCTTGGCAATGCTGTCAGTCAGATTCAAAGATGTAATTGGCATATTCTTTCCTTCAGTGCACTTACTATTTCAACCACTTTATTAAGCCCTTTTATTAATTTTTTATCTCTATAACTAGAATATAAGCTCCGTGGGACAATGTCTATCTACTTCAATGTTTTATTACTAATGTTAGCAAAGTAGCAGGCACATGACAAATGTAGAGCTACTACCTCTACATTCTACTTTTATCCTCACCTTACTGGACTGCTATTTTAAAATGCTTCAAAAAAGTTATGCTATTTTAGAATGCTTCAAGAAAGTTAAAGTAAAAGGAATCTCAAATTGAACATATATATATATATATATATATTAAGATCTTATTTATTTTTTTATTTGTCAGAGAGAGAGAGAACATAAGCAGGCAGAGCAGCAGGCAGAGGCAGAGAGAGAAGCAGGCTCCCCACTGAGCAAGGAGCCCAATGTGGGACTCGATCCCAGGACCCTGGGATCATGACCTGAGCCGAAGGCAGCGGCTTAACCAACTGAGCCACCCAGGCGTCCCAAATTGAACATATTGATATGAAATCAGCACCCCCCCCTTTTTAGCCAAAAAATCGTCCAAAACCACAAAATTAACAGAAAACAGTATCACAAGGGAGGAAATTCTGAGAAGATGACACGGTGAGAGAACTAATTGATGATAGAATCTAGTTGCTATAGATACCATTTAAAAATGCAAACTTATACTTTGCAAACTTATACTTTTTAAAACATAAATGAACACCTTAAAATGCAAAAACAGTATCCCCAGTTTGCAAGGATGCAGGAGGTTAGGGGTGGGCTACAGCTAGAAGCCAGAAACCTCATCTACTTTACTTGACTCCAGAAGTAGACCAAATAGGGCTGAATGAAAGGTCACATAGATAAGCCATGTTTTTAGAAAGTAGTGTTTCTTTATAGTAGCAGGGAAGAATACAACATATGAATTGTGAAGGAAAAAACACTGCCCATCTCAAATGGTTGGGAAATAGTAAAGGTTATATAAATGCTCTCATAAATTGCTAAATCAAAAGACAAATCCCAAGTATCCTAGAAAAGAGCCCTGCTCGGTGGGGAGCCTGCTTCTCTATCTCTCTCCCCCTGCCCCTGCTCCTGAGCTCTCTCTCACTCACACTCTCTCTCAAATAAATAAATAAAATATTTTTTTAAAAATAATGAATAATTGAAAAGGATCAGTATGAACCTATACAAAAATTCTCCAAGGGAAAAAAACAAAAAAAGCAAAGAAAATAACAGATGAAGAATACTCATCAGAAAATGGCTGCCATGAAGCAGATTAATATTGTGAACACTATTTTACCATTAATTTAAATAAATGTAATGAGGTTACTGCCTTTATGAAGCAACAAAGAAAATACAAAAACCTGTGGAAGAGATGGAAAGATTATGGACTTCAAACATTATCTGGCAACATCTAAGAAAAAATGAAAGAATAAAATAAAAATCATCACAAAAATATGGCAAAATTGAAAGGATGTTAAAGAAGATACTGTAAAAAAAAAAAAACACAATGCAGTAAGTGATATAGAAGAAAAAAATGAGAAAAGAGGCAAATTGAACCAGAAGTAGAAAATTTAAAAGGATTAGAGAGACTATGAGAGCTCTAGAAAATAAGCATTAGATGGTCAAGAGACATAACCATGACTATTGAAGAAAACAAATATGGAGCAGAAAAAAAATTTAAAGGAAGCATTTTTTGATATCAAAGGAAACTTGATCTAAATATTGGAAAGAGACATCATGAGTTATAAAAAGTTGATAAAAAACAATCAAACCTAAAGAATATTAAGTTTACTAGACTTCTAAAGAATCTTTGGGTATCTAGGCAAACAACAAAAGTTAATTTATGAAGTGAAAAAAGATCAGAATGATCTCAGATATCTTGAAAACAAAATTGTGTCAGAAGATAACTATAAAATTTTTAAGAGAATATGATCCAAAGATTTCATACATAGTCAAAATGTATGTCATGTATAAAGGAAAAAGATGAGCTATTTTGAAAATACAAAGGTGCAGGAAAAACACAACCTTCAAGAAGGAGTTCCTTAAGGTCTCCTTGAAGAATTCATACATTAGGACAGGAGGAGTCAAGATGGCGGAGAAGTAGCAAGCTGAGACTGCTTCAGCTAGCCGGAGATCAGCTAGATACCTTATCTAAAGATTGCAAACACCTGAAAATCCATCGGCAGATCGAAGAGAAGAAGAACAGCAATTCTGGAAACAGAAAAACAACCACTTTCTGAAAGGTAGGACCGGCGGAGAAGTGAATCCAAAGCGATGGGAAGATAGACCCTGGGGGGAGGGGCCGGCTCCCAGCAAGCGGCGGAGCAACCGTGCACAAAATCAGGACTTTTAAAAGTCTGTTCCGCTGAGGGACATCGCTCCAGAGGCTAAACCGGGGCGAAGCCCACGCGGGGTCAGCGTGGCCTCAGGTCCCGCAGGGTCACAGAAGGATCGGGGGTGTCTGAGTGTCGCAGAGCTTGCGGGTATTGGAACGGGAAAGCCGGCTACAGAGACAGAGCCGACAGTAAGCTCACAGCTCCGTGTTACCTTGAACCGGTTGCAGGCTCGGTGAGCTCGGAGCGCGGCCGGAGGTCAGGCAGACGGGAGTAACTGGGCGCGGTTCTCTGAGCGCGCACTGAGGAGTGCGGCCCTGGGCTCTCGGCTCCTCCTGGCCGGAGACCAGGAGGCCGCCATTTGTATTCCCGTCCTCCGGAACTCTACGGAAAGCGCTCAGGGAACAAAAGCTCCTGAAAGCAAACCCGAGCGGATTACTCACCCCGGCCCCGGGTAAGGGCGGTGTAATTCCGCCTGGGGCAAAGACACTTGAGAATCACTACAACAAGCCCCTCCCACAGAAGATCAACAAGAAATCCAGCCAAGACCAAGTTCACCTACCAAGGAGTGCGGTTTCAATACCAAGGAGAGCAGCAGAATTCCAGAGGAGGAGAAAGCCAAGCACGGAACTCATGGCTTTTTTCCTGTGATTTTTTTTAGTCTTGCAGTTAATTTAATTTTTTCTTTTTCATTTTTTTCTTTTTTCTCGCCTTCGGGTAAAATTTTTTTTAACTGTTACCTTTTTCTTTTTTAACGATTTTATACTAGTTTATCTAATATATATATTTTTTCTTTTTTACATTTTTCTTAGGTGTATTCTTTTTTAAAAAATTCTTTTCTTTTCTTTTCTTTTTTTTTTCTTTTCTTTTCTTTTTTTTTTTTTTTTTCTTCCTTTTTGAACCTCTTTTTATCCCCTTTCTCCCCACTCACGATTTTGGATCTCTTCTAATTTGGTTAAAGCATATTTTCCTGGGGTTGTTGCCACCCTTTTAGTATTTTACTTGCCCCTTCATTTAGTCTTATCTGGACAAAATGACAAGACGTAAAAATTCAACACAAAAAAAAGAACAAGAGGCAGTACCGAAGGCTAGGGACCTAATCAATACAGACATCGGTAATATGTCAGATCTAGAGTTCAGAATGACAATTCTCAAGGTTCTAGCCGGGCTCGAAAAAGGCATGGAAGATATTAGAGAAACCCTCTCAAGAGATATAAAAGCCCTTTCTGGAGAAATAAAAGAACTAAAATCTAACCAAGGTGAAATCAAAAAAGCTATTAATGAGGTGCAATCAAAAATGGAGGCTCTAACTGCTAGGATAAATGAGGCAGAAGAAAGAATTAGTGATATAGAAGACCAAATGACAGAGAATAAAGAAGCTGAGCAAAAGAGGGACAAACAGCTACTGGACCACGAGGGGAGAATTCGAGAGATAAGTGACACCATAAGACGAAACAACATTAGAATAATTGGGATTCCAGAAGAAGAAGAAAGTGAGAGGGGAGCAGAAGGTATACTGGAGAGAATTATTGGGGAGAATTTCCCCAATATGGCAAAGGGAATGAGCATCAAAATTCAGGAGGTTCAGAGAACGCCCCTCAAAATCAATAAGAATAGGCCCACACCCCGTCACCTAATAGTAAAATTTACAAGTCTCAATGACAAAGAGAAAATCCTGAAAGCAGCCCTGGAAAAGAAGTCTGTAACATACAATGGTAAAAATATTAGATTGGCAGCTGACTTATCCACAGAGACCTGGCAGGCCAGAAAGAGCTGGCATGATATTTTCAGAACACTAAACGAGAAAAACATGCAGCCAAGAATACTATATCCAGCTAGGCTATCATTGAAAATAGAAGGAGAGATTAAAAGCTTCCAGGACAAACAACAACTGAAAGAATTTGCAAATACCAAACCAGCTCTACAGGAAATATTGAAAGGGGTCCTCTAAGCAAAGAGAGAGCCTACAAGTGGTAGATCAGAAAGGAACAGAGACCATATACAGTAACAGTCACCTTACAGGCAAAACAATGGCACTAAATTCATATCTCTCAATAGTTACCCTGAATGTGAATGGGCTAAATGCCCCTGTCAAAAGACACAGGGTATCAGAATGGATAAAAAAACAAAACCCATCTATATGTTGCCTCCAAGAAACACATTTTAAGCCCGAAGACACCTCGAGATTTAAAGTGAGGGGGTGGAAAAGAATTTACCATGCTAATGGACATCAGAAAAAAGCAGGAGTGGCAATCCTTATATCAGATCAATTAGATTTTAAGCCAAAGACTATAATAAGAGATGAGGAAGGACACTATATCATACTCAAAGGGTCTGTCCAACAAGAAGATTTAACAATTTTAAATATCTATGCCCCCAATGTGGGAGCAGCCAACTATATAAACCAATTAATAACAAAATCAAAGAAACACATCAACAATAATACAATAATAGTAGGGGACTTTAACACTCCCCTCACTGAAATGGACAGGTCATCCAAGCAAAAGATCAGCAAGGAAATAAAGGCCTTAAACGACACACTGGACAAGATGGACATCACAGATATATTCAGAATATTTCATCCCAAAGCAACAGAATACACATTCTTCTCTAGTGCACATGGAACATTCTCCAGAATAGATCACATCCTCGGTCCTAAATCAGGACTCAACCAGTATCAAAAGATTGGGATCATTCCCTGCATATTTTCAGACCACAATGCTCTAAAGCTAGAACTCAACCACAAAAGGAAGTTTGAAAAGAACCCAAATACATGGAGACTAAACAGTATCCTTCTAAAGAATGAATGGGTCAACCGGGAAATTAAAGAAGAATTGAAAAAAATCATGGAAACAAATGATAATGAAAATACAACGGTTCAAAATCTGTGGGACACAACAAAGGCAGTCCTGAGAGGAAAATATATAGCGGTACAAGCCTTTCTCAAGAAACAAGAAAGGTCTCAGGTACACAACCTAACCCTACACCTAAAGGAGCTGGAGAAAGAACAAGAAAGAAACCCTAAGCCCAGCAGGAGAAGAGAAATCATAAAGATCAGAGCAGAAATCAATGAAATAGAAACCAAAAAACAATAGAACAAATCAACGAAACTAGGAGCTGGTTCTTTGAAAGAATTAATAAAATTGATAAACCCCTGGCCCGACTTATCAAAAAGAAAAGAGAAAGGACCCAAATAAATAAAATCATGAATGAAAGAGGAGAGATCACAACTAACACCAAAGAAATACAAACTATTATAAGAACATACTATGAGCAACTCTACGGCAATAAATTCGACAATCTGGAAGAAATGGATGCATTCCTAGAAACATATAAACTACCACAACTGAGCCAGGAAGAAATAGAAAGCCTGAACAGGCCCATTACCAGTAAGGAGATTGAAACAGTCATTAAAAATCTCCAAACAAACAAAAGCCCAGGGCCAGATGGCTTCCCGGGGGAATTCTACCAAACATTTAAAGAAGAACTAATTCCTATTCTCCTGAAACTGTTCCAAAAAATAGAAATGGAAGGGAAACTTCCAAACTCATTTTATGAGGCCAGCATCACCTTGATCCCAAAACCAGACAAGGATCCCACCAAAAAAGAGAGCTATAGACCGATATCCTTGATGAACACAGATGCGAAAATACTCAACAAAATACTAGCCAATAGGATTCAACAGTACATTAAAAGGACTATTCACCACGACCAAGTGGGATTTATTCCAGGGCTGCAAGGTTGGTTCAACATCCGCAAATCAGTCAATGTGATACAACACATCAATAAAAGAAAGAACAAGAACCATATGATACTCTCAATAGATGCTGAAAAAGCATTTGACAAAGTACAGCATCCCTTCCTGATCAAAACTCTTCAAAGTGTAGGGATAGAGGGCACATACCTCAATATCATCAAAGCCATCTATGAAAAACCCACCACAAATATCATTCTCAATGGAGAAAAACTGAAAGCTTTTCCACTAAGGTCAGGAACACGGCAGGGATGTCCATTATCACCACTGCTATTCAACATCGTACTAGAGGTCCTAGCCTCAGCAATCAGACAACAAAAGGAAATTAAAGGCATCCAAATCGGCAAAGAAGAAGTCAAATTATCACTCTTCGCAGATGATATGATACTATATGTGGAAAACCCAAAAGACTCCACTCCAAAAACTGCTAGAACTTATACAGGAATTCAGTAAAGTGTCAGGATATAAAATCAATGCACAGAAATCAGTTGCATTTCTCTACACCAACAGCAAGACAGAAGAAAGAGATATTAAGGAGTCAATCCCATTTACAATTGCATCCAAAACCATAAGATACCTAGGAATAAACCTAACCAAGAGACACAGAATCTATACTCAGAAAACTATAAAGTACTCATGAAAGAAATTGAGGAAGACACAAAGAAATGGAAAAATGTTCCATGCTCCTGGATTGGAAGAATAAATATTGTGAAAATGTCTATGCTACCTAAAGCAATCTACACATTTAATGCAATTCCTATCAAAGTACCATCCATCTTTTTCAAAGAAATGGAACAAATAATGCTAAAATTTATATGGAACCAGAAAAGACCTAGAATAGCCAAAGGGATATTGAAAAAGAAAGCCAACGTTGGTGGCATCACAATTCCGGACTTCAGGCTCTATTACAAAGCTGTCATCATCAAGACAGCATGGTACTGGCACAAAAACAGACCCATAGATCAATGGAACAGAATAGAGAGCCCAGAAATAGACTCTCAACTCTATGGTCAACTAATCTTCGACAAAGCAGGAAAGAATGTCCAATGGAAAAAAGACAGCCTTTTCAATAAATGGTGCTGGGAAAATTGGACAGCCACATGCAGAAAAATGAAATTGGACCATTCCCTTACACCACACACAAAAATAGACTCAAAATGGATGAAGGACCTCAATGTACGAAAGGAATCCATCAAAATCCTTGAGGAGAACACGGGCAGCAATCTCTTCGACCTCTGCTGCAGCAACATCTTCCTAGGAACAACGCAAAAGGCAAGGGAAGCAAGGGAAAAAATGAACTACTGGGATTTCATCAAGATCAAAAGCTTTTGCACAGCAAAGGAAACAGTTAACAAAATCAAAAGACAACTGACAGAATGGGAGAAGATATTTGCAAACGACATATCAGATAAAGGACTAGTGTCCAGAATCTATAAAGAACTTAGCAAACTCAACACCCAAAGAACAAATAATCCAATCAAGAAATGGGCAGAAGACATGAACAGACATTTCTGCAAAGAAGACATCCAGATGGCCAACAGACACATGAAAAAGTGCTCCATATCACTCGGCATCAGGGAAATACAAATCAAAACCACAATGAGATATCACCTCACACCAATCAGAATGGCTAAAATCAACAAGTCAGGAAATGACAGATGCTGGCGAGGATGCGGAGAAAGGGGAACCCTCCTACACTGTTGGTGGGAATGCAAGCTGGTGCAGCCACTCTGGAAAACAGCATGGAGGTTCCTCAAAATGTTGAAAATAGAACTGCCCTATGACCCAGCAATTGCACTATTGGGTATTTACCCTAAAGATACAAATGTAGTGATCCAAAGGGGCACATGCACCCGAATGTTTATAGCAGCAATGTCCACAATAGCCAAACTATGGAAAGAACCTAGATGTCCATCAACAGATGAATGGATCAAGAAGATGTGGTATATATACACAATGGAATACTATGCAGCCATCAAAAGAAATGAAATCTTGCCATTTGCAACAACGTGGATGGAACTAGAGCGTATCATGCTTAGCGAAATAAGTCAAGCAGAGAAAGACAACTGTCATATGATCTCCCTGATATGAGGAAGTGGTGATACAACATGGAGGCTTAAGTGGGTAGAAGAAGAATAAATGAAACAAGATGGGATTGGGAGGGAGACAAACCATAAGTGACTCTTAATCTCACAAAACAAACTGAGGGTTGCCAGGGGGAGGGGGTTTGGGAGAAGGGGGTGGGATTATGGACATTGGGGAGGGTATGTGATTTGGTGAGTGCTGTGAAGTGTGTAAACCTGGTGATTCACAGACCTGTACCCCTGGGGATAAAAATATATGTTTATCAAAAAAAAAAAAAAAAACACATACACACACAAAAAAAGAATTCATACATTACAAACTATAGCCAACCTAAAGAAAATAATTATCAAAAGCAAAAATCTGGTAAGTACTTTTTAAAAATACCTTCATGCTCCAGACAAGAGAGAATGTGCCCTTGAGGGCCAATGCTGCTTTCCCTTTCTTGCAACTATGCCCAATCTCCAAGTAATTCTATTTTAATCAGCACTTTTACTTAGCTTGGGAGTTCCTCACAGGGCAGAATCTGAATATGTTGAAAGCTTGTCAGCAATAGAAAAAAAAATGGGCCAAACTACAGAAAAAAAGCCAAGAAATTGTTATCTTATTATGAAGAAAGAGACCTGTTCATTAACAGTACTTCATCTCCTGGACTCTACGGGTTCCAAAGTGAACAAAAAGAATCATGTTCCTGCTGTGGCGTTCACATGCTATTGAGGAGTGAAGCAGAAATCAACATGCAAACAAATGTATATGTGCACACACACACATGCATACATTATAGTATCAGGTGGTGGTAAATGCATGAAGAAAAATGAAGTGTGTGTGCAGAGGAGGGAGGTGTTGTTGAAGAATGAATGAGACAGAGGGATGCTCTTTTTCTAGGATGATCATGATCAGGAGAAGATATTCTGTCAGAGTGAACAAACACCTGAAGGAAATGATGGTTCAAGCCAAAGTATATCAAAGGATATAATGAAAGTAAGAGAACAATAGCAGTGAGTCTAAAGCAAGGGCATGTTTGACATTTGCAAGGAATGGCAAGAAGGCAATGTGACTGTATGAGAGTGAGCACACCCATAGAGATGAGAAAGTAGGGGAAATACAGAGACAAACAGCTTAGCCGTGTAGGTCAGTCAGGACTAGCCTGCTCTCTAAGAAAGGTTAAAAAGCCTTCTCTGGAAAGTTTAGGCAAAGGACTGATATGTCCTGGCATTATTTCAATCTATCTATTATAGCATATAAGCCTACCTGTCATTAAGTATGAAAAGGCATTTAGCGAAAAGACTTTTTCCAACTCTTAAACTCCTTTGGCCTATAATAGTTCCTTATGAATGGTGCCAGAGCTTTTTATACATATGCAAGTCTATTTTATTGCTATTTTTATCCTTCAGTTTTACACAAATGGTGGTATTCTATGCGAGACTTCTCTCCCATGCTTTTTTATTGAAAAGAAATCTTGTTTTATACATATATGATAACTTGAAAATCGAGTTAAGGAACTATCCAAACACAGAGAGTTAGAGGTGACTTCTCAGGAAATGAATCACCTAACTTATTTAACAAGTATCCTACTGATGGGCATTTGCAGACAGTTCTGCAATGTCTAAATTAGTATGCACATCATTCCCAATGTGTGCAAGTATATCTGAAATATATCTGAAAATGTGTGCAAGTGTATCATAGGAGTGAAAATGCTTAGTCAAGTATCATATTCATTTGTGATTTTGCTAGGTTCTACCAAATAGCCCCTTCATAGGAGTTGTAATAATTTAGACTTTGCCAACAATGGATGAAGTTGCCTATGATCTCAAAGCCTCCCCCACCCCAAAATGCTGTTTTAGTGGTAAAAGTTTTCCAGAGTGCCAGGAGCTATTGTAAGTATGTTACACAAATTTACACATGTAATCCTTAAAATAATCCCATTATGATATAGGTGAAATTATGATTCCCATTCTACATATTAGAAAACTGAGGATCAGAGAAGTTAACAAATGTGTTCAAAGTCTCTCTATTTGGAGTTAGATCCTTATAGTCTGGCTCCAGATGCAAGCTCCCAGCCAATACTCCATACAATATAAACAAATTTTATACTTTTGCCAATACGAGAGGTGAAAATTGTACCTATTTGTTTTTTGATTTCTCTGATAAGTGGGGGACAGTATCTGCTTACATGGTTAAGAGTCAAATTATAATTTACTTTTCTCTGTCCTTCATGTCATTTACCAATGCTGTGATATGACTGTTTTTCTCATTAATTTACAGAAAACTTTTATAATGGAAATATCAGCCTTTTGTTTATGATACAAGTGATATGGGTGGCAAATACTTCCTAAAAATTGTCCCTTATTTTTCAATCCTCTTAATATAGTTTTTCCATCATGCATAAGCATTTGATTCATATGTCATTGATATGGGGTCAGGATTTTTTTTGAGAGAGTATGGGGAAAACTGTGCACTTACGTACTACTGGGGATGATTCGGGACAGCAGGAAAGTTCTTAATTAGGAGAAGGTAAGTCTACTGGAGTGGTGCCTTGAGCAGGTAAGAGCGGGTAGATCTTAGTGCACATTAAGCACACATTATTACTCAAAATCACAGAAAGTTCATCTACAGTGACAAGAAACATAAGAGTACAAGGACACACATACTAGTATGTGGGCAGGAGGGGTACTGTAAGTCTTTGCCAGTTTTCTTCTAAGTGCTTTGTTTTTTCTTAGTGAATTAACAAGAACTGATGTTCTACAACATCAGTAGAAAGTGTGAATCAAAGAGAGGAAGAAATAATAGAGAATGAATGACTAGAAAAACTTAGAAAGTACGATTGGGAGACAGCATGAGCAGGCTACTTGAAATTCATGGCCATGACGATAAAGCAAGACCCATTAGCGTGGTTCTTCTTTGGCCACATTTAGTTCGAGGGACAAAGCAGGCAGAAGGTGGATATAAACAAACTTGGGGTTTCACCTTGCCAAGTTCAGCCAGGTAAAAGGGGACAAGTATATAAATAATATGTTGGTTAAGATAAAAGGCCTTGGGATTTAAGCTGTGTAAAGAGGAACAGTATAAAGACAGATTTAAAGAACTACTGAGATTGGGGTATTGGATAAAATGAGCTGGAAACCTAAGGGGTGACAGCTCCCAGAATGGGATGCATGAGATAGGGTTTATGGAGGGACTATAGTTATTGAGGAATTATAATAAAGTTTGTGTAATGACCATGGGAACCTTAGGAAGGGTGCAGGTCACAACCTCTAGATTTTTTTTTTCCTCCAAGTCTCATGAGGAAGGTAAAGGCAAATTAAACAGGACAGATGGTATTACACGAAATGTATCAACAAAAATTTGGTATACAGAAAGCATATGGCTCAGAGGGAAAAAATGGACTACAGAACAATTAACAAGAAAAGAAAGCAAAATTTAAAAAAAGAGTAGAGACTTACAAGAGGAATACCTAAAACATAGGAATACCAAAATGTTGGATGTAAAGGTTGAAAATGTACACAATGCCAACTCAATCCAGAAAGAAAGTTGATACAGCAGTATTAATATCAAACAAAGTAGACTTTAAGTCTTTAAGTTGAAAACCATTTCCTGAGACAGAGAAGTCCTTAACAATAAAAAAAAAAAAATCAGTTTTTCAGGAAGATCTTACAATTCTAAACTTGTATGGACCAAATAACTTAACCTGAAATAATACAAATTTTAAAATGACAGATCATAGAAATAAATGAATTCATATTCTTAGTAGATCTTAACACAATTCTTTCAACAACTGAAATAGATCAAAAAAAGGGGGGGGGGATTCTGAATATTTGAATAGCAGGCTTAACAAACTTGGCCTAATTGACATATATAAAACCCTACACCCAGTAACTCCAGAAGAGATGATCTTAACAAATACATAGAGAACATTTATCAAAATTAAACAATGAATCTTGGAATACTGAAAAAATAAAAAAAAATAAACACACTTTTTTCTCCCTTAAAAAAAATTAACCAAATGTGTTGGGCGCCTGGGTGGCTCAGTGGGTTAAGCCGCTGCCTTCGGCTCAGGTCATGATCTCAGAGTCCTGGGATCGAGTCCCACATCGGGCTCTCTGCTCAGCGGAGAGCCTGCTTCCCTCTCTCTCTCTCTGCCTGCCTCTCCATCTACTTGTGATTTCTCTCTGTCAAATAAATAAAAAAATAAAATCTTAAAAAAAAAAAAAAAAAAAAAAATAACCAAATGTGGAACATGCAGCATTCTCAATAAACTTCAAAGGACTGAAATCAGAGTATAATTTCTGATCATGGTCAAAATCAGTTAGAAATAAGAACAAAAAGAAAACTTAACATCCATATGTTTGAAAAAATTATGCAATATATTTTTGACTAATCCAAAGAAAAAAATCATAGTAAAACTCAGAAAATATTAACTAAATAACAAAATAATGACAATACTCTTTATCAGCTAAATCTGTACATGGAAAGAAACTTATAGCTTTATATACATATAATAGAAAACAAGAAGAGCTAAAAAATTAATGAATAAACAGAATGCCACTAGATCTTTGTTTGAGATGTCAAAGGGTCACACTGAACCCTTTTATAGTTGCTATAGTAATGATCCCGAACATTACAGAAAAGTTGGGTATGTTAACTATTCCCTTCAATTTAAGTCATTTTACTCCCAATTTTCAAATAAAGTTAATCTGAAACCTTCATTTAGAAGCTAAACATTTACCTGAATATGTATTTTAGTGCATTTTAAGATATGTAAATGTCTTCCTATCCACTAGCTAAAAATCATTAGCAGAATTTTTAATTCTTTCCTTTTCTCTTGACTTATTGGAGAATACAACTCTTAATCTCATTAGTTTGTGCAAATCTCAAGGCTGTGTCTGAATCTATTCGCTGCAACTGCTACAAGCAATTTGTTCGATGTGAGGAATTGGAATGCATCATGCGCAACTGGTGTATTACATACCTATTTTATCCCTTTGTATAACATGTTTTATTACCAGCATGTCATGACCCTTATTTCTTTAGTTCTTATTCCTCTAGGATAGGAATGAATAAAAGGAATGAAACCACTGGGTGGATATTTGAGCACTGACCTCAAAACTAGTCCCAGAAGTTGGGTGTCCACACCATGAAAAAATAAACACACCCATCACTGTTGACACTAATTGTGTCCTTCACTTGTGTCTTCTCAGAAGACAAGCCAAGAATGAAATTGCTATGAAGAAACTCCTCATCACTGGGGGTGGCCTCTTCAATATAGGGTTGAAGTCTAGCCTGGTGTGGGATAAGAGTACAGGGCCAATGCCTATAGTATTCCCAGTGTGTGGAGATGGAGGGCAAGATAATATTCTGGGACATCTAACATCAATGACTCAGCAGCAAATCTGTTTGCAAAAGTTAAAAGAAGGTAAAGTATGCCAAAAAAATAGGCAAGGGAGACTCAATAACATTATTCCGAATTTTCTTTTATGACATACAATTATCAATATGTCAAAACTATAGGATTTGTAAATTATTAACTTTTTGAGTATGTAGTCAGAGTTGGACTATAGATTAGTAAAATGAGGCACTAGTCAGTCACCAGCAGGATAAGTCTGAGTAGCACACTCCTTTAATTCTCACATGTTCTCCAATATCATCTTCATTAGTAATAAAGTTGATATTTAAATTTCCACACACCCAAGGTTAGCTTCAAAGGTTTTTGACCTGAGCAGTCACATAGGACCCCATGCTTGGAATGTCCTTATTCTTAGAGAAGTCCCTGGACTAAGGCTGATGCTCTGCTGTTCCTGTCTTAAAATTCTAATGATCATGTAACAAGGGTGTTCACATTTTCATTTTTTACTGGGCCCTGCAATTATGAAGATTGTCCTGAATATACTGTCCTTTAGCTTTTATTTCTTAAACTCCTTCTTCTTAGGTAAAGAAAAGGGATGTTATTTATTGGGTAGCTCCTCAAAATCCCAATACATTAAAGCATACAAAGAGGGAAATTTTTTAATAATAAAAAGCAAAAAAATATGGAACTGTATGACTGCATCACACAATTTAGAAACTAAATATATTAAACTGCACTACTAGCAAAACTAAGAAAATATTATAAATATATGATTATAGCTAAACTTTAACATACTACTATAGGATGGTTACTATAGCCAAAAATTAAACAAAGACATAGAGAAATTGGGTATCCTTCCAATAGAGATTTCCATTTTTTTAAATATATCCATAGAACATTTATAAAAATAAATTGTTCTGGGGCGCCTGGGTGGCTCAATGGGTTGGGCCGCTGCCTTCGGCTCAGGTCATGATCTCAGAGTCCTGGGATCGAGTCCCACATTGGGCTCTCTGCTCAGCAGGGAGCCTGCTTCCTCCTCTCTCTCTGCCTGCCTCTCTGCCTACTTGTGATCTCTGTCTGTCAAATAAATAAATAAAATCTTAAAAAAAAATAAAATAAAAATAAATTGTTCTTATTAGTCACAAAGAAGATTTTAAAATCTAAAAACTTGGAGATGTTTTAGTTTATATTTGATTAGCATAATTCAATAAAATATAAAGAAATAATGAAACACTCTCCAATCAAAAATTGAAGTGAATTTAAAAATTAAATGGAGAAAAGGAATAATACAAATCCTACAGAAAAATCAAAATCCCGGAGACTTATTATCAATTCACAGATGTTGGAGTGCTTATGTACTAAGAGTTGAAAAAGGAAAAAAACCCACATTTTTTTTATAATAGTGAACAATGGATGTGAAGAAGATAATTTTGGCACAGACTGAGATAAGGTGTTGATAACTATAACAAAAATGGACCACTAAAAGATGTTAAAAAGGGCAGTATGTTCCCTTTAGCAAATCCAAGTATCCCACAAATATGAGAAGATGCTCAAATTTACTAGTGAATGTAATGAATATTATTGCACACTATAAATATGCAATAAAAAGGGTTCTCTCAGAACTGCTGGTAGAAATCTACATGGATACTTCTTTTCTGAAAAGCTATCTGGAAACAGCTATAAAATTTTTTACAATAATGTATATTTCTAAATTTAATAATACTCCTGAGAATCTATATCATATAAATTAAGCCAGTGGCACATAATGACATGTGTGTAAGGAAGTATATCATAGCTTCATTAATAGTAGGCAGAAAACAAATGGAAACAGTGAATAACTATCAACTGTAGTATAAATTATGCCACATTCACACTATGCAGTATTTATTAAAAAAAAATCAGAGGGGTTCCTGGGTAGCTCAGTTTGTTAAGCAACCAGCTCTTGATCTCAGCTCAAGTCTTGATTCAGGGTCATGAGCTCAAGCCCTGCACTGGGCTTCATGCTGGGTGTGGAGCCTACTTAAATAAGAAAGGAGAAGTCAGAGCTAAACTGACTTAAAGTGTTATCTATGAGGTATTTGTTGTGTAAAATGGCTGGCTCAACAAGTATTCATTTTATAATAATTTTTGTAAAAGGTAAATAAGAAGAAATTATATGTATTCTATAGTAGATAAATGTCTGTATATGATTCTATGGCCATGGTGAAGAAGTAGAAGGATATATACTAAGATTTTGTGAATAAAATAATGGTATGTGCGGGGAAAGGGGAGCAAGTTATCAGTGTAAGGGGAAAAGGAGAACCAAAAATGAAAAATAAATATTTTAAAAAGATTGTACTTAGGGGTGCCAGGGTGGCTCAGGCAGTTTGGCATCTAAGTCTTGGTTTCCCCTCTGGTCATGATCTCAGAGTCCTGGGATTAGCCCAATGTTGGGTTCCTTGCTCAGTGCAGAGTCTGCCTGGGATTCTCTCTTCCTCTCCTCCTCCCACGACCTGCATGCTCTCTTTCCAAATAGATAAATACAGCTTGAAATCCAGAATTGTGATGCCATCACCTTTGTTTTCTTTTTCAACATTCCTTTGGCTATTTGGAGTCTCTTCTAGTTCCACACCAATTTTAGGATTCTTTGTTTCAACTCTGTGAAAAAAGTTGATGGTATTTTGTTAGGGATTGCCCTGAATGTATAGATTGCTCTAGATAGCATAGGCATTTTAACAATATTTGTTCTTCCAATCCATGAGCACATTTTCCTCAATTTCTTTAATGAGTGTTCTATAGTTTTCTGAGTACAGACCCTTCGCCTCTTTGGTTAGGTTCATTCCTAGGTATCTTATGGTTTGGAGTGCAATTGTGAATGTGACTGACTCCTTAATTTCTCTTTCTTCTGTATCACTGTTAGTTTAAAGAACTGCAACTGTTTCTTGTGCACTGATTTTATATCCTGCTACTTTGCTGCATTCCTATATGAGTTCTAGCAATTTTGGGATGGAGTCATTTGGGTTTTCCACAGAGAGTATCATGTCATCTGTGAAGAGTTAGAGTTTGACTTCTTAGCCAGTTTGAATGCCTTTTATTTCTTCTGTTGTCTGATTGCTGAGGATAGGACTTCTAGTACTATGTTGAACAACAGTGGTGAGAATGGGCATCCCTTGTGTGTTCTAGGGGAAAAGCTCTCAGTTTTTTCCCATTGAGAATGATATTTGCTGTGGGTTTATCTTTTCTTTTCTTTCTTTTTCTTTAGATTTTATTTATGTATTTCAGAGAGAGTGAGAGAGTGAGCATACAAGCAGGGGAAGGAAAAGAGGGAAGCAGACTACCCTGCTGGGCAGGCAGCCTGATGCTGGCTGGATCCCAGGACCTTGCAATCATGACCTGAGCTGAAGGCAGACACTTAACCGACTGAGCCACCCATGCACCCCCACTGAGGGCTTTTCATAGATCATTTTCATGATACTGAACTATGTACTCTCTATCCCTACACTGTGAATAGTTTCTATCAAGAAAGGATTCTGTACTTTGTCAAATGTTTTTTTCTGCATCTATTAAGAGAATCATATGGTTCTAGTCCTTTCTTTTATTAATGTAGTGTATCACATTGACTGATTTGCGATTGTTGAACCACCCTTGCAATCCAGGAGTAAATCCTACTTGGTCATGGTAAATAATACTTTTAATGTACTGGTGGATCCTACTGGCTAGTATTTTGGTAAGAATTTTTGCACCCATGTTCATCAGGGATATTGGTCTGTAATTCTCCTTTTTGGTGGAGTCTTTGTCTGGTATTTGGGATCAAGGTAATGCTGGCCTCATACAAAGAGTGTGGAAGCTTCCTTCCATTTCTATTTTTTTAGAAACAGCTTCAGAAGAATAGGTATTTGAATTCTTTCCAAATTTCCTCTTATGATTGAGTTCAAGTTTGGTAGAATTCCCCTGGTGAAGCTCTCTGGCCCTGGACTCTTGTTTGTTGGGAGGTTTTGGATTACTGTTCAATTTCCTTCCTGGCTATTGGTCTGTTCAGGTTTTCTATTTCTTCCTGTTTCAGCTTTTGTAGTTTATATGTCTCTAGGAACACATCTGTTTCTTCTAGATTGCCTAGTTTTTGGCATATAGTTGCTCATAGTATGTTTTTATAATCATTTGTATTTCTTTGGTGTCAGTTGTGATCTCTCCTCTTTCATTCATGATTTTACTTATTTAGGTCCTTTCTCTTTTCTTTTGGATAAGTCAGGCCAGGGGTTTACTGATCTTATTAATTCTTTCAAGAACCAGCTCCTAGTTTCTCTGACCTGTTCTACTGTTCTTTTAGTTACCATTTCATTGATTTCTGCTCGAATCTTTATTAATTCTCTTCTCCTCTTGAGTTTAGGTTTTATTTGCTCTTTTTTCCCAGCTCTCCTTTAGGTGTAAGGTTAACTTGTATATTTGAGACTTTTCTTCTTTCTTGAGAAAGGCTTGTATTGCTATGTACTTCCCTCTTAGGACCACCTTTGCTGCATCCCAATGGTTCTAAACAGTTGTGTTTTTATTTTCATTTGCTTCCATAAATTCTTTAAATTCTTCTTTAATTTCCTGGTTGACCCATTCATTCTTCATTCAGTAGGATGCTTTTTAACCTCCGTGTATTTGAATTCTTTCCAAATTTCCTCTTATGATTGAGTTCAAGTTTCAAAGCACTGTAATCTGAAAATATGCAGGGAATGACCCCAGTCTTTTGATATTGCTTGAGACCCGATTTGTGACCCAGTAGGTGATCTATTCTGGAGAATATTCCATGTACACTCAAGAAGAATGTGTATTTTTTGCTTTAATATGGAGTGCTCTCAATATATCTGTGAAGTCCATCTAGTCCAGTGTGTAATTCAAAGCCCTTATTTCCTTGTTGATCTTCTGCTTAGATGATCTGTTCACTGTACTGAGTGGAGTGCTAAAGTCTCCTACTATTATTGTATTATTATCAATTGTTTAATTTTGTTATTAATTGGTTTATATAATGGGTTGCTCCATGTTAGGGGCATAAATATTTACAATTGTTAGCTCTTCTTGTTGGATAGACCCTTTAATTATGATATAGTGTTCTTCCTCACCTCTGATTAAAGTCTTTGGTTTAAGATCTAATTTGTCTGATATAAGGATTGCTACCTCAGCTTTCCTTTGGTGTCCACTGGCATGATAAATGGTTTTCCACCCCCTCACTTTTAATCTAAACATGTCTTTAGGTGGAAAATGAGTTTCTTGCAGACAGCATATCAATGTAATCTTCAAAACAGTATGGTACTGGCCAAAAAAACCAGACACATCGATCCAGAAAAGGACCCTCAACTCTATGGTTAAATAAACTTTTTTTATTATTTATTTTTTATTTATTTTCAGCATAACAGTATTCATTATTTTTGCACCACACCTAGTGCTCCATGCAATCTGTGCCCTCTATAATACCCACTGGGGTACAGATGGCCTTTCTTTTCACTAGATCTTTATCTTTGGGGTAAATACCCAGTAGTGCAATGGCAGGGTCATAGGGAGGTTCTATTTTTAATTTCTTGAGGAATCTCCACACTGTTCTCCAAAGTGGCTGTACCAACTTGCATTCCCACCAACAGTGTAAGGGGGTTCCCCTTTCTTCACATCCCCTCCAACACATGTTGTTTCCTGTCTTGCTAATTTTGGCCATTCTAACTGGTGTAAGGTGATATCTCAATGTGGTTTTAATTTGAATCTCCTCATGGCTAGTGATGATGAACATTTTTTCATGTGTCTGATAGCCATTTGTATGTCTTCATTGGAGAAGTGTCTATTCATATCTTCTGCCCATTTTTTGATATGATTGTTTTGTGTGTGTTGAGTTTGAGAAGTTCTTTATAGATCCTGGATATCAACCTTTTGTCTGTACTGTCATTTGCAAATATCTTTTCCCATTCCGTGGGTTGCCTCTTTGTTTTCTTGACTGTTTCCTTTGCTGTGCAGAAGCTTTTGATTTTGATGAAGTCCAAAAGTTCATTTTCGCTTTTGTTTCCTTTGCCTTTGGAGACATATCTTGAAAGAAGTTGCTGTGGCTGATATCGAAGAGATTACTGCCTATGTTCTCCTCTAGAATTCTGATGGATTCCTGTCTCACATTGAGGTCTTTTATCCATTTTGAGTTTATCTCTGTGTACGGTGTAAGAGAATGGTTGAATTTCATTCTTCTACATATAGCTGCCCAGTTTTCCCAGCACCATTTATTGAAGAGACTGTCTTTTTACCACTGTATATTTTTTCCCGTTTTGTCGAAGATTATTTGACCATAGAGTTGAGGGTCCATATCTGGGCTGTCTACTCTGTTCCAGTGGTCTATGTGTCTGTTTTTATGCCAGTACCATGCTGTCTTGGTGATCATAGCTTTGTAGTAAAGCTTGAAATCAGGTAACGTGATGCCCCCCGTTTTATTTTTGTTTTTCAGCATTTCCTTAGTGATTCGGGGTCTCTTCTGATTCCATACAAATTTTTGGATTTTTTGCTCCAGTTCTTTGAAGAATACCGGTGGAATTTTGATCAGAATAGCATTAAAAGTATAGATTGCTCTAGGCAGTATAGACATTTTAACAATGTTTATTCTTCCTATCCAAGAGCATGGAATGGTCTTCCATCTTTTTGTGTCTTCTTCAATTTCTTTCATGAGTTATGGTTAACTCATCTTTGACAAAGCAGGAAAGAATGTCCAATGGAAAAAAGTCTCTTCAACCAACGGCATTGGGAAAATTGGACAGCCAGATGCAGAAGAGTGAAATTGGACCATTTTCTTATACCAAACACAAAGATAAACTCAAAATGGATAAAAGACCTAAATTTGAGACAGGATTCCACCAAAATCCTGGAGAAGACCACAGGCAGCAACCTCTATGACCTTGACTGCAGCAACTTCCTGCTAGACACATCTCTAAAGGTGAGAAAAACAAAGGCAAAAATGAACTATTGGGACTTCTTCAAGATAAAAAGCTTTTGCACAGCAAAGGCAACAGTCAACAAAACCAAAAAACAACTAACAGAATGGGAGAAGACATTTGCAAATGACATATCAGATAAAAAAAGACTAGCATCTAAAAACTACAGAGTACTTATCAAACTCAACATCCAAAGAACAAATAATCCAATCAAGAAATGGGCAAAAGTCATGAACAGACATTTCTTCAAGGAGACATTTCTCCAAATAGCCAACAGACAAATGAAAAAATGCTCAACATCACTTGGCATCAGGGAAGTACAAAGTACAAAGTACAAAATCAGGGAAGTACAGTGAGATACCACCTCACACCAATCATAATGGCTAAAATTAACCAGTCAGGAAATTACAGGTGTTGGCAAGGATGGGGAGAAAGGGGAGCTCTCCTATACTGTTGGTGGGAATGCAAGCTGGAATAGCCACTCTGGAAAACAGTTTGGTGGTTCTTCAAAAAGTTGAAAATAGAGCTACCCTACAACCCAAGAATTGCACTACTGGGTATTTCCCCCAAAGACAGAAATGCAGTGATCCAAAGGCATCTGCACCCCAATGTTTACAGCAGCAGGCTGACAACAGTCAAACTATGGAAAGAGCCCAAATGTCCATCGACAGATGAGTAAAGAAGATGTGGTATACATATATACAATGGAATACTACTCAGCCATCAAAAATGGTATCTTGCCACTTGCAATGACATGGATGGAACTAGAGAGTATTACACTAAGCAAAATATGTCAATCAGAGGAGGACAATTATCATATGATCTTGCTGATATGTGGAATTTAAGAAACAAACACAGGATCATAGGGTAAGAGAGGAAAAAATAAAACAAGACAAAATCAGAGAGGGAGACAGACCATAAGAGACTCTTAAGCATAGGAAACAAATTGAGGGTTGCTGGAGGCAAAGGAGTGGGGGATGGGGTAACTGAGTCATGGACATTAAGGAGAGCACATGATATAATGATCACTGGCTATTATATAAGACTGATGAATCGCCGAACTCTCCCTCTGAAACTAATAATACACTATATGTTAATTGAATAAAAAAAAATAAAATGATCTTGAAGTGTCAAGGAAAACAGTGACAGTATTTGTTGCCAATTATAAAACTTAAGCTTTTAGATAAAATTAGAATCTTGGAAAACTTGTATCTGCAACTGTAAACCTGACAACCTCCTAGTACTCAAACACTTTTCTGATAAAATAAGTAGTAATAGTAGCAAAAATGATTCTTTAAAATTATATAATAAAATGTGTCAATAATTTAAAAAACAGATTAAAAATCTTTTAAAAAGATTGCACTTAAAATAATCAGCACTTATAATATATATGATGTATTTATGTAAAATCATTGCCATGTTTAACAACAACAACAACAAACCCAGTGCTTATTGTCCATATACAGGGCTTGCAGGAGAAATTCCAGCTGTAGGCAAAACATGGCATTTGGTCCACCTGAGAACAATCCCAGCTCCTTGTTCTAGCCCTGGCCTCATTTCTGCCTCATTTGATTTTTCTGAGTTTTGAGTTCCAACACAATGTGGTTTAAATTTCCACAAATGGGTAAGAAATGGGAGTACCTCCAGCAGGGTAGTAATGGTGTGAATCTAAAAAGGAATTAAATGCTTAATGGTACGAAGTTTCCTTTTTGGGGTAAAGAAAATGTTCTGGAACTAAACAGAGGTGACAACTGAACAATACTGTAAATGTACTAAATGCCACTGAACTGTACACTTTAAAAAGGCTTATTTTATCTAAGGTAAATATTTGTCTTAATAAAAAGGCATAAAGAATGTTATGGACAAATACATTTTGGGATACTATTTCTGAATTTAATTCAAAATTCACAGTCACTTGGAAGCTTATGCCAGATATATGTAGACAGGTATGAGATCATCTAATTTAATTATTTTCTAATTTACCTTTTAAATTTAGTCCTTGAATCTTTCAAATATACTAGCTCACCTTCATGGCAAAAAATGTAGCCAAGTGACTAGAAGACACATAATTATCCCTGCAATGTTAATGTATTTAGCTGACAGATCCCCAGTATTCAAGAATTCTACATCCTCTGCCCATATAAACTCTTCACTCATCTTTTTCTGAGAAGCATGCGTTAGCACAAGTGTCCTGAACCCACAAGCAGCTCTCCTGGTCCATGGGTCTTGCAGTTCAAGTCCTATGTCTTAGCACTCCTGAAAAGACACAGAAAAACCTATGGGAATTAAGTACAGACTTTGGAGGTGGAAGGATGGAAAGAGCTCATATCCAAGAAAGGGCTACTGATGCTTGCTCAAAATGACCATGCTCCTACTTTATTAGAGAATAAACTGTGCAAAAAAAAAAAAAAAAAGCCTGTAGAAATTTATGCTCAGAAGTGATATTCTTACATCTACATAGACTCCTCAATATTGTGTGTGTATGTGTTTACTGAAGCATAGTACACATACAGTATTTTATTAGTTTCAGGTGTACAACATAGTGATTTGACAATTCTATACATTATGCTATGTTCATGATTAAGTGTAGTTACCTTCTGTCACCATATGATTCTATTACAGTATTATTGGCTATATTTCCTTATGCTGTACTTTACCTGTGTCTTATTTATTTTACAATTGGAAGTTTTTACCTCTTAATCCCATTCTTATTTTGCCCATCCCTCCACCTCATCTCCCCTCCAAACCACCAGTTTTTTCTCTGTATTTACAAGTCTGTTTCTGTTTTGTTTTCTTAGATTCTATCTAAATATGAAATCATATAGAATTCGTCTTTCTCTAATTGATTTCACCAAGCATAATACCATTTACGTCCATCCATGTTGTCACAAATGGCAAAATTCTGTTCATTTTTATGACAGAATCATATTCCATTGTATATATATATATATGTACCACATCTTCTTCATCCATTCTTGTATCAGCAGACCTCTGGGTTGTTTCC
This sequence comes from Mustela putorius furo, assembly GCF_011764305.1. NCBI lineage: Eukaryota > Metazoa > Chordata > Mammalia > Carnivora > Mustelidae > Mustela > Mustela putorius. The sequence continues at coordinate 3,547,396 of NW_025421367.1, read as the reverse complement.
ATATCTTGGCTACTGTAATAATGCTGTGATGAACACAGGGGTGCAAGTGTCTTTTTTATGTTTTGCGTGAATTAGCGTTTTGTTTTCTTCAGGTAAATATCCAGAAGTGGAAATGCTGGATCATGCCATATTTTTTATTTTTTATTTTTTGAGAGCCTCCATACTATTTTCCATAATGTCTGCACCTATTTACATTCCCACTACTAGTGCATGAGGGTTCATTTTTCTCCACATCCTTGTCAACACCTATTATTTGTCTTTTTGATACCAGACATTCTGACAGGTATTAGGTGATATCTCATTGTGGTTTGGACTTGTATTTTCTTAATGATTAGGGATGCTGAGCATCTTTATAGTACCTGAAGACCATCTGTATGTCTTAATTGGAGAAAAGGTCCATCCAGTTTCTTTGCCCATCTTTAAATTGGATTATTTGGGTTTTTTGGGTGTTCAGCTGTAGAAGTTTTCTTTTTAAATATACATTTTGGATATTAACCCTTTACTATATATATATAAAATAATATTTACTACATATATATAAAATATGTATTTTTTATATATATAAAATTATATATACCATTTGTAATGTGTCCTCCTATTCAGTAGGTTCCTTTTCATTTTGTTGAGAGTTTCTTTCTCTGTGCAAAAGCTTTTTAATTTGAGGTAGTTCCAATTGTTTATTTTTGCTTCTGTTGCCCTTGTCTGAGGAAACAGATCCAAAAGAAAAAATATATCTATATCTATATCTAGATCTAGATATACATATACATATACATATCACTAAGACCAATATCCAAGAGTTTACTGCCTTTATTTTAAGGAGTTTAATGGTTTCATATCTTACATGTAGGCCTTTAATGCATTTTGTGTTCAATTCTGTATGGTGTTAAGAAAGTGGTCCTGTTTCATTCTTTTACGTGTATTGCCCAAAACTGGACACCTACTTTTCTTTATTGAAAAGAACTGTCTTTTCCCCATTGTATATTTTTGCCTCCTTTGTTGTAAGTTAATTGACTACAGAAGTATAGGTTTATCTCTGGACTCTATTCTATTACACTGAGATCTGTGTCTATTTTTGTGCCAACACAAAATGTGATACATCCCATTTGGATTACTATAGCTTTGTAGTATAGTTTGAAATCTGGGGGTGTTATACCTCCAGCTTAGTTTTTCTTTCTCAAGACTGGCTTGGCTCTTTGAGGTCTTTTGTGGTTCCATGCAAACTTCAGAATTATTTGTTCTAGTTCCATGAAAAATGTTATTCATATTTTGACAGGGATTGCACTGAATCTGTAGATTGCTTTGAGCAGTATGAACATTTTAACAATATTAATTATTCTAATTCATGAACACAGAATATCTTTCCATTTATTTGTGTCATGTTCAATTTCTTTCATCAGTGTCTTATGGTTTTCAGGGTATAGATTTTTCACCTCCTTGGTTAAATTCATTTCAAGCTATTTTATTCTTTTAGATTCAATTATAAATGGAATTTTCTTAATTTCTTTTTCTACTGGTTCATTATTACTGTATATGATTACAACAGATTTCTATATATTAATTTTATATCCTGCAGTTTTACCAAATTCATTTATTATTCAAATAATTATTTGCTAGAGGCTTCAGGGCTTTTATATATAGTATTTTATCATCTGCAAACAGCAATGGTTTTTTTTCTTGTCTGACTCCAGTACTTTGTTGAATAAAAGTGGCAAGGGTGGGCATCCTTGTCTTGTTCCTGACATTAGAGGAAAAGCTTTTGGCTTTTCTTCTTTGAGTATAATATTAGTCATGGGTTTGTCATATATGGCCTATATTATGTTGAAGTATGCTTCTTCTGTATCCAGTTCATTACTTAGCTGACCTTCTTAAACAAACAGCCAGATAAAATGGATAACTGCACTTCAGTCTCAGAATAGTCCCTTAAGGGGCACCTGCCTGGTTCAGTGGGTTAAAGCCTCTGCCTTCGGTTCAGGTCATGATCTCAGGGTCCTGGGAACAAGACCCGCATCAGGCTCTCTGCTCAGCCGAGAGCCTGCTTCCCCCTCTCTCTCTGCCTACTTGTGATCTCTCTCTTTCCATCAAATAAATAAATAAAATATTTGAAAAAAAGAGAATAGTCCCTTCAACGCTCCTCACCTCCATGCCAACTGAATATTGCTTCCTCCTACACTGCATTAACTTAAAATAAATCCACGTACTTCTACACAAACACTACAATAGCCATCATAATACTTCCTGGCTTTCACTCTACCCCACTGCCTTGAACACAGATGATTTTCCTGGGAAATATTTTTTACACATCAACTTAGTACATGTAGTAACTTTTTTCAGCAAGAAAATATAGCTTGTGTGAGCCAATTTAAAGGAAATTTTAGTGTAAATGGAAAATTGATCCAAAAACTCCAATGTGGATTCTTAGACTTTCTTTTTCCTAATGTTTTTATTCTTTTGAGCTCCCTAATACATTTTGATTCCATTAGCTAATATCCTTTCTTTGCATTTTTGTAACATCCTAGTTTCTATTTCCTTTTATCCCATTCATTCTATTCCAGCCAATCTTAGATCTAATATATATTTGGCTTCCCCATTCTTTTATCTAGAGTGCTTCTGGAAAAAGTAACACAAAAGCACAGGCTGGTATCATTATAATTCATGAGTCTATGTTAACCACCTGTCCATTGTTAGAACTGGAATTGGTTTCTTGGCAAATAAGGTACATTTAAGCTGAGGTTAAGGAAAAGCAGAAACTAAGAATCTTGTGGAGGAAGCCTATTTGCAGAGAGGAGAACAGAACAGACAGGTAGGGGAGATCACATAGAAAGAGAGGTGTTGACTGAGTCAAAGGCAGAGGGGGCTGCCTGACATTTCAGTTTTACTATGTTGCCCTACATCTCTTGTTTTTTGAGGTACCTCGAGAAGATTTTTACCTGAGAAGACTTATGCTCAAAATATATGACTCCTTGGGGCACCTGGGTGGCTCAGTGGTTAAAGCCTCTGCCTTCGGCTCAGGTCATGATCCCAGGGTCCTGGGATCAAGCCCCGCATGGGGCTCTCTGCTCAACAGGGAGCCTGCTTCCTCCTTTCTCTCTCTGCCTGCCTCTCTGCCTACTTGTGATCTCTGCCTGTCAAATAAATAAAATATATATATATATATATATATATATATATACATACATATATATATACATATATATATATATATATATATGACTCCTTATAAAATATGGACCTAACTTTACAGATACTTTGGTTTCTATACCTGCCAGACTAATTGCATCCAAGTTTGTTCTGCTGGGCAATATGGTTTCCGTTGGCCAACACTTTCTCAACTAGCCCATGCATTTGCATTATCATATAAGTTTTTAAATGTGTCTGTTAGTATTTTCTCATTAGATTGCAAGTTCCAAATTGCATCTTTCATTTCTTTTTATGCCAGTAAATGTATACTCTTGAGCTCTATGACAATATTTATAGTAGATGATCTTTAGATATTTCCTTATTAAATAAATAAATAAATAAATAAATAAAGGCTCACTCATTTTTAGTCTTCAGAAAGATGATAACAGCAAAAAGCTCTAGAGTCTTAGTGCTCAAAAAGGATAAGAAATGAGAGAGGAAGAAACACAAATGTATAAAAATGAAAGAAATTACTTCCACTAAGATTCCAAAGAAGGAATGAGAGGATAGGCCAACAGACTGAGTCATTCCTGAGGTCAAAGCATAAGACAGGAAGGAATGGTCTTCTAGCACTCTAGTTCTCTGCATTTAATATCCCCTTCTGACCTGCCATTGACATTCAAAGTGTACCAAAATAAAAGTGAGCAGAAATATCTAATTATATTTACATTTTAAAGGCAGGGGAAAATATATTTGCAAAACCGAACATTGTTTTACCAGTAACCTTACTACCTGCAATCTAAAAGACATCATCACTTTAGTTTATTTTGTTTTGTTTGCTCTGCTTATTTCTGGAATTGTGGTTTCTCTCTAGAATAGCTCCGGAGTGGAAATATGTGAATACTCCTGAGTTATTAAAATAACCACTAGTCTTCACATTCCAATGTGACAAATATATAAGGTAACTACTACACTATGAACATAATATTTGGGGCAGAAAATAAGAGGAAATAAGCCTCTAGACACTTGTAAGAAATGCCTAAAAGTGATCCAACCTTCTGCTCTTTAAAGTTTGGGCACCTAAAGAGAAACATGGGATCACAACTCCATTTGGTTAAATATATGGTTTTTAAAACACAAAGCTATTCATTTACAGTTTTCTGCTTAAATTTCCAACCACATTTTTAAGCACAAAACTGAGTGGTTCATGAGTTAACAAGATGCCACCAAAGAAAACATTGCTTCATGGGATGTTGCTTCTGAGATCCTTGGAAACATCAGAATGTAGTGGTCCTCCTCTTCCCACAAAGTGACCCTTTAAATTTGAAAGTCATTGGTTTGCTAATGGTTGGTTTCAAGCTGCAGTGCTCCACAAACTGTTTTGTTCTTACTCTATGGTCTGGGAATGATATGTCTCAAGGAATGGTGGCTGATATTCTTTTCATTTTCCTCCCTAATTTTCTCACTAAAATGTTTAATTAGTGAAAAGGCAACATATTTATAGATATAATAAAACAGTAGAGGAAGAACTGTTTTAAATATATGCACAACATGCTATATTTAGATATACACACACATATATTTAAAGTATACTTTAAGTCATACACATGTGATTCAAAAAACTGTACTATAACATTTCCCCAGTGCATGATGAAAGTGAAATGATACAGGAACAACAAATTCTTTGAGATGTTCCAAGATAAAAGGAATATATTATGCAAACATTATAAAAGATTTAACATACCAGAAGTTAAATATAGTAAAGACTTACAATAGCAGACACTATCCACTCATTTCTCATAAGGACTTTAAAATAGGTATCAAAATCCCCATATTAAAAATATGGAAGCTGACCGGCTCCCTGGTGGGTTTTCATGGCTATCACGTGTGTGGGAAAGGAAGGCGTTCTCGCCCACCGTGGTGTACAGATGTCCATTGGCCCGACTTTATCGATCGTACTCAGGTCATTCATGTTCCTGATTTTTTGTACTCTCAATTGTTTTTATTTATTAGAGAAATGTATTAACATCTCTTCCTATGATTGTAATCTTGTCTATATTTCTTATGATTCTATTACTTTTTGCCCCATATAGTTACAGGCTGTGTCATTCGGGATATTTAAGTCAGCCTTCTTGTATTTCCCTTGCAGTGCTCCTTTTATGATATCTACAAACTATTTTTCATGAGGTCTTATTTGCCTGGTGACTATTTCTTCGAGTACTTAAGCAATCTATCTTGCCTTGTTTTCTTTAGTATATGCTATTTCCCCCCACCCTTCACATTCAGCCTTCAAAAATAATATTTTAAGAGCTTTTCTTGAAATCCAACTAAGAATCTTTTTTTTTAACTTGTTTAGTCTGCAATTGGTATGATTATTCATACATTTTATGCTTTCTACATTAAAGAGAAAAAAAACTTCTGTAAAAAAAAAAAAATATGGAAGCTGAGGACCAAAGAAGCTAAAATGAATTTTAATTCTAATAAAAGACGTATAAAGAGTTATTTCATCAATTTCTAAATTAACTATTTTCTCTCACAATATTATTTAAAGGGGACAATGTAGTGAAAATCAGTGACATAAGTATTTTGAATAAGAGTAATGCTCTGTAGTCAATTTTAGTTTCAAAATTCCTTAATAGGAAGTCCCAAACTAGGAGTTAATGCAGGCTGAAAAGAAAGGTCCTGGAATCAGGAGAACAAAGGAAGAGATACTCCAAAGGGATATAGAGCTATGAAAAATAAGTATCACAAATTATGTGTGAGAATAAATGTTTTATAGAGTCATTCAGTAAATCATGTTCTAAGTAAAAGTAATTAAATACAAAAGTTGTTTAATTTAATGTAAGAATATTTTTTATATATTTTTTTAAGATTTTATTTATTTATTTGACAGGAAGAGAATGAGAGAGAGGGAGAGCACACACAGGCAGGGGGAGCAGTAGGCAGAGGGAGAAGGAGAAGCAAGCTCCCTGCTGAGCAGAGAGCCCAACACAGGGCTTAAAAACAGGACCCTGGGACTCAAGCTAAAAACAGACACTTAACTAAATGAGCCACCCAGGCACCCTAGAATAGTATTATTAAATTTAAAGATATATATATGTATATATATTTTTAGGATTTATTTATTTTAGAGAGAGAGAGAGCCCATGAGCATGAGTGGGAGGGACAGAGTGAGGAGAGAGAATTTCAAGCAGACTCCATGCTCAACATGGAACCTCAAGCTGGGGTCACTCTCACAATCTTGAGATCATGGCCTGAGCTGAAATCAAGAAGATGCTTTATCACCTGCACCACCTAGGAGCCCCGTACTATGTTTAATGCAAGAGACCAATTAACAAGTGCTATTGGTAATAACTGGCCACCTAAATAAATGACAATTAAGTTATTAGAGAAAAAAATTATTAGTTACACCTGAAATGCTTTATACATTTCCTGTGCTAGCGAAGTTAAAAAAAAAAGTGTGGTGCAAAAATAATGAATACTGTTATGCTGAAAATAAAAAATAAATTTAAAAAAAGTGAGATCTTCATTTCCATCCAAATTTGTAGCAGATATACTTCCACCTTCAAATTATAATTCCAGCAGTATTTGTTAGATCTTTCATATTTCCACATTCACTGAGTAAAAATGAAAAATTCAATTGACTGAGTTTTAATGGAAGCAGCTAAAGAGCTTCTATCTAACCTTCAATTGAATGTGATTAATCTATAATGTAATGGATTCTCTGAGCCACCTCTAACTCAGCACAAAAGAAAAGCCTGTTGGGTAAGTGAAAAAGCTAATCTAGTTTTTCCTGTTCGTACTGAACTTCAAGCAGAATGAGAGAACCAAGGCCAACTTTTTCTCCACCTATCTGGAGTTAATAATTTGAGGACAAATTCGAATTACTCTTTGGAACCAATTCACAGAATTACTACCAGCCGGAGAGGTAATCAATATTAGCAAGATGAAATCATCATCAGTGATGAATTCTAACCTCATCTACTTTTTAAGGTCTTTAAGTAAAGCATGGCTCTTAGAGGACTGAAATAAAAAATAGAGAGTGAAAGAGAAGGAGATGGTCACTACCTTCAATTCTTTCATTAATTTGCTCATCATACAAAGAAATAAGTAGAAATGACTGACAAATGCTATCTGTGAATGCTTTAGATTTTGTTCTCGTTATATTGTTTTGTTTTGGTTTGCCCCTTAATGTTATGGCTTTATGTGACTATTAGCTGAATATCTGTGCATTCACAGCTTTGGGCCATAGAATATTAATTAAGATTACTAGGGTAATATTGTTGCTTATGACTTTATATCATAACAGATTTGTCTGTTAACACCTGCTTTTAAAAAGTCTATAATGTAATGCAGGCTAAAAGGCAAATATCAAAGTTCTAATCTAATAGAATTCTATAAATGTCTTCCACACTTGATCTTAGCCAAAAGGCCGAGAAGCGATTCTATAAATGTCTTCCAAATGGACAAATATGCTCAATTAAAATAACATGCTAACAGGCTGATATCAGTATTAGGAGGACCTGTCTGTGTAAAAAGACATTTTCAAAGATAAAAACTGCAAAATCTCATTTCATTAACTGATGTATCTTTGCAATCAATTTAAATGAGAGAGAACACTAACACTGAACATTTTATAACATTTAAAGGAAATATGCATAATTTGTATTTCAAAAAAGAAAAAAGACTTAATTGACATTGATGTGGATTTCTAACTTCTTATCCAATTTGAAATTTTTGTTCTTTAATTATATAGTATTTGGTGTAGCTCAAACTCTCAGCCAGTCAAGCTGGTGAGTAGCTCTACCCACCAGTGTACCATTAGACAGTGGGTATTATAGCCAGCTGGGCTAGGGCCAGCCAATCACCAGCACACCCAAAACAGTAATAGTTAATCACAACAGGAGGGTACATACAGCCTACATAGAACATATCCCTGAATTGCCTGGTTCTGGTGATCAGGGGGATTGTACCTCTGGGCCCCATTGAATATCAAAATCAGGAGATGTAGCTGAACCTACCTAATATATAGAAACAAAGATAGAAGAGTCACACGAAATGAGGAGTCAGAGGAACATATGCCAAATAAAATAAGACAAAACTTCAGAAAAAGAACCAAACAAAATGGAGATAAGCAATCTACTTGACAAAGAGTTTGAAATAATGGTTATAAAGACACTCACTGAACTTGAAAAAGGAGTGGATGAACACAGTGAGGTCTTCAGCAAAGAGATAGAAAATATAAAAATGAAACAATCAGAGCTGAAAAACACTGTAACTGAAATGAAAATTATACTAGAGAAAATCAACAACAGATTAAAAGATGCAGAAGAACAAATTAATGATTTGGAAGACAGAGTAATGGAAATCAAGCTGGACAGCAAAAAGAAAAAAGAATTTCTGAAAGTGAAGATAGGCTAAGGGACCTCTGGAACAATAAGAATACTAATATTTGCATTATAGAGTTCTCAGAAGGAAAAAAGATAGAGAAAGGGGCATAAAACTTCTTTGAAGAAAGAAGTCCTGAACACTTCCCTAACCTAAGGAGGGAAAAAGACATTCAGGTCCAGGAAGCATAGGAAGCCCCAAACAAGATGAATCCTAAGAAGCCCAAACCAAGACACATACTAATTAACAGTCAAAAATTACAAATATAGAATCTTAAAAGCAGCAAGATAAAAGCAAATATTTATGCAGAAGGAAACACCCATAAGACTGTTGGCTTAATTTTCAGCAAAACTTTGCAGACCAGAACACAGTAGCATGATATATTCAAACTGTCAGAAGAAAAAAACAAAAAACAAAAAAAACTAATTCCAAGAATACTCTACCCAGCAAGGTTATCATTCAGAATAGAAAGAGAGATAAATAGTTTCCTACACAAACAAAAGTCAAAGGAGTTTATCAATATGAATTAGGCCTTACAAGAAATGTTAAAGGGACTTTTTTAAGTGGAAAAGAAGGGGACATACCTAGAAGTAAGAAAATTATGAAAGAAAACACTTCACTGGTAAAAGCAAACATAGTGAAGGTAGCAGATCAGTCACTTGTGAAATTAGTATGAAGGTTAAAAGAACAAAAGTAGTAAAATCAACTCTACCTACAATAAGTTTAGGATTCACAAAATGAAGCGATGGAAAACATGACATCAAATACATAAGTAAAAATACAGTGCTTTTACAATGTGCTCAAACTTAAGTGACCATGGACTTAAAATGGAGTGCTATATATATAGAATGTTATAAACGAACCTTATGGTAACCAGAACCAAAAATCTGTAACAGGTACATAAAAAGTAAAGAAAAAGGAATTCATGCATAACACTAAGAAAGTCATTAATCACAGGGAGAGAACAAGAAAGAAAACAGAAAAGAACTATAAAAACAACCAGAGAACAATTAATAAAATGACAATACATACCTAGAAATAATTACTTTAAATGTAAAAAGACTAAATGCTATTAATCAAAAAATATTCAATACAAGCAGAAATAGACAAAAAACTGGTGTAACAATACTCATATAAGACAAAATATGTTTTAAAACAGAGACTGGAAAGAAAACAAAGAAGGACATTATATAATAATAAAGGGATCAATCCACCAAGATCAACATAACAATTGCCTCTGCACAACATAGAAGCACCTAAGTATATAAAGTGTTAACAGACATAGTGAGAAAAATTGGCAGTAATACAATAATAGCAGACTTTAATACCCCACTTACATCAATGAATAGATCATCCAGACAGAAAATCAATAAAGAAACGGTGGCTCTGAACAACACATTAGACTAGGTATATTAACAGATACATAATACAGAATCTTCTTTAAAAACCAGTAGAATACACATTCTTTTGAAGTACGCATGAACATTCTCCAGGACTGATCACACGAGGCTACAAAACAAGTCTCGATTAAAAGATTGAAATGATAATAGATAGGAGCGTGAGAAGATGATGGAATAGGAGGATGCCAAGCTCACTTCATCCCATGGAAACTCCTAGGCAATTTCCATATCACTGTAACCAACCCAGAAAATGAACCAAAGACTGAACAGAATAGACTCTCTATGGTTAATCATAGAGAGAAACCCACCAAAAGAATAGTAAGGGCAGGGAGATGGAGGGTAGCCAAATTAACTTGTGAGACTAACCACAAAAAGGAGAATCACCACAAGCATGGAAAATGGAGAGGAATAGACTCCACACCAGGCACCCCAGACATGAGGGACCTGCACTGGGAAGACGAGTCCCCATAACATTTGGCTTTGAAAAACCAGAGGGCATTAACTTTGAGAGTCTTTATAGTCAGTGGGACTTAACACCCAGCATTTTAAAAATCAGTGGGTTTGACTCTAGGAGATCCAGTGGGCTGTAGAAAATAGTCCTTCCCCTTAAAAAGACAGCATAACTAACAACCTCTCCAAGATACAACATAGAAGCGGCAATTTAAAAAGCACCTGGGATAAGCAGAAAGGAGGTTAATTTCCTAATCTCAGAAACTGAAATGGAGGAGCAGAAATCTTTAGGACACTTCTTTAAGAATAAAAGAGCTTATGGGTGTCATTTCTTCACCCTGCCCCACTCCAGCCTAGATACTCAGACATCTGTGGGAACCAGAACAAACATTTATACCACCTACCATATTGACACCATGCACCCTACCCCCTTGTTCTCCTGCAGACCCACACCACCCAACCCAACCCACTCTGGAAGAGTCCATATAAAGTGGCACCTGATAGTGCAAGAACTCCAGATAGTGGCCAAAATCACTCCAAAGTGACTCTTGCCTTATGGAGAGGGGAAAATAAGCATACATACCAATGTAACTGCAGCCCCAGCAGTGGGCTGGGGATGGACATCTGAGATGACTGCTGACCCTACTCACTGACAAAAACCTTACCGGGGGGCATCACAAAGATAGATCCCTATAGTTTAGAGTCACTGTAAACCCAAAAGACACTGAGGCAGACATCTGGCCCGACTTCAGGCTGTACCCAACAACAAAAGACTCTCAGGGGACAATGTAGGGAAAGCATCCTGCAGTTTGGTGTAGCCACAGTTATAGCAAAGAGGCCAAGGGCAGGTATGTGGTCTGATCCAACAACAAGCTTAAGGTGGCCCCAGACTGGCCCTTTAATATCAAAGAGACCAAACACTGCCACAACAGACAAAAAGGACTACTGCAATAGACTGTACTGAAGGAAAAATTTACTCAACCACAACTGCAGGGTGCACAAAACACACACGAGAGACACCCTTGAACAGCATGGCTCTAATGGACAGAAGAAACTGTACTGCAGGGTACCACAGGACCTCTTCATCATAAGGAATTACTTTCAAGATCAAGAGACACAGTGGACTTTCCTAATACATAGAGAAAAGAGAGTTAGACAAAAGAAGAATATGTCCCAAATGAAAGAACAGGACAAAATCACAGCAAAAGAGCTAAATGAAATAGAGACAAACAACATGTCTGATAGAGGATTCAAAGTAATGGTTATAAAGATCTTTACAGGACTTTAGAAAAGAATCGAGGATCTCAGTGAGACCTTCAACAAAGAGAAAATATAAAAAAGAATCAATTAGAAATGAAAAACTCAATAGATGAAATTCAAAATATTTTGGAGGGAATAAATAGTAGAATAGAAGAATCAGAAGAATGAATTAGGAGGTTGGAAGACAAAGTAATGGAAAAACCCAAGCTGAACAGGAAAAAGAATAAATAAAAGTTGAGAACAGGTTAAGAGAACTCAGCAACACCATCAAGTGTAGTAACATTTGCATTATAGGGATCTGAAGAAAAAGGAGAGAGAATTGATTTGAAGAGATAATAACTAAAAATTTCCCAAGCCTGGGGAAGAAAAGAGAAATCCAGATGTAGGAGGCACAGAGAACCCCCAACAAAATCAACCCAAGGAGGTTCACATCAAAACACAATTATTAAAATGGCAAAAAGTAGTGATAAAGAGAGGATTTCAAAAGCAAGAAGGGAAAAGAAAACAGTTAAATACAAGGGAAACCCCATAAGACTATCAGCTGAGCTTTCAGCAGGAAAGAAGGGTGTGAAATTATATATTCAAAGTGCTGAAAGGAAAAAACCTGCAACCAAGAATACCGTATCCAGAAAGGCTATTCAGAATAGAAAGATAGAGCTTCCCAGACAAAAAAAAAAAAAAAAAAAAAAAAAAAAAAAGTTAAAAGAAAGTATCACTACAAAGCAGCTTTATAAGAAACGTTAAAGAAAATTCTTTGAGTGAAAAGGCCATACATAGTAAGGGGCAAGAAAACTAAGAAAGGAAAAAATTTCACAACTATATATAAACATAACAAAAGTAGTAGATTAACCACTTATAAAAGCAGTACACAGGTTAAAGCACAAAAGCAGTAAAATAAATTATATTTATAAAAGTCACTCAAGTGATTCACAAAAGGATGTAAAGAATAACTTCATATACATAAAACATGGGGGGGATTAAAAATTTAATGCTTCTAAAATGGGTTTAATCTTAAGCAATCATCAACTTAATAAGGGCTGCTGGATGTGTAAGATGTTATATGCATGAACTTAATGATAACCACAAATAAAAAAAAAAAACTAACAGATCATAAAAATAAAGTGGTAGAATTCAAGCATATCACTAAATAAAGCCATCAAACCACAAGGGAAGAGAAAAAGAGAAAAAAGGAATGGAAAAGAAATGCAAAAACAACTGTAAAATAAGTAACAAATGGCAATAAACATACCTATCATTAATTACTTTGAATATAAACAGACTAAATGCTCCAACAAAAAACACAGAATAACTGAATGGCTAAAAAAAATCAAGGCCCATCTATATGCTGCCTACAAGAGACTCACTTCACACCTAAAGACAGATACAGACTGAAAATGAAGAAATGGGAAAACATTTACCATGGAAATTGGAGTAGCAATACTCATGCTAGACAGAATAGACTTTATTTTTTTATTTTTATTTTTTTTAGAGAATTAGAAATAAAGATTTATTTTATTATTTAAATATATTCAAGCAGGGGCACCTGGGTGGCTCAGTTGGTTAAAGCCTCTGACTTTGGCTCAGGTCATGATCCCAGGGTTCTGGGATCAAGCCCCGCATCGGGCTTTCTGCTCAGCGGGGAGCCTGTGTCTCTGCTTACTTGTGATCTCTCTCTGTCAAATTAAAAAAAAAAAAACTTTAAAAAATATATATATTCAAGCAGTGTACATTTCCTCTTGTAAAATGCTGTATGTCCTTGTTGATTAGCCAATATTAAGAATGTGATATGGAGAGATGAAATAAAAAAAATTCCTCTTTTCAAAGTACTTTGAAAAGTACTCATGCCTTCACAATCAATTTTCCCAAGATATCCTTGTGAAACATATCTAAAGCTATAATTTGTTTTGAATAGAAAAATATTTTTATATGAAGACATGCATATTATTTGTGACTAACACATTTCCCTTCAACTGATAAAGCAATGGTTTCTTTTGCTCTCAGAGAAAGTGTCAAAAAGTAATTCATAGATTTTAAAATTTTTTTCATAACTCTCTTCACTTTAATATTTTATGGGAATATTTTAAATATTTTTCAACCATATCCTACATTTGACTAGAATAAGTAACAATACTACTTGAGAGATCAACGTGTGTGGCTGGAATGATAGTGTTAAAAATGAGTAACATGAAACTCAAATCAATTTTTTTAGGTTTGAGGACAAAATTTGTGTTAGTTTGAGTCTGGCATATAGGTTTTGCAAAACCAATCTTTTTTTAAAATTTTAATTTATTTATTTTTAATTTTTTATTTTTAATTAACATATAATGTATTATTAGCCCCGGGAGTACAGGTCTGTGAATCTCCAGGTTTACACACTTCCCCAGCACTCACCACAGCACATACCCTCCCCCAATGTCCAACATTTTATCATTTAGTGCTCTAAATGTATTATGCCAGTTCTTTCTGGCCTGCCAGTTCTCTGTGATAAATCTGCTGCCATTACCCTGGGCTGCTTTCAGGATTTTCTCTTTGTTACTAAGACTTGTAAGTTTTACCATTAGATGTGGACCGATTCTTACTGATTTTGAGGGGGGTTCTCTGTGCCTCCTGGATTTTGATGTTTGTTCCCTTTGCCATTTTAGGGAAATTCTCTACAATAATTTGCTCCAATATACCTTCTGCCCCCCTTTCTTCTTCTTCTAGAGTCCCAATTACTCTAATATTGTTTCATCTTATGGTTATGATTTATCTCTTGAATTCTCCCCTCGTGGTCCAGTATCTGTTTGTCTCTCTTTTGCACAGCTTCTTTTTTCTCCGTCATTTGGTCTTCTATGTCACTAATTCTCTCTTCTGCCTCATTTATCCTAGCAGTAAGAGCCTTCATTTTTTATTGCACCTCATTAATAGCTTTTTATATTTTAGCTTGGTTAGATTTTAGTTCTTTTATTTCTCCAGAAAGGGCTTTTATTTCTCCAGACAGGGTTTCTCTAATATCTTCTGTGCCATTTTTGTGTCCAGATAGCACCTTGAGAATCATCATTTGGAACTTTAAATCTGACATGTTACCACTGTCCATATTGATTAGTCCCTAGTCTTTGGTACTGCCTCTTTTTCTTTTCTTTTTTTTTGTGTGTGGTTTTTCTGCCTTGTCATTTTATCCAGTTAAGAACATATGAAAAAGAGAATAAAATACTAAGAGGGTGGCAAAGACCTCAGAAAAATGTGTGTTACCCAAATCAGAAGAGACTACTACAAATCATGGGGAGAAGAAAGGGGGTAAAAAGAAGTTCAGAAATTTTATATATATATATATATATATATATATACACACACATATATTAGACTGGTGAATAACAGAGCCACCCACTTGATTTTGGGTGTATTTTGGTCTCTTAGAAAAAATTACCTCCCCCAAATTTAAAGAGACAAAAACTTATGTGTGTGTGTATATATATATATATATATATATATATATATATATATATACACACACACACAAAATTAAGGGTAAACATGATGAAGGGATGGAATATAACTGTAAAGATGAAAAATTTTAAGAAATCCTTAAAAAGGAGTTGATAAGTTGGTTGGGAAAAGAACGAAAAAGAAAGTAGAGAGAATTTGCTCAGGCTAGAGACTAGAACAAAGTCCTGTGCTAGATTTAGGGTATATTTTGATCTATTAGAAGAAGTTGTATCCCAAAATTTTTTAGAAGGAAAAATCCCTTTATGTATACAAAAAATGAAGTTATATACAATAAAGGATAAAATGTGACTATAATAATGAAAGTTCAAAAAGATTTTTTTTTAAAGAAAGGTATTAAGATAAAGTAGTTAAAAAACGTTAAAAGAGGAAAGAGTAAAAGTCAAAAAATTAGAATGAGAAAAAAATAAAATTAAAAAAATTTAACTTTGCAAGACTGCAGACTTACGGGGAGAAAGCCATGAATTCCATGCTTTGCTTTCCCCTCCTCTGGAATTCCGCTAATTCTCCTTGATCAGTGAGCTTGGTCTTGTCTGGACGCTCTTGCTGATCTTCTGGGGGAGGGGCCTGTTGTAGTGATTTTCAAATGTCTTTGCCCGAGGTGGAATTGCTCTGCCCTTGCCAGGGGCCAGGCTAAGTAATCTGCTTGGTTCGCTATTGGGATCTTTTGTTCCCTGAACGCTCTCCATAGAACTCTGGAGGACAGGAATGAAAATGGTGGCCTCCCAATCTCTGGCCCGGAGTAGCCAAGAGCTCAGGGCCCCACACCTCAGTGTGCCTTCAGAGAAAAGCACTCAATCACTCTCGTCTCCCTGGTCTCCGGCCACGCTCCAAGCTCACCCGGCCTGTGACGAAGCGTTTCTGTCTCTAGCACACAGCCCCGTTTGGAGTCTCCAAACCCAGCAGATGCCTGCCCTCAGAGAAGGAAGGTGAATCTCCCTAGATCTGTCACTTGTGGGGTCCCTGCTCAAAGAGCAGTGGTCTGATTGTGCCACGGATCACAGTTTAAGGTAATCCGGAGCTGAGAGTTCATTCCTCAGCTCTGTCTCTATAGATACCCCCAATCCTCTGTGATCCTGTGGGACCAGGGACCATGCTGTCCCTGCGAGGTCTCTACCCCCACTTAGCCTCTGGAGCAATGTCCCTCAGCGGAGCAGACTTCTAAAAGTTCTGTTTTTGTGCTCCATTGCTCTGCCACTTGCCTGGAACCAGCCCCTCTCCCCTGAAGTCTATCTTCCTGTTGCTTTGGATTCACTTCTCCACATGTCCTACCTTGCAAAGGTGGTTGATTTTCTGTTTTGAGAATTGCTGTGCTTCTCTTCAATCTCCTGTTGGATTTGTAGGTGTTCAGAATGTTTTCATAACCATCTAACTGAACTCCTGTGACCTGAGGTCATTTCAGCCTTTTACTCCTCTACCATCTTGGCTCTTCCTCACCAAAATAGACTTTAAAACAAAAACTATAACAAGAGACAAGGAAGGATACTACATAATGATAAAACAGTCCAACAAGAGGAATTAATAATTTTAAATACTTATGCATCCAGCATCAGAGCACCTAAATACATAACTATTAACAGAATAAGGAAATAAATTTACAGTAATATGGTAATAATAGGGGAATTACAGTAATATGGTAATAGTAGGGGAATAGTAGGGAACTTACATCAATGGATACATCATCCAGACAGAAAAGCAACAAGTAAACAGTGGCTTTGAATGACACATTGAACCAGATGGACATAACAGATAAATTCAGAACATTCCATCATAAATAACTGAATATACATTCTTTCCAAATGCACATGGAACATTCCCCAGAATAAATCACATAGTAGACCACAAACAAGTCTCTTTTTCTTCATTTAATTGTTTTTTTTTCAGTGACCCATAATTCATTGTTTATGCACCACACCCAGTGCTCCATGCAATATGTACCCTCCTTAATACCCTCCACTGGGCTTACTCAGCCCCCCATGCCCTCCAAAAACCCTCAGTTTGTTTCTCAGAGTCAACATTCTCTCATGGTTTATCTCCCCCTCTAATTTCCCCCCACTCACTTCTCCTCTCCATCTCCCAATGTCCTCTGTGTTATTCCTTATGCTCCACAAGTAAGTGAAACCATATGATAATTGACTCTCTCTGCTTTTAAAAAGACATTGTATCATGCATCTTTCCCAACCAAAACAGTACGAAAATAGAAATTAATCATAAAAAAATAAAGTTTTGGAAAGAAAACAAACACATGAAAGCTAAATAAGATGTTACTAAACAATAAATGGGTCAACGAAGAAATCAAAGAGTAAATAAAAAAGATACCTGGAGGCAAATGAAAATGAAAACACAATAGCCCAAAATCTTTGGATGCAGCAAAAGTTGTTCTAGGATGAAAGATTATAGCAATACAAGCCTATTTCAAGAATAAAGAAAAATCTCAAATAACTTAATCTTACACCTAAAGGACCTAGAAAAAGAAGAGCAAACAAATCCCCAAGCCAGCTGAAAAAAGGAAATAAATGAAATAGAGATTAAAAGTGTCTTTTGACTATTTAAGAGCAGAAATAAAGGGCACAGAGAACAAAACAACAACAACAACAATATAACTGATCAATAAAACTGGTAGCTGGTTCTTTGAAAAGATCAATAAAATTAATAAATCTTTAGCCAGACTGATAAAAGAAAGACTCAAATAAATAAATCAGAAATGAAAGAGGAGAAATAACAACCAACAATGGATTAAGTCATTAAGTTATAAAAAATTATATGCCAAAATTGGACAACCTAGAAGAAATGAATAAATTTCTAGAAATATATAATCTCCCAAAACTGAATCTGGAAGAAACAGAAAATTTGAACATAAAAATTAATAGCAATGAAATTGAATTAGTAGTTAAAAAACTCCCAACAAAGAAAAGTCCAGGACCAGAGAGCTTCATAGGTAAATTCTACCAAACACTTAAACAAGTTAAAACCTACTCTTATCAAACTATTCCAAAAAATAAGAGGAAAGAAAGCTTCCAAATTTATTCTATGAAGCCAGCATTACCCTGATACCAAAACCAGATAATGATACTACAAAAAATAGAAAACTATAAGCAATATCTCTGAGAAACATAGATGCAAATATCCTCAATAAAATATTAGCAAATTATTTTCAACAATACTTTAAAAAAATGATTCACCACAACCAAGTGGGATTTATTCCAGAAATAGAAGTGTGGTTCAATATTTGCAAATCAATCAACATGATACAACACATTAACAAGAGAAAGGATAAAAACCATACACTCATTTTAATAGATGCAGAAAAAGCATTTGACAAAGTACAACATCCATACATGATAAAAATGCTCAACAAATAAGTCTGGAGGGAACATACCTCAACATAATAAAGTCCATTTGTGAAAAAACAACAGCAAATATCATAGTCAATGGCCAAAAAAGGAGAGCTTTTCTTTTTCTTTTTTTTTTTCCTAAAGATTTCATTTATTTATTTGACAGACAGAGATCACAAGTAGGCAGAGAGACAGGTAGAGAAAGAGGAGGAAGCAGGCTCCCTGTTCAGCAGGGAGCCCGATGTGAGACTCGATCCCAGGACCCTGGGATCATGACCCGAACCAAAGGCAGAGGCTTTAACCCACTGAGCCACCCAGGATCCCCGAGAGCTTTCCTTGTAAGATCAGGAACAACACAAGGATGTCCACTCTCACTGTTTTCATTCAACATAGTGCTGAAAGTCCTAGCCACCACAACCATACAAGAAAGAAAAGGCATCCACATTGGTAAGGAAGAAGTAAAACTTTTACTACTTGTAGATGATATGATATTATGTATAA
Organism: Mustela putorius furo; assembly: GCF_011764305.1. Taxonomy (NCBI): domain Eukaryota; kingdom Metazoa; phylum Chordata; class Mammalia; order Carnivora; family Mustelidae; genus Mustela; species Mustela putorius. Next base: position 3,528,459 of record NW_025421367.1, on the reverse strand, counting down.
AAAACCCTTAAGACTCCAACAAAAAACTACTAGAACAAATAGATGAATTCAGCAAAGTCACAGGATACAAAGTTAATCAACATTTTCATACAGAAATATGTGCATTTCTAAAACACTAAAAATGAAGGAGTAGAAACAGAAATTTAAAAAGCAATCCCATTTACAATTGCACAAAAAGAATAAAAAGCTTAGAAATAAACTTAACAAAGGAAGTGAAAGACCTGTACAACTAAAACTATAAAACACTGATGAAAACAACTGAACATGACACAACACATATGGAAAGCTATTCCATGCTCAAGGGTTGGAAGTATTAATATTGTTTAAATGTCCAAAGTACTCAAAGGCATCTATAGATTCAAAGCAATCCCTATCAAAATATAAATGGCATTTTTAAAGAACTAGAACAAATAATCCTAAAATTTGTATGAGCCATAAAGATTTCAAATAGCCAAAGCAGTCTTGAAAAAGAGCAAAACTGGAGGTATCATAATTTCAGATTTCAAGATATACTACAAAGTTATAATAAAAGAAAATGGTATGCTCCTGGCACCAAAACAGACACACAGATTAATAGAACAGAATAAATCCATGTTTATCAGGTAAATTAGTCTATGGTGAAGGAGATAAGAATATGCAATGGAAAAGACAATCTCTTCAACAAATGGTGCTGGGAAAACTGGAGAGCTACATGCAAAAGAATGAAACTAACTAGACCACATTCTTACACCACACACACACAAAAACTGAAAACAGATTAAAGGCCTAAATGTGAGACCTGAAACTATAAAAATCCTAGGTGGGGGGGGGGGGAGGGAACATAGGCAGTAATTTCTTGGACATCAGTCATAGAAAGTTTTCTAGATAGGTTTCTTTTGGCAAGGGAAACAAAAGTAAAATGAAACTTCTGGGACAACACCAAAATAAAAAGCTTTTGCACAAAGAAGGAAACAGTCAACAAAACTGAAAGACCACCTACTGAATGGGAGATGGTATTTATAAATGATATATCCAATAAATAGTTAACATCCAAAATACATAAAGAATTTATAGAACTCAATACCAAAAAAACAAACAATCCAATTTTTAAATGGGGAGAGAATCTCAATAGACATTTTCTAAAGACATACAGATGGCCAACAGACACATGAAAAGATGCTCAACATCACTCATCATCAGGGAAATGCAAGTTAAAACCGCAACAAGATATCACCTTACACCTGTCAGAATGACTGAAATAAAAAAGCAAAAGAAGTAACAAGTATTCAAGAGGATATAGAGAAAATGGACCCCTTGTGCACTGTTGGGGAAATGCAAGCTGGTACAGCTAGTGTGGAAAACAGTATGAAGGTTCCTCAAAAAATTAAGAATGTAGGGCACATGTTGTGACAAGCACTGGGTGTTATATGCAACTAATGAACCACTGAACACTACATCAAACCTATGATGTACTATATACTGGACAATTGAACATAAAGAGACATGAGATATAAGACATAAAAAATTTAGAATGGAATTACCATATAATTCATTTATATGGGCATTTACTCAAAGAAAACAAAAACACTAATTTGTAAAGATACGTGCATTGTGTTCATTTCACCATAAGGAAGCAACCTAAGGTCCATCAACAGATGAATAAATATGTGATATATATGTATATAATAAAATGCTACCAGCCATAAAAAAGAATGAAATCTTGCCACTTATAATAGAGATGGATCTAGAGGATATAATGCTAAGTGAAATAAGTCAGAGAAAGACAAATACCACATGATTTAAGAAACAAAACATTCTTTTAAGTTTGTTCTCATGATTCTTCTTATTTTTTTTTAACCTACTTACCATTACAACTAGATATGGAATACAACATATTCCATGATTTTTTTTATTTTTATTTTTATTTTTTTCAGCATAACAGTATTCATTATTTTTACACCTCACCCAGTGCTCCATGCAATCCGTGCCCTCTCCAATACCCACCACCTGGTTCCCCCAACCTCCCACCCCCAGCCACTTCAAAACCCTCAGATTGTTTTTCAGAGTCCATAGTCTCTCATGGTTCACCTCCCGTTCCAATTTCCCTCAATTCCCTTCTCTCCATCTCCCCTTGTCCTCTAAGCTATTTGTTATGCTCCACAAATAAGTGAAACCATATGATAATTGACTCTCTCTGCTTGGCTTATTTCACTCAGCATAATCTCTTCCAGTCCCATCCATGTTGCTACAAAAGTTGGGTATTTGTCCTTTCTGATGGAGGCACAATACTCCAGAGTGTATATGGACCACACCTTCCTTATCCACTCGTCCATTGAAGGGCATCTTGGTTCTTTCCACAGTTTGGCGACCATGGCCATTGCTGCTATAAACATTGGGGTACAGATGGCCCTTCTTTTCACTACATCTGTAACTTTGGGGTAAATACCCAGTAGTGCAATGGCAGGGTCATAGGAAAGTTCTATTTTTAATTTCTTGAGGAATCTCCACACTGTTCTCCAAAGAGGATGCACCAACTTGCATTTCCACCAACAGTGTAAGAGGGTTCCCCTTTCTCCACATCCCCTCCAACACATGTTGTTTCCTGTCATGCTAATTTTGGCCATTCTAACTGGTGTAAGGTGATATCTCAATGTGGTTTTAATTTGAATCTCCTCATGGCTAGTGATGATGAACATTTTTTCATGTGTCTGATAGCCATTTGTATGTCTTCATTGGAGAAGTGTCTATTCATATCTTCTGCCCATTTTTTGATATGATTGTCTGTTTTGTGTGTGTTGAGTTTGAGAAGTCCTTTATAGATCCTGGATACCAACCTTTTGTCTGTACTGTCATTTGCAAATATCTTCTCCCATTCCGTGGATTGCCTCTTTGTTTTCTTGACTGCTTCCTTTGCTGTGCAGAAGCTTTTGATCTTGATGAAGTCCCAAAAGTTCATCTTGAAAGAAGTTGCTGTGCCTGATAATGAAGAGGTTACTGCCTATGTTCTCCTCTAGGATTCTGATGGATTCCTGTCTCTAGGGATATACCTAACCAAAGAGGTAAAGGAACTGTACTTGAGGAACTACAGAACACTCATGAAAGAAACTGAAGAAGACACAAAAAGATGGGAGACCATTCCATGCTCTTGGATTGGAAAAATAAACATTGTTAAAATGTTTATACTGCCTCGAGCAATCTATACTTTTAATGCCACTCCGATCAAAGTTCCACTGGTATTTTTCAAAGAGCTGGAGCAAACAATCCTAAAATTTGTATGGAACCAGAAGAGACCCCAAATCGCTAAGTAAATGTTGAAAAAACAAAAATAAAACTGGAGGCATAACGTTACCTGATTTCAAGCTTTACTACAAAGCCGTGATCACCAAGACAGCATGGTACTGGCATAAAAACAGAGACATAGACCAGTGGAACAGCGTAGAGAGCCCAGATATGGACCCTCAACGATATGGTCAATTAATCTTTGACAAAACAGGAAAATATATACAGTGGAAAAAAGACAGTCTCTTCAATAAATGGTGCTGGGAAAACTGGACAGCTATATGCAGAAGAATGAAACTCGACCATTCTCTTACACCGTACACAAAGATAAACTCAAAATGGAAAAAAGACTATGATAGGTTTTTAACTTGAACTTTTGTCATACATATTCCTTTTTTCTTTTTTTAAAGTATATATATATATGCTTCAAGGTAGTCCTTTTTTCCTATTCAATACTACTCCTATATATAAACCAGCTTTAATTTCCCTATATCTTTGGAAAGTTGAGTTCTTTAACAAAGATAACAAGATACACTGAGAAAGAACTGAAATAACCATCTTTGCCCACATCAAGCGTTTATAACCACCTTCCTATCTTATTCTTCTGTCAGTGTTTCTGTGTATTTGTTTTTGCACTATATAAATCTTATTATTGGGGTTCATTTTGGCTGAGTTTTTCTTTCTTTCTTTCTTTTTTAAACTTTTGTTGGTCTTTTTGTTTGCTCATTTTTGTATATAACTTATAAGTGTACCTTATAAATCTCAATTCTGGGGCTCCTTTTGGCTGGGTTTTTTTTCTTTTCTCTTTTTCTCTCTTTCTTTCTTTTTTCTTTCTTTTTGGTGGTGACTTTGATTGCTCTGAAGCTTTCCAAGGTGTACCTTGACTGGACTGTGGTTGATATATTCAGCTTTACATCCCCTCAAGCACCTCTCACCAAAACGACTAGGAGGAGGAACACCCAACAGAGGAAAAATTTAGAGACTGTGACCTCTGCCACAGAACTACTGGATATAGACATAAACAATGTGTCATAAATGGAATTCAGGGTAACAATTATCCAGGCAATGGCTAGGTTGGAGAAGACTGTTAGTGGCAAATAGAATCTCTAAGGGCGGAAGTGAGGGCTGATCTGGTAGTACTTACATATGCTATCAATGAGATCCAATCTAATCTAAATACTCTAACAGCTAGGGCAAACAAGGCAGAAGATTGAATTAGTGATCTAGAAGACAAGCTGATAGAAAAGGAGGATCAGGAGGAGGCCAGGAACAAACATCTTAGAAGCCACGAAAACAAAATTAGGGAAAAAAATGACGCCATGAAATGTTCCCATGTCAGAATTACTGGGATCCCTGAGGAGGTGGAGAAACACAGAAGACTAGAAGATATAGTTGAACAAATTCTGGATGAAAATTTCCCTAATCTGGGGAATGGAACAAGTGTTCACGTCCTAGAGGCAGAGAGGACACCGCCAAGATCAACAAGTCTAGAAAGACCTCCAGACACTTAATTGTGAAATACACAAATCATAAATTCAGAGGGGAGGTGTTAAGGGCAGTTGGGGGAAGAGATTCCTTATGTACAGAGGAAGGACCATCTGAATAAACATCAGACCTGTCCTCAGAAACCCGGCAAGCAAAAAAGGGCTGGCAAGACATATTAAGGGCACTAAATGAGAGCAACATGCAGCAAAGAATACTTATCCAGCAAGGCTGACATTCAGGATGGATGGAGAAATAAAAAGCTTCTAAGACCAGCAAGGTTTAAAAGATTATGTGACTGGCACTACAAGAAAGATTATGTAGCTGGCACTACAAGAGATATTAAGGGGCTTCTGTAAAAGAAGAAAGAACCCAAGAGTGACACAGGACAGAAATTTACAGAGACAATCTATAGAAACAGGGACTTCGCAAACAACATGATTTCAATGAAAATGTATCTTTCAATAATCACTCTCAATGTGAACAGCCTAAATGCTCCTATAAAACGGCACAGGGTTGAAGACTGTATAAAACGATAGGACCCATCCATATGCTATCTTCAAGAGACACATTTGGAACTAGTTACATCCAGACTGAAAGTGAAGGGATGGAGAACCATCTTTCACGCCAACGGGCCTCAAAAGAAAGCTGAAGTAGTGATTCTCATATCAGATAAATTAGATTTTAAGCTAAAGACTGTAGTCAGAGATACAGAAGGACACTACATCATTTTTGAAGGGTCTATCCACCAAGAAGATCTAACAATTGTCAATACTTATGCCCCCAACATGGGAGCAGTGAACTACATAAGCCAACTGTTAATCAAAATAAAAAGTCATATTAATATGAAAACATTAATTGTACGGGATCTTAACACACCACTCTCAGCAGACAGATCATCAAGCAGAAAATCAACAAAGAAACAAGAGCTTTGAATGACACATTGGACCAGATAGACCTCATAGACATATATAGAACATGCCACCCGAGAACAGCAGAATACTCGTTCTTCTCAAGTGCATATAGAGCTTTCTCTAGAATACCGGAGTCCACATACTGGGTCACAAATCAGGGCTCAGCCAATACCAAAAGACAGATTATTCCCTGCTTATTCTCAGACCAAAATGTTTTGAAACTGGAACTTAACCACAAGAAAAAGTTTGGAAATAATTCAAACATTTGGAAGCTAATGATCATCATGCTCAAGAATGTTTGGACCAGCTAGGTAATCAAAGAAGAATTTAAACAATTCATTGAAACCAATGAGAATGAAGACACATCAAAATCTATGGGATACGGCAAAGGCGGTCCAAAGGGGGAAATACATAGCCATTCCAGCCTCACTCAAAAATATAGAAAAATCCTGAATATACCAACTCTCTTTAGACCTTAAAAAAATGGAGAATCAGTAACAAATTAAGCCTAACCCATGATAAGAAGGGAAATAATTAAGATTAGAACAGAGATCAATGAGTTAGAAACTCATTATTAGAGTTACAGTAGAACACATCAACAAAACTAGAAGCTGGTTCTTTGAAGGAATTAATAAGATCAATAAACCCCTGGCCAAAATAATCCAAAAGAAAAGAGAAACTAATAAATTATAAAACTATTATAAAATTATGAATGAAAAGGGACAGAACATGACTAACAGTAAGGAAATAGAAACAATCATCAGAAATTATTATCAACAGTAATATGCCAATAAGTTAAGAAACCTAGACGAAATGGATGCATTCCTAGAAACCTGTAAACTTCCAAGACTGAAACAGGAAGGAACTGACAACCTGAATAGATGAATATCTAGTAATAAGATTGAAGCAGTGATCAAAAACATCTCAAAAAACAAGAGTCTAGGACCTGACAGATCCCCTGGGAAATTCTACCAAACATTCAAAGAAGAAATTATACCTATTCTCCTGAAGCTGTTTCAAAAAATAGAAACTGAAGGAAACTTCCAGACTCTTTCTATGAAGCCAGCATTTCCTTGATCCTTAAACCAGGGAAATACTTGATCAAAAAGGAGAATTTCAGACCAATACCCCTGATGAATGTGGATCCCAAGATCCTCAATAAGATCCTAGCTAACAGGATCCAACAGTACATTAAAAAGATTATCCACTATGACCAGGTGGGATTTATCCCTGGGATGCAAGTATGGTTCAACATTTGCAAGTCAATCAATGTGATAGAACAAATCAATAAGAGAAAAGAACCACATGGTCCTCTCAACTGATGCAGAGAAAGCACTTGACAAGATACAGCATCGTTCCTGATTAAAACTGTTCAGAGTATAGGGATAGAGGGAACATTCCTCAACTTCATAAAATCTACCTATGAAGAACCCATGGCAAATATCAAAATCAATGGGGGAAAACTTACAGCCTTCCCATTGAGATCAGGAACACGACAAGGATGCCCACTTGCTCTACTGTTGTTCAACATAGTACTGAAGTCCTAGCAACAGCAATCAGACAACAAAAAGAAATAAAAGGTATTCAAATTGGCAAAGAAGAAGTCAAACTCTCTCTCTTTGCAGATGACATGACACTTTATATGGAAAACCCAAAAAGACTCCATACCCAAACTGCCAGAACTCATACGGCAATTCAGTAATGTTGTAGGATACAAAATCAATGCACAGAAATCACTTTCTTTCTTATACACTCACAATGAAAATATAGAAAAGGAAATTAGACAATCTATTCTATTTACTATAGCATGAGGAACCATAAGATACCTTGGAATAAACCTAACCAAAGAGGTAAAGGATCTGTCCTTGAGGAACTACAGAACACTCATTAAAGAAATTGAAGAAGACACAAAAAGAAAAGCATTCCATGCTCATGGATCGGAAAAATAAACGTTGTTAAAATGTCTATACTGCCCAGAGCAATCTATACTTTCAATGCCATCCCAATAAAAATTCCACAAGCATTTTTCAGAGTTCTGGAACAAACAATACTAAAATATGTATGGAACCAGAAAAGATCCCAAATTGCCAAGGAAATGTTGAACAAGAAAAAACTAAGGACATCACATTGTCTGATTTCAAGCTATATTAAAAAGCTATGATCACTAAGACAGCATGGTACTGGCACAAAAACAGAGACATAGACCAGTGGAACAGAATAGAGAGCCCAGATATGGATCCTCAACTCTATGGTCAACTAATCTTTGACAAAGCAGGAAACCATGTCCAGTAGAAAAAAGACAGTCTCTTCAATAAATGGTGCTGGGAAAATTGGACAGCAATGTATAGAAGAATGAAACTCAGCCATTCTCTTACACCATACACAAAGATAAACTCGAAATGGATGAAAGACTTCAATGTGAGGCAGGAATCTATCAAAATCCTAGAGGAGAACATAGGCAGTAACCTCTTTGACACTGGCCACAGCAACTTCTTTCAAGACATATCTCCAAAGGCAAAGGAAACAAAAGCGAAAATGAACATTTGGGATTTCATCAAGATCAAAAGCTTCTGCACAGCAAAGGAAACAGTCAACAAAACAAAGAGGCAAACCACAGAACAGGAGAAAATATTCGTAAATGACACCACAGTCAAAGGGCTGATATCCAAGATCTATAAAGAACTCCTCAAACTCAACACCCAAAAAACAGATAATCATGTCAAAAAATGGGCAGAAGACATGAACAGACACTTCTCCAAAGAAACACACAAATGGCTAACAGACAAATGAAAAAATGTTCATCATCATTAGTGATTAGGGAAACTGAAATCAAAACCACATTGAGATACCGCCCTCCACCAGTTAGAATGGCCCAAATTAACAGGACAGGAAACAACAGGTGTTGGAGAGGATGTGGAGAAAGGGGAACCCTCTTACACTGTTGGTGGGAATGCAAGTTGGTGCAACCACCTTGGAAAACAGTGTGGAGATTCCTCAAAAGTTTAAAAATAGAATTATCCTATGACCCTGCAATTGCCCTACTGGGCATCTAGCTGAAAGATACAGATGTAGTGAAAAGAGGGCCATACGTACCCCAATGGTCATAGCAGCAATGGCCACAATCACCAAACTGGGGAAAGAGCCAAGCTGCCCTCCAACAGATGAATGGATAAAGAAGATATGGTCCATATATACAATGGAGTACTATGACTCCATCAGAAAGGATGAATACCCAACATTTACATCAACATGGATGGGACTGGAGGAGATTACGCTGAGTGAAATTAGTCAAGCAGAGAAAGTCAATTATCATATGGTTTCACTTACTTGTGGAGCACAAGGAATAATATGGAGGACATTAGGAGTAGGAAAGGAAATGTGAATTGGGGCAATACAGAGGGGGAGACAAAGCACGAGAGACTGTGGACTATGAGAAACAAACTGAGGATTTGGGAGGGGAGTGGGGGTAGGCAAGGATAGGCAAGCCTGGTGGTGGGTATTAAGGAGGGCAAGTGTTGCATGGAGCACTGGGTGTGGTGCACAAAAAATGAATCTTGGAACACTGAGGGAAAAAAAAAGAAACAAACAAAACAAACTAAAAGAGACAAACCTCAAGATGCTTAAATACAGAGAATAAGCTGGTGGTTTCAGGTATGGGTGATATTTGTGAAAGGGATTAAGAGTAAATTTATCATAATGTTCACTCAATAATGTATAGAATTGTTGAATCATTATATTGTATACCTGAAACTAATATAACACTGTATGTTAATGATATTTGAAGGAAAAATTAATTTTTAATATATTGTAATCATATATCTTTTCTGACCACAGCTATATATAAAAACAGAAATCAATTACAAGAAAAAAGTTTTGGAAAAAACAAACACTTAGAATGTAAACAACATGCTCTTAAACAACCAGACAACAAAGAAGTCAAAGAGGAAACTAAAAAATTCATGGCGACAAAAATAAATAAATAAATAAATAAAAATCTCAAATAAACATCTAAACTTACAAGCAAAAGAAGTAGAAGAACAAATGAAGCTCAAAGTTAGTAAAAGAAATTATAAAGATGACACACAAATAAATAAAATAAAGATTTTAAAAATAAAAAATAAACTAAGATCTGGTTCTTTGAAAAGACAAAACTGATAATCTTTATCAAGGCTAGTCAAGAAATAAAGAAAAAGGACTCAAATAAATAAAACACAAAAAGTAGTTACAAGCACCACCACAGCAATACAGAAGATTTTAAGAGACTGCTACAAAAAAATAATATGCCAATGAACTGGCCAACCTAGAAGAAAATAACAAATTCCTAAAACATAACAATTTCCAAACTGAATCAAGAAGAAATGGAAAATCTGAACAGACTGATTACTAGTAACCAAATTGAATCGGTGCTCAAAAACTTCTACCAAACAAAAGTCTTAGAGCAGACAACTTTGCAAGTAAATTCTACCAACATTTAAAGAAAAGTTAATGCCTATCCTTCTCAAAATATTCCAAAAAATTGAAGAGGAGAATTACCCCAGTACCAAAACAAGACAAAGACACTACAAAAAAAGAAAATTACTATTAAATATCCCTGATGAATATAAATGCAAAAATCTTCAAGAAAATATTAGCAAACTAAATTCAATAATACATTAAAAGGATCATTCACTGTGAAAAGTGGGATTTATTCCAGATGTGCAAAAATGGTTTAATATCCAGAAATCAATCATCATGCTAAATAAGTTAACAGAATGAAGAATAAAAATCACATGAACATCTCAGTAGATGCAGAAGAGTATTAGACAGAATTCAACAGCCATTCATGATAAAAACTTAACAAAGTGGGTATAGAGGAAACATACCTCAACATAATAAAGACTATATATGACAAACACACAGCTAACGTCATACTTACTGGTAAAGAGCTGAAAGCTCTTCCTCTGAGGTCAAGACGAAGATGTCTACTCTTGCCACCTGTACTGTAAGTCCTGGCCACAATAATAAGACAAGAAAGTGAAAGAAATATTTAAATTGGTAAAGAAGTAAAATTGTCATTATTTGCAGATGACATGATACTATAGAAAGAAAACTTTAAGGACTTTACCAAAAAACTGTTAGAACAAAGATTGAATCAGTAAAGTTCCAGGGTACAAAATATACAGAAATATGTTCTCTCTACACTAATAATGAGCTAGCAGAAAGAGAAATTAAGAAAGCAAACCCATTTACAATTGTACCAAAAAGAATAAAATACCTACAAGTAAATTTAATCATGGACATAAAAGACCTGTACTCTGAAAACTAGAAGACACTGATAAAAGAAACTGAAGATGACACAAATAAATGGAAAGATATTCCAGGCTCATGGATTGGAAAAACCAATATTGTTACTTTAATATATAACTCATAGTACTCAAAGCAATCTAAAGATTCAAAGCAATCTATAAAAATGTCAAAAGCATTTTTCACAGAAAGAGAATAATCCTAAAATTTGTATGGAACCATGAAAGACCCCAAATAGGCAAAGCAATCTTGAGAAAGAACAAAGCTGGAGGTATCATACTCCCAGATTTCAAACTATTCTACAAAGCTAAAGTAGTCAAAATAGTATGGGACTATCACAAAAATAGGTATATAGATCAACATAAGCCTAAATAAACCCACACTTATATGGCCAATTAATCTATGACAAGGGAGGCAAGAATATACAATGGGGGAAAAGACAGTTTCCTTAATAAATGCTGCTGGGAAAAGTTGAGAGCTAGTTGCAAAAGAATGGAACTGGATCACTTTCTTACATCATACAAAAATAAACTTAAAATGGATTATAAACCTAAATGTAAGATCTGAAACCATAAAACTCCTTGAAGAAAGATAGGCAGTAGACTCTTGGACATCAGTCTTGGCAATAATTTTTTTAAGTTTGTCTCCTCTGGCAAGAAAAACAAAAGCTAAAACAAACAACTGGGACTATATCAAACTAAAAGCTTTTGCAAAGAAAAGGAAACCATCAACAAAATGAAAAGGCAACCTACTGAATGAGAGGACATATTTGCTAAAGGGCTAAAATCCAAACTTACACAACTCAACACCAAAAACAAACCAATCCGATTAAAAAACGGGCAGAGGATCTATATAGACACTTTTCCAAAGAAGACATACAGATGGCCAACAAACACATGAAAAGATGCTCAACATCACTAACCTTCAGGGAAATAGAAATCAAAACCATAATGAAATTATCACTGTTACTGGTGGTAGAGTCTGCATTGTGTGAATGGAGGTTTCGGTTTTTGGATTCCCCATGAAAGATTTAAGTGAGGATCCATGCTCAAAAAAAGACAGCTAGAGGAAGGTAGCAAGTATAAAGCAGTTTATTATGGACACTACACTGTCAAGAAGGGAGAATGGGTAGGCCCAGAGGTGGCAACTGCACTGGGGCTAGGGCTGTTTTTCCTTTTAATATTTGCAGAAGTTATGGGTCATGACCATCTTCCCCCCTTGGAGGGTAGAAGTGTTGAAACCACAATGTAAATATACTATAATGAAGCTAGAGGTTACCCTGGGCAGAGGTTGAAGAGGAAAGCACATGTTCTGTACCTGGGGCTCTTGGTCTGCCAGCCCTAGGGTGTTGCAAGACATGAGGTCAGGACGGTAAAAGCCACAAAGTCAGGGTGTTGTGCCGTCAGCATTCTAACATGTCACCTATTTATTACCGCCTTTGCCTCCAGCCGAAGTCTAACTAATTGCCTACTCTATGATCACCTCACAAAAATTAGAATGGTTAGTATCAAAAGAGAAGAAATAACAAGTTGGTGTGCATGTGGAAAAAAGGGGACCCTCATGCACTGTTGGTGGAAATGTAAATTGAGGCAGCCACTTTGGAAGTTTGTACTTATTAATCCCATTCATCTATTTTGCTCAAAGGTGGGGGGGGCACCTTTACCCCCACCCCTCCAGCAATCACCAGTTTGTACTCTATATTTAAGAGTGGAAATGATATACATCACTTCTAGTTCTGTTCTCCAAAATAAATCTCCCATTGTATGATCTACTTTACTTCTCCCGTCTGCTAGTTGGTTCCTTATAACCAGCATGACTTAAAAGCTCATATACTATATATCCCAAAGCCTCTATCTGCCTGGGCCTTTAGGATGGTATGGAGTAGAGGCCCCAATTCCACCACCAGACAGAAAAACTCAGACTGCGATTTTATTTATTAAACTGAAAACATTAGGGGGTTTTATCCATCAGAGTATGTCCAGTTTAATGCATTAATTTGCCTTATGTAAGTTCAATCACAGAATCATCTACATAAAACAATGCAAAAAATGTTTTTAATTTAAATCTTTTCACTGTCTATAGGATATGAGCCAGCACTCAAATTATAGTCTCAATATATTCTAATTTTGATACATAAATTATGATACCTCTGATTACATTTTATACAAATTAAATTTTCTATGACCTTAACTAGAACATCCCACTTAAGGCAAAACTAATCAATGGAATAAAAATCAGATGAGTGGAAGAAAAGACACTTCAAATTAATACAGAGTAGAGCATTAACCAGAAAATGTAACTAATTGTTCTGCCTTGATCAAAGAACACTATTAACTCACTCTGCTCCAAGAAACAATTTCTCTCACTTTTCTCAGAAGTGTTTTTAAAAACAATATTGCTGTGAAACCCCAGATGTACAATTTACATCAATTTCAATTTCCTTTATTATTCTGCTCGGTGATTAATAGTCTTAAGAGTAAGTAGTATACTATTTTGTCAAATTGGGGTTAATTCCTTCACACTCTAAGTGGCTCAGTAGGAAGAGGGTCTTTACATCATGACCAAAGGCATTTATTTTATAAAATTTACTTAATTTATAAAAAATAAATTAGAGTTATTGACATATAGAGATTACTTCAGGAGAGTTTAAAATGTCTTTTACATTTACTGTAAAGTGAATGACAATCATATAACATTGAATCTAGTTATAAATTAAATAGCTACATTAAAGTACAAGTAAAAGGGTACAGAGAATAATGAAGAAGCAGTAGAGGAATACTATTACTTAGCAAAAATGTGTTTTAGAAAATTATAATCTTTAATTCTTCATATTTTGGGATAAATGTCTAGATTGTGTCAATCAAAGTCTAACTTGAAATACGAATTTTACTTTAGAAAACAAATGAGGCAAAAAAAAAATAATTTTCGCCACTAGTATCATGGAAGAACCTCTTTAAGCTTTGAATTTTCTGTCCCTTTCTTACAAAATGTCCCCACAGGGACCCTGAGATGGACAGTCGTGCCCTTGCAATCCAGTACTTCATTTGATATACTCCACTGCCTTCTTTAAGTCCTTTAGATTTGATTGTTCCAAAATAAACTACTCTTTTGTGAAGTTCCCCTCTAGTACTAAATAGAAACTATTACCATTTTTTAAGTGTTTATTTAAATTACAGTTAGTTAACATACACTGTAATATTAGTTTAAGGTGTACCATTTAGTGACTCAATACTTGCATGTAACATCTGGCACTCATCACAAGTCCCTTCCTTAATCCCTATCACCTATTTAACCCATTCCCCACTGACCTCCCTTCGGGTAGCCATCAGTTTGTTCTCTATAGTTAAGAGTCTGTTTCTTGGTTTTCCTCTCTTTTTTCCCCCCATGTTCATTTGTTTTGTTTCTTAAATTCCACATATAAATGAAACCATATGGTGTTTGTCTTTCTCTGACTTATTTCACTTAGCCTAATACTCTCTAGTTTCATCCATGCTGTAATTATGTTTTCCTGTAATATAGCTCAAAAACGCCTGCTCCACATTCAAGTTCATACTTAATTAAGGTAAACGGGTAGAGTGTCTGCTTCTGTTGGTGCTACGGTGCCAAAGAGTGAAAAGCCACCACCCATGGAGACCAGATTTGGTCTTTGTGGTGGAAGGCGTGTTGGCCACCATGAGAGACAGAAGTTCCCTATGGATTGGGATGTTTTAGGAACTTCTGTCTCTCATGGTGGCCAACACGCCTTCCACCACAAAGACCAAATCTGGTCTCCATGGGTGGTGGCTTTTCACTCTTTGGCACCGTAGCACCAACAGAAGCAGACACTCTACCCGTTTACCTTAATTAAGTATGAACTTGAATGTGGAGCAGGTGCTTTTGAGCTATTATAGGAAAACATAATTACAAGGAGGACCAGGCTCTGGTTTGAATCAGCCTGAAATTGTAGGTAAATCCTTTGACCCCTCACCCTAGATGTAAGCTACAACACCAAGGGAAGACATCATCTCCTGATGCCAGCTCATCAGATTTAAAGAAAAATAAAGAATTCCATGTGTTTTAACAAATTTTCTAACACTGTAGAATTAGTTTACAAAATTTGACTTTTAATGGGCTCTCCAGTCCACCATCCCATAATTGTATTTACTCTTTTCCTTTTCTTTCTTTCTTTTTTTTTTTTTTTGAAGGTTTATTCATTTATTTGACAGAGACACACAGTGAGAGAGGGAACACAAGCAGAGGGCTTGGAGGAGGGAAAAGCAGGCCTTCCACCAAGGAGGGAGCCCAATGCGGGGCTCGATCCCAGGATTCTGGGATCACAACCCAAGTCAAAGGCCGATGCTTAATGACCGAGCCACACAGGCACCCCACTATTTTCCTTTTTTGATGGAAATACTGAATATGGCCTATTTGGGCTGTCACTTAATTTTATATTTCTATCAAGGAATGACAAGTTCTAGGTCTTTAGATATTTCTAACCTAAAAATGAAAAAGAATATCAGACTTTTTTTACATATAGAGATGTTGTTCTTCCAAGATGGAAGATAGGTAAAAATAGGCATTTCAACATTTTTGATAATAATAATGATGATAGTAACAAAAGATCATGTTTTCCAGAGTTGTTATATTTTTTGCTTAATCTGATTTATCTTATTTCTGAGTTGGTCTATCATTTAACTCACCATCACTTTATTCCATCTAATTTTATTATGGTGTTTTAAATTTTTTTATATTTTAAAAATTGAGGAGATGGCTCTACAGGGAGAATATGAAAACATATATATAAACCATCTTGAGTTTAAAAATCCCTCCAAGAGGGATGCCAGGGTGGCTTAGTTGGTTAAGTGTCTCACTCTTGATTTTGGCTCAGGTCATGATTTCAGCGTTGTAAGAACAAGCCCTGCCTAGGGCTCTGTTCTGGGTGTGGAACCTGCTTAAGATTCTCTCTCTCCCTTACCCTCTGTCCTTCTCCCATTCTCTCTCTCCCTCTCAAAAAAAAAAAAAAAAAATCCCTCTAAGATATACATTTCCTAGGCATTTATAATTTTGAATCTAAATAACTGACATCTTATTCTTTAGGGTAAAAGTAGGTAGGATTAGGAGGAAGAAACTCACATCTGCAGCTCAAATTCTGGAATAGTAGGAAGACTTCACCCTCAGTAATAAGAGTCATATACAAGAAAATCAATCATTCAGTCAGTCATCCAATATTTAATAAGTTCTTTCTATACTTACAGTACCATGATAGCAATAGAAGAAGTTATTTGAGGATATAGAAAAAATCAATTAATTAACTAGAAAATATCAAAAGAAAAAGAAAAAAAACTCTAAAATCAGAAATGTTTAGGACAGAAAATCTAGATGGGAACCCACGTAGGGGGACAAACTAGTTTCAAGAAAATGAGACATAGATAAATTATTCTTCCAAAGGGGAGACATTTGCTTGGAATGTGCTAAACCAGAGGTATCTCGAAGAATCTACACTGGACACATTCAAGCAAAAAATATCAAAGTAAATCCCAATAAAAGTCCATCAAATGGCCAGCTGGCCTCGGATTTCCAATAAGTGCTGTAAACTTTATGGTTGATGCAATGCAATGAGCCATATCATACAAAATTACAGCAAGACCACAACTAAAGGCTGGCAGTGACTTGTTTTCTGTGGAATCACAAACTGTTATTATTGCGGATCATTGCAGAAGGCCCAAGGCAATGAAAAACCTATGAAATACCAAAAATATAACCCCAGCTAGTAACTAAAAGACTATGTTTGTGAATTGTGAAATCTCAGAAATTATTTCTGAGAAAACATTTTTCAGTTTTTCACTAAAGAATGTGCTGATTTGATAAACACACACACACACACACAATATTGGTATTAGATATTTAACACCACAAAGTGAACATTCAGGAAACAATCAGTTTATTTACAAAGTAAGTGAATAATTCGGTAATAGCATGAAACAGAAGGTTCTATTACTGTACTCTGGTAAGTAGAAATTTGCTAGCAAACAAAAAAGAAGGGTGATGAAAATTATTAAATAAAGAGCAAGATTAAAAGTATCCCCTAATCTGGGGCGCCTGGGTGGCTCAGTGGGTTAAAGCCTCTGCCTTCAGCTCAGGTCATGATCCCAGGGTCCTGGGATCCAGCCTGGCATCAGGCTCTCTGCTCAGCAGGGAGCCTGCTTCCTCCTCTCTCTCTGCCTGCCTCTCTGCCTACTTGTGATTTCTGTCTGTCAAATTAATAAATTTTTTTTAAAAAGTAGCCCCTAATCTGTCTATATGTAGAAAAGAGTTTCTGATTGTTTCTTCTTTCCTTAATCTAGGCTGGTACAGATATAGACATGATAACTGCCTTCTAGAATTCATTATAGATTCCCTTCCCCATTCTTAGATATTACAGTGGTATGTGACCTTTCAAAGCCCAACTCTTTCCAACAAAATCTTAATCCTTAGTATTTGATTTTACTCCTTAGGGGGACATTAATTTAAATTAAATTTTTCTCCTAAGTGGGCAATAATGAAAAAATACTGTGAAATATTGTGTTAGTCTTTTAGGTATTCGTTCTTAGTCAATCAGCCATTCTTTAGTACATTTATTGAATAAATGCCCTACTCCAGGCACTATGATGAGTGGTTGGAGATACAGTGGTAAATAAGATCCTTTCCCTGTCCTCAGCAAGTCTCAATCCAGCCAAACAGCAAAAGAGATAAGCAACCAGCCACGATAGAGGAGGAGTGCTTAGAAACATAGAAGAGGTATCCAAGTCAGCCAAGGCAGAAATAAGAATCAGGAGAGGATTCCTGAAGGCTGTAACTTCAGATTGAGTTCTGAATAACAAGTCAAAGTTAGACAGACAAAGATAGCATGTATAAAGGCTCCCAGAAAAAGACATGGGGCACAGGGAAGGAAATGCAATACATTAGCGTAACTTAAGCTTAGTGTGAAGCAAGAAAGTGTAAGGGGTGGGGCTGAAGTCTTATGCAAAAGCAAGAAACTGAAGAACTTTTTTTTTTTTTAAGATTTTATTTATTTATTTGAGAGAGGAGTGAGAGCATGAGAGGGAAGAAGGTCAGAGGGAGAAGCAGATTCCCCGCAGAGCTGGGAGCCTGATGCAGGACTCGATCCTGGGACTCCGGAATCTTGACCTGAGCCAAAGATAGTAGCTTAGCCAACTGAGCCACCCAGGCACCCCTGAAGGGCTTTCTATATAACATTGAGAGTTTAACTTTTATCATGAAGGTATTAGAGCCATAGAAGATTTTAAGCAAAGACTGAAAATATATTATTGGTGTTTTAGAAAATTTATTTTGGTCATGGTATAGAAAACAGATTGGAGAGAAAGTAAAGATGTTCTTATATTAGCCCAGGTGAAACAATACTGGCCTCAAATAAGATAACAGTGGTAGTGGTGGGGTGTTGGATGAAAGTAAGATTTGAGGGCTGTGGGACTGATTGGAATCGATAGGACTACAGTGGGATGAAAGAAGAAAAGTACAGATAGGTGATAAGGAGAATATCCAGATTTCTAGCTTAAGCAAACAGAAACAGAATGAAAAGCAGTTGAGGATTTGAGGTAATTTTGGAACTTCCACGTAGAGATTTCCATTTTAAGTATAATATTCTACCCTGAAGTGCAGGAGGAAAACCCATATTAAAATCCAAATGAGTAAATGAAGCCATGGAAATGGAAGAGATCCAGAGAGACCCTGGAGAATGAAAAAAGGAGATGGACAAGGACAGAACCTTGAAAACAAAAACGTTTAAAATATGCTAGAGGAAGAGCAGTACATAAAAGCAATTGAGAAGAGGGGTGCCTGGGTGGCTCAGTTGTTAAGCATCTACCTTCCGCTCAGGGCATGAGCCCAGCGTCCTGGAATGAAGCCCAACATCAGGCTCCATGGGTAGCCTCCTTTTCCCTCTCCCTCACTCCCCCTGTTTGTGTTCCCTCTCTCGCTGTGTCTCTGTCAAATAAATAAATAAACTTTTAAAAAAATAAAAGCAATTGAGAAGAAAACCAGACAATACAGTACCATGCAAGTGGTAGGTAGGTAGAGCTTTTGAAAAAGGAGAAAAAAGTCAGTGGCATCAACTGCAACCCTGCTAGCAGAGAAGTGACTGAAAGTGTTCATTCCAGCTAACTAGCAAGCACTCACTGATTAACCAGAATGAAGTTATTGGTAATCTGTATGAGATAAGTTTCCACAAAGCTTTGCGGGCAAAAACCCATATTGCAGTAGGTTGAGAAATGAGCAGAAGGTAAAGTTGACAGCTCTCAAGAAACTTGTGAAGAGGAAAAAGAAGTTTATGAGTAGCTGGATGGGAGGGTTTTTGTTTCTGTTTTATGAAACAGATTTGAAAATTAAGTACCAATGAAAGGGAGTCAATGGAGAAAGTGAGTATATGATTAAGAGAGAAAGACACCTTAGAAAGCTATGGAAAGATCCAACAAGGCTTAACTATTATTCATTCCTCCCAAATCTTGAATAAAGAAGAGAGAGAGAGAAACAAATTCAGGAACCTTCCTTTGGAGACAGGACCACCTCAAGAGAACAGTCTGTTAGTCTGTCCTTAAAACTACCATTTACTAACAGCATTGTGTATTAACCTCTGCCTTATCTTTTAGAAAGGGCAAGGAATCAATTGATGGATCTCACTAATGTTCACCTGATGTCAGTTTCTATGAGAATGTCCAGTCTTACGTAAATAACCACAGATGCGGTTTCCCTGATTCTATATACAGTAATCTAAATAGATACACTCCTTGCCCTCAAGAAGCTCACAATAAAAAACAGATGACAGGGACACACATCTACCACCACCACTACCACATGAGGTCACAATATTACAGTAAGAGAACTTGACACTTTTTATTTTTTTTAAAGATTTTATTTATTTGACAGAGGGAGATCACAAGTAGGCAGAGAGACAGGCAGACAGAGAGAGAGAGGAGGAAGCAGGCTCCCCATGGAGCAGAGAATCCAATGTGGGGCTCGAACCCAGGATCCTGGGATCATGACCCGAGCTGAAGGCAGAGGCTTTAACCCATTGAGCCACCCAGGAGGTCCGAGAACATGACACTTCTTAAATAGGAATTTATATTGGGTAAGAGTTTGATATTTGTTATTTCTGGCTATGGATTACATGAGAGTTTTATTGGAATATTGGGTGGGGTTAGGAAAAGCATTACTGGACTTCCACAAAAACAGAGGAGGCCTGGGAAGTAAGTGGGGAGGGAGAGCTTGACAGATCTATAAATTCTGAGGAAAAAAAACCTGTTGTATGTAAATGCTCAGTAAATGACAGCAATTCACTGATTATACAAAGTCCTAGATCCAGAGACTCATTAACGGAAAAACTAGGTTTTCAACTAGGTTCAACTAAGGTTGAACAGATAAGCCTGGATGGAAGACAGAATGCATTCTGGAAATCAAAGCATTAAAGGGGTATGAAATCTTAGACTGGTAAATGTTTCCAGGAATGGAATATCAAAGAGCAATCAGGCTGATGAGACAGTTCAGGAGAATATTGTAGAGATGAGTGTTGGTACCCAAACTAGATACTATTAACTTTTGGTTTCAGAGAGAAGGCATGGATATGGAAGTAATAATAGAAGAATTCAGTAATAAACAGAATGTTGGCATAGCCAAGTTTATAGCATTTTTCTAATGGAGGGGAAAAAATTTTATCATTTATTCTAGAAAATTCTAGATTATTAAGATTTCAATTAAGAGCTACAAAGAGACTCACATGAAAACATGTTTTAAAAGTATCTACTTTTTTGACTTGGCTATTCCTAAGTATCATATAGAGCATTTTGCAATTCTAGCTGGCAAGAAGTATAAATGATATTGGAAAAGAAAGCTTGGGTCAGACTTTTCATGTTGAGAGAGTTTATCCAAGTCAAACGCTAGCAAGAGAAAGCACCAGGACTCCACCTTAATCTTTGATTCTAAATCTTGTGGTCACAGAATATTTTGGAAGGGGAAACAGGCAACATGCCCACAATCAGAATATTACTACTATAACCTGGCAAGAAGTAATGAGAATTTGAACAAACAGGGACAAGAAAAAAGAGAGAGGTTTGGGATTCCAAAGAACTGTGGAGGTTGTGTTAATAGAATTTGACAACTGACTACATGGGGTAGGTAAGAAAGAAGGATACATCATAATGAATATGGGGTTTCCTCAGAAATGACTCACCACACAGTGCAACTTGGTTGTGGCATGCCAATGAGATGAATATGTGTCCATATGTCATCTAAGAGAATCAATTCATAACAACCTGCTTAAATAAAGATTATCATGACAATGAGGCTGAACAAAAAGCACTGTTGAGTCAGCCCTGATTATAGAAAAAGCAGAGTTAGTAAGGATCTATGATTTTTCTTCTCTAACACTACTCCTTAGAAAAAACGCTCCGATGAGCATGCATGAATATATCTAATCAAGTGAGAGGTAGAGTTTGACTGGGCTAGAGGGTTATTGGAAAGGATATATCAGCCTCATATGACTGATTGAAACTAAGAGATTACAAAATATTAGAAACTGAAAAAGTGCTGAAGATTTAGTTCAATTATTTCCATTTAAAAAATAACTGTTTATAGACCATTTCCAACATACATAAAGTGAAAAGAACAGTATAATGAAACCCTAGGGTAACCTATTACCAATTCAATAATTACCAGTTTATAGCCACTCTTGTTTTGTCTTTATCCACACCCCCAAAATGGGGAGAGGAACTGAATAGACCTTTTTCCAAAGACACACAAATAATCAACAGACATATAAGATCTCAACATCACTAATTATCAGGGAAATACAAATCAAAACCACAGTGAGATCTCACTTACACCTGTCAGAATGGCTAATATCAGAAAGACAAGGATGTGGGCAAGGATGTAAAGAGAATGCCACCAGTAGGGTGGTAAGAATTTGTTGGTAGGAATGTAAGTTGGAAAATAGTATGGAGGTTCCTGAAATTACTGATCCAGTAATTCCACTATTAGCTCTTTACCCACAGAAAACAGAAACACTAAATCTAAACACTAATCTAAAAAGACATATGCACACTTATGCTCATTGCAGCATTATTTACTTGTGTCCACTGATGAATGAATGGATAAAGAAGATGTGGTATATAAACACAATGGAATATTACTCAGCCATAAAACAGAATGAGATCTTGCCATTGTGACAACATGGATGGACCTAGAGTATATTACACTAAGTGAAATATGTCCAACAGAGAAAGACGTATGTCATATGATCTCACGTATATGTGAAAACTAAATAACAAAACAGCTAACAAAAAGCAAAAACAGACTCATAAATAGAACTAGCTTCCAGAGAGGAGGAGAGTGGAAGGATTAATAAAATGGATGAAGGGCAATGGGAAATACAGGCTTCCAGTTACAGAATGAATAAGTCACAGAGATGAAAATTTTCTCTAACCTGATATATATAGGCTTCATCAGATTCAAATCCAAGTAGGGGGGCTGGGGTTATGGACATTGGGGAGGGTATGTGCTATGGTGAGTGCTGTGAAGTGTGTAAACCTGGCGATTCACAGACCTGTACCCCTGGGGATAAAAATATATGTTTATAAAAAATAAAAATTTAAAAAAAAGAATGCTCCACAGGTGATAGAGGCACACAATGGCTGGCTCTTTTTTGATCTAGAACCTCCCTTATTTTTATTTTTTAAAATATTTTATTTATTTATTTGAGAGAGAGAGAGCATGCACACAAGTGAGTATGAGCAGGGGAGGAGCAGAGGGAGAAGCAGACTCCTTGCTGAGCAGAAGCCCAACCCAAGACTTGATCCCAGGACTCTGGGATCATGACCTGAGCTAAAGGCAGACACTCACCTGAGTCCCCAGGCACCCCATAAACCCTCCTTATTTTCAAAATATCGATGAAACTGAAGCCCCAGCATTGTTAAATACTTCATACAGTGATAAAATCAAGAACAAAACCCCAGCCTTTTCATTTCCTGTTGTCTACTCCTTTCATTATGTCATATATTGCTAACATCTTGCTGAGTGATTATAGTACACCAATTACTCTGCTATGTGTTATATGAAATAAGGTCTCACCACTCACCACTTATTACCCAAGCGATAAATCCACAAGTCATTCTAGGTTTCTTCACTTCTCTTACTTTCACTAAGTTCGTTAATTTTATCTATTTAATATCTCTCTCATTTGTTCCATCCTTTCCACCCCCACAGCTGCTATTCGGACCTTTCTCATTGCTTTCCTGAATCACTAAAATAACTGCCTGAAGCCCCCCTCCTTCACAGTTATCTTGTCTTTTTCAACCAAGATCTACCTTGTCAATAAAAGATTATTCCAAGTTACAAGTCTAAATATATTCTTTTTTTGCTTTACAACTTTAATAATCTCTCATTTCCAAGGTGGAGTCTATATTCATTAATGTAACCTATAGTACCTTCTATCACCAAGGCTTATCTATCCAACCATCCTCATCTTCACTAATTCAACTCACTATATTCCAGTTTATTGAATCATTGAAGCTTTCTGAATATGCCAGCAAGGATATGTAGTGATTAAAAGTAGACTCTAGAATTAGACTTGTGTTTAATCTCTATATTCCCCCATTTACTATCCCATGCAACCCAGAACTTACTTACCACCTCTGTGTCCCACTTACCCCACCTGTAGAATAGGAATAGTCTCACTGAATTACTGTGTGTGTGTGTGTGTGTAGGGGGACTGAAATAGCACAAGTAAAAAACTAGCAAAAGAGCACTCAGTGCATAACTGGATAGTGTTGGTGTCATGATGTTGTTCATTCATTTCTGTGTCCTTTAAATCTATTCCCAAGAACACTTTACTCTTCTTTCTTGATAACCCCTCCCTTATTAATAATCTATAAAATTCTAATTCTAATTTCTAAACCTTGTAGATATTTGCATTGCTGTGCCCTATGGCTGTAAGTCTGTCTCTCTACACAACTGAAAATTTTAGACAGGGACAAGATCCTTCTTATATCTGATTCTTCATGTCCTAGGACACAGGCTCTCCACTGTCCTGGTTCAATGGAAAGCTCAATAATTCAAGTTTGGTAAACTGAACAAAATTGATGGTGTTGACTTCAATTATATCAATTTAAATTTCTGAGTCACTGAAGCATATTTTAGGAAAAATATATAATAGTTGATATTAAAATATTAATTGCTCATCAGCTCCTTTCCTTTGTCATTTCTTTTTTTTTTTAAGATTTTATTTATTTATTTGACAGAGAGAGAGCAGGGAACACAAGCAGGAGAGGTGGCAAAGGGAAAGGGAGAAGCAGGCTCCTTGCTGAGCAGGCAGCCTGATGCGAGGCTCGATCCCAGGACCCTGGAATCATGACCTCAGCCGAAGGTAGTTGTTTAACCAACTGAGCCACCGAGGCACCCTATTATTTCTTTTTTTACTAAATTAATAATGTAGGATTGTATCTGATTACAGTAAGTTTCCTTTCAACAGTGAAAAGTTTGTACAATTATAAAAGTTTTAAATGGTTAAATCTTTTGCTACTTATTTTAATTCAAATCCAGTATATTATTATATATATTCAGAACTCAAACTATTCATCTTCATCTGAACCTTCAATTAAATTCCACAATGCAAACCTCTTGGCACTAGAATCACATTTCATGTTTATTCAACTGAGACTGTGTCTTGAAAAAGTGTTGAAGTTTGGGGGTTTTCTGGTGAGAATCCACATTCTGACATCACCTTGCCCATGACGGCGATTGGCTGCTGGAAGGCAAAGAAGAGTTTATAGCCAGTCACAGCAAGCAAATGAGTGAGTGAGACAGCAGAGGAAATATTCAATCTGTGTCACTCACTCCTGTGAAACTGTCTCCTCACTCCAGAACAGCAAAAGGGTAAGATTTACTATGATGGCTTCATTTTCTTAAAATTGAACACTCCACAATTTACATCTCTAGACCTGGCTTTTAATTTTTTATTTTAATGTTGATGTTACTGAATTGTATAGAATGGCTATGTAATTTAACACTTGTTTATCATTAAACTAGTACCTCAGAGTTTAGATTTTTTCCAAAAGGTTAAGCTTATTAACCTACACATGTAAGTAAGTCCTTAATATTGTGCACGTAAACTAGAAAATTTTGTGGCCTACTTTCTATGTCTCCACCTCACAAATAACTATTTGTTTTCTCCTTGTGATGTATTCAAGATAACCTGACTGAAATACTATTTTTCACTTGTAACTCTGCTGTAATGAATGCATATTTCACCATAAATTATGCCTAATCTATACTTCAGTTATATACAATGTCTTTTCAATACATTCTGTTTCAAAGTGTAAATATCCCGTAGCTCTAAAATCAGTATAGAAAAGTACACAGTACTAAAGAAATAAATAATGGTAGTTCATCATACTTTTCCCAATGAAAACTTGTAATTACACTTTTAAAACTATCCTTTAAGAATGTTTTAATTGTTGTCTGGGTTAGTAGTAGTCAATATAGACGTCTTTGTTTTTTATGAATCACAAAGTAAATAAAATGAGATTTATGGAGGCAGCCAATTGCTGCCTACATGAATCACTTGGTTCTTTTTATATTATTCCTGCTATGTTTTCACCTAGTTGTTTTGACGGTGTGCTATGAGAAATTTATGTAATCAAAACCCTTTCTACAGTTCCATGTATTTAAGTTTTTAGCTCTTTAAGACATCATAAACATTCGATTCTTTTAATAAAGTTGCAAGGAAATAATCTCCCTGCTTGCTAGCAAGCCTGATCGTGGGTAACAAAGTTCAAAGTATTACTTTAAGCACCCCAATATCAGTAAAAACTTCTTAGACAAATGGGTCCACTTCAGGGGCAAAGCCTCTTTTATCGTTGTGTGGCCATCAAGAACTTTTACTAAAGTAGACAGAACTGTGAGGAAGTCTGTAGACACCAAAATCAAAAAAACCCAGTCTGCCACAAATAGAGTGTGACTTGGGACCCAAGACACTGTCTCCAGGCCTTAAATTTTACTCTGTGTAATGTTTTAGTGTTAGATATTCAATAAGGAAGCAATAAATGTGGCTAATGACAAAATGCAAAATCGAACCACAGAATACAGTATATGACATGGCTTTCATACATACATTTTAAGTATTACCTTTTCAAGTGTGTTTATGGGGAAATTGCCATCATTGTTACATATTGTTTCTAAAATGTTGCCATAGCTGTCACTCTCAGTTAAACACTCAGTTAAACATATGTCAGTGCAAATGGGTGGGTATTAGCAGGCTTTTAGCTAAGTTTATTCAACCTCTATTAAAACAGCGTTCTATCAAATAGAATGAAATTAAAGTCAGATAGGATTTTACTATCTCTCACTTTTTATTTATGAGGAATCTATGTGGAAGTGAGATCTTTGCATGGCCGCAAAACCCAGGACTGTTTGAGAACTATTCCCATTCTGAGAGTCAATCTTCAATTCTTCTACAGAATTGGATTCTATAGAATTCTTCCATAGAAGTGAATTCTTCCATAGAATTCCATAGTCTCCATGATGACTACTGCTCTGACCCTGAAAAGCCCTTGACCCACCCTGTGACAATCTCCCCATTAGTGATGGAAAGCGTAAATGGCACTGAAGAATAACCTGATTTGAGGAAATCTGCCCCTGATATCCCAAGGTGAAACTCTGATGAACTCTTCTCATAGTTATCCTTCAACATGGCTGTCTGGTGCTACGTGCTATGAGAAGAGAATTTCACATATTATGGATCATTTCATACACACAAAAAAATACAAAGTATTCTAAGGTATTCATAGGAAAATGGCTCCTATTTTCCATCTTACAAATAAAACTTTGGTTCAAAACCCATATAGAACCAATATACAGAATATATATAATAACCACTGGTGTAAAAGCAATCATTTAAATGTTTACAATTTTTGCTTAGTTTTCAATTATATATATATAAAAAAATAACCCAGGTCACAGAACTATACTAACTTAGCTGATATTCCTATATCAATGATATTAAGAAGACTCTTTGCCCCAATGTGAAGTACATCAAGCATTAAAGCCCCGTATAGTAATGAAATGGTCTGCCACTGACAAATCACAGCTGATAGGGTAAAACCAAGTACAGAACTAAAGATTACTTAAACAGACAGGTAAAGTTAGTTTTCTACCACTTAAAAAAGGAACAATTTAAAAATAAAAGCCAGGAAATTGGTCTTAGTCAAACTATAACTGGACAGAAATGAAAACAAATATTTCACCTTCTAGTATGAGTATAAAAGTTACACTCTTAGTTTTAATATTTATTAACTTTACCGCTTCATTAATTCCAGAAGCAATCACCAAAATGAAGACTGCTTTAATTTTGCTCAGCATTTTGGGAATGGCCTGTGCTTTCTCAGTAAGTTCTATATTAAAAACCTATAGTTATTTCCTTTTTTGCCTTTTTATGTAAAAGATAGAGTATGTAATAATTAAATGTTCTTTCAAACAGATGAAAAATTTGCATCGAAGAGCCAAATTACAGGATTCTGAAGAAAATGGGGTAATTATGTTTAGCATACATTCTTGGTCTGACTATATTCTTCCTCTAGATTTATTATACATTAAACATGAATATGTCATTTATTTTGGTTATGCAGGTCTTTAAGTACCGGCCACGATATTCTCTTTACAAGCATGCCTACTTTTATCCTCCTCTAAAACGATTTCTAGCTCAGGTAAGCATAAAAAATAATTTTCTTTCCCACCCATTACAATTTAAAGGGGATCAAATTTAACTATAAAACAACTAAATTCAATTCTCACTGGTCAGCCAGAAAGATTTACTTATTATAAAAAGTTTGTTTTTAATACAATACAATAAAATGTATTCCTAAGTTCTCTTTTAAAGCAGAGATATACATATCATTTGGGCCCAATCTAGAATGATATAATAAAAGCAAACATCTTGGTACAGAGTCCAGGTATTCTGGTTAACACATTGATGAAATGAACACTTTATCTATTGTTGACAATTAAGTCAGTGATGAGGTCACTAACTGTCATGTTATAGTTGAGACAATACTGTCATACAGCTCTTAACAGCTGATAATTTAGAGCCCTTTAACTGGTAAGTTAAAGACTAACTTCATAAATAGCAGAGACCATTTTTTTAAATTTTTTATTTTTTATAAACATATATTTTTATCCCCAGGGGTACAGGTCTATGAATCACCAGGTTTACACACTTCACAGCACTCACCAAAGCACATACCCTCCCCAATGTCCATAATCCCACCCCCCTCTCCCAAACCCCCTCCCCCCAGCAACCCTCAGTTTGTTTTGTGAGATTAAGAGTCACTTATGGTTTGTCTCCCTCCCAATCCCATCTTGTTTCATTTGGAGAGACCATTTTTAAAAACATTGCTGATAATCAGTGGTGATTGCTGAGGATTCTCTGAACCTCTGACCTGTGTTGGTCACGATAACAGAAGTGTGGCTCAGGAATTATAGAGGAGAGAGAGAAATTCATGAAGTGAATTATGAGAGTGTCTGTGAGAAAAACAAAACATCCTTAAAATTTTTAAACAAAAAAAGAAAATAACAAACACTAAAAATAAGAATTTGTGTTTTTACTAGGTTACTAGTGAAGAAAGCCTTTGAAAACTTGAGGGTGTGGTGTTGATTTAAAATACTCAACAAACCAGAACTGTGCTATTTTTACTACTATACAGTTTGGGTTCAGGGCACCAATTATGCACCATTTGACCTGGGACTCCTGAGATGCTAAAAGCAGTCAAGATGCTGAAAACGATGCCTCAGCACAGTGGCTTGGCAGAGCATCCTACCATATGTTGGGCTAACCCATTTCTAACTCATACAATGATAGGAAATGATAATCTTAAAGTATTTATAGCACCATAATAATTATGGGGAATGTGTGTGGCCACAGAAATATGAACACAGATGATACAAGAGTTGTGGGTTTTCAGAATTGTCTTCCATTCTTTGGTACACTTCAGACCCATAAATAAACAGTGCTCATTTGAATGTTTGCCTCGTTCTCTTTCTTAAACTAAAGGAATGTCTGTTCCTTTAGTTTAAGAAAGAGAACGAGGCAAACATTCAAATGAGCACTGTTTATTTATGGGTCTGAAGTGTACCAAAGAATGGAAGACAATTCTGAAAACCCACAACTCTTGTATCATCTGTGTTCATATTTCTGTGGCCACACACATTCCCCTAAACTAAAGGGAAATGATAAAAATTTAAATTTCTGGCTAGCTCCACAATTTTTCTAAAATATCACATAGAGATATTCCCATCTGTAAATTTTTATAGATATATAAATGTGATCCAGTTAAAACAGCCATAGTGAAAAGATATTAGGAGATGTTATATTTTTTATTACTGATAAATTCAAAGTTCAAAAATCTCTGGTTTTTAATATACAATATTTAGAGAAATTATATGCAGACAAACTCATTTCAAGTAATATATAATTTGTTAGTAAGACAGTTGTATTTTAAAAATATCTGTGGGCAGGATGCCTGGGTGGCTCAGTCATTAAGCGTCTGCCTTCCACTGAGGTCATGATCCCAGGGTCCTAGGATTGAGCCCCCCCACAATCGGGCTCCCCTACTCAGCAGGGAGCCTGATTTTCCCTCTCCCCCTGCTTGTGCTCTCCTGCTTTCTGTCAAATAAATAAATTAAAATACTCAATAAAATATATGCCCCAATCCAACAGTCTGGTCTGACCTAGTATTGATGATTTATTCTCCTACTTTACAAAGCTTGATTTCCAGATTTTTTTCCCCTTATATGTCTACTTATATATTTCCCATAGCTCTGTATTATTTATTCTGCTAAATCTATCAAGTATTTGGTGCTCAGATTGTCACCCCAAAATGCATTAAGCTGTATTGGCTTTGAAATTTTTGTTTTATTCAAACAAATCTGTGTTTACATATAATATCTTTTTTCTTTTATTTTTTTTAAGGTTTATTTATTTATTTTAGAGAGAATGTGCACAAGTAGGGAAAGGGGCAGAGGGAGAGGGAGAAAGAGAATCCTCAAGCTGATTCCTGCTGAACATGGAGCCCGACATGGGACTTGATTCCATGACCCTGAGATCATGACCCAAGAGGAAATCAAGAATTGGCCACTTAACAGATAGAGCCACCCAGGCACCCCTACATATAATCATTTCTAAAATACCAACTTCCATGAAATATGTCATATCAATTATAAAGCTATAAACAGTCTACCTATAGCTTATCTATCTGTTTGGCTATAGAAATGGAAGCATAAATAAGCATAACAACCTAAGCATTTTTAATTAAGGAAATGCCTTCTTTCAGGAAGCATATGTTGTTTGAATTGTATGTGAATTCTTTGAGGGCAGAAACTTTAAATTCCTTTCATTGTACTGATCTCATCTATCATAGTCTCTGACATAGGGAAATTGTCCACGTTTCCATCTTTCTCTCTTGCTACCATCCTCATTCTCAAAATAATGCCTGAAACATATCTTTTGGGATTGAATAAATGGGAATGACAGAAGTTGAAAGGAGTAATGGTAAAATACATATACATACATATATGTGTGTGTAAGTGTATTTGACTTCCGGAAGAAAAATATGTCTTAGTTACAAATTGGCATAAATAAAAGAAAGGAAAAAAGAAAATGTTAAGGCTCCCGGGCATTTCATGAAGCTTTAAAATTGTTCTCACTGCAGACACTAATTGAAGAGTCATGTAGTTGGGACAGCAAGAAGGCTAGGGGTCAGGAAGCTTGTAAAAAGATTCAAACACTCCCACTGAGACAAAATACGTTGCAAAAATATGCTGTCCTCTCTATTAACTAACAAGGAAAAATAGTTTACTGTAATACCATGCTTTATTTACCCTCTAGGCTGGGAAAGTACAACAATTAAGGTCATGGAAGTGGAAGAGCAGGTCTAATTATTCTCTATTCCACCCAAGGTTATTCTTGGCTCAAGGGGACAAGCATTCCCTTTTCTTGGGTGGATGGCATGGCCACTGAAGAATGAGCCCTACAGAACAGCCCTGGGCAGGACTGGAACATGAGTATTTCCTCATATCTGATCCCTAACCCTGAGGTTCTTCTGCAGCTATATTTTCTAAGACTCACAGAACTTAACTAGGTCACCAGAATCAAAGCCAAGATTTGTAGTGCAGAAAACAGCATCTTAAGTCAGGTACCCATTTATCTACCTGGTACCATTAGAGGTAGTTGCAGAAAGAAAAAGAAAATTTAATTTATCAAGATGAAAAAATCTCCTATACTATCTTAAAGTTTCTGATAACAGATGTTTAGACTTATATTTTCTTTTAAAAAAAAGTGAAGCTTGTTAACTTATATTTTTATATGCAGACTCCTTGGTTTAATATATTCTCATTCAATATTGAGCTCTTTAGAAGGATGATACTCTATAACTCTCCTAAATGAGTAAGTGAATTAATTTTGTTTTTATATAATTTTTACCTCATATATATATAAAATCTCATTTATATATAGAGAGAGGCTTATTTTATGAAGCCGCTTTAATTAGACTGAAAGATACTAAAAATTATGTGTAAATCTAATTTCAAATCAAATTCTAATTTAAATTCATCAAGAGCTCATTATTTAAAAGAATCATTCTTTTATAAATAAATAAATCATTTATTTTACAATAAGCCTAATCATCATTTCCTTTATGTTTTATAAAGAAAATAGAATAACATGATCTATGTGCTAGTTCACTTGCTTTGAACGGGCTGGAGAAGTCACAACTGCTCTGGGCTTGATTCCTTCTCTATAAAATAAATTGAACCAGATAATCCCCTTGTTCTTAAAGAGTTAGATAATTCTGTGATTCATTGCTCTACAAAATGTTTCAACATATTTCCTGTGTATCTCATTTCATATCTTGATACCTAAAGATGCCTTTTTCTAACCTTATTTTATATATCCCTAATCTCCTTTTATCTCTCAGATTCATATGAGAACTGTTCTAATAAATCAATCAAGATGGTAATTATCATTAGGGTAAATATTTGTATGTATTTTATCTTAATTCAATCAGCAAGAAATTTTCCTTGGTGTTGAAAGTATGTGTACATAAATATGTACATAGATATCCATATATATATATGAATTCACATATATATACACTTTTTTTTAGAGCAGTAGTGACTCATCTGAAGAAGATGGAAATGGTGACAGCTCAGAAGAGGAGGAAGAAGAGGAGGTAAGGAATTTCTGCAGGATTTTTCATAACAAACCAGGCACCATAAAAACAAATAGGAAACTGGTCTACTGTAGCCTGGACTCAGCAAACAGCCGTTGCCAGTTTACCAGCTAACCCACAGTCTTCTATTTTGGACAAGGGGAATGTTATTGAATTAGAATCAACTAAATGACTTGTTTAAAATACTACTGCAATTTGACATTAAAGTAACCTGTAAGCTGTACACAAAACCAAAAATGTCTCCATTATAAGTGTAATTATAATTACATTATAATATCTCCGTTATAATGTAATTATAATTAACTTACAATAAATTATAATTATACTTTATAAATTCTGTTAAAAAGAAAAGAAAGTATTATTTATACTTAGGTGGACAGAACATGATGGTAAAAGACGAGTACCTAAACTCAGTGCAATACTTGTATTAAAAAGGATTAAATTTAAACTTAATTTACTAAGTGGGTAGTATATGAAAAGCTAATTTATATCCTCTACAATGATACTGCAATTCATTGGTCTTTCTTGACCCACAAAGTAGGGTTGTTCTTATGTGGTAATTATGTGGGAATGTTCTTATGTGGGAATTATATGGGAATTTCATGGTTTTTTGTCTAATAATAAAATTTGTGTTCTTATAGAAATCTGAATACTCAAGATGTCTAAATATATATAGCATTTTATAGTACTACAGATTCTACACATAGTACTGCCCAGTTCTCTATAGTACTACAAATTAGTAGAGTTCACAGTTAAAATTCATCTGTATATCGTGGAAATTGTGCTAACATGTTTATAACTGACACACTTGCTCAATATGCTAATTAGGTATGTTTTCCTGGAGAGTAAATTATAGCTATCCACTTCTTTGGGGACCTTCTAAATTTGGGTATTCTTAAGTACTGCTTATGAATGGGCAGTGACAGTCAAAAATGGATCATACATAAACATCTGTTATCTTGAAAATAAAATAGTGTGGGAACTTAAAATGTGACAAATAATTAGTTTGATTTTTTTAACCATAAAAATCATTTTTATATGGTTTGATATGATATGATAGTTTTAAAAAGTATCATCTCCAGTACTATAATTTACCCTAATAGCATAAGGAAGACCTTACAAGAATATCAAGCCAGTACAGGGAAAATGCCACCTACAAAATCCCACAGAATTTTACCCAGAGTTCCATTTAGTAATCTTACACAACAACTAAGCTGAGGTAATCCATTTACTACAACTGTTAGCTGTACAGTGATCAC
The DNA here is from genome assembly GCF_011764305.1 of Mustela putorius furo. Taxonomy (NCBI): domain Eukaryota; kingdom Metazoa; phylum Chordata; class Mammalia; order Carnivora; family Mustelidae; genus Mustela; species Mustela putorius. The sequence goes on along the minus strand of NW_025421367.1, from coordinate 3,495,018 downwards.
AAAATTGCCTTGCCAACTGGATTTCCCAATTAGATTGCATACCTTTTGGCAAAGGTTCTTCATTTGCTATGACAGTGGTTGGGAATGGAGGAAGATTAGGACTCCTTTAAAACTGTGATAAAATCATGCACACTCAGAATGTTGCCAACAATCTCTGAACATTTATCATCTTCCCAAAAGTAATCTGAAACTTCTCATGACCCAGAGGACTAGAGACCATATGTTTCATCTCTGGTTTGGGGAGAAGCAGTGCTGTACTCTCCTTACACCTCCTCACATTACCTAGCACAGTTTCTTATACAATATATGGTATCCAAAAATATCTGGGAGTTTGGTTTTGAAAACTTCAGAGAATAAATACTCCAAACATCATTTATGGAAAGTGACCATAGGAAAGTGGTTAAATAAGCCTGGAGGCTTCTATCCTGAAGAGATTCTAGAACTTCCTTTTTCCCCATTTCCTCCCTAAAATTTCATTGTCAATTCAAGTTAAATACATAGAATCCCCAGGAATTATATTCATATGAGAGGATACTAGGGAATGTTTTCTATTTGGCAATCTAACATTTTTTTTCCACTCCTAAACCCTCAGCCTCACTTTAAAAAAATTTATTTAAATATAATATACACAAGGGACGCCTGGGTGGCTCAGTTGGTTAAGCAGCTGCCTTCGGCTCAGGTCATGATCCCAGCGTCCTGGGATCGAGTCCCACATCGGGCTCCTTGCTCGGCAGGGAGCCTGCTTCTCCCTCTGCCTCTGTCTGCCATTCTGTCTGCCTGTGCTCGCTTGCTCTCCCTCTCTCTCTCTCTGACAAATAAATAAAATCTTTAAAAAAAATTAAATATACACAATTATCATGTGTATAGAGGTCACTGAAATTTCAGAAACTGAACACACAAGTGTAACCCATATAAAAAAGCAGCACATACACTGTGCTCCATTTCATTCATTAACCAAAACCGTCAAGTGTAACTGCTATTTTAAGTCCTAACAAGATACTGGCTTTGCCTATTTTTGTTTATTATGTAAATGGAATCACACATTGTACATTATTTTGTGTGTTTTCTCTTCTACTCTCAACTTCAAAGGCTGATCTGAATTGTTCTACGACTGTATATCATTCATTCTCACTGTCAGTATCTCATGAAGTGAATGTACCAAAATGTATTACTCTCCTGTTGATGGGCATTTGGGTAGTTTCCAAGTTTGGGCTATTGTGAACATTCTACTACTCCTTCTAGTGAACATATGCATTTATTTCTGGAGGCCATTTTACTTAGAGGTTAAACTTCTAAGTCAAAAAGTATGCTTATGTTCAATCTTAGTAGAAACAACCAAAGCAGGTATACTGTGATCTCCCTCTATCAGTGTATCAGTTGCTTCACATTCTCACCAACACTTGTTTCTTTCAGTCATTTTAGCCATTCTAATAGGTTAATAATACTTTTTTTTTTTTTTTAATTATTGCTGGGATGCCCGGGTGGCTCAGTTGGTTAGGCGGCTGCCTTCGGCTCAGGTCATGATCCCAGCGTCCTGGGATCAAGTCCCGAATAGGGCTCCTTGCTCGGCAGGGAGCCTGCTTCTCCCTCTGCCTCTGCTGCCACTTTGCCTGCCTGTGCTCACTCGCTCTCTCTCTCTCTCTCTCTCTGGCAGATAAATAAATAAAATCTTTTTAAAAAATCATTGCTAATTTTTCTATTCAAAAAGACATTTGATGCTTAATGCCCATTAATAGACTGACCTGTTTTCCTTTTTAATTCACTGTAACAGGATATCCTTAAATAAAGTATCTAATAAAGAAAGGGCTTTGTAGGAGAAAATACAGAAGTTCATGAGTTGAGAGTTTGGATCTTTAATCATGACCTCACCACTAATGAACTACCATCGATTTGATGGGCTTTTCATGTGTAATATGACAGTACAGAACCCTAATTGTATGTTCTAGTCTAAGAATCTTTCCTCTTTCTCCCCTGAAAGGTTTAGTCTGTTGGAATAAAGCATAAATGTGAAAAAATAAACAGCATGGTGTTTGTGGGTTGACACAATTAGTTTAGAGACTGTTTTGGGGTGGATTCTAGCAGTCCCAAAAGTTTACTGGAACAGTGGAATTTACAAATTTGATGAAAAAAACATATTCTTCTTTAGTCACTTTGTTTTAGTAATAAGGCAGCGTGAATCTGGGTTGTGTTTATTTTTAAATTTTTATTCTTTATATAAACTCATTTTCTTCTTCTAGTATTTTGTTTTGGAATCTGTGGATTATCTTAAGTTTTTATTTGAATTCCAGTTAGTTAACATAAAGGTAATAAGAGCTTCAGGTATACAATACAGTGATTCATTTCTTTCAGTGAAAAGTGTTCATCACAAGTGCCCCCCTTAATCTCCATTGCTTATATAGCCCATCCTCCTACCTCCCTCACCGCTGGTAACCATCAGTTTGTTCTCGTAGTTAAGAGTTTGTCTCTTGGTTTGCCCCTCTCTCTTTTTTTCCCTTTGCTTGTTTGTTTTATTTCTTAAATTCCACATATGAGTGAAATCATGTGGTACTGTCTTTCTCTAACTTATTTCATTAGCATAATACTCTCTAGCTCCATCTACATCATTGCAAATGGCAAGACTACATTCTTATTCATGGATGAATAGTAATCCATTATATATATGTATACATGTATGTATATGTATATGTGTATGCATCACATCCTCTTCATCCATGCATGTTTTAAAGTCTTGACTTTTAATATTAGCTATGAATCACATCAGACAAACTCCATTAACAAACAACTGCCTAACAACATAAAGGCCAAGAATACAATGTTAAATAAGATTATAGTAATATTATAAGATTATAATAAGCTTTGATTTGAGGAGTGTTAATTCTTTTAAAACATCTTTCTTCAATAACTTTATATACCACTAAAAATTTCTTGGAGTGTTTACTTTCTTCATTGCATGGTAAAATTGATTGTCAAATGCCTAAAGTTTTCTGAATATTGCATACAATACAGAACTAGCTTATATGTTGGCAGATGACTTCTGAATTAAAATTTTTTTTGTCTAGATACACTTGAAAGCATTATGAAAAATGCTCACTTTTTTTGCCAGTAAATAAGAATTCCATAAGAATTCCTTCCAGAAAAAATATCCTAGTTGTAGTGTGGACATTCATATAAATCCTCTTCTTCATCAAAAACATCACAGTGCATTACAAAGGGCTCAGCTTTTTAAATTAGAAAGATACAGCTTCATCACACATAAGAACTTAAGCAAGTTATTTAGCTTTTCTGAGCTCACCTTCCCTTTCTAAAGTGAATAATAATCCTACCTTGAAAAACAGGTCTAAGTTCTCAGCTGATTTGTCAGCAAAAGTAAGAATCTATTTGCTACCATGTACTGATAAGACCTTAAGAGCCTTGGGGTGCCTAGGTGGTTCAGTCATTAAGCATTTGCCTTCAGCTCAGGTCATGGTCCCATGGATCTGGGATGGAGCCTCACATCTGGCTCCCCGTTCAGCGTGAAGCCTGCTTCTCCCTCTCCCACTCCCCCTGCTTGTATTCCCTCTCTGACTGTGTGTGTGTGTGTGTGTGTGTGTGTGTGTGTGTGTATCTCTCTCTCTGTCAAATAAATATATACAAAATCTTAAAAAAAAAAAAAGACTTTAAGAGCCTAAGGCATCCAGGATATAATATGAGGATATCGTCAGTTATGCTGAAATTATTATAAAAGCATATTTTCTTGGTTAAATAGAATACAGAAATGTCTAAAACAGACTACAGTGAGATAAGCAGAAAGAGATAACTGAGTTGAGTTCTAATAAGTGAGAAGTGTAAATGGCACAAGAGGAAGAAACTGTTAGCATTAGGTGATGAGCTGCTGGAGGAATACAATGTTTTTCTCAATTGTGGCTCATGACATCAACAAATTTTGAGTTCTCTTCCAACCAAAATAACTTCTCTTGCTCTGGATATTTTCGCCAGGAGACTTCAAATGAAGAAGAAAACAATGAAGAGAATGCAAATTCTGATGAAAACGAAGATGAAGATGAGGCTGAGAATACCACCCTTTCTACCACACCTGGCTATGGAGAGACCACACCTGGAACAGGGTATATAGGTTTAGCTGCAATCCAACTTCCCAAGAAGGTAATCATTCCTCAAAAATTTAAATCTGATTTCACTTCTTTACTGAAATCAAAGGTTATTTAGACACCAAACAGGATGTTTTACATTATCTTCATTAACTCATTGAAAAAGCAAGAGCAGGGGCACCTAGGTGGCTCAGTGGATGAAGCCTCTGCCTCCAGCTCAGGTCATGATCTCAGGGTCCTGGGATGGAGCCCTGAATTTCTGCTCAGTGGGGAGCCTGCTTCCCCCCCCCTCTCTGCCTGCCTCTCTCCCCGCCTCTCTGCCCACTTGCGATCTCTGTCAAATAAACAAATACAATCTTTAAAAAAAAAAAAAAAAAGAAAAGAAAAAGCAAGAGCAGACTCAATATCTCTGTTTATAAATAAGGAAAGCTCTTTTCCCACACAAGTTCTCATCCCAGGTTATTACACTGACTTCCTACATTATAGCAGAAAACTAAGGACAAGCAAGCATCTTAGCAATGAATAAAAGGTCCTGCAAGATGCCACTGTATTTCAGGGAAGAGGGCTCTAAGACAAAGTCAAGAGCAAAGCTATAAGAAGCATCTCCCACAGAGAAGACTTATTTATCAAGTACATTCTTCTCCGTCAAAACCCAATTTCAGAGGTACTAATCCTGAATTCTTAAAACACCCACCGAAGGTGTTTTTGAATTTTTAAAACACCCACTAATTCTTTTATAAATTAAGCTAGCTTCAATTCAAAAATATATCTAGAATAAGGCCTTAGTATAGCCTGAGTTGAATGAAGTTAATTGTTTTAGGTTTTTACATTTTCATACCTAGATCTGGATTCTTTCAAACTTTTCCTTACAGGCTGGGGATAAAGGACACAAGGCTACAGAAGAGGAGGAAAGTGATGAAGAAGAAGAGGAAGATGAAGAAAATGAAGAAAATGAAGCAGAAGTGGATGAAAATGGGCAAGGCATAAATGGCACCAGTAGTAACAGCACAGAGGCAGAAAATGGTAATGGCAGCAGTGATGGAGATAATGGAGAAGAAGGTGAAGAACAAAGTGTCACTGAAGCCCAGACAGAAGGAACCACAGTGGCTAGAAAGCAGGACAATGGTGACTCTAAGACAACAACCTCACCAGATGGTGGATTTGAACCTACAACTCCGCCACCAGAGTTCTATGGGACTACCACCCAACAGTCTGGGGAAGCCACCCCCACCGGATATGAGGAAGAGTATGAACAAACAGGCACTAATGAATATGACAATGGATATGAAGTCTATGAAAATGAAAATGGGGAACCTCGTGGGGATAATTACCGAGCCTATGAGGATGAGTACAGCTACTATAAAGGGCGTAGCTACGATGGCTATGATGGTCAAGATTATTACTACCGCCATCAGTGAAGGCCCAGCCTGGGATGAATTCCTCCATTCTGGCATTTCATGTGGCTACCATTTTCAAAGTTCAACTCAGGAAGGTGCAATATAACAAATGTGCATATTATAATGTAGAATGGTGCTACTGTTCCAAAGTAATTTTCTGTAATTGCTTCTGCAAGTAATGGGCTTCTTACTGCTTTTCCCTGGTTTATTATTGAAAGGTTATTGTAAATCAGGGCCATTTAAACCAATCCATGAGATGGAGTTTGATTACCTGTTTTGAGGTTGTAGTTCTATAAATAGTATTTTTAACATGTTTGTACTATTATTAACTGCTAAAACTACTCTTCATGCAAGACATGCTTCTATGAATTAACATTAATGACACTATATATAAAATATGTGTAGTTCTTTAATCACCTACCTACCCAACACTGTATATTATGTTTAATTATCAGCTTCATGTATTTTTATGTGATCTTTATGTATATTCTATCCATGGGTTGTATCACAAATAAAAATGCAGTCTTTCAAATATGTTATAATTTTTAAAAAGAGAGAGAGAGAGATTCAGAATTGAAAACGATGAATCCAATGGGGAACAACTAAGCTAAACGAAAAAGCTTATTTCCAGTATGGTTTAAAACTCAGAAGAACTGTAAGTATTTTGTCATGGATAAATCAATATAACTAAGATTTTGGCATGTTTGTGGGCAGGGTCAACCATATATATCAGGAGAATAAATGGCTCTTATTAGAGTTGCCAGGTTTAACAAAACTATAGAATGCCTAGTTAAACTTAAATTTCAGATAACAATGAAAAACTTCTTAGTTTAAGTATGTTCCATGCACTACTTGGCCTCTGTGAATTATTTGGGACATATTTATACTAAATAAATCATTCTTATTTATATAAAATTCAAATTTAATGGAGCATCCTATTTTGTATCTGGCAACCCTACTCTGATTTGATCTGGTTTTAGGTGGGGTAGGGAGAAGGATGAAGTAGAAAACTCACACACACACACACCATTATAGAGTGGTTGCAAACATCATGACATCATAATGCTTCACCCCTATATACTTCAGTATTTAGTATAAAAACAAGAAATTCTCCTAAATTGCTACAATACCATTCTCATTCTCATTCTAAAGAAACTAAACATTGCTATGATAGTATTTTATAATATACGGATCATATTCACATTTTTCCAATTATTCTAATAATTCATTCAATCTTTACAGAACTCTATTAGGTAGTTATTTTTGTCATCCCCCATTCTATTGATGAAGGAACTGAGTCAGACACAAAGAGATACACAGCTTGCAAAAGGTCACAAGTGGCAAAGCTGAGGGTAAAACAAAGGCAGACTGGTTTTAGGATCTGTGCTCCTTACCATATATTCTATTCGTTAGTGTATATTTGTCAGTAATGGATGTCGAGCCATAAGTGAGCAGGAAATCTTTAATGATGGGAACACTGGTGAAAAGTAAGCTTGCCCTATATCACAATTTTCTTAGCCAGGTTTAATGACTTGAGCCCTAAAGAATATTTTTTCTTCCCGGGTAAGGGCGGTGTAATTCCGCCTGGGGCAAAGACACTTGAGAATCAATACAACAGGCCCCTCCCCCAGAAGATCAACAAGAAATCCAGCCGAGACCAAGTTCACCTACCAAGGAGTGCGGTTTCAATACCAAGGAGAGCAGCAGAATTCCAGAGGAGGAGAAAGCCAAGCACGGAACTCATGGCTTTTTTCCTGTGATTTTTTTTTAGTCTTGCAGTTAATTTAATTTTTTCTTTTTCATTTTTTTTTTTTTCTCACCTTCGGGTAAAATTTTTTTTTTTAACTGTTACCTTTTTCTTTTTTAACGATTTTTTACTAGTTTATCTAATATATATATATATATTTTTTACATTTTTCTTAGGTGTTTTCTTCTTTTTTTAAAAATTTTCTTTTCTTTTCTTTTCTTTTTTTTTTTTTTTTTTTTTTTTCTTTTGTTTTTTTCTTTCTTTTCTTTCCTTTTTTGAACCTCTTTTTATCCCCTTTCTCCCCACTCACGATTTTGGATCTCTTCTAATTTGGTTAAAGCATATTTTCCTGGGGTTGTTGCCACCCTTTTAGTATTTTACTTGCCCCTTCATTTACTCTTATCTGGACAAAATGACAAGACGTAAAAATTCAACACAAAAAAAAGAACAAGAGGCAGTACCGAAGGCTAGGGACCTAATCAATACAGACATCGGTAATATGTCAGATCTAGAGTTCAGAATGACAATTCTCAAGGTTCTAGCCGGGCTCGAAAAAGGCATGGAAGATATTAGAGAAACCCTCTCGAGAGATATAAAAGCCCTTTCTGGAGAAATAAAAGAACTAAAATCTAACCAAGGTGAAATCAAAAAAGCTATTAATGAGGTGCAATCAAAAAATGGAGGCTCTAACTGCTAGGATAAATGAGGCAGAAGAAAGAATTAGTGATATAGAAGACCAAATGACAGAGAATAAAGAAGCTGAGCAAAAGAGGGACAAACAGCTACTGGACCACGAGGGGAGAATTCGAGAGATAAGTGACACCATAAGACGAAACAACATTAGAATAATTGGGATTCCAGAAGAAGAAGAAAGTGAGAGGGGAGCAGAAGGTATACTAGAGAGAATTATTGGGGAGAATTTCCCCAATATGGCAAAGGGAACGAGCATCAAAATTCAGGAGGTTCAGAGAATGCCCCTCAAAATCAATAAGAATAGGCCCACACCCCGTCACCTAATAGTAAAATTTACAAGTCTCAATGACAAAGAGAAAATCCTGAAAGCAGCCCGGGAAAAGAAGTCTGTAACATACAATGGTAAAAATATTAGATTGGCAGCTGACTTATCCACAGAGACCTGGCAGGCCAGAAAGAGCTGGCATGATATTTTCAGAGCACTAAATGAGAAAAACATGCAGCCAAGAATACTATATCCAGCTAGGCTATCATTGAAAATAGAAGGAGAGATTAAAAGCTTCCAGGACAAACAACAACTGAAAGAATTTGCAAATACCAAACCAGCTCTACAGGAAATATTGAAAGGGGTCCTCTAAGCTAAGAGAGAGCCTACAAGTGGTAGATCAGAAAGGAACAGAGACCATATACAGTAACAGTCACCTTACAGGCAATACAATGGCACTAAATTCATATCTCTCAATAGTTACCCTGAATGTGAATGGGCTAAATGCCCCTGTCAAAAGACACAGGGTATCAGAATGGATAAAAAAAAAAAAACCCATCTATATGTTGCCTCCAAGAAACACATTTTAAGCCCGAAGACACCTCCAGATTTAAAGTGAGGGGGTGGAAAAGAATTTACCATGCTAATGGACATCAGAAGAAAGCAGGAGTGGCATTCCTTATATCAGATCAATTAGATTTTAAGCCAAAGACTATAATAAGAGATGAGGAAGGACACTATATCATACTCAAAGGGTCTGTCCAACAAGAAGATTTAACAATTTTAAATATCTATGCCCCCAATGTGGGAGCAGCCAACTATATAAACCAATTAATAACAAAATCAAAGAAACACATCAACAATAATACAATGATAGTAGGGGACTTTAACACTCCCCTCACTGAAATGGACAGGTCATCCAAGCAAAAGATCAGCAAGGAAATAAAGGCCTTAAATGACACACTGGACCAGATGGACATCACAGATATATTCAGAATATTTCATCCCAAAGCAACAGAATACACATTCTTCTCTAGTGCACATGGAACATTCTCCAGAATAGATCACATCCTCGGTCCTAAATCAGGACTCAACCGGTATCAAAAGATTGGGATCATTCCCTGCATATTTTCAGACCACAATGCTCTAAAGCTAGAACTCAACCACAAAAGGAAGTTTGGAAAGAACCCAAATACATGGAGACTAAACAGTATCCTTCTAAAGAATGAATGGGTCAACCGGGAAATTAAAGAAGAATTGAAAAAAATCATGGAAACAAATGATAATGAAAATACAACGGTTCAAAATCTGTGGGACACAACAAAGGCAGTCCTGAGAGGAAAATATATAGCGGTACAAGCCTTTCTCAAGAAACAAGAAAGGTCTCAGGTACACAACCTAACCCTACACCTAAAGGAGCTGGAGAAAGAACAAGAAAGAAACCCTAAGCCCAGCAGGAGAAGAGAAATCATAAAGATCAGAGCAGAAATCAATGAAATAGAAACCAAAAAAAACAATAGAACAAATCAACGAAACTAGGAGCTGGTTCTTTGAAAGAATTAATAAAATTGATAAACCCCTGGCCCGACTTATCAAAAAGAAAAGAGAAAGGACCCAAATAAATAAAATCATGAATGAAAGAGGAGAGATCACAACTAACACCAAAGAAATACAAACTATTATAAGAACATACTATGAGCAACTCTACGGCAATAAATTTGACAATCTGGAAGAAATGGATGCATTCCTAGAAACATATAAACTACCACAACTGAACCAGGAAGAAATAGAAAGCCTGAACAGACCCATAACCAGTAAGGAGATTGAAACAGTCATTAAAAATCTCCAAACAAACAAAAGCCCAGGGCCAGACGGCTTCCCGGGGGAATTCTACCAAAACATTTAAAGAAGAACTAATTCCTATTCTCCTGAAACTGTTCCAAAAAAATAGAAATGGAAGGAAAACTTCCAAACTCATTTTATGAGGCCAGCATCACCTTGATCCCAAAACCAGACAAGGATCCCACCAAAAAAGAGAGCTATAGACCGATATCCTTGATGAACACAGATGCGAAAATACTCAACAAAATACTAGCCAATAGGATTCAACAGTACATTAAAAAGATTATTCACCACGACCAAGTGGGATTTATTCCAGGGCTGCAAGGTTGGTTCAACATCCGCAAATCAGTCAATGTGATACAACACATCAATAAAAGAAAGAACAAGAACCATATGATACTCTCAATAGATGCTGAAAAAGCATTTGACAAAGTACAACATCCCTTCCTGATCAAAACTCTTCAAAGTGTAGGGATACAGGGCACATACCTCAATATCATCAAAGCCATCTATGAAAAACCCACCACAAATATCATGCTCAATGGAGAAAAACTGAAAGCTTTTCCAATAAGGTCAGGAACACGGCAGGGATGTCCATTATCACCACTGCTATTCAACATCGTACTAGAGGTCCTAGCGTCAGCAATCAGACAACAAAAGGAAATTAAAGGCATCCAAATCGGCAAAGAAGAAGTCAAATTATCACTCTTCGCAGATGATATGATACTATATGTGGAAAACCCAAAAGACTCCACTCCAAAACTGCTAGAACTTATACAGGAATTCAGTAAAGTGTCAGGATATAAAATCAATGCACAGAAATCAGTTGCATTTCTCTACACCAACAGCAAGACAGAAGAAAGAGATATTAAGGAGTCAATCCCATTTACAATTGCATCCAAAACCATAAGATACCTAGGAATAAACCTAACCAAAGAGACACAGAATCTATACTCAGAAAACTATAAAGTACTCATGAAAGAAATTGAGGAAGACACAAAGAAATGGAAAAATGTTCCATGCTCCTGGATTGGAAGAATAAATATTGTGAAAATGTCTATGCTACCTAAAGCAATCTACACATTTAATGCAATTCCTATCAAAGTACCATCCATCTTTTTCAAAGAAATGGAACAAATAATTCTAAAATTTATATGGAACCAGAAAAGACCTCGAATAGCCAAAGGGATATTGAAAAAGAAAGCCAACGTTGGTGGCATCACAATTCCGGACTTCAAGCTCTATTACAAAGCTGTCATCATCAAGACAACATGGTACTGGCACAAAAACAGACACATAGATCAATGGAACAGAATAGAGAGCCCAGAAATAGACCCTCAAATCTATGGTCAACTAATCTTCGACAAAGCAGGAAAGAATGTCCAATGGAAAAAAGACAGCCTTTTCAATAAATGGTGCTGGGAAAAATTGGACAGCCACATGCAGAAAAATGAAATTGGACCATTTCCTTACACCACACACAAAAATAGACTCAAAATGGATGAAGGACCTCAATGTACGAAAGGAATCCATCAAAATCCTTGAGGAGAACACGGGCAGCAACCTCTTCGACCTCTGCCGCAGCAATATCTTCCTAGGAACAACGCAAAAGGCAAGGGAAGCAAGGGAAAAAATGAACTACTGGGATTTCATCAAGATCAAAAGCTTTTGCACAGCAAAGGAAACAGTTAACAAAATCAAAAGACAACTGACAGAATGGGAGAAGATATTTGCAAACGACATATCAGATAAAGGACTAGTGTCCAGAATCTATAAAGAACTTAGCAAACTCAACACCCAAAGTACAAATAATCCAATCAAGAAATGGGCAGAAGACATGAACAGACATTTCTGCAAAGAAGACATCCAGATGGCGAACAGACACATGAAAAAGTGCTCCATATCACTCGGCATCAGGGAAATACAAATCAAAACCACAATGAGATATCACCTCACACCAGTCAGAATGGCTAAAATCAACAAGTCAGGAAATGACAGATGCTGGCGAGGATGCGGAGAAAGGGGAACCCTCCTACACTGTTGGTGGGAATGCAAGCTGGTGCAGCCACTCTGGAAAACAGCATGGAGGTTCCTCAAAATGTTGAAAATAGAACTGCCCTATGACCCAGCAATTGCACTATTGGGTATTTACCCTAAAGATACAAATGTAGTGATCCAAAGGGACACATGCACCCGAATGTTTATAGCAGCAATGTCCACAATAGCCAAACTATGGAAAGAACCTAGATGTCCATCAACAGATGAATGGATCAAGAAGATGTGGTATATATACACAATGGAATACTATGCAGCCATCAAAAGAAATGAAATCTTGCCATTTGCAACAACATGGATGGAACTAGAGCGTATCATGCTTAGCGAAATAAGTCAAGCAGAGAAAGACAACTATCATATGAACTCCCTGATATGAGGAAGTGGTGATGCAACATGGAGGCTTAAGTGGGTAGAAGAAGAATAAATGAAACAAGATGGGATTGGGAGGGAGACAAACCATAAGTGACTCTTAATCTCACAAAACAAACTGAGGGTTGCCGGGGGGAGGGGGTTTGGGAGAAGGGGGTGGGATTATGGTCATTGGGGAGGGTATGTGCTTTGGTGAGTGCTGTGAAGTGTGTAAACCTGGTGATTCACAGACCTGTACCCCTGGGGATAAAAATATATGTTTATAAAAAATAAAAAATTTAAAAAAAAAAAAAAAAAGAATATTTTTTCTTTCTTTTTTTTTTTTTAAAGATTTTATTTACTTGTCAGAGAGAGAGAGCGGGCACACAAGCCAGCAGAGTGGCAGAGGCAGAGAGAAGCAGGCTCCCTACTGAGCAAGGAAGGAGCCCCATGTAGGACTTGATCCCAGGACCCTGGGATCATGACCTTAAGGCAGTGGCTTAACCGACAGAGCCACCCAGGCATCCCGAAAGAGTATTTTCAAACCAAGGGTCTTCTCATATTTTGGCATATGTTTTTACATATTGTGCAAAGTGCATGAACTCTCAAGTTAGATGGGCTTGAGTAATGTTATTATTGAAAGTAAATATCCTCCTCTAATCCTCATCACCTCATCTCTTACATGTGGTGTGTACTCTGTAGTTGCTGTTTAGAGCCCAACATGTTAATGAGGTGCTCAGGATCGTCATCTCTCTCCTCTCCACTCCCCTTCCTTTCTCCATCTTAACACTTGGGTGCATCCAATTGTTGTATAATTACCTGGTCCTTCCGAAACTCAAAGAACATGTTTTTTCTTGCCCTAATGCATCTTTGTAAACAAAAGCTTTTGATGAGATTGAGGCCTTGGGTATAGTCATCTGATCAGCAGCATCAGAAATGCAAATTGTGGAGCACCACCCAAGACCTACTCAATGAGAAACTAGGAGTGGACAGGTGATTCTTGTGCACCTTAAAGTCTGAGTGCCATGATTTTCTTTTTTTTTTTTTTTAATATTTTATTTATTTATTTGACAGAGAAACAACAAAAGAGGGAGCACAAGCAGGGAAAGTGGGGAGAGGGAGAAGCAGGCTTCCCGCTGAGCAGGGAGCCTGATGCAGGACTTGATCCCAGGACCCTGGAATCATGACCTGAGCTAAAGGCAGAAGCTTAACGAATGAGCCACCCAGGTGCCCCGAGTACCATGATTTTCATTGATATAGGAGCTAATGCTTATTATACACCTACTGTGTGCCACTTCTATTCTAAGCATTTTACATATATTACCTCATTTTTACATACATTACCACATTCTCAACAAATACTATAAGTCTACCACATTTTACAGGTAAGGAAACTGAGTTACAGAGACATTTAGTAACTTGCCTGAGATGATGCAGCTATGAAGTGGAGAAAAACAATCTGCTCCAAAGTCCACATCCCATATATCTCTCACAGCTTCTTTCTTTATAGAGAAAAGTCACCTTTTAAAATGGGTGAACTTAACTGGGAATCAAAAGAGGAAATTTTGGATAAGAGCACATGCAGCAACCCTATCTATGTTTTTACTTCTTTGTCCTTTGGTATTAATAAAAAGATATAATTTTACAGGTTTCATGTCCTGCTCAGATGATCAAAAAAGGATCTTTTTTTTTTTTTAAAGGTTTTATTTACTTATTTGACAGACAGAGATCACAAGTAGGCAGAGAGGCAGGCAGAGAGAGAGGAGGAAGCAGGCTCCCTGCTGAGCAGAGAGCCTGATGAGGGGCTGGATCCCAGGACCCTGGGATCATGACCGGAGCTGAAGGCAGAGGCTTTAACTCACTGAGCCACCCAGGTGCCCCCAAAAAAGGATCTTTTTGAGAACAGAGACTGTGAGTAAACAAGGAAAATATCCCTTAATGCTGTTGTCAAAATAGGACAAAACTGTCAAGCACTGCCCAAAAGGCAGTGTGATGTGTAACAGGGCCCTAAGGATCTCAACTGCAGCTGCTAGGTTTGCATGTCATAACCACTGATTCAGCCAGCAGGGAGATACCAAGCTCAAATGAAGTTAAACAGTTTGTTACTTTCACAGAGAACAAAAGCAGGATCAGCATGGTGTCAGCTCTCTGGGCCCAGAGGATGATCACTGAGCCAAAAGGTCCAGATGACAGATAGCACAGGGAAGTAGGTCATTCCACTGTGGAGGAGCCAGCTCTCACATATGGCTAAGTAGAGAGACTTCCAAGGAAATCTGCAGTGGAGCCTTAAAGGGGAAGAGGCTGAAAGTCTTATGATCAACGGAAACCAGGGAGATGGATGAGAAATAGCTTCGTGACCAACTCCCAGAAGATGGAGAGGTGGGAGAGCAACTGTCTCTGGAATTTCTTCTCAGGGCTGCTTATCCCTCCTTGCTCCAGAAGGAATCACAGGGTACTTGGCCAAGCCTCAGGTCAGACTATAGTCAACCTTTGCCCATGTGGTCCATATGGAGACATGCCAGGTTCTCAGGAAGTGGCGATAGAGTTCTTCACCTACACATCTCTTCCAGATCCCAAAGTCTGGGAGGTTTATAAGTTTCTTGGATCACATAAAGAAGGCTGGCCACATAAAGGAGTTTGGGTAAATTAAGATAGGTCTTAAGACATGAGGAGGAATACTTCTACAAGATGAGCAAACATGCGGGCCCTCACCAGGCAACGGTAAACTAAGTCTTCTCAGCATAGGCCATACTGTGGGGGTGCATGGTCTTGGTTATTAGGGTGGCCACAGGGCAGAGAGGGACTCTGTCCCTCTCTCTGTGGTCACTCTAGGTCCCATCTCCTCATTTCAAGCCCTTCCTATCTCCTTCAACATGATGCCTCTCAATCAATATACTCCCCGGATGGCAGTCAGGTAACCCACATTTAATCAGTGGAGAACACTAAATATCACCCTGCCCCGCTTTTCAATTTACTATTGTGACATATTCTACACCCTGCTTCTTTCATGACTAACCCTGATGATTTTCTATTACCCTTTCTGAACTGAAAAACCAAACTTTAACTTTCCATTTGGATTTCTTTCATTAAAAATACAAACAACAAACAAAACCCAGTCTATCTCTAGGTAAGTGAATCCCTCTGAATGACCAAGAGAAGAAATAATGAAAGTGGGGAAAAAAGCAGAAAAATATAAAAACACTTTGTTGGAAAGGATAATATAATGTCAGGAAATAAGAGTCTCACTTTAAAAAAAAGAATCAATACTAGTTAAAGGGAAACCATGAAGCAATCACTCAGACTTTTGTTTAACCAAGTGCAAATATTTGTAAATATTTCTGCCCTTGTTTAAACTATTCAGTGGGTTATGAACTCATTAACTGGACTTGTTGGTTTAATTGTAAAAGTTCCCATGCAAATTACTCTGGTCTTTCTCAGGTCTCCCTTCTTCAATTTTATGACTGCTAGAGTACCAAAAAGATAAGACCTGTATCAAACGACAGATGTTGGCAAAGATACAGAGAAAGGGGAACCCTCCTACACTGTTGGTGGGAATGCAAGCTGGTACAGCCACTCTGGAAAAACAGTATGGAGGTTCCTCAAAACGTTGAAAATAGAGCTACCCTATGACCCAGCAACTGCACTACTGGGTATTGACCCTAAAAATACAAATGTAGTGATCCAAAGGGGCACATGCACCCCAATGTTTATAGCTGCAATGTCCACAATAGCCAAACTATGGAAAGAATCTAGATGTCCATCAACAGATGAATGGATAAAGAAGATGCAG
Organism: Mustela putorius furo; assembly: GCF_011764305.1. Taxonomy (NCBI): domain Eukaryota; kingdom Metazoa; phylum Chordata; class Mammalia; order Carnivora; family Mustelidae; genus Mustela; species Mustela putorius. Next base: position 3,478,796 of record NW_025421367.1, on the reverse strand, counting down.
CGTGTGTGTGTGTATCACACACACACACACACACACACACACAATGGAATGCAGCCATCAAAAAAACTAAAATCTTGCCATTTGCAACTAAGGGTATTATGCTGAGCAAAATAAGGCAGTCAGAGAAAGATAATTAGCATATGATCTCTCTGATAGGAAGAAGTTAAGAGGTAGGGTGGGGGGTTGTGGGGGCTAGGGAGGAAAAAAATGAAACAAGATGGGATTGGGAGCAAGATAAAGCATAAGAGACTCTTAGTCTCAGGAAACAAACTGAGGCTTGCTGGGGAGTTGGGGGAGGGATAAGGTGGCTGGGTTATGGACATTGGGGAGGGTAGGTGCTATGGTGAGTGCTATGAAATGTGTAAGCCTGATGATTCACAGACCTGTACCCCTGGGGCAAGTAATACATTATATGTTAATAGAAATAAAAGATAAGACATGCATCAGAGTGAGAACATGTCATCTCTTTTTAAAATACAAATTTAACCCTCACTATTTTACTCAGGGGTCACCAAACCTTTCTGTAAAGCAAAAGTCAGTAAACTTTTTCTTTAAAGGATCAGTTAGTAAGCATTTTTGGCTATGCAGTTCACATGGATTCTGTCACAACTACTGCAATCTGTCATTGTAGCAACAACAGCCATTGATGTATGTGAACAAACAGATACAGCTGTGTTCCAATAAAACTTTGTGATGATGGAACGGATTTGGTCCACAGCCCATAGATTACTGATTCCTATTTTAGATGATTATATAAAGTCATAACCATGATAAACTGTTTAATTTGGGGACACTTGGGTGGCTCAGTGGGTTAAGCCTCTGCCTTCTGGTCCTAGGATCAAGCTCCGCATCAGGCTCTCTGCTCAGCTGGGAGCCTGCTTCCCCCTCTCTCTCTGCCTGCCTCTCTGCCTACTTGTGATCTCTGTCTGTCAAATAAATAAATAAAATCTTTAAAAAAAACATTTAATTTTAAAATTTAGCTGCTTTTATCACTTAGGATATAAACAAACTATTAGTAAATTGATGATCTTTTCTTTTTTTTTAACTTGAAGTTTGGCCCTTTATTTCCAACTGTACTTTAAAATTCAGTAAAATTTCTGGTGTTTGATACAGCAATTCTGAGTCAACAGAGGTGTCCGAATGAAATATTATCTCTAAGTAAAACTCAGTAAGATTAGCACTTGAATATGTGGACTTAGTAGGTTGTCCCTTTCAATTGGTAGGCATCATCCAACCCACTTAGGGCCAGAATAAAACAAAAAGTAGAAGGAGGAATTTGCAGTTTTTGGTTCCTACCTGGCTGCTTGAACTAAGAAATCTGTCTTCTCCTGCCCCTAGAGTGGGTTTTATGCCATCTGTTCCCCTGACTCAGACTGGATTTATATCACTGGCTTTCCTAGGTTTCCAGGTTGCAGATGGCAAACTATGGGACTTCAGCCTCCATAATCATGTGAGCACATATGGAAATAAACAAACAAACAAACACACACGCACACATGCAGACACATACATACATATATGGGCTCACATTCATATGAATAAATATATATCTCCTATATGGTCCTGTTTCTCTGGGGAACCCTCACTAACACAGGTATACCAAACATTCTGAATTGAATGCCTTTTGAAAGCTCAATACCTGCACTGTATTCAGAGATTGACTTGGGCACACTGTAGTCTCCAAAAATGATTCCTATGGTATCCCCATTCTACAAGCTCTTCGGCAATGGGACACTGTCACTTCTCTACATCAAGGCATGGAAAAACTACTTCCGCAGTCCTCTGGATCTGATGACTTTGACCAACATAATGATAATGACTCCATAACAATTCCAGGCTTAACTCACAAAACTGGCTTAACAACTTCTTCTGTCTGGTTGAGACCTGGAATTCATGAAATAAAAGAGGAGCCCATCTGAGAAAGAACAGAATATGATAGAATGTTATTTGCATGGGAATTTTTATTAAGCCAACAAATCCAGTTAATGAGCTTTTAGCCCACTGAATATTTTAAAGTACTGAGCCACCATGTAAGAAGTCCAGTCTGTTCTACCAGAGAGAGAAGAGGTCATATGGAGAGGTCATATGGAGAAGGCACCATCTTGGATGGACAGTTCAGTCAAGTCTTGGATAACTTTGAATAAGACTTTGCGCTTTCTCCTCTCTGAATATTCCAAATGAAAGATCCCAAGTGAGGATCTCATAGCTAAACCAAATCACACTACAGAACCTTGAGAGAATATAATATATTGGTTTTTGGGTTTTTTTTTTTTAAGATTTTATTTGTTTATTTGACACACAGAGAGAGAGAGATTACAAGCCAGAAGAGCAGGAGACAGAGAGAAAGAAGCAGGCTCCCTGCTGGGCAGAAAGCCCGACATGGAGCTGAATCCCAGGACTCTGAGGTTATGACCTGAGCCAAAGGTAGTTGCTAAACTGACTGAGCCACACAGGCAGCCCTATATTGGTATGTTAAAGACCAATAGATAACCAACAAATAACTGGAACAGGAGTTGACAAGCATAGAGAAAATCTGGGTTCATGAGAAGTAAGAAAGTCATGAGAGAAGAGCTAAAATGAAATACTAACACTGAAAACTAAAAACTGAGAAGAGGGCATATGCTCCAATTTGGTAAGAAAATATTAGTATGTGCCCAATGCAATGAATAACTAGCTGGTAAATGTTGTCATATTCTGTCTCCTAAGGACAAGATTCTCAGTCCTGAAAAACAAAACGGCAACCTCTGAAAAACACTATTTTGAGAATGAAAGACATTTCCCCTCCTTGAGGTAACAACAAAGTTTTACAGCCACTTCCAGCAATGTCACCATGTCCTGAAGGAAAAGACTGGTATCATTATAATTATATTTTAACTACATCCTCTGAGTTACATTTTAAGGTGTAATAAGACATCTTTCTAATATAAAAATAAAAGTAAATTATATTGACATGTCTTCTCTTTGCTACTAATAGCTGAATGAGTAAACAAATAGCCTAGAGAAATGAACACAGCTAGCTTCATGCTGCTCTGTGACCCTCCATGTTTCCCTATCTGGCTGAAATTTTTATGTACTTCTGTTGAAATTCTCAAATACTGAAAGGAAAAAAAATAAAAACTAAAAATAAAAATAATTTTAGGGTAGATGAGAAAATTGGTTGCAAGTGATATTTTAGAAAAAGTGACATTTTTCTGTAATTTAGGATGAATATTGATATACACATGAATTAACATATTTAAAACAAAAACCTTTTCTTCTCTAAACACAGGATAAGACTCCCAGCACACCCATTCTGGACTCCATTCTGAAGATTAAGGGGGAATAAATACTTCTATGAAAAGCCTAAAGCCTTGACAAATCTTTAAAATGTCTTCTTATAGACATTTATAGGTAAAAAGGAAATAACTCAACACCGCCCCTATTTTCTAATCACAACACTGTACTGATACCCCACTGAGTCTGGAGAGGAAATGTACATGTGCTGTGTAAGTAAATTAGAAAAAAGGAATTACTATATATATATTTATATACTATATAATTTCTCCCTCTCCCTCTCTCTGTGTGTAATAATATGTTTACCTCTAATTGCCTAAGATGATACAGAGAAATGTGTTGCAGAATAGTGTTAAAAATAAGTTAGGGAAAAAAATAAGTTGGGGATCAAGATACCAGAAGATAAAATCATTTCCTGTAATATTTTTTTAAAAATATCTATCAAAGCAATTGGGCTTAGAGCACAAGTACAGGGAAGATGGGTGGAACATTCCAGAAATAGATGGGAACACAAGACAAAACAACTAAAACCTTACTCCCAGATGAGGGTCCAATAGCTGGAACTGATAGTGTAGGTTCCCAGTTAACTAACATTTTATATGACTGCACTCACTCAAGTGAAGGGTAAGAAATGAAAAAGCCACCACAATGAAACATGAAAAATGAATAACAACATTAAAAACACTTTGCTCCAAAATATAAAATATTGAGTACATTCAAAATGTATAGTGCAGATTTGGGCTAATATTGCACAAATAACTGATTTTATTCTATAGATTATATCTAGGCCCGTGTTATCAAAATGTCTTCCATTCATAGAATTCTATTTTTTTTTTTTTTTTTTTTTGGCATCACATCTTTTCTTTTTTCACTAAAATTTTTTCCTCCATTAAGAGAAGTATAAGGGGGCCTGGATGGCTCAGTTAACATTGACATGGGTTCCTTTCATCTTAAAATCTCTTCGAGGAGCGACTCTGGGTCAGTGTGACCCAGGAAAGCCAGGCTAGGTATATAATCTGCGGAGGTGTCGTCCATTCTTCAACTGTCAGCCAAACACCAGAAGAAAATCCAAGCGTCCATTTCTTGCCTTCTCTACTGCTTCCTAGTTTTGTGTTGTTTTCCAGTTAAATAGGGATGGTGTGAGAATAATTTTTTTTTTAATAGAACACTGCTCTTTATCTCTGGTTATTTATTCCTAGCAAATGTTATAGCAAAACTGTTCATGACACAAAAACGTCTAGAAAACTTACGCTGAATTTTTGTAGTTTAAGCTTAACTCGGGGCAAGTCAAGAGGGTAGAAGTAACAACTCCACCTCAGAAAACTTTAGCAAATGATCACTCTTGGTTGTCCCCCACCCCCACCCCCCGCCGCTGCAGTTTCTTCTCTGCAACCTTAAAACCGGAATAGGCTCTTTTTTTTTTTTTTTTCTTTTGTCAATTGTAGGTTCTAAATTTAAGGCCCAAGTTGATTTTTTTTTTTCCCCCTGAAGCTCTGAATTCATTTTAACTTTGGGAGCATATATATTTAGCTACTGCCAGTTTACTCCTTGCTAGGACTAGTAGCTAAGCAATTTTTTTCTCTTAAAATTCAAAGAATATTCTCTTATTAAACACGATACATCTAGATGCAAGTAGACATTTTCCGTCAGTGACATATAGGAGAAATACCTCACAGGTTCTAGGCAGCTTCACCCGGAACATCTCCGCGGCAAGCATGTCCACCGCAAGCATTTTCCTCGCATACCTAACTGACCGTAAAGCAACTTTGCCGTAAAAGATACAATCACGAAAAATAAAAGGGGCATTCATTAGAGGGGGCATAATGAAACATGAAAAATGAATAACAACATTAAAAATACTTTGCTCCAAAATATAAAATATTGAGTACATTCAAAATGTATAGTGCAGATTTGGGCTAATATTGCACAAATAACTGATTTTATTCTATAGATTATATCTAGGCCCGTGTTATCAAAATGTCTTCCATTCATAGAATTCTATTTTTTTTTTTTTTTTTTTTTTTTGGCCTGAAGATTCATCTCATTGGCATCACATCTTTTCTTTTTTCACTAAAATTTTTTCCTCCATTAAGAGAAGTATAAGGGGGCCTGGATGGCTCAGTTAAGCATCCTAGGCCTTTTTCTTTTTCTTTTTTTTCTTTGTTTGAGTTTGGAGTGGTTTATTATGAGGTACTGCTGTAACAAAACGGATAGATACATGTTTGTAATACTAAACATGGAACCGTCAACAAGCATCCAATCAACTGTAAAAAAAAGATTGATTTAAGTAAATCATTACTGTCATCACAATACTGATAATTGTGTTCCCTTTTATTTTTTAAACTTTTACTTTTCTAAATGAGAAGATGATATTCATAAAAAAATTTTTTTCAGAAGATACTCAGATTTGTTTTCACATCAGAAACTAGTGATTTGAAAACCAACACTTCAGTGCAGCTGTTCCATATCATATGAAACATCTGAGTCTTGATTTTGGCTCAGGTCATGATCTCAGGGTGTGAGAAGGAACACTCCCCCTCACCAGCTCCATTCTCAGGGGGAGTCTGGTTGAGATTCTCTCTCTCCCTCTCCTTCCACTCCTCCCTGCTGTGCTTGCCTATGCGCATGCACTCCTACTCTCTCACTTTCAAAAATAAATAAATAAATAAATAAATAAATCTTAATATCAGTTTCCAAATACTAGGATGCATATTATAACTAAACTTTGTGTCCCCTTGTGAAAGCCTTCTACACTGTTGTTTGTTTTTGGCATATTGTCACATGTCTGGTGGTAAATGTCTATTAAGTTCTGTGGGAAATGTAGGTTCAAAACTCTTCACCATTGTATAGACAATTATGAGGGTAAGGTTTAAATCATATAAAAATGAGAGTACTGTCGTCAATGGAGAAATCAAACCAAATGTTTAAGCCAAACTGTCAAACAGTAATTATTTTTATCTTTTATGACAAAATTGCCTTACAGCCAATTCCTTATGTGGTGAAAATGTTTTTAAGGACAATGCTCACAGCAAAGTTATCATTCAATGAAAGTTTAGCTTGTGACTATGCTCCTCATTTTCAGATGAAGAAATGGAAGTTCAGAAAGATCCCATTTAGATGCTTAGGCAACTGAGCATAACAAACAGGTGGTAGAGTCAGTTCTTTTATTTTATTTTATTTTATTTTATTTATTTGACAGATCACAAGTAGGCAGAGAGAGAGGGGAAAGCAGGCACCCTGCTGAGCAGAGAGCCCAATCCCAGGACCCTGAGATCATGACCTGAGCCAAAGGCCGAGGCTTAACCCACTGAGCCACCCAGGCGCCTCTAGAGTCAGTTTTTGAACTCAGGTCTGTTTGACTCCAAATCTACTGGATCTAAATGTCTCTGTCATTAATGACAACCCTCAAATATTCTAATATCCATGGTTGAATGGTGAATCAACAATAGCTCCAGTCCAATAGCTCAAACTCTAGTCCTGGCGAGTGTTTTAAAAACCAGCTCCAGAACTCAAAAAGGATCTGCAGAATTTTGACAGAGCAAAAATAGGGATTCAGCCGGAACTAGAAAAGACACCATTCTCTCAGCTAAAGCTGTCCAAGGGTTGTTTTTTTGTTTTATTTTGGCTTTTTAAAAAAATTTTTTAAATTTATTTTCATCATAACAATATTCATTGTTTTTGTACCACACCCAGTGCTCCATGCAATCTATGCCCTCTATAATACCCACCACCTGGTACCCCGACCTCCCACCTCCCACCCCTTCAAGACCCTCAGATTGTTTTTCAGAGTCCATAGTCTCTCATGGTTCACCTCCCCTTCCAATTACCCCCGACTCCCTTCTCCTCTCTATTTTGGCTTTTGTCTGTTTCAGAAGTTGGGAGAAATGGGAAGTTCACATTTAAATCTCATTATTTATTATTTATAGTTTGTTAAAATTGTGTTTAACCAATTCTTATCATTTGGTATGGATTAAATAATTCTTACATTATTGTACATTAATGCTTCATATTTAGTTCTAATGTAAATTATCCCTTCAGGTATTGTAGTATTTTTAACCCGAACTATTGCAATCATTATTTTGGCACACAGAATGGGCAAAAGAGGAGAGAGCAGGCAATTGCCCCAGAAAGGCTTATTCTAATATGGGTGTACTACCTGTTTCACTGAGAAAGTCAATGTCCTAAATTGACCATTCTGTAATATTCATATCCAAACCAAAACTCTCAATGTTTCTCCCCAAACCACTTCTTCTACAGTTTCCTCCATATCAATAAAAGACAAATTCTTCCTTCTGGTTGCTCAGAGGAAAAGACTTTGGAGTCACCCTTAATTCTTGATTTTCTCTCATACTCCACATCTGGTATGTCAACGAATCCTACTGGCTTTACTTTCAAAATATATCCAGAACTTGACCAGTTACCCAACACCTTCTGTCATCACTCTGATTCCTAATCACCATTTGCCTGGATTACCTTGAGAGCTTCCTAGCCCATGTCTGCCTTTTCCTACCTCAATTACTCTACAGTTACTTCTCTGCCTAAAACGTCCAGGGGAACCTTCTCACTCAGGGTAAAGTCAAGAGCCTTGCAATGATCTATAGGCCCTATGTCATCTGCCATCTATGACCTTTTTTTACTACTACATTTCCTGCTACTCACTTCATTCAGTCTTTCTAACCAAAATGCCCTCTTCTCTATTTCTGGAACAAGTCAGCAGTCTTGTCTCTGGGGCTCTCATCTTTCCCTTCCTTCTACTTAGAATGTTCTTCCCCTAGATGCCATGTGTTTACATGGCTCAAAAGTCACCTTCTCAGTGAGGCCTTCTACTATTTCAACTCAGTGTCTCTATGTCCTGACCCACAGTGTTTGTCATCCCCTCTCCTTACAATACTTTCTCTTCTTAGAGTTTGTCTTTTTCACTATCTACACAATATATTTTACTTATTTTGTTTATTGTCAGTTTCCCCACCAGATTATTTTTTTCTGTCTGCTTTGTCACTGCTGTTTCCTCAGTGTCTGTCACATATTAGGTACCCAATACATATTTGTTAAGTGTTGCTGGGTTTAATACAGAAAAAATTGAAATTATAAACTTTCTACACAAAAGGATAGCTAAAATGTTTCCACTTACAAACTTGTTATTCAGAGAGTCCTAATTAATAGTTCTGAAATCAATTTGAATTATCTGACAACATCATACACCAAACTGAGGTATTTATATGTTCTGTTTATCCTACTTTCTGGAACATTTGATAGCAGCTTTTCACCACAAAAACATTTTTAGATTAAAATTACTTTGCCCCCTATGGTTATCTGTGGGCACTGGTAACAAATTGTTTGCTAGTGCTAAGTGAGTCTATGCTGATTGGCCATTGGGAACTCTAACAAACTTTAAATTTCAGCAAAATTTTCCCAGAGACTGCTAATCCTGTGGAAGAAGCCAGGTATTCTGAAGGTAAAAGATACCAGGTAATTTGGCTCTCTTGATATTCTTGATAGCAAATAGCTTTATAACATAGTTTACATTTTCAAGGTATATGTCATCTGGTAGGGAGATTGCTTTTGAAAATGAATGTATATTGAAAGTATTCTCTGCTCAGCACAACTGTGTAATATTTAGTGCTTTGTTTTATGAAATATAAAATGTGTTGCCGAGTTCTGGAAATCATCAACTAAAACTGATAGCTTGATAGCAACTTCTTCTTTGATTAAGTCTTAGCATTATCAAGATTCACCATAATTTAAAGTTACTAATTTTACTCTCTACCTTCACTTACAAACCAGAATAAGGATAATGTGATCACACTCATAGTTTTAAACCTCATCTGTGCAGACATTTCTACTAAGCAACACTAAATCATTTGATAAATTATTTGTAATGTCCTTATCTCTAAAATACTTGGATGGCTAAATTACAGTTAAAATTAAGATCTTGAAAATTATATTCTTTAGAAGAGAGTAGACTAGAGCTTTAGAATATATTTAACAGTTACATTATTGCTTCAAATAAAAATTTTTACCTTGAAAAATTTCAAGATAGCAACAGTATTTAGATTATTGTCATTAAGAGCATTTTCCTCAGATAATCTCAAAAAGTGGTGTAAATTTTTTTATGCTCATATTGGTTGCTATATGTCTATGTGGTAAATGCTTAATATTACTCGAAACCATGAGATTAGTAATTCACAGTTATACTGACATTCTTTTTCTATAATGGCTACTTGACTTAAATGAGCTCACTAGGTCCTTTTAGAATATTCACCAAAGTATAAATATATACATTTATCCATAGCTAAATGTTAATGTTTACACCTAATTTTGTTGAGCTCAATATGAAATATTATTTGCCTTTAAATCAACTACATGTAGACTTTTCTGTAATAAGACGAAAGAATAAAAACTTATTCAAGATGGCATAGAGTCATCATTAAGACTACTGGCTCTGTAGTTAAATTGCTTGAATATTAATCCCAGTTCTGCCTCTTAATACGTGGGAGTTCTAGGGCAAGTTATTTGACTTTCTATCTATTTCATACTCTAAAACAGCCATCAAAAGAAATGAAATCTTGCCATTTGCGACGATGTAGATGGAACTAGAGGGTATCAAGCTTAGCGAAATAAGTCAATTGGAGAAAGACAACTATCATATGATCTCCCTGATATGAGGAAGTGGAGATGCAACAGCGGGGGTTAAGGGGATAGGAGAAGAATGAATGAAACAAGATGGGATTGGGAGGGAAACAAACCATAAGTGACTCTTAATCTCACAAAACAAACTGAGGGTTACTGAGGGGAGTGGGGTTGGAGAACGGGGGGGGGTTATGGACATTGGGGAGGGTATGTGCTATGGTGAGTGCTGTGAAGTGTGTAAACCTGGTGACTCACATACCTATACCTCGGGGGATAAAAATATATTATATGTTTATAAAAAATAAAAAACTAAAAAGAAAAAAAAAGGAAGAGTAATACCATCGAACTCATAGGGTTGTCATGAAGCTCAATAATTGAATATATGTAAAACTTTTAGCACAGAGGTATTTTAGTACTCAATAAATTTTAGCTATTAATATATGGATTACATAAATTGTTTCACTCTCCAGCCCATGGATGGTTACTAGCTCAGAATATAACGAATATAAGGACATATATTGGGGAACTATCCTGGTAGCAGATAAGACTTTATTCCTCACAGTGAGACCTGCTTTGCTGGCACCCATATAAAGAGTCTGTTATGAGTTGTTACATTAGATTAATATTATTATGAATTATAGAAATAATTAAATTAAATTATCTCTAAACACAAAAGGAAAAGTTTGGACTGATAATATAACAAGTAATTATATCTATAAAATTCATTTCTATCAACTGACCTCATTGTTTTAATAATATTCGCCAATTTTCACTTTCACATCAGAATAATTAGACATACGAAGGCTCTTAAAGTATCTATACTTGGATATAAATTATACATGTTTTTTTTTAAACAAGGAAACGAACTACTGGGAGAAGGATGTTATTTATTCTTAGGAATATAGTTCAAACTTGACAATGCTTTAGGGTAAAATATTATTATCTTTTTTGCAGAGAGTCTCAAAGATGCAAATTGTCTGTTTGGGACTGCTTCTTTTCGGCGTGACCTGGGCAGCACCAGTAAGCATTTATAAACTCATTTATGCATCATATTATCTTCTGGTCTCTTTATTTTTTCTAAGCAATATTTTTTCTTTTTTTAATTAGTAACCCTTACCTAGTTCAGTTGCAATAAAGTACCAAACAAAAAGAAAGCATCCAGCACTTGATGCAAATGTCTATCACCAAGGAGGACCTCAATAAACATGTGCTGAATTATAAATGTCAACATATTGCCTTTTAAGAAATGCCAAAAAATATATTTTTGGGAAAACTAGTCACAGTGTTTCAAATCAACTGTTAATGAGTAAATGCTCAGAGACCCAAATTTTAACACATCTAAAGAGATTCTCGATATTTTACTAAAAACTGAAAAAAATTTGACTTGGCAGTTTTACAGCTGGCCAACTAGATTTTGTAAATACGTTGGCAATAGAAAGAAACCAGACCTTTTCTCTTATTCTTGTAACCCACCAATACGGAAATCCTGCTAATGATTTTCTCTTCATGTGCAAGGCTAAAGATGGGAAGAAGGACCCCTAAGCTTAACATAAATTGAGTTGCAATTTCTTTTTTTTTTTTCTCCCTCTGATTCACCCAGATGAGTATTCAGGATGTGACTAAATTATCTTGTGAAAATGCTGAGTGTTACCGATATTTTCTGCTGTGCAGACACAGTGCTAATTAGACAATGTCTGAAAAGCATCCTAGCCTTTCAGAACAACCATTTCAGTTGGAGAGCATGGAAACAAGTAGTCATTCTGTTGCCGGAAGTGCTTAAATATAGGTCCTGAGCCAGTTGAGTGACCAGTTGGGAAACCCGGTGATGAGCATGAATGATGCCATCCAGTAAGGACAGCAGAAGTTGAGGAAAGTATGGTCCCTCTTAGCGCATATCCTTTGGCAGTCCTGCAGTGGGCCATAGTGCTTAAAAATAGACATCTGCCAGGCCCAATTCACACAACTCAGCTCAACCACGACCACAGGGGCATGTGCTTAAGCATGACAGAGGTTGAGTGGGTCTTGCTGACCCGGCTCAAACCCACCAGCTGAGGATGAATCTATTTTGAGCAACACATTCCAAGGAGCAGCTGAAGTGGCACCTTCTGACCATTTTCCAGTAACTGTTATGTCAATATCAATTCAGTGACCACTGGTCAAGAGAAAAAGCCAGCAGGCCACCCTCAAGCGTGGGAGAACAGAAAAGTGGGTGTGAGGGGTGGTGGGAGGGATGCATATTTCAGATGAAAAAGGCTCAGCAAGGACATACATAAAATTTTGAATTATGAATGACTAAATGTGATGTTTACCTAAATTGTTTATTAATAGATTGTGGTATCAGAAATTGGAATATATTGAGTCACTTACATCTGTTTTGGAATTATATTCTAAATTCAAACTGTAGGAGAAAAGAAGTTTTCCTCAATTCTCTTTGTGTTCATGGCTCTGTCAGAAAATTAAGCTGATAAGGACAGATTAACAGGAGAAAAGCATACAAATGTTATTAAATTTCTACATGTGCATGGGAGCAGTCATGAGAATGAAGACCCAAAAAGGTAACCAAAGCAGGAAGCTTTTACACCTTTTAGACGAAGAAACAAATTTGTGAAAAATTGATAAGACAAAGGAATTTGGGCTAAAGGTAATCCAACCCGGTCTAGGTAGTCCTTATATTCCTTACTGAGAAAGATTAGGATTAGTTTCACAAGATTTGTGGATTCCTCCAGTGTCATCTCTGAACTGCTAAGAGCTGGCCACCAGTAACAAGACACTTTGTTTCCTACCTTTAGGCAGAAAAGGGGGAACTTTTTCTGCATTTATGACTTAACTGCCTTCAGTTCAAAATAATTCTTATGTTAAAGAAGCATATTTTGGGAGTGACATTCTGGTTTCCTTCAAAGACAAAATTTGGAAGTGGAAGAAAACAAAAGATGGAAATTGGGCCATTCAATTCAATTAATATTCATCAACATGCAATTAGACTACAAACACTGTTAAAATTTACTTTGTTGTAAGTTCATGACTTATTGCTGCCAGCTTCATTAAGGTACTCTATACTAACAAGTATGTTTTTAATTCATGGGTGTGTGTGTTCTATGAGAAGATGCTGAATATCCCAAACTTAATGTAAAATTCAAGAAACAATTCCTTTACTTCTATAACTTTGCATTTTAAGTGTAAATAATTTACTTTCTACTTATGTCTGGGTTATTAACTGCCTAACTCATAGGGGTTATTATGGGAATCAGATAGTATACAAAAACACAGCTCTGTAAAGTCTTTTTTATGTTTTCTTTTTAGGCAGGTCTGCCTATAAGTAGGGCCCCATATTCAAAATTATTTTAACTGTTTTGATATTTTTGGGAAGTGATACAGTGATCTAAATTTACATGCATAAAAGAATAAAAAAGAAGAGTATTTGTCCCAATCCGTAGGCCACTCCATTTTCCTTTCCCTGACAGAAATCTCTGCTCAGGTGACTGGCAACAACAAAGTCTCATCCTTGGACATGATCCTACACCTTATGGACAGAGCTATGGTTTTACTTTTGCTGGACCACCAGCAGCATCAAGTCTTTGCTTGTATAGCAAACTCTAAATTCATGCAATTCATGCAAACATAATTCTCATCACAGGACTCTGATTTTGGTTCATTGATACTAAACAATTTCCAATGTGTCAGTGAAAATTTATTTTTCAGTTGATATCAGCAACATCCAAGCTTCCACATCTGGAGTGACACCCCTCCCCAACTTGGCAATTCTGTGCATGAGTGTGGTTCTAATGCTTATGTCATTGTCTCCCTCTGGTGGACGAATGCTGGCACCCTGTTTTGTAAGACTAAAACAAATATTATTGTAATGTATCCATCTTCTTTGGTTGGAATGATTTTCCACATTGAATAATACAACCCAGTAAGAGAAAAATAAATGAGACATTTATTGTTGGCAGAAATGGACGAAAGAATGAATGTTTTGTGAAGTTGTATTTCTTGTTTCCTTCCAGACATTTCTGCCACAAACTGAGAAAACTAAGGAAGACTGTGTGGAAGAACAGAGGGTAAACAGAATTATTCTTCTCAGATAAATCTATTTCAACTCTTTTAAAGAAAAAACTCAGGAGAGGAAATTTTTAACTGTCAAAATATTCCTGTGCACTTAGAATGGAAATGCAAAATTACACCACATAATTTTAGCACTTAATTCAGACAATGTTTGATAGAAAAGAGAAACATTCTGAATGGGGATTTGTTTCTCTTCACTGTGATTTCTTTCTCCAGAAGAAGTGAATAAAAATCCTGGTGTATTATTAGCAAGCTATTTTCGCACACATATACACGAGAACAAAACAACAAATGAGGGAGGAAACAATGGAAAGGGAGTTAACGAATCTTAATGTGGAATTCCATATGCATGTAGAAAGTAAAACAACTATCCTCAGCTTTTCATGTCACCAAATTGCAGCCTACCATGGTTTCTCCTGGCAGCCTCAGAAATTCTGTTCTAGGACCTAACAATCTTCTGTTCTTTATCTCAGTTGAAAATTACAAAGGCAAAAAATGGCAAACAGCAGAGTCTGAATGATCATGCTGTGTCTTTCCAATTTGACATCAGACATGAATACTGTAAAACCCACATTTCTCCTTTCCTTACAGCCCCTCCCACCTGCAAATATCTCCACATGCTCCCTGTCCATTGAAATTTGTTAATAAAATTAATACGCCTTGGGAGAGAGAGCCATTGATAGTCATCCTTAGAGCAAACAGACTTACAGACATGTAGAAAAGAAAGGGACAAGGTTTATAGGTGCTCTTCTGTGATTATAAGAAGAACTACCATTTGTCAGAAGCAGAATTTGACTTCACTTAAGTTAAAGAATATCTTGTACAATCAAAAAGAGAGCCAGACAAGTTAATAAGATATAAACACATCTTAATACAATGTTATGTTTTTGTAGATAACGTACAAAGGCCACCATGAGAAACACGGGTATTATATTTTTAAGTATGTTTACACATCATCTGGGAGGAAAAATCAAAGTGACATAAAGGTAAGCTAAATCTCTGAGAGAAGATCCTTACCATGAGCCAAAATCTGGACTAACCACAGGGGAAAATGTAGAGGAGACAAATTTATTTTAATTACTCTGGGTTTCTGTCTGGTGGGTGCTTTTGCCCTTTTTCTATAGTCCCTGGCTTCTTAAACAACTTTGTTATAGAACTCACACAGATGGGCCACCCTACAGCTTAGCCCAAATCCTGCCCCGCTTCGGGACCTTCCCCAGCAGGTGTGATGCTGGTGGACCTCTAATGCCCGTGACCTTTGCTTATTGCTTCCAAGTAACGTTTGATCTTTTATAAGGAGGGTTTCTGAACATAATCTATCATGTGTTCTAATGATGAGGATTAGAAGACTAACAGAAGAAATCACTTTAGCCTAAAGAGTGACATGTTTTAGTGTCCCTTAAATTCATTCCACTGATGACTCCATTCTGGGTCAGAATGCTTGGAAGAGAAAGAATGAGGGCCTTGTCCCTGGAATAGGACAATAATTCTTTTCATTCAGCCCCTTTTTGCAGATTCATTGGCCGAAGAGCTGGAAACAGCTTAAAATGCCATCAGCAAAAGGACTATTTACTTTTTCCAAATCTGGCTTCATTTCCCATGAAAGTGGTAGCTTCTCTTCAGAATGTTATTTTGTTCTGCTCATTATTCTTTAGATGGCATCTCTAAGACTAACTGCCTGTTAAGCTAATTTGTTACATTAAGTAAGTTAAAACTTTTTGGTATAATAAATGTATGTTGAGCTCTTCCTATTGTGCAAGATACTTTGTGAGATTAAATGATTGAGAAAACTTAATTCTTTCTCTCCAGGAACTTAGAGTTAGAAAAGAAAAAAAATGCATTTATAAAATCATTATAAAACTCAAGACAGAATGTGCAAAGTGCTGTGAGAGTAGTACCCCCAAAAATATGATTTTAGGGGCTTAGAGTAGAAAAAGATTAGCTCTTAGTCTGGTGTTTAGGGAAAGCCTACATAATGGAAATAATTGAGCTGGGCCTTGGAGGCTGAGTACAATTTAAGCAAACAAGTGGATGAGAGAAATTTGAGCAAACAAGTAGAGGAGAGAGGCCATTCCAGACAAAAAGAATAATATGAACTAGGGCATGGAGATAGAAAGACAGAACACAGGAAATCAGACCAGCCAACTGATATAAGGACCACCATGCAGTTAGCGATGCAACCAGAAATCATTTAAAATAACAAATACAAAAAAGATTGACCATCACATTCCACAGTTTAAAAGTTGCTCCATGTTTTCATCTATAAAAGAGCTCTATTCAG
Source organism: Mustela putorius furo (assembly GCF_011764305.1). Classification (NCBI taxonomy): domain Eukaryota; kingdom Metazoa; phylum Chordata; class Mammalia; order Carnivora; family Mustelidae; genus Mustela; species Mustela putorius. The sequence goes on along the minus strand of NW_025421367.1, from coordinate 3,462,550 downwards.
TCCTTAGTGAAATGCACTTAATTCATTAGTATACATGATACTGTTTTTAAAGCAGTTGAAGCACCAGAAAGAAAACAAACTTTCCCACCGCAGAGTAAGGGGAGAAACAAAATTAAAAGGGATGATCCCAAACTACTGATTTGTTAACGCATCTGTTTAACTCAAAAGACTATATTCACAATGAGCAAATAAACTTGATTTCAAAAGAAAATATAAATGTCCACGTGAAACTTTCCAAGACTCAATGACTTAAAATAAGTCAAATGTTCAAAATACTTTTAATTCAGCAATAATTCACTATAAAGTTTGTTTCTATTATATTTTTCCCCACAGAAAAATCTTACTTATTTTCAGAACATTCTGCCACTATAAAAGATCAGGCAATATCATAATTCCCACAAATAAATAATTTCAAATTGTAACTTAAAGATATTACAAGTTCTAACTTTAGCATGCTGTATGTAAGCAGTTTCCTAAAGGTAGAAGGCATTTTCATAAGGTATTTTTAATCTTGAGATTCAAGAATGAGCTGATTCAACACTTTCCCCCCCCCGTTTTGCAACAGTGAGATACATGTATGAAAACAAGCAGTCCTCCAGGTAAAATGGTATTCTTATTTTCAGACCAAAGAAAGAGATTAAAAGGAAGATCAAGCAAAATACATTTAGGATAGCATAGTCTCAGGGGTCGCAAGCTCGCAGAACCCTCCCAGAGGGTGATATTCAGGTAGTACATGGATAGAAGGGCCCAGAATTCATCCATCTCCATCTACCACCACAACAGTTAAGGAGGGACAGAGCCTGGGAAAACAGCTGTGCATCCAATAATCAAACCACTATCATTCCCATCACTCACAATAGGTAGGGAAGCAAACGGCCATTTGATAAAGGGCTGTATATGGTTCTGTATGAAATGATAGTTACCATCATTTATATAGAATTCATCTTACACATAGACATTATTTTAGATACTTTATACACATTATAACATTTCATAAAACCATTTAATTCTCCCAACAATCCTGAAAGACAACTATCATTTTTCTTATTTTCCTATTAAGAAAGCTGAGCCACAGAGAAGTAAAATAAGGTTTTTAAGGTCACATAGCTCATCAATGGCAGGGTCGGGCATCCAGTAACCGTGATCTTTCCATAGTACACCTACTTTCAATGAACCCTTGACTGATGGATCAAGAAAGACCATTTGACTCCTCCTGCCTGCTGTTCCACTAAATATGATTCCCCATTATCCTGACTTCCCTGAATGTGGGCTTTCCATCTCCTTTATCTTCCCTATACCCTTGCTGTGTGCGTGCAAGCCTCCAACCTGTCTCTACTTTCTTCCTCCATCTGGGAGCATTTATGTATTTGCACATATTTAATTAATACATTCAAGAAAATGTCTATATGTTCAATAGCAGCCAACAGACCAAAGTGGTGGCCAAAAAAAGTGGGACAAAATTAAGCTGTATTAGTAAAAATAGTTAAAAAAATTTGTAAAAATTAGTAAAAATAGGTGGTCAGGGCAAGGAAGCTACTAGAAGCTGTGTGCCCAGGCTACCCAGGCCACATCGGAGTCGGGGGCCATCTGGAACCCCACAAGCTAAAGGAAATCTGTAGTCAGATGACAGTCCTGAACATAGTGACCTAATAAAAGAGAACCACAAGTGTTAACTTGGAGAAGAGAAAGAAAGCATCCAGTCAGTTTAGAGAAAATCTTAACTTTTCCAGATATTAAAAAGATTGCATATGAAAGAGGAAATAACCTTAATTGGGCATCAGTTACTAGGTGCAGGTTACAAAAAACTTGAAAAATAAAACACAATGAAAATTAGAATATAAATGAAAAGATCTCACATAAAACGTTACAAGCAATTTGCCTGTAAAGTCTTCAAGGAAGGAACAGCTGACCATAGGTCATGAAACTGGGAAGGACTTGCCCTGGGTGACCCTGTGAGGCTGGGATACCTGACCCTTTCTCTAACTAGGTATTGTTTTTTGAGCTCAGGTGCTACATTCTCACAGCATCAATCTGTCCGATATTAGAGTTGTTCTCTTTCTCTCTTGTCTTCATTTTTGCAGGTCAATATTCCAGTCCATTTTAGTTATTAACCCACCTTCTGGCTGAACACCAGTAGAAGGGTTTTTTTTTTTCCTTTGTAGTGTTTTTCTCTGGCATAATCCAAATCCAAGCGATTATATCTCAGCCTTGAACGCTACAAATCCTCCTAACTGTTCTTTCTTACTGCTATTCCTCCTGAGCTGTTGATTTTTATTTTGTTAATCCCTTGCTCATAAACCTTCACTAGCTCTTCACCCTTTGCAAAATAAATCCAAATTCTTTACCCTCGAGTCTCAGGTTCTAGAATGCTCCAGCACCCTGTATGTCTGTGAGAACCCCAGTTGGATATGAGGTCCCTGTCCCACCGCTCTACACCCCCGTCTTTGGTCCTGCAGGTCTACTGCCTCTGCCATTCCATGAGTCATCAGGTATTGCTTAGTACATGGGGCATCCAGCCACATTTCCTACTTGCCCCTGTCCTTCGATTAATGCCTCTTATTTCCATTTCATATTACTCACCAGTTCAAAAGCCTATGTCATGGTGTTGTCAATTTTACCTCACCTTACAATTTGGAGGTAGAGAGAAAGTATCTTATTTATTCTGTTTATAATTGTTCTGTTGCTCAAGAGTTCCTACCCAAAGGGTAATGAGAGGAAGGGGGGAGTCTACAGAAATTAATTTAAATTCAGCCTGTTTAAACTTAAGGCTATCAAATCATTATAATAGTTCTTTAAGTAAGTCCTTTAGTTTGGGTAAAAACACTCAGATACTCTCTTTCTCTTCTCTAAGATGGCATACAGATATATGAGACAATAGGGTATGGCTTATATCATCCACTACATACAGTATACCATATGTACAAACATGGCTTCCACCACAGTGGAAGGGAAGATGTGGAATCCTCAGACATGCATGGGCAATGTTGCTTGACCACTTGTATGCTATCCTGCCTGCTTGTATTATAAAATGAGGTCTCTGGCTGCCATAGCTTAGAATCAGCACAGTATAGTCTTGGTTGGGGCCCAGTGGTGTTTCAGTCTCTCTTGGCTCTCGTAAACAATTTAGACCCCTGTGTGTTTGAGTATGACTCACCTTTGTCCATAGTGTATATGTTCCTTCTACGTGACTCCCTTTCATTGATTTAGAGCCACCTCTGATTCCAGAGGGTATCACTGTGGAGGATACCCTCTGGAAAATTCTCGACCAGACTCTTTCATATCTAGCTTATGCCATAGAAATACTGTGAGTGTCATGGGCAAAGTTGCTGTCAGCCCCTTTTTCTTTTTGACCATATTGTTCTGCCAAGCTTATTGCAACTTGGCTGCACCTCAAGTTGGTAAAGTACAGCCTATGAAGCAGCCTTTTTATAGGCTCCCCCCAAAAAGGACAAATGGAGATACATGTATAAACACTTCACTTTCCTTCTTCACTTTCTTTTTTTCATCCCATTATCACTCAGGGACTTTCCTTGTCTAGATCTCCATATTTCACCTTATGATCTAGAACTGTAGTTCTCAAATACAGTCTATCGACCAGCAACTATCAACATTACCTGGGAAATGTTATTGAATGCAAATGCTAGAGTCTCACCCCAGATCTACTGGATCAGAAACTCTGGCCATTGGTTTCAACAATTTTTGTTTTATCACCTTCCAAACAGTTCTGATAAATGCTAAATTTGAGAACTATTTATCTAAACTATCAAATTTAGTTTATTACATGACAAACAGGGAAGAAAAGAAAGGTAATGAATCCTTTTTCTGACAACAGCTGGGTTTGTAACACTTGCTGCAAATCCTTTGTTTGAATGTCAGAAGCTGAGTATTACCTAGATTCATCTATTGGTCTTTTTTCTAAAAATAAGGATTGGGGGAGAAGAAATGAAAAGAAAAAGGAAATTTCACTCTAGGCAGATGAATATCTCTGAAGACCAGGGCAAGAACACACACACACACACACACACACACACACACACACACACAGAAAGGAAGACAGAGAGAATAATTATTTTTTAAAATATGAACTCCATTTCACTTGCAATGGCTTATGCAAGATGAGACAGCATTTTTTTTTGCTAAAAATATTATCAATCTTCATTTAAACATCTTATTGTTTAGAGCAGTAATCATAAAAATTTTAGTAGTGAACTTCCACTTTAGGTCCAAATATTTGTCTTTGTCTCAACAACAAATAATGTTGTCATTGAGACTTTAATCATGGTTTTAATTTCTTTTATTTTAGCAAATATGTCTCTGTGTTTAGGGGGACCACTCTTGAATCATATGCTCCTTAAATTCAGATCCTCCTTCAAGATCAGACACTTATCCATATTTCCAAACTTACTTATTTTTTGCTTCTTTAGGATTTCTCTTTTCAAACCATGGAGTTTTATTCGTATTATCTTTCAAATGTTTCCTGTTTCCGGACATTGAATATACCACTTATTCTTAAAATATCCTCACTACTATCCTATCACATATTTGGATCCTACCCATTCTTCAAAGCTTGCTCATTCTTTATCCATGAAACTTGCTCTGATCATTTCTAAATTATCTCTACCAACAAACCTCTATCGAGTTAATAGTCTTTCTCTTACATATCTGGTGGGTAATTCTTTTTAAATTGCTTAGGAATTATTAATTTTTTAAAATTTAACATAAAATAATACTTTATGTTGAAAATTACACTTTAGCAGGAAGAAAAAAATAAAGACAATATTGCTCTTCAAAATTTTGGTAAAAGAAGAAATCAAGAGCCAGCACCTAAAGAAAACATTGCCCAGGAAAGAGAGAAAAACTCTTCCATTCTTAGAGCCAATGAAAATTACCAAAGTAACAAAACTGAAACTCTTTTTGAGAACAGACAGAAAACAAATGAAGATGATAGTATTAATAACCAAGGAAATGCCCACAGTGACCTAAAGATGTCCATTTATCCTGAATCCACTGGGAATAAGGGGGCTGAGGATGAAGACAATGTTGTGAACAAATTCCGTAACCAAGAAGAATATGGTGCAACTCTCATCAGAAATAATTTGCAGTATATAATGGAGCCAAGGACTGTGACTGAACTCTTGGCAGAGGAAAACAAAGAGAACAAACCCAAGAATGTTCTAAGCAAAATCCCAGCAAGTATGAACTATGTTAAAGTCTCCTCAAAAGATAGAAAGAATTATCAAAGAGATTCCCAAGCCCAGAATATTCCAGTTAAAAGCAAAAGCACCTACCATACCCAACACAACATTGACTATCCAAAACAGCTCCCGAAAGTCAAAAAAGTCCCCAGTGATTTTGAAGGCAGTGGTTACCCAGATCTTCAAGAAAGGGGCGACAATGATCTCTCTCCTTTCAGTGGCGATGGTCAACCTTTTAAGGACATTTCTGGTAAAGGAGAACCTATTGGTCCTGACTTAAAAGGTGCAGATATTCAAACAGAGTTTTTTGGCCCAACTGAAGCCAATACCATCAGTCCTGATGGACGAGGGCCAGGTTATAATGAGATTCCAGAGAAAGAAGAAAGTGGCAGAAGTACCATTGGAACCAGGGATGAAACAAGAAAAGAGGCAAGCACTGCTGATGTAAGTCTAGTGGAAGGCAGCAATGATATCATAGGTAGCACCAACTTTAAGGAACTCCCTGGAAAAGAAGGAAACAGAGTAGATGCCAACAGCCAAAATGCTCACCAAGGGAAAGTAGAGTTTCATTACCCTCATCCTCATCTACCCTCACAAGAGAAAAAGAAAGAAGGCAGTAGAGATGTTGCTGAAAGTACTAATTATAATGAAATTCCAAAAAATGGCAAAGGTGGTAGCCGAAAAGATATGGAGCATTCTAATAGGAATCAAGTAATCTCAATTGAAAAACAAAGATTTCCCAATAAGGGCAAAAGTCGGGGCCAGCTTGCTCCTTCTCATGATCTTGATAATGAAATTAAAAATGAAATAGGTTCCCATAATGGCCTCAGCAGAAAAAATCATTATGTACCCCACAGACAAAATTCTACACGGAATAAGGGCGTGTCACAAAGGAAAGGCTCCTGGGGTTACAGAAAACCCAATTCCAGGAGAAGGTTTAGCCCCCCTAGAAAGCATGACAGTAGTGAATCATCTGACAGTGGCAGTTCCAGTGAGAGTGATGGTGATTAGCTACTAGAAATTCCCAGCAGGATTAAGGTTCAAATATCTAGTCATCTGTAACCTTACAGAAAAGGAGAGCCACCTGAGAGCATACCAGGTGAGAAAGGGCAGAGCAGAGAATTGAGTAAGCCAAGAAACCTGGCCTCCTGGGGAGATTTGTTGTTATTGTAAAAGTCACAGTATGAGATTCTATTCAAAATTACCATGCTCTTTTTCAAGAAGAAAAATTAATTAAGGATATGTGGAATAGGTAACATTTGAATAGATGTCATCAAAACTAGTTTGTAAATGTCACAAAAGCCTTTGTTGGTTTGCTCTATAGATATGAAAAGCAATAATATTGTTCATATGATAATCTATAATTAAATAATCTATTAAAACGTCTGTTGTCTGTGGTGCTTTATTTCAGAGGCAACGAGATTAGTTCTCCTTCTGGCAAAGGCAGTGTTGCGAAGTTAATCTGTTGAATAAAGCTTAACCACATTCCCTCATCCCACTGTGCTTAAACCCGCATTTCCTTCTTCATCTGACCTCCCTGTGCTGTACCAGAGATATCCTGCTTCGTATCTTTCTACACTTCCTTCCCGTGTTGCACATTTATAACTTCTTATAAGGCAAGCTTTCTTTCCTAAAACAAAGGTCTATGTTATCACTTTTCCAGACAAGGAAGGAAATAGAATAAACAGGGGTGAAGGGAATGGGAGGAACAAGGAGAATGAGAAGGAGAAGTGCGAGTGCAAAGACCAGACCAAAACTGACTTTGGTGGAGAGTTTTCATTGGCGGATCCCAAATCACTTCCAGTTTTTTTCTTTTCCCCAATCTTTCATCTAGATGCTTTTCCAACTAATGGCCTTCTGACACTCTTCTGGAAATTAGACGCAAGCTGCCTGGTAAGGGAGGGGAGTGAGGTTCTTGGAGGACTTTTGCTCTTCCTGATAAGAGAAGCTTTTACAGCTTTTTTACCCTAGTTCTTTGCTTGACATGAACATGATGCTCCGGGACACAGCAGCATTTTGTAACCATGAAGAAAAGGTGTGAGACAACAGAAAATATACAGATTGGTCTCTGCTCCGGTTCTTGGCATAGGACTCTGAAAACTCTTATAATTTCCTAAGTGATAAAGGCACTAGGAGCATCTTTTGTTCTAATATTTGGTCTTTGACCCTAGTTCCTGACACTGAGCTCCTAAATCCCTTGGAATTTCGTGGAACTTTTGTTCTAGTGAGGTGGCTGTTGGTGGGCTCCTAGATGGGGGCTGGTCACCAAAGAGGCCAGATTAAAAACTTGAAATTTTCAGTCCTAATCCCCCATTCTTCAGAGGGAGGAGGGGCTGGCAATGGAGTTAATAGTTATGCCTATGTGATGAAGCCTCTAGAGACACCTCAAATGTCTGGTGTCCTGAGAGCTCTCAGGCTGGCAAACACATGGAGGGGACAGGAGGTAACCTATCTGGACAGTACGTCGAAGCTCTGTACCTCTTCCCACGTACCTTACCCTTCACCTCTCCTCCATCTGGATGTCCATCACTATCATTTATCTTATTCTTTTACAATAAACTGGTAAACAGGAAGTAAACTGTTTTCTTGAATGCTGTGGGTTGCTCTAACCAATTAACTGAAACAGAGGAGGGGTTTGTGGGAAAGTCTGATTTATGTCCAATAAGTCAGAACCATAGGTGACAACCTAGACATACAACTGGCATCTGAATTGGGGAGGGGGCAGTCTTATGGGACTGAGGTCTTAACCTGTGGGATCTGAGGCTATCTCTAGGTAGATAGTGTCAAAGATAAGTTGTAGGACATACAGCTGGTATCACAAAGTGCTTAGTGTGAGGGGAAAACTCACCTGGCTTGTGTCAGAGGTATTGTGAGTGTGGTAGAAGTGTGAGAGTAAAAGAGACACACAGAAGAAATGTAGGTCTTCTAACACAAAAAGACAAAATAATCAGAGATACCACTAAACTAGCTCCCCAGCTCCATCAGCCTCCTGCCCCCAGAATGCTTGTTCTGTGAATAAAACAATTTTCTCTGTGTTAAGCAACTGTTCTTTTTTTTTTTTGATAGCTGAATTGAATTACTAATTCATATACCTTTCTGTTTCTGATATTCTTCTAAATGAGAAGGACCAAGAGAAGAAGAAAGGTAGAAGGTAGAGAAAAGTGCCTACTACTTCTCTTGTCTCTCTAAGATACGAGTTTCCAAAAAGCAGAAATCATGACTGGTATATTCTGGACAGCACCTAGATTATTGAGTTGAATAATGTATATAACACAAATGAAAAACAGCAGTGTCAATACAACACCATCATGCCTTAAAAAAATCTAAACTGTACATTAGGTTGATAGAAGGTACTTTTTTTTGCTAAATAAAAATTGCAATATAAGCTATGGAAAAAATCAGATTCTCCACATACACCCAAATAATAATCACTAAATGTGCTGTGCTCTGTTACAATCATTTATCTGCACACCGTCTGACTATATGGATACCATTACTATCCCCAATTTACAGTTGAGGAAACTGGGCCACAGAACTGTAAGTGTCCCAACCAGTAAGATAGGATTTGATCTTAAACAGTCTTTTGCTCTTAAACAGTCACTGTACTGTCATACATCACATAGATAGATAGACATAATACAGAATATGCATTCAATATATGGATGGATGAATATACAAACACTATACATGGACTGTGTGTGTACACGCATATGCATGTGTACACACACAGACACACAGCAAGAGAGAACCTGCAAGTTGAACCTGAAAACAAGAAATATCTTCTTTCCCTCATTTAGTCTCCATCTTCCAGGTACAATAGTAAATAGTGTCCATGAAAAGTTAACATATCTCCTAATAAATTACTCACCAACAGAATTCCAGAGTAAGCTCTTCCTAGTACTTTACTTTTTTATTTTTTTATTTTTATTTTTTTAAGACTTTATTGATTTATTTGAAAGACAGAGATCACAAGTAGGCAGAGAGTCAGGGAGAGAGAGAGGAAAGAAAGCAGGCTCCCTGCCGAGCAGAGAGCCCCATGTGGGGCTCCATCCCAGGACCCTGAGATCATGACCTGTGCTGAAGGCAGAGGCTTTACCCCACTGAGTCACCCAGGTGCCCCGTAATTTGGTTTTTTAAAGAAAAAAGACAATTTTGGTGCACACGTGCACACACACACACACACACACAAACCCTGAGCAGTTAATGAAATGAAGAAAACTACTTCAGAATTTAAATTGCAGAAAAAATGAATTGAAATCAACCCTCTACTTATATCCCAGATTATATCAGACTTTTACAAGTAAATGGACTGTTCACATGAAAAACACTTGGTGTTGTAAAGAAAAGAAATGAACTGGTGGAGAAAACGGATGTTTTCTTTGGGTAATTGCAGGCAGAGTTTCCAAAGGCCATCAGTCTTAGTCTGCTATCTAGTGGAGAAATTGCACATTTCAATTCTCTCAGATTTTCTTCTCACCAAGCTTGAATATTGGTGCACAGTCACTTAAAACACTGACAATGTTCAGATTTTCATCCATTTAAGGGAAACTGGAAAAGTTTCGATTTCTTCGATGCCTTGCCAAGGGATCCAGACATAGAGGGCTGAGACCAAAACGGAAGGACCACAGATGCGGAAACACAACCTGCAGTCAGGCCATGGATCTGTGTTGTATCCAAACACAGATTTCAGCCATCAAGCTCTACTGCTTCACTTTTTTTTTTTTTTAAACAAACATAGATTTCCAAAACGGCAGAAAACTCCAGCTTCACAAAGGGGCCTTTTATGCAATGATTGATTGCATAAAATGGGCATATTCTGCCACCTTGTGCCCAAAAAGAAAAAAATTGCTCTAGGTTCTGGCATTTATTCCAATGCTGGCTACTTCCCTCCAACCTCACCATCCTACATATCTCTGCTTAAAAATATCTACCTTGATTTTGCAGCTAGAGTTCCTCTGTTTTTAGCAATCTAGCTAGTCAGGACGATGTATCTGATTCTGCTTGACATAACATTCAGTTCTGTTGTAAAACGTTTACTAAATGACTACATCTCACAAAATTCCAAGGGGATCAAAAGGAGAGAAGAGATGCTCCTGGCCCTTATCGAGATTATTATTTAGTCAAGGAGAAAGGCCTACAAAAGACACAAGATAATTGTGGTAAATTCAATGATAGAAACATAAATAAAGAGATTATAGGAGTTCTGAGGGAAGAGATGACTCCAGCTGAAGGTAAGAGCAAACATAAAGTAAATCCATTTTCCTTAAGGTAATATACATTCAGAGGTGCTGCAGACAATCAGTTCCAAGAGACAAATGAGGGCCTGATAGTCAATGACCTTAAATGATAGTATTTTAGAGCTTAAGAAAGATCACTTCAACTATAGGATGGGGAAGTGGTAGTGGGTGAGAAGTGTAGGATGAATTGGAAGGCAGAAGACCGGCTGTAAGAATATCCATGGACAGGGTGCCTGGGTGGCTCAGTGGGTTAAGCCTCTGCCTTCAGCTCAGGTCATGGTCCCAGGATCCTGGGATTGAGCCCCGCATCTGGCTCTCTGCTCAGCAGGGAGCCTGCTTCCCCCCCTTCTCTCTCTGCCTGCCTCTCTGCCTACTTGTGATTTCTCTGTCAAATAAGTATTTGAAAAATATATATATATATCCATGGACTATTGCTATAGTCTAGAAAAACATAATATTATCTCTTCACTCAGCATATTAGGATCTGCTTTGAACTAAGTAGGTACTCAAGATGGCAACAGTGGCAAAGACATTATGATGCTTTCATAGAAGTCCAGATTTCAAAAACCAACTTCTAATAAGGTAAACCCTGCTAGTCGAGATATTGATATCTGGAATCACAGGTGTTAAAATATAATATTAGGGGAACCTGGGTGGCCCAGACAGTTGTGTCCATCTCTTGATTTCGACTCAGGTCATGGTCTCCGGGTTGTGAAATCGACCCCTGCATCAGGCTTTATACTGAGTATGGAGTCTGCTGGATAGTCTCTCCCTCTCCCTCTGCCCCTCTTCCTGCTCGCTCTCTCTCTCTCAAATAATAAATAAATAAATCTTTAAAAAAAAATACCTAGGGGCACCTGGGTGGCTCAGTCCTTAAGTGTCTGCCGTTGGCTCAGGTCCTGAGCCTAGGGTCTTGGGATCAAGTCCTGCATCAGGCTCCCTGCTTAGTGGGGAGCCTGCTTCCCCATCTCCCACTCCCCCTGCTTGTGTGCCCTCTCTTGCTGTGTCTCTCCCTGTCAAATAAATAAGGTATTTTTTAAAAAAATAATAGTAAATTAAAAATAAAAAATATATAATATTAAACAGTCCAAAGAAAAAAGAGAAGAAATAGATGGGTCTGGATAAAAGTCATGGAAAGGGAAATTGGGAACAGAAGGGTAAGTAATGAATAAAGGCTTACAAAAAACTTACTGAAGAAATATGAAAAGAAGGAAAACAAAACTCCAATGTAATCTCAAGGCCAAAAACCCGATGAGAAAAAACTAAAAATGATGAGTGGATTAACCCAACATCTGTAAGAAAATCTACATGAACATATGTGGTTTTTGCTTTACAAAAGAACAGGAAGAGCTACAAGTGGGCTGTTTTATTGAATGGACAATACCTTATAAATTCATGAGGATAGTGTAGAATAGCATATGTACTCCATAATTAGGAATATGATCATTGCTATATTTAATATTAAGTAGATTATTACTATTGTTAGGTTAACAGATTAGTAATAGAATTTAAACAACTATAATTTTACAATTTTTATTTAAAGCAGTAAGATAGAGAGAAGCCTCTGAAAGATCTCAGAGAGAAACAAACTGAGGGTTGCTGGGGGGAGGAGGATTTGGAGAAGGGGGGTGGGGTTATGGACATTGGGGAGGGTATGTGCTTTGGTGAGTGCTGTGAAGTGTGTAAACCTGGCGATTCACAGACCTGTACCCTTGGGGATAAAAATATATGAAAAAAAAAGTAAAGAAAACTGCTAATGAAAATAAGAATATAACACTGGGTAAAATAGAACATAAAAATGAAAACAATTTTGTGAATATAAATTAGAATATTTCTATGAAGTAGCCTTTTCTGGGAAGATACAAATCCTAAAGAAATCTTAAAACCTGAATATATTATTAACCAGGAAAGAAATTGGAAGATGTTATCAAAGAATTACTTCTCAAAATATCCCTATTGCCAAATGGATTTGCTAGTATATTCTCTCATAATTTCAATGAATAGATAATTGGAATGATACATGCACTTTGCACTGTTTTGGTAGTAATGAGAAAGATGGAAAGCTGCCCACTTCATCAAGTAAAGCTAAAATGACCTTGATATCGACCCCTTAAAAAATGAACAAAATAAGAAAACTATAAGACAGACATCACTTATGAGCACAAATTGGGAAGTCCAAGCAAATTTAATTGCAAAAGTACTTAAAAACTTGTTTTACCTTTTTAAATTTGAGTATGGTTGACACATGTGACATTAGTTTCAGATGTACAACTTAGTTATTTGACAGGTTTATACATTATGCTATGCTCACCACCCATGTACTACCATCTGTCCCGTTACATTGCTATTATGATATCATTGACTATATTCCTTATGTTGTACCTTTATTCCCATGGCTTATTCATTCCATAACTGAAAGCCTGTATCTTTTATTCCCCTCCACCCATTTTGCAATCTCTCCACCCCTCTCTTTCTCTGGCAACCATCAGTTTGTTCTCTATTTAGAGGTCTGATTCTGCTTTTTTGTTTATTTATTTGGTTTTTTTTTTTCTTTTTACTTTCCACTTAGAGTAGAATGATTCAGTATTTGTCTTTTTCAGTTTAACTTATTTAATTTGATATAATACCCTCTAGGTCCATTCATGCTGTCTCAAATGATAGGATCTCATCCTTTTTTGGATGGCTATGTAATATTTGACTCTGTGTGTGTGTTTGTGTGTCTATATGTATCTATATGTAAATAATAGATATGCCACATTTTCCTTATCCATTCACCTGTTGATGAACATTTAGGTTGTGTCCATGTCTTGGCTATTAGAATAGTGCCACAATAAACATAGGGTGCATATATCTTTTCCAATTAATGTTTTCATTTTCTTTGGGTAAATTCCCAGTGGTGGAATTATTGAACCATATAGTATTTCTAGTTTTCATTTTTTGAGGAAACTTGATACTATTTTTCACAGTGGGTACCTATTTATTTATTTATTTTTTTATTTGACAGAAAGCGAGCACAAGTAGGCAGAGCGGCAGGCAGAGATAGAGAGGGAGAAGCAGGCTCCCCGCTGAGCAGAGAGCCTGATGAGGGACTTGATCCCAGAACCCTGGGATCATTACCTGAGCCGAAGGCAGACTGAACCACCTAGGCACCTCTCTACCAATTTATATTGTAACAAACAGTGTGTGAGGGTTCCTTTTCCTCTACATCTTTGCCAACAATTGTTATTTCTAATCATTTTGATCGTGGCTATTCTAACTGATATAAGTTGATATCTTTTTGTGGTTTTGATTTGCACTCCCAGTGATTAGCATATTCTCATGTGTCTGTCATCTTATATCTTCTTTGGGAAAGTGTCTTTTCAGTCCTCTGCCCATTTTTTGCTTGGACTGTTAGTTTTTTAGGTTGAGTTATATAAGTTCTTTATGTATTTTGGATATCTTTTTGGATATACCTTATTGTACATATCATTTGCAAATATGTTGTCCCATTCACTAGGTTGTCTTTTTGTTTTGCCAATGGTTTCCTTTGATATGCAAAAGCTTTTTATTTTGATGTATCAAAAGTATTTTTTTTTTAATTTTCAGCATAACAGTATTCATTATTTTTGCACCACACCCAGTGCTCCATGCAATCCATGCCCTCTCTAATACCCACGACCTGGTTCCCCCAACCTCCCCCCCATCACTTCAAACTCCTCAGATTGTTTTTCAGAGTCCATAGTCTCTCATGGTTCACCTCCCCTTCCAATTCCCCCCAAAAGTACTTTTTAAAAATTGTTTCAGAGGTAGAATTTAGTGATTCACCAGTTGTATATAACACCCAGTGCTCATTACATCAAGTGCCCTTATAGAGTCATTCAGTATGACCAAAAAGAATTAATCCTGGATGTGCAAAAGTACTTCTTTAAATAATATTATAGGGCACCTGTGTGGCTCAGTCAATTAAGCATCTGCCTTCGCCTCAGGTCATGATCCCAAGGTCCTGAGATGGAGCCCCACATCAAGCTTCCTGCTCAATGGGGAGTCTACTTCTCCTTCTCTCTCTACCCCTCCCCCCAACAGTGCTCTCTTTCTTTCACTCTCTCTAAAATAAAAATAAATAAAATATTTTAAACATAAATTATAAATATGTAGTATTATAATATTAAAATATTAATGTTCAATATTATACAATCTAATTCTATAATATATCACATCAGTAGCTCCACTTTCACCAAAAAACAATGACATTGTTATTCATTCAACAGATGGTTGAATTGGGTTGAACTCAGATCAGATCTGTTGACCACCTACAATATGCCAGATACTGTCATCAGTGCTGAGGATGCCCTCACAGAACTTACATTCTAATGAAAGAAAGACAAGCAATATACAGATAAAAAAGGAAAAGTATGTTAGATAATAATGAATGTTGTAGAAAGAAGCAGGGAAGGGTATTAGGAATTGCCATTTTTAAACTGAATAGTCTGAGAAAGCTGCACTGGGTGGACATTCAAGCAGAATGAAGGAAGAGGAGGGAACTCATATGTAGATATGAAGGAAAGAGGATTTCCAGGAAGAATTAATAGCAAGTATAAAGGCCCTGGGGAAGTATCCTGCTGGGTGTACTGAAGAAAGCAAACATGGTTTGAGTGGATGCACAAATGGGCAGTGGTAGGACAGCAAGTCAAAGCAATGGGAGCATAAAAGACAGAGCCTTGTAGACTAAGGAATGAGACAGGAATCTAGTTAGAGATTGCGGACAAAAAGTGGATGGCCAGACTTGTCTTAAAAGGATAACTCTGGCTACTGTGATGGAGAACACAATGTAGTCTGGCAAAGATAGAAGCAAATTAAAGTCTGAAGGCTGTTCTAGGTGAGGGAGGTGGTGAGAAGTAGATTCTGTGTGTGTGTGTGATGAAGTAGACACAATTCACTGATGACTGGATATGAGGTTTTAAAAGAAAGAAAAAGGGCACAACCGATTTAAATTTTTGAACTGAGAAACTGGAAAATTGCAAAATGCCATTCTCAAATACTCCACACCAATTTCTGGTTTTCAGATTATTAGTAAACAAGAAATACCAGGAAGTAGTGTACTTCCTGGTATTTGATATGATAAAGAATGATAAATATGATATGAAATGATATGATATATCATAAATATTATATTCACATTTAAATATGATAAAGAATGTGTATTTTAAAAACAAATAATTTTATGAACAACAGTGAAATACCAGTGGCATTCAGATTTAATTTTAAAAACCAAAAAAAGAATTTTTAATGGAGAAAAACCCAGAAAACACCAAATATCCTTCATAAGTAGATTGAACAAATTGTGGTAGAGTTACATAATAAAACTTTTAATGGCTTAAAATATTTAATACTGTGGTAAAAGGATACCTTAAGTTAACAGAACAGGATACCAAACAGAATATAAAGTCTTATATCAGCTTTTTTTCTTTTCTTTTCTTTTTTTAGTGTTTATAGTAGTTTATTTACAATTGCCAAAACCTGGAAGCAAACAGGATGTCCCTCAACAGGTGAATGAATACAGAAACTTAGGCACATCCATACAATCAAATATTATATTTAATGATAAATAGACATGAGTTAATACCAGTTTTCTTAAAATGTATATAAATGTATGCCTACAGAAAGGACTGAAGGGAAAAATGTATTGATGCATCTGTGATTTTTCCTTTGAATTTTTCTTTTCTTTTTTTTAAATTTTATTTCTTTCTTTATTTATTTGAGAGAGAGAAAGAGTGTGTGTGTGTGTGTGTGTGTGTGTGTGTGTGCATGCACAAGTGCAAGTAGGGAGAGGGGCCATGGGAGAGCGAGGGAATCTCAAGCAGATGTCACGGTAAGAACATAGCCCAATACAGGGCTCGATCCCAGGACCCTGAAAGCATGCCCTGAGCTGAAATCAAGAATCAGATGTTTAACCAACTGAGCCACCCCAACATCCCGAATTTTTCTTTTCTTCTATGATTAGAAAAACTATAAACATTATTTTGACAAAAAAACACATGCAAACTGATTTAAGGCTTACTCTCAGATGCTTTTAGTAAGTGATCAAGAGTAAGCTAAAATAATAAAATCTCATCTACTCGAAACTACATCATCCCTGTAAACCATAAGTTGGAGAGTCAGAGTGGAGACTCATTTCCATTGGCTATAGGGAGGCTTGGGTAGGCCCGAGGGGGGCTTTCACACCCAGCTTTCTCTATTTTCAATGATTCCTCAGTCTCCCACCTAGATGTTTGTCCAATTGAGGGGCCTTCCATAGAGGAGACTCATTCCTTTCAACAGTCTGGTTCTCTGTGAAGAGAGAACTCTAATGCTAAACAGGTTGTGAAAGTCAACTCTGTAGGAGAACACTACAGACTCACAGATTATTGCTTACAGAGTCTGCTAAAGGAAGATTCTATTAACAGGAGATAGCTGCCTAGAACCCCAACCTTTGGGAAACGGAAAGGAGCAAACACATCTCAGATCAGCCCATTGTGAGCTTTTGCTCCTTTTGCACTTTCAACTTTTCCATCATTGGTTCCTTCTTTGTTTCCTTATTGCACTTTCTGTTCTCTTTTACAGAGACATAGGGTGCAGTCACATCCTGTTAGAATGACTGATTCGTACGTGACATGATGGCTTGCCATAGCTCTAAAGCCACCAGATTACTTTCCACATGGTGGCCACGTCAACACACTGGGAACAAGTTGAGTTTCACAAGAGTTTGTCTCAAGTTCCATGTTTGAAGAGTGTCTGGAAGTTGACTTTAAATCATATTTTCATGGGCATGCTATCTCTTCAGTTGAGACTGAAAACATTCCCACAATGCCAGATTATTACAGAGGAAGAGCTGGACTGGCCACAGACCTAGAGGAAGCTGATTTGAGGGTACCTGGGAAGATGCCTATGCTGATAATTTCAAGCGTTGATTGTATTAGAATCACTTGAGGAATATGTTAAAAATGAAAATCCTTAAGTTCCATCCATGGCCTTAGGTCACAAATACTACTCTCTCTACTCATTAATGCAGTGTTTCTAAGACTGACTCTAGATCATTGACTCAGAATCACCTCTGCTAAAAATACAGCTGCTTTTTTCACATAATACATCTAGGGTATCAGCATATATAGAACTATCTCATTCTTTTTATTTTTCTAAAGATTTTCAATTTATTTGACAGAGAAATCACAAGTAGGCAGAGAGGCAGGCAGAGAGAGGGGGAAAAACAGGCTCCCTGCTGAGCAGAGAGCCAGATGCGGGGCTCAATCCCAGGACCCCGAGATCATGACCTGAGCCAAAGGCAGAGGCTTAACCCACTGAGCCACCCAGGTGCCCCTACGTCATTCTTTTTAAATGGTCATTTCAGTGCTTGTATTTACTGTCGTTTTTTTTTTAGGCAAAGCCTACCGATGAGCATGTGCCTAGTTTTTAGTCAATCGTTATTAAAACTAGTGTTACAGTAAACATCTTTGATTATGTATCTTCAGGTATAGAGGAGGGTCAATTCTAGCTGTGCGAAGCCTATTTTGGGATCAGAAATACAGAGATGCAACACCAAGTTGCATATGCCTAAAACCTGGTTTTTGGAGCAAGTAGGTAAATACTGTACTTCCCATAAATTTGCTCCTGCAGCACTAAAACCCACACACAGCACATTCCCAGGGCAATTAATTCCAAACACTGGTGGTAAACTAGGCCCAGAGTAATCATCTGAAGATATTTAAAATAAAGCAGAACCTCTGGAGCCCCATATCCAAAGATTCTGATTCCAGCTTCAGGTGGATGTCCGGAATCCATAGTAGGGAAAACTTCCAAGCGAGACTAACATAACAACCAGGTGTGAGAACCCAGAGCCTCCTAAACTGAAAACCGGAGAACAGTCACTAGATGGCAACCTCACTCACTTTTTTTTTTTTTAAACTGGTGCAAAATTAAGCAGAATACTTGAGACGAAGAGTCTTTTTTCTTCTTATTCGTGTTTCAATTTGCAGACATCTTCCTATAGGAAGTTATTTTTTAAAATATGTGAGCAGGTGCCTCTCTTTTACAATGCTCATATCCCATTACTTATCCTAATGAAAAATACCTGTTATTTGTATTAATGTCTGGATCTCATTAAAGGCAAAGACCAGCTGTGCTCTGTTTTGTGAGATTAAAGCCCTGATTAACACTTCGCCATTCTCTTCTTAACTCAGCCTATAAAGGTCCATAGATTCATGGAAGAAATGACCTCAGAGGTCATCTAGTCCAGTGTTCACCTAAAGCAGGATCACTTTTTTTTTTTTTTTAATTAAATCCCTGATAGCTGGTCCTTTTTCCATTGCTTAAATACTTATAGTAGCAGGGAACTCACTATCTCTCACTTCTCGCAGAATGATTTATTCTTTTTCCACATGGCATCTTTCATATTCTCTACCCTTTTCCTCATCAAATTAAACACTTTTCAATGGTCTTTCATGTCACTTGTCACCAGGTTTGTCACCTCCAATTAGTTGGGCACAATGCCCACATATCATCTACACATCTTAGCATACAATGTTATAATTACCTCCCTATTCTGGCCACTCCCTTCTGTTAATATAGATTCTGTAGCATCTACAAGATGCTATGCCAGTGCTTGTCCCCAAATGCAAGCTGAATTAATAATGGCTTCGTTTGTTTTCTAAATTTCTAATCACTATCTAAGCACTATCTTCCTTCCATTTGTTGTTTGCTTGTTACTTGCTCCGTAAGAACCAATACCAGACCAACACTGTTCTTTATACTATATTATATAATTTATTTTGTGAATCAACATGCATAATGTAATATTTATGATATTGTTTTATCAACGTTTTTTGGATCTTGATTTTATGATCCTGTGTATTAACTACTGCTGCCAGTTTTTTGAGATGCAAATGTCAAGGAGCAAGAATTTCCTGTCCCCTTCAAAGGTCCTTCTAGCTAGATTAAGAATCATATTGACAATAGAAAGTCAAATTTAATTTTGTAGGTATGAGGATTCCACACAGACATGGAAATTCCAAAGAGAGTCTGGTAACATGAGGGTATGGGGGTAGGTATCTGGGACTTCAAAGGGAAGGAATGCAATTTGCAAGAAGATGAAAAAGAGTAAATGTTTGGTAAACAAATGTTTGCTGGGCCACCAAGAAACAATGGCACATAGAGGACTTTGAACAAACAGGTGTAGCTAGGTTCCTCTGTCTACCATGTGTAGTTCATAATGTAATGTAGTTATCTACAGCTTCCTAGAGTAGGTCCTATACATCTCAATTCTTTTTAGGCAGTTGAAGAGGAAGCAAAGAGCTTTTTCTGAATCGTCTGGGTCTTGATTACATTTTAACTCAAAGTAATCTTCATGCCAAAGAGGCCCTCTTGGGGCCACCTGCTCTACCAAATATATTATTGTCTTTTAACATTCATCTCAGTTATTTGTACAAATTTTGAACAAGGTGGAGGCTAGGGCAGTGCCCTATTACATGCTAATGTTGGCTCCTCTGTGCTCTTCCAGATTTTTAAAATCCATACGACCAGTATTAGTATCAAAATTAGAATGGCAAAAGAAAAGAAAAGAAAAAAATGGCAAAATCAGAATCGTGACAAAACTATGCAAAAAAATGGTGATAATGTAGATTTAAATATCATAATATCCTCTTTCACCACTTTTTTTCCAACATCATATGGGAAGTCCTTACTAATGCAATAAAGCAAAAAGGAGGAAAAGATATACATATATATATACACACTAGGAAGAAAGAAATAAAACTTTTTCTGTTCACAGATGCCATGATCATCTATATAGAAACCCAAAGAATCAACCAAATATCAAAACAAAAATGAACTGCTGAGGGCGCCTGGGTGGCTCAGTGGGTTAAGCCGCTGCCTTCGGCTCAGGTCATGATCTCAGGGTCCTGGGATCGAGTCCCGCATCGGGCTCTCTGCTCAGCAGGGAGTCCGCTTCCTCCTCTCTCTCTCTCTGCCTGCCTCTCTGCCTACTTGTGATCTCTGTCTGTCAAATAAAAAATAAAATCTTTAAAAAAAAAAAAAAAAAAAAAAAAAAAAAAAAAAAAAATGAACTGCTGAAATTGATAAGCAATGATTAGCAAGATTGCAGGATACAACTTAACATACAGGAAATCAACTGCTTTTCTATATAGTAACAATGAAAAAATGGAATTTGAAATTAAAAATGCTAATACAATTTTCATTAGTACCCCCCCAATTAAATATTTGGGTGTAAACCTAATGAAGTATGTACATATCTATATGAGGAAAACTACGAAACTCTGATGAACAAAATCAAAGAAAAAATAAATGGAGAAATATTCCATGTTTATAAATAGGAAGACTTAATCTTGTCAGGATGTCAATTCTTCCTAACTTGATGTATAAAGTCAATGCAATGTCAATCAAAATACTGTCAGTTACTTTACGGGTATCAACAAGCCAATACTAAAATTTATATGGGGAGGCAAAAGACCCAGAAAAGCAAACACAATACTGAAGGACAAGAACAAAGTGGAGGACTGACCCCACCTGACTTCAAAATTTACCGTAAAGCTACAGTAATTAAGACAGTGTGGTATGGCAAAATAATAATAATAATAATAAATAAACAGGTCAGTGGAAGAGAATAGAGAGTCCAGAAATAAACCCACATAAACATAGTCAAGTGAGCTTTGAAAAGGAATAAAGACAATACAATGGAGCAAAGATAGTCTCTTCAACAGATGAGGCTGGAAAATTTGGGTACCGATATATAAAAAATTGAATCTAGACACAGAGTTTATACCCTTCAACAAAAATTAACTCAAAAATATATCAGAGACTTACATGTAAAACGCAAAACAATAAAACTCCTAGAAGATAATACAAGAAAAAACCCAGACGGCCTTGGGTAGGGTGAATACTTTTTAGATAAAACAACAAAGGCATGATACATGAAAGAAACAATTGGTAACCTGGACTTCATTAAAATTAAAAACTTGAGCTCTACAAAAGCTGTCAACAGAGTTAAAAGACAAGACACAGACTGGGAAAAAAAATTTTACAAAAAGACACACCAAATAACGGACTGTTATCCAAAATAAGTAAAGAACCCTTAAAATTCAACATAAGAAAACAAATGACATAATCAAAAAATATGTCAAAGATCTTAACAAACACTTCACCAAGGGAGATATGCAAGTGGCAAACAAGCATATGAAAAGATGTTCCATGGCATCAAGAAATGCAAATTAAAACAATGAGATATCCCTATGCACTTATTAAAATGACCAAAATTTAGAACACTAATAATATCAATTCCTGGCCAGGATGTGGAGCCACAGGAACTCTCATATATTGCTGATAGAAATACAAAATGGTACAGGCACTTTGGAAGATAATTTGGCAGGATCTTACAAAACTCAATATACTCGTTTTATCAGCCAGCAGTCACTCTCCTTGGTGTTTGCCCAAAGCAGTTGAAGACATATCCACACAAAAAACCAGCACAGGGGATATTTATAGCAGCTTTATTCATAACTGCCAAAACTCGGAAGCAACCAGATTTCCTTCGGGAGGACAATGAATAAATAAATGGTGTTACATCCGGACAGTGGAATATTATTTATCACTAAAAAAAAAAAAAAAAAAAGAGCAATCAAGCCAGGAAAAGATATGCATGAAACTTAAGTTCGTATTACTAAGTGAAAGAAGCCGATCTGAAAAGGCTATTGAACTATATGATCTCAATTATATGACATTCTAGAAAAGGCAAAACTATGGTAACAGTAAAAAGACCAGTGGGAGAAGGGGAGATGAATATGCAGAATAAATAGGATTTTTAGAGCAGTGAAAAATACTCTGTATGATGTTATAATTATGGCTATATGTCATTATGCATTTGTCCAAACCCACAGAAATGTATAACACCAAGGGTAAACCCAAAGATAAACTATGGACTTTGAATGATCATGATGTGTCAATGTAAACTCATCCTTGATAACAAATGTACCATTTTGGTGAATGATGTTGCCAATGGGGGAGGCAATACATGTGTGAGGGAAATGGGTATGTGGAAAATCTCTGTACCTTCCTTTCAACTGTGTTGTGAGCTTAAAACTGTTCTTAAAAATAATGATAGACGAGTTTCACTTCTGAGAAGATGGAGTACAGGTATCTTCCCCTATTCCTTCCATTTACTACAATTAAAATCCCTGGACATATATGTAAAACAAACCAAACAATACTCTGAACAATGGGGAGAATTAAACAGACTGGCCAGCGACCATGAAATCCAAGGAATGACAAGGTTTTAAGTTTCCTCAGTTTTATTTTTACCTCATACATGTCAGACTTGGAGCTGGAGATACTGGCAACCCAGAAATGCCAATAATAGTAGACAAAAAATTAAATATAAGCCCCAACAAAACCCTGCACTCTCTAGTCAAAGGAACAGGAATAGGGAAACCTATCAAGACTGAACATTACAGATAATAATTACTCTACTTCTTCCAAACACTACAGAAAAATGTGTGGCCCTACTCCCACAGATGCAAGCCAAGGCTAAGTGAGGATTCTAGACTTCCACATTGCAGAGGCTATAAGAAGGTGTCCCATGCTCTCACCCGTACCACTGGGGTGGTAACAGAGAAGGCTAAGAAGGAAAATGAGACTTTGATTTTAGCCAGCCTGTGAGAAGCTTCCCCTGTGGTATCCCTGGGAACCATGAGGGGAGTATAGATCCACTTCCATCCTGCACCTCTCTACTGAAGTGATGTCAGAGAACATCTAATGGAGAGTTAGAACTTTCACCACTACCTAGTGCTAATGATGCCACCCACCTATGGTGCCAGTGGAGACCACATGGGAAGCCAGAAATTTCATTGCCTGGAGTAATGTGGAGCCACAGACACACAAGCACTAGATGTTATCAGAACCCACATGGGAAACTGGAGCTTCTACTTTCCCCTGAACCTGATGAGGCAGGGCATACCTCTCCTCTTTTGGAGCGGAGTCAGAGAAAGTCAACCAAAACAGAAGTTAAATGAGGTCCAGAGTCTCATAGTTTATTATTAAAATATCCAGGACTTAACTGAAAATCACTCTCATAAAAAGAAAGAGGAAGATCTTGAATTGAATGAAAAAAGATATTCAATAGATGCCAACATTGAAATGACAAAGATGTTAGCATTATCTAACAAATAACCTTACAGCAGTCATCATAAAATTTTTCAATGAGAAATTTATAAACATATTCCAAACAAATGAAAGAAAGTCTCAGAAAACAAACAGAAATATAAAGAAACAAATGGAAATTTTAGAACTGAAAAATATAGTAGTTGAAATAAAAAACTCAGTGGATGAGTTCAATAGAATGGAAGAGACAAACAGAAGAATACATGAACTGGAAGATAGGACAATAGAAATTACCGAATCTCAACACAAAGAGAAAAAAGACTTTGAAAAAAATAGTCTCAGGGACCAGTGGGACTATAATAAAAGTTCTAACATTCATGTCATAGAAGTTGAAGAGGAGAGAAAAAAGAAGCCAGAGATGGAAAAGTACTTGAAGAAATAAAGGCAGAAAACTTTTCAAATTTAGCAAAAGATAAAACTTAACAGATTAAAAAAGCTGAGTGAACTACCAACAAAATAAACCCACAAAAGCATACAGCAAGCTAGAAAGATCATACAAGTGTCGCTTTTCTAAGCGAACAGAGTGAAAGAGTCTGATATACCCAGTAGCTTAGTTCATCTAGACTAAGGTCTAGAAAAAGCCTTCCAATTAATGGGTATTCTATTTCCTAACCCAAGTGGAAGGTAGGCTTAACCTGTCATCAAAATATTATTGCATTTGCCTAAGAGTGAATCTTTCATGCAAGGTACTTTTTGGAAACACCTAAAAGAACAGACAGTGAGGTCTTCTTGTGCCTTGGTTGTTTTGTCTGTTTGCTAATCCATCCTTAATTATGTTGCAATTTCTATCTGAGATTGTTTTCACTATAATATAGTACTATAGTAACAAGTTTCTGGAGAAGGAGTCCTGTAACTCCAAGCCACTCCTAGTTATTGAAGACTACCAATACTTAGGAAAATTTGAAAATTATGACTAGCTGAATTGATGTATGTCATTCACAACATGGTACAAAGCACACCTATTATAGGAAGCAGCCTAAATAAGTAGGCTATTTTCTATAGGTTACATACTTAGAACATATTAAGTTAATCTTCTTTATTTAATGATAACATTACTGTTAGCAAATCTTAAATAAGAAGGTCAAGTCATGTGGTTTAGATGGAGGAAGGGATAGGATATATTCATCAAATATAATTAAGCCCTAAGAGTAGGGCTTAATTCTTAAATATATGGGTAGTAATTAGGGACATATACACTTCAGTAGAGATCCCTTTAGGAATGTGAAATTAAAAAGTGTTAGGAACCAAAGGAAAATTTTAAAATGTAAAAACAAATGTATATTTGATTCAAGATAATATATCAATAAATATTGTTAACTACCTTAAAATTTATGGGCTCAAAATGATAACAGTTTTACTTAGCTCATAGACCTTTGACTTGACTAGGTGGCTCTTTCATATTAGACTGCTCAACTGCTCTCTCCTGGGTTCTCTCAGGCCACTGTTGTAAGCTGGTTTATTAGCTGAGTGTCGGATGATCTGATACAGCCTCACTCATGTGTCTGGTGTTTGGCAGGCAATATTGCTTAGTTCTCTTCCTCATCACCCTATGTCTTCCAGCAAGCTACCTCTGTCATATTCTCCTGAAAGTCTTACATGTAAGTCCTTTCCAATGCCCTGCTTGCCTCATGGTTGCTAAAGACGCATTGGCAAAAACAAATCACAAAGTCAAGTCCTGAGACACACAACTTCCCAAGTAACAACTACTTAACTAAAGTTGTGTTTAAAGAAGGGGAAATATTGTAGCCATTTTTCATCATTCTCAAAAAGAGTGTGCCAACTTGTGCCACTGTACATGTTATACCAAGTAATGTTAATCTCTTCTACTGTCTTGGTAAATAATTTTCTTGCCATGGAGAAATGGCATTTTCTTCCATTGTCAGATATGGCATATGAATTAATTTTGAAAGGCTTTATGATTCAGATTTGAATAAAAGGAAAAAGCCATATGATCATCTCACTAGATGCAGAAAAAGCATTTGACAAAGTACAACATCTATTCATGATTTTTAAAACTCTAAACAAGGTAGGATTAGAGAGAACATACTTCAGCATAGTAAAGGCCATATGTGAAAAGCCTATGCTAATAAATACTCAGTGGTGAATTCTTCTAAGATTAGGAACAAGACAAAGATGTCCATGGGGCCCCTGGGTGACTTAGTTTGTTGGGCATCTGACTTTGATTTAGGATCTGGTGATGATCTTGGGTCCAGAGATCAAGCCCTACATCAGGTTCTATGTTCAGTAGGGAGTCTGGGATTCTCTCTCACCCTCTCCCATTCCCATTGCACTTCCCCCTGTTTGCATGCTCTCTCTCTCTTTCTCTCTAAAATAAATAATCTTCAAAAAATTTTAAAAAGACAAGGATGTTCATTCTCACCAGTTTTATTCAAAGTTGTACTGAAAGTCCTAGCCACAGCAATCAGACAACAACAACAACCAAAAAAAAAAAAAAAAAAGGCATCCAAATTGACAAGGTAGAAGTAGAACTTCCACTATTTACAAATAACATGATATTCTATATAGAAAACCCAAAAGACTCCACCAAAAAACTACTAGAACAGACAAATGAAATCAGTAAGGCTGGAGGATGCAAAATTGATATGCAGACACTTGTTGCATTTCCATACACTAATAATGAAGTAGCAGAAAAAGAATTAAGAAAATAATTTCACTTACAATTGCACCAAAAAGAATAAAATCCCTCAGAATAACTTAGTCAAGGATGTGAAAGACCTGTACTCTGGAAAATATAAAACATTGGTGAAAGTAAGTGAAGATGACACAAACAAATGGAAAGATATTCCAGGCTCATGGATTGGAAGAAATAATATTGTTGAAATGACCATACTACCCAAAGCTATCTACAAATTGAATACAATATTATTAAAGTACCTATAGTATTTTTCACAGAATTAGAGCAAATAATCCTAAAGTCTGTGTGGAACCACAAAGCAATTTTGAGAAAGAACAAAACAGAAGGTATCACCATTTCAGATTTCAAGACCTACTACAAAGCTATAATAATCAAAACAGTAAGGTATCAACACAAAAACAGACACATAGATCAATGGGACAGAATAGAAAGCCCAGAAATGAACCCACACTTCTGTGGTCGATTACTTTATGACAAAGGAGGCAAGAATGTACAATGGGGAAAAGACAGTCTCTTCAATAAATAGTCCTAAGAAAACTGCACAACTACGTATGAAAGAATAAATCTGGAACATTTCCTTACACCATACATAAAAATAAACTCAAAATGGACTAAAAGACCTAAATGCAAGACGTGAAACCAGTAAACTACTAGAAGAAAATATACGCAGTAATTTCTTTGAGATCACCCCTTGCAATATTTTTCTAGACATGTTTTCTAAGGCAAAAGAAACAAAAGCAAAAATAGGCTATTGGGATGACATCAAAATAAAAAGCTTTTTTGCAGCAAAGGAAACCAACAACAAAACAAAAAGATAACCTACTGAATAGGAGAAGAAATTTTCAAGTGATACAACTGATAAATGTATTTGGATTAATATTCAAAATATATAAAGAACTCATCAAAATCAAAAGCTTCTGCACAGCAAAGGAAACAGTCAAGAAAACAAAGAGGCAACGCACGCAATGGGAGAAGATATTTGCAAATGACAGTACAGATAAAAGGTTGATATCCAGGATCTATAAAGAACTCCTCAAACTCAACACACACAAAACAGACAATCATATCAAAAAATGGGCAGAAGATATGAACAGACTTCTCCAATGAAGACATACAAATGGCTATCAGACACATGAAAAAATGTTCATCATCACTAGCCATCAGGGAGATTCAAATTAAAACCACATTGAGATATCACCTTACACCAGTTAGAATGGCCAAAATTAGCAAGACAGGAAACAATATGTGTTGGAGGGGATGTGGAGAAAGGGGAACCCTCTTACACTGTTGGTGGGAATGCAAGTTGGTGCAGCCTCTTTGGAGAACAGTGTGGAGATTCCTCAAGAAATTAAAAATAGAACTTCCCTATGACCCTGCCATTGCACTACTGGGTATTTACCCCAAAGATACCGATGTAGTGAAAAGAAGGGCCATCTGTACCCCAATGTTTATAGCAGCAATGGCCACGGTCGACAAACTGTGGAAAGAACCAAGATGCCCTTCAACGGACGAATGGATAAGGAAGATGTGGTCCATATACACTATGGAGTATTATGCCTCCATCAGAAAGGATGAATACCCAACTTTTGTAGCAACATGGATGGGACTGGAAGAGATTATGCTGAGTGAAATAAGCCAAGCAGAGAGAGTCAATTATCATATGGTTTCACTTATTTGTGGAGCATAACAAATAGCATGGAGGACATGGGGAGATAGAGAGGAGAAGGGAGTTGGGGGAAATTGGAAGGGGAGGTGAACCATGAGAGACTATGGACTCTGAAAAACAATCTGAGGGTTTTGAAGGGGCGGGGGGTGGGTATTATAGAGGGCACGGCTTGCATGGAGCACTGGGGTGGTGCAAAAATAATGAATACTGTTATGCTGAAAATAAATAAATAAATAAATAGAACTCATATAACTCAACACCAAAAGAACCCCACCCAAATAATCAAATTAAAAATGGGCAGAGGACTTGAGTAGACATTTTTCTAAGGCAGGCATACAGATAGCACAAAGACACATGAAAGCATGCTCAACATCAGTAATCATCAGAGAAATGCAAATCAAAGCCACAATGAGGTATCACTTTCCAATTGTCAGAATGGCTAGAATCAAAAAGACAAGAAATAACAAGTGTTGATGAAGATGGGGAGGAAAAAGAACCCTTGTGCACTGTTGGTGGGAATGCAAATTTGTACCACCACTGTGGAAAGCTGTATGGAGTTTCCTCAAAAAATTAAAAATAGAATTACCATATGATCTAGTAATTTCACTACTGGGCATTTACCCAAAGAAAATGAAAACACTAATTTGAAAAGGTATATGTACGCTTGTGTTTTTGCAGCACTATTTACAGTAGCCAAGATTTAGAAGCAACCTAAGTGTTCACTGATAGATATATGGAGAAAGAGGAATTGGAATATTACTCAGCCATAAAACAGAATGAGATCTTGCCATTTGTGACAACATGGATGGATGTAGACAGTATCATGCTATGTGAAATAAGTCAAAGAAAGACAAATACCATTTAATTTCACTCATATGTGGAATTTTAGAAGCAAAACAAATGAATAAACAAAAAGGACTTAAAGAATAAACAAAAAGGACTTAAAAAACAAACAAACAGACTCTTACATACAGATAACAAACTTGTGGTTACCAGACAGGAAGTGGGTGAGGGGATAAGTAAAATAGATAAAGAGGACTAAGAGTATATTTACTTTGTTGAGCACTGATTCGTGTATAGAAATGTTGGGTCATTATATTATGTACCTAAAACTATTATAAAACTGTATATTATAATTCAATTAATAATTTTTTAATTAAAAAAGTAGAGTACTATGAATTTTATTCATTTATTCAACAAATATCTATTGAGAGCCAGAAAAAGAAAAAATACCAAACATTGAGGGTAAGCAAAAATTCCTGCCTTTAGGAGCTTAAGATCTAGGGTAGATACAGGTCATAAATAAGTTAAATAAATTAAAATATATAGTATGCTATATAGCGCCAAATACTAAGGGAAAAAACTAATTCAGGAAGGAGAGTTAGGAATGTGTGGGAAGGGCTAACATTTTACATAGGGTGGCAAGGAAAATTCTCAATGAAAAATAACTTTTGACTAAAAAATGAAGGAGGTTAGGAAGCAAGCCAAAATGATTTCAGGTGAAAGAACACCGCTGACAGAGGTGACAGCAAATACAAAGGCAGGACTGTGCCTGCCTAGAATGTTTCAGGAGCATTAAGTATGACTTATATGATTGGCAAAAAGAGAGTAGTCAGAGTAAGAGAGGAAGTCAGAGAGACAATGAATTTAGGGCAGGAAGGTGCCAATACATAACACTGTTTAAGTCATAGGAAGTATTTTGGCTTTCACTGAGTGGAATGCAAAAGTATCTGAGTGTTTGAGCAGGGAAGCTCCATTATCCAGACCTACATTTTAAAAGGACCTCTTGGCTGTCTGGTTAAGACAGGTGAAAAGGTAGAAGCAGTGTGACAGCTAAGGTGGCTATTGGGACAATCTAGACAAGAGGTGATGGTGGCTTGGAGTAGTGGTGGAGTGAAAGATTTGGATTCAGGGTGCATTCCAAAAGTAGAGAGGACAGAATTTGCTGGATGATGGGATCTGGAGGATGAAGGACAGAAAAGACTCAGCAATGACTCCAAGGTCTTCAGTCAGAGCAACGGAAGAAAGTTGCTGCACTTCTGAGATTGGCAATTCTGTTAGAAGCGTGGGTTCGGACTATCAGAAGACAGGTTAAGTTTGAAGTGTCTGTGGCAGAAGTGGTTTATGGTCCTCATCTGTCCTCTTATCCACTCCACTGTATACCTGCCCAACTTCCATTTCCAGAAATTTACATCTTTGCCTGATGATGCTCTTTTGCCATAGGAGTCTGCTTTCCACCAAAAGTGGCTGGATGTGCTAGGGAATTAATATCCTCCAAGAGCAGCTGTCAGCCAGTAACTGACAGGATTTGGGATATAAATACCCCAGTTCCCTCGCCCTTTAAGGGGACTAAGTGAGGCTTGTGTTTTACACTGGTCTCCAGAATTCTCCCAGCATTCCATTTGCCCAGAGGGTAGCTGGTTTGATAATGAATCCTTTATTGGATTTCTTCATTTCTTTTTTTCATTTCCCCATTTCCTTACCTTGATTTCCCCTACTATAAAACATAACAACAAAAATATAACAACAGAAAAAAATCTGCTAGTATTTGAATCCTTTCTGGTAGAGCTGAACTGAAGATAATACCTATTAGACACCCAAAAGGCAATGTCATGGCAGCAGCTGGACACCCAATCTCTAAAACTTATGGAAAAATCAGGCAAGAGATATAAATTTGGAAGTCATCAGCATATAGATAGTTTGGAAGTCATAAGAGAGGATGAGATCATTAACAGTGAGAAAAAATAGAAATGCAGTCTAAGAATGGGTTGGAACCTTTGGTCACGCTCAAGTTTAGAGGTAGGAGAACTGGGGAGGAACCAGCAAAAAATGCAAAGCAGCAGCAGCCAGGGAGGTCAGAAGAAACTTGGGCAAATGAAGAAAATATTTCCCGGAATTAATAGTACTGATTCCTGGGTCTCACTGCAGATCAAAAGAACCAGGGTCTGTCTCAGTTCACACAGGAAGCTTGCAGTTTTGAAGCCCTATCAGGTATTTTTTTAAAACACAATAAGATTCAAGAAACAATGAATCTTAGAAACTCCTATCTTCTCAGGGGCACCTGAGTGGTTCAGTCCATTAAGTGTTTGCCTTCAGCTCTCGTCATGATCCTGGAGTCCCAGGGTGAAGCCCCTCATCAAGCCCCACCATTGGGGTCCCTGGTCATGGGAGTCTGCTTCTCCCTCTGCCCCTCACCTCTTTCTCTCTCTCTCTCAAATAAATAAATAAAAATCTTACCAAAAAAAAAAAAAAAAAAAAAAAAGGAAAGAAAGAAAGAAAAAAAGAGAAGGGAACTCTTACCTTCTTTTTGGGGGGGGAGGGGGAGTTGTGGTGTAGCTAGCATGTCACAGATAAGCCTTTATTCTTTCTTGGTGAGTCCCCAACATTATAGGTGGGTATTTAAATTGACTTCTCTAAAGCTCATCCTGCTACTTAAGCATATTGTATCCTTATAATTAGAGGTTATATCTATGCACAATTTTGAATTAGCTAAATATGGATCTTTTTCTCTGTAATTGAGGTTATCCCGAGTCTATAATGTTAGTTGCTAGGTGTTTCACATTCTTTACCCCAAACAGGTCTATAGAAAATTTGGGTCTTTTTAAGATGTAAAATCAGATCAGAGAGCAAGATTTCAGCTTACTTTAATTCTACAAGTAACTTTTTTGTAATCATGACTAATAATTATAAGACTGAGTTGTTAAATTATCAGTATTTATACATCCAAGTGAAATCTCCTTGAAGATAGTCCTCTAGGAAGCCATATGCTACATTTATGAAAATCTTTAGAAATACCCTCAGTATCCATGACAACTACATCTGACAACTACGTTTGATTTTAGAATTACTTATACTGATACTAATGATAGTTAACTCCTTTTCATGATTTCCTATAAACTGAATGTGTGCCCCCAGATTCATATGTTGAAACCTAAACCCAATAAGATGGCATTTGGAGGTGAGGCCTTTGGGAGGTGGAGCCCTCTGAAAAGGAATTTGTGCCTTTATAAATGAGAGCCCAGAGAACTACCCTACCCCTTCCCCCATGTGAGGTTATAGGAAGAGGGCTATCCCCAAACCAGGAAACAGGCTGTCACTAGACGCTGAATCTGCTGGTGCCTTGACCTTGGACTTCCTACCCTCCAGAACTGTGATAAATAAATATTTGTTGTTTAGGCATTCACTCTATGGCACCTTTGCTATAGCAGCCTGAACAGACTAGGTCAGTTATTAGTGTAAAATGACTCTACAGAGCAGCCTCAAGAAGGTTTGCAACAAAATGTTATGATACAAGTTTAATAGATGAATATAACCACTTCTCGGAGAAAACTCTCAATTGACATGCTGTTATTAGTAGAATAAAAAAAAAAACTATAGAGTTCCCCAAAGAGACAAGAGCAGTCACATAATTTGCAAAGCCTCTTTTTTGCAAGGGCCTCTTATTCAGCGAGCAGGGGGAAGGTGTTGTTAGAAGTGTTAAATTATAAAGCTGCTCAAGCACACGCTCCCTAGCCCACCAGACTTCACTTAGAGAACACCAGTTCAAAGATAATCATTAATTTAAAGACGGCATCCGCAGAGCATTAGTCCCAGTGTGGGTCCCTTCCGAGTATGGTGTCTACGTGGCAACACAGGCCACTCACCCACGAGCCAACCTTCCCGTGGAGCCAGCCCCTGCAGAATCACTGCTATTTAGATACTAGTGGTTTCCCCTGATAGGAAAGTTAGAGACTTTGTCTTTCCCTCCTCTTTCAGATAGAAAACTTCTTGTATTTTTAATCTTTGTTTCCTTGTACTAAAAGAGTAAGAAGATTCGGGATGTCAAGAAGAGGTGTACTCGTTAGGGCAACAAAAGCAAGACCTTTACAGTGGGGTGAGAGGCAGGGAGCTACCTGGACATAGTACCTTCCGGGCTGGCTTGCTGAGGCAGGCCAGGAAGTCCAGGACATGGAAGTTTATTTTACCTCAAGTTCCAATAAAACAACAACATTTCCCCTGTGGGTGGGATTCAGCAAACATCCTAAAGGCCACTTAATACAAAATTTCATGGAAACACAGTGGGACAAAACAAGCATCACCCCTGCCCACTCTCTGTTTGTCCGACCTCATTTCCTAAGCTTCCTGTGGCTGCCATGTCTAATTCAATAGACAACCACAAAAATATGGGTTCTTCAACAATTTAAGGTTCATTCATAATCTCATCATGTTCTAGGTTTCTGCAAAAATACACCTGAGTGATTTAAAGGGGTAAGCTCTGAACCTAAGTTTCTCTAATTCCCTGATACAGTGCAGTTTCCTATGAGGACTGTCTTGTCAATGGTAATTTTCTCCCTGGGGTGAGGTGGAACAGTTAGTTCTTTTATATCTCCCACATTCTTTATTATAGCGCTAAGCATAGGACTAATTATATATTGAATAGATTTTAACTATATATCATAATTGGAGAAAATGTGTAGAAACTACACATAAATGTTCCCCTTTTTCCCCTCTTCTCCAAATGCAGATTGTTTTATTTATTTGTTTGTTTGTTTGTTTTAAACAGAAGGATGTAAGTTTATCCTCTGGTTAGTATTTTCTTTAAAGGTTTTATTTGTTTGTTTGACAGAGAGAGTGAACACAAGCAGGGGAAGGGACAGACAGAGAGGAAAAAGCAGGCTTCCTGCCTAGCAGGGAGCCAGATGTGGGACTCAGGGCTCAATCCCAGGACCCTGAGATCATGACCTGAGCCAAAAGCAGACATTTAATGACTGAACCACCCCTGCGTGCCGCGCATCCAATTTTAAATATAAATCTTGGGGTACCTGGGTGGTTCAGTCAGTTAAGCATCTGACTCGTGATTTCAGCTCAGGTCATGATCTCAGTTTGTGAGATCGAGCCCCAGATTGGGCTCTATGATGGGCATTGAGCCTGCTTAAGATCCTCTCTCCGCCTCTCCCACTGCTCCTTCCCCCAGACACTCTTCACTCATTCTCTAATAAATGAAGAAATGTAGATATTAACCCTGATTTACTTCCCTAACTACTACAGTACAGGACAATTTACAGTGTTACTCAAATCCGGTATATGCCAATGGTAAAAGAGTATTGGAGTGAGGTTACTATATTTCTGCCTACACACCATATAAATCCATCAATTTCTACGCCCATTTATGACACATCACAGACTTACTTAAATCATTGGGAAATATTTTCTGAAAATTTTAAAAGGGTCTCATAACAAAAGAAACTTTATCTTTTTTTAAAATTTAATTTCTTTTCAGTGTAAGAATTCATTGTTTATGCACTACATCCAGTGCTCCATGCAATACGTGCCCTCCATAATACCCACCACAGGACAAACTTTATCTTAACTGATATTAATCACATTATAGTTTTAGGAGAAAATGAGGATATCATAAAATCCATTTTTAAAATATCAGGTATTCTTTCTACTTACATAGAATTCTTCTGTCACTACTTCACTCATATTAATACTAATACTGAATTGAGGTTGTGTCAGCTACACAACTTAGGTCTCAGCAATAAAGAACAGTATCTTTTTATGTGAGGGAAATAGCAATTACTAAGATAAAGTATGTATAATATACTAAATAGCACCTTAGGATGACATTGGGGAAGAAACTCTTAGACCAATGAGTGGAACTTTCCATGAAGGTTCTCAGACAAAAGAGAAGAAGGCAAATCAGTGAAGGAAGAAATTAGAACAGTAAGGACTAAAATTTCCCCAAAGTGAATATGAGGTAAAAGATTTTCCAGTCACAATGAAAATAGAATTTGCTGACAAGGTCATGATCACATCAGACAGCTCACAACTGGGAACAAGGAATTTACAAAAAACATTATTTATCTTTAACTATAAATTTGGAATGTTTCCAAGCTACATCTGGGAAATGTCCGCCTGCCCTTGACCATTATATTGCTCAATTTTCCCTCTTATATCTCATTTCTCATTTACCACACTCATGCCACCTTAAGGGTAGTAAGAAGTTCACTGACATGAGGTACCTAATATAGTAAAAGACTCATAGAAACAGAGTAGATTGGTGGTTTGCCAGAGGCCGGTGGACATGGGGACTTGCTCTTTGATGGGTATAAAGTTTCAGTGATGCAAAGTAATTTCTAGAGATCTGCTGTAAAATATCATGTTTATACTTATCAACACTATATTGTACACTTAAAATTTGTTTAAAAGGGTAGATCTCATATTAAATGCTCTTACTAAATTGTTTTAAACGTAGTAAGGAAGCCCTCAATTGCATTTAATTCTAGCCAAATTTTGCTTCATAAGTGGTAAAATTGATTCAGGTGATTCAGACATTCATCACTGGTAAGGTGTTCCTTCTTAAATGAATTGGAACATCTGTGCTCCTAATTTAATGCAAAACCCCTATGCCTTTCTGATCTTTGGGACTTGGCATTATTTTTAAGAAATCCAACTGGGTATTTGTACTGTAACTGATTAACACACATCCTCACACTATAGTTCAGAGCAGTAAACCTCCCCTGACAACTGAAAGGCTTTATTCACAATACAATGAACAAGTTTGAGTCCACCACAGACAGTGGGAAATGGCCTGTATTACTGTTCATTGAGGGAGGATCCTCTTGTTTTAAGATAGTAAATGGAATAAGGTGGACTCATTTCCCAAGAATGACATTGATTTGCAGGAAGATCTCTCTGAAGAATCATTTCTCTATCCTTAGAAGACAGAGTTCCTTCCTAAGGCCAAGAAAACACTTAGGATGCTTGTTTCCTTTGTAAGTACTAGATCTCTGGACGTCCCTGAACCAGTAGCATTCATGTAGATAGGTGTTTAAAGTTGCACAAAACACAGTTTAATGCCTTTGAGGCAGCTGGAAGGAACCGAAACACTCCCTCGAGACCATGTAGCCTTACTAAAGGGATTCTGGAATAATTAAATGAACTCCATAACCCAGATAAAATTCAGGATTCATGAGGCCTCGTCTCTTTGGGTGCTACTTTCAAAGAGATACAATTGTTGTGGCTTCTAAATAATACAGACTTAAGGAATTAAATTATTGGAAGGTTGCTAGAAGAGCCTATGGTAGCCATATTTCTGTGGCATTTTACACAAGCTTGAAAAAGATCAGATTATCCATCTCAGAGAACTGACTTTCTTGATGAAACCAGTAAAGTTCAAAAGTCAAAACTAGGTAGGTGTAATTCTAATCCTTACTTGCTTCTTCAGACAAGCATCAAAGGGAATTCAATTCACAATCCACATCATTTTTAAAATTCCCTTTTTCCATGGAAAAACGGTCCTCGTTCCCATCTCAGCTGAGAATGCATAGCTACAACCTGGGTGGGACAGCAAAGGGGAGCGGGAACTGATGGGCAAACAGTGCCAGCTGACTGCAAGTTCCTTCAAGAGAATCCCAATTCTATTCCCTTTCTGTCTACTTTTTAGTCACTTGGGTGTACCACTCTAGCCCAGGCCTGTCCTAAGTAAAACTGTATAATCTGGTCTCCCTTCTTAGCTTCTGGCTTCTTTTATTTTTCTTGGATAACCAGTATCCAGCAAGACTTCTTTCAAAAGTCATTCTTAGGGTTCCTGGGTGGCTCAGTGGGTTAAGCCTCTACCTTCGGCCCAAGTCATGATCTCAAGGGTCCTAGGATCCAGCCCCACATTGGGCTCTCTGCTCAGTAGGGAGCCTGCTTCTCCTCCCTCTCTGCCTGCCTCTCTGCCTACTTATGACCTCTCTCTGTCAAATAAATAAATACAAATCTTTAAAAAAAAAATCATTCTTACTTTTGCACCCAATGAATGTCAAGGCATTTGGAATCTCATCTCCTAGCTATCCTTGGGGTAATTTTTTGCATGTTATAGACTAATCCCACAAAGCTGATATCTACTCCTCTGGAAGTCATTTGCATTTCCCTCAAAAAGGAAACCATCTCCCTTCCCCACAGGCATTAAGTTTTGCTGGTATTTCAGATACCATAGAAACCAGCAGGGAGATGACCTGGAATAAAATATTCTCTAAATATCCCTTAAATCATAAAAGAATAAATCACTGAGGTGACCCCTACTCTGCCTCTTCACACTACTCAGGATGACTCTCTTACCCATCACTGCTCTCCCTGATAATATTACCTATTCCTCTAGACCTGAAGCTTGTGTGGGAAGGGAGGGCATCCTTAATAGCTTTGTGGTCATTGTACCATCTAGTGCAGTATGTTGCATATTGCTGTCACTCAGTGAAGCCAAACTGAATTCCTAATTCCATATATTTCTCATTTTAAGAAGTAGTCCTGTCTGGCTTCTGGGGTCTCAACACCTTCATCCCTTAGCTAAAAAAAAAAAAAAAAATCCCTCTTTCTATCTTCTCTATATGCTTAATTAAGATTTCTATGAGAGACAGTAGTGTGGTGGTTGTATATTCAAGCTTATTTTTTATTTTTGCCTCCAACAAAAAGTAAGCATTATATTTCACATCTTGACCCATTCTATGGAAACACACAAACACCCCCACACACAGACATACACAAAGAAGTTTCACAAAACAATGTTATGTAGGAGGTACCCTGTTAATTACTATTTTATTTCTTAACATCATAGTTATGACCCACTGAATCATTCTCAGGACCCAGAAAGTTGGTTGTGATCTGAAGTTTGAAGAGGTTGAGAGCATCTCAGGGTTTTGAGTCAGAATCTGAAATGGGTCCAAACGTGGGCACTTTGATGTTGAACAAATGATTTAGTCCCTATAGGCTTCGGTGTTCTCTCCTTTAAGGTAGAAGTAACAATAATGCTTACCTAGAGAGAGTGTTGTAGGAGATTAAATAATACACCCAAAGGCCCTTTGTTCATCATAAGACATGCAATAAATGTTAATAATTGTTAGCTCTCATTATTCACTCTTTGAATTCTTTTGAGAAACTTGGAAAAAGAAGTTATGTAAATGTAACATAGAATACTTTTGTTTCATCCACTGTGTGCTTAACTATGTTCTACCATTTTTCCAAAGATTTCTTTATTTATTTTAGAGATAGAGGACATGAATGGGGGGAGGGGCAGAGGAAGAGGGAGAGACTCCTTAAGCAGACCCCCTTGCTGAATCAGGAGGCCAATACGGGGCTTGATACTAGGACCACAAGATCATGAGTTGAGCCAAAACCAAGAGTCAGGTGCTCAACCAACTGAGTTCTATAATTTTATGCCTTTAATTCATTCAATAATTTTACATGCCTATAAATCTTATCTTCTCAGCTGTTACAACTACACTGGAACTCCTCAAAGTTTTTCTTCTACTGCATATAGCATTAACCCAGAGCTGAGATTCAAGTACTATTAAAGTTCTCATCTAGCTGCTTTTTTTGCAAATGATTTTTATAACATGTAAAGGAAAACGGTAACGTAAAATAGATTAAGGAGTGGGGAAAGGGTAAATTACTTTCAACTGCGCATTAATACCTCCAACAATGGCTGAAATTTATCTTAAAAAAAGATAGTTTTCATTACTGTAATATGGAACTTTTCCCAAACAGTAACTTAAAATAAATATGAGAAGCCCAAATCATAGAATCATGGTGTTTTTGAGAAGTGCCACTTAGAGTGAAAATGTCTTATGAAAACAAGTACTCTCCACTTGCTTTGCCCTCATAAATCAGGAAGCGGTATTCCAAACTGATGTAGGAAAACTGAAAACTGGTTTTCAGTTCAAAAACTGAAAACCAGTTTCTGAAAATTATAAAACCCCATCTTGCTATGCTCAAAGGTATAACAAGACTACTCCTGAAGGGAAGAATATGATACTGTATTATACTAAAAATGCATTTTTATGAAGGCATTTTGTACAAATAATAAAACAGTAAAATAAAGCTGATATAAATAATGAGTAATAAAGCTGATATAAATAAAGAGTAAAATCAATAATTATTCATTGAACACATCAACTAAAAACTGTGGAGGATTAAAAAGTTAAGTGTTCAAGAAATTAACATGCACTTGGACAACGAAGATGAATACATGTAAACTTCATTAGCAAATTGAGTTAAATAATATGTTGAGACAACATGAGAGACATCACAGAGGAATGCATGGCTGATTCAACAAAAGAGGGAAAGATTGCTGTGGATGAAGATGCTAGGAGAGTGTTAAATTTAAGACTTGACACCAACTGCTCTCTGCAGTCCTCCTTGTGGAAAAGGACTAGCACTACCTGTCTAAACCCCTGCCAGGAGGAATTAGTTAAAGGGTTACTGATTGTATTAGGTTCACTACGAACTCAACCCTTGACTAGACCTAGTAGATAATAGGGCAATGAAGTATTTGAAAATTCTGATGACTTCTGTTGTTTACAAATTGGAGAAGAATTATATATTTTATAGTCAGTGGATGCCACTCTGGCATCCATTTAGGATCCACACAATTCCCTCCCTTTTTAAATATAGTAGTTGTGTATTTAGGATTTGAGGTTAGACACATGTTAAAATATGACACAGTCTTTCCTGCTGGATAGCTCAAAACACCCAGTTATAATTATGTAAACACTGAAAAAAATGTTACAGAGGAAGTGAGAGGTTTACATATTAAAATGAACACTAGCATTACCAATGGTACGCAAATATAATTTAAATCTATTCTAAGTAAAAGTTCAAGATTTGTTCCAATTGTTTCTGCCAAATTTTGTTCCCACTTTGTGCTAGAATTTTGGAAGAGTAGAAATGTCTTAAAGAAAGATTGGTGTTTTATATCACCCAAGAAGGTAATTTCTATTAATAATTGTCCCCTGGTGACATCTGGAGCCTTGACAAGAGTAACGAGGACAATGGGACTAGTGACTAAGCATTATTATATTGATTTTTCAATTTTTCCTCCTTTGATCAGGTTTTCAGGGGACTTCCTGAAGTTGACAACACAGCGGCCCACCAAAGAGGAAATGATTTGGAAAAATAACAAACCTAATGCTAGGGAGGATAATTTGCAGTTAAATATAGTATGTATATATCTAAAATTACTCTGAAACATACTTAAAAATATTAATAGCTAGACAAACCATCAACTGATCAACTAACAATTTGTTGGCCTTGGAGTAAATGAAGAGCCTTTCAATTATCTTTTTAATTTAGTTATTTACTTTGGAGACTCAGAGTACAACCACAGATGAAGAAGAAACATCAACCCTTTGAAGGTTTAAGCAAACACTTTCTGTATGTGCCTAATGTGAGTCCACATGAGAGAATCAACCAGGTGCTCTGGGCAACAGGTCTTGTGTTCACACAGCAGATGCCCTAGAAAGATAGCAGAAATGTTTTCCTCTAATTGAACACACAGCTATCACAACTGTGCTCTTTAATTTAAAACATAAGAAGACGAGTTGACTGTAAACTCAGTATGAACCAAAGGTTGCACATATGTTAAAAGGCTAGGAATTATCTTAGTTCATTAAATATATCCTCTAGTCAGATAATACTTGTATCTTGATAGGCTGGAAAGCCAATTGCATAAAGAAGATTGAAAGCGATGTGGTTGCTCTCTTTGTAAAAAAAGATCATCATAGGAATAGTGGCAGTGACTTCAAAAATTTTAAGAGCTAATATGTATTAGGAGTAGACATTGTCTATTTTATGTAGAGGGCAGCTCTTGTAAGTAGAGATTAGAAGAAAGATTTCAGCTCAACAGAGAGAAGAACTTTTTAATGAGCAGAAATGTTATAATACTGAATTCCAACACAACGCTATAGGTTTGAGCTAAGAATGCATGCCTCTCAGGAAATACCAGAGTGCTGATGGAAAATTACATCAGAAGCGCTAAGGATCTGAAATTTTAAGCATGAAAAAAATTTTATATTCCAAGTCTCATTAAATTCTATGAACACAATCTAAAACTTTTAGCTCAAGTGAAGCTGCTGAACTCATAGAATTGGACAAAATTTAATCCAGGATTATGGGAGAGTAAAAGCTTTATAGGAAATTGAAAATACATTTTTTGCCAGTTCCTGGATTTGAAATGTTTCTCATCAAGAAAGTGGCGAATAGGAACATGATTATATTTACTGGTTGGTTTATTTCAAAAAGTACATTATTCTGTCATTCTTTTGAAATCTAAAAGCACCCTGCTCCTTGAATTAATAAAATATTTTATTTAGACACAAGAGTGAAGGAACCTGTAGGCTGCACTTCCGTTTAAGAAACAAAACACTCTGGTTTTGCCAGTTTCAAAATAGGGAAAATTGTAAGCAGCACTGTTGGTTGCACTAATCATAAGACTCAGTGCTTCTATTTTTCCCCTTCTCTACACACTGCTTAGACTTGTTGCTTTCCTTTGCTAAATATAGCTGGTTTCCTGCTCTTTTCACAGCCGACTGGAGAATTTCATTAGGAAGGTGGAAAGCTAACACTGTCACTCCTATGAATAAAACGGTCAGCTGATATCTCTTCTTGCTCCAGTGGAAAAATTTACAACAACTAGAGGTGCTGAGAGACAGAATGGAGTTTTGTTAAAATGGCTAATTAGTGCAATAAGCGAAAGGCAAAAGGTGACAGCCTTCTTCCCACTGTTTTCTCTTATCAGGCATGTGTTAAAAGCTCTAGTTGAGAGCTGGAAAGGGGATGGTCTCTTGCTGAAACCTGGCCTCAAGGATGATTTCATGCCTGTAGCCTTATAAAATATGATTGACTATCACTCTTCTGTGACTCTATGAATGAAGTTCAGGGAGTCTCGCCTCCCCAGATCAACTCTGCAAATTTTCAGGGACTTCTTGTTGCCTGTAGAATAAAACCCACAGCCCCAAACCAGACTTCAAGGTCCAGATATATCTTTCTAAACACACCCACACTTTTTGCCTACATTAGCCCTTTACTTCAACCAAAGTATTCTGTATACCTTCTCCCCAACACACCTTTGTATCTTTGTCATCTTTGTCTGGAATGCTAATCTCATCTGTCTCGTCTATCCCAATGTACCAATGTCTGGCTCAAATCTCTCCGTCTCATCACCTTTGTATCTTTGTCATCTTTGTCTGGAATGCTAATCTCATCTGTCTCGTCTATCCCAATGTACCAAAGTCTGGCTCAAATCTCTCCGTCTCATCTCTGATTATCCTCCAACTAGAATTCAGTGGTCCTCTATCACTTACATGTCATGCCCTAACCCAGTGTCCTGAGCTCCTTGCAACTGACATGGATCATTTACCTAAGAGCCAAAGTTCTTAACTGCTGTCCACCACCATTGGTTAGTGTTATTCAGGGTTAAAAGTGAAGTATCCCTCATGACTTAGCAATTGCCAACAATAAGATCCTGCATGTAAATTAAATATCCTCATAGAAATACTGAATTTGCATCAAATTCTTTTTCTACATCTTATCTTTTTTGTTGTTGTTTACTAATTGGAATTTAATTTTTTATTCTTTATAAACATATAATGTATTATTAGCCCCAGGGGTACAGGTCTGTGAATCGCCAGGTTTACACACTTCACAGCACTCACCATAGCACATACCCCTCCCAATGTCCATAACCCCACCACACTCTCCTGACCCTCCTCCCCCCAGCAACCCTTCCACATCTTATCTAAAGCTATAGATAATTTTATTAGATTTTATTTTTGTTTAAAAAATAATGCTTTTTCATTTTTTTATTGTAGAATTGTATATAGTTCATTATACTAGAATCCTATTCCCTGCCTAGCCACAAAAGCTGAGTTCACAGATTATGAATTCTCTATATCAATACATAGAGATTTACTTGATATTTTGTAAAAATTACATAGTAGCTCATCATATGTATATAAAACTATTTGATCAATCTTCTGCTAAAGGAAATATGGGTTTTTTCCCCAGAATTTTTATTTTAAGTAGTACTTTAATGAGCAATTTGTTCATATATCCTTGGAAATTTATGGAAATTATCTCTGGAATAAATTTCCTAGAAGAGGAATTACTGGCTCATAGGGTTTTTGACATTTTTAATTTAGAAAGAGCTTGCCAAATTATACTTTAAAAACAATGTTAACAAACTCTGCAAGTAATAACTTATAAGTTGCTTTGGTACTTACTAGTTGAAATGACTAATTCAGAAACTTTTCTTATGACTTAAAAATATTAATGCACCACATTTATTTATTGCACCACTTTATTAAGAAGAAAGGTATTACTTTGGTTCTTGTAGTCTAGGAATACATGACATTAATTCTAAACCCATGCAGAAGTGTCAATAAACTTGTTGGTAAAAGTCTATGAACATTAATTAGAAGTTTCATTTGAAGATTTGTGAAAAAACTGAGAACTTCTTAGTAACTAAGGAAATATGAATAGGGCTTGGTTCTTGTTAGGAGAAGGAAAAAAAGGATGTAAGTCTTTCTATTGTAATAGGTAGATTAAAAGTCAATGAAAAAACATAATATTACCACCTGACACTCTTAATGAATTAATAGATCTAAACAATGTTTATCAATCCCTGTTATCCTCAAAAAAGACACTCAGATGGCATGTATCTCTTGATAAAAATACATAAAACAACCTATGATATACTCTTGACTAAAAAGCCAAATCTGCATCTGACCTAGATTTAAAGTCTAGATCTGTTCACAATTCACAGAAAACACAGAAACATATTAGACACTAACACAAAGATGCAATCAGCAAAAATCAGAAAAATGACCCATTTTCTTAAAAATACTACAGAGAGGGAGAGAAGAAAGAAAGAAAGAACATACATATTAAAAGAGACTTACAGAGATGTATGGGCAGCATTTGGATCCTTATTCAAACACTAAAAAATAAAATATAACTGGGAAAATTTAATATTGACTAGATGATTTTTAAAAAGATTTTATTTGTTTATTTTAGAAAAAGAGAGAGGGAGCACTCAAGCAGAGGGAGGGGCAGAGGGAGAGAATTGCAAGCAGGCTCCATGCTGGGCATGCTGGTCATGGAGCTTGAGGCAGGACTTGATCTCACCATCCTGAGATCAACCTGAAGTCAAGAGTTGGACACTTAACCAGCTAAGTCACCCAGGTGATGCTAATATTGACTAGATAATTCATGAAGTTAATTAAGTATTATTGTTTTCAGGTATTATAGTGGTATTGTGGTGATTTTTTAAAGTCTTTTTTTTTAGAAATACATAGTGAAATATTTTAAAATGAAATTATATGATGTTTGGGTTATGCTTAAAAATACCTTGAGTGGGAAGAGAAGTGGACTAAAGTATAGAAAAAATAAGATTGGCTGAAAGTTGTTAATTGTTGAAACTGGTTGAGAAGTACATGGAAGTTTACTGCATTACCCTATGTATTTTCTATGTTTGAAATTCTCCACAATTAAATATTCAAAACAAAAAAAGGTTTTCATTAAGATGTTTTGAAATGTTCCTCTGTAACAACTAATATCCCTTTAAAAAGAACAGCTTCAGCCCCTGGGGATAAAAATATATGTTTATAAAAATAAAAAAATTAAAAAAAAAAAAAAAAAAAAAGAACAGCTTCAGGAAACTTGAAGGCTCCTACATAATGAATACCCAGAGGCTTGCTTCCAAACCTTCTGCCTGTGACTTTAGACAAGAACAAAACAGGAGCCAGATAGTATGGAAAACATACTTACAAGCAGATTCATGAGCCAAATGAAAGCTATAATTTAAGGGAAGGAACCAACAGTCCTCTTTAGCTTTAAAAA
The DNA here is from genome assembly GCF_011764305.1 of Mustela putorius furo. Lineage (NCBI taxonomy): Eukaryota > Metazoa > Chordata > Mammalia > Carnivora > Mustelidae > Mustela > Mustela putorius. Next base: position 3,417,979 of record NW_025421367.1, on the reverse strand, counting down.
TGTTTTAAACTCTGAAAGGGGCATGTATAGCACTCCAACACAAACGTGTAATCTTTGGCCAAGACAAATGGATGCTCTTGTAGACAATGACCATGTAGAATTTGTCATCTCCTTCACATGGAATTTCTTCAGTTGCACCATCTCACCACATCCTTCCTTAGGGGGTCCTCTTTTTCCTCTTTCACTTTATGTATTCGTCACCCCCCTCCAACCTGTACCAAAGGAAAGAAAACATATTATTTTCTATGCCTAGCTATTCAAACATATCCCTGCAAGAAATCACTTTTTAAATACATAATACATTGGATTGCTTCTGACCAGTCTTATTAATGAAGTCTTTGTAGCAGTCAAAGCCCAGACTGACTAGTTTATCAGAAGGCTGAAAATAGTGCTTCTCTACAAGGTTACTAATAGTAACCTTACTTCCATAGTTTTTGGTTTGCTCTTCAATTGAATCTCAACATCAAGTGACCTTCAAATGCGCCTTTAATTTCCATTCAATCATCATATTACTCCCTCAACTTCTCTATTTCATTAAGTATATGTAGAGTTCACCAATTAGTTATCAAACAGTGTAATAATAGTTTCAGGTGTAGAATTTAATGATTCATCACTTACTTGAAAAAAAGAAAAAAATAGAGAACATATTCCCATAGGGGGTAGGGTGGAGGATGGGTGAAACAGGTGATGCGGATGAAAGAGTGCACTTGTGATGAGCACTGGGTAATGTATGGAAGTGCTGAATCACTATATTATACACCAGATACTAATATTACACTATATGTTAATCAACTGGAATTAAAACAAAAACAAAAAAATTCTGGAAATTAAAGAAAAGACAAGAGAAAATGACAATTCTCAAGGTTCTAGCCGGGCTCGAAAAAGGCATGGAAGATATTAGAGAAACCCTCTCGAGAGATATAAAAGCCCTTTCTGGAGAAATAAAAGAACTAAAATCTAACCAAGTTGAAATCAAAAAAGCTATTAATGAGGTGCAATCAAAAATGGAGGCTCTCACTGCTAGGATAAATGAGGCAGAAGAAAGAATTAGTGATATAGAAGACCAAATGACAGAGAATAAAGAAGCTGAGCAAAAGAGGGACAAACAGCTACTGGACCACGAGGGGAGAATTCGAGAGATAAGTGACACCATAAGACGAAACAACATTAGAATAATTGGGATTCCAGAAGAAGAAGAAAGAGAGAGGGGAGCAGAAGGTATACTGGAGAGAATTATTGGGGAGAATTTCCCCAATATGGCAAAGGGAATGAGCATCAAAATTCAGGAAGTTCAGAGAACGCCCCTCAAAATCAATAAGAATAGGCCCACACCCCGTCACCTAATAGTAAAATTTACAAGTCTCAGTGACAAAGAGAAAATCCTGAAAGCAGCCCGGGAAAAGAAGTCTGTAACATACAATGGTAAAAATATTAGATTGGCAGCTGACTTATCCAAAGAGAAAATATTAAAAGCATCCAGAGGAAAAAGAAACCACCATTTCTTTGTATAGGAAAAACAACTCCAGTGGTATATGATTTCTCATCAGAATTCATGAGCACAGTATTTTTCAAGGCTTGAAAGAAAGCAACTGTCAACCTGAATTCCTATAACCAGTGAAAAGATCCTTGAGGAATAAAGAGGAAATCAAGATACTCTTACATGAAGGAAAACTAAGAGGATTTGTTACCAGAAGACACACCCTCAAATAAGGACTAAAGAAAGATATCTAAACAAAAATAGAACAGTAAAAGAAGAAATCTTGAGACATCAAGAAGAAAGAATGAGTACAGTAAACAAAAATATGGCTAAATATAATTGACTTGTGCTCCCCTCATAATTTCTAAATAATGTTTGATGATTGAAGCAAAAATTATGGATTCACTGAAGATTCTACCCAACATTTTAAAAAAATTAACACCAATTCTACACAATCTCTTCCAGAAAGAAGAATAAGAGAAAACATTTCCTAACTCATTGTACAAAACTGGTATTACTCTGATATCAAAACCAGACAAAGATAGTACAAAAAAGGAAAACTACAGATCATAATAGCTCATGAATATAGATGCAAAAATCTTTCACCAAATATTAGAATATATAATTAAATAATTTAAAACACCATGAAAAAGTGGTTGTATGAGGAAAAGAGACTGAAGAAAGTAAGGGATTTATCCTCAAGTCACAAAATTAGGAGTATAGAGCTGAAATTAGATCTTCCCCTCTCTAAATCCCTGCATTCTTCATTACACCAAACCATAGTACACAGGCAAATAATAATATTTTAAATGCATAAAGATATCTGAAAATTTTAAATGGCTTCTTCATATGTATTATGGAATCTTTGAAATGATCCTATGAGTTTAGAAGCGCAGACATTAGTCTTTTACTTTATTCTTAATGAAACTAAAATGGCAAAAAGTTAATGACTTTCCTAAGGTCAAGTGACAAACTGAGGCTGAAATCAGGGTCAAAGACAAATCCCTGAATTTCCAGGCTAGAGTTATGTTTCACAATATCAGACTCCCTCTGGTGCCCCTATAAAACAACAAGGTCATCCCAGCCTAAGGAATTGGAGGAAAATCCTCACCAGCCTCAGGAGGTGGCACTGGGCAGGGAAGAGGGGGTGACACAGCTATGACTCAGAACTGACTGGAGCCTGGAGGTCAGGGAAACCCACCCTTCAGGTGAGGCAATAAGCCACATCCTTGACTACTTGTGTGAGCGTTTAGAAGAGTTCCCCTACTACCTTCCTCAGGAATTTTTCTTTGGCATAAACTTGCCATTTTTGGTTGAAGCAAAATACCTTTCTGAGAATTTTAACTAGATACCCCTTCCTTGACTTCTTGACCTGCAAGTGTTTCTCAGCCCTCATATTTTGAGATGCCTCTGTGCACCCTGGGGGAGGTAATCTTTTCAGGATGTTGACATATTTATAGGAAAAAAGTTCAGGTAATAAGAATAACAACATAAGAAAGATAACTTGAAGAAAACGAACTGAGAAGGAGCTAACATTTGAGGGCTTACTCTCTGCCAGGCATTAGACCATGTTCCTTGCATGAATATTCAATTTTCACAACACCCACAAGGTAGGTGCCATTATTGTCATTTTGCAGACAGGGAAACTGAGGCTTAGAGAGGCTGGACACTTTACCTAAAGTCATAAGCCTGAAAGTGACAGAATGCTGATTTGAAGCCAGATTTCCTGACTCCAGAGACTCAAAATACTAGCTCTGTTGAGTGGGACAGCCTTTGGTCACCCAGAAGATATATTCTTCTTGAGAGAATGAACAGCGAATAGCCCCTATCAGGTGCAACTACTCCTACTATTATTAATACTAATCATCATAATTAACATAAGTGAGCACTTATGTGCCAGACACTGGATGAAGATTTTACACCTATCATTCCATTTAATCCTTGCAACAATTCTATGAGTCCAACTATTACTAGTATAATCAATTAGCAAACAAGAAAACCAAGAAGCAGAGAAAGTAAGTAACTTGCTCAAGGTTACAGAGCAAACAATTGATTTAATCCAGGAAGTATAATTCTAGTACTATCAAATTTTTTTTAAATAATAAAATTTTCATGGAGAGTCTATGGTCAATTAACAGAAATCAAGCTTACCCATTCAAGAAACACTGAATACAAATGTTTGTATTGAGAGTATTATGTCATTAGTTGGTGTATTATGTCCTAAACAAGCTAAGTGAACTAGTTCTTGACAAATCCTGAAGACGAATCTAATGGCGATCATTTATAAGACATGTCAATGGGAAAATTTCAGTGTTCCAAATGTGACCAAGTTCTAAGACCTCTCTCTACAAAGTACCCAATGATGACAAATTTTGCACATTTTCCCCAATGCACTTTGTATTCCACACAATAATTTGCTCTTTACTTAAAAATACTAGAAAGTCATTTCATCTATTCATAGGCAAATAAAAAATAACCTGGATATTTCATAATGTCTTACAACAAAGGTGTTAACCTTACCTAAAGGAGTAACAAAGAAAAATAGACTTTCAACTGTTTTTGGGTATTGAGGTTCTCAGAGCTGGACCTCAATATTTCTACACTTTTAAAGAAAGCAAGAGAAGTGCTTAGTAGTACCAGTAGTTTTCTGTTAACTCTAGGTGGAGGCAGACTTTCTTTGGGGAAAGTCTGGGTTTGGCACAAAAGTTGATGGGTCATTGGTTATGCAAAAGTAAATGTAAGCATTCTGCTGGAGGAAGAAGAGAGGGGATGGGGAGTCAAACAGCTCTAAGTGTTCATGTGGAAAGTGGTCTTCACCTCCACATGAGGATTCTGTGACTCGGCAATGCTAACTTGAGGGTGGTCATGGACAGTTGATTTCCCTGAGTGGTGAATCTGGAACCTATGAATAGAAGCACCCCCTTGGAATGGTACCTGCCTCCCCCCCACCAGCTGCACGTGGGGCATGAAAATAGATGACCGTCAGCAAAGGCATGAGCTCGTAAATGTTACAAATATCCTGGACTTGTATCTATTGCTATTTAATCTAGTACAGAGCTTCATGGTTTTCTTCCTTTTCTGCATTATAACTTCCTTCTGTAATTCTTGAGACTTTTGAAAAGCTTTCTAAGTGCTGCAACCTGGTGGTACTTTGGTTTGGGGAAGTAAGGAAGCGGCTCACATCCACGTTTGGGAAAATCTGTAAGAAGAGAAGAGGAGAATACTGGAAAGCTGCTTCTCAAGTGGTTAGAAGTGACCTTCCGTGGTTGGGAAATGACCAAAGAGGATAAGAATATTTAGAACAGAGATACCAAGAAAAAAAGAATCTAATGAAATAATCAGATTTCTAAGGTCGAGCTTGCTGGGAGCATGGGCCATTTGAGTATTAAACAGGAGATTCCCAAAAGCACCTTGGATCAGCTTACTTAATTTTTCTGTCTTAAAAGATTCCAAATTATTTTTATCATGAAAAAGTAGTCGCTAATGGCTCTACTATATACATAGTGACCTTAGGAAAAATAGGGTAGAAGGTACTAGTTAAGAGCATGTGGTTCAGAATTAGAAATCCCTGGGTCCCTGTTCCATCAATTATTTAGCCTTTCTGAAACTCACTTTCATTATCGATATATTGAATATCGTCATACCAAATTTTATGTGATTACTGGGATGAAATCAAGTGACCTACATTAAGTGACAGAAATTTTGATTTAAGTTAGAAATGAACAAAAAACTAAGAAACTAACCAAAAAAGGGGGGGATTTTACAGTTGAGATGTTAACTGAAAGAATCCTTAAAATCATCCCTTCAGGGGCGCCTGGGTGGCTCAGTGGGTTAAAGCCTCTGCCTTCGGCTCAGGTCATGATCCCAGGGTCCTGGGATCGAGTCCCGCATCGGGCTCTATGCTCAGCAAGGAGCCTGCTTCCTCCTCTCTCTCTCTGCCTCTCTGCCTACTTGTGATCTCTGTCTGTCAAATAAATAAAATAAAATCTTTAAAAAAAAAAATCATCCCTTCAGTTTTCTGACAAGTCCATTAACATGATATACACCTTATATCACCAAAAACAATAGTGGGAAAACCTCCAATTTCTTTAATACTGACTGTTCAGCACAGTCCCTCACTTTTCCAAAATGTGTATTTTGTATCCTATGACTATTTCCTGGGAAACACTAGAAATAAAGAGCAGTCCTGCCAAAAATAAAGAACAGCCAATGTTTCTTTTGTCCCAGTTCTACCAGTGCAAGACAAAGAAATGTTTTCTTTCAGGGAAAAAAAAAAAAAAAAAAAAGCTTCTCTTCAAAGGTATTAGGGGAAAAGGGGAAATAAGGTGGCTGTGAACCTTATTTTCATCAAGCACACCTGCTTAGATAGCTTATTTAAGTCTTATCTTTCACACTTCTTTTTTTTTAATATTTTATTTATTTATTTGACAGAGAGAGATCACAAGTAGGTAGAGAGGCAGGCAGAGAGAGAGGGAAGAAGCAGGCTCCCTGCTGAGCAGAGAGCCTGATGCGGGGCTCGATTCCAGGACCCTGAGATCATGACCTGAGCCGAAGGCAGAGGCTTTAGCCCACTGAGCCACCCAGGCACCTCTTTCACACTTACTTCTATCTCAGCTTCCCAATGCTACCTACACACGCAAAAAGATTATATCTATCTTCCATTGATATAATTTTAGGGAAAAACAAAATACCTTAGATCACTTGCCCCAAAATCCCAGAATCATAGTTGGATTGTTTTCATTTTGTTTTTTGGTTTTTTTAAGTAAATCCATCTCCACAAGTCATTCCTTCCTTTGGATACTTCTTAAAGGATACAGAATGGCAAAAACTACCTTCTCATCTAGGAATTGAACTGTATTAAAGGAAAAATAAAGTAGGAACAGGGGTATTTCCTTTTTCATGCTCATTTTTTTAAACTGATGGTGAGATCTTGCTTGGCCTAAACTCTTTCCAAAGAAGACAGAAAGCTGCCCACATAAAAAAAAACTAACAATTTAAAATTCTTGCCTCCCTTTTCCTCATTCAAGCTCAAAATATTACCAGTATTAATTTCAGTGCTCTGCCTACTTATTAAATCACAAACCACACTGGCTAGTGAGAAACAAAGAAAGAAAAGAGCCATTATTCCAGTCAAACCAGACAGTTGCACAAATAGCTCTGTAAAAGTCAACTAAATTATGATTTTCACTCCCTCCTGAGTCAGAAGGGAAAGTTTCTAACTATCCAACTATGCAAGTTTAGAGTAGAAATTATTAATTAGACAAGTAAACAGAGCTTATTTGAAAGCGATTAAAGATCTGCAGAGAAAGTATACTTGGGTTGGTAATGATTTGCCAACTTTTCCTCGTCCGGTGAAAATGCACTACAGAGCCCAGAGAGCTGGGGATCAAATTGGGCTCGCAGCCTGTCTCCTACCCAACGTTATCGCCCAGCACAGAATGCCACACTCTGCCATTCCGCTCTACATGGCGGCTACCATGTCTTTGCTTCTGCCTTGCTCTCCTCCCTCATTCCATCTGCTCCCCATGTCTTCTCCTTCCTTCCCTGAGAAATTCCACACTCCCATCCTCCTTCAACCACAAAGGGCATTCTCTCTCCAATTTTCCCAAAGTATTTTATGTTTCTATGTATCATTTACCCTCATTTTTCCTTCTGAATGTTAGCTGGGGGCATGTTCCCTACCACGCTGTAGAAAAGTCTGAGAATGATGAATCTGTCTTTTCTCATCCATTAGTTCCCTCATGTGCTTTGACATGAACACATGAACAACACATTTTAAATTCTTTCTAATGTCTGTACTTTTTTTGAGAGAGAGAATTCCTGGTCCTATAATGTTTTCGATCTTGCTTAAAGCACATATGTACAGAAAAGGCTAATTAATAATATAAGGTAATTGCCAAATGGGTCTCCAGACAAGTTTGTAAATACCACACAAACCCTTATTTGCACCAAAGCAAAAGCAGGCACCCATGGACAAGACTTAGGTAGATAGATGGAGAACAGGCCAGCAGGTGGGGAGAACACGCAAGGGGGACAAGGAATGGGGGTGGGGAGTAGATCAGTCTACCCAGAGTCAAGGGTTTGTTTAGGGAAGAGTGGGGCTTTTTCTCCTGAAGAAACACCCAGAAAGGACCCAAACAGATTTCAGTCCCAAACACCCCCAGCCCCGCATGCATGTTCACACACACATACACATACACCAACAATCCCTTCACCGCTAATGCCTCTTCCTTCCACATGCAAATACCTCCAGGAGGTTTACACATACTGCTCATTTAGTAATATAGTTATATTTAATGTGTGTCCTTTTATTAGTGAGCTAGGTTTCCTCCCTTCTCCCCCATACACCACATGCTTTTAAAGCCAAAAATAAGGCTGGAATAGGAACGATTCAAGGAGAATAGAAATGTGTAGTTGCAAGGGACAGGCAGAGGAAGGAAGCAAGGCGGAAGACCTCGGTGAGAGGAATAAGAATACAGGAAGTCAGGGATGTATGGTCCAGATGTCTCTGAACTTCAGCCCAGGAGGCAAAGAGCTAAAAATACTCAGAGAAGTTTCATGAAGAGAGGGAGACCTCCTAGAGCTGAATGAACAATCATCTGGCTTTCCAGGGAACAAGGCAAGAAGACATAAAGACTCACAGGGAAGCACAATGTCCACAGAATGTCTGCTCCCTCAGAAGTGACAGAAATGCAGTGGTGTGCTGTTATTGGACAGACGGACAGACCAGTTAGCACTTGTGCTCCTCCCCTGGCTCTTAAGCATATCAGAGGAATCCAAAAATGCCAGTGTGCCCCAGAGTAGGACAGAAGAAATAGTTAATCAGAGAGCTGGAAATCTTGCCAAAGGACAGCCATAGTGAATGAGGGTATATGTATATCCCACATATCATATATATATATATATATTCTCCAAGACATAAAGACTAAGGATATACCCAAGATAAAGACTACAGATGACATGGCAGAGATTCAAGAGATTTGTAATGTCAGCAAGAGTCAAAGTAAGGCCAAGTTAATCCAGGAAGGCCACTGGGTCCTGATCCAGCTGAGAGCATAGGTCACAAATTCACCAGCTGCAGATTTTTTCAACAGAGGACAACAGGAGCCCCGAGTAGACAGTGCAAGGAACATAGTAGAGGGTAAGGATTCTTCCCTTGCTTTAACTAAGCAAATTAGTTCTGTAGCCAAGTATAATTGATATTATGTGAGAAAAATCCCCCAAAAGGACCTACTTTCACTAATCTAGGGAATTTACATACGTCCGTTTCACACGTGTGACAATGTGTCAGTGTAGACTTTCGGATGCCTGGCTCTCTGACAAGTAAATTGATCTCCTAAGAGAAGCTTATTCTAGCTCCCAGATCAGAGACTCTCACCTGCAATCTCTTGTTCTATTACCAAAGACAGAAGACTCAAGAAGCCATGTATACCAGAGGCGCCTGGGTAGCTCAGTGGGTTAAACCTCTGCCTTTGGGTCGGGTCATGATTCCAGGGTCCTGGGATTGAGCCCTGCCTCGGGCTTTCTCCTGAGCAGGGAGCCTGCTTCCCCCTCCCTCTCTCTGCCTGCCTCTTTGCCTATTTGTGATCTCTGTCTGTCAAATAAATAAATAAAATCTTTAAAAAAAGAAAAAAAGAAGCCACATATACCAGACCCAGTCAAGGTCTGTTTACTTCATTACAGGGCCACATTTTGTTGTGTCACTGCCTTGATATTCTGACCAGGCATTTTGCCCAACATGTCCCAACTAGCCCAGGGAACTTGTATCACCTTTTCAAAGATATCAAGCTGTTGTATAGAACAGAAAATTATTTAAGAAAAAGAAACACAAGGGGAGCCTGGGTGGCTCAGTCGTTAATCGTCTGCCTTCAGCTCAGGTCATGATCCCAGGGTCCTAGGATCCGCTGGCATCAGCTCCCTGCTCAGCAGGAAGCCTGCTTCTCCCTCTCCCATGCGCCCTGCTTGTGTTCCCTCTCTGGCTGTCTCTCCCTCTGTCAAATAAACAAATAAAATATTTAAAAAGGAATGAAAGAAAATGAAACACAAACAGAATGCTATAGGTAAATTAAAGTTCAAGGCCATCATTTCTGTAGGCTGGAAAAAAATCATAGCATTGGCAAGTGTGCTCTCTGCATCTTAAAGTAGTACTCAGATCCTTATCCTCCCATTACACAAAAACAAAAGCAAGCAAACAAACAAAAAAAAACATATTCTTTTAAGCAATAGCCCCCCAAATGCAAATTTTACCAAAGATTTAAAGGGAGACACTTAAAAGTTGATAAATACCACACAGCAAAACATGATGGAAATTCCCATTAAACATTTCTATTTTCCTATCAATTCCTTGTCAGATGCCAAGTTCAGGTGTTTCCCCCACCTCAATCCTTCCACTAGACCATCTTTAAAACCTCCTCTAGAGGTTCAGCTCTGTCCTTAAACTTGCAAACCTAATCAGAAATGTGAAATCCTGAGTCCTAAAATGAGCCCAGTGGTAATTGAGCAAGAATCTCTTGCTCTTTCATCATGGTCTCAGAAATTTCTTCCTCATCCCTCCACACCAAGTAGATTGCAAAATATTCACCCCAAAGTCATGGATTTATCCACTTTTATTAAATGTAAATCACTGCATACAGATTTACAATTGTGTTATGAGCACATGCTTGGGGAGATCTGGGTTTATAAATCAGATGGGGAATTTAAAATTAGTAAAGTGATTATATCTTCTCACTTGCCTGACTTTATCCCCCACCTGATGGGCCTAATATCACACAGATCCCTTCTGCTGGGACATACATGCCCACTACTCTGTACTAATACCACACTGAATGGGTGAGCACAGTTGTAGATGTACAAGAACCATTGCTAGTATAGTCTCTCCTTTAACTGCAACATTGATTAATTTCACACATACATTCTTCCAATCTGCATCACATTTTCATGTAAGTCCATTTTAAAGCATAAAAATGTGATCTCATACTTAATAAATGTCTTATTCTTACACCCGAGTCCAAATCAGAAGCTCCACAGAGAAAAAAAAATTGGGTAATTTATTAGCAAACCTATCATTTTCTGATGTGGGGTATTCTTAAAACTTTTGGGTTTTTCCCCCAGACAAACCTAAATTTGAGTATCATTTTGCCACTTGTTATTTTCCTGATCTTGGACACAAAGTTCTCTGAGCTACAAAAAATAATAATAAAACTTACCACTTAGAAGAACAACAATAACAACTGAGTTACCATAAAGTGTGTGACAATTTGTGTGAAGAGTTAATGACATGATGAATTTAAATTCTGGTGCATGTAAGTAAGTACGTGTTAGCGTTTATGAGTCAGGCACTGGGCTAAGGATTTAATGTATGTAATTGTATTTAGTCCAGACAACCCTGGGACTCGGGTATTACTATTCGCTCATTTTAATGAATGAGAAAGCTAAGGTATAAAAAAGGTTAAGTAACTTACCTAGATTGATTATTAATAAGTAGTGAAGAGGAAATTTTATGCCAAGTGAAATAGGGATAATTATTCCTGCTTTACAGTATTATTGTCAATCTGGATTAATTACGAATCCCATAACATAGAGCATCAGTAGCCATTCAATTTTTCATTTTCTTTCCCTTTTTGCCTTTACATAACACCTGTGTTTCACATTCCATCCCATTAAATAACAAATTATTAATACTATTCCTTAGTATTTCTACTTCTATAAAGCTTATCAACTTTTGCCAAGAAATTTTTTTGAGTAGGACTATTCATATTCTCATATAGAGCATGGCAATATGTATCTATTGCATTGTCATATTCCCAAAACACACCAAGATAAATGCAAACCCTGAATTTTACCATTTCCTTATTGTCAGAATAGATATTCAGATGGTAAACCAAGTAGCAATTTATTCACATTAAATACATTTCTAATAGTCACCAAGTAATTCACAGATAAAAAATACTGTCAAAAAGATTGATTTGTTATTTGGGATTTTTTAAAGACTCGTTTTCCTTTTTGCCATCCTAAAATCCATACATTTTCATCTTCCTCCTCGTCCCAGGAAAATTCAGGCCTATTTAAATTCTTTTCTCCTGGAGAATCTTCCTTTTCTGAGGTCAGTCTTATTCCTTATTCATAAGTCGGCAATAGTTCCCTGACACTTATTATATTAATTGCAAAGTCTTTAGTCCAACATTTGAAACCATCTATGACCTTACTCAAAATGAATATTTCTGCCTTAATCTCACTCCTTATTACATGTATCTCACTCTGTATCAAACTAGTCCCTCAAACACCCATTCACTTATTTACTTATGGTATTCCTCATACCCAGAAAGGCATTTTTATTGACCTTTTTTCTGAATTTTCCAAATCTTCTCCATAAATATTTTGCACATGTTTATTAGTTTTATCCCTTAATACTTGATAACTTTTGTTGCCACCTTGAAATGTATCCTTTTTTTTCTAATATATTTTCAAATAGTTCATTCCTAGATAAAGAACATTACCGCCTCTAACAAGTGTGTCAAACTCTTATTAGGTCTTTCAGCAATTTACTACAGATTATATATTATTTTCATTTTTAAAAAATATTTTATTTATTATTTGAGAGAGAAAGCACAAGCCAAGGGACAGGCAGAGAGAGAGAGAGAAGCAGTCTCTCTGCTGAGCAGGAAGGCCAATGTGGGATTCAACCCCAGGACCACCAGGATCACAACCTGAGCCAAAGGCAGGCACTTAACCAACTGAGGCACCCAGGCACCCCAATACATTATTTTTAAAATAAACTTTTTTCCAAAAATAACAGTAGCAAACATTTACATACTATTCATACATACAGGAACTGTTCTAAATGCTTCATGTAGGTAAACTCATTTAATCTTATTGAAGTAAATTTTTATTTTTAACCCTGGTTCACAAATGAAGAAACAGACATACACAAAAATGAATTAAATTCCATGAAATCCCCAAACTAGGAAGTAAGGAGATTGGGATTCAAAGGCAGTCTAGGTCAAGAGTTTGCATTCTTAACTTTAGGGCATATTGCCTGTTTCTATAAGAAAGAGTCATGGAGTCAGAGGGTTGGGTGTAAGTCTGGGTCTTCTAAACTGGGGAAGTCACTAGCTCCCCATGTTTCAATTTATTCATCGGGGATAAGAGGTGAACAATAGCTACTTTATAGAGCTCTTCTAAGGGCTCAGTGAGAAATTATGTGACAGCATCTTGTGCAGTGTAGGATAAAAATAATAGCTACTAGACCATGGTTCCCTTCTCCCTCCAAAGAGTTTTGTTCATCTTTTTCGGTTGAAATCCCACCCATCTGTCTCTGAACTCCCAAGAACTTTGTACTTCTCTTTTGGTAGTTATCATGTACTTTCCTGCCCACCAGTGATTTGGCACCAATCTGACCTTCCCTGCTAGACTGTAGCCTCCTTGGGGACAGGAACCACACCTCATTTATTTTGGCTTCCCCACAACACCAGTGCCTTGTCTTACACATAGAACCTGATCAGCAAATATTTGTTGAAAGAGTTTTCAAATGCACTACTTGTAAAAAAATATAAATACATCTGAGTCTGGTTTGTATCAGCTTATTCACAAAACCATGTGATCATCTCAGAGCTGCAAATTTCCATATAGGTAAATCTGCAAGAGCAACAGCTTATTTTCCATTTACACATTAGTAGGTATTCCAATTACTACTAATTACTATTAGTAGAGTCCAATTACTACAAACCCTTTGTATGCTCTACAAACACATTATCCATTTGCTTCCATTAAAAAAAAAAAGTCCCTGATTATTTATTTATTTATTTTTTAGAAGAGAGGCAAACTGAGAAACAGGCTCTTTTTTTTTTAATTTTATTTATTTATTTGACAGAGAGAGATCACAAGTAGGCCAAGAGGCGGGCAGAGAGAGAGGCAGGCAGAGAGAGGAAGGGAAGCAGGCTCCCTGCTGAGCAGAGAGCCCGATGTGGGGCTCGATTCCAGGACCCTGAGATCATGACCTGAGCCGAAGGCAGAGGCTTAACCCACTGAGCCACCCAGGCGCCCCAGTCCCTGGTTATGCTATGTGAAAAAAATGTGTTAATCACAGTGACCTGCCTTGTTTCATTCACATGGGACAGTGGCATTGGTGGAGGGAAACAAAAACAGAGAAACTATGTTGAAATCATTGTAAGAGGAAGAGAAGCTGTCTCTGAGGGGGGCAGCCTGCCATTTATCACACCCAAGGAGGTTGATTCATTTCCTCCCCTCTCCTCCATCACCTCCAAAGCCTTTTCTCCTTTCTCCACCTCTTCCTGAACCCCTCTACCCTCGCTGCTGATAAAGTGAATCACACAGAGTGTGATTTCTTCCAACCAGGAAGAAAATCTAAAGTAGGAGAAGAAGAAATACGCTGTTTTTTGGTTTTTTGTTTGTTTTTAATTAGAGAAAAATAAAGGGAACTCTTCATTGGGAAATTTCCATAATCATTAGTAGAGATGATTGTGAAAATCTTCTTAACAATCTTCTCACTGAGGTATAACATATATACTGTAAAGTGCACAAATTATACTGTGGAATGCAATGAATTTTCACACACATATGCAGGGTGTGTGCACATAAACCATGTAATCCCACCCAGATCAAAAGATAAGATGTTACCAACACCGGAGGAAGATCCATGCCCCTTCTCAGTATATAAACACCATCTGCTTCCACAGAGGTTGCTCGTCTGACTTCTCTCAGCACAGATTTGCTTTCCTTGTTCTTGAACTTCTTGTCATTGGACATGTTGTGTCATGCTATGTAGCATTATATTCTTTTCTGCCTGGCTTCTTTCAGCATTATGTCTATGAGATTCACTCATATTGTGTACAGTAGCAGGCTCTTTTAATAACTATTTATTATTCTGCTTTATAGATTTTATGAATAAAGCTGCTATTATGAATACAGTGCTATAAACATTCTTTCATGTTTTTTGTTAGAACTGAAATATTCAAAGGCCTTTTACCTAATCTTCCTACTTCTGCTTCTTTACCTCAGTTGCTACCATTCCAGGGATCTCCCTAAGTCAGCTTGGACCCTGGCTCCCCAAAGAGCTCTCAAAGGATCCCTTGCTATCTATAGAGTTTGTTATAATCTAAAACCAGGCTTTCAAGGACCTCCATGATTTAGCCACATTCTACCTCCAGGCTTATTTCCTGTCGAATTTCAAGATTTATTACTCTCCCGGAGTCTCCAGTCAAAACACAAAGCTCACTGTTTTCCACACACAGCCCGAAATTTGGTTTCTGAACATATTAATCCCTCCCTATCCAGAAAGTATTTTCTCACCAATTATAAATTAAGAATAAATATTTGAATTTTTAAAAACCGTTTGTCTCAGATTATTTTAAAGACATCTTCTTGATATGACATTATGGAAAGGTTATAAAAAGTAACAAAAACTTAAATAGAACTTTCCATCCAGTTTGGAAGAAGCTAGGAGCATATACATAGGAAAATTTTGTACATAGATTAAGATTAGGGGCTTTGAGGAATACCGGTTCTGTCACTTTCTAATTTATAATTAATTAAAAAGGAGTTGTACATCATAGAGGCAAAGAGTAAGAACTGAGGAACCAGGCTGCCTGGGTTCAAATCCCAGCTCCACCACTTTCTAGCTCTAAGACATGGGCATGTTGCTAACCAAACTGTGCCATAGCTTCCTCATCAGTAAAATGGTGATTAGAATAGTACCTTCTTCAGAGGGCTGTCGGAAGGATTCAAAAAGTAAATATATGTAAAGCACTGTATCTGGCACCCAGTAAGTGATATGTACAACTCAGCTACTTAGAGTACTGGTATTATTATACAGCAACAACTACTATTACTAACCTCAGCTACTTAGAGTACTGGTATTATTATACAGTAACAACTACTATTACTAACCTAACAATTACTATTACTATTACTAACCTCTTAACAGAACACTGTTATTCTTGGGGATTTGAAGTCTTGAGAGACAAGGAAAATTATTAAAGGAAAATTACCCTAGCAGTGTTTCTTAAGAAGGATCATTCCAGATGAGAGAAAAAAATTCTGTAGGGGTCAAATAGTGGACCCAGAAGTACCAATGATTTGAACAGAGTATAGTCAGTGAAACATGCCGACAGTTTTAGGGGGCCCACACAACAGAGTCACCAATGTCCAAGGTGAATTCAGAATAGGTGTATATGAGAGGATTTGTTTCTCCCTGCTAGTTGGGCTACCCATTGTGCAGATGACAGAACCTGGTACCTAGCAAGTCACACTGATGCCATCCGTGTGTCTTGAGACCCATTATCAACTTTATCTTTAGAGCTTGATCATCTCAGGAAAATAATGCTCCCTATGAGTAGCAATCCAAGGTATCCCAGAGTAATCCATATTTTCTAAAGACAGGTTACAGGTTAACAAGAGAGGCTAGAGTTTAGTGTTGATGGTGAGTATAATGATTCCTTTTTATATTACTTTATTACCATCTCACAGATAAGTAAACTGAGGCAAGAACAAGTTAGTTGTCTATGATGAAATAGCTCAGAAGAAACAAAAATTGGATACAAATCTATAAACTGAACCCAGGGCCTATACAATTTCAACACAAAGAGCAAAATGTTTAATTTTTTGGTTGGCAGGAATTTGTTACTAGTAACTTTCAACAGATTAAATGCAGTGGAACAGTAAGTTCAGTTAAGAAATTCTTCGGTTTTAGATTCAATGAAACAAAAAAGGGGCAGATACCTCAGGGGCTATTCTTTCTGTGAAACTCTATGGGCATAGTTTATAGCTAACAAGAAATGAATGGGATTCAAGAGCAACAACTGCCCTGCCTTTCAAGAAAACATAATTATCTGATGAGAAGAAACAGAATAGGCATCTCAGTGCTGTGGAATGGAGGTGTTGGGGGTCACTGAAATCTCTAGGTAATTTGTAGGGGGTTTTATGGTCCTACTATCACATTTACCCTCGTAGAACCCTTCTAGGTTCCATTACTCCCTCTGTATTCCTACCTTACCAAATTTTTCACTTCTGCCGAATCATTTTTAACACCTCAACAATTATGAGTTGGTAAAGAGAAAAGATTTGAAATGCGTCATTTTTTAAACTGGTGACATCTGGGGGCACCTGGGTGGCTCAGTGGGTTAAAGCCTCTGCCTTTAGCTCAGGTCATGATCCCAGAGTCCTGAAATCAAGCCCCATATCGGGCTCTCTCCTCAGTGGGGAGCCTGCTTCCTCCTCTCTCTCTGCCTGCCTCTCTGCCTCCCTGTGCTCTGTCTGTCAGATCAATAAATAAAATCTTTAAAAAAATGGTGACATCTGTGTATTTTACTTAAGGGTTGGAAATTTTCTCCATAAGCCCTGTTATGACTTACAAATGTTAAGATAAAACTTCCTTTTTAAATGTCTAAGGCACTATATTCTTAACCTGAATGTGTGATGGCCTGAAGCATTAATCTGCTTTACAGAACCGTGTTAAATGTTGTTTGGAACTGATGGTTGTCTTGGATAGAAATACTACACGGACAGAAAAAGGAGAAAGACAACTAAACAGGAACACCACACAAACTAAATACCCTCCCATTTATACTGTATTTAAGATAAACGGCAAGAGCATTTTGTGTTGTGGTGGGTGAAGCAAGCTGAGGACGTGCTGATTTCAATCAGTTACTTCTGCGTAGAGAAGGCCTCATTACTCTCTCTCCTTTATTTGGTAGGAAGTACTTCATGGAGGGAGGTGGAGTTTAAGGAAGGAAAAGGAGAGTCAGAAGAAACCCATCCAATGAATAAAGTGCCACTTACAATGAAGTTTCAAGGAGACAGAGGACAATAATTATTTTGTAGAATGGGAACTCTGAGATTGCTTCAGGAAGCAAAGGGGTCGGACACATTTTATTTTTTTTTTATTTTTATTTTTTTTTTGGAGTTAGTAGTACCTTTATTTATTCATTTTTTAATTTTTTATTTTTTATAAACATATATTTTTATCCCCAGGGGTACAGGTCTGTACCTGGTGAATCACCAGGTTTACACACTTCACAGCACTCACCAAAGCACATACCCTCCCCAATGTCCATAATACCACCCCCTTCTCCCAAACCCCCTCCCCCCAGCAACCCTCAGTTTGTTTTGTGAGATTAAGAATCACTTATGGTTTGTCTCCCTCCCAATTCCATCTTGTTTATTACCTCTCTGGGGGCTCTAATTCCTCTCATAGTCACTACTCTTACTCTTATTTCTTTTAGAATATTGGATTTAAAATATTTTAGAATATTGGGTAATATTTTCCGAGTAAATGAATACATTTCCCTTTTCCATTTTCCATACTCTGTTCCTAAGCGAGATTGCTCTTACCATATTTCGTATTAAAGAATGACAATTTCAGGCTAAGTTAAAATCTCTCTCTTGTATTACCATTTTCTGTATACATAGAGGCAATAGCTGCTGTATTATTTTCTTGTTGTTCACTTCCACTTTTATGCATTGAAACGTTCTCTTCCCAATCCTGTCAAGTTCAATGAAGCCAAAGAGCAGCAATTGTGCTTCTTCGTTGAATCCCCATAATATATGCTCTGTGCACTTGCACATAATAAATACTGATTGCAGAGATTTACAAATCCAAAGGCATATTTGTATCTTTCAGTGGAAACCCTAATGTTTTGCATTCTATTTCTATGCATGTTGCTGTTCTCCATATTTCAACCTATTGTTCTGAGAAACAGGCTATACTGAAATGAAGTTTACCAAGGGAGGGAGTTCAGTACCTAAAAGTAAAGTTGTCCTTATTTTTAGTTAACACATCAAATTCTGTGAGTTCATGATTAGGACATATGTAGTATGGAAAATGCTTCAAGTTCCTTTTGCAAAGATATTTTTTCCACTGAGGAAAGAAAATATGTAACCTAATTTCAAAACAGAGAAGTTGAACTCTGCTATGATGGAGCATTCATTATTGCAAAATGTCCACCACTCTTCAGGATGTTCTGCTGTAGAGAGGTGACCAGGAAGTATAAACTCTAAGCTGTAAATATTCTCAGGGAACTACAGAGCATCTGCTTTTAATTTGTGCTTGGTTGGCTTATACATCAGACAGGAAAACATCTCTGGTTTTAGGAGGTTTGAACAGATGCCATAGAGTAAGTCCCATTTCCGAATGTTTGTTGTCATTTTGGTTAGTGAACTCCACCTACCAAAACAAAAATGAACACAGTGCTTCAGAAGCTCCCTTTCAGCTTTAACCTTTAAATAAAAAAAAGGGGGAGCAAACCTTTTTGCCTGCTCTCCCTCACAGATATATTTTTAACCAATGATCTAAGAAACATTTTCAACCCTTTATATATGCAAACTCTATAGCTTTTATCTATCTGTTTAACTCTGGAGTTGACTCAATCCTGTTGTGGTTAATGTTGCATTCTAGATCTTGGCCAGGCTTGCATTTAACTCATTAAGCTGATTAATGTTGCATTTGATCATTTTTATGAGTAAACACAATGTTTTAACAGCTTAAGAAATGAGGGTAGCTATGGATCTAAAACATTGGTAGAAGTTGCCACTTAAATGAGAAAAATTCAGTCATGTTATGGGAGGTTGACCACACAAATTCTCTGCAGGTATCAAATTTGTTTTCTTGTACAGGTTAACCAATAATTTGGTATAACAATTCCTCAGCATGAAGCATGTGTGAAAAACATATTTCTAAAAAATAATCATAATTAATATATCCTGACCTATGTATACATTGAGTGGATTCCATAAGATATTTAACGTTCTCCAGATTTTAAACAGTTGTCCCAAGACTTTGACTTTTATTAACACTTTACTCACAGAGAACAGTCTTTTATCCTAAACTTTTGGGTATTTACTTGTTGATTAACTGTACTTAGCACTTACCAAAGATTCATTATGCTTTGTGTATATTTAGATGGGTAGAAAATACAAAAGATGCATAATAATTCTAGTTTTCAGAAAGCTTTGTGGTGTGGTACAGAAACAAAACCAACATCTATGACAGCATTACAGGACTAGTGAGTTCCAAATGATGCAAGAACCCAAATTTTTCCTTAGGAAATTGGAGAATATAAATATTAATGTGATCTGGAGGGCAAAGAGAGTCTTGGGAGAGTTTGGACTTGATCTGATCCTTAAATAATGGATGGGTAGGGATGGTTAAAAGGAAGCTGAAAAACAGTAGCACCAGATGTGAAAGCAAAGGGTAAGGAATAGACTTATTGTATCAGGAAAACAGAGGCAGGGCTGAAGAGAGGAAGGCTTATTTATTCAGATTCCTGAGAACCTTCTCTGAAAGCCCCTTTGTTGTCTATTTTAACCTCTTTATTCTTTTTTTTTCTTTTTAAAAAAATTATTTAATTAACATATGGTGTATTATTAGTTTCAGGGAATCATCATTATATCTAACACCCAGTGCTCATTTTTTCTAATCTCTTTACTCTTGCTGGAAGTTTCCCATAATTTTTGCATTAGGGCAACAAACAGCTCTCAGTGGCCTCCATGAGAAAGCAAAATGACAGAGCATTTAGGCTTCCCAGATAGTTACTAAACGATGCACATTTTGGAAGTATATTAGTGCCTTACTCCCTTGTCTAGTACCTCAGTTTCAAAGAGAAAGAAAGAAAGGTGGCCACATCAGCATGATCAGTGATGATGGCCAAACTTTATTTCAGAGATGCTAAGGACAATATCACAGAATGTAGGAGGCATGGCTATGAAGTCATGAGAGTGATTCTTTCCTAAACATGGTATAAGGTAAAACTTGAGATGGTTTTGTCACCTTCAAAATAATGCCCTTGAAAGGCCGTAGGATTATTCCAATGGTGCTTCCATTCTTCAAGTTGTTTTTAGAACCCTTCTCTTTGAACTGTTCCAGGAGCCTGTGATGAAGTTTTTAAATGATCTTCTTTCCTAGAGGCAAACCCTCTACATTACCTCCTGCTCCTCACATCTACATCTGCCTCACCTTGCATGCTGAACTTTTCCTGCCCAAACTGGTGCATCTTCCCTTATTTTGTTCCTAACCTCTGCTCTGTCCTTGTCTTATCTATTTCTCCCTTCCCCAGAGTTCAGGAAATTCAGGATATGGGGAGAGGATATATGGCCTGAATCTAGGAGGTATTCTAAATTAGCAAGAGAACAGTGAAGTGAAATAGAGAGAGGTCAGAGATATGGGAGAACTAAAAAAGGTGTAACCTTAACAACCACCACAACCAACAAATACTTTGGCAATGGGTGGGTGCTAGGATAGTGGGGAAATGGAAAATGGATAGAACATCTCAAACAACAGAGAGAAAGCAGCCCAAACACCTGCACTTGTGATGGGAAGTATTAGCATTATAAGCTAAGTATGGTAACAAATATTCAAAAGGGAGTATTCAGCTTCTCACTTGACTCTGAATTTATCAGGCCACTTTCCATCCACTTCCTCTGGAGTTCGTCTATCTCTGCCAAACTTTTGGGGAATGCAGACTTGGAAAACAGAGACTACTACAGAACCCAAGAGGCAAGAGGAAGGGAAAGGCCTAGCAAGAGAGGAACTTGGAGTGGGCAAGTGAGAATCTAGACTGTCAAAGAGTATGAGATGTGAAAGAATGAGGATCCAAGAAATACCCAGACAGGACTTAAATTGTATGCACTTCAATGCTTTTCAAGATAAGAAATTAAGAAATCGAATACCTTTAAAACAGGTTTGGGTGGCTGGGTGGCTCAGTGGATTAAAGCCTCTGCCTTCAGCTCAGGTCATGGTCCCAGGATCCTGGGATTGAGCCCCACATCGGACTCTCTGCTCAGCAGGGAGCCTGCTTCCCCCTCTCTCTCTGCCTGCCTCTCTGCCTACTTGTGATTCCTCTGTCAAATAAATAAATAAAATCTTAAAAAAAAAATAAAACAGGTTTGGGTGAGAACTCTCCTTCTTGAGCAGCATGCCACATGCAAGGGCCTCCATAAGGTTACAAAAACAGATGCAACCACTACATCGCACTAGGTCTATAGGGTCTGAGGTACTCCGCTGTGCTCTCCCACAGGGCAGGAATACAAGTGCTGTTGCTGCTGGCCTGGCATGGAAACGGACACACTGTCCGGTCTATGAATGCAGACTGCTGACCAGAATGCTGAGTAGGCAGGGTCCTTCGAATGCTGTGACATCTATGGAAGCCCCCGGGGAAGGATCTAGGACTAGAGATTACAACCTCAGTGGCACCCAGTCACCTCCTTTCTTCTCTGGTGAGCTCACTCAACCTCGATGAGGGGAAAATGCACATGCACATATGTCTGCTTTCAAATCCTCTCATCATGCTTATCCTAAACAAACTTTACCCCTCAGAGAAGAAATAAAGGGAGTGTGTTGTACTCAGTAAGCCTGGAGATGGAGGGCTTGTTTATACCTTCCACTGGTCCCTAAATGAATGGGTATTAATGGAGTCTGTGGAGCTGCCCTGCAAAAGCAGACAATGGAGGCAAAATAGAAATTTTCCATTTTGTGACTAGAACAAAACCAATACAGAACCCTAAACACCAGGATGATGCGCTTTGTAATCTTGGGTATGTTTTTTTTCTTTTCTTTCCTTTTCTTTTTTCATCTGCACCTGCAAATTTTAGGTTAAGGTTGGAAGAATCCAGATATCCACAGTTCTTTACAGAACAGACTGTTTTCAAATAAACACAGGTTCTACTATTTATAGCTGACTGCTTCACCACTTGCTTGTCTTGCCTGTTTCTTGAATGCCCCTTGCCATAAACAAAATAGGTTGAAGATAGATTTTCTGTGCATCTTAAAACATTTCTTTACTCTCTCAAATGCTGATAAAATTGAACCAGTCTGGGAATTTACATCATGAACGTCACAGCAGTTGGAACACTAGACATATGACATATGATATCACCTCTCTTAATTACCTCCAGCCAACGGTGTTTACTTCTACTTAAGTGTTCTTGCTCAAAGGTGCTCTGCAACTTAGCTGGAGGTCATGGATATGTAACTGACATAAATGTTAAAAAGGAAGATTCAGACAAAGACTTCATTTAGCCAGAGCCATTGATTCTATTGTTCCTGTTGAAAGAAAAGTCATTTCTATTGCTGAGTAATAAATACATTTATACCCTGACACCAGATATGTCTGAATGCTTGTGAACAACAATAGAGATGGAAACCCTGGAGTGAGTAAGGAAATGGAGACAAGAAAGAATTAAAAACCTATATTCAATTGCCCATATATTTTTAAAAATTTTTATTTATTTTAGTGAGAGAGAGAGGGCGGAGAACGAGGGAGAGAGGGAGAGAATCCTCAAGCAGATTCCCTGCTTAGCATGGAGCCCAGTGCAGGGCTTGATCCCACGACCCTGAGATCATGACCTGAGACGAAACCAAGCATGGGATGCTCAACCGACTGTGCCATCCATGTGCTGCCAATTGCCTGTATTTTTAAAAAAGAAAATAGAAAATCAAAACCTATTTATGTTGCGCACATGCTAAAACAGAAGCTGAGTAGGAAGACGAGGTATTTCTGATGAATGAGAAAATGAAACGTGGAACTTTTAAATGAAAATCAACTATATTTTTTCAATATGTATCTAAGTCTATAATGATAATGCCTTTTATATGGAATTCAATCAAATCAACAAAATTGAAGAATTCAGCACAAATGCAATTAGAGGGAAATATTTGGAAGACCCCCCAAAATATAACACCATAGTTAAAATTAGATATATTTTAGTTGTAAAATATCTTAAACTCTATTTGAAGCTTATAAATCTTTTCTTTAACATGTTATGGGGGGAGATTTAGTGATTTTCCTGAAGACTATTATATCTAAATGAATTAATGAATTTTCCCTGAACATCAGGGATAATACATAAGAGTTATGCTGGACAAGTGGCTGATCTACACAAATGCAGCCACTCCAGGCCCCATTTGAATTCTGGTTGCACAGCTCTTTCAGCACACGTATTATTGGATTACAAGTAAATCACTGTACTTATAATTTCACCTTTACGCCCACTGAAAAGGCAGCTGTCAAAGGACTACTGATTGGTTTTCACTACCTAATGAGCTGCAAAGGCTGAATTTTAATACTAGGTATACAGGGAAAACCAGATTTTCTTAGTTGTTTGGGCTGTCCATATATGGGGACATTAAGTTACTTGAAAGGAAAAGGACACATCTCTCCTTTCCATTTCATAGGACCTGGCTTTCTGGTGATCTTGCTCCATCAGACTAAAATAAAAAATTGGTAATAGTGAAGCTGGTTCAAATAATTTCTTTTATCTAACCATGAAAAAATTGAAGGCTCAACGTCCGATAAATGTTAACTTCTACCAAGAATTGAGGCTTTGATGTTCACCAGTAGAACAGGTAAACTGCATTTTAGGAACTCACAGTCACTGGCCACTATCATGTATAGAATACAGGGTGACATTAAGAATACAAAATGGGGGGTGCCTGGGTGGCTCAGTGGGTTAAGCCTCTGCCTTCAGCTCAGGTCATGATCCCGGGGTCCTGGGATCGAGCCCCACATTGGGCTCTCTGCTGAGCAGAGAGCCTGCTTCCCCTTCTCTCTGCCTACTTGTGATCTCTCTCTCTCTCTCTCTCTGTCAAATAAATAAAATAAAATATTCTTTAAAAAAATACAAAATGGTTAAAAAATCAACAACGAATTTCTTGTGTTTATAATGTTTCATGTTCTTTTTTATCATTTTGATTTCTTTCTAACTTGGTGAATCCCTAATATCTTATGCTAGAATTTACAATTTTAGAATTGGAAGGTATTATCTAAGGTGGTGGCCCCTGATTTTTAAATTATGTTAACTAGTAAAAATTTCCCAAATTGGATAACTGGTTTAAAGTTGCCAACTTTATATTTTGTCTGGTATACTAAAAAACAAGACAGAACAAACAACTACTATATATTATACATATATAGAGAGAGAGAGATTTAAGACATTGGCTCATATGATTATAGGGAATAGCAAATCCAAAATCTATAGGATAGGGCAGCAGGTTTGAGTCAAAAGACTTAAAACTCAGGCAAGGGGTGCCTGGGCAGCTCAGTCAGTTAAGCGGCTGCCTTGCACTCAGGTGGTGATCCTAGGGTCCTGGGATCAAGTCCCATATCGTTGGCAGGGAGCCTGCTTCTCCCTATCCCTCTATCTCCTGGCTTGTGCTCTCACTCTCTCTCTCTGGCAAATAAATAAATAAAATCTTAAAAAAAAAAACAAAAAAAAAACCTCAGGCAAAATAACCATCTTGCAGTCTTGAGGCAAAATTTCTCCTTCTTCAGGAAAACTCTTAAGACTTTCCACAGATTGGATGAAGTCCAACTGATTGGATAAAGTCTACCCACATATAAGCAGAGGATAATTTGATTTATTTAGAGTCAACTGAGTATAAATGTTAATTACATCTAAAAATACCTTTACAGCAACATCTAGACTGGCATTTGATCAAACAACTAGGCACCAAAGCCTAGCAAAATTCACACAAAGAAATGCTTCTCACAGTCACAGAGCTGATTCATTTGCTTGGTCAGGTTTCCTGACTTCCTATGGTACACATTCAATCTTACTCCCTTGGACCCAGCTCCATGTCAGTCAAGCTACCGCTCATTCTTTTACATACTGTTCAAGGTAATTGAGAAAAATAAATAAGATTATTTATATTTTTTAAACCTGACATTACCAAATACAGAATAAGACTGTAAAAACTAAGACTTTATATCTGTAATGATTATAAACTAGGATTATAGTTCAATAATTTTGTACCTTCCCATATTTGAAAGCAAAGTTAGTGTCTGGAAATGCAGTAATTTTATCAAAATTGCAGATGATAACACTACATCAAAAACTAATGATGTGCTGTATGGTGACTAACATAACATAATAAAAAAATTGCAGATGATGCAAAATCAATGTTTTTAAGTTATTTTGTAATGAGGTTAATAAAAAAGCATTGTACCAAATTATATAGAGGCAATTATCTCAAAAAAAGAAAAAATATATTTTTAAAAAATCTATGCCCAGTTAGAAGATTTAAATACACTATTCCAAAATATTAGTTATATCTGTTGGTGATATCATGAATACTTTTTTCCTTTTGAATTTTCCTGAAGTTGTTAGCCTGAAGTTTAACAAAGTTCATATATTTACTTTTTTGTAATCATAAGAATCAACTACATTTTTAAGCCTAAAGAATAAAAAGAAGTCTAATATTATGTTTGTGTCAGTATGTTATGTCCACATGCTCTTAAATTTTTCTAAATAACACAGTTGTATCCACTCAAATAAGTTGACATTTTCATTTTGGTTTCATCTTGATTGACTGGTTTGATGAAAATCCAAATCACATGCCAGTGAGTAAACTCATTGACCCACATAATCCTGTTCCATAAAAGCTTTTTAAAGGTATATGTCTGTGTTTCACAAACATTTGAGAAGCAATAACTTTGGGAAGAAGGGAGCAGCATCCCTTGACCAACATTTCTGTAAAATGCATGTGCCAAAAATTATAATGACAAAAAAAGAACCCTGATGTCAAACATTTCAGCAAATTATACTCTGTAGTCTAGAAACACTTTCACTGGGAGGAGACCATCAATTTGAATAGATGTGCACTTTCTGTTTTTTACAATGCAGTGTAGGCGGATTGTTATAAAAGTGTGTGCAGCTGTATTAGTTCTTAATGTTTAAACATCAATAATAAGTGTCAAGTGTGTTTTTAAGTTAACAGAACCCAGAAATCAGATAGAAAAATCATGCATTTTATTTTACTTCTTTTTTTCTTTTTTAAAGATTTTATTTATTTATTTGACAGAGAGAGATCACAAGTAGACAGAAAGGCAGGGAGAGAGAGAGAGAGAAGCAGGCTTCCTGCTGAGCAGAGAGCCCGAGCGGGACTCGATCCCAGGACCCTGAGATCATGACCTGAGCCGAAGGCAGAGGCTTAACCCACTGAGCCAACCAGGCACCCCTTTATTTTACTTCTTATGAGTTAATGTTACAAAGAAAATAAAAGCCAAAACAACTGAAGAATTTATAGGGAAGAAAAATGAAAGTCACAGTGTCAAATTCTTTCCTGACTTCAACTGATATTAAAGGGAAAACATGGCCTGGTCCTGTTCATAGAACTTGGGATCACAGTAATGAACAGCCTCCATGAGGATTATATAGGTTGGGTTTTTTTTTTTAACTATTATTTATTTTAATAAATAAAAGTATTATTTATTTTAAATTTTATCACAAATGAATAAAAAGATAAAGGACATAAGAACAGAGAAGAAGAATACAATATTGTAACAGGTGGAATTTCAAAAACTCAGCCCAAATTGGCTTAAAGAAAAGGAGAATTCATTGGTTCCTACAACTGAAAAATCAAGGGGAGTTTTGGCTTTCAATTATACTGGATCTAAGAATCCGTACGATGTCACAAACACCTGGTCTCTCTCCATCTCCTAAATTTGCTCTTCTTCATTTTTAATTCTATTACTCAATGTCCTCAACTGCAAACAACAGAAGCCAACTGTGGCTAGTTTAAGCAGAAAAAATTAATTTACTAAGTGATTTTAGCTAACTCACTACATTTTCAGAAAGACTTGAGAACTAGATTTGGAGGCTTGTAGTCAGAGACACAACCCCAAATCACATTAAGACTCAGCCCACTGGAGACACCCCTGCCAGCACAATGGGACCCAAGAGTTTAATCCCAAGCACTGGGAACTCTTGCTAGAACCACTGCTGTTAGTGTGTCTATAGATGGGCTAAAGTTGCCAGTGCCTTCGCAGAATGGAGTCCCTTTTCTTGTTTCACTGGCTGTTTTTTTTTTCTTTTTTTAATAAAATTCTGGCATGGGTGGGTCTGATTAACAGAGCTAAAGAACACCCATATCCTAGGACAAGAGAGAGACTAGGAAGGTAAGAATCCAGCTCTTAATAATAATAATAATAATTGCAGTAATAGTAATAAAAATATAAGCCTAACACCTGTGTGGTGATAGATAGATGATAGTAGATAGATGGATGTAGATATAGATATATATCTTTATCTCAATAACCTTATACTCCATATTACTCTTGCATCCATTTTGCTAAGGAAAAAACTGAATAATTTGGTCAAGTTCAGATATTTGGTTGAGTAGAATAATAGATTTGAAACCAGGCAGTCTGACTCGAGAATCCATTCTCTTTAACTACATACTATAGATTCTATACAGAGTGCATTAGCTCTCATTGGTGATATTTAAGAAAAATCTAGGTGACTCCTAGTTAGGAAGATGTGAAAGGTATTTTGCTATTTGAAAGCTGATTGATGATCTTTCTCTCCTCCTCCCAGTCCGCTGTTATGTGGAGAAGTGCCTGTGAAGAACTTAACAATCATTCTTCTAGTGCACAGGAGCAGGTCAGATGGAAGCGATTGTGTGACTCGTGTTTCCCAGTCTGGCCTAGTTCATCAATATGTTGTTTTCTGCAAAGAAAAGTACTTCTGGAAGTTTGTAGCCTGCCTGGGTATTAGCAGTTATCCCGCACTCTAAAAATTGCCCTAGAATGTGTTATCATTGGTCAGTAGATACCCATGTCCACATTTCCAAACAGCTTCTATAGTCCGGGGCTGCTCAAAGATCTGCATCTATAGGCAAAAGTGCTTTGCTAACCTGGTTGACTAGACACTCTTTACTTTCTCGCACACCCACATGATGTCAGGGAGGAAACACAAAGCCTCCACAAGCCTCTTACACAAACAAACCTATTAGTCACAATACAAATTGCATTTGAGAGACAATCTCAATTGAATTAATCTCAATTAACTTTTATTGTCTCACATTTCAGTGTAGTAATTTATACTTTTTCTGAATTGTTCCCATTATGTTAAACATTAAACCTGTAGCGGCAAAGTTAATTAGGTTCATATGTGCTATGGGACAGATATTGCTATCTCCTACCCCAAAATCAATGCCTCCCCTTTCTTCCAGCTGGCAGAGCCCTGTTTCAGACAGAGGCTGAAAATGTCAGGTTCAGCTTCTTTTGCTATGACATCATTACTGGAAATCCTTGTTTTCCGTAAGATTAGACTCTAAAAGTAACAGGGTGCTCAGTATAACTGGAGCTACTCAAGATATAATAAAAATGCTGGGGATAAAAATATATGTTTATAAAAAAATAAAAAATTAAAGAAATTAAAAAAAAATGTATTAAAACAACATGTACTAATCACTTATGGTTTGTGCATTTTTCTCTATATATGTATACTGCAATTAAAAAATTACTATAAAAAAGAAAAAATAACATGGGAAACATTGTGGAATTCTGAGCCAGTGAGACTGCTGATAAAATGAATGTAGCAGTGGAAACCACCACAAGCTTAGAGCCATCTACAGCTGGAACATAGGAGATGCCTCTCTGGGGGAGGGATCTCTAAGTGCAGGCACTTATTTTCAATTTTCTTGTTAAAAGTGTTCCTGTCTCTATGACTAAAGACTTTTACCTTTCTTATTGAAGATAATTAGTTTTCTCCTGTTAAATTACTATATACTATTCCTTTGCTATAGCATCACAACTTCCACATTGTACTGACATTATTCTCCTACTTACCAGTGTGTATAAGCTATGTTATTTCCTGGAAATGGGTGCTGTAGAGAATAAACTGTTCTCACTCCCCCAGTCTTCCTTGCAGCTAAGAATGGCGACGTGACCTGGTTCTGACCAATGAAACAAAGGGAGACTTTGTTGAGATAGCCCTAAGTAGAACACCACGCCATCCTTTTCCACGTTTGCACTTTGTCATATAAGGATATAACACTTGGAGCAAATGCTGCCATTTTATAACCATGAAGAGACTCGTTGCTATCACAGTGCAGACAGATAAAGAAAGTAGAAACGAGGCTGGGTCCTTGATGGCATCATCAAGACACTGAAAAACCCTGGAACTACTTATACCCACTCCTAATTTTTAAGTCATTTTGGTCTCAAATACTTCACTTGAGGCTGAAAGCAGTAATCCCCTAGCATTTCCTATAGAGCACTCATATACTGAGTGTATCGGTTTCCTAGGGCTGTGGTAACAAAAATACCACACACTTGGGTGCCTTAAACAACAGAAACCGATCAAGGCTTTAACTCTCATTTTACAGGAAGTATAGAAGTGGAGGACTAATAAGACACCACAGGGATTCAATTAGCAAAATCCAGGTTGTTAACCTACTGGACCAGTTTTTTCAACAAATAAATTTCAGGGCTAGAGTTACAAGGGGTACATGGGGAGGGGCAAAAAAGCTGGGAGAACTTATGTATCAAAAGATACTTAAAATAAATGAAATGGAGACTAAAAAAATTTTTAAAAAGATCAATGAAAGTGACAGCTGATTCTTTCAGAACATAAACAAAACTGATAGAACCTTTAGGCAGACTCATCAAGGAGAAAGAGAATACCCAAATAAATAAAATTAAAAATGAAGGAGAAGTAACAACCAATAGGATAAGAAATACAAAGGATTATAAGAGAATGCTGAGAAAAATTACATGCCAATAAATTGGTCAGCCTGGAAAAAAGAATAAATTCCAAGAACATACAATATTCTGAAACTGAATCAGGAAGAAATAGAGAATTTGAACAGACCAATTGCTAGTAATAAAATTAAATTAATAATCTAAAAACTCCCAACAAATAGAAGTCCAGGACCAGATGGCTTCACAGGTGAAATATACCAAATATTTAAGGAAGAATTAATACCTATTCTTCTCAAACTATCCCAAAAAAATAGAAGAAGGAAAGTATCCAAATTCGTTCTATGAAGCCAGCATTAGCCTAATACCAAAACCAGGTAAAGACACCACTAAAAAAAGAGAACTATAGGCCAATATCCCTAATGAACAGAGATGCAAAAATCCTCAACAAAATACTGGCAAACTGTGTTCAAGATACAGCCAAAAAAAGAAAAAAGAAAAAATCATTCACCACGATCAAGTGGGATATACTCCTGGGCTGCAAGGGCATTAAAAGCAGGCTCCCTGCAGAACAGAAAGCCTGATGCGGGGCTCGATCCCCAGACTCTGGGATCATGACCTGAGCCAAAGGCAGAGGCTTTAACCCACTGAGCCACCCAGGAGCCCCTGCAAGGGCATTAATATTCACAAATCAATCAACATAATACACCATAGTAACAAAATGAAAGATAGAAATCATATGATCATTTCAACAGAGAAAAAGCATTTAACAAAATTTTGACATCTGTTCACTGTAAAAACCTTCAACAAAGAAGGTTTAGAGGGAACATACCTCAATCTAATAAAGGCCATATATGACAAACCCACAGCTAACATTGCCCTTAATAAGGAAAACGTGAGAGCTTTCCCCCTAAGTTCAGGAACAAGACAAGGATGTCCATTCTCACCGCTTTTATTCAACATAGTACTGGAAGTCCTAACCGTAGCAATCTGACAATAAAAGAAATAAAAGATATCCAAATCAGTAAGGAAAAAGTTAAACTTTCATTACTTGCCAGTAACATGGTACCATATACAGAAAATCCACAAGATTCCACCAAAAATCTGCTACAGCTGACACATGGACTCAGTAAACTCCCTCAACACAAAATCAATGTACAGAAATTTATTGCATTTCTATACACCAATAAAGAAGCAGCAGAAAGAGAAATTAAGAAAAAAAAATCCCATTTATAATTGCACCAAGAACCATAAGATACCTAGGAATAAGCCAAACAAACTCTAAAACACTGATGAAAGAATTAAAGGTGACACAAAGAAACGGAAAGACAATTCATGCTCATGGATTGGAAGAACAGATATTGTTAAAATGTCCATACTGAAGCAACTGGGTGGCTCAGTGGGTTAAAGCCTCTGCCTTTGGCTCAGGTTGTGATCCTGGAGTCCTGTGATGGAGCCCCTAGTAGGGATTTCCGCTCAGCGGGGAGCCTGCTTCTCCCTCTCCCTCTGCCTGCCTCTCTGCCTTCTTGTGATCTCTGTCTGTCAAATAAACAAATAAATTAATAAATACCTAAAATGTCCATTCTACCCAAAGCAAGCTACACATTACATGCTATCCCCATCAAAATACCAATAGCATTCTTCACAGAATTAGAACAGACAATCCTGAAATGTGTATGAAACCAAAAAAGATCCTGAATGACCCAACCAATCTTGAGAAAGAAAAGCAGAGCTGGAGGCATCCCAATTCTGTACTTCAAATTATATTATAAAGCTGTATTAATCAAAACAGTATGCTACTGGTACAAAAATAGACACATAGATCAAAGTTTTCAGAGTGAGGTCTTTCACCTCTTTGGTGAACCTCTATTCCTATATTGATTATTTCTATTATCTTTTTCATCAGTCTTTCTAGAGGTTTATTAATTTTATTAGTCTTTTCCAAACTGTTGGCCTTTGTGACACCTCTTTATGGTTTTCTAAATAATCTCATTAATTCATGGTCTTTTCATTACTTTCTTTTATTTTACTTGGGGTTTTATGTTTGTTATTTGTTTTGTTTTGTTTTTACTGTCTCTTTTCTAATTTCTTGAGATGGATGCTTAGATTATTAAATTTCAGTCTTTATTCTTTTTTAGTATATACATTCCATGCTGTAAATTTCTATTTAAGCCATAGCTTTAGCTGCACCCCACAGGATTTTTTTTTAATTTTGGTAAAAAACACATAACATTGAATTTACCATGTTAACCATGTTTAAGTGTTCAGAACAGTAGTGTTAGCTATATGTATATTGTTGTGCAACAGATTTCTAGAACTTTCTCATCTTGCAAAAGTGAAAATCTGCACCTATTAAACAGCAACTCACTTTTTTCCCCTCTTGTCTCTGGTAACCATATTCTTTTTTTTTTAAGAGTAAATTTTCTTTTTTCCCAGCTCTATTGAGATATAATTGACATATAACACTGTATAAATTTAAGATGTACAGAACAATCTAAGTAAATCTGATAATGTTGATTTGGAGATGGTTATATTAATAGATTAGAATTTTGCCCAATTATTATCATTTTCTTTTTATGTGCAATGTGTATTTTGCAAAGTCTAATATTGGGTCTATGTGTATTTTAACATTGTGCAATGTGTATTTTACAAAGTCTAACATTGTAGGTGTGACACCTACACAATTTAAAATGTATTATTATAATGTCAATTCCTTTCAGTGAAAAATATTTGGCACTCATAAATACCACTGAAAGCTTCAAAATAGTTTTGTTTAAAAATAAAATTTTTAAAACTATAAAAAATTTAAAGTGTATAATAGAATGATTTGATATATATAGATATTCCAAAAGGATAACCACCTTCTACTTTCTGTTTCTTTGAGTTTGACTACCTTAGATACCTCTAAAATAGAACCATATAGTATTTGACTTTTTGTGCCTGGTTTATTTTACTTCGCATAATGTCCTCAGGTCCATCAGTGTTGTAAAGTGTGACAGAATTTCCTTTTTTAAGGCTGCATAATATTTCAGTGGGTGTTTATACCACATTTTCTTTATCCATTCAGCCATTAATGGCCATTTAAGTTGCATATACCTGTTGGCTATAGTCAATAACGCTGCAATGAACACAGCGTGACATTATCTCGAGATCCTGTTTTTTAATTCTTTTATATATACACCAAGAAGTTAGATTGCTGGATCATACAGTAATTCTATTTTATTTTTTCCTCAACCTCCATATTGTTTACCATAGAAGCTGTACCATTTTACAGTCCCATCATCAGTGCACAGAGATTCCAATCTCTCCTCATACTTACCAGCACTTATTTTTTAGTGCGTATGTTATATTTAATAGCGGCCATCCTAATAGGTATAAGGTAATGTCTCATCGTGGTTTTGGTTGGCACTTCCCTATTAATTAGTGACATTGTGAATCTTTTCATATGCACATATGCCCATTTGTATATCTTCTTTGGGGAAATGTCCTTTCAGGTCTTAGAAGCATATTTTAATCAGGTTATTTGATTCTTTATTGTCGATTTAGGAGTTCTTTATATTCTCTCATTATTAACTCCTCATCAGATGTATGGATTCCAAATACCTTCTCCCATTCCACAGCTTGCCTTTCAATCTGCTGATCATTTCTTTTGCTGTGCAGTAGCTTTTCAGTTTGATGTAGTTTCATTATCTGCTTTTGCTTTTGTCACCTGTACTTTTGGTGTCATAGCCAAGAAATCATTGCCAGAGCAATGTTATAAAACTTTCCTTCCATGGTTTCTTTTAGGAATTTTATAGTTTTAGATCTTAGGTTTAGGCATCTCACAAGTTTACATGAATAGTTTTTTTTACTATGCATTCATTCAGTCAAAATAGTCTCTAATTTCAATTGTGATTCCTTCTCTAACCATAAGTAATTTCAAAGTTAATTTCTTAATTACAAAACAGGCGAGTAGATTCTAATTGAATCTCATCAAAAAAACATGAGTTTTCCTCTCATTTAGCAGGAGCCAGATTTAATTTTGTACCCCTTAGCTCTGTAATGGTGTCAAAAGTGCTGCTCGGAATCTTTCTCAATTGCCTCTTAAGGAATCAGCAAATCTCCCCCTAGAAGAAGAATCTCTAAACAGTATTTTAGTTCTTCACCGCTATTTAAGCTCTCTGATGCCTGCAAGCTGCTATATATATATTTTTTTTTTGAGATTTTGTTCAGATAACCTAGTTGTTCTCAGTGGATGGATTGGTCCAAATGAATTATTCTGCCATTTCCAGAAGTAAAAGTTTCTTAGATGGAGTAGACAGACAAATATACATAGAAATACCTAAAATGCAGTTTAAGTTGCATGGTTCTTCAAAGATTATGTGATTCCTCTCTCCTGCATTTTGGTAGTAAAATCTACTATCCTCACAAATGACATGGGTGTATATGGAGGAAGGTAGCATAAATTGACAAAAGGATGAAATTTCACATCTGCATTGTTGTGGTACAGAGCATGCAGAAACAGCAGAGGCCCTGAGAACTCACAAAAATCTTGGGGAGTATTTTGAATATCCTCAGGGCAGGCTTTTAAAAAATCTTTCTTTAATTGAAGAATAATCAGCATAGAGTTTATATTAGTTTCAGGCATACAATATAATGATACAATTCTATTGCATTACTCAGTGCTCATCACAGTAAGTGTTCTCAGGGAAGTCTTTCTTGAGTATTAAAGGTGACAGAGATCTCTGGCTGGCAATGGGGTTCAAATACAAAGAACTATGCAAGTGTCATGCTACTCAGTTCCTCACCTGTTCTTTATCCATGTATTTGCTTTTTATTCTTTTATTTCGAGTTGGTAGTGATTATAAAGCATGCAGCAAGCACAAGAGTGAGGCAAAGCTAGAGGTAATAGAGGACACTGAACAGCTGCTAACTATATTAATGAAAAGGTAAGAGGATGTTGCTAAGTCTGTTTCTGTTGGTTTCAATAATCTAATTTGCTTTAGCATGTAATAAAATGTACAAACGTAGTGATTCAAAGGGGCACGTGCACCCGAATGTTTATAGCAGCAATGTCCACAATAGCCAAATTATGGAAAGAACCTAGATGTCCATCAACAGATGAATGGATCAAGAAGATGTGGTATATATACACAATGGAATACTATGCAGCCATCAAAAGAAATGAAATCTTGCCATTTGCGACAACATGGATGGAACTAGAGCGTATCATGCTTAGCGAAATAAGTCAAGCGGAGAAAGACAACTATCATATGATCTCCCTGATATGAGGAAGTGGTGATGCAACATGGAGGCTTAAGTGGGTAGGAGAGGAATAAATGAAACAAGATGGGATTGGGAGGGAGACAAACCATAAGTGACTCTTAATCTCACAAAACAAACTGAGGGTTGCTGGGGGGAGGGGGTTTGGGAGAAGGGGGTGGGATTATGGACATTGGGGAGGGTATGTGCTTTGGTGAGTGCTGTGAAGTGTGTAAACCTGGTGATTCACAGACCTGTACCCCTGGGGATAAAAATATATGTTTATAAAAAAATAAAAAATTAATTTAAAAAAATGTTATAGTTTGGAAAACACTTTATTGAAATTTCTGTGGGAAAAATAATTTTTTTAAAGATTTTATTTATTTATTTGACAGAGAGAGATATCACAAGCAGGTAGAGAGGCAGGCAGAGATAGAGGGGGAAGCAGGCGCCCCGCTGAGCAGAGAGCCTGATGCAGGGCTCGATCCCAGAATCCTGGGATCATGACCTGAGCCAAAGGCAGAGGCTTTAACCACTGAGCCACCCAGGTGCCCCGGGAAAAATAATTTTATTATTGCTACTCTTCTATATCCTAGTGCTAAGTTCCTTTTTCTCATTGAAACATCTGTATTACTCATGTTTTTATATCATTCTTATTATAGCAAAATGGGCTACCCACTATAGCAGTGCACTGTAGGGGGAAGTTACAACTATCAGACTTCTTCAAAAATTGTCTGGACCTGGATGGAAGACACTGTAATAGGCTTAAATTGTTTCAATGCTTCTACCAGAATAGGCTGTCAGAAATAATATGTGGTTTGACCAGAGAAATAAAAAATTGGCAGCCTCATACTGGAAGAAAAGAATAAGACTTTCACAGAACTGAATAAGCCATATATAAGCACAAATTCAGAAGATGCCAATACAAACACACTTACTCTTCCTTTCCCACACACAAAATAATCCATTAATAAATTTATCATTGTAATAAAATTGTTCTGGTAACATGATGCCTATTACTAAGGACTTAATTAAATATTCACCCACTGTGTTCCAGGAAATATGCATTCTATGAGATGTTAATAGAATTCTCAAAAAAGTATTTTCTATCCTAATCAATTTAGGTAGCTTTGCATAGTACATCTGCCTCCTGGAAACTTACAATGTACATTTTAAGTGCTCTGGGAATTCCTACAATAAAGAGACATGCTTAACTCAGCATTTAACAAAGTTATTTTGGCCACTCAATCATGAAACACTTCCAACATCTTCCTGAATTGCTCAGTGGAATTCTGGGGGCTGGGAGTTGGGGAATGGTAATGTAATATCAGGAAATAATTGATTTCCAAACCGGAAATGGGTTAAGAAGTTAGGAGACCCAACATTATTTTTCCATGAGTTTTGTGTCTGACAAAAATTCAAGCTGTACTCACTACCCCTTCCCTCATGCCATTCTATCTCCCACGATATTTTGTTTGTTTTTCAGATTTCATTTTTAAGTAATCTCTATACCCCATGAGGAGCTCAAACTCACAACCCCAAGACTAAGTCACATGCTCTACTGACTGAGCCAGCCAGGTGCCCTATTAATATTCAGTAAACCAGATGGAGAATGGTCCCCAGTATATGGATATCAGAGGTCACAGATGCTCATTCTGCCCTTAATTATTGTGAGATCTTGAGGAACTTAAAACCTCTGAGCTTCTTTATTGATAACAATGGAGTTAATCCTGCTTTTTATTCAATATCAACAAATATTAAAAGCCAATTATCAGAAAATTTACATTCTAGGAGGGAGGGAAGGAGGGACGGAAGTAGGGAAAGAAAGATTTTATAGGTATAAAAATAAACAAGGAAATATCAGTAAGTGATAAGTTATGTGAAAATAATTAATATAGGATGATGTGATAGTATTGGGATGACTACTTGTATTGAATGAGAAAGGCAAGGGAGAGACTCTCTGAAGAGGTGTTATATAAGCTGAAATTTGAATTATAGACAGGCAGATCTTTATGATGGGATCTCAGGAGAAAGAGCAGTGAGAGGTCTTAAACTGGCTGAATGCAATGGGTGGGGATTCTGGGTAGAGGTAAGAGATCAGCTTGGAGAAGGAGCAAAAACCAGATCAAGTATGGCTTTTCAAACCATGCTATTTGGGTTTTATTCCAAGTCTAATGAAAAGCCACTGGAACATTCCAAACATGGAAGCAACAGGATCTACCTGATCTATATCACAGAATAATTGTAAAGATCAAATGAAATGTATGTGAATCTGACCGCACTCAGAGAGGAAATTTAAGGAGAATTTTTTAAATAAACTATTTGCCAGGTTGCCTGGGTAACTCAGTCAGTTAAGCGTCGGCCTTTGGTTCAGGTCATGATTCCAGGGTCCTGGATGGAGCCCATGTCAGGCTCCCTGTTCAGTGGGAAGCCTGCTTCTCCCTCTTTCTCTCTTTCTCTGCTCCTCTTCCTAGCTTGTATTCTCTCTCAATAAAGTCTTTGCAAAAAAAAAAAAAGAGAAGAAGAAGAAGAAGAAAAAGAAAGAAAGAAAAGAAACCATTTGCCATAAATAGTTTTTAAAAAATATTTTATTTACTTCTTTGACACAGAGGGAGAGACAGCACAAAGTGGGGGGGGGGGGGCAGGAGGCAGAGAGAAAAGCAGTCTCCCCACTGAACAAGGAGCCAGATATGGACTTGATCCCAGGACCTTGGGATCATGACCTGAGCCAAAGTCAGATGTTTAACCGACTGAACCACAGGTTTTAGGAAACAAACCAGAAGCAGTTTAGTACCCATGGACTACTAAAAGAGGGACTCCATTACAGTCTAATGGAGTAACCGTCCAATCTCGGGAAGTAATTAGGTGTAGAATGCCAAATGAAATTCAGGAAATCAATAAAGACAACCTGCAGCCTTGTGAAGGTGGGGAGGGACAACGTCACTCTCCTCTGCACCCCCATTGACAGAACCCAACCAGGAGGCGAAGAAGTCCACTAACGAAGATGTGCGCAGAGAGTAACAGGAATAGTGGAGAAAGGAGCCAGAGGAGCAGCAGAAAGGGTCCAGCAAACTTCAATCTTTTGCTTCTCAGCATCCATTCTCATTCTTTGCCTAGGAGAAAAATTTCTGTTCCAATCAGCTACCATATCATCACAGTCAGTTTGGTCATATCACCATTCATAACCTAAATTGTTAACCACCAGCAGTATTCTTCATAAAAGGAGTGAGAGGAGATATGGGGAAAAGACAGAATTGTTATAAGACAAAGCTGCTCCAATCTCTGCTTCTGTAGGTGGTTAGTAGGCCCAAGTTGTCACCCTAGTGACTTTCTTCCAATTCTCATTCCATATTTTCCTTGTTTTCCCAAAGCACATTAGGTGGATAGCTTCTCAACCTAGTTATCTGAGTCAAATCTGTAGGTCTTATAGGAGCTGAGTCCTTTGGTGGCCTTATCTTTATTGTGTTGCCAGGGTTTTGGAGTAATAAAATCCTAAGTAGCTAGGAGCCCCACCTATGTTCTGTACAGCAGTAACTCCATTTCCCCTGGGTAATCAAGATCATTATCCCAGCTAGTACAATAACTTCTTCTCTGTCTATTGCTTCATTAGCTTAAAACTGCCAGTTGGCAGTTTCTATTTCTAATGCAATGGAACTCTTATTTAATTCCCTAATGGATGATTTCCACCCTCCAGTACTATAAGTTCAGTAAGACCAAGGTCACATAGATAGAAAAAAAAAAGCCCCAAATACTTGGTATAATAATTGGAAAGTCCATTTTTACTTCTAGCCCTTGGCTCCTGCATAAGTGATTTCAGTACTAGGGAAGATCTATTTCTTATATTGGCGCTCCATTCTGCAGATAACACTCTGTCCTCATAGGATTTATCTCTTGATGGTGTCAAAAGTGAGCCTTCCAACCCACAGAATGGGAGAAGATATTTACAAATGACAGTACAGACAAAAGGTTGATATCCAGCATCTATAAAGAACTCCTCAAACTCAATACACACAGAGATAATCATATCAAAAAATGGGCAGAAGATATGAACAGACACTTCTCCAATGAAGACATACAAATGGCTATCAGACACATTAAAAAATATTCATCATCACTAGCCATCAGAGAGATTCAAATTAAAACCACATTGAGATACCACCTTACACCAGTCAGAATGACCAAAATTAGCAAGACAGGAAACAAGTGTTGGAGAGGATGTGGAGAAAGGGGAACCCTCGGGAGTGCAGGTTGGTGCAGCCACTTTGGAGAACAGTGTAGAGATTCCTCAAGAAATTAAAAATAGAGCTTCCCTATGACCTTGCCATTGCACTACTGGGTATTTACCCCAAAGATACAGATGTAGTGAAAAGAAAGGCCATCTGTACCCCAATGTTTATAGCAGCAATGGCCACAGACGCCAAACTGTGGAAACAACCAAGATGCCCTTCAACGGATGAATGGATAAGGAAGATGTGGTTCATATACACTAAGGAGTATTATGCCTCTATCAGAAAGGATGAATACCTAACTTTCGTAGCAACATGGACAGGACTGGAAGAGATTATGCTGAGTGAAATAAGTCAAGCAGAGAGAGTCAATTATCATATGGTTTCACTTATTTGTGGAGCATAACAAATAGCATGGAGGACAAGGGGAGATGGTGAGGAGAAGGGAATTGAGGGAAATTGGAAGGGGAGGTGAACCATGAGAGACTATGGACTCTGAAAAACAATCTGAGGGTTTTGAAGGGGCGGGGGGCGGGAAGTTGGGGGAACAAGGTGGTGGGTATTAAGGAGAGCACATATTGCATGGAGCACTGGGTGTGGTGCAAAAACAATGAATACTGTTAAGCTGAAAAGAAATTAAAAAAAAAAAAAAGTGAGCCTTCAGATGCCATTTCACAGTTCTAAGAGACTGACCTGAATATCATGAATGGTGTCATAGAACTCAGCAATGGCCTCTGCTACACGTGGACTGCATAGTGTGGATGAATCAGCCTTGGTGAGAGTGTGCCGTGGTGGTGAGTCCATGTATAGCATCCATTACTGCCACCATGCCCACTTGATATATACTTCCATTGGCCAGTCATATGAACGGCTAGGAGAAGAGGCTGGCAGACATCCTTAGAAGGAATAATCTTGTCCATTTAGTTGTTGAAAGCATTTCTTCACCATTGGGATACTCTCTAATGGGCATCTACATGGAACACACATATCTTTCCACCCTGTGTCCATCCCGGGGCCCATCCACATACCTCACCCCTAGACCTTGCCATCAATCTTCCTATTTTTCTGTTACAAAGCCTTAACTACTGACCTACACAGTTTATGTAAATTAATTCTTCAGATGATTTCTCCTTCTACCTGAAGTAGATAACCAGATGAATGCCCAAAGTTCTGCCCACTGAGAAAATTTTCTCTCATCATTGTCTTTTACTGCTACCCTTAAGTGAGGTTCTAATACATTACAGCTCTCCATGTATGTTTAATGCCCACATGCTCTCTGCTCATAAACCAGGTGCATTCCTTCTCCTCTCCCGTCAGCTGGTCATAGAGAATTCCCCCATGAGACTGTAGGTGTAGTCTGCAGAAAACGCAGGAAAGCAGTAAGAGCAGCTGCCATGGGAGTCTGTGCATGGATTCAGCCACTTGTTCATGTGATTTATTTTGCCTTCTGACTCTCCTGGACCCTATCTCACATACACCATTTTTACTTTATACCGGAATGGTGTGCACATGTCTCAATTTATGGTGCAAACTGTAACACCCAGTTCATAATGAGCAGTCTGGGTCACATATTCACTTATATTCAAAGGTTGGACATGCAGTTTTTGCCAGGCCAAATAACAAGCTAAAAGGTGTTTTTCAAGTAGAGAATAGGTATTCAAGGGTTTCTAAACACCTAAGGGCCTATACTGTGAGTTTGCCCAAAGCTCCATACAGTATCTCTGAAACAAATGCTTAATACCATTGGATCTAATAGGTCATTAGTGTGAACAGTGGAGACTTGCCAAGAGCCTTTAGCCTTTGCTGATTTTCTTGCTCCAAGCTCCAAATCCAGCAGCCTTATACAAGATCTGGAACAAATGGTAACCCCAATACCCCCATATGTTATATATGCAGCCTCCCATGTCCAAAGACTCGTGACATGTTGTGCTCATTCTTTGTGGTGGGCACACAAGATGCAGAAACTTATTTCTCCGTTTAGAAGGGATATTCCCGATATACCTAAGATGCCTGGATACCCACAAACTTCACCAGTGACAGATCCTTGAGATCTCTTACCCTTCAGCACATATACGTCTTAGGAAGCCACGTGGGTACTTGTGAGTTCCTGCTCACCAGGTCCCTTAGTGTAATTGCATTAAAGGAATGCAGTAGAATAAAGTGCTCTGGAGTATCAAGATGTTTGAGTTTCCTCTAAACCACATTATAACAGAGACGAAGTAAGTTGACATAGACAGTGGGTGGCTCAGTATTCTGCTATCCTTAACCCTTGAAAGCAAACTACATCTTGTTGTTTAGCTGGTAGAGATGTCAAAAAACCATTTACTAGATGAAGAGTCATACACCAGGATGAGGGCTATGCTTATTTGCTGATTTGGTGAAGATGCCACACCCAGAACCTCAACTAGGACATGCGCTACCATTTGTTAGGTCTGTGAACATCCACAGTCCTTGATAAACAGTAACAAACAAATGAATAAATAAATCTTTTTTTTTTTAAGATTTTATTTATTTATTTGAGAGACAGAGATCACAACTAGGCAGAGAAGCAGGCAGAAAGAGAGAAGGAAGCAGGCACCCTGCTGAGCAGAGAGCCTGATGCAGGACTCAATCCCAGGACCCCATGATCATGACCCAAACCGAAGGCAGAGGCTTTAACCCACTGAGCCACCCAGGCGCCCCCAAATAAATAAATCTTAATGAAAAATGTCTATTCAGAGGCTCTGATCTGAATATTTTTTAAAAACAGTAGTGTTGTTTGGTGGTGGTGTATGAGTTCTTTATGTGTTTCAGATATTAACCCTCATTGGATATATCATTTGCAAATATCCCCCATTCATTAGGTTGTCTTTTGTTTGTTGATGGTTTCTTTTGCTATGCAAAACCTTTTTTATTTTGATGTAGTCCCAATAGTTTATTTTTGCTTTTGTTTCTTGCCTTAGGAGACATACCTAGAAAAATGTTGCTCCTGACCCTAGAGGAAAACTTCTCAGTTTTTCACCTTGAGGATGTTGTTAGCTGTGGCTTAACTGAGTCAGCCACTCAGGCACCCCAACTCTTCTTTAAATGACTGGTAGAATTCATTTGTGAATCTTTCTGATCCTGGACTTTTATTTTTTGGTAATTTTTAAATTGCCAGTTTAATCTGTTTACTTATAATCAGTCTATTCATGTTTTTTATTTCCTCCTGGTTCAGTTTTGGAAGATTACATGTTTTAGGAATTTGCCATTTCTTCTATCCAGTTTGTTGGCATATAATTTTTTATTGTATTCTCTTATAATCCTTTGTATTTCTGTGGTATTGTTACTTATATCTCATTTCTGATTTTATTTATTTGGGTCTTTTATCTTTTTTCTTGATGACACTGGCTAAAGATTTGTCAATTTCATTTAACTTCTTGAAGAACCAGCTCTTGGTTTCATTTATTTTAATTTCTTTTTTCCCTTTTCCCTCCTCCTTCTCTCCCCTTCTCTTTCTCCCTCTCCTTCTCCTTCTTCTTCTATCTGTGTCATTTATTTCTGCTGTGATCTTTATTACTTCCTTTCTTCTATTCACCTTGTTCTTTGTTCCTCTTCTTCTAGTTTCTTCAAGCATAAAGTTAGATTGTTTATTTGAATTTTTTGTTTTTGTGATAGCCTGTATTGCTATATACTTCCCTCTTAGAACTGCTTTCACTGTGTGCCAGAGATTTTGGACCATTGTGTTTTCATTTTCATTTGGCTCCATGTATTTTTTTCTTGCTTCTTTGATTGGTTAATTAACCCGCTGGTTGTTTAGTATCATGTTGTTTAGTCTCCACATGTTTGTGAAGTTTCCCCCAGTTTTTTCTTGTGATTTATTTCTAGTTTCATACCATTGTGGTTGGAAAGATGCATGATATGATTTCAATCTTTTTACATTTATTGGGACTTGTTTCATGGCCTAATATGTGATCTGTTTTGGAGAATGTTCCATGTACACTTGAAAAGAATGTGTATTCTGTTGTTTTTGGATGGAATATTCTGTATATATCTGTTATGTTCATTTGGTCAAATGTGGCAATCAAAGACATTATTTCCTTATTGATTTTCTTTTGGATGATCTATCCATGTAATTACAGTGTCAAAGTCCCCTATTACTGTATTACCGTCAGGTTTTCTCTTTATGCCTATTAATATTTGCTTTAGGTATTTAAGTGCTACAGTGTTGGGTGTTGGGTGAGTAAATATTTATAATTGTTGTATTCTCTTGTTGGATTGATCTTTTATCATTATGTAATACCCTTCTTGTCTCTTGTTACAATCTTTGTTTTATTTTATTTTTTTTTAACTTTTTATTTTTTATAAACATATATTTTTATCCCCAGGGGTACAGGTCTGTGAATCACCAGGTTTACACACTTCACAGCACTCACCAAAGCACATACCCTCCCCAATGTCCATAACCCCACCCCCCATCTCCCAACCCCCCTCCCCGCAGCAACCCTCAGTTTGTTTTGTGAGATTAAGAGTCACTTATGGCTTGTCTCCCTCCCAATCCCATCTTGTTTCATTGATTCTTCACAATCTTTGTTTTAAAGTCATTTTGATAGAAGTATTGCTTTCCTGGCTTCTTTTTCAATTCCATTCACTTAGTGAATGTTTTCCCATCCTTTCACATTCAGTCCATATGTGTCTTTAAGTCTGAGGTGAGTCTCTTATAGGCAGCTTATAGACTGGTCTTTTTATCCATTCTGCCATTCTATGTCTTTTGGTTGGCCATTTACATTTAATGCAATAATTGATAGCTATGTATTGCTTTTGCCATTTTTAAAATTCGTTTTCTGGTTGTTTTTGTAGTTCTTTGCTCCTTCTTCTCTTGTTCTCTTTCTTTGTGATTAATGAGTATCTATAATTTTTCATTTGGCTTTATTTTTCTTTATTTTTTGTGGATTTATCATAAATTTTGGGTTTATCCTACATAAATAGAAGTCCATATTAATTTGATGGTCATTGAAGGTCAAGCTCATTCTAAAAAAAGAAAGAAAAAGAAAAAAATCTTTTTTTATCTTCTTTTCCCTCACCTCTTCCCTTTTGCTCCCTTCTCCGCCTTTTATGTGTATGTTGTCATATTTTACATCTTTTATTCATATTTTTTCTTATGTCTAATTATAGCATATCTTTTCTACTTAAAGATTTCTTTTTTTAACATTTCTTGTAAGGCTGATTTAGTGATGATAAACTCCTTCATCTTTTATCTGGGAAACTCTTTATCTCTCCTTCAAATCTGACTGATTACCTTGAAATGGCACCTTATTTAACTCAATAAATGTTAACACTGGAAATCCATTTGCCTGTCCACACTCTTGTCTTAGGAAGTTGAAATGAAACAAATCCCTAGAGAAATTTTCTTGTTCTAGGCCAATGAACACTTAGCACAAGCATACTAAAAAAATGCAGAACTGTCCAAAAAACAATTCTATACAAAGTATTTTTTTAATCATACTGCAAGATATTCATGGGACTCCAAGAACATTTAAGCCATGGGCACAAACTATTCAAGAG
The DNA here is from genome assembly GCF_011764305.1 of Mustela putorius furo. Lineage (NCBI taxonomy): Eukaryota > Metazoa > Chordata > Mammalia > Carnivora > Mustelidae > Mustela > Mustela putorius. Next base: position 3,373,082 of record NW_025421367.1, on the reverse strand, counting down.
CCATGCCTTCCACAAACATTTGAAAACCTAGCATCATTGTCATTACATAGCACATGCTGGAAGTTTCAGAGGTTTAAAGGAAAAAGAAAAAGGAGAGACTGGAAATGCCAAAATAACCTCTGTAAACACAGTTTCTTTAATTTACTCCCATTTGTTTTTACTTTTCCACTTGTGGCCTAATAATGATGTAATAGAATCTGGATACATCATTCATCAAAGTGACAAATGAAAGTTTTTCCAAGTTTTAGGATTTTCAAAAATTAAGGAAAAAAATTAAACTCTTAGAATATTATACTCTGGTTACTTCTGTAGATCACAAATGTTCTAGGATGTTTTCCAAAAACTCAAGAGTTCCAGTCCTGAATACCTCTAAGAGGGGTTTGTCTTTTAATACATTTACAGCTTTTTCAAGCACTCAGTAAATAGTCAAGGCTTGTCATCCAGACACCAGTGCATTAGAGCTACACATAAGCAGGTCTATGTATTATTTCTCCCAGGATCCAGAATCAGTGTTTAAAATTTTTTTTTTCTTTCTTTCAGCCAAAATTTGAAGGATTTTATAGCCCTTAAATGTTATAAAAGAAAAATTACCCCTAAAAATAGTACAATGGAAATCAATGGTAGAGGAGCTTGAATCTACTACCAATAAGGAAACTGAGTGAACAGGTAAAATATGACCTGTTAAGGAACTTCTGTGAATTTTTTAAAAATAAAAATCATCCCAAATCAACTTAAGTTAGTGAAATGTAGTAGAACCAACACCAGATACATCATTACCCCTGGCTTATTAGCCAAAAAATGAGATCCTCAAAGTTTACTTTGGTGCTAACAATATAAAATGTACCTTTGGTAGATGGATACAGACTACTTCCTTCTTTTAAATGCTTTCTTTCTCTGTAGTACCCTTGTTAGTAAATATAGTATGTTGCAGGTTTTTATACAGTGTCTTTGAAAAGAAAAAAAACTTTAGTGATGACAGTAGCAGCTGATTACTGTTTTAGGGAGTTTTCTGTTTTCTCTCCATGAATAACAATGTTGATTCAAGTTGAGGTAAGACACACAAATAACCCCAAGTTAGCAAATATTTTATGATTTAAATGAAATCACACAAATTTTATTTTTTTCTGCATGGGTGATGTAATCCTCTGGAGGAAAAAAAGAGCAGACATAGAATTCCAGTTTCTCAATGGCAGCACAACCATACCCTACTACAGCATCACTGACAACAGCCTGCAATCCCTGATCTCCTCCCCAACAAAAGGGATTGTACAAACCAGCTGTTACTGCCTTAAGGAATGATAACTTGCTCCATCTCTAGCCACATCACTACTATTAAGTTTCTCATTCCTGTTGTTAATTAATGAAGAAATTAAGTAATCAAACTCAAAAGTATGTCTGTCTGGTTGGGAAAAGGAGGGTGAGTTAAGGGTGTGCTTCATCCTACCAGTCTGAAGCCAAACCTGGAAAGTGTCAGTTGATTGGTTGACTGGTTGGATTGTTTAGTTTACTTTAAAAGACTTACTAAAAGAAAAATAAGATATTTTTCCAAAGTCAAATAATATTATTGATTGGGGAAGCCTGGTGTGTATAAGCAATCTACTTCAAATAGAAGAGCATTTCTCAGAATCATGTCTGTGTGGTTCTAAGAACAGCACATATGATCCATCCTACTTTCAATATTGGCAAAGCAAGTCTAAATTTAATCAAAACATCCACTTACTGTGTTCTTCCCATCTACATAACCATTTTAATCAAGCCAATAACAGAAAGAAGTACAAAAACCAGCACTTGAGCAGCTTCATGGAACAGGTGGTATGAGAAGATCTGGGAAAATAGTTCAGATTGAAAGTTTATCTTCTTTCTCTTCCCAAACTCAGTAACATGACCATAGAACAATACCAAAGCCTGTTAACTCAAGGAGAGAAAATAGAAAAGGAAACAACAGTGGACCAAATATGTCAGCACATTGGAAGGTGGGAAATAGAAGGAATGATAGTAACTGAGATGGTTGATATAGGAAATAGAAACCCCAGGGCACAGAGGAAGAAATGTGATGCTCCTGCAGAAGATTAGAAGGGCCCATGATTTGAAGCATTAGGTATTTCTGCGGTGGGATCAACGTGTGAGGCTGAATCCAACAGGCTAGACAAAAGCCTAGACTGAAGAAATCAGGTAATGTCTTCCACTTTGTTGATTAGGGCAACTAACCCTCATTCTCCTCACCACCCATGCAGCCACTGTGGGGACCACAGATATAGCTCCTGAAGGCACTCAGTCAGAAAGGCTCCAGATTTGGAAACATTGGCTGGAAGGAATATTGGGAAACTTGAGGCTGAAAATGAGATTAAGTGAAGTATGTATGGTGAACTGTAGGGCTTATTTCTTTCTCCCCTTACCATCACATACAAGAGACTGAAGGACTCCTCTCTGGAGAAATTAACTGGCCGTAAAGAGAAGAGCTAGAGACACAGACCCTGAGGGATGTCCCAAAGAAAAAAGCAAGCTCAACCCTGGGCCAATTTACAGTGATAACATCCATTAGAAAACAAGACCCACCCAAAGACGGAGTGTTCAACCAGAGAGTCAGGGGAGGCCTTGGTTAAGAGCTCAGACTCTGAAGACAACTGCCTAGGTTCAAATCCAGGCTTTACCCATGCCTCCCTTTGGCCTTGGGCTAATATTTCATGTTTGAATAAAATGGGGATAGTAACAGTTTCTTCATTGGGGCTATTGTTGGGATATATATTAGTTTGCTAGGGCTGCCATAACAAAGTACCACACATTGGACGTCTTAAACACTAGAAATGTATTCTTTCAGTTCTGGAGACTCGAAGTCCAAAATAAAGCAGTCAGCAGGATTTAGTCCCTCTGAGGCCTTTTTCCTTGGCCTGTAGATGGCTGCCTTCACTCTGTATCTTCACATGGTTTTTCTTCTGTGTCCGTTTCTAATCTCCTCTTCTTATACCAGTCATATTGGATTAGGGCCCACCCATATTTTTTCATTTTAACCTAATTACCTTTTTAAAAATCCTAGCTCCAAATATATTCACATTCTGAGATACTGGGTGAGAGTGACGAATCCTAACCACTAGACCACCAGGGAGGTTACATTCTGAGGTACTAGGAAATAGAACTTCAACGTATGAATTTTGAGGGGACACAATTCAGCTGATAAGATTAAATTTGTTAATTATGCAAAGGGCTTGGGACAATGTTTAATACACAGTAAGTGCTATCTAATATCCTTTTGACGCCTCACTCCTAAATAGGAACTGATGGTCAAAAATCACCTTGCAGTCTCAGTGGGGCCTCTAACTTAAAAGACTAAGACCAAAAAATATTTTTTAAAAGAGAGAATTTAGAATAAACTGAGACAGCTCAGAGAAGAAAAGGTCAAAGAAAATATAATAAACATTGTTAGAGGAATTAGAGAAGGTATTGCAGTTAACAAGAAAAGACTAGTCTAAAGTAATGGACAATATGAAGAAAAGACAAGAAAATCAGAGGATCAAACCAACAGATGAAGGTGTTCTTGCAGGAGGTTTTTGGAAAAGTTCTCATGGGCTCAGCATCTTTGAGGGGAGGGAAAGAAGCAGGATTGGCAGAGAGAGAAGTTGAACTATAGGGAAGTGACAATAAAGACCCAGCTGATACTGATGTGGAGAACAACTGCAAAGGAAAAAAAAATTAAACTTCCTTATAACTTATAACCCATTGATTAGTACTTAAGACAAGGTAACCTTTCTCCAGGAACTCAACTGCCTTAATCTTAATACTTTGCTAAAGGCAAAGGCAACCTTAGCTTGAATTAGCCTGATCTCTGTCTTCTTTGACATATGAAAATCCCTTTGGGAAGTTCCTTTATCTCTACCTCCTAAGATATATGTTAGCAATCATTCAAGCATATAGTCCACTGATATACATCTAAAGGGTCTCATGACTAGGGTTTTACTAGACAGTGGTAAATGACCTTATCTTAACAGCAGCTAGCCCCTCAAGGTCCTGAAAACCTTGCTTCCAAATTCCTTAGACACTTATGCTATCCCCAAACCTCTCCCAACTTGAAAGTATATAATCAGTCACTTCTCACAACCCCAGTGCAGCTCTCTCTGCCCACAGTTCCTGTCCCTGTTCTTTAATAAAATCACCTTTTTTGCACCCAAGACGTCTCAAGAATTCTTTCTTGACCATTTGCTCCCAGACTCCAACATTTCACTTCACTCCCACTGGCAGGTCAGACTGGGCTGGCCCCTCAGAACTCTCCTGAATTGGACTGAGTTGGGCCTTTAAAGATTTTTTTTTTTTTTTTTAATTTATTTGTCAGAGATATAGGGAGAGAGAGAGAGTGAGCACAGGCAGACAGAGGCAGAGGGAGAAGCAGGCTCCCCGCAGAGCAAGGAGCCCGATATGGGACTCGATCCCAGGACGCTGGGATCATGACCTGAGCCGAAGGCAGCTGCTTAACCAACTGAGCCACCCAGGTGTCCCTAGAGTTGGGCCTTTAAAATGTCACACAGATTGTTATTGGCTGTGGGCTGGCCCCAGGAAGGAGAAATGACCTTGGGTGTGGCAGCTATTCCCAGTCAGAGAGAGGGCTGTGCTGAGCCAGTGCTGAGAGAGGGGCCCAGTGGAGAGCTACCAACTGCCAACATTTTAAGCAGCAGGGGATTGAGCACTTCAGTTCCAAAGTGGGCATGACGAGGGGAGGAAGGGGTTATTCTGGGCAGCACACTGCTGCATTCACCACAGATGTCTAGTCTTTGTTTTATCTCTTCACTCATGCAAAACATAATTTTTCATCTTTATAGTTTTAGTATATGCATTTTGTTATCTTATTGTTTTATTTTCTCAGATTTGGAGGGTTAATTCTCTTAACTATTGAATGTTTTCATTCTATGTATATCATTTCCTCACATGATTTATAAATTTATTGTAAATTTTTCTCATAAGCTTTATGATTATAAAGATTTATAAATTTTTATTTAACAGTTTACCTCAGAAAGTACTGAAGAGGTATTTTGCAGTATCTATTGTTTACCACTGTGTGTTTGAGTTCCTTCTTGTTTTCTAGTTATCACAGATTTTCCTTTCTTGATCTCAAGTAGCTCTGTTTTATTGTTTGCTTTAGTTGTTAGGTTTTAACCAACATTTCTGTGTCTGTAGTGAGAGGGGTCTCTTCTCAGCTTAGTCCCCGATATTACCAGAAGCTCTCCCAGAGGAGGGCTTAATAGCAAAACAAATAAAGTAATTTTCAGATTGTTAAAAATTTTTCAGTCATGTTAGATGTTGCTTTGGATTTGTTTCAAGAATCTGAAATCAAAGAAAAATATATAATACAATTCTGAAGGAATAAGAATTCAGTTAATACAAAGTTGTGAAAATTACTAGACGCTACTAGGTCACATAATGCCATTGCACATGACTCCTTTGACATTTATCTTAATGACGCTTAAGATTGGTGTTGCATCACCTATGAATTTAGATTTTTGTAGTATAAGGCATTTTGTGTTTGAAAAAGCTTTGTCGTTTCTATTTTGATGATGTTTTTGGTCAACCTAATATTACCAAAACTTTTCTTGTCAAAAGAAACACTTTAATTTCACATCATAACTGATTCATGAAATATGTTGAAATGGGCACAGTCTTGTTAATCTTTTTTTTTTTTTTTAAGATTTCACTTGAGAGAGAGACAGAGACAGAGAGAGCACAAGCAGGGGGAGAGGCAGAGGGAGAGGGAAAAGCAGGCTCCCCACTGAGCTAGGAGCCCAATATGGGGCTCCATGCCAGGACCTGGAGATCATGACCTGAGGTGAAGGCAGACGCTTAACCATCTGAGTCACCGAGGTGCCCCTAGTCTTGTTAATCTTATGAAACAAAAATTCCAATTAAACCTTCAAACCTGATTTGTTTAAAGTGTTCTTTTATTGCGGCAACTGGGTGGCTCAGGCAGTTAAGTACCTTCAGCTATGGTCATGATGTGGAATACAGCCCCACATCAGCATCAGGTTCCCTACTCAGTAGGAAGCCTGTTTCTCCCACTCCCTCTGCCTGCTGCTCCCTCTGCTTGTGTACTCTCTGTCTCTTTCAAAGTAATAAATAATTGTTTTAATGTGTTCTTTTATCATATCAATTTTATTGTAGTTCATGACTAAATTGTACACTCATTAAAATTTTATTTTTTTAAAGATTTTATTTTATTCATTTATTTGACAGAGAAAGAGATCACAAGTAGGCAGAGAGAGGGGGGAAGAAGGCTGCCCACCAAGCACAGAGCCTGATGCTGGGCTAGATCCCAGGACCCTGAGATCATGACCAGTGCTGAAGGCAGAACCTAACTGACTGAGCCACACATGCGCCCTTCATTAAAAATTTTAAAGAAATTCTATTTTGTCAGTTCATGCACAACATACCAAGTTGCTAGTAAGGATTTTGTTATTGTTAGAAACCTAGGCGTCATCCCTATTTGAACTCTAGAGGACTGGCCATATGATTAGCAAAGTTCAGTATTTTGTTATATACATGTTATATATAGAATAGTTATATGGGGTCCCCTGTAGGAAGAGTATCAAGAATTTCAATACAACAACAGTAGAACACTTGGTCTTAGCCAAAAGGCTGAGAAGCAATACCAGTAGAACATTAAACCAAATGTGGCAGTGCCCTTCCAGGCATAGGACCTTGCCTGACTGCACAGTTGCCCCTGACTCCTGCAGGCTAAGCCAAGCAAATGAGAAGTCTGCAAACTAGCTCTTATTAAACACCAGGAAATGTTAATCAGGTAGCAGGAAGCAACCATTTCAGAAGATCATCCAATAACAAAGAAAGACACAAACAGGGAGAGGACAGAGAAAGAAAGCAAGATGCAAGAGACAGTCTTTCTATAACACACAGTGGACTTCCTATAACTATGCATTGTATACCTATTTTTTAAGTTAGGAAGAAGTTGTGATTCTAGAGAGGCACGGAGTATAATAATGAGGATAAGAACTATTTCACCTATTTGTCCTTGATATTGGTAGGAATGCTCTCCAGCACTCTTGCAACTTTGCACTGGTTAACTCCTGCTTTCCTTTTCAGGTCCCTTACCTGATGTCACCAAGCAAGGTTAGGTGCCCTTATAGCAACAGTGTACTAATAAATGTTTATAGCTGGCTCTCTGAGGGGAAAAATTGGTCTTACAGAAATTTCATTGGTATAGATACTCATACCATAGTGATTATCACTGAATTCAGAGTTAGGGAAAGATGCATAGTAACCATCATAATATGACAATTCCACCAAACAGATACAATAGAAGTAAATAACTTCAAGAGCCAGATAATTAGGAAATGATGAATTTTAAGCATTTATTTTAATGCTTTGCTTTATATGTAATCTTTGATCTTGCTTTGCTTTTAACATAGTTCATGTAATTGCAAGTTTACATATTTTAATTTTTAATAAAGGCTAAATTTAATAACAGCTTGCAAAGTCCCTAGAAATTTAGTGATCAGCTTTTCCAAACAGATAAGAACATAGAGTCCTGGTTTATCTTATAATAGCACCTACCATTGTTGATTTTAATTGCTTAATTCATTGTCTGTCTTCCCTCATAGACTTTCAACCTGATAAAGACCGACTCCTAACCTGCTGGTGAGCTATCATGGTGTCTGCCACATAATGCTCCAGAAATGTGTGTTGTATAAAAAAACAAAATGGAGAAATGAATACCACAAGTTCCACGCTGGGCCACTTTCACTCCAGCTGCCACTTAGCCTGCAGTGTGATTTGGATCCCATTTCAAAGAATCAGTTAAGCATCATCCAACAGATTTTCAATGAGTTAAGAAATCTATTATACCATGATAGAATATAGGTAAAGATATTACAGTTTGAATGAATATAGAGTCGCCCATTAATTTGGTGAAGATTTCTAAGCACTACCATCTTTCAGGCACTATTGATAAAATAATGAACCAAAGAGGAAATGTCCTGCTCTCGTAGACCTTATTTCAGGTGAGGGAAACAGATGACAACCAAATTAATTAATTAATGTATAACAAGTTTTCAAGTGAGGGTAAGTTCTATGGAAAGGAAAGAAGGGGAAGAGGATAAAGAGTGAGAAGTACTAAGGTGATCAGCAAAGCTCTCTTGAGAAAGTAACATCTGTTCAAGGTACTTGAGTAAAGTGAAGGAGCTAGCCATATGACTATCTGAGGAAATATTCCAAGCAAAAAAACTACAGATGCAAAGGTGCTGTGCAAAATTAGGCAGAGCATGATGGAGAAATGGCACAGAAATAAGTATGCCTGGACTTTAATGACCTAGAGGATAATATAGATGAGATAATATAAAATAGGTGATATAAGGACAACGAAAGAATTTGGTATTACATTGTGCATATGATGCCATTCAGTTGTCAGAAATACACTTTAAAATAGTCACCTAAACAGAGTGTGTGTGTCTGCATGTGTGTGTGTGTGTGTTTTAACTTTAGTCCACACCCTGAGGGCAGTTAGTTAATATTTATAATACTCTGAGCAGTAATTCACACTCATGTACTTTAAGTATTTGGAAGACCATAATCAGGAGTCCACATTCCAGAGTTGTTTCAGCAAGTGCTTCAAATAATCACTATTTGAATCTTCACCAAAAGGGTTCTAAAACAGCATTAAAGATGCTGTTCTTCATATGATTAATAATATTTAATAAATGTATTTAGCTAGAAAATCTGTATAAGCACTCTTGTCCTTACATGAAAAAAAAGTGTAAACCTTACAAAGTTAAGCCCTGTAGTTTTCAAAGTCGAATGTTATGGGGATCCATCTTCCCAGTGCAGGTCCCCCATACCCAGGGTGCCTAGTGTGCAGTCTGCTCCTCCCCCTTCTTGGTACTTATGGTGTCTCTCCCTCCAGTGGACAGTCTCAAGGGTCACTTTGGTTTCCCACCATGTCTCTACCCTTTTTACCATCTCAGTGTTGTCTCTTCTCTACATGTAGCTATGGAGTCTGTTTTGCCAATCTTTGGTCATTTTCTGGATTATTTACAGTGGTGGGTGTTCATATGATGTGGGTGCTATCTATGCATATCTATGGGATGAGGTGAGTTTAGGAATCTCTTACTCTGCCATCTGCCCCAGAAATCTATTTTTTATATATTTATTCTGTTTTGTTTTAATAGAATCCAGTCCAGAAATATGATGTATTATTAATTAATCCTTTCAATGTCATTATTTTCTACAACTATAGGCAGGTTAATGATAATTACAGAATTATTCAAATGGCAAAATCATTTTTCAAAAACCTCCGTTTCCTAAGCACTAGAATTAGCTATGGTTTCCCCTTAACTTCATTAGTTGTGGGCATTATTAGAGATATTTTTTACTCCTATGATCATACAACCTAAAAATAAATGGAAAATATGGAGAAACTAGACTTTTCACATTAACTGATAAATGTTTGGGAAATAGGGTGCCTAGGTGGCTCAGTGGGTTAAAGCTTCTGCCTTCAGCTCGGGTCATGATCCCAGGGTCTTGGGATTGAGCCCCACATCGGGCTCTCTGCTCAGCGAGGAGCCTGCTTCCCCCCACCCCCGCCCCTGCCTGCCTTTCTTCCTGCTTGTGATCTCTGTCTGTCAAATAAATAAATAAATAATCATTTAAAATGTTTGGGAAATAGTTTTCCTTAATCTGTTGAACTTTTCTTATGGGAACTTCTATTAAAGAATCATGACAATGAAAAGGAAATTTAACTAATATTTCTAGGCCAGTCTCCTCCTATGCTTGGGATAATAATTACAGAAAGAACTATTCACGAGAGAACATTTTGTTCAGAAAGTAATTTCTTATATCCAAACTTCTTGAAGCACAAAAATTGTCATGTGGATTTTATCATGTTACTTGACTCTATTTTTTACCAAATATTCAGCGCAAGCAATGAATAATTATAGCACTTGATATCTAGAATTTCTGAAATTAACTTGAGGAGAGGAGTTAAGATGGCAGAGTAGAAGGAGCACTCCATGGTTGCCTCATCCCTCTAAGACAGCTAGATCAGTCTGAACACTTAGGAAATTGATCTGAGGAGTGAGAAAACAGACTGCACAATTAGAAGGAGAAAAGAGGACACCTTTTAGAAGGCAGGAGATACAGAGAAATGATTTGGGGAAGAACAGAATCACCAGTGATGCAGAGCAAAGGAATCCCTGACCAGGGACAGAGGAGAGAGAGAGAGAGAGAGAAAAGAGCACAGGGCATTGCACACACACACACACACACACACACACACTTCCCCAAAACCATTGATGGGGAAAACAGTGATGGGGTTGATTATTGTAAGTTTTTACGAGCAACAGATCTTAAAGTCTGAAGTTTTAGAAGTCCACACCCTCACCCGGTGGAGCCTGCTGGACATAGAGGTGCTCCTGGGAAGAAGGAGGGCAGAGGCCCAGGGGCAGACAGTATGGCCTAAGGACCCCCTGAATCACACTGGAAGAGACAGTTCTCCTTCTTGGTTGCATTTGGGAGAGGTAGCACTGCCTTTCCAGGGACAAAAGTGCCAGTGGACACCATTAAGGTGTCCCATTCATTAGCATATAAGCAGAGATGCCTGCTGAAGGCAGCTAACCTGGATAACTGCTTTATTCTGTGCTTTACCATGAACTCTAAGCCCCTGCATATTCGTGTGACTGCCCTTCTGGGAAAAACCGGCACTAGCCACAGTGAAGCGAGACCCTTCCCCAAAGAATCAGTGTGGGCCCACACCACGCTGGGTCCCAAAGTTCAGGGTTTTGAAACCCAGCTGGCACGCCTGAGATAAAACACAGGAACACTGCACTGCTATTTGTCAGACATAGACAGGGTGAAGGCAGGGATCTGAGGGATGTCTGGGACAAATAAGGAGAAATTATTCACTCTTCTGTGAGGGCTTACTGAAGTGGTGGGCATGAACACCCCTCCCTAGGAATGAGAAAGCAGGCTGATGCCATTCCTTGCCCCGCCTGACCCATCACCACTTTCTGCCTCCAGTGAGCAGCACAGCACCCCACAATGGAAGCTTGAGCCGCTTAGATCAAGCCTCACCACCTTGTACTCTGCAGGTGCTTCTGAACTAGGGCAGATGTGCCTGAGAGGCAGAGCAGCAGTAGGTCCCTCCCCTAGAAGATGAGCACAAACAATCCCCCTGCCCTGCACCCCCCAAGTCTACTGACCATAGAGTGCTGTAAGCATAAGATTTATGGAAAGAGGATCAAGCCTCTTTTAATAAGCAGATCAAAATACACCTAGTTGAAACTTGCTACACACTGTTGACAAGGCCCATACATTCCTTACTGCAGGCAAGAAGAAATTCTGCAGAGGTCTGACCTGAGGAAAAGAGCAGCCAAAACACAACCACAGCATGTACACAGCATACACCAGAAACAGTTCCTGAAGACCCAGGCCCTGGACCATATAGAACCTCTTCTTAATATAGCCATCATTGTCAGGAGCAGGAAACATAACAGGCTTTCATTACACAGAGAAGACAGAGACCTGGATAAAAATGCCAAGATTGCCAAGGTTGAGGAATTTATCCCAAAAGAAAGAGCAAGAAGAGGTCATGTCCAGAGATATAATCAAAACAGATATAGGTAATATGCCTGAATGAGAATTTAAAACAACAATCATAAAGATACTAAGGATACTAGCTGGGCTTGAGAAAAGTCTAAAAAACATCGGGGACTCCCTTACCACAGAGATAAAAGACCTAAAAACTAGTCAGGCTGAAATTTAAAAATGTTATAACCAAGGTGCAAAACCAACTGGATGTAATGACCATAGGATGGAAGAAGAAGAGGAACGAATTAGTGAGATAGAAGATAAAATCATGGAAAATAATGGGAGTGCCTGGGTGGCTCAGAGGGTTAAAACCTCTGCCTTTGGCTCAGGTGGTGATCCCAGAATCCTGGGATCAAGCCCCACATCGGGCTCTCTGCTTGGTGGGGAGCCTGTTTCCCCCTCTCTCTCTGCCTGCCTCTCTGCCTGCTTGTGATCTCTCTCTGTCAAATAAATAAATAAAATCTTAAAAAATATATATGGAAAATAATGAAGCTGAAAAGAAGAGGGAAAGAAAAATATTGGGTCACAAATATAGATGTAGGGAATTCAGGAACTCCGTAAAGCAAAATAGCATTTATATCATAGGAGTCCCAGAAGAAGAAGAGAGGGAAAAAGGGGCAGAAGGTTTATCTGAGCAAATTATAGCTGAAAACTTCCCTAACCTGGGAAGGAAACAGACATCCAAATCCAGGAGGCACAGAGAACTCCCATCAAAATGAATAAAAGCAGATCAACATGAAAACATATCATAGTAAAATTGGCAAAATACAGAGATAAGGAAAGAGTCCCTAAAGCAGCAAAGAAAAAGAAAACCCTAACCTACAAGAGAAGACAAATAAGGTAGCAGCAGATCTCTCCATAGACACTCAACAGGCCAGAGGGAGTGGCATGATACATTCCATGTGATGAATGGGGAAAATATGTAGTCAAGAACACTTCATCCAGCAAGGCTCTCATTCAGAATAAGAGAGATAAAGAGTTCCTAAGACAAACAAAAACTAAAGGAGTTTGTGACCATCAAACCATCCCTACAAGAAATATTAAAAGGGACTCTGAGTGAGAAAGAATGACCAAAAACAACAAAGGCTAGAAAGGAACAGAGAAAATCTCCACAAACACCAGATTTACAGTTAATACAATGGCACTAAATTCATATCTATCAATAATCACTGTGAATGTAAATGGACTAAACACTTCAATCAAAAGACATAGGGTATCAGAATGGATTAAAAAAAAAAAAAACAACCAAACAAGGCCCATCCATACACTGCCTATAAGAGACTCATTTTAGACTTAAAGACACCTGCAAATTGAAAGTGAGGGGATAGAGAACCATTTATCTGTTAATGGATTTCAAAAGAAAGAATAGTCATACTTATATCAGAAAAACTGGATTTTAGAGAAAAGACTGCAACAAGAGATGAAGAAGGGTATTACATCTTAATTAAAAGGTTTGTCCAACAAGAAGATCTAATAAGCAAATATTTATGCCTCCAACTTTGGGGAACCTGGGTATATAAATCAAATAATAACAAACATAAAGGAATTCATTGGTAATAATATGATAATAGTAGTATAGTAGTATAATAGTAGTAATCAAACACCTGCTACAGCAATGAACAGATCATTTAAGCAGAAAATCAACAAGGAAGCAATGGCTTTGAATGATGCACTAGACCAGAAGGACTTCATAGATATATTCAGAACACTTCATCCTAAAGGAGCAAAATACACATTCTTTTTGAGTGCACATGGAACATGCTCCAAAATAAATCACATACTGGGTCAAAAATCAGCCCTCAACAAGTACAAAAAGACTGAGATCATATTGTGCATATTTTCACATCATAAAACTATGAAACTTGAAGTCAATCACAAGAAAAAATTTGGAAAGACCACAAATACATGGAGGCTAAAAAACATCCCACAAAAGACTGAGTGTGATAACCAGGAAATTAAGGAAGAAATAATACATAGAAGCAAATGAAAATGAAAACATGACAGTCCAAAATCTTTGAGACACAGCAAAAGTGGTCATAAGAGAGTAGTACAGGCCTACCTCAAGAAGCAAGAAAAGTCTCAAATACACAACCTCACCTTACCCCTAAAAGAGCTAGAAAAGGAAGAGCAAATGAAGCCTAAAGCCAGCAGAAGAAGGGAAATAATAAAGATTAGAACAGAAATAACTGATATAGAAAACAAACAAACAAACAAAAACAGTAAGACCAATCAATGAAACCAGGAGTTGGTTCTTTGAAAGAAATCATAAAATTGATAAATGCCTAGCCAAGAATATCAAAAAGAAAAAAAAAGGATCCTTGGGCACTGGGTGGCTCAGTGGGTTAAAGCCTCTGCCTTCGGCTCAGTTCATGATCTCAGAGTCTTTGGATCGAGTCCCGCATCAGTCTGTCTGCTCAGCAGGGAACCTGCTTCCCTCTCTCTCTCTGCCTGCCTCTCTGCCTACTTGTGATCTGTCTCTCTGTCAAATAAATAAATAAAATCTTTAAAAAAAAAAAAAAGGATCCTAATAAATGAAATCAAAAATGAGAGAGAAGAAATAACAACCAACACCACAGAAATACAAACAATTATAAGAGAACATTATGAAAAATTATATGCTAACAAATTGGACAATTTGGAAGAAATGGGTAAATTCCTAGAAACATATGAACTACCAAAACTGAATATGAAGAAATATGAAAGTTGAACAGACTCATAACAACAAAGAAATTGAATCAGTAATCAAAAATCTCCCAACAAACAGAAGTCCAGAGCTAGATGGCTCCTGAGGGGAATTCTACAAAACATATAAGAAAAGTTAATACCTACTCCTCTCAAAGTGTTCCCAAGAAATAGAAATGGAAGGAAAACTTCCAAACTCATTCTACTAGGCCAACATTGCCCTAATTCCAAAACCAGACAAAGAACCCACTAAAAGGGAGAAAACCATGGGCCAGTATCCCTGATGAACATGGGTGTAAAAATTCTCAATAAAATACCAGGAAATCAAATCCAACAGTACATTTAAAGAATTATTCACCATGGTCAAGTGGGATTTATTCCTGGGCTGCAAGGTAATTCAGTATTTGCAAATCAATCAACGTGATATACCACATTAATGAAAGAAAGGGTAAGAACCATATGATCCTCTTAATAGATGCAAAAAAAGCATTCGATAAAATACAGCATCTATTCTTGATTTTAAAAAAAAACACCCTCCCCTGGGGATAAAAATATATGTTTATCAAAAATAAAAAATTAAAAAAAAAAAAAACACCCTCAACAAAGTAGGGATAGAAGGAACATACCTCAATATCATAAAGGCCATATACAAAAGACCCATAGCTAATATAATTCTCAGTGGGGAAAAACTGAGAGCTTTCCCCCTTTAGGTCAGGAACAAGACAGGGATGTCCACTTTCACCATTGTTATTCAATGTAGTACTGGAAGCACTAGCCTCAGCAATCAGACAACAAAAAGAAATAAAAGGCATCCAAATCAGCAAGGAAGAAGTCAAACTTCCACAGTTCACAGATGCCATGGTATTCTATGTAGAAAACCCGAAAGACTCCATCCAAAACTTTGAGTACTGATACATGAATTTAGGAAAGCCACAGGATACAAAATCAACATATAGAAATCTGTTGCATTTCTATACACCAGTAATGAAGCAGCATTAAGAGAAATCAAGGAATTGATCCCATTTACAACTGCACCAAGAACCATAAGATACCTAGGAATAAACCTAACCAAAGAGGTAAAAGATCTATACTCTAAAAACTATAGAATGCTGATGAAAGAAATTGAAGAGGACAGAAAGAAATGGAAAAACATTCCATGTTCATGGATTAGAAGAACAAATATTGTTAAAATGTCTCTATTACCCAAAGCAATCCATATGTTTAATGCAACCTCTATCAAAATACTACCAACATTTTTCACAGAACTAGAACAAACAATCCTAAAATCTCTGTGGAACCACAAAAGATCTCAAAAAGCCAAAGCAATCCTGAAAAAGAAAAACACCACTATTTCTGAGGCATTACAATTCCGGATTTACAAGTTATATTACAAAGCTGTAGTCATCAAGACAGTATGGTACTGGCACAAAAACAGACACACAGATCAATGGAACACAGTAGAAAACCCTGAAATGGACCCACAACTATATGGTCAACTAATCAACAAAGCAGAAAAGACTATCCAATGGAAAAAGACAGCTTCTTCAACAAATGGTGTTGGGAAAACTGGACAGCTACATGCAAAAGAATCAAACTGGACCACTTTCTTACACTAGACACAAAAATAAATTCAAAATGGGTGAAAGACCTAAATATCAGACTCAAAACCATCAAAATCCTATAGGAGAACACAGGTGGTAATCTCTTTGATCTTGGCCATAGCAACTTCTTACTAAATACATCTCTGAATGCAAGAGAAACAAAAGCAGAAATGAACCATTGGAACTTCATCAAGATAAAAATCTTCACAGTGAAGGAAACAATCAATAAAACTAAATTAAAAATAGAACCACCCTATGACCCAGCAATTGCACTGCTAAATATTTACCAAAACTATAAAAAAATACTTACTCAGAGGGGCACATGCACCCCAATATTTATAGCAGCATTATCAACAATAACCAAATGATGGAAAGAGCCCAAATGTCCATTGGCTGATGAATGGATGAAGAAGCTGTGGTTTATACATATAATGGAATATTATTTGGCCATCGAAAAGAATGAAATCTTGCCACTTGCAACAATGTGGATGGAGCTAAAGTATATTATACTAAGCAAAATAGGTCAGTCAGAGAAAGACAAATACCATATGATTTCACTCATATGTAGAATTTAAGAAACAAAACATGAACATAGGGGAAGGGGGAAGAAAGGGAGGCAAACCATAAAAGACTCTAAACTATAAAGAATAAATGGAGGGTTGCTGGAGAGGAGGTGGGTGAGGGATGGACTAACTGGGTGTTGGGCATTAAGGAAAGCTCTTATTGTGATGAGCACTGTGTGTTATATGTGAGTGATGAATCACTAAGTTCTACTCCTGAAACAAATATTACACTATATGTTAACTAACTAGAATTTAAATACAGGCTTAAAAAAATTAACTTGAATAGAACACCCCCAGCTCTGTAGAGTGAGAAAGTCTTTAAAACTTGGAGGGGTGCCTGGGTGGCTCAGTGGGTTAAAGCCTCTGCCTTCAGCTCAGGTCATGATCCCAGGGTCCTGGGATTGAGCCCTGCATTGGGCTCTCTGCTCAGCAGGGAGCCTGAATCCCCCCCACCCGCCACCTCTGCCTGCCTCTCTGCCTACTTGTGATCTCTGTCAGATGGGTAAATAAAATCTTAAAGAAAATAAAAATAAATAAAACTTGGAGGGGTTTGGTAAAAGAAAAATCAGGATGAATCCTTTCTCATGTATTACTTTTAGCATTTGGGTAATGAGAACAGTATCAAGGGTAATATTAATGTGAGAGCACAGAGGTAATATTTACATGGGCACCAAGTCATGGGATGACTCATAGAATATATGGCATCCCATTAGCAGAACTCTCTGATTTTCATCCAAGAAGAAATCATTAGATTCTCACTTGTTTATACTATATCATTATTTTATCTCTAGCCTCACTGCATAGTAATCAGTTCAAATCCTTGCTATGCCACTTATTCATTGTGTAAACATGAGAAAGTTACTCAGCATTCTTGTACCTCCATTGTCTCATCTGTGCAATGAAAATATGTTTCTGTCATAAAGGTGTTACGATGATTTAAGCATGCAATAAAAATTTATTACTGATCATGTTTGTGTCTCTCTTCCCCATCATGATGACTTTAGAAAGAAAAGGAATTCAGAAGAACCACATAATACTCACCAAGCAGTTAACTTAAATATCTATAACACGATAATTTTTTTATGATAATTTATTATAGAGAGGTAGATCTAAAATTCCAGTCCTAGTGGCATTTTAACTGGGCCTTAATGATATAGCTAAGAAATGCATAAAGGATAATATCAACATAATCAAAGGTTTTGTTCCTGAACTAACCTTCAACCTATGTTTATTATGTGTCCTTGGCCACATTGTTTTAGTCTGTTGCTTCTTCGGGGTTTTTCTTCATGATTCACCTTTTGAACAACTTCCTGGTTCATGAAGTTGCATTTATTTCCCAAAACTTTCACCAGCTTTCTGCTTCCTAGAATGATGTCTCAATAATTTACTCCATTTTGGCATTGACCCAGGACTTCTTCTCTTCAGTGCCTCCCATCTACTGCTGTATATGACCTTGACAGGCATGACTCAATTCTCTCCTTGCCTCAACCAGGGCTGGCTGGCTGAGGAGACTAGTCAGAATGTTAACTAATTTTAACCAGGATGGGAAGGTAAAATGTAAAATCAATGAGAGTAATCTTAGAGGACTATGGGATTAGGGAAAAATCTCCCCCACAAATTTCTTTAACTTTTAAAAGAGAGGAAGAGGAATATAAATAGGGATAGACCTTACAGTATCCAAATATTTGAAGACGGGACTATGAATGTTGAGAATTCCAACATCTTATGGCAGTTTCAAAAACAGAAGTTTCTTATATCTGCTAGTCTTGTGCAGTGAAAAGAGCAGGGACATTCGGACTTGGTAGACATAGGTCAAATTCATATTCTGTTAATAAATAGCATGAAATTAAGATGCTGCATGAGGCCTTGACCTATGACCTTTCATGTATCTAATATGTTTAATAATGGCTACCTTGCAAAATATCTAAAAGATTAAAGACAATATAGACCAACTGCTTTTAAAGATTTCTTGGAATGAATGAGTGCTGTGAGTGTGCTTGAATTGAAAAAGTAGTTACCAAAAGAATGGAATTGGAGGAGGGGCTGTCAGGACGGGAGAGACTGGGGAAGGAGAGGTATGGAGACTCAGGTCTATTCCTTTGGCTTATTAATGTAAGGTTAAGAGTTATGCACTAGATACCTTTTGTTTGAAAAAAGTCTTGAGGTTGATACTAGCAGCTGACAAAATGGTTCCTCTGAATTAATGTCTCTACAAGTTCTTATCATAAGTCAGGTGAGTAAATTCAAGAGAAAATCCATGAGTTTTAAAAGGAAAACCAGGCATCTCAGCCAATTCCACCCATCTAGTGGCCCTTAGGGAACTTCAGGACAAGGAGAATAACTCATGGTATTTTTCCTCCTTATGCACAAATACTGATGGAATCAGACCATGGAATTTACCTATATTGTAGGAGAAACTGTAATTTTAAAACTTCCACCTGAGCTATATTGCTTCAAGAAAAAAACAAAAATGAAGTCCAAAAGTAGATAACATTTTGTTTGGAACATACGGAGTATTTAATAGAAAACAAGGTTGCTCTGCTTTAGAAATGGAACTGAGGAGCACCGGGGCAGCTCAGTCAGTTAAGTGTCTGACTCTTGATTTTTGCTCAGGTCATGATCTCAGGGTCATGAGATCAAGACCTATGTTGGGCTCTGCACTGGGCATGGAATCTGCTTAAGATTCTCTCCCTCTCCCTCTTCCGCTGCCCCCTCCCCCTCCCTTCTCTCTCTCAAGAAAGAAAGAAAGAAATGAAACTGAAATTTGAGGATTGGAGGCTGGCAATGAAACAGAAGAAAGAAAAGTACTTGGGAGATGTTATGCACTGGATTGTGTCCTCAATAAAATTCCTGTGTCAAAGCCTTAAACCCTAGTACCTTGGAATGTGATTATAGTCAAGATAGGACCTTTGAAGAGGTAATTAAGTTAAAGTAAAGCTATTAGGGTGGGCCTTAATCTGTTCTGAAATTCAGGGGTGCCTGTGTGGCTCAGCAGGTTAAGCCTCTGCCTTCCGCTCTGGTCATTGTCTCAGGGTCCTGGATCGAGCCTTGCATCAAGCTCTCTGCTCAGCAGGGAGCCTGCTTCCCCCTCTCTCTCTCTGCCAGCCTCTCTGCCTACTTGTGACCTCTGTCTGTCAAATAAATAAATAAAATCTTTCTTTAAAAAATAGAGGAAATTCAGACACAGGAGAGGTATCAGGGCTGCAATACATGCTCAGAGGAAAGGCCATGCAGCGACAGAGAGAACACAGCCAACTGCAAGCTGAAAGAGGCCTCCGGAAAAATCAAACCAGCCAGCACTTTAGTCCTGGACTTCGAGCCTCCAGAGCTGGGAGACAATACATTTCCATTGTTTAAGCTCTCTGGTCTGTGGTATTTTGTTATGGCAGCCCAAGTAAACTAATCCAACAGGTTCCAAGGAAAGGGCAGGAGAGAGGATGGCACTCTAACCACAAGTGAGGACAAAAAGCCTAAGGAGAGACAACCAAAAAAAAAAAGGAAAACCAGGATGGATGGCCAATGGAGGCCATGGTACAACCATGATAACTACTATTAAAAATTTAACTTTTGGCTTGTCAATAATACTGCATGGAACGCCACTGTAAAACTCCAAACTTCAGCAGAGTCTGTTCAATACAAATGCCTTGTGTTGTTGGTCAATGAAGATGAGTCAAGGCAGTGTTCACAGGAAAGCAGAGTGATTTAGAAAAAGGACAGTGGCTTCAAGAATCAAGAGGGAGGTAAAAGCTAAAAATTCACCAGATACAGATACAGCTCAGGAGGCGACTTCGGGGACTTGAAGAAACCCAAACAGATGCACCTAGTATAAGCAGACAGTCTTAAACAAATGCTTAGTGTAGTTTCTGCCCTTAAGGCTTCTGAAGTTCCTGGAAAGTGAATCTTAAGTAGATAGAAGAAAGGAATATTTTTAATAGATAGTTATCACTTGACCTATTAGTTTACACTGAATCTCACATTAAGGCAAGACAATTGTAGAGACCCACCAAGACTGAGCATAGATTCCTTGTGAAAAGGTCCAGTGAAGAAAATAGTCAATATTGTGCTGATTTAACATGAGCAGAAAACAGGAGCTTGGGTGGTATGTGTTCCACCTGCTTCTAAATTTAATGGCAGGTAATCCTGATTAGACTAGTGTCTCAGTACTCATCTTTGTCTTGATAGATCACCATACAACCAAGAATAAACACCCTGGTACATAACCAAGAATAAATGCCTTGGGAAGTTAATGTGAAAGATACTGGAAAGAATGAAAGTAGACTGAAAAGTTTCCTCTTGGGTATCCTAAATACCTCAGTACCTCTAAAG
This sequence comes from Mustela putorius furo, assembly GCF_011764305.1. Taxonomy (NCBI): domain Eukaryota; kingdom Metazoa; phylum Chordata; class Mammalia; order Carnivora; family Mustelidae; genus Mustela; species Mustela putorius. The sequence continues at coordinate 3,352,336 of NW_025421367.1, read as the reverse complement.
GTACTTACCTAACATACAAAACAAACTACTATGGAACAGGCCTACTTATTTTAGTACTTTACTTTTCCAGCCAGCTAAGGAAGGATTTCTACTGGTCCATCTAGTGACTGGCTTTTGAAGAATAAATTTCAAAAATATTATCGAATTTTGTTTCTAGTAATTACTATTCTGAACAACTGACTTTTGGGGTCTCAAATACTAATCTTTTTTATAATTATCATCTTTTGTCAGTTTCAGTTAGGTTTTCCAGTGTAATTCCCAACTTTTAGACTGGGATTTGGATTGTGCAATTTTTGGTCAATTCAGCAAAATGTACACATGTGCTGTGGTGAGGGTTTCATCTTCCTAAGGCTATGCTTATGGGCAGGAGAAAAACAAAGTTCTCCAGTGAATAAACTGTCATTATCGCTTGGTCATAGTTGACTTTCCTAGACTTCTGTTTTACTACTAAAACAGGAAGTAAAAGAGACGAGAGCTTTCTTCACAAACCTAACTTTGCATATTGGAAAGAAATTACAGAAACTAAAACCAAAAATAACTGCTCAATACATTCTTCTTTAGCTCCAAGTTACCTTCCAAGTTTTTCTTTATAACAGGAAGCAAACTCTGTTGATTGTATTTACAAAGGAGCATGCTTTCCATGATTTTCTGAAGAGGCAAAAATAAAAGATTTCATTATAGCCAAATTTGAATATAAGCATTTTGGTAATCAATGCTATGAACACAATCCATTATTTTAATATACTTTTCATTACATGATGTTATATATTTATTTGTTAATTTATTTACAGTTAGCCTTGCCACTGGAATTCAAACTCCTTGAAGCCAGGGGCTTTGTTTGGTTCACTGCAATTTTGTTAACTGAATAAATTCCTGATAGTTACCAGCACATGCTTTTGTATCATATTTGTTTTGTTCAGAAAAATAATTAAATTAATTGCACCATGATGTCAAGATACAAATTAAATATTTCTGCCACTTCATAATTGAAAACCTCAACAGAGTTAATAAAAAAATATTTTATGACTGCTTTGGGTAGTATATTACTTACTTCTTTTGTCTCTAGCTTTGATTTTCCATGATTTTCATGATTTCCATGATTTTCAGGTACAAGAGTGGAATATGGAAGGCATAGTAATAAAGATACTTAGCAAGATCATATTTCCCTCAAGGGGAAATCCCTCAAGGGATAACAAACATATGCATTTTTCAAAAAGAAGTGATGACCCTGTATCCGGCTTTAAGTATGTTTTTAAATGTAAATGCACTCATAAATTTTCATACATATTATGAGCAAAACCAAAGTTTAAGTACAAATATTTTTAGCTGACAACTACTTTTTATGATTCAAGCTTTCCAGTAATTAAGTAAAAAATAATACTGCATTTTGTCCATTGGACAGAGTATGCTAAATTATATGGGTAAATTTACTATGTCTGATCAAGCAATATATTCCACAAAGAAATGATTCTTAAAAACCAATTTTTCCAATGAAATTAGATGTACTAGTCAGGTTCTCTTTTTTCTTTTCTTTTTTTGAAGGAGGGGGGAGCGGTGGCCAATGGTGTTGTTGGATAGTCAGAGACTTAGAAGAAAGACAACTGGAAAATTGAAGACAAAGATATTTGGGGAAGCGGTTTGTGGATAGACCTATCTAAATGGGCAAAAACTGTGAAGATGTTTCTGTCTCATGTGAATGCTCACCAAAGGGCAATGCCAGATGAGGAGAATCCTAATAATTAAGTGTGACCTGTTTTGTGGATACCAGTCAGCTTCATTCCCCAACCACACTTATCATTGCCCAATGGACTCATGAACAAAATGACCATGGTGGCAGGGAGGGAGGTTATGCATGGGCTCAGCAAGGCCAATGTGACTCTAGCCAATGTTGAGTGCCTGATCTGCCAGCAGCAGAGACCAATACTGAGCTCCCATATGGCACCATTCCCCAGGTGATTGGCTGGTTACGTGGTGGGAAGTTTATTATATTTGATACCCCTTCTACCATGGAAGGTGCCGTGTTTTGTCCTTACTGGAACAGACACATATTCTGTACGTAGATTTGCCTTCTCTAAGGCTCTCTTCTGCAACAGAATGTTCCCCAAGTTCTAGTCAAACTGGCCTACTACATTCAGCTCCCTCAGTACACACCCCAGGTCCTTTCCCTTCTTGGGGCCTTTGCCCATGTTGTTCTGTCTCTCTGGAATATTCTTTTCCCTGCTGTTATAGCCAGATCCTGCTCATTCTTTAGGTGTCAGCTTATCTACCACCTCCTCAAAGATCCTTTCCATGACCACACTATCAAAATAACTTATTTGTTATCATCAAATCTGTTTACCTAAATTCATTTTTGTATTATTTTGTTTCCTTTTCTTCCAGTCTCACCCAACCCAGGGGAGATGAGATGTTAATTACCATGCAAAGGAGCACATTTAAAGTTCTAAGGCAATCTGCAAAAGAGAGGTTGTGTTTCTTTTGGGGTGACCTGGGAAAACTTTGCAGAAGAGATGCTGTTCCTCCCAATATAGTAGAAGAGATAGCATTCCTTCTTGTATAGGTGGCTCATACAAGCAGAACATTCAGGAAAAAAGGAATAGTTGTCCCATTTGATTCCAGCTTCCTAACCTCTATAAGCTTTGTACTATTTGCCACCCATTTGTCAAACTTGATTGCTTTTACTATGTTCATTTTGCCTCTCCTCTGCTCATAAACTAGCAATTTTTTAAAAAAGATTTTACTTTTAAGTAATCTCTACACCCAATGTGGGGCTCAAATTCACAGCCCTGAGATCAAGAGTCACATGCTCCACCAACTTAACCAGCCAGGTGTCCCCATAAACTAGTGACCAAGAAGCTGTGGTTAACTTTGCCTCAGCTGCTCTGGGCCCTTCATCCTTCTGAGTATTTGCAAAATGATAGAGAGTCTCATGGTAGGAGGGAGTCCAGGGGCGGTGACGTGGTCGCAATTTCACAGAATATACAAATAAAACCAGGAGAGAGACTGCAAACTGGGCTTTGGAGCCTCCCACTCATCGTCCTTCAGGACTGGGCACAGAGTGACCATTTTCTTACTCACAACCATGTGCTCTTATTTCTAGTTCTGTAAATGTTGCTATAAGGTCATCTTTAATAAATGTTCTGAGCTACCTTTCACACATGAGTAGGTGAGGGCATTAAACTATTCAAAACCCATAGATGTTTCCAAATTCTAAAGAGGAAGGATTGGTGTCAAAACACAGCATATGTTTGGCACAAACTGCCACAGGTAGATCAATGGACTCACTATGAAGCAACATTACTTGATCCTGATGAACTCAAAATCACACGATATACTCCTATCATTTCCAAGAAGAATCATGTGGCCTTCCCCACACCAGCATGTAAGCTTGTTCCAGCCAAATGAATTGGGTGAGATGGACTACTAACTTATCTGAGTCGACAAGTGTTACTTTGTTCTGGAGGGGAAGAGTATGATCATAAGTTCCCTGGAAGTATATGCATGATCATTTACACTTTCCTAAACCTGACTGCACTTACAAATAATGCTATTTAAGTCTTTTGTTTCCAGAGTTCTCATGTGGAAAATCCTACATGGACCCCATCAATCATCAAAGTCATTATAGTAGGACTTGGTCAGAACCTGTCACAAAACTGGTGTCCCAACAGTGAACGTGACAAAATGGATGTCCATTCAAAACTGCAACTGCCAGTCTTTATTGCTGGTTTGATATTTGTTAATATGAAGACTGGGACCACTATCCATCAGAAGGAAGGAAGAGGGAGAGAGAGAGGAAGGGAAAAACGGAGCAGGAGAGAGTGGGAGAGAAAGAAAGTTTCTATCAATTGTTTTCAATCTAACCTATTTTTTAAAGTTCCATTTACATTTATGGGAAAGGTGATGTTGCCCATTAAGACGTGCTTACTTCCCTAAACAGCTCATAAATTTCCATCTGTCAAAAAAAATGTCATTTAACTTCACTAAGCTAAAAATTGTTAGGAAACAAAGGGTTCATAAGCTGAATGGTTACATTTTCAGACCTATTTCGTAATGTATTGTCCATCTAAGTACAGTGACTTTATTCTGCTGCAGATTTCCCAATCCCAACTATTCTGCTTTTTTGCTTTTATAACATACGGTCACTATCTCTTCAACGTGTATGTGCAGAATGTGCCTGAAGAAAGGAGTTTCAATGTTTAATGTTTTACTATTGCTTCTTGTTTGTCAAATCTCCCTGCTGTCACTGTGGAGTTTATTTTTCTTTTTTGTCTTCTTGTAAGATGCAGCAAGTTATAAATCAACAGGATTTCTTACATTTAATATGGTATATAAGTTTATGCATTTTTCTAAATGTATTTCCCATAGTTTGAATTTAACACAAGCTCCAAAATCACAGGTACCACCTTTGACAATAATAATATTTCATTATTGGGGTTCCTGGGTGTCTCAGTCATTAAGCATTTGCGTTTGGCTCAGGTCATGATCCCTGGGTCCTGGGATTGAGTCCCCCATCAGACTCCTTGCTCAGCAGGAAGCCTGCTTCTCCCTCTCCCACTCCTCCGGCTTGTGCTTCCTCTCTCGCTGTGTCTCTCTGTGTCAAATAAATAAATAAAATCTTAAAATAATAATAATAACAATAATATTTCACCTTTATCAGAGGCTTCCTAAGTTCCAGGTACTGGGCTAAGTTTTACAAGTATGTGGAATCCTCACAACATTATGTAGGAGGTGCTGTTTCTGACCCTACTTTACAAAAGAGGCCCAGAGAGGTTAACTAGCGCAAGATGCCTCCGATAAAAAACCAGCAAAGCTGCGTTTGAACTGAGGCAGCCTGACTGCAAAGCCCTTGCTCTGAAGAGTGATATTACACTATTGTACAGCAGTAATGCCTTCGGACATTTAAGAAACACCTTGTCTTTTTATAGTTGATGCAAGAAAGCAGTGAGACCTATGATTTATACAAATCCTACTTCAGGGTCAGATCTTTTTCAACAAGTCAACTAACAAGGCTCTTTGCTCACCAGATTACAAGTGTTCTGGAGTAAGGCATTTACACCTATGTAACAAAGCAAGGACATGTGATGGCCTCTCCCCTCTTTTGTGTTTCTGCTACTGCTGCCCATTTGTCAAGCCCACTGCTTTAACTATGAAATATTTTCCTTTCCTTTGCTGCAAAGTTCACTGAGAGACCGTGATTACTACTATTTACCATGTAGATAGTAAACATCATTTCCTATATTTACCATGGCTTATGATTTCACATTTGTATGAAATCTGCAAAGTGTTTAATGAATTTCAGGGTTCAGAGTAACCTTTTTGAGAAAACAGATTCCTTAACCCCCCCCCTTTTTTAAAGATTTTTATTTATTTGAAACAGAGAAAGAGAAATCACAAGTAGGCAGAGAGAGAGGAGGAAGCAGGCTCCCCGCTGAGCAGAGAGCCCGATGTGGGACTCGATCCCAGGACCCTGGGATCATGACCTGAGCCCAAGGCAGAGGCTTAACCCACTGAGCCACCCAGGCGCCCCTCCTTAGTCCCCTTTTAATCAAAGGTATTGCCCCTCTCCAAGAAAACAGTCTTATGACCTGATTCCTTATCATCTTCCCTATTGGCTTCCCTCACCTTAAAACTCCTTTTTTTTCCCCATTTCATTCTGCCTTCCTTTATTCCCCTTTTCCCTTACATATTCATTTTAAGAATTACTGATCTAGAAATGATACCAATGTCTGTCTATTTAAAAAAAAAAAAAAAAGAGGAAACTGTATGTGTTCACAAAATAAAGAAGAACTTGGTTGGAGGCAAAGCACAGATTCATGCTCTACTAGCTAAAAGCTCTCGGGAATCCTCGCCCGAGGAACCCTGCTCCGAAGACCCTGAGCAGTCAGTCTCTCATCCTTTAAACACAGAGAGCATTAGTGGTAAAGAAACAGCTGTTCATTTGGTTAATTGAAACTCCCTGAAGATGATGTCAAAGAGTGAGAAATATGGATCCTTGATGTCTGGATATTCTCCTAAAAACTCCCATGTCCCCGGAATCTATCTGGAAAACTAGAAACCATTTAAAGTACATATAACAAAGTTTAACTCAGGGAATTGGTACCATGGAAGATGGAGGACTTGAGAAACCAAATAGGCTCCATGAGTCAACAACATCAGCTAGCCACTGCCCTCCCTGGATCAGGGAAGGGCAAGGGAATGGCAGAGCACAGGGCCGGGGTGAGGACCAGGGGAAAGCTGGGGCCCTGGAAAAGGCAGAGAATTACTGGTCAGAGAGGCTGCTGGATACAGAAAGAGAGAGAATGGGGAGAAAAACAAAACAAAACAAAAAACCCTGGCTTCTCCATTCTTCCTGCCTGCCTCTCTCCGTCATTTCTATCCATTGATTTAAACTAGCCAAAGGTGAGCTGACCACAGGCCATTCCCTCTGATCCACAGCCAACAAGGAGGACGTGAGAACTGGATCTGACAGCAGTCAGGCTTGGATGGCACACTCCAATTCTCTCTTCCATTTTTCTGTGGCTACACAGTCATCCTTTCCCCACACCGGAGGACTGTTACTCAATCAAAAAATATGGAACTTTAGAATTTATGTAGTAACTAACTAGTCAGTCATCCAACTGTGTTACATCACAGGGATAAACTTCAGGGAATAATGTGCTTAAAACAGAGAGAGAGAGAGAGAGAGAGAGAGAAAGAAAGAAAGAAAGAAAGAAAGAAAGAAAGAAGAAAGAGAAAGAAAGAAAGAAAGAAGGAAAGAAAGAAAGAAAGAAAGAGAGAGAAAGGAAGGAAGGAAGAAAGAAAATAAATGAATCTAAGTCAATGTACAAAGGACTTGACACAAAGCTCTATCTCTGGGACGTTTATTAAAATTTAGTTGTGCATTATTTCCTTATTGAGTTTTGCTTTTCTATTTTCCTGGAATATAGTCATAAAGTCAAATTTAGCAAACTTACATTGGTAAATCACATTCTGCAAAATTACATTACTTCTTTATACTTCCACAGAGATATTTCAGAAGAATAGAAAGGATGATGAGGACTCAAAGAAAATAAAACTCTATAAACTATTTTTTTAATTTCTCAATTTTCAAAAATATTCTTGTCATAAACATTCATTATATCATAGAATTTTAAAAGCCTTAAGGTATATTAAAACCATCCAAAAAATACTAAATTTTGAGAGTTAAGAGACACTCACAACATATTGATCTGTTTTTATCAGATTTGGTATATTCTTACCTTTAGTAACCTCCCCCCACCTCACTCCCAGAAAATATCCTGTAAGAAGTATGAGCTAAAAAAGGCTCCGAGTTTCTTGAGAGTGAGGATGGAAGCTTGTTTGATTTTGTGTCCCCAATAGCAGGTGCAGTGTCTCATACCTAGCAGGAGTTCATTAGTGTTTGTTCAATGGATTAGTCTTTGGTTCAGAAAGAAAAGAATAAGGATCTTGGTGTATCATAGGCACTAATGAAGTAGGGAGTGATCCTGTTAAAATTCTATTTTAATATGTAATCCTTATGCTCAAGAACCTACACTGCTTTATCCATTGCCCAGGATAGAGTTCCAGATAGAATACAGGACACCTAGCTGAATGTGAATTTCAGATAAACATGAGCAATTTTGTAGTTCCTGTCCAAATATTGTACATATAAAAATGTGTGCATATTTGAGACATACTTATACTAAAAACACTCTTCATTATGTATCTGAAATTCAAATTTAATTGGCCATCCTATATTTTTATTTGCTAGATCTGGCAACCCTACCATAGGATTAAATACGAATTTCTATTTTATCATGGTTTAAAAATAGCTTAATTGCCAGAAATATTTATTAGATGCAGTTAGCCAGGCATCACCACAGGAACAAATATTCATAATTCTTATAAGTAGTTTTTAAATTTTTAAATAATTTTTCTGACCAAAAAAATAATTAGTTTTGAAGTAAATAAATAATCCAATAAATAAATAGGAAAATAAACTTTGATGTTCAGAATTATTTTGAATCCTGCTCCTGCATTAAGTTACTACATGCCATTGGAAAGCCAGTTATCCACCTCAACTTTACCAAATGATTCTAATTACTTTCCTGTCATGTTGAGAAGAAAACAAAGAACTTGATCAAACTACAAAAGTTCCTTTATATCCTTTTTTTTTCATTTCTTCATGGAACTAATCATTGTAACTGTTATAGTTTGAATGTTTGTATCTCTTTGAAATTCATGTGTTGAAACATAATCCCCAAAATTATGGCATTAGGAGTTATGGTCTTTGGGGAGGTACTTAGGTCTTAAGGATGGAGCCCTCATGAGTGGTATTAGTGCCTTTGTAAGAGATCCCAGAAAGCTCCCTCACCCCTGTCACCACATGAGGACATAGCAAGAAAATGGCTGTCTGTGAAATAGGAAGTGGGTGCTCACCAGACTTCAAATTCGCCAATGCCTTCATCTTGGACTTCCCAGCATCCAGAACTGTGAGATACAAGTATTTGTTTTTCCTGGAATGTGCTTGTTGCAATGAGCACTGGGTGTTGTGTGTAAGTGTTGAACCACAAATTGAACACCCAAAACTAATATTACACTGTATGTTGACAAACTGGAATTTAAATAAAAACTTTAAAAAAATATTTATTATTCATAAACCATCCATCCAGTCTATGATATTCTATTACAGCAGCCTGTATGAGTAAAGACACTAACCATTTGATTTATACCATTGCTATCATTTTGTATCCATTTATACACAGATATATATGCATATATGCACATGCTATTTCTTATTTACAAAAATGAACCAGCTATTACACTGCAATTTTCATTTTCATTTAGTCTTGGAGGTCTACAAACACTTTTATTTATTTAATTTTACTAAATAGGTAATATACATGCACTTTGTGGCAGGCAGACTCTAAAATGTATCCCCTATGATCCCCAACTCACGCCCTTGTGTAATACCCTCCCTTGAACTGTGGGATGGCCTAAAGACTTGTTCTGACAAACAGAATAGGACAAAGATGATGTGATGTCACTTTCATGATGAGGTTACATAAAATTTGATTTTCATTTTGCTAGCAGACTATTACTGCCTTTTCAGTTTTCTGGCTTTGATGAAGCTAGCTGTCATGTTGGAGAGGAAATTGGGGAGGTCTCCAACCAACAAACAACTAGGAACTGAGGCTCTCAGCCCAACGGCCCTCAAGGAACCATTGGGAATCCTGACAACAACCACACAGCTTGGAAGGAGAGTCTTCCCCAATTAAGCCTTTAGAGGAGACGCCAGTCTGAGCCAACACCTCACTTACAGCCATATGAAGACCGATGCAGAGGACCCAGCCAACCACACCTGGATCCCTGACCCACAGAAACTCTGAGTCAACAAATGTGTGTTGTTTCAGGCTGCTAAGTTTTGCATAAGGCTGCTATACAGTAATAGATAACAAATGCATACATGATGCAAAATTTAAAAGCCAATAAATTTGAGTCTCCTTCCCATTCTTATCTCTAGCTAATCAGATCCATTTCCCAGAAGCAAACACTGTTACAAGTATCAACTGAGATCATCAATCTCAAAGCACTTTAAATGCTTAAAAGAAAATAAACAAATTAAAGGTATTAATATCGCTATTCATACTAAAATTCCCAGATTTGCAAATGATACTAAGATCCTTGAGGAAGGTAAGAACAACAGGAATAATTAAACAATTCTCTCACATGGGACTAACTGGAAACACAGATAAATGTCAGAATAGCCCAGATAAAAAAGGATATTTATATCCGGCAGAATTTCTAACTACATTTACAAAACTTATCTAATGAGCTATTGCTTATAACCAGAAAGAGATCCCTGAGTCATTAACTACTTATCCTTAATATCACTGATTCAGTGTCCTATGTTGACTATAAAGCAGAGCATTATTGGGTTGAATGAAACAAAACAGAAAGCATTGTATTGCATGGTTCAAAGCCAGGTCCATACATGGAATACTGTTCATCAAACCACAAAAATGACTTGATGTAACCAGATATGACAGAGTGGGAACTAGGGTGAGAGTCTGACTCATATACTTGAGTTAAATAGACTAAAATAAGAAAGACCTTTCATCTGGAAGAGGTTGGGCCCTTTTCTATAAAAGGGCCAAATGATAAATATTCTAGGCTTTGCAAGCTATATGGTCTCCGACTTAACAATTCAACTCTACTGTTGTAGCACTATATAAATAAATGGGCAAGGCCATGTTCCAATAAGATTTTATTTACAAAAATAAACTTCCGGGGCGCCTGGGTGGCTCAGTGGGTTAAAGCCTCTGCCTTCGGCTCAAGTCATGATCCCAGTATCCTGGGATCAAGCCCCACATCGGGCTCTCTGCTCCGGGGGAAGCCTGCTTCCTCCTCTTTCTTTGCCTGCCTCTCTGACTACCTGTGATCTCTGTCAAATAAATAAAATATTTAAAAAACAAAAACAAAAATAAACTTCCATTGGATTGGTCCAAGAGCTTACTGACCCCTTATCTAGAAAATTAAAACAAAGGATATCCAAGACAGCAGTTGGCACCTGATTATCAGACACATGAAAAAATGTTCATCATCACTAGCCATCAGGGAGATTCAAATTAAAACCACATTGAGATACCACCCTATACCAGTTAGAATGGCCAAAATTAGCAAGACAGGAAACAACATGTGTTGGAGAGGATGAAGAGAAAAGGGAAACCCTCTTACACTGTTGGTGGGAATGCAAGTTGGTGCAGCCACTTTGGAAAACAGTGTGGAGATTCCTCAAGAAATTAAAAATAGAGCTTCCCTATGACCCTGCCATTGCACTACTGGGTATTTACCCCAAAGATACCGATGTAGTGAAAAGAAGGGCCATCTGTACCCCAATGTTTATAGCAGCAATGGCCACGGTCGACAAACTGTGGAAAGAACCAAGATGCCCTTCAACGGACGAATGGATAAGGAAGATGTGGTCCATATACACTATGGAGTATTATGCCTCCATCAGAAAGGATGAATACCCAACTTTCGTAGCAACATGGACAGGACTGGAAAAGATTATGCTGAGTGAAATAAGTCAAGCAGAGAGAGTCAATTATCATATGGTTTCACTTATTTGTGGAGCATAACAAATAGCATGGAGGACAAGGGGAGATGGAGAGGAGAAGGGGGTTGAGGGAAATTGGAAGGGGAGGTGAACCATGAGAGACTATGGACTCTGAAAAACAATCTGAGGATTTTGAAGGGGCAGGGGGGTGTCGTTGGAGGAACCAGGTGGTGGGTATTAGAGAGGGCACGGATTGCATGGAGCACTGGGTGTGGGGCAAAAACAATGAATACTGTTAAAGAAATCCCCTAGCTCAATTCCAGTGCTGTTTTCTGAATACACTGATTTGACTCCTATTGAAGACATGGATTTTTATTTGAAGCAAAACTTCTGCTTTGATCTCTTTGTGAGTTTCTTTCCACCTATAATCTGAGTTGCCTTAGAGCCAAAATAAAACCCAAGTCAAAAACACCCCTTATTTTCTCCATGCCTGCCTTCTTACCGTCTCTCCTCCAGGTTCTTGGGACATTCTAGAACTTAAACATGTCCCAAATTGGGACATGTCATCCTTAATAGCCAACCAGATAAATATAATCTATGCTTTTAATTATATTGACTGAAACTAGTGTTTTTAAGCATTTGATACTAAATTATGGTGTTTCAAACAACTAAATTAATATTTTTAAGCCAATGTATAGAAACAGGCATTTTATATTTTATACTAAATTTATCCCAATGCTTATAAATTTTCTTGATTTCTAAGCATTCTTCCCCAATTTCTCAATTATTTATTATATGCCTTTGTGCTTCATAGATTTTTATTTCTTTTCAGTGTAACAGAAATTCATGTGCTTCATAGATTTTTGTTAAAACAAAACAAACAAACCTCAAATCCTTTGTATGAGAAAAAGATCTACATGTGTAGTCATGTGTTCACATACACATGTCACAATGGAATAAAAGTTTAACTGATTTTATTTCCCAGTTCTTATCTTCTGGCCCCCATGGATAAAACTTGGGATAGAAGCTAGAACCACAAGAAATAAATCAGTTTCCCAATTTTATACAAACACTATGAAAATAAAATGTCTTAGGAAAATTAATTGCCTGTGTATGGGATTCTTATCTATCTTCTTAAAAAGAAAAATAAAATTTTTTTTAGTAATTTCCATTCCCAAACAGTCAGATTGTGAGATTGAAATGAAAGTGTATCACTTTTTTTCCTTCTAAATTCAGAACACCATCATCACTGAGATTTAAAATGCATTCTTAAGAGACCAACCTTGGTGAAGCAAGATGTGCTTGAAATCACTGGAGGTTAAGACACCACAATTTCACTTGTGTCTGAACCAACGCCACATAAACAAAAATAAAATGAAACCCCAGTCTGAGATGCTTTGCCACGGTCTAAAAGCAGAAAAAGGTCTCTTGCTTGAACCCAGCCTCCACTTCCTCCCCAACCCAGACGAGTGGGCGTACCAGCTCTGCTGATATGTCAAACATGACCTCTTTACTTCATGAAGAGCCCTGGCTAACTGCCTTGCCAAGCTCTGATCCCCAAACAAAAAGACCACCACGGGTTGGAGAAAGTGAAATATATAGGATTTCACTGATAGTGAAATATGCAGGACAGGGTCAAAACTCCAGCTCCCCCACCATAAACAGTTTCTAATGTAATCTACCTGATAGTTATCTCCATATTAGGAACCATGGTAAAGTGCTTAAAAATTCTTCAAGTGCCTTGGAATTCACCACCCTCAGTATTTGATCTGGTAAAAGTCACCTAAGATTAAAATTAATCAATAAACACATTCCTTCCAAGAAACAGAAATCAACCAAAACCTGCAGAGAACATGACTTTAAGTTTTCTAATATAACCAGGTAGGTTGATTTTAACTTCATCTCTACCTTCCCTGGTGAAAAGCAAAAAGCTCTGAAAAATAAGTGGCCTAATTAAGAGATAAAGTAAATGATGCTGTGTGAATAATGAGAAGTTGCAAGATGAGTTTATTATTTATTGGGAGACAGCTAGCCTCTCTCTTCTCAGAGGCAAGCTAATTTAACAATATTTAGTGGAGTTTGTAGTATAGTCAAGACAAAGTCAGGCTCCCGATTTCCAACATTAGACACTATCCACAAAAACCTGTACCAAGGCTAATTCTCTTCTGGTAAATGTGAGAAAAACAAAAAAAAACAAAGGACCAAGAGTAACCTGCTATCCTGATTATTTAAAATATCTACTGCTACCTTTTGGAATCAAATGAATGACACACCATCTCCTTTCGGAGCTGAAGGAGTCACATACTCAGTGTATAAAATAATCAACTCCAATTGTAATTAATTTAATTTTATTCATTATCTCACTAACTAAGTTTTGATTTAACTAAGTTATCTCATAATTTTAATTAATTTAATTTTGTTAGTTATTTCACATGGACTAATTCAGGGTTTTAGGAATGAGGAAGCAAAAATGAATAGAAAATTCACTATCTAGGTAGAAATTATAATACAGAAATTACATATATAAAGTTATGGCACCATAATGTAAATCTGGTCTCATGAGTTTAGAATCTGGAGCCTACTTGCTAACCTTCAAAAATTAGAGAGAGTCAATTATTATATGGTTTCACTTATTTGTGGAGCATAAGAGATAACACAGAGGACATGGGGAGATGGAGAGGAGAATGGAGTTGAGGGAAATTGGAAGGGGAGGTGAGCCATGAGAGACTATGGACTCTGAAAAACAGAGTTTTTTGAAGGGGTTGGGGGTAGGAGGTTGGGGGAGCCCAGTGGAGGGTATTATGGAGGGCACGGATTGCTTGGAGCACTGGGTGTGGTGCATAAACAATGAATTCTGTTACACTGAAAAGAAATTAAATTAAATTTAAAAAAAAGGATTGAACATGTAATGTCAGGGGTTGCATTAATTAAGGTAAGAGCTGGTATTATAAGAGCTATCAGGAAGCTGAAGCCATAGAGCCTATCTCTGGTTCATATGATTTTAAAATACCAGGGTCCCTAGTCAGCAGACAGCTCAAACTATCTCCCCCTTGGGTCTTTACCCTCCAGAAATCCTTCACAGTCCTCTTCATTCAGCCAATGGATAAGAAAGAAAGCTATGGAGGAGGCACCATTAACCTTTTAGGCACTATAGCCTAGAGGTAAAAAAACACATCACTTTGTTTATATTCTGTTGGCACGAACTAGTCACACAGCCATGCCCAGATGAAAAAAAAAAAAAGAAAGAAAGAAGGAAAGAAAAAGCTGGAAAATGTAGTTTCATCTGGGTAGCTGCTTTCCAGCAATTACACTGAAGAAGAATTTTTGGGTGTGCATTTAGCAATGCCTGTCACAATTATTATGGTAGATGCTATAATGAATCCAAATGTAGCCAGACATAAGACTAACTATGAATTTGTGCCTTTGCATTGTTCCTTTGTCTAGGTATACGACGACCATTAAAATACGACAAGCAATTCACTCCAAGCTCAGCTAATCAAGACAACTAATATTTTAGGTCGTTGTATGTATTAAGCACGATGCTAATGTTATTAACCCACAACCACTAATCTGTGTATTGAGTTAGTGATTCATAGCAGCATAAGATTGGCAGGGATGTATTAACACTCTCTGACCCTGGGTGGCTCTTAATCATAGCATGACATTAGCTGTGTGGCCTGTGGATAAATAAAGCTCTGCATTTTGATGAGATTTGAGCCTATGAGAAACAAAACTACTCACTCTCAACAAAATTTCTCACCAATATTATTGTCACTTACAGCTTTTTTTGTATGCTTGCTTGTTTTCAGTCAAGTTTGGTCAAAGTTGGATGCTTATTCTTTTGATTCACATCTTAGAGGTTAGTCTCTAAAACCAGTTCCTCCTCTGTATTGCATCCCAGCATTCTTTAGGGAGTTTTTCCAACCTAGACAGGAGGAACTAGTCACTCCCTTCTCTGCACCTCTATTGACCCTGTAAATATATACTTAAAGAATTTTGCAAGGAGTGAATAAAACTATCTATATAGACATGACTGCACACACAGTAAATGGCTTCCATTTAATGACCTGAAAATTGGAGATCCTAATACTGAATTCATGTAGTTGTTAAGAATATTAGACACAATGTACATTTTAAAATCTAGAATATTATAGGTCTTCCATGAAAACATATATAATAACTACATAATAAACATAGTAACTATTATTATTATTATTATTATTATTTTGAATATCTCTCTTTTTAACAGTAAAAGCAAAAGTTCTGGGCTCACTCTTTATTACCATAGAAAAAGTAAATGCTGAGGTCATAATAGTTATGAAGAAGTGTTTCTTAGGGAAAAAACAAGCAGTAGAAATTTGTTATATATGAATGGGTACAAAGAGAATAGAATTTTATCACAAACTTTGATTTTAGATAACTCTTGAATTATTTCATCTCATACAAAGTGAAATTAATAGGTTGTGTAGACCAGTAACATCTGCAGATGCTTGGAAATGAAGAGGATGTGAATGCGGGAAAGAAAAATCTAAAAACATCTCCAGATTATGGAGAAGCCTGATATTCTTGATCTCTTTGGCAATGAAATTGCCTCCTAAAAACCACAAGCAGCATTTTCCAGGAAAGAAACAAGCCAACTTCTTCAGTCACTTTCTCTACAATCTCCCACTCTTGGTGTAACAGAATCCAAAAGAAATTCATGTGACCCGCATTGAGAAAACACCTTTAGAACACCCTTATTTGGGGAAGTAAGGATTAAAAAAAATTCTCAGAACCTTAAAGATTGACTCATCAGAGTTATATGTTGGAAGTGATTGGCCTCTTAAAATATATTTTATTTTTGCTAATATTATTATAATATTCATTATTTTTTATCTATGATTTAAAATATAAAAAAAGAAAAAAAAAACATGACAGTTTGCTTTAAAACATCCTGAAGACTCTTCAACTCTCACCTGACTCCCAGCCCATTAGAGAATGTTTGTGTCAAAGTCTTTCTGTTTTTTAATCTGAACTTCTCCTTTCTCTTACAGTCTGAATGCCATCTCTATTTCTATAACTTGCTTGCTCTTCGTGTTGTAATATCGATACCTCATTCCCCATGAATTTTAAAAGGAAACATAAAATCACAGACTTTGAACCAAAATTGACCTTAAAAATAATCCAGATTAACTCGATTAAGAAACATGAGACCCAGGCAAGCTAAACGGCTTGTCAGAACCCCATAGATAAGGGGGAAAGATCCTGGTTCTTCAGATTCTGGAATGGCATTTTTAAAACATATATACAGGGTTGTCTGTGTGGCTCAGTCGTTAAGCGTCAGCCTTCGACTCAGGTCATAATCCCAGGGTCTTGGGATCAAGCCCTGCATTGGGCTTTCTGCTAGGTAGGAAGCCTGCTTCTCCCTCTCCTACTCCAACATGCTTGTGTTCCCTCTCTCGCTGTCCTTCTCTCTCTCTCTGTCAAATAAATACATAATAATAAAATAAAATCTAAAAAATAAAATGTTATATACAGTCCCTCCCTTACCTGAAGGAGTACACCCCAAGATCCCAAGTGGATGCCTAAAACTACAGATAGTACTGAACCTTATATACATACTATTTTTTTTCCTATACTTACATACCTATGACAAAGTTTAATTTATGAATTAGGCACTGTAGGAAAGTAGTAACCGTAATAATAATAGAACAATTATAACAAAGAAAAGCTACGTGAATGGGTCTCTTTCTCAAAACATCGTGTACTGTACTCACCCTTCTTGTGATGATGTGAGACGATAAAACGCCTACATGATGAGATGAAGTGAGGGGAATGACGCAGTTAGGCTACTATTGACCTTCTGACGATTCGACAGGAGGAGGATTATCTGCTTTCAGACGCAGTTGTTAGCCCAGTTGTTAGCCATAACTGAAACCGTGGAGCGAAACTGCAGATAAGCGGGAGATTCCTGTTCAAATTATTCGGAGACCCCAGCAGTTAGTTGTTCTCATTCCCTGAAACCGATGCTAAATGTTAGCGTTATATGGAGCATCCATAGGACTCAGCCTTAATAAAAGGTGTGTCCCTTCACTCACGTCTTCCTCAGACACTGATTTGCTCACAGGAAGTGGTGGATATGAACATGAGTAAGAGGGAGGCCCTGCCTGGAGGGAGATTACTTTAGTGTAAGGAGACAAGCATGTAATGGCAATAAAGTTCCCATAGGTGCTGTGCTAGATCCTGGGCAAGGTGCCTACAAAAAGTGGAAGTGGCTATTTCTATTAAGGTCAAAAAGGGTTTTATAGGGGATGCCTTGTTGCTTAATGTGAATTAAGTCTGGAAAGAAAATATTTCACATGCAGGTGTGGATGGGACTGGAGGGATATCCCAGGCACAGTGTGAACAAAGGCGTGGAGACCTAAACTAGCATGGCACTTGGGGGAGCGCCAACTGGCTCCATGTGCTTGATGCACAGACTATGAGAGAGTCAGTGAAAGATAAGGCTGTAGAGACAGGAGAATGCTAGACCTCAGAGGACCTCATATTCTGTAAAAAAAAAAAAAGCATTCACCTGGCCTGCCCTCCTTGGACATTGGAATCTTGCCTAAAGTTCTCAGGTGTAATCCGTTCTGCCTAATAGTGACTTCTAATAGGTACCAGAGGAGATGTTCAATTTGGGACTTGAAGGAAGCATCAGAAAAAATCATGAATGAATCAGCTTACATAAAAATTATTTATATTTTGCAATAGAGTTAATTTTTTCTTCATTTTTAAATATTTGTTGACACATAAACTATGGGATAAGCATATCATGGGTTTTCATTTTATTAAAAAATTCAAACATTAAAGGACTCAAATTTTAAGTACTAATTTTTTTTACTATATTTTTAAAATCATAAATGCTGTTTCAAAGACTAGAGACATTAATGTGAGTTCTTCCTTAATAGGAACTGGCAAAGCAAACAAAACAAAAAACTCAGTCAAATGTGGCTAGAAAAAGAACCGAGTTAGCCACTTCTTTTGTTGTCTAGTTTTGTCCTCTTCAGATTTTCTTCTGTTCTATATTGAAGTGGTCGCTTTTTTTTAAATAATTTTTTTATCTTTTTATTAACATATAATGTGGTTACTTTTTCATATTAACCTTACAATGGATTTTCTACCAAAAATTATTCAAACATCAGATTTTTTTAAAAGATTTTATTTATTTATTTATTTATTTGAGAGAGAGAGAACACAGAGGGAGAGTAAGAGAGAGAAACAGATTCCCCACTGAGCAGAGAGCCCAATGTGGGACTTGATCCCAGGACCCTGGGATCATGACCCAAGCCAAAGGCAGTCACTCAACCAACTGAGCCACCCAGGCACCCTCAAACATCAGATTTTAAGAATTCTGATCAATGAATTCCAAAGAATGCTTTTCTCCCCTCAAATACATTCACAGAATGCTGATCACTGATTGCTTATTGTGGCTAAATGCTGTTTCTGTACTAATAGGGGCCTGAGCTGCTAGACTTTGTATTTGTACAATTCTGCAGCTTTGCCCCCCCCCGCAACACATTTTGGGTCCTGTCTGATGATGAGCTTCATGTTGCTATAGGTATAGGCCTCTATGCTGCTGTGATTGATGTTGGGTGGAAAGAGAGAATTCCTGTCTGAGCTCAATCCCAAAATACCCACCCTACTCCAGTGTAGACACAGTGGCTCCACCATATGCCTTTCCCTATCTACAGTCCCACTGAGTTTACTATTTAATGCATTCCCTAAACCTCACTGGCTATACAAGTTCCAAATTTCTTAGTTGATTTTCATGAATAAAAGTCTCCATGAGACTCCATGAAGGTAAGAATGATGTCCTTTTAAGAGAAAAAATTATGGGCACCTGGGTGGCTCAGTGGGTTAAAGCCTCTGTCTTCAGCTCAGGTCATGATCCCAGGGTCCTGGGATCGAGCCCCACATCAGGCTCTCTGCTCTGCAGGAAGCCTGCTCCCTCCTCTCTCTTTCCACCTGCCTCTCTGCCTACTTGTGATCTCTGTCTGTCATAAATAAATAAAATCTTTAAAAAAAATTAATAAGTTAAGTCCACTTCAAAGAATCTACCACTTAAAGAGTGTTAGAATGCTCTCAGAGTTGGTAATAATACTTTAATAGAAAAACACTATCTGATTCTTGAGTACCAGCAAATATTAGATAACCACATATGATATACTGAATTCAAGCCCAGTACATGGGATTGATAAGCACAAACTATGTGCTCAAAATTTTTTAAGGAAGCAGAATTGAGTGGTTAAGCTCTAACAACTTGTTGAATATTTACTCTATAACCATTCTATGTGCCTAAAATGAAACTTTTCTCTTTTGTTTTAAACGAAAGTAATTTTTACCAATAGTAAGGCCACTTTCTTCAGGAGCTGAACATTATTTAAGTTATTGAACAATAAGATAAAAGTTTTATGGTGTTTTTTCTATTTCTGAAATGTTCTAATTTAGTATCTGAACTTAAAAGTAGCACCCTCTTTTCTTCCTCCCTTGTTTCCTTTCCTCTAATAAATAATGACCCTCTTCCTTAGACAACAAATGATGAATATTGTGAGAGGTTTCTGCTTAGCTACTTACAGTTCCTTACTTCTCTCTGCCAGATTAGTGATGGTACCCAAGACACTGGATTTTTACCTGAACATTGTTTCAGATGAAAAAAATCATTATTTGCAGAGCTGAAAAAGTTTAAGTAGTTGATTATACCTTACCAAGAATGTGATTAGAAATACCCAAATAAACTGGAAGTCGGTATTTTAAAAACTCCACAACGGGGTGCCTGGGTGGCTCAGTCATTGAGTGTCTGTCTGCCTTCGGCTCAGATCACGATCCCAGGGTCCTGGGATTGAACCCCACATCAGCCTCCCTGCTCGCGGGAAGCCTGCTTCTCCCTCTCCCACTCCCCCCGCTTGTGTTGCATCTCTCTCTGTCTCTCTGTCAAATAAATAAATAAATAAAATCTTTAAAAAAGAAAAACAAACAAAACAAACACACACACACAAATCTCCACAAAACAGTGACATCTGGAACCTCAATTTTTCCACTTGAGAATTTTTATGTCATTCAAGAAAAAAACACTTTTTTATATGTCCCACATGTCTTCTTTTAGTGTTTATATTTTACAATCATAAATCCCTCTTTGTATTGCGGCTTAACAACTAAACTTTTTCCTTTCCCCGTACAAGATTTACAAGGAATTTGATGGATTTGACATTTTGACTTTAACAACCAAGCATTCATTAGCCTTAACAAGAATGGAAATAGATCAAACCTCCCAATTAAGACTTTTTTTATTAATATGTTATTTATTTATTTGACAGGGAGAGATCACAAGTAGACAGAGAGGCAGGCAGAGAGACAGAGAGGGAAGCAGGCTCCCTGCTGAGCAGAGAGCCCGATGCGGGGCTCGATCCCAGGACCCTGAGATCATGACCTGAGCCGAAGGCAGCGGCTCAACCCACTGAGCCACCCAGGCACCCCCAATTAAGACTTTCTGACCTTAATCATTTAACACACTAATTCTGACAGCTGGAAAATCTTATTCAGAAAACAATTAGTGTCAGTGGCATGTTTAATTACAAAAAGCAAGAAGAAGGAGCCTTTTAAAAAGTCAGAATGAACACGCTATCCATTTCATACTTTGCACAACTGCCTCTATTACAAATCACTTTATCCTCTCATCTCTGAAGCATCCCAGACACATTCTTCAACTGTGAATTAGCAAGTGTTTCCTCTGAGTGAGATCTCGGAATCAGTAACGTTTTGAGTGAGTGTGGGAAGTGGGGAAGGAGACAATAGTGTCTACCTGGGACTGCTGTAAGCTATGACATAGCAAAACAGGAATGCTTTCATTCTCTTGGCCTCTGTGTTCCTTATTATTGTGTAGTGGAGCATTGTTGGGAAATATTTTCTCACCTGGCATTCCAAGAAATGGAAGGCCCCACAGCTGTTTTACAGTTCTGTCATTATATATGTGACAGGTCTTATCCTGCTGCCGGAATGAGAAAACAGAACCAGATTTATGGTCCGAAATCCCTTTCAGAAATGCTGCCATCGTGTGGCACTGTGGAGCTATGACCAGAAGAGTCCTGGAGTGGGTCATAGGGTTCATCTCAACATGGCTCCACTGCAGCAAAACCTATTCCTATAACTCTCTAAATTTGTATTAAGTCATTCTCGTGGGCACAAAGTAAACCATAGTGAGTCCTGTGGAAATCTTGTTTTTAGAATTTGTGAACTCCCCCCCCACACACTAAATGGACAACATGACAAATTTATGTGGGTAATATCTTTAAAGGGAAAAAACAATTTTTTTAAAAGCAAAACTAAGAAATCTATTTTGAAACTTTATAACCTGTATGCTTTATGTTTTATAGAGATAGCTGCCATCTGAGTTAATTTTTTTTCTTTTTTTTGACAGAGAGAGATCTCAATTCGGCAGAGAAGTTGAGAGAGGGAGAAGCAGGCTCCCTGCTGAGCAGAGAGCCCAATGTGGGGCTCAATCCCAGGACCCCGAGACCATGACCTGAGCCGAAGGCAGAGGCTAAACCCACTGAGCAACCCAGGTGCCCCCATCTGAATTATTAAAATGTGTGATTAGGTCCCACTGATTAACAATACCAACTCATTTGGAATGGATCCATATTAGACATACCCCCACCACCAAATGTCCCAAAACCTATGGGATTACACTGCAAGAAATTATTTAATCCATATTTCTATTAAAAGCAGCGTTTAGTACACAGGAGCTGACACCATAGATAGAACTAATAATAAATAAAACCATTTATCTTTAATCTCATATAATTCTTACACTGTGAGATGTGAGGTAAATGAATAGTGTGCCCCCCATTTCACAACTAAGAGAAGTAGATGAAGTTAAGTAAGTTAAGTAATCTCAAAACAGTATTAAATATTACATATCAAATATTAAATATTTAAAATATTAAATATTTAAAATGAACTCAGAGCTTTGCTACCCCTAGTTTCTCTAGTCCCATACTCAAAATTCATCTGTAATTTTCTTTCCTTTAAATACCTTTTAAATACCCAGTAAAGCTTTTTTTGATATAGAAAAATATTTTTCATTTTATTTATTAAGTAACAAACTTTATATATATTTGGTAGAAAAACTAGAAAAAAAGATGATTCGTAAATCAATCCATTCCTATACAGATGTGCAAATTACCCTCTTGATAATCTAACCTCATCCTAATAACCTATTCCACTTAAAGATACTACAAATGGTGAAAACGTGCTCTTCTAAAAATTTCAGGAATAGTTAACATACACAGTGCTTAAAATATGCATGTAATAGCATGGTTAGTTTTACACATGATTCATTTAAACTTTTCACAAACCCCATGAGCAACGTAATATCATGTTCATTTGACAGAAGAAGAAACAAATACAGGCAGGCTAAGAGATTTGCTCAAGGTCAAACAGCTAATGGATGTCAGTGTGGGACTCAGAGCCACACTCTGGCCCCAGAAGCAGCCTTCTCAACCAGTAACACTTCGTCAGAAGCTGCTTTACTTCCGCAGCATATAGAGTAAATTATCATTCTTCTGTCTTATATAGCAAATTACCCGATTCACCACCTCCACACAATTCAAATGGTGCGACAAAAATCCGTGTCCTTGAACGGTCATTGTAAATCCAACTTAAGGGGCATAAACATGGAATTTAGTGTTAGTAATGTCATTTGTCTAAATGACAAACTGCTACATACTTGAAATCACAACACTGAGCCTGGAGTAGCAAAGGATGCAGGGAGCCTCTCTAAACTCTTCTTCCGCCTGAACAAAAGCCTTGCACCTATTAAGCAAATTAAGCAAATTTGGTTGCATATAT
Source organism: Mustela putorius furo (assembly GCF_011764305.1). Taxonomy (NCBI): domain Eukaryota; kingdom Metazoa; phylum Chordata; class Mammalia; order Carnivora; family Mustelidae; genus Mustela; species Mustela putorius. The sequence goes on along the minus strand of NW_025421367.1, from coordinate 3,329,433 downwards.
TACCTTATCTGTTATTTAACCTGAAAGAAACCAAAATCTATTCCATTTCATTTAAGACTGATTTATGTTCTTTTTTTTTTTTTCCTTCTAATTCAAACATTATAAACCCAAAGAACTAGTCATTCCTCCCCACTTTTTTACAGGACCCCTACATGCCCTTCCATGATGCTGAATGCTAATCCCATAAATGAAACACCTAGTTAATGATATTGTACATCAGTAATGTTTGAACTCTAGAGTAGTTTCTCTGTGTTTGCTTCTTTGTTTTTTAACCACAAAAACCAGAGGGGGAAGTGTGGGAGCAAGTGGGTGGGGCAGTGGCAAAAAAACCTCATGACACATTACTCCGCCTCCCTGTGTTGGTGGAGAATGTCTGCAGCAGCATTTAAATTCTGGGAGATCCTGACTGTCAGCAGCAGGAGGAGAGGCGAGCAAGGCAGCATCATCCAGGACTGGGCTCTCTTCTCAGCCAGCCACAGAGCAAGGTAAGCCCACACCTCGCTGTCCGAGGCATTCTGCTTCATTTCAGGGTGGGAAGGGCAAGTTGTAAGGAAGAGAGCTGAACTGTAAAGCTGTTAAGCAGACTTATGCCGTTTTAGTCATTTCCTAGAAGAAAGGTAACTGGGAATTTTGAAAGCCAGTCATTTATATAACTCAAAAATGCTTGGAGTCCTCAAAAGAAGTGTTAAAAAACAAACAAGAAAACAAAGAAAAATTCTATGCCCCTTTTGAATGACTATATATATATTATTTTTAATGGGTAGATGGCTGTGGAAGCATTTAAAAGGAAAAGGATCTTTAGTGGCAATGTGAACTAATAATTATGCTATGTTTCAATGATAAAATGTATCCATCCTATTTGCAAGGGAAAAAAACTTTCTGAATATTTCACTTCTGTATTTAGCTGTTAAATTCCTCACCAAGATACCTGTATGACACTATGCAGACTTATTATCATGAATAGAAAAGCTGTTGACTTTTTTCAGTGTTTTGGGTTTTGTTTCAAATTTCTAGAATGCCTTTCTTAAATAACTGAGCATTGAGACAGCTTCATTTTACCCAAGTAGTACCTTTTTAATAATTTAAGTTAAAAATCACACTTAAAATACATGCTGGAAAAGTGAAGAAGGCAAGTTGCTTTCTATAGTTTTATTTTCTCTCTCTTTGTGTTTTTCTTTCCTGAGAAATAAACATTCCAACAGCAGCTTATTGTTTTAATTCAATTACTAATGATCTGTTTTTAGGTTAGGATAGCTGAGCTGTCACATAGTAATGGTATAATCCCTGGGACTCTAAATCTTTTTTTTTTTTTTCTTTTAAGATTTTATTTATTTATTTGTCAGAGAGAGAGCAGAAGCACATGGAGAGCTCCAGGCGGAACAGGCAGAGCAGGAAGAGGGAGAAGCAGGCTCCCTGCTGAGCAAGAAGCCCCATGTGGGACTCCATCCCAGGGCCCTGGGATCATGACCTGAGGCGCTTAATTGACTGAGCCACCCAGGTGTCCCTGGAATTCTAAATCTTAAAGTTGAATATAGCCTTGTGAGATTCCTCTCTCCCTTGCCTAATAGTGAGAGATGGAGTAAAAAGGAGGCATTACAAATAGCAACTCAAAAGGCCATGGTGATTAAAACATATGTTTTCTCCAAAAAGTAGAAAATATTCTACAGGAAATATATTTTATTTGTAATAATTTTGTAGTGTACTAGCATAAACAGGTATCACCATTTTACCCTACAAAGAAATCAAATATTCCTTACAAAATATTTTGCAGGAAAAATCACCATGAAAATTGCAGTGATTTGCTTTTGCCTCTTAGGCATTGCCTATGCGATTCCGGTGAGTACAACTGAATCTTAAAGGATATTTCTCAAAATAAATGAATTGTGTGCTCCCCTGTGCTAGGAACACATTCACATTGTAATCTCTCTTCATCTTTTCTGTTTCAAAGATTAAGCAGGCCGATTCTGGGAGCTCTGAGGAAAAGCAGGTAAGCATCTTTCAGGTTTATCATGCAGTCAGATGATTTATGCAGCTGCACGAGAGGCACTACATACATATTTGTTGCCATTTTACTTATTTTCATAGTCATGCTGTTAATTAATAAGTATTTATTGACTACCGGCTTTCAACCTAGGCCAGTACTAAGCACAGTTACAGATGGTCGCCGACTTAACGACGGTTCCATTTACAATTTTTCAACTTCATCATGGTGGGTGAGCCATATGCATTTAATGGAAACCATACTTCATATTTTGAATTTAGACCTTTTCCTGGGCTACCGATGTATGGAACAATACTTTCTTGGGATGCTAGGCAACAGTAGTGAGTCACAGCTCCCAATCAGCCAGGCCATCACAAGGGTAAACACCGATATGCTTTCAAACATTCTGTACTCACACGACAATTCCATTTTTCACTTTTAGTATTCAATACATTCAATGAGATGTTCATGACTTTATTATAAAATGGGCTTTGTGTTATGTGCCTTTTGCCCAACTGCCAACTAATGTAAACACTTTGAGCATGTTTAAGCTCATGTTTAAGCCCTAAGAGGGGCTATGATGCCCAGCAGGTTAGGTGTAATAAATCCATCTTTGACCTACCATATTTTCAGCATGTGATGGGCTTACTGGGACATACCCCCATTGCAAGTTGAGGAGGATCTGTATAGCCTTTAGTAAATACACATTCTTAACACCAAACTAGTTCTTTGGGCCATTATCATTTATGTAAAAGGAATTCTATGAAGTCATGTGACTTTTTCTTTCCATGAGTCAACATACTGTACTAGACATAGAAAATTCCATCCTTTGCTTACTGAGTTTAAAATCTGTCTCACACATTGGACAGTTTGTATGATTCATAATATCTCCTAAGATATTGGCTAAGGAACCCATTATAAAAAGAAAGGTTTTTATGCTGTTTGGATCTGTTATGCTTGTCAGCTGACTTTAACAATTTCCTAACCAAACCTAAGATGAAATCAATAGATGTACATGTCCTTCCAAAATGGGTGAAACTGTGCCAGCCAAATAACAAATGAGCATTGTTCTGAGAAGCTCAGGCTAAAAGGCACACAGAGTTCAATCCCAGATAAACAGAATAAAGGCCTGTATAGAGTTGCCTGGGGTCACTGAAAAGAGATTGCTGAATGAAGTCATTAGGAGAACTTTGCTGCATGTGTTTGGATGTGCAACTAGGTAGGTAGAGGCATGTCTGTTTTCCAACTGATTTGAGAAAACAATAGGACAGAAAAATTAACATTTACAGAGAAGATAGAGTTCACACTATATGAGGCAAGAATTGACTTTTTCATAGAATTAATGTGGCACATAAAGCTATAACAGTATAAAATTATTCAGTTCCATTGAGGAGATAAGTGAAGAGCTCAACCTTCCAGCATCCTAGAAATTTAGAGCTAGTCAGAAATATGTGAAAGTTATAAGGCTATCCCTCTGAAGATGAGCATTGTTGTCTGCGAGTGTTACAACTATCAGGGGGTTTTAATCTATTTGTTTTGTTCACCTATATTGTCCTCATGGTACCTTATTTTAAATCATAAATTTAACTTACAAATGCCTTCTCTCTGAGCGCATATTATATGTAGCAGCAGGAAATATATATATTAAATATATATAAATTATAACATATTTACATATCCTCTTTATATATTTTTAAATTTAAAAGAGGGGGGGGAAACTTGGAACTCCTCTAGAACTCTAGTTTCACTTCTTTTAAGGCAAGGAACCCTTTCCTCCAGCAAAAGCTTTCAGAGAAGCCCACTATGACACTGCTCCAGTTGGAGCCAGCCCTGGAGAAAAGACCAAGTGCTGCTGACTGGTTGCCTCCCTGCCCCTCCCCCACCCAGTGGCTGGCTGTGAAAGGGACCCATGGAACTGGCCAGGGCTCTCATTCTCAAGGACAGGGAAGGGAAGGGATTGGCTCTGGGTGATACAGCCTATCAGATGACACTTACTCAGAGCGATTTCCATTCTCTGTCCTAGGATAGTCATTTTCCAGATAAATAACTTGGCTAAAGGAAAGACCATTCCACTCACACCTCTGACACCATGGAGCAATGGAACTTCTGTGCCATGATGTTAATATTATAATAATATTATAGTTCTGCATGGTCCACCCAGAACGCAACTAGACACATGTGGCTCCTGAACCCACAACGTAGCTACTGCAACTGAGGAACTGACTTTTTTATTATATTCCATTTTAATTAAATTAAACAACCATATGCTATATGACCGGAGGATACTGTATCAGACAACCAGCCTCAGAGAGTTCCTCCTTGTTCCATAGAGGGAACAGTGAAGATCACCACTAATTAAGGGCACCTCTGCTTTAGACATGCTTTATCTGAGGGGATATTTAAGCTAGTAAGCACAGGACAGGAATGCCCGGTGTCCAGCAGGCACACAATGCCTCATTGAGAAGAGCTAGTCTGCATAGGTTTGAACCCCGACTCTGCCACTTAATTTCTTTGTGGCTGAGTTTCTCTTGATCTGTAAAATGGGAATAATGATACCTATCTCACAGGGGGTTGAGAGGATTAAATGAATATTTGTAAATCACTTTGAAAGGATGCCTGATCTAAGGCAGTACTATATAAGAGTGTATGAAATGAATATGCAGGAGAAAGGAAATGTGAGGTTTCTCAGGCTCTGGTTGACCATAGAGAGGCATATTACACTTATCTATCAAGATCAGTGAAGTACAGTTGTTTTTTCAGTTTATCACTTAGAGATCCTTATGTTTCTTTCTTTAATAATGACAAATATGCAACATTTTTTGTAGCTTTACCACAAATACCCAGGTGCTATAGCTACATGGCTAAAGCCTGACCCATCTCAAAAGCAGACTTTCCTAGCGCTACAGGTATTTTTAATTTTAACTAATTTTAAGAATTAAATTTCTCACAATTAAAGAACAACAACATTCAGGCCAATTAAACGGATCCTTCCTGCCTGTCAGTAAATGTGAGCTTAAGATAGCAATTGATCTGGTTATGTCAGCTTTTCCCCACTTCAAGCCACCCACTTATGAGGCTGAAAAATAAGACCTGCTTTGGATAGCAAAGGCTAACTTTTGAATTAAAATATGAGATATGTTTGATATAAACTGATATGTGTCCCTCCTTCTCCAGAACACTGTGCTCTCTCAAGAAAATGATGATTTTCAACAAAAGGTGAGTCCTCACCGTGAGTCAGAAGCCATCCATGCCACAGAGAGATGAAAGAAACCACTCTTTCTCCTAATGACAAGGCCTGAGTTTGATTCCGACAATATTCTATTAGCAAATGTTACAGTAAATTGCCAATTTAAAACCTGCTCCAAAAAAAATGTATTTACTAACCTTTAGAAATACCAGGTTTCATTATCATATGATCTCGCTGATATGAGGAATTTGAGAGGCAGCGCAGGGGGCTATTGGGGGTAAGGAGGGAAAAAATGAAACAAGATGGGATTGGGAGGGAGACAAACCATAGGAGACTCTTAATCTCAGGAAACAAACCGAAGGCTGCTGGTGGGTTGAGAGGGAGGGAGAGGGTGGCTGGGTGATGGGACACTGGGGAGGGTATGTACTATGGGGAGCGCTGTGAATTGTGTAAGACTGATGATTCACAGACCTGTGCCCCTGAAGCAAATAATACACTATATGTTAATAAAAAAAAAAAGAAAAGAAAGAAATACCAGGTTTCTTCAGATAAGTTTAGTGTAGCAGGAAATGTTTACTAATGTCTGTTATTTGAAATAGTAAGCCTCTTAACATTTTCTTTAAGGTATTTTGTAAATGTCTTATCTACTATCTGATAAGCATCGAATAATGCCTAGGAAAGCCAAGATTTTAATCTCAGGGGAACATTTCTGTTCCTAAACATAATGGTTTAGGTGACAGCTATTGTTTTTTATTAAGACTATTGATATATTTGCTAAACAAAGAGATAAGTTAAATTTGTTCTCCTTAACATCTGTTTAAATATGCAAAGAATTTCTAACTAGGAAAGTTAGATAAATAATCCAGTTTATTTGCTAATCAGAAGTTTAATAGATATTCAATGATTAATTTGGTTGACAGCTTTGAGTTGCAGTTGACAGACAAGCATAATGGAGTCACCTCTTGCTTATGCATGCTGATAAGGGGGTAGTTTTAGGTTTTAGTATATGCATTAATACATGGATGCTCCAATCTGAGAATTATCATTTCAAATAAAAAGTAATATCACAATTATGTATCTGTATTCATTTCATCATTGAATTTGGTAATTTAAATAATATCTAATATGAATAAGGAAAAGCAATGTTATCCATGGAAACATTATACTCACATATATGGCTTGAAAATGTCTATGAAAGTAATTATTTGTGGAAGAGCAAGAAAAATACCTCAGATTATGATTCCATTCATCCTGGTGTTAAAAAAGAAGTTGGAAGATACTCACTTTGCTCCTAGAAACCACTGAATACACTGTTGTGAATGCAAAGATTCTGGAACCAAATTAGTCTGTAAGACAAATGCACCAGGAAAGACTAAGGGAAAATAAAAAACTATTACCCCAACTTTTCTGGCCATCTTGTTTTCCAGACCCTCTCAAGCAAGTCCGATGAAAGCCATGAAGATGTGGATGACGATGACAGAGATGATGTGGACAGTCAGGATTCTGTGGATTCCGATGACGTAGATGATGACTCTAAGCAGTCTGATGAGTCTGACGAAGTGGTCACTGATTTTCCCACTGACATTCCAGCAACCCAATTTTTCACTCCATCTGTCCCCACAAGAGACTCAAATGATGGCCGAGGTGATAGTATGGCTCATGGACTGAGGTCCAGATCGAAGATGTCCCACACATATGAAGTCCAGGTAAATCCTTAAACAGACACAGACAATGACTTGAGCCCTATTCTAGGAAACCAGAGTGTGTCTATTCACATTCATTTATTCATTCATTCATTCAGTAGGAATTATTAATTTATGACTTTTTAAAGTTTTTTAAAAATTATTTATTGTAGAGAGAGAGCAGGAGGAGGGGAAGGGGGGGGAAGACGGACACATAGACTCCACCCTGAGCTCACAACCTGAGCCAAAATCAAGAGTCTGGCGCTAAACCGACTGAGCCACCCAAGTGCCTCTAATTTATGACTATTGAACACGAAACATTTTTTCATTTGGTGATTTTACATTTAAGTTCATGCAATTTCTCCCTACTTTTGTCTCTCAATAACAATGATCTTTTCCCAAATCCTGGCTCTAAAGCATTTTATTCTATTCACTTTTTTAGATTAAAGAAAACAACTTTGGAAAACAGCAACTATTTTCACAATATAATGGTCATGCTTTGAAGTTAAATACCTGAGATGAACCGTAGGGTTGCAAATTTTGTTTAATCCATAGTTGAAGGATCTGAATTTGACACATAGCCTTGCCACTTACTAATCGTTTTACTCTTTCACTTTTTTCACTTTCCCTTTATGTAAAACAGAGATCATGAGACCTACATCATAGTCTTTATCATATGCATAATTGATGTATCTATTAAACTAAAGGAGATGAATATGTGAAAAGACTCGGTTAAATACAAAGTAACACGCTAGTCCTGTTTTCTGCTGCAGCCAAATTTAGACAATTTTCAGTATAATTGGTCTAAAAGTTAGAAAGCAGAATTAGACTGTCCCCATCCTTGGTTCTTCATTTAATTCTTCTTCCATTTGTTCTGTGATTCAGTATCCTGATTCTACAGAGGAGGACTTGACATCACTTGTGAAAAGTGAGAGTACGGAAGAGGACTTCAATGCTGACCTTCTTTCCCAGACAGTGCAAGGAACTTCTGACAGGGACAGCCACGCAAGACACAGTCAGGAAACCAGTCAGATGGATGACCATAGTATGGAAACCAAGGACCGCAGGCACACCAGGGAGTATAAGCTGAGAGCAAGTGATGAGAGCAGTAAGCATTCCCAGGAGATTGGTAGTCAGGAAAATTCTGAAGTCAGCAGTGAACTCAGCATCTATATTGTTCAAAGCCACGAAAATGAGCAAGTCCTAGACTCCGGGAGTGTGGAAGAAGATAAGCACCTGAAATTTCACATCTCTCATGAACTAGACAATGCATCTACTGAGGTCAATTAGATGGAGAAAATGAAATTTCTTACTCTGCTTTTAGTAAAAAGAAAAAATACACTGTAGCAGGATGGGAGACAATATGAAATGCTTATTTCTCAGCTTAGTTGGTGAAGGTATATGTATATGGATCTGGAAAGAGATACCAGTTTTGATCATTAGTTTAGTGTGTGGCTTCATGGTAACAGCCTTGTAAACTAAAAGCTTCAGGGTTTGGTCTATGTTCTTTTCATAGAAGAAACGCAAGCTGTCACTGCATTGTAATGTTTGCTCTTCTTTTATGAATAGAAATTTATGTAGAAACAAACAAAATACTTTTACACACTTATAAAAGAGAATATAAAACTTTTACATCACTATAACATTTCTTTTTTAAATTAGTATATATTTGGTTGTGATTATTTTTGTGTGTGTGTGTGTGAATAAATCTTAGTCTCAGATATAATGAGTTTAGTGGTATCTTTTTCTTTTTTTCTTTTTCTTTTCCTCTTTTTATTTTCCCACAACTTTATTGAAATATAAATGATTTATAACATTGTGTAAGTGTAAAGTATAGCACATGACGATTTGATACACTCGTACTGAAAATGATCACCACCATTGCACTAGCTAACACCTCTAACTTGTCACTTTCTCAGTCCTGTTACATAACCATCATTTCTTTTTTGTGCTGAGAGCATTCAAGATATACTGTCTTAGCAATCTCTTACTACTTTAGTGAACCGACTAAGCTTAGTAGAGAGCGATCCGGGGTTTGACGGTTCAACCGTACAGATTCTGGCTGAGTTAAAGTTCCTAGTTACAGAAAGAGAATTCAAGTTGGAGTTGATATTGAGCCAGAAATCCTCCAACCATGCTGGACTCTTTAACGCAGGAAAACACCTTTTTCTCATTTTTACAAAGCTGATATAAAAGCTAACGAAATCCTAGCTGCAATCACAAATCAATTTTATTGTTTTTCATCACTCATCATTAATTTGCTCAGTAAATCTATTGCTTTTTTGTCCTTGGATGAAAATTTGATAGGTCCCATAGCAGTTTTTTCCCTAGCTATTTTGATCAACCTTAGATAATAAGCAGTCCTCTTGTATTGGAAAATTTTAAAATGCAGTTTCAGGTAATAAGCAAGACTTTCAATTTCATTCAAAACTGAAAGTTCTAGAAGCCTGAAGTGGGACAAGAATCTTTACTTCCATGTCTTACTCCTCTGCTCTTTCTAAAACTAGAAATTTCACTTGGAAATTTTAAAATTCTCTATTAAGTAACTTTTAGGACAAAAAGGGAAAAATTAAGGGGCAGATTTTCTTAAAAAGAATCATAATGAAAACACAGAATCAATTGATTATAGTTAAATCAGTGATCACAGAAAAGCCATGGTCTTAAATTCCTGCAGCAACAAGCACATTAAAAAATGAAAATAAAGAGGCGCCTGGGTGGCCCAGGGGTTTAAGCCTCTGCCTTCAGCTCAGGTCATGGTCTCAGGCTCCTGGGATCGATACCCGCATCTGGCTCTCTGCTCAGCCGAGAGCCTGCTTCCCTCTCTCTCTCTCTGCCTGCCTCTCTGCCTACTGGTGATTTCTGTCTGTCAAATAAATAAATAAATCTTTAAAAAGAAAAGAAATAAATTGAGCAGCTCCCATCTTAAAAATTAGAAAAGAACAAGTAAAAAAAAAAAGTAGAAAAAAGAAGTAAAACAAAATAAAGGGAAGGAAGGAAATAATAAATTTAAAAGCAAAAGTAATGAGGCAGAGAAGAGAAAAATAGTAGAAACTAATAAATGAAAATGCTAGCTTTTTGTAAAAACAACAACAGCAAAATAGATAAACCTTTAACTCACCTAGTAAAGGAAGGAAGGCAGAAAAAAACAAGAAATACAAGCAAGAAGATAACCAATGACACTGGTAAGTTTTTAAATATTAAAAGAGACTACTTTACACAACTCCATACAAATAAAATGGAAGACCTAAGTAAGTTGGATTATTTTCTAAGAAAATACAACTTATCACCATTGGTCTTGCTATATGTAGAAAGTATAAATAGACAGATTTCCATAGAGGAAAGAGAAAAAGTTACCAAGAAACTAACTATAAAGACCAGATCCAAATGATTTTACAGGGAAATTCTATGAAAACTTCAAAGACCAGAAAAGCCCAATCCCATTTAAATTGTAGCACAGAGGAAAACTCTCAAATGATCTCTAAGAAACAAATATATTCTGACACCCACACCTGGTTAGATTACAAACACACGCACACACATGAAAATTATAAAGCAGTCTTACTCATGACTAGCAACGGAACAATACTAAATAAAACGTCAGCAAGCAGAATCTAAAATCAAGTTTAAAGACTGCCTCATAATCAAGAGGGGCTCATCCCCAGACAATGAAGCTTCAATATTTGTAAATTCATTCCTATAGTTCATCATGTAGTTAGATCTAAGAACAAAGATGTTATGCAACTAGATAGATGTAGAGATGACAAAAAGGACTTTGCGTTAATGAGCTTTTACCAGGATGAAAATAGTGAGTAATTAACAGCCCCAACAGCTCAGTGACTTACAGGGTCGAATACTTTTCTTGTTCTCACTCACCAGTCTGTGGGTTATCAGGGATGCTTATGCTTCCGGCTTCAGGATGGACTCAGGTCTGCTCCCCATGCTTCTCCATTTGAGATCAGCAACCATCAGGGGCCTTTCAGATGGTAGAGGTGGAAATACAAGAGGGGTGAGCAGAAACATAGGATGTTTCAGACTCTGAACTTGACACACTACAACTATTGATCATTTAAAGCAAGCCACATGCTCACACCCAAAACCAGTGTACAGGTGAAGTATTCTCTCCCAACAATAAATCAAGATAGAAGAAGGGAAAAAAGAAACAACTGTGAACACATAGTAAAATGTAGCACAGCCTTTGACAAATTTCAACACTCATTCTTAATTTCAGAAAAATAACATAAAAATTAAGATACACTTTCTTAACACAATTAAATATTTTATACCTCAGTTTAAAAACCAGCATTCTACTTAATGGAGAAAACATTTTCATTAAGATCAAGGACAAAGCAGTTATGTCCTCTGATGTCCTCTATGTCCTTTGATAGACTTTGATATGTAGCAAAGTATTAGAGATAAGTTAATAACCATAAACATTCAGATGCATAAAACTTGAGAAAGACGAGATATAAATTATATCTCTATGTAGATCATGTAATACTACACTTAGAAAACAAAGAATCAGTACTAAAGATAACAATATCTGTAAAGTACCATAATATAAAGTTTACCTGAAACATATACATTAAAATGCAAACAGTAACCATTTAAAAGATACAATGTCGCATGGAGGTTCCTCAAAATGTTGAAAATAGAACTGCCCTATGACCCAGCAATTGCACTATTGGGCATTTACCCTAAAGATACAAATGTAGTGATCCAAAGGGGCATGTGTACTCGAATGTTTATAGCAGCAATGTCCACAATAGCCAAACTATGGAAAGAACCTAGATGTCCATCAACAGATGAATGGATCAAGAAGATGTGGTATATATACACAATGGAATACTATGCAGCCATCAAAAGAAATGAAATCTTGCCATTTGCGACAACATGGATGGAACTAGAGCGTATCATGCTTAGCGAAATAAGTCAAGCGGAGAAAGACAACTATCATATGATCTCCCTGATATGAGGAAGTGGTGATGCAACATGGGGGCTTAAGTGGGTACGAGAAGAATAAATGAAAGAAGATGGGATTGGGAGGGAGACAAACCATAAGTGACTCTTAATCTCACAAAACAAACTGAGGGTTGTTGGGGGGAGGGGGTTTGGGAGAAGGGGGTGGTATTATGGACATTGGGGAGGGTATGTGTTTTGGTGAGTGCTGTGAAGTGTGTAAACCTGGTGATTCACAGACCTGTACCCCTGGGGATAAAAATATATGTTTATAAAAAATAAAAAATTATATTAAAAAAAATAAAAAAAAAAATAAAAGATACAATGTCAGGGGCGCCTGGGTGGCTCAGTGGGTTAAGCCGCTGCCTTCGGCTCAGGTCATGATCTCAGGGTCCTGGGATCGAGTCCCGCATCGGGCTCTCTGCTCAGCAGGGAGCCTGCTTCCCTCTCTCTCTCTCTCTCTGCCAGCCTCTCTACCTACCTGTGATCTCTCTCTGTCAAATAAATAAATAAAATCTTAAAAAAAAAGTAAATAAATAAAATAAAAGATACAATGTCATTCAATATAGAAACAAAAAAGGATAAAACACTTAAGGAAATGTGCCAAAACTGTATTAGAAAAACTTCAGTAAGTGAAAAGGCTAAAAAAAAAGCTTGAAGCTAAAAAAGGCTTGAAGAAATCGAAAGACATCATTTGTTCTCATATAAAACAACTCAACACCATAAAGATGACAATCCTCTCCAAGTAATACATAAATGTGATTCCAATTAAAATAAAGGTAAGCTTTTTCCTAGAGGGATGCAAGCTAATTCTAAAGTTTATATGGAAAAATAAATATGTAATAATGGAAGAAAAAATCCTGAAAAATAAAAGCTGTAAGAGAGGACTAGCCCTAACACATATTAAATCAGACTATAAAGCCTCTCTAATAAAAACACTGTGGTACGGGCAAACAAATAGAGTGGGAAGGGAATAGAAATTCCAAAAATAGACCCAAATATATATGGAAACTACTAGAGGGCATCCAAGATAATTTGGGGGGAAAAATGGACTTTTAAATAAATGGTGTTCAGTGACTGGATATTCATTTGGAAAAAAGGTAAAATTGGATCCATATCTCACACTACACAACAGAAGAATCTCCAAATAGACCAGAGATGTAAATTTAAAAGGAAACTATAAAAACAATAGAGAAATACGTGAGGGAGTTACTTTATAACTTGGGTGTGGGGAAGCTTTCCTAACTATGAGAAGACTCAATCCCACATCACCTGCTATAAACTGAATGTTCATGTCCCTCCAAAATTTGTAATTTGGAACCTAATCCCCTAAAACAAGGGTGTTAGTGTCAGGGACTTTGGGAAGTGACTAGGTCATGAGAGTGCAGTTCTCACTAATGGGATCAGTGTCCTTAGAAGAGAGACCCCAAGAGTTCCCTGGCCCCTTCCACCATGGGAGGTCCCAGTAAGAAGATGGCTGTCTATGAACCAGGAAGCAGGCTGTTACCAGACACCAACTCTATGGAGGCCTTGATCTTGAATTTCTTAGCCTCCAGAACTGTGAGAAATAAGTGTCTGTTGTTTATATAAAGCAGCAGGTCTTTTTGGTATTTTTGTTATGGTAGCTCAAACAAGCTAAGACACCCCGATTCTTGAACTCATCATTAGTGGGCTGCCCCTTGGGCTCCCATTATATTTGCTTCATTTGCCACTTCATCACAATCAGCCACAGGCGATAGCTTTATTAGTTATGCTGTCCCTGCCTGCCATAGAATACAAGCATCCCATTTCCTCCTGGCAAGCAGCTCCACACTGGACTCAAAGCCAAGGACATACCAGGTTAGTCCAATGAATCCCCAAAACTAAGGTTCAGACTTCGTGAGAGAGAACGGCTGGTAGCCCAGGGGATGGCAGAGAAGTTTGTCACGTTATCCTGGGCCGCAGCCGGTTTATAGCTGGCGGGCGGACGCTGGTCAAAACGGGACACGTCCCATTGGGGCACCGGGAGGCTAGGCTGGCAAGCAGGAAACCATGCACCACGACTGCAGAGCAAGGAGTCAGGAAGGAGTCGGGAAAGCTCACCAGAGAGTGAGGGACCCTGGGTGTTCTTGTGTTGGCCTAGGGGCGGACCCATTGAAACAGCAGAGAGATAGGACACAGACAGCAAGAGCCCATTTCCTGCAGCGTCCCTCCAGTGCCATCTACTGACAAAGCTGGCCATCATTCCAGCTGGCCCTGTGCACAGGTCCGATGCCAGTACCATGAAGCAGGACAGCAGGAAACTGACAGGTGTCACAGGTGGGTAAAAAAGCTGATTCCCGCTCCTTGGGCAAAACGAGTAAAAAATGGGCTTGGGAAATCTCTTTAATGATAGAATGCAAGGAAGCCCTCAAAGACAAAAGAGGGTCATAACCAAAGGACCAAAACCAAACTTGAAGGGGATTTTCATTCAGCAAAACTGGAGGGATGTGAGAATAAAAAGAATAATGGCAATAATGAATTATAACAAATTAAATGTTTTTCTTAGTTTCACTGCTACATAGTGATACTATACGAGAGGGCATAAAAGAAGGAAAGGTCTTCTTTACAGATAAATGCCAGGTAATAGTAAATGTAGAAGGAATGATAAAATTAGAAAATCAACTTGCAACCCACAGTATAATATTGACTCGGGGAATGACCACTAATGAGTGTTAAAATAATTGCACAAAAGGTTATTGGCAACAGAATATTCACCTTGTCCAAGATCACCTCCATGAATTAGTGATTCCAAAAGAAGATGCTTCTAACTAGAGAGTTTTGGTGGTCGTCATCTTAATCCAGTAATCAAACTTAGCTTCACAAATGGGATGACTCGACATTTGCTTCCTCATGTTACACAGTAAGAAACACACAACATCCCCTATGAAACGTTTTTGTAAAAAGATGTTTAACAGAATCAAGTCCTAGGAAAACAAGCAAACCCAGACATTGAGTTACTCAATGATACGACTGGCCTGAACTTTCTAAAAAGTTTCCAGATGAAATAAAGGACACAGTTATATTTGAATGTCAGATAAACAACAAAATCTTCTTTTAGCGTAAGCATGGTATGTATTATACTAAAGTATGAGTCATTATTTATCTGATATTCAAATTAACTGTATTTTTATTTTTTAAATCTTTCAACCCTAGAAAAAAAGGGTGTTAGCTTATTTAGATTAAAAGCCTAAAGAGGCATAACCAAGGACAAAACATGAACTTTGACTGGCACCTGGACTGAAAAAGAAACAAAACTATAAAACACATTTGGGGACAGTTATGACAATTGGAATATACACAGTATGTTAGATGATATTGCAGAATTACAGTTAATTTTCTTAAGTGTGATCATGGCATCATATTTATGAAATGAATGTCCTTGTTCTTCAGAAATATTTAGGAGTAATGTGCCATGGTTTTTGTAATTTGCTTTCTGATGATTCAGAAAACACAGGGTACACAAGGAGAGAGAAACTAATGTGGCAAAATGTATTATTCTTTCAACTTTTCTCAAAGTTTGGAAATGTTCCCAAAATTGGGAGTAGAAAGAAAGGGCTGGCAGAATACAGGAATGTATGATAAATAATGTCCTTAAAATAATGTCTCATCCATTAATATAAAAGTCTCAGAGCAATTCCTTTATGGTTCACTTCTTATATAAAATCAAGAAGAAAGAATTAATACATTTTTACAACAACAAAAAATAATGTTTAAATTATGACCCGTCACCTAGTATCTCCTAATGACCCTGTAGCTGCTGACTTCAGATGCAATCTGACAATATTTTCATCCTTTTTCCATGTTGCTAGTAGTATAACTTAACCATGATTCGGAGTCCTTTTTTACTGGTCGCTGGCATGGCCTCTTCCCCTCTCCCACACCTAATATTTCAGGCTTCTAGTAACAGTGGCTCCAAAGATTGTTTGATTGCAATTATAATAGTAACAACAAAACTTCCCTGTGAGTTAGTGTTGCCTGTGCAGCAGGGGAGAAGCAAATAATTAAAATAAGCAGTTCTGTTCTTGATCTGTACTGAGCATGCAGAAAAGGACTTAAAAACGCTGTTTGTGCAGAGGAAGAAAGAACTATCTTCTACAGCACAACATCATGAGGCAGTTTTTTATGCTTCCTCAATTTAGTGAATTCCCATATTGAAGTATTATGAATTATGTTCTCCACTTGCAACACCCAGACCCAAAGCACACACTGTGTAACATGTTACATGTTCAATTGCAATATTGTTCCCTGCAGTCTCTTTGACTTGACCTCTTTTATTCCAGATACCATAAAGACTTATGTCTGACTAGTGTGGTTATTTTAATCTGAAGTGCAGCTACACATTGCATATTAGATCCCAATCTCTAGATGCCCCCACCCCCAAGATGCAAACAAATCTGGGAGAACTATGTGGCTGAATATACTCATCTGGTCAAATTGAAAGGATAGGTTGGCAACCAAAAGAATGTGGCGCAGACCTAAAGAAAAATTCAAAAGAAGGGTCCTAAAGGTGCCCTAAGTATTACTAATATTGTTTATAACATATCAAGGTACTACTGTGAAGTTATTATTTAGAAATTATTGAGTAAAAGTACAGAAGTTTTGCATGGAAATAATACATCCAATTTCTTACTAGGGGAGGCCTCACCCTAGTAAAGCTCAAATACCTGACTTTCCCCATACATCACCTTCTTCCTCATTCCAGACACTAATGATGGAGAGGAAGGGGATTAAGAGCTGATGCTGACATGTTCTTCTAAAGAAGGCCCTCATTGTTTCAGTCTGGTCAGGCTGCTATAACGAAAATACCACAAGCAGATGGTTAATAAAGAACAGAAATTTGTTTTTCATAGTTCTGAAGCCTGGGAAATCCAAGATCTTGGTGCAAGAAGGTTTGATGTCTAGTGAAAGCTCACTTTCTGGTTCATAGACAGTCATCTTTTGCTGTGTCCTCATGGGATGAAAGGGACTGGCGATCCCTCTGGAACTTCTTTTATAAGGTTATTCTGGGCTATGCCCTCTTGATCTAACCATGTCCCAAAGCCCCGCTTCTTAATACCATCACATCGGGGTTAGGACTTCAACATATGAATCTGGGCAAGGAGAGGGGCACACAAAGAGTTAGTCTACAGCACCTACCTTCCAGCCTCAAACCATTTGGAAATGCGCCAAAACACAAGCAGACTCTTCTTGGCAGTGCTTCCAGAGCCCCTCTGGAGCTGTCAAAACAGTGAGCAAATCTACCTCAAAAAAACCGACAAACAAGAGCAAAACAAACTGAATGTCCCTTTACATCACTTCTATCCAACATAGCACTGGAAGTTCTAGTCATTGCAATAAGGAAAAAATAAATTAAATTAGATTTTAAAAGGTAAAAAGCACACAAGTTAGAAAAGAAAAAATAAAACTATTTTTAGACATGATTCTGTATGTAAAGAATTCTGAGAAACCTACAAAACATTCCTAGAACTAAACAATGAGTCCAATAACATTGTGGGATTCAAGATCAGCAGAGAAAAATCAACTGAATTCTTATATTTGACAATGAACAAGGTAAAACCAAAATTAAAATGATGTCATTTATACTTGCTTAAAAAAAGTGAAATGTTTAGGTATAAATCTAAGAAAATAGGTATAAGATCTGTATGATAAAAGTTATAAAATGGTGATTAAAAAGAAACACACACACAAAGATACCTGGGAATTCACACCATGCAATAGCAAAAAAAAAAACCCAAACAATCCAATTAAATACTTGGGGATTCACCCCATGCAATAGCAAAAACAAAACAAAACAAAAAAACAAAAACAACAACAAAAAAAACCCCAAACAATCCAATTAAAAATGGACAGGAGACTAAATAGACATTCTTCCAAAGAAAACATACAGATAGCCAACTAGGATGTGAAAAGGTGCTCAACATCACTAATTATCAAGAGAATGTAAATCAAAACTACAAGGAGATATTACCTCATACCTGTTAGAATGGCTATTATCAAAAAGACAAGAGATACCAAATGTTGGCAAGAATATGGAGAAAAGAGAACTCTTGGGTACTATTGGTAAAAATGTAAATTGGTGCTGTGGCTAGGGAAAACAGGATGGAGGCTCCTCAAAAAATTAAAAATAGAGTTACCATATGACGTAGCAATTCTACTTCTGGGTATTTAGCCAAATGAAGTTTGGATAGAGAAGTTTGGATAAGGAAGTGATTTATCCAAAATCACTAATGATTCATCAGAAAGATAAAACAATTGTAAATATCCACTCATCATTGGAGCACTTAAACATTTAAAACAAATATGAACAAAGAAGAACAAACAAATAAACATCAGTGAAACAACTGTAGAGGATTTCATACTCCACATTCAACAATGGATACATCATCAGACAGAAAATCAAAAAGGAAATGATGGGCTTGTATAACATATAGAACAAATGAATCTAACAGACATTTATAGAACATTACTTTCAACAGCAGCCGAATATATATGCTTTTCAAGCACGTTCTTCAGATAGACTGTATGTTGGGCCACAATACAACCCTTAACAAATTTAGGAAGACTGAAATGATATCAATCTTTTCTAATCATGATGGTACAAAACTAGAGATCAGTAACAGAAGGAAAGCTGGAATATTCACAAATATATGGAAATTAAACAACACACTCTTCAACAATTTATGAGTCAAAGAAGAAATTAAAGGTAAAATCAGAAAGAATCTTGAAATGGAGTGGCAACATGGCAAAACTTAAAGGATCCAATAAAAGCAATTTTAAGTAGGGAGTTTATAACAAGAATGCTTGGATTAAGAAAAAAGAAAGCTCTCAGATAAACAACCTAACTTTACACCTCAAGAGACTAGAAAAAACTAAGCCAAAATTAGCAGAATAAAAGAAATAAGAAAGGTTAGAGCAGAAATGAATGAAATAATGAGTAGGTGACAATAGAAAAGGTAACAAAATTGTATTTGTTCTTTGAAAAGATAAAATCAACAAACCTTTCATTAGACCGACAGAAGGAGAGAGAAAAGACTCAAATAAATAAGACTATAAGTGAAACTATAAATGAAATGAAAAGGGGGACATTAAAACTACAGGAATGTGAAGGATCATAAGACACTATTATCAACAACTGTACGCCAATGAATTGGATAAACTGGAAGAAATGGATATATTCTTAGAAACATGCAACCTACCAAGCCTGAATCATGAAGAAATAGAAAATGTGAACTGTTCAATGACAAGTAAGGACATTGAATTAATAATCAAAAATCTCCCAAAAACCACAATAACAACAACAACAAAAAAAAAAAACCCAGGCCGAAATGGCTCTATGGCTCTAAGGCCAAGTTCTACCAAACACTTAAAAATTAATACCAATCTTTCTCAAACTCTTCCAAAATATTGAAGAGAAGGGAACACTTCCAAAGTCATTTTACAAGGCCAGTGTTACTATAATAACAGATATATGTCATTACGCATTTGTCCAAACCCACGGAGGTACAACACCAAGAGTGAACTCTCATGTAAACTGTAGACTCTGAGTGATTATGTTGTGTTCATGTGGGCTCATCAGATATAACCAATGTACCAATCTGGTGGGAAATGTTGATAATGGGGAAAACCATGCATGCAGGGGACAGGGAGTACATGGAAAACCTCTGTACCTTTCCCTCAATTTCGTGTGAATGTAAAACTGCTTTTAAAAAACAGTCTTTAAATATGGGGGAGGGAACCCGCAATAGTAGTGAAAAATTGTAGCATATCATCTAAGGTCACTTAGATTCAATTAGGAAACAGATAGCATACTCAACCAGCTGATCTGACTAGGAGTTATATAGAATGGGCCAGTTTTTATTCTAGGCTAATTTGGCCCCACAACTGAGGCATTATCTTCCTGAGTCTTCTACTCAGTGCCCCATCTATTATAAACTTTCCCCTCTTTGGATGTTGCTTCATAGACAACATTCATTTGAGTGCCCAAGTTAAGGTAATTAAAAATTTTATATATATATATTTTTTTTTCACCAATCCAATCTCATTTCCTTATATACGCAGCATCCTATAGAATAAAAAGTCTGATTCTAAAGGCCATATCTGCATGCATAGATCTTTTACACCGATCTTGTGAAACAGCATGTTCAATTTCCAGGGATAATTAGCATCAACTTAATCTGTTGTTAATTTCAGTTCTTTCCCACCAAGTACATTTTTTAAAAATTGAAAGATACTGTAACATGGAGGGCAGGATTTGTAAAAATTCTGTT
This sequence comes from Mustela putorius furo, assembly GCF_011764305.1. Taxonomy (NCBI): domain Eukaryota; kingdom Metazoa; phylum Chordata; class Mammalia; order Carnivora; family Mustelidae; genus Mustela; species Mustela putorius. The sequence continues at coordinate 3,309,339 of NW_025421367.1, read as the reverse complement.
AAAAAAAAGAAAATGATAAAAAGAAATAATTAGAAAGAAGATAATACAGAAATCAAACACAGTAGCTCCAAAGTATGCAAAATTGGTATTCTTGAATTAAGAAAGCAAAATTTAAAATATCTCAATATTACAAAAGAAAAAACCTTAAATAAATGACAAATTGAATTTGCTGATTCAACCCATATAATTTTTCCGAGAAAAATAATTATGCACAATAATCAACACAATGATGTATTCTAGAGCAGGTTAATAAGAAATTTACTAAGCAGGTAACTTTTTGACAGAAAAATCAAGTCATCTGCCATAGCTGAGAGAAAAGAGTGGGTTTAATCTGAACTTTACTTCTCCATGGCAACATTTAATGACAGAGGAAGGTGAGGGCAATGTGTTCAGAATCTTGAAAAGAAGGAAGACAAGATTGAGCCAAGAATACTATGCTCAGCCCATTTGTTTTATGTTTATGGCAACAGAAAGGCACTCTCAATTTTGTACAGACTCTGGGAGTAATGAGGCATTAATGAGTCCTTCTTTTAAAAAAAGAAAAAAAAAAGAACACTTAATAAAAAAATCTATCCCAAAAAAGGATTGAATCAAGAAGACTCAGGGAAGGGGAACTCATGTTTAAAAAGTATGGGCTATGAGAATTGAATATATCTAAATATAAGATGAAATATTATATTTATTATTTTAGAGGAAAATAAAAGCTTAAAGAATTTGACAATGGTAAAGTTATTAATTTTTAAAAGTGTTGGTCGGGAGTACATATTTATTAATATCTTATTTTTCAGAAGAGTCAAAACCCACAAAAAAAATTGACAGATCAAAACAAAATTGCTTGCTTAATTTAGAAAACTGATGCTGATATTAAAATTTACATTTGTAAATAATTTCTAAATAACATTCAGACAAAAACTCAACATAGCTCACTGATCCTCTCTAATAAACTGATGAGAAGCCCTTGGTAGGTTAGGCCAAAGTAAGGACTATGACCAGACAGAATCATTAAATAAAATTAAACCATTAAAATTTATGAATTTAAAATATGTAGTCAGTGAGCAAGAGTATGAAGGAAGCTATTGCAACCAAAATAGGATGGTATTAATAAAAGTTTAAACACATAAATCAAAAAAAGAGAATACAACATGCAGAAATAAACTCACACATACATTGTCAATTGATTTTCAAAAATAGTGCAAAGATAATTCCAGAGAGAAACTTATGATGTCAGAGCAACTGGGTAAGAAAAAAAAAAAACCTTGGTTCATACCACCCACCATGCTAAAATTATCTCAAAATGGATTATATGCCTAAACGTAAAACCTGAAATTATAAAACCTCTAGAAGAAAATATAGGAGAAAATGTTCATGGCCTTGGGTGAAGAAGTCTTAGAAATATGACACCAAATGTATAATTTGTAAAAGAAAAAAATTCATAAATTAGACTTTGTCAAAATTAAGAACTTCTACTAAAAATTACTAAGAAAGTCCACCTTAAATTATTTTTTTTTAGATTTTATTTATTTTTTTGACAGAGATCACAAGTAGGCAGAGAGGCAGGCAGAGAGAGAGAGAGAGAGAGAGAAGCAGGCTCCCTGCTGAGCAGAGAGCCCCATGCGGGACTCGATCCCAGGACCCTGAGATCACGACCCGAGCCACAGGCTAACCCACTGAGCCACCCAGGCGCCCCAGTCCACTTTATTTTTTTAAACATTTTTTTAAAGATTTTATTATTTATTTGACAGAGATCACAAGTAGGCAGAGAGGCAGGCAGAGAGAGAGAGAGAGAGAGAGGAGGGAGCAGGCTCCCCTGTGAGCAGAGAGCCTGATGCAGGGCTGGATCCCAGGACCCCGGGATCACGACCTGAGCCGAAGGCAGAGGCTTTAACCCACTGAGCCACCCAGGCACTCCAGAAAGTCCACTTTAAAAAGGACTTCTGGAATATTAAAGCAAAGATTTCAAAGCTATAACTTAATTACATAAAAAAAGTAAAGTAAGGTTCAGCATCCTCTAAAGTCTCTGATCTCCTAATTCTTGGAGACTGGGAAGCCAAACCAGCCACCCTATGGGCCCAGACAAGGGGCCCTGATCCCGTGGCCATATAGCTTCTTATGCACGTAACTAACACAACTTTTTGCCATTCTGTAGATTCACTTCTATTCAAATTTATTAGTACTATTTTAATTGGAGGGACAGAAATCCTAACCTAAAATAAATTAACTAGAAAGGAAATGTTAGAGCTAATGAAGTCCAGGGGTATATCTGCCTTCAATTAGTGCTGGCTGAGGGACTCAAATGATATCATCAGAAGCTGATCTTTCTTCATCTCCTAAGACCCACCTAAGATTTAATAAATCAGAATCCCTAGGAGTCAGACTCCAGAATCTTATAACCAACAACAGAAAACCCTTTCCAGACGAGTACCATAAAGCCCTTATCAGTTAATTGCTTTATCTGTGTACAGCTTGTCTTTGCAAGCTAATTATAAGCTTCTTGCCTGCAAGGAAAATTTCTTCTGCACCCTAATCATATCTAAGATTGTGCTCAGTGGATATTAGAAAGATATTCTGTAGAATCTGGTAGATCAAGGAATGCTGTAAGTTTAATGCTATAAGCATCAGAAGGCATTTGAAAAGAAATCTGACATTCTTTTGAAAAATCTGGGCTCGTGAAAATACAGTTGAATTCAAAATTTTTGAACATCTACATCCACATGGAATTAGTGAATAAACTTGAGTTAGTAAAGAGCAGTATTCCAAAGCACTCTGTTCTTGGCCCTGCATTGTTCAAAATTCTTTTAAACTTGAATAAAGATATAGATGATAAATATCTTATCTGCGATTGACAAAACCAGGAGATGTCAAATGATAAAAATGTATTCCACAATGTTCATGAATAGCATGGCCACCCAAACATTACCACTAGATCAATTTTGATATTCTTCCAGTCCTCACATTATACTCATTTGTGTGTGTGTATATATATATATTGTTGGCTCCATTTTACCCCTGAGCATCAACGTTTTGGCTGCCAGCTTGTCTAGACTCACATCCTTTGACTCTAAATCTAGCAGGAAGAAACACTTTTCTTTTCCACAACTTGAAAAAAAGTTCTGTCCTGATTTCCACTGAACAGAACCAGAGCCCACGCTTGTTTGTAAATACCATTCCCAGGCGCCAAGTGTTCGTGATGCTCTGGTTGGCCATCCCTGAGTTCCACACTCATCACTTGGGAACTAGTGGTGGTGTCAGCCACATCTGAGGCACACAGGGACTCAGAACAGGAGAGGGTGGTTCCCCACAAAAATCTCATTTTTGTGTTGGTAAGAAAGGAGAATGGCTACTGAACTGTTAAACAATAAACCAAATAAGCCAAGTTCTCTGCCTTACATTCTACTCAGAAGGACAATTCTGTTAACAGATATTTTTAATATGAAATGATAAATGTTGGGATGCCTGGGTAGCTTAGTTGGTTAAGCATCTGACTCTTGTTTTTGGCTCAGGTCATGATCTCATGGATCCTGAGATTGAGCCCCTCATCAGGCTCCACGCTCAGTGGGGAGTCTACTGGAAGATTCCCTCCCACTGCCCCTCCTCCCACTAACTCAAACTCCCTCTCTCAGATAAATAAATAAATCTTTTAAAAAGAAAGATAAATGTTGTGATAAAATTTGACAGGGAGGAGAGGCAAGTAAATTCAAGCTAGGGGCCAGGGATGTGGCTAAGTAACTTTTCAAAAGAAGATGATGCTGGAGTCTAGAAAGATTCCAAGTCTTTAGGAGGTGTAGAAAAGGGCTTGGGGATGATGTAACAATGTTTCCAGGCATTTTCAAATTGATCCCCTCACAGGTAGGAATTATGTCTTATCCTTGCCCCACTGGAATCCAACATGGAACCTGGTGTCTAGTGGACACTGTGTTTGATTAATATTCCCTCACTATGTGTTCAGCAAAAATCCTGCAGGAATTGGTAAGGTAGATATTTAACCACATTATTCACAGAAGGAAACTGAGAGACAGAGGTTAGGTCATCAAAATCACAGTGCCAGCCAACAACAGTGCCAGGGTAATTCCCACAGAGGCAGGGACACATCCAAACCAAATTCTAGACATAAGGTAGAATATCACAAATCCTGGTCTTGCATTATTAGTGTAGTAAATTGAGAAATAAAAACAAGTAAAAATTTTAGTACGGTTAGCAGTTCTTACAAAGCCCAAAACACCAAATTTTTTTCTAATGATTCCAGATGTCAAGTGGTAATAATTTATTTTACAATGTTCTTGAATAAATAAGGACTGGGAAAAAAATGAGAGGGAAACATGTTTGTTTGGGTGGGTTGCTAAGCAACACCACACAAGCCAGAGAGTCCTTTTGAATTTCCTTTAGAAGGTGGAATCTGCAGGACTGATGGGTCCTTCTGCTTGTGTCTGCTTCATCTGTTCACATGGGAAAATAAAAGCAAAACAGGAAACAAACAGTCAAGTTTAATAATGCAGAAGCCAGAAGCGTGGAGAATACAAAGTCTTAAATCAGACTGGACAGTTTTTAAGTTGCCTTTTGAAGGGTTTGTCGGAGTATCCACCATGGCACTGAGACAAAGCGATGGGGTTTGTGTAGCTTGTTCCAGAAAAACTTACCACACAGTTGAAATAAAACTAAATAGCATCCAGCTATGTTATCTATCCCACACAGTATTTCAAGCCCTGTAGATTATCAAAATTTATAGTATGGTCACAGGATTATGGTAACCAGGTGAAGGAAAATATGAGTTTGTGCCTCTCATTTATTTAATAGGAGAATACTTTTTATGAGAAATAGGAATAATAAGATGAATATCAAAGGAAGGAATTCTGTGGGAAGGGAGAGAAATTTACAGCTTCAAGGCCTACTTGAGGAAAAGCGAGGTGCTCCGAAGGAAGAAAACATGCCAAGGTAAAAGCACAAGGGAGAACATTAGGAAGCCAGAAAGAATGACTAGGTACTTGAACAGGAAATACATTGCATGGCTGGTGATGGGTTTATGAAAACTAAGATTGGAAGTGCTAGTGAAATTCTTGGAATGTAAGATTTAGGCTGTGGTACATTAAATACTATCCATGTACACAAGTACTTCTCTGAAGTTTTTAAAAATCACATGGCTTGTCAAGATTTGTAATTAAAATTTTGAGCAAGCATACATTTAATTCTGAATTATGTATATGTGGATACATTTTTGGTGAGTCCAAATTCTTTTGGAGACAATGGTGTAGTCTTAAAAAGAATGTTTAAGATTTTGTTTTAAATCACTGACACTAGGGCGCCTGGGTGGCTCAGCGGGTTAAGCCGCTACCTTCGGCTCAGGTCATGATCTCAGGGTCCTGGGATCGAGTCCCGCATCGGGTTCTCTGCTCAGCAGGGAGCCTGCTTCCCTCTCTCTCTCTCTCTGCCTGCCTCTCCATCTACTTGTAATTTCTCTCTGTCAAATAAATAAATAAAATCTTTAAAAAAAAAAAATCACTGACACTATAAAAGAAGGTACATTATTATTATTATTATTATTATTATTAAATAAAGGCTATAATACTCTTTAACATGCATCTCAGGCCTTCTGTGATTTAGCCCTACCTTCCCCTCCCATGCCAGCCTGAGTAGTCTCTCTCCTCAACCCCTTCCTGTGTTGAAAGACTTCATACTGACTTGATACCATAGGGCTCAAGGGCAAGCCACCCCAAAAAGTGCACTTTAAGCATACTGATTATTTTAAATCAAATCTACTTACGGTGTAAGTATACTTATAACCACCTCCAAACCCCTCCAGCAAGAAATCGGTTTCTCGTATGAAAGGCATCCTTCCTGTCCTAAGAAGTACAAAGATATCCTTATCACCAGACAGGATCTTTAAAGCTGAGAAACCCGTAGAAAAAACTCTGAGATCATAACCTGAGCTGGAATGAAGAGTCCGATGCTTTATTGACTGAGCCACCCAGGTGCCCCATGCTCCTCTGTCTTAATTATGGTAAATATTTTCATCTATTACAATAACTTCTGTGGCTTTTGGGTTTTGTCACAACTGGATTATGAGCTTCTTAAGGCCAGACACTCCCTGCCTAGCCCAGAGGATCCAAAACAAATAGTTCCTGAATACCTGCTATGTGCCGGGCCACAACACTATGAAAGAAAGCAATCAGTTCAGCAGGCCAAAAGTCCAGCCTTAAGGAGTTTGAATTCCCTGTGTAATTGTTGAGGGACTGTGTGAGCCTAGTCAGGCAGCATCATTTTCAGTCACACCATTACACCTTTGGTTAAGACTGGGGTTTCCTGGGCGCCTGGGTGGCTCAGTGGGTTAAGCCTCTGCCTTCAGCTCAGGCCCTTGATCTCAGGGTCCTGGGATCCAGTCCTGCACTGGACTCTCTGCTCTGCAGGGAGCCTGCTACCAGTCCCCCTGCCTGCCTCTCTGCCTACTTTTGATCTCTGTCAAATAAATAAAATCTTTAAAAACAAACAAACAAACAACTGGGGTTTCCTAATTCTTCACATAGAGGCCTTTCTTTTTCTTTCTTTCTTCTTCTTCTTTTTTTTTTAGATTTTATTTATTCATTTGACAAACAGAGATCACAAATAGGCAGAGGGAGAGGAAGGGAAGCAGGCTCTCTGCTTGGCAGGGAGCCGGAGGTGGCTGTGGGGCTCTACCCCAGGACCCTGAGATCATGACCTGAGCTGAAGGCAGAGGCTTTAACCCACTGAGCCCCCAGGTGTCCCTTGTGTAGAGGCCTTTCTAACCTTCACATGCCACCATTTCTCCTCTGAGGTATAAGGGGCCTTGGAACAGTTTATGCCCCCAGGAAACTTTTTTTTTTTAAGATTTGATTTTTTTATTTGAGAGAGAGAGTGGGATCACAAGCAGGGAGGAGGGGCAGAGGCAGATAAAGAAGCAGACTACCTGCCAAGCAGAGAACCTAACTCAGGGAGCCCAAGACCCAGAGATGATGACCTGAGCTGAAGATGGATGTTTGACCTACTGAGCCACCCAGACGTCCCCCAGGTGAAACCATTCTTAAGTCACTGTTCAAATGCTATTTTCAGTTTTGTGATATTTGTTTCCCAAAGATGTTTTGATTTTCCACAGTTCAAGATTGAGAACACAGCAAATTACTCCCCTAGTTTATCCATTTCTTTTTTGTTCTTACTTTTTTTTTTTTTTTTTTTTTTTTTTGCTAGCAAGTCTATAGTCTAGAGATACAGGGAAGAGAATACTGAGTGGAAAAACAATAATACCAAGGAATAATAGAATTAATTCAATTACTATTTATTTATTGGGTTCAAGTTCTGTGCTTTCGCTATGCATAGTAAGTAACATTATCATTTTAATAGAATATGCAGGATAAAACACTCTTGGGACATAACTGTAGGGAGTTATGTCATTGGCGAGATACATACCCTAAGTCTAAATAACAACAGATAAGAGAATATAAATTTAGTACTGTAGGGAAGGGAAGTTGTTCCTCTACACTTCAAGGTCTTCCAGCTGAACTTAGAATTAAATTTACATGGGACAGATTAATAAGGGGGAAAAAAACCCTAAAATTTTATTATGTGCACACAGAGGGCTAATAATGAAATTAGGGCCTAAACAAATGACCGAGGCAGGCAGTTTTCATATTTTTTAGACAAAGAGACAGTAAATTTCTAAGGAACTGACAGACATAAAGACAACAGATGTTTGAGAGCTTTAATTAAGAAAGAATTCTAAGTGGAATTTGGGCTGAGGTAGTAGGTTAGGATAAACAAGACCTGTCTTTAAAAAAGCTCAAAGTTATGGGGCGCCTGGGCGGCTCAGAGGGTTAAGCCTCTGCCTTCGGCTCAGGTCATGATCTCAGGGTCCTGGGATCGAGTCCCACATCGGGCTCTCTCCTCAGCAGGGAGCCTGTTTCCTCCTCTCTCTCTCTCTACCTGCCGCTCTACCTGCTTGTGATCTCTGTCAAAAAATAAATAAAATCTTTAAAAAAAAAAAAAGCTCAAAGTTAGGCAAATGACACCAATAAGTAAATAAATAAACCACAGAACTGATGATAGGTGGCCATGATTACCTGAATAAAATAGGGAAGCAACAAAGGATGCTGCTCTGATGTACATACAAGACGGGAACCAATGCTAGAAAAGCAGAGCAGGGGCCGTTATGGGCTGAATTGTGTCCCCCTCAAAAATTCGTAGGTTGACATCCTAATCCCCAACAACTCAGAATGTGACTGTATTTGGAGACAGGGTTGGGGTTTTTTTTTATCTTTTTTTTTTTTTTTTCTGGGTAATTAACTTAAAGTGAAGCAACTAGAATAGGCCTGAATCCAATGTGTCTGGTGTCCTTATGAGATGAGATTAGGACACTGACCCCTGAAAGTGATCACCATGTGAAGACACTAGTGGAAAAACCACCATCTACAAGGCAAGAAGAGAGACCTCAGGGGAAGCCAATTCTGCAAACATCTTGATCTCACACTTTCACCCTGTAGAATTGTGAATTGTTGTTTAAGCTACCCAGTCTGGAGTACTTCATTATGGTAGCCGTAGCAAACCAATAAATACAAGGGCGGATGAAGAAAATTTACTAACCAGACCTAAGGAAACTAAATTTTATCTATTAAGCTGTCAGGAGCCCCCAGAAGTATCCAAGCATCAATGTGACAGAAGCAGTTTTGGTTCTGAATACAATTTGGGAACGCTGGGGATCTTGAAAGTGGCGAATGGAGGTGGAACTGATAGGTTTGATGTTCCAATGAGGAATAAAACTAACATACACCAACGGCCTTGGACGAAAACGCTGACAACAGGCATGAGAAACAACGATTCTATCAGAGAGATTTGTGGGGCAGAAGTAACAAGATTTGGGGAGAAGAGGCGTAGGAGAGGAGCAGACAGATGAGGGTATCACGGAGAAGCCTAGCTTGAGAAGGACGACAGCCTGCCTCAAATTTCAACTGGGGGCACAGGAGGTGAGGCAGACTTAAAAGAGGAAGGAGACGGAGATTTAATTGGCGACAAGTTAAGTGTGACACAACTGCAGAACATCCAGTCGGATGCGCTCGGATGCGCTCCGCAGAGTGGGAATAAAGTTCTGGCCCCGGGGCTGTGCCTCGGCAGCCCGAGCCGGAGCCGGCAGCGGGAGGGGGCCGGGGACGAGCTCCAGCTCAGAGCAACCGCGATCTGAAGGCTCCGGGACGGAATCCTTGGGGTCCCCACAGTGTGTGGAGAGAGGAGCCGACCAGACGTTGAAAAAAACCATCCAAAAAGCAGCAGAAGTGGGGACAAGGGGGCCGCCAAAGGCCAAGCAAGGCAGCCTTAGCAGCCTGTTGGTAGTTCTCAGATGAAGTTAAGATTTCTCTGCCCCTGCGGCAAACCAGCGCAGGCTGGATTTCGCTAGTACACACCATCCCACAAAATGGTTTTCTCGCTGTCCCTGCACTTCGGGAAGTCGAGGCAGAAGAGCCTGGCGGTTAACTGGGACCCAACCATTATGTCAGGGTCCCGCAGGCAGGGACAGCACCAGAAGCCCCTTCCCCGCACGCGAGCGGGCGGGCGGACGGGGCAGCGAACCCCTCCTGCCGGAGCCCCTGCACCCGAACGGAACGTGGGCGCCCGCACCGGGCCCCGGCTCCACTTGGAACGCGAGCCCGGGCGCCGCTAGCCCACCGCGCGGTCCGCGGGGGCGGCTTCCTCGCACCTCCCCCGGCAGGCAGCGCGCCCCAGCGGCTGGGCGAGGCGAGGCGAGGCGAGGGGGAGGCGGGCCGAGGGGGCGGGCGAGGGACGCGGGTCTGCGGGGAGTCGGGGGCGGGGAGCAGGCGGCGGCGGGCCCCGGGAAGAAAAGAACATGGCTCCTGCGGCGGGCTGCGCCGACCGCGGCGCGGGGCGGAGGCGCGCCGGACGCCAGTGACCGCGATGGTGAACTCGAGCCGCGTGCAGCCGCAGCAGCCCGGGGACCCGAAGCGGCCGCCCGCATCCCGAGCGGCAGGCCCCGGCCGGCTGATGGCGGGCGGCGCGGCCGTGGGCGCCGGCCTCGCGGCTCCGGGCGGCCTCCGCGAACAGAGGGGCCTGGAGATCGAGATGGAGCGTATCCGGCAGGCGGCCGCGCGGGACCCCCCGGCCGGAGCCTCAGCCTCCCCCTCGCCTCCGCTCTCGTCGTGCTCGCGGCAGGCGTGGAGCCGTGACAACCCGGGCTTCGAGGCCGAGGAGGAAGAGGAGGAGGAGGAGGTGGAAGGAGAGGAAGGAGGAATGGTGGTGGAGATGGACGTGGAGTGGCGCCCGGGCAGCCGGAGGTCGGCCGCCTCCTCCGCCGTGAGCTCCGTGGGCGCCCGAGGCCGGGGGCTGGGGGGTTACCACGACCCTGGCCACCCGAGCGGGAGGCGCGGTAGGCGAGAGGACCAGGGCCCCCCGAGTCCCAGCCCGGCCGGCGGCGGGGACCCGCTGCATCGCCACCTCCCCCTGGACGGGCAGCCGCCCCGAGTGGCCTGGGCCGAGAGGCTGGTTCGCGGGCTGCGAGGTAAGAGCGCGACCCGCAGCGGCTGATGCACAAACCGGAGCCGCGGGCGCCGGCCAGAGCCGTCGCCCGCTGTGGGCAGCTTCGCGGGGCTCCAGCTCGCATCGCCCTCGCGTCCCTGCGTCCCTTAGAAGCGCGTCTCCACCTCTGCTACTTGCGCTCTACTTCCGGTACCCGTGGCGGAATTCCACTGCGCCCTTGTTTGTGCAAATTTATGGGATACCTCCTTCTAACAGAAGAACATGGGTCAGCATATTTTTACCTCTGCATATCTCAGTGAAAGCCGTATTAAAATGAAAGGGTGCCTCTGAAGATTTTTTTTTTTTTCTTGTAGGGGAAAAAAGGAAGAATATTCTAATACAGCTGAAGGTAGTTGCACCTGTATATCGGGTCTTCCGCTGGTCTGGATGCCCTCTCACCCCGCATTCCATTCTGGAAAGGGTATCTGTACTGTTATCCAAGTTGTGGGAGAAGTGTCAGTGAGTTGTCACGGATGTTGTTTTGGTGATGTGTGTGGTTGTTTTGGGGAGAGCGAGCTGTTTAGAATACCACAAATAGAAGAAAATAATGTCTTCGAAAACAGTTATTTAGCCATTTCTAATCTAGGTATTTTTCTAAAACAATTGCAAAGAAAAAGTAACATTGTTTAAACGTTGGTAGTATGTTTATAAATAGCTAACTTAACCTTCTTTGAAATTCCAACAAAACAGTGAAGTCACCAGATACCAGCTGTGTGTGCATGTGTCAGAGTTCGGTGCACCCAACTTTCCAAAGGCAGGAAAGGAATTTTCAGATTTGCCAGTGCCTATTCAGAGGACACAGATTTTCCAGGAGCAGAGAGGATCTTGTGTTGGAAGGTTTTGTCAGAGGCATCCTTGGAAAAGAGTTGCATTTGCTCTCACATTCAAATTATTTTAATCTCCACTTTTAAGAATTTCCATTCTCAGTTCTTTTGAAAATTTCCCTTCCCTACTCTTCCCGTCAGTTTTGCAAATCTTGTACAAAAAAAGGGCCAGGTGTTTTAATAGCAATGTGATTAAGACCAAGTCAGCCCTACACCCAAATTCCAGTTCTACCACACCTTGGCCCTATGACCTTGAGCAAATTGCTTAATCTCTCTGATCCCCAATTTTTGCTTTTCTTAAAAAGAGAGAATCATGATACTTTGTTCCTGAGTGGGGAGAATTAAATGAGATGAAACCTGTGAAATTCATAGCATGTCTGACATGTGAGTGCTTTATAACTATAAAGTAAATGATAGATTTTTAATAGTGTACACTTTTGTATTTCTTTTATATAAGTGTTTATGCTGTAAATTTGATTCATGGCATGGTGGAGAACAAAAGGTCCTTTTTGAGCAACCTATGTGAATAAGTTAGTAAAAAACCCTTGTGCTTCTTAAGGTTCAAAATTATGCAAATAAATTATTATTTTATGTTGTTTTAAATGTCCTTTAAAAAATATTCACTGCAGTAAGAGAAGTTTTTTACAAGTTAGTGAATAAGTATAATAATCCTTTAACCTTTTTTGAATAAATTCAATAATTGAATGTGATGAAATGAAATTTGTATCTTGATATGAGTTTATAAGTGTAGTTCTTCAAACATTTTTTTTTCAAAAAATTTACAGCATATAAGCTCATAGTGAACTTCTAGTCGAACGTTATCAATGCTCTAATTAGTAGGGGAAGACACTCAGGAAAATGTTAATCTTAGAAAATATTAGAATAAATTTTACTTTATTAAATATATCAAAAATTAAACATATACTTATCACTTATTAAATAAGTGACATTTATTGAATAATTAGCACCTACTATGAAATTAGCACTGTAGCACTGTACCAGGTGCTCTACCCACCACCAAAAAAAAAACCAAAAAAACCCGAAAAACTAAAATAGCACCATCACCATTTTCCTATGGACAGAAACCAAGTAACGTAAAATAAATAACCATCAATGAGTTGTGATTTTTTTTCCCCTCATGAGATACCAATGACAAAAATCTTACATGCATTGTGTAAATAGTACCCTAGGATTGGAACAGAAAGTAACTTGCAATTTCTAAAGGTAGGAAAGATTCCTCAAGCTTGGAGTGGTCAGGAGCTTCCCTGGAGGTCTCCTGCCTTCCTCCTTGACTTTATACAACTCACTTATTTCCTGGGCCTCCGTTCCTCATAATCTCATCTCCAAAGTCTTTTCTGGGTTCAGCATACTCTGTGATGTTCTTTAATGACATGAATCCAAGATAGACAACAAAGGGTCCTTTTTGCTCTTGGTACAATAATTCGATCTATCTTCTTAGCAGGAGTAAGATGGTAAAGAAGAAATGTTGGACGCAGGGTTGTGGCAAATACTATGTCCAACCAAGGAACCGAGATTTTAGCCCTAAATATTAGGAAGCAATTGCAAGTTGTTAACAAGACCAGAAACATGCAGAAATAGAGGATATCAGTAGGCAGTGTGCTACGCAGAAAAGCTTGCGCAGAGACGCAGAGAGGCAGAGACGCAGAGAGGCAGAGAAGCAGAGAGGCAGGAAGACCATGTAGGCAGTCTGGACCAAAGAAAGTGAAGGATGGCTAAAGGATGTAAAGACTGCACCCAAACTTAAAAGATAGCCCCAGTAATCTTTACTTTTTCCTTAGTACCCTCTTCTTAGTGCAAAAATAAAATTTGACACTTTACATGAGTAATCAAATTATCTGAATTTCCAGAATTGAGTATGTTCTATGGATGTATCAACTTGGTAAAATCATCCCCTGTTATTTTAAATGTCTGTGCTTGGGGTTTTGTTTTCCTGTAGAAATCCTAAAGTATCAGCTGAATTGGTAGGGTGGGCTAAACTGCTATAACAAATACATATCTCCTCTCCTAGTCACTATGTTGTATCATCACTGCTCATTTCCAGAACTTTTTCATCATGTCAAACAGAAGCTCTACCCATTATCACATTCCCCTGCTCCTGGCAACCTCTATTCTACTTTCTGTGTCTGAATTTTTCTAATCTAGGTACATTGTATGAGTGGAATCATACAGTATTTGTCCTTTACCATCTGGCTTATTTCACTTAGCATAATTTTTCAAGCTTTATCCATCATCAGTTGATGAACACAGGGGTTCTTTCCACCTTTTGGCTGTTGTGAGTTTCCCTTTGTTTTAAATCCAAACCTCACTCCATCACTTCTTCCTTTTTTTTATTTGCACTATAATTTTGAACAAACAAGATTTTGTATTTCTGTAGCTGTGGGGATTTTTTTGAGGGAGTGTTGCTGCTGTGGGGTATGTGGTAAGGTTATGCTAGTAACAGAATTTGTTCAGTCAACAAACATTTGTGAGAGTTTCCTTTGTGGTAGATACTGGGGATACAAAGATCAATAAGACAAGGTCCCAGTTTTCAAGGAGCTCAGCTTAGTAGGGGAAACAGGTGTAAGTAAATAATTGCAATGCGGGGTCCCAGGGTTGGGAGGGACCCAAAGAAGAGAGGACCAACTCTATGGGAGGAGGTCGAGTTAACATCTTGAAGGATGAGGAGGGAATTTAAGGAGGGAAAAGTAGTAGAAGTAAGATGAGGCAAACCTTGAGCTTATTGGTAAGTTTTTCCCTCTAAAAAGTTAGAGCTCATAGAGGCTTCAGGAAGAGGGCTGATAGGGTCACGTGCCCATCTGAAGATGATTCTAGCGAGAATGTGGAGAATGGAGTGAAGTGCATGGTGCTGGTTGGTGGGAGAATAGGTCAGGAGAGGGCTAACCAAGAGACAGGGGGTAACAACGATTGCAGCCAAGGTATGTGTGCTGGGATAGAGGGAAGCTGGACTGGAGACAGACAGAAGCCGTCAGAATTGTGGACCAGCTCCATATGAGGGTTAAGAAAAGGGCCTCTTCTCAGATGAAACCCATGTTTCCAACTTGGTATCATTAACCCATAAGGGCAAGTAGGTTTCTAGACAAAGAAAGAAAAAGCTCTCAGTATGGGGCCTGGGAGTACGAGCTGTCTGTGGAATATGCAGGTAGAACTGGCTGTTAGCTGTGGCATCTGCCTGTGTGTACCTCAGGAGAGGCCTGACTGAGAACTGAAGATTCAGGAGTCAATAACATATAAGGTAGCAACCGAATATTCTATATTAAATGGGCCAGTAGTAGGGAAAAGGTCACTTCCCTTTTTAAAGTTGGGCCTGCAGTTCAAATAAATACTTGGAAAGATTGTGTTTGTCTTCCTCAACAAGGTCCCCATGTGTCTGGGCACAAAAACCCAGACTCCTTTCATGATAGAAATGCAGTGAGAATTTGGTTAGGCTGTTCACAGTGAAATTGAGGTTCGTTTGGATTAGGGTGTTTACACTGTTCTGAAATTTAAGCCAACTAGGTGTCAGAAAGAAGTAGGATATTTTTCAGAGTTGCGCCTGTTTCTGGAGATATAGACAGGCGTCTTTCAAGTACTTTATGCAATTTACATAATTTCAAGTACTTTATGCAATTACATAATTCCCAGAGCAACCCCACAAGGAGATACTTTTATCCCATCTTCAGCTGAGGAAATGGAGGCTCATGATGTTCAATAAGGTCCCCCAGTTCATAGGTGACTGATCCCGCAGTTGAACGCAACTGACTCCGAAATTCCACATTGCACCCTGTCGTGATCAAGGAGTCATGGGGCTTTAGTGTCCATCAGAAGGGACAGGGTTAGTATGAGGCAAATGATCCACACAGAATCTTTTAACCATGGAACTGAAATATTCAAGATGAAATGATACGATAGCTGGAATTAGTTTCAAAATTGGGAAGAAGCGAGTGACGGTTTCGATGAATGCAGGTGTTCAATTGATAATTGTTGAAGCTGAGTGGGAGATACATAGGACATCATTATATCATTCTCTCTGTGATATTTGTTGTGTGTTGCAAAAATAACACTTTGGGAAGTAGGTGAATAAGATAGTTGCAAAAATGGCGTTTTTTCACGATTATTTATATTTGAGACATCTTTCGTGTTTTGGATGATCTATCTCGCAGTTTCCCTGTGTTCATATGCGTAAGTACCACTGACTAGGGGAATACACACTGTTGAGATGACATACTCCAACTTTGGGCTCTGGCATTGACCAAGCACCTTCTTAAACACGAGAGAAGCTGGATATTGTCTGGTGTCCCCTCATACTATGTTCTTCCTAACAGCCGGGGACACTTTATGTACTAAGTGTGAGTGAGTGCCTTAAATGCTGGGCATGTTCTCCCTCCAGGGTGAGGACAGTTGTGGGAAAAGACAACAGTTGATTTTGAAGAATGCTGACACTTGGGACGAGAACTCTGTCTTTAACCGTTCTCAGTCTGTCAGCTCTGCTAAACATGGGAAGTAGCTAGCCATAGGACAGCAATTGTTTTCTATCTGTTAAAACAAACACTTCTCACTCATCAGAATGTAAAGAGGTCCCCATGTACTAAGACAGACCCTACATACGCACCCAGTGCAAAAACTGGATGAAATTTTGAAAGTGATAAATATTTGAGGAAGTGGATAGACTAATTTAGAAAGTCAATGAAATGTGTGAAGTATAATACATAAAAATATAATGGGGGACTTTGTTTCTTTTTATTTGAAATGTTTCATTTGAGGGCTTGAATTAAATTGCAGTAGACCATTGCACATTTACTTAAATAAAATTTGATGAGAGTTTGTTTTTCTGCTTATAGGTCAAGCAGTACCATTTGTAAATATTAAGAACCATGACCATTCCTTAGTGCATAATTGTTTATAAAGCATGGGAAAGAGTGAAATCACTGACTGAGGCAAGACAACAATCTTTCCTGATGATAAAAAGACTAGTAATTTCCACTTATGTGTATATTTTAGGCCTGTTCTCCAAAAGAAATATAACCGAAGAAATAGCGTGATTGTGTCCAGGGCTACTGAGCCTAATGTTTGGCTGCCTCTATGTTATTCTGAGTTGTAATTTTCCATGTCGTCTAAATTTGTAATAATTTTTAAATATGATAGAGTTTCAGCGAACAAACATTCTGCTTGCTGCATTTCTTCTGAGTGAGTAATTCCCTGACAACTACCAGATCTTGGCAGAAGCAGACCTGGTCATAAGTCCTGCTCCACTTTCCGTGTGCTGAAACCTGTGATGCGTAACACGGTGTCTTTGATTTCAGTTGCTGTTTTTCCTAAAGGAAATTTGGGAGAAAAAAAGAAAAGGACACGGAATACTGAAATTTAGGAGGAGAATTAATGTATTATTATTAGACTTTAAAAATACATAAACACTGGTGATGGAGTCATTTCCGGGAAGTAAAAGGATTGATGCCATTTTTCCCTGTCCTCTGTGTGGCTTGTTGGTAGCTTAAGTAGCTATGTGAGTTTCAGTGATGGATGGTGTTAAAGTCTGCAGACTAAACGTGTGAGGCAGAACGCCAGGGCCAGGCTGACTGCCATCCACAGCCGACTTAATCTAACTGAAAGGATTGAGAAGTTTGTCCTTTTTGGCAAACGCTAAGGCTCTTCCAAGTAGCCAGCAATGTGATTTTACCGCACTGTTCATTAATGGGGGTTTTGGATGGCTACCATGTCTGTCTGCTGAGTGAGTCCAAAACTGCGGTAACGGCCTCCAGCAAGCTCACAGAGGGTTATGTCATCCTCGCTCAGCCAGCCCAGCACTTTTTCCATCTGCTAAAATATGAAACATGGTTGCTGATTTTCTTCTTTCTCCAAAGAGAGTGAAATCAGATGATTGCTGCTTTTAACTTAAAGATGCAATGTTACTTAGCATTTTTCAAATCTGTTAAGCTATGCAGGTTGAGAGTAGTCGGTCAGCATTGAGTTTCTTAAAGGAGAAAGAGGGTTACAGAGTAGCAAAATTTGGGGCCAGTGTGCTAGAAGTTTGGTGGATATTTCCATAGTGAAATGATGCTCCAACCAGGCTTTCTTTTCATCAGGGGTGATCCAAAAGGTGTCTTGTGTCATAGAATTACACATGTCCTAACTAGGTTTAGGGAGAGGATAATTGACAGGTTGTGTCCTCCCCCACCCAGGAAGAGCACATGTGTGTGTGCACAATTATTTAATACATTCTTCTGGCGCGCCCTTATTTCCTTTTCTCTTTATAAATTTTTACTAAGACATTTTCTGATGGGATGGGGCGTTTAGACAATGATCATATTGTCATCTTGTATTTGATGCATATGGGGGGACAGTAGACGCTGATGTATTCTTAAAAGGCACTCCTGCTTTAAAAAAAAAATACAGGGTCACTTGTGTGCTCAGTTGATTCAGCAACTACCTTCAGCTCGGATCATGGACCTGGAGTCCTGGGATCGAGTCCCACATCAGGCTCCCTGCTCAGCAGGGAGTCTGCTTCTCCCTCTGACCCTCTCCCCTCTCATGCTCTCTCTCAAGTAAATAAATAAAATCTTTAAAAAAAAAAAGGTGAAGAATGCGTATTTTTAAAAAAATACAGGAGAATCCCCCTTAACAGGTGATATTTATTTTATGTTTCTTCTTTGACATTCATACTTTTCATTATTCTTTTAAAGGTCTCTGGGGAACAAGGCTCATGGAAGAAAGCAGCACTAACCGAGAGAAGTATCTTAAAAGTGTTTTACGGGAGCTGACCACGTACCTCCTTTTTCTCATAGTCTTGTGCATCTGTAAGTAGAACATTTCCTTCTACTAAAGGAAAAGATGTGAAAATATTTGACCTGTCCAAACCATAATTGAAAGGAATTGTACGTGCATCAGAGGGATTCATTCAGAAGCTCTCTGTTCTCAGTTTCAGTTGAGAATTTGATAAAGCTCTCCTCTCTCTTTTGGCAAACACCGATGAAAATTCAGCATTAACCTGATTGGCTAGCTCATTGTTACCATAACCCTTTTTCACTATGAGATGCATAGGCAGTCTGCCAGATAGCAAAAAACCAAGTAAAAGAATTTTTTATTAGTTTTCCCAATAAATATACTGTCACTATTTTTTACATCCGTCAACATAAAGTTGAATGTAGGAATTATTTTTAGCAAAATGACGTTCAAAGTTTAACACCGAGGAAATACAAATAATTATCTCCTAATATTGCTTTTATGGATTTAATTAATTAATTAACTTATTTATTTACTTACCTACTTATAAGTCCCACTCTTTTGGATCTGGATGTGTTTGTTGTTCCCGTATGTGGGGGTTCCTTCATTCTGATTCCTAAAGTTTTCCAAATCTGCGGTAATCACCGGTCTTGTACTCTACAGGAAACTTACTGCAGACTCATCTCTTTCTTCTTCCTCTCTTCTTTCGGTATGTCCCTGCATCCTCTGCAAGGGGAGGGGAGTCAAGCCTTAGCCAGGACAAGTCTTAGAAACCATTTACTTCCAAGTCCAGGAAGTCTTAGTGGATTAATGTCCTGAATCAAAGGTTGTTGGATGATGGGAGTTCTGTTACATTCTTGCTAAAGCCCTTTATGAAAACAGACAAGGAAGCAGCTTTATGACAACCAGGACCTCTTCCCAGACGTCTGGGAAAGGACTTCATTCGCATAGTGTACACTTAGAAATGCTTAAAAAATTAACACCAATCTGAAAAAGAGTCCTCTTTTTTCTTTATGGAGAGAATCAAAATTTAATCGATGATTTAATAAGGTTATTCATAATACATTAAAATTGATCACCTTGAATCTAATTGACTAGGTAAAGAAAGCTTCCTTAAAAACATTTTAAAAATGTATTAGATTTATAAAAATTTTTTTCTATAAACTTGTAAGTGTAACATAAAATATTGAGGAAACACTTAAGTTTCAATATTTATAATTTCAAGAAATTGAGTATTGATTTGTTTACTATCCCACCCACAGTTGTGGGTTTTTTTTTATTAATACTAGTAAGCTCTTAACGAGCTTTAACAGGGAGTGATGACTTCTTGCATTTTCTGAGACTTTGCCAATCCAAGTGGGAACTTAAGAAAAAAAGTAGGTATTTAAACTAGAATGTATGTATGAGTGAATAATATCTGTTTTCTTTATTTTTTTCTGTTACTTGTTTAGGAAGGAATGTCATTACTTTTTACAACATTCTATCTCAGATAGAAATGCTAAAAAAATACAAAAGATCTATTCATAATATTAAAAGTTGTGGTATTTTTAATTTTTATGTCCTAAGCTGTTAGAGCTTAGGATACTGAAGTAGAGTTTGCTCCCTGCATAGGCACTTGAATATTAAACTACAGTGACTTTAAATATTAACAGATTGGTTAAAATCGTTATTAAGTTTTTTTCAAGCATGACACAGACACATACATACATACATATTTCTTATGCAAAATATAAGTACCCCTATAGTAAGTTTAGGTTTCAGTGGCCTCCCAAACTGCTTGAGGATCAGAATCACCAAGAGAATTTTTTTTTAATTACTTTTTAAAAATAGTTTACCCAGATCTGCTAAATCAGAGCCTTCCAGATGTGGCCCAGGAAAGTGAGTGTTCTCATACACTGACAAGTTTGGGAACTAGGCCAGATAAATAAACCAAATAGTTAGAGTTCTAGGAAACATGCCTTAAGTCATATAATTAGTGTTTTCTTGTTTATTTTGGAATTTTTAATGCTTTTCTTTTTCACACTAGTCACTTTTTTTTCTTATATCATTAGCTACATATTTTACATAGGCCATTTTCAGGATATTGTAGAATCTCTGGCTAGGAAGGGATCTTAGCAACCATATGATCAAACCTCCACTGAATGGTAAAATTCCCCTGCAGCATCCCTCTCAAATGGTCAGTCTTCCTGTGTGATTGAGCAAGAGTCGAAGTTAAGGGACTTACTTATTTGAAATAGTTCATTTTGTTTTTCCATGCCTATGTCAGAAAGTACTTCTTTATATCAAGCCAAGTCTATCCTGTCTAATTTCCACTCTTAACTATCCCCCCTCCAAGCCCACGTATACCAAGTACGTGTTCTTCTCCAATTTAGCCCATGTTCTTCTCCAATTTAGCCCATCAGAAGTTTGAAGACCAACACTCAGTCTCCCTTAAGTCTTCTCCAAGTTAAATCTTTCTAGTTCCTTTAACTGTTGGTTGTGTAATTGGAGACATGCATTTGAGGACCCATGTCACAGAAACTCTCTCCAGCACCTGTTGTGTTTATCAGGTCCCTTTGAAAGCACAGTAGGAGCCTCATGAGGAAAGAGTGCAAAAGTGGTGCCATGGGTGGGTGTCCTCAGTCAGATACATGGCTGTGGGTCTCTCCTCTTCCCAGTCCCTAAGTCTTCACATAAATGATTCTTTAGTCTCTTCACCAAAAACTGTAAAGTACTGTGTCCCACCAACTAGCATATGAACACTTTTTCCTGGAACAGAGTGAAGGACTTCCCTTTCAGCTCTGTTAAATTTCATGTCATTCATTCCATCTGTTGAAATTTTTCTGGATCAAGGTTCATTCATCTGTTCCTCTTGGCTTCACTGGATCAACAGAGTTAATACTATCTCTGTGTCCTTATTCTGATTAATAAATAAAAAAAGATTGGTCAAAGAACATCATGAATTAGTCAAAGCTCTCTGAGTGGAGTTCACTGAATTCGATCCTCATCTAGCTCAGAATGTTCAAGAAACAGAATGATAAGAAAGACCTTTTCAAAAGCTTGTCAGAATAACTCTGCCTTCCTCTGCTGTCACAGCTGTTGACCAAATTAAAAATGGACATTGTGAGGATAAGCAGACATGACTTATTCCTAACAAAGCGTTACTGGCTTCTAGTGGTTGAGCCCTTGCCCACTGCTCAAAAACCATCTTTTTAACTACCAGTTTTAAAATCTTGTCAGCAGTATCAATATCAAATGACCAATAATGTCAAGCCCATTACTTTGTGGGTAAATGAGATAATGTACTTAGTTGTATGCCTTGCATATTGGATGCTCTTGACACAAAATAGATAAGGTTCAGGAAGGCAATTGGCATAGTAGGAAAAGCAGAGATTTTTTTGCATCAACAGAGATCCCAGCTCAACTACTTATGTGCTAGGTAAGCTTGAGCAAGTTATTTAACCTTTCTGAGCCCTTATTTTCCCATCTGTGAAATACTTATTTTGAAAGATTTTGTGGAGCACCTGAGTGGCTCAGTCAGTTACGCGTCTGCCTTCGGCTTAGATCATGATCTCAGGGTCCTGGGATCAAGCCCAGAGTTGTCGGGCTCCCTGCTCAGCTGGGAGTCTGCTTCTCCCTCTCCTTCTGCCCCTTTGTTCCCTTGCTCAGTTTCTCTCTCTCTCTCAAATAAATAAATAAAATCTGTAAAAAAAAAAAAACAAAAAGAAATATTTTCTGAAGATTGGGATTAATATACCAAAAGACCCTAGGATACTGTCTATCATATAAAGAATAGTAAGAGCAGAATTCCTCCCCGAGATAGTTGACAATGGCTGAATTGTTTCATCAGTAGATTCTAAAAACTTGTGGGTTCAAACTGTTTGGGCATTCTTTTGAAGCAACTAAGTGCCCATCAAAACCTATTTTCAATCTTATCAGTGTTAGTTCTAAACCCCTTTGTCTTTAAAATTAGTCTGATTAACCCAGAGGAGAGAAATAACATGGGAACTAGGTAATCCCACTTCCTCTACAGTTTAGAATTTATTCTTTCGTGAAACCTAATAAACTGCCATGAATCCACCATCACCATCAAAGTACATACTTAAATATGGTTACTGTTAAAATAGCAACAGTATTTCTTGGTGTGATTTAGATGCTGAATTTAAAGAAGGGGATTAGTAGTATTGCTAAAGATCGTTGGAAACGCCTAACAAAGTCTTTGGTGAATCTATGATAAAAATACATTTGCCTCTTCTTCTTCTTCTTTTTTTTTTTTTTTTTGCGCTCTACATTAAATTTTCTCAGATTTCCTGTTTAGACATAATAATGGAAATCCTAAGAGTTGGTTGAGTTAGCATCATAGAAATGTGGTATTTCTACATGTCAAAGAAATAGATAAGATGAAAAGGCAGAAAACAACTCTAAAGAATCCTTAGAAAAAAATATTACAAAGGATTAATATTTTAACACATTTATAACCCACAAAGCACTGAGAAAAAAATATCACGTCCCCAGTAAATATTGTACAGAGTAAAAAATATAATCAATTAGTGCAAGAATGTCTTTAACCTTAAACTCACTAGTGTCCAAAGAAGTAATGAAACTGGAGAAATGAACAACACAGTCATAATACTATAATACAGCATGGTATGTCCTAGGGCGGGAAGAGCTCTTATAAGAAGAGATCTGTATGTCTCCATCTTTTTATTTATGAAAAAAGGAGGCTTTGTTTTGTATTCAAAAAAAAAAGAAATGAATAGTATCAGATCAGCACATTGTATACCTTAAACTTACACAATACTATATGTCAGTTATATTGCAATGAAAAAGAAATGAATATTTTATTTTACTTGTAAAAATCTTGCGAAGATGATTGTCTAATCTAAAGATAGTTTCCCTAATTGCAAGAGAATTCATGCAGATGAACTGTTGATAAACTAGGTCAAGAAAGTCAAAGTCCGGGGGTTAATCATCACGTTGATGGAAAGCTAATTCAATTTCCGGTGACAAACATTCCAACAGCTTCCCACAGCAAGCACATTTAGTCTGAAGATCACAGCTTGCAGTCCATGGAAAGTAACTTTTAAAGACTGCCTATGGCGAGAAAGCTGTCTTTGAAATTGAACAAAACTACAGTGCCTCAGTGCCATTAGACCACAGATTGGTTGACATCTTTTTTTCTTTTTTTAAAGATTTTATTTATTTATTTGTCAGAGAGTACAGGCTGGCAGTGGCAGGCAGAGGCAGAGGGAGAAGCAGGCTCCCTGCAGAGCAAGGAGCTGGATGCAGGACTTGATCCCATGACACTGGGATCATGACCTGAGCTGAAGGCAGATGCTTAGCGAACTGAGCCACCCAGGTGCCCCCCTCACCTTTTTTGACATCTTTTTAGATCTTTTAGTAGGGTTCCCAGGCACTGCCTCCAAACTGCTGTCTGAGACCAGATTAACCCAGGTCACTCTTCCATTGAACATGCTATAATTCCCTCCCTTTCAAGATGAAGTTCAAAACCATTGTATAATAAAGCGCACTTCATTATTCCGTCTTGGCTTACTTCTTCACACCAGCCATTTCCAATGAATACGTGTTAACTTCAGCCCCATCAGTCCACTCTGGGTCTCAGAAAGGCCTTGGCCTACTTGGTTGTCCCCTTTTCTTGGGTCTGCTCAGCTCTTCCTCATCCCTCAAGATGAGCTGGAGAGGCAGATCCATCGAGAAGTTTTATCCACCAGGCCCTCCCCTGAGCTGTGGTGAAATCCTGAATCCGCCTCAGCCAACCACACTCCTCCCCCAGAATTGTCAGGCTAGCTCATGCATCCGTGTCCTTCAGCACCGGGAGGGAAAAAGGGGTCCTGTTAGGTGCATCTCAAGAGATGCCACATGGATGTTCTTACTAAATGTTGACATTTCTCGTTTTCTGTTTCTTAGTCCTTCTTGCTCACCATCCCGGAACTGTTCCTAATAGGACAACTGCAAGAGTTCAAGCCTAATCGTTCTTTGAATTATGTGCATCGCTTTGTATTTGGTACATTTTTTTTATAGAGTCTCTTCAAATATGTGTTCTTATTTTATTTCTATCGTGTTTCTGTGAGGATGTGGGACAGCACAGAGCTAGCAAAGGACATCAGCTTCCCGGTCAGGATTATGGCTTCATCTTGTGGCAGATGGCTTTGGAATACTGGATTCTACTGTCTTTACGTCTGGCATATTTATAATTATGGAGGCATTTTGATTTCGTCTTTGGCCCAAGAGTTATGAAGAGAAAAAAAAATTTTTTTTCATTTCTAGATGGCTTGGTTTTATCTCTGTGTTTGCTTAATCCTTTTTAAATTAACTTTCTGCATTTGTGGTTTTAAAAATACTGCTTTTTCATTTTTTGTGGGGGACTTTTTGTTATTCTCCGTGTTTCTGTTTGTCTTGTTACACTGGAAAATTCTTCTTTGCTTTCCTTCTTCTTTTTTTTTTTCCTTTGCTTTGCTTCTTTTAATTCTAATGACCTGGAGTTTGGGGAGTACAGTCCTCTTTGTTTTTAGTCTTTGAGCCTACATTTTTTTTCAGCAATATTAAGGATAAAATAGTGTCCATTGCTTATTTTGAAATGAGGCTTTTTTTTTTTATTTTTGTTTTTCTTTTTTTTTACCATTTTTATTAAAATAATATTATTAAATAATAATAATATTTATAATAATAATAATAAATAATTAAAAATAATGTGTTATTGTTGTATTAAATAATAATGTATTATTTGCCCCAGTGGTACAGGTCTGTGAATTATCAGGCTTACACACTTCACAGCATTCACCATAGCACATACCCTCCCCAATGTCCATAACCCAACCGCCCTCTCCACACCCTGCTTCCCCCAGCAACCCTCAGTTTGTTTTGTGAGATTAAGAGTCTCTTATGGTTTGTCTCCCTCCTGATCCCATCTTGTTTCATTTTTTCCTTCTCTACCCCCCAAACCCTCCACTCTGCCTCTCAAATTCCTCATATCAGGTAGACCACATGATAATTGTCTTTCTCTGATTGACTTATTTCGATAAGCATAACACCCTCTAGTTCCATCCATGTCATTGCAATTGGTAAGATTTCATTTCTTTTGATGGCTACATAGTATTCCATTGTGTATATATACCACATCTTCTTTATCCATTCATGTGTTGATGGACACCTAGCTTTTTTTCCCATAGTTTGGCTCTTGTGGACATTGCTGATGTAAACATTTGGGTGCACATGACCCTTTGATTCACTACATTTGTATATTTAGGGTAAATCCCCAGTAGTGCTATTGCTGGGTTGTAGGGTAGCTCTATTTTCAGCTTTTTGAGGAACCTCCATGCTGTTTTCCAAAGTGGCTGCACCAGCTTGCATTCCCACCAATGGTGTAGGAGGGTTCCCCTTTCTCTGCATCCTCGCCAACATCTGTCACTTCCTGACTTGTTAATTTTGGCCATTCTGGCTGGTGTGAGGTGGTATCTCATTGGGGTTTCGATTTGTATTTCCCTGATGCCAAGTGATATGGAGCACTTTTTCATGTGTCTGTTGGCCATCTGGATGTCTTCTTTGCAGAAATGTCTGTACATGTTCTCAGCCCTTTCTTGATTGGATTATTTGTTCTTTGGGTGTTGAGTTTGCTGAGTTCATTATAGATTTTGGACACTAGCCCTTTATCTGATATGTCCTTTGCGAATATCTTCTCCCATTCTGTCAGTTGTCTTTTGGTTTTGTTGACTGTGTCCTTTGCTGGGCAAAAGCTTTTGATCTTGATGAAATCCCAATAGTTCATTTTTACCCTTGCTTCCCTTGCCTTTGGCGATGTTTCTAGGAAGAAGTTGCTGCAGCTGAGGTCGAAAGAGGTTGCTGCCTGTGTTTTCCTAAGGATTTTGATGGAATTCCTGTCTCACATTGAAATCTTTCATCCATTTTGAGTCTTTTTTTTTTTTTTATTTTTTGTGGTGTAAGGAAATGGTCCAGTTTTATTCTTCTGCATGTGGCTGTCCAATTTACCCAACCCATTTGTTGAAGAGACTGTCTTTTTTCCATTGGACATTCTTTCCTGCTTTGTCGAAGATTAGTTGACCATACAGTTGAGGGTTCATTTCTGGGCTCTCTATTCTGTTCCATTGATCTGTGTGTCTGTTTTTGTGCCAATACCATGCTGTCTTGATGATGACAGCTTTGTAGTAGAGCTTGAAGTCTGAACTTGTGATGCCACCCACTGTGGCTTTCTTTTTCAACATTCTTCTGGCTATTTGGGGTCTTTTCTGGTTCTATATAAATTTTAGGATTATTTGTTCCATTTTTTTAAAAAAAATTGATGGTATTTTGATAGGGACTGCATTAAACTATAGATTGCTTTATGTAGCATAGACATTTTCACAATATTTGTTCTTCCAATCCATGAGCATGGAACGTTTTTCCATTTCTTTGTGTCTTCCTCAGTTTCTTTCAAGAGTACTTTATAGTTTTCTGAGTACAGATTCTTTGCCTCTTTGATTAAGTTTATTCCTAGGTATCTTATGGTTTGGGGTATAGTTGTAAATGGGATTGACTCCTTAATTTCTTTCTTCTGTCTTGCTCTTGTTGTATAGAAATACAACCGATTTCTATGCATTGATTTTATATCCTGACACTTGACTGAATTCCTATATGAGTTCTAACAGTTTTGGAGTGGAGTCTTTTGGGTTTTCCACATATCATATTGTATCACCTGCAAAGAGTGAAAGTTTGACTACTTCTTTGCTGATTCGGATGTCTTTTATTTCATTTTGTTGTCTGATTGTTGAGGCTAGGACTTTTAATACCATGTTGAATAGCAATGGTGATAATGGACATCCCTGCTCTGTTCCTGATCTTGGGGGAAAAGCTCTCAGTTTTTCCCTATTGAGAATGATATTCGCTGTGGGTTTTTCATAGATGGCTTTGATGATATTGAGGTATGTACCCAATACGCCTACACAGTGAAGAGTTAATCAAGAAAGGATGCTGTACTTTGTCAAATGCTTTTTCTGCATCTATTGAGAGAATCATATTGTTCTTGTCCTTTCTTTTATGTTTGTAGTCTATCACATTAATTGATTTGCAACCTTGCAGCCCAGGAATAATCCCACTTAGTCGAGGTAAATAATCCTTTTAATGCTGTTGGATCCAGTTGGCTAGTATTTTGGTGAGAATTTTTGCATCTCTGTTCATCAGGGATATTGGTCTGTAATTCTCCTTTTTGGTGGGGTCTTTGTCTAGTTTTGGGATCAAGGTAATGATGGCTTCATAAAATGAGTTTGGAAGTTTTCCTTCGATTTCTATTTTTTGGAACAGTTTCAGGAGAATATGTATATATTCTTCCTTAAATGCTTGGTAGAATTCCCCTGGGAAGCTGTCTGGCCCTGGGCTCTTGTTTGCTGGGAGATTTTTGATGACTGCTTCAATCCCCTTACTGATTATGGGTCTGTTCAGGTTTTCTATCTCTTCCTGGTTCAGTTGTGGTAGTTTATATGTCTCTAGGAATGCATGCATTTCTTCCAGATTGTCAAATTTGCTGGCGTATAGTTGCTCATTGTATGTTCTTATAATTGTTTGTATTTCTTTGGTGCTGGTTGTGATCTCTCCTCTTTCATTCGTGATTTTATTTATTTGGGTCTTTTCTCTTTTCTTTTTGATAAGTCTGGCCAGGGGTTTATCAGTCTTATTAATTCTTTCAAAGAACCAGCGCCTAGTTTCATTGATCTGTTCTACTGTTCTTTTGGTTTCTATTTCATTGATTTCTGCTCTGATCTTTATTATTTCTCTTCTCCTGCTGGGTTTAGACTTTCTTTGCTGTTCTTTCTCTGGCACCTTTAGGTGTAGGGTTACGTTGTGTACTTGAAACCTTCCTTGTTTCTTGAGAAAGGCTTGTATGGCTATAAACTTTCCTCTCAGGACTGCCTTTGCTGTGTCCCACAGATTTTGAACAGTTGTGTTTTCATTTTCATTTGTTTCCATGAATTTTTTCAACTCTTTTTTAATTTCCTGGTTGACCCATTCTTTTTTTTTTTAATATTTTATTTATTTATTTGACAGAGATCACAAGTAAGCAGAGAGGCAGGTTGGGGGTGGAGGGAGCAGGCTCCCTGCTGAGCAGAGAGCCTGATGCAGGGCTCGATCACAGGATTCTGGGATCATGACCTGAGCCAAAGGCAGAGGCTTTAACCCACTGAGCCACCCAGGTGCCCCAACCTATTCATTCTTTAGTAGGATGCTCTTTAGCCTTCATGTATTTGAGTTCTTTCCAACTTTCCTTTTGTGATTGAGTTCTAGCTTCAGAGCATTGTGGTCTGAAAATATGCAGGTAATGCTCCCAATCTTTTGGTACTGGTTGAGAACTGATTTGTGACCCAGGACAGGATCTATTCTGGAGCATGTTCCATGTGCACTCGAGAAGAATGTATATTTTGTTGCTTTGCGATGGAATGTTCTGAATATATCTGTGATGTCCATCTTAAGGCCTTTATTTCCTTGTTGATCTTTTACTTGGGTTACCATTTCAGTGAGGGGGGGTGTTAAAAGTCTCATGCTATTATTGTATTATTGTCAATGTCTTTCTTTGATTTTGTTATTTATTGGTTTATATAGTTGGCTGCTCCCATGTTAGGGGCATAGATATTTAAAATTGTTAGATCTTCTTGTGGGCAGACCCTTTAAGTATGATTTAGTGTCCTTCTCTTCTCTTATTATAGTGTTTGGCTTAAAATCTAATTTATCTGATGTAAGGATTGCCACCCAGCTTTCTTTTTAATGTCCATTAGTATGGTAAATTGTTTTCCACCCCTTCACTTTAAATCTGGAGGTGTCTTTGGGTCTAAAATGAGTTTCTTGAATACACCATATTGATGGGTTTGGGTTTTTTTTTTATTCATTCTCTTACCCTCTGTCTTTTGATTGGGGCATTTAGCCCTTTTACATTCAGCGTTATTTAGTGCCATTATATTCCCTGTAAGGTGACTGTTACTGTATATTGTCTCTGTTCCTTTCTAGCCTACTACTTTTAGGCTCTCTATTTGCTTAGAAGACCCCTTTCAATATTTCCTGTAGGGCTGGTTTGGTGTTTGCAAATTCCTTTAATTATTATTTGTCCTGGAAGCTTCTTACCTCTCCTTCTATTTTCAGTGATAGCTTAGCTGGATATAGTATTCTTGGCTGCATATTTTTCTCATTTTATGCTCTGAATATATCCTGCCAGTTGTTTCTGGCCTCCAGGTCTCTGTGGATAAGTCTGTTGCCAGTCTAATATTTCTGCCATTGTATGTTACAAATTTCTTCTCCTGAGCTGCTTTCAGGATTTTCTCTTTGTCACTAAGACTTGTAAGTTTTACTATTAAATGATGGGGTGTGGACCTATTTTTATGGATTTTTGAAGAGGGTTCTTTGTGCCTCCTGGATTTTGATGCTTGTTCCCTTTGCCATATTAGGGAAATTCTCTACTATAATTTGCTCCAATATACCTTCTGTCTCTCTCTCTCTCTTTCTTCTTCTGGAATCCCAATTATTCTAATATTGTTTCATCTTATGGTATCACTTACCTCTCGAATTCTCCCCTTGCAGTCCAGTAATTGTTTGTCTTTCTTTGGCTCAGTTTCTTTATTCTCTGTCATTTGGTCTTCTATATCACTAATTCTCTCTTTTGTCTCATTTATCCTAGCAGTAAGAGCCTCCATTTTTTTATTGCACCTCATTAATAGCTTTTTTTATTTCAACTTGGTTGGATTTTAGTTCTTTTATTTCTCCAGAAGAGTTTCTCTAATACCTTTCATGCCTTTTTTGAGCCCAGCTAGCACCTTGAGAATCGTCATTCTAAACTCTAGTTCTGACATATAACCAATGTACGAATTGATTAGGTCCTTAGCCATTGGTACTGCCTCTTGTTCTTTTTTTTGTGGTGAGTTTTTCCACCTTGTCATTTTATCCAGATAAGAATATATGGACAGAGAATAAAATACTGGAAGGGTGGCAAAGACCCCAGAAAAATGTATGCTAACCAAATCAGAAGAGAACCAAAACTTGGGGGAGAAGAACGGAGGAAAAAGAAATAAAAATTAAAAAATTAAAAGTTATAGGGGCGCCTGGGTGGCTCAGTGGGTTAAATCCTCCGCCTTCGGCTCAGGTCATGATCCCAGGGTCCTGGGATTGAGCCCCGCATCAGGCTCTCTGCTCAGCAGGGAACCTGCCTCCCTTCCTTTCTCTCTGCCTGCCTTTCTGCCTACTTGTGATCTCTGTCTGTCAAGTAAATAAATAAAATCTTTTTAAAAAATTAAAAATTATATATATATATATATATGACTGGTGAATAGAACAAAGCCATCCACTTTATTTTGGGTGTATTTTGGTCTCTTAGAAGACACTACCTCCCAAAGTTTTAAAGAAAGGAAAACTTACATATATACAAAAATAACGGGCGCCTGGGTGGCTCAGTGGGTTAAGCCGCTGCCTTCGGCTCAGGTCATGATCTCGGGGTCCTGGGATCGAGTCCCGCATCAGGCTGTCTGCTCAGCAGGAGCCTGCTTCCTCCTCTCTCTCTCTGCCTGCCTCTCTGCCTACTCGTGATCTCTGTGAAATAAATAAATAAAATCTTTAAAAAAAAATAAATAAAAAATAAAAAAAAAATAAGGGTAAACCCGATGAAGGGGTGGAATATGACTGTAAAGGTGAAAATTTTTTAAAAATTCTAAAAAAGAAATTGATAAGATAAGTTGGTTGGAAAAAGAGGAAAAAAAAAAAAGAGGAGGGAATGTGCTCAGGCTGGGGACTAGAACAAAGCCATGTGGTAGATTAGGGTATATTTTGATCTATTAGAAGAAATTGTATCCCAAAACTTTTTAGGAAAAAAAACCTATATGTATATAAAAAATAAGATTAAGTACAGTGAAGGGATAAAATATGAGTATGACAATGAAGGTTTAAAAAAAAAATTTTTTTTTTAGAAAGGTCTTATTTAGATAAACTACTTAAAAATGTTAAAAGAGAAAAGAGGAGAAGTTAAAAAATAAGGAAAAAAGCAAAATTTAAAGAAATTTAACTTTGCAAGACTAAAGAATCACGGGGGAAAAAGCCATGAATTCTATGCGTTGCTTTCCCCTAGCTCTGGAGTTCTGCTGTTCTCCTTGATAGGTGAACTTGGTCTTGGCAGGATGTTCTTGCTGATCTTCTGAGGGAGGGGCCTGTTGCAGTGATTCTCAGATGTTTTCGGCCAAGGCAGAATTGCACCGCCTCACCAGGGACCGGCTAAGTAATCTGCTTGGGTTCACTCTTGGTAGCTTTTGTTCCTTGAATGCTTTCTGTATCGCTTTAGAGGATGGGATGAAAATGGCAGTCTCCCAGTCCCTGGCCTGGAGGAGCCAAGAGCTCAGGGCCCCACTCCTCAGTGCACCCTCAGAGATAAGTAGTCAGTCACTCCTGTCTCCCTGGTCTCTGTCTGCACTCCAAGCTCACCTGGCCTGGTACTGAGCATTTCTATCTCTGGCACACAGCCTTGTTTGGAGTCTCCAAATCCAGCAGATCCCTGCTGCACAGCTCCTCCTAGAGCAGAAAGGTGTTTCCCTGAACTTGCCACTTGTGGGGTCTGTGCTCAAAAAGCAGTGAGTGGCCCAACTGTGCCTTGGATCACGGTTTAAGGTGACTGCAAGCTGAGAGCTCACTCCTCAGCTCCATCTCTGGAGCCAGCTTCCCTGCTCTGATACCACACTTGGGCACCCCCGACATTTCTGTGACCCCATGGGACCGGAGACCACACTGTCCCTGCGAGGGCTCTGCTTAGCCTCTGGAGCGATGTCCCTCAGTGGAGCAGACTTCTAAAAGTTCTGATTTAGTGCTCCATTGCTCCGCCGCTTGCCAGGAGCCACCCCCTCCCCCCATGGTCTATCTTCCCGCTGCTTCGGATTCATTTCTCCGCACATCCTACCTTTCAGAAAGTGGTCAATTTTCTGTTCTTAGAATTGCTGCTCTTCTTCTCTTAGATCTCTTGTTGGGTTTGTAGGTGTTCAGAATGGTTTGATAACTATCTACCTGAACTCCTGGGATCTGATGTCATTTCAGTCTGCTTCTCCTCCATCATCTTGCCTCTCTGATCTGAGGCACGTTTTTAAAACAGCTTTATTTATAGTGCATACTGATTAGTTGATGATGCTGTAATAATATTTTTTATTCGCCTTATTTTATGGCAAAGGGAACTTGGAAGTTAAGACAAGGGTTATATAGTAGAAGAAATATATACACATTGGACATATATTTCTCCTTTAGCTTATATTTTTTAACATTTTCCTCCTTTCTATTCCTCATTTAAGGTTATCTATTTCATCCTGTATTTTTTTTCTTCATGATTCATATCATTTAAAGAGTGAATGCTATTTTCTAAGTGGGCTTTCTCCATCTGGGACTGAAGAGAAAATAATTTAACAGTATTTGTATTACTGCAAAATGTCTTCACATACATTTCTCCCATTAAACTATGCAGAAGCCCTAGACATTATTTTTTTTTTTAAGATATTTATTTGCCAGAGAGAGTGCATGCATAAGCAGGGGGGAGGGCAGAGGCAGAGGCAGAAGCAGGCTCCCTGATGAGTAAGGAGTCCCATGGGATGCAAGTCTCCATCCCAGGACCTGGGATCATGACCTTAGCTGAAGGCAGCCATTTAACTGACTGAGCCACGCAGGCATCCTGCCCTATATATTATTATACCCGCTTCCTTGTAGGTGAAACTCAAGCTCAGAGAAGTATTTGAGATCCCAAAACACCAAGGCCTACTATCACAACCACAGAGGCAGACATTCTTGATAAAGCAAAGCTGAAACTCAAACCCAGATCATTCTGCTTCCAAATCCTGGGGGTGCTTTAGCTACAACCTACTTGGACTCATGGTGCAGATGATGCCTGGAATGTGTGGCACTGGCACTCAGAGATATCCCATGGACCAACCCAGGACTTAGCACAAGGGAGGGACTGAGTTAATATTGATTGAGTTAATATTGAGGGACTGATTGAATGTGTTAGAATAATCATCCCTTCAAAGCTAGATGACATTGTTTCTCTGGATGCCCAACAGATGGTGCTAAATAGCCAAGGGAGTGCATCACTTCCCTTTTAGTGAAGGCTTGAAATTTCATACAGGTCCTGAGAATTTCAAAAGCAATCAATACTAAAAATATAGGAAAACAAAAGAGTTACAATTTTTAATCAGTGGCTCAAATACTTATATTTGTGTATAGATAGAACTAGCATAATTTATAAAGCAAAATCTTTAAATCATTTGTCATAATTTTTTTTAAACAAATAAAAAAAACCACACAGGTAAAGCATTCGGAATCAATCAATCCAAAGCAAATTTTAATTTCAAGTTAATTGAAAAAAATCAGCTTAGTAATTATTTATTAGGTTTTGGGGATCCTTCCCTTGTCCTCTTTTGCATTATATCAGCTTTGTTCCCTCAGTTGTCTCTGGATCCACAGAAAGCTTTCCTAGAGTTCATTGTACCTTGCCCATCCCTCTGTGGGAGCTGAGCGAGCAGTGCTGTTCCCAGGGAAGCTTATTGGCTTTTCTTCTTACTGATGGAGATCACACCTTGCTTATCTTCTTAAGTACTTTATCAAGTCTAAGCCCCTAACTCTGGCCCAGTTTAGTTTTGAGAGGTAGCAGGTCATGTAACACTTGAAGAGGAATGTTCTTATCCTAATTTGTGTGTCCTAGGGACAGGGAGGAGAGAGAGCCTAACTAAGGGGACAGGAAAACATTCCTTCCCCTCCTGATAGAGCACAGAAGCCTCATGACTGTGTGTTTGATCCATTGACTGCTCAAGGTAGACTCTAAAACACACTTGGGTTTGAATCACTACTGTCTACTCCTCTTTTTAAATGATTTTCTCTGCTGCATAGGTGGGGACGAGATTTCACCCAGTAGCACTTTATCTCCAAATCATATAATACAAGGTTTTAAAATGCATTTTATGATGCTTGAAGATTATTACAGAGTCAGCTAAGTACTAATCACCCACTGGATGTTGAGAACAATGGTTAAAAGAAGAGTAAAACCTCTGTGGTCGACAGAAGTATAAGAGAGAAGTATTTTCCCTTGAAGCTTTTTGTCAGTGAGAGGGATCATAGCATATTGTACATGCAATCGTTAGCGTCCAGTGTAAGACAGCCCTGATAAAAGCACTGAAATTTTTAATAGATATGTTAGAGCAACTGATTAAGGAGAAAGAGCCATCATTATTGGACTCGTAAATTTCAACCACTATATTGGGCAATTTTTAGTTACTAGTTACTAGTTTGTTGTTGTTGTTGTTGTTTTAATTTTATTTATTTATCTGAGAGAGAGAGAGATCACAAGTAGGCAGAGAGGCGGCGGGGGGCGGGAGGGAAGCAGACTCCCTGCCTGGCAGAGAGCCCCCGATGCAGGGCTTGATCTCAGGATCCTGAGATCATGACCCAGGCTGAAGGTGGAGGCTTAACCCACTGAGCCACCCAGGCACGCCTACTAGTTACTGTTCTTATGTACGCACCCAAAACTCCCATGGGATAGCTAGTTATCCCCATCCTACAGAAAAGGAAACCAAAGCTCAGAAAGTTTAAGCAGCTTGGAGCACCCAGGTGGCTCAGTCAGTTAAGCATCTTACTCTTGATTTCAGATCAGGTCTTGATCTCAGGGTTGTTGAGTTCAAGCCCCTACTTAATAAAAAGCAACGAAAAGAAAAGAAAGTTTAAACAACTTGCACAGGCCACATAGTAAGTAGCAGACACGGCCAAGATTCAACCTCTGATCTCCTGTAACCTACTACGCCTATAAATTATCTTCCCATCTCCCTCTGGGACCAGAATGGGCTGATGTAATCAGCAAATTTCATGGCAGGGGTGTAGCTTGGCTTTAGAGGGTTCTGTAGAAGATATGATAGGTAGATGGGAGGCAGATGTGTCTGTGTTAGCATTCTGGAAGGAAAGAGATGGAAAGCTCAAAGTGGCAATTAAAGAACATTTCCTGAAGGGACTGTTTCCCCTAGTGGGAGGGTTCTGGGAACCTGCAAGGGGAGTGAGGCCCTCGAAACAGTTACCACCACCAGACCTGAGGGGACAAGGGAGCAAATGGCATGGCATGAACCCAGTGTGGCTGCGGGAGGGGAGATTTCCTCCAGCAGCTATGGCCAAGCTTAGAGGGTGCCCTGCCAAACTGCATCCAGGTGGTGGAGAATAGAGTACAGGTAGAGGAAGCAAACCCAGCCTCGTTCTTCTCAGGTCCCCGGATTTCCCGCTCAGCCTCCTCTGGGCCAAATACATGGGCAATCCAAGGGCAAGGGAGCTCATGTGGTACAGTCTGTAGTGGTCAGCCTCAAGGTGCAGAGCAGAGAAGAATGGAGAAGTGATGCGGAACAGAGAGCAGCCGCCCGCGATTGTAGAGAGCGTAACAGTGTGTGCCCAGCCGCAGGACAAGGAGTGCAGCATGGCCTCTGTAGGCGCCTGTGCAGAGCAGCCTCACCATGTGGAGGGGCTGATCCAGGAGCAGCCTCACCGTGTGGAGGGGCTGATCCAGGAGCAGCCTCACTGCGTGGAGGGGCTAGAGGGGGGTGGGGGGTGAGGTTAAATAGGCCCATCCCAGATGTCAAGTAGAGGCGCTTGATCTTAACTTCATTCCCTGTAGTGAGCCAGTTTTGTTTCCCATAAGCCAATGTGAATTTATTTTTTTTATAAACAAAGAAAGAAGAGCTAGGGAGAGATCCTAGAAGAATGGTAAAAGGACGGAAGGCAGGGGACACAGCAGAATGTTTGTGGCTACCCACCTGCCCACTGGGAGTGTGCAAGTGAGTGTGCGGGTTTCCCCACAGGGTTCACATGGCTTTTTCTGTGTTCCAGTGACCTATGGGATGATGAGCTCCAGTGCGTACTACTATACCCGGACAATGTCACAGCTCTTCCTGGATACCCCAGTGTCCAAAACAGAGAAAACAAATTTTAAAACACTTTCTTCGATGGAAGACTTCTGGAAGGTATTAGCAGATGGCTTTCACCGTACCTCTTTACTGTTGAAAATTGTTCATTGAGTTTCATAAATTTAAGTCAGCAGTATCCATCTGTAGGACCTACTTTGTGATGCTGTATGAGGTGAAGGCTATGGCGAGGTGTTAGGCTGAGAACCATGTATGTGTCTTGCACCCTGTTGTGTGTTTCGTACCTTCCTGCCTTTAATCCCAAGCAACCATACGAGGCAAGGGCTCACATTACACACTGGTGGTAGGTGAGGGACGAGGAGTCATTCAGCTTGCTTACACATGATCAGCGAGGGAGAAAAATGGCCTTGTTTCCAGCCTGACAGGCACTTCCTCTCCCTAGTATGTAATTCACTCAGTCATTCATGATTCAGTAAGTGTCTGTTGAGTATTTCCTAGGCTGTATGGCCTTTAAGGGCAAGATTTGGTTGTTTTGTCTTGCTTTGGGTTTTTGTTTTTTTGGTGTTTTTTTTTTTGTTTTGTCTTTTGTCTCTTTGTTAATGTTGGCATGTAGCCTAGAACAGCGCCTGATACAAGGCAGGCACGTTCTTTTAGAGATCGTTAATGTGAAGTTCAACCCAGGCCCTTCTCAGATTGTCAGAAAATCCAACATGGTAACCAAGGGTAAATTTTGAGTGATACTGTAGGAGAAATGTTAGACTGATCTGGGAGGTATAGTGCTCAGAACCTAAGAAAATCAAAAGGGAAACTAGAGAGGAAAGACTTGTTTCTTCCAGCAGAGATGCTTTCTAAAGCTCTTACTGAACCCTGGGGTCAGAGCTGGTGGTTGTAAAGATAGAGGAAACTGGACCATATGAACCCATTAATGCTGACACCTAAAAATACTTGGCATCCAAACCCCGCCTCTCCCAGCCTCAGCAAAGCAAATCAGTTTTTCTCTACTGATTATCTAATAAGGATAAGACACTGAGAAACAGCTTCTTCTCCCCTAAGGCAAACTAATGAGAGACTTCTCCAATATGTACAGTTCCATGGTAATGAATGCCAAGCTCGAAAAGCAGGGGCAGTGGCAGGGGTGGGGGGCACTTACAGAGTTCACTATAGGCCACAATAATCCAGTCACTTGGAAGGAACCTAGATGTCCATCAACAGATGAATGGATAAAGAAGATGTGGTAGGAGCACCTGAGTGGCTCAGTGGTTAAGAGTCCTCGGCTCAGGTCATGATCCCAGGGTCCTAGGATCAAGCCCTGCATTGGGCGCCCTGCTCCACAGGAAATCTCCTTCTCCCTCTCCCTCTCCTCTTGCTTGTGTTTCCTTTCCCGCTGTGTCTCTGTCAAATAAATAAATAAAAATCTTTAAAAATTTAAAAAAAAAGTGTGTGTGTGTGTGTGTGTGTGTGTGTGTGTGTGTTTTAGAATACTATGTAGCCATCAAAAGAAACAAAATCTTGTCATTTGCAATGACATGGATGTAACTAGAGGATAGTATGCTGAGTGAAATAAGTCAATCAGAGAAAGACAATTACCATATGATCTCTCTGAATCAAGGAATTTGAGGGGTAGGGCTGGGGGGTGGGGGGTTATGGAGAGGGTGGCTGGGTGATGGACACTGGGGAGGGTATGTGCTATGGTGAGTGCTGTGAGATGTGTAAGCCTGATGACTCACAAACCTGTACCCCTGGAGCAAATAATATATGTTAATAAAAAAAAATAAAAATAAAAAAATAATCCAGACACTTAAATGATCCACCAGATGGCAGACTGGTAACCAAAGCTAGTGTTATCCTCTCCAGACAAGTTTGGAACCGGGATTATGTAGGACGCTGTGGGGTGTTTTGTTTTTTTTTTGTTTTAAAGATTTTATGTATTTATCCAAGAGAGAGAGACAGGGATCAGAAGCAGGCAGAGTGGTAAGCAGAGGGAGAGGGAGAAGCAAGCTCCACACCGAGCTGGGAGCCCGGTACGGGGTTCCATCCCAGGACCTTGGGATAATGACCCCAGCTGAAGGCAGACGCTTAATCAACTGAGCCACCCAGGTGCCCCCAGGATGCTGTTTTAATAAGGGAAAGTAAAATTGTTCATACTTGTGGACTTATGTGAATCCCCCCACACACACACCTTTAGTCCTAGCATAAAAATCTGAGTTGCCCTTTGTTAAGCACCTACTGGTGACCAGGCTAGCAGCCATGCAGAGGATGGATATTATAGATGCAGGAACCTTGGCTCAAAGTTGGATCCTGCTCAAGGCCTCACAGCTGGCAAGTGACAGAACTGTCACTTGTCACTCTGCCGTGTTTACAGAGTTCCCAGACTGTTGGTCATGCAAACATTCCAGGAAAGAGCAAAACAGCCATTAAGCTTGGGGCTCTTCAAAAAACTTTTCCACAATGTTTCCTTCACTTTCAGTTCACAGAAGGTGCCTTACTGGATGGGCTTTACTGGAAGACTCAGCCCAGCAACAGAACGGAAGCTGACAACCGAAGCTTCATCTACTACGAGAACCTCCTGCTAGGGGTGCCACGTATCCGGCAACTCAAAGTCAGAAATGGGTCCTGTTCTATCCCCCAGGACTTGAGAGATGAGATTAAAGAGTGCTATGATGTCTACTCTGTCAGTAGTGAAGACAGGGCTCCTTTCGGTCCAAGAAATGGAACTGCGTAAGTATCAGTGCCCTGGCTTCTCATTCACTCCTTTGTTCATTCATTCATCCTCTAACCCCTTAACTGAGGAGAATGTGCTTTAAGTGAGTCTTCAGTGCTTAGACTTAAGACCATGGCCAAATTGGCCTTTGGTTTCTCAGGTTTTTTCTACTTTTTACCCCCTTTGGCTCCTGCATACGTATTTTTCAAAAGGCTAAATTGTTGACCATATGGCCCCCAAGAAGGCAGCTACCTGGGCCTTTGGAGGTTTCTTTGAAGATGCCTGAATCCTTTTTTTCTAGATCCGGGGATGACATTCACTGGGTTGTTACTGAGAACTGGTCTGGTGTGGAAATTCTCATGTTACTAGCATTTGCAAATACATTTTGGTTCAAAGTTACAGGTATTTAAAGTGTATAATAAGCTTGTGAGGCAGTTTTGTGTCTGGTTGAAAGCCTGTCCCCTCAAATGTGTGGATTCTGATTTTGAGTAGGTATTGTTCCTGTGCATATTGGCACGGATTTTGGATGTTCTTTCGTAACCACACCTATAACATCTTGTGTATTAAGGGAGGATAGTCATTATTTTTAGAATTACTGCAGTTATTATAAAGAAATAAGAAGAATGCTCAAGCTGTCCCAAGGTGGACCTCTTAGGGTCATTGCCCCTGGGGGAATCACTATGGTTAGAATTATCTTCTACACTTTACTAATTAATTCTGTCAGTTCATCTAGATCCCTCTCTTGAACTGAGACAGCCAGACCCCAGATTTGTTCATAGACAGTGGGGCAGCCAGCCTTCCTGTGATCAGATTTCTTTGTCTGTCATCCAGTGGATATCTTATTCAGGACCAGAGTCCCTAAGGAACACACTAAGTAAAGGTCAGAAGATTCAGCATAAAGGGATCAAATCATCCCAAAATATGTTTTGTCCAGGTTTAATATTTTACTTATTTCATATCATTAATAAGAGAAGTAGATGCAGCCACTTACCAGATGCTATTTAAGAAGGGATTTCATGCATTGTCTCATCTGCTTTCACAAAACAACCTGAAATACGTGTCATCTCTATGTTGTTGGTGAAAAAACTGAGGCTAACTTACCCAAAACGTCACAGCTCACAAACGGAACCATGCTGGGATTTAACCAGCCTGACTCCAAAACCCGTGATTCTTCCACTAAACCACATTGCTCCTTCCATAGCAATTACACTGTTGAGGTGTCTCTTGGTCTCCCTCAGCTCCTCGTCAGTATTCGGGCTTCGGGACCACGGGGACTATATTCCATTCGCTGCTGTATTCTTACAGCCTTGACCGCTGGCTGGTGTCTAACACTGCTCCGTAAATACCCACCGGGGCATAGATGGGTGCGTGATTTCCACTACAGGATGGACCGCCGTGGATCCAGACCACCCCTTGATTCTGCCCTATTCTCAAGTTACTCCCATTTCTCCTTCCGTTCAACTCCACAAGCGTCTGGAAAGAGTAGCCTTTACTTGCCACTTCCATTCCCTTACCACTGATTCACTCCTTAAAGCTTAAAATTTGTGCTTCTGACATCTCTCTTGGAAGCCACCAGTGGATTTGTTGAATTTGCCAACCCACTGACCAATTCTTTTCTTTTTTTAGAGATTATTTATTTTATTTATTAGAGACACAGCAAGAGCAGGAACACAAGCAGTGGAAGTGGGGGAGGGAAAGCAGGCTTTCCCCTGAGCAGGGAGCCGGATGGGACCCTGGGATCATGACCTGAGCCAAAGGCAGATGCTTAATGACTGAGCCACCCCGGCGCCCCCCAGTGACCAGTTCTTGATCTTCACCCCGTCCAACCTCTGCAGAACTCGGCCATGTTGATTGCTCGTTTTTTTGACTTCTGAGTGTGACACTAAACTTGGGGTTCCCTTCATTCTGTAATGCCCCTCTTAACTCTCCCACTTCTCTCTTATTCCCGGGTTCTGTATTCAGATCTCTAGATTTGCTTTCTTCACATTCTTGCCCTTGGCATTCCAGTGACTTCCTCTCTCATGCCCGTTTGATAATTTATTGTTTCTTCAACAAGTATACAGAGTGTTAACATGTGCCAGCATTTTCTCAGTGAAGTCTCCCTCTTCTAGAAACACCCTTGGTGCTGGCTGGGGTAACAAAGCAGCAGGAAACAAAACAGAAACAAATTCCCCGTCTTTACAGAGCTTATGTTCTAGTGACAGGAAACAAAAGCCAAATCTATATCCTACCTTTGTCCTACCAGCTCCTTTGCGTTATCCAAAAAGAGAATCTCCATTTTTTCAGATGTCCCTTCTCCCTCGCTCCAGCTTCCAAGTCAGAGGCCACGTTCTGCTGACAGTCTGTCCATCCTTCCTGTCCGTCATCCTGTCCTCCTCTCATTGCGCTGGCTCAGGCCTCATCGGCTCCTCTGAGTAGTTGCAGCCACTGCTAACTGAGCTGTGTCAGTGTGCAGGACCACTCCCAGGCTCAGGGGAGCACCGGAAGGATTCGCAGTGTTCGTCATCCAGTCATGTTCATGGCTAGCTTCAACGCAATGAAAGGATAAAAGCAAAAGCAGCAGAGGGTCCAGGCACATGGGGGAAGGTTTGGAGGAAACAACACGCAGGCTTCCAGAAGCCCTCTCCCAGCGGAGTCACATAGGACACGCTGAATTCCTCCAGGAACAAGCTGTGACAACATGTATGAACTGTTGTGTGTCAGAGAGGCTCATTAGAGACTTGGTGCCCGAGGTAGTCTCCGGCTGCTGGTCACATAGGCGGCCACTGCCTGGCAGAATGCCAGACTCCCAGAAGGCAGGCAGTCGTTGGGCATAAGCCACTGTGTTTGTGCTGATGGTCTAGGCACAATCACTCTTCCTAGTCACTTAATGTTTTTGTTTTTGTTTGTTTGTTTGTTTTAAGATTTTAGTTATTTGAGAGCACACACCTGTGAGCCGGTTGGGGTGGGGTGGGGGGATGGGGCAGAGGAGAGGGAGAAGCAGCCGGCCAGACAAGTTGGTCAGATAAGTTTCGTATCCGCGTAGGGAGCCTTTTATCAAGTTGCAGATGCCAGCCAAGGTGCAGCCTTGCCAGCGGGCCTTCCTAAGGAAAAGCGGTCTTAGACCTGCTGTGGCCACTTTTTTTCGACATGTGAGCCTCCTGTTCTCACCACTCCAGTCTTTCCTGCTGCCACCAGAGGAACTCTGTTCTGTGCCTCTCAGAAACCTTCCCTCCGTAACCCCTTCCCCCACAGTCTGATCACTGTCTACCTTTCAGCCTTCTTCCTGCATGTATGTGAGCCGACCTCAGCTACTAGCCGGGTGCCTTGTACTCCCCCCCTCCCTCCACCTCTCCCAATCCCCTACTCCCTGCCTCAGGCTTGAAAACACCCTTCCCATCCACTGGTGCCTGCCTGAATTCTGTTTACCTTTCACAGCCCAGGTCCACTGCAGCTTCTTCCAAAAGCTTTCTCTGATGCACCTTCCCTGTCACTGGATGCCTGGACAAGAACAGCTTTCCTCTGATTTGCCTGAGAAATTTCCCTTTCTTCTCTTGGACATCATCCATCTACCTTGTATTTGAATTTTTTCATGTCTTTTCTCTCCCCGCTTCCTATAAATGAGCTGGAATGGAACTTGGTTCATCTTTATATCCTCATTAATGCCAGAGAGGCATCTGGTTCCCAAGAGAGCCTCTGCCAATACTTGTGGATTAAATTCCCAAATGCCCTGGAAAGCTTGGGTGGCTCAGTTGGTTAGTGTCAAACTCCTGATTTCAGCTCCAGTCATGATCTCAAGGTCCTGAGATCGAGCTGCATGTTGGAATCTGCACTGGTCCTAGAGCCTGGTTAAGAATTTCTCTCTGTCGGGGCACCTGGGTGGCTCAGTGGGTTAAGCCGCTGCCTTCGGCTCAGGTCATGATCTCAGGGTCCTGGGATCGAGTCCCGCATCGGGCTCTCTGCTCAGCAGAGAGCCTGCTTCCTCCTCTCTCTCTCTCTCTCTCTGCCTGCCTCTCTGCCTACTTGTAATCTCTGTCTGTCAAATAAATAAATAAAATCTTTAAAAAAAAAAAAAAA
Organism: Mustela putorius furo; assembly: GCF_011764305.1. Classification (NCBI taxonomy): domain Eukaryota; kingdom Metazoa; phylum Chordata; class Mammalia; order Carnivora; family Mustelidae; genus Mustela; species Mustela putorius. The sequence goes on along the minus strand of NW_025421367.1, from coordinate 3,266,635 downwards.
AAAAAAGAATTTCTCTCTGTCTCCCCCCACTCCTTCCGCTCCCCACCACTCTCTCTCCCCCTCTCAAGTTATTTAGTTAATTAATTAATTCCCAAATGCCCTGGGGAGTCTTGTTTGGTTCAGTTGCCATTAGTGGTACTTGATGAACTTGTCTGCAATTTTCTCTGAGAGCCTAGAGTCATCTAGCTCCTAAGTATAGTTACCCACATAGACTGAGTGCTAATAGCACAGATTCTAGAGACTCTGTCTTGGTGTGGGATCCTGACAATAACCTCAGAAGCTGTGAGATTGAGTGGACCTCACTAAGCTTCAGAGCCCTCATTCCTAAAATGGAGATAATAAGTGTATGAGAGTTAAATAAAAAACACAAAGCCCCCCACCGAGCATGTTACCCAACTTGATAAGACTTAACTTGATTTATTACATACTCAGTTATGCGGGAAACCAGCTGTCTTTGTAATTGCCGTTAAGTGTTCCACTGATTGTTTTGTTTCCCTTTTGTCTTTTAATTAGTTGGATCTACACAAGTGAAAAAGACTTGAATGGGAGTAGCCACTGGGGAATGATTGCAACCTATAGCGGAGCTGGCTATTACCTGGATTTGTCAAGAACAAGAGAGGAGACAGCGGCTCAGATTGCCAGCCTCAAGAAAAACGGCTGGCTGGACCGAGGAACCAGGGCCACTTTTATTGATTTTTCGGTATACAACGCCAACATTAACCTGTTCTGTGTCATCAGGTGTGTACCAAGGGCACTGATCCCTCCCATGTCTGTGTACTTGTAGGTACATCCCAGTCCTGAGAGAGACCAGGAAACCATTGCTGCTTTTGGCTAAAAGAGAATGCCGAGGGTCAGAGCCAATAGCAAGTGAAGGGGGAAACCAAAGGCTTACTGGGATAAATATATTTGGTGCAAGTGAGTTAGGATCCTAGAATATTATGAGTTGGGAAGAAACGTAAGTCTGGTCCAAGTTCATCCCAAAGCTGAAACCTTCCCAGAAAAAGCACCATGTTTTGTATCTATTCTTACTTGTAAGATGATGGGTGCTCTGGCCATCAAACCTCCACTCCTTTCCAAGTTTCCCACTCTCAGATGATACTGTTTAAGAACACAAGCACAGCCGTCAGGGGCTATGCCTGGGTTCAGGAGATTACCCAGGTATCTGCTTACACACAAGATTCACCAAAGGCACATAAAGTTCCTTCTCAGATCCTGTGACATTGCCATCCTGATCACTCTGGTTAGCAATGAGAAAACTGACAAAAATCCTGCGGACTTGTCTGGAGCCTTGTGTTCATTTATTTACTTATTTGGCAAACATTTATTGGACCCTTAGTATGTGCGAGGCACAGTTCTCAGCTCTGGGGACACCGCAGTGAACAAAGTAAAGATCCCTTGTCTTCCAGAGCTTGTGCTCAACCAGGAGGAGATGGATACTAGACAATAAGCAAAAGAAACGAATTAATAAAGTGGTATATTAGAAGGTATATGTAATAAGGTAATATAAAAAAGGAAAAAAGTAGAACAGGTCCAGAGGGATCCAGAGTTCATCCCCCTTGACTCCTCCTGGTGAACGTGTCAGCAACACCCAGACGTAGCTGGCATGAATTTCTTGCACATATATTTACCAACCAAAAAGAAGTATAAATTCTCATACTTCCCTTATTTTGTGATTATTTTTGAGGCTAAACGCAAGTCAGCTTTACATGGCCAGTTGGATTTTTCCAGACCATGTATTTAACAACTTTTGAAGGAAATAGTATCATCATAAGTCAAATAAGAGTTATTACTAGAAGTGAATGAAAACCGATTGCAATTATTATTGAACTTTTCTTCGTGATTTCAGTCTGAATAGAAAGAGGATAAAAACAGGCACTCAACTGTGATTGACATTTCAGGGAATTTCTGTAGAAGGCCCTGAGTATGTCTTCCATGTCCTCCCCATACTTTACAAGTGAATATCGTCAAGGCGATTATTTCATTTCTCGATGCTGCTATGTTTCTGGAGGGGCTGACAGACACAGGGCCAGAGCAGGACAGAGAGAGGACTTGGCGCACAGAGGCTACTTTCTGCCCTTCCTTGACCAATTCTAATTTGCCCTTGTCTCTGCCTGGACCTGATTATTGCTCATGCTTGGGTCCTAGACACTCGGGCTCCAGGTGTGGCTACCAGTCCTGCAGAGAGAGAGAAGGTCTTTTGAAAGTCTTAAAGTGAAGGAGCTAGGTAGTCTATTTCTAGTTTGATAGGGAAGCTGTACCATTAAATGAATCATTTAACTTTCTCACTGTGACACCTCCAAAATGGGAATTTGTCAAGAAACATCCTCACTTCAACTATACTAAAACACTAAACATCAGTGCCATCAGAATGAATGTAAAATATGTTACTGTTTCAGACTGTCAGACGTTTGCTGAACACCTATTAACTATAAGGCTCTGGGAAGGGTAAGAAGAATATCCCCTAGGACAAATCATTCAGTGCTAGTTAGGTGATACCAAATGAATGTAATAGAAACACATACACATACACATACATACATGTACATCCACACACACATGTACACATCCACACACAAACACATATCCTGCTTCTCAATAGGCCATACACATTTGAATGCATGAGTTAGATTTCTTATGTTCTTCATTGCCTAGTTGAATTACTTGCATTTAACAGAAGTCCTAGAAAGGCTTGTTTGTTGATTAGCTTCTACATTAAGGAAAAAAAAAACCTATAGAGCATTTTGAGCAGTATAAATACCAGAAAAGTAAAGGCGAGAGTGAGAAGGAATAATCTCTCTTTAGGAGGATTTGGGAAGCCTTGTTCCCTTTGGGGGCACAGAATTGTACAAGTGTGTAGTTACTAGCTGTGATAAAAAATATTCTGCCACCAGCCTGGGGTGACTTGTAGTTACAGTTTGAATCCCGTATGAGTGCAGGGACAGACTAGACAGCTGTCCCTTCCTGGCTGCGTCCATGTTGTTGTTGTTACTGTTTTAATTGTTCTTATTGCAACGCAGGTTATTGGTTGAATTCCCAGCAACAGGCGGTGTGATTCCATCTTGGCAATTTCAGCCTGTAAAGCTGACCCGATATGTCACAACTTTTGATTTCTTCCTGGCAGCCTGTGAGATTATCTTTTGTTTTTTTATCCTTTACTATGTGGTGGAAGAGATCTTGGAAATTCGCATTCACAAGCTACACTATTTCAGGAGTTTCTGGAATTGTCTGGATGTTGTGATCGTTGTGGTAGGTTTGAGAACACCACCGAATTCCCTCCTCTGTTATAAAAACATGTTAATTAGAGTCCTTGATGTATCTCCTCAGTACTGTGGATCCTGATATTCCTGAAGGAGAATCTGAACGTTTTGCTCTGCTGTTTCAATTTCAGTGTTACTAATTATTTTTGCGTTTTGCACAAGAGTAACCCTTCTGAATATAGAAGCAGAGAATTGTTTACGTTAAGTTGTCAGTTAGCCACACTAATAACAAGAATAACTTAGTGGGGGACCTGGCTGGCTCAGTTGGAAGTGCATGTGACTCTTGACCTCAGGGTCATGAGTTTGAGTTCCATGTTGGATGCAGAGATTACTTAAAAATTAATGAACTAATTATTTTTTTTAAAAAATGAGAGATCCATATGTGCTGATACAGCAGGAGTTCTAAGACATTAAAAGAAAGAAGAAGAACTTAGAAATTCATATTTGTCTTTGGCATGCCATGGGAGACAGGGAGAAAAGAATGTTTTGTTTATTCTTTTTTTGTTATTGTTAATGATATTTTTTTCCAACTACTAGCAAAAATCATTTTGTATGTTTCTGCACATGTGTAAAGTTATAGTAAGAAGAAACATCTTGAAGATATTTGGGGTGGCAGAGAACGCCTCCCTGCAGTTTGAAATTTCCCGCAAATAGTCCAGTGTACAAAATACCAGTGAGGGACCATCAGGGTTTTCTGTATCAGGTACAAGAAATCAGAAGGCAATGAGGAGAGAGCCGAGACTAGGACACCTTGTAGATCTGCTATCTGCCCTTGACTTTATTATAACATCTTACACTTGTTCAACATGGTTTGCCTTCCGCATCATCCTCGTCACTTTCTTCCAGGGTCCCCACTGCAGACATGCATTTTTGCCAATCTTTCTCCCTTGACCAAGAACGCATAATCTTTTGCTGAGTCCTCTTACACACTGAAGCACATAAGGACATGCTTAATTGTCACATGCCTCAAAGTCCATCCTCCCCACTGTCCGCTGACAGAGATGCCCCCCGAAGTCTCAATAAGGGGTGCATTACCCTATCAGGTTTCTGTCTTCTGTCACCCTACTTCTTGGCCATTACTCTTCTGCCCCTAACAACCAAAAATTCATCTGGGCTTTGTGAAGCGTTTACATCAAGCCATTATCAAATCATCACTAGAATTAGCTGGCAAAATATAGAAAATGTGTTCTGAAATATATTATTGAGATGTTTTAAATATAGGAAAATGTTACTTACATGTGAGTAAAAGAATGCTCAAGACATTGAAGAGAACTATACAGATCTGTACTGCGTGACGATAACATTAACTGGAGCAATAATTTAATAGTAATTGCTAATGCTTTAGAAATGGTGTGTGTCAGACACAGTTCCAAGTGCTTTTCATATCCAGATGTACACTGAGTTCTCAGAGTTACCTTAGCCACTCTGCCATTGCCTTTCAAGCTACATGCCTATGTAATTCAGAAAGAGCTTTTACTTAAAGTAAAAGTTCCTATAGAATATCGGGTAGAACCCATTTGGCCCGGATGCATTCCGAAGGGCGTCCCTTCTCTCATGATGGCTGTGTAACATCACGCCGTTCCTGGAGGTAAACTCTTCATCCCCAAATTCTCAGTATATTAATAACTGTAACAAAGCAATTTCACCATTTAGGGAGGCAAAGAAGGCAAGGATACTGGAAGTAATTTTTCAGAATATTTCTGTACTGCATGATGGAAGAGTGTGGGTCCATACACATGAAAATTATTCTGGAAGACAAATAACGTTCGGAACTCTAACTGCCTTTTTAGTTTATATGGATGTATTTATAGTTAAGTCATTGAGAATAACGGTGAAAAGGTGAGTGTGAGTGTGATATTATGCTAATTAATGGCAGGTTTGTTTGGGTTTTAGCCAAATACCTTCAATATCAGCAAAAGAATAGTCAGTCGGTGGCCATCCGCCTTTTCGATTATGTACCTATCAGTGAAAACTTTAATAACACACCCTAATGTATTCCATTTATTCATAAACTGTGTTTGTGTGTGTGTGCGTGTGTGTGTGGTATAATAGGTACATTTGTGAAAACACACACAACATAGAATTTGAAAGATTGGATTCAAAAAATACAAATAGAACTCTTAACACTTTCTTTCTACTTGGATAGAAGTTTTCATATTTTCTTTTCACACCCTAGGGAATAGCCTTGTACCCACTTCAGAGAAAATAGCTGTTGATATCATGGAATTTGAGGGTAGTTTTTTGGCTCAGTTTTGCAAGTATTTCTTTGAAAACTTGCTTTATTGTTCTATTGTTCTTTTTTCTTTCTTTCTTTTTTTTTTTTTTTTAACTCTCTGTACTGCCAAGACAACAATTCAGACAGTGTGCTTTTATAAAGAATAAGGAAAGGCTACTGGAATCCTCCTTCTCCTTTGAAACCTTCAGACCCAGCAGAAATAAGGGCACGCCTTCTGCTCACCCTCCAAAATAAGCCCTATGCACAGGACCTCCAATCCCATGAAAAAAGCAAAGGCATTTTTATCAGGCTAAGGCACACCTGAAACTTGAAAATTAATTCTACCCTAAATATAAATATAACATCTTGGAATCACTTTGAAATCATTTTCCCTGTTACCCTTTTGTTTCTTTTTTTTTTAAATAATTTTTAAAAATTTTATATAAACATTTAATGTATTATTAAATTATTACCCCTGTACCCCAGGGGTACAGGTCTGTGAATCTCCAGGTTTACACACTTCACAGCACTCACCATAGCACATACCCTCCCCAATGTCTACAACCCCTTCACCCTCTCCCTACTCCCCCCACAACCCTCATCCTTTTGTTTCTTTAACAAAGGCTCTGAAATCTCTGGACTTACTTTAGTCAACCTATTTGACCTAAACAGTCTTTCTATCAGAGTTACTGATAAAAAGAAGACTATTAAGGAGTCTAAAAATCAGGGCCCCTTGTGGCTCAGTTGGTTGAGTGTCTGCCTTTGGCTCAGGTTATGATCTCAGAGTTCAGGAATCCAGGCCTGTATAGATCTGCTATCTGCTCAGCAAAGTTCCTGCTCTCTCTCTCCATCTCAACTTGTGCTTTTTGTCTCTTGCTCTGTCTTGGTCTCAAATAAATAAAAATCTTTAAAAAAAAAAAAAAAAGGTCTAAACTCAAATTGTTTTGTTGATTGGTAGGCTCAGGGGTGAAAATGATTAATTCATTTATTCAACAAATATTTTCTGAGTGTGTACTATGTGCCTGGCATTGTTCTAGGCATTAGGGATATAGGACTGAACAAAACAACCCAAACCTCTGCCCTTAGGAAGCTTACATTAAGGAAGGGAAGTTCTTTGGTAGATGGGGATGGAGAATCCCAAAGAAAACTCAGGAGGACATAACTCAAGTGCTTACAGAATCTCTTTCCCTCATCTCTTTTCTCTCATTCTCTATTTTGATGATGAATTTTGTAGGAAATTCAGTGTGTTGATAAGATATTAATGTTGTTTAAATGACTACATCTTGGGTACAAGGCAGTTGTCCCTCGTGAGAGTTGGATAAAGGGTTATTGTTGTTTAAGTCAGTCAACCCTTCCCCTCTCAACTAAGTTAACATAACAAAATATTTTCGGTGTATTCCAGAGAACCCCAAATATTCCCACCACCAGCACAGAAATCCAAGATTTGCTCTGGGGATCCTTCACAGAAAAAGAAAAGGTGGTGAGGTTGGCTTTTTTCAGCTGTGGTTGGTAGCCAGGCAGGTCTTTGCTATGATAACCACCCGGAGCCATGATTTGGACAGCCATCTCCAGAAGGACTAGTGAAGTGACCTTTGACCATCATGCATGAGGAGAGAAAGGGAATGAACAGCAAAGGTCTCAGCACCTGTGACAGCCCACCTGCTGTGGCTTCAGGCCCCACAGGAGGCCCAGGTTGCGATGGTGAACCTCTAACAGTTTCCACATCTACACATTAATCCAGTGGCAATGGATGGGAGTAGGGCCCAATGTTCTCCTGAGATGTGGTTTTAGAACCCAGAACTAAAGCCAATGTGAAAAGTTGCATGGTCATAAATTAAGGGAGAGAAGTGAGCAGGAGGGAAACCCTTGGCTCACATATATTCCCACAGTAAATCTTGAGTTCTCTCACACCCATCATCCCCACCATCTTTCAAGACCAAGGATCTTTCCTCTTAAGGGCCTCTTTCGATATGTCTTATTTCACCCTTCACCTTATGTAGTGTGATGTCGGTTCCTTCCTAGGTCTTTGTGTTACTTATTTTTGCATGTGTGCCTCGTCTTGAACCAGAGCATGAGTTTCTTGAGAACAGCTTGTGCATCTTACTTCTTTCTTACTTATATCTTAGCCTTGGCACTGTACTGTGTACGTAGGTACTCATATTTGTTGAATAGTGGAAAGAATGTATGGCTGGTGGTTGAAAACAAACAAAAACAAAGCAAGATGAGGCTGAGAAAGCAGAAGGGTGGAAAGTGATTTGGATGAGGGTGGCAGAAAAAAAAACAAGGCATTCCTGTTTGATTTTGTAATAGAGCAACATATCGTGTGTGTGTGTGTGCACACGCGCATAGGTGCACACACGTACACGTGCACTCACTGGATTTCTCTTCCTAGCTAAGGGAATGTAAGTGGTTTATTGTTATACCTGTTTTGGGCCGTGGTCAACACCTGTCACTTGTATGAGTGATTTGGATAAGTAGATGGGTGAACCCTAGGACTAATACATGGGTGAGGAAAAATAGTTGTTTGAAGGTAAGTTACATGTTTCTAAAACACTGTAATGATACATAAATCTTCTGTTTTCCAGCTGTCAATGGTAGCTATAGGAATTAAGATACATAGAGCATCAAATGTGGAGGTGCTGCTACAGTTTCTAGAAGATCAAAATACTTTCCCCAACTTTGAGCATCCGGCATACTGGCAAATACAGTTCAACAATATAGCTGCTGTCATCGTGTTTTTTGTCTGGATTAAGGTAATTTACAAATTTCATGTCCTGGATTTTTGATAATGTTTTTCTCTTCTTTTTACTAACAAGAGTTAACACAAAATGCTGGAGGACCTGAATTTGCTTTTGTGGCCAAATTCGGACAGCCAGCTGTAGCCGCTTCATATCTTACAAGTAAACTAGCAGAATCCATGTCATCCTTCCTCTCATTGTGAATGACCTGGCCTGCTATCTTGCAAGACCTGTCCCTGCAGGTTTGTTTAACAGATGTGGTTAAGAGCCCTTCTCAAGGTCATCTTGGCCTGGGGCCCTAGGCTACACTAACACAGGGACTGGTCTGAGTTTCACCTGATGTGGTGTGACCAAGGGAAGGAAAAGAAACTAAGAATGAGGAATGCAGATGGGAAGGGAGGGGAAGATGCAATGGAAATGGTCTACAGTGGGGTAAAAGAGGGGTCACCCTCTTTCCCGGGTGGAGGCCATACGGAAGTTTTACCTAGAATTGAGGTTGGGACAGATACATACTCTTCCAAGTAGTACCTTAATTACTCGTTTCCTTCTTTCTTGAAACGTAATGTGCATTTCCATGTATGTGAAAGGTTAGGGCATCTCATATGCAAATGAGCCTCAGTGCTGGATATGCAGGAAATTTTAGTAATAACGAGGCATCTGCCAGCATGTCACCTGTGAAGATCTAGGATTCTGCTATCTAGGCAGCGGCTACGAGCCACAATTGAATTGAAATTTTAATTAGTAAAAATCACATACCATTAAACATTCAGTTCCTGTGGCACTCTAGCCACATTTTAAGATCTCAGCGTCTGTATGTCGCTGATGGCTACTATACTGGACGGTGGAAATAAAGAACATTTCCATCGTGACAGAAAGTTTTATTAAACAGCACTGTTTTAGAAGCTACTCACCAACAGTTACTTTTCCCGCTGAATTGGTATTCACACCTGGAAGGCCTGCGGTTTATCAGAGGGTGCAGGCCTCATCCTCTATCTCTCAGCAACCTGAACAGCCATCCTTAGTGAACAGAAATGTTCACTGTGGGGGTGCCTGGGTGGCTCAGTGGCTCAGTGACAAAGCCTCTGCCTTCAGCCCGGGTCATGATCCCAGGGTAGTGGGATCAAGCCCCGCATCAGGCTCTCTGCTCAGCAGGGAGCCTGCTTCTTCCTGCCTCTCTGCCTACTTGTGATCTCTCTCTGTCAAATAAATAAATAAAATCTTTAAAAAAAAAAAAAAAAAGAAAGAAAGAAATGTTCACTGTGGCTTTGGCATCAAACAGAGCTGGGTTCTACTGCTAGCTCTGAGTCCTTGCTGCCTCCTAGAGACAGGATACCAGTATTTCAATGTCATTGCAAAGATTTGAGTCAGTATACATAGCCCTTCCCATAATGTCTGGCACGTAGTCACTAAACAATGAATGATAGTTAATAACATGCAGTAAGTATTTCCTGGAGGAGGTTTTTGTTTTTCTTTACTAACTTTCTTTTTGAGGATTTTTTTCGTCTTTAATTTTAATCTTTCTTAGGGGAGGGTTCCCCAGTCCTCTTAATTATTATTTGAACCTGTTTCTACTTGCCACCATCATGTCAAATGTTAGCAACATCAGGGCAGGCCTTTGTTCTGTCCTCTGCTGTTCCCAGCTCTAAGAACAGTGCCTGGCACATGGTAGGCACTCAACAAATACTTTTTGAACGAATAAATAGAAACTGCTGGGTTTGGGGGGGGCGGGGGAAGCAAGTCAAAAAAGCGCTCTCTCATCCAAAAATATTGTTGTAAAATAACATAACATAAAACTGATCACGTCAGTGGCATTAATTACATTCACAGTGTTGTCCAACCATCACCATATACATTTCCAGAACTTATTCATCATCCCAACTGAACTCTGTATCCAGTGAACACTAATTCCAAACTCCCCCCTCACCCCAGGCCCTGGTCACCTCGTCTGTCTCTACGAATTTCCGTATTCTAGCTACTCTGTGTTAGTGTAGTCATACAATAGTTGGGTTTTTTGTGTGTGTCTGGCTTATTTCACTTAGCATAGTGTTTTCAGGGTTCATTCATGTTGTGGCCTATATCAAAATTTCATTCCTTGGTAGGGGTGGATAACATTCCATTGTGCATATCTACCACATTTTGTTTACCTATTCATCTATTGATACCTTCTCTCTGTTACAGCTCTTCAAATTCATCAACTTTAACAGGACAATGAGTCAGCTCTCCACAACCATGTCTCGGTGTGCCAAAGACCTCTTTGGCTTTGCAATTATGTTCTTCATTATTTTCTTAGCATATGCTCAGTTGGCCTACCTCGTCTTTGGAACTCAGGTTGATGACTTCAGTACTTTCCAAGAGTGTATGTAAGTATATATGAAATTAAAAAGAAAAATTTAATCAGAGATGTTACTGTGTTCTGAAGTTTAAAGAAATCTTCATGGGTGCTATTTAATCAACAAGTATTTTAAAATAGTTATTTAAAAATAAGAATTTATTATCTTTCCCGGAAGCAATGGCCCACCCATGCAGAGATGGCAGTGCATAATGCCAAAAAGCTTCAGAGAGCAGCTCTAAAGTAATAAGACATAGTAGAACAGCAATGGTGAACCAGTACTGTTACAAAGACGGAGGGCTTCTCAGCACCGAGTGCAGATGGCAGCTTTTAAGAGACATTTGCCTATATTTTCATTCTTACTCAATGTGGTTGCCATATGTTTTAAATTTGGAGATTTTTTTCTAAAGAAAAAAATAGTATTTCTATATTCTAAGAGCAATTCAAATCGGTACAGGAATTTTCAGTCATCCAGAGTTCTCAAATATGATATGAAGACTAAATAAATAAATAACATTATTAGATTTACATACCATTTAGAAAGGAGTTAGTTAGGAAAGAAGAGGATTATGGTAATAGAAGTTAATAGGGCTTTGTACTGGAGGACAGCTAATTAATGTCACAGTTTAATGGATGTCAGGAACGGAAATGATTTTGCTGATTAAGACCCAGAATTGGCAACCCATGGCCACTCAGTACCACTTTGAGTACATGTGGGGATATTGGATCTTTGAATGCACACAATTTTGGTTGTCCTTCAAGTCTTCTTTTAAAGAGGTATTAAATTCAGAACCAGGGTAACTGTTGTGAAGTTTAGAGTTACCATGTTTTAGCCAGATTATGTGTTAAGTTCTTATAGCTGATTGCTTTGTGTCACCTAATAATAATATTATTTTCCTTTTAATTAAATGGAAATAACATATTTAGCATGAAAGCATATTATTTTTATTCCAGAGGCTTCAATTGGTCATATAAGTAGCAGGAGTTTTCCAAAGGGATTGACAATTTTCTATTATTTGGCAGCTATCTATACATATATATCTATACATATATATCTATCTATATATAAAAGGTCCAAAAGTGTGAGATCATCTTTAAGGAAAGTTACGTCAATGCTGGCCATTCTTTGTTTTTGTATTGTGCTGTTTTGTTTTGTTTTGTTTTTATAGTTTCACTCAATTCCGTATCATTTTGGGTGATATCAACTTCGCAGAGATTGAGGAAGCTAATCGAGTTTTGGGACCAATTTATTTCACTACATTTGTGTTCTTTATGTTCTTCATTCTTTTGGTATGTACACTTTTGTTTATAATGAGGTGATTTTAACTTCATAAATCACCATCGTAAAATCACCATCTTCCTTTTTCTGTCACTCTCTAGGGTCCTTACCATTTTTTTTAAAAGACCCAGGAATAACTGTAGAAGACATTTTTTTATTTTACTTCCCATTGATTCAGGTTTAAGTCGTCACCAAATACCTTTTCCATGGTCTTTCATTCATCTACATATAAGTGTCTGTTTAGTGTAAAAAAAAATAAGATTACATGCAAATTTATAAAGTCACTTAAAATAGTGCTTTGCCGAAAAAGTAGAATGCTTACACGTGTATGTGCTTTTTTTTTTTTTTTAAGATTTCTATTTATTTGACAGATGACAAGTGCATAGAGGCAGGCAGAGGGAGAGGGGGAAACAGGTTCCCCGATGAGCAGAAAGCCTGATGTGGGGCTCAATCCCAGGACCCTGGGGTCATGACCCGAGCTGAAGGCAGAGGCTTTAACTGGCTAAGCCACCCAGGGGCCCCTGCTTTTTTAAAACACAGATGTCAGCACTTTCGTGATCACTTGCTAGCATGACTTTCATTCATCTTTTTCCTCTTTTCTAAAAAGAAAAAAGGAACTGACAAAGCAAGCTAGATCCAGGATGTCAAGAGTAATATTCGAGTGAATTATTGTTTGTAAAGGTTAAGATATTTTTGTTTTAACTTAATAATATTTAGCACATCCTGGGGCCCCTGGGTGCCTAAGTGGGTTAAGCCTCTGCCTTTGGCTCAGGTCATGATCTCAGGGTCCTGGAATGGAGCACTGCATTGGGCTCTCTGCTCAGCAGGGAGCCTCTTCCCCCTCTCTCTCTGATTGCTGTTCTGCCTACTTGTGATCTCTCTGTCAGGTAAATAAATAAAATCTTTTTTAAAAAAAATAGGGTGCCTGGGTGACTCAGTGGGTTAAAGCCTCTGCCTTCGGCTCAGGTCATGATCTCAGGTCCTGGGATTGAGCCCTGCATCAGGCTCTCTGCTCAGCAGGGAGCTTACTTCCCTTCCTCTCTCTCTGCCTGCCTCTCTGCCTGTCAAATAAATAAATAAAATCTTAAAATAATATTAACACATCTAGAGACTGCCTGCAAAGAACATTCAGATTTTAAATTTAAAGCTAAATGTAGGGACACTTCGGTGGTTCAGTTGGTTAAACAACTGACTCTTTGATTTTAGCTCAGGTCATGATCTCAGGATTGTAAGATTGAGCCCTGTGTCAGGCTCCACACTCAGTACATACTTGAGATTCTCTCTCTCCCACCCACCCCCAGCTCTTGCTCTTTCTCTAAATAAATAAATAAAAATCTTTAAAAATTAGAAAATACAAAATAAAACTAAATCTAACAATGAGTAGAAATTGCTTTAAAAGTTACTTTCAAAAATAATTTTTCATTCTCTTGATTTTGTACAAATTAACATTTTTAACACTTTGACCCTAAGTTAATTAAGAGTTTTTAGGAGGCATTTTGTTCTTCATCTTAACATTTACACATTCATTTGTCTACCAAAAAATTACCAAGAAATTATTCAAGTAAGTTAGCTTAATCTAGGCAGTGGGTATTTTTCATCTAAACACTAATACTTAAGACTTTCCTGGGGCGCCTGGGTAGCTCAGTGGATTAAAACCTCTGCCTTCGGCTCCAGTCATGATCCCAGAGTCCTGGGATGGAGCCCCACATGGGGCTCTCTGCTCTGCGGGGAGCCTGCTTCCCTCTCTCTCTCTGCCTGCCTCTCTGCCTACTTGTGATCTCTGTTAAATAAATAAATAAAATCTTTTAAAAAAATACTTAAGTCTTTCCTTACATCAGTCATCATTGTAAGAAAACAACGAAATTGTCTCCATTTTCAATAGATTTTATAAGATGCTTTGTGTAAAGTTCAGTAATTCAGTGTACTATCCCCAAAGTTGTTCCAAGAATTTAGTGGTTTTGTATATGGTTAAGCACTATTTATAGACTGAGTATCAGAACTACTTTAGTAGGATGGAAAGAGTCAGGAATATCAAATAAGTCCATTTGTATCTTATATGTATGTATCATTAGTTTTATTGAGTTTTTTTAAAGGATTTATTTATTTATTTTAGAGGGGGAGAGAACATGAGCAAGGGGAGAGGCAGAGGGCGAGAGAGAGACTCTCAAGCAGACTCCTTGCCGATCGCAGAGTCCGACGCAGGGCTCCGTCTCATGACCCTGAGATCATGACCTGAGCTGAAACCCAGAGTCAGATGCTCAACTGACTGAGCTACCCAGGTGCCCCCATATCATTAGTTTTAAAGTGAAACCTCTCTAGTTTCTTTTTCCAGTCATATGTTAAGGGAAACATAGAGGGAACAGTTAGCCTTTTTCAGTTCTAACACTGGTAGCACTTTCGATTCTGGAACTCCTGAATCCCTGAATCTCTACTAAGAAAACAAAAACCAGGAACTGAGAGCTCCACCATAGACCCTCTAGTTAACTGCAGGTCGCCTAAGTTTTCTTTGTGTGTCTGTCTGCTGCATGAGAGACGGACCTGTAGCAATTCAAAATGGTCAGATGTGGACTTGTCTGAAGGTGGTTTTTTGCCCTAAAACTGGTCATTTCATCAAATCCATCAATAGAACATGAAAAGAAGCTTTTAGCTTCTGTCTTTATACTAAAGTAATTTTTCGTGCTATTGCAAAAAAGGAAATGGTCTCCCTGCACCCCACAGAGAGAGAGGAAGATGCTACTGTCAATTCACATTTTTCTTTAAAGAAATGACAAGCCAAGTGCAGAGTTGGCCATTTGTCTGAGATGACTGCAAGGTGTTAGTTTATTGCCCAGACTCTATTTTTTTATTGTTTTATTTATTTATTTACTTATTTATTTCATGATTTTATTTATTTATATATAGAGAGAGATAGAGAGAGAAAGAATGCAAATGAGTTGGAGGAGGGGCAGAGGGAGAGAGAATTCCAAGCAGGCTCCACACAGAGCCCAATCACTCTTAAGATCATGACCTGAGCCAAAATTAAGAGTCTCAGATGCTTAATTGACTGAGCTACCCAGGTGGCCCTGCCCTGGCTTTGAAAGAAGCCACTGTGATGTGAGCTGGTCCAATGGAAGCAAAAGTCCGTCATCACTAGGGAGGGAAGGCCTTCTGATTACATATCAAGCAAACCTTCTGAGACAGAATGGAAAGAAGGAGGGGGAACTTCTCTACCCACATCCTCAATAGCCTTTCTCAGCCACGTTTAATTTTTTTAAATCTCTTCAGAGAACCCACACTTTAATCCTATAACTAAGATATTTACAGGTGTTAGCTACCAGCCATTTGGAAACTTAAAAAGAGAACACTAATTGCCTGGGTTGGGAGGAAAAATGTGGGAGATGTTACTCTGACTGCCTTTGGAATTGAGCATTAAGCCAGGAACTTACGTGCATTTTATATTTTATTCTCATTTTTGCTACAGGATCTTAAATAGTATTCCTCCTTTGTTTGTAGCAATTTAGTAGCACACTAAAATAATAGAGCTCTCTTTCATTCATTCCCCATTTAATAAGTATTTACTGAGCCACTCCACTGTATTCCAGGGAGGGTGCTAGGTACTGGGGGTGCGGTGGTAAGGAAAGTAAGAGACCAGCCCTGCCCTCAGGGAGATTCCACAAACTTGTGGAGACAACAGACCTAGTCAAATACATAACTCTGGGGGCACCTGGGTGGCTCAATCAGTTAAGTGTCTGCCTTTGGCTTAGGTCCTGATCCCAGGGTCCTAGGATGGAGCCTTGTGTCAGGCAGGTTCTGCTCATCCCTCTCCTCCTCACTCATGCTTTCTCTCTCTGTCTGTCTCTCAAATAAATAAAAATCTTTAAAAAAATAAATAAATAACTATAGTCACAAACCATATCAGTATGCCAGAAAGAGGAGTAAAGAAAGAATGTATTAAAGAAGGAACTGATCGGTTGGGTGTGGTGTTTCAAAAAAAAAAAAAAAAAAACTGTGGGAAACAGGTGTTGGAAATATAAACCATTATCTTGGGGAGGGGAAACTTAGGAAAAATGAACTAACCATTATTGAATAATAACAACTATAAATTATGTAGCACTTATCACGTGTGAGGCCTTGTCCTAAGCACTTGACATAGATTATTTCATTAATTCTTAAAACAGATCTGTAGTGGAGGAACTATTGTTTCTCCCATTTTATTAATGTAAGAACAAATGAGTTTTAAAGATTGGAACATTTAAACAATATAGTCTTGGCAGGGCTAATACTGAAACCCAAGCGTGTTTGACTCCAAAGTCTGTATTTTTCACTAAGCTTCTCTTGACTATCTTTCTTCTATGAAGCCTACTGTATTCCCATTTGCAGAGATCTTTTTAACTCTTCAAAATGCACTCTGTAAATCTCAAATAATAAAATATAACAGTATTTGGAAGAAGCATAGAATTCCCCTTGTCTGTATTGACTGTTGAAATTTGAAGAGCTATGTAGAGTTCTCCATTTCTATTAATTTCTGTCAGGTGAAAAAAGTGTAGATAACATAGACAAGCAAAAATAATAAAATAATACCATCATCCATAGGTAAATACATCAGTATTTTGTTGTATTTCATTCTTGTCTCTTTTTGTAAAATATATCACAATATATGGTTTGTAAATAAGAATATACATTGCATTTTCCTTTGGCATGACTTAGTGAAAAAAATAATTTTCCCAAAGTATATAGTAGCAAAACTATTAATTTATGTCTTCTTAAGAAATCAGATTGTTAAAAAACAAAAATGCATATGTCAAATTTCAGATTGATGTTTAGAAAGTATATTTAGTTTCTTCTTTAATCTCAACTTTCCTTTGATTTACAAACAGAATATGTTTTTGGCTATCATCAATGATACTTACTCTGAAGTTAAATCTGATTTGGCCCAGCAGAAAGCTGAAATGGAACTTTCAGATCTTATCAGAAAGGTATGACAAGCCCTAATTCTCACAACTGCTTTATTTTCTACATAAAATGAGCATTGTTTCAGCCAGATTTCCACATCAAAGTTGATCCATTGTAAGGGTTTCAAGTGAAGAGTAGATTGCTACATGTCATCAATAATTTAAATGTTCTCTGTCTTGGAGCTAGAGATGGGTATGCTGCTAGCTTGGACTTAAATTCTGGGAATCTTTTATTGACCTAGAATTAAATTCTCAACAGTCTCTTGCCCTAGAATTAAAAATCTCAACAATCTCCTTTGACTCTTGAGAGCTGAGCTGCTGGTTTTACCTTTATTGTTTTGAGGACACCTCTGGTAGGCTATCATGTGCAGATCCAGAGTTCAGAATCAACTGGAAGGGAAGAACCTAAAGACATTTCTACTTTCTCTTTCTCACATACAGTTTTCAAAAAGAAGAAAAAAAAGTTTTAGAAGAGAATATTTTGTCATTCACCCTTTATCCTTGACCTTCCAGGGAAGTTTTAAAATAATCAAAGGAAAAAGGCCACAGAGTAAGGGCCTGAGAACTTTCACTTACGCACCTTCTCAGGAAGTTGTTAAGTAAATGGAAGGGCAGGACAGGAAAGTTGGGTAGCTTTGTTCTTCTCAATGTGATTTCTTTATTTGGTTTAAAGTATAAAACTTAAGCAACAACAAATAACTACATCTAAAGCACACAGCTTGTTCCCTAACATCATTTTGCTAAGAGACCAGTGGCTCCTGGACTGTGTGATCTTTTTCTGTTGGTTTAGATCCTAAGACTGTGCTGTCTGTGAATCATGTTGAAACAGAGAACTTCCAGTTCTTAAACAAAACCCCTTGTTTCAACAGTAAATTTTGGAACACTGGAAAAAACAAAATTCAATTTAAAAAGAAATAACACACACTAAACAAATAAATAAATACTATGAAAATCTTTTCAGATCACAAAAAAAAAAAAAAAAAAAAAAAAACAACACTTGGATGGGACCTAAAATTTGAGTTATCCGGATTTTTTCAAAAACATTTTATGACATCTTAGCAAATGTCCAAGGTGTATACAAGCAGTCCTTACTTTGCACTTCGGTTCTGAGATGCACAGGTTTCAATTATTTCATGTTAAATATGGCCAGCCTCTCTACACAGTTCCCCATTTCAGTTGTCACAGTATCTTGACTGTGAATAATACTATAAAGTGCAAACTTCCAATTTTCACAGAACATTTCAGTTATCACAGTATATTAACTGTACTGGCATAACATAAACTTCACGGCTAGCTCTTCAGTCTACAAATCGTTACATAAATAACAGATGTGTATCATAATCAGTGAGCGATAACATCCCTTCTTACAAAGTCTAGGCTAGGTCAAGGAGCACCTGCCTTTCAGTGCAGGCATAAAACATGTACTTGTGTTGCTTCTTTCTCTCTCTCTCCCTGTGAGCACCCCCATGTGATGTTTTACAAAAACATCTCAAAGGGAGAATGGGCCAGCAAAGAGGAAAGCAGAGCAAAGAAACCAAGACTGGTAACACGGAAAGTGAAGTTCAAAACAAATGTAAGAGAGTTCTAGAATAGGGAGCTGTGGGAATGCTGACACTGCTACCCTTCAAAATCTTGAATATCTGTAGAAAAAATGATATGGAGTCTAATAACCTAGTAAAGGCAAATTTATCAATGTGAATGAGGGTAGTGGTTGTGTTGGAAAGTTCCGACGAAGCGTCTCCTAGGAAGTGACGCTGGCAAACAGCGTCACATACAAGGAACTCTGGAGATATTTTACAACATTAAAAGGGCAAAGGATAAAATGTTGGGAGCTGATCCATATTAAGAAGGGATTATCAGAGCTCCTCAAGACAGAAAAGAGGCTTCCTGCATATCCTGTGACACAGGAAGAAGGGAAGCACTATTCAAACTACTCTGGGTAAAATTGTTACAAAGAAATAAGACATTTTATTTTTTAATGTTTCTAGTGTTTTAAATTTCAGTGTACTAAATAAATATTCATTTTATGTTTTTTTTAATCTCCCCATAAATTTATAACGAATGCCAAGGGAGTTTTTAACGCTTTGAATAAAAGGTTTTGTTTTTTTTTAAAGTTTATTTATTTAAGTAATCTCTACGCCCAACGTGGGGCTTAGACTCATGACCTCGAGATCAAGAGTCGCATGCTCTCCTGACTGAGCCAGCCAGGTGCCCCGGTAAGATGTTTCAAAGGTCACAGAGCAGTCACAAGTTTTCCTGTTGATTATTAACATCACTTGCAGTTTCGCCTTGTGTGATCATTTTGACAGTCCTGCATGTCCGTGCAAAGCAAGATCTACACTAGTAGTTACTAGTGTAAATGAGTGGGAAAGCACATGCAAAAAAAGAGAATAAACTAAACCCAGTCGTTTCTTTTCAACAGGGCTGCCATAAAGCCTTGGTCAAACTCAAACTGAAAAAAAATACTGTGGATGACATTTCTGAGAGTCTGAGGCAAGGGGGAGGCAAGTTAAACTTTGATGAACTTCGACAAGATCTCAAAGGGTGAGAATCACACATTTTGAGGCCCTGGGAAATTCCTATATAAACATAAGTTCTTGGTGACACAGATTTATCTGGTCCGAGTACTCAGAGAATTGCTCTTTTTTTCAAAGGAGGTGTCTTTCTGGAACGTATCCTCAGAGGAGGGCTGGCCCTGATTCAGCAGTTTCCCTTTTGTTCTGCATCATGTCTCTGTGCTTGCATTGGACCATGTACATGAATGATTTCATCTGTAACCTCTCAATAATTTCAGGAAGGGCCATACTGATGCAGAGATCGAGGCAATATTCACAAAGTATGACCAAGATGGAGATCAAGAACTGACCGAACACGAACATCAGCAGATGAGAGACGACTTGGAAAGAGAGAGGGTGGGTCTCATTTAGAGCCGGGTTTGATTCAGCCCCCACCGTGTTCCAGACACCATGCTACGTGGCGGGTTACCGAGAGTCTCTCTGTCTCTCTGCCTCTTTCTCTGTCTCTCTGTCTCAGTTTATGTAGTAGTACCCGGCATATTCCGAAAAGGATATATAACGTAATAATATGTAAAACTAGATTAGATTGACATAAATGCAAAAAATCAAAATGAAAAAAATGAGGTGAAACAAACTGAAATTAAAACTAGACTATGAAGCTAAAAATTTAAATACATATATGCTTGTTAAAGACTGAGCTACAAATTCGGCCCCAATAAGCCTTCTGGTCATCAGCTTGAAAAGGGAAACCTAGGAGTTACATACTTCACAGTGTCCATGAGAGTGAGGAAAACAAGATTGCTCAGGAGATATAAAGTTAGTTGCTCTATAAATTAACACTTACAATAAAATAAAACTAGCAGCTGCCTTCCATCTGAGTGCTTATCATGAAATGATCTTTCATAATCAGAAAGGATAATTAAAAGCTTTTCACATTAACTTTAAAAATAAGTGACTAAACAGGGGCACCTGGGTGGCTTGGTGGGTTAAGCCTCTGCCTTCAGCTCTGGTCATGATCTCAGGGTCCTGGGATCAAGCCCCGCATCAGGCTCTCTGCTCAGCGGGGAGCCTGCTTCCCCCTCTCTCTGCCTCCCTCTCTGCCTACCTGTGATCTTTCTCTGTCAAATAAATAATATCCTAAAAAAAAAAAAAATGGCTAAACAAACCAAAAACATCCATGGCAATTGAGGTACAGAGAATATAGGTGAATAATATTCTATGCAAAAGTCCCTTTTCTATAAGGAGATAGTATTGAACAGCAGTTTCCAAACTGCTCCACAGAACAGTGTCAGTAGGTGGGAAACTTTACCAGGTATAGTGAAATGTGAACAGGACAGTGAATACAATCATCTTTCACTAGGCTGTTTTTAGTTAAAATTTTTATTTAAGATTATATCCTCCCTACTTTGTAGCTATTAAATGTGTTCTCTCTTTTATGAAAAGGGGATAATACATTTCTTCATTTACTTTTGTTGTTGTTTTATTTTTTAATATTCTTTCTTGTCCAAACAAGTTAGTAGTTCCATGCTGGTCATTAAAAATCTGTTTTGAAAATTGGCCAGTCCATGAAATTTAGAAGACTGGCAATCACAGTCTGGTGCTAAATGGTACATGCCCATTTGCCATTTGCTTGAGCCCACAGTGAAGCTCTGTGGGACTCGCTGTTCTCGCTCCTCACTCAGTGACCCCTTGTTCTTCAGGAGGACCTGGATCTGGATCATAGCTCTTTACCACGTCCCATGAGCAGCCGAAGTTTCCCACGAAGCCTGGATGACTCTGAGGAGGATGATGATGAAGACAGTGGGCATAGCTCCAGAAGGAGGGGAAGCATTTCCAGTGGGGTTTCTTATGAAGAGTTTCAAGTGTAAGTATTAAGGAATTGGCAGAATTGGGGCTGACAAGTTCAAAGGAGACCAAGCAGCTTCTCTTATCTCTCAGTTTGATCCTTTCCATACTAAAGAAATTCCTTATAGGAAAATCAGCAAATAAAGAAAACATTAAAATCTCTCCTAATCCCACTAAACCAAAATGCCAGTTAACATTTTGATGTCTGTATCTCTATTTACATGTGGGTTTTTTTTTTTAATATGTTTTTATTGCCGTGGCCCATGATATATCCTAAAGGATGTTCCATGTGCTTTTGAGAAGAATGTGTGTTCTGCTCTTGTTAAGTGGAGTGTTCTATAGGTGTATTTTAGGTCTAGTGGTTTATAGTGTTACTCAAATCTCCTATTTCCTTTTGTTCCACCCGTTTGTTCTATCTACTTTTGGAAGTGGGTTATTAATGTCTCCAACTATATTGGGGCTCCTGAGTGGCTTAATCATTAAAGTGTCTGCCTTTGGCTCAGATCATGATCCCAGGGTCCTGGGATGGAGACCTGCGTCAGGCTCCTTGCTCAGCAGGGAACCTACTTCTCCCTCTCCCTCTGCATGCAGCTCCCCTTGCTTGTGCTCTCTCTGTCAAATGAATAAATAAAATCTTTAAAAAGAAAAATCTCCAACTATCATTATTAACTTGCCTCTTCTTTCTTTTCTGTAAGCTTTAGCTCTGTGTTTTTTGGAACTCTGCTGCTAGGTGTATATATGTTTACAATTGGTACCTCTTCCTAATAGATTGACCCTCTTTTCATTATAAAATGTCCTACTTTATCTCTAGTAAGATATTTTTGTTGTTTTAAAGTCATTCTTGTCTGATATTATTATAGCAACTCCAGCTTTCTTATTGTTGCTTTTTGCATGATGTATTTTTTTCCATTCTTTCATTTCCAACCTGTTTGTATCTTTGAATCTCAAGTGTGTCACCTGTAGACAGCATTTAGTTGGATCTGGTCTTTTTATCCAGTCTGATAGTCTTTGCCTTTTGATTAGAATGTTTACTTCATTTACATTTAATGTTATCATTGATATGGCTGGACTTACATCTACCATTTTATTTTTCATTTCCTATAGGCCTTATGTCTTTTTTGTTTCTCTTTTTCTCCTTTATTGCTTTCTTTTCATAAAGTGGATATTTTCTAATGTAACATTTTAATTCCTTTAATAGTTTTTTTTTCATTACATTTTTCAGTTATGTTTTTAGTGGTTGCTCTAGGACTTAACCTACACAAATCAATTTATCAGAATCTACCTCAGATTTATATTAACGTAATCTGAGGAGATATAGAAATATAATTCCTATTTAACTCTGTTAACTCCTCCCCTTTATATGCCATTATTATACATATTCATCTATATATGTTAGAAATCCAGTATCACATTTTTAGAATTACCACTTCATATAAATTTATGTCCCTTAAAAGAGCTGAGACAAGAAGAGAAAGTATATATTTATAGAGTTCAGCATATTCTTTTTCGTACTTACATTTCTGGTTCTCCTCATTTGTTTCTGTGGATTCAAGTTACCATCTGGTGTCATTTTGTATTACAGTACAACTTTGATCTTACCCACCTCCTTCATTCTGGTATTGTCAAATATTTTATTACATTTCTATGTGTTATAGGCCCAACAATACAATTGTGTACATATTGTCTTGCATAGTCCTTTTGAAATCAGTGAATGAGAAATAAAAGGAAAAGGAGTATGCATCTATATTGTCTTCTACAGTTACACAGTAACATGTTCCCGTGTTCTTTGTGTTTTCATGGGGATTCTAATTATTATCTGGATCACTTGCTTTCAGCCTGAAGAACTTCCTTTAGTATCTCTTCTAAAGCAGGCCTGCTGGGGCACCTGGGCGACTTAGTCCGTTAGGCTTCTGCCTTTGGCTCAGATCATGATCTCAGTGTTCTCAGATCAAGCCCTGTGTTGGGCTCCTAGCTCAGAAGGGAGTCTGCTTCTCCCTTCCCTTCTGCCCCTCCCCACAGCTTCTGTGCTCTCTCGCTCTCTTTAAAATCTTTAAAAATAAAAAACAAAGCAGGCCCACCAGCTTGAATTCTCTCAGTTTTTCTTTATCTAGGGATAATTTTATTTCCCCTTCCTTTTCTTCTTGTCTCCACTATTTCTGATGAGACTAAAACTTAATTTTACTGAGGTTCCCTTGTATGTGATGGGTCACTTTTCCTTGCTGCTTTTAAGATTTTGTCTGTCTTTGTCTTTCAGTATTTTCACCATGATCTGTCTGGATGTGGATTTCTTTGCAGTTATCCTGATTAAAGTTCATTAAGCTGCTGGAATATATAATATTTTTATCAAATTTAGGAAGTTTTCAACTATTATGTCCTCAATTTTTTTTTTTAAGATTTTATTTATTTATTTGCCAGAGAGAGTGAGCACAGACAGGCAGGGTGGCAGCAGAGGCAGAGGGAGAAGCAGGCTCCCCACCGAGCAAGGAACCCGATGTGGGACTCGATCCCAGGATGCTGGGATCATGACCTGAGCCAAAGGCAGCCGATTAACCAACAGAGCCACCTGGGCATCCCGAGTCCTCAAATATTTTTTTGCTGCTTTCTCTCCTTTCCTTCTGGGAGTTCTATCCTATGTATGTACTGCTGTCCCACGTCTTTCTTCACTCTTTTTTCTCTCTGCTCTTCAGATTACATAGTTTCTGTCCATCTGTCTTGAAGTGCTGATTCTTTCTTCTGCCAGCTCAAATCTGCCGTTGAAACCCAACCTTTAGTGACTTTTTCATTTATTGTACTTTTCAACTCGAGAATTTCTCTTAGTTTCCTTGAAATAATCTGCATCTCTTTGTTGATATTCTCTATTTGATGAGACAATGACATCATACTGTCTATGTTTTTAAGCCTGATTTCCTTTAGTTCTTTGAATATATTTATAATAGCTACTTTGAGCTCTTTGTCTACTAAATCTATCTGGGCCCCCTTATAGGCAGTTTCTATTGCCTCATTTTTCTTATGTATATGTATGGGTCACATTTTTTCTGTTGTTGTTTTTTGGCATGCCTTTTTTTTTAATTGAAAACTGGAGATATTAAATATATATTATAGCAGTTTAGAATACTAATTTTCTTTCCTCCCCTACCCCCAGGCTTATTGTATTTGCTGTTTGCATGCTTGTTTTTTAATGAAGTCTGTACCCCCCACCCCACACTGTGAAACTTCTGATGTTGCTTCTCAGAGGGCACAGTCGTGACCACGTGACCAGACACGTCTTGAAAAGACAGTGCTTTTAGCAGGGCTCCTCTCATTGTCGTTCCCGATCTCTCTGTGAAGCTTTCCACCTCTGTTGATATTACTTCCAACTCTTAGCTTCCACTAACTGTTGGCTGGTTGGTCTGTTTTCAGTAATGCCTCAGGATATAAGCTGTTCCACACTCTGACCCAGTTCAATCCAGGCCCCTTTGCAGGGGTAGTTACTGAAGCCAGTCTTTAGCAGTCTTCTTAGCTGTCTCTTTCCCTGGTTCTTTCTGGTAAACTAGCTGGTAAACAATTTACCTTTTTATCTCATGGGGTGACCAGCCTCGTCTTAACAATCTCCATTTGGAGGAACACTCTTAGGCTTAGCACTTTGTTCCACATAAAGCATTTCTCTTGGAGGAAGCTTTGGAGCCCTGTGTTCTGTGACCTGACTCTCCTCCCAGGCAAAACCTCTGTACCACAGCCTCAGAGCTAGGGGCAGGGACTGCTTCCCAAAGTGATACCCCTGTTTCATGAATAAGCCACTGGGCTAGGATGGCAGCCTTCAGTCTTCTCAGCTTTCCTGTCCTGGCATGGAAACTCCACCCTACAGTTGTCAGTTGGGTAGAAAAAGAGAACCTCATTCCTCTCAGCCACTCTTGCCTTAGATTAGATCCTCTGCAACCTGGATTTGGAGAGGAGAAATGCAACAGCCTGCCCCTCCCTGGGGGATCCCATAGCCCCCCACTGGGAGTTGAAGGGAGTGGGGGCCCTGTGTCCATTGCCAAACCAAACTGGAGTGACACTTCTGTCACAGTGAACTGGGGAAGACAGAGAGGGAGCAGACTGTAGTTCACATGTCATAGACTCTCACTCCTCTTACTAAAATCCAGTGGATTTTCTTAGATAAATGCTTCTTCATTTGCTGTATACTCTTAAGAAGATTTACAGAATTTTGAAAAAAGAATTTAAAGAATTTTCAATAGCTATGGTTGTTTCTCTGGGGAGAGTACCTATAGAGCCCTCATGGCATCATTCCAGAAGTTGTCTCCTATTTCTGTGTTTTTAAAGCATTTACATAACTTTTTATTCAAATCATTAGTGAGCAGTGTTTTCTAGCTACTTTATTTACTTAATATATTGTGAACATTATTATTTCATTAAATATTCCATCACCATATAATTTCTGGTGTCTCCTTGGAATTCCATTTTATGGATGAACAAGAACATATTTGAATGATTCTCTGTTAATTATGATCATTTTTTTTTTAAAGATTTTATTTATTTATTTATTTATTTGAGAGAGCAAGAGAGAGAACACAAGCAGAGGGGAGGGGCAGAGGGAGAGAGAGAAGCAAACTCCCCAGTGAACAAAGAGCCTGATGCGGGGCTCAATCCCAGGACCCCAAGATCATGACCTGATTCCAAAGCAGACACTTAACCAAGAGGCACCCAGGTGCCCCTAATGTAACTATTTTCAGTGAACTACTATTAATAAGCAGAACTCTAATGAGTATGCTGATAGCCCAAAAAAAAATCACACATATACATAGTTCCTTCGGAAATTTTCCCAAAAATGGAACATTGGAATAAAAGTTAAGCATATATTTTTAAAACTTCTAATACAGTGTTGACTTGCAGAAAAGTTGTGCCAGTTAGCATTCCCATCAGCAATATGTGAGTTTATCACTAAAGTCTGAGACTGCTTAGAATGTGTTTCAGATTATCATGTTGTTTAAGAAAAGAAACCTCAGCACGTCCATCTGAAAAGCCAACTGGGTGGCTTTGACCCGCTCCCCTGCGGTTTCCCACAGCCTGGTGAGACGAGTGGACCGCATGGAGCACTCCATCGGCAGCATCGTGTCCAAGATAGACGCCGTGATCGTGAAGCTGGAGATCATGGAGCGGGCCAAACTGAAGAGAAGGGAAGTGTTGGGAAGGCTGCTGGATGGGGTAGCAGAGGTAAGTGGTCATGTGACACAGAAACACTGATTCAGTAAAATATCAGGGTATCCTATCTTGTAACCTTTAATCTGAGACGTTTTTTGAGATGTCTGTGTAACTGCAGATCAGGGCAATCAGATGATAATCTGGAGCTGTTAACGTAATACCGCAAGCACTAAGGCTTCTGCCTTCCCTGAATGGTAGAATGAAGCAAAAAAGTTACTCCAGTAGCTCAGGGAATTGCTATGTATGCTCTAAATTGCTGGTGTCACTTAATGAGAGATAATTTGGCTCCTTACTTTCCTAGGGCAACCTCTAAGCACAAAAGTATGTGTCGACCTACACCCAACATGGTGGTCTCTTTTTCCTTTATTAGGATGAAAGACTGGGTCGTGACAGTGAGGTCCACAGGGAGCAGATGGAGCGGCTGGTGCGGGAAGAGCTGGAACGCTGGGAATCGGATGATGCGGCTTCCCAGATAAGTCATGGTTTAGGCACACCCCTGGGACCGAATGGTCCACCTCGCCCCAGAAGCTCCCGCCCTTCTTCCTCCCAGTCTGCAGAAGGATTAGAAGGTGCAGGTGCAAATGGGAATTCCAGTATCCACGTCTAGGACGTGTGTTAGGATGTGTTCCTAATTGGTGAGAAAGGGGCTGTGTTGCGTTGGCAGAACAAGTACACTATTTATATGCCCCGCCCACCATGCAATGCTGGTCTTTGTGACCAGCTGTTAATGCTTTTGCACTTTAATTTATTTTAGATAAACCTTGCCCATGGATCAATGAAGATTTTTTTTCTTCATGTAAGAAATCTGGGTGTAAATATTGAGTCTAGAAAAAAAGTCTTTGTAAAGTATTTGGAGTGGTATGCCTACTTGCTCCCGTGAGTGAGTCTTCTCAGTTGACAATGAAGTAGCCTTTAAAGCGAGGGGAGACCTGTTGGAACTCCTATCGGAGTTTTACTTCCAATCACAGAAATCAGTATTGGCATTTTTGCCCAGTGTGTGGAGGGAAAGTAGGGGCATTCTTTCCCACTCAGGCTTAGCTCATGGACGTAATATAACACTTTCTTTTAAGAAAGGAGCCTGTTATTTCAACTACCTTCCTGGGGTAAACTTTTCTAAAAGATGAGCTGGAAAAGAACTCCAAACCAGAGAATGGATATGTAGTCATTATGCTAGAATTTGTATGAATGGTTAAGATAAATGTTGAATAATGTGCTATTTTTTTTTTTGTTACTGTATCTGATGTCTGTGGGAATAACTGTTTGACTTATTCACAATATTTTTGCTCTGAACTGCAGGAAGCCAAAAGTGACTGATTGTGGGTTAATATGTCATCTCTAACCATAACATGGGAAAATTGGAAAGAGCCCAATAACTGAGTTTTACTTAGTCTAATAATTAGTTTTATATGAAGGTTTGTCCATATATTCTCTTCCTAGGTGGCCCAGCTTATTTGCAACTGATTTTAATGTTGTAACTAATCTGGGATGGCCAACTTACTAAATGTTTTAAGTATGTACCGAAGGTTTTAGCTCAGCAGATATGTTCATTTTACACAAAAATTTAAAGGAGTTTTGAAATGCATACATACATATTATAAAACTAAAGTTTGAGTTTTATGATGTTTTGAAAATATAAAACTCAAATGCTCTTTTTTTTTTATGAGAGAGAGGGAGGGACAGAGCAACAGGGAGAGAGAGAACCTTAAGCAGGCTCCAAGCTCAGCAGAGAGCCCAACACAAGGTTCAGTCTCTTGACCCTGAGATCATGACCTGAGCCAAAATCGAGAGTTGGACATTTAACCAACTGAGCCACCCAGGCACCCTTAGAACTCAAATACTCTTGATCCTGCATCTCAGAACTAGAATTTTTCATCTAAATGGAGCTCAGTTTAATCAATTTTCTGGTATTGAAAATTTCATTAACAAAACGTATCAGCCAAAGTTCGAGTT
Organism: Mustela putorius furo; assembly: GCF_011764305.1. Classification (NCBI taxonomy): domain Eukaryota; kingdom Metazoa; phylum Chordata; class Mammalia; order Carnivora; family Mustelidae; genus Mustela; species Mustela putorius. The sequence goes on along the minus strand of NW_025421367.1, from coordinate 3,238,394 downwards.
TGCAGCAGGTTTTTTTTCCCCCATTAAGAGAGGATCTCTCACCAAATTAATGGAGAAGAAATCTATTTCTCAATAAAAAATAAAGATCTTATTTTTCAAAAGTGTTGAATGAGGTGACTGTGAGCTAATGGGACAAGCAAGAGAGAATGCAACATTGGTGAGTTAACTCCGACTCGGAGAACAGGAGAAGAGAGGCCCACGTTTTAGTGCCTTGTTTTGAATTCTCACATTGTTCATGTAATGGGTAGAATATGTCAGTCAAATCTTTTAAAGCTAGCTTCCAGAGAAGTGATATACATTGGGTTTCTTTAACAGGATTTCTCCTGGCTTTCTTTCGAATATGCTACACAAAGTTCTTTCTTTATTACTAGGTACTAAAGTTTGCATTCCAGGGATACTGAGTGCACGTGTTTATGTCTGTGTACCGTGTTGTCACATGTAAACAAACTTCAGTTTGAAGTGCAGCCATTATGTGGTATCCATGTGCATTGACCATGTGCCATAAGTCAGTTATGGTCACTAGAAAGTCTTCTTATGTACTTCTTATTATACTGTTCCTCATTTCACCTGTAAGATTTTACAAAATCCCTTTTACCTGTAAGTTACATATTTTTTTCTCTTTAGTCATGGAGCATTCCCTTCTCATCCCTCTCCTATCAACCTCCCCTCTGTATTTGTGTTATTAAGATGTTACATACGCAAGTCTCTCGACAGTTGAGAACTTCATTAATGTGTAATATTGAGCACTTTACTTCTCAATAAAGACTTGGTATAATAACAGATGTGATAGTGGTCTATTTCCTAAGTAGAAGCATCTGGGTAATTTGTATCACATGAGACTTATTAGTAAAGGCTTAGACTTTGAAAAAGGCATCTTCGTTTTTTTATATCCCAGGAACTCTATGATTGACACATGACTTCTGCTGAATGTGCTTCTAGGAGGTTATTCTAAGAATTGTGTAGTATTTCCTACTGTGCAGCTACCACATTTTACTTAATGCTTTTCTGTAGTGAAGAGTTGGCTCTAATATTTCTGTTATTTGAAAACTTTGAACATAATTCCCTCATTGGCTTTTCGTGAGTTCCTCTGTATAGAACAGGAGTTGGAGTGTTGAATGCCAGGTCTACAAATATTTATTTTTTTAATTATATTTATTTGGCAAAGAGAGAGAGAGTGCATGAGCAGGCAGGAGGGGCAGAGAGAATCTCAAGCAGACTCTGCACTGAGCGCAGAGCCCAGTGCAGGGCTTGATCCCAGGACCCTGAGATCATGACCTGAGCCGAAATCAAGAGTAGAACATTTAACTGTCTGAGCCACCCAGGCGCCCCTATAAATACTTAATTTTATTCAGAACTGTCAGATTCCCCTCCGGAATGACTGCACCAGTCTACAATTCCACAATGTGCATGAGATAACCAGTTTTATGCATACCCTCACCAGCATCCCTATCATCTAGCTTCCTACTTTTTTTAATAGCATGGTTTTAAAGTAAGGTTTCATTTTATTTTGCATTTCTCTGATTCCTAATTCCTAAGGTTATACATTCCCTCACATAATTGTTCAACATTTGGGTTTCCCTTTTGGTAAGTTGCCTGTTCAAACTTTAAAATCTTACACTTTGATCTACTGGGAAACACGTTATGTTTTTGTTCATTGCTTATTTTCCTACTGGGTCATGGCCTTTTTGTTGACTTGCCAATCAACAAATCAAGTTCCTTGTTGTGTGGTTTAAGTATTAATCCCTTACCAGTTTTGGACTCTTACTAGTATCTCTCATCCAACTGATAACTTTGTCAATATTTCCTTGGTTTTTATATTTAAAAAAATCCATCAATTTATCTTGCCTTATTGTGTTAGGAGTTTTGAGACCTTTGTATGGTGAAAAGCTTTTATTTATTAAACTTACAGTTTTACCTTTCACATTTAATACCTTGTATAAAGGTAACCTTGTGTAAGGCCCACAGGTGTTTTCTCCATACAGTGAGCCAGTTTTGCCAATATTCTCTATTAAGTAAGTTACTTTACCTTGTTAGTTCATGATGTCTTTTCTGTTTCATGTATAAATATGTGAGTTTTTTTTTAACTTTTTAGCCTTTTACAAATTGATCTATGAATGTTCTTGCACAACTTTTATTATTAAGACTCTATAGTATGTGTTTGTATGTGATAAGATCTTTTCCTTTTCTTTTTTTTTTCAAAATTGTGCTATTATTGTGAACCTTTATTTTTCCATGCAAGTGCCCAGACAGATTTGGTGGGTTCCTATGGAGGTGGAGGGTGTACAGAGAGAAAAAGTTCCCACTGGAATTTTATTGGAATTGCATTGAATTTATTTATTTATTTTTAAATATTTTATTTATTTATTTGACAGAGAGAGATGACAAGCAGGCAGAGAGGCAGGCACAGAAAGAGGAGGAAGCAGGCTGCTTGCCGAGCAGAGAGCCCGATGCGGGGCTCGATCCCAGGACTCTGAGATCATGACCTGAGCTGAAGACAGTGGCTTAACCCACTGAGCCACCCAGGCGCCCCTGAATTTATTTTTTTTAAGATTTTACTTATTTATTTGACAAAGAAATCACAAGTAGGCAGAGAGGAAGGCAGAGAGAGGGGGAAGTAGGCTCCCTGCTGTGCAGAGAGCCCCGTGCGGAGCTCCATCCCAGAACCCTGAGATCATGATCTGAGCTGAAGGCAGAGGCTTAACCCACTGAGCCACCCAGGCGCCCCAGAATTGCATTGAATTCATTGATTATTTTAGGGAGAACTGACATCTTAATACTATCAGGAACTGTTCTTTCTTTATTCGGAACTTCCTTAGTGTCCTTTAAGTGTCTTTCAAAATTTCTTAAAGATCTTATGCATTTTTAAAAGTTTTATTGGTACTATGAGAATCTATTATATTTTCTAGCTGCTTATTGCTGATATGAAGAGAAACTACAGATGTTCTGTAAATTAATCTTACATACATCACACGTGTCGAACTCCTTTACTAACTCTAATGGATTCTGTATTGGTTCTTTGGGTTTTCTGGGGAGGAGAGCAGCTCATTTGTAAGTAAAGACAGTCCTGTGTTGGAGAGAAGCAGTGAGAGTATTCATGCTTATTTTGTTTCTGGTATTAATGGGAATGTGTTTTAGTGTCCTAAAACAAAAGCCAAGAAAGGACTTCAGTCCCGGTAGTTTATCGGGGAGGTGATACTACACAACTAGAGCAGGAGACGGAGAGTGAGCCAGGAAAGGAGGAAATGCCAGTTAACGTACAGGTGTGTTATGGAAGGTGCCTCTGGAGGCAACGGGAGCTCAGTTCCACCTCTGAGGGCACTACAGAATGCCTCCCATAGTTCTCTGTCGGAAGAGCCTAAGGCCGGAGTTTAATCCATTGGCTCTGGTCCCTGTTGGTGGAAGGGTAGACACCCCCCACACTCTCTGGCTATGCTTGCACTCGGGCCAGCAGGTTCTTAGCTTTGGAAGCCTGACAGCAGCAAAAAGTGAAGAGATCCGTGGTGCAGGCTTGAGGCGGGGTGTTGGCAGCATTATCCGAGCTCACACGCAGCTATCACAGCCAAAATCGGAGATGCAGAGGAGACCTGCCACAGGGCACCAAACGCATCTCTCATCCACTCCTGGCACCACTCAGATCCACTCATGACAATGTTAAGTCCACCCTGGGTTTTTTTGAGGGAGGCCATTATACGCTCTAATCTCTAGAGCGTATAACTCAAGAGGGTTAGTGGAACTTGCCGGTCCCCATTGCTGCTGCTCACAAGTCCAAAACTATTTACCTCCTCTCCCAGACTTCCTAGAGTTTCCTCATTCTTGGCCAGTACTTCACCTGTACTGCACTGCGGGTTTGGTGCAGTGATCACACCCTCGTTGGGGGTTCAAAGCCCTCATCCTTTATCAAGCTGTGGTGGTTCTGCCTGCCTGTTGAGGGAAACCACTGAGCACGGAAACACCAGGTTATCTCTGTGAATTCTCTGCCCTGTTAGATAGCGGTTAAGTCTCGCCTCTCAACACAGATGACCAGTGTGATACCTGCTTTCTTTGCCTACTGTTCACCAGTGTGCAAATCTCCAAGTGTGTACGTGGCAGACAGTTTCAGGTGTGGTGGAACCCTCACTGTATTCCCAAGTGGAAGTGTCCGCCCCCGCCCCCCCCCCCGAGGATTTGCGAGCTCCTCTACAGTAGAGCTGACAGCTGTAGACAGGAAGCATAAATTGTGCAAATGGTCCCAAGGAATGATGCTGAGAAACCCAAGATCACTGGCGTGTGGACCGGTATACCATCACTGCTGGGAGCAAGAACTCCTGGTTTACTCCAGGGGCCTGCAAACTTTCCGTAATGGGCCAGAGAGTAAGTATTTTAGGCTTTATGGGTCATAACGGTCTCTGTCACAACTGCTTGGCCGTCATAATGCAAAAGCAGCCATAGACAATACAAATACAAATGTGTGTGACTGTGTTCCAATAAAGTTTTATTTACAAAACCAGGTGGTGGGCCGGATTTGGCCTGCAGGCCATGGTTTGCCAACCCTGGGTTTAATGCATGGAACATACTCCAGAAGATGGTGTTCTCATCCCCGCCAAGGGTATCATCCATGAACCAGCACTGAGATGATGCTAACAACCTGTATTGATGTCCTATGGGGTGTAGCAGGAATAGCTACTGTGTACTGAGGGCATCGTAGGAGCCAGGTGCTTCTAGGCCCTTTACATGCATTCCCCTATTCCACCGTCACACCTCCACAGAGGTAACTAACAGGGTCCCTATTTTATGGATAAGAGGCTGAGTTAGTTACATACAGATGACATGAAGTCAGTCTGAATCCAAGTCACAAACGTGGTGAATGGAACATGACAAGGAGGGAAGGAAGGACATCTATCTGAGTAACTGTAGAGATAAAAAGGCCCCGGGTTGGGATGCATGGGTGGCTCAGTTGGTTAAGCGGCTGCCTTTGGCTCAGGTCACAATCCCAGGGTCCTGGGATCAAGTTCCGCATCAGGCTTCCTGCTCAGCCAGGAGCCTACTTCTCCCTCTCCCGCTCTCCCTGCTTATGCTTGCTCTCTCTCTCTGTCAAATAAATCAATCTTTAAAAAAAAAGAGTTGCTTCAACTTAGAATGTAAGTATCTTGTGTTCATAGTCCTCAGTGGGGACAAAAAGTAGGCTGCAATATGTGAGTCAACCATTTTTTTTTAAATGTATGTACCAAGAGACAGAAGGCCAGGAGGTACAGCAAAACAGGAGAACTAGGTTTGGTGAGGTTCCAGGTTTTCTTTCCTTGGGATCTTTATTCCACTGAGATTAAACAAACACGTGATAGTGAGGAGGGTGCAGTTGGGTCTCCTGCATTGTCTTGGTGACAAAGAGCTCTCACAACTATTCCGCTCAGCTTGACACACATTCCTACGGATGTAGTAGACATTATTTGAATTAATCTGAAATCCTAATTCTGTCCAAGGAAGCTTTTGATCTCAGTTTCACACCTGAGAGAAGAATGTCACAAGTAAACAGCTATTATAACATTTTACTGTTTAAATTAATGAATCAGTCCTCTGGCTTATCAATCCCCTTCTGAGGATGGCCAGTGTGAATCAATTCCTCGGAGCATAACACTACTACTTACATGCACTGGGGGAAAAAAAAGCCCAATTCCTAAACATGCAAAACAGGCCCTCCCACAGACTCTGTGAGGCCTGATCTCAACTGGTGGCTAGATCTCTTAAGGGAGAGCCAAGTACTAAGAAGCGATATATTTGTCCTATCATGCAGAAACAGAGTCTCAATATAATACCTTGAAAAATATCTTAGCAAAATTACCAGCAAATTTCTTAGAAATCTGGTTCATCAACACTTTTAAGTATGGTTTCACATGACGCAGGAGTGACAACTGTTCACACCAAGGCTCTTCGCAAATCTGGCCTGCGGCCCGATCTGGCTCACACTGCCCATATTGGATAGCCTCAAGCTAAGAATAGTTTTTACATTTTTCAAGAACGACTTTCACATTTTTAAGAGGTCATTTTAAAAGAAAAAAAAGACAAAGACTACAAAATATTTATTGGATCCCTTCACAGATAAAGCCTGTCACCCCTCGTCTATAGGAAGAGAGCACGCTGCTTGGTCCTACCCCAACGAAATGTAAAAAGAAAATACTCAAAGCTAACCAGGAGAACAGGTCAAAGGCCAACCTTTCAAACAGAAAGAAGGAAGCCCTCCTCGATCTTAGCAACTTTGAGTATAAATCTGCATAAATAAGATTCCAATTATTTTGGTAACAATTCAAATGAAAGAAATTACAGTATTATACCAAAGCACATAGCTGAAGTTGAAAAAAGCAAGCTGGATAGCTGCTCTTCTTGAAGCTAGTTGGAAAACGGACAATTCAATATAAACAACCATGTAATTTAAAATGCTAAAGCTAATTCTCATTTTACAGCTGACAGAGGAATTCAGAGAATGTAAGGATGTATGAAAAAAAACCCATAAAATGAAAAATAAATAGCAAGAATTACTTAATCTTTATGATTTCTATCGAAGGTAGGTAAAGCAATAGTAGCACCATAAAAACAGAATTGATCAAACCAGGACACTAAAAACAAGGACATATAAAATTGTGTAACTTTGAAAATATTTATTCATTGCATATTCATTGTATCATATTGGTGGGCCTATACAATTATTTTACTCAAACTTTATTTTCAAAAATAACTTTTGGAATGCACTTCATGAAGCTTGTTTGGATTATCTGTGTATACACAAGCAATGGGTTGTAAAGCAAAGTATACTTCTTGCCATGGATGCCGGCCAAAAGTGTGAATGTTGCAATGACTTAGAAGTACTCACAAGCCAATGGCTTTCTAATAATTCTACTGCTACGCCCAAAGGAAAATTCCTTAGACACAGTAGAGCAAGAGGTATCATAAGACACTGTGCAATTCTTCCCTGAAATGCAAGATAAGACACAAAGTACAGAATTTCTACAAAGACCTCCAGTAGGACTCATACTCCAAGACGCTGATCCTCACATATTTCTGGGACAGTCATAAAGTTCTTGCATATTATCATGACCATGAAGAATGGCTTCCAAGATGGAGAAACAGATGAGCAGGTACACGGCCTCTTCAACAACTCACTTTAGGCCACCATGAAAGCAATGGAAGGAGTCTAAGTAGTAGCTAACACTTTTCATTTATTCCTGAGGTTTCTTTTATTTTAAACCAAATTAATTCATCCTCTCCATTATAGATGAGTTCTTCTGACATCCAAGAAAATAAAAACAAAATTCAAAATATAGACATAGTCTGAAGTAAGTATCTTTAAATGAATATGTCCTGCCTTATAGGACTTACATTTACTTTTACTTTAAAAAAAATCTTCCTTAACTTAAAAATGGTGAAGATGGCAAATTTCATGTTATGTGTTTCTTATCATAGTAATTAAAAACAATTATGTAGGGTGCCTGGGTGGCTCAGTGGATTAAGCCTCTGCCTTCGGCTCAGGTCTTGATCTCAGGGTCCTGGGATCAAGTCCCGCATCGGGCTGTCTGCTCAGCAGGGAGCCTGCTTCCCTCTCTCTCTCTCTGCCTGCCTCTCTGCCTACTTGTGATCTCTGTCTGTCAAATAAATAAATAAATAAAAATCTTTTAAAAAAAATTATGTAGAAAAGTATATTGTAATAGAAACAGATAAGCATAATAGGATGCATTTTTAAATTCTTTTTAAAAAGAGGTACCAATATATTTGGCTGTTTTGTTTCTTCTTCAAGTGTATTTTGTTCATAAAATACAGATATATATTATTCTCTGTAAAATGAGGGAAGAGTGTTTACAGAGAAGTCTGAGAAGTCAGGGTTCTATACCAAGAACAGGAAAAACTGATTAACCCTCACGGTCACATAATAAAAGAGTGTGTTATCATATGTTACAAGATGACACATCAATCAAATGTCATTTTTAAAAAGTTTTTTAGAAATATGCTATGTCCCTAGACTGACATCGCGCCAATATAGCAGGGCTCCCACTAACACTGACTGATACTCGAAGATGAGCAGTCACGACGAGTCTGCACCAGTGATCCTCAGGCTCACTTAATTCCTAGGGATACTGACTAGTGTTAACTTTTTATAAAAGGGGGGTTAGTTGCAATGTGATCTCCTGAAACAGATCCTGGAATAAAGCATGTTAGTATGAAAGTGGTGAAGTCTGAATAAAGAGCGTGGTTTAAATAGTAACAACATATAATGTTAATTTCTTTCTTCTGATACATGCAGTGGTCTATGAATGTTACCATTAAGGAAAGCTGGGCAAAGGGCCCATGGGAACTCTTCCATACTATCTTTGTAACTTTTCTCTAAATCTAAGATCATTCCAAAATTAACATTTCCCTAAAGGGGAGCAGGAGGGACTTAAAATAAGGGTGTAACTGTGCACACAGGGCCACAAAACTCAGCTGTCATGATGTGTGATAACAGCAACAGAGAGGAGTATGCCAGCGTCATTTCAGAAACAGCCCAGAGAAGGAAGTGGTGATGGGGACGGGGTGTGAGGGGGCTCCCGTGGGCCCATCGTGTTCTGTTTCTGCCCCTAGGTTCTGTAGTTGCACCTCCGTGTTCCTTTTACGATAATTCACTGGACTCGACCTTTCCCTCTGTTACCCTGCCATTAAAAAAGTGAAGAAATTCTTCCCCGGTACCGATAAAGGTTAGAATGAAGGGAGAATCTGGGACTAAGAGATGTCTACATGGGAATGCAGACATCTGCATGGGGGCGGTTATGACAGGGTATTCTAAATTCAAGTTTTCGGAGCTGGGAAGGATCTTGGTGGTCCCCAGGTCCTGGCGCAGACCATTCTATCTGGAGCAGCCCCAGAAGCGCTGACGCAGCCAGGCGCACAGGGTGCCGCTGTGACACGCACGCAGGTCACAGACCCCTGACCTGCCCCAGCACGGCTGCGAACCGCAGGCCCTCCACACCTGGTCCAGAGGCTAGCTGAGCCCCCTGTTGTGTTCTGATTCCACAACAGAGCCATCACAGTAAGTTCTCATAACCTTCAAAGGCTCAGCAAAGCTGCTTCTCTCATAACAGCTGTTTTTACCCCATCAATCACACCGGGTTTTTCCAACACTGTGTAGACTTCATACTTCCACCGCTGCATCTGTGTTTGTTGTTACTGTTTACTAAGTAACGGAAGATCCTAGATTTGAACAGTGGTAGAGCTGGAGGGCAACAAACCTCTACTTGTTTTAAAGATGAAGAAATTGGTGTCACAGATGTTCAGAACCCGTCACTAGTTCCTAGAATTCAATTCTTTATTAGGTCGTCAAATTAACCTAGATGCTTCCCCCGTAGTTACTGTGTGATTAGATGAACTGATATGCAGTTCCTCACAGCACTAGTTTATGACCTGGGTTCTTTTGTGTATAACTCAGTTCATAGTGGTGTCTGTGATTGTCTGTGCTGAAAATAATTCTTGCTGAACGGTACAATGCCAAAGGAAAAGACAACAGAAACACGTCTGAAAACTTAAAATGTCAAGATGCTCCCTTTTTAATGTGTGGATCAAACATGTAAATTAAAGGGGAATTTAGGAATATTTTTTAAGAAATAACAATTTTAGGTAAGCAATTGTAAGGAAGATAACAATCATACATGCCAAGGCTACATGATTCTTCCACAGGCCCCATGGGGAGATATCGATGCCCTGGTTGAGCAAAAATTCTTCGCCTGTACATCTGAAATTCAACAGAAAGAGAATATGACTTCATTCTTAGCATTTGACAAATTCTACTCAATTAAATTCACTCCTCCCGGGATGCCTATGTGGCTCAGTGGGTTAAGTCTCTGCCTTTGGATCAGGTCATGATCTCAGGGTCCTGGGATAGAGCCCCACATTGGGCTCTCTGCTCAGCAGGGAGCCTGCTTCCCCCTTTCTCTGCCTGCCTCTCTGTCCACTTGTGATCTCTCCCTCTGTCAAATAAATAAAATCTTTAACCAAAATTAATTATTAATTATTTCACTCCTCCCATAGGTTTCCAAGGGTCAAATAACTATGCCTTTATATATAGTAGGTAACAGACAATGAGTGCTTACAAATCTGCTAGATACTATGTTGAGCAACCCACATGTAACAGTTTAGTTAATCCCTAAAACAACCCAGTGGGGGTTCGGATATACCTGTAAAAGATGAAGAGGCTAAGGTTTAAGGAACTTAGGTCCAAGGCCACAGACTCACACTGTGAACCAAGTTGCTAATCTCTGCAAATTCATTTGTTTCCAGATCTACGATGCTGCTCTCTTTGAAGGGCAGAAACATTAATCAAGTAATTTGCCCTCACTCCTGATGGGGTAAACCTCAGTTTTAACAGAAGGCATCAACAGATAACAGATGACATTATTACCAAGACAGTTAAAGCTCTTTCTAGAACTCATCACCCACAAATCAGCCATGCAAACGAACACAAGCTAACAATTTTGCAACTGGGTAGAGAGGTGAGCAAGGGCTTCCTGGCACTGTTGCAGTTCCATCCACTCTTGCAGCAGGACTGGAATGAGCCCAGCAGATGCCTGGCTGCAAGCTGTCACCAGCAGGCCCCTTAATGAGGGGGAAGCCTCAGTGGCAGCTGAAGCAGAACAGGGTGGGGTAGCCCTAGCACCGTTTAGAAAAGCACCTGGCTTTTCTAAAACACCTGGTACAGCCTTAATTATTCCTTGTTCCTTAATTATTCCTTAATTATTCCCCATTTTTGTGCAACTCTTGAAATCTGGCAGTTCAAAAAAAAAAAAAAATTGGTATGGCCAGACAAAAGACAGAGAGTGGGCAGGATAAAAAAGCTGCTCTTTGCAGAGGTTTTCTAGAAATACTTCAAACTAGCAATGTGTCCTGTTACTAAGAATTATTTCATGAAGGTCCATAAGATTTTTGATACCAGCATCCTCTTTTCTTTCATTAGTTAATGTATCAAAGTCAAACCGTTAACAACAATCATGGATAAGGAAAGTGTTACTCAGTTTTTAAAACATCCTCTTGATTTTATGGAAATCTGCATTTCTGTTTTATTGACACTATGCAATAAATGCAAATTCTTTCTCATGACTGAAATGTGTTTCCTTCTTTAGAGGCACATGCTTTAATAAGGGTATTCCAAGTCAGTTTAAAAGAAAAAAAAATAGCTGTGCAGACTTCAATTTCTTCATGCCTCCTATTTAGGTGCAGGAAGAAGGGGCAGGTGCCTCGAGTGTGCCAGGGAAATGTTCTGCTCCTGGCCTCGGGTTGGGCTTCCAAGAAGCTGTAAGTTCATGAATCTGTACACTTGCCATAATCCATAAATTCCAATATCCTAAGGCTTTGCAAAAATATCAAAGCAGCTCATTTCAAACTCAGGTGTTCTGAAAATAAAAGCTAAAATCCACAATTCAAAACAGCATTTTAAAAAGGCCCCAAATGAACAACTCATCAGAAACATTTCCCCAACCTAACTATAACTTGGACTGTAGTAGAACATCAAGGAGATGTGCACTGTGCACAGGTCTGCAGTAGAAGGACCCTCAGCAGCCACATGGTCCAGTGGCCTTTCTACATGACACCCCAAGAGTAAGCAAATCCATTCTGACAATGAGTACAAACTTACATTGCATAGCTACAGGTATCATTCCCTGTTATGTTGACTCCTGGGCAGAAGTTTTGTCCCAAAAATTCATTATGCTGCAAAGCCTATAACACAGGGGGGATGAGACAAGGTAAATGGTTTTAAATTTCAAAAAGTCTCCAGAGAATGATCATGTCCTCCTAGTTTAATCTTTACTGCTATTCCTAAAAACAAACCAAGCCTCACATTCATGGTCTTGGTCACATCAGAACAGTCAAAATTCTTTTCCCTGGCAACTAACTGGGTGGCCTATGTCGGGCTTTTGGCTTCTAAAACAAAGGCTTTAAAAAGTATTTGGCAAAGAGGGAGACCTGTGGCTATCCTACCCATAGCTCCTTCCTCCTCCTAATTTTATAATCCCACAAACAGTGGGATTAAAATCATAAAACGGTAGTCCGTGACTGTTGTTAATTTACAGCATCTATTTAAGAACGTTTTATATTGTTCCTGTTTATTTTCATCAAAACCAGTGCTAATTCTTGGGAGTCAGAACCCCAATCGTACTATACTAAGACACAGTTTTCTGTGGACTTGATGAGCTTTTTCTAAAGCCAATAGAGTAGCTGTATTATATGCTCTTCTTCTTCTAATTTCAATATAAAATATATATTCTAGCCCCCCCCTTCTCTATTTTCGTGTGGAACTGAAATGCAACAACAGTTTTTCATATCCATTAGTCAATCTTTCTCCTTTCTGTGGAGTTCTGTTTCCACCCCTCAGCACCCTCGGACAGCAGCGTGACTGGGGAAACCTCAGGGGATGATGGAGGTGAAACTCTTCTTCATCGCTCGAAAAATGAAACCCCTGGGAGACTTTCACAGTTCATGGCTGGGGTAATGACGTTGGCAGGCTTTATTCTGGTTGTTCCTAGCTTGGGAACAATGAAGCAGTCACAAGGACAGATGAGGAAAACTTACCGCATAGCCGTATCGAGGAATGCTGAAGTACTGAAGCCAGGAGAGCCAAGGCGCAACGGTTCTGAGATTTACCAACAGCCCCGAAAATATCTACGGAAAGAAAATGCCAAGAATCAGACCTGGTGAAGGGATTTCATGGCGAATTACAGAGAATAATTTCTGAGTCCCCTACAACCTTCACAAACATTTCTTCTAAGACTTCCCTTTGCGTACGTATGCCCCGCTCGAGCTGAGGCTATTCGTGGTTGTAAAGGAATGACAACATATCTCTAATCCCTATGTCATCTAATTGGAAGACCCTTCATTGTCAAGGCTTTTACTTTTGGTGACTGCCCACGATGAAAGATCAATAAAGTACTGACTGTCCCAGCGATACCATCACTCTATGCTTACACCAAGAAACTTACCAGAGCAGATCCTGAACATCTCCTGCCCCTCTCTACTTCCCTAACACAGTAAGATCTGTTATTTACAAGGGCTTGCATTCTATCTCCCCGTGACTATAGAAATAATCTGGCGTTCGGGATGCATGCTTAAAATAACCCAAAGCCTGGGGCGCCTGGGTGGCTCAGTGGGTTAAGCCGCTGCCTTCGGCTCAGGTCATGATCTCAGGATCCTGGGATCGAGTCCCGCATCGGGCTCTCTGCTCAGCAGGGAGCCTGCTTCCTCCTCTTTCTCTGCCTTCCTCTCTGCCTACTTGTGATCTCTCTCTGTCGAATAAATAAATAAAATCTTAAAAAAAAAAAAAAAAACCCCAAAGCCTGGAACTTATACACAGAATAACACGGAGTAGTATAGACTAACATATGGTGAATACCTTCATTTAAAGCTACCAAAAAGCCGTCTTACGGTGAAGGACCAAGGCCAGCAACAGATGGCTACATGAGAGAAGGTATATATTTAACTTTTAACTGGCAGTAGGTATGCTGGGATAGACCTAACAATGACAATGTTGGAGTGACTACGTATTCCTGAACTTGACTTAACCAGGTGCTTAACAGAGGAGACACTGCATCTCTGAGGAAAATGTGGTGTTATGACTGGTTTTAAAGGATCTATATACAAACTTCTAAATAACAATAAGATGAAGCATCTAATACATTATCTAGAACATTTTTATAAATTGAAGACACATTATGTATTGGATAACATGATAGAAAACATATGGGAAGGTTTATCACTTTCTCAATAACGATTAGATTGGTAGATGTCAAACTCAGAAATGGAAGACTTAAACTTTGGCAAAAATTTGTTCTAATTATGCTCCTTTTAAGGACATCTCTCCTCCTCTAGCAGAAAAAAACACATGTATTAAGTAAACAGGCTAACGTTCCTGTTCACTTGACGTTAAGGGGCAAGGTGGTAACTAGCTGATTCGCTTACTGATCCATCTATGTACAGGGAAAATGAAGGGACACGTAAGGTTAGGCTTCAGTAACCATTTAAAAAAAGGTAGGCAGACATAGATTGGTATAAGAGAATGTCAGGAACCCAGAAGGGAGGAGACACAGTACTCTGTGGACTTTGGAACTTTTCAGTGTTTTTATTTTTTTTTTTTAAGATTTTATTTATTTATTTGACAGGAAGAGAGAGATCACAAGTAGGCAGAGAGGCAGGCAGAGAGAGAAGGCGAGGCAGGCTCCCTGCTGAGCAGAGGGCCCAATATGGTTCTCGATCCCAGGACCCTGAGATCATGACCTGAGCCGAAGGCAGAGGCTTAACCCACTGAGCCACCCAGGTGCCCCTTCTCAGTGTTTTTAAAACACCCCTTTTCAAAATACAGGAGGGACCCACGATAGACTACCCACACTGCAAACTGTTCCACTTCTCATGGAGCTTAGCTACTCCCTTGGAGGGGAGTATATCCAGCCAAACCATTAAGCCACTGCTTAAATAAGTCTAACCCGAGCACAGAAGTTGGGCAATTAACCTGATGCTTTTATGAGGGAATCTTACAATCAAAATTTTTCTGGGTTTTGTGGGGTTTTTTTTTTTAGAAGTTTCTGTTTAAATTCCAATTAGTTAACATACAGTGTACTATCAGTTTCATGTGCCCAATTTAATGATCCAACACCTCCATACAATACCTGGTGCTCGTCACAAGTGCCCTCCTTTATCCCCATCACCTCTGTGACCCAACCCCCTAACCACTTCAGTCTGCTCTCTATAGTTAAGTCTGTTTCTTGGTTCGCCTCATTTTTCCCCCTAAGATCGTTTGTTTTGTTTCTTTAGTTCCACATATGAGTGAAATCTTGTGGTATCTCTGACTTGTTTCACTTCGCAAAATGCTCTCTAGCTCCATCTACATCATTGCAAATAGCAAGATTTCATTCTTTTGATGGCCGAGTAATATTCCATTCTGTCTATCCATCTTCACATCTTTTTATCCATTCAATAGTCAGTTGACATTTGAGCGCTTTCCATAATTGGGCTATTGTTGATAATGTGTTTACAAATATAGGGGTGCATGTATCCCTTCAAACCAGTATTTCTCCCCCCTCTGGGTAAATACCTAATAGTGCAGTTACTGGATGGTTATGGATCTTGGTGCAAATGTAAGTGGGATCAATACCCTGATTTTTCTTTCTGCCGCTTCATTATTGGTGTATAGAAATGCAACAGGTTTCTGTACATTGACTTTGTATCCTGTGAATTCATGTTCTAGTTCTAGCAATTTTTGGTGGTCTTTTGAGTTTACTATAGAGTATCATGTCTACAAACAGTAAAAGTTTTACTTCTTCTTTACTGATTAGGTACCTTTCATTTCTTTTTGGTGTCTGATTGCTGAGGATAGGACTTGTAGTACTATGTTAAATAACACTGTTGAGTGAGGACATCCATGTCTTGTTCCTGACCATGGAGAAAAAGCTCTGTTTTTCCCCACTGAGAACAATACTGGCTGTGGGTTTATTGTATATGGCCTTTCTTATGTTGAGATATGTTCCCTCTATCCCTACTTTGTTGATGCTTTTTATTAAAAAGGGATACTGTACTTTGTCAAATACTTTTTCTGCATCAACTGAGAGAAGCATATAGTTCTTATCCTCGCCTTTATTAATGTGGTGAATCATGCAGACTGATTGGCAAATACTGAACTACACTTGCAGCCCAGGAGTAAATCCCATGGGACTGTGATGAATGATTCTTTTAATGTACTGTTAGATTCAATTTGCGAGTATTATACTAAACATTTTTCCATCCTTGTTCATCAGAAATATTGGCCTGTAGTTCTCTTTTTCAGTGGAGTCTTTTGCGGGGGGGGAATAGGGTGATGCTGGCCTCATAGAATGAGTTTGGAACTTTTCCTTCCATTTCTATATTTTGGAATAGTTTGAGAAGAATAGGTATTAACTATTCTTTAAATGTTTGGTAGAATTCCCCTGGAAAATCCTCTGGCCCTGGACTCTAGTTTGTTGGGAGATTTTTGATGACTGAATCAATTTCATTGCTGGTTATCAGTCTGTTCAGGTTTTCTATTTCTTCCTCTTTCAGTTTTGGTAGATTATAGGTTTCTAGGAATGTGTCCATTTCTTCCAGGTTGTTCAATTTGTTAGCGTATAGTTTTTCATAATATTCCCTTAGAATTCTTTGTATTTCTGTAGTGGTGTTATTTCTCCTCTATCATTTGTGATTTTATTTATTTGGATCCTTTCTCTTTTCTTTTTGATGAGTCTAGCTATGCGTATATCGATTTTACTAATTTTTTTCAAAGAACCAGCTCCTGATTTCACTGATCTGTTCTATTGGGCTTTTTTTTTTAGTTTCTGTATCATTTATTTCTGCTCCAATCTTTAATATTCCTTCTTTCTGCTTGCTTTAGGCTTCATTTGTTGTACTTTTTATACCTCCTTTAGGTATAAGGTTAGATTGTTTATTTGAGATTTTTTCTTCCTTCTTGACGTAGGCCTATATTGCTATATACTTCGCTATATATATATGTCTCGGGACTGCTTTTGCTGCATCCCAAAGGTTTTGGACCATTGTGTTTTCATTTTCATTTGTTTCTATGTATTTTTTTAATTTTTTGATTTCCTGATTGACCCATTGATTATTTAGTAGAATGTTGTTTAACCTCCATGTATTTGTAGTCTTTCCAAATTTTTTCTGGTGGTTGGCTTCAAGTTTCATAGTGTTGTGGTCAGAAATATGTAGGGTATGATCTCATATGGTATGATCTCAACCTTTTTGTACTTATTGAGGACTGATTTATAACCTAGTATGTGATCTATTCTGGAGAATGTCCCATGTGCACTTGAAAAGAATGTGCATTCTGTTGCTTTAGGATGAAATGTTCTGATTATATCTGTTAAGTCCATCTGGTCAAGTATGTCATTCAAAGCCATTGTTTCCTTGTTGATTATCTGCTTAGATGGATCTGTCCACTGCTATAAGTAGGGTGTTAAAGTCCCCTACTATTATTGTATTATTATCAATAAGTTCCTTTATGTCTGTTATTGTTTTATATATTTGAATGCTCCCATATTGGGGGCATAAAGATTTACAATTGTTAGATTTTCTTGTTGAACTGTCCCCTTTACCATGATACAGTGTCCTCTTTCATCTCCTGTTACAGTCTTTGGCTTTAAAGTCCAGTTTGGTTTTTGAAGTTTCAGTTTATCAAGGTTTCACTATATGTCACCCAAGAAGCATCTTTTAAGAACTCATGTGTAACAAAATGTTAACTAAAGTTATAGCAATTATATTAGAACAGTAGCCAAAAAGGCTCGGTAATGCCAAGAAAAATCTGTATATTCTCTAATATAAGCTATCCCTCAATACATGGTCTCCTTAAAGCACAGGATCCCATTTACAGAATCCTCAAAGCAGGTTTAGCTAACAGGCAAATCTGTGGAAAGGAACAAGGGGAAATAACTAGTTCTCAGAGAAGCACAGTTCCTACTCACCATCATAAACACAAAGGAGATGGTCATGAGAAGTGTCGCTATGGATACCACACTCTGGCCTGCTGCTATGGCCAGTGCCATAGAACTGGCCGAATAAGCCACCATCATAAGGGTGAACATCATGACGAAGAAGGCCTCCACAACTGGTTTCAAGCCTTAGTTGGGAAGGAAAGAAGGTGTTGAATCCACCTGCCAAAGTAACTGTGTATTTGGGATTGCTTCCTATGCAAAGCATTATAATATTTGGAGAAACTAATACCAAAATGAAGAATATTCATCCTCTATTCAACAACCTTGGGTCACCAATTTCATTACCAGTCCCCCCCTCCATATTACTGTATAAAGTTATCATAGTTTCTTTTTTATACTTGTTTCATAAGCACATTTCCGTGTAACATCTCTGCTCCTCCTTTATTTATAATTATTAACAATTTCTGAGTATTTGAGATGGAGAGCTCCAGGCAACACAACTGGCCCCAATTCTATTGCCTTTTTTTCTAAGAACAAAACTTGTCAAGAGCATATTTTTTTTTTACTCAAACATCACCACGTGTCTGTTTGCTATCACTGCATTGAGTAAAGAAACTGGGAAGATTAGGTGACCTCCCAGTGGTTTCAATATCGGGGGAATGTCTCCACATTCCAAGTTCCCCAAGACAAAGCACCATATTAATTCTGGGATTGAGGGTGGGGTTAAATAAATTTCCTAAAACTACTTTATAAATGATAATGGACTAATACCATGGATCATACAATCTGAAGGTTTTGGAACAGCTGTCAAATTTGATTCTGAGGATCTAGGTTCTATGCCTAATTCTTCATGACACACCTCTTATTTATAAAATGGAAGTTTAAACTCAATCAGTTGGGTTTTTTTCTGTAGTGCTTTACTTATATATATTTTTTAAATAAAAGATTATTTCTGATGTGTGTTTTTGCCTCAGTGAAAATATAAGGACATTATGATACAATGAGCCTAATGCACAAATGAATCTAACTACACCTATCGAACAAGTATTTGTATTAAACCAGGAAGCCCTGAAAGTCACTGTCTTTCACTATCTTTATGTGTAAACACACAGACAAATATAATAATAAAAGTACAAATACATAGTAAGTATCCCAGCTCCTCTATCATAGTCTCAAATAGTTTTGTGAATTCTTTCCATGTTGATAAATGACACACAGCATCTTTCAGTAAAATTGAGTTTTATAAGTAGTTTTAAAAGTTAGTTTAGGGCAAGTCTTGATAAAAATGTCCTCAGGGAACAGTTATTTCAGAGTATGCATGTGGATAGATGTCTCCTTATCTCACTGGCTTGGTTTAGAGTTTGAGAACCAAAATGAAGCTGGTAAAAAGAAATTGGCTTGCCCTCATATTGAAGAGTAAAGACACAAACCTTTTGTTATACTGCTTACCTAACAAGAAGTATATTATACAAGTAAATATAATACTTGGTAACATCCTCATGGGTAGTAAATCAGATAACAGTTTTCCAAAGAAATAAGACGACACTCTGTAGTATCCACTGATATACTCATGTCTAAAAAAGAAAAATTCATCCTACATTAGTTAAGGAAGGCAGAAACCAGATTGGGCTGCTTGCTTATCTGCAGACTTCCGCCACCACCAAGGGTCAAATGACTACAGCTTCTCACATCCCTGAGGTGAACCTCCATCCTGTCAGCATCAGGCACCCTCTTGGGTGTGAGCCTCACCTGTGTTGTCACCCCCACACAAGTCTGTGCAATACCCCTCTTCTCATTATAGAACTCCCTCTGGATGCCATCCATTCCGCTCCCTGAGCGCCCACTCCCAGTGAGTAGATCTGCATCTCCTTCCTCTCTTCCAACACTGGCTCTCCTTTAAGAATAGCACTCCAGTAGCTGAGCTCAGTTATGGTAGAGGCTTTATTTTCTTTCCACTTCTGATTATGAAGGTGGCGGCTCTGCTATCCTCCAAGCTTCCTAAAGCAGCCCTGGATCACTTACTCAACTCTCATGACAAAAAGAAAATGGCACTTCTTCCTTCAACAATCACACCTTTCAACCACACATCCCTGTCAAATTCTGCTTCCTTCCCTCTCCAGTTTTAGATCCCTTCCTCTTCCTGGCATCTTCCTCCTGTAATTCCAAACTCCTCCACCAATATCATTCTTTCCCTCTAGAATGATTCCTTTCTTCAGTATGGGAATATGGGCAAATCTTGTCCAACTTTGGAAAACACAGGAAACAAAAGAGCCCTTACTTTATTTTAAGGCCGCCCTTTGGCTCCTTCCATTTCCCTTCCATTGAGGGCTAAGTTGGGTCCACATTCTTTGTCAGCTTGACCTCCACATCTTATGTTTACTGCTCAGCCTACTACTTTCTCTCTACCAAGCCCCTCTGACTTTGCCTGTGTGAGCCATCATGACTTCTCATCTGCTTAAAAACAAAAAATCCTTTTTTGCCCCTTTATCGCTTGCTTTTTCTGCAGCATTTGGATTTGCTGGCTCTGCCTTAATCTTAAACTCCTTTTCCCCTTAGTATCAAGCCCTACATGCTCAATGATTGTCCTCACAACCTCTGGCTGCTTTTTCTCAAGTAACGTGGGCAATCCCCAGGAACCAAGCTGTGGCCCAACACTGGATATGACCAGTTTGACCAACAGCCCCTGATACCGGAGAGTCCCCTTCCTGGAACAGAGACCTACTCACATAAAGAGCTTCTTCTCAACCACAAAGAGCTCCACAGCTGACACACTGCTGAAACACTGGTTGGTCGTCAGGAAGAAGAGCACCCCTGACCTTCAATGAAAGAAAAGTGGGGGGCGGGGGGGAAGCACTGCAGTCAGTGAAACATTCTTAGGTCAATTTTCTAATTGTGAAATGCTCTCCTCAAAGGATACCTCATAACATTAAATAGAAACTGTTCTGGTTAAAACAGGGAAGTATGCGCGCCATCAGCCTTCTCCCCACCATCTCTGGGTATCCACAGTGGTACCCTTCAGAGTCCACAAAGCAGAGTCTGGAAGTCTTTGTCCTGGGCTGCCATGGATTAAATTGGGTTCTCCCCCACATTCCTACGTTAAAGCCCGGACCTTCAACGTGATGATATTTAGAGACAGTGTATTTGGGAGGTAATTAGATTTAGATGAGGTCATGAGGGTAAGGCCTCACAATGGGATTAGCACCCTTAAAAGACAGGGGAGAGACATCAGAGTGTACTCTCTCTGCCGTGTGAGGACACAGCAAAAGGGTAGCCACCTGTGAGCCAGGAAGATAGCTCTCATTGGAATCTGACCATCCTGATCTCTAGAAGTATAAGAAATTGTTGTTTAGACAATTGTTTAAGCCACACAGCCTACGGTTCTTTGTGATGGCAGTCTGTGCTGATGAATATGTAGGTCATAAAAATATTATCATCTTGAATTTTAACTAACAAATCAACAAGTATCAGGCTCAGGTTATGGTCTCAGGGTCCTGGGATTGAGCCCCGCATCAGGCTCTGCTCAGCAGGGAGGCTGCTTTCCCCTCTCTCTCTGCCTGCCTCTCTGCCTACTTGTGATCTCTCTCTCTCTCTGTCAAATAAATTAAAAAAATCATTAAAAAAAAAAAAAAAAACGACAACAGCAGCAACAAATACCATTCCTAATGTATGAAGGGAGAAAGAGTGAACCAAATAAAGCCTGCAAAGCTTAAAAACCTCTATCAGCCACCGTTTTTTTTTTTTAAAAAGAGATTTATTTATTTATTTGACAGACAGAGATCACATCATATCATATCAGCCCACAACTGTCGAGAGCCTTGATGTTGTCCTTGACAAGCCACACCAAAATGGTTTCCAACATGCTCAAAAGAGAAAACATGGGCAGCTGGGTGGCTCAGTGGGTTAAAGTCTCTGCCTTCGGCTGAGGTTGTGATCTCAGCGTCCTGGGATGCAGCCTCACATCAGGTTCTCTGCTCAGCAAGGAGCCTGCTCCCCTCACCTTCCACCTGCCTCTCTGCCTACTTGTGATCTCTGTCTGTCAAATAAATAAATAAAAGCTTTAAAAAGAAAAAAAGAGAGAGAAAACAAAATGATGTTTATAAAGGAAAAATCTGTGTACCTGTAGGAAAAGGAAGACTACTAATGCTTCTTTCTCAGTAAAATAATTAAGGCTTTAAAAGGAAAGTCACAGTTAATCTACACTTTGCTACACAAACGCGTGTTATGAAAGCATGCCAACATTCTAAAAACTGGTGTTGGGCTTCCCTTTATAACCAAACCATTTCATTGACATTGAGGACATGAGTTGACACTGAAAGAGCTAAAGTGACCCATCATTTAAATGACACAAGAATACAAGAGAACACTTTTAAAAATATATAAACCCGGGGCGCCTGGGTGGCTCAGTGGGTTAAGCCGCTGCCTTCGGCTCGGGTCATGATCTCAGGGTCCTGGGATCGAGTCCTGCATCGGGCTTTCTGCTAGGCAGGGAGCCTGTTTCCCTCTCTCTCTCTGTCTGACTCTCTGTCTACTGTGATCTCTGTCTGTCAAATAAATAAATAAAATCTTAAAAAATAAATAAAAATAAAAATATATAAACCCAAGTGTACAGCCTCTCAAAAAAAAAAAAAAAAGCTCATAGACACTTAGTAATTGTTTTTAACACCAAAAAAGAAAGAAAGAACTGAGAGAACAGAATGTTTTATTTTTATTTATTTATTTATCTTTGAGAACAGACTGTTTTATAAGTAAATGTTTATACAATAATTAATGAACAGAAAATAGCCAGAACTGGTACACAGGAGGCTATGTAACTTTTTCCACACAAGTAAGTCTACTAGCAAAGTAAAAGCTAATTTCAGAAACAAGAAACATGCAGAAAGAAAGAAAGATGGGACACGCAACAATTTAGCTCAATTTGTTAAGCCTTATATCCTTAACACTGTTATGTTCATCATGATTTTGAACTAGGAGATACTGCTATTACTTCTAAATCATATGGTTTGTTTTATAGTAAATAGTTTTTATTGCTAAATAATGCAAGGTATTCAAATTCTTTTCACACTGGTAATCCAGGACTGTAATATCTACTTATTGATCCAAATATTTTTTAAAGTATCTTTTCTGTTTATATTAATTTGTTTAGCAACCACCACAAGCCTGTAAGGTAAATATTAGGCCACAGAAGCTCATATACTACATACAAATTAAACCCAGCTTGTTAGTTAGAGAGGGGCGCCTGGGTGGCTCAGTGGGTTAAAGCCTCTGCCTTTGGCTCAGGTCATGGTTCCAGGGTACTGGGATCAAGCCCCACATCGGGTTCCCTGCTCAGTGGGGAGCCTGCTTCCCTTCCTCCCTCTCTGCCTACTTGTGATTTCTGTTAAATAAATAAATAAAATCTTAAAAAAAAAAAAAAAAAAGAGAGAAAGAAAGAAAGAAAAGGAGCCAAGAGCTCGTCTTTGGGATAATTCATTCCCAAAGAGAACCAAACCACTGGCCTCCTAAGCAATTTCAAATGACAAAAAAGTGGCAGCAAGTTTATGTCAAAAATACAAATTAAAATAAATCCAAAGAACTATTTCTCCAGAAAACATTTGAAGAAACTGCTAAACCTCTTCTTTATTTCTCTGGATTCTTCTACCAAGAATTCTAATGGTTAGATACCCAATTCCTCTTTAAAATTCCAGTTGAGGACAGGTTTTTCAATACTTTTCCAAATACTTCCCACTGCACAACACAAAAGGTCCATGGGCAATAGATCCTGTGACCTATATTCTGTGCCTGGTAAAAATATGGCATTTGCAATGGGTACAGATCATCAATGACTAGAAAGCTTGGAAGCAAGTGAGAGAACCCCACACCCTTCAGAGAAAGTAAAGGGAATAGCAGTGATATAACTCTGGAAATAAGCTTCCATAATAATTTCAACATGGAGTAACACTATCTGATCCCATACAGGAGATAATTTATTTTACTTGAGTGAGGAATTGAATTTTATGCTTATTCTTTCTTTTGTAAACAATCTGACATCAAAACAGATTCAACGTAAGCTACTGCAAC
The DNA here is from genome assembly GCF_011764305.1 of Mustela putorius furo. Classification (NCBI taxonomy): domain Eukaryota; kingdom Metazoa; phylum Chordata; class Mammalia; order Carnivora; family Mustelidae; genus Mustela; species Mustela putorius. The sequence goes on along the minus strand of NW_025421367.1, from coordinate 3,214,905 downwards.
TTTCCTCATATCCTTCTGGCAAAATGGGGATAACACCCCCATCTCTTGGGGCAGAAATCTGTATCCATGATTTAAAACAGAGCATAGTACCTGGCATAGAACAGCTTTGTACATGAAGTATAAGGAGAAGTCTGCAGTCTTTGACACTGCTGAGCATAGACATTCAGAACATGCTAGAGCCCATTACCAAATCTCATCATGAAAAAATATTTTTAAGGGCACATGATGACTAAAACTCGGTAAGGTAAATGAACGTAAGCGCTAACCATATAACAGAAAAACCGGAGTGTCATCCACCTCCCCCGAGCAAACAAATCAAAAAAATAGAAAAAAATTATTTACAAACAAAAGAAAAAACAGATAAACTGGACTACATCAAAATTTAAAACTTCTGTGTTTCAAAGGACACTCAACAGTGAAAAGATGATCCACAGAATGTCAGAAAATATTTGCAAATTTAGACCTGATAAAGGATTAATATCCAGAATATATAAAGAACACTTATAGTTCAATAATTTGAATCTCCAATTAAAAAATGGGCAAAGGATTTCTCCACAGAAGATTTCCCAAAAGAAGATACACAAATGGCCAATAAGCACAAGAAACGGTTCTTAATAGGGTGCCTGGGTGGCTCAGTTGGTTGGACAACTGCCTTTGGCTCAGGTCATGATCCCTGAATTCCAGGATCGAGTCCCTCCTTGGGAGGTCTCCTTGGGGGGGTCTGCTTCTCCCACTGAACTTCTCCTCTCTCATGCTCTCACTCACTTATTCTCTCTCAAATAAATAAATAAAATCTTAAAAACAAAAAAAAAAGAAAGAAAAGAAAAGAAAAAGTTCTCAATATCACTAATCATGAGGGGAATGCAAATCATAAAACCACATCCCCTGACACCAACTGGGATGGCTATTATTATTTTAAAAAGAAAAGAAAAGGAAAAAGAACAGAAAATACTGTTTGGTAATGTTGTAGAGGAATTAAACACTTGTGCACTGCTGGTAGGAATGTCAAATGATACAACTGCTGTGGAAGATAAAATATTTCAAATAATCCAATAGCTCTACTTCTGAGTATAAATCCAAAAGAATTTAAAGCAGAGATTGAGACATATTTATTTGTACAACCACGTGCATAGCAGCATTGCTCAAGGAGGGGCAAAGGGCAGGCCACTCCAAGATGGGGGTCACAGCAACATGAAAATTATTTTGAGTTAAAAGCAATCAAAAAAAAAAAAAAAAGCATTCAAGGCCTCCAGATTCAGGAAAACTTTTCATCTCAGGGCACCTGGGTGGCTCAGTCATTTAAGCATCTGCTTTCAGCTAAGGTCATGATTCTGGGGCCCTGGGATCAAGCCCTGAGAATGGCTCCTAGCAGGGAGCCTGCTTCTCCCTTTACTTCTGTCTGCCTCTCCCCCTTGCTTGTGCATGAAATTGTGTGCTTTCTCTGTCAAATAAATAAAAAAAAGAAAAAAAACTTCTTACGGGGTGCCTGAGTGGCTCAGTTGGTTAAGCAACTGCCTCAGGTCATGATTCTGGAGTCCCGGGATCGGGTTCTGCATTGAGCTCCCTGTTGAGCAGGAAGTCTGCTTCTCCCTCAGAACCCTCCCCTCTCATACTCTCTATCTCTCATCTTTCTCTCTCTCTCTCAAATATATAAATAAAATCTTCTTTAAAAAAAAAAACTTCTTATCTTCCCCTCAACTGCCTAAATTTACGTTAGAAAGGAGAACCTGTACCAGGGAGAGAGCCATTAAGAAAGATGCCTCTTTGCCTAAGAAACTTATTTGCATAAAGAGGGCAACCTTTGTTTTCCAAACATCTCCCAACTTTTTGCTAAGGTCTTTCTTCCTTTACCCTAACCACCCTTCTCCTTAATTCATATAAGCATCGTGTTGTCTCACTGCTTTTGGAATTTGCATGTCTGTGTGGATTACCTGTACACATGCTATTAAATTTGATTTTCTCCTGTTAATCTGTTTCATGTTAATGTGATGCTTAGTCCTACTAGAAGGACTCTGAATGGCAGAGGAAATTCTTCCTCTCCAACATTCACAACAGCCAAAAGGCTGAAATAACCCAAGTGTCCAAGGACAGAGAAATGCATAAACAAATATGGTATTCCATACAATGGAATATTATTCAGCCTTTAAAAGAAAAGAAATCCTGGGACACCTGGGTGGCTCAGTTAGTTAAGCGGCTGCCTTCGGCTCAGGTCATGATCCCAGCGTCCTGGGATTGAGTCCCACATCGGGCTTCTTGATCGGCAGGGAGCCTGCTTCTCCCTCTGCCTCTGCCTGCCACTCTGTCTGCCTGTGCTTGCTTGCTCTCTCTCCCTCTCTCTCTCTCTCTCTGATAAATAAAGAAAATCTTAACAAAAAAAAAGAAAGAAAAGAAATCCTGACATGCTACAATATGGGTGAACCTTGAAGATAACTATGCTAAGGAAAATGAGCCAGTCACCGAAGGACAAATACTGTATGATTCCACTTATATGAGTACCTTGAGTAGTCAAACTCAGAGACAGTAAGTATAATGGCCATTTCCAGGCACTAAAGAAAGGGAGAATGAGGAGTTGTTGTTCAATATGTACAGAGATGCAGTTTGGGAAGATGAAGAGTTGGAGTTGGATGGTTGTAATAGTTGTACAATAATGTGAATGTACTGGGGAGCCTGGATGGCTCCGTCAGTTAAATATCTGACTCTTGATCTTGGCTCAGGTCATGATCTCAGGGTCATGAGATCAAGCTCCACATCAGGGTCTGCACTCAGTGCAGACTCTGCTTGAAATTCTCGCTCTTTCTCTACCATTCCCCATGCTCACATGCTCTCTCTAAATAAATAAATAAATTCTTTTACAAAGTAATGTGAATGTATTTAATGTCACTGAACTATATGCTTAAAACTTGTCAAGACAGTAAAAATTAACAACCTGTATAATCTGTACAAATTACATATTTATATATGTATAGAGACCATCCCCCCCACACACATTCAGCTTGCAATTCACTGACTTATCCTGATCCTCAGTTGACTCTGTACTTGTCTCAAATCCAAATTCTTAATGAATTTTCATTACTTGAAAGATGTAACAGCACTTTCTCACAATCAAGATTCAAATTTACTTACCTATTCTGGATTCCTGTAGGATCATTTTTTAGATCATAGAAAATGGCACCTATAACCAATCCCAGGATGATTGTTACAATTATCTTTTCAAAAAGAAAAAGAAAAACAAGTTTTAATGCAAGATAAAAACTTAATACACCATTTATTATTACAAGATATGTAATCAAATTTCTCCATGGAGATACATGCTTCCAGTGGTTCAAAATCCTTGGGTGAATATAAAACAGTGTATGTTATGAGACTGCTTTCTAAATTAAAAAATAACTGATCCATGTTGGAGAGGCTGACAGAACACAATACCCCCTGAATGCCAAGGATCCTCCCAGTGATTCACCAGGCCAATTCAAGGTCCAGTTCAGGCTACAAGGCCTGGGAAGGCCAGCAGAACAATGGAAGCATCTGGCTAAGTCATTGGAGGAGTAAAGTCCAAATGGATAAGAGTTCTGACCTGAACTCTCAACCTTTTGTTCCAGTGAACATGCAGTTTTATATTTCAAGAAGTACAAGTAAAAACAGGATATCTTTACTCTTACTATTATAAATAAATACAATTTTTTGAGCACACATAAAAAAAATTCTAACAATGTTATTCTGCATGATAAGGAAACAGGCGTTAGCTGACCACCCACCTGACCTAGAGGACAGGGCTTGCCTGCACTGGAAAAGTGCAAAGTCATAGCCACCAAAGCATTCAGCCAGCTCTCTCTGAGGGCACTCACATGCTGCCACTGCCCTTTCTCATGTCACAGCTCCTCTAGCAACCTTAGTCCAAGGACCTACAGCCAACACTGTAGAACTAAGCTGCTTAGCCATTCTTACCTGCATTCACTTACTCGCTTTGGGGACTCCTAAGAACAGTACATAAACATCACTTTTGTTTTTAAGACTGACAAAATGAGGGCACCTAGGTGGCTCAATCACGTCTGCCTTCAGCTCAGGTCATGATCTCAGGGTCCTGGGATCAACCCCCACAGCAAGCTGCCTGCTCAGCAGGTTGTCCTCCCTCTTCTACTCCCCCTGCTTATTTTCCCTCTCTTGCTGGGTCTCTTTCTGTCAAATAAATAAATAAAATCTTAAAAAAAAAAAACAACTAATCTATAGTCCCACATTAAATATCGCAATGTAAAGATGAATCTCTAAGAGTTATGATAGTGTTTTCCAAATTGGTTTGATGAGAAAAACCCATGGCACATTAAACAAACATTAAATCCTTTTACACAGATGATCCACTTACTCCCAGGTCATCCAAATACAACCTTTAGTTAAATGGCATTATCGGAAGCAAAGTCTGAACCACATAAATGACTACTTGAAATCTAAGCATGGCTGTAATATTACAAATATGAGATTTATCAGTAGGAAGACATAAAGCAGTTTAATAGCCTCACATTCAAACACTTAAAGAAGTAAACCATACATACCAGATTAAAAACACTAAACCAAAGGTCGGTAAGCTAGGGTCTACTTCTGTTCAGCCCTCTAGCTAAGAACAGGTTTTACCACTCTTCTCGAAGAGTGAGAGAAGGAGACTATTTCTTGCCACATGAAATTTAGATGAAATTCTAATTTGGTTTGTGTCCATCAGTAAAGTTTTATTGGACCATAGCTATAATCATTTGTTTATGTATTATCTATCGCTCCTTTCTTGCAAAAATGGCAGAATTGACAACCTGAGACAAAGACCACAGGGCCTACAAAGCCAGAAGTATATACTATCTACCCCTTTACAAAAAAGATTTGCCTGCTCCTATCCTAACATGCCAGTATGTACAAATCAGAACAGCAGATGCTCAGAGAGATGCAGTGTTCTATCTTTGTTTTACAAGAGCTCCGTGAATTTGAGCACTGTTACGACTCCTTCTGTCAAACAGTTCACTGAGGAGGCAAGCAGGGTGAACACGCAGCCCGGCAGCACTAGGCTGGGTCTACAGCTGAAGGAAGCCCAGCAACAGAAGATGCAGAATTATGCTGTATTAGAAAGAGCTCCACATTCTAGAAAAGGGATGCCTGTTACACTGCTGCTGGGAATGCCAACTGGTGAAGTCACTCTGGAAAACAGTACGGTGGTTCCTCAAAAAGTTGAAAATAGAGCTACCTTATGACCCAGCAACTGCACTACTATTATTTACCCAAAGGTAATTATTTACAAATCATTTACCTAATTCAAAGGGACGTATGCATCCCTATGTTGCGGCATCATCTACTATAGCCAAATTATAGACAAAGCCCAAGTGTCCATCGACCGATGAACGGATAAAGAAGATGTGGCGTATATACAATGAAACATTACCCATCCTAAAAAAGAAGGAAATCTCACCATTTGCACAACATAGATGGAGCTAGAGAGCATTATGCTAGGCAAAATAAGTCAGAGAAAGACAAATACCATATGATTTCACTCCTATGTGGAATTGAAGAAACAAAAACAATCATAGGGGAAAAAAGAGAGAGGCAAACCAAGAAATAGACTCTTAACTATAGAGAACAAAGAGATGGTTCCCAGAGGGAAGATGGGTGGGTGGATGGATGAAAGAGGTGATGGGGCTGAAGAAGGGCACTTGTGATGAGCACCAGGGTTTGTATCAAAGTGTTGAATCACTGTATTGTACATCTGAAACTAACAATACACTGTATATTAGCTAACTAGAATTTAAATAAAAACTTAGAAAGAAAGAACTCCACATTCTAATCACATCCTGCCCAGCACTACTGTATGTGTGACTTGGACAAGATACTTAAAAATCACTTTTAGAAAAAAGAGAAATTTACATTATTTTCCAAGTAAAAAAATATAATGTATACATCACACTAAAGAATCAACTCCAGTACATTATCTCACTGTTGAAAAAAATGGGTAAACAAGGCTAACCTCATTTATCAGATATCAATGATATCTGTTTCCAAATGATATCAAATCTTCTCTTAAAAAAAGAAAAATTTAACTTTGATTGATAGTACACAGAAGTGTTCATATTCTGAGAGAAATACAAAATTATAGTAGCAAAAATGTTTGGAGCAATTAGCAGTATATCTTAAAGAGGGACAGAGATTCTGAGTACTAATACTTAAAAGGCAACAGCACCAAAGTACGAAAATTACGGCTCATGTGGTTAAGAAGTCAGTCATATCTTTTTTAAGATTCATTTATTTATTAGAGAGAGAGAAAGATCTCATGCACCCATGGGGTGGGGTGGACGGGGCAGAGGGAGAGAGTCTTAAGCAGACTCTACACTGAACAAGGAGCCCAACTCAGGGCTCAATCCCACAACTCTGAGATTACAACCTGAGCTGAAACCAAGAGTCGGCCACTCAACTGACTATCCCACCCAAGTGCCCCAGGAAACGAGTAATATTCTATTAGTGTAGTGCCAACAACATGCCATCTTTTGGTACTCAACAGAAATCCAATGACTGATAATAAATAAAACCAACGACCCCCAAATAACTGGCTAAACTGATTTCCTTAAAAAGAATGGACCACTTCAACAGATGTAGTATATATACACAATGGAATATTATGCAGCCATCAAAAGAAATGAAATCTTGCCATCTGCAATGATGTGGATGAAACTAGAGGGTATTATGCTAAGCAAAATAAGCGAATCAGAGAAAGACAATTATCATATAATCTCTCTGATACAAGGAATTTGAGAGGCAGGGTGGGGGTTATGGGAGGTAGGGAAGGGAAAAATGAAACAAGATGGGATCGGGAGGGAGACAAACCATAAGAGACTCTTAATCTCAGGTAACAAACTGAGGGTTGTTGGGGGGTAGGGGGGTAGGGATAGAGTGGCGGGTGATGGACATTGGGGAGGGTATGTACCCTGTACCTATACCCCTGGGGCATATAATACATTACATATTAATAAAAATTAATAAAAAAGAAAAGATGGACCAACAAACTGGTAATACTAGGGGTTTGTAGAACAGAGCACCTGAGAATAACAACAATAAAGGGGTACTAATCAACAACTACCAACAGAGCCAGCCAAAGGGGAAAAGAACATGATTTCCTTTTCATCAAAAGAAAGTTAATGGGAAAGCAAATAGCCTTATTTAGTAGAATTCAAGCCTGCTTACTATGTTGTGTTAATTGCCGACTGTTTAGGTACCTAGTGCTTTCCTAAGATGAGAACTCCTAAATGAAGAAGGTCAATGATGAGGAAAACCACTTGCACACAGGCTCCTCCCAGAGAGAGCAGATGACCCCCGTGACCTTCAGCTGCATTCAGTGAATCTAGATGCCAGCTTCCCTGACCTCCTGACTTCAAATGCAATCAACCCCCTTCCACTCTGTCCCTCTCTCCTTTCTTTCTCTCTTCTCTTCCTTTCTCCCCCACTGTGCTTCAACTTTCTCCATAGCTCCTTTTACCATATGACTTGCTATCTATATCTAGTTCATTACTGTATGAATTTGTCCCCTGTCACTCCTCATAGGAAAACAAGCTCTATGAGAACAGGAGTTTTATTTTCACTGATTTTGTTCACCCCTGTATACAAGCTCCCAAAATGGCACACGTAGTCAATGAGTCAGGAAACGAATGTGTGCAGCCACCAGAAAACCCTAAATGTGGCTAAACACTTCATTTCACCATCTTTGAAGAAAAGATTTTTCAACAAAGATTACCCATTACAGCTAGTCTAAATCAACAAGAAGTCTTAATTAGGTAGTCAAAAAACAAAAACAAAAACCCACCAAAAAAGTTTTCCATAAGTAAAAATTTCATGGTGTTTCACTTATGCTATTGGCTATTTTTATATCCCAAATGGAGTGGAGATAAATAAATGGAAGCTTGAGTAGAAGATAAGCATAACCTTAATAGATTATATCAGAACCTAATGCTCCCACATGATTATGTCCCAGCATAATCCAAAGAATCTGCCAGGTTACCTGAGCTATAGAGGCCTGGGGATTACCCAGTAAATTTTTGAATGAACGCTTGGAAATCCATCTGAGTTGATGACAGAAGGAGGTGGCATAGGTGATCTCCTTTAAGGCTGAGCTCTTCCTTTTCTGACCCTTTAGGACTTCATCTAACTCATCTTTCATTTTTCTGTGGAAGTCAGAGTTGGCATAAAACTCAGCTATTTTTTCTATGAGTGGAGTACCTCTCTTGGAAGGCTCTTCAGTCTCCTTGACTTTGGAATAAAGGTGGATAAAGAAGGGAAACATTATTCATAAAATAACAACTGATTTAGTCCATTTTCCTGTAACCCCTTTCTTTGGTTCCTCCCTAACATCATAATTCTAATGCTTGAGTATAAAAAATTATTAGATCTGTCATTGCTTTACAATATTAGAAAAATAGTTAATTGCCCGACTGCTTCCATAAACCTATGAATATAGCAAACCTACTGCCTTCTCCTAACTCTAACACTTGAACCCTAATTCTTTTAAAATAGACTACTTACCAGAAGGAGTTATAATTCCTGATATACAAACCTGGTCCTTGTTTTCTTCTCTATGCAAATATATAAATTGCCAAGTTTCTTATTTCAAAACATAATATAAATGGGTATTTTTAATGAAATTTCCCCGTAAAAGTGACACTATCACATGTATACTCATGTATACATTCAGTCAAAAATATACCAATCACGGAAAACAAAATCTATGTTGACCAGTGCTATAGAGTGAATGTTTATGTTCCCTCAAGATTTATATGCTGAAACCCAATCCCCAGTGTGATCGTATCTGAAGGGTGATTAAGTCGTATGAGAGTGTAGGCCTCATGAATGAGATTAGAACCCTTATAAAAGAGGCCCCTCCTTGCTTCCATCATGTGAGGAGGCATCGAGAAGATGGTCACCCATATTTGAACCAGGAAGCAGGTTCTCCACAGATACTGAGTCTTTAGTACCTTCACCTCGGACTTCTGACTCCAGAACTGTGAGAAATAAATGATTATTGTCTAAGCCACCTAGTGTATGGTATCTGTGGTAGGCAGCCCAAATGGACTAAGACAGCTATTACCAGAGGACAGCATTAATGTAAATTCATGTAAAGCCATGTTTTCCTGAGCTGCCACATGGTTAAACTTCAGCCAATTCCATTCACAATAATCTGTGACTCTCAACAGATTCACATACCTTCACCCTCTTGGTCCTCTCTGTTCAGTTTCACAGCAGAGGAATCTCCATTAATGACATCCAGGAAGAAATCTGCAGGGTTATTATAAGGCTCACACTGGTAACCTACAAAAGGAAGGCAACTCAGGTATATAAACTTGGTCTTGGAAAGTAAAAACTCACTTTCAGGGGTGAGAGAGGTGAGGCAGGGAAAGAGAACAACTTCTCCCTCAACTCTCTTTCTTTTCTCCCCTCTTCTCCTTTCACTGATTTACCCTTTCTTTTTTATACATTCAATCACATGAAATTTCAACAATGCTCCGTCTTCCAGAAAAACAACATACCCAAAGCCAACCTTAGACTCCCCAAAAGTCTGAAGTTAATAGCTGGTCCTTATTCGTCATAATTCATCAGGTCTCAAATGAAACCTGAAACAGCTATCAGTATGCACTGATGCTTATCAGAACTGCTTCAAAAATCTAATTTGGTCAAAGGGGAAAAAATTAAGTTAAAAAAAAAAAAGGCCGTAGCTAGGACAAATGCTCCTTAAAGCAAAAATGCCAGGGCACAGCAAGACAGCACCTGGGAGAGGCCAGGGGTGTGTTCGGTTCTCCCAGTTCACCTGCCAAATGATCATGCGTTGTGCTGTCATAATTCCAATATAGAGAACAAATCCCCAGAGCAGCACTCCCAAGAGAATGTGACTGGCACAGGTGAATGCTTATCTCAACTCCTTGTGGCGTGATCCTCTGACTCAAATTGACCTGTAGTCTATTAGGTTCAACTCCCCTAAACTCCCTAGACTTTGTGTGCTTATTAACTTTAAATGAGAGAGATTAAATAAAAATCTCAGAAGATGGCTATTGAATATTTAAAAGTGTATTTGGAGTCATGGAGCACCATCTGTAATCCTATCCAAATACCTCTAAAATGAAACAGACTGCATGAGTCATAAAAAAAATTATATATTTCCATTCTAAATAGAACCAGGCAGTCCAAAACTGTCAGAAGTGTTGGCCCCTCAAAGTAAGACTTACAATGAGTCATTCTATTGACTGGTAAGTCTCTTATACCCCCTCAAAGCCTAAATCTGTAATTTAATGTTACTAGAAAATTTTAAGTAGCATCTCCATGAATCCCGACCAGAGCAGATCAACATCCCGTAAAAAGGAATGACATAAGAAAGCCTGATCCATAATCTGGACAAGAAGACAAAATATTGGGGGATATTATGAGACCTTTTCAAAAACGTTTGACTGACAGATAACTGGTTATAAGGCCAACACATTCACTGAACTGTTAGTGAAAGGTCACCAGAACTGGGAAGAGGGTCAGATATAGGCCCAGTAGAAATATTCATACATATGTATGCAGGCATATTCGAATAAGACAGGAAAGAGAACTAAAGAACAAGGTAGCACTGTAAAGTGAAGAAAAATTCTAGCACCAAACTCACCAAAGATGTTTTGGAGTGGTGGAAGCCATAGTATGTCTACTCAAAGACCAAACAGCACTTCTGGAGACCTCCATTGCTCTCTTTCAGGTTTCTTTTAGTAAAGGATCTTATTGTATGAAAAAGTCAAGCATACCTACTGATGCAAAGTACCCCAAGGCCTCCTGGGCAGGCCCGTGGAACATTAGTTTTCCTGAGGCCAACAAGGTGAGGCTATCAAACAGTTTGAAGATAGAATAACGAGGCTGATGAATGGAGAAGATGATCGTTCGTCCCTGTTCAGACATCCTAAGTTAAAAGCGAAAAAATAAAAGTCATTAAACATCTAAAACTTGAACATCACGGCAACTTTAATCATCTATTCTTAGTTCGACTTGATTTTCTCTTACTAACTCCTTATTTCATATTATCTGATGGTTAGGGGACCTAAAGGCAGTGCTTTTATGAAACACTAGGGTTTCATAAAACACTAGTGAGTTCCACGGGCAGTTGACATCAACCAGAATATTCATGAAAAATGCAGATCCCTGGACAGTCTTCTCAGACATACTGGGCCTAATGAATCCATATTTCTAACAGGCACCCAGGTAATCTTTAAGAAAACTCAAGTTTGGGGGGCGCCTGGGTGGCTCAGTGGGTTAAGCCACTGCCTTCGGCTCGGGTCATGATCTCAGGGTCCTGGGATCAAGTCCCGCATCGGGCTCTCTGCTCAGCAGGGAGCCTGCTTCCCTCTCTCTCTCTCTGCCTGCTTCTCTATCTACTTGTGATTTCTCTCTGTCAAATAAATAAATAAAATCTTAAAAAAGAAAACTCAAGTTTGGAAACATATCATGGACTGAATGTTAAAATGATGGATGTATGCCCCATTTTCACTGATCATTTAAATCTCCTCGTTTTGTAGGAATTGGTTTTCATTCTTTTGCCCTAATGATACAATTAACATTACTGAGTACTTACAATGTCTTTGCTATTATATACTTTCATACTTATCTTACTTCTCACAATACTGTTACTAGGCAGTACCAATAATATTATTACCTTTATGTTAGGGATGAGATGTAGTGTGTTGAACGACTGACCCTAAGGTCACAGTAAGGGGCGAGGCTGGGATTTGATCCCTGGTCTGATTCCAAGGCCAAAACATTGCTAAACTACATTTACATGGGAGGTACTACTCATGGATAGAAGAAACAAAAGGTCAAAATCACTTTTGAAAACCTGTCATTATTGAAAATATTTTATAAGTGGTATCATATCAATTTAATCACTTTCTAAGCACCTACTGCATGTTAGCAGTAGGTACAAGGTTACTCTGCCTCAAAGAGGATCAGGCCAGTAGATTCAACCATTTCAGTACAGTGTGGAATAAAAGAAGCTGAGGGTTCCTTATAAGCTAAATGCAAGACCGTAACCCACTCTGAAGATAACATAAGTAGTGCATCAATGGGGCCAACCAGAGTAAGCCAAGAAGAGAAATTGTAGTTAAGCGGAAGGAAGACGGCAAACAGACTATGCAATAACAAGGTCTATTAAGGAGATTACAAGTACTTCCGTGTCACTGCAAAGCCCGGATGTGTGCATGGGGATCGAGGCCAGGGGGAGGGGAAGAAGCTATGAAAAAGAGACTGCCCCCAAAAATCAGTCCATGAGGAGTCCCTTCACTCAGAAGCTGCAGCTTTCGTCAGAGGGCAAGAAAAAGCCAGTGAAGGACTGAAAGCAAAGAAGTGCTTCCATGAGAGCTTTGTGGTCTAAGGACCAATGGCATCAATATCAGTATCTCCTGGGAGACAGGAAGACTCAAACTCCATCTCAGAGCAATGGAAGCAATCTGATGTTAACAAGATCCAAGTGATCAGTGTGCACAGTGGTGTCAAAAGTTCTAGGTTAAAGCCCTCCAGCCCAGGGAAAGATGCCTATGTGCTAACTAGTGCAGAACAGGGTAAAACATGACAGAGCCTAGAGCATTCCACCACCCTCTAATGAACACTGTTAACACACTGAAAGATAACATTCATTCTCTAACAGAACCTGACCCATTACTTGGCATCTTCACTTTTTTGTGTAACTGCCATCTCAAACTTAAGATGTCTAAAATCTTCCCATTTCTTCTTACCCTGGCACAGAGACCTGATTAGGAGGGCATGAGCGTCTGAGGAAGCACAGCAATGACAAGGAGGGGATGCCACAGGAAGAGAATGTGTGTGGTAGCTTTTAAAAAATTGGGGTGGTAGGGAGCAGTCCCAGAGGTGGTGGGCAGAGAGCATGGCCAGCGTGACTAGATCATCAGTTATATTTAACAATTAAGTTACTTGGCTTAGAAAGTAAGTAAATGTATTGAGATAATGGCAGCAAGTTTTTGCCTGTTTAAAAAGTCATTTACAGGGTGCCTGGGTGGTTCAGTCGTTAGGCGTCTGCCTTCGGCTCAGGTCATGATCCCAGGGTCTTGGGATCGAGGCCCACGTCAGGCTCCCTGCTCGGAAGGAAGCCTGTTTCTCCCTCTCCCACTCCCCTTGCTTGTGTTCCCTCTCTCTGTGGAATAAATAAATAATATCTTTTAAAAATATCATTTACAAATACGGAAATGGCAAAGACTAAAAAGAACATTCAAGTGTTAGACTGGATTGGAAATATTATGCACTCATGGGTTTCTTGATACACACAGGCTAACAGAGCGATAATTACAGATGTATGTTTGCATGTATCATTCTATTCAAACTATATACACATGAATACATAATAAAATAATATTCTAAATATTTCCCATATAAAATATAGAACTAGGAGTGCCTGACTGGCTCAGTCCATGGAGCATGCGACTCTTGATCTTGGGGTTGTGAGTTTGAGCCCTATGCTGGGTGTAGAGATTGCTTAAAATCTTTAATAAAAAAATACAGATACATATTTCTGTGTTATATATGCACAGACATAAAGCACACACATGTACACAAGTATTTCCTAGGTATGTCTGCTAAGTTGGTCTGGAAGCAATGAAGTGACAGTAGCAGTGAGCACACTAAGTAATTAGATCTTGGTTTCTAAATTCTGACTACAACAGAAGGTACCAGGACTCCACAGAGAAATATCTGACACGGGAAAAGTACAAGATGAGCCTGGAACACCTTGTTGATCATAAAGTAAAGAACTGCTTGAAGAATGATTAGGGAACATGTCAAAAGGACACAAAAGTCAGACTGGAAAGGCTTCTAATGGCTAAATAAGGGCTAATCTAATCATAAAATATTTAAGTTATATAATCCACTGATCCATTAACGAAAATAAGAATATGAGAAAACATAAATGGGGAAGGAGGAAACGTTCTTTACAGTAGAATGCCAACTAATATATGTAGAAGGAAAGATGTAAATAGAAAATCACTTGGCAACTATCATACAAGTAATTGATAGAGGCAGAAATTGCTAGTATATGTTAAAACTGGTGGGTGAAGATTTGTTGAGGAATAGGGTACGGACATATTATCTGATCATCTCAAATACCAACCAGTTATGAAGGGAAAAAGAGTTGCTTCATAGCAGGTAAACCCAGCAGACACCAACACGACCAGGTGGTGGTCATGAATATCACCCACGGTGGGAGAAGTCAAAATCAGTTAGCCCCTGATTTATGCAGAACACGGCATCATTTCTGTGGTAGCCCTGCCAAGAACTCATGGCCTGAGTCTGGTCATGAGAGAACCCTGGGGGCATCCAAGTTGAGGGCCACTCTACGAAATGGACTCTTGAAGACAGACAAGGACTCGAGAGCCAGCAAAGACTGAAAAACTATTCAGGATTAGAAAATACTTAAAACAAGAGGTTCTAGAGAACATTCTGAGTCAGAAAGGAGAAAGAAATAGTTCTGGGACAACTGGTGAAGTCCAACTGAAGTCTATGGGTTGGATGGTGGTGATGGCAACAATGGAGACGTTGCGGCTGGGAGGTGTGGACCGTGGTAGTGTAGGAGGGGCGTCCTTGTCTCCTGGAGTTACACTCCAGAGTATTTAGGGGTGAAGGTATATGATGTCAGGAAAAGACTATGTGGGGTGGAGGGTTAGAGAGAGAGCAAATGCAGATAAATAGTAAGTTAGGAAATCTCAGTAAGAAGACATGAGATTTCTTTGTACTAGTCTTATAACTCTTCTGTAAGGTCAAAAAAATTAAAAAAATTTTTTTAGATGTCCAAAATTTAGCCTCTGAAATTTCTCCTATCGACATATTCCTCCCACTGGAAGAATAAAAGTAAATGCAACTATTTTCTCCATTCTTCCATTTTTTAGGCCCTAAAATTTAGAAATTTGTTTTCACGATAAAACCACACCTCACGTCCAATTCATGTACTAATCCTGTTGGTTCTATCTTCAGAATAGATGCAGAATCCATGACTTCTCACCACCTCACCACTACCACCCTACTCAAAGCCAGTATCATATCTCAACCGAGCTAATACAAACAGCCTTCTGACTAGTTTCCTTGCATTCACCTTGCCCAGTTATACAGTTCTTTTCTCTACACAGCTGCCACTTCTCTGTTCTAGAACTCTCTAAAAGCTTCCATGTTACCTAGAGACAATAAAAGCCCTAGTTCTTACTGTGGCCTACAAAGCCTGCATAATCAGCCACCCTCTCAATTCCATCTCATGTCCTATTCTAATTGTTATGGACTAAATTTTGTCCTCCCCTCCAATTCATGTTGAAGTCCTAACCCCTAGTACCTCAGAATATATCTGTAGTTGGAGATAGGGTCTTTAAAGAGGTAATTATGGTTAAACAAGGTCATATGAGTGGCCCTTAATCTAATAAGGATCATTGTCCTTATAAGAACAGGAGAGGAGGCCCCAGATGCACTGAGGGAAAATGAAATGAAGACACACATTGAAGACAGCTACCTGCACCAAGGAGAGAGACCTCAGAAGAAATAATCCTGCTGACCTCTTATCTTACTTAGACTCCTAGCCTCCCAAACATGTGAAAAACTAAACTTCTGTTGTTTAAGTCACCTGTGTACCTGTGGTCCTACATTATGGCAGCCCCAGCAAATGAATCAGTAAGCAGTCTCCATTACCCTTAGTTCACTGGGGTTCAGTTCCTTCCGACTCTTTTGATGTTTCCAAACACATCACGCATGCTCAGGACCCACAGCTCTTCCCTCCAGCAAGGACTCTCTTCCCCAGACATCCAGGCCCCATTCCCTTGCTCCCAGCTCACATGTCACATCAGTGAGGTCTTCCCTGACCACCCTGCTATATAATAGAGCACCCCCACTCCCACCACAGCCATCTTTTGCTACACTCTTACCCTGCTTCATTTTTCTTGAAACACTTCTATTTGTCAGTTGACTACTCCCCTCCAACAAAGAAGGAAGACAATTTTGTCTGTTGTGTTCACTCTTGAACTTCCTGCACTGAGAATACTACCTGGTGCATCGCAGGGGATCTGATATTGGATGAGTGGAAGAAAAATGTTCCCATCGCATTTACCTCTTCAGGAGCAAAAGGACAGCATTTGCTGTGCTTGAATCTAAGCCAGTGGTGGGCTCATCCAGGAACAAGATGGCTGGATCGGTAATAAGCTCCATTCCAATACTAGTCCTTTTTCTTTCTCCTCCAGATACACCACGTATAAATTGAGTTCCAACCTAAAGCACAAATAACATCATTAACAATTACAACCACAGCTACTACCATTTGTTGAGGTCCTACAACATGCCAACCCTATAAGAGGCACTTTATCTCATTGTCCTCACTTATTACAAATAACAAACAAATGAAATTATGGGAGAAGAGGTAGGTTTCTCTCTAATAACATGAGCAAACTGAGGCTCAGGTCGGGAAGTGGCCAAGCCTGATATGAACACCATGCTTAATAGTACTTCTCATTCCCTATCAAGTCAAATAGTTAGTTTTAAGATAGTTAAGTTGGAACAATAAAACATATGGCCCTGGCATAATGAAATCACAAAGCAGAAGGGAGACAAAGGTAGGAGAGGAAAAGGGGAAAGCATCTAGAATTTATTAGTATTCTTACACCCTCCCTCACCAACCCTCTAATAGTCCTGTGGGCGGGATGCAAATGGGAAAGTTCACTTTCTATCACACCATTAGCACCTCTTAAATGATCACAAGGCTTCCCAAACTGACCCTGCCTGTATCCCAACTCACTACAGAATTCCTGATCCATTCTTTCAGACAAATCCGGAAGCTGGAATATTTTACAGGGCAATTGGCCCAGTCTTCTCAACTAGTCAATGTCATTGTGTAGGGGGGCAGGGAAAACAAGAAGGTTTGGGGAGAGGCAGGAAGTAGAAAGGAATTCCTATATTAAGAGTCTTCAGGGGCGCCTGGGTGGCTCAGTGGGCTAAAGCCTCTGCCTTCGGCTCAGGTCATGATCCCAGGGTCCTGGGATTGAGCCCCACATCGGGCTCTCTGCTCAGCGGGAAGCCTGCTTCCTCCTCTCTCTCTGCCTGCCTCTCTGCCTACTTCTGATCTCTGTCAAATAAATAAATAAAATCTTAAAAAAAAAAAAAGTCTTCAAAGAGATAACAAGGAAGTGTTCCTCATGCCTTTGATTGGATCCTATAACAAATGAGCTATAGCAGATATTTTGGAGACAACTGGGAAAATGTGAATGAATATGGCTCTCTCCCTCTGCCTGCCTCTCTGCTTGCTTGTGATCTCTCTCTCTCAAATAACTAAATAAAATCTTTTTTAAAAAAAAGATGCAAAATGAGTAGTCAGGAGTAAAATATGATATTTACAACTTTCTTCAAAATATTTCAGAAGGGGCGCCTGGGTGGCTCAGTGGGTTAGGCCACTGCCTTCGGCTCAGGTCATGGTCTCAGGGTTCTGGGATCGAGTCCCGCATCAGGATCTCTGCTCAGCGGGGAGCCTGCCAACTCCTCTCTCTCTCTGCCTGCCTCTCTGCCTACTTGTGATCTCTCTATGTCAAATAAATAAATGAAATCTTTAAAAAAAAAAAAATTTCAGAAAAAAAGCCAAAGCTAGTATGGGATAAGATGTTAACAACTGGGAAATCTACGTGAATATTATTTGTAATCATACCATTATACTAATTATACTATAAACATGTAATTATGATAGTAATTAGACTACTCACTATATTTCTGCTATATTTAAATTTTCATAAAAAGTAAAAAATTTTAAACTTATTTTCAGTCAATTAAATAAATTCCAAGAAGTCAACAACTACCTTTAGCTCATTTTTCCTGGAATTATATGCAAGGAAGTTAGGGCAATTGACTGCCTATTGGTAAAGAACTTTAACCTAAAGGCAAAGATTGGAATGCACCTTAAGAAAAAGACAAAATCAAATAACAGAGCCAAGACAAAGGAAACCTAAAAACAACATAAACTTCTAAAACTTCTAAAACAAAAATAAATGGTAAATGGTGGCATCTCAGCACTATGTCTTTGAACGAAATGCAAGCAAAATACATTTTATGTTTTTCTAAAATGTCAGACAATATGACATGAAGCAATAATGAGCAGAAACCCCCATTCTTCATTATTTCCAAGTAAGGGATATATATTCAGGGGAATTAAACTATCACCACCACACGCTCAGTCAGCAGAGCATGCAACTCTTGATCTCAGGGTTGCAAATTCGAACCCCAACTCAGGTGTAGAGATTACTTAAAAAAAAAAAATCTTAAAAAAAGAATGCTAAGGGCGCCTGGGTGGCTCAGTGGGTTAAGCTGCTGCCTTGGCTCAGGTCATGATCTCAGGGTCCTGGGATCGAGTCCCGCATCGGGCCCTCTGCTCAGCAGGGAGCCTGCTTCCTCCTCTCTCTCTCTGCCTGCCTCTCTGCCTACTTGTAATCTCTCTCTGTCAAATAAATAAATAAAATCTTAAAAAAAAAAAAAGAATGCTAAACAATAGTCACCATAATCTTAAAAAGCTCATCTTCACCCAAAGCTTCAAAAGTTCCAGGCAAATCTTTCATCCTTAGTCATCAACTATAAAACTCCCTTGTTCATCTCGTTTCTTCCTCCTGACTCTACATAACCACAAAAGGGAGTTATTTTTGTCTCTCTTGCCCACAACTGGTATCTCTAAAACCTAAGAACGCAGCACATAACACACAGCCTGTAAGTAAGTACTGGCAGAAGAAAGGAAGATAGGAAGAGAGGGAGAAAGGAATGGGAAACAAAAGTGCCAAAGAAAAGTCTATAGAGAAACAACTCAGATGCTACACAACTTAGAAATAAACACTGCTGGGGTACCTGGGTAGTTCAGTCACTTAAGTGTTTGCCTTCGGCTCAGGTCATGATCCCAGGGTCCTGGGATCAAGCTCCACATAGAGCCCCGCATCAGGCTTCTCACTCAGCAGGGAATCTGCTTCTCCCTCTCCCTCTGCCCCTCTCTCATTCGTGCTCTCTTGCTCTAGCTCTCAAATAAATAAATAAAGAATCTTAAAAAAAAAAAAAAGAAGAAGAAGAAGAAGAAGAAAGAAAGAAAAAAAAGAAACTCCACTTTGACGAAATATAATTTTGAAAGCCAAATTACAGCAAAGTGAAACATAGAGCCAGAACCCTTGGATTTTGTCATTTAAGAATTCCGGAAATATACCTCAAAAGCAATGGCACAAAGTCTCCTGGAGGAAGAGGCAGGAGAGCTAAAAGGGGAAAGAAAGCAGGAAGAAGGAAAGTTAGTGGAAAGCTACAGCTGAGACCTGACAAACAGTGTGAGAGCATCAAGAGCTATAATCATGGGGAAAGGGCCTTGTGTTTCTTGCAAAGGCACTTCTACACACAGGACCACCCTCCCACACTTCATTTCCAGGATCCAAACATTTTTAGGTTGTTCTTTAATTTCCATCTTCACATTATGTAACAAGTCGCATTTCTCTATATTACAGAAAGCAGCCATTCTGAGCACGCACATTGTAGAAAACTTTTGAGTAAGAGTTATGCTATCCACACAGGTGAGATCTTAATGCTGGCTATGACCCCATCTGGTTTTTCCACATTACCTTGGAATCTGCCACTTTATCCAGACCTAACTGCTGAATGACCTTGTTAATTCGCTCATTTTTTTCATGACTTGTCATGGTTGTTGGAAGCCGGAGAGCTGCTGAGAACTGTAAATTTTCTCTCACTGTCAGAGTTCCCATCACAACATCATCCTTGAAGCAAAATGAATTTTAACAAGACATATTAGGTTTTTTCTAGTACCATCACACTTAAGCACATGTAACTTCCTCCCCAAGAATACCATATCCAACATAAAGTTCTAGCTAATGATGATCTTGCAGGTAGACAAATGACAGTAACTCCAAATACAGACAGCTGGAAAGGCAGATGGCATAATTTTCATTCCCCATCTGTACATCCAAGTCGACACAGGTTGTAATTACGATTACTACTACCAGACATGTCCAGACTGCTTTATACAAATTTAGCAAAACATCTTTCTAAGTTAGGGGAAGGAGAGAGGTGAAGGTAGGGCAAAAAAGGAGAATAGTAGTGTCTTGTGGAAATCATAACTAGAATGGATATCATTGCCCTTACAGCGGTTAGATTTCAGATTCTTCCTGCCTCTTCATTTAACACCACTCCGAATCTAAACAAGGGATTATGAAAAGCTGGTGTGAAGGAAACTGGTTCCATGAACATGTCAGCTGGAAGTACACTGATCTATCAACCAAGGCATTTGCCCATACAGAAATAGAAGAAGGCTAAAATACAAATCCACAAATACTTACTTGTACCACATAACCTGAATTACATTTGAAATTGGCAGGTCGAGGTGCTCCATTTATCAGAACATCTCCAGATAATCCTTTTGGATCTTTCCTTGCAGCTAAGATATCTAACAACCTATGAGAGGACATATTACGTTGTTGTTTTTCTCCATTTCAGGCTGTATCTCTCAGCTACTCTAAATCCAAATTCTGCTCAAGTTAGAATATTGACTGATCAAGAAATTCCATGGATTGCCTAAAATTAGGTATATGGTTTTCTGTTTTTTTCAGGTACTTCCTTGAATTCAATTTTTATTTAAATTCTAGTTAGTCAACATATATGATGAAATTGGTTTCAGGTGTAGAATTTCATGATTCATCATAAAATTACTTATATTTTTCAATTCTCACCTTCCTTTTTTAGTTTATATTACAGTATAACTCAAAAACATGGAACCAAGTCACCATTGGCTGCTCCAGCACAGACTTCCCCAGCAACCTTCCAGGTCATGTGACCTTGGGGGGGTTCTCTCAAGTCAGACAATGCACTCCTTTGTCTAAGAAGTAAGTCTTCACTTAGGCCTTTGGCTCTATCTACCCACTTTCAACTTTTTTCTCTCTCCTTTCCCTCCCCATTAGCTCAAATCATAGTCGACAGCTGTATGCCAGTCACGTCTTGTTATCATGTGCTGTTAGTAAGCTGACCAAGATTTCCCAGTCCTTGGGACAACCAGCCCCAAGCTGGCATCATGCATGTTATCCACAGCACCTAGAACCACACTAGAAAGGCAGCAAACGCTCGACACATACCTGCTCACATGAAAGGCATCCTGAAAAGCACATTAAAACCCCAAAGGAAAAGCTGACTTCTACTATTATACTCACGAAGATTTGCCTCCACCTGTGGGTCCCAGAATGGCATTGAGGCCAGGTCTCATGATGCCACTGTAAGCACAGAACACATCAGTTTATCAGCCCACTTCAAAACCGGTTCTATAAATTTAGAGTCTGTATCTAATATGCTCAATGAAAGTGATTAAACTATAGACGGAAAGCAAGCACAAACCAATGCTGAAAGGAAAAAGACAATTAACGTTATGTCCATTAACGTATGTCAATTAACATAAGTCCAGCACACGAAGGATTTTTTTTTTTTTAAGATTTTACTTATTCATTAGAGAGAGATCACAAGCAGGCAGATAGAGGGAGAAACAGGCTCCCCACCGAGCAGAGAGCCCAACGCGGGGCTCGATCCCAAGACCCTGAGACCAGGACCTAGCCAAACGCAGAGAGGCCCAACCCTCTGAGCCACCCAGGCGCCCCCCACACGAAGGATCTTAATCACTAGTCAAGACCTATAAGAAAAATGGCTTGGGTCCCTCTAAGCTCCTTTCACTTCTTCTCTAAACCATTTATAGTCTTTGAAAAAGAACACAAGAAATTTCAAGTTTCCTTAAAGTCACAGATTCTGATTAAACATATCTGTACACTTACCCCTCTTAACACAGTGTAAAGAATGTAACAAGTCTTAACTAATGTTTGATGACATTAACTGATTTACTTCAAGTCACCTCTGTGGCTACCTACTCTAAGTTCTACACAATTAATAAGTCAACGGGATTTCTAGAATCACCAGTAGCATTCTCACCACTTAAAACTCGTCAGATTAAGAAACAATATATGTGAAGTAGAATTTCAGTGGCTAAGAATAAAGCACCTCATGGGTAAAATACAAAATACCAATTCTTAACTGTCACAAAATTGTTACTGAATTAGAAAAGTAAAATATGTACCCTCAGGATATACTATTCTCTCCCTTATAAAGTATCAGGTAGGTGGGCTGGAAAATTAGCATAGAACTGGTAGATGCCGCTTTCGGTAGGGAACAACCTTTAAGGATATAGAGGCATGGGAGTCCACACAGCATGTCCCAGACAAACCACGATGTTTAAGGGCAGTGAATATCCAGATAGAGAGCAAGAAGGTAGAAAAAATTAAGGCAGGGTTTACTGTGCTAAGACTCAAAAAGAAGGTAAGTAGTTTGAATTTCATCCTGAAGGTAACCAGTAAACTGGCAAGGAAAAATGGACTAGAAAAGGGAGAATGGAGACTATGCCCTCTCCAGGGGCACCCACAGGGTAGAGTCAGTTAAGTATTTGACTCTTGGTTTTGGTTCAGGGCCTGATCTCAGGGTCATGGGATTGAGCCCCACATTGAGCTTCATGCTCAGTGTGGAATCTACTTAATACTCTTTCCCCTGGCTCTGCCCCATCTCCCCTCTAAAATAGATAAATAAGATATTTTAAAAATATATTAAATTTAAAAAAAAAGTAGGGTCTCTCCAGCTCAACAGGCATGATAAAATAGAGACCTGGAAAAGCCTTTTCAAAACCTTGGTGTCTATGCCCAATCTCTGTTGGAACAGATAAATCAAAATTTATCCCAAAATAAAAATAGTATCTATTCCAAAGCTGAAATCTATTTCATTCCCAGGCAACGATTCTCAGAGGCCAATCCTAAGGTTATATAACCAGGAGTGCTGAACATCACAAAGCAGTTGTACCCCAGTTCCCCAACCACAGAGGACCTCAGCATTTACTGACCCTTGTGCTTAAACTGTTACAAGTATAGAATGGCTGGTGGAGGCTAAGAGGGAAGGTAGCCCTCACTCTGCTCATGAACTGAGGTGCCTCTCACTGAAAGACCCAACAAAAAAATGAATTTGATAAAGTGGGAGCAAGCTGTAGAACAGAAAGATCTCTTGTGCTTTCAGTGCTATCTTCCCCACCCACCCCCCACAGTATAAAAAGACACACTGGTTAAGTGAACTTTCAAGATGCATTTATCTGTAGCTTTTGATGGATCTTCTTTATTAATAGCTACCCAGTAGGTGCCTGGGTGGCTTGTTTGGTGAAGTAACTGCCTTCAGCTCAGGTCATGATCCCGGAGTCCTGGAGTCCCAGCTCCACGGGGAGTCTGTTTCTCCATCTGACCTTCTCTCCGCTCATGCTCTCCCCCTCTCTCTCAAATAAATAAATAAAATCTTTAAAAAAAAAAAAAAAGCTACCCAGGAACTATATTAATAGCTACCAAGTAACTTCCTCTAAAATGACCAAAAATCAGCTTGATATTCACTAAGATGTCATTGTCAGGAAACTTTTCCAGGTTTTTAAAATACCTACTCAAATAAAGACCAACAATCCTAAATGATTAACCCAAAATTGAATGTGAACAGGCTAGGACAATCTTTCAGTTCCCTGAGTTGGGTTTTCTTTGGCACTAGACCCTAGCATTACAGAAAACAACAGTACTGTCCAGTCACAAATGCAAGAAAGAGTTCCAGCTGGGAGAAGGGGCTAATTCTCCCTCCATTCACTTAGCACAATTATCCAGTAACTACTACAGGTGGTAAGACACTCTTCTAGGACATGGGATGGAGCTGAGGGTAAAACAAAGCCTAGGACTTGTGGAGTTTGCACTCTAGGCCAGGGACTGGCCAATGGCTAGTCACCTGTTCTGTTCATAAGTGTTACTAGAGCAGAGCCGCATTCATTCGTCTACATCCATGACTGCCTTCACACTGCAGTGACACGACCAAGGAGCTGCCGCACTGATGTGTGGCCCGTAAAGTGGAAAATATTTACTAGCAGTCCCTTTACAGAAAGGCTGTTGACCTCTGTCCTGGTTTATGGTCTACAATGCCCTTGCTCCCTCACCCCGCCCTCCACTCTACTATCATCCCTCAAAACTCATTTTCCACCCTTATTTATGGCTTTACAGCATTTGCATCCAGGGAAGTTTCACTCTTGTACTATAAAGTCTTGTCAACAAGAATGGTGCCATCTCGGGTTCCCCCCACCACACCATAGCATGCAGCACAGCAGTCTACAAGGTAGATCATTAAATAGATTATTAAATGCTGAACACATCAGGTGAAACCCAGCTAACAGACTGAGGTCCCAACGATTACATTTTAGTGCATAATGGTTAATCCTCTGGTCTCATTTTATGGAGAAGTCCATGTCATTCCCACTGCTTGGTGCACCTTTCCTCCCTACCCGACATACACACACACACACACACACACACACACACACACACACACACACAGGCACTCACAGACACTCTCTCTCATGCCCCTGGCCCTCCAATTTAAGTTTAGGGGCTTCCATCATGGTAGAATAACACAGTGCCATGCTCTACTTGTCTGAATCCACCATTAGACTAGAAGGTTTCTGAGAGCAGAGGATATACCTATGTCATAGCATCTTGCACAATGTCAAGCACCTAGCAGGCATCCAAAATTTGTTGAATAAATGAGTCTCTGCATTTTTATAAATGAGAATTACAGGAAAACAAAAAGGCAAGCTTGCAAAAAAAAAAAATGTGAAGAAGTGGGAAACACTCAACAGCTACAACAGAACACGGGCTGTGAAGGGAGATGGGAGGAAGAGAGGGGACCGCTGAAGGGTAGGCTAATTCCTTGTATTAAAGAATAAGAAAAATGAGCAAATCAGTAAGTGTATCAAGGATAACAAGAGCCAGGGTTTTCACTTTTTTAGATGTTTTACAAACATAGAAATGTGGAAAGAACCATGGGCTATCAGATTACAATTGGCGGTATTAATGAGAAGTCCTAGGTTTTAATCTATATATACAGATATAGAGGCAAAAGTATAGGCATATGTGTGTATACATATATAGACATATGCTCGCTAGGTCTACCCACTGAGAGGGCTAAGAACATATGGCATCCCAACAGCAACCAATATTCCAAGCACCCAGTTCATGGTTTGTAAATACCATCCTCCACAAAAAGGAACCATAGCTGATTCCAGGTCTGAAGCAAGATAAGTATTCAGGGAGTCTGAAACTTCTTTCTGTGCCAAAAACTACTCAAATAAGAGGACATCTCAAAAGAATGAGCTGAAAAAAAATAAAGGAAAGTCTCCCACTAACCGAATCAGGAACAATGGGAGTGTCAAGAAGAATAATGAAAATAGTGCATTACCACTGAATATGAAATCCATGAGTCTATACTGAATGAGATGACGAATAAAGCTTTCTTCTTTCAGTAGACTTCAAATTGATCCATGCAGAAGAGATGAATGAAAAGAGAAAATCACCCTTTGATAACTATCATAGTGATCAATACTGTCACTTCGGGCAGGAAGAGTCAATGGGAGCTGAAGCTGGTGGGGTGAAGATTAACGAGGAATACTGTTTTGGGATAATGTCTTATCTCCCTTCATAGCATTTATTAATTACAAAGTGGAAAATGGTAACATTATGGTGGAGAAAGTTGGTAGGCACCAACATGACCAAGTAATCAAGGTTAAGGCATGAGACAGAAATACTAGGTTGGATGAGACAAAGGAGGCATGATGTGGTGGTCAATCAACTGTGTTAAGAGCACAGGTGACAGAGGGTCTCTTAGCACCCACCACTGTGTTCACTATGAGGCTGCACTCCCCCTCGGCTGCTCCAAAATGATTCCTGAGTGATTACAGAAAAGAGGACTCTTATTTCTGGAAAACATACACCAAAGGAGTTAGGGATAATAAAACATCATATGGGAGCTTGCCTTTAGAAAAATACCAATGATAATGAGTATATAAAAACTAAATGTGATGAGCAAATGCAGTGAAATGTTAACAGGTGAGGCATAGGGGTGAAAAGTACGAGGTCTAAGTTTAAAATTATGTCAAAATAAATTATCAATTTAACAAATTCCCAAATGGTATATTGAATTTCCATGATGACTCCACACATCTACTGGAATGGATCATATTTTCCATATATCCTCATATTGATGAGGGAAAGCTCAAATGCTGGGCATGGAGACAAACTAAGTATAACAGAAAGACTTTCATGAGGAATTAAGGTCTCATATTTTTGAATTCTCATAGTCAGATTTTGTTTTATCTGGGCACCTGGGTGGCTCAGTTGGTTAAGCAACTGCCTTCGGCTCAGGTCATGATCCTGGAGTCCCCAGATTGAGTCCCACATCAGGCTCCTTGCTCTGCAGGGAGTCTGCTTCTCCTGCTGGCTTCTCTACTCTCATGCTCTCTCTCTCTCTCAAATAAATAAATAAAATCTTAAAAAAAAAAAAAAAGATTTTGTTTTATCTTCTTCACTCCTCCCCCCACAAGAGGAAATCAGGTTCTAGTTACTCAGTTCTATAAATGAGATTACAAAATGTCCACAGAAAAAAACAAAAACCAAGCTTCTCACCAGGTTTTTTGAAATACAGTAATTAGTGTGAATGGCGGTGGCACTATCAAACACAAATAAAAAATCACACTTATGAGAGCAATCTTCCCCCATCTCAGAAACTCTACTTAGGTAAAGTCAGCAGATAGGGGAAAGATTAGATACTGCAGCAAAAACAGGGATGACCTCTCGCAGAGATGCCTAAACCAGAAATGTGAGTTAGCAAGGAAACCAATCCCTCCTGTCCTTTTAACTATAGAATCAGAAAGAACTGCAAGATTTGACTGAGTTTTTATGAACCTAGCTATGCACATTCAACCTAGAATGAACTCATCTGTTGCTAAAATGCATACCATGGGGCCATAAAACTTTATGAAGCATTGATCAGATAACACTTGTGTTGTACCAAGTTACTAATCTAGTAGCTTTAAAACATAAGCAGGAGAAATGTACACTCGCATAGTATGATTAAATCTATTCCACCTGTGTGTATTCAAATCCTTTATCTTCCATTCATTAGCACAATATCCAAAGTGACCAATATTTTCTTGATTAATATGTTTCACAAGGAACTTGTCAGCTTTTCAGAAAGGTCAGTTGGTTCTAATCAAGACCTGATTCAATTCCTGATTTCTCTTATCACTTTGGACTTCAGCTACACAGCTTAAGCAAAGTTATAGTTGTCTTTATATTTAAATAATCTCTGCCTGTGTAATGGAGAGAAGCATTAAGTACATGGCATAAACTACTATATAAACAGACCACTCATTTGAAATAAGTATATTTGAAAACCAAGGTACTTTTACAACATACTGTCATTTCAACTACCTCAACTGTCATTTCAACCACCTCACTCTAGCATCTGGAACATAAAGGACATAAAGTGCATAAGGACCTAAAAATATTTGGCTTGTAAGGTACAGCCATATTTCTCTTCACCTCACATATCAGAAAACGGTAGCTTGGAGAGGACAATTATATCCCGACGACCAAGAACTAGTAAATCATACAGCCAGTCGCTTTCTAGAGAACCCGAGCTCATACCCAGAAAAAAACAAACAACACATTGTTTGGTTTCTCAAACAAAAGTTGATGGATATGGAACAACCACTTTAAAAACAGTTTGACAGTTCCTTTAAAGTTAACCATATACCTAAGATGTGACCCAGCCATTGCACTCTGAGGTTAGCCACACAATAATAAAAGCATTTGTCTGTATGTCTGTATGGACTTGTACACAAATGTTCGTAAGACCTTTATTTGCAATAAGCAAAACCTATAAAGCTCATTGTATGTCAATAAGGCTATTTTAATACAAGTTCATGCACATACTTGATATTTGTTAGTATTTCCTTCTCAACTGTTTTTCGAC
Source organism: Mustela putorius furo (assembly GCF_011764305.1). Taxonomy (NCBI): domain Eukaryota; kingdom Metazoa; phylum Chordata; class Mammalia; order Carnivora; family Mustelidae; genus Mustela; species Mustela putorius. The sequence continues at coordinate 3,186,981 of NW_025421367.1, read as the reverse complement.
CAAAAAGAAAGCCACTCTTCACTTTCACTCGATAGTAAATGTTATGAAAACTTAACACCGCTACTTCAGTAAAGGTCTTCTGGTTGTTGGAGGTCATCTTGGAGAGGTCACTGGTGTTTCTTTGTGGCATTGGGATAAAAACTTGGTCATTTTCGGAAGACATCTGGAGAGTTTCCGCCTTTCTGCAAAGGGAAAAGCAATAGTAAGTTGATAGTCTAGATAAATGAGACTGTAAACACCAGTAACAGGACACTTAAAACAAGTCCATTTTGGTACACATTTCCAACTATAAAATAAGTAAGTCCTGGGATGGTGGCTATCGATAATAATTTGCATTGTATATTTGAAAGCTGTTAAAATAGCAGATCTTGAAAGTTCTCATCACAAGAAAAAAGAATGTGACTTTGTGTGTGATAGATGTTAACTAGACTTATTGTGGTGATCATTTCACAATATATACAAATATTAAATCATTATCTTGCACACCTGAAACAATATAATGGTATATGTCAACTATATCACAATTTAAAAAAATGAAGATCTAAACTTTAAAAGAATGTAAAATACCTCATTAGTCACTTTTACACTGATTACATGCTTAAAGAAAAATATTTGGGGGGCACAGGTGGTCCAAAATGGCAGAAGTGTAGGAGACCTAATTTGGTCTGGTCCCAGGAATTCAGCTAGATAGTTATCAAACAATTCTGAACACCTATGAACTCAACAGGAGATCAAAGAAAAGAATAGCAGCGACTCTATGAACAGAAAAGTGACCACTTTCCTCAAGGTAGGATGTGTAGAGAAGTGAATCCGAGGTGATATATGGGAAGATAGACCATGGGGGAAGGGAGCCTCCATCAGCTGGCTCCCAGCAAGTGATAGTAGAGGAGAACAAAATCAGAACTTTTAGAAGTTTGCTCCAGTGAAGGACATTCCTTTGGTAGGTAAGCAGGAGTGGGGGGCTGGAACCCTTGGTGGGACAGTGGGATAGTGTGGTCTTAGGACACTTGGGGTCACAGAAAGACTGGGGTTGCCTGAGTGAGACAGAGCTCCCAGGAATCAGAGCAGAGAAGCCAACTGCAAAGACTGAGCAGAGGAGTGGGCTCTCAGCTCGGGATGGCTATAAAGCGTGATCATGGCACAGTTGGGCCAGTTCTCCTCAAACAGGGGCTCAACAAGCGGCAGATCTGGGGAGACTCCCCAACTACCCCCTGGGAGTGCACTGCAGCAATCTGCTGGGTTTGGAGACTCCAAACAGGGCTATGTACCAGGGAGAGAATTGCTGGGTCACAGGCCAGGTGAGCACAGAGTGTTCAGACCCAGGAGACGGGAGGGATTGACTGCTTTTCTCAGAAGGCACACTGAGGAGTGGGGCCCCAAGCCTAGCCCCTGGCAAGGGTAGTGCAATTCTGCCTTTGGCAAAGGCATTTGAAAATCAGTGCAACAGGTGCCTCCCCAGAAGATCAGCAAGAACATCCAGCCAAGACCAAGTTTACCACTCAATGAGAACTGCAAAATGCCAGCACTAGGGGAATATAGCACATAGAATTCATGGCTTTTTCCCCATGATTCCTTAGTTTTTCAACTTTAACATTTTTTAATTTATTTTTTCTGAAATTTTCTTCCTTCCTTTTTCAACCAACTTATCTTTTCAATTCCTTTTAGAAAATCTTTTAATTTCCATTTTTATGTCATATCTTCTCTTCATTGTATTTAACCTTATTTTTTGAGTGTATATATATCTATATCTATATCTGTATTTTGAGTGTATATATCTATACAATATGTATAGATATATAGATACACAGATGTATACATATAGATATACAGTATATCTGTATATCTACATATATACACTCAAAATATAGATATATATATATACACAGATATAGATATAGATAGATATACAGATAGATATACAGAGATATATCTGTGTGTGTATATATATATATATAAAGAAAAAAGACAAATATATACGTATCTTTTGTTCTTGCTTTAAAATTTGGGGAGGTAGTTTCTTCTAACAGACCAAAATATACCCAAAGTCTAGTGTATGGTTCTATTCACATTTCTTCTAACAGACCAAAATATCCTAAGTGTAGTGTATAGCTCTGTTCTATTCACCCACCTGATCACATTCTCCTTTTCAAAAAATTTTCTCCTTTCTGTATTCAACCAACTTATCAATTTCTTTTTCAAACTCTGTTTAAATTTTCATTCTACATTCATATTCCATCCCCTCATAGTATTTCACCTTATTTTTATATGTGTATATATGTATTTTTTTTCTTTTCTTAAAATTTTGGGAGGCAGTTTCTTCTAACAGACCAAAGCACACCCAAAATCTAGTGTATGGCTCTCTTCTATTCATTAACCTGATCATATTCTTTTGCCTTTTCCCCCCAGTTTCATGTCTCTTCTGATCTTTTTAGTGAATGTTTCTCAGGGGTCATTGTTACCCTTCTAGTATTTTGTTCTCTCAGTCATCTGTTCTTCTCGGGACAATATGGCAAAACAGAAAAACTCACCTCAAAAAAAAAGAACAGCTGCCCAGGGACCTAATCAATATGGACATTAGTAAGTCAGAAATAGAGTAAAGAATAATGATTATCAAGATACTACCTGGGCCTGAAAGAAAGCATATAAGACACTAGAGAATCCCTTTCTGGAGAAATAAAATCTAACCAAATCAAAATCAAAAAGGCTATTAATGAGGTATAATTAAAAATGGAAGCTCTGGGGCGCCTGAGTGGCTCAGTGGATTAAAGCCTCTGCCTTCAGCTCAGGTCATGATCCCAGGGTCCTGGGATCGAGCCCCACATCGGGCTCTCTGCTCAGTGGCAAGCCTGCTTCCCCCCTCTCACTCTGCCTGCCTCTATGCCTACTTGTGATCTCTGTCTGTCCAATAAATAAATAAAATCTTTAAAAAAAAAATGGAAGCCCTAACTGCTAGGCTAAATGAGACAGAAGAGAGAATTAGTCATATAGAAGACCAAATAATGGAGACTAAAGAAGCTGAGAAAAAGAGAGACAAACAACTACTGAATCACAAGAAGAGAATTTGAGAGATAAGTGATACCATAGAGCTAAACAATATTAGAATAACTGGAATCCCAGAAGAAGAAGAAAGAGAGGGGCAGAAGATATATGGGAGCAAATTATAGCAGACAACTTTCCTACTTTGGGGAAGGAAACAGGCATCAAAGTCAAGGAGGCACACAGAACCCCCCTCAAAATCAATAAAAATGGGTCAACACCCCGACATCTAATAAAACTTACAAATCTCAGAGACAAAAAGAAAATCCTTAGAGCAGCTCAGGACAAGAGGTCTGTAACCTACAACAGTACAAGCATTAGATTGGGAACAGACCTATCCACAGAGACCTGGCAGACAAGAAAGGACTGGCATGATATATTAAGGGTACTAAATGAGAAAGATATGAAGCCAAGAATATTTTATCCAGCTAGGCTGTCCCTGAAAATAGATGGAGAGATAAAAAGCTTCTAGGACAAACAGAAACTAGAAGAATTTGCAATCACCAAACCAGACCTGCAAGAAATACTGAAAGGGGTCCTGTAAGCAAAGAGAGAGCTTAAAAGTAACATAGATCAGAAAGGAACAGAGACAATTTACTGTAACAGTCACCTTACAAGCAATACAATGGCATGAAATTAATAACTTTCAATAGTTACACTGAATGTAAATGGGCTAAATGCCCCCAATCAAAAGACACATCATATCAGAATGGATAAAAAACCAAGACCCATCAATATGCTGTCTTCAAGAAATTCATTTTAGACCCAAAGACACCTCCATATTTAAAGTGAGGGGGTGGAAAACCACTTACCATGCAAATGGACATCAAAAGAAAGCTGAGGTGGCAATCCTTATATCAGACAAATTAGATTTTAAACCGAAGACTGTAATAAGACATGAGGAAGGACACTTATATCATACTTAAAAATAAAGGGTCTATCCAACAAGAAGATCTAACAAGAAGGGTAAATATTTATGCCCCTAACATGGGAGCAGCCAATTATATAAGCCAATGAATAACAAAATCAAAGAAACACATCAACAATAATACAATAATAGTAGGGGACTTTAATAGCCCTTTCACTGAAATGGACATATCATTTAAGCAAAAGATCAATAAGGAAATAAGGGCTTTAAATAACACACTGGACCAGATGAACATCACAGATACATTCAGAACATTCCATCCCAAAGCAACAGAATACACATTCTTCTCGAGTGCACATGGAACATTCTCCAGAATAGATCCCATCCTGGGTCACAAATCAGGTCTCAACCGCCAAAAGACTGGAATCATTCCCTGCATATTTTTGGACCACAGTGTTTTAAAACTCAAACTCAGTCACAAGAGGAAAGTTGGAAAGAACTCAAATACATGAAGGCTAAAGAGCACCCTACTAAAGAATGAATGGGTCAAACAGAAAACTAAAGAAGAATTTTTAAAAATTCATGGAAACAAATGAAAATGAAAACACAACTGTTCAAAATCTTTGGGATGCAGCAAAGACAGTCCTAACAGGGAAGTGTATAGCAATACAAGCCTTTCTCAGGAAACAAGAAAGATCTCAAACATACAACCTAACCCTACACCTAAAGTAGCTGGAGAAAAAGGACAGCAAATAAAGATGAAACCCAGCAGAAGAGAAATAATAAGGTTTAGAGCAGAAATCAATGAAACAGAAACCAAAAGAACAGTAGAACAGATCAATGAAACTAGGAGCTGGTTTTTTGAAAGAATTAATAGGACTGATAAACCCCTGGCCAGACTTAAACAAAAAGAAAAGAGAAAGGACTCAAATTAATAAAATCATGAATGAAAGAGGAGCAATGACTACCAACACTGGAGAAATACTAACAATTATTAAAAAAATATTATGGGGGCACCTGAGTGGCTCAGTCATTAAGTAGCTGCCTTGGGCTCAGGTCATGATCTCTGGGACTGAGCCCTGCATCGTGTTCCTTGCTCAGCGGGAAGCTTGATTCTCCTTCACCCACTCCCCCTGCTTTTATCCCTTCTCTTGCTGTGCCTCTCCCTGTCAAATAAATAAATTTTTTTAAAACTTTAAAAAAATAAAAAATAAAGGATAAAATCTCTTTAAAAATAAAATTAAAACATATTATGAGCACAGAATACCAACATATTAGACAGTCTAGAAGAAATGGATACATTCCTAGAGACATATAAACTACCAAAACTGAACCAGGAAGAAATAGAAAACCTGCATAGAGCCATACCAGCAAGGAGATTGAAGCAGTCATCAAAATCTCCCAACAAATAAGAGCCCAGTGACAGATGGTTTCCCAGGGACATTCTACCAAACATTTAAAGAATTAATACCTATTCTGAGACTATTCCAAAAAACAGAAAGGGAAGGAAAACTTCCAAACTCATTTTATGAGACCTTGATTCCAAAACCAGACAAAGACCCCACCAAAAAGGAGAATTACAGACCAATATCCCTGATGAACACAAATGCGAAAATTCTCACCAAAATACTAGCCAGTAGGATCCAACAGATCACTCACCATGACCAAGTGGGATTTATTCCTGGGCTGCAAGATTGGTTCAACATCCACAATCAATTAATGTGATAGACTATATTAATAAATAAAGGACAAGAACTATATGATCCTCTCAATAGATACAGAAAAAGCATGAGACAAAGTACCATATCCTTTCTTGATTAAAACTCTTCACTGTGTAGGGATAGATGATACATACCTCAATATCATCAAAGCCATCTATGAAAAACCCACAGCGAATATCATTCTCAATGGGGAAAAACTGAGAGCTTTCCCCTAAGGTCAGGAACACAGCAGGGATGTCCACAATCACCACTGCAGTTTGGCAATGTGTCTAGACTAGAAGTTCTAGCCTCATCAATCAGACAACAAAAAGAAACAAAAGACATCTCAATCAGCAAAGAAGTAGTCAAACTCCTACTCTTTGTAGAAGATATAATACTATATGTGGAGAACCCAAAAGACTTCACCCCAAAACTGCTAGAACTCATACAGGAATGCAGTAAAGTGGCAGGATATAAAATCAATGCACAGAAATCACCTGCATTTCTATACACCAGCAGCAAGACAGAAGAAAGAGAAATTAAGGAGTCAATACCATTTACAATTGCATCCAAAATCATAAGATTCCTAGGAATAAATCTAACCAGAGGCTAAGACTCTGTACTCAGAAACTATGAAATTCTCATGAAAGAAACTGAGGAGACACAAAGAAATGGAAAATCATTCCATGCTCACGGATTGGAAGAAAAAATACTGTGAAGATATCTATGCTACCTAGAGCAATCTACACATTTAATGCAATCCCTATCAAAATATCATCAATTTTTTCACAGAAATGGAACAAATAATCCTAAAATTTGTATGGAACAAGAAAAGACCCTGAACAGCCAGAGGAATGTTGAAAAAGAAAAGAAAGGCTGGTAGCATCACCATTCCAGACTTCAAGCTCTATTACAAAGCTGTCATCATCAAGACAGTATGGTACTGGCACAAAAACAGACCCATAGATCAACAGAACAGAACAGAGAGCCCAGAAATGGACCCTCAACTCTATGGTCAACCAATCTTTGACAAAGCAGAAAAGAATGTCCAATGGAAAAAAGACAGCCTCTTCAACAAACAGTGTTGGGAAATTGGACAGCCATGTGCAGAAGAATGAACCTGGACCAATTCCTTACACCATACACAAAAACAGACTCAAATAGATGAAAGACCTCAGTGTGAGACAGGAATCCATCAAAATCCTAGAGAAGAACACAGACAACAACCTCTTTAACCTCAGCCACAGCAACTTCTTCCTAGACCATCGCCAAAGGCAATGGAAGCAAAGGCAAAAAATGAACTACTGGGATTTCATCAAGACAAAAAGCTTTTTTTCATCAATACAAAAACCTTTTCACAGCAAAGGAAACAGTCAACAAAATCAAAATACAACTGACAGAATGGGAAAAGATATTTGCAAACGACATATCAGATAAAGGCCTAGTATCCAAAATCTATAAAGAACTGAACAAACTTAACACCCAAAGAACAAATAATCCATTCAAGAAATGGGCAGAAGACATCCAAATGGCCAACAGACCATTTGGAGAAGTGCTCCACATCACTCAGCATCAGGAAAATACAAATCAAAACCACAATGAGAGACCACCTCACACTAGTCAGAAAGGCTAAAATTAGTAAGTCAGGAAACAACAGATGTTGGTGAGGATGGGAAGAAAGGGGAACCTCCCTACACTGTTAGTAAGAATGCAAGCTGGTGCAGCCACTCTGGAAAACAGTTGTGGAGGCTCCTCAAAAAGTTCCAAACAGAGGTACCTATGACCTAGCAATTGTACTACTGGGTATTTCCCGCAAAGATAGAAATGCAGTGATCCAAAGGGGCATCTGCACCCCAATGTTTATAGCAGCAATGTCCACAATAGTCAAACTATGGAAAGAGCCCAGATGTCCATGGATATATGAATAGATAAAGAAGGTGTGTTATCTATCTATCTCTCTATTGCAGTCACCAAAAATGAAATCTTGCCATTTGCAATGATGTGAATGGGACTAGAAGGTATTATGCTAAGCAAAATAAGTCAATCAGAGAAAGACAATTATATGATCTCACTGATATATGAAATTTAAGGAACAAGGCAGAGGATCATAGGGGAAGAGAGGAAAAAATAAAACAAGAAGAAACCAGAGAGGGAAACAAACCATAAGAGACTCTTAATCTCAGGACACAAACTGAGGGTTGCTAGAATGGAGGGGGGTGGAAGGGATGGGGTGACTGGGTAATAGACACTGGGGAGGGCATGTGTTGTGGTTAGCACTGTGTATTATGTAAGACTGATAAATCACAGACCTATACCCATGAAACAATACATCATATGTTAAAAATAAAAAACAAATAAATAAAAATTTTGAAAATGTTTTTTGGGGGCACCTGGGTGGCTCAGACAGTTAAGCATCTGACTCGGTTTTGGCTCAGGTCATCATCTTGTGGTCCTGGGATGGAGCCTCATGGGTGTGGATTCAATAAAATGTTATTAAGCATTTTTAAAAAATAAGTCTGTTTTAAACTGCAATGCAATATATGCTTCCATTTGCAATGAACAGTCCATCTTGCTATGATAAGAACAAGCATGGGAGCTATATTAGGGAAGCAGACACAACTCTGAATGCATAAACTCCCCTAATGTCAATTAAATGAATAAACTCCTCAATGTCAATTAAACATTTAGTAAGTAAATATAGAATATGAAAATTAATCAAAATTCATGAAGCAGAAGAAAGATGAATGGGAGACAAACTTGCCTGGTTTGAAAAGCATATTATGAGACAACTCAAGATTAGGGGAAGACCACATGATCACCATCATCCTGCTTTTGTTTTTGTTTTATTTAGGAGTTTTAGACATAGTTATTACAAAAAAGGGGGTTAATTCTGACAGTCAAGGACAAGAGAAATTTCTCTGAATTTAAAGCTCCAGACCCCTGGTTGTTATACTCCCTCAATTAGCCAAGAAAATAATCTCCAACAAAATTGCTCAGGATGACATAATCATTTCCATAATGGGTGAATATATTTAAACTCTACGAAGATTTAGAATTAGGTATAAAAATGATTTAGAAAATCAAACTAATAGTGAAGCAGGTAAAGAATTTAAAACAAAAACAGTATTAAATTTATAAAAGGAGTTTAAAAATCCTTCATTGGGGGGCGCCTGGGTGGCTCAGTGGGTTAAGCCACTGCCTTCGGCTCGGGTCGTGATCCCAGGGTCCTGGGATCGAGCCCCGCGTCGGGCTCCCTGCTCAGCAGGGAGCCTGCTTCCCTCTCTCTCTCTGCCTGCCTCTCCATCTACTTGTGATTTCTCTCTGTCAAATAAATAAATAAAATCTTTAAAAAAAAAAAAATCCTTCATTGGACAAGTTATAAAAGATTTAGATACTTAATAGCTTGTGAAGCAGGTTTGAAATGTGAAATGTCCATAAACTTCATTTTTGTTTTCAGTTGTTTTTGTTTTGTTTTGTTTTTTAATTGAAGTATAATTGATAATCCCAGCTTTAATTTTTTTAAAAAATCAGAGTTATCCACAAAGAACTTTTTATCTGGCTATGATGGAGTAACTGTTCCAAACCAAGCATTCTCCTAAGAACAACCATAAAAATAAATAAAATAAAATACAAGGGGCAACTATTTGAAAACTTCTCTCTGATGAGAGTAAGCAAAGCAGAACTTGCAGGGCCACGTTCCTGGAAAGCAGGGAACACAAAGGCAAACCCAGCATTCTGTGCCCTTTCCTATCAAGGCAAATTCCGCACAATTTGTGGGGTAAAATTCAGAAAAAACAGACAGAAAGAAGGTGCTAGAGGCTAAAAAGCTGAGCAAATATTTAAGCAGCCAGCGATATAGGAAATTCCCAACTTTTAATGTTTGTGGACCCTCAGGGAAGCTATCTGTGCTTAAACATCTCCCACTAAGGTCAAAATGACTAGCAAAACCTCAAAGCAAAGGCTCTCTTTCGGCCTGGAGCACATATGTCTGCGTGTTCAAAAAATAACCAAAAAGGAGTATTCCAAACAAAAAGATAAGAAAAACAAAACAAACCTCCCTGCTTTCCATAAGATTAAAGTCATACAGCCTTAAAATGCTAAAGTCACAAGATAAAGTCTGGAACTTTCTGTAATGTCCTTCAACATCATGATTTGTAACTATTTATGTAGAAAACATACATAACCCTGCACCGAACGTTTCCTCCCCTAAGTACTCTTTTCTTTGTCAAGATAATATATCCCAGGCAGCTGTCCTAACTTGGGCTCAAATAAAACTCTTTTCCTTTCTCTTTAAAAATTTGTAAAAGGTTTATTCATTTTGCATTGACATTTCCTGGTGCACTCAACTGGATATGAGAGCAACTCTCGTGAGATCACCTGGGGGGTCCTCTGTAACTTGGCCCTGGGTACCAGCTGGGTTTATGGCCCTCTGACTTCTCGGCTCACAAATGTGTCAGATGAGCTCTCCTGATATCTGGACCTCCTTAATTTGAGTTGATAGTCCTGACTTTTATTCAAATTGTTGAAGGTTACAGGGAATGTTCTCTAGGTGGGCATAATCTAGAGGAGTTGGAGTTGATGGGTGGGCTGTTTTAATTTGGCATTATATTATCGATTTACTATTAACATAAGGCTTGAGTAAATTTTCTGGCTAGAAATATGAGAGACTGATTCACTCAGCTCTTGAAGAATAGGGACATTTCCCCCTTGTGGCCAAATGAGGCTTTCAGGTGACAGAAAGCCTAGTAGAGAGAGAGAGAGAACTATAGGGGTCCCATAGGAAATGTCCTGTCTCATAAGGTAATTAATCATTGGCCAATCCAAGAACACACACATAAAGACTGATCATTCAGTGATCCCAGCCCCCTTAACGGTCCTAGACCTCACTGAGAGAATCCAAGACACACCAAAGGGTGTATCACAAGTCTTGAAAGTATCTCTCACAAGCAGTCCCGTCTCAATGCACCACACTTAATACTCTTAGCTCTTACTCAAGCCTCATTCTAGAAATAAAACTGAAACCAAAAGGAATGGGGAACCATGCTTCATAAGCTGCCCAGCCCCTGGAAAAACAATCATCCCCACAGGAAACTCCGGCAGGCTAGAGGTACAATACATGTAGATCGTGTACTTCCAAGTGCGTACTATTGGGAAAATTTAAGGATAACCTGAGTCTCAGATCCCAAGTGCAGTTCTTTGGATATGTCAGGATTAGTTTTCTTGTGCACAAAATTAAAGAAAGCCAGCTCTAAGAATAAGCAGTCAGAAACTAACAAGCCATCTGGTTGAATCAGCAAAGCTCCTGGTTTTTGAGGAGGAACCAATGCTGGAGAAGGTACTCTGGGCTTCATTTGCTTTGTATTGTTCTGTTTTGTTCTTCCTTCTGAGCTTCATTTGGTTTCTCTGTTGCTACCTGTGGCCAAAACTGACCATGTTCTAACTGGCAGTGGAAAATAACTACTTAATGGATCATAAATAGTGCTATTTCACCATCAGACTTGCTTTAATAAAAGGAGGGTACTTGGAAAGTGGGAATTTCATGTCCTCTCCACACATATTACTGAAACAGAAGTTCAATTTTGTTTGCAGCTCCTTTGTGTATGTATATCCATATCTGTTACCAATGAGATTATTTTCTCTACTTCCAGATGGTATTGCTAGAATTAATTTGTGAAGGAGCTCTATTTCATGAAGTTTAAAGGCAAGAGCTTGTAGAAATGGGCATTCTAAAACTCAAAGGTAAAAACAACTCTAATGCTTTTCAGGTTCACATCAATCTGGGATAAAATTCCATACATTCAGGCTTTTATGTTACTCCATAATAAAGCTACCTCACGGAAAAGGAACCCAACTGATGGTCTGAAGAGATGAGAGTAGACAAAAATTTCCGACACCTGACCCCCTTCCCAAGAGTCAAAATAATGAGGAATGGGGGAGGAAGAGAGGCAGACCCTGGAAATCCTACAACCATCTGGCCAGACACAGACACAAGGACCAATGCCCAAGCCACTGCCAGCTCCTCCACCTCCTCCAGGGACGTGAGAAGCAAGCAGAGAAAAAGCCCTTTCTGCAGGAGTGAGAGACAGGAAATGAAGATAAGAGCAAGTGAGTCCAGACTTGGAATCCGTCTCTGGCCTCGCAGGCAGCAGCCTTAACACCTCTGCCTCCACCTCTCCTCTTGCTCCGGTACCACCACCTGTGCCGCTGAAGCTGCGGCTCCTAGACCATCCCCGGCACCTCCCCCACCATCAACTCCTGCTCCTCCCACCCTCACTCTCCAAGAGCCCGAAGCCCCCCAGGCTATTGGGCCTCCTCCTTATGAAGTTCAAACTGGAGCAAAACCTACATCAGCATGACAAGGCCTGAGGTAACTCCTGAACTTAAACCACTCACTTCATATTTCCTCCGCAGGAACCCCAGGGAAAACTGACAGCAGGGAACAAATTGTTGAGTGGACACAGGTGCAACATATTGAGTATTAAAGCTAATTCAAAGTTGTTGGCTTAACTAAAATGGACATTTTTGTAGTTATCGACATCAAATATAAAGCAGAAAATCAGCCTTTATTCTACCTGAATTTATTAAATTCATGTTTAACTTAAAAGGATAGCTAAACTTGTCTGTCTCATGAAGTTTTCATGGGCACTTGTCAAGAGCAAATAGGCTAAACAAAGCTTATAGCCTTCAAAATCTCTGGTAAATTAAAACTTTGAACTTTTGCTCATCTATATGATAAATTGGGTTGACTTCATTGGATATTTAAGTTTTTCCAAATAAGATAAAATACAGAAACATTTAATACTAAACATAAGATCTGTTTGCTTTTGTCTTATATATTACAGAGAAACTAAGATATTTGGGTCTGTCAGTAAACATGTTTTATACTTTATTAAAAACATACCATGAAAAAATTTCTAAAAATTATGAAATGTATTCATAAATTTGCCAGTCTAAAGAATTCTAGTGTAATAGACAGTTCACACCTATTTACTACTTAGCTTTCACTGGAGAATAAGGTTTCTAAGAGTTAAAATTCTGAGGGCACCTGGATGGCTCAATTAAGTGTCCATCTCTTGAGTTCTGCTCAGGTCATGATCTCAGGGTCATGAGATAGAGCTCTGAGTGGGGCTCCACACTGGGTGTGGAGCCTGCTTAAGATTATCTCGTTTCCTCTCCTTCTCTCCCAGCCCCCAGCCCCACTCTCTAAGGAAAAAAAGAAAAAAGTTAGATTTCAAAATGTAGAGTACCTGGCTAGCTCAGTCAGTAAAGCATGCAACTCTTGATCTCATCTCGAGATTTTGAGTTTGAGTCCCACGTTGGGTATAGAGATTATTTAAAAATAAAATATTTTTTAAAAAAACAAAAAACTGCTAAATGTAATTGAGACTGCTAAAAATGATAAAACAGCTCTGTATGTAGGAAACCAGGAGACATGGGAGAAATGTATACAGAATGAAAATATATTTTTATTGAGAGAAAAGAAAATAATTTTGTCCCAAAAAGACTGATTATTTTACACGGGAAGGCTCAGAGGCGGGGGGGGGGGGGGGACACCTGGGTGGTTCAGTCAGTTAAGCGACCCATTCTTGATTTCAGCTCAGGTCATGATCACGAGGTCCTGAAATTGAGCCCCACAAAGGGCTTTGCACGCATGGAACCTGCCTGAGATTCTCTCTCTTTCCCTCTACTTCTCCCCTGCAACACTTTTACACTTTCTCTCTCCCTCTCTTGCTTTCTCTCTCAAAAACAAAAACAAAACAAAACAAAAGGAAAGGCTTACAACAAAGTCTGAAAGAAAAGTAAAGTTGTAGAAGGTTTGTGAAGGGGAATCTTTGGAAAAGAATTTCATGTGTGGTCAGCACTAACATCAGAATTTATCCATTTCTTCTAGGTAGTCCAATTCGTTGACTTATAGTTTTTCATAATATTCTCTTATAGTTGTTTCTATTTATGTGGTGTTGGTTGTTATTTCTCCTTTCTCAGTTGTGATTTTACTTATCTGGGTCCTTTCTTTTTTCTTTTTTGGTAAGTCTGGCTATGGGTTTATCAATTTTGATAATTTTTTCAAAGAAACAGCTCCTGGTTTCATTGATCTGTTCTTTTTTTCTTACTATAACATGTATTGCTGTGCTCATCTTTATTATCTTCTTCCTTATGCTGGTTTTAGCTTTTGTTTGTTGTTCTTTTTCTATACCAGTTTGCTTTTCCCCTTAAGTCAGGAACAAGACAAGGACGTCCACTCTCACCACTTTCATTCAACATAGTACTGGAAGTCCTAGTCACAGCAATCGGATGGCAAAAAGAAGTAAAAGTCATCCAAACTGGTAAGGAAGAAGTTAAACTTTCACTATTTGCAGACAGCATACTCTAGGTAGAAAACCCAAAAGACTCCACCAAAAAATTCCTAGAACTGATACACAAATTCAGTAAAGTCACAGGATACAAAAATCAATGTACAGAAATCTGCTGCATTTCTATACACCAATAATGAAGCAGCAGAAAGAGAAATTAAGAAAACAATCCCATTTAAAACTGCACCAAAAATAATAAGATATCTATGAATAAACCTAATGAAAGAGATAAAAGACCTATACTGTAAAACTATAAACACTGACCAAAAAAAAAAAAAAAAACCACAACAACAACTGAAGACAACACAAAGAAATGGAAAGATACTCCATGCTTCATGCTTATGGATTAGAAGAACAAATACTGGACGCCTGGGTGGCTCAATCAGTTAAGCATCTGTCTTCAGCTCAGGTCACGATCCCAGGGTCCTGGGAACAAGCCTAACATTGGGCTCCCTGCTCAGTAGGAAGTCTGCTTCTCCCTCTCCCACTCTCCCTGCTTATATTCCCTCTCTGTGTCCCTCCCCTCTCTGTCAAATAAATAAAAATCTTAAAAAAAAAAAAAAAAGAACAAATATTGTTCAAATGTCTATACCCAAATCAATCTAGACATTTAACACAATCTCTATCATAATACCAATAGCATTTTTCACAGAACAAACCATCCTAAAATTTGTATAGAACCACAAAAGACCCTGAATAGTCCAAGAAATCTTGAAAAAGAAAAGCAAAGTTGGAGGCATCACAATTCAGACTTCAAGTTATATTTACAAAGCTGTGGTAATCAAAACAGTATGATACTGGCACAAAATTAAGACACATAGCATAGAAAACCCAAAAATGAACCCACAAATATATGACCAACTAATCTTCAACAAAACAGGAAAGAATATCCAATGGCTAAAAAATAGTCTCCTCAACAAATGCTGTTGGGTAAACTGAACAGCAACATGCAAAAGAATGAAACTGGACCACTTTCTTACACAAGACACAAAAATAAATTCAAAATGGATGAAAGACCTAAATGCGAGAACTGAAACCATATAAATCCTAGCAGAGAACACAGACAGTAACCTCTTTGACATCAGTCATAACAACCTTTTTCTAGATATGTCTCCTGAGGCAAGGAAAAATAAACTATTGGGACTCTATTGAAATAAAAGCTTCTGCACAGCAAAGGAAATATCAACAAAACTAGAGGCAATTCTACAGAATGGGAGAAGATATCTGCAACTAATATATCTAATAAAGAGTTGGTATCCAAAATACACAAGGAACTGATACAAGTCAACACCCAAAAAAACAAACAATGCAATTTAAAAATAGGCAGAAGAAACGAACAGACATTTCTCCAAAGAAGACATACAGATGGCCAACAGACATATGAAAAGATGTTCATCACCATTTACCATCAGGGAAATGCAAATCAAAACTACAATACTTTATCACCTCACACCTGTCAGCATGGTTAAAAATCAACAAAAGAAGAAACAACAGGTGTTGGCGAGCATGTAGAGAAAAAGGAACCCTTGTGCACTGTTGAAAGAAATGCAAGCTGGTGCAGCCACTCTGGAAGACAGTATGGTTCCTCAAAAAGTTAAATATACAATTACCCTATGACCCAATAAATCACACTACCGGTATTTACTCAAATACAAAAACACTAATTCAGGGGGCGCCTGGGTGGCTCAGTGGGTTAAGCCGCTGCCTTCGGCTCAGGTCATGATCTCAGGGTCCTGGGATCGAGTCCCGAGTCGGGCTCTCTGCTCAGCAGGGAGCCTGCTTCCTTCTCTCTCTCTCTCTGCCTGCCTCTCAGTGTACTTGCGGTTTCTCTCTGTCAAATAAATAAATAAATAAAATCTTTTGAAAAAAAAAAAAAAACACTAATTCAAAGGGATACATGCACCTCTCTGTTTACAGCAACATTATTTATAATAGCCAAGATATGGAAGCAGTCCTAGTATCCATCAATTGAAGAATGGATAAATGTACACAATGGAATATTACTCAGCAATAAAAAAATGAAACCTTGCCATTTGCAATGACACTGAGCAAGAGAGTATTGTTAAGCAAAATAAATCAGTCAGAGAAAGACAAATACCATATGATTTCACTCATATGTGGAATTTAAGAAACGAAACAAATGAGCAAAGGGGAAAAAATAAAAGAGTGAGAGAAACCAAGAAATAGACTCTTGGGTGCCTGGGTGGCTCAGTCCATTAAGTGTCCAACACTTGATTTCAGCTCAGGTCCTGATCTCATGACGAATGGGACTGAGCACCCCCCTACCTCAGTATTGGCCTCTGCATTCGGCGGGAGTCTGCTTGGATATTATCTCCCTCTACCCTTTCCCCGGCTCCTGCTCATGTTCCTGCTCGTGCTCTCTCTTTCTCTCTCTCCCTCTCTCTCTCTTTCTCTCTTATAAATAAATAATTCCTTTAAAAAAAAAAAAAAGAAAAAGAAAAGAAAGAAAGAGACTCTTGGGCATCCTGGCTGGCTTGGTCAGTGCAGTGTGCGACTCTTGATCTGAGGATTGAGAGTTTAAGCCCTACATTGGTATAGAGAGCACTTAAAACTAAAATCTAAAAAACCAAGCAAGCAAGCAAGCAACAGACTCTTAATTATAGAGAACAAATTGATGGTCACCAGAAGAAAAAGGCTGTGGGCCTGGGTTAAATAGGTGATGGGAATTAAGGGCTTCAGTTCTAGTGATGAACACCCAGTGATGTATGGAAGCGCAGAATCACTATATTGTACACCTGAGACCTAATATAACACTGAAGGTTAACTAACTGGAATTGAAATAAAAATGTAAAATGAAAAAAAAATACACTGGTATAAAATGAAAATCTGGTTTTTTTCTCTGTTAAAAAAACAAGGTCTTCTTGGATTGTTGGTCTGCTCTTGATAAGAAATTACAAAGTTTTTTTTTTCTTAATCTGCCCTGTAAAACCAAGTTTTTTTGTTTTTATCAGGTCTTTAATTACTTGAGAAAACTAAAATGTGCCAGTATTAAAGGAGCTGATGATTGCTAAGAGGTAGATAAACCTTGTATAGAAGCTTTTATTGCCACTTTAGTTAAACAGATCACAAAGTTTAAGTTTTGCAATGATCTCCAATTGTATTTAGGCATGTGCTTTAAAATTTTTTTATATTCTCAACAAACTCTCCAAAACTTTAAAATTCTAAATAAAGGTTTTTTGACTAATTAGGCTTGTTTGTTTGCTATGTTAGGTTACATGGGAAACACTGTCATAACCTTCTGAGATTATATTATGTGGGTAAATGCTACATAACTGTTCCAGAAATTATATGAAATTCCTAAAGCTTTAATATGACGCAGAATAATGTCATCATTTTAAATTCCAATTACTGAAATATTAAAATTTTAGGTGTCTCAAAAATAACCAGATTTACTTATTGACTGCATTATAATGAGCTCTCCTCAGATCTTTAACCCTATCCATTTTTGAGTCTTTAGTCATTGACAGTTATTATTCTGATACTCTTGCAGAATGTGTTTCAACTCCAAGAAGATTCACAAAAAGGACTTTTGACAAATGTAAGTTTCTGATACCCTTAAGATCACAGAACACAACTAAATTTCCAGCACTAACAAAGAAACTGCTCTCAGACAAAACTGAAATTAATTAAAAGGGACTAAATGAATTAAGAAAAAATAATTATGGTTTTTATAACTCTGGTTTAAAACTGCTGGTTCTCTGCTCTTCCAGATTTAAGGAAACTTCTCCTAAGATACCTATGACTTACAAAAATAGGGTAAAATATTCCTTCGTGAACATATTAAAACATTTCTCTTTTCTCCCTACCCGAAAACTCCAGAATTTAGAAACTCTCAGTGATGAGCCTTGCTTTCATGGCAGTTATTTATATAAGTTCAGTAAGAATCTGTTCTCCATGTTACAGGCCACCACTGGAAACACTGGTTATATTACCAAGGCTTTGACTGGAATGTCCTATTTGAGAGACACATGCATAGACTCAGATATGACCAGACAACTTTAAGGAAGTACAGTTGACTGAAATGGTACCAGCAGAGCCTCTTGGAGATGTTGGCCTGACACCTTGCTTACAGACCTCCTAGCAGCCTTACCAAGTAGTAAAGAATGCCACTCCTGGCAGGTGCAAGAAACCTCAGGATATTCAGAGAACCTCAAGAGGAGAGGAACTCACTGATACCTATGGACAGTGCAGTAGAATCTGATGGCAAACACTTGGCTGAGCTCTTGGCCTTGAAAAGTATTAAAGGTGCAATCTGAAATTCCTTATAAAAGTTCCAAAAAAGCAGATGTATGTATTTAAAAGAACCCATATGTTCGATTACTATTCTTGTTGTACTTCTGTAAATAATTCAGACAAGTTTGTTAAAACTGGACTTACTTTACAAACAAATTGGTCTTAATTTGGCTATCTTTGACAGGAATGAAGATCACTTTCGAGACTGTACTTTAACAACACACCTTGGAATGTTAGATTTAGTTCTGATTAAATATCTGAGTGTTTGTTGTTTGCCTATGAAACTGGGCTGGATTCTGGTTTCCTCCAACATCTGGCTATGATTCTCCAAACCAAGGTTCCTAATCTCCTCCCATTTTCTAGCCTTAAAATCATTAGGAATGAAAATTGCCCTTTTTCCCGAAGCTTGGCAAACTGAAGCTGGACAACTTGAGATAAACTTTAAAGAAGTTGCTGTATTTGTACAGTATAATATATACACTATAACATATATAGACCATCTGAGTGCCTGTTGCTTTATGGGCCACACAGAAGGATCACCAGACACATGCTAACAACAAAGCAGAAAAATCCGTCAGATTGCTGCTGCCTGTTCCCATTCCATTTGAGCCTGATATCTAGAAATCTCACTAGCAGTGTTCAGGACTCAGACACTGGGATTCGAAGTTGTTCCAACCCTTAACCTGGGTTTTTCTCTGGTTTCCATAGAAATGCCTCTTGGTAATTTACCTGATTGCTTGCTAAACAAGGCAAAGTCTACCTGGCAGCCAATACCAATGGTCACACCTCTACTAGCTCCTCCTCAGAAATAAGAATCCATATAAATAGAATCAAACAGGGAACCACTTGGCCACAACAGGCTCTTGACCACCACTCCCCACCCCCTCCCACCAACTTTTGTTTCAAGGTGGCTGGGACTGGTTTAGTGACATTATCTTGGATAACCATAGGTATCAATTTTAGAGGGAATGAGAACATTGGGTTTAACTCTACTGTTACTATAGCTTGGAATATAGTTCAGGATAAAGTCAACAATGTTATATATAGTGCCAAAAAAATGCAGGAAAACATCGAAGTTCTCAGATGACCAACTACCTCCAATATCCCCTCCATTAAAACAAGAAACCAAGTTACATCCTACACCATGTCAAATCCTTTTATTCCAAAGCCCTACTGTGCCCTCTATCAGCCTGAAGCAGTTACAGACCTCTGCCCATGCTCCATAAAAATGAAATAAAACATGGACAATGGGGAATTACAACAGAGAAAAATTTAGCGTGTCTGAATCCATGTTGCTTCTATTTCTCATGCTGCTGTGACCCATATGTTAAAACAAAACAAAACAAAACAACAACAAAAAACTTCTGCTCAACCCTGCACACAAGCATAATACAGCTGAGATTTACAGAAGTGCTCTCTATCGGAAATTTACTTCACCTGAGGAGATCAACTACCCAAACAATTCATTGTCCCAATCCAAGGTTGAGAAATGACCTCAGTTCAAGATAGAATTGAAACTGTTCCCCATAGGGCTGATGCAGTTAAAACTAGCATTAAGTTTAAAGCTTGTTTTTCAGAGAACTGTTACCCCAATCAGCTGTCGTGTCTTTTCAGACCCCACTAACAAACTCACTAGCCGTCTCTGCAGAAGCCCCGACTCAAGGGCAACTGGTGTGGCTCCTGTCTATGTAGAACAAGGCCCTACCTTCCATTCCTGAGACAATGGGTCCACCCAGGTTACCCCAGCTCTCAGAGCATACCCAGAGCCCTAAGATAACCTCCTGGTGAGGGACAGAATTTTCTCCCCGTTCTGAAGTTAACTGCCCACCCCCAAAGTAAACATGGGAATCTATTTTACACATGTGTTTCCTCAGTGCACATGTTCCTGCTTCTCTCTCTGCCTCTGCCTGCCACTCTACCTGCTTGTGCACACTAGCTTTCTCTGACAATGTGTCCCATTGGTTCCTTCAAATTGTACTCAGTGAATTCTTTTACTGTCCATGTATCTTTGTTATAAATGCTATACCAAGTGCAAAACCAGACAACCTAAGCCAAGCACACTTACTATATCTGCTTGTTAACTGGACTTAATAGAGAACATATATAAATTTCAAGCCTTCCCACCATTCTTTACAATAAGTTCCCTGCAAGAAGGACCCCTGGGGGGTAATATATATATTATTTTTATTTATTATTATTATTACTTTATATATAATTATTTTTTCATACCTAGCAACAAAGGACTTAAGGGACCCAGGACAGACAAGCTAGGAACCCTGGCACCAAGAGACATAAAAATATAAAGCTGACCATCAGTGATTCCTGAGGAAAAATTATTGATCAAAGGGGGAAATGTAAGGTGCATGGCTGGCTTAGCGAGTAGACCATATGATTCTAGATCTTGAGGTCATGAGTTCAAGCCCCACATTGAGTGTAGAGCTCACTTTAAAAAAAAAAATCTTTTTAAAGGCAGAAATGATAAAGGAAATTTTCACCTTTTATTGTTTGCTGGCCCTGTTCTTAGGCTTCCAGGAAGCTACACTTTAACATTTGCCACCAAGGTCAAAATGACTCAGCAAAATCACAAAGCATAGGCTCCCTTTCTGCCTGAGGCGCACACTGTGTATCTGCATCATTCAAAAAATTACCAAGGAGTATTCCAAACATAAAAACAAGAAAAACAAAACAAACCTCCCTGATTCCCATAAGATTATAAAGTCATATGGCCATGCACATGCTAAAAACATAGAATCTGTAACATTTAAGGAATATCCTTCATCACCATGATTTGTTTCCCTTTATGTAAAACCCATATATAACTCCACACCAAACGTTTCTTCCCCAAGGCACTATCTTCTTTGTGAAGATTACATATACCAGGCAGCTGTCCTAATTTGGGCTTAAATAAAACTCTTTTCCTTTCTCTTTGAAATTTTCTTTTCATGCATCTGTTAGCCATCTGGATGTCTTCTTCGGGAAAATGTCTATGCATGTCTTCTGCCCATATTTTACCTGGATTGTTTGTGCAGTTTTTTGGGGGTGTTGAGTTTGGTAAGTTATTTATTTTGGCTACTAACCCTTTATCAGATATGTCATTTGCAAATACATGCTCCCATTCTGAAAGCTGCTCTTAGTTTTGTTGTCTCCTTCCTTCCCTATGCGGAAACTTTCTATTTTGATGTAGTCCCAATTGTTTATTTTTGCTTGTGTTTCCCTTGCCTCAGGAGACACATCTAGGGAAAATTTCCTATAGCCAATGCAAAGCAGTGACCACCTATGTTCTCCTCCAGAATTTTGATGGTTGCCTATTTCACATTTAGGTCTTTCATCCATTTTGAATTTATTTTTGTGTCTGATGTAAGTAAGTGGTCCTGTTGCACTCTTCTGCATGTTGCTGTCCAGTTTAGTGACCAGCATTTGTTGAAAAGACTGTCTTTTTGTCATTGTACATTCTTTCCTGCTTTGTCAGAGATTAGCTGACCATATACTTATGGGTCCATTTTTGGGCTTTCCACTCTATTCCATGGATCTCTGTGTCTGTTTTTGTGCCAGTACCATACTGTTTTGATCACTATCCCCTTGTAATATAACTTGGATGTCCAGAATCAAAATGCCTCCAACGTTGCTTTTCCTTTTCAGAATTTCTTTGGCTACTTGGGATGTTTGTAGTTCCATACAAATTTTAGGATTGTTTGTTCTAGCTCTGTGACAAATGTTGTTGGTATTTTTTTTAAGATTTTATTTATTTATTTGACAGAGATCACAAGTAGGCAGAGACGCAGGCAGGGAGAGAGAGGAGGAAGCAGGCTCCCTGCTGAACAGAAAGCCTGATGCGGGACTCGATCCCAGGACCCTGAGATCATGACCTGAGCCGAAGGCAGCGGCTTAACCCACTAAGCCACCCAGGCGCCCAATGTTGTTGGTATTTTGAAGAGGACTGCAGTAAATGTGTAAATTTCTTGGAATAATATAGATATTTTAGCAATATTTTTTCTTCCAATCCATGAGCATGGAATGTTTTTCCATTTCTTTGTGTCATCTTCAATTTCTTTCATAAATGTTCTATAGTATTCGGAGTACAAATATTTTAGGTCTTTGATTACAATTATTCCTAGGTATCTTACAGTTCTTGGTGCAGTTGTAAATGGGATCAATTCCTTGATTTTTCTTTCTGCCACTTCACTACTGGTATATAGAAATGCAGTAGATTTCTCTATATTGATTTTGTATCCTGCAATTTCAATGAATTTGTCTATCAGTTCCAGCAAGTTTTTGGTGGAGTCTTTGGTTTCCTATATAGAGTATGCTGTCTGCAAAGAGTGAAAATTTGACTTCTTCCTTGCTGAATTGGATGCCTTTTATTTCCTTTTGTGGTCTGATGGCTGAGGCTAGGATTTCCAGGATTATTAAAGTACAGTGGTGGAGGAGAGCCTTGAAGGCTCAGTGGGTTACTCTACTTTCAGCTCAGGTCATGATCCCAGAGTCCTGGGATCAAGCCCTGCATCAGGCTCTCTGCTCAGCGGGGAACTTGCTTCTACCTCTCTCTCTCTGCCTGTATCTCTGCCTACTTGTGATCTCTGTCAAATAAATAAATAAAATCTTAAAAAAAAAAAAAAAAAAACAGTGGTGGGAGTGCACATCCTCATCTTGTTCCTGACCAAAGAAGAAAAGCTATCAGTTTCTCCTCATTACGGATTACATTAGCTGTGGGTTTTTCATATATGGCCTTTATTTAATGTTGTGGTTTGTTTCCTCTATCCCTACTTTGCTGAGGGTTTTTATCAAGAATGAATGCTTTGGGAGACAAGATGGTGGGGAAGCAGGAGGAGGAGCCATTTCAACCTGTACCCTAAAGTGAACTGATTACCTACCAAAGAACTCTGATCAACCATGAAATCAGCTTGAGATTAGAGTTATACACTTCTGAATCTCTACGGGGGCAGAAGATGCCAGTAGGCAGGTAAAGCAGAATGGGAACATTGGACTGATATTGGAAGATAGGCAAAAGGGGGAGGGAGCCACCAGAAAAAACCCATTGGAAAGTAATACCTCAATCAATATGAGAGTGCCCTGCCATTGGGGACCAGCATTAACTTGGAGACTGGTTGAAAGCACTCAAAAAGAGCAAAGGATCGTGGGGGGAAATTGTGGGAATCGGGGCAGTTAGGGACAGGGGCTTGAGTCCCCGGACCCAGGACAGCCACCCCTGGCACTGAGCCAGAAAGAGTGTGGGCGAAGAAGCCAGGTCTTGGTCCCTGAGCCACCAGCGTGCCAGAGAGCATCTGGGTGGTGGCTCCTGTGGGGGGCAGGGAGCCTCACCAGCCAGCAGAACCACAGCCTTTTGCATTCTCCGTGTGAGCACCATGCTACCAGAGGCTGAGTCGTGCCCCACACATCCACCCGCGCACACACACACCCACCCGCGCACACACACACCCAAGAGAGGTGCATGCAGGCGCCAGCCAGCACTCTCAGATCGGAGAGAGCGGGAAAACCTCAGCGTGCTTTCGCTGCTTGGAACCCCTCTGGAGGTCTGGAGCTTCCCAGACAGCAGCAGCTATCATGGTTTGGATACAAGCGGGAGTTCCTGTGACCCCAGAGACCGTGACTAGGAACGTGCTCTGCCAGAAGCCGAGGGGGAATTTACGTGCTCTGGAGCACCCAGAGGGGACCAGACTGAGGCTTCTTTCTGAAAGGGAGGTCTGGGGGCAGTTTGCTTTCCTCTAAACCTCGAAAAACTATCAAAAGGTGCCAAGGCAAGAGAAAACAAACGAACAAACGAACAAACCAACAAAAAAACCCTCCAGAGATCAAAGCCTGAATAACAGGTTTCCTCAGAGCCCACTCCCTTGATGGGGGCAGGACTTAACACAGGGAACATCATTGCCTGAAAAACCACATGGCAGGACTCTCCTCCAGAAAGCCAGCCAAAAAACAGCAACAACAACAACAACAACAAGAGAACAACCACCACTACTTCATAGATACAACTTTTATTTTTAATTTGTTCCCACTATTCTGGTTCATTTTTCTTATAGATAATTTTTTAATCTATTTACCATCACAGTGAGATGTCCAGTACATCAAATTCATAATAATCTTTTAACCTGAACTTTTTGATACATATACCTGTGTTTTTCTTTTGCTTTTCTATTTTTAAGTTTTTTCAATTTAATTTAATTTAATTTTAGCTTAGTTTATTTTTTTGTTTTTATTTTAAAATATTCATGTAGTGTTAAACTTCAAGGTAATCCCCTTTCCCCAGTCAATGCTACCCCTATAGGTAAACCAGTTTTTAATCCCCCTTTATCTTAGGAAAGCTGAGTCTTTTAACGAAGATATCAAGATACATACATGTATCAAGATACATCCAGGAAGAATCAAAACAACCTTCCTCGCCCACACTGAGAATTTATAACCACTCTCCCATCTTTTTCTTCCACCAGTGTTTCTGTGTATTTGTTTTTGTCCTGGTAGTATATAAATCTTATACTTGGGGTTCTTTTTGACGAGGTTCTTTTTTTTGTTTTGTTTTTACGTATTTTTTTTTTCTCTTGTCATCTACTTTATCAGTCTTTTTGTTTGTATACTTCATAAATCTTACCCTGGAGCCCATTTGGGCTGGGCCTTCTCTTTTATTTTATATTTCTTCTTTTTTCCTGTCTCTCTCTTTCTTTCTTTCTTTCTTTTTTCTTTATTTTGGGTGGGGACTCCTGATTGCTCAGAAGCGTTCCAGGGTGCACCTTGCCTGCACCACGATCAATACATTCAGCTACATCCGTTCAGCCATCTCTCACCAAAATGACTAGGAGGAGGAATGCCCAACAGAAGAAAAATTCAGAGGTTGGGCCTTCTGCAACAGAGCTAATGGCTATGGACATAGACAATATGTCAGAAAGGGAATTCAGGCTAACAATTATCTGGGCAATAGCTAGGTTGAAGAAAACCATGGATAACTAAATGGAATTGATTACGGCAGAAGTGAAAGCCACCAGGGATGAGGTTCACAATGTTCTCAATGAGTTCCAATCTAATCTAAATTCTCTAAAAGTTAGGGTAACTGAGACAGAAGATAGAATTAGTGATCTGGAGGACAAACAGAGAGAAAGGATCAGGAGGAAGCTTGGAACAAACAGCTCAGAAGCCTCGAAAACAGAATTAGGGAAATAAATGACACCATGAAAAGGCAGTCCTAAGGGGGAAATACATAGCCATTCAAGCCTCCCTCAAAAAAACTGAAAAATCCAGAAGACACCAGCTGTCTCTACACCTTAAAGAACTGGAGAATCAACAACAAATTAAACCAACTCCACACAGAAGAAGGGAAATAATCACGATTAGAGAAGAGATCAATGAGATAGAAACTAGAGATACAGCAGAACGCATCAATGAAACTCGAAGGTGGTTTTTTGAAAGAATCAATAAGATCAATAAACCATTGGCCACACTAACCCAAAAGAAAAGAGAGAAGGCCCAAATTAATAAAATTATGAATGAAAAGGGCAAGATCACAACTAACACCAAGGAAATAGAAACAATCATCAAAAAAAAAAAAAAAGAAAGAAAAAGAAACAATCATCAGAAGTTATTATCAACAGTTACATGCCAATAAGTTAAGCAACCTAGATGAAATGGATGCATTCCTGGAAAACTATAAACTTCCAAAATTGAACCAGGAGGAAACTGACATCCTGAGTAGACCAACATCTAGTAACAAGATTGAAGCAGTGATCAAAAACCTCCCAAAAAACAAGAGCCCAGGACCAGATGGATTCCCTGGGGAATTCTACCAAACTTTCAAAGAAGAAATAACACCTGTTCTCCTGAAGCTGTTTCAAAAAGGAAAACTTCAAAAGGAAACTTTTCAGAAGGAAAACTTCCAGACTCTTTTTATGAAGCCAGCATTACCCTGATCCCCAAACCAGGCAAAGACCCCACCAAAAAGGAGAATTTCAGACCGATATCCCTGAAGAATATGGATGCTAAGATTCTCAACAAGATCCTAGCAAACAGGATCCACCAGCACATTAAAAAGATTATCCACCATGACCAGGTGGGATTCGTCCCTGGATTGCAAGGATGGTTTAACATTCACAAATTAATCAGTGTGATACAACAAATCAATAAGAGAAGAGAGAAGAAACACATGGTCCTCTCAATTGATGCAGAAAAAGCATTTGATAAAATCCAGCATCTGTTCCTGATTAAAACACTTCAAAGTACAGGGATAGAGGGAACATTCCTGAACTTCATAAAATCTATGAAAAACCCACAGCAAATATCATCCTCAATGAGAAAAAGCTGACAGCCTTCCCTTTGAGATCAGGAACACAACAAGGATGCCCACTCTCACCACTATTGTTGAACACAGTATTAGAAGTACTAGCAACAGCAATCAGACAACAAAGAGAAATAAAAGGTATCCAAATTGGCAATGAAGAAGTCAAACTCTCTTCGCAGATGACACGATACTTTATATGGAAAACCCAAAAGACTCCACCCCCAAACTACTAGAACTCATACAGCAATTCAGTAATGTGGCAGGATACAAAGTCAATGTACAGATATCAGTTTCTTTCTTATACACTAACAATGAAAACACAGAAAGGGAAATGAGAGAATCGATTCCATTTACTATAGCACCAAGAACCATAAGATACCTGGGAATAAACCTAACCCAAGAGGTAAAGGATCTATACTCAAGGAACTACAGAACACTCATGAAAGAAATTGAAGAAGACACAAAAAGATGAAAGACCGTTCCATGCTCTTGGATCAGAAGAATAAACATTGTTAAAATGTCAATACTGCCTAGAGCAATCTATACTTTTAATGCCATTCTGATCAAAATCCCACTGGTATTTTTCAAAGAGCTGGAGCAAATAATCCTAAAATTTGTATGGAATCAGAAGAGACCCCAAATTGCTAAGAAAATGTTGAAAAAGAAAAAAAGAAAAACTGGCGGCTTCACGTTACCTGATTTCAAGCTTTACAAAGCTGTGATCACCAAGACAGCATGGTATTAGCACAAAAACAGACACATAAACCAGTGGAACAGAGTGGAGAGCCCAGATATGGACCCTCAACTCTATGGTCAAATAATCTTCGACAAAGCAGGAAAAAATACACAGTGGAAAAAAGACAGTCTCTTCAATAAATGGTGATGGGAAAATTGGACAGCTATATGTAGAAGAATGAAACTCAACCATTCTCTTACACCATACACAAAGATAAACTCAAAATGGATAAAACACCTTAATGTGAGACAGGAATCCATCAAAATCCTAGAAGAGAACATAGGCAGTTACCTCTTCGATATCAGCCACAGCAACTTCTTTCAAGATACGTCTCCAAATGCAAAGGAAACAAAAGCAAAAATGAACTTTTGGGACTTCATCAAGATCAAAAGCTTCTGCACAGCAAAGGTAACAATCAACAAAACAAAGAGGCAACCCACGGAATAGGAGAAGATATTTGCAAATGACAGTACAGACAAAAGGCTGATATCCAGGATCTATAAAGAACTCCTCAAACTCAACACACACAAAACAGATAATCACATCAAAAAATGGGCAGAAGACATGAACAGACACTTATCCAATGAAGACATACAAATGGCTATCAGACACATGAAAAAATGTTCATCATCACTAGCCATCAGGGAGATTCAAATCAAAACCAAATTGAGATACCACTTTACACCAGTTAGAATGTTCAAAATTAGCAAGACAGGAAACAACGTGTGTTGGAGAGGATGTGGAGAAAGGGGAACCCTCTTACACTGTTGATGGGAATGCAAGTTGGTGCAGCTAATTTGAGAACAGTGTGGAGATTCCTTAAGAAATTAAAAATAGAGCTTCCCTATGACCCTGCAATTGCACTACTGGGTATTTACCCCAGAGATACAGATGTAGTGAAAAGAAGGGCCATCTGTACCCCAATTTCCATAGCAGCAATGGCCACAGTCGCCAAATTGTGGAAAGAACCAAGATGCCCTTCAACGGATGAACGGATAAGGAAGATGTTGTCCATATACACTATGGAGTATTATGCCTCCATCAGAAAGGATGAATACCCAACTTTTGTAGCAACATGGACGGGACTGGAAGAGATTATGCTGTGTGAAATAAGTCAAGCAGAGAGAGTCAATTATCATATGGTTTTGCTTATTTGTGGGGCATAACAAATAACACGGAGGACATAGGGAGATGGAGAGGAGAAGGGAGTTGAGGGAAATTGGAGGGGGAGATGAACCAGGAGAGACTATGGACTCTGAAAAATAATCTGAGAGTTTTGAAGTGGCAGGGGGTGGGAGGATGGGGGAGTCTGGTGGTGGGTATTATGGAATGCACATATTGCATGGAGCACTGGGTATGGTGCATAAACAATGAATTCTGTTACACTGAAAAGAAATTCAATTTAAAAAAAAAAGAAAAAAAAAGAATGGATGCTGTACTTTGTCAAATGCTTTTTCTGCGTCTATTGGGAGGATCATGTGGTTCTTATTCTTTCTATTATTAATGTGGTCTATCATGCTGATTGATTTATAATATTGAACCACCCTTACAACCTGGGAATAAATCCCACTTGATGGTGGTGAATGATTCTTTTACTGTACTGTTGGATACAATCTGCTGGCATTTTGTCAAGAATTTTTGCATCTATGTTCATCAGAGATATTGGCTTGTAGTTCTCTTTTTAGTGGACAAACTAGATTTTAAACCAAAGACAGTAACAAGAGATAAAGAAGGGCATTATATAATAAAGGGGTCTATCTCACAAGAAGATCTAACAATTGTAAATATTTATGCTCCCAACTTGGGAGCACCCAAATATATAAAACAATTAACCAACATAAAGAAACTCATTGATAACTACATAATAATAATAACAGAGGACTTTAACACCCCATTTACACCAATGGACAGATCATCTAAGCAGAAAATCAGCAAGGAAACAATGACTTTGAATGACACACTGGACAAGATGGGCTTAACAGATATATTCAGAACATTTTATTATAAAGCAACAGAATACACATTCTTTTAAAGTGCTCATGGGGGGGTGTCTGGGTTGCTCAGTGGGTGAAGGCCTCTACCTTCGCCTCAGGTCATGATCCCGGGGTCCGGGGATCGAGCCCCACATCAGGTTCTCTGCTTGGCAGGAGCCCGCTTCCCCCTCTCTCTCTGCCTGGCTCTCTGCCGACTAGTAATCTCTGTCTGTCAAATAAATAAATAAAATCTTAAAAATAAATAAATAAATAAATAAAAATTTTACTAAAATTAAATGCTCATGGGACATTCTCCAGAAAAGATCAAATACTAGGTCACAAATCAAGCTTCAACAAGTACAAAAAAGACTAAGATCATACCATGCATATTTTCACACCACAATGCTATGAAACTTGAAGTCAACCACAAGAAAAAATTTGGAAAGACCACAAATACATGGAGGCTAAAGAACCTCAAACTAAAGAATGGAAAAATAAGAAAATTAAAGAAGAAAGAAAAAATACATGGAAACAAATGAAAATGATAATATGAAAATCCAAAACCTTTGTGATGCAGCAAAAGTCGTCATCAGAGGGAAGCATATAGCAATACAGGCCTACCTTAAGAAGCAAGAAAAATATCAAATATGCAACCTAACTTTACACATAAAAGAGCTTGGAAAAGAACAAATGAAGCCTAAAGCCTGCAGAAGAAGGGAAATAATAAAGATCAAAGCAGAAATAAATGATATAGAAGCAAAGAGAAAAACAAAACAGGAGAACAGATCAATGAAACCAGGACTTGGGTTCTTTGAAAAAAAAATTAATAAAATTGATAAATCTGTAGTCAAACTTATCAAAAAGAAGAGAAGGACCCAAATAAATAAAATCACAAATGAGAGAGGAGAAGTAACAACCAACATCACAAAAATGCAAACAATTATAAGAGAATGTCATGAGGGCGCCTGGGTGGCTCAGTGGGTTAAGCCGCTGCCTTCGGCTCAGGTCATGATCTCAGGGTCCTGGGATCGAGTCCCGCATCGGGCTCTCTGCTCAGCAGGGAGCCTGCTTCCTTCTCTCTCTGCCTGCCTCTCAGTGTACTTGTAATTTCTCTCTGTCAAATAAATAAAATCTTTAAAAAAAAAAAAAAAGAGAGAATGTCATGAAAAATTATATGCCAATGAATTGAGCATGGTTTCATGTGGCCTTACAGAAGAATTCTACTAAACATTTAAATGAGTTAATACCTATTCTTCTCAAAGTATTTCAAGAACTATAAGTGGAAGGAAACTTCCAAACTCCTTCTACAAGGCTAGCATTATCCTGTTTCCAAAACCAGACAAGACTCTCTTTCAAATTTTTAAAAAGTTTGTTCATTTTCCCTCAACATCTCCTAGGCCTATAAATGTGAAATTTGGAGTTGCAAGTTATCAACTGGAAACCTTAAGCTTTTGCAGTCCCGGAAGGGCTATGCCCTGAGAATATCGGCAACCCAGAAACAGATCAACTTCTACACAATCAAAGTGACCCATTCATACTTGATTTGTGTGCAAGAAAAAAATTAAATCCACTTTAAAAGTTATCATCATCCAAATTTTCAATAAAAAATAACCAGACATGCCAGAAAATAGGACCTAATGTTCTGAAAACAGGAAAATAAAAATATACCCACAGGTAATAATGCAGACTAATCAGACATTGACATATCTTTATAGATATGTAAATCTTTATCTTTAAGAAAATGAATGAAAAGATAATGACCAAAAACTAGAATTTATATTTAAAAAAAAACAAAAATCAATAGATGAGTTTAACAGCAATTTAGGCACATTTTAGAAAAGAGAATCAGCAGAACTGGGAGACTTGTATGCAGAGAGCATCCAGAATGAAGCATAGAGGAAAATTATCAACATCATGGTAGTGGGGGGTGTCCTCCAGACTGAAAAGGATAAAAATGCCACAAAAGACCCCAAGAGGGGTGCCAGGGTGGTGCCATCAGTTAAGCATCCAACTACTGGTTTCAGATCAGGTCATGATCCTAGGGTCATGAGATTGAGCCCCACGTTGGGCTCCATGCCCAGCATGGAGTCTGCTTGAGATTGTCTCTCCTCTGCCCCTCCTAGGAGCTCATGCTCTCTCTTTCTCTCCCTCTAAAATAAATAAATAAATCTCTTAAAAATAAAAGAGCCTAAGAAACAAACGGGATATGATGAAAACATTCTGGCATACATGAGACTAGAAACCTGGGAGTGGAAAAACTAAAGCAGAATCAAATTTTAAGAATCCTGGCATGCATTTTCTAAAACTGATGAAGTTATTAAGCCACAAACTGAAGAAGCTCTAGGAACATCAAAGCAGGATAAATAAATGAAAATCACACCTGGGCTTTTCGTAGTAAAATTGCTAGAAACCAAAGTATTAACTAAGTTATGTTTTTGCACCCAAAACCTGCTCTATTGCTGTCACAGTATAACATTTGATTCAATTTTAGAAACTGGAAAAGTAGGAACCACCCAAAGATTGGCACCCAGGAAATTAAAGGTAAATAGCTTAGTTGTGTGTGGTTTTTTTAAGATTTTATTTATTTATTTGAAAGAGAGAGAAAGTAAGAAAGGATGAGAGCGGGGTGAGGAGAAGAGGGCTGAGCAGGGAGTCTGATGAGGGGCTTGACCCCAGGAATCTGGGATCGTGACCTGAGCGGAAGACTGAGCCACCAAGGTGCCCCTAAATAGGTTAGTTCTAATCTGTGAACACAATGAATGGTAATAATTAGCCAAAATCCTCTTCTCTTAAGTAGGTGAAAACAGTGGAAACAAAAATACGGGGTTCAAGTCATTTATAACACTTACATCTTGATTTTATAAATTTCTTAAGCTATGTCTCCATGTCATCAGAAGCCAAAATATGCCAGTTCTAACACCAGCAATCACTTCTATTACCATCTCCACGGGAGGTTTAGCACTTAGGAAGCCACTAATCCTTAAGACTCCTACAGAAAATCAAATAACATAACCAAATTTAAATAGGACACTGGCTCAAGATGAAATCCTCTAATAAGATTTTTTTGTGAGATTTTCTGCTAGTAAAAGGCACCAACTGGAGCTAAAGTACCCCAAAGACCACCCATGCCCATGCAGGGAAGATAGCTAAAATTTACCCATGTGATCACATTTCAGAAGTGTGTGCATACAAAGAGTCCCTTCATTGTGATGGGATTAAGTCTGCGATTCACACTTGTAGGAGCTGCTCAAGAGGATCCCAACCATCTTCCTCAGGGAGATGGCAGGGCTTCAAAAATTCATGAGGCACACATCTAGAGATTAGATAGCTATAACCAAGGCACAGCATCCAGCTAAGGCACATTATACACATACACACAAAAAAGACAACTTTTTATTTCTAACACCAATATGGAACAATGCATTACTCCAAGACGAAACAAAAAACATACAGCAATAATTACAAAAGAAGAAAATACAACAACCATAGCACCATATTAACCTCAAAGGGCTTGATCTCCAGTTAAGACCATATACTGCGTTTAGAGGAATCACCAAAAGTAACTGCCTCCAAGTAAACATTAATCTTTCCCTATGGTCAGAAGCTTTCTGGACATACGTGTTGCTAACATTGGATTAGCATTATCTTCTTTTGTACATAAAAAACAACCAAAATTGGGGCCCCTGGGTGGCTCAGTGGGTTAAGTGTCTGCCTTCAGCTCAGGTCATGCACCCTGCCTTCGGCTCAGGGTCCTGGGACTGAGCCCCGAATCAGGCTCTCTGCTCAGCAGGGAGCCTGCTTCCCCCCCCTCTTTGCCTGCCTCTCTGCCTACTTGTGATCTCTTTCTCTGTATCAAATAATTATTAAAAACTGTATTAAAAACAAAAACAACTTAATTCCCTATCGCAAAAACCGCCTTCCCACCTTGTTGTTCCTTCCCTCCTCCCAGAACATCTGCTGGTCCTCATCGCGTTCTTATCCCTTTCTGTATCCTAGACCTACTGCAAGAATATTTATTTTTAAAGGTTTACTTATTTATTTATCTTGAGAGAGAGAGAGAGAGAAAGAGAGACAGTGTGAGGGGGAAGGGGCAAGGAGAGAGGAAGAGTGAGATCCAAGCAGACTCCATGCAGAGTGCGGAGCCTGATACGGGGCTTGGCTCAATCTCACGACCCTGATATCATGACCTGAGCTGAACCGGGAGTCAGATGCTCAACTGACTACACCAGCCAGATGTCTCCCAAAACATTTACTAAGCTGCAATTTCCACAATATTTTAACTGTGTTCTGAAATTAGTCTGTAAATATCTTTACATAACACTGAAGTCAGCAATTTAATAAGAGGCAAGTATGTGACACTTTGCAAAAAAACCAGCCCTTGTACATTTATGTCTACATATATCTGTAGAGCTAGTTTCCCAAGACCAATGGAACTAAACTGTACACACGGCGCGCGTACACACACACACACACACACACACCACCATATTCAAATCAAATGGATTTATATTAAATGTCAAATCAGATGCTATAAAATTTATAATCAGACACACAAAATATGAATTGAATTATGAATACACTGTTGATAATGGGTACAATAACATAATAAAGTAAAGAGAAGCATACAAAGGGCTTCACAAGTCACTCGAACCCAGCCTACTCTGCTGTCTGGCCTGATAATATCACTTAGCCAGCTGGAAAAATCCTTTCAAGCATGATCGAAGGGCTTTAAATAATGAGATTCTTTTCCCCTTTCCAGCTGTCCCTATTCTGGTGATCGGACCGATGCCACCTTTTCTCTCTTCTTGTTTTCTACTAGTGAAGCCACATTTTTACTTTTTTGAAAAGTTAGAACAGTCTTCTGCCATAGATGTTGCCATATTGACTATAAGGATGATAACCTGCATTTTAAAATGACCTTCTCCTCTATGTCACTCTTCACCATACTTACAATCTGAAAGTCTACTGTAAACAGAATGCATAATACAATAAAAGTTGCAGAGAGATAAGAAAAGTTCACAGGTTAATTCTAAAGTCCTTAGCCAGACACCTGCCCACAATTATGACTAATGCTCACACTAGAAGAAGCCAGGAGAGCCTCAGGTCAAGAATTCAGGGCCTTCCTCTTACATTCTTTCCTTCATGCTAACACGAGTAAATGGAGAGTTTCAACACTGCCTCGCAGTCACAAGGACAGGCTGTGTAGGCAAACCTCCTTCAACTATTTACTACGATGCCAAGAGACTACAATCCTGACTGGAGTTAGGGGGTCTCAAGTCACTGTCTGGTGATTACTATAAAACTTGTGGACAGAAAACAAAAGCAGGAAGAGTATAGAGCATTGTTCGAAAGGGAACTTAAAATCTGACTTTTAACTTCCATAAATTACCCCCTGCATTTCAAAAGTCATCTATCAATCAGTGGGTATTCACATGATCTGTGATTTGACAGATCCACCCTGAGGCATCCAATGTTGACACCATATTCAGGTCTAAAGTCTGCTCAGCAACAGAGTTGGAATCAGACTGTTCAAGTCTTCGGGACAAGGAAACAAGCCCAGAATGGCAGTCTAGGCCCCCACAGCATTGCGGCAGAGTGATCTGGGAAACATGGTGTGAAGCACAGGGTCAGCCAGACAGAGCAACAGAGAACTCATCATGGAAGGCATGTATGATCAGTGAGAAGCCACCCAGGCCTTTTAAGCAAGATGTCTGATCTGAACTAAGTTGTTTGTTTGTTTTAAGATTTTATTTATTTATTTGACA
Source organism: Mustela putorius furo (assembly GCF_011764305.1). Classification (NCBI taxonomy): domain Eukaryota; kingdom Metazoa; phylum Chordata; class Mammalia; order Carnivora; family Mustelidae; genus Mustela; species Mustela putorius. The sequence continues at coordinate 3,152,017 of NW_025421367.1, read as the reverse complement.
GACAGAAGTCACAAGTAGGCAGAGCAGCAGGCAGAGAGAGAGGAGGAAGCAGGCTCCCCACCAAGCAGAGAGCCTGATGTGGGGTTCGATCCCAGGACCCCGGGATCATGACCCGAGCCGAAGGCAGAGGCTTTAACACACTGAGACACCCAGACACCCACTGAACTAAGTTTTTAAACTGCTGTTCTGGCAGGTACATGGCAAGCAGAGCACAGGGGCCAGTTAGAAGAAAGCAGGTCTCATCTGCTTGGACAAGAGGATAAGCCTCGGTAATGACAGAGGGGACATCAAAAACTCAAGGACTCAGGGCGCCTGGGTGGCTCAGTGGATTAAGCCGCTGTCTTCGGCTCAGGTCATGATCTCAGTGTCCTGGGATCGAGCCCTGCATCCGGTTCTTTGCTCAGCGGGAGCCTGCTTCTCTCTCTCTCTCTACCTGACTCTCCGCCTACTTGTGATCTCTCTCTGTCAAATAAATAAATAAAATCTTTAAAAAAAAAAAAAAAAAAACTCAAGGACTCACTTCCAATGTGGTAAGTTTTAGAAGCCTGTAAGACATCTGAGAGAGAGAGATCTTCAGTTAGAAAACTCAGAACCATAAACAAGACTCTTGTGGATTGCAAACAACCCCACCCTCCTGGGGTCTACCTAATATGATAACGTACTGCTTTTTTGTTTTTAAAAAAACACTACAGAGCCACATTTGATGGAGCACCCAAGTGTAAACTCTTTCCAAGAGGCACTGATGGATTTACACTGTCACACACAATTGTAAAGTTTAGGATCTTGGCAGCTGCAGTAAATTTCAAAAATCCAAATAGAGGATCTTTGTCCTTGGTCTCCTCAGCCCCTTGATCTCGTGCTCCCTACTATCTAAGTCCTTCAGACACACAACCTTGGAACTGTCTTCTCACCCACCTATCTTTTTCATCTTTTATCCATCTCCTATCCTTCCAGCCTACTGCTTCTATTTATCTCAAGACAACACCCCAGGACTCCCTCTGTTCGCACCCAAAGTTAACCTTCGAATCTCCTTATGATTTAAAGACATTTTGCACATTACAAAGATAGGACCTATGCAGATGTCCCCTTTACATATATTCAGCCATTAGTCAAAAATGTAATTTAACTAAGCTACTTAACAACAACAATTAAATTCCTGCTTTCCTTTTAGAGCCTAATAAATTAAAGTTTTGTGTTCATTCTGTTTGTTTTGTAAGCACTTACAGGTCACTACTTGAGAAAAACTGGGAACTTTTAAAAACTCGAAACCCTGACAATTTTATTTATTTCCCATAAGAGACTAACCCTAAACTGTCAACTACACTGAGGTCTTCTATAATGTTTGATATTTAAAGCATTATCCGGGGGCACCCAGGTGGCTCAGTCGGTAAGTGGCTGCCTTCAGTTCAGGTCATGATCCTAGGGTCCTGGGATCGAGCCCTGCATCAGGCTCTCTGCTCAGTGGAGAGCCTGCTTATCCCTCTCCCACTCCCACTGCTTGTGTTCCCTCTCTCGCTGTGTCTCTCTCTCTCTGTCAAATAAATAAATAAAGTCTTAAAAAAAATAAAAAGCATTATCCCATTTGTACCCATGCACTTGCTAGGTCACAAATTTATTAAACTTAAAAAGCCCAAAGTAACTCCAGTAACACTCTTAGTGCCCAGATCTTGGTTTCTCAAATAAAGAACCAGAGTGTCTTAGAGAAATGGTTGATTCCAGGGTTAGGACACAGAAAATACAAAACGAGCCTAGAGCATTCTGTGGTACCAGCAAGTAAGATTAAAGCTTTTTAGAGTTGGGATAAGGGGGCAAGTGGAATGTTAGAAGGGCACAGAGGCCAACCTGAAAGAAAGTTCTAGTGGCCAAAGCTGGAAGAGTTTGAACAGCAAGTTAAGTAACAACCCATAAAATAACAACTATCCATGCATCTGTACTGATACAAATAGTTGAACAAATAAATGGGGGAAAAAATTCTAATCAGTAAACACAGAAGAATGAGAAAAAAAAAATGTATGATCACCATCAGAACAATAAACTACAGGGGCTCCTGGGTGGCTCAGTGGGTTAAGCAGCTGACCCTTGGTTTCGACTCGTGTGGTGATCTCACAGGTGTGGGATCAAGCCCCATGTCAGGGGCTTCATGCTAAGCTCAGAGATTATCTCTCTCCTCTCCCTCTACCCCTCCCCACTCATGCTCAAGCTCACACTCTCTCAAATAAATACATAAAATCTTTTAAATAAATAAGAACAATATAGTCCAATGTACATCCAATTCTACCAATGGATGCAAAATTAGTGAATAAAAGTTTAAGGAGAAACAGAACACTCACACAGCCCGAGCTTCTCTTCCAAGATATCTACTAATTACAAAGAGAAAAATAACTTTCCACTGGGGACCAGGCAAACAGCACCTTAATCAAGGTTTACATCAGCGACATCACAGGCCCTGGACATGACGCACTGAGATTCCTTCCAGTATTTTTTCCCCAAATGCGTAACTTCAATGTGATCATGAGAAAACCTCAAGTACTAATTGAGGAATAGCCTACAAAATAACTGACCAGTACTCTTCACAAGTTCATAGACTGGATGTTGAACAGAAAAAGGATAGTGAAAAGCCACTGAACTCCGAAGAAGTCTATAGTTTCGATAACAGTAAAATAATCTCACACTAATGTGAATCTATCCGTTTTGACAATTTAACTACAGTTTCACAAGATGTTACGGGAACTCTCTGTACCATATTTTTCTGCAACTTTTCAGGAAGCCTAAAAAATTACTTCAAAACAGCACATAAAAATCAGTAATCAAAGAACCCCAATCTTTTTTCAGTATTTATAACAGAAGCATAATGTCAGACTTAAAATGCCATCTTTGGGGCTGTCTGGGCAACACAGTCTGTGGAGCATCCGACTCTTGGTTTCAGCTCAGGTCGTGATCTCAGGGTTGTGAGATCCAGTCCAGCGTCTGGCCCTGCACTTAGCACAGGGTCGGCTTGAGATTCTCTCTCCCTCTCCCTCTGCCCCACCCCCCCACTTGTGCTCTCTGGTTCTCTCTCTCTCTCTCTTTCTTTCAGAAAAAAACAAAACAAACTTTTTTTTTTTAAAAAAATGCCATCTCTGGGGGCGCCTGGGTGGCTCAGTTGTTAAGTGTCTGCCTTCAGCTCAGGTCATGATCCCAGGGTCCTGGAATCAAGCCCTGCATGGGGCTCCCTGCTCCGCCAGAAGCCTGCTTCTCCCTCTCCCAGTCCCCCTGCTTGTGTTCCCTCTCTCACTGTCTCTCTCTCTGTGTCAAATAAATAAAATCTTTTAAAAAATTAAATTAAATTAAAAATGTCATCTGTGTTCTTGAAAACTTCAGCAAGAGCTATACAAACCCAACCACCGCTGTAGGCATTCTGGAAAGCATTGTTTTATAATACATTTGTTATATGTGTTTTATGACACATTTATAGTGTTTTATAGACACAACTATAACATCTCTTTCTTGTTACTCTGGCATATTTATGATTAGCTGAAATTCAAATGACATGAAGGTTGTGAGAGACTCCTAAAAGCCAAGCTTCAACGGCTATATCACTTTACACTGAGAAGGAAGAGCAAGAAGCTTCCCTTGCGTAAAATTGTTCTCCAGAAGTGATTTGTCCTCTTCCTTGAGGAAGCAGAAGACTAGCTGAGGACAAAACACAAGCTGACATCCTGCAAACCACAACCCTCCCCCGCCCCCCACTCATGGAGGGACTTGTGTGGCATTCTTTCTGAAAGCCCTAACTCTTAATGTTTATGTCTTGCTAGAGGGAAAAACCTTAACTTGATGATGGCAAGGCCTCCGGGATCTTGTAAGTCCTCTTTAGTAGATGAAAGTTCTTTTGAAAACCTCATTTACTTTTCCTTATCTCCCCCAACCCCATAGTACATAATCAATTGTTCCTCACAACCCCTGAACAGCTCTTTCTGCCCCCGGGGCTCCCTTGCTTTCATAAAACGGCCATTTTGGACCAAAGATGTCTCAAGAATTCTTTCCTGGTCATTGGCTCCAGACCTCATCCTAGCAAACCTCACCTATGTTTCAAAACCACATCACTTATATGGGTGGAAATAGTGAAGGGAGAAAAACAGCAATTTGCTTTTTGTTGAAAAATTCAAAACACTTTAATTTGCCTCTGGGTTGGGACAGCACTCTATGAGGTAAGATGGAACACATCTCCCTGAGGGGTGGGGAGATACGTATCTACCTCTGTGTCTGAATACAATGGGTGGTTTGTAGCTCCAGGGAACATTCCTCCAATTTTACCCTTCCAGTTACCTCGAAGAATTTAATACCAGGGAAATGACAACGACCTAATGCTAACCTGACCCCAAGTACTAATCTCCAGCCAGCTCCTGTCTGAAGAGTAGTAAGATTTTTTTCAGTTGCAAACCCAAAAAGATCGGGCTGGTGATCAGTAAAGTGCAAGAAACCTCCTTCAGTGGAGTTTCAGACCTGGCCAAGATTTTGCTCCGCCCTTCTATCAAAAACAGAAGGTCTTCGGAATCGTGATGAGAACTGCAGTTTGGCTTTACTCACAAACCCCCTGCCTGGGTTTTTAAACAACCCATCATTCATCTATAAAATATAAAAGATTTATCCCTTAATAAACCAAACAACCAGGACACTACTAACGTCCCACATTAGGACTCTCTGAATGAGTATTCATCTCTATGAATAAGCTAATAGTGTGGCTCAAAAATTAGATACCCACTTTCTAACGGTCTCTCAGCGACGCAGAATACCTGCTTCAAAAAGCGATGGGGGAGAGCCTGGCATGAGAAGGGGGAGTACCTGCCAGTAGGTTTCGAGGGGAGAGGATGAAGAAATGTGATGGTTCTACACACCATACTTTAAGTAGATGAACTGTGGGATATGTGAGCTCTGTGATGCGGGGGAAAAAATAAAGTCCGAACCATCCAGACACTTTATTATCACTGATTCACAACCTAGAGTGAGCTGGGAGCTGATATTTTAAAGGACAAATTTTAGCTTTCTGTGGGTAGACCCATGTATCCTATATCCTATAGAGACGATAGTCATTCAGGTTCTTTTAATTTTCACTAAAAAAAATCTCAACCCTAACCTATCACCCCAGTAAGCAACACAGATTAAGCCTTCCCTATTGATATAACCTTTAACTGCTGCCAAACTTCTATCAAAAACTCCCGACAGAGACAAATATAGGGTATTTTGGTTTTGTTTTTAAAGATTTTATTTATTCATTTGGCAGAGAGAGACACAGTGAGAGAGGGAGCACAAGCAGGGGGAGTGGGAGGAGAATCAGGCCTCCTGGAAGCCTCATGTGGGGCTGGACCCCAAAACCCTAGGATCGTGACCTGCGCCAAAGGCAGACATTTAATGACTAAGCCACCCAGGCACCCTAAATACGGTGTATTTAAAGAACATTAGATCCATCCATCCATCTATAAAATATAAAAGATTTATCCCTTAATAAACCCCAAACCATCAAACAACAACATGTGTGACCAAAGGTCTCAGACACCACAAGGGTTTCTTATTACCCTTAGGGTAAGGAAAATTGTAACTACAGCGAACGGTCCTAGAAAATGCACTACTGCATGTACTACATGGATGGGCACACAGGATGCTCTCCCATGCCATTTACAGTCTCCTTTGCATCTTTTGTAAATGTTAGGAAAAGCTTTTCTATGGAGCTGATACGTTTCCCCCTTTATGCTCATTGATTTGTGTGACTGATCATCCCTTTTTATTATGGCTTCCAGAGGCAACATTAATTTGCACAGCATCTGTCCAAGTCCATTTTAACGTGCTTTCCTTTACACTATTTTATTTTCCACTTGGAATACTTAATGCTCACCTCAAATGTTTCATGGATGCTTAATAAAAATAAATGCAGAAATAGATCTTGGCTCTAAGTGTATTTTAACAGCATCTTAATACAAAAGAACGTGTTTCCTAAGGGAGTTGTTGCTGAATGCACTGGGGCTGGAGAAAAGATAACCAACACACATTTATACTATAAATCTATTTCTTTCTAAAAGTGGAATGAGCTTTTATATTTCCACTGCTAGGCAAGAAAATAAAACTAGGCAACATTAGTTACTTTTGTAACTGTAAATTTACAATCTAATTTTTTTGATCTTGTATTTTTCTTTATTGTTCTAACTTCTTCAGAATTATTTTTTCCAAAGATCTTATTTATTTACTTGAGATACAGAGAGCATGTGTGGGGGTCAGGGGGAGACAGAGAAGCTGGCTCTAAGCTGAGCACGACACTGGAATCATGACCAGACCAGAGCCAAAGGCAGACGCTTAACTAACTGAACCATCCAGGTGCCCTGCTCTAGTACAATGTTTAATAATAACTGTAATACGCTGGTTAACTTTTTGAATTCAATCATTAAAAACCAACTATACACACACACACACACACACACAATTACAAAAGGGAGCTCAATAACTTTTTAGCAAGCCATTCAAAAGTTGTGGACAAAACTTTATGTCCTGGGACGCCTGGGTCTCTCAGTGGGTTAAACATCTGCCTTCCCCTCAGGTCATGATCCAAGGGTACTAGGATCCAGCTCCACATGGTCTCCCCACTAGGCCGGAACCCTGCTTCTTCCTCCCCCATTCCCCCTGCTTGTGTTCCCTCTCTCGCTGTGTCTCTGTCAAATAAATAAATAAAATCTTTCAAAGTATATATACATATATAGGTACATATATATACACATACCTACCCTGGGGCTAAGAAAAAAAAGACAAAATGATTGGTTAATCCCTTTAAAAGTACTAACATTAACAAATTCTCTCCTACCTTGTAGTAACTTCTGTGCTTAGTTAAGTTTTTACCCATTTACTATCTATCAACTCTTGTTCCATACATTTGGAGAAAGCCAGTTTACCGTCTAGTTCTTAAGACACACCACCGGAAACAAAATCAGCTGGCACCAAGGCACTGATTTCTGAAAAAAAAAAACGGTCTGAAATCTGGATTTGGATTTCACATTCATTTCCAAGTGAAATTGGGAAGGACTAACTAAAACCTAGTCGTCTCAACTGAAGTTTTCTATTTTCTACCAAATGTCCGTGCAATACCCACCAGATCTTTCAAGCCACACATCCCAAATGGCTTTCACCATGTACTCACTCAGTTTAGTAGAGGTTCAGTTCCACCGAGGTCTTCGATCTCAGAGTCCGTGTGTCCAGAGGCAGAGCCCTAACAATTGTTTATATAGACGCTGAGCTGAGTCAGCCAAACCTTCCAAACGTACCCTAAGGAAGCAGCTCTTAACAATAGCATCAAGCATCTGTACCGTGCTTTCTAAATCGGGAAGAGCTTTTCTAACATCTCCCTGGCTCTTTTCCAGGCTGCTTTCTTCCCGCGACTCCCAGTCTCTGCAGGACTGTCTGGGACTCCCTCTTGCCTCCCGCGCGCTCCGGACTCCAGGTCGAACCGCGCGGGACTCAGGACACCGCGGGCGCGCACAGCGCACCCCATCCCCCACCGCGCCGGGCGACCCGCCCTGACCCGCGCGCTCGGCTCGGCGGACGGCCCACCCACGGTGTCCGCGCGCTCCCGCCTGGCCGGCACTCACACGCGCAGCTAGCGGCCCGGGAAGACGCCCGGCCGGGGCTTAACTGTCGGGAGCGGCGGGCCAGGGCGGCCAGGGCTGCGAAGAGGCGAGCGCCGGCAGCGCCGACGCCGGCTTCGCCTTCGTTATCCCCCCGCCGCAGGCCGGGAGAGCGCAGGGCGGCGGCTCCCTCGGGGTCCGACCAGAGGAGTAGCGCCGCCTGCCTGGCCGCGATAAAGCGCCCTACGGCCGCCGCGGAGCAGCGCGCGGGTGGGCGGCCAGGAAACGAAACAGGACACTGGCTCGAGGGCCATCCTCTTGCGGGACCCAGGTCACGGAGCTGACTCACCCAGAGCGCGCATGGGCAAACCCCAAAATCCCGCCTTGCCGGGTCTGTACGAAAGGACAGTGGTGATTAGCCCTGGTAATCACAGGACGCTACCGGAGCTGATGGATACGAGCTCGAACCTGGACGGATTTGCTCACCGTGTCCCGCGCCCTAAGCTCCGAGGGACGCTGACACCTATCAAACACGTTGCCCACCCCGAGAGCAAGTGTCTCTATAGAATGAGCTTCTGAGAAATTAGGTGATTACTCCCCAAAACAATAACTTAAGGAATTGAATCTAATACGGGGGGGGGGGGGGACGAGGAACAAGTTGAATGAAAATATTACTTCGAACGATTTGAGTGTATTCTGCACACATTTTTAAAAGATTTTATTTATTTATTTATTTATTTATCAGAGAGAGAGAGAGGACACAAGTAGGCAGAGTGGCAAGGAGAAGCAGGCTCCCCACTGAGCACAGAGCCTGATATGGGACTTGGTCCCAGGACCCTGGGATCATGACCTAATCTGAAGGCAGCGGTTTAACCGCCTGAGCCACCCATGTGTACCTTCACTCTCTTGTAATAAATACTTCTCTGTAATACTGTTCGCGTGAAAAAGCTGGAAAGTGTGCATATTCAAGAAAGGGTTTGGTTATCAGGCTTTATGAGTGTTTATGACTTTCCCAAAATTTGCCTGTTGCAGATACTCTTGAAAATTAATACTTATATCTACTTTCTGATTTGCGTTTACAAACAAAAATCAAATTATTTAAAGCAACACCAGGTATTACTATTAACTCTTTTTTAACTGTTAATTCTTTTTTTTTTTTTAAGATTTTATTTATTTGTCAGAGAGAGAGGAGCAAGAGTGAGCACAGGCAGACAGAGTGGAAGGCAGAGGCAGAGGGAGAAGCAGGCTCCCTGCTGAGCAAGGAACCGGATGTGGGACTTGATCCCAAGACACTGGGATCATGACCTGAGCCAAAGGCAGCTGCTTAACCAACTGAGCCACCCAGGCGTCCCTTAACTGTTAATTCTTAACCCCTTACAGGAAATCTTTAATCACAGGGCATCTGGCTGGCTTAGTTGGTGAAGTGTGTGACCCTTGATTTCAGGGTCGTGAGTTCAAGCCCTATGTTGGGCGCAGAGACTACTTTAAAAAGGGTAAGTTTCAGGGGTGGTTCAGTGGGTTAAGCCTCTGCCTTGGGCTCAGGTCATGATCTCAGGGTCCTGGGATGGAGCTCCGCATGGAGCCCTGCATCAGGCTCTCTGCTCGGCAGGGAGCCTGCTTCCCCCTCTCTCTCTGCCTGCTGCTTTGTCTACTTGTGATCTCTCTGTCAAAAAAATAAATAAAATCTTTAAAAATATAAATTAATAAATTTTAAAAGACATTTAAAGACCTGTATACAAATATATTTGTCATTTTAGGCCAGGACTGAGAAAAATTTTTCAGAGACGGCTTTTAATAACTGCTTGCAAAATTTTAAAACACCCACTAAAGAACAAAATTTTACTGATGTCAGTAAAGATTTTTTAAATTGCTAGCAAATTCTAAAGGCAATTCCAAGAGGGGACTTGTAAAAATGGGGGGAAAATATACATAAAATTGATGAAAAGCACATTTAGAAAAGAAACAGGACAATAGGTTGAATATAGCACTGTGTAATATGTAAAACAAAAACAAACCAAAACCTTATGCATAGAAAATAGCTGGCAATACAAGAAAAAAAAAATTTTTTTTCTGCGTTGTGACATTATGGTTCTTTTTTTTCTTCTATTTTAGTGTAATTTTCTAAAATTTTTTAGTGCAGATATACAACTTTTATTTTGGAAAAAAGAATTTTGTTTAAAAGTAAATCAGTAAGGGATGCCTGGATGGCTAGCCAGTTAAGCATCTGCCTTAAGCTCAAGTCATGGTCCTCGGGCTGGAATCGAGTCTCAGAGAGGGGCTCCTAGCTCAGCAGGGAGCCTGCTTCTCCCTCTGCCTACCACCCCCCTTTGTGTTATTTCTCTCCCCACACACAAATAAAACCTTTTTTAAAAAAGTAAATCAGGGACGCCTGGGTGGCTCAGTGGGACGCCTGGGTGGCTCAGTTGGTTGAGCAGCTGCCTTTGGCTCAGGTCATGATCCTAGGGTCCTGGGATCGAGTCCCACATCGGGCTCCTTGCTCAGCAAGGGAGCCTGCTTCTCCCTCTGCCTCTGCCTGACTCTTTGTCTGCCTGTGCTCTCTCGCGCTCTCTCTCCCTCTATCTCTGGCAAATAAATAAATAAAAATCTTTTAAAAAAAAAAAAGTAAATCAGGGGGCACCTGGGTGGCTTAGTGGGTTAAAGCCTCAGGTCATGATCTCAGGGTCCTGGGATTGAGCCCCACGTCAGGCTCTCCGCTCCTCGGGAGCCTGCTTCCCTTCCTCTCTCTCTGCCTTGTGATCTCTGCCAAATAAATAAATAAAAATCTTTAAAAAAAAAAAAAAGTAAATCAGGGACGCCTGGGTGGCTCAGTTGGTTAAGCTGCTGCCTTCAGCTCAGGTCATGATCCCAGGGTCATAACCCCAGGGACCTGGGATCGAGTCCCACATGGGGCTCCTTACTCAGCAGGGAGCCTGCTTCTCTCGCTGCCCCTGCCTGCCTCTCTGCCTGCTTGTGTGTACACTCTCTCTCTCTCTCTCTCTGGCAAATAAATAAAATCATTTTTAAAAAAAAGTTTTTTTAAAGTAAAGCAATAAAATGCCAGTGTTTTAGTCAGTAAAAAATATATGACAATACTTAAAGACAGAACCTCACCTAAAACAGGGCTAAAAATCACTAAAACAAAAAATTTTCTACCTTATTTTTAGTAGAATTTTTAAAGGAGTTTTATTTTTTCATATTGATAAATCAGTGTATATGCTCGCTAAAATTACATTAATTCCTATTCTCACTCTAATACTCACTACAGCTGATCACTGCCATCAAATTCTGTTTGATAAATTCAGATTAGAGTCAGCCTTTCATGAATGCATTGCATTATTAAGAAATGTGTCATTTTAGCTTATAAGTTAGCATTTTATTTTGGGCTAATCATCTTCAAATTCCCTGTCTTCTCTTTTAGTGTTTGAGTGTTTTATGTCACAGAGTATAGGGAAGAAGGAACATAAAGATGACCTTCCTGGAGCACCTGGGTGGCTCAGTGGGTTAAAGCCTCTCCCTTCGGCTCAGGTCACGATCCCAGGGTGCTGGGATTGAGCCCTGCATCAGGCTCTCTACTCACAGGAATCCTGCTTCCCCCTCTCTCTGCCTGCCTCTCTGCCTACTTGTGATCTCTCTCTCTCTCTCAAATGAATAAATAAAGTCTTAAAAAAAAAAAAGGTCACTTGTTCACCTGAGCTCTCGCAAAAACTGGATAAAGTAATAATTTTAATCTCTTTAAATCTGATAACAAATGGCAGTGTTTCGATTTACATCTCTTAGATTTAGTGAGAGTAAACTTTTTTAATGTTTAATGATCATTTGTGGTTTGTTTATAAATTTCCTATGTAAGGCCTTTTCCCATTTCTCTCTATAAAGTTCTTAGGTTGCAGAACAAGGAAGGAGGAGACTGGTTCTCTGAAGAACGTTGATCTGCTGGGCTGTCTCCAAGTTAGTTGAAGTCACTGTCATATTTTACAAGCCTTCCAATCAAACCACAGAATTATCAAAAGTAACGATTTCTTTACAATCCTAATGGAAAGCTCTGGGGCCATCTGGAGTCCATACCTGTGAAACACACATTGAAGATCTCAAATGCGCCCCTGGCAGGAGTAAGGTGTCGCCAAGTGCTTTTGTGACAGGTAAGGACAGACAAATAGGGAAGATGCCCTCAGGGGAAGGGAGCAGACAGACTCTTTCATGGAATCAATGAAGCCTCACTTCTTGAAAACTCCAAAAATAATGGGAAGTTTTTCTTTTTGTGGGGGAGGAGGAGGTGATAATACACATCCTGTGTGGTTTTCGCCAGGTATTCATGTTTGGTGGAAAGTCAGCAACAGACACAGGCAAAGGCTACAGATTCGCTTAATGCTGATAAATGGTATGGCTTCTTGTAAGAATGGCAACCAAAGCCAAATCAAAAACAGTATTCTCATTAAAGGAGCAAACCTCCTGGACTTGTAACGCCATGAAACAGTCACTCTACTATCAAAGCTCCCATACAGACCAAACGAGACGCTCTCTTCCTCTTTCTCATAGGAGTTTTAATACCATCCTAGATTTTCCCAGCTGCCCCGAGCTCTCGGTCTATTCTCCAGCCTGACCACCAAGGGCGAGGAGCTGGTAAGGACTCAGTACCTTCCTCAGCACTTCAAGTGGTGAACTTCTCAGGGTCAATTTTCCCCTTACAAGTCCAGGTTTCAGACAGAACCTATTATGGACCTGGGGGCATTTGTATATAACACCTGTAATGGGTCCAGTATATTTATTTTCACTACTCCCAAATAAAAACCATTTTTAAAAAAGCAAATAAAAAACAGTACAGGTGGCTGTAGGCACTGAGTTCCCCCATGGCTCTTTTTAGAGCCACTAGAGACATTTGATGAACTCCAGAAGAGAAAGATCAGCCTATAAAGGGCTTGAACACTGATGAGTAAGTGAAGGAGTAGAAACAGGGTGTAGATAACTCTTAACAAAGGTTTCACTATAACAAGAAGGTAAGAGAAAGGAGCGTCTCTTGAAACTATCTTAGGGAGCACCTGGGTGGCTCAGGGTTTAAGCCTCTGCCTTCGGCTCAGGTCATGATCCCAGGGTCCTGGAATGGAGGCCCACATCAGGCTCTCTGCTCAGCAGGGAGCCAGCTTCCTCCTCTCTCTCTGCCTGCCTCTCTGCCTACCTGTGATCTGTCTGTCAAATAAATAAATAAAATTTTTAAATCTTTAAAAAAAAAACCATCTTGGGGTTCAAAGAATATATTTCTTATTTGGTTAAGTTAGGTAGGCTGGAATATGTGTGCACACCAAGAGGAAGTCACAGAGAAGAAACGGTAGTTAACTGGTGTGATCAGGTCCCTTACGAAGTGAAAGAGGAATTAGCATTAGAAAAGGAAATTTCTTTTAATTATGGCAGAAAGAAAGGGCATAAGGATGAGTCCTCATGCAGATGAGTGTTTTAGTAAGGGAAAGAAAGAAAATGGAAAGAAGTACACTTTCTCTCTGAAGCTGGAGGATCTGCTGAAGGTATCAAGTGAAAGCAAAGACAAGGGACTTAACCCTGAAATAGACCTCTATTTGTTTCCTATGGTGCCATAACAAATTCCCACAAACTTAATGGCTTAAGACAATAAAATGTGTTATTCTACATTTCCATAGGTCAGAAGTCCAAACTGGGCCTGACTGGGCTAAAATCAAAGATGCCAGCAGGTTTGTATTCCTTTCTGGAACTTTTCCAGATTTTAAAGGGCAGATGCATCCCTTGCTCATGGTCCCTTCCTCTTGCTTCCAAGCCAACAGCAGAGCATCACTCTGACCTTGCTTCTGTTACCGTATCTTCATTCTGCTTCCCTCTTCTACTTTGACAGCACTCTTGTGATTACTTTAGACACACTGGATAAGCCCTGATAATCTTTCTACCTTAAAGTCATTTCATTAGCAACCTTAATTTCATTGTCAAACTTAATTCTCCTTTAGCAGGCAAACTAACACATTTACCTTCTGACTATTAGAACATGACATCTGGGTTGCCTGGGTGGCTCAGTTAAGTGTCTGCCTTAAGCTCAGGTCATGAGCCTGGGGTCCTGGGATCGAGTCCTGCATTGGGCTCCCTGCTCAGGCTCCAGAGAGCCTGCTTCTCCCTCTGCCTGCCTCTCCCCCTGCTTGTGCTCTCTTGGTTTCTCTCTCTTTCTCTCTTTCTCTCTCTCTGACAAATAAATAAATAAAATCTTAAAAAAAAAAAAAAAAGGACATGACATCTTTGGGAGGCCATTATTCTGCCTAATACAAGGCCCTAAGAAAACAAAGAGGATGCTAATAGCTAATGTGGAAATGTTGGGGTTCCGAGCCAAAGGCTAAGAAAGAATTCTTGAGATGTCTTGGGTGCAAACAGGTATTTTTATTAAGGCACGGGGACAGGAGCTACGGGCAGAGAGGACTGCCAAGGGATTGTGAGGAGCAACTGATTATATACTATGGAATTGGGGGAGGTAAAGCTAGGGGTAGTTTCCGAAAGGATTTTCATGCAGACTCACAGAATCCTGGCGGCCTAGCTATTGTCAAGCTAAGGTGGTTTTTCCCTCTAGCAAGGCATTCACATGGGAGTTCCTGGAGGACTGTTGTCCTCGGCCTGCCCCAAGTATTTGTCAGTGGGCTACAGTTACTAAGAAAATTTACTTTTACCTACATTTCTTTTTGCCCTTGTTCCCCGCATCACCACCCAGCCCTACAGAGTTCTTATGAATATTATTTTAAACTGAAGACATTTGAGAGACAACTGATGCTGAAAGCAGCCTTCTTGGAGTTTCCTTTATCTGACTAAAGGCAAGGCCTTCAGAGAGTAAAACAGCATAAATCCCCTCTCAGGGGAGCTTCACTGCTAGGAAAAAGACCAACCATTCACACCTGGATAAGAAATTGCATAAACAAGCACTATCACAAACAGTCATACTTTCATTTGTTTCTCGAAGAGCCCTAGGTTATCCAGTGGAAGTCCTCTTTCCTGTCCCTCTTTGCTCCCATTAGTTGGTATAGAAACCTCACAAACCTTATCTTTTCTACTGTAATCTGTTGTCAGGTAACTTTCAAGCTCCTCCCCCACCCCACGGGATCTGAATTGGTGGAGGGAAAATTTGTCCTCCCAATAGCAGTAAGGGACCTGGAAGGAGCACACAGCAACACCAGGGACCCCGAAGACTGCATTCTGCAAATGTAGCGGGATCAAAGCCACGAGTGGGCATTGCTTTCCCATTCACAAAGAATTCCCATTCATAAAGAGAGAGAGGTTATGGGGCGCCTGGGTGGCTCAGTGGGTTAAGCTGCTGCCTTCGGCTCAGGTCATGATCTCAGGGTCCTGGGATCGAGTCCCACGTCGGGCTCTCTGCTCAGAAGGGAGCCTGCTTCCCTCTCTCTCTCTCTCTCTCTCTGCCTGCCTCTCCATCTACTTGTGATTTCTCTCTGTCAAATAAATGAATAAAATCTTTAAAAAAAAGAGAGAGGTTAGAAGGTCGAATAAATTTGAAAACACGGTTTGGCCAGGTGGACAAGGCACAGAAAAACGGAGTAAGGACTTCAGTGTGCGAAATGATTCGTCATAGGAAAGTGATGCCAGGAAAGGACAGGTCGAAAGGGAATCCGGAGCGTGAAAAATTCATGAAAGTTTACTGTAAAGGGATGATATTGTCAAAATAGTGTTAAAAAGACTGATCTGTCCACATATAGAATGGATGGGGGTTATGGGAGAAATCAGTTTGGAAATGAACCAAAAAACCACTGAGCTAGAACAAAGGAGGAAAAAATTTTGAGGGAAGGGGCATGAGGGAAACATTGTGAAGGAGAACTTTACAGTACCTGGTAACTGAGAGAATATTGAAGGTGAAAGACATAGGAGTTAGAGCTGACTGCAGACCCTGAACCTGAGAAGCTAAAGACCTTATGGTGTCAGTAATGGAAATTGTGAGAAAGTAATGCCCTCCCCCTTTGTGTATGTCCTACACATTGCCTCTCTCCGAGTCTTGAACACAATAGTTAACTGATAAAAATTTATCGACTTAATAATAAAAGCAAGTTTATCATATGCAATTCAGGGGCCTCTCCACCCTTAACCTAAATCTGCCAGGCTATAAAACTGCATGAGGGTTTCATCAGTGGCTGACCCCTTTCACATGATTCAGTACTGAGTACTATAAACACTTTATTGCCTGCAGAGGGAAGAATTTGTTCTTGGTTGTGAATGAAGTCAAAGTGTAACGAGCATTCATTACACTTAGAATTTTTTCACATCTGGGTGTCATGCTTAATATTATCATAGATGACATCAGCAAAGCCAAACACTTCGCCCATAACCCTTATTAGAGCAGGAAACATACACCCATTATTCTCTGAGTAACAAAGCCATTGCCAATCTAGATGGACTCAAGTTTTATCTCACCTTGAGAGTTTTTGCTATTTGACCCTTTTGTGTCTCAATGTCTTTTTTTTTTTTAAAGATTTTATTTATTTATTTGACAGAGAGAGATCACAAGTAGGCAGAGAGGCAGGCAGAGAGAGAGAGAGAGAGAGGAGGAAGCAGGCTCCCCGCTGAGCAGAGAGCCTGACGCGGGACTCGATCCCAGGACCTCGAGATCATGACCTGAGCCGAAGGCAGCGGCTTAACCCACTGAGCCACCCAGGCGCCCTCAATGTCTTTCTTCATATTAGGGGTGATAAAACTATGTTACAGGGTTAAATAAAGATAAAAATAAAATCATGAGTATTTGGAAAATTTTTTACCCAATGCCAATCATAACAGCTAATATTTATTAAGTACTTGCTACTTGCTGGGGATTGTTCTCAATGCCTTTAAGTTTTGTGAGGATCTTTTTTGTTTTGTTTTGTTTTTAAACCTTGCTGTATCTTCATAATAATACCCTTAGGTGGATTCTATTAAAATCTCTATGTTACGGGGCACCTCTGCCTACTTGTGATCTCTGTCAAATAAATAAATAAAATCTTTAAAAAAATAAATAAAATCTCTATGTTGCAGCCAAAACTAAAGCATAATGAGATTAACCAATTTACCCCAGGTGATAAAGCTAGTAAACAACTTAGGCTCACATTTTGGCTCTGCATTCAGCTGATATAAGAAACAATTACACCATTATTTCCTATAGAAACTGCCAAGAAGGGACACCTGTGGGTTGAGCCTCTGCCTTCGGCTGAGGTGGTGATCTCGGGGTCCTGGGATCCAGCCCCACATTGGGCTCTCTGCACAGTGGAGGGCCTGCTTCCCCCTCTCTCTGCCTGCCTCTCAGCCTGCTTGTGATCTCTGTCGAACAAATAAATAAAAATCTTAAAAAAAAAAAAAAGAAAAAAGAAAAGAAACTACTAAGAAAAAAAGTTTGGACAAAAAAAGTAGAATGAATTTGCTCACCCTTCAAAGTCCCCCTGAACCACACTTATCAACATAAAAGAAGAAAAACAAGAAAGTCTAGGCAGTTGCAAATCCAAGATAGAGATCCCCATGAAAGAAACCCCAAATGGTAAGAATTGTACTAAAGCTTGCAGGTTGAGGGAGTTAGGTCTAGAAGCAGGGAATGGTGGTAAGGAGTTTGGTCAATGGAATTCAAACCACACAAAGCAGAGGGCCAGAGTCAGGGATGAGGGTGGCCACTTAAAAAAGGGTGGAGGTGGTGAGAGACAGGGCTGTTCAGCTCTGCTTAAGGATGTGTGGCTGTGTTGTGTGAGGGGGATACTTAGGCAGAGACACAGCATGTTGGTGGGAAAGCTCCTCCAGCCCTCCTTGCCTCCCTAGTGCCTGTTAGAGGTCTCTGTGTCTCCCCACAGTCAAGGGGGCAGTAGGCACTGAGAGCCACTGATGTGGCCCTTTGACTGGGAAGTGCTTGGTCTCATGGGCTGCCTCTGGGAAGGTCTTCAACACTACTGGATAAGCTCTGTGCTTCCCCCGCTCCCTGCTCAGTAACAGGGCTTCCCTAAATTACATATGTCCTCAACAGAAGTGTGTGAGATTCCAGTTACTATCCTGGCCTTCCCAAACTCAGCAATTTGTGACTGATTTGGGGGGTGCCTGCGTAGCTCAGTCAGTTAAGTTCTGCCTTCAGTTCAGGTCATGATCGCAAGGTCCTGGGATCAAGCCCCACATCAGGCTCCCGGCTCAGCCGGGAGTCTGCTTCTCCCTCTCTCTGCCCCTCCCCCTGACTGTCTGGGCGCAC
Source organism: Mustela putorius furo (assembly GCF_011764305.1). Taxonomy (NCBI): domain Eukaryota; kingdom Metazoa; phylum Chordata; class Mammalia; order Carnivora; family Mustelidae; genus Mustela; species Mustela putorius. The sequence continues at coordinate 3,134,239 of NW_025421367.1, read as the reverse complement.
GGGCTCTCTCTCTCTCTCTCTGTCAAATCAATAAAATCTTAAAAAAAAATCTGATATTCAATTAAATCATGTTAATCCTACAAAAAAAAGTCACTACTAAGCTATGGCTAAGGCTGCTCCATTTATAGGAAACAGGGAGACACATGTACACGCTGCTGGGCCTTCTTTCTACTCCTCCACGTCTCTTAGCTCTCACATGTTTTCCACATCTTCATCTCCCTGTGTTGTATCTTAGATAATTTCTTCACAGATACATCTTCTCTGTTCTCTGTGCAGTTGTATTTATCTTCTATCCAAATTCTTAACTGTAATGATTAGGGATTCTTTTCATTTCTAAAAGCAATATTTTGTTCTTCTTCAAACTGGCCTAATTATTTGATAGTCTCCTATTCTTATTCATGTTTTCAGTATCTTTTTTTTTTTTTTTTTTTTACATTTTACAGCACTTCACGCAGAATTATTTTTCATTTTAATTCTGATAATTATAATCTCTGAAGTCTTTGTGGTTCTGGCTCTGTTACCGATGGCTTGCTCACTGATGTTCGTTTTCTAATTTTTTAAGTTTTTTGGGCAATCTACCTGTAGGAATTTTTTGAGGCCTAGTTGAGGGTACAGTCATCTGGAAAAGTCTGGATTTCCTTCTCTCAGACATCTGGGGATATTACCCACCCTCATAATTATATTATAGGTGCATGTTTTTGGGTCAAGTAAAGAATATAGATTCAGCTCTCAAGTAGCTTAAGATTTAGCCCATTGCTACAAATTCTCAGGGGACTTTTTTTTTTCCTTCTTTTTAAAATGTCCATTCATAGTATGGGCCAAGATAGCAATGTTTTCTTGTGGCCTGCCTTTGCAGGGTGGGTTTCTTTTCTAGTTTGACCTCTCTGAAGGTATACTTCTCCTAGGTCTAGGCATTATGCTTCCATTTTATGCAAACTCAAGGCTTTGGCCCTGTGCCCTCTGTGCAATGCAGTTCAGATCACAAAGACCAGTGTATATCTCAGATACCCAGCGGCCTCAAGAATTAGCTTACCTGCTTGGTCTTTGCTCTATTACTGATGCTAGTGGACTTAATCATTTAAAGTGGGTTTTAATATTTAATGATGTATTTTTAGATATCATATAGCTGCACGGTTTCAGAGCATCTAACAGGGCAAACATGCAGAAAACAAAAGTCCTCAAATATATCTGTCATCTTTTTTACTTTTTCATGTTATTATGGAAAATTACAAACATTTCACAGGTAGGAAAAAATATGATGAGGCCCAAGGCACTGATCAGCCACTAGCGGCCAATCTTAATTTTTACTCATATTCCCTTTTTCTTTTCCTTTCCCACAAATTATTTTTTTGAAGAATGCTTTCAAGTTTTGTTTATTTATTTATTTATTGAGAAAGAGAGAGAGAGCACAAGTGGGGGGACAGAGGGAGAGGAAGAAGCAGACTCCCCACTGAGCAGGGAGCCTAATGCGGGGCTCCAATCCGAGGACCCTGAGATCATGACCTGAGCTGAAGGCAGATGCTCAACTGATTAAGCCACCCAGCTACCCTCCCACAAATTATTTTGAAACAAATTTCAGAAAGCAACTACTTTCATTCATAGATATTATCATATGTATTTCATAAATATTTTCATAATGTTCTCCCCACACACATAGAGGATGTTTAGAAATGTCCAGTAGCCTTTTTGTGGTCATGTTTGAGGGTTGTTATTGTCATGTAACGGTCATGAGCCAAGGATGAAAAGTGTCCCATGAAATAAGCAACAGTGTCACATCCAAGAAATCACTGTCAAATCCAATATCATAATGACTTTCACCTATGTTTTCTTCTAAGGATTTTGCAATTTTAGCTCTTACCTTTAGGTCTGTGATCCATTTTGAGTGTTTTCTGTCCATGGTGTAAGGAAAAGATCCAACTTTATTCTTTTGCATGTGAATATACAGTTTTCCCAACACCATTTCTTGAAAATAGTATCTTTTTCCCATTTTTTAAAAAAATTATTAATTCATTTATTTGACAAAGAGATTGAGAGAGCACAGGTAGGCAGAGAGAGAAGGGGAAGCAGGCTCCCCGCTGAGCAGAGAGCCCGATGCGGGGCTCAATCCCACGACCGGGGGACTATGACCTGAGGTGAAGGCAGAGGCCAAACCCTCCGAGCCATGGTGTCGCCTCCTATCTTTTTCCCATTAAATGACCTTTGTACGCTTGTTGAAAATTGAGCATACAGGCACGGAGTTATTTTGGAGCTTTTAATTCTATTCCATTGGTCTATATGCCTGTCCTTATGCCAGCACCACACTGTTGTGATTATACTAGCTTGGAAGTAAGTTTTGGAATCAGAAAGTGTGAGACCTCTAACTTGATCTTTATTTTCAAGAGTATTTTGGCTAGTCCCTTGAGATTCAGATGCATTTTTGGGATGGGTTTTTCTGTTTCTGCAAAAAATTTCATTGGGATTTTGATAATTACACACAATCTGTAAGTCATTTTGGGTAGCACTGTCATCTTAACATGCACTGTGTCCATCCATGGACACAGGATGTCTTTCCACTTATTTATGTTTTCTTTAATTTCCTTCAGCAATATTTTGTTGTTTTCAGTGTGCAGGTCTTTCACCTTCTTGGTTTACCGCTAAGTATTTTATTGTTTTTTATACTATTGTAAACAAAATTGTTTTCTTAATTTTCTTTTCAGATTTTCATTGATGTGGTATAGAAAAGCAAGTGATTTCTGCAGGTTGATTTTGTAGCTGCAACTCTGTTGAATTCATTCATTAACTCTAAAACATTTTTTGTGTGTGGAATCTTTTGGGTTTTCTATGTATAAGATCATACCATCAGGTGCCTATGTGGTCAGTCGGTTAAGCATCCAGCTCTGATTTCAGCTCAGGTCATGATCTCAAGGTTGTAAGGCTGAGCCCCATAACAGCCTCTATGCTGAAAGTAGAGCCTGCTTGGGATTCTCTCTGTCCCTCTCCCTCTATCCTCCACTCTCCCACACCCCCATGTGTGCACATTCTCTCTCTCTTCTGGGGAAAAAAAGAAAGAAAGAAAGAAAGAAAAGATCATACTATATGAATAGAGATAATTTATTTACTTGCCAGTTTGGATGCATTTCTTTCTCTTGCCTAATTGTTCTGGCTAGAATTTCCAATACCGTGTTGAATCGGAGTGGGAAAAGGAGGCATCTTTGTCTTGTATCTGATTTTTTTTTTAATTTTATTTATTTTTTGACACAGAGAGAGATCACAAGTAGGCAGAGAGAGAGAGAGAGAAGCAGGCTCTGCTGAGCAGAGAGCCCAATGCGGGGCTCGATCTGAGGATCCTGGGACCATGACCCGAGCCAAAGGCAGAGGCCTTAACCCACTGAGCCACCCAAGCGCCCCTGTCTTGTATCTGATTTTAAGGGTAAAATTTTCAGTCTTTCACCACTAAGTATGATGTTAGCTGTGAATCTTTCATATATGGCCTCTATCATGTTAAGGAAGTTTCCTTCTATTCCTAGCTTATTGAGTTTTTTTTTTTTTTATCATAAAAGGGTGTTAATTTTTTAAAGTATCTTTACAAAGATACTTTGAGTATACTTTTGCACCATGAGATTATCCTATAATTTTTTTTCCCTTCATTCTAATAACGTGGTATAGTGCATTGATTGTTTTTCATAAGTTGAACCATCCTAACACTTCAGGGTTAAATCCCATCTGGTCATGGTTTATGATCCTTTTAATAAGTTGCTAAATTTGATTTGCTAGTATTATGTTAAGAATTTTTGCATCTTTATTCACAAAGGATAGTAGCCTACCATTCCTTTTTTCTTGTAGTGTCTTTATGTAGTTTTGGTATCAGGGAATGCTGACTTCACAGAATGAGTTAGGAGGTGTTCCTTTCTCTTTAATTTTTTGGAGAGTTTGAGAAGGATTGGTGTTGGTTCTTTAAATATTTGGTAGCTTGGTCCATTGCTTTTCTTTGTTGGAAGGTTTTTATTACTGTTTCAATCTCCTTGCCAGGTCTATTCAGGTTCTCTATTTCTTTTTCTTTTTAAGATTTTATTTATTTGTTTGTTTACTTATTATTCTGTTTTTAAATTTTTTTTGGTGGGCAGCAAAGCAAAGTTTGTTGAACAATAGTACAAAACTCCTGAAGAAGAAGGGGACCCAAGAGGGTTGCCTTAAGATTTTATTTTTAAGTAGTCTCTACACCCAACATGGGGCTTGAACTTACAACTCCGAGATCAAGAGTAACATATACCATCAACTGAGCCAGCCAAGTGCCTCAGCTTTTCAATTTCTTCATGAGTTCATTTGGCAGATTGTATGTTTCTGGGAATTTGTCCCTCTTAATTAGGTTACCTAATTTGTTGATGGGCGTTTTCTTTTACAACATGTTTTCTTTTATAACATGTTTATTTCTGTAAAATCAGTAGTAATGTCCCAACTGTTGTTAGTAATTTGAATCTTCTCTCTTTGCTCTTAGTTAGTGTAGCTAAAGGTCTGTCAGTTTTGTTGATCTGTTCAAAGAAACAATTTTTTATTTCACGGTATTATTTTAGACTTATAAATATACGTACTTATAAAATATGTCCATGATTTTATAAATGCTTCCTTAAATATTTTCCTTAAAAGATTGTGAATTACATTTTAAAGCCAGTTTCTAGCTTTTTAATGGGTACTTAGTAAATTCACTGTTAAATGAACAAATGAGGTTAGTTTATAAGGTATACAAAAAAGAAATGTATGTAAATCATAAATGCAAAGGAAGCAGGGGGTGGTTTGAGGGAAATGTACAAAGTTCGCCCTTATACACTGAAAACAATCTAATTCCCTTAACAGCAAGAGTTTTTTGTTGTTGCTGCTGTTATTTAAAACAAAAATCCTTGAGGTAGACTTCTATTATTAAAGCCTGGGTTTCTGCAGAGTTCAGTTCTTCCTCACTTCTCTTTGATGTTTAAATTGCTTTATCACGAGCCAGCAAATAAAACCTCAATCTTATCGGGAAATAATGACTTTCCCTCTTTGTTCTGTTGCCTTACCTGAACTTGATGATTCCTGATGGTATTGATTTTCTTCAATTTAAACTCGGCCTCCAGTGCTCCAAACACCTTGCATACAGGCAATGCAACTAAGTCATTGAGTTCATTTACAGAATTAAAAGGTGTCTGGTTAGTTGTAAAGTCCCTTTGACTCAGCTGGAGATCAGTTACTCAGCTTGCTCACTAGCAGAGGGTTTCAAATTGTGGTCTGATAATCCTAGGGTACCAAGGAAAGGCTTCAGGGACTCCACAACCTTTCATGTAAATGTTGTTTTTAAGATACTTTAGCCATTTAGAGAAAATATTTACAAATCTATCTGACAAACAACTTGTATCCATAGCAGGGATTTTTTTCCCCAAAATCAATAAATAACATTCATACATTTATAGATCCATTCTGCAGTGAAATTAAAAATGTAAACACTGCATATGCTTTTTTTTTTAAGCCATCCAAGTGCCCCTGGAACATTTTTATTTTTACTGGGAGGATTTCCTAATTAGCATTTCTTGCAGAGCAGTTCTTTTTTTTTTTTTTTTTTCTTTTCTTTTCTAAGATTTTATTTATTTATTTGGCACAGAGAGAGAGACATCACAAGTAGGCAGAGAGACAGAGAGAGGGGGGAAACAGTCTCTCGCTGAGCAGAGAGCCCGCTGGGGCACTTGATCCTAGGACCCTGAGATCATGACCTGAGCCAAAGGCAGAGGCCCAACTCACCAAGCCACCCAAGCGCCCCCTGCAGGGCAGTTCTAATGGTAACAAATCTCTAGCTTTTGGTTATCTGGGAATATTCTCATTTTTCGCTCATTTTTGAAAGTCAGTTTTCCAGATATAAGATTCTTTGTTGACAGTTTTTTCTTTTATCTTTTTAAATATATCAGTACACTACTTCTGGCCTCCAAGGTTTCTATTGAGAAATCCGCTGAGACTCTTACAAAGGATCACTTACATGTGATGATTTGTTTCTTTCTAATTGCTTTCAAGATTCTCTCTTTGCCTTTCTTTTGACAATTAGATCTTGATGCTGGTCTCTGGATTTATTTTACTCGGACTTGAACTCCTTGAATTGGTACATTTATATATTGTATCAAATTTTGGTATTTTTTCAGCCATTTTCTTGAAATATTCTTTCTGTTCATTTTCCTCTCTTCTTTTTCTTATATTCCTACAGTGCATATGTTAGTCAGCTTGATGGTGTCTGAAGGTCTCTTAAGCTTACACCATACACAAAGATAAACTCGAAATGGATAAAAGACCTCAACGTGAGGCAGGAATCTATCAAAACCCTGGAGGAGCACATACACAGTAACCTCTTCAACATCGGCCACAGCAACTTCTTTCAAGATATGTCTCCAAACGCAAAGGAAACAAAAGCAAAGATGAACTTTTGGGACTTCATCAAGATCAAAAGCTTCTGCCCAGCAAAGGAAACAGTCAACAAAACAAAGAGGCAACCCATGGAATGGGAGAAAATGACAGTACAAAGGGCTGCAAGAGTTCTTAGTAACTTCTTGAGTGTGGTAGACTTTGGAACATATACATTTTTTGCTTGTAATGTTATCCTGTGGTCGGGTTTTGGCAGGTACACACTGCCCTATTTTATTTTGAGTCTAAGTTAAATGTTTTCTGACAAGAGATACATGCACTGAACCCTTTCCACTGCAAATCAAGATGTGGTAAAACTAAAGGATCAAGACAAATGAGATCTAATACTACTGTCAGTTTATGTCCACTGTGTTTTATACAGTATCTTTTTGTTCACTTTGGAAATTTTTACTAAAAATTGCAAAAAATAAAGTATTGTGCAAAATGTCTGTACTGTCATTTGCAACAGTACAGACAAAGGGCTGATATCCAAGATCTATAAAGAACCCCTCAAACTCAACACACACAAAACAGATAATCACATCAAAAAATGGGCAGAAGACATGAACAGACACTTCTCCAAAGAAGACATACAAATGGCTAAGAGACACATGAAAAATGTTCATCATCACTAGCAATCAGGAAGATTCAAATCAAAATCACATTGAGATACCACCCTACACCAGTTAGAATGGCCAAAATGGTCAAAATTAACAAGACAGTAAACAACATGTGTTGGAGAGGATGTGGAGAAAGTGGGGAGAAATGCACCAACTTGCCTTCCCACTGTTGGTGGGAAGGCAAGTTGGTGCAGCCACTTTGGAGAACAGTGTGGAGAATCCTCAAGAAATTAAAAATAGAGCTTCCCTATGACCCTGCAATTGCACTACTGGGTATTTACCCCAAAGATACTGATGTAGTGAAAAGAAGGGCCATCTGTACCCCAATTGTCATAGCAGCAATGGCCATAGTCTCCAAACTGTGGAAAGAACCCTTTAATGGACGAATGGGTAAGGAAGATGTGGTCCACATACACTATGGAGTATTATGCCTCCATCAAAAAAGATGAATATCCAACTTTTGCATCAACATGGACGGGACTGGAAGAGATTATGCTGCGTGAAATAAGTCAAGCAGAGAGAGTCAATTATCATATGGCTTCACTTACTTCTGGAGCACAAGGAATAACATGGAGGAGATTGGGATATGGAGGGTAGAAGTGAGTTGCTTCTTTTTAAAAGTGTAGTATAGAAGGATAATTTAATATCCAGAATTTATAAGGAATACTTACAACTCAATATAAAAAACAAAAAACCAACAAACAAAAAAACCTGGTTTTAAAAACGGGCAAAAGAGGGTACCTGGATGGCTCAGTCAGTCTGCCTTTAGCAGACAAGTTGGATTCCCTGCTCAGCAGGGAGTCTGCTTCTCCCAGTCGCTCTGCCCTTCCCCTTCTGCTCATGCTCTGTCTCCCGCTTTCTCTCTCCCAAATAAATAAATAAAATCTTTTTTAAAAAATGGGCTAAAGGGCGCCTAGGTGGCTCAGTAGATTAAGCCTCTGCCTTCGGCTCAGGTCATGATCTCAGGGTCCTGGGATCGAGCCCTGCATTGGGCTTTCTGCTTGGCAGGGAGCCTGCTTCCTCCTCTCTCTCTACCTGCCTCTCTGCCTACTTGTGATCTCTCTCTGTCAAATAAATAAATAAAATATTTTTTTTAAAAAAAAAGGGCTAAAGATTTATGTAGACATTGCAGTAAAAATATCTGAATGACCAATAAGCACATGAAAAGATGTTCAACATCATTAGTCATCACGGAAATACGAATTAAAGTCACAATGAGATCCCACTGCATACAGCAGAAATGTTTATAATCAAAAAGACACAATTAACAAGTGTTAGTGAGAGAATGTAGAAAAACTGAAATCCTCAAACACTGCTGGTGGGAATGTAAAATGGTACAATTACTTTGGATAAATAGTTTGGAAGTTTCTCAAAAAGTGAAAGATAAATTTACCACAACTCAGCAACTTCTCTCTTAGGAATCTATGCAAAGGAAATAATAACATATATTCACACAAAACCTGTAAACAGGGGGATTATTCACAATACCCCAAAATTGGAAACAACCCAAATGTCTGTCAACTGGCAAGAAGACAGACAAAATTTGGTATATCCATCCAATAGAATACTGTTCAGGAATAAAAATGAATGATTCATGCTATAAGACAGATGGACCTCAAAAACATGCTCAGTGAAAGACGCCAGGCAAAAAAAAAAGATTCCATTTAGCAAAATGCCTAGAGAAGGCAAAGGTATAAAGTCAGAAAGCAGGTTAGCGGTTGTCTGGGGCTTGGGGTGGGAAAGGGGAATGACTGCAAATCGGCTTGAGGAATTTTTAAAAAATCTACTTCCTATAATGCCTTCAGCATTTTCAGTTACATCTTCTGTATATTGGCTCAAAAGAGCTCAGCCAGATGCTTGCATCAGTCCATGGTCCAATCCGATATTTGTCTCCACCTCCAAACTAGATTTGGACTATGCCAGTGGGATACTCTAGGAACCACGCTAACCTGTGCCCCATTGTCACTAAGGACTGATGGTACTGACAACTTTAAGTTCCATCAAGTTCTCAACAAACTTTGATCAGTGTCAGCTAGAGAAGGGGGGTTGAATCCCTGCCCTAGGTCCGTTCATTCTTTTTTTTTTTTCTTTTTAGCCTTTGTTAGCATTAAGAACCCCCCCCCCAATGTGGCTTCAAGCTACCAGACACAGCACTCACTCCCATCTAGTCTCCCCGATAGATAACCTTCATCTTCTTAGCTCTCCTGTGAAGAATTTGGCCCTCCTGATAACAGACTCCCTTGGGAGCTTTCCTTTCTCCAGAACTTTGCAGTAGCCTGACTGCACCACATCACTGAAAGTAGTTGCTCCTGTCTTGTTTTCAGCTGCATTTACCCGCTTACGTCAATAATCAATATCCACTGTTTATCAAGGTCAGTAGTTGGGCAGAAGCTCTGGGTCCTCGTTAAGTGGTAATGCCACATACCAACCTTCCCTAAGTAACCTGCGTGGTCCCTGTCTTAATTGCTCCTGCGGTGATGATGCCATCAGCATCACCCATCAGCATTGCCCACCCCTGAGGGGCGGGGGGGGGCAGTCCTGGTGTTTGCAGATGCAGCGGTGGGGGTGGCTCACAAGGTTTCAAAGTTTCCAGGTCTTCCTCCATCTAAATGGCAGCATGGAAAAGGTACTTAGTGAGAAGGCCAACGGGAGGTGGGGAGGAGACAAAGCTTGATGGTGTGCAAGGGGCCTAAAGACCTGGGGACAGAGGGTCTGCCTCGTGGCACCTTCAGCAAAGCAGATGTTATGGACTTGACCAGGGCTGTCTGGCCTCACCAGAGCTGCGTCAGAGTGTGCCAGCCTGCGAGTCTCAGAGATCTGAACCTGGGTTAAGCACACAACCTCAGGCTCCTGGGCCCAGGCTGGCCCCCTGCCCTCAGGCCCTCCATGTTGGCTAAGGCCCCTGGGGGACAGAGCTGAGGGTATGAATGTTTGGGGGACAACACAAGGAATAGAGCTTGTGGCTGGGCCAGCATTAAATCAGGGGCACATTAAGAATCTAAGCCTGTTTGTTCCGAAAGGATAAAGGATTAGGTAGGAGGTGGTATCGAACGCATCAGGTGACAGCAGTCCACACTGTCAGTCCGCACAGATCTCAGCAAGAGGGTCTTTCCTCTTGGTCCCCCTGTTCAGCAATATGGTCTTGCAACATGGAGTCAGCTATGGAGAACTGTGTGATCTCCACTCCTGGCCCTCCCAGACAATTGGCAGGTCTCCCTCATTTGCTAATTGAGCAAGAAGCTTCTACCCAAACCTATCCATATGACTTCTTTACTAGTAGGCCATGGTACATTTCAATATAACCAGCTCCCCATTGTCACCAAACACTTTATGAATAAGGTCTACTACTCTTTTTTTTTTTAAATATTTTATTTATTTATTTGAGAGAGAGACAGTGAGAGAGAGCATGAGCAAGGAGAAGGTCAGAGGGAGAAGCAGACTCCCCGTGCAGCTGGGAGCCCGATGCGGGACTCAATCCCAGGACTCCAGGATCATGACCTGAGCTGAAGGCAGTCGTCCAACCAACTGAGCCACCCAGGCGCCCCAGGTCTACTACTCTTATAGTGCTTTTTCCATACTTGGCTTAGCGAGCATACCAGACAGATGTCACCTGCATTTTTCTGAAAGAGCCTTGTCACCTTAACAGCTCCACAAAAGGAGAGTTTTAAATCCCAGGAAGTCAGTCTGCCAAAAGTCCTGGATAGTGTTGCCTCTTTTGCTGAGGGACAAATAGGACAACTTTTCCAGCAGTTTCAAAGGAGCAAAAAGGGTTCTCTCAGAAACAAACACTATGAGAGTTTGTGAAAGACAGCAATTATTCTTTGACTATACATGGGATTCTGTGTGTCAAACCACTAGCAGAAGTTTCAGTATCAAAACTGACAAGTATGTCCTCCTTTGGGATTTTAAGTCTCCCTTCTGGTAGGCATCAAAGGCCATAGACAATGTCACCTGCAACTTGCCAATCAATAAGATTTCATTAGATCTTGAAAATGCTGGACATCAGAAGAATGGTCCTCTGATACCACAGGAACATTCCAGTTCACCATGTAACACGCTTCAGCACCAATTATACATTATTACACAGTGCATAAAATGAATTTGCTCACAGGCCTCCCAGTGACAAAATCACTTCTAGCTTTTACCTCTCACTACAAGTTCTATAGCTATATTGGACACTTTTTTATGATTTTATTTATTTGTCAGAGAGAGAGTGCGCACAGCAGGCGGAAATGGCAGAGGAAGAGGGAGAAGTGGGCTCCCCACTGAGCAAGGATCCCAATGCAGAACTCGATCCCAGGACCCCAGCATCATAACCTGAGCTGAAGGTAGACATTTAATGACTGAGCCACCCAGGCATCCCTATAGTGGTCACTTTTACAGGAACACAGACCATGGATATTTTTACCCAGACACTAGCACATCAGCTTCCAGGAGACCAACTACCCTTTTCACTGGAAGGTTGGGAAATAAGGGAAGGGAGTACAGGAGGTGTAACTGGCACCAGGAAGCATAGAACTGCAGCTAGGTTTTTGAGGTGATAGGAAGATTCCAAAACTGGATTAGTAATGGTTACACAAGTCTATAAATTTACTAAATTCATTGGATTTTACAGTTAGAATTTATGGTATCTAAATTTCAACAAAACAGTTTTTTAAAAAGCCAATAAATGCGTTTATCTTAAATATAAAGATAAGTATTTCCTTATTTATTCAAAACATTTAAGAAAGTGTACAAAAATATGCAGTGCTCTTTCATCCACTCTCTACCAAAGTTTAACAAGTTGGAAGCCCTTGTGCTAACTTATGGGTGCTTATGTATATTTCAGAATACATCCTCTCTTGTCATCTGTTTAATCAAAGAAAAATCATAAATTATTAAGATGGCCCAAACAATACAAAAACCTGAAACCATTTCTCACTACTTGTCTGCAAATCTTATTTTTCTCAATACGTACAACCAAAACAAATGCAGAAATAGGTTTACTTCAGAGGCTTTCTGCAACCATAACAGATTTTATTTGGGGCACTTGGGTGGCTCAGTGGGTTAAAGCCTCTGCCTTCAGCTCAGGTCATGATCCCAGAGTCCTGGGATAGAGCCCCACATCAGGCTCTCTTCTCTGCAGGGAGCCTGCTTTCTCCTCTCTCTCTCTGCCTGCCTCTCTGTCTACTTGTGATCTCTATCTGTCAAGTAAATAAATAAAATCTTTTGGAAAAAAAAAAGATTTTATTTATTTATTTGTCATAGAGACAGAGATAGAGAAAACACAAGCAGGGAAGGCAGCAGGAAGAGGGAGAAGTAAGCTCCTCATTGAGCAAGGAGCTTGATGCAGAACTCAATCCCAGGACCCTGGGCTCTTGACCTGAGCCAAAGGCAGAGGCTTAACTGACTAAGCCACTCAGGTGTCCCCAGATCATTAATTTAAAACAACTTATGATTAATACAGTAAGCGTTTTTTTTAAGATTTAATTTATTTTAAAGAGTGTATGTGAGCAGGGGGAGGGATAGAGGGAGGGGAAGAGAATCTCAAGCAGAATGTGTGCTGAACACAAAGCCCAATGTGGGGTTTGATCCCATGACCCTGAGATCATGACCTGAGCTGAAACCTAAACACCCCAATTGGTAAGTGTTCTCATGAAGAAAGTAAACCTGATGGGGCACCTGGGTGACTCAGTTGGTTAAGCATCTGCCTTTGGCTCAGGTCATGATACCAGGGTCCTGGGATCAAGCCCTGCATTGGTCTTCTCTGCTCAGCGAAGAGTCTGCTTCTCCCTCCCCTCTGTTGCTCCCCCTGCTTATGCTCTTTCTCTCTCTCTCTCTGCCTCTCTGTCTCTCTCAAATAAATAAATAAAATATTTTTAAAAATAAAACTAAGGGATGCCTGGGTGGCTCAGTTGGTTAAACAATTGCCTTCGGCTCAGGTCATGATCCTGGAGTCCTGGGATCGAGTCCCACATGGGGCTCCCTGCTCGGCAGAGAGTCTGCTTCTCCCTCTGACCTCTCTCTTCTCATGCTTTCTCTCTCTCTCTCAAATAAATAAATAAAATCCTTTTTAAAAAATAAAATAAAAGTAAAGTAAACCTGAAAGAATAGATAGATAATGTAAACAGATGAAAATTCTAAGAATCAAAAAAAAAATGTTAGCGCATAAAAACACTGTAAGAGAAATGAAGAATGCCTTTCATGGGCTCATTGGTAGGCTGAACAGAACTGAGGAAAGAATATCTTGATCTTAAGAATATGTCAGTGGAGGGGTGCCTGGGTGGCTCAGTGGGTTAAAGCCTCTGCCTTCAGCTCAGGTCATGATCCCGGCGTCCTGGAATCGATCCCCACATCAGGCTCTCTGCTCAGCAGGGAGCCTACTTCCCCCCACCCCGTGCCTGCCTCTCTGCCTACTTGTGATCTCTGTCTGTCAAATAAATAAATAAGATCTTTAAAAAAAAAAATAAAAAAAGAATATGTCAATGGGAACTGGAAGTAAAGAGAAAAAAGACTGAAGGAAAAAAGGGGAACAGAATATCCAAGAACTGTGGTACATATATAAAACACACAGCATACACATGATAAGAATACCATAGGAGAAGAAAGAGACAAAGATACAAAAGCAATACTTGAAGCAATAATGACTGAGAATGTCCCCCAAATTAAGGTCAAACCACATGTCTTAGTTGTCTGCTACAACAAATTACTACAGGGACGCCTGGGTGGCTCAGTTGGTTAAGCAGCTGCCTTCGGCTCAGGTCATGATCCCGGCGTCCGGGGATCGAGTCCCACATTGGGCTCCTTGCTCCGCAGGGAGCCTGCTTCTCCGTCTGACTCTGCCTTCCACTCTGTCTGCCTGTGCTCGCTCTCGCTCGCTCTCTCTGACAAATAAATAAAATCTTTAAAAAAAAAACCAAATTACTACAGACTGGTTTATTTCTAGAGTTTTGGAGGCAGAGAAATACAAGATCAAGGTGCAGGCAGATTTGGTTCCAGTGAGAGCCAGCATCCTGGTTTGTAGACGGCTGTCTCCTTACTGCATCCTCACAAAGTCAGAGCAAGCTCTCATGTACCTTTTCATAAAAGCACTAATTCCCATTCATAAAGGTTCTACTCTTGTGACCTAATCACCTCCCAAAGACCCCCCCCACCTCTTAATAATGAGGGGAATGCAAACATTCAGCATATAACACCACAAAACCACAAGAAACTCAGAGAACACCAGGCAAGATAAATGCCAAATAAATTACACTAAGCATATCATATTCAAGCTGCAGAAAATAAAAGTCTTGTGAGAAAAATTCTTATAAAAATAAAAGACAATGGGGTGCCTGGGTGGCTCAGTGGGTTAAAGCCTCTGCTTTCAGCTCAGGTCATGATCCCAGGGTCCTGGGATCGAGCTCCGCATCAGGCTCTCTGCTCGGTGGGGAGCCTGCTTCCTCCTCTCTCTGAATGCCTCTCTGCCTACTTGTGATTTCTGTCTGTCAAATAAATAAATAAAATCTTTAAAAATAATAATAATAATAAAAATAAAAGACAAAAGAAAAAGACAGAAGGAAAAAGCTATAGATAGAGGACCAAAGATAAAAACTACATCTATCTTCTCTAAAACGATGCAAACAAGAAGGGAGTGGAGGGAAATATTTAAAGTATTGAGAGAAAGGAACCTGGGTGGTTCAGTTAGTTAAGTGTCTGCCTTCAGGTCAGGTCATGATCCCAGAATCCCAGGATGGAGCCCCACATCAGGCTCCCTGCTCAGCAAGGAGTCTGCTTCTTTCTTTCTCTCTCTGCTCCTCCCCCTGCTCCTTCTCTCTCTCTCAAATAAATACAATCTTAAAAAAAAAATTATTGAGAGAGAAAACCCAAAACATTAACCTAGAATTCTATATCCTATTAAATCATCCTTCAAAAGTGAACAAGAAATATTTTCTCAAACAAACATTGAGGGAATTTGTTGCCTGTTTACCTTCCTTGCAAGAAATGTTAAAAGAAGTTCTTTAGAGAAAAGGAAATTGATATAGGTCAGAAATTTGAAGGCAACCTCTAAAAAAAGTAAAAAGAAAAAAAAAGACATAATTTATATATTAACAAAGGAGAGAAAATAGAATCATATAAAATGCCTAATTAAAACCATAAATGTCATAACTGGTAAGGGGGAGAAAGGTGGAAGACAAAAACAGGAACAAAGAACAAAGCAATAGGGGCACCTAGGTGGCTGAGTTGGTTAAGTGTTGTATTCATAGTATGGTTCTAGCACAAAAACAGACACATAGATCAATGGAACAGAATAGAGAGCCCAGAAATAGACCCTCAACTCTATGGTCAACTAATCTTCGACAAAGTAGGAAAGAATGTCCAATGGAAAAAAGACAGTCTGTTCAACAAATGGTGTTGGGAAAATTGGACAGCCACCGGCAGAAAAATGAAACTAGACCATTTCCTTATACTACACATGAAAATAGACTCAAAATGGATGAAGGACCTCAATGTGAGAAAGGAGTCCATCAAAATACTTGAAGAAAACACAGGCAGCAACTTCTTCAACCTCAGCCGCAGCACTTCTTCCTAGAAACATCGCCAAAGGCAAGGGAAGCAAGGGCAAAAATGAACTATTGGGACTTCATCAAGATCAAAAGCTTTTGCACGGCAAAGGAAACAGTTAACAAAACCAAAAGACAACTGACAGAACGGGAAAAGATATTTGCAAATGACATATCAGATAAAGGGCTAGTATCGAAAATCTATAAAAAGCTTATCAAACTCAACACCCAAAGAACAAATAATCCAATCAAAAAAATGGGCAGAGGACATGAACAGACATTTCTGTAAAGAAGACATCCAGATGGCCAACAGACACATGAAAAAGTGCTCCACATCACTCGGCATCAGGGAAGTACAACTAAAAACCACAATGAGATACCACCTCACACTAGTCAGAATGGCTAAAATTAACAAGTCAGCAAATAACAGATGCTGGTGAGGATGCAGAGAAAGGCGAACCCTCCTACACTGTTGGTGGGAATGCAAGATGGTGCAGCTACTCTGGAAAACAGCAGGGAGGTTCCTCAAAAAGTTGAAAATAGAGCTACCCTATGACCCAGCAGTTGCAATACTGGGTATTTTCTCTAAAGATACAAACATAGGGATCTGAAGGGACACATGCACTTGAATATTTATAGTAAATGTCCACAATAGCCAAACTATGGAAAGAACCTAGATGTCCATCAACAGATGAATGGGTAAAAAAGATGTGGTATATATATACAATGGAATACTATGCAGCCATTAAATGAAATCTTGCCATTTGCAATGACGTGGATGGAACTAGAGGGTATTATGCTTAGCAAAATAAGTCAGTCGGAGAAAGACAATTATCATATGATCTCCCTGATATGAGGAAGTGGAGATGCAATGTGGGGGGTTTGGGTGGTAGGAAAAGAATAAATAAAACAATATGAGATCGGGAGGGAGACAAACCATAAGAGACTCTTAATCTCACAAAACAAACTGAGGGTTGCCAGGGGAGGAGGGTAGGGAGAGTGTGGTGTGGTTATGGACATTGGAGAGGGTATGTGCTATGGTGAGAGCTGTTAAGTGTATAAACCTGGCGATTCACAGACCTGTACCCCTGAGGCTAATAATACATTATATATTTATAAAAAAAATTTAAGGTGCCTGGGTGGCTCAGTGGGTTAAAGCCGCTGCCTTCGGCTCAGGTCATGGTCTAAGGGTCCTGGGATCGAGGCTCTCTGCTCAGCAGGGAGCCTGCTTCCCTCCCCCCCACCACTCTCTCTCTGCCTGCCTCTCCATCTACTTGTGATCTCTCTCTGTCAAATAAATAAATAAAATCTTAAAAAAAATTTTTTTTTAATTATAAAAAAAAAAAGTGTTGCATTCAGCTCAGGTCATGATCCCAGGTTCCTGGGATTAAGCCCCTCTAGGGCTCCCTGCTCAGCGGGGAGCCTACTTCCTTCTTCCTCTGACCCTCCCCCTGCTCATGTTTTCTTTCTCATTCTCTCTTTCAAATAAATATATAAAATATTTTTTAAAAAAGGAAAGAGGCAATAAAGATAAGACAATAACAAGTTATACATTAATCCAAATACAACAATAAAATAATCATTTTAAACATCAATGGCCCAAATATAATAATTAAAAGATAAAAATAGTCAAACTGGGTCAAAAGAACTACACAGTGTCTTTTAAAAAAAACCCACCTTGGGGCGCCTGGGTGGCTCAGTGGTTTAAGCCGCTGCCTTCGGCTCAGGTCATGATCTCGGGGTCCTGGGATCGAGTCCCACATCGGGCTCTCTGCTCGGCGGGGAGCCTGCTTCTCTCTCTCTCTCTCTCTCTGCCAGCCTCTCTACCTACCTACCTGTAATCTCTCTCTGTCAAATACATAAATAAAATCTTTAAAAAAAAAAAAAAAACCCACCTTATTTTTATTTATTTTTATTTTTAAAAGATGTTATTTATTTATTTGTCAAAAAGAGAGAGCAGGAGCAGGGGGAGTGGAGCACAGAGGGAGTAGCAGGCTCTCCGCTGAGTAAGAAGCCTGATGTGGGACTCAACCTCAGGACCCTAGGATCATGACCTGAGCCAAAGGCAGAGGCCCAATCGACTAAGCCACCCAGGCATCCCCAAAACCCCACTTTAAATATAAACACACATATAAATTGAAAATAAATGGACAAAGAAAGATATATCATGCTAACACTAATCAAAAGACAAATTACTTATATTGATTTCAGACAGAGCAGCATTCAAAACAAGGAACATTATAAGAATAAAGAAGGGGCATTAAATAATGATAAAGGGGTCAATTCTCCAAGAAGACATAATAATCTTTAATGAGTAGGCACCTAACAACAGAGCATTAAATATATGAGGAAAAATTGATAGAACTGCAAGGAGAAGCAGAGGAATCTACAATTCTAGTTAGAGACCGTAATACCCTTCTATCAGAAATGGACACATTCACCACATAGAAAATAAGAACATAGTTGAACTCAACAACATCATCAATCAACAGGGTATAACTGACATCTATAAACTACTTCTTCTAAAAACAGCAGATTACACATTCTTCTAAGACTCACATAGAACAAACACCAAGTTAGACCACATCTTTAAAATTTTTCAAAAAAAAGGTCATAAAATGCAATGCCTGCTCTCAAATCATAATGGATTTAAACTAGAAATTAATAAAGATAAATGGAAAATCCCAAAATATTTGAAGATTAAATATACTTTCAAATTACACATGAGCCAAAGAAGAAATCTCAAGAGAAATTTTATAACATTTTGAGCTAAATGAAAATGAAAATACATCTTATAAAAACATGTCGAATGTAGCAAAAGCAGTACTGAGATGAAAATTTCCAGCACTAAATGCATATATTAAAAAAGAAAAAAAGAACTAAAATCAGTTATCTGGGTTTCAACTTCAGGAAATTAAAAAAAAAAAAGAGAAAATTAATGCAAAGTTAGCAAAAAAGAGAAATAATGAAATTATAGCACAAATAATGAAACTGAGAACAGGAAATTGACAGAGAAAATTATTGAAGGACAAAAAGTTGCTTCTTTTAAAAGAATAACAGAGTTGATAAGCTTCTAGATAAGCTAAGAAATAAAAAATAAGAGAAATTATACAATGTTAATACTGATATCAATATATCAAAAGGAATGTATGAACATTACAACATATCCTATGGACATTAAGGAAATAAGAAAAGATAGCATAAACAACCTGTGCCAACAATTTGATAATCTAGATGAAATATAACAATTCCTTGAATGACACAATCTTCCAAATCTCACACAGGAAGAAACAGAAAATCTAAAATAGGCTTATATCTTTAGAGACTTTAAATCAATAACTAATAACTTACCAAAATAGAAAGCACCAGGCCCAGATGGGTTCACTGGGTAATTCCACAAAACATTTAAGGAAGAAATTATATCCATTCCCCACAATCTCTTTCAAAAGATAGAAGCCAAGAGATTAGAGTTGACCCTTGAACAACATGGGTTTGAACTGCAGGGGCCTACTTGTACATGGATTATTTTTAATAAATACAGCATAATAATTGTATCTTTTCTTCCTTATGATTTTTCTTTCCTTCTTTAAAAAGATTTATGTATTTATTTGACAGAGGGAGATAGCAAGAGAGGGAATACAAACAGGGGGAATGGGAGAGAGAGAAGCAGGGCACTGAGCAGGAAACCCAACGCAGGGCTCTATCTCAGGACGCTGGGATCATGAACTGAGCTGAAGGCAGACGCTTAATGACTGAGCCACACAGGTGCACCCCTTATGATTTTTTTTCTTTGAAAATTTTATTTATTTGACAGACAGAGATCACAAGTAGGCAGAGAGGCAGGCAGAGAGAGGAGGAAACAGGCTCTGCACTGTGCAGAAAGTCCAATGTGGGGCTCAATCCCAGGACCCTGAGATCATGACATGAGCCAAAGGCAGAGGCTTTAACCCACTGAGCCACCCAGGCGCCCCCCCCTTACGATTTTCTTAATAACATTTTCTTCTCTAGCTTACTTTACTGTAAGAATACAGTATAAAATGTTATCAGTAAGGCTTCCAGTCAACAATAGGCTGGTTAAGTCTCCTCCACATCTTTTCCTGGCTTGATAGCTCATTTCTTTTTAGTCCTAAAAAATATGTCATTGTGGTTAAGTTTTTAAGGGTCAAAAGTTATATGCAGATTTTCAACTGTGCGGAAAGTAGGCATCTCTTGGCCTGTGTTGTTCAAGAGTCAAATATACTTCCTAACTCAGTCCATGAGGCCAACATTACCCTATGACCAAAACCAGAAAAAGACATTACAAGAAAACATTGAAAGAAAAGACAAAACAATGGGGCGCCTGGGTGGCTCAGTGGGTTAAGCCGCTGCCTTCAGTCGGGTCATGATCTCAAGGTCCTGGGATCGAGTCCCGCATCGGGCTCTCTGCTCAGCAGGGAACCTGCTTCCCTATCTCTCTCTCTCTGGCTGCCTCTCCATCTACTTGTGATTTCTCTCTGTCAAATTAATAAATAAAAAATCTTTAAAAAAAAAAAAAAAAAAGAAAGAAAAGACAAAACAAGAAAAAAAAAAGAGCAATATCTCCCATGAGTATAGATGCAAAAACCTTCAACAAAGTATAACAAAATGAAACCAACAATGTATAAACATGTATATAAAGAATATATATATTTGGATAATATCATCTAGCTATCAACAAACTAAAGAGGAAAAGTCACAATCACATCAATAGAGACACAAAAAGCTTTCAAGAAAATCCAACACCCATTCATGATTACAAACTCTCGGCAACCTAGGAATACAGAACTCCCTCAATTTGGTTAAAAAAAAAAATCCACAGAAGTCTATAGCTAATCTTACACTTAATCTTGAAAAACTAGAAGCCTTCTCACTAGGATCAGGAACTAAGCAAGGATGTCCCCTTTTACCACTGCTTTTTATCTTAAAACCCAACAATAAGAAAACAAACAACCCAATTAGAAAATGGGCCAAAGACCTTGATACCACACAAAGAAGATATGAAGATGGCAAATAAGCATATGAAAAGATACTCCACATTATATGTCTTTATGGAATTGTAAATTAAAACAAAAATAAGACACCATTACACACCTATTAGAAAGGTCAGAATCTAAAATGCAGATGACGCCAATGTTCTCATTCATTGTTACTAGGACTGCAAATTGGCATAGCCACCTTTGAAAAACAGTGGCAGTTTCTTACAAAACTAAATATACTCTTACCACAGGTCCAGTAAATCATGTTCCTTGACATTCACCTCAATGAGCTAAAAACATATAAGCTCACAAAAATCTGAACACAGAAATTTGTAACAGCTCTATTCGCAATGTGTAAACTTAGAAGCCTCCACCAAGATGTCCTTCAGTAGGTTGAATGGATGAATAAACCGTGGTACATCCAGACAATGACATATTTTTTAGGACTAAAAAGAAATGAGCTATCAAGCCAGGAAAAGATGTGGAGGAGACTTAAATGCCTCTTACCAAGTAAAGAAAAAGCCAATCTGGAAAGGCTACATACTGTATGATTCCAACTATATGACATTCAGGAGAAGGCAAAACTGTGCAGACAGTTAAAAGATGAGTGATTGGCAGAGGGAGGGGATAGGGAGGGAAACAGTTAAGGTGCAGAGATTTTTTAGGGCAGTGAAACCCTTCTGCATGATACTATAATGGTGGATACATGTCACTTTCAACACCAAGAGTGAACCCTAAAATACCCTCAGGACTTTGCATGATAAGTGATAATGCTACCAAGGCCTATCCATCACTTAAAGAAATGTGCCACTCTGGATGGGCATATCACTAGGACAGGAGGCAGTGCCCATGTGGAGGCAGGGGTTATATGTGGGAACACTCTGACCTCTGTCCCATTTTGCTGTGCATCTAAAACTGTTCCCCCAAAATGAAGCCTATTCAGAGGGAAAGTTAGACATACAGGCTTCTAATGAAAAGACACATGCAGGTAAACAAAAACACTAAAATGAATATGACAGAAATTGTCAGCAAGACTGGTAGGTTTCAGCTCTCAGTCCTACTCTGTCACAGTTTGTCACCTTGGTCAACTTCTTGGTTTCCTCATCTGTCAAAAAAGGGACACCCATCTCTTAGGTTGCTGGGAGCCCAACATAAGTTAAACCATATAAAGTGTTTAGAAAAGCATCTGGCAGGTAGTTAGTACACAATAAATGTGAGCTACTATTATTAATATTAAAAGAACAAAAAAATCAACACAATATTTTATAAAGTCCATCATGCCTGGAGATGTTATATCTGTCGGTTAGGGGGAAAACTAGAGATTTTCTTAATACATCACAAGTGTGGGCCCTAAGATATGGTAGAAAAGAGCATATTATGACAAAATATGATCTAGAGACCAGAAAATTTCTTTTTTATTCTAAGACTTTATTTATTTGACAAACAGAGATCACAAGTAGACAGAGAGGCAGGCAGACAGTGGGGCGGGGAAGCAGGCTTCCCACTGAGCAGAGAACCCAATGTGGGGCTCGATCCCAGGACCCTGGATCATGATCTGAGCTGAAGGTGGAGGCTTTAACCCACTGAGCCACCCAGGCACCCCAGAAAATTTATTTTGATATACTTATTTAAATAAGGCTATTTGGTGATACTGTTATAGTTTTAAGTAGAATTGTCCTTAAAATATGCAAAAACACCAAATATAGTAGATTGAGCTTAAATTGAGGAGATCAAAGACTGAAAATTGAGGGAGATAAAGATTCTTGCATACCATGAGTCCAAATGAGGTTTTGCAAATAAAATGTTAAATCTCCTTAGACAGTTGTTTGTCAGGACTTATCTGCCACAAGACCTATTCTTTTTTTTCAAACTGAGTAATGTATTTTGTATACCCAATGTTAGACTACATTAAAACCCATTATTTTAGGGTTTTTTTGTTTCTTCTGGTACTTGTATTCTAGGGTTTCAGAAGGTACAGAAAAGGAAACAAGAGAGGCAACAAGGAAGTTCAGACAGGCAGGGCCGTGATCAGACAGCAATTCAGACCCACAGTTCTTGGGTCTTGACCTGCATCAGAATCACCTAGAAGCTAACAAAAAACACGGAGGCCCTGCTTCTTGGAAGCAGGAAGAGGTCTAGGCCTTTGCTGTTTTTTTTTTTTTTTAAGATTTTATTTACTTATCTGACAGAGAGAGATGACAAGCAGGCAGAGAGAGAGGAGGAAGCAGGCTCCCCGCTGAGCAGAGAGCCCCAAGCGGGGCTCGATCCCGGGACCCTGAGATCATGACCCAAGCCAAAGGCAGTGGCTTAACCCACTGAGCCACCCAGGCGCCCCTAGGCCTTTGCTGTTTTAACAGACTCTCAGGTGAGTGTGATCTGGACCCAGGTTTGATCTGGACCATCTGTCTAATCTCCCTTGCTACTGAGAGGCCAGAGAAGAAAGAGCGTGGGCGTCACCTGGGAAGTGGGTTAGAAATGCAGATTCTTGGGCTCGACCCTAGATCTGCAGAGTTAGAATCAGCATTTTCATCAAGCTCTTCAGGCTCAGTTGGTTAAGGGACGGCCTTTGGCTCAAGTCATGATTTTGGAGTCGCAGGGTCAATCCTGCATCAGGCTCTGTGCTCAGCCAGGAGTCTGCTTCTCCCTTGGACCCTCCCCATTCTTGTGCTCTCTCATTCTCTCCCTTTCAAATAAATAAAATATTTTTTAAAAATCCTACAGTGACTTATGTGCAAATCAAGGATTGAGAACTTGTTCTCAACCCCTCTGCACTTTGGAATCTCTTGGGAATTCTGGTTTAACCTACATAAGTTTGGCCGGGACTTTGGGGTTTTTTAAAGTTCCATAGGCTACTTAAAACTCAGCCAAATTTCAAAAGAGATTTTTTTTTAAAGGCTTTATTTATTTGAGAGAACAAGCATGAGCAGGGGGAGGGACAGAGGGGCAAAAGGAGAAGCACGGCTGGTTCCTAAAGAAGGCTGTAGTTAACAGATGGTAGGACTATTGCTTCAAAGTGGTTTAATTGTAGTCTTTCAAAATTGGAGCTCCAAAATAACTTGAGAGCTACACCTAAGAAACTAGGTTTCCTTTAAACTTGAGAAAGGACAGTTAAATGTTATTGGTGGTATCTGTAAGGACCTATTTATCTAGAGGCTTCCATCAAGGTTAAACAATAACCTTGTTGTTTAACCCTTAAACTGTCCCTGCCCCCCCCTTTCCCCAGGGGACTTACTTAAAAACAAGTCCTGGAGACCAGCCCCAGGTAACAAAGCTGAGATACAAGGGTGGGTCAGGCCAGGTGGAGACATCCAATCAGTGGGGGGTTGCATACTGTCTCCCTAGCTACCAAGGAGTATGGGCCCTGCTCTTTGGGAGCCTTTGGGGCACCAATTCTAACAAGGTGATAGGCTAAGTCAAATGTCTACTATAGGGTAAATTGTAATTCAATTGGTCACTTATGTGTGACCTAACATGACTGTGGAATTTCCTCTGTGTGTTACAATCTCATTGGCCACCTGTGCCTGGCCAGGCCCAACCACATGGCCTTTGCCCTTAAAAGCTAGTCTGTGAAACAGAGAAAGGTGGCCCTCTCTTGTAAGAGGTTCAGCCCCAAACTTTCAGTTTGATTCTTGATGCTTGGCATGAAATAAAGCTTTGCTTGACCTTTGCTTTGTATCAGTCTCGTTCTTTTAATCATGGACCCATTATTGGGGGCCGTATCATATGGGGGCTCTGCCAGGATTAAACGAGAACTGAGCCAGCATCTGAATTTCTGGGAAAAGCCTCCGGAGGTCTGTAGGTCTGGTTGATCTCCAGATTTTACTCTGTGGGATCCGGTCTGTCTGTTTGGTTGCAGAGCTCCAGGTATAGCCCACCGGGGAGAAGCTGGACACAGCCATGCTCCCTAGAGCTGGAGAGGATGCGGGGATGCCCCTTCCCTCCACTGGTAGATCACCAGGGGGTTCGAGTCCCCCTAGACAGTTGGGGATTTAGAGTCCCCCTAGGTGGTCACAGTCAGGGGGCTCAAGTCTCCCTAGGTGGTCACCTCTGGTTCTAAACCACTGGGCCTGTGGTTTTGTTTTGTCTTTTTGTTGTCTGTCCTGTTGTTCATTCTGTTTTCAGGGGATGGAGAAAATTCCCACCAGCAGCAGGTTCTGGGTAAGAACCACTGGGCCTGCGGTTGTCTTTGTCTTGTCTTTTTGCTGTCTGCTGTGCTGTTTGTTGTGTTTGAAGGAATGGGGCAAGCAGAGAGTAAGAGGACTCTGACTTTCATCTCTTTGTTCCTCTTAATAGATGTGAGGCTTCTCCCGCACTCATTTTGTGTGTTAAGGGCTATAACTGGAGCCAACTGGGGTTAGTTTAACTCGAGACAGAGACTTTAAGGAATATTCCTAGGCAGCTGCCAAAACAAACTTTGTTTCGGGGACATTCCTTGCCCTCTCTGGCCTGACGGGGACTGCCTAGCCCCTCCCCCACTTGCTGGCGGGAAAGCATGGCGTCTGCTCCTCTCTTGGAGCTGTCTCTTGGAGCTGATGAGCCCTAGAACTAGGAACCCTTTCTCTGCATTCTGATGGCACTTTGTTCTGTTCTTCACTGTCGGGAAAACAAGAAGAGCACCCCCTGGACCTAACACACGCCCCCCCACTCTGGGTCTTCCCACCCAGGTCTTGGGTAAACATTTGAAGTAGAGTGGGTCAAGGTGGAACATAAATCAGTATTTGAACTAAGTTAAGTTTGTTGGGTTAATTAGGATAAACATGTCTTTTGAGTTAACAGTAGTAAATGTGAAACTTCAGAATTTTTACTTCAGGTCAAAGTTATTTGTTATTTGTTAAAATCTGTTAAAATTTGTTGAAATCTGTTAGCAAAGAGATGACTAAACTGATGGTTAATTGTCTGTCTCGAAGTTTTAATAGGTAATTATTAAAGTAGCTTTCAAAGTCTTTGGTAACCTGAAACTTTAAACCAAATGGGGTAAAATGCTAGAGTGCTGGTTGCTGGAACTAGGTTTGTGCTTTTGAAATCTGTTGATAAACATGTTTTGTGCTTAACTGATTGATAAATTTGCCATCTAAAGAATTCTGTTGTAACAGTTCACAACTGGTTTATATTTAGTCTTCAGTAGAGGTTAAGGTATTTCTAAGAGTACAAAATTCTAAGTGTAACTAAGATAGAAGGAAATAAGGGAAGCAACTCTGTATGTAGAAAAGTAGGAGATAAGTAAAAGGAGAGGAAAATACCAGATGCCTGATCCTGTTTGAATAAGAAAGAAAGGAAAACAGCCCCAGGGCCACTGTCTGAGCTAAATCCATTTGTAAAGAATGGAAGGGAAGATTGATCACCTCCCGTTAGCCAGGGATGGGGGGGGGGGGTGTCCAACCTGTTTGAATCTGAAGAATGCCTGACTGTGTGAATCTATCTGTATGGCTCCACCGCTTCAGCCACAGAGTCTGCGTGGGCTGCACCCTGAGTCTCGCAGGGCATCATATGGCATAACGGTCATCTACTCCACGGAGTAGCCTGGTCTGGGGCTTATACGGACAGACCTTAGCTAAGACGATCCTAAGTTCCCACAAGGGACGCGAGCAGGACAGCATCTGAAGGATCCCCCTCCCTTTGTCTGCGACGTCATTCACGATGGGAGGGAAACCCAGAAAACTCACTATCTTAAGA
Organism: Mustela putorius furo; assembly: GCF_011764305.1. Classification (NCBI taxonomy): domain Eukaryota; kingdom Metazoa; phylum Chordata; class Mammalia; order Carnivora; family Mustelidae; genus Mustela; species Mustela putorius. Next base: position 3,108,037 of record NW_025421367.1, on the reverse strand, counting down.
CTGCATGCTTAAAAATAAAAAGGAAAGACAGTGGTATAAAAAACTGGTTTTCTGGGTGGCTCAGTGGGTTAAAGGCTGTGCCTTCTGCTCAGGTCATGATCCCAGGGTTCTGGGATCGAGCCCCACGTCGGGCGCTCTGCTCAGCAGGGAGCCTGCTTCCTCCTCTTTCTCTCTCTCTCTCTCTCTCTCTCTGCCTGCTTGTGATCTCTGTCAAATAAATAAATATTAAAAACAAAAACAAAAAGCTGGTTTTCTCTCTGTTTAATAAAAGGGCAAAGTTTTCTTAGGTTAATAGATCTGCTAAAAAATGTAAATGGTTTTCTCCTTGCCTGCCCAGAGTTTTTAATGAGATCTCTTTAGCTCATAAGGCTTCTCCTTGATATGCTAAGTTACTCGGGAGTACTGCTAAACCAATGATAAACCTTGGGTTACTTTTGGGTAAATGCCATAACTACTCTAGAGGTTCTATACATTTCCTAGAGTTTAATGTTTTGATAAGAGTCATCACTTGGTATTTAACCATATCTATTCTGAGTTTTTGTCATTTGTAATTGTTTTAATTCTCTTGTAAGATGAATTCTGCCTTAAAGGAAATTCATATGGGAAGACTTTCAGGACAAATACAGGTCTTTGATACGTTAAAATCCTGGGAACTGAAATGAGTAAGAATTTACAGAAGTAAGGGCTGCAATCGGACTAAAACAGAATTAGTAACATGGGACTAGATGAATTGAAAGGTTGTAATGTTGTGTTTCTTAATGTTTTGTCTTATTTTAAACATGACTGGTTCTGTAATGTTTGCTCCTCCAGACTAGGGAAACTTTTTCTTAAGTTATGTGTAACTTACAGAGATGTAAAAGTACTCATTTGTAAACAAATCAAGGCATTCAACTTTTCTCTCAATCTGAACCCTCTGAAACCAAAAGGTCTCAGTAAGTATTCTTTCTTCCTTGGCAATCAGTCATTTGCATAAGTTCAATAAGAATCTGTTCTCCTTGTAACAGGACACCATTGGAAACTCTGGTTATTTTACCAGGGCTTTGACTGGAATACCATATTTGAAAAGACTCAGATACAACCAGACAACTTGAAGGAACTAAGGTTGACTTTATAAAACCTAGAGCCATAAAGCCCTTTGGAACTGTTGGCCTGATACCTTGCTTACAGAGTTCCCAGCAGCCTCACCAGGTGAGTAAAGAATGCCATTTCCTGGAGGCTCAGTATACTCTGGGCACCTCAGGAAGAGTAATTCGCCCAATCTGACAGGTATTGCAGGCATGTCCAATGGCAAGTACGTGGCTTGGCTTCTGGCCCAGAGAGACTACTAAAAGTTCAACCTAGAGATTCCTTATAAGAAGTTCCAGCAAAGCAGATTCTAAAAGACTCATATGATTACTTACTATTCTTGCTGAGCTTATGTAAATAATTAAGCCAAGTTTGGTAAAACTGGACTTGTTTTTCAAATGAATTAGTCCTATTTGGATATCTCTGGGAATGAAGGTTATTTTAGAGAGAAAAACTAGGTTTTAATAACACACCCTTCTGGATGTTAAATTCTAGATTTGATTGTCTTTAAATATTTATTTACCTAAACTAGATAACTTGAGGTAAACTTCCGAGAAGTTGCATGATAACTCATGTAGACGATCTTGCCTTTGCCAGTCAGTCAGCCCCAGATATAAGGAGAAAACTTCAGAAAATTGAAGGATTTGAAAGGAAGAATCTGACTGAGTTAGTGGGAATAATGGAAATAGCCGCTGAGGACTATGGGTCATGCTTGTGGGGGACGAGAACTCTCTTACAGATCCTGCAGGAAAAAGGGTAGCAGGTGTCAGCAATAAAAGCACAGCTTTGTCAGAGCCACACCACTTATTTAAGCTTTGTTCTCCATGAGGGAGTTTCTTGGGATGGGGGGCTACTACAGGTTATGGATACCACGGTTCGCAGAGACAGCACAACCTCTCTACGAACTGGCTAAGGAAAGACTCACTATGGTAGAGTGGACAGCTGAAGCAGAAGGAGCATTTGGGGAGTTACAAACAGCCTTACTGAGTGCCCCAGCATTGGCCATCCCAGACGTTACCAAGCCCTTCCACTTGTATGTGAATAAAAAGGCAGGGGTGGCTAAAGGAGTTTTGACTCAAACTCTGGGGCCTTGGCAAAGGCCAGTAGCCTATCTTAGCAAGAAGCTAGATCCAGTAGCATCTGGGTTCCCCCTTGTAACCTCATAATTGCTGCCATGGCCCTCCTGGTCAAGGATGCAAGTATATTTACAGAAATGGACTAAATTAGACTAAAAAGGGGATTGGGCTAAGACTAGAACAGGAAAGTTAATTCTTCCTCGAAAACTAGAAGAAATTAGTAAGCCAAATACATCAGGGCACTCATTTGGGGACATGCAAAGCTTAAAGAGCTTATGGACAAGCAGTTCCAGGTTTCTAAATTAGGGAGTTGGCTCAAGATGTGGTTGATAGATGTACTCAATGTCAGGTGGTAAATGAGGAAAGAACTGGAATGGGAAGAGGGAAAAGAGAAAGAGGTAAGGAACCAGGAATTTATTGGGAAATAGATTTTACAGAGATGAAATCAGGAAAATATGGGCACAAGTATATTTTAGTTTTTGTAGATAACTTTTCAGACTGGGTAAAGACTTTTCTGTCATGGCATAGTCAGTAGGATGGCAGGAGTGATAGCCAAAAAGCTACTAGAGGTTTGGGTTACCTCTTGCGATCGGGTCAGAAAACAGCGCTGCATTTGTGAGTTCAGTCTCGCAGGCTTTGGCCAAAGCTGTGGACACTAGTTGGGGGCTACATTGTGCTTACCGGCCCCAGAGTTCTGGCCAAGTAAATGAATTGGACTCTTAAAGTGACCTTGACAAAGTTAATTCTGAAGACTGGTGGTGAATGGGTGGATCTCCTTCCCTTTGCCCTCCTCAGGGCACGATGTACACCCTACCCTACTTAAATAAGGTGACCCCACTTGAAATAATGTTCGGGAGACACCCCACCCCTCTGCCCTTGATTACAAGAGGTTGCTCTAGCAGAAATGACTGCTCAGTCTGTACTCCAGTCACTGCAGGCATTACGGTCTGTCTTAAAAAGAGCCCATTCAGGGATCCGGACACGGCCCATGCAGAGACGGAGACGGAGGTGGAGCCACATCCTTACCAACCCAGGGACTTGGTTTGGATACACCGCCACCAAGTGGGAAACCCGGAGCCTCGCTGGAAGGGATCATTTACTGTCATTCTGACCACCCCCATGGCAATAAAAGTAGAAGGCATCAGGGCCTGGATTCACGCGGGTCACACCAAATGAGCAGAGGACAAGAATGCCCCCCAGAGGTGGATGCTGCTGCCGTTGGACCCCGCCAATCGTGGACTAAAACTAAGACTTAAAAAACAATGAATTCATTAAGTTCATTGTTTCCCCTGTAGTTAAGATATAGGTGAGAAGGGGGCGCCTGGGTGGCTCAGTGGGTTAAGCCTCTGCCTTCCGCTCCGGTCATGATCCCAGGGTCCTGGGATTGAGCCCCACATTGGGCTCTCTGCTCAGCAGGGAGCCTGCTTCCCCTTCTTTCTCTGCCTGCCTCCCTGCCTCCTTGTGATCTCTGTCTGTCAAATAAATAAATAAAGTCTTAAGAAAGAAAGAAAGAAATAGACAGGGAATCCAGGTCCTAAGCTGCTACAATATTTGTCAGCTAAAAACAAAAGCTGTTTGAGAATCCCACAAAACAGGAAGGCCAGTCTGGCCTGAACAATACTAGCCAGCCTCTGAAGAGTCCTGCCAATTCTTTGTTTTGTCTTTGCTTTCTTTAAAGCTGCTTCCTCTTTGGCCAGGAGTTACTCATCCTTTCCTAAAGCATATTTACCAGCAGTGACACATTAAAAAACATGCCAAAAAAAAAAAAAAAATTCCTGTAGTTGTTCCCTTCAGTTGCACTGGCAGAGAACTCGACTTCCTATCCTCTTTGCTGAAGCACAACCTGTTTGTGTCTCAGGCTCTTCCTTACAAAATGGTTGAAAAGTCTCCCAAAGACCCCAGCAGACTGCGCCATTCCAGCTTATCAGAATATACATTATCCCGCTCGATACGCGTTGCTTAACTCTTACTGCATTTATTTGGAAAGCCAAGATTCTAATATTAAAATACCTAAGAGTAAAACCCCTAGGAGTAATGCATTCCAGTTACATGTTGATTTGCAAAAAGTTCTTTTCTCTGTTGAAAAAGTCAACCTTTCTCCACACTACCTTCTGCTATACAGGCTGATTCCAAGACATTTGGAATAAACAACAACAAAACTAAAAATATAAACAACCTACAGATGTATGCTTCTTTTGAAAATTTACCCTTGTCTTCCACTTTCATACACTCTTGTCCTTCCTTTTTATGTAGTCATCAGTCCCTTTACAATGTCGAAGGAATCTCTTCCCATAACCTCTGACCTTAACTGTGGCTTAGCCCTTTATTACCTTATATCTGTGTTCTAAGTATTCTCTGCCAACAGCATTCACTCCTCTACTCCCACCCAAACCACCCTACACCTTGACCCCAGGATTACCTTTATTCCAGAACCACCAAAGTCTTTCTGTATTACCATTGCCTGTTGAAAAGCATCTTTACGGAAAGCATCGTGTCCAAACTCCTGAGCCTGAGAAGCATGACCACCACACCCTGGTGTTAAGAGGCCTTTCCTGCCTCTTCTTTTCTAAGACAGCCAGGCTGCCATGCTAGAGAGTCCACGTGCATCTTATTTTCTCACTTCCGTTCCTTTGCTTGTCATCTTGCATCCCATGCCATTCCCCACTCTTACACTTTCAAATCACATGTTCTAAGACTAACCTACTCTATGAAGCCTTCCTTGACCACTCCAGCCCCCAGTGGTCTCTCCGAACTTTGAGCTCTTAACACTTATTCTCACTTTCATTCATTGGCAATTTATCACTTATTCCTTCTTACACGCTTCCAGAACCACCATCTCATAGTATCATCTTTGAGATGTTTACATCTTAATCCCTCAGCTAAATCAATAGTTCTTCCATTCATTCAACAAATACATACTAGGTTTACTAAATGCCAGATACTATGCTAGGTATGGGGAGAAATTCATTCTTTTCTCTTTATAGTGTAGTGTTGTTTTTAAATGCATAACAAGTAGCTTTAAGGTAGGACTATTCTTTTTTTCTTAAAGATTTCACTCATTTACTTGACAGACAGAGATCACAAGTAGGCAGGGAGGCAGGCAGAGAGAGAGGGGAGGAAGCAGGCTCCCTGCTGAGCAGAGAGCCCGATTCGGGGCTTGATCCCAGGACCCCGGGACCATGAGCTGACCCGAAGACAGAAGCTTTAACCCACTGAGCCACCCAGGTGCCCCGGTATGACTATTCTTTTAAAGACCCCTATCACACTCTGCATCCAATGGAGAAATCTGCCAAGTACATTAAATAATACTAACGGGCTGATAAATATTAGTTTTTCCTGGGTCTTTAACAGTATAGAGTTACTAGCTGCTGCGTGAATTCAACTGGACTTCCTACCTACTGATACTTTTATAGAAATCACATTTTAGGGCGCCTGGGTGGCTCAGTGGGTTAAGCCGCTGCCTTCGGCTCAGGTTGTGATCTCAGGGTCCTGGGATCGAGTCCCGCATCGGGCTCTCTGCTCGGCAGGGAGCCTGCTTCCCTCTCTCTCTCTCTGCCTGCCTCTCTGCCTACTTATGATCTCTCTCTGTCAAATAAATAAATAAAATCTTAAAAAAAAAAAAAGAAATCACATTTTTTTTTTAAAAGATTTTATTTATTTACTTGAGAGAGAGACAGTGAGAGAGAGCATGAATGAGGAGAGGGTCAGAGAGAGAAGCAGACTCCCCATGGAGCTGGGAGTCCGATGTGGGACTCGATCCCGGGACTCCAGGATCATGATCTGAGCCGAAGGCAGACGTCCAACCAACTGAGCCACCCAGGCGTCCCAAGAAATCACATTTTAATATCACCATTGGTGTACTACCAAGTGGTATAATCAGGGCTGGATCCTAGGCTCCTACTTTTTAACTAAAATCTTTTTTCTTTTTTAATATTACAGTTTTATTTGAAACTTCATTCTCACCTTGAATATGCAAAATACAAACTCCACAAAATGTTCATTTTTTTACTTTGGAGTTTATAAATATATGAAATAGAAGTTTGCTTAAATTTATATTACATATTTATTAGGTAAGGAACTATATAAAAAAAAACACATTTTAATCCCACATTCTTGGGATTAAACCCTTGGGCAAGTTATTGCACACCTGAAACCACAGAGCATAATAGACTGTTTGCATAAAGGTCATAATACAGTTAACCTTAGTTTTTTCAGTGTTCTATCACTTTCTAAAAACTGAGTAAAGTTTCAACTTTAAATCAAAAGCTTAAATCACTTATTTAATTACACATTTAAAATTAGATTGACAAAATTAGTCTCATACTTTAATAGGCCAAATTATATTAAATAATAAAATAACAAAAGAGGTGGTGAACATTCTTTAATCCCAAATTCTTTTCAAGTGGAAGAATTCACATTCAAGCTTTAACACTAAGAAAACTGTATGTAACCCCTGAGCACTGTTGGCAGATACCCTAGCAACTAGTTGATCTAACCTAATTTGGAAACCAGAGATTTCTGTAGATTGATTTCTTGCCCTGGCCCTAATCTGTAATTGATTTGGTACCTTCAAGAGAGTTACTGTGATATCCATGCATTTACCTCATGTATTAGCTAATTCTTTTTTTTTTTTAAAGATTTTATTTATTTATTTGACAAAGAGAAATCACAAGTAGATAGAGAAGCAGGCAGAGAGAGAGAGGGGGAAGCAGGCTCCCTGCTGAGCAGAGAGCCCGATGCGGAACTCGATCCCAGGACCCTGAGATCATGACCTGAGCCGAAGGCAGCGGCTTAACCCACTGAGCCACCCAGGCGCCCTGTATTAGCTAATTCTTACGCTTGCCGACCAAAGTCTGCAATTTTTTCTAGCCTTGATAGAATGCTGCCGTTTTTGTTTGTTTGTTTTGCTTTGTTTTTTAATCGTGGGAGGTAACCTTAATATAATTGTCATTTTGGTTCTATTTTTAAAGCTTTTAAAATTTAATAAATTCTTTATTCTTTCATATTCTTGCTTTTAGGACCATACTTTTTCTGATACAAAAAGGATATCAGATTGAACATGGATATTTGTTTATAGTTTTATCTATGTGGCCACAATTTTCAAAGTAATTTTTTCCTTATTTTGTATTTTTTAAAGTAGAGTTTTTTATTTTTTTTTATTTTTATTTTTTTTTTTTTAAGATTTTATTTATTTATTTGTCAGAGACAGAGGGAGAGAGAGCAAGTGAGCACAGGTGACAGAGAGGCAGGCAGAGGCAGAGGGAGAAGCAGGCTCCCTGCCAAGCAAGGATCCTGATGCGGGACTCGATCCCAGGACCCTGGGATCATGACCTGAGCCGAAGGCAGCTGCTTAACCAACTGAGCCACCCAGGCGTCCCGAGTTTTTTATTTTTTAGAGCAGTTCCAGGTTTACAAGAAAATTGAGTGGAAGTTACAGGTTCATTTTATTGTGCTTTGCAGGTAACTACATTTTTACAAATTGGGGAGGTTTGTGGCAACCCTAGGTCAAGCAAGTCTATCAGCAATATTTTCCCAAAAGCATTTGCTTACTTTGTGCTTCTGAGTCACATTTAGGTAATTCTTATAATATTTCAAACTTTTTCATCATCATTATATTTGTTCTATTGATTTGTGATCAATGATTTTTGATAAAACTATTGCAATTGTTTTGGGGCACCACCAATCATGCCCATATGAAACCATAAACTTAATCAATGTGGTATTCTGACTGCTCCACCGATGCTGTTCCTCTGTCTCTCCCCCTCTCTTTGGGCCTCTCTGTTCGAAGACACAACAATACTGAAACTGGGCCAACTGATAACTCTACAATGGCCTCCATGCGTTCAAGGGAAAGAAAGAGTCATGCATCTCTCATTTTAAATCAAGCTAAAAATTATGAAGCTCAGTGAGGAAGGATGTCAAAAGCCAAGATAGGCTGAGACTAGGCATCTTGTGCCAAACAATTAGCCAAATTGTAAATGCAAAGGAAAACCTCTTGAAGGAAACAAAAAGTGCTACTCCAGCGAACACATAAATGATAAGAAAGTGGAAGATCCTTATTGCTGATATGGGGAATGTATGAGTAGTCTGGACAGGTCAAACCAGCCACAGTATCCACTTAAGCCAAAATCTAATCCTGAGCAAGACCCTAACTCTTTTCAATTCTGTGAAGGCTGAAAGTGTTGAGGAAGCTACAGAAGAAGAGTTGAAGTATCAGAGATTGAGTCATGAGATTCAAGGAAAGAAGTCATCTCTATAACATAAAAGGACAAGATGAATAGAAACTACAGAAGACGTAGCTAAGATAATTAATAAAGGTGGCTACACTAAACCGCAAATTTTCCAAGTAGACGAAACTGTTTTCTACTGGAAGAAGATGCCATCTAGGATCTTCATAGCTAACGAGAAGTCAATGCCTGGCTTCAAAGCTTCAAAGGCAGGCTGATTCTCTTATTAACTGATAACTTTAAATAGAAACCAATGCTCACAAAAAATACTAAGGTTTTTAAGAATTATGCTAAATCTACCTGCCTATGTTCTAAAATCAAACAGCAAAAACTGGATGACAGCATATCTGTTCATGATATGGTTTACTGAATATTTTAAGTCCACTGTGGAGAACTACTACTCAGAAAAAAAAGATTCCTTCCAAACCATGACTGATAAAGTACCCAGTCAGCTGAGAGCTCTGATGGAGATACACAATAAGATTGATGTTGTTTTTATGCCTACAAACATAACATCCCTTCAGCAGCCCCTGGACAAAGAGTAATTTCAATTTTCAAGTCTTATTATTTAAGAAATACTTTTCATAAGGCTATAGCTGCCATATAGATAGTCATTCTGCTGTGGATCTGGGCAAAGTCAATTACAAACCTTCTAGAAAGGTTTCACCATTCTAGATGCCATTAAAAACATTTGTGATTCGGGGCACCTGGGTGGTTCAGTGGGTTAAAGCCTCTGTCTTTGGCTCAGGTCATGATCCCAGGGTCCTGGGATCCAGCCCCACATTGGGCTCTCTGCTCGGCAGGGAGCCTGCTTCCCTCCCCCTCCCTCTCTCTGCTTGCCTACTTTCGATCTCTGTCAAATAAATAAATAAAATATTTTTAAAAACCACAAACCAATCAAACAAACAAAAAACATTTGTGATTCATGGGATGAGGTCAAAATCCCAACATTAACAGGAGTTTAAAAGAAGTTGATTCTAATCCTCATGGATGACTTTGAAAAGTTCAAGACTTGAGGGAGGGGAGTTAACTGCAGATGTGATGGAAAATGCAAGAGAACTAGAATCAGAAATGGAGCCTGAAGATGTGTCTGAATTGCTACAATCTCATGATAAAATTTGAATAGATGGAAGAGTTGCTTCTTATGGATAGCAAAAAGGATGTGGTTTGGTTTGGTTTTTTTTTTTTTTTTTTTTTAGATTTTATTTATTTATTTGACAGAGATCACAAGTAGGCAGAGAGGCAGGAGGGGGCAGGGGAAGCAGGCTCCCTGCTGAGCAGAGAACCCGATGAGGGGCTCCATCCCAGGATCCTGAGATCATGACCTGAGCCAAAGGCAGAGGCTTTAACCCACTGAGCCACCCAGGCGCCACAAAGATGTTTTCTTGAGATGGAATCTACTCAAGATGTTGTGAAGATTGTTGAAATGACAACAAAGGGGGCACCTGGGTGGCTCAGTGCATTAAGCCTCTGCCTTCAGCTCAGGTCATGATCTCAGGGTCCTGGGATAGAGCCCTGCATCCAGTTATCTGCTTGGCAGGGAGCCTGCTTCCCTCTCTCTCTCTCTGCCTGCCTCTCTGCCTACTTGTGATCTCTCTGTCAAATGAATAAAATCTTAAAAAAAAAAAAAAAAAAGAAATGACAACAAAGGATTTGGAATATTACATAAATTTGTTTGCTAAAACAACAGCAGGGTTTGAGAACATTAACTTCAATTTTGAAAGAAGTTCTGTTAGGGGTAAAATGTTATTCAAACAGCATTGCATGCCACAGAGAAATGTCATATGAAGGGATGAGTCCAACTGATGCAGCAAACTTGACTGTTGTCTTATTTTAAGAATTTGCCATGACTACCCCAACCTTCAGCAACTATCGCCTTGATGAGTCAACAGCCATCAACACTGAGGCAAGACCCTCCACCAGCAAAAAGGACTTGCTGAAAGCGCAAATGATGATTAGCATTTTTTTAGCAATAAAGTATTTTTTTCCAAAGATTTATTTATTTTAGAGAGAGAGAGAGAGAGAGAGCATGGGTGGGGGGGAGGGGCAGGGGAAGAGGAGAAAGAGTTCCAAGCAGATTCTGTGCTGAATATGAGGCCTGATGCGAGACTCAATCTCATGACCCTGAGATCATGACCTGAGCTGAAACCAAGTCAGATGCTCAACCAACTGCACCATCCAGGTGTGTCAGCAATAACGTATTTTTTAAAATTAAGGTATGTACTGGGTAGATCCTTCAGCCTACGGATTCAGTCCCTGGGCTTTAATAAAACTACTTTTTTGCAACAACAACAACAAAAAGGTAATAATAAGTAAGATATGTACTTTGTTGTGTTTTGGGTTGTTTTTTTAAACTTTTTTTTTTTAAAGATTTTTATTTATTAATTTGACAGAGAGAAATCACAAGTAGACGGAGAGGCAGCCAGAGAGAGAGAGAGAGGGAAGCAGGCTCTCCGCTGAGCAGAGAGCCCGATGCGGGACTCGATCCCAGGACTCTGAGATCATGACCCGAGCCGAAGGCAGCGGCTTAACCCACTGAGCCACCCAGGCGCCCTAAACTTTTTTTTTTTTAAAGATTTTATTTATTTATTTGACAGAGAGAGATCACAAGTAGGCAGAGAGGCAGACAAAGAGAGAGGAGGAAGCAGGCTCCCGGCTGAGCAGAGAGTCTGATGCGGGACTTGATTCCAGGACCCTGGGATCATGACCTGAGCCAAAGGCAGAGGCTTTAACCCACTGAGCCACCCAGGCAGCCCTTTGTTGTGCTTTTTTAAGACATAATCCTACTGCACACTTAATAGACTACAGTGTAATATGAACATAACTTTTATACGCACTGGAAAGCAAAAAAAATCATTTAAATTGCTTTATTATGATCTTTACCTTATTGTGATGGTCAGGGTCTCTCAATATCTCCAAGGTATGCCTGTAAAGAGATTACCCATATATTCTCTACTCCCTTCACAAATACACTCTCCTCCACTATTAACATAACCCACCAGAGTGGTGCATTTGTTGATCAATTGATGAACCTACATTGACACATCATAATCACCCCAAAGTTGATCATTTAAATTAGGTTCACTCTTGGTGCTATACATATTACTTTTTTTTTTTTTTTTTTTTGGTCCTTGGTCTATTCTACTTTTTAAAAATTATTTTTCATTCTATAGATTTTGACAAATGTATATAATAACATGTATCCACCACTGTAATATCATACAGAATAGATTTTCTGCCCTAAAAATCCTACTGCCATGACTGATCTTTCTACTACCTGCATAGTTTTGCCTTTAACTACTGGAATCACACGGTACGTAGCCTTTCCAGATTACCTTCTTTACTTAGTAATTAAAACATAAAGTTTCCTCAGTGTCTTTTCATACCTTGATAGATCATTTCTTTTTAGCACTGAATAATATGCCATTGTCTAGATGTACCACAGTTTATCCATTCACCTACTGACGGGCATCCCGGTTGCTTTCACGTTTTAATAACCATGAATAAGCTCTTATAAACTTCCACGTTCAGTTTTTGTGAGAACAGGTTTCCAACTCCTTTGGGGTAAATATTAGAAAACACAACTGGTAGATTCTATGGTAAGAGTATGTTTAGGAAGTATGTTTAGAGTATGTAAGGAAGTGCTCAACTGTTTTCCAAAATGGCTGTTCCAATTGCATTCCCATAAATGAATGAGAGTTCCTATTTCTCATATCCTGGTCAGCATTTGGTGTTGTCAGTGTTTTGGATTTTGGTCTTTTTAATAGGTGTGTAGTAAAGTCTTTTTGTGGTCATTGTTATCTTTAAAAGATTTTATTTATTTATTTGATATATATAGAGAGAGAGTACAAATTGGGGGTGTGGCAGGCAGAGGGAGAGGGGGAAGCAGGCTCCCCATTGAGTAGGGAGCCTGATGTGGGGCTCAATCCCAGAACCCTGAGATTGTGACCTAAGCCAAAAGCAGACACTTAACTGACTGTGCCACCCAGGCACCCCTTTTTGCTGTTTTAATTTGTAATTCCATAATGAGATATGGTGTGAAGCACCTTTTCATACATTTATTTGCCATCAGTATAGCTTTTTTAGTGAGGTGTCTGTTCAGGTCTTTTGTGTGTTTTTAAATCAGATCTTTTGTTTTCTTAGTGTTGAGGTTTTGTTTTTTGTTGTTTTGTTTTGTTTTTAGATTTTATTTATTTATTTGATGCAGAGAGAGGAGATCACAAGTAGGCAGAGCAGCAGGCAGAGAAAGGGAAGCAGGCTCCCTGCTGTGCAGAGAACCCAATGCGGGGCTCGATCCCAAGACTCTGAGATCACGACCTGAGCCGAAGGCAGAGGCTTTAACCCACTGAGCCACCCAGGCGCCCCTTAGTGTTGAGTTTTAAATGGTTTTTGTGTATTTTATTTATTTTTTTTTATTTTTTTAAATTAATTAATTAATTTATTTGACAGAGAGAGATCTCAAGGAGGCAGAGAGGCAGGCAGAGAGAGAGAGAGAGAGAGAGAGAGAAGCAGGCTCCCTGCTGAGCAGAGAGCCCGATGCGGGATTCGATCCCGGGACCCTGAGATCATGACCTGAGCTGAAGGCAGCGGCTTAACCCACTGCGCCACCCAGGCGCCCCTGGTTTTTGTGTATTTTAGATAACAGCCCTTTATTAGGTATCTTCTGCAAATATTTCCTCCCAGTCTGTGGTCTGTCTCCTCATTCTCTTGAAACTGATTTTGGGTTTTGGAGGTTTTTTTAGTAGGCTCCACCCCCAGCATGGAGGCCAATGTGGAGCTTGCAATAACGATCCTGAGATCAAGACCTGAGCTGAGATCATGAGTCAGACACTTAACCAACTGAACCACCCAAGCACCCTCTACTCTGCCCAGTATTGTTTTTTGCAGGCCACATATTTTTAATTTTGATCAAGTCCATCTTATTAATGACTTTTATTCATGAATCATGCCTTTGGTGTTATATCTAAGAAGTTATTGCCACATCCAGTGTCCTCTATCTTTTCTCCTATGTTATCTTTCAGGAGTTTTTTGTTTTTCATTTAGGTCTATGATCCATTTTGAGTTAATTTCTGTGAAGGGTATAAAGTCTTTATCTAGATTAATTTTTTTATGGGAAGGTCCATTTGTTAGCACCATTTATTGAAGACTATCTTCAATAGTCTGTAGACTATTTGCTCCATTGTATTGCCCTTGTTTGTATGTGTGTGTGTGTGTTTTGTCAAAGATAAACTGACTATGTTTACATGGTTCTCCTTCTGGGCTCTCTATTCTGTTCCATAATCTATTTTTCTATTCTTTCATTGATAATACCACACTGTCCTGATTATCGTAGCTTGATAGTAAATCTTGAAGTCAGGTAGTATCAATCCTTTTACTTTTTCTTTTTCTTCAGTGCCATGTTGGCTATTCTGGGTTTTTCACTTCTGTACAAACTTGAGAACCAGTTTGTAGGTAACCATAAAATAACTTGCTTAGATTTTTATTGCAATTGCATTGAATCTACAGTTCAAGTTGGGAAGAACTGGCAACTTGATAATGACTGGTCTTTCCATCAATGAACATGAAGTATTTCTCCTTTTATTTAGTTATTCTTACAGTTCATTCATTAGACTATTACAGCTTTCCTCATTGCAGATTTTGTTCATATTTTGTTAGACTTATAACTAAGTATTTTATTTTGGAGATGCTAATGTAAATTGTATTTTGTTTTTAATTCCAAATTCCACTTGGTTGTTGCTGGTACATAGGAAAGTAGTTGACTTTTGTAGATTAACTGCAAACTTGCTATATCACTTACTACCCCTAGGGGTTTTTGTTGTTGATTCTTTTGATTTATTACATAGACAATCATGTCATTTGCAAACAAAGATGGTTTTATTTCTTCCTTTCCAATTGGCCTAACTTTTGTTCTTTTTTAAAAAGATTTTATTGATTTATTTGACACAGAGAGATACAGTGAGAGGGGAAACACAAGCAGAGGGAGTGGGAGAGGGAGAAGCAGGCTTCCCGCCAAACAGGGAGCCCGATGTGGCACTTGATCCCAGGACCCTGGGTTCATGACCTGAGCCAAAAGTGGGCATTTAACTGACTGAGCCACCCAGGTGCCCCTGTTCTTTTTCTTGTCTTACTGCATCCATCACTAAGATTTCCAGTATAATGTTGAAAAAGAGTGGTGAGAAGGGACATTCTTGCCTAGTTCCTGATCTTATTGGGTAAGCTTCTAGTTTCTCACAATTAAGTATGATGTAAGCTGTAGGCTCTTTGTAGATGTTTTTATCAAACTCAGAGAATTCTCCTCTATTCCTAGTTTACTGAGAGTTTGTGATGATGAATGAGTGTTGGATTTTGTCAAATGTTTTTTTGTGCCTCTGCTGATATGATTATGTGATTTTTTTTTTCTTCTTTAGCCCTGTTGATGTGATGGATTACATTTCAAATGTTGAACCAACCCTGCATATCGGGGATAAATCCCAATTGGGTATAATTCCTGGTGCATAACTCCAAGTGATGTGTAATTCTTTTTACACATTGTTGGATTTAATTTACTAATATTTTGTTGATAATTTTTACATTTATATCATGAAAGATATGGGTCTATAGTTTTCTTTTCTTCTAATGTCTTTGTCTGGTCTTAGTATTAGGATAATGCTGGCCTTCTAGAATGAACTAGGAAGTATTCCCTTGGCTTCTATCTACAAGATATGGTAGATAGGTGGTATAATCTTTTTTAAATGTTTGGTGTAATTCCCCAGTAAACCCACCTGGACCATGTACTCAGTGTTTTAGAAGGTTAGTAATTACTGATTCAGGTTCTTTAACATCTAGTCTTTTCAAACTGTTGACTAGGTCTTTTTTTTTTTTTAAGCTTATACTTATTTATTTGACAGAGAGAGCACAAGTAGGCAGACCAGCAGGCAGAGGGAGAGGGAGAAGCTGCTCCCTGCTGAGCGGAGAGCCTAATGCACAGCTCCATCCCAGGACCCCAAGATCATGAACTGAGCCGAAGGTAAATGTTTAATCTACTGAGCCACCCAGGCACCCGTTTTGTTTTGTTTTGTTCTTTTAAAGGGAAGATAATTTTATTGCTTTTGGTGGTCTCAATACAGAGTCTGGTTATCTAATTCTTATCAGGATGAATTCTCAATATTATATATTCTAAAATTAAAGTTGTTATCTTAGGCATACTCAAAAATTAATTGATTTATGTCCAGTGACTGGATAATCTAGATCTAGGGACTAATTCTAGTAATATGTGGACATTTTAATTAATTAATTAATTAAGTTTCATTATTAAATATATAATTATTAAATACATAATTAAATGCATTAAATACATAAATTAACAATGTATTCACTATTCATTTTGTTCTTCCTTCAAACTTGTAATTTCACTAGCAAGCTACAATATTTTAATTACAAGTTTAAACAAACAAAAATATTTGTACATTAAAACAGAGCATTATAGACCTATTTCTATGATCCTAGCAATTAATATAGACAGCTTGGAAGAAAAAAAAAGTTCTGGGTCAAAATCCCTAGACTGTGCTCTTTGCCTCTTTTGGCAAATTCTTAAATATAACTATAAGCATACTAACTAAACTTAAACTGATACACCTAATTATAAAACCATAACAGTTGGCTCAGGGCACATCAGAATCACTTGGGGTACTTTCAAAAATTAAGAATCATAAACAAATACATCCTCAGATGAGATTCTGATTCAGTACACAATAAGTCAGAAATCTAGATTTCGACAGAGGTGGGGTGGGTGGAGGCCTGGCTGGTTCAGTCGGAAGAGCATGTGACTCTTGATCTCAGAGTTGTAAGTTGGAGCCCCACATTGTATGTAGAGATTACTTAAAAAGAGAGAGAGAGAGAGATTTAGATTTAAACAAACACCACCAGGTGATTCTGATTCTGATACAGAATCTGATTCTGATAGTCTATGTGGACCACACCTTTTAAAGCAATGTGTAAGGGTAAGACAGGGTAGATTTGATCAATATTTCCCTCCTCTTTAGTGTGCTACAGTGGGCCCAAAATTGCCTGAGAAAATAATTGACTGGGCCTTCTATGGTCTGGTTTCCTTGACATCCATGAAAAGGTCTCAACACTAAATGGTGAGTAACTGTGAGCTACACAGAGAGGAGAACTTAAATTCACTCTTAATTGTAATGAGGGAAGAGGAAAAAAAAATATCTGTGTTGGTCAGGAAAGGGTAGAGGTGGGAAACAGAAGTAAAGTATTAGGTCTTCGAGTCAATCTGTAGAGGAATGCCGACTGTCATCTTTTTGTAAATAAGTCATATTTATTTAAGCTTAATGTGCCCATGGCTTGGTAACAAACAAACAAACAGGTGCAATTTCCTGAAGCATTTGCCAGGATGAAATGAAATGCATCTATTTTCACTAACAATTCTCAAAGTCAAGCCTTTCCAAAGGCACCCTCTAGGGAAGAAACCATTAATGAATGACTGCATTTGATGACTGACTACCCTGTTTTTTCAGGAATTTTACATAAATTTCAACTATATTAAGAAAGAGAAAATGCCCCTGTAATTTTATATTTTATTTCTAATGTCACTCACTGTTTTGGGGTTGTCTCTTTGATAGTCTATGGAAACTATACTCCAGATTAAACTCCTTTAATAAGGTAAAACCACTATTCTGAAAAGAAGTATAACTAGTTTGGTACAAGTGGTTCTTGTGATCTTTATCCTGGTTCTCCTTCTTTCTATGTGCCCATGTACCGATGTACTGTCTCTTCAATAACCATTTCAGAATTCTGACAGGCCAAGCTTATCAGCTTTGTTGTTTGGACCATGTATTCTTGGTTATTGGCATAACTTGAAATTTCTCCCAAGAAGCACCAGCTTTGGGGTAAAAATGAACACATGCATGGGGAGTACTTGACTATTGCTGATTTATACCCTTTCTTCCACGATGCAGGACCTCCAGCTTCCAAGTACTTTCTGGGATCACATTCCTTTTTTTTTTTTTTTAGGTTTTATTTATTTATTTATTTATTTGTCAGAGAGAGAGAGAGAGAAAACAAGCAGGGAGAGTGGCAGGCAGAGGAAGAAGCAGGCTCCCTGATGACATGGGACTGGATCCCAGGACCCTAGGATCATGACCTGAGCTGAAAGCAGACGCTTAACCGACTGAGCCACCCAGGTGCCCCTGGGATCACATTTTCATATAAATCTCCTAACACCTTTCTACTTGGGCCCCCTCAATGTCTAGTATCCACAAAGCAGTTGACAGTAGAGCTTCACTACTGCAGCTGACTTACATAAAAACAGGGACATGCCCTACAGCGGTGCTTATCTTCCAAGGCTCCAAAATCTGAATGAAAGTGTCAGAAGAAGGCTTCATTTTCTTCAGCCCCTACTGTGCCATAACACTGCATGAACCCACAGAGCTGGAGAGAGACAGCATACTTTGCTTGTTACTCAAAACATTTGACACATAAAAACAAAAACAAACAAACAAAAAACAAACAAACAAAAAGAACCCACTTGACACCAAGTATGTAGGGTCTTGTTCTCCTCACACCAACCAATTCTCTGACTCTTCAGATGTGAACTGAGTGTCCTATGATTGAATTCAATTCCGACACCGACTACCAAGAACTATCATAGACGACACAGGTTAAGGGTCAGTCCCACAAAACTGCCCTCACTACTGAGGCCGGTTTCACATCCTTGTACTTCTTTCCAACCAGCTGTAAACCAGGGGTTCCCACAGTCCTCTGCTCAGGTTTGATAATTTGTTAGAACATCTCACAGAACTCAGGACAACAGTTTATTTACCAGTTTGCTGTGAAGGATCCAACTCAGGAAGAACAGCCAGATAGAAGAGATGCATAGGGTAAGGTATGGAAAAAGTGGCACAGAGCTTCCACGCCCTCTCTGGGCATGCCGTCCTCTCTGGGCATGCTGCCCTCTCAATACTGTGATGTGTTCACCAACCTGAAACTTTCCAAACCCCATCATTTAGCAGTTTTTATAGCAGTTCTGTTATGTAGGCATGATTGATTAAACCATTGGTTGTTGGTGTCTGAGCTCAATTTCTAGTCCCTCTCCCCTCCCTGGAGGTTAGGGGGTGAAGACTAGAGGTTCCAACCCTCTAATCACCTGGTTAGTTTCTCAGGCAGCCAGCCTCCATCTTGAATCCTCTTGAGGCCCGCCACAAGTCATCTTAGTAGCATAAACTCAGACATGAATGAAAAGGGCTTGTTATGAAACACAGACAAATATTTCTATCAGCCTTATCAGTCAGAAAATTGCAACGTTCTAGAAGCTGTGTCAGGAACGAGGGACAAAGACATAATATCTATTTCTTAATGTATCACACCCAAGTTTTACATGTCACTCTTGAACACAGACCATCAGCTTTTACTCACAGGTCTTCTTTCCCCAAGGTTCAGACTTAGCCTAGAAGGTCCTGCTGATGTCCACATACTATGTCAACCTCTCTTGCCATACCCACCCTTCATATGTATAAACTAAATCTGAATTCCAGTTTTGACTTAGTTACTGTACAGAGACACTTGTCCATTTCTAGTTTCCTGGTTCTTCTTCTGCTTTCTAGATCCCCAAGGACACCGGGCTTTGTCCAGCAAGTCATCAGGACTTACACAAGATGCAGACAGCATCAGACAGGAGGCTGATCAAACTGTAGAGACTGCTAGACTGAGAGTTACCACCAGAAACTATACTGACAGACAATCCCAACAAACTCGATGTTGTAACTCAGAGGTGGAGGTCGTTGGGGGAAGGGGAGGTGCTGGGTAGTCAGTCTCAACATGGTTGAGACACTGAAGGATGATAGGCAAATAGTAGGTATGAGAACCAGTACAATGAACAGGGCAAACTTGAAGTACAAGCCAAAGAGATAAAAGTACACAAGCAAAGCGGGTAGGTGAAATATATGCCTCATGGATGACACACAAGCTTAGTAGCTCAAAGGAAAAGAAAAAAAAACTTTGTTGAGACATAATCACAGTTAACCCTCACCAACACTAGGAAAGGTGAACACTGTTACTCCTAGCCTACAGGGAAGGAAACAGGATCAAAGGCATTTGGTAAATTTCTCTGGCACTAACAGCTAGGAAGTCCCAGCACTTAGAGCCCATGCTCCTTCTCCTCTCCCTCCTAGTAAGCAGAGGTGGGGGTGGAAGCTTCACAGGGAGCGGTAACATTTATGCTTAGAGCTCATCATCATTTTTTTGTTTAGTATTCTTTTATTCTTCCCTTTTCTACCTTGGTTTTCATTTGCTCATTACAATATTTATTTTTACTTTTAATAGTTTGGAAACTCTCTTGCTCCCTGGGGAAGATAGAAAGAGGAGGCTTAAATTGAACTTTAATAAAAATCATCTAAGATGTTCATTGTTCTTCCATCTTAACATCACTAAAATCACGGTGAGATTTTTAATCAATGGTATCTTTCATTCCTGTTTGCCAGGTGGCAGTCGTGGCATAGTTGCTGTCATGGTCTGTATGGGCCTGAATGTTCAAAGTGTCAAAAACTTGTAGGTCAAAACTTATAGAAAGGTCATCAGTAACTTGAATGAAAATTGCTGAAACAGTAGAGGACCACTCTTTCCCTCTAGCAATCATATAAACCTCAGAAGGAGGTGATGTGATATATTTAGCAATGTCCCTGGGGGTTTAGTCTAAGCCAGCTCTGTATAATTGCCAAAAGCTGCCCAGCCCAGCAACAGTGGCTTTCAGTTTATGGATTCTTTGAAGTAGCTGTATTCCCAACACTCTTGAAGGCACAGAGGTCACTATTGTGTGAAGAACCAAAGACATCCATGACTAAGTCAAATGTGATTCAGAAGAGTTAATCTCTTTAGGTGAAGAAGTTTTAGGAATAACCAAACCATTTAATTTTATTATTTTTTTCTTTTTTGGTATGTACAAAGCAACATATGATTAAAACATAAACCCTCAATGAAAACCTCTAATCAAAGTTTAATAAGTAGAAAATAAAAACTTTATGTAAATGGGAAACCTTATATTCAGTTTAATTAACAGGGATTATAATGTTGGTATATAAAATAATAATAAAGTGATGAATTTTATTTTATTTTATTTTTTAAGATTTTATTTATTTATTAGAAAGATGGAGAGAGAGCACAAGTAGGCAGAGCAGCAGGCAGAGGGAGAGGGAAAAGCAGGCTCTCCACTGAGCAGAGAGTCCCATGCAGGGCTCGATACCAGAACCCCGGGATCATGACCTGAGCCGAAGGCAGCCGCTTAACTGACTGAGCCACCCAGGCGCCCCTAAAGTGATGAATTTTAGATTCAAAAGAATATGATATTTGCAATATACTGAGTTTTTTGGTCCCCTTTCACTCTCAAAAGTAACTATGGTTGTCCTAGCTTTAGAGAAGCAAAAATAATCCCTTGGTAGACTCTGACGCCCTCTTGTGTTTAAAGCATGAAAGAATCTTTTTGGGGGGCGGGGTAGGGGTTGTCAGAGAGATCACAGGCGCTTGACAGAGAGACAGAGAGAAAGTACAAACAAGGGGAGCAGCAAGTAGAAGGAGAAGCAGACTCCACACTGAGCAGAGAGCCCGATGCAGGACTCGATCCCAGGACCCCGGGATCATGATCAGACCCCAAAGCAGACGCTTAACTGATAGCACCACCCAGGTCTCCCTAAAGCATGAAAAGTCTTTATGGAAATGCATTTTACTTAAGGTGACATTGGGGAATTTTACATTCTGATATTGCTTATTCTGGGAGGAGAAACCACCGCAAAATGTGAACATCTCAAAGTGGATCATCTACTAATTTCCCCACTAAGATCGCAGCTTTGAATTTCATGTCATCAGACTTTATTACTGCCTGCCTCTTACGGTTGCTGCTAACTCTAAACTCTAGGACCCTCCTGCTCCATTAATGAGTAACTTTAGTTCCTGGTACACCATCACTCTCTAGAACACTATTTCTGTTTTGCTTCCTGGTGAAATCAATACACATACAAGTGATTTTCCTGACACCCTGGCTTCTTACTACCTTGACCTTCTCTCCTCCAATGCCCTTATTCTCCACCCTGTTCCAGTTGTGCACTCCCAGGTCACCAGAGACACTGTCACACTAGTACCATTTTGCTCTCTGACCACCAAATTTCGTATTTCCGCCCAGCTTCTTCTAGGAACCCGATCCCAACAAATCTTTGACCCCTATAAGAATATATAATCCATTAATTTTGCTAGTATTTCACTGTGCCTCATCCCCCATTGTTCACTTTAGTCTCCATACCAGATGAAAACCCAATTATTCATTATAGTAACAGCCTAGCAAACACCCTCAAACTCCCTTGCTCTTCTTTTGCATTGTCATTTGCTTGACTAAACTACAAACTCCCTTAAATCCACATCTCCCCGACTCTGTGCCTACCACTAAATGTGGATAGAGGAAAACAGAGAAGAATAGTGGTTCTTCTGATTTTCAATTCATGATCAAGAATCTTAACGCTGGGGGATGCCAGGGTGTCTCAGTTGGTTAAGCAGCTGATTCTTTCAGCTCAGGTCTTGATCTCAGGGTGATGGGTTCAAGCCCAACACTGGGCTCCACGTTGGGCATGGAGCTTTCTTTCTTCTTCTTTTTTTTTTTTTGAAAGTTTCTTTTCTTTTTTTTCAATGGAGCTTTCTTTAAGAAAAGAAGAAGAAGAATCTTCGTGCTCAGTAGTGCCCAGCAATTCATACTTTACTTCCCTAGACCATTCATTCTTCTTTTCCCCTATTTTGATATGTCACAATGTCTTCTTCCTGCTCAGTACCTTCTCTCATAGTCATCCTCAGCTGATAACCTTATTTCTTACTTTACTGAGAAAACTGAAGCAAGCAAAAGAGACTTCTAGATTCTCTCTACCATGGCTGCCCACCTACCAACATACTCTGCCTTTGCTCCTTTTACTTTGGCCTAGATGAATGTCTATGCTTCTGTCTAAGGCTTAAGACAGTGTCTCCATTTTGCAGTAAATCCCTTAAATTCTCTTATACATCAACATATATGGATAAGATATGGATATAGTATATAGATATAGATAGGTAGTATCTATACATAGGATCTATCTGTATCTGTGTATCTATCTACCATATCCTGATATATCGATATGTCTCTACCATATTTATCTCTTACTACTGGATCATTTCCAATGGCATGCAGCCATGTTATTTTTTATTTCTTTCATTTCAACATCTCTCTTCATCTCACACCTTATGACCACTGCTATATAGCTCTGCCTTCTTATACAACAAAACTCTTCAAAGGAGTCCTCTATACTTGCGTCAGCGATCCCTCTCCCATTCCCTCTCAAATCCATTTAATTGTTGTTGTTTTAGGCCTCTCGGTTTTAGAGTTTTGTTAAGCACCAGTAGAAACTGGAGCCATACCTCTGAGAGAGCACACTAGCCTGCCCCAGGAGGAGGCAGCCTCTTTCCCCAACAGAGTTGTATGATTTTGCCAACATGTATCAGCAGAAATCTAGGGAGCAGCTGAAGGTATGGATTCTAAAAGTGTTAAGCCAATGGAGATAAAATATACTCAGTTAGGCCAAGGTCACTGACATGGGCACCCTCCTCCAGGGTTTGAATAGAACATGCTGGCTGGAGTAATGGGGAGAGTGCTAACAGTTTTGAAAAGGTTGGCTAATGAAAGCTGGGACTCCACAATAACACTGAGTTAATGAAACTGAAATGCCAGATATTCTCAGCATCCTGTAGGCAAAGGAATGCACGTTTTGGGAAAATAGGAATGGATCCATGACGTGCAACTGTCCCAGCCACCTCCTGACTAGAGCCCTCTGGGAAGGTCTAAAGGACACCCCTTTCACCAAGATATTGGGATATGCATGCGTGAGGCAGGCCTCAGCATCCTTGAAGAGCTCTGCAGCTCGGAGATACTGGCAGATGAGGCGCTGGTGAAAATGTGCCCTTATTTCAGTGGAAATATAGGGATTCCGCATGGGAAAGGCTCCGCAGAGCACTGGGCTGCTTGAGAGAATAGGGGGCAGTGACTATAACAAACCACAGATGGGGCATTTTTTTACCATCTCTGGTTTGTGCCACTGGGGCACAGATTTGGGGGTTCCAAGAAATCATAAACCAACAGCATAATAATATGCTGCTTGACATATGTATATATAAAAAAAATAACCTAGGGGGGCCTGGGTGGCTCAGTTGGATAAGCCTCTGCCTTTGGCAGGAGTCGTGATCCTGGGTCAGGGAGCCTGCTTCTTCCCCCTCTGCCCCTCTCCCCTACTTGTGCTCTCTTTCTCTCTCAAATAGATACATAAAATCTTATGTATATATATATATTTTTTTTTTTTAAAAAGGACAAAGTAAAAAAGAAAAAAAAATCTAAGTCTGCAGAACCTAACTGAAGTTGCCAAAGGATGCTTTGTACCCAATACCCAGACCTAAGTCAGTTCAGAGACTAAGAGCCCCAACAAGAGGGAAAATCTGGGAGATTGAGAAAAGATCCTGCAACACAGCCATAGGCATGGTATATCGTAAATCCTCCTCCAAGCCAGCATTTCTCAACCTCCGTACTACTGACATTTTGGCCTGGGTATTTCTTTGGTGTGGTAGCGGGGAGGGTACTGTCCTGTATACTGTCGAATGTTCGAGAGCATAACCTAGTTTCTACCTATAAGATGCCAGTAGCACACACACATCACCTTTTCTCCAGTTGGGACAATCAAAATGTTTGCTTAAACATTACCAAATATCCTCTGGAGAGTAGGATTACCAGATTTAGGAAATAAAAACACAGATGAAATTTGAACTTCAAACTATTGATTGGGGTATATTTATACTAAAAAAATTATTTGTTCCTTACTGAAATTCAAATTTAACTGGGATCCCCTATATTTTATTTGTCAACCCTAACCTGAGGATCAAAATCACTCTTTGTTGAGAACTACTGATCTAAGCTGGTACCTTTTTAAATGTGCTGAGAACTTATTACAACACGGATTCTTGAGGTCCGCTCCCAGAGATTCTGACTTAGTGGACTGGGTACCCCATGGGGTAATGTCTCTGAATTTTCTTCTTTTTAAGAGTTTATTTGTTTGAGAGAGAGCGCATGAGAGAGAATGAGCATGGGGAGGGACAGAGGAAGAGGGAGAAGTAGACTCCCCGCTAAGCCCTGCTTGGGGCTCAATTCCAGGAGCCCAAGATCATGACCTGAGCCAAAGGCAGATGCTTAACCAACTGAGCCACCCAGCACCTTGGAAGGAGAGAATCTTCAGCAGGCTCCACGCTCAGCACAGAGCCCAAAGCAGGCTCAGTCAGTTTCACCGCCCTGGGATCATGACCTGAGCTGAAATCAGGTATGTAAATGAGGTATTTTTGATACTTGTTTCTTTCTGCTTACCAGATCCAGCTGGCATAATGACATTAATATATAGGATCGGCACGATGTCTTCTGGGATATCAAGACAATCAAGGTTCCTCTCAACTAGATTAGGATGGGAGGAAAGAGAGAGAGGACAAAGCCCTGGGACATGAACATAAATGTATCCTGTTGTGACTGCTATCTAAATAAATACAAATTGTGTTTGATTTTCCTTATTGATTAGAAAGGAAAAGAAAACATTTGATAAGTCAAGAGTTGCATACTAGGTACCAGGTGTTGTGCTGATCATCTCCACTAAAGATACAACATCTTGAGTGGCTGCTGAGATTGGAATCACCACCTAGTTAGAATCATAATAATCTGGGGCACCTGGGTAGCTCAGTCAGTTAAGTGACTGACTCTTGATTTAGGCTCAGGTCATGATCTCAGGGTGCTGGGATCGAGCCCCATGTCGGGCTCCACATTTGGTACGGAGTCTGTTTATGATTCTCTCTCCCCCTCTCCCTTTTCCCTTCCCCCGCTCATGCTTCCTATCTCTCTCTAAAATAAATAAATAAAAGCTTTTTGAAAAAAGATCATATTAGGGCATCTGAGTGGCTCAGTTGGCTGCCTTCAGCTCAGGTCATGATCCCAGGGTCCTGGGTTGGAGGCCCTCATCTGGCTCCCTGCTCCGTGGGAAGCCTGCTTCTCCCTCTCCCACTCCCCGTGCTTGTGTTTCCTCTCTCACTGTCTCTGTCAAATAAATAAATAAAATCTTTAAAAAAAAATCATAATAATCTAATGCATCCTGTATGATCCATCTGACTTTTGTACCAGCTGAACAGGTGAGTTACACAGAAAGGCTAGAGGAATCCCCACCCCAGTATCCTACATCTCTGTTGCTGTCATTAATCTCCACAATCCTCTCAGAGTATGTGTTGTTACTTTTTGGTTCATGTCTTGGTACATAGGAAGCAGGAGTGGGAGGGCAGTTCCAGGGGATTCCATGTGATGCTTCCTGCCATCATAGCTGTTACTCCATGCAGGGCCCCAAAGTTAGACTAAGTTAGGCCAAGACTTCTTCTATCTGCTCATCTCCATAAGCTGCTACTCTGAATTTTTTTAAAGGTGTGATTTATCTATTTGACACAGACAGAGAGAGAATCACAAGTAGGCAGAGAGGCAGGCAGAGAGAGAGGGGGAGCAGGCTCCCATCTGAGCAGAGAGCCTGATGAGGGGCTCGATCCCAGGACCCTAAGATCATGACCTGAGCTGAAGGCAGAGGCTTAACCCACTGAGCCACCCAGGTGCTCCGCTATGCTGAATTTTTGAACTTGGTGGTGTTTTGTGTTCCTGGGAGTCAATGGCATTTCAGAAGCAGTGTTTAATAATTCCCAGAATCACTGGGTATTTCCTTTCAGCTAGTGTATAGTCACCAAGCAAATCTCTTTGAGGCAATACTATTTAAGGTGTTTCCCTGGACCAGTGACCATTCACTTCACTTAGAAATTCATTAAAAATGAAAATTCAGAGGTGCCCGGTGGCTTGTCAGTTATGAGTCTGTCTTCAGCTTAGGTCATGATCTGAGCATCTTGGGATCAAGCCCAGTATTGGGCCCCTTGCTCAGTGGAGAGTCTGCTTCTCCTCCTCCCTCTGCCCACCACTCCCCCACCTCATGCTCTCTCTCTCACTCTCCTCTCAAATAAATAAATTAAAAAAAAAAAAAAAGATGATCTCTCCCTTTGTCCTTCCCTCAGTGCTTAGGTGGGCACACACGTGCAGTCAATCATTCAATAAGTAAAAAATCAAAATTGTGAAACCTCCCTTTGCCTTCCTAATTACCCCTTCCCTTACTATGCTTTTCTCTCTAGCCCTTCTCACCTAACATACTACATTATTTGGTTATTGTTTATTATCTGTCTTCTCTCACTGGAAGGTGAGCTTTACAAGAGCAGGTTCTATTTCATTCACTGTTCTATCCTTGATGCCTAGGACAGTGCCTGAAACATAGTAGGTGCTCAGCAATTATTTCTAAATTGACCTGAATGAATGTCATGAAAATTCTTGGAGAATAGTTAGCAAGTATCTCCAGCCTATTGTCTTTACATTAGGTATTGGTTGGCAAGCATTTCCTGTAAAAGGCTTGGGAGTAAACACTTTAGGATTGTGGGCCATGCAGTTGCTATAGCAACCACTCCATTCTGGCACTATAGCATGAAAGCAGCCATAGACAGTAAGTAAATGAACGGGTGATACATGGAGAGGAAGCAGAGGAATTGCTCAAGTCTTGGGAATTAGGAGGCTGAGAAAGGAGTTTACATGGAAAGGAGGGACTTCATATGGAAATATTTTATACAAATATGTCTGATTCACTTCTTTTCATGTCTTCTTGCTCCACCATCACAACTAATACTACTGAAGTTACATTTTCCCTTTGGCTTTGACTTTAATATTGTACGTTTAAAACTCCCACAGAATACACTTACTAATACAACCTCCAGGTGGAGTCCTTTCTCTTTTCTCATTAAACTGTTTTTATTATAGTTGACCCTTGAACAACTCCAGAGTTGGGGGTACCAACTATCAGTGCAGTTGAAAATCCAACTTTTGACTCTCTAAAAACTTAACTGCTGATACCCTACTATTGACCAGAAGCTTACAAGAAACAACTGAGTAACACATATTTTATATGTTTACATGTATTACATACTGTATTCTTACAATAAAGTGAACTAAAGAAAATGTTTTTAAAATCAGAAGGAAGAGATAATACATTTATAGCACCTTACTGTTATTGATACTATAAGTTTATATCGTCTGATTACAAGATCCTCTCTCACTGCCTACATCAATATTGACTTCAAGTTTTTATTTAAATTCCAGGTAGGTAGCATACAGCGTAATATTAGTTTCAGGTGAGCAGTATAGTGATTCATCACTTCCATACCGCACCCAGTGCTCATCACAACAAGCACTCTCCTTAATCCCCATCACTTATTTAACCCAGGCCCTCCTCCCCTCTGGTGACCATCATTTTGTTCTCTATAGTTAAGAATCTGTTTCGTGGTTTGTCTCTCTCTCTCTTTTTTCCTGATTGCTCAGTTGTTTTGTTTCTTAAATTCCACATGCGAGTGAAGTCATATTTTCTCTTTCTCTGACATTTCACTGAGCATTATACTCTCTAGCTCTATTCACATTGGTGTAAATGGCAAGATTTAATTCTTTTTATGCCTGAGTAATAGATAGATAGATAGATAGATGATAGATATCTCACATCTTCTTTATCCATTCGTCAGTTGATGGATATTTGGGTTCCTTCTATAATTTGGCTATTCTGCTATAAACATCAGGGTGCATGTATCCCTTCAAATCAGTATTTTTGTATCCTTTAGGTAAATACCTAGTAATGCAATTGCTGCGCCATAGGGTAGCTCTATTTTTAACTTTTTGAGGAACCTCCATACTGTTCTCCAGAGTGGCTGCACTTCAATATTGTCTTATCTGAAACAAAACACTATAGATATTACATGTATCACTAAAATTAGACTTGAAAAATGAAAAGATAGGGGCACCTGGGTGGCTCAGTCAATTGAACATCTGCCTTTGGCTCAGGTCATGACCCCAGTGTCCTGGGATAGAGCCCCACATTGGGCTCTCTGCTCAGCAGGAAGCCTGCTTCTCCCTCTGCCTGCCACTCCCCCTGCTTGTATTCTCTCTCTCTCTTGTTCACTTTCTCTCTCAAATAAATAAATAAAATCTTAAAAAAAAGAAAACTACCACAATATTAAATTTACATTAAATATCATTCACCTTATGTCTTTGAAAGGTTATCCACTTCCATACAGTTCTTGCACACAGTGTTCTATGTGATGAACACTCAGGCAATGATGGTGATAATGACACAAAGTGTCTCAATACAGCTCTTGTACAGTTATTAGATTTTCACACAAAGACACACACCCATAGACAACAGTTGCTTATTAACTGTACAGCATGATGACTATTTACTATTCTTTTTTTTTTTTAAGATTTTACTTAATTATTTGACAGAGAGAGAGAGACAGCGAGAGAGGGAACACAAGCAGGCAGGGGGAGTGGGAGAGGGAGAAGCAGGCTTCCCACTGAGCAGGGAGCCTGATGAGGGACTCAATCCTGGGACTCTAGGATCACGCCCTGAGCCAAAGGGAGTCCCTTAACCAACTGAGAACCCAGGCGCCCTACTATTCCTTAAGTAGAAGTGAACCATCACAAAGATCTTCCTTGTCATCTTCATGTTGAGTAGACAGAGGAGGAAGAAGGGGAGGGTTTGGTCTTCCTGTTTCAGAGGTGACAGAGGCAGTAGAGGTGGAGGAGGTGGAAGGGAAGGCAGGAGAGGCAGGCACACTTGGTGTAACTTTACAGAAATACAGGTAATTCTGTCTGACTTTTTTACTTTTTCCTTTCTCTAAATATGTTTCTAACCAGTACCAATCCTTCCACCATTTGCTTTTCTTTCAGTGTCTATGTTGTAAAAGAACTGAAAAGCAGTCTTGAGGGATGCCTCGGTGGCTCAGTCAGTTAAGTGTCTGCCTTCATCTCAAATGCTGGGGACGGGGGTGGGGGGGGTGGGGGGGTGGCTCAGCGGGGAGCCTGTTTCTCCTTCTGCCTGCTCTTCCCCCTGCTTGTGCTCTCCCTCCCTCCCCCCCCCTCTCTGACAAATAATTAAAATCTTTAAAAAAGAAAACACAACAAAAGATGTCTTGAATAATCAGAACCCTTCTGCCAAATTGTCTAATGTCAGTATGTTTTCTGGAAAGGCTTCATCATCTTTTCACTGGCTGGCACTGATTTGGAAACCCTCATCTCCATCAGGTCATCGTCTGTTAATTCCTCTGGCATCAGCTCTTAAATTTCTCCAAGGTCCATATCTTGAAATCCTTCATCACAACCACCCTCTACTTTTTTTTTTTTCCATATTCACAATCTTGTTCATAATTTCCTTGATTAGCTCTGTTGTAAATCTTTTGAAGTCATGCACAACATCTGGGAACAGTTTTTCCAGCACAAATTCATTGTTTGAGGCTTTTACAAAGCCTCAAAAAAAAAAAAAACCAAAAGCCTTTACAAAGCCATTGTTCAATGGCTTTTATGGTTTTTTATTTTCTTTTAAATATTTTTAAATATTTTTTTAAAGATTTTATTAATTTATGTGACAGACAGAGATCACAAGTAGGCAGAGAGGCAGGCAGAAAGAGAGGAAGGGAAACAGGCTCCCTGCAGAGCAGAGAGCCTGATGTGGGGCTCAATCCCAGGACCCTGAGATCATAACCTGAGCTGAAGGCAGAGGCTTTAACCCACTGAGCCACCCAGGCACCCCTTGTGCGGCTTTTTCTATAATAGCAGTAGCACCTCCAATGGTGTGATCCTTCCAGATTTTCATGATGTTCTCTCTATTCCAGTTCTCTTTCATAATGTTGACAATCATTTCCTCAGAGCACTGTGTGTATGGAGCTTTAAAGGTCCTTATGACCCCATGAGCTAGAGGTTGAATTAGACACATTTGAGGGCAAGCAGACCACTTCAGCACCTTTGGTGTTGAATTCTTGGGGTCCGGGGTGAACAGGGGCATTGTCCAAAATCAAAAGAATGTTAAAAGGCAGTCCCTTCCTGGCATAGTACTCCTCTGACTTCAGGAACAAAGCTTTGATGGAACCAATCCAGAAAATGGGTTCTCCCTGTCCAGGCTCTCTTGCTAGACAAACAAAACAGTGGCAACTGGTGTTTATCTTTCCCCTTCACAGCTCAGGGGTTAGCAGCTTTATACATAAGGCAGTCGTGATCATAAACCAACTGCATTGACCCAAATCACAGAGTCAGCCTCTCCCTTCCGGACTTAAATCCTGCGGCTTGCTTCTCTTCCTTACTAATAAATGTCCTTTGTGACACTTTTTTTTCAGAACAGGTCACTTTGGTCTGCATTAAAAACCTGTTAAGGCTGATACCCTTTCTCCTCAATGATTTTCTTAATGGGTCTGAGAACTTCTCTAGCTGCCTCTTGGTTGGTGGAAGCTGCTTCTCCTGTTGATATTTTTTAATCTAAAGTTCTTGCTAAAATTATCTAACCATCCTTTGCTATTATTAAGTTCTCCAGCTTTAGATCTTTCATTTTCCTTTTGCTTTAAACTGTCATAAAATGATACCCCACTTTTTCTAGAATCATATTAGAGTCTACTGATATGCCTTTCTTACACTAATCCTGTACCCAAATAAGAGCTGCATTTTAGGGGCACCTGGGTGGCTCAGTCAGTTGAGCGTCTGCCTTTGGCTCAGGTCATGATCCCAGGGTCTTGGGATGGAGTCCCTCAGACTATGTGCTCAGCGGGGAGTCTGCTTCTCCTTCTCTCTCGGAACCCTAGCCCCTCCCAGCTGATGCTCACTCTCTCTCTACCTCAAATAAATAAATAAAATCTTTTTTAAAAAAAAAGAGCTGCATTTTCAATATGAGATAAAAATGTATTTTGCAAAGAAGTGCAAAGTTTTCACCTCCATTGGTGTAGCTACAGTGACAGTTTCACAAATTTCCTTTTTCTTTTTCTTTCTTTTTTTTTTATGCTCCTTATGCTGGATTCATTTATCTTGAAATGGCAGGCAACCACACTGCAGACCTCAATCTACAGTACATATCAAGCAATTCAACTTTGTCTTATAATGTCATGACTTTCCTCTGTTTCTTGCAAGCGCTTTGAGCATCACTAATGGCACTTACTACGGGTCCCATGGTGTTATTCAAAGTTTACAGTGTTGCACTAAGCATCATGAAAAATGTGTGAGAACTGTGAGAGAACACATTTTACTGTGACACACGATATACTGGAGAGACAAATGGGTCATACGGAGATTATTACTGTAACACGGCATTTTAAGTGGATACTGACAACACTTGAGCTCACTGCCATAGCTAGGAGAGGTGGCTACAAAATTCTTGCAGTATATAGTATGTATTACAATTAATTTTATGTAGGTCTGATTTAATACTGCATCTTTGCATTTGTTTACATCTGTCTTGACCACAAATGGCACCACGTATGGTCTGTATTTGTGTAGGTACTTTTTTAAAAAAGATCTATTTATTTGAGAGCGAGAGTTGGGGTGGGGACGGGGTATAAGAGGAGGAGAGGGAGCCTGAAACAGATTCCATGCTGAGTATGGGGCTGGATGCAGGGCTCAATCTCATGACCCTGAGACTACCACCTGGATCAAAACCAAGAGTCAGATGCTTTACCAGCTAAGTCACTCAGGCATCCCCGTGCACATACCTTTTGATAAAGTTTAAATTTTTATAATAGATTTTTATATATTTTATGGTAGTAAGTGACAAAATAATATCTACATATATTTTATGCACTCATGACATACCTAACTTCTCAGTTTTCTTGATAGATCTAGGCTATGCAGTTCATCTGTGAGTTTTTTCAAATTGTTGCAAATATCAAAAAAAATTCCAATATATTTATTGGAAAAACGCATGTATTAGTGGACCCACACAGTTCAAACCCATGTTGTTCAAGGGTCAACTGTAGTTTAGTCCACAAATATTTACTGAGCATCTACTATGTGCCAAGATATAAGTGTTAGGATATAGCTTTGAATTAGACAAAGACTCTCTCCTCAGAAAGCTTACATTCTAATGAAGACAGATGATAGATAGATAGATATAGATAGATATGATCATTTCAGAAAGTGGTATGTCAAACAAGGAAGTGACAGAGTCATGGGAGCCTTCCTTGAGGAAATATCACTTGAGCTGAAAACTGAAGAGTAAGAACCAGCCATGCAAAGACCTGTTTGTTCGTTTGTTCTTTCACTGTGGTACAATATCTATAACATAAAATTTCCCACTTTTGAGTAGAGTTTTGTGACACCGAACACCACCACCCGTCTCCAGAACTTTTTCATTTCCCCAAACTGAAACTCTGTAGCCGCAAACAATCACTCCTCATTCTCCCCTTACCCTGGTAGTAACCACTATCTTACTTTCTGTTTCTATGAATTTGACTCCTGTAGGTCCCTCATACAAAGGTTTGTTTGTCATACGGTATTTGTCCTTTGATGACTAGCATATTCCACTCAGCATAATGTTACCAAGGTTCATCCATGTGTTAGAATTTTTAAAACAAATATTCCATTATAAACATAGACTACATTTTGTGGTGTTCTTCTACTGATGAGACACTTGTATTACTCACAAGTGTACAAATCTCTATTTGAGTGCCTGCTTTCTATTCTTTCAGTATATACCCAGAAGTAGAATTGCTGGATCGTATGGTAACACCATGTTTAATCTTTTGAGGAATTGCCAAGCTTTTCCATAGTGGCTACGCCACTTCACACTCCCATCAGCAAAGCACGAAGGGTCCAGTTTATATCCATGCCAACTCTTGTTATTTTCCTCTTTTTTTCTTATTATTATTTCCTATTGGGTATGACGTGGTATCTCATTATGGTTTTGATTTACATTTCCCTCATGATTAGTGATGTTAACCATCTTTTCATATGCTTACTGCCCATTTTTCGATCATCTTTGGAGAAAGGTCTACTCAAGTCCTTCTGCCTTTTATAATTCGGGTGTTTGGCTTTTGTTGTTGAGCTGTAGGAATTCTTTATATATTCTAGATATTAGCCCCTTATCAGATACATGATTTATAAATATTTTCTGCCATTCTGTGGGTTGGCTTTCCACTTTCTTAATAATGTCCTTTGAGACTTGCGAGTTTTTAATTTTGAAGAAGCTCAAAGATCGGTTTTTCTTTTGTTGCCTGTGCTTTTGGTGTCATATCCGAGAAATCACTGTCACGAGGCTTTTCCCCCTTGTTTTCATCTAAGAGTTTTATACTTTTAGCTGTTATGGTTAGATCTTTGGTTCATTTTGACTTAATTTCTGTATACGGTATAAGGTAAGGGTCTGACAGTTCTTTTGTAGTGGATATCCAGTTTTCCCAGCACCATTGGTCAAAAAGACTGTCTTTTCCCCATTGGACATTCTCTCTATTCCATTTCACTGGTCTGTATTTTTTGTTTATGCCATTACCACTGGGTTTTTCTTTTAAGATTTTATTTATTTATTTGACAGAGAAAAATCACAAGTAGACAGAGAGGCAGCCAGAGAGAGAGAGAGGGAAGCAGGCTCTCTGCTGAGCAGAGAGCCTGCTGCGGGACTCGATCCCAGGCCCTGAGATCATGACCTGAGCCGAAGGTAGCAGCTTAACCCACTGAGCCACCCAGGCGCCCCACCACTGTTTTTTGATTACTACAATTTTGTTGAGGTTAGAGTTTTAGATCAGAGGTCACAGCAATTAGAAAGAACTAGAGTAGGGAATCGGTGACCTTTTTCTATAAAGGGCCAAATAGAAAATACCTGGGGCTTCAAAGGCCATGTGGTCTCTGTCACAATTACTCCACCTGCCATTATGGAGTAATGGGGAGAATCAGATGGTTGCGGCTGTGTTCCAAAAACACTTTATCTTAATTGGTGGCAGGACAGATTTGCTCCAAAGGCAGCATTTCGACACTCTTTGGACTAGAAGTCACATTTGGGCATTTTCAAAGGCTTAAAGGAAGGCCTGTGTGACCAGAATAAAGGTTAGAGAGGAGGAAGAAGCTGAGGCTGGAGAGGTAAGTCAGAGCCAGATCACAGAAGCCTGTAGAACACAAGGAGAATTTGACTTACTCTCTTGCATTCACTCACCAAACATCCATCAGGGACCTTCTGGGAGCTAGGGGCTGGGACTACATAGACTCCATCCTCAGCCTCCGTGGACTTCTGATATAAGGAAGTGAGAGCTAAGGAGTTTTAATACAGATCATATTTTCCTGAGTCATGACCTATGTTCCACTCCCTCACTTGAATGAATCATGAGAGATGCTCAGAGCTTTACCCTACTGCTTAATTTTTTTTTATTTTATTTATTTGACAGACAGAGATCACAAGTAGGCAGAGAGGCAGGCAGAGGGGGGGGGGAAGCAGGCTCCCTGCTGAGCAGAGAGCCCAATGCAGGGCTCGATCCCAGAACTCTGAGATCATGACCTGAGCCGAAGGCAGCGGCTTAACCCACTGAGCCACCCAGGCGCCCTACCCTACTGCTTTAGTTCAAGCCTTTATTCACTGTCTCCAGGATGATTGCCACAGTCTGTTCAAACACCTCTGTCTATAGCCTCACCTCCTTCAAAACTACCCCTCACATTGCAGCAAGACAACTCCTAAAATGTAACTATGATTGCACTCCCAGCTTCAAACTACCACTCTATCACTGTTAAGTCCAAACCCTTGGGATGATACATAAGGCCCTGAGTGAGCAGACCCTTGTCAACTTCTCAGCATCATACGCTCTCTCTCCCCTTGGTGGGAAGTACTAGCTGATGACGTGGGGTATTAACTCACAAAAACCCTCACAAGAGCATGTTTGACTCATGATTAAGCCCTGCATACCACCTACATTAAAGAAGGGTATTTGATATCTATGTGAATTCTTATTGTTTGTGTCTCTGTTATAAAGTACAATTATGAATTGAGCAAGACCTGTAATAAAACAACAAACACATAGAGCAAAAGCCCTGCGCTGCTGAGTCAGTTAAGCCTCAGAATTCACTTCCAAGGTAAGTCATACCATTGTCTCCATTTTGTAGATTAGGAAACAGACACAAAAGGTTAACTTCCCCAGGACTGCACAGTTTGCCTAAGTGAGGTCTTCAATATTCAGACCCAGAAATTCTGGCTCTATAATCTGTGTTATCAAGCACATTGTGCTCCCTCACTAAATCATAAATATATTCTTTTAAAATACTGACAAGCTGCTCCTATAGTCTAAGAGGGTGACCACTGGCTGGCAGCATCAGATTCATCTAGAATTTTATTAGAAATGCAAATTCTGAGAGGGGGGTTGAAAGAAGGGGGTGGGGTTATGGACATTGGGGGGGTGTGTGCTTTGGTGAGTGCTGTGGGGTGTGTGGACCTGGCGATTCACGGACCTGTACCCCTGGGGATCAAAATATATGTTTATAAAAAATAAAAAATTTTAAAAAATGCAAATTCTCTGGGATCTCTCTCTCTCTGTCAAATAAACAAACAAACAAACAAATAAATAAATAAAATCTTTAAAGAAATGCAAATTCTATACCTGGGACCTGACCCACTGACTCAGAATCTCTGGAGGTAGGGCCCAGGAAGCTGAGTTTTAGCAAGCAATCCAGGTGATTTTTTTTTTTAAGATTTTATTTATTTATTTGAGGGAGAGAGATAGAGTGAGAAAGAGATAGAGCATGAGATGGGGGTGAAGAACAGAGGGAGAAGCAACACCTGAACCGAAGGCAGACGCTTCATTGACTGAGCCACCCATGCACCCTCCCCAGGTGATTTTTCAGCATGATAAAGTTTGAGTTTGAGACAGTTTGCTCTAAAATATTTATTCCTGCAGAGTGAAGACCTTAATGGAGGCAAAGCTTAAGACAAGCATGAGCACCAATGACAAAGAAGTAGAAACAGAACTCTTTTTAGCGTACAAAATTTTCTAAGTCCGACGTAAAAAGAAAGCAGACCTATACAGAACACTACAGGATGTCAAAGGTCCTGAGAGGTTGAAGAAAGTACAAGATAAACCTGACCTTGGAGCCATCAGGCTGGCGCTCAAATCTAGCACTCCCACTAACCAACTGTGTGCCTTGTAAGAAATGGCTTAACCAGTGTCTCAATTTCTTCACTAACAAGTTAGAATAATAAGCCCTTTGACCTGCTCCCTATGATGGTTGTGAAAATCATGTGGGATAAGATATGTGACGATGCTTTGTATGGAAGGATAACATGGTGATAAAGTTTGTTTTGCTGCTGGAACTCCTTACCGCAGCATATATCTTCCCTTCTACTCAGGAAGCAGGTAGGATTTTGAGTCTTGTAGTGACTCAAGATTTCTCTTCAGCGTAGGTTGGAAGAGATACACAGCTGGAATGAGAGGTTGCTCTGAGCTTGACTAGAGAGAACAGAGGGAAGTGGCCTCAGCAGAGAAAATGGCGCCAGAGCTTTGGCAGATGGTGGTGGAATTCCATTAATATATCTGAACTCATCTGTGACTTTACAATTTATCCCCCCCTGAAAGGTTTAATTAAAGCCTGTAACAGCTTCGGCCAATGTTCAGTCCCAGACATTCTCACCGCCTAGCAGTTGCTATTGTGCGGGCTGTTTACAAAAACCTCTGTTCTGACTGGTCAAAGTTTGTGCCACACAGTTGTTAAATTTTTAAGTAACACCTCTGGTGATACCACAGTGTTCGAAAGGGATGTTATTCAAAGCTTATTTCAAAGAGAAGCAATTCCCCCTCAGGGATGGTTTCATGGGTTCCCACTGCGCTTCACGAGGCCAGCGCATTCCTCGGACCCTTGACCCCAGTGCCTACTCCCCGACTTCATGACATAGTTTCGGCATGTTCATTCATCACAACACAATTTATAATTTATTCTGTTTCAAGCATATTTCTCCGGCTGAGGAAGCGATGAGCTCCTATTCCGGAAGAACTCCCATGTGTCTGTGGGTCAGAATTCTATTTCTAAGCTGGGGCTTCTTCTATTCATTTCCCGAAGCTATGACATCCCAGGCCACCACACTCTTTACTTTCCCCTTTTTTCCCCATTGCTATTTTCTCCCCTCAACTACGGACAGAATAGGTAGACTTCCTATCTATTCATTTTTTTCCCCTCTTAGTTTGTCTCTTCTGGACTAAACTCGACTATCAGATAAATGTGAATCATTTAAGAGAGGGAGCTACTACCAGGAGAGATAAAAGGTCTCTCATAAGAAAACAAAACATATTACTTATGTTCCTTACTTGAATTATGTTCAATCTTGTAGTAGATTCATAGGCCTTACAATCTTTATACCTCAAAATGGTAGGTGGAAGACATCAGTTATTTTTCGAGCATGCATAATTTTTAACTGAAACTGAAATGATCAAAGTAACTGCTAGCTGTACCTGTTGAGGTGTGGTAGGACACTTAATCCCCTAAATTGTAAAAATTAAAACAAGATTTCTGGCTCTGCCTAAAGTGACCCACGCAATCTAGGGAGCAGACCAACTTTCTCTCTCACTTGGGGTGACTTGGCTTACCACATCTAGGAACTGTTGAACAGAAACCCCCAATTTTAGAGATAGTCCATTGAGCAGATATAACCAAGGTAATGCATGGGGACTGATTTTCTTTTCAGGTGCTCTTCGTAAATCACATACCTAGTTAAATACCTTCATTCCACCAGCATCCTCCCAATCCTTTTCCCCCCAAAGCAAAAAAACCTAGAGGGCTGAAGCCCTTATTACTCAAGGTGTGGTTCAAGGACCCACAGATCTGAGGCTGCCTGCAAGTCTGTCGGAAATGCAGACCCAAACTCAGGCCCAAACCAGACCCACGGAATTCTGCTGCCTTTTAACTCAATGTCCAAGTGATTCATATTCACATTAAAGGATGAGAAGTACTGATTTAGGTGACACGTTTGTTAAAGAGCATTCCAAAAAGAACCAAGATTCTCTACTCCGAACACTTGAAAAAATAAAAACAGACAACTCACTTCAATTAGGACGTGCGATGCTGGATGGAAAGCAGCCCAACCTTCGTAGGAAGGCAGCGGTGATACGGAGACTTCTACCCTGGTAGGTTTTCCTATAGAGACTTCAGCCCCAGATCCATGTCCCTTAACGTTCCAGGAGCTTACTCTTGCCAGCCCTGGGACACAAGGGAAAGAACAAGGGAGAAAATGTAGCAGCCCCTCAGCAAGGTCCTGCAAGGACCAAAAAGACCAAGACTTTCCAAAGAAACTAGCCTTGAGGAAATAGCCGGGGGGGGGGTGATGAACAGTTCTCATCTCTCCCCGATTTCCTTCCTTCTCCCCCAGGAGCCCAGCATTACCCACATTTTTTTCTTGACTACTCAGATTCAAACCGACGACCTGATGCCTCCAATCTGTCTGGGATCCTTTTTCGGCGTTCCTGGCAAGAGGATGGGGAAGAGAGAAAAGGCACGTGTCAGAGAGATATTTTTATCTTTCTCTTTGTGCAGCAGAACCTGGTAACAGCATCTCCGACACTAGCGACAACTTGAGGAAGAATCAAAACCAATCCTAGCAAATAGTTGTGCTCTGTGTAAACTTCCTGTCTTTCGCTAGCTCTGACGAAATGGAGGTGGGGGGTGTCTCCTCTCATAGGCCCTGCCTTCTAGCAAAAAAAGTGCAAACAAGAAGATAACACGTTTAAAAGGAAGTGAAAGAAACCAAAGCAAAGACAAGAGTTAGGTTTCAAGGCAAAGACCCACCAGCAATTGGAAGAGAGAGCAGCTATATTTCAAACATGCTAGTCTTCTAATGTTCTCCTTTTCTAACCCAGAAATAGAATAGGAAGGTAAGACGGTATTAAATAAGTAGTTCATCTTCTGAAAACGTGATGGTATTAAGTGAAATAATAGGACATTAACTAAGAACTTCTGGTCCCTCTCTCTTCACTAGTCTTGACAAGTCTTTTCACCCATGCTTCCCCAGTTACAAAAGGCTGAGCATAATGATGCCATCCCTACAGAGACTGGCACAATGATATGAGATGTGCAAAATGTCAGCGACTGAGCTCGCCATGATTTAAGTTCTCTTTATATTTAAGTCACCATTCTGAGTCTGCTTTTGCTCATACCTAAGCACAAATCAGGCACTCAATAAATATATTTTTTTTCCTCCACCTTCTTCCGGCATTCAATAAATAATGATTGAAATGAAAGTTAAAAAAAAAAATCTTGATGTGTTAAGAAATTCTACCTATTTATTTTTATTATTTTTTAAATGGTGGTAAAATAAAATATGCATTTTAGCCATTTTTACATGTTTGGTTCAGTGGCATGAATTGCATTCAGAAGTTTATGTAACCGCCACTACTATCTATTTCTAAAACTTTCTCATCTCCCCAAACAGAAACTCTGTAATCATAAAGAAATAGCTCCTTCACGGTTGGCTCTTTTTGTTGTTGCTGTTGTTTTTTAATGTGGGGATCAGTTTTTAATCTGGGGAGGATCCCTCCTCCCTCATGGTTGTAGTTGCACTTTAGGAACCCCTGAAGAGAAAATATATAAGGCCAAGAATAACATAGATAACTCTTTTAAATAAATTTACATTTTAATCACATAACACATCTTTGAGTATTTGAAATATATGAGATTCTTCTTTTTTTTTTTTTTAAGATTTTATTTATTTACTTGACAGAGATCACAAGTAGGCAGAGAGGCAGGCAGAGAGAGAGGAAGAAGCAGGCTCCCTGCTGAGCAGAGAGCCCAACGTGGGGTTTATCCCAGGACCCTGAGATCATGACCTGAGCGGAAGGCAGAGGCTTTCACCCACTGAGCCACCCAGGTGTCCCGAGATTATTCTTCTTGCAGTAAAATTTCTGCCATCTTTGTGGATATATCTGGACTGCTAATTAATGTGTTCTACATTTTCTTTTTATAATTTTTATTTTTTTAAATCTTTTTTTTCTTTTTTAAGATTTTATTTATTTATTTGACAGACAGAGATCACATATAGGCAGAGAGGCAGGCAGAGAGAAAGGAGGAAGCAGGCTCCCCAATGAGCAGAGAGCCCGATGCGGAGCTCGATCCCAGGACCCTGAGATCATGACCTGAGCCGAAGGCAGAGGCTTTAACCCACTGAGCCACCCAGGCGCCCCTAATTTTTATTTTTTTAGAGAGAGAGTGAGACCAAACAGGGGGAGGCACAGAGGGAGAGGGAGAGAGAAAGACTCTTAAGCAGCCTCCACATTCAACATGCAGCCCAATGTGGGGCTCAATCCCATGAGCCTGAGATCATCACCTGAGCTCAAATCAAGAGTTGGACACTCAACCAACTAAGCCACCCAGGCGCCCCTCCTTTTTAAATTTATAAAGCTGATTATTTCCTTTTGAAGAGAGAGGAGAAACCAGCATTTATTGATACCCACTGAGTACCACTGAGGATACAAACGTCATTTCATTCTTTGTCATAAACATGAATAAGGCTGAGAAATCGTTTATGTGGTATTACTGTAATCCTGTGTGATAATTTTCCTAGTTATTGCACAGTTGACCATTCTAATGTGATGTAAGCACATAGGCAAAGCAGAGATGCTGTATCTTGCCTGGAATGTAATTAAGCAAGGCACGTATACATTCTATTAGTAGCACAAATGTTTGTATTAAGCAAGGCCTAAAGGTAAAAAGCAACCAGGGCAAAGTTACAAACCTCCTAATCAATGATATATTTATTTATTTCCTTACTTTTAAATATTTTATTTATTTATTTGACAGAAAGAGAGAGCACAAGCAGGGGGAGCAGCCAGCAGAGGGAGAAGGAGAAGCAGGCTTCTAGATGAGCAGGGAGCCAGATGTGGAGCTTGATCCCAGGACTCTGGGATCATGACCTGAGCCAAAGGCAGATGCTTAACCAACTGAGCCACCCCGATATCCCTCAATGGTACATTTAAAAGACATGTTGATAAATCTGTACAGATGGCAGAAGTTTTATTCCAAGGTGTATTCTATCACCCAGTTACCTTACTCCCCCTCCTCCCTCCCCCCCAGCAACCCTCAGTTTGTTTCCTATGATTAAGAGTCTCTTATGGTTTGTATCCCTCTCTGGTTTTATATTATTTATTTTTTTCCTCTCTTCCCCTATAATCCTCTGCCTTGTTTCTTAAATTTGACATATGAGTGAGATCATATGATAATTATCTTTCTTTTTTTTTTTTAAGATTTTATTTATTTATTTGACAGACAGAGATCACAAGTAGACAGAGAAGCAGGCAGAGAGAAATGAGGAAGCAGGCTCCCGCCTGAGCAGAGAGCCCGATGCAGGGCTCAATCCCAGGACCCTGGGATCATGACCCAAGCTGAAGGCAGAGGCTTTAACCCACTGAGCCACCCAGGCACCCCTATAATTATCTTTCTCTGATTGACTTATTTCGCTTAACATAATACACTCTAGTTCCATCTTGCCATTTGTATGTTTGGTATATCTTCCATGGCAGAGAAGGCAAAGTAGTATAGGGAAGTGGTACAAGGGAAGGAGAGTTCAAAAAAGTGCAAAGTTAGAAACAACGTGCCCCACAACAAGTGAATGCAACATAAATTATGGTATATGATATCACAATCACAAAAATTAGTAAGGATATGGTCTAGATGGATACGTGACATATGAACTGTCTAGGGAGTAAAACTTTAGATATACTTCCTGAGGACCTGCAAATTAAACTGGGAAACGACAGATTGACAGGAGAAAAAAGGTTTTACCCATATGTATGTTAGAGATTTATCTACCTAACTTAGTAGGGGAATGAGGAGAGTGGAGGAAAGGCTTCTGTGGGAAGAAAAAATAAGTTTCTTTAGGAAAGCTAAATGGGTTTTTAGACGAACAAACTGGAGATTTAAAAAAAAGTTTGTGATAACGTCTGTTTATGAATGTGTGAGTGATCTTTTCCGTCTTCTTCATGGCCACGAACCATTTGATTTATGGTAGGATTACTCTTGTTCTCTCTTCTGGGAGTAAACCCATCCTGAAGAGGGATTTACAACAGCCTCATTTTTCAGAAATTTCTGCTTTTAATGAGATAACAGAGGCACCAAAAAGGCTTCTTTCTGCATCTGTTGATTCTCAGTTTCCTTCAACTCAAAATAATCCTTACGTCAAAGTGGCATATGCTGATCCCCTTTAGTATGAAGTTATATCAGGTGAAGAAAACCAGAACTAAAATAACATGAAAGTACTCACTGACTTTAAAATGTAAAAGAAAAAAAAAAGGATGGATGATCATGGCAGAGATCAGAAAATAGTTTGGAATAAAGAAAACAGAATTTTAACAGTTATTAAGTTTTTTGTTCTGAAGTTTTACTAAAGTTCATAGCCATCAGTCATTTTTTTTAAGATTTTATTTATTTATTTTGACAGAGATCACAAGTACGCAGAGAGACAGGCAGAGAGAGAGGAGGAAGCAGGCTCCCTGCCGAGCAGAGAGCCTGATGTGAGGCTCCATCCCAAGACCTTGAGATCATGACCTGAGCCGAAGGCAGAGGCTTTAACCCACTGAGTCACCCAGGCACCCCGCTATCAGTCATTTTTTTAAGTGAGGGAGCAGTATTTGAATATTAAGAAGAAATCCAGTCAGGCAGAGAGAGAAATAATGAAAAAAAGAGAAAAAGTAGAAAAGGTAGTGAGAGGAAAAGAAAGGACCATAAGTGGAGGAGGAAGGATAAACCAAATACAAAGAGAAACATTTATCTAAAGCAAAACTGACTAGGGAGACAGGACTTGGTGGCAGAAAATGAGATGTATGACTGTGTCAGTTGTATATTAACTAGTTATGTCTCACAACAACCTTGTATGCTGTTAATAGCTCCACGTTGCAAATACAAAATGGACTCACAGCATGGGTTGAATAACTTCCTCAGTCATTCAGATGAGTAGGAAAGGACTCAGGCAACTCAGACTTCACACTCAAGCGTTTTGCCCTGATGTTTCTGATGCAGACATGTCAACATTTCAGAAGATAATTTTCTTTCTTTTTTTTTTTTAGAAATTTATTTATTTTTTAAAGATTTTATTTATTTGACAGACAGAGGTCACAAGTAGACATAGAGGCAGGAAGAAAGAGAGAGAGGGAAACAGGCTCCCTGCTGAGCAGAGAGCCCGATGTGGGACTCGATCCCAGGACCCAGGGATCATGACCTGAGCCGAAGGCAGCGGCTTAACCCACTGAGCCACCCAGGCGCCCCCAGAAGATAATTTTCAATTATCCCTTGAAATTAGTGACAAATGATTTAGCAACATAGCATAGATTTTTTTTTTTTTTTTAAATAGTCTCCACACCCAGTGCATCACCCAGCATGGGTCTTGAACTCATGACCCTGAGATCAAGAATGGAGCTGAGATCAAGAGTTTAATGCTTGGGGCACCTGAGTGACTCTGTGGGTTAAGCCTGTGCCTTTGGCTTAGGTCCTGCTCCCTGCTCAGCGGGGAATCTGCTTTTTCCTCCTCTGCCTCTGCCCCTCCCTCTGCTTGTGCTCTCTCTCTTTCTCTTCCTCTCAAATAAATAAAATATTTTTTAAAAAAGAAAAAAATAGTTGAATGCTTAACCAATTGGGGCACCCAGGTGCCCCTAACATAGATCTTTCTGACATCCAAAACATTTTTTCTGCCTTTGTTTTGATAAAGTTTATTTTTGAAATAAATATTTATTTTTCCCCTCCCCCAAATTCTAAAGCTTTCCATCTTTAGAGAAATGACAGTGCTCTTCCCTTTCATCTACACCCCTAGGGTAGAGCACATTCATTCATTCCCTCCTTCATTCAGCACATGAATGAAGCTGAGTAAAATTACGTAGCCTCTGTCCTCAGAGAACTGCACAGTGACCTCTGGGGTACAGCCTGGAAGCCAGTCCCCTGGTCTGACATCTAACAAACCATGCAATCTTGAACACGAGATTAAGATTAAAAACTCCAATTCTTGTTTTCTCTCGGTTTCTAAATAGGAACTTTAAGTCGGGAATTCTCTCATGACTTTGGCTTTAAGCTTTGGCATTAGGAATTCCTCTCACATTTCTTTGATCCCTAAAAGCAGATTTAGCATCAGAGAAGTATCAGAGTGGAAAGATGTTCCAGACAACACCTAAGAAACCTCCTAAATTTTTATCTTCTTACATTATCATTGTGTCTGATTTTAAGCACCATGGTCACACTTTCTCAGCTGTGCCAGCACAACTTCCTTGTCACGGCCGGTGTGACGACACGAGCAGGGTCGAGAGGGTAAGAGAAGGGAGCGAGAATAAGACTTGTAAAGAAATGAGGACAGGAGGGACACAGTGGATGATGTCCAAGCCAATTTTATTCAAGGTTGTAAGGCATTGTACAGTTAACAGAAACAATTATAAGGAAGTATCTATTTTCGGTTGATTGTTCATACGCACATAGCATTCACATTAAACCCCTTAAGCTTTGATGAAACCCATTTCCCAAGCGCTGGTAGCAAATCTTCTGACGCCAGTAATTTTGTCTACTTAGCTAATCTTTAACTAGCAATTCGTGAGTTTACAATGGTGCAATTTATAATCCGTGCAAGTACCAGGTAATCTTGTAACAGTTAAATGTACAACCCAGTCTGGCCTCTTAATACATGCAGGCAGTCACATCAGCGAGTCTTAGGGTCCATAGCTCAGGCT
This sequence comes from Mustela putorius furo, assembly GCF_011764305.1. NCBI lineage: Eukaryota > Metazoa > Chordata > Mammalia > Carnivora > Mustelidae > Mustela > Mustela putorius. Next base: position 3,063,078 of record NW_025421367.1, on the reverse strand, counting down.
CTTTCTCAAGCGCAACTCAACTGATACTCAGGAGGCATGAATCAGGGCCTGGTTTGATCCCTGGCCTCTAGCTGGGTCCGTGGCTGCCAACATCTCCCCCATTCTTTGTTTTTAGATCTAGGAAATACATTTGAGCCTTCATACGAAACCTGTGCTGTCTTGCACGGATTTGTACAATGCACCAAATCAAAATGAAAGTAAACAAAACAATAAAAAGTCCAATAAAGAGCCAGAATGAATATTTCACTAAATTCCTGGGATTAAACCCATGTAGGCTACTTAAAATATGTGATACTACTTCAGCAGGACTAAGTCCAAATGAGACTGGCTGATGCTTGAAATATCCTTTTACAGGTCTGCTATATCAAGGCTAACATTGGTATGATACCATATTCCCTGAAGATGTCTTTTTACTCGGTCCCATGTAATATTATTTGCCTTTAACGAAGTTACACAGATAAGACCATGACAGACCAAGAACATTTGAGTTTTGAGAATAGACAATTGGCTTCCTAAATATTCTATTGCTTCTTCTAACCCATCTAAGCGGCTAAGAATTTTCTTATCAATATGTTCTTGTGTAGCTAAGGCATATGAGACATTTTTTGCAAAATTGTTTACATGTTCGGCAGTATGAACACTTTGGGACAGAGCTACTGAGGGCTACTGTAGCCGTAGCTATAAGGGCTACTAACGCAGCTATTCCAGCTATCAATAAGCCTAAAAAGCGCTTGATCCGTTTAAGTTGTAGCTGCATTTCAAGAGCAAATTGATAACCATAATTAGCATACCATGGTCCTTCTACTTCTACAGGCAGTAGCATATATGGGGGCTGCATAGTTACAAACACTATTGTAGGACTAGTACTCGGTAAAGGCAATGTTACAAGTCAACAGTTAGTCAATACACAATTGTTACATCAGATGTTATAGAAGTGTTTCCCTGATAAGGAGGTTGAATTTATGGTTCCTGAACCTACTACTAACAAGAAAGGCCTTGGGACGCACGCCCGTAAGGTTAAATTGATGTTCAGAGTGGGGATGTAGCCATTCCTAGTTACTTGCACCCCAAGAGGTCCCATAGTAGTAACTAACTTCCACAGTTCTGAATGGAACATTCCTCCGGCAGTAGAGAAGATTCCACCTGGGATAGTTACATTATGCATTGGCAGATTAGGTGGAAAGGCGGTATCTCGCAGTTCTTCTCTAGTCTTCCTTGACCAATCCGTAATGGAGAAATCAGGAACGCCTTGAGGAGAAATGATCATAGGCCTTTTTTTGAGAGACAAGTCATCCAAATAGGGCCTGGGTAGGAATAATTCAACCGCTGAGGGCAATAGGGGTAACCAGGAGGGCGCATACCTTTCAGAGGCATATTAGGAGTCTTATTTCCCACGACTCCATAAACAATCCATTTTTCCACCCCTATCACAGGATTAGACCCATTAACCCCACTTACTATATCTCTTACAAGATAAGTAACTATATGGGACCTAGACTGCACTATCACATGTCCCTTGATGAGGTCATAGCCAGAAAAGGGCAGCTGGAAGCATATGGGTACTTGAGCCCTAAGCCTGTCCAATTAATAAAATGCTCTGCAGATTCTATACCATCAGCACTACTTCCCTCAAGATAACTAGTGCCATTAGTACGCACCCAAGAAGTGGGATCATCCCAAGTGACAGGCCTTATAGTGGGTGGATTAGGCAAATATGCCTAATGAACGGTGGCCTCACTATGAGGGAGGCCAACCATAGCTAATAATGTTAATACTGTAGTGATCAATGCTTCATTGGGTTGGATTTGCTATTTCCAGGGCCTGGTTCAGGAGAACCCTTATCAGGCCCTGGTTGTAGTGGGGAGACGTCTTCTCCTTCCTCATCTGCCTTGGCCATTCAGCGTGAGGCGAGCCATGCTCTGGTGGAGAGGCGAGGATTTGGCACCACCTTTCTGGAAGCCAGCACGGGGTATCTTCATCCTGAGAGAAAACACAGACAAACCGCGCCCTCTGCGGAGGACAGGATCAGGACCCTTCCAAGTGCCTGTCAGGGGGTCTTTCCACCTAGTATAAGGGAGAGGAGAGAAATCTGGATGCCAAAAGTATTCAGCTGCTGTGCGACCTTCATCAACACTCAAAAAGTTTAAAAAATAAAAAGTTGGGGCGCATGGGTGGCTCAGTGGGTTAAGCCGCTGCCTTCGGCTCAGGTCATGATCTCAGAGTCCTGGGATCGAGTCCCGCATCGGGCTCTCTGCTCAGCGGAGAGCCTGCTTCCCTCTCTCTCTCTCTGCCTGCCTCTCCGTCTACTTGTGATTTTTCTCTGTCAAATAAATAAATAGAATCTTAAAAAAAAAAAGTTAAAGTTAAATGCATATGAGAAGAATATTTCACTGTTCCCTATAGTATCTCCCCCTCTTTTAATTTTTTGAGGTAAAATTTGAGGATTCCATTAACTCTTTTAACAATAGCTTGTCCTTGGGAATTATAAGGGATCCCCAATGAATGTGTAATTTGAAAAATTTGGCAGAATTTTTGAAAGGCCTTAGAAGCATATGCAGAGTATTGTCCATTTTAATGGCTTTAGGAGTTTCCATTTGGGAGAAGGCAGAAAAGAGGTGATTTTACACATTTACAAAAGCTTCTCCTGAGTGTGCAGTAGTGTGCACAAATCCTGAAAAGGTGTCTATAGAGACATGTATATATTTTAAACGGCCAAAAGCAGGAAAAAGCATTACATCCATTTACCTTAAGTGATTAGCCATCAATCCTCTGGGTTTTACCGAATATGTGGGTAATGGATAATGGATTGGACAGGCAGGATAGCTTTTGACTATTTGATGAGTCTTTTCTCTGGTTATTTGAAACTGTCGGGGTAGGGCTGATGCATTCTGATGAAATTTAGTGTGACTTTGTATAGTCATTTGTTTATTAGTGACATCAATTACATATGCATGAGTAATCGTATCCGTGATATCATTGCCTTTAGATAAAGGACCTGGTAATTTAGTATGGGCCCGTATATGGGAAATAAAGATCGGAGTTTGTCTTGATCTCAGAAGTTGCTGAATGTTAGAAAACAAGTGATATAATTCCTCATAATTGGTAAGCATATAAGCCTGTGGCAGAGAGGGGACGGCTCGCGCCACATAATGGCTGTCTGTGTATAGATTGCACGGTTCAGAATACATCTGCAGAACTAATTGAACAGTTTTTAACTTAGTTCTTCGTACTGATTTAGTAGGGTAGTATCCTTGGTAAAAAGTCTCTGTGTATGGAGATTTTTTATAAATTCCTTTATGTCCAGTTTTAACAAACTTGGCCCAGTTATTTACACAAGTTCAGTAAGAACAGTGAGTGTGATCATATAGATCTTTTAGAATCTGCTTTGCTGGAACTTTTTATAAGGAATTTGTAGGTTGAGCTTTTAATAGCCTCTCCAGGCCAGAAGTTAAGGCATGTATTTGCCATCAGGCATGTTTGTAATATCTGTTGATTTGGGCGAATTTTTCTTTTTGAGGTTCTCAAAGTATCCTGTCAGGAAGTGATATTTTTTACTCACCTGGTGAGGTTGCTGGGAATTCTGTAAGCAAGGTATCAGGCCAACAGTTTCAAAGGGCTTTATGGCTCCAGGTTTTATAAAGTCACCTTAGTTTTTTTTGTTTGTTTGTTTTTGGTTTTGGTTTTTTTTTAGGTTGTCTGGTCATATCTTAGTCTTTCTCAAATATGACATTTCAGTCAAAGCCTTGGTAAAATAGCCCATGTTTCTAATGGTGTCCTGTTACAAGGAGGGCAAATTTTTATTGAACTTAGGCAAATGACTGATTGCCATGGAAGAAAGATACTTATTGAGATCTTTTGGTTTCAGAGGGTTCAGATAGAGAGAAAAGTTGAATGCTCTGATTTGTTTGCAAATAAATATTTTTACATTTTTGTAAGTCACAGATATCTTAAGAAAAAATATATATATATCCCTAGTCTGGAAGAATAAACATTAGAGAACCAGCAATGTTTAAAATAAGACAAAACATTAAGAGATGTAACACTATAATCTTTTAGTTTATTTAGTTCCATGTTACTAAATCTGGTGAATGCAGTTTTAGTTAGTTCTGGAAATTCTTATCCATTTCAGTTTTAGGATTTTCAAGTATATCAAATATATTTATTTGTCCTGAAAGTCTCCCATATGAATTTCCTCTAAGACAGAATTTATAAGAGAATTAAAACAATTACAAATGACAAAAACTCAGAATAGATATGGTTAAGTTACCAGGTGATGACCTTATCAAAACATTAAAACTTTAGGAAATGTATAGAACTCTTAGAGTAGTTACAGCACTTACCCAAATGCAACCCAAGGTTTATTATTGGTTTAGCAGTATTTACTGAGTAATTTAGTACACCAAGGGAAAGCCTTATGAGTCAAAGAGATCTCATTTAGGGACGCCTTGGTGGCTCAGTTGGTTGGACGACTGCCTTCGGCTCAGGTCATGATCCCGGAGTCCTGGGATCGAGTACCGCATCGGGCTCCCAGCTGCATGGGGAGTCTGCTTCTCCCTCTGACCTTCTCCTCACTCATGCTCTCTCTCACTGTCTCTCTCTCTCAAGTAAATAAATAAAATCTTAAAAAAAAAGAGATCTCATTTATAATTTAAATCTTGTCAACAATTGCTAAAACCTTAGAAAGTTTTAAAACACATGCCTAAATATAATTAGGGATGTTAAACACTTGATAAAACAAAACATAGAAACTGGGTTTTCTGGACAGGCAAAGAGAAAACCATAACAGATCAATTAACCTTAGAAAACTTTGTCCTTTTAAACACATACAGTCTTAATATAGTGGGTTTACTGGGTTTCCCTCCCATTGTGTATGATGTCGCAGACAAAGGGAGGGGGATCTTTTAGATGCTGTCCTGTTCGCATCCCTCGTAGGAACTTAGGAGTGTCTTAGCTAATGTCTGTCCATATAAGCCCCAGACCAGGCTACTCCAGGGAGTAGATGATCCTTATGTCATATGATACCCCAGGAGACTCAGGGTGCAGCCCACTCAGACTCCATAGCCGAGGCAGTGGAGCCATACAGGCAGATTTACATAGTCAGGCACTTTTTAGATTCAGACAGGTTGGACACCCCGACTCTGGGTATTCCTGGCTAATGGGAGGTGATCAGTCTCCCCTTTCATTCTTTACGAATAAGAGTGAGTCTCTATGGTTACAGGCAATGGGGGATGGTAATGGGGTGTTTTCTCAGTCCCTCAAGGTCGGGCTGCTTTCCTAATCTCTCAAGGCCAAGTGGTCCTTTCACTTGGAAGTATAATCTATTTGGAGGTATGTTAGGAGAGTGTTAAATCACCTTGGAGGCTGTTTTTCTTTCTTTTTTATTTAAACAGGATCAGGCATCTGGTCTTTTTGTCCTTTTCTGAAGGTTTTCCTTCATAAACCTACAACCTTTTTTTCTTTTTTCTTTTTTCTTTTGCATTCAGGTTTTGTCCCAAGCCATTTTCTTTTTTTAAACAACCATCTTATTTAGGACAAAATTATCTTTTATCTTTAATAAAATATATTTCCATTTTTAAAATATTTTTTTACATATTGTTTAGTTTTCCATAGAGTTGCTTTCTTTATTTTTATCAGTCTTACAGTTAGCAGAATTTTGTACTCTTTTTTTTTAAATTTTATTTATTTATTTGACAGACAGTGATTACAAGTAGGCGGACAGGCAAGCAGAGAGAGAGAGGAAGCAGGCTCCCTGCCGAGCAGAGAACCCGATGCGGGGCTCGATGCGGGGCTCGATGCGGGGCTCGATGCGGGGCTCGATGCGGGGCTCGATGCGGGGCTCGATGCGGGGCTCGATCCCAGGGCTCCGGGATCATGACCTGAGCTGAAGGCAGAGGCTTTAAACCACTGAGCCACCCAGGCATCCCTTGTACTCTTAATCACTTAAGAAACACCTTAATCTCTAGTGAAGACTAAGTATTAACCAATTGTGAACTATTACAATAGAATTTTTTAGATGGCAAATTTATGAATCAGTTAAGTGTAAAACATGTTTACCAACAGATTTAAATTTTTTTTTCTGTAAGAAATCAAAAGTACAAGCCTATGTTTAGTAATTAATGATTTAGCATTTTATCCTGTTTGGTTAAGAGCTAGATGTCCATAATTTAAATCCATTTGTCATCCAACCAAAACTTTAAACTTTTAGGTTACTAAAGACTTGAAAGCTATTTTCAGCAATTACCCATTAAAACTTTGAGACAGACAATTAACCATCAGTTTAGCCTTTTCTTTGCTAACAGATTTTAACAAATAACACGAGCTTATTTGACCTTCAGTAAACTTTGATGGAATAAAAGCTTCACATTTACTGCTGTAATTTCAAAGACATGTCTATCTTAATTAAACCAACAAACTTAACTTAGTTCCAATACTGATTTACATTCCACCTGGGCCCACTCCACTTGGAACGAGGGAGGGGTTAAGCAGTCCAAGTCGGGCCAGAGAAGACAGGGAAACTTCCCCAAAACAAAGAGAGTTTCGGCAGCTGCTTGGGAATATTCCTTACAGTCTCTGTCTCGAGTTAGACTAGCCTCAGCTGGCTTCAGTTATAGCCATTAACACAGGAAATGAGTGAGGGAGAAGCCCCCCATGTCTATTAGGAGGAACAGAGAGAGATAAAGTCAGAGTCCCTTTTGCTATGCATCCAAACTTACAGTTCCTTCCTTTGGGAACCATGGGCACAATTCTGAAACGCTGTAGGAAAATTGCTGCAAGGCCTTTTTAGAGACCTTGGACCCTTTCTGCTTCATAAGGGCCTGCAAAGCGGTCATAAAGAAGACCATTTCCGGGGCACCTGGGTGGCTCAGTGGATTAAAGCCTCTGCCTTGGGCTCAGGTCATGATCCCAGGCTCCTCCGATCGAGCCCCACGTTGGGCTCTCTGCTTGGCGGGGAGACTGCTTCCCTCTCTCTCTCTGCCTGCCTCTCTGCCTACTTGTGATCTCTCTGTCAAATAAATAAATAAAATATTTTAAAAAAAAAAAAAAAAAAGAAGACCATTTCCATAGACTGCGACTGCCCCATATTATTGTACTCCTGTTGTGACCCTTGGAATCCGGGCTCCTCTTACCTGAATACCAGCAACCACTTACCTAAAAACTTGAGCTCCTCTTGTATGTGCTCAGGTCCCTGTTCGGGCACCACTTGTTGCAGCCGGTGCGACGACATGAGCAGGGTCGAGAGGGTAAGAGAAGGGAGTGAGAATAAGACTTGTAAAGAAATGAGGACAGGAGGGACACAGTGGATGATGTCCAAGCAGTGCCAATTTTATTCAAAGCTGTGAAGCATTATACAGTTAACAGAAACAATTATAAGGAAGTATCTATTTTCGGTTGATTGTTCATACACACGTTGCAATCACATGAAACCCCTTAGGCTTTGAGGAAACCCATTTCCCAAGCGCTGGTAGCGGATCTTCCGACGCCAGTAATTTTGTCTATTTAGCTAATCTTTAACTAGCAATTCGTGAGTTTACAATGGTGCAATTTGTAATCCGTGCAAGTACTGGGTAATCTTGTAACAGTTAAATGTACAACTCAGTCTGGCCTCTTAATACATGCAGGCAGTCACATCAGCGAGTCTTAGGGTCCATAGCTCAGGCTCTTTCTCAAGCGCAACTCAACTGATACTCAGGAGGCATGAATCAGGGCCTGGTTTGATCCCTGGCCTCTAGCTGGGTCCATGGCTGCCTACACTTCCTAACATGGATTGAACAAGATCTTAAAACAACAGTGCTGGGCCCACCTAGACAATTTGGTTATTACTGAAGAAACTTGAGGACTTAATTCCTCTTAGCAACAATGTGATCTTTCTTCTTTTCATGAGTCATCTTTTGGGAAGGGTGTGCTCTCAAGTTTTAAAATAAGGCTCAGAAATGAAATAACTTCCTTATTTGAGTGATGTCATTCATCCATTCCAAACTTTTTTGAATGTCTACGATATGCCATACTATTGTTAGGATTATAGAGAAAGACCAAGTTCCTGCCCTGGAGGAATTCACAGTCTAAAGGTGAAGAAAGGAAGGAAACAACGTGTTATAATATTGGGTAGTAGGAGCCTCAAATGTAGCCAAGAATGCAGTGTAGGAGCTTGGTTAACTTTTGTCCCGGTCTCAGGGTGCTTTTATGTCCTTTCTTCTCCTAACACGTTTCCCATTATTCAAGTCTTCCTTGTTTTCCGCAAGCAGCTGTAGCATTTTCAGGTTCCTTATGAGTTTTTTTCCTCCATCTAATTACTAATATATACATACTTATTATTTCTGGAAAAAATTGACTTTGGGATGAGATAGGGCTGGATTTGAATCCCAAGCCAGCACACTCCCGTGACCTAGGAGACGTCCTCGTCAGCTCGGCATGATCTCGGGATCCCAGCTCCTCTCATTACAGTTAGGGAACCCGTCCATCCCTCAGTACTGCGCAGGTTGTGTAGAGAGAATCTGATTGGTTGTTGACTAGCTCAGGATCGGCTCTCCCAAGACGGCCAAACCGCGGAAAGCCTGTTGGTGCAAACACAGCCACCCAGGCCAACAGTTTTAACAAGTTATGAATCGGGCACGGTTCCCGGGAATGAGGGTTTGAACTGGACGGACACTCCCCTGGGATCCTGGACAAATCCCTCGTTCTTGGCAGCCTTATCTGCAAAGTGTGGTTACTACATCGTGGATGCTGCGCTCTGCGACCACAACCTACCTTCAGGACTAAAGAAACTATTTCCCCACTAGGGGGAGCGCGGCCGGACCAAAGCCCTGGTCGGCCACCCTCTTCCGGGGGGAAAGGGAGAGCCACCGCGCCAACAGCGGCGCCCTCTGTCGGGAGAAAGTGTGCATCGCCTGATGCAAGAGCGGAAGTCAAGCGGGAGTGGGCGGGTCCGCGGGGCGCCGCGCGCCGGGGGTCCTTCCGCGTCAGAGTGGGCTCCCAGGCCGGGTTCTGTTTCAGTTGGGCGCGGTCGCGGCCGGGGAGAGGAAGGAAGGAAGGAACTGGGAAAGGAAATAAAGGAGAAGGGAGGAGGACAGAGGCAACTAGGTGTCTGGCAAATGCCAGGGGCATGAAGGAAGCGAGTCCCGGGGGAAGGGAGGGGCGCATTCCGGCGCTCTGAGGGCGCGCCCCCGCCCGCCGTCCTCGCGGTCCTGGGCGCTGGGTCCCCGCAGCCTGCCCCTCACCCCCTGGCGTCCGGTGTGGGTGGGGGGCAGAAACCGCGAGCTGCCGCCGCAGTCCCGCCTCGGCAGCCCCTCGGAGCCAGGCGCCGGAGTGCGCGCCGGTCAAAGCGTTGTGGAGAACCGGCCTCTGGACGCCTGGGTCGGGTTAGGACACCGACCCCCTGGGGATTTTAAAAAGGCTGAGGGGTTTTACCGGAAAATACAGGATCTGGGCCTTTTCTGTAGGAATCTGGTGCGAGCTGCCAGCCTTGCTCATCAAGTCTTCAGGGCGGTCTCGTAAGGACCTCTTTTATATTTTTATTTTAGCCTGAGGCTTCCATTGAGGTTAAACAAGAGCTTTGTTGTTTAACCCTTGAACGGTCTCTGCTCCCCTTCCCCAGGGGACTTAAAAACAAGTTCCGGAAACCAGCTCCAGGTAACAAAGCCCAAGTACAAGGGTGGGTAGGCCAGGTGGGGGTATTCAATCTGGGGGTGCATACTGCCTCCTAGCTACCGAGGTGATGGGCTAGTTTCCGTGGCTACTGTGGGGTGGATTGTAATTCAGTTAGCCACCTGTGTGTGGCCGGGTCCAACCACATGGCCTTTGCTCTATCAGAGTTAGTCTGGAAAGCAGGGAGGGGTCGTCCTCTGTAAGGGGCGACCCTCACTGGTCTGTTTGACTCTTGGTCTGATTCTTGACGCTTGGCGCGAAATAAAGCTTTGCTTGACCTTCGCTTTGAATCCGTCTCGCTCCTTTAATCACGGACCCATTATTGGGATACCCATTTTGGGGGGAAACCTAACAGTCTCAACGGCCGGCGCTGGGAAGGACACCTCAACCTCATTTCTAAGTATATATACTTCAAGCCCGCCAGACGGCAACACTGACACCAAGTTTGTGGAACAAAGGATTCTACAGGAAAACTGGGGAGGGGGAGGGGGAGGCTCAAGAATGAGGAAGAAAAAAGGTGTTCAAAGTCAAGTCTTACTGCAGCATTAGTGTGTATATCTTCATTTCCATCCATTTTTGCGTTTCTATGGCGGTTTCGAAAGGTCTTGGAGGAGTGCAGTGAATGTGGGAAAGACTTCCTTTAAAGGTTTAACTTCTTTCAGAGTCAGAAAGTCCACACTGCGGGGGCGCGGGGGCTAAGGGTCTGCGTGGCTCAGGCAATCTGCTCTGATCTGGAATTGAGCCCACCTCAGGCTCCCTGCTCAGCGGGAAGTGTGCATCTCTCCCTCTCTTCCTTCGCCCTTCCTTCTGCCCCAACCCCTAGCTTTCTCCTGTAAGGACCTAGTTTACATTTTTATTTTAGCCAGAGGCTTCCATTGAGGTTAAACAAGAACTTTGTTGTTTAACCCTTAAACTGTCCCTGCTCCCCTTCCTCCAGGGGACTTAAAAACAAGTCCTGGAAACCAGCTCCAGGTGTGGAGGCCAAGAAAAACAAGGCTGTACCCACCTCGAGTCTAGCTCTGACATAAGTACAACCATCTTGACAAAGCAAAAGCTGGCACCCTGCACTGTAAGAGTGGGTTAGCATAAGAATGGCCATCCTGAAGGCTGGCCTACGTGATTTGAGATAAGAGGAACTAGCTAAAATCTGAAAGAAAAAAAAAAACACCTTAATCATATACCACCAGGGCGGTTAGATAGTGGCTCCATGGGGACCAAATGTTAAAGAAAAACAAATAGTTAACTTGCAGAGATCACAATCCTGCAAGACAGGAGTCTCCCTTGGTTTACCAAAGTCCTGGTGATTTACAACAAAAAGGCCATCTTTTCAATGGCCCAATTTCCAGAGACAAATGGCTCAGTTCCTCGAGGCCTAAGGTCGCCCTAAAACTGAAGGAGGCTGAGGCAGAAGGAAACGTAAGTAAAGTTAAATTTCTTCTAAACCTAAATCTCACTTAACCGCCAGGGTGACGCCAGGGTGACGCCAGGATGGCAAAAAGTTAAAGTTTAAACTGTCAAAGTGGGGCGCAAGATATGTATGTAGCTATGAAAAAGTGCCTTGAAAATGCTATATAAACCCGGGGTGCCTGGGTGGCTCAGTGGGTTAAAGCCTCTGCCTTCGGCTGAGGTCATGATCCCAGGGTCCTGGGATTGAGCCCTGAGTCAAGCTGCCTGATGGGCGGGAAGGCTGCTTCTCCCTCTCCCATTTCCCCTGCTTGTGTTCCCTCTCTTGCTGTGTCTGTCTCTGTCAAATAAGTAAAAATCTAAAAAAAAAAAATTTTTTTTTGAAAAATAAGTAAATAAAAAGTAAAATAAAGCCCACACTGGGAAAAATCCTTATAAATGCAACTAGTGTGGAAAATTCTTCACTCTTGTCTCCATTTTCCTTCAACACTGGATTCACATTGAGGCAAAGCCTTGTTAAGTGTAGCAAATGTGGGGAATTCTTTGGCCAAAGCTCCAACTTTATTGTACAGAAGAGTTCACACTGGAGAAAGGCATTGTGAGTGCAGAGTACATGGGAAACCCTGCACTAGTGATTGTGACTTCATTCAACACAGAAGAGGCCACATGGGAGAAAGCCCTCATGAGTGCAGAGAATGTGGGAAATTCTTTAGAGCCCAATTAGCTCAGTACCAAAAAATTCATACCAGAGAAAGATCTCACCAGTGCAACAAATATGAGGAAGCTTTCAGCTAAAGGTTTAACCTCATTCAGCACCCGAATTCACCACCACACAGGAAGGCATCTTGTGCTGGGCAAACACAGGGAAGTCTTCAGCCAATGGTCTGCTCTGGTTCAGCACTAAAAACTTCACAAAGCAAGGGCAGACATCTTGCAGGGGGTGGCTCAGTTGGTTGTGCTTCCGGCTCCTGGTTTCAGCAAGAATCATAATCTCAGGGTCCTCAGACCAAGGATGGGCTCTGCACTCAGCAGAGGAGTCTGCTTGAGCATTTTCTCTCTCCCTCTGCCACTCCCCCCACTCAGGCAGCACACAGTCTCTCAAATAAATAAATCTTAAAAACAAACAAACAAACTTCACAAAGCAGATAAGCTTTAAGAGTGCAGTCAATTTGAGAAAGCCTTCAGCTGATTCATTTCCTGGGCACAGGAAAGTTCACAGGAAGTAAAGCCATAGACATGCAGGAAACATGTTCTCTCCTTATTCAATATAATAACACTGCAGGAGAACCTTTGTGAGGGAGATACGTTCCTGAAGTTGAAACTCGTACATTGGAATACACACAGTGGGGAAATTTCCCTCACAAGTTCCACATAGATATGTGGAAAGAAGCATCCAACAGTTGTTTTATACTTCCTAACCAGCTTCGAGCGCTTCCCAAAATTGTCACTGTCAGTTACTATGGCAAAAGTCATCTCAGCTCTTACTACCTGCCAGGTCTCCATGGTGTGCATTAGTCACTCTCAACCTGTTCAGGAGAGTAGACATCTGTGCTCTCTCTAGAGAAAATAATGAGCAGCATGAGCCTTTAGGGGAACCTGTTCCTTTTTCTCTAATTAGGGCACATCCCTGACCCAGTTGTACCCTAAAGGACCGTATCTCAGTTCTGCAGGCCACCTGCAGAGGAGATTCACCTTCATGAATATTGTTCTTCAGTGATGCTCACGATGGATTTTTCCAACCTCCATGTCACCAACCCGTGACTCATGATCTGGCTTCCTCACCTTGCTTTGGTTTGTGAAATAATAAAGGCCTCATTTCATTTAAGACAAAAATCAAACAACTCTGAAGGGACATCCCAATTTCAGAGTTCCCTGTGAAGGGACATGGGTCTTTGAATCACAACTCAACTTCTCCCTCTTCCCATTCCTGCCCATTTCCCACCCCTGTTGCATGTGTTGTTGCCAAGAGCATTACCTAATAAATCTGTCTCAGAGCCTGCTTCCCACGGAACCCAATCTGTAGCGATAGCTTACCTATGCCCTGCAATATTTGAGAGAGCAATAAATTAGACATTGTAAATAAAGATGCCTAGACAACTCTAGGGATAACTTTATTGAAGGTTGGTCCTTTTGGCTCTTATGAAAAGTTTTTTATCACTTCTATCAAGGCTTTGTGCCCTCTTAGCTTGTATACATTTTGTGTTGTAGGGGAAATATTCTTGCCTTGCTAACATTGTGCTCTTTTCTTCTATGTTCTGCATTAACTTGCAAGATTTGCTCCTGTTAAGTATTTTCACTTAGGTCAAGGCCAGCTTCACAGGTGCACAACCTGCATAGCTGCGTCAGACCAAGTTCCTAAAAGGGCCCCAAACTTGGTTTAGTGTTCTGCAGTTGCTGTCTTTGAAATTCTTCATCAGTTTTGAAGAAGAGCCTGGTGTTTTCATTTTGCACAAAATATGTAACTGGTTCTGCCGTTGGTCACTTGCCTCCTAAGACATGATATAGGTCTCCTGGTCCTTGAAAGAACCTACCCTTGGCATGTGGCCAAAGGCATAGGACTTCACTGGTTAGATATCTTTAGGCTCTAAGCATCTTTGCTTTACCTGTGCGGGTGAACATGATCTGGTATAACTCACTTTCCTCACTTGCCTGCCTTCTGACAAAGTTCTTCAAGGGAGGTAATCAACCACTACCTTCCCCAAGTCCTTCTAGGCCCAAGCTGGTGCCACTTGCAGACCTCGGAAGCAGGTTCTCAGTAAACGCTTATCATTGGTAGACTGACTTATTAGACTTCCCTAAGAATTCATCTAAATCCTGTACTGTTTAAGGCAGTAATTCTGCTCATTCATTCACAGTCACTCCCATTATACTTACTTGGCTTGGACGTAATTTATTTTTTGTGACAGAGGCTCCGTTACTCTAATATGCCGATCCATCCACTGAAGAGTTTCTCGATCATTTCTTGTAATTCTGTTTCATGTGCACAAGAGGGCCTTCTGTAAATAGATGTTCACGGATGTTTGACAGTACTAACTGGATTTTGCCCTTGCCAATGTACAAAAGGAGGTTATGGTAGATGAGAAGGACTTTGAAGTCAAAGGGGCCTGAATTGGATCTTGCCATTATGAGCTACACGAAGGCTCCATTTCCTCATCTATAAGATGATCTATAATTTCTATATAATTAGAAAGGCTTCCTGTGTGATCATTGTGAATAAGTGAGATGGTATATGCAAAAGAGACTCTTAATAATCCATTTCCCCTTCCCAGTCTTCTAAAAAAGCAAGGTCAGAGTCATTCATGAGGCACTGCTCTTTAAGGTTTTTGTTCAGAACAAGATTCTGAACCATAAACATATGAAGGCATAACTGATCATGTCTAAGAAACTCTGAAAGAGTTGACATATCATTCCTTCACCATTAAATACTATGTTTGGCTTATTATTTAAGGTATGTAATGTCTATTTCCCCATTAAAAATCAATGGAAGTATAATTGAATACATTAACTTATTCAACAAACATTAATCAGCAATGATTCAACATCTCCTCATTGCTAAACCTCTGAAGAGTTCTAAATATGGAGTTTGAACAAAGCAGGACAGATCTCTACTCCCATGGAGTTTACCAAGTTACCTTTGGGAAAACAATACAGGAGATATCCTTGTGCCAATGGTCCACAACTATTCAATTAAGGATAGGACAGTAAAAATTGCTTGTTAAGGGACACCTGGATGGCTCATTGGGTTAAGCCACTTCCTTCAGCTCAGGTCATGATCTCAGGGCCCTGGGATCGAGTCCCGCATCGGGCTCTCTGCTCAGCGGGGAGCCTGCTTCCCTCCCTCTCTCTGCCTGCCTCTCTGTCTACTTGTGATCTCTCTCTGTCAAATAAATAAATAAAATCTTTAAAAAAACCCTGCTTGTTAAATGTGTAATGCTGAGGTCTGCAGGATTGCTGCCAAACCCCTACTTCTATTTTTTTTAAATATGTAGAAATGATAGTAAAATACACCACATGTGGTCCATATACACTATGTGCCTCCATCAGAAAGGACAAATACTCAACTTTTGTAGCATTATGGACGGGACTGGAAAAGATTATGCTGAGTGAAATAAGTCAAGCAGAGAGAGTCAATTATCATATGGTTTCACTTATTTGTGGAGCATAACAACTAGCATGGAGGACAAGGGGAGTTAGAGAGGAGAAGGGAGTTGAGGGAAATTGGAAGGGGGAGGTGAACCATGAGAGACTATGGACTCTAAAAAACAACCTGAGGGGTTTGAAGGGGTGGAAGGTTGGGGGGAACAAGGTGGTGGGTATTAGAGAGGGCACGGATTGCATGGAGCACTGGGTGTGGTGCAAAAAACAATGAATACTGTTATGCTGAAAAGAAATAAAAAATTTAAAAGAAAAAAAATACACCACATGCAAAAAATTAGAAAATCATCATGATCATTTTCCTCTGATGCACCAACAAATATTTTGGAAGAGGGAAATAAAAGACAAATTTTGCGTCAGATCAAATTTTAAAAATTTGAATAGGTAAGTGTATACACTTTTTCCAAAGATTCTTCAAACTAATTCCGTAAACATCCTGATTTCCGCTACTAATTTCCCAACCATTCATTGGCTCTCGAATATCAGTGTTCACAGGATCACATAATAAATATTGGGAGTCTGGATTCCAAATAAACACACTTGAATTTCAAAGTGTTTAATGGATGTACTTTATTAAAGCGGTGTTTTGAACACTGAGATATATCATTTTAGTCTGTTCACAATTATTCTATTACATACATTTAAAACAATCGTCAAAGTAGCAATGACATCAACTCACCAGGAGAAAGTACAGAATACACCCAAGTAGCACTTTGGTAAAATTGCAAAATAATGCACACAGGAGCATTTAATTTAATTAATTTTCAGCAGAAATTAAATTGAGACACATTAAGCTGCTAAATTTTATACTAGAATCCAATGGCAGATGAGTCATTTTTGGAAGGGGAGGAACTCCATGGTTTCATAGCCCAGAACACTCAATTGACCATTAATGGACCATTTCAACCATCCAACAACCAGAGAGGGAGCTGCCAGAGTCCATGGGTCTCTTTCCAGATACCGAAAGCAACAGGCAGGTCATCAGAATTAGGCTTGCAAAGACACATTTTATTTCTGCTTAAGTTGTCCAGATAAGTGAATCTATTAAGTACAATAAAATATAATCCAACCAAAATTTTTTGTCACTTTCCACAGATAAGAGTATGTGAACAACTAAATACAAATCCATGCTTGTATTCAACTGCTTGATGCTAAACTTTAACCAAGCCTTCCCCTGCCTTGAAGCATTTTCTTACTATCATCTTACCATGAAATTAAATCCTTGTCCATTCTTAGAAAGGAAACAAAATGACCTGTCTGTTATTGAGGAGTTAGCACAGACCTAAATCATTCTCTGCCAAGATTCTTTAAAAAAAAAAAAATCAAGTTCCACTTTGAAAAGATAATTTCTATTCAGATTATGTGCTAATAATTGTTCAAAGCAAGTAATTTCTAATTTTGGAACCTGAGAAAAGTTTGCATCATAGAGTACAGAGATTCAAAACTGTTCCCTTCATTTCAACACAAAAATCTACAACAAATGAACAGTTGATGGAGGCAGGACAGCATTTACTTTTGAATATATTAGGTACTTAAGAACTTATACTTGTGAAAATTCACAATGATTTAAAGAATATTTTGCCAAACCAATGTTGGCAAATAGTTTGGCAACACATTTGATAAAGGTGATTTATATATTACATATAAATGAAGGACAAGTGTAAATTACAATGGATTTAGGTTTAATTACAATATATAATCTACCTTATACCTACACCCACATGGTAATAGCCACATGGCAAATTCACAGTTATAACTAAAAAACTAAATTTAGAACAGTGCTCTTTCCACTACTACTTGCATAATCCCTTGTAGGCTTATTATCTTTTGTGGATTATAATAACCTACAAATTTTACTTCAACATTGTGGCTTAAAAAAAAAAAAACACCAGTATGTTTTTATGCTTTAATCAAAATTGACTGATTTTGAGTTTTAAAAGCTTTTCAGGTGAAACAGAGCAAAGTCCACCTCAAACCAAGGCCCAGACAAGCCTACAAAACTCCTCTTTGTTACACTTGCCAATCTGCCTCAGTGCATCAGTGACTTTTGAGCTTGACAACATCACTCCCATCCTTAGCTTCTAAAGGAAAAGACAGGAACAGTCATGTGAAGAATTCAGATCAAAAATGAAATCTACAGGGGTGCCTGGGTGGCTCAGTGGGTTAAAGCCTCTGCCTTCAGCTCAGGTCATGATCCCAGGGTTCTGGGATGGAGCCCTGCATGGGGCTCTCTGCTTAGCATGGAGCCTGCTTCCTCCTCCTCTCTGCCTGCCTCTCTGCCCACTTGTGGTCTCTGTCAAATAAATAAATAAAAGCTTAAAAAAAAAAAAGAAATCTACATATTCAGAATATCATTTTGAAAGAAAAATGAAATCTATACATTCAGAATGTCATTTTGTGCTTTAGAGTTTTCGTTTGCTTTTTAGTCTGGAAATTCTCCATACTCCTAAGCGAAGCTTCTATATTTAGGTTCTGGGACCCAACTCAGAAAGAGCCAAGGAAGTTTTCCAGCTTTCTTAGGCTACCTCTGGTTCCTCACTTCCCAGACAATGAACAGGAGACTATTTGCCTTCCTCAATGTTTTTTACTTTCACTAAGCTTCCTTTGGAGAAAAAAAAAAATTGAAATATTTGTCACCTTTTTTACCAAAGGAAAATTCCTCATTAATATATGCAGGAAAACTCAAGATTTATTTTCTTCTATTCTCAAAAAGGTGAGAAGATGTGAATATTTATATTGGACCTGTTCCTTCTAACAACAAACCTTTAAATAAAACGTAAAGATAGAAAACCAGTCGACCATGAAAACTGAGATTGGAAGATATACACTCCACCAACTTTACCTTCTTGGTTTCTTTTTTCGTTTGTCTCTGCAATAAAACTCCACATCATTCTTAACACTCAGTATTTTCCTCATGTCCTACTATTTTATTTGCAAATTACCATACAGCAATGTAGCTTCAACATGCTGGTCTGCTTCTGTGTTTTTCACATCAATTACCCACCACAAAATATCACCCACAGCCATTTTAATTTCACTTCCTCACCTGCCAATAACCATTGGTTCTCTGCTATAAAACTGCCTTCTGTTTGTCAAGAGTCCTTGGGGATAAACTTATCAATAACTTAAAGCTAACTGGTGAAGGAGTTATGCAGGCTTGTTCCCTTTAATTCTCTATGACTCCAAAATTTACATAGGTACATACACCCACACATATAACCAATTTACATTGTCTGCAAAAGTAAAGTGCAGATAAAATTCCAAACACGCATGTAGAGATTCACATTTTAACAGCAAACTTACATGCAGATATAAAGAAGTATAGTTTTACATTCTTAAATTACATTAGCAAGCTGAAATATAGAATGCTTTCATGTTTTAGATTTATTCTACACTATGAATCACAGAAATAAGCGAAAAGGAGACATAAACCTCTTACTATGTAGCATTGTCAGCCAATATGGTATTATTTTTACTGACACGTTATCCAACTTGCTTACTCTATACAAACAGTACATAAACATACTATATACAAAACACAGAGTTAGAGCTAACAAATGGAAAGTTTATACAAAATACTTGCTACTGTCAGTATTTAAGTTTGTGTAGGTTTGACCAAAAGACTCAGTCTGTACATAACTTTTCTGATATAAAGGAGTAGTAAGAATGCTATATAGTATTCTTAGCTACAGAAAGAGAAGAATGGAGACCAAGGGACACAGCTGGAATATGAAAGTGCACTGTTGTAAATAGCCACACACTTTAACATAGAAACACACTTTCATATTATCTGAATTAATGTCTTTTGCATTGGGAAGTTTACCAGTAAGTGGTCCAGAATACAAAATATAGTCAGAGAGAACTCAGTTTTCACACTTACTCCTTGGTAGAACTATTAAAAACAAACACTTGCAGCTAACACATTGCAGAGCTGTCAAAATACCTATCAGTGCTGAAGAACCTGAAGGCAAGAATCTGTTCCAACAGATTGAATGAAGAATAAGAACCATCAAAAGAAACTCATAGCTGCCCAAGAGTTTTAAAAATTAGACATATAACACTCAGCAAGTGTGTCAAAGCCATTTTTCATTTGCTCATTCAACTTGAGACTCCCAATAGCTGAATTACATGTATACTGATACCGAGTAAGTACAGCTGAACATAAATATGACAGATATTTATGAAAAGCTACAATATAAATGGTTAATACACTTACACTGATTTGTGTACTGATCTAGTGAGTCACAGAGTCACCCCGACACTTGTTTGACCTAGTAAGTTTCTTGACATGCTCAGTGAATAAGTGTTTCACAACAATTCAATGTCCCAGCAAGCAATCAGGCCCATCGTCCGCTGGAGGCAAAGCTTCTGCTGAATGAAAAGTTGATTTCAGAGTTCTTGTACTTTCCCCACGCACCAAAAGGCACTACGACCACAGTACTATTATCTTCACTACCATATTGTATTGCCTGTAAGGTTTAGCAGGAAGGAAGAAGAAAACACGGGAAATCAGTCTATACAAAGAAAAATAACCGATAATCTGGAAGGCTATAATCTCATTTAAAATAGTTACCAGTGACTTTGCAATCATTCATGATGTATTAATATGTATGACCTTGATACATGTTTATTAGATCATACACAGAATAACAGATAACCCCCTCTCAAAAAACCATATTAATTATATTCCACTGGAGCAATTTTGGCAACAGAAATACCAGTGGACTAAGATCAAGGTATGTAGCTCTTGAAGAAGAAAAGAAAGCATTTAGCATAGGGACTAATACAAAGTAAAAAGTGATAACCTAAGGAAGTGAAAGTGTGTAAGATGTAGCAACAATAAGGTTTATTATGCTCCCTACGAAATGAAAAGTTGCATGAACTAAATTTCCTACAGTGGGAGAACTGTAAATCAGTTTTAAGAACAAAGTCAAATAGCAAATGATATAACACTGTAAGAAGTACTTGGGATTATACTGAACAGCAAATGTATTTCAAAAGAATAAACAGCCTGAGGTTGAAACTGTGAGGGAAATGGTTAATAAAAATATCTGCTGTAAAAAGCGTCAAAATATTGGGATGCCTGGGTGGCTCAGTTGGGTAAGCGTCTGCCTTCTGCTCAGGTCATGATCCCAGAGTCCTGGGATCCAGTACCCCATCGGGCTCCTTGCTCAGCGGGAGCCTGCTTCTGTCTGCTGCTCCCCCTGCTTATGTTCTCTCTGACAAATAAATAAATAAAATCTTTAAAAAAATTTTTTTAAAAAGCATCCAAATATAAAAGTTTTACAAATATAATATAATATATATATAATATATATATAATATGTTTTACAAATAAATTGTAAGACACCCCCCCAAAAAAGGTCAGAACATCAAAGTACTAATATACTTAACATATAGAAAGTTGTTACAATAACCATGAAAAAGACAAACATGCCCATAAGAAAATGGAAAAACACTATATACACAGACAAGAAATACAAGGGTCTAATGAAACTCTGCAAATGTTTAGTTCCACCAACAAAGAAAAACAAAAGCAAATTTAAAACACTAAAATTTGATTTCTCTACCTATCAAATTGGCAAAAAACAATGATCAGCATTTGGAGAAACAGAAATCTATAAACATACTAGAAAACAGTGTAAATTGGAATAGCACTTCTGGAGGGCAATTTGGCAAGCTTATTAGAAGTTTTTGAATAGGGAGCCTGAGTGGCTCAGTCAGTTAAGCATCTGCCTTCAGCTCAGGTCATGATCCCAGGGTCCTGGGGTTGAGTCCTGCATCGAGCTCCTGGCTCAGCACAGAGTCTGCTTCTCCCCCTAACCCTGCCCACATGCTCATGATCTCTCTCTCAAATACATAAACAAAATATTTTTTAAAAAAAGTTTTAGAATACAATGTATCTTTTTACCTAGCAATTTTCTAAGAACTTTACCTGAGAAAATAATGTATGAAGGAAAAAGATGTGCACAAGTAGATACAAGAATGTTTATACAGCGCTCTCCTTCCCTATATATTATGGGAAAGTGAAAGAAACTAAATTTGCTGATTAGGGGAACTAGTAAAAGAATTACAGCACAAAAATATAGCAGAATACAATGCAATCATTAAAATAGCATTGGCTGTGTGAATGAGAACATACATATCTGAGAGAGGTAGGTGAAATTAGAAAAGAAGTGATCCTTCAAAGGACTGGGCCCATTTCTGTAATCTCATGAACACAGAGCAAACAAGACAATACTTCATGCTTGCCCATCTACTTTCAAACAAATACTGCTTTTTAAGTGAGGTCTTGGGGCGCCTGGATGGCTTAGTGGGTTAAACCTCTACCTTCAACTCAGGTCATGATCTCAGGGTCCTGGGATCGAGCCCCGCATCAGGCCCTCTGCTCAGCAGGGAGCCTGCTTCCCCCACTCTCTCTTCCAACTGCTCTGCCTACTTGTTCTCTCTCTCTCTGTCAAATAAATAAATAATCTTTAAGTGAGGTCTTAAATCTTAATTACAAATATTAGCATTTAAAGGTTTGGGCTAACTATGCTTTCCCAGTTGCAAATGTAAAAATTGGGAAATAAAAAAAAGCTGTTAAATTAAAGCATGACTCTAATGATCAGTGATGGCTACAATGTCAAAGAGCTATCTATCCAGAGTATTTAAAGAGCACATGGAGGGCGCCTGGGTAGCTCAGTGGGTTAAGCCACTGCCTTCGGCTCGGGTCATGATCTCGGGGTCCTGGGATCCAGTCCTGCATCGGGTTCTCTACTCGGCAGGGAGCCTGCTTCCCTCTCTCTCTCTCTGCCTGCCTCTCTGCCTCCTTGTGATCTTTGCCTGTCAAATAAATAAATACATACTTATACATGACCTATCCATACATCTTTCTGAATTTTTTATCCACACACCCATTCTTTTTTTTTTTTTTTTCTTTTAAGATCTTATTTATTTGACAGACCGAGATCACAAGTAGGCAGACAGGCAGGCAGGGATGGGGGGTGGGGGAAAGCAGGCTCCCTGCTGAGCAGAGCCTGATTCAGGGCTCCATCCCAGGACCCTGAGATCATGACCTGAGCCAAAGGCAAAGGCTGAACCCACTGAGCCATCCAGATGCCTCTCACACACCCATTCTTAAAAACCAGACAAGGGCTATGCTATAGTATTCCTAGACTGGATATTTACTTGCAGCAGTCTAGTTTAATGGTCTAGTGGTTGAATTTGGGAGCTTGGCTGTCTGGGTTTGAAGCCCAGTTCTGCAATTTAATAGTTTTGAGATCTTGAATAAGTTACTTAACTTTTCAGCCTCAGTGCCTTGGCTTTCCTCATCTGTGCAAAGGGATAGTACTAGCTCTAACCTCAGAAGGTTACAGTGATGATTACATGAATTAAATATATGTGAAGTGTCTGACACATAGCAAGTGGCATTACTATTGACTATTATAATTTACTATTGCTATTACTGTCATATCAAGCTGTGTACAAATCCAAAAAATTAACATAGCACATTCCTTGCACACAAGTTTCTGAACTACTTGGGAGAACGGTGAACATTTTTAAAACTGGAACTATTACGGAGTCAAGTGTAAAATTCCTTGTAATATTGAAGCAAAAACACAAAATTTCAAAGGACTCTTAAGCCCATAGTAGCCCTGAGGGGCTGTACCGAGACCTGCACCTGGGTGTTCTCCCTGCCCCCACCTCCCCCGAACCCGTGCATGCTCCACACCCCCCTCCTTCCCCCGCACCAGCCTAAATTGGGACTTTTCTAGCAGAAGCTCTTGCTGCTGTCACCTGTTCAATCACTGCATGGGCTGCTTCGTTGGGATCATGGCACTGGTTGACAAAGTCACAGATCTCTTGACTATTCACCATGAAATTAATTCCATCTGTTGTGAGGACCAGGAAGCTGTCATCAGCATGCTGTAGCTGCAATCAGAACCAAACAGACTCAACCTTTGAAGAGTATTCAAAATTCAAAGATTTTATCGGTTTGCCAAGTGGTTTGTTTAAGAGCTTAGTGAAAATGGAAGGCCAATATTTGGGGCAAAATTAACATTTGTAGCATCGACCACCAAGGACAAACCTGGCATGTACTTAGTAACACCACAAAGGAGAATCTAGACAGCCAAATGATGAGAAGCAAGCATGGTCCAATGGTGGTGGGCACTGCGGTCTCTGGAGTCAGGCTTCCTGGGCTCACAGTGACCCTCTACTTTTTGGCTAGGCAAACACAGGTAAGTTCACCTACACTCTCGATTTGTCTTCTCTGTAAAATGGGGTGCTAGTAGCTATTCTGGACAGAGCCTGGCCCACAGTAAACCCTACTTAAGTATCTGTAAGACACAATAAATGTAAGTGGGGTAGCTCTCTGCCACCATGGTTGGGAGCCTCTATTATACAGGCCTAGGCGCTGGCACTTGCAGAGAAGGAAGTGTCAGCTCACAACTGGGTGTGTGTTGAGGGAGGTGCAGTGTTAACTGGGCCACTGATCGACAGCATGCAAAAGATGTCAGAGAAAGGGAGGTGGGCGATTGTTTACTTTGGGGCACAAGGGAGGCCAAGGTCAGATTCCGAGTGGTGGCGATGCCGGATATCACGTGTCGGTGAGGAAGGACAGCAGAGCCATTCCACCAGGCCATCGCAGTACAGGGTAAAGCAAAAACCAAGCACTTCATCCTACAGCAGGCCAGTATCTTATTTTATCTGAAAAGTTTATCTATCCTTCCACAAACTACTCCTTCTGAAAGTCATGTTGGCTTTAATGAAGGCTTCTAGCTGGAAGTAATCCTGCTTTCATTCTTTGCACATGTATCAGATGTTGCAGATTGTTACCTTAATCCTCTTTGTTTCTGGTTCTGCTATCACACCACTGGTTTTAAGATCCAAGTCTCCAAGACTCCTTGTCATTGCAAGTCTGCCATTCACGTGAGGCTGTCCCAAACTATTCCAAGCCACAAAACCACCACATTTCTTGATCCTGGTCCAAGAAAAAAAGACTGACATGATACCCCAGAAATGGAGGCATGGTTATATTTAAGAGAAATCAGTTTAAAATGCAAGGTTTCAGGGTGCCTGGGTGGCTCAGTGGGTTAAGCTTCTGCCTTCGGCTCAGGTCATGATCTCGGGGTCCTGGGATCGAGTCCTGAGTCGGGCTTCCTGCTTAGTAAAGAGTCTGCTTCTCACTCTCCATCTCCCCCTCCCCGACACTCATGCTCTCTCTCAAATAATAAAATCTTTCAAAAAAATAAAAATAAAATGCAAGGTTTCATTTCTATCTTGAACTATAGAAACAGCATCCTCATAGAATGATCAGTGGAGCTGGTACCTTTCTTTTTCATCTTTTCTTTCTGGAGTATGGTCAATGGTCAGCTTCATAGGTTTTCCTTTTCTACACAAAATAGCCCGGCTATCCCCAACACTGGCTACAACCAGTTCAATACCATCTCTCACCAGGGCTATCGTTGCAGTAGTCCCAGAGGTCAGAAGGGTTGCTGTAAACATTATGAAAAAGAGTGTAAGTCAGTGACAGTCAAATGATAGGTTATGGAATTTGTATTACAAAACACAGGCATGTTAAACTAATGCTGAAAAGTGTCATTCTAATCTAACTAGAAGTAACGCAAATAAAATGCAAAGGAACTATGTAAGGAAGAGCATGCAGAGGAAGAAGTATTTAATTCAGTAACAAGGCTCCATGCAAACAGAAAAGGTTGCTAACCTAATTTGGTAAAAAATACAATACTGTCTCCATATGGCCTCTATTTATATAAACTAGAGCTGACTTGAACTGATAATTATGACACCCTTCTGTGTACATCAGGTGTCCATATTAAAAGTATTGTATTTTAATTACATTAGCTAAAATGGCAGGATGATTTTTAGGTCTACTGAGCTCACTTAGGCAAGCTGACTTTTCTAAAATTTTTATGCACTTAGAAGGCTTTTTCTTCCATTTCTTAACTTCTATTTTGTGACTGCATTATCAGTTAATAAGCTAAGCAAGAATGCCAAGAGCGTATCATTTGCTCTTCAAGTGCTGTATTTTATATTCTTTCCTTCTACAATTGTTTTAACTTTACAAATGTTCACCAAAAAAATCCTAAAATGGTTAAAGGTCCACATTCTTTTCTATTTATCTTTGTCCTCCTCCCCAGACATGAAACAAAGTTACAGCCATCGTTTTATTAGGAAAATATGGGGTGTGAAGAACGAAGTTCATGCTGGTTTCCCAAACACTTAGTGTTAGTTCACACTTAATTTTCTCTGACCACTAACAAAATTAAATGTCACTTGACTCGAGGTTGCCACTGCTTCCTTCAACCAACCCAAACTACATTTTTGCATCTTTCTTTGATTTATTCAAACTGCATCTGCCCTAAGTTCTTTACTATGCATTAAAAATTTTGAAGATGCATTGAGCCTTGCTGAAAGTGTAACTACTGTGAAATTAAGGGCTAAAAAGTAAAGCAAATTGGAAGAAACTGAAAAAGATAATTTATTTAAAGCAGGTATTGTCTTCAGTAACACGATTAATTCTTTAAAGCATCTAAATAAAATATTCAGGTGATCATCCAAAGATGATTTCTTCTTCAAAGGTAGATTTAGGAAAGTGCTACTGATTTGACTGATTGAGGCTCAATATTTCCAATTTTATCTTTCCAAAAAGATGCTTAAAATGTGTTTAAAAAATTTCATCAGTAATACATTTTGGATGAAGATATATATATATATATATATATATACACACACACACATATATATATTTTCATATTCCAATTGGTGTATTAAAATGCCTGCTTTAATCAGAAATGTAAAATGGAAAAAAATTAATAAATCCTAATCCTTTTTGTCCATGCTGAATCTAATTTATTGAGAAATAGCATTTATAGCTGCACTATCTTCCCATTGATCTTTCGATTTTGGAACTGTTGCACAAGATAGTATCTCAGCAATGCTAAAACATATTACATATTTGTCATTGTGTAACGTGACTGTTTTAGCATAAGAATCAATGATGTTCACATTTAGTTAAATTTTCAGTTTCCCAAAACGTTGTATCATGGAACAGTCAGAGTTTAACCACTGTGATCTTTTCCAATGATGGGAAGCACCAGGCAAGAGAGCACAGGCAGTCACTCACATGCTACCCATCCAAGAAACTTAGTATTCCTCTCCTTTGCTTAAGTGATCAGCAGCAGCTTTTTAAACAAGTGCTTTTAATTAGCTATATCAAAAGAGTTAAAATTCCATAAATGAACACTTCTAAGTTTCACTGTTTAGGATTCTATTGTTATTCACGTCCACCTTGGCCACCCAGGAATTTCAAAGGTCTTGAGTTTTAACCAACCCAACTTCACAGTTCCAAAATCCCAGGATTTATGGGAAATTTTTCAAAACTAACTGTTGATTCTGGTTTGCTAAGGATCTAAGAAATAAAGATTAAATAAGCATTTATTTCATTTAACATGGAAGTAAATATTCTCATTTTTTGCCCTAACAACAAAAACTATAAAACTAAGACATCTTTCAATAAGGTCTTAACACTCACTGTACATTTCCTACTGCAAGTCATCTCAACTAATGGGACAAAGAGGATGTGGGAACCTTCCCGTAGTCCAGGCTAGGAACCGCTGGACTCCTTCACCTGGGACAAAATTAAGCAGATCTCTCTTTCCACTGAAGCCCAGCATATAGTGTCCACGGGCTCCAGGTCTAGAGCTGCTGACCAGGCACAGTTCTCTGCCACAAATAACACGCACAGAGGCAAATAGGAAATTCACCCAGGAATTGTGCTCAAACATTACAAACCTGCAACACAGGGGAGGACAGAGAAAGAGCTGCAAAATAAGGGGAAGCATTTTTATTTGGGTGAAATTTTCACTAGCAAATTACATAGTATTTCAGGAGGTGCCAGATCAACGAATTCAAGACTCAGTTTGCCCAAGTTGATGGTATTTTGTAGCTGAATCCGTTTTTTCATCGCAGAGTAAAACCTCTTAGCTTCACAGCTTCCCATGGTTGGGAAAACTATATGCAAACTCAGGCATACCAAACATATATGCAGTGTTAACACAGAAACACATCTATACATTCATACTCTCTTTCACACATGCATACCAGTCACACATACTTTAATAGTTAGTCCTGAGAAGTAAGACAGTAGCTCTACGGAGCTGGAAAAAAGACATTGTCAATTTGATTGGTATTAGCATCAGAACTGTCCCAATAACTAACGGGAAAATTCATGGGTTCTGCGTTGAATATTTTGTATCTAACAAGCAGTACATAATCAGAGAGGATGTTCACTACAGTATACCACCAAATTACTGGGAGTCAAATATATATTAAGAAGGAATTAAAGCACCTCCTGTACCAGACACAAGAAGTACACATTTGTTAATGACACTTAATTTTTCTTTTCAGTAGACTGATTAATTTAAATTAATTGTTTAAATATCAGCTAGTAAGGCTCTTGAGCTCTGGTGCATATTTGTAAGTTTATGGAAGTCACAAAATGGGTATTTCTGCAGCTCTCTTCTTTCCCCGGTGTTGCAGGTCGACAAATCAAAGAAAAATGATCAAGTTTTTGAATGGCAACATAAAAGTAAAAGCTCTACTTTTCACAGTATAAACCACTCCTCCCAGTAATTATTCTTTACACCATAACAATTGTTTACGGTGTAAACAATACTATGTATAAACCAATATGGTTTCCAATATTTATTAAACACGGTGTCCAGACACTCAGGACTCCTGAATACTGAAATGCAAGTAATGAACGGAAGCAGTAACAGCACAATAAGTATCTCTTCAGTGTCGTCCCTATTGCTCTTTTCTTTTGGCCGCGCCCAGTGTAAGACGGGTCCTCAAAAACACCGGCTTTCTAACACTGGTTATTTTGTAGGGGTCAAGTAATGTGAAGCACGTGGACGTTTCCCATGGGACTCATGATGCTGCCACCAACATCTCACACTCTGAACGTCAGAGCAAGTCTTCTCTTTCTGATCCATCTGTCTTTTGGGGAACTTTGCTGCTTTCAAGCCTTAAGCAATCCAGAAACACTTGGAAGCGTTTATAGAATGTAAAGGATGTAATCTCGGTTTTCTACCACCCTGTCTGTTTTAAGTGAGATTTGCTCACAGACAGGAGCGTAATGGGAAATCATTTGAATTTGCTGGCTGGTTTCATTAGTTGTCAAAAGACATATGACTGGCATGAATTGAATACAAAAATATTTGAAGATAATGAAATGAGCTTCATAAATAAGGGTTATTTCAAAATGTGTCAACAACAAATCCACAGGGGCGCCTGGGTGGCTCAGTGGGTTAAGTCTCTGCCTTCTGCTCCAGTAGTGATCTCAGGGTCCTGGGATCGAGTGAGCCCACTGGGCTCTCTGCTCAGCAGGGAACCTCTTCCCCGCCCCCCTCTGCCTGCCTCTCTGGCTACTTGTGATCTCTGTCTGTCAAATAAATAAAGTCTTAAAATAAAAGAATCAATAAAAATAGCCAGCAACTTCTAAGGGCAAGGTTCTTGCTGTTTTTGGTAAGTGGCATTCTGATTTTCTTCTCCTCAAACCATCGCATTTTTTTTTTTAAGATTTTATTTATTTATTTGACAGAGAGAGATCCCAAGTAGACAGAGAGGCAGGCAGAGAGAGAGAGGCTGGAAGCAGGCTCGCTGCTCAGCAGAGAGCCTGATGCGCAACTCCATCCCAGGATCCTGACCCGAACCAAAGGCGGTGGCTTAATCCGCTGATCCACCCAGGCGCGCCCAAACCATCACATTTTAAACTGAAATAGTAACTATTTTAAATGATAACAAAATAATCTTTAGCACGTTATGCAAATGTGACAGCTTTGGACTAAATTCTTGAAAAGGAAAATGTTTTATGTTCACTTTATTTTGTTTACTTTCTCTCAAGAAAGCTAATATGGTATAATTGAGGGGTACTCCTCCCATTTATACCCCAAATTCTACCATTACTGATTCATTCCCTTGGTTTAACCAATCTCTTTTCAGGCTTCCCCTACTTAAAATTCAAATCCACACAGGATGACTCATTAAAACACATACACTGTATTTATAATTTCATTAAACTGGCTCTAGAATAATCAAAGAATAAACTGTAATAACTTTGGTGAGAAAGAACAGACATGGCAATCAGGCCAGTCCAAATAATTGAGTGCCTTCCAGATTCTATATAGGGTGCTCAGCGATGGAGATTCAGAATGAATAAACACAAACCCTACCTTTAAATCCTTCGCTGGAAGGGATCAAGGAGAGAAAATAGGA
The DNA here is from genome assembly GCF_011764305.1 of Mustela putorius furo. Taxonomy (NCBI): domain Eukaryota; kingdom Metazoa; phylum Chordata; class Mammalia; order Carnivora; family Mustelidae; genus Mustela; species Mustela putorius. Next base: position 3,033,597 of record NW_025421367.1, on the reverse strand, counting down.
CTGACGCTGATAGAAAAGGCTAAAAAAAAAAAATCCCACAAAAGACCTGGAAAGGGCAAACTGCACTTACTTCGCAATTTTATTTAACTAGCCTGGCTCCTACCCACAGCTCTGCCAAAAGAACATTATCCATTCTTATAATGCTGACACAGCTTCAGTTCTTACTAAAAACCAAAAAAAAAGTTTTTAATTTAAATAATAACTTTGAAATCTGAAACATGTTTTTTTAATCCACAAATTGAAAAGGTAAATAACTTACACCATCTACCTTCTACCTTCAGTGGCTTTAATATATTTGATAAAATAGGCCCCAATATCAAAAGGCAGTTTTTAGCAACATTGAAAAGATTGGTAACTTGCTAAGAATAAATTTTAAAGCTGTTCCCAAAATACTTATTTAAAAACACACACACAGACCAAGTGATCTCTAAGAATACATACAAAACGAGATTTAAGAACAACAATGTCATGGTAGACTGCTTTCTTTTAGCAGCACACTGGGTAACATTGTTGTGCTCCATTGTACTTGTAAACAAATGGCCATTAAATGAAAAGTAAATTTTAGACTACCTTATGAAATTTCTGAGATCATTAGCTCAAGGCATATGACAGATGAATAATTTATATTCAGTTTAAATAAATAAATTCAGTTTAAATTTATTATTAGAAAAATTATATTTTTTATGATTACTTACTTTGTACAACTGTCTCTGAGTAAAACACTTTTAGAAAGTTTCTTTTAAGATAGGCCAATTAAACAATTTTTTTCCTTAAGTTCAAAATTCCCTTTAATTAGAATTTATTATTTTATAAAATGAAAGGGGTCCTCTTATACGCCGAATCTCAGTTTGCAGCATCTTTGTCGATTAGATCTTTTACCAAAGGGCTGACTACACATGTTTGATTGTTGGCCCACACATTCCCCATTATAAGCTTGAGGGTTTTCTTCTGACAGGTAGAGCCCAGTAACAGCTGGGACACGCCCCCCCACATTAGAGCCAATGAACACCAGGGTGTGAGATACAGCCAACCTGGTTATGGATGAAACCAGAGCATACCAATCTTCAGTCATAAAAATAAAACTACAAGAAAGTGTTTTTGACTCTTCTCTTCTACCTCCTATATTTGACCCATTAGGAACAAGAGTTCAATCATATACCTACAATTTGCCTTCTCTCAACCTCTATTTTCAAAGGTGAGGAGCCAGCTGGAAGGAAAAAAGTCCAAAGGAATGAAGGAGAAGAGAAAATGGGCCGAATGATCTACAAACAAGAAAACAAATCCTTGAACAAAGAGAGTGGACTCTGATGCTTTTCCAAAAAGTATGATGACAGTAAGGTTCTCAAAAAAAAAAAAAAAAAAAAAAAAAAAAAGGCAGGAAAAATCTTGTAAGATGGTGAATAGAGCCATCTTACTCATCTTCTACGATCTTCATCATTAAGCATGCCCCTGAGAGAGGCTACTGTGGGTGCCAGGGAAATCCCAGTGCTCACTCTGCAACTGGCCCTTGTCAGGGAAATGAGGAGAATTTCCATCCCTGTGCTCTCCAACTGAAAATTGTGAAATGCTATTTCTCTGGTGCTTTGACTTCCTTTAAATGAAAAGGTGAACCAAACACAGATTAATATTGTGCCATTCACTTTCAAATCAGTTATGAGGTATGTATGCATACATTTAAATGGTTACTGCGGAAGTTTTCCAGGAGCAAAAGATTTGGGGGTCAGCTAATTAGAAAACACAAATTCCGTTCTTCTGAACACTTTTGATAAATTTGGTCAAAATCAGAAACATTCCACTTTCAAAACTTCAGGACATGCAGTAGATAAATTTTAAAAATTCAGCTGACATGTCCTTGTGTTTAACAAATAAAAACAAAAACATCCCTGGTTACCACAAAGCTGCAAGACCAAACTCTTCCTTCTAATTAAACAAAACAGTGCATACTAGCCATTGTCTTTTCTTATTTAGGACCAGTTAGCAGTTTTCTCCTTGTCTGGACAGTTACTACATGGCTAAATGAGATCACCCTCCAGTGTCTTTCGGTACTTGCTCATCAGATTCATCTAAAAAACCCAAAACTGTAAACCCTCCCACAGTATGGACCTCCTGTCCATATAAAGAGCAAATTTAAAATTTTTTAAATCTTTTAAAAATTTAAATTCAGAACCATCTTAGGGTTTCAATTTTTGAAAGATTCTTCAAGATATTTCCTTTAAAAATGAGGTTCTAACATTAATTTGTATTCCAAACAGCATTTAAAGTTATTCCTACTATAAAGCCATTTTCAACATAGCATCCTCATAAATAAACTTACATTCCCACCCCAAAGGGCTTAAGTTGTTTCCTTTAATTAGACAAGCCCCCTAAGACTCTAAGGAATGTGACTGTTTTACTTACCATCCGCAGACAGGTGGGCGTGCCTTGAAAACGCTTTATCTATTTCTAGAAAAGCCAAGGTCAACACAGTTTCCAAGTTCTTCTCCTTAGGAAGCAAGTCCCTTTATGGAGAGGGAAAAAGAGTCCCAAACAACTGTTTTATAATAGTTTCTCTTCTTCATCCAGGTCCCTCTAGCTAGCTGTTAGTCCATACAATGGAACTCCATGGTTTGTCTTTCAGATGCTTAAAATCCATAGATTAGCAAATCAAATTAGGAAATAACTAGACTAGGAAAAAAGCCTTTAAGAACAATAAAAGTCCAAGTCTCCCTCCTTAAAGATGAATACTCTCTATCCACAACTCTGAGAGGTCAAAATTTCCTTCAAATAAATTTACATTACTGAGTTCAAAACATGAATAAATCAACTGATGAACAGAATAACTATACACAAGAAAACAAGAAATTGTCATGTTCTCCCTCTTTTAATTCAGGCCATATGATCCCCAAAAGACATTAATAACTGCAGTAAATAAACTTTTTTAAGAGCTCCAAAATACCCTCATTAAATGCATTTCCCCCACACTACTGTCAATCATCTAAAGCTACGGGTACCACTTGGAAGAAGAATTACCATTTATTGAAAAACCGCAGGTCATGCACTGGTAGGAGTAAATGCTTTTCATAATACATGAGATCGTGCAGCTTGTACGACTCAGCTTGACACGATCACAAATCTAAGTGCTGTTGATCCTGGTCAGCGTCCCCACCAGGCAGAATGGTAATAACCATCAGTTATTATTGTTACCAAGGGGCAGGCTTAAGCTACTGCTTGTCCGTCAAGCAACGGTATGGAGCCACTCAATTAACTAGGGTAACAAATCTAAGTGCTGTTGATCCTGGTCAGCGTCCCCACCAGGCAGAATGGTAATAACCATCAGTAGTAACAAGGGGCAGGCTTAAGCTACTGCTTGTCCGTCAAGCAACGGTATGGAGCCACTCAATTAACTAGGGTAACCCTGAACATCTCAGCCAAAAGGCTGACGTTTCAAACCTGAAGTATAAGGTAAACTGCAAAGTCAAGAGTGAAAGCCACTGTACATACATGATGCATTTCTCCATGTGGGTGTGACAGAAATCCGCGGCTGCAGGTCCGCCGTGGCCGTCATACACCGCGAAGTACAGGACCTCATCTGTCAGCTGAGCGCTGTCAAACCGGTCTTCATTCTCTTTCCGTTTCCCAATATGCGAGGCGCAGCCCACGTTCTCCAGGCTGATTTTGGGAATTGGCTTGCCATACTTAATGCTGGGCGGCAGCAGAATGGGCTCATCGATGCGGTTATCCCAGATCCCAAAATTATCCCAGGTGGCCGGACGCCCACTACCATCCGGATCAAACCGAGAACACCTGGGCTCCGAAGTGGAGCTGTGGCAGGTGGGTGTCAGCCGCTTGTCGTCCTGCAGTAGGCGGGAGCTTAGCAGCACTCTCCTTCTCACGTGGCTCCCACCGCTTCTCACCAAAGTAATTAGGGCAGCTGTGGACATACCTCAACTCCAAAGGACTCGGGAATGAGGGAAAGACCAACAGAATAATGGAATGTCTTCAAGAAAAATGATGCAACTGAGGAGGGGGGGAGAGAGAGAGAGAGAGAGAGATTCCATCAGTAATTTCACATGTAACTGAGGTATCATATTACCAAAATGTAGGGCCATAAAGAATGTGGCACCTAACAGCCTACTTCGAAGAATAGTGGATCAAAACCAACATTGATATACATACCCCTTTCACAGTGTTTAAATTCTATAAACATTTGACAATGTGTATGTATCATGTAGAACAAATGTTTCTCATACTTTAACCTACAGTCACCCCGGGAACTTGTTAAAACACAGATTCTGCTTCAGTCGGCCTGGGGTGGAACCCAAGATTCTGCATTTCGAGCCAGCTCCCTGGTGACAGCAAACAGCTGATCCCTCAGGCCCACACTTTGCATAGCAAGAAGGTAAAACACAGGTGTAAATAAATATTCTTCCCTTTGTTAAGGCCATTGCTCTGAAGAAAAGGTAGGGGCAAATGTTGACAGTTCCAAAGTCTCTTAAGGAGGAAGGAAGTAAAAGTAATTGGTTATAGAATAGTTAGGACAGGGGCGCCTGGGTGACTGAGTTGTCCAGTGTCTGCCTTCAGCTCAGGTCATGATCCCAGAGGCTTGGATGGAGCTCCACATCAGGCTTCCTTCTCAGCAGGGAGCCGGCTTCTCCCTCTCCCACTCCCCCTGCTTGTGTTCCCTCTCTTGCTATCTCTCTGTCAAATAAATAAATAAATGAAATCTTTTTTAAAAAATAGGGCAGTTCTGGGGCGTCTGATGGGTTAAGCCTCTGCCTTAGGCTCGGGTCACGATCCCAGGGTCCTGGGATTGAGCCCCGCATCGGGCTCTCTGCCAGGCAGGGAGCCTGCTTCCCCCCTCTCTCTGCCTGCCTCTCTGCCTACTGTGATCTGTCTTAGATAAATAAATAAAATCTTAAAAAAAAAATTGGATAGTTCTATACTCAGAGTGCCCAAGTTTTAACAAAGACACAACCTAGGATCTAAATTCTGTTTTAAGAATTGTCAACTTAGAGGGCGCCTGGGTGGCTCAGTGGGTTAAGCCGCTGCCTTCTGCTCAGGTCATGATCTCAGGGTCCTGGGATGGAGTCCTGCTTTGGGCTCTCTGCTCAGCAGGGAGCCTGCTTCCTCCTCTCTCTCTCTCTCTCTCTGCCTGCCTCTCTGCCTACTTGTGATCTCTCTCTCTGTCAAATAAATTAATTAATTAATCTTAAAAAAAAAAAAAAAAGAATTGTCAACTTAGGGACACCTTGGTGGCTCAGTCAATTAAGCAGCTGCCTTCCGCTCAGGTCAGGACCACAGGGTCCTGGAATTGAGTCCCACATTGGACTCCCAGCTCAGCGGGGAGCCTACTTCTCCATCTGCCTGCTGCTCTCCCTGCTTGTGCTCACTCGCTCTTTCCCTCTCTCTGATAAATAAATAAATCAAATTTTTTAAAAAACTGCCAACTAAACTTCACATACTTCATTGTTAATGAAGAATGGTTCATGCAAACACTCCCACAGGCACAAGGAAGAGACAGTTCTGATGTGTGTGATCACTGGGACTGGGGGACCCCACCCTTGTGAGTTATGAGCAACTGATTTATGCATTTACATTAACAGCTGCTGGTCTCCTATCTACCCATCCAGCAGCCCAGCCCTTGCGTGCCCTGCAGACTGGGAGCTACTGCCCGAGACCACATTTCTTTTAACCTATTCCTCTACACCCCCATTTCTGGACTCTGCCCCAAAGCTGAATCCTCCCCTGGGTGTTGTCAGGGGGAATTCCTACACCCTTGCAAGAAGGGCTGTGCTCCTGGCAGTTTTCCATACAAATAAGGTTCCAAGCAAAAATTCAACTTCACACTACTTTGTTTTGTTACTTAATGTATTAAAAAAAACAACTGGAAAAGACAGCATAATGTCAAGATTTGATAATGCTGGTGGAGGGTATACAGGTATTACTCTCAATTGTATGTTTGAATTATTTCACAATAAAAAGTTGAAAAAATACCTCAACAAAAGGCACATATCCACACCACACACACAAAGCCCAACTTGAGTGAACCCGTAAGTACATGCACTGCAGATTTCAAATAATCTTTTTCAAATAAATTTTTGGAAATCAGTCTAGTTGTGTAAGAACAGTAAATAAAACAGTAAAAGAAAAGATGATGTTCTAAAGAGCTCCCTTATGGGGGACCTGGGTGGCTCAGTGGGTTAAAGCCTCTGCCTTCAGCTCAGGTCATGATCCCGGGGTCATGAGACCAGGGTCCTGGGATTGAGCCCTGCATCGGGCTCTCTGCTCAGTGGGGAACCTACTTCCTCCTCTCTCTCTGCCTGCCTCTCTGCCTACTTGTGATCTCTGTCTGTCAAATAAAATAAATAAATAAAGAGCTCCCTTAGATATCTCTACAACAAAAAACATGTGTGCCCTGCCTTCATAGAATTTAGTATAAAGAAGGCCTCCCAAAGAGTGAAAGACTTAGGAAACCATTCCTTCTTCCCCTTTTAGCTAATAGCAGGTGTAGAAGATTGAAACTCCCTTCTATGACAGTATTAGGGGTGGAGGAGATGTAGTATTCTGGTTATCAAGTATCAAACAGAAGCAACACATTAAACTACCCAAAAAAGGTGTTTATCTCTTTGCTTCTGACTGAAGGTGATCTTTTTATTCAGCAATAATAACTATGTTAAATAAAGGTAAGGACTTGGGAAGAAATTTCAAACTATAATACAATCTATGCTAGGAACTGATTATTGAAGAAGATACTTCACAAAGCAGCTTTATACCATACAGAAAATAAAGAAAACTTTTAAGATACGCTTCTTACAAACCATTCATATTGAAGAGTGCAACAGAAATTAGTGAAGCACAATTCTTTTTTCTTTTACACTGAGCTGTAATTGACAATACAATACTGCACTAGTTTCAGGGGCACAATATAATGAGTTTGTTTTTGTATAAGCAAAGTACTGTTCTTTTGGCTTCAGTCTGAAATCATGTGAGCTTTATTCAGCCTTGGGCCTTTTTGCTGTTGTTCACCTAATTTAAAGAAGAGTTCTAGAATTAGAAGCAAATAAATATTGAGTAAATTATTTTGCAGCTCTTCTAGGGCACTCTTGTCTTCTCTCTCTCCTCCAAAAACAAAACCAGAGCTGCATTTTTAGCAGGCAACAAATATCCATTGGAAACATTATTTAAGAATGAAATAAAGTGGGGCGCCTGGGTAGCTCAGTCGGGTGAGCATTGGACTCTTGGTTTCGGCTCATGTGCTGATCTTACGGGTTATGGGCTCCAGCCCCACTGTTGGGCTCTGTGCTCAGCGTGAAGTCTACGGGGGATTCTGGATTCTCTCCCCCTGCTCCTTCCTCCCCACACTCCGGGCGGCGCTCGCTTGCTCGCTTTCTCGCTCACTCGCTCACTCTCGCGCGCGCTCTCTCTCTCGCGCCCCCCACCCTGAAATAAATAAATAAATCTTTAAAAAAAAAAAGAAGAAGAAGAAGAAGAAGAATGATATAAAATGGAAGTTGGGCAGTTTCTGTAAAAAAGGGGGCACTTGGGTGGCTCAGTGGGTTAAGCTTCTACCTTCAGCTCAGCTCCTGATCTCTCTGCTCAGCGGGGAACCTGCTTCCCTCTGCCTACTTGCGATCTCTCTCGGCTAATAAATAAAATCTTAAGAAAAAATAATAATAAAAGCCTCGCTAGACTAAAATCAATCATCAACTTGGCCTTCTTCCTCATTTATTATCTGCACAATCATCTCATAAAGTAAGCAGAAGAGTCAGGAAAACATTTACTTTGGGGGATACTTTCGGCATAGATGAAGGGTGAGCCAGATATACAACTAGATCAGCGTATTCAAGCAGGTGACTGTGTATTTCCAAAGCAATATAATTAAATCATATTAATCTCCTTATTCCCTGGGGAAACATTCAAAGACGACCTGTGTTCCCAAGCTAAATAACTACTTTGAATTAAACCTGCAAATCAAAATAAGTTTCCTCCAGGGATTCAAGCTAAGAATTAGCCATCAGCTGCCCCCAGTTCTCCAAACGTCCACAGAAATGGCTACACACTGACTAGCAGACAAGAAAGTCTAATTTATGATGTGGGGAAGAAACCCAAAGTCTACGGGGGGAAAAACAAAACAAAACAAAACATAAAAACAAAAACAAAAATCCAATCAATGTCCTTCATAACAAAAAGAGTGGAGAACAACCTGACAAACACCTAAGAGATACTTTTGTTATTTGTCAGCTTACCAATTATAAATTGGCATGTATTTATCATTCTGCCCTTCCCCCCAAAAAAGTTATTCAGGAATCTTTTATGTCAATCTCTCAGAAATCAGGATTAGGTTATTTTTTAAACCATTTTAACATTTATATTCAATCTTTGAAAGTAAAAGTCATCCAAGAGAGTCAAAGGGCAGAATTCCACATGAAAGCTAGTTGAAGACACAAAAATGTAAGAGCAAGAGTTAAATCAACCAAGAGCACAAGAATATATTACCCACACATCATATTCAACTAGCAAATATAAAATGCAAAAACAATCTTAAGAAAATAAAGATAAATAACTTGGCTGGAATCCTAGTGACAAGAACAGGTTATTTATATCAACAATCTAAACTATATTTATATATATATATAAATAATTTATAAATATATAAAATTTATATATATAAATATTATATATAAAAACCTATATTTTATATATAAAAATATATATCTATTTTAAAGAATTTTATTTATTTGACAGATCACAAGTAGGCAGAGAGGCAGGCAGAGAGAGAGGAGGAAGCAAGCTCCCTGGTGAGCAGAGAGCCTGATGCGGGGAAAGCAGAGGCTTTAACCCAGTGAGCCACCCAGGTGCCCCCAACCTAAACTATATTGCTAGTCATAGACCAAAAGGGGGGGAAAAAGGACAATTTTCCTTCTAGACCAAACTGTTCCAAATTTCTTTTTATTTCCCAATCAAAACAAAAATTTATGACCCACAAATTTACTTTTAATCACATGAATATTTAACAATGTGAGTATGCACACATATATACACACACAAAGAAACCCTATACTGTCAATAAATAAATGCCTGAAAACATTTTCTTTTTTCTTTTTTTTTTCAGCATTTTAAAAAATTTATTTATTTTCAGCATAACAGTATCATTATTTTTGCACCACACCCAGTGCTCCATGCAATCCGTGCCCTCTATAATACCCACCACCTGGTACCCCGATCTCCCACCCCCCGCCCCTTCAAACCCCTCGTTTTCCTTTTTCATCATTTTCACACTGATTTGTGTGACCAGGGGGTTCTCCATCTTCCTCCTTAATGTTTTAACAGTTTAATAGGATACTTGAAAGTCCTGACACAGAACTGCACCTGGTTTAACAATTTTGACTAGCAGGAGGGATTCTCAGCAAAGGGGTTACACTGGAAGTAAGCGTTGACACAATTCGAGTTGGCACAGAAATTCTGCATGAGGGCACTGCTGAAAGCCCACATCCAGCGAGTAGGAAATCTCAGGTGAAATGCATCAGAAAGGAGAAAAAGATGCATTGGTTTGTAGTGTACTTTTGAAATACATACTTGATTTAAAAATAAAAGACGGTGAAGAAAAGCCACAATATATAGCTACAAGATTGCTATGCTAGTTTTGCATCTTCATATCATTCTCATTTTATAACCCCTCAATGGCTTAAATATCTCAAAGCTATCCAAATTTATTTTTGGATAAGAGAGTCACTCACTGTTTCTGGAAAGAGGATACACTTGGGATTTCAGTTAAACTGTTGACTGCTGAAAGCAGGTCAAAAGGGCAATTTATTGTTGAAATTTCAAGTGCATGCCAAAATTATTCAGTCATTCTATGGTTCAGTACTGCAGAACGCTGTTTCGATCTATCCCTCCAGCAAAAAAAATGTAAGAAAATATTCATAGTTGCCCATTATAAAGCAAAATTCAGGTACCTTTACATCAGTAACTTGCACAAAGGATACACATGGAATTTTAATATTCCCAAAGCAAATATTTATCAACTTTTTTAAAGACAAGCAACGCATCTCAGTAAATTCAAGTATTCCAGGAAATGTGGGCTCCAATATTTTATCACTACTGGGCTGGGAGGAAGGGAAACAAAGTATAATAATGTTCATGAGGGAAAGAACAACAATAAAAACCCCAAATGATTCCCCTTGGGTTTGATGTAAACAGGTTTAGATGTTTAGAGGAAGTAAAGTCGTGAATATTGTCTATTATTCTAATTCCATAGATATATTTTAAAACATCTTTGTTAATGTGGATACAATTCATACACCACGTTCCAAACCTGTACCTTTATACTTCATTTAAGGATTTTCCTTGACATTCTATACTACATCAACAGCACATCTCCCCTCTTCTTTCCTCTTCTCTAAGATTCTAGTCAAGGGAGGTGCCTTTGTCAACAGAAAGTGCCTATGGTTGCAAGAAAAAAACATTAACAAGAACTCACTGCTCAAAAATTGTAACTATTTTATTACCCAGTGGTGCATCTGTTCTCTTCCTCTAATACCATGACATCACTACTCTTCTTCAAGACCATTATAATCCGTCACTTGTCACTCATTCTGACACCGGCGACAATCTCATTCCTTCCTCCGCACTGGTGGAGGATGAGTGCAAAGGGCTTAAGCGGCCTTGCTGCACGTTTTCAGTCTGAAGCTCAGAAAGGCCAGTGGAGCTTTAGGGACTCCAAATTCCCTGGCTATTTCCACCCGAAGTCTCGTCTTTGTCGCCTCCTGTGAAATCTCTCACCTACATGATGCGGTTACTAAAAAAAAAAACACAAAACATCACCAGCCACAAGGCTTCTCCTGGCAAGGCAAAACCCACATCCTCAGATCGACACCAACCAGGGCTCTGCATCCTGCTCTATTCCGGTCCCCTGAAACGCTCACCCTCGGACAGTTCAGGATCCTGCGCTCGCTCGCCGGCTGTGACACATCAGTAGCCAGTGTGATAAGACTGCAGGAAGCACACCCTCCCGCCCGCGCAGCGCTGCAGATGGCTAGGCTCCCTCCAGCACCTTCCGCCGCCCGGTCTCCGCCTCCCAACCACCCTTCTCGCCGCACAGATCTCGGGCGTCGCCACGTCTCCTTCACCCCGGTTCCATCGGCGGCGGCAACGCGACGCTGACCCCTGCAGCATCCTCGAGTCCGGAGTGGGCGACCCGGATCTTCGCTACCGGGTAACGCGAACGAGCAGCCCCCGTCCTTTCCACCATCCAGTTCGTGGTCCCTCCTGCCTTCCAACCCCGGCCCATCCACTCGCAATGGTGGCGCCTCCAGCCTGCAAGTCAAGTTTAAGGTCGAGCGTGGGGGGTCCCGGCGGGAAACGCCCACTGCCGGCAGCTCAGTCGGGGTGGGCCGCGACAGAACGTGCTACTCAGGACCTCCAAAGAGAAGGAAGCGGCGCACAGAGAACCCAGACGCTGACTGTGGGGCTGGGGATTCGGACTTACATTTCCCCTCCCCTCCCGGACGAACCCTCCGTTTCCCCTCCACTCCGCAGACTCCGAGCGCAGGGATGCGACCCCACCTACAAATAATATCATAAACTGTTAGCAATAAATGAAGTGCCCTCTCTAGGCTCTTACCTCGCGACGGGCACGTCCCTGGAAATTTTCTAATTAATTAACGGAGGGCGGGGAAGGGACTTCCCGCTGGGCAAGTAAGATTGCCTTCCCCGATGTTTCCGATTTCTGGAGCAAGCAGCTAGCACAGCCACTGGCTCTCCCGCTGGAAAATCTCCCCAGTTTTTCGCCCGCAGTGAGCCAGATGGAGGGGGGGGGTCTGTTCCCGCTGACTGACGGCAACTCTGGCCAATCCGCGCTCGGAGAAGCGGTGCGCCGGCCGCCCGCCCTCGGTCGCAGCCAATCATAGATTCCAACGGAACGAGCCTCCCCGCGACTGCAATTTGGTTTGGCTGACTTTTCGCAGCTCGCGGTAGATGGACGTCGACCTGGGCCAGTAGCGGCTCGAGGTGACATTCCGCCCTCCCCGAAGGCCTTGACCGTAGGGCCAATGAAGGGGCGCCTGGGAGGTGGGTGGGATCGGGAGACTGCGTAAATCGCCAGCGGGTAGAGGAGGGGTGTGTGTCCCTTGTGGCAAGGGGGCAGAGGTTGTGACACCTAGGAAAGCGAGAACGAATGCCAGCACTTCGGCAGAAAGGCTTGAAAGGCATCTGGTTTCACTGCAGTTCTTTGGAAAACTCACAGTGCAGTGCTCTCCGTGACTGCACAGGCGTCCTGTGATTCCTTGGGAACGTCGATTCATTCGTTTGACAGATACTTCCATGTTTATGGAGGACCTTTTGTATGCAGGACACTGCGCCAGGCGTTGGCGCTGCAATCCGGACACAAATACACGGGATTTTTGCCTTCACGGAACTTACAGTCTAATAAGGCAAAGGGAGCAAACAAACCGGTAAACAAGCATATGAAACAAGAATCACGTCAAGGACCGAAATAGACGAAGTGTGGATATAGAGAAAAAGAGGAGGTTGACATTAGAGAGGGAGGGTTGTTGCAAGAGAACTTTATAAGATCCCATTCAGTCGGAGACTTGAAGAGTAAGAAGGAAATCCATGGTCGGCGGAGGAACCTGGAAAGCGATAACTATTCTGGGCAGAGAGGACAAAGGTCCTGAGGGGCAAGAGTTTGACATTTTGGAGAACAGAAAGAAGAGCAGTCTGGCTGTAGCGCATAGGGCCGGGCAGAACAGCATGACATGAGGTGGACTGAGGTCAAACCATATACCCAAGTCTTCGAGTTTGCATTACGTTTTAAGTGTAATGGCATTCTACTGAGGGATTTTAAGCAAGGAAATAAAGGGATCTACTTTAGACTTTACATCGCAGGTTAATGTGTAGAGAACGGGTAGAACAGGCTATTAGGAAACTGGTGAGGAGACCATCTTGGATGAAATTCAGGGTGGGAGATGACCCGGCTTAAGCTACGGTAATACCACTTAAGGGAGGGGAAAGCAGACAGATTCGAGATATTAAAAAGGGAAACTATTAGCCTGTTTTGACATATCAGGTATCCTGCTCCTGGGACAGCTGTTCTGAATCCAGTTTGTTAACTACTCTATTTAGAGACTGATTCTTAACATTGGTGACCCACAAATTCTGGTAATGACCTGAGGGATTATTATGCTGGGTTGAGATTCCATTTTCATGGGCTTCCTAGAATTTTCTTTCTTTCATTAACTTTTTATTGAATCATAATATATATGCAGAAAAGTACACACATTCCAAGCAATGTGTGCACCTCAATGAATTTTCACATTCCAAACACACCTTTGTTGTATCCAACACAGATCAAGGGACAGAACATTATTAACACCCAGGAACCCCATCATGCCTTCCAGTCGCTGCCTGTCCTGACTGTCAACAACACAGACTTAGTTCTGCCTGTCTTTGTACTTGACATATATAAAATCATTAAGTATGCATTCTTTTGTGTTTGGCTTCCTTACTCAACTTTACACTTATGAGATTCTTCCATACTGTTGCATGTAGTTGTAGATGATTCATTTTATTCCATTTTGTGACTATACTGTAATTTATTAATTCATTCTTTTGAAAGACACTAGAGTAGTTTCCAGTTTGGAGCTATGACCCATAGTGATAATATGTACATTTTAGTACATGTCTTGGCCTTTTATATTGATGGAGCATTTTGGTGGCCGAAGTTTAAATACAGTTAAGTTACTTTTTTTTTTTAAGATTTTATTCATTTATTTGACAGAGAATACAAGAGGGGGGAGCAGCAGGCAGAGGCAGAGGGAGAAGGAGGCTCCCCACAGAGCAGGGAGTCCAATGTGGGGCTCTATCCCAGGCCCCTGAGCCTTAGGCAGACACTTAACCAACTGAGCCACCCAGGTGCCCCAACAATTACATTACTTTTGACTGTTCATCAATAATGTAGTACCATGTATTGTAATATCTCAAACATTCAGACCAGGTAATGAAGGACTTTGCTCTCACAAATGTGAAAACTTTTGGCAGCAACAAGAACTGTTGATGTGGGAAATTTTAAGTTTGGAAACCTAAAACATTTTGAATTATGCATGGCATTTTGACCTTCTTTTTAAGTTCTTACAAACTGCATGCCCACCATTTGAGAACATCATGACGATGCCATATCCTTTTATTCTAATAGACTATAACCTACAGTCATATGATAAACAAGATCAATTAGGTGGCCCTGAAGAATATGTGTATGTTTGATGTTATTGCAGTCCTTGGAATTACATTTGAAAATCTTACCACTGGGACATCTGGGTGGCTTAGTCCATTAAGCATCTGCCTTTGGCTCAGGTCATGATCCCAGGCTCATGGGACTGAGCTCCCCGTAGGACTCCTGGTTCAAGGGAAGCCTGTTTCTCCCTCTCGTTCTGCCCCTCACCTGTTGATGCTCTCTCATGCTCTCTCAAGTAAATGGAAAAAAGAAAACCATACCACTCTGTGTCTTACCACAGTTGATAACAAACAACACCAGTAGTTTACTTCTTTTTAATTTTATGCTAAGGCTGTTTGAATCTCTGAAATTAAAGACAGTACAAATGTACATGAACTCAGCATGAGGGACCATTCTATAATGTCCCAAAGAATCAAGTGAACACAACACTCCATGCCTTCATTAGGGTGAGCTCCTTTGTATTTTACTTTATATTTTAAAGAATTCAGTGGTTTGATAGTAGTGACTATCGGGAGATTATTCCCAAGACAGGTCATGAGACTTAGGGCAAGTGGGTGGCATGGGGACTTATAAAATATAAAGTGAGGACATGTGAGTCTTGAGAAAGCCATTCGAGATTTGGGCTAATGAACCACCAGCATGGAACTGTTAAAAGGTAAACAGAGGCATAATAAACATTTTAAGAGTTTATTTGAGCAAAAATCAATTGGAATTGGGCAGCCCCAAACCAGAAATCCTTAGGAGTGCTCCACAGTCTTGCTAGAGGCAAGACTTTATAGAGAAAAGAGGAGAGCAACGCAAGGAAACTATCTGGCTCTAACTTAAGCACCTACTTTATTTGGCAAAGTTTGATTTGCTGTTTGTCATTGGCTTTCCTTAGGTTTTTATTTCTTAACCTTCAGGCAATACAGACTTAGGTTTTGATTTGCTAGTGTTACTAAGGCATTAATGCCATCTCACTCAAAAATAAAAACAAAAAACACACAACTTTTTTTTTTCTTGTTAATTTGTCTTTTGTCAGTTTAATTTTTAGGTCTCCAGCCAGAGAACTGCGGAGAGTAGAGGGAAAACATTCTTTCTTCTCCTACTTTAGAATCAGCAATTTTCCAGGTGACTGTCTCTATGCTACTTCTGGCCTCATGCCTAAGCAGGAGCCTGGAATAATACTAGGATGTATTTTTCCACAGTTCAGCCTACTCTCTCTGTTAGGTCCCCCAATAATGGGTCCGTGATTAAAGGAGCGAGACTGATACAAAGCAAAGGTCAAGCAAAGCTTTATTTTGCGCCAAGCATCAAGAATCAAACCAAACGTTTGGGGCCACACCTCTTACAAGAGACTAGCTTTTAAGGGCAAAGGCCATGTGGTTGGGCCTCGCCATACACAGGTGGCCAGTGAGATTGTAACACACATAGGAAACTCCACAGTCATGCTAGGTCACCCTTAAGTGACCAATTATATTACAATTTACCCTATGGTAGACATTTGACCTAGCCTATCACCTTGGTTAGAATTGGTACCCAAAAGGTGCCCAAAGGGCGGGGCCCATACTCTTTGGTAACTAGGGAGACAGTATGCAACCCCCCACTGATCGGATGTCTCCACCTGGCATGACCCACCCTTGTATTTGGGCTTTGTTTTCTGAGGCTGGTTTCCGGGAATTGTTTTTCCCTGGAGGAAGGGGGGCAGGGACATTTTAAGGGTTAAACAACAAGGTTATTTTAATGGATGGATGGAAGCGCTCTGGCTAAATATAAGGTCCTTACACTCTCCAGAATTTCTAGCCCAGATGTCCTTTCTCTGTGTTACCAGAATAGCTTCCAAAACACTGACCCAAAGAATTTTTTAAATCATTATTTATTGGGGCACCTGTGTGGCTCCATTGGTTGGGCTCATGTCATGGTCCTGAGGTCCTGGGATTGAGCTCTGCATTGGGCTCCCTGCTCAGTGGGAAAGCCTGTTCTCCTCCCTCTTCTTCTGCCTCCCGTTTGGCCTATTTGTGCTCTGTCAAATAAATAAATAAAATCTTTTTTAAAAATTAAAAAAAATATATTTATTTATTATTAAAGGGGGCGGGTACAGAGGGAGAAGAAGAGAGAAAATCCTAAGCAGACTCCATGGTTAGCACGGGGCTCCCCTCACCCCAGGCTGGATCTCACTCACTGAGCCACCCAGGCTCCCTGACACAAAGAATTTGTAAGTTTTTTCCTTGGACCCAGTGAAACTTGCAGCAATGATTTTACTTTACAATATAATGTTGCTTTTTTTCTCCCCCATGTATAATTTTTCCTCCACAAATACAGAATAAATGAGCTTCATCTAGAACTAGTAGTATAGAGTTTGGAATTACCTTTCCATTTCCACCTCTGACTTTTCTATTTGACCTTATTTAAGTATTTAATTTCACCATGCATCATTATTATTTTTTTAAGATTTTATTTACTTATATGACAGAGATAGACGGCGAGAGAGGGAACACAAACGGGGAGTGAGAGAGGGAGAAGCAAGCTTCTGAGCAGGGAGCCAGAAGTGGGGCTTGATTCCAAGACCCTGAGATCATGACCTGAGCCTAAGGCAGACGTTTAACTACTGGGGTGCCCCACCATGCATCATTCTTATACAGGGCCATTATGAGGACAATTATATTTTATAAATATATTGCAGGAAAGGTTACAGCAAAATTGGACTTTATTACTTAAATCACAAAAGCTCAGAATCAAGGAAATAAATTTGGTAGTCATTAACACCACTTGTCAAATATTTCTCCCTCTCCACCACGCAGGAGCTTCTAGCACCTTTGTGGGTGGTGCTATGGGAAGGGGAGGTACCTGTAACTAGTTCAGGTCAATGAATTTGTAAGCAGGGTTTCTGAGTTAGAGCATTAATGTTCCTTGGCAAGACCCTCCAGGACCCACTTCTGTCTGCCATTGCAACCCACACTGTTCTAGATCATGTCTTCTTCCTCAGTCTGGATCACTTAGTGGCTATGAAGAGCAGAATTCTGCTCCATTATATAGCATGAGCAAGAAATAAACCACCATTTTTAGCCACTGATTTTGTTTGTTATGGCATCTTGAGCTAATTTAACCTAGTCTATCCTGATGGATGCAGAGAGTAGCTCCAACTTAAAATCATTTGACTAGGGCACCCTACTGGCTCTTGATCTTGTGGTCATGAGTTCAAGCCCATGTCAGGTGTGAAGATTACTTACATAAAGCTTTTTTAAAAATAAGATAAAATCATTTGGTTGAGGTTTTCTTGGGGCAATTTCAGTGAAAGAGAAATTTGTGTTCATTTTTTTCAGTAATTTTTTCTGAAGTTCCAGCTGTACATCAAGTACTATGTATATTAGGCTCTGGGTTTATAGCAATGAATGAACAATATGAACATGATCTCTGCTCTTATGAAAATTAGGAGGTGGGAGAGTAAATAGTACACATGTATCTAAGTATAATGAATGCTAAAATGAGAAAAGTATGGGGCATCTGGTTGGCTCAGTCAGTTAAGTGTCCAACTCTTGATTTCAACTCAGGTGTTCATCTCAGGGTTCTGAGTTCAAGCCCCATATTAGGCTGGGCATGGGGCCTACTTAAAAAAAAAAAAAAGTATGGCGTTCTCTGAGTATTATCCTAGGAGTCTTATGGCTTATCTTCTTTCTGTCTCTGCCTCCCTTTTAACTTAGGGATATTCAGTTGCGAATATCTAGTCTACCTAGAAAGAATAAGAAGGAAAAAACAAATTTCTAACTCTTGAGAAGTATCTTGTAATCAAATAAAATGTTCCTTGCATGGGTCCTGAGCCTAGACTCCAACATCACTTTTGACCAGTGTATGGCCTCAGATAAGTAGCTAACTTCACTGTGCCCATTTCATCAGATATAAAATAGCACTAAATATAACCTGTCCTGGCCAACTTAGGTAACTGCTGCAAGAATTAAATTAGGTAGTGAATGTAAGTGTCCCCAAAATAATAAACAGTGTTATTACTCTGAAGATTTTACAACACATTGGAGGAGGCTATAAACAGCCAGTCTAAAAAAAAAAAATAATAATGAAAACATTTGGTCCACCTATAAAGCAACCTATAAACAAATTAATATGGCACCCTTCTAGCTATGGGAAATGGTACAGATTAATGCAATGAAAATTATACCTTCAAGGGATACCTGGGTGGCTCAGTGGGTTAAGCCTCTGCATTCAGTTCAGGTCATGGTCTCAGGGTCCTCAGATCGAGCCCCCATCGGGCTGTCTGCTCAGCAGGGAGCCTGCTTCCCTTCCTCTCTCTCTCTCTCTGTCTCCTTGTGATCTCTGTCTGTCAAATAAATAAATAAAATCTTTTAAAAAAATTATACCTTCGAGAATCTAAAACTCAGTGTTTATTGCTGAGTAGTAGCCGCTAATGTCCTGTTATTAGGATATGGCTGAAAGAGGCCAAAACCTCCCTCCTAATCTTCATAAAGAGCATTCAATACATTTATTGTCAGTGGAATGAAATGAACACACAAATTAGTAGATTTATTCAAGTGGATAAAATCCACGCAGTATTACAAAAAACTGCCATTATCTTCAAAATCTGTAATGTCAGAAGTGTGTATGCTTATAAGCTACTAGAAATCTAATTTCTTAAACTCATTCCTCTTTTCTAAGTCTCATTTAGATTAAAGTTCAGAATCTTAAGGTAACATTGTAAGGTAACAACCACACTTGTCACTGGTTGTGAGGCAACCAAGAGTATGAGTTATTGGCATGTACAAACACACCTCCCTATTTTGTACAGAGTGGGTGTAGGCGCTGAACTGCTCCTCTATTGGTCAGTTTCTTCACCAATGGCAGCAAAGAAACTATTCTTTTTCAGCTAATTAGCATACGCTGGGAAAGTACCCAGCGGCATTTCTCTCCCTGGCAGTGTTAAATATAGACTAAAACCAGGCTTAGCATTTACCACTTAAAAGTTACATTGGCTTTGGATGATCTAGATTTTACAAACAAAAATTCTCCGGGAAAAGTTTTTCAAACTCAAATAAACTAATAGCATGTAATGGTTCTGCTATAGAAAAAAAAGCAAAAAACATCTGTTTTTTTGAAGATGCTTTAATATAAAGAAAATAGGAACTCACACTCCTCCAGGTTGAAACCAGGAAAAATTTCCAAAGGTCAGAAAGGACAAAAGGGGGGGGAAAAAAAAAAGGCGTTCTCTACGGCCACCCGCCACCCTACCTTCACATAGACCAGGGAACTTGCAGGAAGCTGGGAGCTGCGAGGAGAGCAGAGTTCTAGCAAAAGGAAAAAGGGGAAGGGAACTGAGAGAGGGACATAAGCCTGGTCACCTGAGGAAGCACCAGATAGCCTAAAATGTGACCTAATGAAAACAGTAAGGAAACAGGTGCTTAATGCTCTTTGGTGATGAACTATAGATAACAGCACAATGCAAGGTCACATAATATTTTCTACCTGTTCTCTCTTTCCCTGGATTCTCCCTCCTCCTGATGAATCCCACACCACTGTCGAGTGTTTTCATCTTACCGCGCTGTTTTCCCAAAGTTTGGGTAGTTTTCCACTTCCAACAGGGGGAAAGAAATCCTGAGCTTCCAAGGCTTGTATTCAGACCTTTCCATGGGCTGCCCCTGCCCTTCTCCAGCCTTATGGACCCACCACTTCCCTAAGTGGACCCTTATTCCATCCAAACACATCATTTTCTGTACCTGCCATGAGCGTTCTTAACTCCTTGCTTCCTTGCCTTTTTAAAAGGCAAATCTTTATTTTCTCCTCTTAGTTTTCTTAAATCTTCAGAAGTTGGAGGATTAAAGCAAAAGTTTGCCATGTGATTACTCTCACTGAAGAACCAATATAGACAATCACTTCAGGCTACATACCCAAATCATCATTGCTTGCCGTAGCAGGGTTCTCCAGAGAAACGGAACCCATAACAGGGGTGTGTGTGTGTGTAGATGGAGGGAGAGAGACTGAGATTTAAGAAATCTCATCTCGCAATGTGAGGGCTGGCAAATGCAAATCCAAAGGGAGGGAGCAGACCATGGATACACGTGAAGGAGGAGTAGTCAGGGCAGAAGAAAGAGTAAAGCACCAACGTCCTGCGGTGCAGTGGCAGGCTGGAGACCCAGGGGGGAAGTCAGGTTGCAGCACAAGACCCGAGGCAGTCTGGATGGAGGCAGAATTCCTTCTTCCTTAGGGGATGTCAGTGTTTCTTCCTTAAGACCTTTCACTGACTGGATGAGGCCCCCCACATTATGGAGAGGAATCTGTTTCACTCAAAGTCTACTGATTTAAGCATTAATCCCATCTAAAAATACCTTCAACAGAGACATGGAGACATGATGTTGGACCAAATATCTGGGTACCTTGGCCTAGTCCCACTGACACATAAAATGAACCATTGCCCTCACTGATGCAAATGTTTATTCTGTCCAGGAACTGTTTTAAATGCTTTACATGTAGTAATTCACTTAATCTTAATAAGCCTATGAGGTAGGGTTACTATCATCATCCCCATTTTACAGATGAGACACAGAGAGGTTAAGTAACTTGCCTGAGATCACATAGCTTACAAATGACAGTGTTGGAACTTGAATCCTTGCAACATGGCTCCAAAGTTCATTAACAGCTATGTGATTTATCTCTCAAGAAAAAGAAAGTGAACGCACAACTTATTGAGGCCTTATATGTTCTTCCCACTGGCCCAATAAACATCTTTGTTTCCCTCCCATAACATCTGTTAGGTGCCAGTGTTTACAGAAAACTCAAGTATGTTCACAAAGCAGCTCTTTGATGTAGGTAACATTATCCCTATTTTACAGATGGAGTAAATTTTGAGGCACAGAAGGGTTAATGACTTGCCCTCAGCCACACAATATTGAGAGGAATAGCAGGGATTTAGACCCAGGACCCTCTATCTTCAAAGCATATCCCCTTCCCACGCTGTCTGTACATAGTTCATTGATGTGTTAAACGTGTTCCTACTCACCTCTGTTTTGAAAACTTAAATTATTATTATTATTATTATTATTATTATTTAATTTGACAGACAGAGATCACAAGTAGGCAGAGAGGCAGGCAGAGAGAGAGAAGCGGGGAGAAGCAGGCTCCCCGCTGAGCAGAGAGCCCGATGCGGGACTCCATCCCAGGACCCTGAGATCATGACCTGAGCCGAAGGCAGAGGCTTAACCCACTGAGCCACCCAGGTGCCCAAAAACTTAAATTATTTTAACAAAAATTGGCTTTACTGATTGCTTAACAAAAATTAGTCTTCTGTTTTAATGTGTTCCACAAGTGAAATACACCGTACCTATGAACATAAATTTCTGACTAATAAATTTCTGACTAAACTTCATGCACCAGGAAAGAACAGAGATTACAGATAAAGTAAATGGAAAGAAAAGGCAGGGGAGGGTGAAGAACATTTTCTGTTTCACCAGGTAGAGATTATACAGTATCATCTGCTGGGGCCTTCCATGTTTAGAAAAAGTACAAGCGGAGAACACAGCACTCTGTGGCACTGAAAGGGGAGAAAATGAGCAGTTAAAGTAGAATATAAATTGAACCTGAGGGGTGAATTTACTTAAGACTAGCCAGCTGGCAAGAGCTCTCATGGGGAAGGAAAGCATAAAACAGAAACCATCCGTTTTGCAATGTTGGCTCGCTCTGCTGGGTTTTTAGCTGAATTTACTTTCCGTCTGTTTTTCAGTGACTGATGTAGAAAGTTTTATTCCAGAAGAAGGCTTGATTTCCTAACTGGGCCCAAGAGCAGGCAGAGCAGCCTACAGGTTTACTATAGAGAAGGATCACAGTAGAAGAGTGCTGCCAGCCAGGACCTTTCACCTCTTCCTTCTTAACTCGTTGACTAAACAGGGAGCTCAGGAGAGAGAAGGACCAGAAGTCTTTTTGCCCGACCAGCAGTCAATGTGTCAAAGAATTTTGGAGCTGGGAGGTACCTTTGGATTTATTTCCTCCTCTTCCTCTCCCCTTCGTTTTTCAGAGAATTCAGTGCAAACTCTGAGAGGCAATAGATTTTGCCCAAAACCACAGAGCAGACAACTACAGACTAGGCCAAATTTCTAGCATTCCAGTCAAGTGCTAAGTGCATCTCTTCACACCATGTGCAATCATAACTCCTAAGAACAGGCAACAAAGCCAGAGATCTATTAAGGATATGCCAAATGGTAGAAAGGTTGTGCAAAACTAACGTGTTTCTTTTTTTTTTTAAAGATTTTATTTATTTATTTGACAGAGATCACAAGTGGGCAGAGAGAGGAAGGGAAGCAGGCTCCCTGTTGAGCAGAGAGCCCGATGCGGGGCTCGATCCCAAGACGCTGAGATCATGACCTGAGCTGAAGGCAGAGGCTTTAACCCACTGAGCCACCCAGGTGCCCCAAAACTAACATGTTTCTTTATAATACCTGTAGGAAAGACACCAAGACTGTAGGCAGGATTGGCTCTAAACAATATTGTGAAGTAATTAAAGTATGAATTCAGTGGCCTCATACTCGGCTTGTCTGAGAGGCTATGTATTACAATAGTGGAGAACAAGACCCTGAAGATAGCCAGCTTGTTTCAGTTCTGGCTCTCCATTTATGAGCTGTGACCTTGGGCTTGTTTCTTAACCTCCCTACGCTCAGTTTCCTTGCATGAAGAAGGAGATGGTAGTATTTCTCAAATCATAGTTTTAGGGAGGATTCCATAAACTAACATGTGGGAAGTACATAGAGTCATTCCTGGCTTTAGTAAATGCAAGAAATTTTGACTAATCGCTGCCATTGCCTGTAACACCCTACCTTGCTCTAGGCTTGTTGGTCCCAGCTCACAAAATTTCTCTGTTCTTCCTCCTCTTTTCTGTTGCAGCTCTCTCCTTAGTTGTTCAATAAATGGCTGTTCACCCATTCAAATAATACATATTTAGCACATCTCCTGATGTACCAGAAACTGTTCTGAGAACTGAAGATTATAGCAGTGAACTCAACAGACAAAATTTCTGTCCTTGGGGAACATACTAGAGAAAAGAAGATAGAACAACAGAGATAAATATATTCTTTGCTTTCTGTAACAATGAATGGTCTGTAGAAAAAGAACAGTGAATAATGGGATAGAGCAGGGAAAATGTGCTATTTGAGGTGAGAAAGCCAGGGAACACTTTTTAGAGTCAGGGGCACTCAGGGGGAGAGACTGTAATAGAAGGGAGGGAACCAAGCACACATATCTTTGAAGAAAAAGTACTCCAGGCAAAGGAAAGGACAGGACAAGTACAAAGGCTCTGTAGCCAAGTGGCAAGGAAGCCAACACGACAGGAGCATGGCTATTGAGTAAAATTAAGCAGAAACGCAGCTGAAGAAATACTGGAATCTGTAAGTCATTATACACTAAGATTAGAAATTTGGATGTTACTCTCATAGTTGAGAAGACCTGGGGAAAGAGAACAGATGAGTGTCAGGAATGGACTTATGATTGAAAGGGATCACTCTTGTTGTTAAACTGCGGGGCCCAAGAGGAGCAACAAAGGGACAAGCTAGAAAGTTCTCCAGGTGGAGTTGAAGAAGAATCGAGGGTTTTACTTTGGGGGAGTTAAATTTGTGATGCCTAGTTGACATATAATGAAGATTTTACATAGGCACTTAAATACATTTTTCTCTTCTTCTAGGGAGACATGATTGTTAGAGTCATCAGTGTGTGCATGGAACTTAAACCCACGAGGACCAGACCACCTAAGAAGTAAGGAGAAGAGAGGAGGCGGGAGGCTAAGGTACTGAGACTTTGCAGGATGTAGAAGTTGGGAAAAAGAAGATGATTGAGCAAAGAGACAAAAAAGGAGTAGCATTGAGGTTGGAGGAAAAACAACAGAAAGTGAGAGAAGGGCAGTATGGATTTCAAGAAGAAAGGTGTCAGCAGCTGTTTCAAATGGAGCTAAAGATAGGTGAGCTGAGGCCTTTGGTATGCAACAATAGGTAAATAATACATATGTCTAAGACCAAAGTCAAGAAACTAGAGAAATATACTTGGCATCAGACATGTGTATAGTACCCAAATTTCAATTCTTTAAAATGTAGGTTGCTCTTTAGTTATTAGTGGCTTCTGGCATTTTAAATCTGTTTTCTAGTTCCCAAGCAGTTCTATCTTTGTGATAGCTTATCTCCAGTTCTTCCCTTCCTATATTCATAGGCGGTTGCCCTATCAAGGGTGCCCTATCAAGGGTAGAGTCTATTTCTGCACACCCTTGAATCTGGGCTGAGCCTGTGACTTCTGTTGACCACTAAAATACAGGGAAGCAACATTGCCTCGGTTCCTAGCCTTTTAGAAAATGGGCAGTTTGCATATCCTGCCTCCTGTAAGCCTACCATCATGTAAGGTACATCTACGGGGAGAAAACAAGTTTTCGACATTTCTTATTGTAAATAGCTAATCACTTGCATATATTTTATAAAGTTCCATTCTGAATTTTCCATTTTTTAAAGATAGTAGGTACAAGGTTTTGTTTATTCTTCTGTCAGCTGATGGACATCTAGGTTAGGACATTTGGGCCTATTAAAAAGAATGCTGCTATGAACATTCATGTACAAGTTTTTGTGTGGATTCATGTTTTCATTATTTTGAGTATGTACCTACAAGTCAAAACGCTGGCCGTATGGTAGCAGCTACACATCTTTGAATCACTTTTCCTGAAAGCATTTTTTTTTTTTAAGTCTGAATCCATGACACAAAATTTATAGGGCCAGACTTCATGGAAAATACAAGTCATCTCTTCAAAATACAGCATGTTGGAGCAATTACAAACACACTAGTACATTGTTGATAAACTCATCAGTAAAACCTATCGCAGAAAGCATAAAATAAAACAGAAAGTTAGCTAGGAATAGAAAATGTGTTGGGCTAATGGAGGCGATGTTATATGCGTATGCCTGGCTCCTCCCCTGAACACCGTCCACTCTCCCCAGGTTATCTCTGCTCTACTACTCTGGCCTCTACTGGAGACAGCTCAGGGGACCACTCTCTCCTGTCCTGCAGGTATCTAGTTACTCCGCAGTACATTAGGGGAGTCTCCCCTGACTACCTACCTAGAATAGCTCTCCCTCTCCTCTACCCGTTTGCATCTTCAGAGCACGGATCCACACATTGGAAGTTTACCCATTCATTCATTTAGATATTATATGTCGGAGGCAGGCCCCTGGCCAGGACGGCCTCCGCCATTAAAAGATGGCGCCTGGCTAGTTGCCAGGTGAGGATTGCCTCGTGAGACTAAGCGGAACGCCCAAAGAGGAAGTAAACAGCATTGGTTGCTAGCGAAGTTGTTCGTTTAGGTGCACAGCCTGATTTTGCTCGCTCCTGTGCCCTGCTCGCTGATTGGTCATGTAAGCGTATATAAGTGTGTAGACTTGCGGAAATAGGGAGAAAGAAGATGCATCTGAACTGGGGCGTCTTGTCGTCCTTGCAGGCCGAGGGCGATAGTTATATCTGCCATTCCCCAGGAGCTCCATGGAAGGTGGATTTCATGAATGGCTTAGTAGGTTAAGTGTTTGCCTTGTGCTCAGGTCCTGGTCCCAATGTCCTGGGTTCGAACCCTGCATTGGGCTCCCTGTTCAGTGGAGAGCCTGCTTCTGTTTCTCCCTCTGCTGTTCCCTCTGCTTGTGCTCTCTCACTTTCTTTGTCAAATAAATAAAATATTTTAATAAATAAATAAATAAATTGTAATATTTCCCACACTTAAAGCAGAGCAGTATAAATCTGTCAAATGAATGAATAAATGAATGGATGGATGAATGAATGAAGAATCCTCCATTTCCTGGCAAAGCCTTTGCTGCATTGAGCACTGCCCTAGGAGAAATTATATCAAGCAAATACCATGTGTGCAAAGTTGGCCACCATAAGAAAATCCCAGGGAACCTAAGTGGGTCCACTGCCAGTCATGCAAGCAGAAAAGGAAATAGAACTAAAAATTACCTAAATACATCTGTTCTCACTTTGTGGCATGGTTTCTGCTTGAAAAGAAACAACCATGTTGTTCCCCTTCATCTGTCTCAAGAGCGTTCGCTCTTCCTGACTCTGTTTCACACATTGTGTGGCACAGAACAGCGTGGCTGATGTAAAAATCCCAAATCTGAAGACTTAATGGTTGATGTGGAAAGAGCTCAGCCTGATTAGCTCTAGGAGAATGCTTTCAAAAATTCTACATTAAAAAAAAAAAAATTCTACATTTTTAGAGCAGTTTCCTACACACTTTCCCCTCCAGGTTTTCTTCCTGACCACTGTCTCCTTGATCTGTTCTTAAAGTCTTTCTTCTCAACTCTCTTCATTTCTTTCACATTTGCCTTCACTTTTTCCATCTTCTGCCCCAATTAAAACTCAAGGACTGATGTAGACAGCTGTAGCAGGAGATGTCTGTACTTTTGTGTCACTTTCTATATTCTGCCACATCTTTGACTTCTGTTCTTACCTCCTCAGTTCAGTTATATCAAGCAAATGTTTGTGGAGCCACCTGTGCCAGACACTTGCTAGACCTTGGAGACCCTTCTGCTTCTAGTATTTCACAGTTTTAGCAGCCACCATTCCACTCATTTATGTCATAACCATAAGCTTCTTGAAGTTTTTCCACTCTGAGAATAGCTTGCACATAGATGGTTGTTGTTAATGTGGGAAATGAATTAAATTGAATTGATAATCTACCTGGAATCTGTTTTCTTTCTTCCTTCCTCATCAATGCAATCTATGTCTGTGATACTCTAAGAAATACATATTTGGTCTTTGTCCCCAGTTCCTGAAACAGAGCTCCTAAATCCATTAGAATTTCCTGAGTAATAGGAGTCACCTTTTGTCTGATGAAATGACTTTTGGTGGGCCCCTCCATAGCTTCAGGCCAAGATTTGATTTGAGGGTTGGAACTTTCAGTCACACTTCCAACGTCCAAGGAGGGGAGAGAGCCTGGGGGCTGAGGTAATCATCTATGGCCAATGATATCATCAGTCATGCCTAGATAATTAAGCCTCCATAAAACCCAGAAAGTTGGAGTTTGGAGAATTTTCAGGCTGTTGAACACATGGAGATCAGAAGGAGTGGTATGCTCCAAAGTGGACTGGAAGCTCCATGCCCTTGCTACCACACCTTGCCCTATGCATCTCTTCCAGCTGACTCTTCTATAGTTATATCCACTTATACTAAACCAGTAACCTAGTAAGTTAAATGTTTCCCTGAGTTCTGTGAGATGCTTTAGTAAATGAACTGAGCCTGAGGAAGGGGTCATTAGAACCTCCCACCTAGGGGCTCCTGGGTGGCTTTGTCAGTTAAGTGTCCAACTCTTGATTTCAGCTCAGGTCATGAGTTCAGGGTTGTGAGATCGAGCCCTATGTGGGGCTCCATACTGAGCGCAGAGTCTGCTTGAGATTCTCTCTTTCCCGCTCCCTTTGTCCCTACACTACTCTCTCTCTCTCTCAAATAAATAAATAAAATCTTAAAAAAAGAGAACCTGCCATCTCTAGCTGATTGGTCAGAAGTACAGATGAAAAGCTAAAGTGAGGGCAGACTTGTGTGACTGAGTCCTTAACCTGTGGGGTGTGTGCTAACTTTGGGTGGTTCATGTCGGAACTGAAATGAATTATAGGATACCTACTTGTGTCCAGAGAGTTGGAGAATTCACTGGTATGGAGGGGAGCCCACGTATTTGGTGACAGAAATATTGTGAGAAAAAAATCACAAAAATGTGGGTAGTGTTGGCAGCTGTTACATTTTTTACATCAAAGCTAAGCTAGAAGGCAATTAGCCCAGGAAAATACTATGAATCAGAAATTTAATAAGAAACTTGTATTCAAAATATATAAAGAACTCTTGCAACAAAAATAATTTAAAAAACCAATTGTAGGGGCGCCTGGGTGGTTCAGTGGGTTAAAGCCTCAGCCTTTGGTTCAGGTCATGATCCCAGGGTCCTGGGATCGAGCCCCACATCGGGCTCTCTGCTCAGCAGGGAGCCTGCTTCCCTTCCTCTCTCTCTGCCTGCCTCTCTGCCTACTTGTGGTTTCTGTCAAATAAATAAATAAAATCTTTTAAAAAATAAAAATAAAAAATAAAAAAACAATTATAAATGGGCAAAAGGTCTGAATAGACATTCCTCCAAAGAAGATATACAGGTAACCCATGAAAATTACATCATGAAAAGATGCTCAACAGCATTAGTCATTAGGAAAATTCAAATCGTGGCATCTGGGTGGCACAGTGCGTTAAGCATCTGACTCTTGGTTTCAGCTCAAGTCATGATTTCAGTGTTGTGAGATTGAGCCGCGTATTGGGCTCAACACCCAGTATGGAGTCTGTTAAGACTCTCTCTCCCTCTCTCTCTACCCCTCCCCAACCCTCCTCTCTCTCAAATAAATAAATAAATTTTTAAAAGGGGAGGAGTTCAAATCAAAACCACCAGAAGATACCACTTCACACCTACTAGGATGGCTGTAATAAACAAAATGGACAATAACAAGTGAGACAAGGTTGTGGAGAAATTGAAACCTTAGTACATTGCTGAGAACGTAAAATTGTACAGTCACCGTGGGAAACAGTTTGGCAGTCACTCAAATTATTAAATGTGGAGTTACCCTTCTTAGCAATTCTTAGGTATATACCCAAGAGAAATTAAAACATACCCATACACAAGCATGTACATGAATGTACATAGTAACATTCTTTATAACTATCAAAAGGTGAAAACAACCCCAAATCCATCAACTGATGAATGGATACAGAAAATGTGGTACATCCATACAATGGAGTATTATTCAGCAATAGAAAGGAATGAAGTACACATATGTGCTCCCTCATGGATGAACCTTGAAAACATAATGCTACGTGAAAGAAGCATCTCAAAAGACCACATATTGTGTGGTTCCATTTATAGGAATATCCAAAAAAGGCAAATCTACAGAGATTTGTAGATTCATGGCTGTGGTGTATGGGAGTTTGGGGAACAATGGAGAATAAATGCTAATGAGCATAGGGTTTCTTTCTGAGGTGGTAGAAATATTCTAAAACAGTGGACACCTGGGTGGCTCAGTCAGTTATGTGGCCAACTTTTGATTTCGGCTCAGGTCATGATTTCAGGGTCACAAGCTCAAGCCCTGCCTCAGGCTCCATGCTCAGCAGGAAATCTGCTTAAGATTCTCTCTCTCTCTCCTTCTGCCCCTCTTCTCATGTCTCTCTCTTTCACTCTCTCTCCCTTAAAAAAAAAAAAAAGAGTTACAAGTAACTGCTGATACATTTCTTTTTTTTCCCTAAAGTTTTTTCTTGTTTGTTTAAGATTTTATTTATTTATTTGACAGAGAGAGAACACAAGTAGGCAGAGCGGCAGGCAGAGAGAGGGGGCAGAAGCAAGCTCCCCGCTGAGCAGAGAGCCTGATGTGAGACTCGATCCCACAACCCTGGGATCATGACCTGAGCCGAAGACAGATACTTAACAACTGAGCCACCCAGGCGCCCCTGATACATTTCTTAATAAACAGTTGCTGTACATATTTTTATTTATTTTATTTTTTATTTTTATGGTTTATTATTATTTTTTAACAAAGAAATTGAATGTTTTGTTATTAAACTATCTTCATGCAAGGTTGTTGCTTGTTGTGTGAAAAAAGCACCAGCAAGTACAGTATATTGCAAAATTAAGGTAGTATTGTTCTTTTTCTGATGCTATACAGCTAACAAACCTTTCTCTACTGCCCATTGTTTCCAGTGGAAAGATTAATATTTCAAGCCCTATCCAGGGATTGATGTAAGCAAGTTATAATACTTCCTAAGGGTTAGGATAACAATGTTATCCTTGAATTACATGATTTTATGGCTAGTTTTTTTTTTTTTTAAGATTTTATTTATTTGACAGAGAGAGACACAAAGAGGGAACACAAGCAGGGGGAGAGGCAGAAGGAGAAGCAGGCTTCCTGCCCAGCAGGGAGCCCGATGTGGGCCTTGATACCAGGACCCTGAGATCAGGATCTGAGCCAAAGGCAGACACTTAACAACTGAGCCCCCCGGGCACCCTTATGGGTAGTTTTTAACAGCTGATCATTTCAGGATTCTGAACATCAAAACTGGAACATACCAATTAGAGGGCATTGCAAAAGAGATGCATATTGTGTTTTTCTGCAATCATTATAAAGTTAAGGGGTATTTTCTTCCATTAGCATTGTTGCAAGTAGTTTTTTCCCACTGGTATTGCTAATAGTTGCTATTTTAAAGCCTCTGTGTACCACTAATTTAAGACCACCATGTTAGACGAAGTTGTTTATTTAGGGGTTCTGTTTTCACAGCTCAGTAGATTTCATGTATTTTTCATATGCTTCTTCACTCATTAATTCATCCAATTCTGATGGATTACAGAGAGCTATCTTGATCAGCCAACCATCTTCATAACAAGATTGCTGGCAAGTCCTGGCTTTTCTGCAAGAGTGTCATTAATTTTGGTGACTTCTCCTGGTAGAGGAAAATAGGGTTCACGAGCACTTCCACACTTTCCAAAGCACCAGCCTCGTCTCTTTGTTCAGTTTTGTCCCAATTTCAGTCAGACTGCAGTAAACAACATCTCCCAAAAGTTCTTGTGCAAAATTGCTGATTCCCACTGTTCCAATACCATTTTTGGTTGTTACCCATTCGTGTTTGTCTGTGAACTTATGCTTGGAGAGCAGCCCAGAGCTGGTGTGTGTGGGGGGTGGGCAATGGGCGCCCACCCTCAGCCCCCAGGGCCAAGGCGGGTGGTGGTGGTGGAGTGACGTGCGGGCTGCCTGCCCCAACCAGCACGCTCCACACTGCTCTCATCACCGTATTCACAGAGATGCCTGTTTATTTTATTTTTTATTTAATTTTTTCAGAGGAGGCAAGGGGCAGAGGGAGAGGCAGAGAGAGAATCCCAAGTAGGCATCACACCCAATGCAGAGCCCAGCTCCGGGCTCAATCTCACAACCCCGAGATCAAAACCTGAGCTGAAATCAAGAGTCCAAAGCTTAACAGACAGAGCAACCCAGGCACCCTGCTATAAACATTTTTTTTTTTGATGATCTAAAATTGATTTTGGTGTTGGTTGCACGGATCTATGTATATGCTAAAAACCATTGACCTGTGCACTTTACATGGATGAGTTATATCTCAATAAAGCTGTTTAAAAAATGATATTGGCCTAACCCAGGGAATGGAATAAGGTATGCAAGAGAAACCTGAAATGGCAAGATCAATCTTACCCTTCTCAGCGTATCAGCTTCACTGTGGGCTAGTCAGTTATATAAACACGAGTGGATAGTACTCAGAGATATGCAAACAAAAACATTCCCAAGGATATCACTTTATACCTTTCAGGCTAACAAAAAATGAGAAATTTGGATCTTGCCATGGTTGGAAGTGATGGGGGAAAAAGGAACATACTATTCTTCCCTGCTGATGGGCATCTACCTGACGCAGCCATTCTGGGGACCGATCTGGCATGATTTGTCGAATGAAGCATACATATATCTGTGACCCAGAAATTCTGTGTCTAGAAAATATTCCGAAGAAATTTTGATACGGGAACAGGGACAAAGTTGTTTCCTGTGTCGTAGCCAATGGTGGACAGGAATTGAGTTTACACCGGGTTCTCATCCCTGTGAGAGAGGAGACAGGTAAGATGTGAGGCACACGCCCAAATCTGCAGACTCTGTGACTAGTATCAGGTTAGATGGAGGCCAAGCTATGTGGGTAACTCTTAAGTACATAGAACTGAGTGGGAAAATATAAACACCTGAAGGAGATACGTGATACAATTCTGTTCCCATAAATAAAAATTTGCACACATAAAATATCTTGCAGGAATACATTCAAATAAAAAGATAGCCCACTCCAATAAAAGCAGCAGTTAGTTCTATGCCTTAGAAAAGGTCAGAATTTATTGAGCTAGAAAGGATGAAAAAAATACCCATTATATGTTTGTAGGGGAGATTCCTGCTTTGCCTAGAAGATCATTTATCAGATGACCTAAAGTTACATAAGCCAAGAGAACTCTCTCCATGAGATAACAGGGTGCAACATTAAGAACACAACCTGAGAGGCGTTTGTTTCTTTACGATTTTAAGGCTCAATAGCTGGGGATGATTTCTCTGAGAAGGGATTTGAACCTTGGTTCTCTGGAATTCAAGATGGTTGGTTTTGTTCTAAACTGAGGTTGAACCACTGATTCCCCAGTGGTTCTTGGTGTGCCCCCTCTCCCCACCCCGCCCCCCACTCTCCCACCAACGCAGCAATGAAACATAGCCTGGTTTCCTTAAAACAAATGTACCCCGTTCACTCCACCACCCCAGTTTTTGCATTATTGTGCCAACGGCTTCCCGCATTCCCTCACAGACCTTTCTAGTAATATTAAAGAGGACTAAGCCCAGTTCCATGCCAGACAAACTTGGTTTCACTCTAGGCTTCACTATTTGTAGCTGATTGTTCTTGGTTATTTACCTTGTCAGTTTCTGTTTTTCCCACATAATCAGGGATAATAATAAAAGGTGTTGTAGTATTTTCCTTGCACTTATCAAACACACATATTACAGTTCAAATTATGTCCTATTTATTATGTATGTTCTTCTGCTGATTTTCTTTTTACCCAATATGTATTATGGATAGCTTTCCATGACAGTATATATAGATAATAGCTGTCATGCATATAGTGGGGCAGAGGGTACAAAGGAAATCTCTCCTTTTACTCAATTTTGTGGTACACAGAAATCTGCTCTAAAAATAATCTATCTTTGGGGCACCTGGGTGGCTCAGTTGGTTGAGTATCTGACTCTTGGTTTTGGCTCGGTCATGATCTCATGGGTCATGAGATTGAGCCCCCCATTGGGCTCTACACTAAGTGGGCGTCTGCTTAGATCTTCTCTCCCTCTGCCCCTTCCCCTGCTCTCTCCATCTCTCAAATAAATAAATGAATCTTTGAAAGAAGTAAAATAAAAATAAAAAATAATTTACCTTTTTAAAAATATTAAAGTTAATTCAGCAATATACTTGAACTATTTAAAATACATGTTAAGGGGCACCTGGGTGGCTCATTGGGTTAAATAAAGCCTCTGCCTTCCGCTCAGGTCATGATTCCAGGGTTGTGGGATTGACCCCCACATCAGCCTCTCTGCCCAGCAGGGAGCTGTCTTCCTCCTCTCTCTCTCTCTACCTGCCTCTCTGCCTACTTGTGATCTCTCTCTGTCAAATAAATAAATAAAATCTTTAAAAAATAAAATAAAATACATGTTAAAGAGTTTCACAGTGTGATCATTATGAAATCTAGGATTCTACAATTAGATTATATTAGCAGTACGTTATTTTTGTATTTAAATAGTGTACTCAGTGAGAGAAATGATCACTTTTTAAATATTTATTTCTTTATTTTAGAAAGAGAGAAAAACCAAGGGGCTGGGAGGGAGAGAGAGTCTCAAGCAGACTCCATGACTCTGAGATCATGACCTGAACCAAATCAAGAGTTTGATGCTTAACCAACTGAGCCACCTAGGCCCCCTGATAGAAATTATCTTAATATGAACATTTAATAAATAATTTTAGATAATACCTGTCCGTGTCAATATATGCTTTAAAAAGTAGACATTGCTTTTTAGAGTAGTTTTAGGTTCACAGCAAAAGTGAGCAAAAAGTACAAGGAGTTCTCATATATACCATGGCCCCCTCATACATGCACAATCTCCCCCACTACCAACATGTCTCATTGAAGTAGCACATTTGTTATAGTCAGTAAACCTGTATTGACACATGATTGTAACTCAAAGTCCATGGTTTTACATTAGGGTTGACTCTTCATGCTATACACTCTACGTTTTGACAAATATATACTTTTATTTTAGTATGGTTGACACACAATGTTACATTCATTTCAGGTGTACAACATAGTGATTTGTCAAGTTTAAACATTATGTTGTGCTCACAACACTATTAAAGTATCATTGACTATATTCCTTTTGCTGTGCCTTTTATTCCCATGATTTAGCCATTTCATAACTGGAAGCCTATATCTCCCCTCCGTTACACCCATTTTGCCCATCTCCCCCACCCTCTTCTCTGGCAACTACCAGTTTGTTGTCTGCATTTATAGGTCTGATTCTACATTCTGTTTTCATTTATTCAATTTTTTAAAAAAATTCCACACATGAGTGAAATCATATGGAATTTTTCTTTTTCCATGTGACATATTTGTTAGCATAATACCTTCTAGGTCCTTCCATGTTGTCCCAAATGGCACAATCTCATTCTTTTTTTATAGCTATGTAATATTCAATTGCATACATATATACAGCATCATCCTTATCCATTTGTCTATCAGTGGACACTTAGGTTGTTTCCATATTTTGGATATTATAAATAATGCTACAATAAACATAGGGGTGCATATATCTTTTTGAGTTGTTTTTATTTTCTTTTGGTAAATACCCAGTAGTAGAATTACTAGAACATATGGTATTTCTATTTTTAATTTTTTGAGGGACCTCCATATTCTTTTTCATAATGGCTGTATCAATATACATTCTCACCAACAGTGTATGGGGGTTCCTTTTTCTCTACATCATTGCCAACACTTGTTATTTCTTTTTTTTTTTTTTTTTTTAAAGATTTTATTTATTTATTTGACAGAGAGAAATCACAAGTAGTCGGAGAGGCAGGCAGAGAGAGAGAGAGGAGGAAGCAGGCTCCCCGCTGAGCAGAGAGCCTGATGTGGGACTCGATCCCAGGACCCTGAGATCATGACCTGAGCCGAAGGCAGCGGCTTAACCCACTGAGCCACCCAGGCGCCCCAACACTTGTTATTTCTTATCTTTCTGATTCTACCTGTTTTGATTCTGCCTATTCGAAAGATGATAATCTCATGGTTTTGATTTGCACTTCCCTAATGATTGGTGATGTTGAGCATCCTTTCAAGTGTCTGTTGGCCATCTGTATGTCTTCTTTGGAAAAGAAGGTCCTCTGCTCATTTTTAATTGGATTGTTTTTCGTTGTTGAGTTGTAGAAGTTCTTATATATTTGGGGTATGAACACCCTATCAGATATACCATTTGCAAGTATCTTCTCCATTCAATAGGGTTTTGGGGGGGAGTTTGTTTGTTTGTTTGTTTGATGGTTTCCTTTGTGGTGCAAAAGTTTTTTATTTTGATGTAGTCCTGATAGCTTACTTTTGCTTTTGTTTCCCTTGTCTTGCTTAGGAGACTTGTCTAGGAAAATGTTATAGCTGATGTTGAAGACATTACTGCCTGTGTTTTCTTCTAGGATTTTTATGGTTTCAGGTCTCACATTTAGGTCTTTAATCCACTTTGATTTTATTTTTACTTATGGTGTTAAAAAATCATCCAAGTTTTATTCTTTTACATGTAGCTATCCACTTTTCCCAGCACCATTTATTGAAAAGATTGTCTTTTCCCCCATTGTATGTTCTTGTCTCCTTTATCATAGGTTAATTGACCATATAAACATGGGTTATTTCGGGACTCTCTATTCTGTTCCATTGGTCTATGTGTCTAATTTTGGGCCAGAACCATAGTGCTTTGATTACCACAGCTTTGGAGTATATCTTGAAATCTCAAATCACGATACCTGAAGCATTTTTTTCTTTCTTAAGATTGCATTGTCTATTTTGGGTCTTTTGTAGTCCCATACATATTTTAGTATTATTTGTTCTAGTTCTGTGAAAAATGGTATTGGTATTTTGATAGGGTTTGTACTGAATCTGTAGATTGCTTTGGGCAGTGATAAATACAAATATAATGACTGCATGGAGTACTGTGTTGTCATGCATACTTGAAATAATTGTTTGAAAATAAAGTTCATTTTGATTTTTTCCATTATATATAATACAGATGATGCAATGTTTATTAAAGCCCTCGCTATTTTAACTTATCAATCAATATGAAAATAAGATTGACGCATAGAAAAATTAGCAGAGAAATGAATAAGCAATTTATAGAAGACATATAAATGGCCAATATAAAATAAGAAGTTGCTCAGTCTCAATGATCAAAGAAACAGGGATTGGAACAAGACATCATTTTCAAGGGACATAGATTGGTGAAGATGAAAAAGATTGGTAACATTAGGGCTGTAAACTGGGGGTAGGAGAGTAAATTATTACACCCTTATAGGAGGGCAATATAGTGACATGTTACAACAATCAAAATGTACGGTCTTTTGGATTATTTTTAACTTTTTAAAATCTGTGATGATAATATTATTCTTATATTAGATAGTCCTTATCTTTTAGAGATAAAATATTGAAATATCATGAATGAAATTTTTTAAAAACATTTTATTTATTTATTTGACAGAGAGAGATCACAAGGAGGCAGAGAGGCAGGCAGAGAGAGAGGGGGAAGCAGGCTCCCTGCGGAGCAGAGAGCCCGAAGCAAAGCTTGATCCCAGGGCCCCGAGATCATGACCTGAGTCGAAGGCAAAGGCTTAACCCACTGAGCCACCCAGGCGCCCCATGAATGAAATTTTATAACTTGAATTTCTTCAAAATGGTCTGGTGAGGGGGTGGAGGTAAAGTGGGAAAGGGCATAGATGAAACAAGACTGGCCACAAATTCTCATTTGCTGAAGCTAAATGTGACAAATATATATTTGATCTTTGCCCTTGGTTCCTAGAACACAGCTCCTAAATCCCTTGGAATGTCCTGGGAGCATTTTTTGTTCTGAAGAGGCTACTTTTGGTGGGCCTCTAGTTAGCTTCAGGATAAGTACTAGTCACCAGAAAGACCAAGGCATGATTAGAGGATTGGAAGTTTTACCCCAACTCCTTGACCTCCAAGGAGGGGAGAGGAGCTAGAGAGGGGCTAGAGATTGATCTGCTGATTAATCAGCATTGACCAGTGATTTGCTCACTCTTGCCTAGTAAAGGAACCTCTGAGTCAGTAAGCATATTGAGGTGCTGACGGGTGCTCTGGAGAAGACATGGAAACTCTGTGCCCTTCCCTCCATAACTTGCCCTATGCATCTTTTTTATTCCCCCCCCCAGCTGTTCTAGAGTTGTATCCAGCAGTGGACTGAATGTTTGTATACTCTTCCCTACTGTTGCCAAATTCTGAAGTAAAAATTCTAATTCTTTTTTTTTTAATTTTTTTATTTTTTATATAAACATATATTTTTATCCCCAGGGGTACAGGTCTGTGAATCGCCAGGTTTACACACTTCACAGCACTCACCAAAGCACATACCCTCCCCAATGTCCATAACCCCACCCCCCTTCTCCCAACCCCCCTCCCCCCAGCAACCCTCAGTTTGTTTTGTGAGATTAAGAGTCACTTGTGGTTTGTCTCCCTCCCAAACCCATCTTGTTTCATTTATTCATCTCCTACCCCCTTAAGCCCCCATGTTGCATCACCACTTCCTCATATCAGGGAAATCATATGACAGTTGTCTTTCTCCGCTTGACTTATTTCACTAAGCATGATACACTCTAGTTCCATCCACGTTGTCACAAATGGCAAGATTTCATTTCTTTTGATGGCTGCATAGTATTCCATTGTGTATATATACCACATCTTCTTGATCCATTCATCTGTTGATGGACATCTAGGTTCTTTCCATAGTTTGGCTATTGTGGATATTGCTGCTATAAATATTCAGGTGCACGTGCCCCTTCGGATCACTAAAAATTCTAATTCTTAATGTGACAGTATTAGGAGAGGGGTCTTTTGGGAGGTAATTAGGTCATGAAAGTGGAGCCCTCATGATGAGACCTTGTGCCCTTATTAAAAGGGATCACAGAGTGCTTTCTCCATCCTTTTTCCACGATGTGAAGATACAACAAGAAGTTAATAGTCTATAATCTAGGAGCACCTGGGTGTCTCAGTGGGTTAAAGTCTCTGCCTTCGGCTCACATCATGATCCCAGGGTCCTGGGATGGAGGCCTATATTGGGTTCTCTGCTTAGCAGGGAGCCTGCCTCCTCTTCTCTCTCTCTTCCTGTCTCTCTGCCTACTTGTGATCTCTGTCTGTCAAATAAATAAATAAAAATCTTAAAAAAAAAAAAAGTCTGTAATCCAGAAGAGGGCTTTCACTAGAACCTGACCATGCTGACACCCTGATCTCAGACAGCCAGCCTCCAGAACTGTGGGAAATAAACTTCTGTTGCCTATAAACCACTCAGTCTATGGTACTTTTTATAGCCCAAACAGACAAAGACATACTTTATAATAAACTGAAGATTAAGTAGAGCATTTCCTTAAGTCGGTGAGTTTTCTACCAAATTACTGAGCCTGAGGAGGAGGTCATGAGAACCCCTGATTTATGGCTGGTTGGTCAGAAGTTCAGGGGGCTTCCTGGGACTTGTAATTGCCATCTGAAGTAGGCATCCTTGTGAGACTGAACTCTTAACCTGTGAGGTCTGTGCTAGCTCCAGGTGGCTACTGTCAAAATTGAGTTAAATTGTAGGACACCCATTTGATGTCAGAAGTGTCTGAGGGGTGCCTAAAGGGTGCCTGATTGGCTCAATTGGTTAAGCATCTGCCTTCAGCTCAGGTCATGATCCGAGTGCTGGGATCGAGCCCCACATCAAGCTCCCCGCTCAGCAGGGAGTCTGCTTCCTCCTTCCCCTCTGCCCCCCACCCCAGTGGTCTCACTCTCACTCTCAGAAATAAATAAAGTCTCTAAAAAAAAGAATAAGTGTTGTCTGAGAGGTTCCTGGCTGGCTCAGTTGGTGCAGCATACAATCAAATCGACACCTAAATTAATAATCATAATTCGTTCTCTTTTGCTGCACCACAAATTACTCCAAAACTCTATTGGTTGAAGGACAACAAACATTTCTTAGTTCACATAATTCTGAGAGTCAGGAATTTGGGAGCTTCTTGGGGTCTCTTCTTAGGTCTCTCATGAGGTTTCAGTGAAGGTAGGAGTCAGAGTTGCTGTCATACCATGGTTTGGCTGGGGCTGGAGGTCCTCTTCTAAGGTAGTTCCCTCTTATGGCTGGTAAGTGGTTGCTATGGGAGGTTTCAGCTCCATACCACAAGCACCCACGTGAGTATCCTTGTGACCTGACAGCTAGTATCATCCAGAAGAAGTGATCAAATAAGGCAGAAGCCTCAATGGGACCCAGCCTCAGAAGCCACCCTCTAACACTTCTCCAACACTTCTTGCCTCTTGATGCAAGAACCACTGGGGGCTACTTGGGAGGCTGGCTACCACAGTCAGTGATGGAATGAGGATTAAAGGAATGCAGATGAAAATGATTTTATTCTACTCTTTATTTGCAGTTTAATATCAGTGCTCTTGCTTTATATCTTCTTTTGTCCCTCCAAATCTACTCTAGCCTTTCCTGTCCTAAGAAGCTCACCTGTATGGCCTATACCAAAGGGTTCCCTTGCCCTCTGGTTTCAGTTAAGAACCCTAGAAGGTTTAGGAAGGAAGAGAATAGGAGCATTAACTCTTTTTGTTCCCTTCCTCAGTCTATTTCTCTCTCCCAAATGTCACAGTTCTTTTCAGGGAAGTCCTTGCATTCCTTTCAATAACTACTCCCTCCCCTCATCCCTTCAGGCTATGGGGTGCTAACCACTCTGCTGCTGCTGACCCCAGGTTAAGGCATTCTCTTGTGGTGATGCTACACAATTTGTACACAAAATTGTGCACAAAGATCACTTGCTCAAATGATCTAACTTGAGTGAAACCCAGTTTTCTATTGAGATTCTGACTGATAACAGTGCTTAACAGCCAAATGGCAAATTTATGTACAGTTCTTTAGCATAAGCCCAAATTTATGTACAGGGATTTGGTATAAACCCAAATAGCCTCCAAAACAATGTCTCTGATGTTTGGGGTTATTTCTGCTGCTTCATAGAATTTTGGTTTTTTTCTTCCTCCTTCCTTCTCCAGCTCACATCTGACATTCACTTGACCTCTTTCCTGGTAGCTCAGATTGGTCTTTAGTGGCTTGTCTTGGAGAGTTTAAAGAAAAAGGAAAGTAAGATTTCTAGATACAGGAGGATGCCCTAGCCCTAAAGCTTTATACTTACTAT
Source organism: Mustela putorius furo (assembly GCF_011764305.1). Classification (NCBI taxonomy): domain Eukaryota; kingdom Metazoa; phylum Chordata; class Mammalia; order Carnivora; family Mustelidae; genus Mustela; species Mustela putorius. The sequence continues at coordinate 2,993,408 of NW_025421367.1, read as the reverse complement.
CTTTCACCCTTTAGGTGGACCCTGGAAAATCTGTGAATGGGTGTTCCCTACCACTTCGATGCCCATGTGATTTTGAGGTTGATATTCATGTGCTGGGATAATGGGGCAGAAAAGACAAAATGGATCTGACACTTTGATGACCGTGGAGACTCCACACAGGCACTGCCTACCTCCAGACTTCTTTGAGCACAAGAGAAATGAACTCTCTTGGTTAAATCACTATCATTTCAGTGATATCATATCATCACATGCAGGTGAGCTTAATGCAAATCAATATCTTGTACTTCGAAGAGAACATCTTGGTGTCAAGAAAATATCTAGCTATTTCAGTCATTGCAACAAATCCACAGAATGGTTACACCCAATCTGCACCTGCACCTCATTAAAAATCTCCACAGGGCACCTGGGTAGCTCAGTCGGTTAAGCATTGGCTCAGGTCATGATCCAGGGTCCTGGGATCAAGCCTCACATTGGGTTCCCTGCTCAGTGGGGAGACTGCTTCTATCTCTGTCTCTCAAATAAATAAATAAATAAATAAATAAATAAAATCTTTTTTTAAAAAATAAAATAATAAAATAAAAGTCCTCCACAGATTGCATGTATCAGGGACAGACCAAGCTGTGAGACTTTGCTCCGTCCTTCAGTGGCTTATAGAGGAGAGAGACTCTTGTCCACACAAGATGGTGATATTAAAAGGGAAGCAGGCAAGTCCATGTTAGAATTTATAGAAGAAAAAAAATGTGGCAAAGCCTCAGATTCACAGCAATGCTGAGGGTTATAGCTTCAGAGTTGCAGACCTCAGAGTACCTCATCTCCAACCAGAGATCATCAGCTTTCTGCGTCTTCTTTTCCTCTAAGTATATCTTGCTCAGGCTGTACTCCAAGCAGCCTGAACAGCCAGCACTTCTGTGGGGAATTCCTGACACCACTGCCGAGCAATAGAGACCTTGAGAGACAACAAGTCCCAAGTCACATTTTCTTCTGACTGAGCTGGCCAGCATCCCCGCCCTTTGCTTTCTTTTTCCATTTTGGGGTTCAAACTGGTGGACTACCATGATGTAATATTTCCTATTCAATTTTCTCTTTCCTTAAAGAAAACCAGAGCTGGGGGCATCATAATCCTGGATTTCAAGCTCTATTACAAAGCTATAATCATCAAGACAGTATGGTACTGGCACAAAAACAGACACATAGATCAATGGAACAGAATAGAGAACCCAGAAATGGACCCTCAACTCTATAGTCAACTAATCTCTAGCAAAGCAGAAAAGAATATCCAATGGAAAAAAGACAGTCTCTTCCACAAATGGTGCTGGGAAAATTGGACAGCCACATGCTGAAGAATGAAACTGGACCATTTCCTTACACTGTACATGAGGATAGATTCAAAATGGATGAAAGACCTCAATGTGAGAGAGGAATCCATCAAAATCCTAGAGGAGACTACAGGCAGCAACCTCTCGGACTTTAGCTGCAGCAACTTCTTGCTAGACACATCTCCAAAGACAAGGCAAACAAAGGCAAAAGTGAGCTATTGGGACTTCATCAAGATAAAAACTTTTGCACAGCAAAGGAAACAGCTGACAAAACCAAGAAGCAATCAACAGAATGTGAGAAGATATTTGCAAATGACATATCAGATAAAGAGCTAGTATCCAAAATCTATAAAGAACTTATCAAACTCAACACCCAAAGAACAAATAATCAATCAAGAAAAGGGCAGAAGATATGAACAGACATTTCTGCAAAGAAGACATCCGAATGGCCAACAGACACATGAAGTCAACATCACTTGGCATCAGGGAAATGCAAATCACAACCTCAAGGAGATACCACCTCACACCAGTCAGATGGCCAAAATTAACAAGTCAGGACATGACAGATATTGGAGAGGATACAGAGAAAGGAAAACCCTCTAAGACTGTCGGTGGGTATGAAAGCTGGTTCACCCACTCTCAAAAACAGTATGGAGGTTCCTCAAAAGGTTGAAAACAGAGCTACCCTGCAACCCAGCAATTGCACTACTGGGTGTGTATCCCAAAGATACAAATGTAGTGATCTGAAGGGACATGTGAACCCATGTTTATAGCAACAGTGTCCACAATAGCCAAGCTATGGAAAGAGCCCAGATGTCCATCGACAGATGAATAAAGAAAATATGGTATATGTAACAATGGAATACTACTCAGCCATCAAAAAATGAAATCTTGCCACTTGCAATGACATGGATGGAACTAGAGGGTGTTATGCTAAGCAAAATATGTTGATCAGAGAGTGACAATTATCATATGATCTCATTGATATGTGGAATTTAAGAAACAAAACAGAGGATCATAGGGGAAGAGAGGAAAAAAATAAAACAAGACAAAACCAGAGAGAGAGACAAACCATAAGAGACTCTTAAGCATAGGAAACAAATTGAGGGTTGCTGGAGGGGAGGGTGTGGGGGATGGGGTAACTGACTGATGGACATTAAGGAGGGTGTGTGATGTAATGAGCACTGGGTATTATCTAAGACTGATGTATCACTGACCTCTACTTCTGAAACCAATAATACATTATATGTTAACTGAATTTAAATAAAAATAAGTAAATTTAAAACCTTGTTCTCTTTCCTTAGGCTTTTTTGAATAGTAAATAGTGGAGACCAGAATATGTCACCCCCAAATATTCCTCTTTAACATAAAAATTATTTCAAACTTAAGGCAATTAAGAAGGAGCAAACTCTTCTCTCTGATTGCCCTCTTTCTGCTTACAAGCAGGATATAAATTCTCCTTTTTCTGGAGGCAGACTTCAGCTCAAGGACAATAAACAAGGAATTTACAAACAAACTACTCCATCCCATCTATTTACCTTCCGCCCATCTATTTACCTTCCCTCAGTTTGCCACCCTTGGAAGCCTAAAACTACTTTCCTTTGTCCTGTGATTTCTCTATAAATGTATTGTTTTTTGATGAAGATGCTACATAAGCCAGAGTTCTAAGCCACTACTTTGAATTACTCTTCAAGTTTCTCCCATGTGATGAACTGCACTGTATTAAATAGTTTTTCTCTCATTAATCTGTCTCTTTGTTAAAGAGCCCAGCTGAAAACCTAAGATGAGTAAAGTTTTGCCTTCTCTATGTAAAGAAGCAGGTCACCTGATGAATGTTTTTTTCTTCACTCTGGCAATTCATATGCTGCAACTAATCACAATGTGTTGGTATCTGGAATTCGGGCCTTTGGGAGGTAATTAAGTCATGAGGGTGGAACCTTTGGCCAGAGAGCTGGCTCTCATCCTCTGCCATGTAAGGATAGATACAAAAAGTCAGCAATCTAGATTAGATGACCCTTGCCAGAACCCAACTCTGCCAGCCTCCAGAAATATGAGAAATAAATTTCTTTTTTTTGCTTAAGACTTTATTTATTTATTTGACAGAGAAAGAGACAGCAAGAGAGGGAACACAAGCAGGGGGAGTGGGAGTGGGAGCAAGAGAAGCAGGCTCCCTGCTGAGCAGAGAGCCTGATGTGGGGCTTGATCCCAGGACCCTGGGATCATGACCTAAGCTGAAGGCAGAGGCTTTAACCCACTGAGCCACCCAGGTGCCCCAGGTTTGCAAATATTTAAGGTTTGATTTTTATAGATCAAACCAAGGACCAGAAAATGTGTCTTCAGGGGTACCTGGGTGGCTTAGTTGGTTAAGCATCTGACTCTTGATTTCGGCTCAGGTCATGCTCTCAAGGTAAGGTCATGAGATCAAACTCCATGTCAGGCTCTGCACTCAGCATGGAGTCTGCTTGAGATTCTCTTGCTCCCTCTCCCTCTGCTCCTCCCCCCACTTGCACTCACTCTATCTAAGTAAATAAAATCTTCTTTTTTTTTTTTTAAGTTGTTTCAGCAGGTCATGGGTCCATGGGCTACCAAAGAAAAAACAGGCTTCCCTGGCTCTTAATGCCACTCCCTGTATATACAGCATCCCTTTCCCTTTCAGTGTCTTTAGAGAGAGCACTGTGAATGAGGTGGGCAAAGTTCCTGTGAGGGTAAATGAAAGATTCAGAAACTCCAGGGCCACCTTGTCATCTAGGCCAGTGGTGAGGACCTGAGGTGATTTGACGATATCTTTGTTCTTGACACAAAGAACACCTCTTTGTTCTAAATGCACCCCTTTTTACCCTGTGTGGGGTTTGGTTTTGTTTCTCTCTTTCTCTTTTGTTTTCTTTTTTTATTACTTTGATATTTATTCAAAAAATCATTATTGAGTGCCTATTGTATATGAAGCACTGTGGCTGTCAGGAATTAAATGGTAAAAGTCAGAACATAGCCCCTACTTCCCATGGAGTTGTCAGTGATTCTCCATGATCAATAACAACAATAATCATTAATACATATAGAATCATTACTATGTGCCAGGTCTTGCTGTCAGCACTGTACATTTGTTATTTAATTCAAACAACTAGAAATGTATTATTGTCACCATTTTATAGATGAGGAAGCCAAGGCACAAAAAGTCAGAAATTTGCCCACAAATTTAGATCAAACCAAGGACCACAGCAGTGGAGCTTGTATCCTACTTGTCACCACTTTACTGTCTTTATTGTCCTATCCAAGGAGATGTCACCTGAGGTGTTTTACTAATCCATTGATTTATTCACTCATCCACTCACCACACTGTTATTAAACATCTTTGATGTGCCTGGGATACAGCTGTGGTTTTAGACAAAGAATTAAGAACAGTCCCTCTCATTGAGTAGATCACAGTTTACTAAGAAGGATCCATAACACGTAATTCCAGCACAACCTGTTAGGTACAAAAGCAGGGCTACATACCAAGTGAAATGGAAACAAAGAAGTGGAAGTGACTCACTTTTGCATGTGATTGCTGAGAAAGACTTCACAGAAGGGAAAATCTTTTAACAGTAGTCTTGAAGGCTTAATAGCAACTCATTAGTTAAAAGTAATAGAGAGTATAATCCAAAGAAAGGAGAGAACATAATGAGAGGCCCAGAGTCATGCCCATGCCAGGTGTGTGGGCGATGATGATATATGTGGGTGGTGGGAAGTAGCAGGACTTAAGGATCAGATGTTGAGTTGGGACCCCATCACTCATGCTGTAGCCACCGCCCAGCTGACACCACTGCCACTGAGCCAGGGATGGCTGTGCCTCCCTTAAATGCTCATCCTGGCAAATCTGCCAGGGATGTCTTCCCCAAGAGCTATGGATATGACTTCATAAAATGTGATTTGGGAACAAAATCCTAGGGTTATCAGCTCAGGTCATGATCTCAGGATTCTGGGATGGAAACTGGCGTCAGGCTCCTTGCTCACAGGGAGTCTCCTTCTCCCTCTCCCTCTGACCCTCACCATCTGTTCATGCTCTCTCTCTCTTTCTGTAATAAAATCTTAAAAGAAGAAAGGAGGGAAGGAAAGAAAGAGGAAGGAAGGAAGGGGAGGGTAAGAAGGAAGGAAGAAAGGAAAACAAAATCTGAGAATAAACTGGAATGTGCAAACTTAAGTTCATCCAACACTGAAACCAACCACCAAAGTGAGGGTTAGCCTGGAAACCAAGTAGATGCACCAAACATGGTCTGATGTCTATGGAGAAATGAAACACTGTGAACATACGAGGTGTGGAGATCTTTGTGGAAGGTCAGCTTGCATGTGGACTGAAGCTGACCTTTGATTCATCCTCTCATGGGGGACAGGGGCAGGTTGCCAGGGAGAGAGTGGCAGCGAAGGGGTGGGATGATAAAATCAGGACAGGACATAAGCGAGAGTACATCAGTCTGGATGTGGATTTCTACATGGCTGGGCCTTCAGTCTGGCATGTTCAGGTGCTGGGTCAAGAAGACTGGCTGGCTGGCTAGCTCCCGGATGAATCCTGAGACCACAAAGTCTGGGGGGTACCCAGAGCAACTTTGCGGTTGGCTGCAAGACTGATGAATTGCAGCTTCGCACTAACGTAAATGGCAGGATAGAGTGTAGTGGCTTCATTTATCAGAAGGTGAACAAGAAGTTGGAGACCAGGGGCGCCTGGGTGGCTCAGTGGGTTAAGCCGCTCCCTTCAGCTCGGGTCATGATCTCAGGGTCCTGGGATCGAGTCCCACATCGGACTCTCTGCTCAGCAGGGACCCTTCTTCCCTCTCTCTCTCTCTCTGCCTGCCTCTCCATCTACTTGTGATTTCTCTCTGTCAAATAAATAAATAAAATCTTAAAAAAAAAAAAAAAAAGAAGTTGGAGACCAATGTCATTCTGGTCTAGACAGCAAGTAACACTTGTTGGACCTGATGCCCTTTTTCCCGACTAATGTGAACAACTCCGTTCTGATGGGTTTAGGATACACTCAGATCCTAAAGCCAGGGGTGTTAGACTGACACTGTGAGCTCTGCTGGATGGCAAGAATGTCAACACTGGTGGCCACAAGCATAATTGAATACTGTACAATTGTTTAATTTTAAACTATTTTGCAGCATAGCTACCTTCAGAATTTAGGTACCTTTGTCTGGGATGCTGCATTGCTAAATATCATCTTGGACCTCCACACTAAAGATGATTCTGCTTGGGGCGCCTGGGTGGCTCAGTGGGTTAAGCCTCTGCCTTCGGCTCAGGTCATGATCTCAGGGTGCTGGGATCGAGCGGGGAGTCTGCTTCCCTTCCCTCTCTCTCTCTGCCTGTTTCTCTGCCTACTTGTGATCTCTGTCTGTCAAATAAATAAATAAAACCTTTAAAAAAAAAAAAAAAAGATCTCCTTTATTTATCTGAGATAGAGAGAGAGCACACACAAGTGGGGGGCAAGTGAGGGACCAGCAGAGGGAGAGGGAGAAGCAGACTCCTGGCTGAGCAAGGAGCCCGATGCAGGGCTAGATCCCAGGACCCATGGACCCAGGACCCTAGGATCATGACCTGAGCTGAAGGCAGATGCTTAACCCACTGAGCCACCCAGGCATCCCTTAAAGAGACTTTAGACAGATTTTCATGACCTGTTTCCACCCCATTCCATACCTCTTTGACACCACATAATCTGCAGTGCACAGTAGCTGTTTTTTTATGTGTCATTGAGAAGATGGATGTGATGAAACCAGTAATTCAACTTAATTCCCTTAATTCCCTTTCATGTTGTGTTTTTTGTTTTTTTGGTTTGTGGTGGTTTTTTTGTTGTTTTTTTTTTTTTTTTGCACTTGCGCCAGATGAAAGAGCTTCTAAGAGTTCTAGCTGCAAGCAGGAACAGTCTCTGTGACTGTAATCACTTTGTGACATCATTCGAATCTAAATTGGATTTCTATTTATATTCTTACCATTTGGTTTATTTTTTAGTAGTTTAATGAGTACATTTTAGAGTCTGATATTTCGTGTGGAATTAGATCCTTCCTTTCCAATGCTATAATTAACATAAAGTAAAATTTGGATAAAATACTAAAGCCTAAAAAAAAAAAAGTTGCATTGGAAACAAAGGGTGACTTGACCATACTCAAAGGGGTTTCAGCTAGGGCTTAATGCATACAGTTCTGTATTTTTATTTAAGATTTTTTAAAAATAATTATTTATTTGACAGAGATCACAAGTAGGCAGAGAGGCAGGCAGAGAGAGAGGAGGAAGCAGGCTCCCCACTGAACAGTGAGCCCAATGTGGGGCTCCATCCCAGGACCCTGAGATCATGACCTGAGCTGAAGGCAGAGGCTTTAACCCACTGAGCCACCCAGGAGCCATATTTTAAAGAATCTCTCCACCATTTTTTAAAAAAAGATCTTATTTATGTATTTGAGAGTGACAGAGAGCAGGAGCAGAGGGAGAGGGAGATGAAGACTCCCGGCTGAACAGGGAGCTTGGGGGGTAGGGTTCATCCCAGGACCCTGAGATCAGGACACGCAAGCTGAAGGCAGACACTTAACTGACTGAGCCACCCAAGTTTCCCTCTGGAGCCATTGTGAAAGACATCAAGGCTAGAAGATCCTGAGGAAAGGAAGAACAAGTTGGTAACTATTGTAGCCATCTAAACATTATTTCAGTTATGGAACAGGATTAATTCAGTTAATTCTCATAACCCACATAGTGACCATATGCCACTTACAGATGAGGAAATCAATGAATAGAGAGGTAGGTTAACTTGCCAACAGCCAGTAAGCTGAGTCAGGTTTCAAACCCAGGCAACTGGTTTATTTGTTTGTTTGTTTGTTTTAATTAAGATTTTAGTTATTTATTTAAGAGAGAGAGAGCATCAGCAGGGGATCGGCAAAGGGAGAGGGACAAGCAGACTCCCCGCTGAAAAGGGAGCCTGACACAGGGCTGGATCCTAGGACACCGAGATCATGACTTGAGCCCAAGGCAGATGGAGCCCAAGCCACCCAGGGGCTCCTGGGCAGTCAGCTTTTTGAGAAGCTTTGGGAATAAAGATGGAGTGCTACTGGAGGTGGGCTAGGGGATGAGGGATATTATGGAGCAAACTTTCTTACAAATCCTTTTAAACATCTCTCTCTCTTTGCAGTGTCGACACTTTGCCCGTTAATCTCTGCTCTAAGGGAGCAGTCACACTGCTTTTCTTGAGAACTTCCTCCTTCTCCAGCCTGGCTGTGTATGTATATTCCACTTAGCTCTGAAAGAGAATGTGATCCTACCAGTATAGCACCCTCATAGGCTAAGTGAAATCTCCTCCAGATCTGATTGATTTTTGCTGGAGATACTCAAACCCTGCTTTCAATTCCAGGGAAGGTGATGAGAGAAGTCTGGGAACTCAATGGTAATAAGACCATTAAGACATTGGATTTGGGGGCCCCGGAGTGGCTCAGTCCTTGAGTATCGGCCTTCTGCGCAGGTCATGACCCCAGAGTCCTGGAATCAAGCCCCGCATTGGGCTCCCTGCTCAGCAGGAGGTCTGCTTTTCCCTCTCCCACTCTCCCTGCTTGTGTTCCCTCTCTTGTGGTGTCTCTCTCTGTCAAATAAGTAAATAAATTCTTTAAAAAAAAAAAAAAGAAGTTGGATTTGATTTCAAGTTTGTTTTGTTTGTGGTGCCTCGGGGATATTTAAGCGAAGATGAGTAAAGAAACCACAGCAATGGAAGTCAGAGGTTTGAAGATTTTCTTTGGAAAGCACTTACTAAAAAAAGAAAGAGAAAGAAAGAAAATGGTTATTAAGTGTTTGGTTTCAGACAATTAACAAGAATGTTCAAATACTATCTGCCTGGTCATGACTCCTTTTGAGAAGGCAGCCCTTGTACACAGCTAGATTTTTTTTCTAAATACTTTGAAAAGGAAACTAAACCTGTGTATCAGTGGCCAAGTTCTCAAAGCCTATTTCTCTTAATGTAGTTTTTTCTGAAAATAGTTTATGATACAGGTTCTAAAATTCATAATTTCTTCAAGTTTAAAGAACCACATAGGGATATATGTCAAAATATTTGTGCAAAAAATTTTGATAACAACATGTATGTAGAGGTTGTAATTTTTACTTTTATTTTTCCTAATAAAGAAAAACTGCATGTTGACTACAGAGAATATAAAATGCAGAAGATAAAAAAATTCATCTTACCATCATATATAAGCATTATGAACATTTACACATATTTCCTCCCATCTTACTTCCCTCTTTTTCTTTCTCTTATTCTATAATTATAATGATTCTGGTGTTCCATTTCAAACATAGCTATTTTTTCCTCATGGTATATAAACTGCTCTTAAAATATATATATTTGTGGGGCACCTGGGTGGCTCAGTGGGTTAAAGCCTCTGCCTTCAGCTCAGGTCATGGTCCCAGGGTCCTGGGATTGAGCCCCACATCGGTTCTCTGCTCAACGGGAAGCCTGCTTCCTCTTCTCTCTCTCTCTGCCTGCCTCTCTGACTATTTGTGATCTCTGTCTGTCAAATGAATAAATAAAATCTTAAAAAAAAAAAAAATATATATATATATGTGTGTGTGTGTGTGTGTGTGTGCATGTTTGTGTGTGTGTGTGTATAAGCAAGCAGGGCTTAGCTTCTGCTACAAGAGATTAATGAAGACTTGGTGGACATGGAGATATATCTTCAGGGTTTCAATAGCAGATGAAAGAGCAGAGTATTTGAAGTAAAAGAAATAGTGTGAGCCAAAGCACAGACCCTTAAGATGCCCAGGAATAATAAGAATTGCATTCTTGGTCAGGTGCCTGGTTGGTTAAATTGGAAGAGCATGTGACTCTTGATCTCGAGGTCGAAGTTCAAATCCCATGCTGAATATATAGATTATTAAAAATAAATAAACTTAGAAAAAAAAAAGAATTGCATTCTTGGTAATAAGGCTTTAAAAGTAACTGATTTGCTTGATCCCAGGACCCTGAGATCATGACCCAAGATGAAGGCAGAGGCTTAACCCACTGAGCCACCCAGGTGCCCCCTTTGCCATATTTTAAGTGTTGAGAGGATTTATTACACACACACACACACACACACACACACATATTTGTTGGGGTGGCTTGCTGGCTCAGTGGGGAGAGCATGTGACTCTTAATCTCAGGGTTAGAGGTTTAAGCCCCATGTTGGGTGTAGAGATTAATTAAGAATAAAATCTTTAAAACTATATACATTTGTTTTTTAAATGGTAAAAATAATTCATTCTCACTGTTTAAAAAAAAAAGTCATACAATACAAAAAATACATAGAATCAAAAACATAAGTCTCCCTGCCTTTTCCCAGACTTATTCTCCAAGGTACCTCCAGTGACGGTTTGATTAAATCCTCAAGTTTTTACAAAAGCAATTCTTGGGGATATTTTTTTCCCTCATACCTGTAGTCTAGATCAACATAAGCATGTTTTCCCTAAAGTGTTGTTAATGATTACTTGTCTGTTTTTTGGATTACTTTTTCTACCCTGTTTTTAATGATTATATATGACGCAATGTTGCTAAAACACTGGAATGTTTGGTGTGAATGAGCTGGAGGAAGATTTTATACCAAGAGTAGCATAAAACGGAATATAGACATTCCTGGAATAGAGGCTAATTATGGTTTAGATTCTCATCTTTCTTCACCTTTCTTAAAAATAAATTTTTTATTATGGGGTCATTTTACATCTACAGAAAGATACAAAGATAGCCCAGATGGTTCCTGTATACACTTGGCCCAGCTTTCCCCAATGTTAGTATCTTGTATAACCATGGTGTTATGTTTGCCCAAGCTAAGAAATTAACACTGGAACAACACTATTAACTACAGACTCCATTTGGGTTTTGTTAGTTTTCCCATTAATATCTTTTTTCTTTTTTTTTTTAAGATTTTATTTATTTATTTGACAGAGACAGAAATCACAAGTAGGCAGAGAGTCAGGCAGAGGGGGGGCGGGAGGGAAGCAGACTCCCTGCTGAGCAGAGAGCCCCATGCAGGGCTCAATCCCAGGACCCTGAGATCATGACCCAAGCCGAAGGCACCGGCCCAATCCACTGAGCACCCCATCATTTTTCTTTAAAAAGAAAAAAAAACAGATTTTATTTACTTATTTGACAGAGACACAGCCAGAAAGGGAGCACAAGAAGGGGGAGTGGGAGAGGGAGAAGCAGGCTTCCCATGAAGCAGGAAGCTCAATGCCAGGCTAGATCCCAGGATCCCGGGATCACGACCAAGGCGAAGGCAGACGCCTAACAACTGAGCCACCGTGGCAACCCTTAATATCCTTTTTCTGCTCCAGGATCCAATTCAGAATACCTCACTTCATCTAATCACTTCATCTTTTTAATCCCATTGTTTCAGGCTCCCCGGGAAAGTTTGTGGGAAGGAAAAGGGTTTTGAGAAGAGCACACCCGGCCACGTTTGAGATCATGTTAGCAAAGTGAGGCTGTTAATTATTGGGGGTTTTGAGATTCTTGGTGGATGTTATTTTACTTAGTCATCCTGCCTCCTTCAGGCACAAGTGTTTGAGGGGTAGCTGTACCAAATGTCATCCGTGAGTAGAGGTCCTCAAGGCATCATCTGAGAGATGTCAGACATGAGTCTCAAAAAAAGGCTCAAAAAAAGGCTCCTCCTCCAGCAACCTTCTCGTGAAAATTAGAGCTACAGGGATTTGCTCACCACTCTGGACCACAGGTGCCTCCGTATGTCTTTACTAAAAGTGCGGATCATCTTCTTATTAATTTATCAGGTCAATTTCTTCGGCGGGTTGTCATGTAAGCTGATATAAGGGAACAAGCTTGGGTGGGTATGTAAAGGAAATACTGGAGGACCAGCTTGGGAAAAACTCGGAACACATTCCGCTTATGCTGTTGAAGGAAATCAGAGTATACTCGTTGGAACTGGATCCTCCAGGTGTGTATATGAGATAGCTGGAAGGCAGGAAGTTTGGAGAGGAGGAAAGGTGCGTGTTTAATGGAGGAGATAAATTCTGTGAGAGGTGATAGGAAAAAACAAATCTAGCCTTCTTTATACCTTTCCCTCGGCTGAGTCAGTGCTCTACTAACACAGTGCCCACAACCCCCACAACTGTTACGGGTGTTCAGCTATTTTATACCCATACAGTCATATCAGTGCTGAAGGGATAAAAATACTTCCAATTCAGGGGGTAAGGTCTCTGCTCCCCTGAGCCCTCATGTACCTTTTCACCTCCCTGGCTGCCCAGCTTCTGCCCTGAGAGCCCTGCGGGAAGTTGTTCAAGTCCCTGGCACTACAGGAGAATCCTGCCCAATCGGCCAGGGCTCCATATCATTTCTGATGACTGTGCCAAAGTGAGCAAATATTTGTGCATGGTTCCTGCTGATAAAGACCATGACCCTGGGGCGCCTGGGTGGCTCAGTGGGTTAAAGCCTCTGCCTTCAGCTCAGGTCATCATCTCCGGGTTCTGGGATCAAGCCGCATGTCAGGCTTTCCCCTCGGTAGGGAGCCTGCTTCCTCCTCTCTCTCTGCCTGCCTCTCTGCCCGCTTGTGATCTCTGTCTGTCAAATAAATAAGTAAAATATTTTTTAAAAAGACCATGACCCAGATCCTTTGCCATATATTTTTTTAAGATTTTATTTATTTATTTGACGGACAGAGATCACAAATAGGCAGAGAGGCAGGAGGGGGTGGGCAGGAGAAGCAGGCTTCCTGCTGAGCAGAGTGCCCAGTGTGGGGCTTGATTCCAGGACCCTGAGGTCATGACCCAAGCTGAAGGCAGAGGCTTAACCCACTGAGCCACCCAGGTGCCCCCTTTGCCATATTTTAAGTGTTGAGAGGTTTCCGACTATCAGGGATTTCCAGACTCAGGCCAGCTTTCTGCAATACAGGCAGAATTCCTCCACCAGTTCATCTTAACTTTAAAAAACAAAAACAAAAACAAAACCTGGTAAAACATACATAACAAAATTTGCCACTTAATCATTTTTTAAAAGATTTTATTTATTTATTTGACACAGAGAGCGAGAGCATGAGAGAGTATAAGCAGGGGAGCAGCAGAGGCAGAGGGAGAAGCAGACTCCCCACTGAGCAAGGAGCCTGCTTCAGGGCTCCATCCAAGGACCCTGAGGTCATGACCAAAGCCAAAGGCAGATGCATAACCAATTGAGCAACCCAGGAGCCCCCATTTAGTCATTTTTCAATGTACAGTCCAGTGGCATTAAGTTATTTTTAAAGCCTTATTACCAAGAATGCAATTCTTTTTTTTTTTCTAAGTTTATTTATTTTTAATAATCTCTATATTCAGCATGGGATTTGAACTTCACCTCGAGATCAAGAGTCACATGCTCTTCCAATTTAACCAACCAGGCACCTGACCAAGAATGCAATTCTTATTATTCCTAGGCATCTTAAGAGTCTGTGCTTTGGCTCACACTATTTCTTTTACTTCAAATATTCTGCTCTTTCATCTGCTATTGAAACCCTGAATATATATCTCCATGTCCACCAAGTCTTCATTAATCTCTTGTAGCAGAAACTAAGTCCTGCTTGCTCTAAACCTTTTTTTTTTCCCCCAGCCAGGAGCCCCCATAGCACTTGTCTTTTACAGTGGTTTTTTATTTTTTTGTTTTTTATAGATATTAAGTACATACCCTCCCCAATGTCCATAACCCAACCACCCTCTCCCTACCCCCCTAGTCCCAGCAACCCTCAATTTGTTTTGTGAGATTAAGAGTCTCTTATGGTTTGTCTCCCTCCCAATCCCATCTTGTTTCATTTTTTCCTTCTCTACCCCCAAACCCCTCAAGTTGCCTCTCAAATTCTTCGTATCAGGGAGATCATATGATTATAATCTTTCTCTGATTGACTTATTTCACTCAGCATAATATCCTCTAGTTCCATCCATGTTGTTGCAAAAGGCAAGATTTCATTTCTTTTGATGGCTGCATAGTATACTCACACACACACACACACACACACACACACATCATATCTTCTTTATCCATTCATCTGTTGATGGACATCTAGGTTCTTTCCATAGTTTGGCTATTGTGGACATTGCTGCTATAAACATTCGGGTGCACGTGCCCCTTCAGATCACTACATTTGGTAATTCAGGTAAATACCCAGTAGTGCAATTGCTGGGTCATAAAGTAGCTCTATTTTCAACTTTTTGAGGAATCTTCATGCTGTTTTCCACAGTAGTTTCAACGGCCTGCATTCCCACCAATAGTGTAGGAGGGGTCTGCTTTCTCTGCATCCTCACCAGCATCTGTCATTTCCTGACTTGTTAATTTTAGCCATTCTGACTGGTGTGAGGTGGTATCTCATTGTGGTTTTGATTTGTATTTCCCTGATACTGAGTGATGTGGAGCACGTTTTCATGCATCTTTTGGCCATCTGGATGTCTTCTTTGTAGAAACGTCTGTTCATGTCCTCTGCCCATTTCTTGATTGGATTATTTGTTCTTTGGGTGTTGAGTTTGTTAAGTTCTTCATAGATTGTGGATACTAGCCATTTACCTGATATGTCATTTGCAAATATCTTTTCCCATTCTGTCAGTTGTCTTTTTGGCTTTGTTGACTGTTTCCTTCGCTGTGCAAAAGCTTTTGATCTTGATAAAATCCCAATAGTTCATTTTTGCCCTTGCATCCCTTGCCTTTGGCGATGTTTCTAGGAAGAAGTTGCTGCAGCTGAGGTGGAAGAGGTTGCTGCCTGTGTTCTTCTCAAGGATTTTGATGGATTCCTTTCTTTCTTTCTTTTTTTTAATTTTTTATTTCTTTTCAGTGTAACAGTATTCATTGTTTTTTGCACCACACCCAGTGCTCCATGCAACCCGTGCCCCCTCTAATACCCATCACCTGGTTCCCCCAACCTCCCAACCCCACCCCTTCAAAACCCTCAGATTGTTTTTAGAGTCCATAGTCTCTCATGGTTCACCTCCCCTTCCAATTTCCCTCAACTCCCTTCTCCTCTCCATCTCCCCTTGTCCTCCATGCTATTTGTTATGCTCCACAAATAAGTGAAACCAGATGATAATTGACTCTCTCTGCTTGACTTATTTCATTCAGCATAATCTCTTCCAGTCCTGTCCATGTTGCTACAAAAGTTGGGTATTCATCCTTTCTGATGGAGGCATAATACTCCATAGTGTATATGGACCACATCTTCTTTATCCATTCATCTGTTGAAGGGCATCTTGGTTCTTTCCACAGTTTGGCAACCATGGCCATTGCTGCTATAAACATTGGGGTACAGATGGCCCTTCTTTTCACTACATCTGTATCTGTATCTTTGGGGTAAATACCCAGTAGTGCAATTGCAGGGTCATAGGGAAGCTCTATTTTTAATTTCTTGAGGAATCTCCACACTGTTTTCCAAAGTGGCTGCACCAACGTGCATGCCCACCAACAGTGGAAGAGGGTTCCCCTTTCTCCACATCCTCTCCAACACATGTTGTTTCCTGTCTTGCTAATTTTGGCCATTCTAACTGGTGTAAGGTGGTATCTCAATGTGGTTTTAGTTTGAATCTCCCTGATGGCTAGTGATGATGAACATCTTTTCATGTGTCTGATGGCCATTTGTATGTCTTCATTGGAGAAGTGTTTGTCCATATCTTCGGCCCATTTTTTTATATGATTGTCTGTGTTGTGTGTGTTGAGTTTGAGGAGTTCTTTATAGATCCTAGATATCAACCTCTTGTCTGTACTGTCATTTGCAAATATCTTCTCCCATTCCATGGGATGCATCTTTGTTTTGTTGACTTTTTCCTTTGCTGTGCAGAAGCTTTTGATTTTGATGAAGTCCCAAAAGTTCATTTTTGCTTTTGTTTCCTTTGCATTTGGAGACGTATCTTGAAAGAAGTTGCTGTGGCTGATATCGAAGAGGTAACTGCCTATGTTCTCCTCTAGGATTCTGATGGATTCCTGTCTCACATTGAGGTCTTTTATCCATTTTGAGTTTATCTTTGTGTACGGTGTAAGAGAATGGTCGAGTTTCATTCTTCTACATATAGTTGTCCAGTTTTCTCAGCACAATTTATTGAAAAGACTGTCTTTTTTTCCACTGTATATTTTTTCCTGTTTTGTCAAAGATTATTTGACCATAGAGTTGAGGGTCCATATCTGGGCTCTGATGGATTCCTTTCTCACATTGAGGTCCTTCATCCATTTTGAGTCTATTTCTATGTGTGGTATAAGGAAATAGTCCAGTTTCATTTCTCTGCATGTGGCTGTCCAATTTTCTCAACACCGTTTGTTGAAGAGACTGTCTTTTTTCCATTGAACTTTCTTTCCTGCTTTGTCGAAGATTAGTTGGCCATAGAGTTGAGTGTCTATTTCTGGGCTCTCTATTCTTTTTTTTTTTTTATTTAATTTTTAATTTTTAATTTTTTTAATTTTTTATAAACATATATTTTTATCCCCGGGGTACAGGTCTGTGAATCACCAGGTTTACACACTTCACAGCACTCACCATAGCACATACCCTCCCCAATGTCCATAACCCCACAGGCTCTCTATTCTGTTCCATTGATCTATGTGTCTGTTTTTGTGCCAGACCATACTGTTTTGATAATGACAGCTTTCTAATAGAGTTTGAAGTCTGGAATTGTGATGCCACCAAATTTGGCTTTCTTTTCCAACATTCCTCTGGCTATTTGAGGTCTTTTCTGGTTCCATATAAATTTTAAGATTATTTGTTCAATTTCTTTGAAAAAAATGGGTGGTATTTTGATAGGTATTGCATTAAATGTGTAGATTGCTTTAGGTAGCATAGACATTTTCACAATATTTGTTCTTCCAATCCATGAGTATGGAACATTCTTCCATTTCTTTGTGTCTTCCTCAATTTCTTTCATGAGTACTTTATAGTTTTCAGAGTACAGATTCTTTGCTTCTTTGGGTAGGTTTATTCCTAGGTATCTTATGGTTTGGGGTGCAATTGTAAATGGGATTGACTCCTTAATTTCTCTTTCTTCCGTCTTGCTGTTGGTGTATAGAAATGCAACTGACTTCTGTGCATTGATTTTATATCCTGACATTTAACTGAATTCCTGTACAAGTTCTAGCAGATTTGGAGCAGAGTCTTTTGGGTTTTCCACATAAAGTATCATATCATCTGCAAAGAGTGATAGTTTGACTTCTTTGCTAATTTGAATGTCTTTAATTTCTTTTTGTTGTCTGATTGCTGAGGCCAGGACTTCCAGTACTATGTTAAATAGCGGTGGTGATAATGGACATCCCTGCCATGTTCCTGACCTTAGTGGAAAGGGTCTCAGTTTTTCTCCATTGAGAATGATATTCACTGTGGGTTTTTCATAGATGGCTTTGAAGATATGGAGGTATGTACCCTCTATCCCTACACTTTGAAGAGTTTTGATCAAGAAAGTTTACTCTGAACTCTTAAAACACGCAAGTTGAAACTCTCAACTACTTCTGCCCTGCATAATTATTTTTGTGTGTGTATATTAATGCCATCTAGACATCTTTTTTTTTTAAGATTTTAGTTATTTATTTGACAGAGACCACAGGTAGGCAGAGAGGTAGGCAGAGGGGGAGGGGGAAGCAGGCTCCCCATTGAGCAGAAAGCCCAATGTGAGGCTCAATCCCAGGACCCTGAGATCATGACCGGAGCCAAAGGCAGAGGCTTAACCCACTGAGCCACCCAGGAGCCCCATAGACACCTGTTTCTTAAAGTGTTATGCAGGGTTGGCTTCTATTAGAATCACCTGCTTTAAAACAGTGTTGATTCTTAGACCCCAATACCGGAAATTCATTTAATAAGTCTGGAAGGGGGCCCAGATCTTGCATTTTAAACAAGTTCCTCAAGAGATCTTATGCATACTCAAGTTTGAGAGCAAAGTTCTAGGCAATTTCTCCCAAACGGTAGGGGCTGTGTCTGGCTTGTTTTAGCATATTTTATAGCACCTCGTGCTCAGAAGTCAATAAATCCTGAATTGAACAGCTCGATGGACTATAAACCGAAAATGTGAATGTATTTTCTCTTCATCCCTATGATTTGGACGACCGGATTTTTGTGTGTTTGGTTTTGAATGGCCAGTGTCTAGTCCTAGTTCTGCTGAAAGCATCTCATTTTATTTCCCTGAAGAAACTACTTCTTCCAAGTATTACACTATACAGTTTAGATAGGGGTAAATCTAATCCCGGGTTCCAGAAGTGGGAACGTTATCCAGGCCAGCCTTCAAAGCGTAACAATTTCTCCTGACCACAATGATTTTTTCAGAGGTGTGCCTACAATCCCAGCTGAGACGGGGGGGGGTCAATCCTAGCATTATGCTAAACTCTTTCTCTTGAGATTGTAAAACTGAAATGATATTTGAAGTCAACACAGGGCTGCCTGAGCACAAAGCCACTGAAAAAAAGAAGTGGAGCCTAGAGATTAATGAGACAGTACATCCTGAGGACATCATTTGAGTGCCTGGATAAAGCCTTTCCTGAAGTTTATTCCTTAAATTTGCAGGTATTAGGCCAATTAATCCTCCTCCTAATTTAAAGTAAATTGAACTGGTTTTGTGTTGCCCACAGCGGGAGTCCTGTTATATCTTTTATATTGCCCTCCACCATCTGATATTGTGAATGAACAACTTTGAGTCTTGGATTTTCCTAACTCTCTCTCTGCCAATGTTAAATATGATAAATATAATTTCACAACAGTGCTCAGGCCTGTTCAGACTTCTTTCTTTCATTTGCATGGGTGTGATTTAAGCCCATCTATGAGAGCAGCCTTTATATACTTCTGAGCATGACTTATATACTTCTGAGCATACATGCTAAGCCAATTTAGACAAGGATATTCTCGATGTCATCTTTCCTGGAAAACTTCCCTGACTCTCACACTTCCTAACATTCCAGGTTAAGAGGTTCTCTCTTAGTTTTTAAACTTGCCCTTTTTCCAGCCCTCTTTATTCTGTTATCATTGTTTCTTTTGTTGTTGTTGTTGTTGTTGTTATCATTGTTTCTTACCTGCTTTCCCAAGTGGAGTTCCTTTTGTCTTCTGTTTGTTTGTTTATTTTGTAATCTCCGACACCCCGCCCAATGCTTTGCACAGAATAGGTACTTGACATACAATTATTGAATGAATGGATAATTAAGGAATGATGAGATTTGCATAAATTAGGAGAAACTCGTTTCTTTCCCCGTACTTTCTCTAAGACGGCTGCAGCAAATCAATAACTACATTTAAGATGTCTGCTCACCAATCTTTCTGCCTTATCTTCTATTCTATGAGGCATATAGAGATGGAACTTGGTAAAGTATTAAAAAGCGGGCAGTAAGTGTGAAGGGTTGAAGATAGGAAAAATGAAGAACAATTGAAGGAGACTGGAAATTATCTTGGGAGAAGAAGATTTGGAATAGAAAACAAAACTGTCTTCAAATACTTGCAGTGGGAACAGGGCAAAAACGAGGCCAATAAATTTAGACTGAAGTTCTTCTGCAATAGAGAATTCTAGAGGGCCATGAGAGGTACAATGTAGCTGCTTCAGGACTTTCTGAGCTTCCCATTCCTGAGGCACCCCTGTAAAGCCCAAATACCAGTAGAACAGTAGATACTGGGGGTCAGAAAATCAAATATTGGCCTTTACTGGTTTCCTGCCACCCAGACAACATTAAGTTTTTAGAAACTTTTTTTAAGAATTCTAAGAATCTAGGATGCCTGTGTGGCTCAGTAGGTTAAGCATCTGCCTTTGGCTCAGGTCATGATCTCAGCATCCTGGGCTCCAGCCCCATGTTTGGGGGGTGGGGGGGGGGCTACTCAGCAGGGAGTCTGCTTCTCTTTCTCCTTCTCCCTCTGCCTCTCCTCCCCCTGGTGCTCTCTCTTTCTTTCTGGTGCTTGATTCCCCTCTCTCCCTCAAACAAATTAATAAAATCTTAAAAAAAAAAAAAAAAAAGAAGAAAGAAAAAAGAATTCTAAGAATCATTGAATCTTTTATGAATCTTTTTTTTTAATTCTACTAAACCATTGTTCCTTGTGTAATGAAACATTTGCAAATGAGGAATTGTATTGCCTTCTCTTGCTTCAGTGCTACACTGAGAGAGAAGAGGATCATGTAGCCCAAAAGCATCGCTTTGCATTTGATTAGAACAAGGGCTCGGAAGCATGGGATTCTTCTACATGTGTTCTGCATTCTGCTCAGCCCCAATCTTAGGGCTTTATCAGTGTAAACTTTGCTCAAATACGAGTGTGTTTGTGTATGTCTTTGGCTAATTTTACTTATCATGCATAGGTGGTGACTAATTAATTAAGGATGCAGGCCCTCCAATAAAAACCAAAGGTTGGGTTTGGAAAAGGGTAGTCTAAGGACAACCTGCATCAGAATCTCTCAGGATGTTTTAAGAATGCATATTCCTGGGTCGCACCCACACTTACTAAATGAGACCCTTTGGGGAGTTGGGCCAGGAATCTGCATTGTAACAAGTATAGGGGAGGAAAATGAATTTCCCCCCTACCCTTCTAGATTCTTAGCTGAGACCACTGTATAAGAGATGGATTAACAAGAGAAAGACAAACAGAAGGTTGTTAACCTGCATATCTCACGTACACTTGGGCGATTCCAGATAAAAATGAGTAAGTCATAAAGGTAGCTTTAGCATTTAGGCTTACCTACCATTTTAATAGGGAAAGAGGAAGGGCGATGGAGACTTTAGAGGAAAGAGAAAATTATATTTATTTAGCAACGATGAGCAGGCCTTTAGAGGATGGATGGTACAGGGGTGCCTGGGTGGCTCAGTCATTAAGCATCTGCCTTCGGCTCCGGTCATGATCCCAGGGTCCTGGGATTGAGCCCTGCATCCAGCCAGGTGGGAAGCCTGCTTCTCTCTCTCCCACTCCCTCAGCCTCCCTCCCCCTCACCGCTTGTGTTCCCTCTTTCACTGTGTCTCTCTCTGTCAAATAAATCAATAAAATCTAAAAAAGAAGAAGAAGGAGGAGAAGGAGAAGAAGGGGGAAAGTATGGTTATTTGTGGCAAAGTATGTCTGGATATGGGGTCAACTTTTAGTCTCCCTCTCCTGTGAGCACAGTCCATCCTCCCTGGGTGATGAAACTCCCAAAAAGAGATTTATAGCAATTGAGTCCCATTTGGAGCCTGCCTTTAGGCAGATAAGAGTTGAGAAAAAGTCTTTATCTGTATTTCTCTGCATTTGCTGTCTTCAGGTGCCTCCAGCCCAAAAGAATCATGATGCCGAAGTGGCATATTTTGGGGTGACATGTCCCAAACTCCTACAGGTGTATTTTGGGGTGGCGTATTGTTACCTTTCACAAACAACCCCAGATAGTATTGTGAGTGAAGTTTGAGGCTCATGACTTTGGAGGTAACAGGATAGCAATGAGGGAACTTCCATCCCCTGAAAACAAAAGTTATCTTTTTGGGGAAAATGGCAGACTGTTCCCAAATGTCAAATGACAGGGGCACCTGGGTGGCTCAGTGGGTTAAAGCTCAGGTCATGATCTCAGGGTCCTGGGATTGAGCTCCCTGTCAGGCTCTCTGCTCACCAGGGAGCCTGCTTCCTCCTCTCTCTCTGCCTGCTTCTCTGCCTACTTGTGATCTCTGTCTGTCAAATAAATAAATAAAATCTTTTTTTTAAATGTCAAATGACAGACTATTAGGGAAGAGAGCAACTGAATTTTTTTCAGTGCTAAGTCTATAAAAATATATGACCTTATATTACCTTATTAGAATTACAGATATCAAATTATATTTTAACTATTCATGTGGTGAAAAGATATTTTAAAGATTTTACTTATTTATTTGAGAGAGAGGGAGTGAGCAAGAGAGAAAAGGAGCAGGGGGAGGGGCAGATGGAGAGGGAGAAGCAGACAGCCCCTCTGAGCAGGGAGCCCAAGGCTAAGGCTCAAGGTTCAAAGTTCTAGCTCAGGACCCATGAGATTGTGACCTAAGCCGAAGGCAGACACCTAACTGGCTGAGTCATCCAGGCACCCCAGTGAAAAGATATTTTAAATTATATAATTGTATAGTTCTGCACATATTAAGTGATGACTTTATTTTATTTTATTTAAAGATTTTATTTATTTATTTGAGAGAGAGACAGTGAGAGAGAGCATGAGAGAGGAAGGAGAAGGTCAGAGTGAAAAGCAGACTCCCCGTGGAGCAGGGAGCCCGATGCAGAACTCGATTCCAGGACTCTGGGATCATGACCTGAGCTGAAGGCAGCCGCCCAACCTACTGAGCCACCCAGGCGCCCTTATTTTATTTTTTTAAAGATTTTATTTATTTATTTGACACAGAGAAAGAGACAGCGAGAGCAGGAACAAAAGCAGGGGGGCTGGGAGAGGGAGAAGCAGGCTTCCCACCAGGCAGGAAGCCCGATGCGGGGCTCAATCCCAGAACCCTGGGATCATGACCTGAGCCAAAGACAGGTGCTTAATGACTGAGCCACCCAGGTGCCCCCATGCCTTTATTTTAAAAGGAAATTGAAGACCACACACCACACAAAAGGTTATTATATGAAGGTATGGAAGTATTATCTAACCTTATTTATAAAAATAATTGATTTATAAATAAGGTTACATAATATAAATTTATATCTTTATGAATACAAATTATTTATTTATTAAAATTTTATTTATTTATTTGACAGAGTGAGAGATCACAAGTAGGCAGAGGCAGGTAGAGGGGGGAGATGCAGGCTCCCCGCTGAGCAGAGAGCCCGATGCGGGGCTCGATCCCAGGACCCTGGGATCATGACCTGAGCCAAAGGCAGAGGCTTTAACCCACTGAGCCACCCAGGCGCCCCATAAATTTGTATTTATAAATATAAGATATAGATAGATAGATAAATACGTATCTGTCTATCTATCTATATATTCATCACTTTGTTGAGACCAGAGGCTGAACTCAGGATCTGACCAGATGGCCAGGCTGTCCCTCAGAATTATCAAGGAAACTCAGCATCTGGTGGCAGAACCAGTTCCTGGCATTAAAGTAGAACCAGAAGAAAGCAACACCCGTCATTTTCATAGCAGCCCTCGGGATTCCACTTTTGAGGAAGGGACTTTTAAACTTGAGCCATTCCTTCCAGAAGAATACCCAAAGAAGCTCCTAATGTACATTTCGTGACTGAAACTTATCACCCTAATGTAGACAAGTTGGGAAGAATAGGTTTAGATATTTTGAAAGGTAAGTGGTCCCCAGCACTGCAGATCTGCACTGTTCTGCTGTCCATTCAGGCTTTGTTAAAAATGCTCCCAATCCAGATGATTCATTAGCAAATGATTGAGCACAGCAGGGAAGACCGAGGAAGCTCAAGCTGTAGAAACAGCCAGAGCATAGACCAGGCTATATGCTGTGAATAATATTCAGAATCCATCTCATATCAAGTGTGCCTCACTTCTCCTGTTCTGCCAAGACTTCTTCCTTTTTTATGGACACAGTTTTAGAAACATTACAGAATAAAAGACCAGACATCTTCAGTCCTTTGGTGATTAAATGCACATTAGCAAATATGTGTCTTGTCCTGATTCATTGTCACAAAGCAAGAGCTGAGGCTAGAAGTATCACCTGGATTGTCGTGAAATGTTTAAAAGCATTGGCCCCGCTCTGCCTGTGTTCCTTTCCCCCATCCTGGTTTAAGTATAAAGCACTGTGATGGGTGCCTGGGTGGCTCAGTGGGTTAAGGCTTCTGCCTTTGGCTCAGGTCATGATCCTGGGGTCCTGGGATCAAGCCCCACAACGGGCTCTCTGTTCAGCAGGGAGACTGCTTCCTCCTCTCTCTGCCTGCCTCTCTGCCTACTTGTGGTCTCTGTCTGTCAAATAAATAAATAAAATCTTTAAAAAAAAAAAAAGATAGAAAGAAAAAGCAAAAAAGCACTGTAAGTCAAGGGAGTTGTCAGGGTTAGCTACAGGGGTGTGGGTGTTTTTCTTTATTATTTTTTTTGAGTGGGAGAGATAGTTTTATTCTAATTTTATGGGCTCCATCTCCCCACCTTTTAAAGGTTTTTGTTTTGTTTTGTTTAATTTATTTGACACAGAGAGAGAGTGAAGTGTAGAATCCTTCCTTCAAGAAAAAGATTGTGATGATGTCATATGGCTTGTCTGGAAACTTCAGTAAGTCTTTTTTTTTTTTTTTTTTTAAAGATTTTATTTATTGGGGCACCGGGGTGGCTCAGTAGGTTGAAACCTCTGCCTCCGGCTCCGGTCATGATCCCAAAGTCCTGGGATCGAGCCACGAGTGAGGCTCTCTGCTCAGCGGGGAGCCTGCTTCCTCCTCTCTCTCTGCCTCTCAGCCTACTTGTGATCTCTATCTGTCAAATAAATAAATAAAATCTTTAAAAAAAAATTTTTTTTTAAAGATTTTATTTATTTATTTGACAGAGAGAGACACAGCAAGAGAGGGAACACAAGCAGTGGAAGTGGGGAAGGAGAAGCAGGCTTCCCAACAAGCAGGGAATCTGATGCAGGGCTCCATCCCCAGACCCTGGGATCATGACCAGAGCCAAAGGCAGAGGCTCAACAGCTAAGACACCGAGGCACTCCAACCTCTGTTTAAGTCTTATGTTTTAGTAAAATGTTTTTTATTGGAGCACCTGGGTGGCTCAGCAGGTTAAGCCTCTGCCTAAGGCTCAGATCATGATCTGAGGGTCCTGGGATCCAGCGCCACATCAGGCTCTCTGCTCAGCAGGGAACCTGCTTCCCCCCACCCCTGCATGCCTCTGTGTCTTCTTATGATCTCTGTCTGTCAGATAAATGGATAGAATCTTTAAAAACAGGGTGCCTGGGTGGCTCAGTAGGTTAATCTTCTGCCTTCAGCTCAGGTCATGATCTCAGGGTCCTGGGATGGAGCCCCACATCTCAGCAGGGAGCCTGCTTCCCCTCCTCTCTCTCTCTCTGCCTGCCTCTCTGCCTACTTGTGGTCTCTCTCTGTCAAATAAATAAATAAAATCTTTTTAAAAATCTTAAAAAAATACATATGTGTTTTTTGTTATTCTAAAAAAAAAAATCATCACATTGTGTACCTTAAATTTGCTTGGGTTATGTATCAATAATATCTCAATAAAGCCAGAAAGTAATCAGAGAGGAAAATTGGTCTTGACATATTTAGAGTCATCAAACAATATTACTAATTAATATTTTCAAACATTTGTGTGATAATCATGACGAATGAGAAATATGGGGAAGTAAATGACTTGCTTTAAAAGCTCACAGTGAAAGAAGTCTTAATGTCTACACCGGAAACCAGGCCACAGGTACAGTGGGAAAGATTTGCTACTTCTCATTTTATGGCGACACATTGCATCTCCAAATGGGCGCTGTTCCAGGTCAAAGAAAATAAATTATGCTGTACACGAAAACAGTTCCTGAAATTTACATTTTGTTTGCATTAGAATATAACTATTCACCTGGAAATATCTCCAGATAAGTGGCCTTTGGAAGAGATTGCTACCCATAAACTGAGATATCAGATATACTTTCTCTAGTAATGATTAAAAAATTATAATGGACATCCAAAGCCTGGAACCTTAAATAAAAAGGCTTTTTTAAAGAACTCTGACATTCTTGAGACCCAGCCTTTTAAAGACACTCAGAAGAGCTAGTACATCTGAATCTCAGGATTATGTTTCAAAAAACTCATGTGTTCTAGCTTTGGCTTCAATTGTTAATTTTTTTTTTTTAAGATTTTATTTATTTATTTGACAGAGAGAGATCACAAGCAGGCATAGAGGCAGGCAGAGATAGAGGAGGAGGCAGGCCCCCTGCTGAGCAGAGAGCCTGATGTGGGGCTCAATCCCAGGACCATGAGATCATGACCTGAGCCGAAGGCAGAGGCTTTAACCCACTGAGCCACCCAGGCGCCCCTCAACTGTTAATTTCTGACAAGTATTTTACCTCATTGCATCTCTACTTTTTTTTTTTTTTAAGATTTTTATTTATTTGACAGACAGAGATCGCAAGTAGGCCCAGAGAGAGGCAGCGGGGGTGGCGGGAAGCAGGCTCCCTGCTGAGCGGGGAGCCCGATGCAGGGCTCCATGTGGGGCTCGATCCCAGGACTCTGGGATCATGACCTGAGCTGAAGGCAGAGGCTTTAATCCACTGAGCCACCCAGGTGCCCCAAGCATTTCTACTTTTTGTGAATCAAATGACGGTCATCTTGGTACCAAACATTCTGATTGTGAAGAATTTGCAAATAGAAAGTACTGTGAAAATGACAAGTGCTGCTATGATTAGAGCCCCTGTGTCTTGTGTTTTCAGATAGCAGTTTTCTTTTGGTCTCCATCTGTGTTTACTCTCTTTATATCTACTGCAATTATTAAGAATCATATGCGTCAAAGACTTAGTTACTGTCCTGTTGTCACTGCCTTCCAAGTTGTCCATCAAGATAGCAGGGTACTATATCCAGAGAAGAGGGTTTTCTGGTAAAGAAGCTTTGATAAAAGAGGAATGCTAAAAAACCTTTTGTCTTGGGGCGCCTGGGTGGCTCAGTGGGTTAAACCTCAGCCTTCGGCTCAGGTCATGATCTCAGGGTTCTGGTATTGAGCCCCACATCGGGCTCTCTGCTCAGCAGGGAGCCTGCTTCCTCCTCTCTCTCTCTCTCTCTCTGCCTGCCGCTCTGCCTACTTGTGATCTCTATCTGTCAAATAAATAAATAAAACCTTTTTTTAAAAAATCAGGAATATCACACTGTGTTGTACTGATAAAATTTAAGAGGTAAATGTAAAGTTAGAGTCAATCTCATTTCTCCAGGGTACTTTAGATAATGTGTTATGGTTTACAATTTTAAAACTCTATTAGTAAAGTTATACACACACATGTATAAATAAGCATATATTACATTAATCATAAATACATAATGCAATGATTTTTTGTTATACATACACTCAGATAACCTCTGTTCAGATCAAGAGATAGAAAAATTTCAGCCCTCCTTAAGGTACAACTTTGATTGTATTTTAAAATGGTACATTTATTTACCTTTTTAAAGATTTTTTATTTGTTTATTTGACAGGTAGAGATCACAAGTAGGCAGAGAGGCAGGCAGAGAGAGAGGGGGAAACAGGCTCCCCGCTGAGCAGAGAGCCTGTTATGGGGCTCCATCCCAGGACCCTAAGATCATGACCTGAGCCAAAGGCAGAGGCCTAACACAGAGACACCCAGGTGCCCCTAAAATGGGACATTTAAATTATAATTCAAATAAATGAAATATTTAAATATTTGACATGTATTAAAAAGAAAACCATAGTGCCCAATGGCATGAGTTAGGGTAAAGTCCCAAGTCAGTAAACCAAAACTTAATACCTATCCTAACTGCAGTTTTAACCCTACAGATAGGTAACTTTCAACCCTTCCACAGGGGAATGTCCTGGGTCAGCACTAGGAAATTTACCAACAAACTGCCCTCCTTTCCCTTTAGAGGGCGACCTTGTGTAAAACAATGGATTTTTGGGGGGTGGGGGGTGGGGGGGCTAATAATCTCCTTTTTTCCACTCCCTCTCTACCTTTACAATCCTTTCTTTTCTGTATCCCCTTAAAGCTCCCTTCTACTTGGTAGGTGGGAAGAGAAGAAGAGGCAACTCTTGATCTCCAGGTTCTGAGTTCCGGCCCCACATTGGGTGTAGAGATTACTTAAAAATTAAATCTTAGGGGCGCCTGGGTGGCTCAGTGGGTTAAAGCCTCTGCCTTCAGCTCAGGTCATGATCCCAGGGTCCTGGGATCGAGCCCCACATCGGGCTCTCTGCTTAGCAGGGAGCCTGCTTCCTCCTCTCTCTCTCTCTCTGCCTGCCTCTCTGCCTACTTGTGATCTCTGTCTGTCAAATAAATAAATAAAATCTTTTTAAAAAATTAAATCTTAAAAAGAGAGAGAGAGAGAAGAAAATACTCATCCACTGCTTTGCCACCTAAATGAAACTACTTTGATTTCTGATTATTTCATTTGTTAAAAAGAAAACCACAGGCTCCAAATGGCATCACTTAGGTTCAGCCCCCAAATCAGTAAGCAAAGGAGTAATAACTAACTAGCCTCCCGGTAGTCTCAGTCCCACAGGAATGTAACCTTTATTTAACCTATGAGCATAGAATTTCCTCATCAACACTAGGAAATGGACTGATACATCCCTTCTGCTCCCCTTAGGAGGGCAGCCTTTCCTAAACAATGCATTCCTTGCTAATAAATTCCTTTCTTCTTCTGTTGTGTGTGCCTTCTCTCTGCCTTTAAAAACACTCCTCTTGTTTGGCTCTAAGGCGCTCCCCTCTACTTGCTAGATGAGATAGATGCTGCCTGATTCATGAATCATTTAGTAAATCCAGTAGATCTTCAAATTACCTCAGTGTAATTTTGTGTTTTAACAGATTTGAGTCTTTTTTCACAACACTGACCTTATATCAAATTCAGCTGCTTCAATTCAGCGAGCCACAACAGTTAAATACAAGGGTATCAGAAAACTGGGAGTAGGGTGCCCCTGGGCGGCTCAGTCCGTTGTGTCAGGATCTCAGGATCCTGGGATGGAGCCCCATGTTGGGGCTTCCTCTCCCTCTGACCCGCCCCTTATTTGGGCACATGCACACCCTCTCTCAAATAATAAAAATTATGGGGTACGTGGGTGGGTCAGTCACTTAAGCATCTACTTTTGGCTCAGGTCATGACCCCAGGGTCCTGGAATAGAGCTTCCATTGGGCTCTCATTCAGCGGGGAGTCTGAACCTCCTTCTCTGCAGCTTCCCTTGCTCCTGCTCTTTGTCAAATGAATAAATAAAATCTTTTTTAAAGAATTAGGGCGCCTGGGTAGCTCAGTGGGTTAAGCCTCTGCCTTTGGCTCAGGTCGTGATCTCAGGGTCCTGGCATCGAGCCCAGCATCTCATGATCTCAGGGTCCTGGGATCGAGCTGAGCCCTACATCGGGCTCTCTGCTCAGCAGTTAACCTGCTTCCCCTCTCTCTGCCTGCCTCTTTGCCTACTTGTGATCTCTCTCTGTCAAATAAATAAATAAAATCTTTAAAAAAAAAATTACGAGTAGGGGTGCCTGGGTGGCTCATTGGATTAAGCCTCTGCCTTTGGCTCGGTTGTGATCTCGGGGTCCTAGGACAGAGCCCCACATCGGACTCTCTGCTCAGCGGGGAAACTGCTTCCCCGCCCCCTGCCTACTTGTGATCTGTCAAATAAATAAATAAAATCTTTTTAAAAAAATTATTAGCAGAGTACATATTGTTATGCCCCAATAATGGGTCCCTGATTAAAGGAGCAAGACTGATACAAAACGGTCAAGCAAAGCATCAAGATGCTTCGCGCCAAACATCAAGAATCTAACCAAACTTTTGTGGCCTCACCTCTTACAAGGGAGGGTGATCCTTCTCTGTTTCACAGACTAGCTTTTAAGGACAAAAACCAAGTGCTCGGGCCTGGCCACGCACAGGTGACCAATGAGATTGTAACACACACAGGAAACTCCATAGTGATGTTAGGTGACCAATTGAGTTACAATTTACCCTAGTAGACATTTGACCCAGCCTATTACACCTTGATTAGGATTGGTGCCAAAAGGGTTCCAAAGGGTGGGGGCCTCCTACTCCTTGGTAGCTAGGGAGACAGTATGCAACCCCCTACTGATTGGATGTCTCCACCTGGCCTGACCCACCCTTATATCTGGCCTTTGTTACCTGAAGCTGGTTTCCGGGACTTGTCTCCAAGTAAATGCCCTGGAGGAAGGGGAGCAGGGACAATTTCTAAATAGGTCCTTACAATATAAAATTTCAAATCCCACTTTTTTACCTGACATCACATCATATGCATTTTCCATGTTGTTTCATAATTCTTTGTATTTATAATTATTTGCTTCCATATAACATTGCATTGAACAAACATTATATAATGTCCTGAACTGTTCCCCAACTGTTAGAAATAAAGTTTGTTCCAGCATTTGTTCTTTGCTGTGATGAACATTTTTGAGTATACAGATTTTTCAGTTTGGTAATGGCTTTTCAGTGATCCATCTTCCTAAATAAAAAGAAAACACACATTTTTAAACTCAGCAGCTTGGCTAAGACATTAACTTTACTTGACTTTCTGTTCAACAAATGTAGGATTGTAGTATACAAGTCTGAAAGGGGCCTTGGAAGTAACTCAGTTCTGCTTAATTTCTTTTTTTTAAGATTTTATTTATTTATTTGACAGACAGAGATCATAAGTAGGGAGAGAGAGAGAGAGAGAAGCAGGCTCCCCGCTGAGCATTGAGCCCTATGCGGGGATCATCCCCAGAACCCTGTGACCACGATCTGAGCTGAAGGCAGAGGCTTACGAGAGCCACCCAGGTGCCCCAGTTCTGCCTTATTTCTGTAAAATTTCCATGAGACAGTAATTCAACTTTAGTACGATCACCTCCCCCCTGGTTTTAGAAATGCCATTGCCATATTCCTTATGGGGACATAAACTAATGCAAAGGGACACCTAGGTGGCTCAGGTCACGAGCTCAGGGTCCTGGGATGATGGGATTGAGCCCCAGGTTGGGCTCCCTGCTGAGCAGGGAGCTTGCTTCTCCCTCTACTCCTCCCCTGCTCTTGCTGGCACTCTCTCTCTCTCAAATAAATGAATAAAATATTTAAAGAAAAAAATGTAAAACTTTTTGAGCCACCCTCTCCAGTTTCCTGATATGAAACCATTGCCACTGACCCATCCCCACTCCAACACCTTCTACCTGCTGATTTTAGTTTTTTGCCCGTCTTCCTCTTTGTGATCACTCTCTTCTGTTTCTCCTTCCAGTTCCTCCCACCCTCTCCCCTCTGCTCTCCGACTCAGGAAGCTGGCAGTAAAGGACTATACGGGCCTATTTAGTGAGAGCGGCCCCACCTCGGTTGGACAGCCCTTTTGTTGTTTATGCAGTAAAACTTAAATGGACCCTGCCCCGCCAGGGGAACTTACTTAAAAGCAAGTCTGGGAAACCAGTCCCAGGTAACAAAGCCCAAATACAAGGGTGGGTCAGGTCCGGTAGAGATTACAGCCCAAGGCAGGGATGAGTCAGGCCAGGTGGAGACAGCCGATCAGTAAAGCTCCCGTACTGTCTCTCCAGCTACCAAGGAGTGTGACCACCCCCCTCCAGCCTTTTGGGCACCAATTCTGACCAAGGTGATGGGCTAGTTCAAATATCTACTATAGGGTAAATTGTAATTCAATTGGTCACTTATATGTAGCAGGACTGTGCAGCTTTCTCTGTGTTACAATCTCATTGGCCACCTGTGTGTGGCCAGGCCCAACCACATGGCCTTTGCCCTTAAAAGCTAGTCTGGAAGGCAGAGGGTGGTCACCTCTTTGCAAGAGATGTCCCTGGCCGCTCAGTTTGATTCCTGATGCTTGGCGCGAAATAAAGTTTTGCCTGACCTTTGCTTTGTATCAGTCTCTCTCCTTTGACCATGGATCCATTATGGGGGACCCAACAGGACTAAGTCAGTGCTTAGATGATGGGCCCCAACAAAGAGAGAGGAGAGGAAAGTTTACTCCCTGCCCCGTCACTTAAAGCAGGTTGTGTCCTTTCCCTGCAAGATCACAGCTCCTCTCAAAGTGATGCCCTCCAGGAAAGGTTTTTGAATTACACTTTTTTTTGTTAATCAGGTCTAGGGATATCAGCCCGGGGATAACTCCCTGGCCTGGTTGCTTTCCTCTACCCTTCCTACACTTTGGAAAATAGGGCACTTAATCAAGCTATTGGGACGATTTTCATTTGAATGTGCCATCTGTTTCCTGCTGGGTGTCTGACACACTCTGTATACACTCAACAAGCACAACCCAGACTGGCGCAAAACTGGAGTATTAACTGTTTGCTTTGTTGATACGGACGGTTAAATGGGCCAGAAAATGGTGGTATGTTTCCCCTGCTCACCTCTGGTGCTCATACTTCACAATCCCTGGCAGAAGGAGAAGGAAACTTCTGCTATTGAACGTCGGTAATAAAGTTCATCTTCAGTGGCTTATGAGCTAAGACTTTATGTTATGCTTTCCTTTAAAGTTCAGATTTTTTTAAAGCTTTTTTCCCTTAAGATTTTATTTATCTATTATTTATCTATGAACAGTGGGGGGAGAGATAGGGAGAGAGAAGCAGGGTCCCCACTGAATGGGGAGTCCCACCCAGGACTTGATCCCCCACCCCTGAATTACGACCTGAGCGGAAGGCAGATATGTAAGCTGCTGAGGCACCCCCAAAGTTCAGATTTTTATCTCACGAAAACCCTGATGTTAGATATACATGTGCCAAAGCTATTTTATTTTATTTTTATTTGAGAGAGGAGAGTGAGCCCGGGGAGGGGCAGAGGGAGAGAATCTTGCTGGACTCCCCACTGCCCAACGTAGGGCTCTTATCTCACCACCATGAGATCAGGCCCTGATTAGAAATCACGAGTGGGACATTCAACTGACTGAACCATTCAGGTGCTCCCCAGAGCTATCTGGGCAGGTGGCTGGCTCAGTCAGCAAAGCATGCAACTTTTGATCTCAGGGTTGGGAGTTCAAGCCCCACTCTGGGTGTAGTTATTGATGAGGGAGCAGGAGGCTGGCTGAGGATAAAGCAGAAGCTGGCGCCTTGCACCCCCTCTTCACCCGCTCCCCTCCATATGTGTAGCATTCCTCAGGCACCCCTGACTGCCATAAAATGATAAATAGTTAACTTGCAGGGATCGCAATCCTGCAGAACAGGAATCTCCCTTGCTCTACAAGATGTCCTAGAAACCTAAACAGGGAGGTTACCTTATCAATAGCACAAATTTCCAGAGGCAAATAACTCTTGGTTCCTGAAGCCCTAATGTCCCCCTCCCCCCATAAACTGGAGGAGACTGGGGTAGAAAGGAATGTAAATGATAGCCGGATCATAATGCCCCACCAAGAATCCCCCAATTATCTTGATGTTAATGCCTGACCTAAGGACGACATTGATCAAGCCTTAAGGACAAAGACTCCCCCTTCCTCCCCGCCCCCCCCCCCGCACCTTGTAGGCCCTCCCTAGCATGTGAGAACTCTGTCGAAATCTCCCATTCCTTCACCACCTCCCCCCAACCGTGGGGTATATAACATGCCCACCCTCACAACCCGGGGCAGCAGCTCTTCCTGCCCACGGGTCCTGTCCCCGTGCTTTAATAAACCACCATTTTGCACCAATGACGTCTTAAGAATTCTTTCTTTAGTCGTCGGCTCCGAACCTCCTCACCCCACCGAACCTGACTTAGGTTCTGGGACTTCATCATTATTACTTAAAAATAAAATATTTTAGGGATGCCTAGGTGGCTCTGTGCATTAAGCCTCTGCCTTCAGCTCAGGTCATGATCTCAGAGTCCTGGGATCGAGTTCTGCATCGGGCTCTCTGCTCAGCGGGGAAGCTGCTTCCCCCTCTCTCTCTGTCTGCCTCTCTGCCTACTTGTGATCTCTCTCTGTCAAATAAATAAAATCTTTAAAAAAATATATTTTGAAAATTATCTATTAAAAAAATAATAACATGAATAGATGGTATAAGAGCTAGATGTGTATTTTCCCTTGGTGGATGCTCAATACCTAGCAAGCTATGGATGAAATAAGAACTCTGGGGATGCCTGTGTGGCCGTCAGTCAAGAATCTGCCTTTGGCTCTGGTCATGATCCCAGAATCCTGGGATTGGTCCCTCACTGGTCTTCGTTCTCAAAGGGGAGGCTGCTTCTCTGCCTTCCACTCTCCCTGCTAGTGTGCACTCACTCTCTCCAATGAATAAATAAAATCTTAAAAAAAAAAAACCTCTGATAATTAAAACATTTTTAAAATGAAGAGTCAACCTTTCTGAGCTCTCACATTCTTCCATACCTGTAAGACAAGCTCATGTAGAAACTGAAACAATTCTTCCACAGCTTTGGAAGCATTATTTGGCAAGTTACTTTTTGGCTGTGCTTCCTCTAAGTTTCCATTTCCTAGAGAAAATGCTTTTTGACACTAAGGAGACACTAAGTGGATTAAGGCAGAATTGTTGGGTTAATTATTTCCTTGTAGAAGGACTGCTTCAAACTCTACCCAAAGAAACAAGTGAAGGTTACCAAGGGTTAATTCAAGCCATTCTGTCAGTTTCTTGACACTTTTCTCCTTCTGACTTTCAGTGGGACTTGTTTGGCTCTCACAGAAGAGAGGGTGTGGATCAGGAAGTAAAAGATGTGAAGTCTGAATTGAGGCCAAGAAAAACTTGGGCTTTCTCACGACATATTGAGCAATCCTCTCTACTGACCGCTCTCATCCATTCCAGGTCTGCAGTTACCACTGCTGAAATAATTTTTCAATGGTGGTGAGGTCTGGGGCCAATGGCCAAGAAAGAATTATTGAGATGTCTTTGGAGCAAATGGGTGACTTTATTAAAGCAACGGGATGAACCCGTGGGCAGAAATAGCTGCTGCCCCAGGGTTGGGAGGGGTGACTGATTGTGTACTTGGGAGTTGGGGGAAGGTGAGGAAAAGGGAGATTTTCAAAAGAACTTTCATATGCTAAAGAGGACCTACTGGATCCTGGAGGCCTTGCCCTTGTCAAGTTAAGGTTGTTTTTCCCCCTAGCCAGCATTAACATTAAGGCAGGTGGGAGTTTCCGTCTGGAAGTTAGGTCATCAGTAAGCATGCTTTTCTTTTTTCTTATAAATCACTAAAGCATTTGTATACTGAGGGAGACTCCAGTCCTGCCGACTGTAATCTATATATTGAGCATTTGTTTTTCTTCCCCTTAGCTTTAAGGCAGCCGGCAGTGCCAGAGGATTGTCACACAGATCCTACCTGGGGCGGGGAAGTGAAGTGGTGGTATTGGTTGTGGGGTGTCAGCTTGTGCTTTGTCCCCAGCTCACCTTCTCCCTCATCATTGTCCTAACTTAATCTAACTTAATCTTCAACCCAGACCTTTCCGAGCTCCAGCCCTACACAGACAACTCTCTTTCTTGACATTGCCAAGTGGAGGTGTCTGAAGAAATACCTGGGCATCACGACCTTTCCCATGCCTGAGTTTGCTCCCCTTCCTGTATTCTGTGGTCATAAAGTGACACCATCATTTATTCAGTTAACACAAGCCAGAGCCCTCAGGAGCACCTGGACATACCCCCTCATCCTCTCATCACTTCTCATCCAATTTCTCTCCGAAATAAATCCCAAACGCTCCCTCTCTGTCCTCTCCGGGGCCAACTCCCCCGTCCTACTGCCACCACCTCTAGCTCCTGTCCAGGGAACCGCAGTCACTGCCTGAAGGGTTTCTCAGTATCCACTCTTCCCATTCTTCCAACTAGTTCTCAAGCTTCAGCTCAAGTGACTCTTTTGAAATGCAAATATGTTCACGTTTATACACAGGCACTCACAGCATACAGAGCTTTCTTTCCTCATTAATATTTCAGCAAACTTTTTCTTTTTATGAAAATAAAAAATTTTAACTTGGCTTATGAATTTCTGCCTGGTTTCGTCCTGCCCTACTTCTCCAAACTAATCTTCTTTCCATCTACCTCCTACTAACTGTATAGCCTTGAAAAAGTTACCTAACTTCTGGGTCCTTCAGTTTCTTCATCTGTAAAAAGGGGAATGACAATAGTATCTTCCTCCTAGAGTTATTGTGAGAATTCATGTAAAGTGCTTAGAGCTTAATAAGTACTCAACAAATGTTAGTTCTTGTTAGCATATCTTAGCTCCTTCAATCACACTGATGGTTTTTCCTCAAAGGTGTGATACCTCCTTCTACCACAATACCTTTGTACAACATGTTCAGACTCTTCAGAGGACTGGTCCTTTCCATTGTCAGCTGACATCATTTCCTCCAGGAAAGGTTTATGATCCCATTAACCAGGTAATTCCTTCTATTACCTGATATAGCAACATCTAACTTTCCTTAATACCACTTATTATATTTTTGCATTTATTTTGGTGATCACTTGACTAATGTCTCCCTCTCTACTGAAGTCCATGAGGTCAGGGTGGGGCTGACTGGATTGGTTTTCCCTCTTAACGCAGTATCCTCAGGCTCCTAGCATCTGACACTGAGTAAGTATTCAATAAACATAACTTGAATAAATGAAAATGAATTTCATTGTACACTAACAGGATCTCCAAGGCAATCCATTCCCCTCAGAGTGCAGGTTTGTGTGAATGAGTTAGAATGGGTGTTCCTCAAGGAAGCTCTACTTGACTATGGAGACCCTATTAAGTTTCTCTAGGATGTTAATGGTTATCTCCTTCTCTACCTGTATGAAGTCATCCCTAAGAGGATTACTTTCCACTAGACATGTGGTTCCAAAACCATGTCCCTTGATAAGGCCAAACCTAAACATGAAAAACAATAACACCCCCTGAGAAAAACCTTCACAGGAGAGTTTCTCTATTAAAATTCTCTCTTGGGGCACCTGGGTGGCTCAGTGGGTTAAAGCCTCTGCCTTCGGCTCAGGTCATGGTCCCGGGGTCCTGGGATCGAGTCCTGCATCGGGCTCTCTGCTTAGCAGGAAGCCTGCTTCCTCCTCTCTCTCTCTCCCTCTCTACCTACTTATGATTTCTGTCTGTCAAATAAATAAATAAAGCTTTAAAAAATAATAATAAAATAAAATAAAATTCTCTCTTGTCCAAGAGATGTCAGACAAGTTGTTTCCTGGCACCTTTGATTTTCTTCTCAGGCCTGGTTCTGGTTTGCTGCATTTTAACTTGCTCTATTTTATAGAACTACACAAGGGTGAAATAATAATAATAATAGTTCACATCTATTGGGTGGTATTGTTTGCTATCACCAGCCACCATACTAGTCATTCCCTATACCAATGATCCTGGAACAACACAGGTTTGAACTGCGGTCCACTGTATGTAGATTTTTTTTAATGCAGTACAGTACTGTAAATATATCTCCTCTTCTTATGATTGTCTTAATATCATTTTCTTTTCTTTAGTTTATGCTATTATAAGACTAGAGTATATAAAACATACACAAATACATGTTACCCAACTATGTCTATATATACCCAACTATATATAACTATATACCTAACTATATTGTTCGGTATATATAACTGTATACCCAACAACCCTGCAGTCCCTATTGATGTAGGAAAAGTGTAACTGCTCAAAGCCCATGGCCAAGAAAGAATTCTTGAGAGATCTTTGATATGTCTTTGGTACAAAAGATGATTTTATTAAAGCATGGGGACAGGACCCATGGGCAGTAAAGCTGCACTGGGCTCATGAAGAGTGGCCCACTATATACTTTCAAGTTGGGAGGGGGGTTAGGGATCGTGTAAGCCTCCCAAGTATTTTGGAAACAAGGTTTCCAGGATCCTGAGAGGGCTAGCTATTATTAGGAAAGATCATTTATTACTGTGTAGTAGAAACTCAGTCATGAGAGTTATGAGACCCTTCAGATGTACATTGATGTGTCATATGCTTGGGGGTTGATTGCCAACATGTGTCTTGGAAGAGGGGAGTAGAGATAAAGGAAGTTTCCAAAGGAATTTTTATATGTTAAATTAGACTTAGAAGATCCTGGGGGTTGGGCTAAGATTGCTTTTGCCTTTAAAAAAATATCAACATTGGGGCACCTGGGTGGCTCAGTGGGTTAAGCCTTTGCCTTCGGCTCAGGTCATGATCGCAGAATCCTGGGATCGAGCCCCACATTGGGCTCTCTGCTTGATGGGGAGCCTGCTTTCCCCTCTCTCTCTGCCTGCCTCTCTGCCTACTTGTGATCTCTGTCTGTCAAATAACTAAATAAAATCTTTAAAAAAAATTTAAAAGTATGAACATTGAGGCAGTCGAGTCTGTAGAGGAAGGTCACTCTGCCTGTTTTAAGGACTTGTCAACGGGCTCTAGGTAGTAAGGAAATGTATTACTTTCTCTTCTGCCTTTGTTTTCCATATCACCTATTACTTGAGGGGATAGTTTTGGTTCCCATCAGGGGATACTTTGCCCTCAAGGAGTTCCACCTGAGCCAAGAGACTAGCTGGAAAGAAGAACCCAACTAGAAAGTTTGAAGTCAAAATGGAACAGCCAAAGTCCTCTTTCAAGTGTTCCCACATCTGCACTGTTCAAGGGTCAACTATGTATTATTCCACTAATTCTGAATTAGAGAAAAAATTTTCTCAGGTAAATCCTATTATTGAAGTAGTTTTTGGAATGTTTTGGTGAGGTTGGTAGAGTCCAGAGCCTATGGCCAAAGAAGAATTCTTAAGTTGTCTTTGGTGCAAAATGGCAGTTTTATTAAAGCATGGGGACAGGACCCCTGGGCAGAAGGAGCTGCTTCTCGGGGATTGTGAGGGACAACTGATTATACACTTTGGCATGGGGGAAGTGAAGATAAGGGAGTTCCAAAAAGATTGTCATATGCTAAAGAAGACTCACAGAATATTTTAGGTTTTGCTGTTGTCAGGCTAAAGTGGTTTTTCCCTCTAGTAAGTCATTCACAGTTAGACAGTTAGGAGTTTCCTGCCTCGAGTATTTATTTGTCAGTGGGCTGCAGGTTATGAGGACATTTAATTTTTTTTTATTTGTTGGGCGCCTGGGTGGCTCAGTGGGTTAAGCCACTGCCTTCGGCTTAGGTCATGATCTCAGGGTCCTGGGATCGAGTCCCGCATCGGGCTCTCTGCTCAGCAGGGAGCCTGCTTCCCTTCCTCTCTCTCTGCCTGCCTCTCTGCCTACTTGTGATCTCTGTCTGTCAAATAAACAAATAAAATCTTTAAAAAATATATTTTATTTGTTTATTTGACAGACAGAGATTACAAGTAGGCAGAGAGGCAGGTAGAGAGAAAGGGAGAAGCAGGCTCCCCGCTGAGCAGAGAGCCCGATGATGTGGGGGCTCACTCAAGCCTAGGACCCCGATCATGACCTGAGCCAAAGGCAGAGGCTTAACCCACTGAGCCATGCAGGTGCCCCGATGACATTTAATTTTATCGACATTTCCTTCTGCCTTTGTTTCCCACATCATTTTACAGCTGGGAACATGGAGGTTCAGAGAGATGAAGAAATTTACCTAATCTCATAGGGTCAGTGGAGCTAGATTTTGAACACTGGTAGTCTGATGCCACAGCCAACACCTTTATGTGCTGAATCACAGTGCCTAGGCACAGCTAGTGATCCTAACACATTAGCTTCTCATCCAGTTGGATAAGCTACAAATACTACTCAAATTGTCCTCATAATCTTCCAAACATGTTGTGAACACGGACATCAGTCACTCTGGGATCAGACCGCAGAGTTATCCAGATTCAAAACAACACATCTTGATCTGTGATTGGTATATAATGGGTGCTGCTGGCATGATGTGGTGCTCAATAAATACTTATTTATTGAATGACTTAATGGATCATACCAGTCACACCATCATATACCCTTTAATTGGGTTATGAATATTTTCCCATGTAACTTCTCCATACATTCAACATTCTCTCCAAAAATACAGAGTGAAGGGTTTCCTTCTTAATTCATTCTCTGTGGTCCAAACAATATGATCATAAATGCATGACCTTGACAACCAACCATCTGTCCATTGTACAACTATTGTTGGCCAAGCTATGGTGTTTCCTGCTTTTGCCTTCGTGGAGAATGGGCTCATTTTTCTCTGATGACCATGCAGCCTGGCATCCCTTCTGTCTTCTCTCTTTTCATAGTCAGGCCTGTGCGATACTTCTCTTTGTGATTCTCCCACCACAGGCAGGTGAGTCTCCCCTGTTACTCCTACTGTGATTGTTACCTCTCACTGTTACACCCGGCAAGACTTTCTTTCCCAAACCCAACCTACACTGCACTGCAAAAGGTACCTCGCCATCAATTTCAAACTGCCTGATTGTCAGAAACCATTTCTATCTGAAGTAAACTCTCTCACCATAATCAAAAGTAGTCTTCTCTCTTTTATGAATATATATTTATTGCATAGTTTCTTAGATTCCATATAAACCACCCAATAACCATTATACTACATGATATTTAAAGGGCCTATACTACTAATAAAAATGAATAAAGAGCCCGTACTACATGTTCATTGCTGAGTTAACAAATGACATTACTAATCCAATTTTAAGGGGAGGAAATGTCACCAGGTGTGAAAAGACTTTCTTAAGATCCTTGGCTGGTATTTGGGAGTCTGGATTTACATCCAGGTCTATCCACTTGTAAAGCCAGCCCCCTCTACCACCGATGACACCTTTTTATTTTATTTTATTTTATTTTTTTAAGATTTATTTATTTAGTTTGAGAGAGAGAGTGTGTGTGTGTGAGGGCAAGAGGGTTCATGAGCAGGGGGAGGGGCAGAAGGAGAAGGAGAGTCTTTTTTTTTTTTTTTAAGGTTTTTTTTTTTCTTTTTTATTTGACAGAGACAGAGAGAGAGAGCACAATTAGGCAGAGGGAGAAGGAGAAGCAGGTTCTCTGCTGAACAGGGAGCCCGATGCAGGACTTGATCCCAGGACCCTTGGATCCTGACCTGAGCTGAAGGCAGCCACCCAACAGACTGAGCCACCCAGGCATACTGAGAAGGAGAGTCTTAAGCAGACTCCCCACTGAACACAGAGCACTATTGGGTTGGATCCCCCTACCCCTTGATCGTGACCTGAGCCAAAATCAAGAGTCTGTCTCTTAGCCAACTGCACCACCCAGGTACCCCAACAGCATCTTTTGAAAAGGCCAGTTAGTATTCTTTTGTATAGCTGTACCAAGAGACTCCGCAGCGTCTTCTTTATTACTGGATTTTTAGGTGATTTCCAGCCTTTTAATATCGAAGTGTCAGTTTGGGGTGCCTGGCTGTTTCAGTCAGTAGAGCATGTGCTCTTTTTTTTTTTTTTTTTAAGATTTTATTTGAGGGACGCCTGGGTGGCTCAGTGGGTTAAGGCCTCTGCTTACGGCTCGGGTCATGATCCCAGGGTCCTGGGATCGAGCCCCACATCGGGTTCTCTGCTCAGCAGGGAGCCTGCTTCCTCCTCTCTCTCTATCTCTCTGGCTACTTGTGATCTCTGTCTGTCAAATAAATAAATCTTTAAAAAAAAAAAAAAGATTTTATTTGACAGAGAGTGATCTCATGTAGGCAGAGAGGCAGGCCGAGGGTGTGGGGGTGGGGTGGGAGTAGACTTCCTAATGAGCAGAGAGCCCAGGAGAGGGCTTGATCCTAGGACCCTTAGATCAGGACCAGAGCTGAAGGCAGAGGTTTAACCCAGTGAGTCACCCAGGCACCCCAGTATGTGACTCTTGATCTTGGGGTTGTAAGTGCTTGCCCCACATTGGGTGTAGAGGTTACTTAAAAAAAATAAAATAAAATATTGGGCACCTGGATGGCTCAGTTGGTTAAGTGACTGCCTGTGGCTCAGGTCACGATCCCAGAATCCCAGGATCGAGTCCTACCTGGGGCTCCCAGGCCATGGGGTGTCTGCTTCTCCCACTGACCTCCCATCTCCTGGTCTTTCTCAAATAAATAAATAAAATCTTTAAAGAAAGAAAGAAAGAAAGAGAGAGAGAAATGGCAGTTTGATGAACATTACAATTAAATCTTTTCTTTTAAATTTTTTTTAAGATTATTTATTTATTTATTTATTTGACAGATAGAGAGAGAGATCTCAAGCAGGCAGAGAGGCAGGCAGAGAGAGAGGAGGAAGCAAGCTCCCCACGAAGCAGAGAACCGGACGTGGGGCTCGATCCCAGGACTCTGAGATCCTTACCTGAGCCGAAGGCAGAGGCCCAACCGACTGAGCCACCCTGGCACCCCTAAATCTTCTCTTTGAAGTAAAAACAGCATTATCTTTTCTCTAGAGTACATAAGTAATATATGCTTACCATAAAAAAAATCAAGGAACACATGAAATTTAAGGGAGAAAATAAATACCATCTTCAATTCTACCATCCTATAATAGCCACCATTAACATTTTTCTGATGGCAGTTTTGTGTCTTCCTTATGTATACCATGTATAATTTTACATAAATGGAATCTTAGGTCTCTCCTTTTCTGCATTCCCTAACTCCCACTCCGACAAATGTTATACATAGGAGTAGACAGGAGGTTCGTTATTTTACAAAATGGGATTGTTTATTTTGTTTTATTTTAGGATTTTATTTATTTACTTGACAGAGAGATAGGGAGAGAGCACAAGCAGACAGAACAGCAGGCAGAGAG
The DNA here is from genome assembly GCF_011764305.1 of Mustela putorius furo. Taxonomy (NCBI): domain Eukaryota; kingdom Metazoa; phylum Chordata; class Mammalia; order Carnivora; family Mustelidae; genus Mustela; species Mustela putorius. The sequence continues at coordinate 2,951,063 of NW_025421367.1, read as the reverse complement.
GGAGAGGGAGAAGCAGGCTTTCCACTGAGCAAGGAGCCCAATGCAGGGCTCGATCCCAGGACCCTGGGATCATGATCTGAGTCCAAGGCAGACACTTAACCAACTGAGCCATTCAAGTGCCCTGGATTGTTCATTTTATAAAAACAGAAAAGAAAAATCACTTCTCTCCAATGTGCTCCTTTGCTTAAAAATAAATCATGAAAATACCTCAAGACTGCTAGTATAGATCCAACTCACTCGCCACTGGATTTGCCAACCATGTCTTTAATCCCTATTAAAGGAAATTCCATTTAGTTTTCTTTTTTATTTCTCCTGCCAATTAAGAATGTTGTAAGTAACACCCTTACACAAATATCCTTACTTACAAATTTGCCCTTACTATATGGACTAGATTTCCCAAGATTACTGTCTGTCCTGTGTGACTTCTAAACCAAGGCCAGGGGCCAGTATGCAAACTATGACCCTTGAGTCAAATCTGGCCTTCCCCTTCCCCTCCATTTTTGCATGGTATAGGAACTCAGTCAGAATGGATGTTATATTTTTTTAATGGTTGAAAAAAATTTTTTAAAGGAATAGTATTTTGTGGCATATGAAAATTATGCAAAACTCAAGTTTCAGTGTATAAATAACATTTCACTGGACCACAGCCATATGCATTTATTTACATATTGTCTGTGCAACTTTTGTGCTATCATGTCAGAGCTGAATAATTGTAACAAGAGTGTATGGATAGCAAAGCCCAAAATAATTTGCTATCTGGCCCTTCAGTAAACAAAATCTTACCGATGCTTGACTTAAGCAATTGATGTACTTCTATTGCTATTAAATGGACAGGACAACTATCTATCTGTCTATCCATTTAGTTAGTTAGCTAGTTATTTATTTATTTAGTAAGTAAGTAAGGCGATAGAAGTTTTTTAAGTGAAGATTCAGAAAACGATTTCAAGAGTGAGAGGAATCCTGACAGGGTTGCCAACCAGGGCCTTTAGGGTTGGTCTTTTATAGAAAGCTAACCAGGGCGCTTAAATCTTCTTAACTTCTCAGGGCGCCCGGGTGGCTCAGTCGGCTCAAGCCTCTGCCTTCATGGTCCCAGGATCCTGGGATTAATCTTTAAAAAAAAAAAAGAAAAAAAGTGCTTACTTCCTTTTATTTACTTATTTATTTGACAGACAGATCACAAGGAGGTAGAGAGGCAGGCAGAGAGAGAGAGAGAGAGGAAGGGAAGCAGGCTCCCTGCTGAGTAGAAAACTAGATGTGGGGCTTGATCCCAGGACCCTGGGACCATGACCTAAAGGCAGAGGCTTTAACCCACTGAGCCACCTAGGTGCCCTGGCTTACTTCCTTTTTAAGGGCTGGATATTCTTTTGTTGGTCCCAGGTGATTATCATAAAGACACGCACCCACACAACCCATCCCAAGCCTACGGCAGGGTGATCCGCCAGGGGTAACTATTTAAAAATATATTTATTTAAGGGTATGAGGGGAGAAAAATATCAATAGCCAAGAATTGGGGGGTGGTATTTAAAGCTGCTTTCTATTAGAAACGTACATTTATTGGTGTACTCGGGTGGTCCAGTTGTTAAGCATCTGCCTCCAGCTCAGGTCATGATCCCAGAGTCCTGGCATCAAGCCCTGCATCAGGCTCCCTGCTTTTTCCTCTTCTCCCCACCTGTGCTCATTCTCGCTATCTCTCTCTCTCTCTCTGAAATAAATAAATAAAATCTTTTTTAAAAAGTACATATATTATTCCTTCTGTATAAAAACTGTTTTGATATTCAGATTTCAATAATTATCAGCGTAAGTATATTATCTGTGGTGACAGGAAGATATGTTCTCTGGACAGGTTGTAGGGAGGATGATAAAGGACCTTTGTTTCTTTCACTGTCAGGTTGAGCTTACTCCTTCCTTCTTCATGTCTCCCCACAGTGCCTTTTAGCCGTCTAGGGATGGCCAGACAACCAGCGACTACTTTGCATATCTGCTAAAATTAAAGCACGAATTAGATGTGAGAGGAAGTGGTGGAGAAGTGTTAAGTGAGCAAGCTGAGTGACTTGTGACTAATTCTTGGCAGAATCAGTGAGAGGATCCTGGATTGTAGATGCATTACCTCAGCCCTGAACAGAAAAGCAGGCATGATAATGGAGCCAAGGAAAAGGCCAATGGAAAAAATACATTTTTTATAGTTAAACACAGAGAAATGACTGATTTCCCTTTCCTGTAGAAGCGTTCCTAGAATTGGCTGCTGTGATCAAAGCTGCCCTTGGAAAAAGGAAGAAATTAGCTTAGGAATTTACAGGGCATTAGGAATTCCAAGAGGCAGGAAAAATGAGTGCATAGGAAGAACAGTCAACAGGTCAGAGAATTTTCACATTTTGAACTCATTTTTGGTTAAGAAGCCTATTCGTTCTGTTAGGAGGAATGTTCTAAACCCTAAAAGAGGGGGCGCCTGGGTGGCTCAGTGGGTTAAGCCGCTGCCTTCGGCTCAGGTCATGATCTCAGGGTCCTGGGATCGAGTCCCGCATCGGGCTCTCTGCTCAGCGGGGAGCCTGCTTCCCTCTCTCTCTCTCTGCCTGCCTCTCTAACTACTTGTGATTTCTCTCTGTCAAATAAATAAATAAAATCTTTAAACAACAACAAAAAAAATAAATAAACCCTAAAAGAGGATAATCTCTCCTTTCCCTTTTGTATTCTACTGGATCTGTTCAGTTAGTCCTCAAATATGGATGGGATGATGGTCTCTCTCTCTCTCTTTTTTTTTTCTTTTTCAAGATTTTAGTTATTTATTTGACAGACAGATCACAAGTAGACAGAGAGGCAGGTGGCGGGACAGGGTGGGGGGTGAGGGGATACTAGGCTCCCTGCTGAGCAGAGAGCCGGATGCCTGACCCGGAGATCATGACCTGAGCTGAAGGCAGAAGCTTAACCCACTGAGCCATCCAGGTGCCCCTGGGATGATGCTTCTTGTCTAAGCACTGGGCATTCTGTGGTGGCAAAGTACACAGAAATCCTGCCTTCATAGAACATGCAGTCAGCAAGAAAAGAGAAATCATAAGCAGAGTAAATCACCTTCTCTAATTTTTAGAGCTTGACATATACAATGGAAAAATAAAGCAGGGAGGGATGGAGGTAAAGCAATAGGTCTAACCTTTTAATTTTTTAGCTTTCTTTTTTTCTTTTTCATTTCAGAGGTAGAGTTCAGGGATTCATCAGGTGCATACAACACCCAGGGCTCAATATGTCACGTGTCCTCCTTGATGCCCATCACCCAGTTACCCCATCCCCCCACCCCCCTGCCCTCCAGAGACCCTTCTTTGTTTCCTAGAGTTCAGCATCTCTTATGGTTTGCCTCCCCTTCAATTTTCATCTTATTTTTCCTTCCCTTCTCCTATGTACGTGTTTTGTTTCTTAAATTCCTCATATGAATGAAATTATATGGTATGTGTCTTTCTCTGACTGACTGACTTCACTTAGCATAATACCCTCTAGTTCCACCCATGTGGCTGCAAATGGCAAGATTTCATTCTTTTTGTTGGCCGAGAGATAGCAATAGGTGAAATCCTAAATTCGAGGTCAGGAGAGGCCTCTGGGAGGTGAGACCTGAGCCCCAGGCATGTCAGGGATGAGAACTCCAGGAGGAGAGACTGAGGGTGCGAGTGCAGGAGATGAAGTACTCCCCACTTAGTGAAGAGACCTGAAGGAATCCAGCTGGTCAGTGGGAAGCAAACAAGCAGGAGAATATTTAGGAATGGTCAGAGAACTGAAGGGCTGGTGGCTGGACTGCACAACTGCCATGTACTTTGGCTTTTACTTTGGGTGAAAGGGCTGAAATTTTCCTCTTAGAAGTGGAGATCTGGGATGCCTGAGTGGTTCAGTTGGTTAAGCATCTGCTTTTGGCCCAGGTCCTGACCACCCTATTCTGGGGTGGAGCCCCGGACTTCCTGTTGATCAGGGAGTCTGATTCTCCCTCTACCTGCTCTGCCTGCCACTCCACCTGCTTGTGTGTAAGCCCCCTCCCCTCTCTGATAGATATATAGATAGATAGGTAAAATCTTTAAAAAACGAAAGTGGGGGTTCAAGGGGTGCCTGGCTGGCTTATTTCAAAGAGCATGCAACTCTTGATCTTGGGGTTGTGACTTAGAGCCCCATGTTGGTTGTAGAGATTCCTTAAAAAAATTTTTTTAAAGATTTTATTTATTTATTTGACAGAGAGACACACACACACACAGAAAACACAAGCAGGGGGAGTGGGAGAGGGAGAAGTAGGCTGCCCGCGGAGCAGAGAGCCTGATGTGGGGCTGGATCCCAGGACCCTGGGATCATGACCTGAGCCAAAGGCAGACACTTAACGGCTGAGCCACCCAGGCACCCCTCCGCAATTTTTTTAATTAAAAAAAGTGAAGATCCAAGATCAGATCTAAGATCTGAAATCCACTCCTAACTCTCCATATCTTCTGCACAGCACAGCACAGCATTGTGATTGAGCCTATCTTCATTTCATCACGGAATTTGGGCATTAGTTTTGATATTTAGAAATACTGCATTAAATGTTATTTGATGACTTAGGCTTTTTGGCATCCTTTCTCTTAAATATTGTGTCCAAGGTGTGTGCCTCATTCACCTCACCCTAGTCCCTGTTCCTATGCTTTCTCTTCTCCCTGTTCCCCAACATCAGTCTAAACCCAGGGTTTGTAAGCAGTTTCTATAAAAGGTCAGATAGGAAATATTTTAGGCTTTTCAGGCCATCTCTGCTATTGGAGCAGAAAAGTAGCCATCGGTAATAAACAAACAATGAGGGTAGCTGTGCTGTAGCAGGTTGGAGGAGGTTATGAGGAAGACAAGGCCTCCAGGTGACCTAAGAGCTGGACCCAGAGAGTCGGAGGCTCCCCACCACTTCCACTGTCCGTGAAATGTGTATTCTGCCCACTATTCCCATAGTGGGAGCCATTTTTCAAGGATGCAGCCTGGATAGAGTAATGTGTTGCTAAGAGCAACTGGACAGTGTGTGTCACTGGACCTAGTTAAGTTCTCTATATAAACTTCTGAGATACTGGGGGCACTTGGGTGGCTCAGTGGGTTAAAGCCTCTGCCTTCGGCTCAGGTCATGATCCCAGGGTCCTGGGATGGAGCCCCGCATCGGACTCTCAGCTCAGCGGGGAGCCTGCTTCCTCCTCTCTCTCTGCCTACTTCTCTGCCTACGTGTGATCTCTGTCAAGTAAATAAATAAAATCTTTAAAAAAACAAAACAAATAAAACTTCTGAGATACTGGTGGACAGGTGTGCAGACCTCTCATCTTGCGGCTGCCGAAAAGTCTCTTATATAAGTTCCTTTGCTTTTGAAACCTGCCACCTACCCATCTGAAGCCGTCTGCCTCTTTCTTCTGTCTCCCTGCCTTCCAGCGATGAGGACCCATTTCAGATATACCCCAGGGAACTTCTGAGGTTGAGAACCAACGCAGTCAAACTTTACAAATGGATATGGATATTTGAAGTTAACGTCCTTTTCATGTATGCTAAATACTATTCCCTCCCCTCCCAATCATTTAAAATGCAGAAATTGTTCTTAGCTCATGGGCCATAAAACAGGAGGGAAGTCCAGATTGGAAAGTCTTCATCTAAATTGTCAATAACCTGAGACGTTTCTCTCAGAAGTGCTTGTTCTCTCTCTCCCTGTCGTTGCTCAAGGACCTGCGGTTCTCCATGCTGAGGGGAGACTTTCAGGGCCTCTGTGTTTAGCCCGTGCTTCCACTGGAACTCGTCTTCCTCATCTCACCCTCCATGCACATTCTGTGCATAGCAAGACCAGTCTCCTTACCGCCCTCTACACAAATCAGGTTCGATGTTCGCTACCTGCTTTTGATCCTACTGCTTTTTCTCTCTGGGATCTGCCCTTCCTTCTCTCTCCAGCTACCTTTTTCTGACTCCACCGCCACTAGTGGCTTCTTTTTCTCTGAACTCCTACTGTGGTTGACTGTAATGCCACCATTTAGTTCTTAATTCCAATATATCCTTGTTTTCCCATTTTATACGTGCACATATTATGTTTCAGATGTGATTCCTAATCTTCTGGAAACCCTTCAGAATGCCTCGACCATGGCTGAGTACCTGGTAGAAGACTGATACCCATGAACCAACAAACTTGGTTTAGGATTATTATCTTTTTTTTCCCCCAAGATTTTATTTATTTGACAGAGAGACAGCAAGATAGGAAATACAAGTAGGGTCAGAGGGAGAGGGAGAAGCAGATTCCCCACTGAGCAGGGAGTGGGAAGCTGGGCTCCATCCCAGGACCATGATCCCAGGATCATGACCCAAGCTGAAAGCAGACGCTTAATGACTGAGCCACCCAGGCACCCCTATTATATCTTCTCTTGAAATTACCCTTCAAATGTTCAAATGGGACTGATGACATTTTTAGGACATGCCCTCTGAATTTGGGGAGGGGGTCATCATTTTGATTGGATGCACAGATTATATCTCTATGATTAGCAGCATTTTTGTGCCACGTGATTCTTAGCTTGTAATCTCACTGCCTTCTGAATGTGATTCCTGATTCTCCAATTTATTGAATGAAACCCTGAGGTTAAACAGAGACCCCTTGGACCACTTCCAGTTAAGAGAAAAAAGGAATAGCCGTTTATCAGACACCTGCTTAGGGGTCCAGCAGTCTGCTGGGAACGTTACAGAAGGTGGGACTGTTATTCCTGTTGTTCAACGAGGGGAACGAGGCTCAGAAAAGTTCAATAGCTCAACTAAATACCGGGAATGAAACGAAACACTCGGAGGGCACTGGAAAGGGATTAGAACGGTTTAAGGTCACCGCTAGGCCCGAGGGAGTCAGCTCCCTTCCTACACTTGCTTCTTCTCTGTACACCCCCCTGGCCACCCTGACCACTACCAAACCTCCTAACATTCCCGACGCAGGGTGACGCAGGATGACGCACGGTGACGCAGGGTGACGTAACGCGTCGCTCCCAGTGCTGAGTCTGAGACTGGAGGCTGGCACCGGACGTGTGACATTTTCTTCTTCCCAATATTTCCTATTTCCATTCCCTACCTCCACTACCTCTTTAAAATTGAGTGGCTCTTTTATTTTATTTTATTTTTTAAATATTTTATTTATTTATTTGACAGAGATCACAAGTAGGCAGAGAGGCAGGCAGAGAGAGAGGAAAAGAAGCAGGCCCCCTGCCCAGCACAGAGCCCAATGTGCCCCCCCCCCCATCCCAGGACCCTGGGATCATGACCTGAGCTGAAGGCAGAGGCTTTAACCCCCTGAGCCACCCAGGAGCCCCAGTGGGTCTTTTAAATCCACACCTAAATTGTAATTCATATTCAAATTACATTGAAGAGAGCAAGTCAGAAAGGCAAATATTTAATTGTATGAGCTCCAGGGCACATAACCTGTGACCTGGTATTTGTGGTGGATTCTCTGCAAATTCTTGTTGAGCTAAATTGGCATTTGAGAAATTTCTCTCAATTTAAATATAAAATAATCCGGTGCAACATTGGGCTGAATCCCGATGCTCCTGTGTTCTACTTCTTAGAAGTCCCTGTTGCTTAACAGAGTTCACTTTGAGGGCCCGGCCTCCCAAACCTACCATGGCCTCCTGTCTTTCCAGCAGGTCACTTTCACTTCTCTATCTATTCCAGACACTGGGCAAACTGGCCTCGCCAACCTCCTCAGACAGGGTTTAAGGATCTTTGGTTCTTTGACTTCAATACTTGAATACGATTTAGGAATCCATTCTCCATTACTCACTTCTGTGTCTTTGTTTGTGCCACTATATGCAACTATGGCAGCAAGAAATAGCTGACCTATCACACACATCTCTTCTGCTCACATGCACGTGCCAGTGTTCCACCAGATTTCACTCATGAAACACAAATCCAAACATGAAGTTGTTAAGAATTTCAAGATAATGACAGCAGAACGTTAAACTAAGCTCAGGGCCTTCTGAGAGCAGAGTGCTGATGGGCTGACATCACTGGCCACACACCCATGAAGTGTGTTCTGTCTGCCCCGTAGGTTTGCACCAAATGTCTGAAATGCCTTGCTACTTGTGGAGAGATTGCTGCTGCCAATTATCTTCTCTCCTTCTTCCTTGGTATTAGAACCCCATTTTTATCTGGGGTTGTAAGGTGTGTAGCTAAAAACTACATTTTCCAGCAGCTTCTCCCTCTACAATAGCCATATGAAGACGTTTTGGTTAATCAGATGCATGCAGAAATGTATGAGATTTAGTTCGGAAGGAGCCTCATTTCTCCTTCCAAGCTGTTTAGAATAGAGCTGTGACAGCTAGAACTCCAGCAGTCATTGGAACATTAGATAACAATTAGGTTCTCTAAGGAAGCAGAAGGTGCCTGAGTTTTTGAAAAATAATGGGACTGTCGCATGTGCCCTTGACTGCTCACCTCAGGGCTTTTTGGATGCGAGAAAAATAAATTTGTATTTCAACCATTACTCTGTATTTAAACCATTATTACTTGGCTGCTGTATTATATGCAGATGAAATTAATCCTAATTTATAGATAAAGCTGCACTAGTTCACATAGGTTAACAAATTAAACTGTGTTTCAAATACAGTTCTTGGTGGGGCGCCTGGGTGGCTCAGTCAGTTAAGGGTCTGCCTTTAGCTTGGGTCATGATTGGGGGTCCTGGGATTAAACCCCATGTCAGGCTCCCAGCTCAGTTGGGGAGTCAGTTTCTCCCTATTCCTTTGCTCATCTCCCCACCCCCCCAAGTAAATAAATAAAATTAAAAACAAAAGCAAAAACAAAAGCAAATACAATTCTTGGGCAGCCCTCAATTTGTTATTGGGTAACACGTTTTGAAGCCCTGGCTGGAGCGGCAACCATTTCTAGGATTCTAGAGGCACTTTTCCTCTTTCTTCCCAGTTCAGGGCTATGTTCTGATGCTCTGAGCTTGTTACAGTGTTACAATGCAATGTTCAAGAAAGACAATTACAGTACTAACAGGATAACTTGAGTATAGCATTTTATTTTTTCTAAGTAATTTAAATACCAATATCTTTCAATGAGCATGGGAAAGAAAATCATAAAAATACTTGTGAATAATTGTAATACTACCTATAGAGAAAAGATGTCAACTGTGTCTGCCAACCCTGAGAAATGGTTGCTGCCATTGAAGAGATCAAGTTGACTAATACTGCCATCTAGAGTTCAAAATCAAAACTACCACTTCTTATCTGTAAAGAAACTGAAACACCGGGTTTGGATAGGTCAGCTTTTTTGGTTTGTTTTTAAATTTTTATTTAAATTCCAGTTAGTTAGTATACAGTGTAGTATTAGTTTCAGGAGTACTATATACTGATTCAGCACTTCCATTCAGCACCCAGTGTTCATCACAGCAAGTGCTCGCCTTAATTCCCATCACCTACTTAACCCAGGCTCTCCTCTCCTCTGGTGACCATCATTTTTTTTTTTAAGATTTTATTTATTTTTTAATTTATTTGACAGAGAGAAATCACAAGTAGGCAGAGAGGCAGGCAGAGAGAGAGGGAAGCAGGCTCCCTGCTGAGCAGAGAGCCCAACGCGGGACTCGATCCCAGGACCCTGAGATCATGACCTGAGCCAAAAGCAGCGTCTTAACCCACTGAGCCAACCAGGCGCCCGGGAAACAATCCCATTTTTTTTTTTATTTAAAGATTTTATTTATTGGGGCGCCTGGGTGGCTCAGTGGGTTAAGCCGCTGCCTTCGGCTCGGGTCATGATCTCAGGGTCCTGGGATCAAGTCCCGCGTCGGGCTCTCTGCTCAGCAGGGAGCCTGCTTCCCTCTCTCTCTCTCTCTGCCTGCCTCTCCGTCTACTTGTGGTTTCTCTCTGTCAAATAAATAAATAAAATCTTAAAAAAATAAAATCTTTTATTTATTTGACAGAAATCACAAGTAGGTGGAAAGGCAGGCAAAGAGAGGGGGATACAGGCTCCCTGCTGAGCAGAGAACCCCATGCGGGGCTCCATCCCAGGACCCTGGGATCATGACCTGAGCTGAAGGCAGAGGCTTTAACCCACTGAGCCACCAGGTGCTCCCAGTGACCATCATTTTATTCTCTATAGGTTGGAATCTGTTTCTTGGTTTGACTCTCTCGTTCTCTCTCCTTCCCTTTGCTTGTTTGGTTTCTTAAATTCCATATATAAGTTAAGTCATACGGTATTTGTCTTTTTTTGACAATTTCACTTAGCATAATTCTTCATTCTCTGCTTAATTTCACTCAGCATAATACTATTTCCATCCAGGTTGTGCAGATGTCAAGATTTCATTCTTTTTTTTATGGCTTTGTAATACTGCTCTGTGTGTGTGTGTGTGCGTGCGCGCATACACCTTCCTTATCCATTTGTCCATCAGTGAACACTTGGGCTCTTCCATAATTTGGCTATTGGTGATAATGCTGCTATAAACGGTGAGGTGATGTATCCCTTTGCATTAGTATCCTTTGGATAAATACCTAGTAGTACAATTGGTGCTCTATTTTTAACTTTTTAAGGAACCTCCATACTGTTTTGCAGAGTGGTTGTACTAGTTTACTTTCCCACCAAGGGTGGGAATCCTCACCACAACACCTTGTGTGTTGTCTTGTTAATTTAATTTTTAAAAAAGATTTTATTTATTTATTTGACAGAGATCACAAGTAGGCAGAGAGGCAGGCAGGGAGAGAGAAAGGGAAGAAAACTTCCCGCTGAGCAGAGAGCCTGATGCGGGGCTCGATCCCAGGATCCTGGGATCATGACCTAAGCTAAAGGCAGAGGCTTTAACCCACTGAGCCACCCAGGTGCCCTGTCTTGTTAATTTTAGCCGTTCTGACACTAGGTCAGTTTTTTCTCCTACTGACTTACACCGGCTATCCTAATTGTCTTGGCCATTTGTGAAGAACCAGAGAGCTAGACGTGTGGTGGACATGGGAGAGCATCATGACTAAACACTAGATTCTCCAAGCCTGTGAAGCTGAGAGCTGGGTATAAAGCTTAGAGCTCTCATAACTCTCTTGCTACCTCTAAGGAGATTCTAGAACTCTGGAGTACACTGTGTGGAGCTAGATGATGAAGCACTCAGAGCAAGAGACAGGGTGAAGAGATACAGAGACATGGAATCATTAGGACAAGTTGAGTCCTGTTTTCTTTTTAAGGTTTTATTTTTAAGTAATCTCTACACCCAATGTGGGGCTCAAACTCACTACCATGCCAGCCAGGTGCCCTGACATTAAGTCCTTGTTGACAGCAATTCCTGAAATCAGCCATACTGGTGGACATTTTAGTTCTGTGACTGTCAGAAGAGGCTCAGTTACACTATGGGTGTAATAACACCTCCCCAAAGCTCAGGAACTTACAACAACAAAGACTGGTCTCTCACTTACACTACATAAATTAGCTACACCTCTGCTATGCTCTTGGTTCTAATCTGGGTCCCAGGATGATGGAACAATCGCTTATCTGGAAAATCACCAATTGTTGTAACAGAAGAAAAAGAAAGAAGGAAAAATAAGTATTGGCCCTTAAACCATCTGCCCAGAAGACACTCCCTGCTTGCATGTCATTGGCCAGAACAAAATCACATGCTCAAGCTTGATGCCATAGGGCACAGAGGCAAATCAAATATTTTTAATAATAATAATAATGCAATCTACAGTAAAATTCCCTTCTGCTTAAATGAACTTCGGCCGTGTTTTATGTCACTTGTAATCCAAAGACTCTTAAGTGAGAAAAGTGAGGAAAGAACAAAATTGGATATTTTTTTAAAAGATTTATTTATTTATTTGAGAGAGCATTTGCAAAAGAGTTGGGGCGATAGGGGTGCCTGGGTGGCTCAGTGGGTTAACGCTTCTGCCTTCAGCTCAGGTCATGATCCCAGAGTTCTGGGATCGAGCCCCGCATCGGGCTCTCTGCTTAGCAGGGAGCCTGCTTCCTCCTCCCTCTCGCTCTGCCTGCCTCTTTGCCTATTTGTGATCTCTGTCAAATAAATAAATAAATAAAATCTTAAAAAAAAAAAAAAAAGGCTGGGGGGAGGGACAGAGGGAAAGAATCTGCAAGCAACTCCCCACTGAGTAGGGAGCCTGACATGAGGCTCAATCCCACAACTCATAAGATCATGACCCCGGCAGAAACCAAGAGTCTGTCACTTAACTGACTGAGCTACCCAGGAACCCCTAAATTAGATATTTTATATAAAGTAGCCAACACATGATAAACATTCAATAAATGGAGCTACCCTTTCCAAATGAATGAACACAGATGAATTGAGAATTATATTTTTCTCAAGCAATAAAAGTATGATCGACTTCTTTAATTTGCATTTTATTCACTTATCTCACAGTCATTGAGTTCTTTTTTTTTTAATTTTTAATTTTTAAAATATTTATTCTAGAGAGAGAGCATGTGCAAGCAGGAAGAGGGACAGAGGGAGAGAGAAAATCCTGAAGCAGACCCCCACTGAGCACAGAGTTCAACAGATGGCTCAATTCCAGGACTGGGAGACCATGAGCCTAGCCAAAATCAAGAGTCAGCTGCCTAACCAGCTGAGCCAGCCAGTTCTTTTATGAGTTCTTTTTATAGATCAGACACTATGCTAGGTAGTGGGGACACCATACATTTATATATTAGCTCTCCAGTTGCTTTGTTTTAAAGAAATATTTAATATGGGGCTCTTGGGTGGCTCACAGGCTTAAGCATCTGACTTGTGATTTGGGCTCAGGTAATGATCTCATCGGTCATGGGATAGAGCTCCATCCATTTCAGGCTCTGTGCTCAGCAGGGAGTCTGGGATTCTCTCTCTCTCTCCCTCTTCCTCGGCCCTACCCCCCATTCACATGTGTGTGTGCTCTCTCTCTCAATAAATAAATGAATAAATCTTTCAAAAAGGAGAAAAAAGATTCTTTCTCTCTCTGTTGCCCCTCCTCCCCCTCTCTTAAAAAAAAAAAAAGGAAGAAAGAAAGACAGACTTAATATGAGGGCTTAGTGTCTTATGCTGATGGTCCCAAACTCTTATCATTTGTGCATGAGGGAAATAAATATTGAGGAAATTACTATTCAGAAAAAGGTTATATAGAGTACATACTGAAATAGAACCTGAAGTCTGAATGCTATTCGTTTACTTACCACTCATAAATCCTTTTGTCTAATACATATTTGTTAGCATCTGTCATGTGCCAGGCAGTCTTGCAACAACAACCACAAAAGAACATTTATCCCTGTCTATAGAGAACTTAAAATGTAGTAGTAAGAAGAGTGGAGCGGAGAGTACATGAATGGATGTGCTAAATAATAAAAATAAAACAGTAGTGCCAATGATGGCTAACATTGTCATAGTCCCCAATGACCTATTTTTGCCAAACCTAAAGACTAACACTCAATCTAGATCTTGCCCAACAAGCAGTTGACAGAGGTTATCATTTCCTTTTCCTTTACCTGCTTAGTACACACCACCCTTCCTGGTTTTTCTCCCCGGATAAGTCCTCTGTTTTGTGCTAGTCACATTCACCCTGCACTGAGTGATCTCATTGAGCCATCTGATAACTGATTGCTCATTTCTACACTGAGGACTCCCAATTTTAGGACTCTCCCTTGACTTCTCTGCACAGCTCCAAAGTGGTTGGTCTTATCGCCTCCTTATATAAACAAGCATTTTACAGTTATTACCAGACTGGACTCCTGATCCACCAGCCCCAACCTGCAGGCTCCTTCAGGGTTCCCCATCCCAGGAAAGGGAACCACCATTCACCCAGTTGCTCAGGCCAACCTTGGAATAATCCTAATCCCTTTCTTTCTTTCTGCCTACTTCCAACCTGTCAGCAAACCTGTGGACTCCTTCAAAACATCTGAATGTGATTATTTGTTCTCTCCTCCCTTCCAGGGTGTTGCCTTAGCCCCAAGGTCAACCTTCAGACCTGGCCTCTTCCAGCAGCCTCTCCTAACTGGCGTTTCTGCTTCCATTTTCTACTATGTTACCATAACTAGAATGAGTCTTTTAAAACTGAAGTCCGGGGTGCCTGGGTGGCTCAGTGGGTTAAAGCCTCTGCCTTCGGCTCGGGTCGTGATCCCAGGATCGAGTCCCACGGTGGGCTCTCTGCTCAGCAGGGAGCCTGCTTCCCTTCCTCTCTCTCTGCCTGCCTCTCTGCATGCTTGTGATCTTGTCTGTCAAATATATAAAATCTTTAAAAAAATAAAATAAAACTGAAGTCCGATCACGTCACTTCTCCATTCAAAAGCTTCCAACTGCTCTCCTTCACCTTCAGCCTTTAGATATGAGCGTGACACATACCATCCTTTTCCATGTCCCCTGGACTCTGCTCAAATATCACTTCATCTGAGAAGTGTTCCCTGAAATCTTATTAAAAACAAAACAAACAAGTTCCTGGGGCACCTTGGTGGTTCAGTCTGTTAAGTCTCCATCTTCTGCTCAAGTCATGATCCTGGGGTCCTGGAATCCAGCCCCACCTGGGGCTCCTTACTCAATGGGGAGCCTGCTTCTCCCTCTCCCTTGTCTCCTGATTTTGTTCTCTCTCTCTCTCTCTCAAATAAATAAATGAAATCTTTTTTTTTTAATAAGTAAAATCTTTTTTAAAACCCCAAAGTTCCTTTTGCCCCCACCCTCTATTACTTTACTGTACTGTTGCCACTTGACATTATACTAAGTACTTACCCCTTTATAAATAGGACAGTGTTAGTCCCAAGAGGACTTTGCTTTTCCACTGCCCAAAACAGCCTAGGAAAAAAGGGTAGGCACTCAGATGCTTTTGCTAAGCACTCTAAGCACTCCAAGCATTATTCTAGCATTATGCATTACCTGTTGAATTACCCTAAAGGTAGATTTACTGTCCACGTGTCATCGATGTGGCACAGCTTCGTTAGGAAACTAGCCCCAAGTCACACAGCTCGGGAGCTGCTTAGCTAGTATGTAAGAGAACGCAGGAGTCTTCCTCTGGAATCCCTCAGCGCTCCTCAGCACTGGGTGCTCACGTTTGAGCTCCAAAAGCCATTGGCCGGGACGTCAGGATGACTAAGGGTGCCAGGGCGGGGGCGTTGTGGTGGGAGTTGGCCTCTAGGTTAAGTCGGGCCGGTCCACCTGGCTTTCCGGTTTCCGCAAACCAGCACTCAGCCGTCACTAGCCTCTGAGAGCGCGTAGGCGTAGGCGCGGCGTGCGGGAGCGCGATGTACCTCTGCTGGAACACCAACCGCCCAGGACCTCTGCGCCGGAGGCCGGCTGGCCGTGGCGGTGCGGAGCTGCGACAGGCGGCCTCCGGGGAGCGCCACTCCCTGCTGCTGCTGAGCAACGGCGAATTGCACTCTTACGGGGACAACAGCCACGGCCAGCTGGGGCGGAGGGACGTGCAGCGCCAGGAGCAGCCAAGTGAGTGCCGGGCAAAGGTGCGGGGCGGGGGGCCAGGTAGTGGGGGTGCTGGGAGTCCCGTGTCTCTGGGCCCCACGAGACGACCAAACGATGCTCTACGCTGCCTGCGCCCAACTTCGTTAGTTTCGTTTTCCAGAACCGCGCTTTGTTTCGGTTTCCAGTTCCTCTTAAAAGCGTAACTGAGAGCGGAACCTAACGGGACAGCGTGGTCCCTCCCACGGAGCCTTTCTAGACCAATCCCTGCCAGGGCGAGTCTCTCCGGACTGGAGGGAACTTCCAAACGTGGTTTCTGGGTGGAACATCCCTAACTCAGAAATACCCCAGGGCATCTTTTAATAAAATTAAAAAAAAAAAAAGTATAATAGCATTTTTACCATTACTAATTATTATAGAAACACAGGGAAAGAAATTGCCTATAATTCCACTACCCAAAGACAACTATAATATTTTGATGTATTTGCTTTTTTGCTCTATTCTGTAGTTACTTTTATAAAAGTATGTCATTATATAGTTTTGTATACGCGGTACCTATACAGCTCTATAAACTACGCTCTTATGAAACATGATATCATGAACATACTGCTTTTTTATTATGTATTTTTTGAAAACACATTTTAAGTTGTTGTAAAACATCCAGGCTTTGACAATACAAGTTAATTCTTCTTCTTTGATGGACATTAGGTTTTCTCCTCATTAGGGACTGCTATAAATAATGCTGTGATTGCCATTATTTGACCAAATTTATGACTACTTACTCAAAATAAATACCGAGCATTGTGTCTGGGAGGAAAAACTTCTCCTCTACCCTGTTCTTTTTCTGAAGGCCTGCAAACTAAGTAGACAAAGATTAAGGAAAAATATATACAATTTTATTAATATTTTATGTGCACAGGAGTTCACAGAAAAAAAAGGAAACTCAAAAGTGGTTAAATTCAAGGACTTATATTGCATTTTAGCAAAGAAAAGGGAGTTTGAGCTTCAAAAAATAATTCGTTGTGGGGAAATGACTGGAAATAAATGGGGGAGACTAGTGCCAGCTCCGGTGGTAAGAGTTCCTCTTCTCTTTCTGGTGTAGGAAAGGAAGGATACCTTTACAAGGGAAATTTATGCCCTACTTTTAGGTGTCTAGAGGGAGGGCAGAGAACTCTTCCTGCATCTGTTGAGTTTCAGTTGCCTTCAGCACAAAATCATCATTCTGTCAAAGTGGTATATTTCGGGGTGGCATAACCTGATTCTTTAGGTGAAGATGAGAGGCAACATGATACCTGATGCCTTATTGTTCCCCAGGAATGTGGTACTAGTCTCTACCTTCATGAGTGTGTGACTCTTTGGGATATTTCTTATTATCCCATAGTTTGAAAATAAATCATTGAAAAGGATAGGATCACAAAGTTTTAAAAAAAGAAAACTGAAGTATTAGCAAAAACTTTTCTAGTAGTGATATACTTAACTCGAAACCTCTTATAATTCAGAGACAAACACTTTGGGAAAGCAGTTTAGATTAACTTGTAAGAATCATGCTGTAATGACCAGGTTTTCATTTGTGGGCACCTTTGACCCATTAAGGGCGTATTACTGCATTCCTCTTTGTGAGAGGATCTGGCTTCTGCCTCTCACATTCATGGGGAAGGCTCCCTGCTCACTTCTTCCTGAGAAGGGACTCACTATTCTCACTGTTCAGGGCTGGGAAGTTGGAAGAGACATCTATTCTCTGTCTCCCTTTGTTTTACTACCATCATCATAGAGAAATCTTGGGCCAAGCCTCATAGTCCCTACAAGTTCCCCTCCTCCATAAAACTCATCCTTTTGAATGGCAACCATATTCCCACACAGACAGTGTAACATACATTGAGCTTTTTTCCTTCACATCTTAAGTGTGATTATCAGGTCTTGATTTAAAAGTCCATTGGAAAGGATGAGAAATCTGAGTGACCCTTCTTTTTGAAGAAAGTAAACTTGTTGTCTTAAACTTCTTGTTAAATTAATAATCTTCTGAGGTGTTTTGTTTTGTTTTTGTTCCTGAAGAACGAATACCGGCATTGGAAACTCTACGTGTTGATCTCGTGAGCTGTGGAAAGGAACACTCTCTTGCTGTCTGTTACAAAGGAAGGGTCTTTGCATGGGGGGCTGGTTCTGAAGGGCAGCTGGGAATTGGAGAATTTAATGAAATAAATCTTATACCTAGGTAAGTATTTCCATTCAGTCATTCATTCATCTGTTATTTTTCAGTTTCATGGGCGAGGCACTATGCAAGATGTCCGGGTACAAAGATGACTATGACAAACACAGTCCCTAGCCTCAGTGATTATAGTATAGTGAGAGAGAGGCAGGAAAAAACCTCCAACACCAACTCTTGCTTAATTAGAGTCCTATGAAGGAGGAGGGCAGGGTATTTGAAATGAGAACCTGTGACCCTTTGATCTACATCTTATGTATTGGAAATAACTGGGGGGACCCTCCCAGCAAATAAATAAATAAATAAATAAATAAATAAATAAAATGTATAAAGTAAACATAAAATATCAATAAAATAAGTATTATTTTAAAGTAAAAGCATTACACAGAAAATACAGAAAGAAACCTTATCTGAACTTCCTTTCTGACTAAAGCAGGATCTCCTTGAAAATAAAGCTGCTGTTAATAGCTTGGAGCGAGTTTCTTTTGATTTCAGTTGCTGTGAAGACAGATTGCCCAATCAAGATTAAAAAAACCTATGGAACTTTCCATACTCTCCTACTGAAGTCCTAAATCCCTTCCTTTGGCTGTTGATATATTTTAAGTGATTCCACAGATTTTCCATTACTGGGAGCTCCCCTGTGTACATGTAAATAAGCCTTGTTTTTTTCTCCTGTTAATCTGTCTATTGTCAGTTAATTTGCATGTCCCCCCCCCCCCCCCCCCCCCCCGTTTTCTTTCGACTGGATCCAATCTGGAAGAGGAAGAGTTTTCCTCCCAACATGACCTTTTTGTTCTGTCTTAAGCCACTGGATCCTAATATTTTGTGTAGTAAGATTGGGGGAGAATCATTTCCTCACAAACACCTTTCTAGGACAAATGATACGACAAGCAGTCTGAATTGTGTGTTCATGAATTATATGTTTAAGAATTTTTTTTTCTTTTTGGTGAAAGATTGTATTTATTTATTTGACAGACATAGATCACAAGTAGGCAGAGAGGCAGGCAGAGAGAGAGGGGGAAGCAAAGCTCCCTGCTGAGTAGAGAGACTGATGCGGGGGCTCCATCCCAGGACCCTGAGATCATGACCTGATCCAAGGCAGAGGCTTAACCCACTGAGCCATCCAGGTGCCCTGTTAAAGAATTTTTAAAAGTATAATTTTTAATACTTGGAAGTTACTTTTTGTTACTTCTCTGGTTTTTAACTGTATAAGAAAGTGTATGGCTTTGGGGGACAAGCATTGAACTTGGAATGAAAAGACGAAGGTTTTGAGTCTAGTTCTACAACATGATATCTATAACGTGATTCCCTAGACCAAACCAGAGCTCTGAGTTCTGTTAGGTTCAGCCATATGAAATTGCAGATAGTTATGTTTTTGATCCACAAAAATGGCAGTTTAGTAGGATTCAACCTAATGATTTCTTTATTGCATAGGGTTTAAATCAGGTGATATAAATAACAGTGTTCTATAAATTCTAAAGCCCTGTGTCATATGTGCATGAAGAAACTTTTCTTTTAAGCCAATAAGTACAGAATAAAAGTTAGCACATTATATACTGCATTTAAAATCTAATAAATATCACTTCTATATCACAACTGTTTGGACTCTGCTTGTACCTTTTTTCCCCCAAGATTAAATTTATTTATTTATTTATTTATTTATTTGAGAGAGAGAGAGCATGAGAAGTGAGAGGGTTAGAGGGAGAAGCAGACTCCCTGTCAAGTAGGGAACCCAATGCAGGGCTGGATGTGGGACTCTATCCCAGGACTCCAGGATCATGACCTAAGCCGAAGGCAGTCACTTAACCAGCTGAGACACCCAGAAGTCCCTGCTCTGTACCTTTATATGTGCTGATGTCATGTTTAAAATAGTTTGAGGACTTTGGAATTAGGGTACAACAGAAAAAATAAGAAAATAAAGTTATTTCTGGGGAAAATATGCCCAGGTTACCAAAAATCCTGAAAATGATTGATGTGTAAATGCAAACTTGTTAGTGTGACAGCTGTTTCAGACAAATAACTCCTTATAATTACTGACGATTACATGCCAGTCAGGAAAATTGCCATTACTGTGGTGTTTTTGAATACTGCCGAGTTTGGAATTACATATCTGCCGTCATCCAGAGACCCATTTATCCTATTGTAAAAAACATTAAAATAGCCCAGTTTAAAAAGAAAAGAAAGGAAGAGAAAGTTATTTCCCTAAACCAAATATCTTACCTGGGATTGTTTTAATATCTGTAGTTCATTTGGTGAGCCACTCTAAAGAAAGATGAATAAATTTTGTATCATTTTTCTTACAGGAAGATAAAAACTCTGACTGATATAAAAATTATACAAGTTTCCTGTGGACACCACCACTCCCTGGCATTATCAGAAGGTAAAAAAAAATAAAAGGGTTTTTGGATCTTCTAAGTGTCATTGCAAAGTAATTTTTTTTTAAAGATTTTATTTATTTGACAGAGAGAGACACAGTGAGAGAGGGAACACAAGTAGGGGGAGTCGGAGGGGGAGAAGCAGGCTTCCTGCCTAGCAGGGAGCCTGATTTGAGTCTGGATCCCAGGACTCTGGGAACATGACCTGAGCCAAAGGCAGAAGCTTAATGCTTAGTGACTGAGCCACCCAGATGCCCCACAAAGTAATTTTTTTGAATATGAATGATGCCTGTTGATTTTTAATGTACTGGGGCTCATTTTAATGCATTTAGAAGTTTGTTGGTTTTTTTTTTTTAAGATTTTATTTATTTATTTGACAGAGATCACAAGTAGGCAGAGAGACAGGCAGAGACAGAGGGGGAAGCAGGTTCCCTGCTGAGCAAAGAGCCCAGTGTGGGGCTTGATCCCAGGACCCTGAAACTATGACCCGACTGGAACGCAGTGACTTAACCCACTGAGCCACCCAGGCACCCCTAGAAGTTTTATTAACTCTTTAGATTTCATAAGCTGTATTGTTCTTCATTTTTTCCCCTATTCTCTTTGTTCATGCTATACTCTAAGTAGTGCCTAATTCATATAAATGCCATAAAGGGTCATCTCGGTTCACATGACCTGATCTGATTGTCACAGAATTTAGTAGTAGTTTTAGCTGGAACTTTGCCCTGTATGCTGACTGGTTATATACACCAGCAAACTCAGGTAGACTAAGGTCTATTTGTCTTTTTTACTTAGATCAAAGAAAGAAGAGTCAAGATATTAAAATTACGACTTCACATGTTTTTCTACTAGTAGCCCCATCCTTTGTCCAGCGTCAGTTAAAAGGTTCCAATAGAAAGTATTGCAGAAGAAAAACTTTTCTCCTATCCATCCTCTTTTTTTTTTTTTTTAAGAAGATTGATTATTTATTTATTTATTTATTTGGCAGCACAAGTAGGCAGAGAGGCAGGCAGAGAGAGAGAGGAGGAAGTAGGCTCCCCGCTGAGCAGAGAGCCCGATGCGGGGCTCAATCCCATGACCCTGGGATCACGACCTGAGCCGAAGGCAGAGGCTTTAACCCACTGAGTCACCCAGGTGCCCTCTCCTATCCTCTTTGGTTCAGTACCTGGGAGTCTGCACATTTAAGTGACAAAAGATAGATTGACAAGAGAAAAGACATACCAGTTTTATTATTTTAGTGCATGGAAGTTTACAGAAAAGAAGTGAAACTCAAGAAGTGTTTAGACTTAGGGGCTTATGAACCATTTTAATGAGGGAAGGACTTGGGCTTTGCAGGATGACCGATTGTAGGGAAATACATGGGAGGTATACATGGGAGAAACTAATAGAAGATAAGAGTTATTTTATTTAGGGTTATTTGTGAGGACTCATGTTAAGGCAGACTGTCCATCTCTGGTGATGGGTCCCTGCCCCATCCTGGGTGCAGGAGAAGAGGACACCTTCAAATGGGAAATATATACCTTGCACTTGGGTGGATAAGAGGAGGGCAGAGAACTTTTCCCACATTTGTGGATTCTCAGTTGCCTTCAGCTCACAATAATCCTTATGTCAGAATGGCGTATTTTGGGGTGGCGTATTGTGAGTGTCTTCCAGAGACATGTGACATTTGCATATGCCCCAGGTGATGTCATATGCATAATGGCAGCTGCACCACAGGGGCTCCAGACATTGCCTGGTTGCCTTCTGTGCGCCAGCTACTATGGGAGATGCTTTATGTCTGGAATCTCATGAAATCACTTAACAAACAGATGCTGCGCATCATTGGTACCCTCATTGTAGAAATGGGAAATTGGACTCAGAGACTTTTTGTGATTTGCCTCAAGTCACACACTAAGAAATAGGAGTGGAATTTGAACCTGAATCTGTTTACTTCTCAACCCTAAGCAGTTAACCATGGTACCATGAAGGCCATGAACCCACAGCATAATCCTGTGGCTCTTGGAGAATTCATTCCTACCATTTCCAGAGGTTTGATCTTTCTCATCTGTAGGAGAACTGATGCCTATCATATGGGGCGTTTAGAAGATTCAGTGAAAGAAGGAACACAATATATCCTGTACCACCAATGGCCGATAGCAGGGGTACAAGAAGGATTAGTCTTTCTTTCTTCCTTCCTTTCCTTCTTCTTCATTATTGAAACAGCTTGAAGTGTTTCCCCAGGGTATTGATTTGCCTTTATACTGGTCTGGACTGAGGGCTGTGTGGAACCCATGTACCCAGTACATTTGCTGTGGTGAACTGTGAGTTCTCATAGACCTTCATATGAGTTTGACATTGTGCAGTGGGCCCTCAGAAATTCTTTCTTTCTTTCTTTTTTAAGATTTTATTTATTTGACGGGTAAGAGAGCACAAGCAAGGGAGCAGTAGGAGAGGGAGAAGCAGGCTCCCCGCCAAGCAGAGGGCCTGACACAGAGCCTGACACGGGGCCTGACACGGGGCTTGGGATCCCAAACCCTGGGATCATGACCTGAGCCAAAGGCAGACACTTAACCCTCTGAACCACCAAGTGCCCCAGAAATGCTTTTCAGTGGTAGAAATAACTTTAGAAGAGTTAAAAAAGAAAAATTAGATATAATAATATAAAAATCTGAGCTTTATTAGCATTTTTCCGGGTAAACAATGAAGCATTAGAAGATTTGATTTTTTTTTTTTTTTTTTACCTCATGTAAGTTATCCATCTTTGGTCAAATTCAACGTAAAATGTTGATGGTCTTTTTCTTCCATAGAGTCATTCCACAAGTATTTTTTAAGTGCCT
Source organism: Mustela putorius furo (assembly GCF_011764305.1). Lineage (NCBI taxonomy): Eukaryota > Metazoa > Chordata > Mammalia > Carnivora > Mustelidae > Mustela > Mustela putorius. The sequence goes on along the minus strand of NW_025421367.1, from coordinate 2,928,341 downwards.
ATGTCTCCAGCAAAGAGGATACAGCTGTGAACACACCTAAGACTGTGCTTTCATGGAGCTTATATGCTGGACGGTGTGTAGGGGAGGTGAACCTTACACATATAGACAAATAATTATGTCATATAACAGCGATAAGGGTAGGAAGGAAAGTGAGGCCAGGTAAGGGGATGGGAGAAGGTACTGGAGTGGAGGGAAGGAATCTTTCTCTTTTATAAATGATGTTAGGGAGACTATCACTTACACCATGACCAGAGACCAAAAGAAGGGACGGAGGAAGACGTGATGCTAAGGCCATGATCCAGAGGTATGATCTAGATGCAAAGGCAATGAGGTAGCAACAGACTCAGCAGTATGTTCAGAAACAGCAGGGTCTCTGGAAAGGTCTGTGCAAGGGAGAGATAAAGGTCTGAGATGTGTCTTAGGGAACACTGTGACCCAGGGCTTGTAAGCTGTGGTGAGAATTAGCCTTTAATTGAGCAAGATAGCAAATTCCTGAAGGGTTCTATCTTTTTTTTTTTTTTTTAAGAGCACTCTGGCTGCTTTGGAAAAGAGACAAATATGGACACGGGGAGCCTAGCAAGGGGCTGTTGTAAACATCCGGGAGAAATGTAACAGAGTCTTGGTGGCTAAGGTAGTTAACCGTGGAGAGGTGAAAAGTGGTCAGTTTCGACACACTTTAAAGGTAGAGACTTTAGGATTTGCTACGGTGAAGGGTGTAAAAGAAAGAAGGGAGTCGAGGATGATTTCAAAATTTCTGGTCTTGAGCAGCTGAAGGAACAGAGTTGTTCTCAACTGGAGGGAGAAGAGGAGTAGGTATTGTTGGAAGGGGCTTTTGAAGGTGTTCTTGACCATCCTCGTTGCTCTTAGTGAGAATACTCTAACCTCCTTTATCCCTGTTGTAGTTATTAAAGACTTGTAGAATAAGGGTGGCAGTTTCTACTTGAATTTGGTATTCCAGTGTGTTAGCAGTTCTCAATTTCTCTGCTTTCTCTTTGTAGATGGCCGGCTGTTTACCTGGGGAAGTAACAGCCACGGGCAGCTGGGCCTGGGGAAGGAGTGCCCCTCCCAAGCCAGCCCGCAGAGGGTGCAGTTCCTGGACGGCATCCCCCTCACTCAGGTGGCTGCAGGTGGGGCGCACAGCTTCGCCCTGTCTCTCTCGGGGGCTTCGTTTGGCTGGGGAAGCAACAGTGAAGGGCAGCTGGCCCTGCGCAAGAAGAACGTCCCAGGTAACGAGATAGTCTTCCTGTGGTAAATCAGTCTTTCTTTCCAGTTGTAGAACCAGCTCCACAAAGGGGACTCTCTAGGATGAGAGCAGTGATTCCCAAACTTTGTGATACATGAGAATCCCCTGGGGAGCCATCTTGATTTGTGATGGCCACTGTAATGTATTACCACAAACTTGTGGTTTCAAACAACACAAATGTATTATCTTACAGTTCTGGTGGTCAGAAGTTTGATTCAGGTCTCACAGGGCTAAAATCAAGGTGTCAGCAGGGCTGAGTTCCTTTCTGGAGGCTTCCGGACAGCCGGTAGGGGTGTTGCACCATTTTTTCGTCTTTACCCCTTCTAGCACCCACCTCCATTCCTTGACTCATAGCCCCGCTTTTTCAAAGCCAGCAATGGCTGGTGAAATCTTCCTCGGGTCACAACACTCTCACCGTGATTTTTCTGCATTCCCTCTTCTTCAGATAAAGGACCCTGGTGATTACATTGGGCCCACCCAGATAATCCAAGCTAACCTCCTTATTTTAAGGTCAATAGATTACAACTTTAATTCCATTTTCATTAGCTCCTCTTTGTCTTGTAATCTAACATAGCCACAACCTCTGGGAAAGAACACGGACATCTTTGAAGACCTTATTTTGTCTACTGTAAGAGCATTTAAAAAATCCCAGCACCCAAGTTAGATGCCATACCAAGTAAATCAGAAGGTCTGGGGATGGAAGTCAGGCATTGGTCATTATTAAAGAGTCTGCAAGTTATACCAATGTGCAGTCAGGCTTGTGAACCACTGGATTAGAAGATGCTGGCAGGACAAACAACCAAAAGCCCTTAAACAAACTCACGGCGAAGTCTTCCCCACGAACCCTGTCCCTCTGTTCAGTTCTTTATATTCAGTTAATATATGCTCAGCCAGGACTTAATCTCATTTCGTTTGACTCTGTCAACATGAAGTAAGTCCTCTTCTTTTCTTAATTGTTATTGCATATTTACAGAACACCTACTAGGTGACAGAAACAAATATAACATAATGGCAATATTATTGGGAATGAAGGTCTTAAAACTTAGCTTTCTAGGAGAATAAGCTAGAAGATTACATCGTTTTCAGAAATAGATGCTGAAGGGGTGTTTTTCTTTCTTTTCCAAGGCAGGGCCTTCCCTCTGTTCTATAATACTCCTGAGTGCTCATTTAAAAGATTATGTTAATGAATTATAAGATGATGAAAATATTAATAGATGTGACAGTTTATGAAATCTGAGTCTTAGCCTCTAGAGATTCTGCTTTCTTTCAGTGGTGCAAAGCTCCAAGCCTTGTTCAGTTGATGCGCTGGAGAATCTAGGTGTGGTTTACATCAGCTGTGGTTATGAACACACTGCCGTGCTTACCCAGGTAATCTAAAATGTTTTGCTATTTTTTTTTTTTTTAATTCCCGAGAAATGTTACTCCAAGGTGCATGTCCTGTTATTGAAAGCAATCTGTGTATCAATATCTCAACGTAACCATTCAATGCACAAACATCTAAAAAGGTAAAATTAATCAAATGTAATCCATGACATTTTCAAGATCGTATAACAGAAGCTAATTTCAGCTTTAGGAAATATTTTTAGATATCCACTAAATTACATTAATTACATTAATGGGGTGCCTGAGTGGTTCAGTTGGTAGAGCATGCAACTTTTGATCTTGGGGCTGTAAATTCGATCCCCACATTGGGTGTAGAAAATGCTTAAAAATAAAATCTTAAAAATTTTTTTAAATGATTAATATAGGAGCTAATCCTTTTAGCAGTTATTCATTTATTTTATAGTTCCACAGATGGAATTATTGCAAATTAGACAAACTAATTTTTACAGCTTTTAAGAACCCAGATTACAGACTAGAACCTACTTTGTTCCATTTCTTGCTTGGCACGATTACCAGCCTGCTTTGTAAATGTTTGCCTCCTCCTCTTACTGGCCAAATAGTATATTCCAATGGGATTAATTCTGTCTATAGCCACAAGGAATAGACAAATAGAAAACTATTTGTGTGATTGAAATGTTTATTTAAAAACTAAATGAATAGGGGTAGCTGGGTGCCTCAGTTGTTCAGCTCAGGTCACGATCCCAGGGTCCTGGGATGGAGCCCCACATCAGGCTCCCTGCTCACCGGGGAGTCTGCTTCTCCCTCTGCTGCTCTCTCTGCTTGTGCCCCCCCCTCAAATGAATAAATAAAACCTTTTTTTAAAAAAAAAATAAATAAAAATAAAAAATAAATGAAGCACTGACCTCTACCTCTGAAACCTCTGGCCCCAAAGCTGGAGCAACTTATATTTACTATTAGAAATAATAAATAGAAGACCCCTCCCCTTTATTATAGAGCTTATATTTCATATAGTGCTCTCATACAATTCTTTGATAATACTTAATCTCCAAGTTTTTATTACTTTTTAAAATCTGAAATTAGGGGCACCTGGGTGGCTTCAGTGGGTTAAAGCCTCTGCCTTCAGCTCAGGTCATGATCCTGGAGCCCTGGGATTGAGCCCCGCATCGGGCTCTCTGCTTGGCAGGGAGCCTGCTTCCACCTCTCTCTCTCTCTGCCTGCCTCTCTGCCTACTTGTGATCTCTGTCTGTCAAATAAATAAATAATATCTTTAAAAATAAATAAATAAAATCTGAAATTAGTCCGATTCCTTCTTTTTCAAACAGACTGGGAAAGTGTTCACATTTGGAGGCAATAGCTATGGACAGCTGGGATACAGCCCAACTGCTGGGAAGGAAGGGCCACAGCTCGTGGAAGGAATTGATGGCCTAGTTTCACAGATAGATTGTGGAAGGTAATGGACTAGTTTTTGTTTGTTTGTTTTTAGCCTGAGTAGAAAGTGTTACATTTTGTTACTTAGAAATGATTCCTCAGGGTACCCCTCTCGGGTCCCCTCCCTCTATGGTTCAGTAAGCTTTGCTACTCATCCAAAAAAATGACTCCCCAGCCATGTTATCAAACCTTAAAACCCAAAATATGTGACTACTCTTTTTATAGATCATTTTCCTTTCTGAAAATTTATTTCTTTCAAATACAGTTTGAGTTTTCTATTTTTGTCTAATTTATTCTAGGAATTTCATTTGTTTAATAAGAATTTATTGGAAGACTTCTGTGTATAGACCACCTTACTAGGTGCTGGGTGTTGGGAAGAAAGTTAAAAGTAAAAATAGTGGTGGGGCGCCTGGGTGGCTCAGTTGTTAACCATCTGCCTTCGGCTCAGGTCATGATCCCGGTGTCCTGCGATCTCCTGAGCCTGGGATATATTGTCCTGGGATATATTGATCCCCATATCGGGCTCCCTGACTCAGCAGGGACTTGTGCTCTCTCTCACTCGGACAAATAAGAAACAAAAAAACAGAAATGGTAGAAGCTATAGTAAAGACCCATCAATAATATTCTATCTTTTTTTTTTTTTTAATTTGTCAGAGAGAGAGGGAGAGAGCAAGCACAGGCAGACAGAGTGGCAGGCAGAGGCAGAGGGAGAAGCAGCCTCCCAGCCGAGCAAGGAGCCCGATGTGGGACTCGATCCCAGGGGACTGGGATCATGACATGAGCCGAAGGCAGCCGCTTAAGCAACTGAGCCACCCAGGCGTCCCAATAATATTCTATCTTTAAGGTTAGTAATAAGTTAATATTCACCTACCATTTGTTTAGTCACATCATTTGATACCCTCTCACCTTGACATTATGATAAGGTTATCCAGGTACTCAGTATAAGATAAATCTGTCACTTTCTGTTAGGAGACATCATCTTTCTCAAAAAGTGTGAGTCCCTTGGTCTTCATTACATTCTGTCTCTTGCAGTTACCATACACTTGCATATGTCTACACCACTGGAAAGGTAGTGTCTTTTGGTCGTGGACCGTGTTGCAAAAGCAGCCCAACTCATCCAGAGGCTCCGACAGAAAACTTTACCTGCCTGATTTCTGCTGATGGTACTGGTGGTCCTACTCATTTATGATTTTGTTTTAATTGATGCCACTGGAGGAGAAAAATTACTTATCTTCTTTTCATAGAAGTACATAGATCTGTGGTTCTTTTTGTACTGTTATTTTTAATCCGTACAATATGCATTTTTTCTTATGCAGTGATTCCTGGAGTATTTAGTAATTTTTTTCTAAAGATTAGGGTAATACAAAAAGATCCCAAGTCAATGGATTATCAGAAGCACTTTTATATATTTAATCGAACCTCTTCTAGGTGTACCTGGCTGGCTCAGTGGGTAGAGCATGTGACTCTTGATCTCAGGGTTGAGTTTGAGCCCCATGCTGGGGTGTAGAGATTGCTTAAAATCAAATCAAATACAAACAAACAAACAAACAAACAAGCCCCCATCTAAAGCACATCACCCTGATTTCATTATGCAAGTGCCTGAAAAATTAAATTAAAATTAAATTTTAAGAATATACAACATAGAACCTGATCAAAATTAATCTTTTCATGGTGCTTATAGTCCAAATTCATCTAGAAGAATATAAATTGTCAATAAATAAGTAAATTTAGATGAGTAATATATCAGATTTTGTTTTAAGGATTTTATTTATTTTAGAGAGAGAGAGAGCATGCACAAGAACATGGGGCCGGGGGTAGGGGGAAAGCAGAGGGAGAGGGACAGGCAGACTCCATGCTAAGCACAGAGCCCACTGTGGGGCTCAGTCCCATGACCCTGAGAACATGACCTGAGTTAAAATTAAGAGTCAGATGCTTAACTGACTGAGCCACCAGGCACCCCAATATATTGGGGTTTTTTTTAAGAGTATTTTTTAAGAAATGAAATCTTGCCATTTGCAATGACATGAATGGAACTAGAGGGTATTATGCTAAGCAAAATAAGTCAACAGAGAGGGACAGTTATCATATGATCTCACTGATTTGAGGAATGTGAGAAAAAAGACAGAGGATCATAGGGGAAGGGAAGGAAAAATGAAACAAGACGAAACTAGAGGAGACAAACCTTAAGAGACTCTTCATCTCAGGAAACAAACTGAGGGTTGCTGGAGGGGCGGGGGAAGGAGGGATGGGGTGGCTGGGGTGATGTACATTGGAGAGGGTATGTGCCATGGTGAGTGCTGTGAATTGTGTAAGACTGATGATTCGCAGACCTGTACTCCTGAAACAAATAATACATTGCCTGTTAATAAAAAAATTTTTTTAAGACTTTTTTTAGAGCAGTTTTAAGATTGTAACAAAAGATTTATTTTTCTACTTCTAAAAACAATAAACATGGATCGGCATTTTCTTCTAGACCTTGTGGATTTTGAAGTCAAACATATTTTTGCTGGAACACATGCCAATTTTGTGACAACTTGTCAGGTATTTATTATACTTTCTGTTTATTTTTAAAATATATATTTTTAAAGATTTTTATTTATTTGTTTTTCAGAGGTGGGGTAGGGAGTGCACACGCCAGGGGACAGCAGGCAGAGAGGCAGGCTCCCTGTTGAGCAAGGAGCCCATCTTGACTTGAGCCGAAAGCAGATGCTTAACTAACTGAACCACCCAGGCACCCCTTTTAAAAATATTCTTAAAGGGGCACCTGGGTGGCTCAGTGTGTTAGGCCCCTGCCTTCGGCTCAGGTCATGATCTGGGATTGAACCCTGTGTGGGGCTCTCTGCTCAGCAGGGATCCTGCTTCCCCCTCTCTCTCTGCCTGCCTCTCTGCCTACTTATGATCTCTGTCTGTCAAATAAATAAATGCAATCTTTAAAAAAAAATTCTTAAAAAAAATAAACAAAAACAAAAATAAAAATCATTTCTTTACATCTAGATTTCTTTTTTTTTTTAAAGAGCACACAAATGATGAGAAAGCCAAACAGCCTTATTGCTGATATGGAGAAAGTTTTAGTGATCTGGATAGAAGATCAAATATTCCCTTAAAACCAAAGTCTGATCCAGGCAAGACCCTAATTCTCTTTAGTTCTATGAAGGGGTACCTGGATGGCTCAGCCAGTTGAGCATCTGCCTTTGGCTCAGATCATGATCCCGGGGGTCCTGGGATTGGGCCCCACGTTGAGCTCCCTGCTCAGTGGGGAGCCTGCTTCTCCCTTTCCTTCTGCCTGCAGCTGCCCCTGCTTGTGTGCTCTATCTCTCTGTGTCAAATAAATAAATAAAATCTTAAAAAAAAAAAATTCAGTGATGTCTGAGAGGGGTAACGAAGCTGCAGAAGAGAAGTTGGAAGCTAGCAGAGGTTGGTTCATGAGGTTAAGGAAGGAAGCCATCTCCATAATATCAAAGTGCAAGGTGAGGCGGCAAGTGCTGATGGAGAAGCTGCAGCGAGTTATCCACAGGGTCTAGCTAAGACGGGGGCACCTGGGTGGCTCAGTCAGGTAAGCATGCAACTCTTGATTTCAGCCCTGGTCATGATCTCAGGGTTGTGAGATTGAGCTCAACTTTGAGTCTGCTTGAGATTCTCTCTCTCCCTTTGCCCCTTCCCCCACTCGCATGCCCTCCCTTTCTCTCTGTCTCTCTCATAAATAAAAATCTCAGAAATACATTTTTTAAAGATTTTATTTATTTTATTTGACAGAGAGAGATACAGCAAGAGGGAGAACACAGCAGGGGGAGTGGGAGAGGGAAAAGCAGGCTCCCTGTTGAGCAGGGAGCCAGATGTGGGGCTCAATCCCAGGACTCTGGGATCATGACCTGAGCCAAAGGCAGATGCTTTAACAACTGAACCACCCAGGTGACCTACTAAATAAAATCTTAAAAAGAACAAAAAAATGTAGCTATGATTATTAATGAAGGTGGCTACCCTAAACAAGAACTTTTTTTTTAAAGATTTTACTCATTTACTTAACAGGCAGAGAGGCAGGCAGAGAGAGAGAGGTGGAAGCAGGCTCCCTGCCAAGCAGAGAGCTCGATGCAGGGATTATGACCTGATCCGAAGGCAGAGGTTTTAACCCACTGAGCCACCCAGGAGCCCCCTAAACAAGAACTTTTTAATGTAGATGAAACAGCCTTCTATTAAAAGAAGATGCCATGTAGGACTTTCATAGCTAGCAAGAAGAAGTCAGTGTGTGGCTTCAGTGTTTCAATAGACAGTCTGACTATCTTGTTAGGGGCTAAAGCAGCTGAGGACTTTAAGCTGAAGCCAGTGTCCACTTACCATCCTGAAAATCCTAGGGTCCTTAAGAATAAGAATGATGCTAAATCTGCTCTGCTTGTGCTCTGTAAATGTAAAAAGAAACCTGGATGACAGCACCTGTTTATAAGATGGTGTACAGAATATTTTAAGCCCCCTGTTGAGATCTGCTAAAAAAAAGTTTCCATTCAAAATGTTATTGTTCATTGACCGTGCAGCTGGTCACTCAAGAGCTCTGATGGAGACGTATAACGAGATGAGTGTTGCTTTCATGCCTGTTAATGCAACGTCCATTCTGCAGCCCATTGATCAAGGAGTCATTTTGACTTGCAAGTTTTAGTATTTAAGAAATACATTTCCTAAGGCTCTAGCTGCCATAAATAATCATTCCTCTAACGGCTCTGGGCTAAGTCAGTTGAAAACCTTCTGGGAAGGATTCACCATTCTAGATGCCATTAAGAACATCTGTGACCCATGGGAAGAGGTTAAAGTGTCAACATGAACAGGAGTTTGGAAAAGGGGATTCCAGCCCTCATAGATGATTTTGAGGAGTTCAAGACCTCCATGGGGGAAATAACTGCAGATGTGGCAGAAATTTTAAGAGAACTAGAATGAGAAGTGGAGCCTGAAGATGTGACTGGATTGCTGCAATCTCATGATAAAACTTGAATGGATGAGGAGTTGCTTCTTATGGGTGAACAAAGAAAGTACCTTCTTGAGATGGAATCTACCTGTGAAGGTACTATGAAGACTGTTGAAATGACAATAAAGGACCTAGAATATTGTATAAACTTTGTTTACAGAGCAGCAGCAGAGTTGGAGAGCACTGACTCCAGTTTTGAAAGAAGTTCAGCTGTGGGTAATTTTGAACAGCATAACATAGTACAGAGAGATTGTAAAAGGAAGTGCCCATTGATGTGGCAAATTTTCATGTTGTCTTATTTTAAGAAATTGCCACAGCCACCCCAGCCTTCAGCAACCTTAACCCTGACCAGCATCCTCAAGACAAGATTACAACTGTCATCAGCAGAAACACTCAGACTCTCAAGACTCACTGAGAGCTTAGACTAGCAGTTTTTAGCAATAAAGTATTTTTTTAAAGATTTTATTTATTTATTTGACAGAGATCACAAGTAGGCAGAGAGACAGGCAGAGATAGAGAGGGAAGCAGGCTCCCTGCCGAGCAAAGAGCCCGACTTGGGGCTCGATCCCAGAACTCTGGGATCATGACCCAAGCCGAAGGCAGAGGCTTTAACCCACTGAGCCACCCAGGTGCCCCAGCAATAAAGTATTTTTAGAATCAAGATACACACATTGTTTACAGATGATGCTATTGCACACTTGATAGACTATAGTATTGTGTAAATATGACTTTTATATGCACCAGGAAACCAAAAAATTTATTTGACTTACTTTATTGCAATACTGGCTTTATTGTGGTGGTTTGGAACCAGACCGTCAATATCTCTGAGGTCTGCCAGTACGTAGTTAACTTCCTAATTTGTAATTTTCTTTCTTTCTTTCTTCCCCACTTTCCCTCTCTTCCCCTCCCTCTGTCTCTCCCTCCCTTCCTTCCTTCTTTCTTTCCTTTCTTAGAGAGATAGAGTGCACACGAGTTGGGGAGGGGGGCAGAAGGAGAGGGAGAGAGAGAATCTCAAGCAGACTCTGCACTGAGCATGGAAGCTGAGGTGGGGCTCCATCTCAGGACTCTGAGATCATGACCTGAGCCGAAATCAGGAGTCAGATGCTGAACTGACTGAGCCACCCAGGTGGCCCGAATTTATACTTTTTTCTATTTTTAGGAATGTTTTAAACTTGACATCCATACAGACTCTTGCCATGTTCTCTGCGACAGAAAGTGATCAGAGGCAAAGGTTTCTGTGCTGCAGGGGAGAGTGAGGAGATTGTACTTGGTTGCTCTGTCACAGCTGTCTAGTCGGCAGTTGCCTCCTATGTCTCAGACTCTGCTCTTGGTGCTGGGGACAAAAGTGAGTAGTACAGAAAAGGCTGGTCTCATTCTTGGCATTTGGATTCTACAGGACAGGTGATAAATATGTAAATGCAAAATAACAAGATTGTATTAAAGAGCGATCAGTTGTCTGAAGCAAACAAAGTGAACCATGGGAGATTGATGGAGTGGACTTCTTTGGAAATGTCAGTCAGGAGGCACCCGAGTAGTTCAGTCGGTTAAGCATCTGACTCGTGGTTTTGGTTCAGCTCATGATCTCGTGGGTCATGGGATCAAACCACATGTTGGGCTCCCCTCTCAGCATGGAATCCGCTTGAAGATTCTCTTCCTCTGTCTCTCGCCCCACTCACGTGCACTCTCCTTCTCTAAGATAACGGAATATATATATATTTTTTTTAAAGAAAAGAAATGTCAGTCAGGAAAGACATCTCAGAGGCTGGGAAGTGAGGTCTCAGAGACCTCAGCCGTGCTTAGATCCAAAGAAAGAATATTCCAGGGGCGCCTAGGTGGCTCAGTTGTTTGAGCATCTGACTGTTGATTTTGGTTCAGGTCATGATCTCAGGGTTGTGAGATCGAGCCCTTTCACAAGCTCTACACTCAATGGGGAGTCTGCTTCTCTCCTCTCTCTCCCTCCGCCCTTCCCCTGCTCATACTCTCTCTCTAAAATAAGTAAGCAAATCTTGAAAAAAAAAAAAAAAACAGTGTTCAGGTAAGCACACATAGAGAGGCCCTGTGGCAAGAATAAGTTTAGCATGTGTGAGGGACTGAGAGAGGGCCGGAAGGGCAGAACATAGTAGGAAAGGGTGAAGAGTTGTATGAGATGGAGGCAGGTAGGTGAGTTGGGATCAGTGTGAATATCCTTGGGGAGGGGATCTGGAGCCTTAACTGCATGTCCAAATCTAGAGCTCGGGGAGGATGATGGTAGTCATCAAAGTACAGACAGTATTTAAAGCCAGGGTCTGGATGAAAGGTCACCTTGAGAGAGAGAGTAAAAATAAGTGGAGAAGGAGGACAGAATCCAGTCCTGAAAGACTTCTCCATTTAGAAGCCCAGCAGTGAAGAGGTGCGAGAAGAGAAATTGAGAAGGGCCAGATTCTGAGGGAGGAAAAAAGAGGGAGGCTCATCAAGATAAGAGAAGAATGTATTTCCAGAAGGAGGAAGTGGCGAATCCTGTCACATACTGCTGAGAGGTCAAGTAAAATGAGATGATTTTTGAGAATGATCCTGTTCAGGGGGAGAAAATGATGGTACATGAGAAAGAATGAATATCTGCAGAAGCAATGTCCCACAATAGGAGAGGAGAAGGAGAGGGAGAGAGAGAATCTCAAGCAGACTCTGCACTGAGCATGGAAGCTGAGGCGGGATTGCATCTGTGTAGAATGGAGGGGCTTGAGCAGAAATATTTATTTTGCTCTAATAAGGCACGGTGGAAATGAGTGTGAGGTGATGGTGGAAAGGTGCCTGATGGCTTCGGTTTTCACAGTGACAAAGAGGGTAAGGCCCTCATCTGGGAGTGAGTGAGACAGGAGAAGTGTTAACAGGTTTGGGAATAAAAGGAGGGTGTACAGTAGTTGTCTCAGAGAGTGAGAAGCAAATGTTGTGGGAAATCACTAAATAGTGTTGGGTGCCCATTTATGATAGTAGGACTGCAAGTCAAATCAGTCAGCACCATTGGGTGAATCTCTCCAGTGAATGGATTAGATTCAGTTTTGCTTGGGTTCAAATTTGGAGTATCCCAGACTTGCTTTTTAACCACAGATGGAATTTTGTTAGGTAAGTTCAATAGGACAGTGAATGAGTAGGAAGTATTTGTAAGGGACTTACTATAGTGCTGACCATGGACTCTAAGCTGGGTAAGAATGAGGGGGTGATGAGTAATGAACAAACAATAGGGTCACTGGATTGGCGGTCCTGATGGCCTTGAAGAATGTTGGAGTGGGTTCTGCTCTAAAGTAAGTGTCTTAGTCTGCTCTGCCTGCTAACAAAACACTATGGACTTGGAGGCTTTTGAACAGCAGAGATTTATTTCTCACAGTGCTGGAGTCTGGGAAGTCCAGGATGGAGAGGCCAGCATAGTCAGTGTTTGGTCAGGACATGCTTCCTTACTGACAGATGGCTGTCTTCTTGCTGTGTCTTCACATGGCAGAAAGGGCAAGAGAGCTCTCTGGGGTCTCTTATAAGGGCACTAATCCCATTCATGAGACCTAGTCACCTCCCAAAGTCCCCACCTCTTTATACCGTCGCACTGGGGATTAGAATTTCAACATATGAATTTGGGGGGGAACACATTCAGTTCATAACATTCTCCCCCCCCCCCAGAATATTCATGTCCTTCTTGAGTATAAAATACTCATTCTGTTCCAAACAGCCCCCCAAAGTCTTAATTCATTCCAGCACTAAAGAATGTTGGATTGGAAGTTTTACCTTAAGGGAATCAGAAAAGGTGTCTCATAACCAAAGAAAAGAATGTTTCTTTTCTTTTTTAAAGATTTTATTTATTTATTTGGTGGGGGGGAGGTGAGAAAGAGTATGAGTGGGGGTGGGAGAGGGCAAAGCAGACTCCCTGCTGAGAAGGGACCTCCCCCACCAACCACAACCCGCCAATGCCAGGCTCGATCCCAGGACCCTGAGATCATGGCCTGAGCCGAAGGCCACCCAAGCACCCCTGAGAATGTTTCTAATAGAAATTTTAGAAGGTAAAACAGTTAATGATGATTATAAAGCGTGGGGTATTACCTAGATCTAGGGCAATGGTTATCAACTAGGAATGGTTTTGCCCAGGAAACATTGGGCAACTCCTGGAGATGTTTTAGGTTGAAGTAACTGGAAAAGGGCAGGTGTGTTGGGTTGGCTGCCACCAGCATCTGGTGGACAGAGGCCAAAACAGCTGCTAAACATCCTACAATGCACAAGACCCCCACAACAAATAATTATCTGACCCAAAATGTCAATAACATCCATCTTGAAACCCTGGTCCAGGACACAGATAGTTGAGGCGGAGCAGAGGAGAAGTATGGAGATGAGATCAAGACTTGAGCGATCTGGTGGGAAATAAATCATGTTTATTAGTTCTGTAGTTGCCAAGAGTTACAGGAAGAATGACAACAAGCATGGCAGTGCTAAGGGAGACAGCAAGGTACTAAAATTTTCCGTGTTGAAGGGCAGTGACAAGGACATTGGAAGATGATTACTTCAGAGAAGCTGGGATTTTGGAGAGTAGAAGAAATGGTGTATAAGTGCCAATAGGGAGCCCCTCATTGTCCTAAGTTTCCAGCCAGGTGGGGAGAATAAAAGCTTTCTTGTGATTGAGCTAGAGGGAACACGAGGGCTCAGATCAGGAAGCTGAAGGGAACTTCAGAAGTCACGGTTACACATCTTTTTCCGGATTTTATTTTAGCATTAAATAAAAACGGTGGAGAGTTTTATGACTCATGGAATGGCCGGCTAGCTCAGTTTGTAGAGTATGTGACTCTTGATCTCAAGGTCTTGAGTTCAAGCCCCACGCTGGACATAGGAATTACTTAAAAAAAAAAAAATTCCTGATTTATTACAAGTTCATTGGAGGCAGAGGTATAACATGGAGCAGAGCACTAATGCCTTTGGAAGACTATATTAAAACACAGGTTTTTCTTTCCATATAGTGATTTCGGATACCTCTCACCAAGCCATTTCCATTCAAGTATTGTATAGAACCATGGTTCTCAAAGTGTGGGCCCTACACCAGAGCAGCAGCATCACATGGAATTTGCTAGATGTAAATTCCTTTGTTTTTTAAGATTAATTAATTAATTTATTTGCCAGAGAGAGAAAGCATAAGCAGGGGGAGCAGCAGGCAGAGGTAAAGGAAGATACAGGCTCCTGCCAAGCAGGGAGCCCAACATGGGGCTCGATCCCAGGATCCTGAGACCATGACCTGAGCTGAAGGCAGCCAATTAACCGAATGAGACACCCAGGTGCCCCAGATGCAAATTCTTGAACTCCACCCCTAAATGAGAAACTGTGGGGTTGGGCTCAGCAGTCTATGCTTTAGCAAAATCACCAGGTAATTCTGTTGCATGCCAAAGTTTGAAAACCACTGATTTAAAAGTAAAAATCTATGGGTGATTAGAGGGGAGAAAGAAACCAGTGTTTACTGAACACCAACTATAGGGGCACCCAGGTGGCTCAGTTGGTTAAGTGTCTGCCTTTGGCTGAGGTCATGATCCTGGAGTCCCTGCTCAGTGGGGAGTCGGCTTCTCCCTTTCCCTCTGCTCCTCCATCCTCTTCCCCCACCCCTTCACCCCTCCCACCTCCGCTCACGCCCACTCTCTCTCTCAAATAAATAAAATCTTTTAAAAAAATGAATACCAGGCGCCTCGGTGGCTCAGTGGGTTAAAGCCTCTGCCTTGGGCTCAGGTCATGATCTCAGGGTCCTGGGATCGAGGCCCGCATCGGGCTCTCTGCTCAGCAGGGAGCCTGCTTCCTTCTCTCTCTGCCTGCCTCTGCCTACTTGTGATCTCTGTCTGTCAAATAAATAAATAAAAATTTAAAAAAAAAAAATGAATACCAACTATAATCCAAAGGTTTTGGGTACCTAATATCATTTATTCTTAACAGGAGCCCAGAGAGGTAGGTATTATTATCTCATTTTTTAAAAATTATGGTTAATCTATATAAATATTTTTAACCACAATAAAATATATATAGTATACTTAATAAAATATATTGTATACTTAAGAATAGTTAAAATAGAAAATTTTATGATATATATATATATACATACAATTTCGTGGCATTAATTGCATTCACAATATTGTGCAGTCATCACCACTATCCATCTCCAAAACTTTTTTTTTCCAAAAAAAATTTTTTTTATCACCCCAAACAGAAACTCTGTAACCATTAAATTATAAGTCTCTATTTATGACCATGACTCCCCCCAACTGCCCCAAGCCCTGGGTAATGTCTAATCTACTTTCTATGAAGTTTGAAGTTGCCAATTTCATATAAGTGAAAGGACACTATTTGTCCTTTTTTTTTTTTTAAGATTTTATTTATTTATTTGACAGAGATCACAAGTAGGCAGAGGGTGGGGGGGGAGACAGGCTCCCCGCTGAGCAGAGAGCCCGATGCAGAACTGGATCCCAGGACCCTGAGATCATGACCTGAGCTGAAGGCAGAGGTTTTAACCCACTGAGCCCCCCAGGCGCCCCCTATTTGTCCTTTTGTATCTGGCTTATTTCACTTAGCATAATGTCATCAAAATTCATCCATGTTTCAGCATGTATCAGAATCTCTTTTTATGGTGTTAGGGTCTGTGATCAAAGGAGCGAGACTGATACAAGGTGAAGGTCAAGCAAAGCTTTATTTCGTGCCAGTATTGAGAATCAAACCGACCAGCCGGGGTGGCCTCTTACAGAGAAAGCAAACCTTCCCAGCCTCATAGACTAACTTTTATAGAGCAAAGACCATGTGGTTGAGCCTGGCCACACACAGGTGGCCAATGAGATTGCAACACACAGAGAAAGTTGCATAGTCATGCTAAGTCACACATGGGTGGCCAATTGAATTACAGTTCACCCTATAGTAGCTATTTGAACTAGCCTATCATCTTGGTCAGAATTGGCGCCCAAAAGGTGGGGTCCACATTCTTTGGTAGTTAGGGAGATAGTATGTGCGCTTTACTGATTGGATGTCTCCACCTGGCCTGACTTGTCCTTGTATTCTGGGCTCCGTTATCAGGGACTGGTCGACCATATTTTACAGCATAAATAACAAAATGGCTGTTTAATCTGAGATGGAATCACTCTGGCTAAGTAGGCCCTTACAATAGCTGAATATTCTCCTGTGTCTATGCACCCTGTTTATCTGTTGTGTTGTCATTAGACACCAGCTGTTTCTACCTTTTTGGCTTTTGTGAATAATGCTGCAGTGAATATGGGGTTGAGTCCCTGTTTTCAGTTATTTTGTGTCATTCCATTTTTAAATGATAAAGCTAAGGCTCAGATCAAGCAAAGTGGCCAAGGCTAGGACTGGAACAGCCCGGCCAGTCTGAGAACCCAATCCTTCTGACTACACCTCCTCCCCCGACACACCCCGTCAGAGAGGGTGGGGGCCTACCTACCGCCTGCACCACAAGCCTTGCTGTGTTATTTATTCCTCAGCATGTGGGTGTTTTCCTGATCTTTTTTATTTTTATTTTTTCCCATGAAGGATACCAGTTCTACAGATGTTCCCAGGAAAATCCTGCCAGAAATAAGACAAATTAGCCAGTCCTTGACAGAAAAATGGATAGCATCAGCAGCAAGAAGCCCTGAACGCGAAGTGGCTAAGAGGTAGCTCTATCTAATATCTTATAAATCACTGGTATTTGGTTTCAAAGCCATGGGGTCATTTTATCCTAAACATAAGACAGGGTTTGGCTTTGCTGGGAAAGCACGTGCATTTTAACCATATTCTCTTCCACCACCTCGAAGTTTGCAGACATCACTGATGATCTCATGTCATTTACTTAACTATATTGAGGACATGCCGTTCCCAGGCACCTTGATAGGCGTGAGAGAGGCAGGAGAGAATCAAAAACATGTTGTGTCTCACTAAGCCTTCATTGAATTAGACTCTTGTGTATCTTCACAGTTTATACTCCGGGGCGCTATAAATTTCTATTTCCAGAAGGATGGATTTTATCTAAATCCGTGACTTGGTAAAATGAACTATGAAGGGTTTGGGTGAGATTTATCAGCACAAAATATATCCAGAATTTGGAAGACTCGTCATGAGAGTAGTTATTTTTCTTGATGATTTCATGTCATCAGTTGTATAATTGGACAAAAGAGGAGTCATGCTTCATAGTACGGTACGACTTAACACTTGTGTTACTTTTACAGCGAAATTGCGATGATATTTTCATCTCCTGCTTGTCTGACTGCAAGTTTTTTAAAGAAAAGGTAAATTTTTACATGAGCTTTACCTTCATTTAAAACACTGGGGAAAGAAAAACACATTGAGAAATTTTAAAAATGAAATGCTTTAAGTCAGTCATTTTAATTTGTGAATTACGTTATCTTCGAACATAAAGCTCAACATAGAAAACCCTAAAGGTTGTTACAGAATTCTCCCATTTTGTAAAGTAAAAACCACTGCAAGTTGTAATTCCCAATTCACATTGTTCACCTTCTCTGTCCTGTCCTCCTCTGTGACCTGGCAAAAAGGAATGATGTTCTTTTCAGGATCTTCATGTCCATGAGGGATCATTCTGATGTCGCTATAGTACTTAGAGGCCAAGGCAGCACTCTGCAGTTCTTTTTGTGGTGGGATCAATAGGGGAATCCAGCAACAGGGAAAATAAATTCCATTTATTTTATCTTGAACTAGGTTCACTGCCACAGAGGAAAATCTAATTTCTCTATTTTGTGTCTGATCCAGTCCTATAAACAGCTCTCTTGCGAAGTGCTCAACATTTGGTTTGGTATTTCTTTCCTTCCCTTTATGCTTTATAACACTGTGCCTGGGAACTGTTAAGAGATAAACTGGGGCATATTAAACATTTCAAGATTTATTTAAGCAAATACTGATTCAAACTGGGCAGCACCAAACTGAAATGGTTAGGAGCACTCTAGCAACAGGAGCTAGAGGAAAGACATGTGTAGAGAAGGTGCAGAAGCAAAGCAAAAGCAAAGCAAAGCAATTAATTGATCGGCTATAGCTCAAAGCGTGGAGGGCTGTTTGTGACTGGTTGTCCTTAGGTTTCGATATCATTACTGAGGTTTTTATAGGCTCAGATTATAGGCTCAGCTGTACATAGTGATAGAGCAGTGATAGAGCCCCCTCAGTGTAATGGCCTCCATGTTTAATTTAACAGTATTTAAGGGTGAAGGTGGATAGTAGCATTAAGGGGTCCTTAGGCTGCCCTCTGCCTTCTCTGGAGGCTGATGCCCTGCTGGCGTGTCCGCAGCAGTTATCACTCAGTCCAGTCCGACCCACTAGGTCAGGTCTCATCCTTCCCCGTTGAATAGGCCCCAAGCTGCCTCACAGGTTCTGAAGATAGTTATACACATCTTTACCTCCTCCTGGCCAGGGAGGGCCAGTAGGTGGCACTCACGTAACCGGTGTTGCAGGCATTCTTTGGCTCTGTGTAACCCCCAGTTGTCCCATTGGTTTTTAAGCCAACTGCACTCTCAGTCACTCCTTAAGGGGACTGGAGGAACTGTTGAGTCCAACCAACAACCTCACCTCAGGACCAGAGAAACCCAGGGAAGCTGAATGCCATGGCTTCCCACTGGCAGCCCATAAGCAGTGTCTTTCTAGAGTTCTAAAGAGCATCCTGATTCATCTCCACACATCCCGGTCAAGGGAGAAAAGAGAGATCAGACACTGCCTGCCTCTGCCTTCTTCCTCTCCCATTTGCTTTCTTCTTCTTCTTGCCTTCCTTCCAGGAGAGGAGTAAGGGACAGGGACTCTGCCATACAGTGTTTCCTCTTTCTTCCCTACTCTAGCCTCAGGCTAATCCTTACTGCATACAGAATGTTTTCCAAGTGAAGAATATCCTCTTTGTAAAGTGGAAAAGTATCCTCTCAAGAGTGATGAAACTCAAGGTTTGGTTTTAAGATGTCAAAGACTGCAAAGGACAATATATTTTAAAGGGAGAATTACAATACTTTGAGTACTTGCATAAATATTTTAGCCCTGGTATTACTATTGATCCATTAATTCAGCAAGCATAAGGTATTTCTTGATAGAATGTTATAAAAATAAGTTGTTTGACAGATGCAGTCTCTTCAGATATCCCCAACACAACACCTAGACAAAGCTTTGATAGTGTTACTAAGGGGAAGGCTGGGCAGGCATTTATCAAGAATTGGCAGTTTCGTTTGGGGTAGGCCTTTCAGTTTGGGGGATGGAGGGGTGGGGCTGCTGGGGGCTCGATTAGGACTGGGGAAAGATTCAATGATCCAGGATGGTTGGAAACAAGAGAGTCTAAGAATTTTAGGACATAAATTAATGCTTTCCATTGAGGAGTTAATGGGTCTTTTCAGGAAGTTCCTATAATGCACAATCAAACCACTTGCCTGGGCTTAGGCTCACTTGGAATAGTGAAGTCATGCTGATGAAACAGAGGAATCCTAAGTAATGGAGATGTAGATGACAAGGTATGGGCGGGGGTGTTGGGTAGTTTCAGTTCTCAGTGTACCGGCTGAGTGTGAGGGTAAATAGTGTCAGTTTTCAGATGCAGCACATAAAATCTCGCTATTAGCGCACCCCACCACTGTAGCCACTTTAGAGATAATAATTTGTTACCTACTCTCTCTTAGGAGAATATAAATTTTATATAAATTTTTTGTGCCAAGTAAATTATTTTGAAAGGAGGCAAGCTGTAAGAAAGAAGTTTGTATCTGCTACCTAATAAAACAATAAATATGTATGAAGTTTAGAAATACTATTTTCCATCTGTTCATGTGTGTTTTGTTTTTTGTTTGTAAATTTCTTCTATCCAAAGAGAATCTGTAGAAACGATTTCCATTGATGTGGACTTACAAAAGGCAAGAGATACCTTCGAGAAGTTAACCAAAACAGAATGGATTTCTCTCATGGTAATGGCCAATATTTACTTGAGAAATAGAACAATGGAATTTCTTTACGGGAACCAGTAGATTGCAGTTTAATTTTGTTGGGAGCTGAGTCAGAGGGATCGTGTGTGATCGGGGAGGGGTGACTGTTCATGAGGTTACCATATTCCAGACACTGTATTAGATGCCAGCACTTTTTAAAAAAATTTATAAATCATATATTCGGCAAATGACTTGCATCCAAAATACAGAAATGATTTTTGTAACTCAGTAAGAAGGGGAATGACCTAAATTTTAAAAAAGATCAAAAGATTTGAATGGATATTTATGGATAAGCATAGAGAAAAATGCTTAGTACAATTAATCGTTAGGTACATGCAAATTAAAACCACAATGAGATAGCACTTCACATCCACAATGATGATGATCATCATAAAGAAAGACAATAACAAGTATTGGTGAGGATACAGAGAACCCGAAAGCCTCATTTATGGCTGGCAGACGTGTATTTCTTTAGAAAACAATTTGGCAGCTTCTCAAAAAAGTTAAACATAGATTTACCATATGACCAGCACTTCTACTTCTGGATGCTTTTCCAACCCAAATGAAAACACATGTCCACACAAAAGCTCCTATGTAAATGATCATAGCAGCATGTTCATGATTGTCAAAATGTGGAAACAACCCAAATATTTATCAACCAGGAAGTGGATAAATAAAATGCGGTGGATTCATACAATGGAATACTACTCAGCAATAAAAAAGAGAGGTGTTATAGCATAGGTGACCCTCAAAACATTATGTAATTGAAAGCAGACAAACACAAAAATCACATATTGTTTGGTTCCATTTACATGAAATGTTCAGAGACAGCGAATCCATAAAAATAGAAAATAGATTAATGGTTGCATGGAGTGTATAATAGGAAATGTGGTTGAATAATGGCCTCCCAAGATGTCCATGTCTCAATACTCAAAGTCTGTGAATGTGTTACCTTACATGGCAAAAGGAATTTTGCATAGGTCATCAAGTTACCAATCTTGAGATGAGGAGATTATTCTGGATTATCTTGAGGGGCCCAGTATAATCACAGGAGTATCTATAAGAGGAAGCAGGAATGTCAGAGTTAAGGAGATTTGAAGATGTGTGTTTCTGGATTTGAGAATGAATAAAGGCCAATAGCAAAGGAATGCTGAAATGCTGACAGTCTCTAGAAACTAGAGAAATGAAAGAGATGGGATTATCCCTATAAGAAACCACTAGCCAGGGAACAGATTCTCCCTTTGAGCTTCCAGAAGGGATGCAACCTTGTCAATGTCTTGATTTTAGTCCTGCAAGACCCATTTGGACTTCTTCTTTTTTTTTTTTTTTTTAAGATTTTAGTTTATTTATTTGAGAGAGAGAGAGCATAAGCAGACAGAGGGCAGAGGAAGAGGGAGTAACAGACTCACTGCTAATCAGGGAGCCTAATGTGGGCCTTGATCCCAGGACCCTGGGATCATGACTTGAGTTGAAGGCAGATTCTGAACCAACTGAGCCGCCCAGGTGCCCCTCATTTTGGACTTCTGACCTCTAGAACTACAAGATAACAAATTTGTGTTTCTTTAAACCACTAAATTTGTGGTTATAGTAACTGTTAGTATGGTTAGTTAGTATAGTACTAATATATAGTATAGTGATTGTTATAGTAATAATAGAAAATAGGGCTAGAGACTCTAGGGAAAATCTATTTCTTTGACTTTTTTTTAAAAAAGATTTTATTTCTTAATTTGACACAGAGAGAGAGAGAGAGAGAGCACAAGCAGGTAGAGTAGAAGAGGGAGAAGCAAGCTCCCCACTGAGCAGGGAGCCCGATGCGGGACTTGATCCCATGACCCTGAGATCATGAGCTGAGCTAAAGGTAGTTGCTTAACCAATTGAGACACCCAGGCGCCCCTCTTTGACTTTTCTTGATTTAGAGGCCGCCTACATTCTGTGATTCGTGGTCCCGTATCACTGACTTCTGCTTCTGTGGTCACAACCCCTTCTCTGACTTCTACTCCTTCTTTTAGATACTGGCACTTTTTTAAGCACATGTTTAAATGTATAGTAAATACAGTATTTTTATTTTCAATATGAAAAGAACAAAGTTTGAGAGGTAAATAATCATTAGCAGATACTAGTTTGGGAAGCAAGAGAAGCTTTACCTGTACCGGGGGAATGGAAAGCCGATTCTCTTGCCATCAATGTCAAATCTAGTTGAGCCGAATTGGCTACTGATTCAGCACTTATGCTGTTGGGTCTTTCCTTTTTTTATTGGGCTCATTATTTATGGAGTTCCTCTTTAAGATCTATTCTAGTTTAGTGTTTTGTGATTCTGGGCTGCGTTGGAAAATTTTCCCTCTTCCAACTCGGGTTCATGTGTTTGGGGGCCTGTGAACTGACAATAGACTGATTAATAGAAGAAAGCGAGTTTTATTCCATGCTTCTGTGGATCATTCAGATGAAGAAACTCCCCAAAGAGCTAACAATGAGAGCTTATCTACCAATTAATAGGGAAAAGGGAATTAGAGAGAAGAGGCTTCTATGAGAAAAACAAATGGAGTTTTCAGGGAGAAAAATGGGCTTTAAGGGAGTCCAATGGAAGATAGGACAGCTTGTGATAATGTTTGTTTATGCAATTTCTTATCCAAATGCAAGTGGCCGGTCTTTCCCTGGCAGTGAAGCTTGCCCTCCAAGGACATCCATGGCTGCCTCATTCTGGGAAGGCCCTGCCTTTAGTCAGATAAGGGAAATCTGAAGGCTTCCTTCTGCATCAGCGATATCACACATGCTTTTGGGTTAAAGTCATCTTTATACTGGGTCCCTACATTTGGCAGGGAAAGGGGGAGAGTGTTCTTTAATATGGGGTACATACGATATTTTTATTTTCAAGATGAAGAAGTAAGAATAGTAGATATTATTGAATGTATTTAAAAATAAATACATCTAGGTTAAATGGGAGATAACTTGGGGTGCTCTTCCCAATGTGAGTTCCAAGGAACACTGGTTTCACAGAATGCTCCCTGAAAACAAGTTCTAAGTATTTGTATTTGGTTGGCAGATAAGGAAAGAGAGTATGGGAGGTCCCATGAGGGGCTTCAGGGGTCATGCCTGGAAGTGATATACATCACCTTCACTCGTATCTTGTTAGCCAGAACTCAATCATTTGGCCCCACATAACTGCAGGGAGGCTGGAAATGCCATCTTCCTGTGAGCCCAGGAGGAAAATGAAACAGGATTGGTGAGGTGAACAATATGGCATTATCTTTGCCATGTTAGATTTAAGTCAGATAGATCTGGGTATGGATCCTTGATCTGTCAATCTCTAATTGAGTGACCTCCATGATTCACACAGTATGTACATGTGATTTCACTTTATTTCCCTCACACAGCCCAATATAAAACAGAGGATGACTCTCACATAACACTTTTGGGGAATTTGGGCTGCAAGGAATGATGGAGTTTGAACAGTAGGTTTGAGGAAAACTAAATTATTTTTCCACTGGAAAATGGTGGAACAAACCCCCTAGTCCCACAGCTTGTTTTCATTATAATCTGTACCTAATGGATGCTGGGCCCTTCCTGTTCTTTCAATTACAGATAACTACATGTCTCAGGGATAATCTGCTCAGAGCTCTCCCATGTTGTTCTTCTCACCAAGAAGCATTACTAGTTTTCCTTCTGCTCCTAGAATGTCCTGTGATGCATGATTCTAGGAACTGGTGTAGTCTGGTGGTTCCATTTGCCAAAGCTGTTTGTAAGAAACGAAAATCACAAGTTCTGAGTAAGTTTGATTACTTTTGTCACTTTATCTGTACTGTCAGTAGAGAATCACTGAAGTAAAAGTTGGAGCAAATTTTGGATACAAGATTTAAAAATACACACATGTTTGGGTATATGGTATGTGAATATTTGAAAAGATTAAGTTAATATTACAATCATCATTATTATACAAAGCATGTGTAACTCTTAGGTTTGGTATGGCCTTGACATCAGAATTTAATAACTATAGAGGATCCAGTAAAGATATATCCATACTTTAAAACTTTGTTCATGTTTTAAAACTTGAGACATTTTGACCTGCATGGGAGCAAAATTTGCCATCCCAAAATGTGTCTCTCTAGCATGTGGATTATTCTAGACTATTTTTAAGAAATAGAAGGCTCAGGAGGAACCATTGACCTTACCCCTAACTGCCTAAAAGATGTAAAAGATAAGGCCTGCTCCAGGAAGGGAGCTATCTCCATAGGTAACTATAGTATAATATGAATTAGGTGTGGTAGACAAACTTAGCAAAGTCTGTTAAAATTCCCCTCTGTATTCCTTTGTTTCCAAATGGCCCAGCAAACATTTGTTTACCAAACATTTACTCTTTTTCATCTTCCCGTGATTGTCTTCCTTCCTTTTGAAGACTCAGACTCCTACCCTCTTCTCCTTAACTCTGCACAGCATATAAGCCTTAACTGTCTGACTGCCTCTGGCCCTCATATTCTTCTTTTTTTTTTTTTTAAAGATTTTGTTTATTTATTTATTTGACAGACAGAGATCACAAGTAGGCAGAGAGAGGGGAGGAAGCAGGCTCTCTGCCGAGCAGAGAGCCCGATGTGGGGCTCGATCCCAGGACTCTGGGATCATGACCTGAGCCGAAGGCAGAGGCTTTAACCCACTGAGCCACCCAGGCGCCCCTGGGCCTCATATTCTTATAGAGCCCTTATACATACAAAATTAAATTTGATTTTCTGTTAATCTGTCTCATTAATTTAATTCTTAGACCAGCCAAAAGAAACTTGAAGGGAAGATGAGAGTTTTTCCTTCCCAACAGATCAGTGATGAAAAACAAATGTTAAACTTTGTGTTCTCATGTATTGTATTCAGTGCTATGAAATTTCCTTTTACAATTTTAAGCTAATGTTCAAGGTCCAAAGCTTTAAAGGTACAAAGGATATATATGATGAAATATAAACCACCCAGTTCCCCTCCCAGAAAGCAGTTATAGAATATAGTTATTTTGTGTAAACTTTAAAAGATATGTATTCTTAAAAAATAGAGACATAGATTCTTTGATTTTCTTTTATTTTTTAAAATTTTATTTATTTATTTATTTATTTGACAAAGAGAGAGAGATACAAACAGAGAGGGAACACAGCAGGGGGAGTGGGAAAGGGAGAAGCAGTCTCCCCCCGCTGATCAGGGAGCGAGATGTGGGGCCTGATCCCAGGACCCTGGGATCATGACCTGAGCCGAGGCAGACCCTTAACCCACTGAGCCACCCAGGCACTTCTCTTTTTTTAATTTTTTTAATGGTAGCACATCATTCACATTTTTTGGCAACTTGCCTTTTCCCATCCACATTATATTGTAAGGATATGTTTGTTCTGTTACAGGAACTGCCTGGTTCTATTTAATGGCTTATTAGTATTCTATTGGGAGGATATACTATAAATAGCTTTTTCTAAGCTTTTGCTATTATAATAGTGCTAACATGTATTTCTTTATATGTATATACATTTACACAGATAGGGAAAATTCCAGAAGGAAAATTACTGGATCAAATTGTATGTGCATTTAAAATTTTGAGAGATTTTGCCAAATGACCATGCACAGAACTTTAAGTGGTCAAAATTCATATTGTAGTCTATGTAAATTGCATGTAAAAGTGCAACATGACAGCCTTGACAGAGGATATACAAATTTATACTTCATCAACAAATACAACAGCATCAGCCCACGCATTTTTCTACAGTATTATCAAACTTTGGTATTTGCCTTTCTGAAGAATCTCTTATTTTGAATTTTGATTTCCTTTTTTTTATTCTTTAAAATATTTTATTTATTTATTTATTTGACGGATAGAAAGAGAGAGAGACTGTGCACAAGCAGGAGGAGTGGGAAAGGGAGAAGAGGCTCCCCATTGAGCAGGGAACCCAACACAATGAGGGGCTTAATCCCAGGACCCTGAGATCATGACCTGAGCCAAAAGCAGCCACTTAACCAACTAAGCCACCCAGGCACCCAGAATTTTTATTTTCTCATTATGAATGAGATATAGTGCTGGTTTTCCTATATCTCAAATCCATTCTCTGGGAACTATCAGTTCTTCCCTCTTAACGGATTTTTCCATGTGTTGTTGTTAGTGTTTTTCTTTTTATTTAGGAGCTCTTTTTAAAAAAATTTTGTTATTTGACAGAGATCACAAGTAGGCAGAGAGGCAGGCAGAGAGAGAGAGAGGGAGAAGCAGGCTCCCTGCTGAGCAGAGAGCCCGATGCAGGGCTCCATCCCAGGACCTTGGGATTATGACCTGAGCTGAAGGCAGAGGCTTAACCCACTGAGCCCCCCAGGTGCCCCTATTTAGGAGCTCTTAAATGATTAAGGCAATTAATACTTAATCAATAATTGAATTACAAATCTTTTTTCTCTGGGTTATTATTTTTTTTTTACTTTGTGGTACTTTTGAATGCATAATTATTCTACATTTTTATGAAGGGGTGCATTGGTGGCTCCGTTCGTTGAGAATCCAACTCTTGGTTTCAGCTTGGGTTGTGATCTCAGGGTAGTAGGATCAGAACACCCCCCACCCCCACCTCTGCACTCAGTGCTCAGCAGGGAGTCGTCTTGGGATTCTTTCCCTCTTCCTCTGCCCATTCCCCTGCTCTCACTTGCTCTCTCGCTCTCTCTCAAATAAATAAATCTTAAAAAGAAAACAAAAAGCAAACAACCACAACAAAAATGTTTGTTACTTTAAAACATTTTTATGAAGTCTAGTATATGAACATTTTCTTTTATGATTTCTGAGTTTAGATCATACTTCAGAAAGCCTACCTCACTCTGAAATTTAAAAAAAAAAAAATCCCCAGGCACCTGGGTCGCTCAGTTAGTTGAGCATCTGCCTTCGGCTCAGGTCATGATTCCAGGGTCCTAGATTGAGTCCCGCATGGAGCTCCCTGCTCTGTGGGGAGCCTCCTTCTCCACTTGTCCTTTCTTCCACTAATTCTCTCAATCTCTCTCTCTCACTCTCTCTCAAATAAATAAAATCTTTTTAGAAAGATTCCCATGCTCCTATTAGAATTTTTTTTTTAAAGATTTTATTTATTTATTTGACAGACAGAGACCACAAGCAGGCAGAGAGGCAGACAGAGAGAGAGGAGGAAGCAGGCTCCCCGCTGAGCAGAGAGCCCGACGCGGGGCTCGATCCCAGGACCCCGGGATCATGACCTGAGCCGAAGGCAGAGGCTTCAACCCACTGAGCCACCCAGGCGCCCCCCCATTAGAATTTTTTGAGGTTTCATTTATTTAAGTAATCTCTATATTCAGAATGGGTCTTAAATCCATGACCCTGAAATCATGAGTTACACACTCCTCCAACTGAGCCAGCCATGTGTCCCCCTTTTCTTTTTTGATGTGGGCTCCATGCCCAACATGGGGCTTGAACTCATGACCCTGAGATCAAGAGTAACATGCTCTACTGAATGAGCCAGCCAGGCAGGTGACCCTCTCCTCCTAGAATTCTTATTGTTTCATTTTTATGTTTAAATCTTTGATCCATATGGAGTTTATCTTGATTAAACTTTATTTTTTCTGAGTCAGTTTTCAGTTGTCCCCACACATTTATTGAATGATGTGTTTCATTCCCACTAATGTGCAATGCCACTTTTATCATATGCTAAAATGTCATGCATATTTGAGTCTATTTATGGAGTCTCTATAAATCTGTCTTTCATGCATCTGCATCATATTATTTTACTTGTATTAGCTATTTTAACATTTGATAGGTTCGTTTTCTGAGAATTATCCTTTAAAGTTCAAAAATCCAAGCTGGAACCAAGTAATATTTCCATATTGTTATTAAGTTAGTTTAAAAAATATACCCATATATACCAGGTATTCATAGAGTCTGAAAACATAGATACTATTTTTTTCAGATTGAAAGTGTTCTTTTTTTTTTTTTTAAAGATTTTCTTTATTTATTTGACAGACAGAGATCACAAGTAGGCAGAGAGACAGGCAGAGAGAGGAGAAAGCAGGCTCCCTTGCTGAGCAGAAAGCCTGATTCAGGCTTGATCCCAGGATCCTGGGATCATGACCTGAGCTGAAGGCAGAGGCCTTAACCAACTGAGCCACCCAGGTGCCCCAAGATCGAAAGTGTCCTTGATGAAGGGTACCTTGGTGGTTCAGTCATGATCCTGGGGTCCTGGGATGGAGCCCTGCATTGGGCTCAGCTGGGTGCCTGCTTCTGCAGCTCCCTCTGTTGTTTCCCCTGCTTCTGCTCTCTGGCACTCTCTCACTCTCTGTCAAATAAATAAATAAAATCTTAAAAAAAAAAAGAAAAGATAATGTCCTTGGTGACATGATATGCATGTATGTGTGTGTTTGTGTGTGTTCTTACGTATGTTTTCAGAATTTTAGATACTGTATGGAATTTTCAGTTTGAAAATCATGCAACCAGTAAGTAGTCAGGTATTCACAGGAGCTATGAGCAAGTTTCTTCAGAATCCTAAATTCGAGTTTTAATTCCAATGATACTAAATTCACAACTATGAGAAATAAATGTCCAGGATGATATCCTGATACAAGATACTTTCTAGATTTTGTCATCAGAAATGGAAACCATTACCTATTTCATACATTAAAGAACCCAGTAGAAACGGGAATTTTTTTTTTTTTTGAGGCTGCATATTTATCATGGCTGATTTTATACCCCTCAGAGCAGTGTTTGGCATCTTTGCAAGAATCTTCTTTCAAAAAAATGATCCAGATGCTTAAAACTGCCATTATCTACCAGCTGTATCAGTGGACTGAAACCAGTCAGAGTTACTGCAGTCTTAAAGCTCTTCTAAGAATGATGAAAGAAGTACATAAGGTAAGTGTTCCTCTGAGGGAATGTATATACCATTTTACTCAAAATCCCTCTGGTCTTGGCCAACTGGAGTCCTCTTTTGTTTTGTTTCTAAATCAGAAATAAAATGTTTTATTCTGTCCTCAGTAATTCAGAATTTTGCTCGTTTTGCTGACTGGCTAGACCCTAGCCATAGACTACATATTTTATGTATATAACATATTTTATCTAATATATATTAGATGCACAAATACTCAAAAAATGAGAATGACTCAGCGTTTTCAGTAGAGTACACAACATAATCTAATTTAAACGTAGGGTACTAATAAACCTAATGATTGTTGAGGGAGAAGGAGGAGCCAGAGCATTTTTTTTTTTAAAGATTTTATTTATTTGACAGAGAGAGAGAAATCACAAGTAGGCAGAGAGGCAGCAGAGAGAGAGGGGGGAGGAAGCAGGCTCCCTGTGGAGCAGAGAGCCCGATGTGGGGCTCGATCCCAGGGTCCTGGGATCACGACCTGAGCCAAAGGCAGAAGCTTTAACCCACTGAGCCACCCAGGCACCCCGAGCCAGAGCATTTTAAATAAAAGAGCAGAATTAAATTAAATTCAATTAAAAATAATTAGCTAATGGGGTGGTAATCCTTATATCAATTCAATTAGATTTTAAGCCAAAGACTATAATAAGAGATGAGGAAGGACACTATATCATACTCAAAGGGTCTGTCCAACAAGAAGATCTAACAGCTTTAAATATCTATGCCCCTAACATGGGAGCAGCCAACTATATAAACCAATTAATAACAAAATCAAAGAAGTACATCGACAATAATACAATAATAGTAGGGGACTTTAACACTCCTCTCACTGAAATGAACAGAGCATCCAAGCAAAAGATCAAGGAAATAAAGGCCTTAAATGACACACTGGACCAGATGAACATCACAGATATATTCAGAACATTCCATCTCAAAGCAACAGAATACACATTCTTCTCTAGTGCACATGGAACATTCTCAAGAATAGATCACATCCTGGGTCATAAATCAGGTCTCAACCGGTATCAAAAGATTGGGATCATTCCCTGCATATTTTCAGACCCCAATGCTCTGAAACTAGAACTCAATCACAAGAGGAACTTTGGAAAGAACCCAAATACATGGAGACTAAACAGCATCCTTCTAAAGAATGTATGGGTCAACCAAGAAATTAAAGAAGGATTGAAAAAATTCATGGAAACAAATGATAATGAAAACACAACAGTTCAAAATCTGTGGGACACAGTAAAGGCAGTCCTGAGAGGAAAATATATAGTGATACAAGCCTTTCTCAAGAAACAAGGAAGGTCTCAAATACACAACCTAACTCTACACCTAAAGGAGCTGGAGAAAGAACAACAAAGAAAGCCTAAACCCAACAGGAGAAGAGAAATAATAAAGATCAGAACAGAAATCAATGAAATAGAAACCAAAAAACGATAGAACAAATCAATAAAACTAGGAGCTGGTTCTTTGAAATAATTAATAAGATTGATAAACCCCTGGCCAGACTTATCAAAAAGAAAAGAGAAAGGACCCAAATAAAAAAAATCATGAATAAAAGAGGAGAGATCACAACCAACACCAAGGAAATGCAAACAATTATAAGAACATACTATGAGCAACTCTACACTGACAAATTTGACAATCTGGAAGAAATGGATGCATTCCTAGAGACATATAAACTATGACAACTGAACCAGGAAGAAACAGAAAACCCAAACAGACCCATAACCAGTAAGGAGATTGAAACAGCCATCAAAAATCTCCAAACAAACAAAAGCCCAGGGCCAGACGGCTTCCAAGGGGAATTCTACCAAACATTTTTTTTTTAAGATTTTATTTATTTATTTGATAGGCAGAGATCACAAGTGGTCAGAAAGGCAGGCAGAGAGAGAGGAGGAAGCAGGCTCCCCACTGAGCAGAGAGCCCGATGTGGGGCTCGATCCCAGAACCCTGGGATCATGACCTGAGCCAAAGGCAGAGGCTTTAACCCACTGAGCCATCCAGGCGCCCCACTACCAAACATTTAAAGAAGAATTAATTCCTATTCTCCTGAAACTGTTCCAAAAAATAGAAATGGAAGAAAAACTTCCAAACTCATTTTATGAGGCCAGCATCACCTTGATCCCAAAAGCAGACAAGGATCCCATCAAAAAAGAGCATTACAGACCAATATCCTTGATGAACACAGATGCAAAAATTCTCACCAAAATACTAGCCAATAGGATTCAACAGTACATTAAAAGGATTATTCACCACGACCAAGGGGGATTTATTCCAGGGCTGCAAGGTTGGTTCAACATCTGCAAATCAGTCAATGTGATACAATACATTAATAAAAGAAAGAACAAGAACCATATGATACTCTCAATAGATGCTGAAAAAGCATTGAACAAAGTACAGCATCCCTTCCTGATCAAAACTCTTCAAAGTGTAGGGATAGAGGGCACATACCTCAATATCATCAAAGCCATCTATGAAAAACCCACCGCAAATATCATTCTCAATGGAAAAAAACTGAAAGCTTTTCCGCTAAGGTCAGGAACATGGCAGGGATGTCCATTATCACCATTGCTATTCAACATAGTGCTGGAAGTCCTAACCTCAGCAATCATACAACAAAAATAAATTAAAGGCACCCAAATTGGCAAAGAAGAAGTCAAACTATCACTCTTTGCAGATGATATGATACTTTATGTGGAAAACCCAAAAGACTCCACTCCAAAACTGCTAGAACTCATACAGGAATTCAGTACAATCAATGCACAGAAGTCAGTTGCATTTCTTTACACCAACAATAAGACAGAAGAAAGAGAAATTAAGGAGTCAATCCCATTTACAATTGCACCCCAAACAATAAGATACCTAGGAATAAACCTAACCAAAGAGGCAAAGAATCTATACTCAGAAAACTATAAAGTACTCATGAAAGAAATTGAGGAAGACACCAAAAAATGGGAAAATATTCCAAGCTCATGGATTGGAAGAACAAATATTGTGAAAATGTCTATGCTACCTAAAGCAATCTACACATTTAATGCAATCCCTACCAAAATCCCATCCATTTTTTTCAAAGAAATGGATTTCCCCCAGCTCCAGGGAGAGTTGCCCCCCCACTATAGCCCCTACCTCCCCCCAGGCTCTCCCACTCTGTACAACCCTCCCCTGTCGGGGTCCCCCCTGCCTCTGACCCACCTCTAACTCCGGTGGACACTGACCTCCCAGGAAGGGCCCCTTCCTCCCCCTCCTCCTCTGTTTTCACCCAGAACCTCCCACCCACACCCCAAGCTGCAAACCCTCCTTTAGAACTCTGTTGGACCCCAGTTCAGAGGAGGCCTGTGCTATGGTTCCATATAAAATTTATTTGGAACCAGGAAAGACCTCGAATAGCCAAAGGGATATTGAAAAAGAAAGCCAAAGTTGGTGGCATCACAATTCCGAACTTCAAGCTCTATTACAAAGCTGTCATCATCAAGACAGTATGGTACTGGCACAAAAACAAACATATAGATCAATGGAACAGAATAGAGAGCCCAGATATAGACCTTCAAGTCTATGGTCAACTAATCTTTGACAAAGCAGGAAAGAATGTCCAATGGAAAAAAGACAGCCTCTTCAACAAATGGTGTTGGGAAAATTGGACAGCCACATGCAGAAAAATGAAATTGGACCATTTCCTTACACCACATATGAAAATACACTCAAAATGGATGAAGGACCGCAATGTGAGAAAGGAATCCATCAAAATCCTTGAGGATAACACTGGCAGCAACCTTTTTGACCTTAACCACAGCAACTTCTTCCTAGGAACATCACAAAGACAACAGTAGCAAGGGCAAAAATGAACTATTGGGATTTCATCAAGATCAAAAGCTTATGCACAGCAAAGGAAACAGTTAACAAAACCAAAAGACAACTGACAGAATGGGAGAAGATATTTGCAAATGACATATCAGATAAAGGTCTAGTATCCAAAATCTATAAAGAGCTTATCAAACTCAACACCCAAAGAACAAATAATCCAATCAAGAAATGGGCAGAGGACATGAACAGACATTTCTGCAAAGAAGACTTCCAGATGGCCAACAGACACATGAACAAGTGCTCCACATCCCTCGGTATCAGGGAAATACAAATCAAAACCACAATGAGATACCACTTCACACCAGTCAGAATGGCTAAAATAAACAAGTCAAGAAATGACAGATGCTGGTGAGAATGCAGAGAAAGGGGAACCCTTCTACACTGTTGGTGGGAAATGTAAGGTGGGGCAGCCACTCTGGAAAACAGCGTGAAGGTTCCTCAAAAAGTTGAAAATAGAGCTACCCTATGGCCCAGCATTTGGACTACTGGGTGTTTACCCTAAAGATACAAATGTAGTGATCTGAAGGGGCATGTGCACCTGAACGTTTATAGCAGCAATGTCCACAATAGCCAAACTATGGAAAGAACCTAGATGTCCATCAACAGAGGAATGGATAAAGAAGATGTGATATATATATATAGATAGATGGATACCTATCTATCTATATTTATACACACACATACACAATGGAATACTATGCAGCCATTAAAAGAAATGAAACCTTGCCATTTGCGATGACGTGGATGGAACTAGAGGGTATTATGCTTAGCGAAATAAGTCAATCAGAGAAAGACAACAACCATATGATCTCCCTGATATGAGGAAGTGGAGATGCAATATGGGGGGGTATGGGGAGTAGGAAAAGAATAAATGAAACAAGATGGGATCGGGAGGGAGACAAACCAAAAAAATCTCTTAATCTCACAAAACAAACTGAGGGTTGCTGGGGGTGGGGGGAAGGGAGAGGATGGTGGGGTTATGGACATTGGGGAGGGTATGTGCTATGGTGAGTGCTGTGAAGTGTGTAAACCTGGCAATTTACAGACCTTTACCCCTGGGGCTAATAATACATTATATGTTTAAAAAAAATAAAAATAAATAAAAAATAAAAAAATAATTAGCTAAGATAAGATGATTTTATAAATATAAATTGCCAAATACAATCAAAATCCATTTCTTCACACAATATCAATCCCAGTAGGAGAAAATATTATGTATAAAATTAGTGCTGAAGTGTTAATGCACTGATTATTTCTAAAGTAGTACATTTCCTTTTACCTAGCTTTATTGAGATATAATTATATAACATTGTGTGAGTTTAAGGTGTGCAATACATTGCTTTGATACACTTATACTTATTTGGTATACTGATTCATTTTATAACTGGAAGCTTGTACCCTTTGACCAATAGTCCCCGATTTCCCCCACCCCCTTGCCCCTGACAGCCACCATTCTACTTTGTGTTTCTGAGTTTGGCTCATACATATGTATTTTTCTTTCTCTAAGCTATTTCACTTAAAATAATGTCCTGCAAGTCCACTCCACCCATGTTGTCTTAAAGGCAGGATTTCCTTCTGTGTCATGGCCAGATAATATTTAGGGTATATATACATCTTCTTTATCCATTCATCCATCCAGGATGCTTGTTTCCGTGTCTTGGCTTTTGTAAAAAATGCTGCATTGAACATGGGGGGTACATGTATCTCTTTGAGACACTGATTTCATATTCTTTGAAATGAATATACTTATCCAGATGAATGTTTTTTTAATATACCCAGAGGTGGGATTGCTGGATCATATGGTGGTTCTATTTTTAATTTCTTGAGGAACCTCCATACTGTTTTCCACAGGGGTTGCACCAATTAACAGCCCTACGTGCAATGTTCAAGGGTTCTCTTTTCTCTATATCCTTGCCAACACTTACCTCTTGTCTTTCTTGTCTTTCTGATGACAGCCATTCTCATTGTGTAGCTTTGGGTTGCATTTCTCTGATGATTAGTGATGTTGAACATCTTTTCCTGTACCTGTCGGAGATCTGTAGGTCTTCTTTGGAAAAACAGCTATTCAGTTTCTCATTTTAAAATCAGATGTTTTTTTTTGTTTGCTCAGTGGCATGTGTTCTGTATATATTTTAGATATTAATTCCTTCTCAAGTATGTAATTTGCAAATATTTCCCCCCATTTCATAGGTTGTGTTTTCATTTTACTTTCTTAATTTATATTCTTAGATTCTATTTTCCTGCCTTGCATCTTTTGGATTAGTTTGATTTGATAGAGGCTTATTTAGATCATTGATTTTCCAGAATTGCTTCTTCTGGGAAACCTTCTTGAACCCCTCAAGTCCTTCTCCAATCAGAAACTGTGTCCTCCATACCAGATTACTTATTTTTACTTATCAGGCCCTGGGTCATGGGTTGGTAATCTACACATATGGGCAGCCTCATGTTTTTGTTATTAAAGTTATTAAAGTTTTAATAACACTCACTTGTTTACGTATTCTCTAAGGCTATTTTCTTCTTCAGAGTGTCAGGGTTGAATAGTTGCACCAGAGACTCTGTGGTCCCAAGCACAAATATTTACTGTTTGGATTTAAGAAAGAGTTTGCTGACTACTATACTAGACAGTAATCTGTGTGTCAGCAGGGAGAATTTTTAGTTTATGTTTTGTTCCACACCTGGCAAATAGTGTATGCTAAAATAATATTCATTAATTAATGGAGAAAAGACTAATTTTGTCAAAAGCACTTGGATTTTATTCCTAAGATTTCAAAATTGTTTCCAGTATATCTGTGCCCCAAGAACTGGTTTACTAGTCTCCATTGTCAACAACTGTTATCTTTTACAGTATTTATGAAAATTGGATAAATTATAGATCAAAAATTGGAAGTTTTATAGAATTCTATTTTATCAATGCCAAATGCATTGGGTTTATAGAGCTCTATTCTAATTATCTATATGATAACCATAAATATAATAGATTAAATAATATATTAATAGAAAATAAAATTCACAAGTCATGTGTTCTCTAAGGTAAACACAGCTAACTGTCGACTACCAGAAAATACTTTCATCATAGATGAATTCCCCAATGAGGTGATCTTTCGTGAAAGTACAAGAAGGCTGTTCTTTAGGAATAACAACCTGGTAAGACTAAAATTTTTATTTCTGAAAATTTTCATCCTTTATAGGACACATTAGTAGCTGGGTATCTTGTTGATAAATCAAGATTTGGACATTTTTTTTTTTTTTTTAGATTTTATTTATTTATTTGACAGAAATCACAAGTAGATGGAGAGGCAGGCAGAGAGAGAGAGAGGGAAGCAGGCTCCCTGCTAAGCAGAGAGCCCGATGCGGGACTCGATCCCAGGACCCTGAGATCATGACCTGAGCCGAAGGCAGCGGCTTAACCCACTGAGCCACCCAGGCGCCCTGGACATTTCTTCATTGCAATGCTGAATTGCTAAATTAGATGATCACTGAAAACCTAAACACCTTTAACTCACAAAACAGATGCATTTTCTTAGAAAGTTTTCTAGGTACTTTGAATTTTAAAAAATAGATTGCCAAAAGAATAGAGGGAAACAATTAAAAATGATGAGGTGGGGCGCCTGGGTGGCTCAGTGGGTTGAGCCTCTTCCTTCCTCTCAGGTCATGATCTCAGGGTTCTGGGATCAAGGGTTCTGGGATCGAGCCCCGCATCAGGCTGTCTGCTCAGCAGGGAGCTGGCTTCTCTCTCTGCCTGCCTCTGCCTACTTGTGATCTCTGTCTGTTAAATAAATAAACAAAATCTTAAAAAAAAAAAAAAAAAGATGAGGTAAAGGAATGAAAATTTTTCCCTTTGAATTATTAAAGCTATTATCTCTTGTTATTTTTTAGATACCTGCAGAAAACCTCAGTCCCATTATTTTCAGTAATTTTCCATTTATTTTTAATTTGCCATCCAAGATTCAATTATTTCAAGCTGAGTCCCATTTGAAAATGCTGGTATGTATGCTCTACTTTGTTTTATTATGCAAAATTACAAACATATACAAAATAGAGATAATGGTGTAATGAACCCCATCACAAAGTTCCAGTCATCATCAACATTTTGCCCATCAACGATTTCCCCATGGATCACCTTTGTTGGTTTTGTGGTTGTTATTATTTCAGCTGAAGTATTTTAAAGCAAATCCCAGACCCAATTTCCTTTCACCTTTCTATACTTCAGTGCATTGTTTCCGGTTGTTTCACTCTTATTCATGCTGAGATTTGTCAGTGGCTTTGGGTGGTGACCACATGATTCTTCTCTCGTAATGCTTCCCGCTAACACTTTATTTAGTAATTCTCTCTGTTGTTTTGGTTGAGGTTTGCAAAACAGCATTATTTCTAATCATATCATTCCTTCCAAAGTTATTAATTGAATTCTGTAAAGATCTTTTCCTCATCAACCTGGACCATTTGGCTACATTCATATAGGAGAGTAGAATGATGCTTAAGCCTTTTTCTTTAATTATTAAATGTTGCCAAATCACTATACAGTGAGGTTGTACTAATTTGTTACTACCAGTAACATACACACTATAATCAATGCAGAGTGTTATCAAGCTTTGTGCTCTTTTTCAACTGAACAGGTTAATCATGATTATTTTGGCTAATTTTAAATGGTTTTCTCATTATTATATAATGTCTGAGTCCTCACTTTAGATAATACCCATTGTTTTCCTTCTGTGAGCAAATACTGAAATGATCTAGTAACCACTCTTTCTCTCTCCCGTTCCTCTCCTCCTCTATCCAGTTGTTGTTGTTTTTTTAAGATTTTATTTATTTATTTATTTGACAGATAACAAGTAGGCAGAGAAAGAGAGAGAGAGAGAGAGAGAGAGAGAGAGTGGGGGGAAGCAGGTTCCCCGCTGAGCAGAGAGCCGGATGCAGGGCTCCATCCCAGGACCCTGGGATCATGACCTGAGCCGAAGGCAGAGGCTTTAACCCACTGAGCCCCCCAGGGGCCCCATCCTCTAGCCAGTTTTAGTTACTACTGTGATCTTAGTGTTTGGATTTCATATCTGCTTAAGAGCTTGGAGCTTGATATATAGCTCCGTCTGATATTTTTTAATTCCCAAATAATGGCTATGAGTCAATCAGTGAGTTTATTCTGTTTCCCATTTACTCTCTTCCTTCTGCTTCTTTTCGAGTCGTTGAATTATTCCCACAGAATATTTACATACTATTTCATCTCTCTTAACCACCATTAGCGTTCATTCTCAGTTAAGTATTTGAGTGCTTACCCCACTCCCAGACATTATGCTAAAGATTTTCCAAACATGTTTTGATTGCTGAGGTCTGTCTAGGTTATTCCTCAGAAAAGGTTCCTATTTATACTTTAAAAACTCATGGGAATCAGGGGCGCCTGGGTGGCTCAGTTGGTTAATCCACTACCTTCGGCTCAGGTCATGATCTTGGAGCCTTGGGATCGAGTCCCACATCAGGCTCCCTGCTCTGCGGGGAGTCTGCTTCAGCCGCTGATCTCTCCTCTCATGCTCTCTCTCTCTCAAGTAAATAAATAAAATCTTAAATAAAACCCAAACTCACGGGAATCAGAAGTCATACCCATTCCTTTTATTAATAATTTAAAGGATACAGGCCATCTACATGAAACATGGATAAGTCTGGGACATCATATGCAGAAAAGGAGCCACTTCAATTATAAAACATTTCTTTGATACTCTTAATTATGCAGCTTGTGTGACATTTCCCAATGATCCATGCCCCATAAATCCATAACTTCCAGCTTTATTTATGTTAAACAACCTAGGTGGGCAAGGTACATCCTGCTAAAAGCATTCCATAGGTAAAGACTCTCCCTCTTGTTACTATTATTAGTGTCTGTCATCGGCATGTTTACAAGATTTCTTTTGTTTCCCAGCCACCTCTTTTTACATTTTCCTAACATCCCTGGTAATGGGAGAAATTATGTTTCCTTTAAACTGGTCCTTCCCTTGCAGTATTTTCTTCTACGGCAGTATTCAATGTAGCAGGTCTACTGGTAGTGAGGGGTTAGTGAGGGCTGTGTTTATAGAGGAATCAGGCAGCTTGGATATGATGAAGGATCGGGAAAGGTCTGAGTACAAGAAAACTCTCAGTTGTAGTTGTGATGGATGAAAGTAGAAAGGAGACTCCACAATCCTGACCTCCAAAGGAGAGAGGATGGGCATATTCCAAACTGTAAACTCCAAACTATATTATCACTTCACATGCATAAATGTGGAAAGAGTAAACCAATACATGGGAAATTGGAGTAGAACAACTGGAAAATAAGAAAAAATGCATGTTTTCTGCCTAATTCTTGGTTAGGTGAAAGAAAGTTGGGGCTACAGCAGGCCACATATACTCTCCCTGCTATAGTGAGTGAAGGATGCTGCTGGCCACTTCCTGTCACTCAGAGCCACCGGTCGTGGTGCTCAGCATTCAGTATTGCTGAAGTGTCCCAGAGCCGCAGACTCCTGGGCCACCAGAATAGGTGACCTGTAATCAGGAAGGACCAGAAATGCCACCTGTTTCATCTCCCTACAAACCTGGAACTTTTTTAAAATGAACATATTCAGGAAAAACCAGAAGAATCTAGTGGAATCATGTATAATTTCTCAAGTTATAGTAGTGGCAGAGATCTGGAACAGGCTTTCCCAAGCCCAGAGTCACACACACCCTTCTCTGAGATGCTTGTAAGAATGCTGTTAAGGGTAACTACACCCAGCCTGGAAACCTGGAATAGGATAGCTATTATCCACGTGTCTTGTTGTCACAGTTCGCGGGACAGGTCTCAAAGACAGCTACAATGGTTTACAAGTCCTAATACTCCTTTTTGTCCTTAGGTTATAGCAGAAGCCCTAGAGAAGTGTTAAAGCTCAAAGCAAGTCTAGTAAGTCCAATACTAGATTTCTAATCTGAGGGGGTTCAGCAGAAATAAGATATTGACTAGAGTATAAGGAAATGTTGAAAATTCAGAAAAGCTAAATGGAAGTACTATGTAGAGTGACTGAGAGCAGGTAAAAAGTGAGGCCACTGGTGGCACATTTTTAGAGGGCTCCCCTATGAATCAGGTGGGTGGATCACAGTTATTTGAACAAGAGTGGATCTTCTCTGAGCAAGTCTTTCCTCTGATCTTTTTCCTACTTTAACATCATCCTTGAGCTCCTATGCTACCCTTATATTCTTGGGGATTATGGTGCTAAAACTCTGATTCTTAAGACATGGTGGATGAATGTTTCAGCGTATCGAATAATGCTATTGCCTTTAAGGATCATGTCTACTATGAATGAGATCGCTTGTAATTACTTAGCTGTACCTCCATGGTGACTAATCCCGTGAATATAATTCCTAGATGCCATGGTTTCACAGATCCTGGGATCTCCTTATCTTCCATAGTATAGTGTAGATATGATGGCCTTTTTTTCCTAAATAATTACAATCTGAGTATATAGCAATGTATATAGCAATAGTAGGCATGAGCGGATGCCATGCAGACTACATTTATTTGAAACAGTAAACACTTCATAGTGTTCTGTGAGATTCCTAAAATATTTCTTTCTTTATTCTTTGTTTTTTTGTTTTTTGTTTTTTTTAGGACTTAAAACAGAGAGAATACCTGGATCGGGGGCAAGGAATTCTTCAGTTCAATGAATCCCTTCCATTTATACTTAGAGTCAGACGAAGTCACCTAGTTGAAGATGCTCTGCGTCAGTTAAACCAAGTTGAAGACACCAACCTCTGTAAAGGATTAGTGGTAAATTAAAAGTCTCTTTGGACATTTTTACTAATGTGAAGGGGAAATATTTGTATAATACAGCAAAGGAAGAGCCTGCTTTTGCACCTATAGTTATCAGCTGTAGGTTTCCAGAATTCTGGGGTGCCAGGCTGTCTAAGTTGGTAGAGTATGTGACTCTTGATCTTGAGGTTGAGACTGAGCCTCACATTGGGCAAAGATATTACCTAATAAATAAAAAATAGTAATTCCTTGCTTACCCTTTAGAGAAAAGCTATGGGATGTTTAATTGAATGTTGGGATTCTGTGTAAACTATTAATTGCCTATAGCTACAAAAGTGCTGCATAATGAACCATCCTAAAGTTTAATGACGTTAAAAAGACAATAATTTATTATAGAGATCTGAAATTCAGCTAAGGATCTCCTAATTTAGGTTGAATTCACTTGGGTCAATTTGTAGATTTTTGTCTGCTCTTATTCATGTGTTTGGGAATTAGGCAGGAACTGGCTGATCTAGGCTAGATTAAGCTTGGCTGGGGCCGTGTCGCTGTTTCCTGTGCTTTTCATCTTCCTGGGACCAGCATGCATGTTCTTCTCACTTCTGTGCCAAAGGTATAGGATAGCAAATCCAATCACACAACTAACATGGTTTAGTCAAAGCAAGTTACGTGGCTGAAACCAAGTCAAGGGCTGATGAAATATATTCAGCCTCTTTGGAGAAAGAAATTGCAAAGTCACACACCACAGACATGGATCAAGTAGGGTAAAACATATTGATGCAATCAACAAGCAGCAGGTAGAGATACTTTTCCTACATTTTGGCTCTTGTTTTAGTCATAGAGTACCCAGTATATTGTTTCTAATTCTAGTCATCTTTCACTTTGTCCTTTGTGGGTACATGTAGGGTGTGTATTGTGTTTATCTCAGATCATCTGCCCTATTGAGGCCATAAAATAATGAGTAACTCTTTAGGTAAAAGCTGGACTCTGTCCAGTGGGAGTGATTTTCCTGGTATAAGCCATAAGAAGGAGACTTAGGTTCTCAGAGAAGAAACCAGAACCTAGAGGTTGGGCTCAGCCAAGAGAGGGATATATCCCAACCTGGGACTGAATGGCAAACAAACTATTTTATAAGCCAGACTATGTAGTTGTATATTTCATTAAGTATCCACTTTCTTTTAAATCTTCTTTATGAGGAAATCAATCGAGAATTACTCCATCCATAAGAGATACAGAGAGGTAGGAAGGTGAACTTCAAGGTAGATCCAATCAACATGTAGACTCTTAAACAAGGCAAGATTGTCAAAGCCCGATATGTGTGGGTCCTGACCACAGTGAAGGCAGACTTGTTGGTTTAAGTGAGGAGAAATTGGAAAAGTGGAAGTAAGCTTCATTTGTTATTGGGATATCCAGGTAGAACGTAAGGTGGGCACTTGGAGATGAGATGGTAGTGTATGGCCAGGGAGTCAGGTGAGGGGTGGCAGAGACATAATCTTAAGGCAAAGAAAGGAGAAAGAGAATGCCTAGTGGGGCTTAGTGATGCTTATATTACAAAAAAAAAAGCTAATTAAGTGTCCAGCTCTTCATTTTGGCTCAGGTTGTGATCTCAGGGTTATGGGAATGAGCCATGCTTCAGGCTCCACACTCAGCAGGGAGTCTGCTTCAGACTCTCCCTCTCCCTCTGCCCCTCCCTCCCTGTGAGAGTACATGCTCTCTCTGTGTCAAAAATAATAAATATTAGGGCGCCTGGGTGGCTCAGTGGGTTAAGCCGCTGCCTTCGGCTCGGGTCATGATCTCAGGGTCCTGGGATCAAGTCCCGCCTTGGGCTCTCTGCTTAGCGGGGAGCCTGCTTCCCTTCCTCTCTCTCTGCCTGCTTTTCTGCCTACTTGTGATCTCTCTCTGTCAAATAAATAAATAAAATCTTTAAAAATAAATAAATATTAAATATGTGTCACGTTGGGGTCAGCCTCTGAAACCTGAATGTCTTCCAGCAAGCAGATCAATTATGCAGCCGCCAGGATTCCGAACGACTCAGGAGATGGGATGGTTAACCTCTCCCTAACAGCGGTTTTTCTTGTGATGACTTCTGTCACTGAGGTTTTATAGAGCCTGCTCCCCTAGAGATGGGAGAACCTAGAGAACCACCTAGGATGGTGGTTCTTGGATTTGTTCTAGTGATGTGACATCCAGAAGCCTGCATTCTCTGTGGAACACCATGAATAGTGGTTATGGTTTTTTTCCCCCCCTACCATACAAGGAATTACTTTACTTGCAGAAAAAGATGCTTGTGTTGTAGATAGCAACATAAAATCAAGATTTTGAGAATACAACAAAATATCAACAACAAAACAACAAATATCCTGTTGAATTATTGTTCTGCTGTTTACATTTCATTGTTGGAAGGCATTTGCTATTTCAGTATCTGTCAGTCCTCATAAACAGATGGAAAAACATAAAAAAAATAATAATAATAAAGAAAAATAAATAATAAAGAAATAATAAATAAGTTAAAAAATAAATAATAAAGAAAAATAAAATCTTTAAAAGAAAACAAATAAGAGACAAAGAAATTGGCCAGGAAAGGAAGCAGAAAAGTAGTTAGAGTAGTAACAGGAAAACTGGGACAATATTGGCCATAAAGGTAGATTTTACAGAAGGACATTTCCTACAGCATAACTTTTTAAAAAGCTAGAACAGTTTTGGCTTCTCAGACTTCATACTTGGGTAGGTTAAGCTGCCATACATGTTCAGTGTGAATAGTGATAAGTTGAAATATTATTAAAAAATGAATTTTTTCAAAAATATTTAAAACAATAAATAAGGGGCTCCTGGCTGGCTCAGCCAGTTGGTGGAGCATGCAACTCTCAATCTCAGGGTTGTGAGTTTGAGCCCCATGTTGGGTGTACAGATTCCTTAAAACTAAAATCTTCAGAAAAGTAAAGTAAAAAGGAAATAATAGTAGAACTGAAGAAAGAAAAATAAAAGGATAGTTCATACATGAGAGCTATGGGCCATCTGGTCTGATGGTTCCTTCAAAGGTGCTAAAGCCAGGGGGACTGGGAGGGTAATTTGTCAGAAGTTCTAATGAGGGAAGAGGCAGGAGAAAAAGCTATTCACTGGAGCCAAAGTTGTGAAATCTGAATGATGAGATGAAGATAGACAGTAAGACGGAAGAACCAGGGACCTGAAGCACATCAAAATGTTGTTTGAGACTCTGGTCAAAATAATTGGTGAATGCTTAGTCTTGCGAGAATCCCTCTTTACTTGGTTCATGTGGCGGTGTAGAGGACGCACACACACACTAATCTGTCTGTGACTAGGTTCACGGCATCTGCTGCTCAGCAGGAAATTGAGGGAGAACAGATTGCGGTGAGGTGTGGGATTGAAGGGATATGGGATTCCAGGAATTCTGATGATGGCAGGAGGTTTGGGAAACTCTTTCACGAAGATCAAGGCATCCTATTTTAAATCTGAGCCTGTGAATGTGTTCTCTTTCCTCAGATTGAATTTATTAAAGAAATACGTTCTCCAGGGTACGGGGTGATAGCTGAGTTCTTCTACTATATATTTGAAGAGATGACCAAGACAGAATATGGAATGTTCATATATCCTGAAGAAGGTTCTTACATGTGGTTTCCTGTCAGTGTAAGTCTTATTTTCTTACAGTTTTCCAGGACAGAAAAAGTATACCATATACTGCAACACAAAAACCATAATAATAATAATGTAAATTACTTAGGGGCTATTAGAAAAGCAGAATCTTGGGTGTCTGGGTGGCTCAGTGGGTTAAGCCGCTGCCTTCGGCTCGGGTCATGGTCCCGGGGTCCTGGGATCGAGTCCCACATGGGGCTCTCTGCTCG
This sequence comes from Mustela putorius furo, assembly GCF_011764305.1. Lineage (NCBI taxonomy): Eukaryota > Metazoa > Chordata > Mammalia > Carnivora > Mustelidae > Mustela > Mustela putorius. Next base: position 2,884,145 of record NW_025421367.1, on the reverse strand, counting down.
GTGGGGGCCCTGCTTCCCATTCTCTCTCTCTGCCTGCCTCTCTGTCTACTTGTGATCTCTGTCTGTCAAATAAACAAATAAAAATCTTTAAAAAAAAAAAAAAGAAAGAAAAGCAGAATCTCAGGTCCCACCCCAGATCAGAGCATGTATTCTATAAGATCCCCAGTTGCTTCTATGCATGTTAAATTTTTTTTTTGCATGTTAAATTTTTAAATAGCTTTTATGAAGTATATTTGAGATACAATAACTTACACGTCATATGTTCAATTTGGCTAAGTTTTTTTTTTTTTTAAAGATTTTATTTATTTATTTGACAGTTAGAGATCACAAGTAGGCTGAGAGGCAGGCAGAGAGAGAGAGAGGAGGAAGCAGGCTCCCTGCTGAGCAGACAGCCCGATGTGGGGCTCAATCCCAGGACCTTGGGATCATGACCGGAGCCGAAGGCAGAGGCTTTAACCCACTGAGCCACCCCGGAGCCCCAATTTGGCTAAGTTTTGATTACAAATATATCCATGAAAATATCACCACAATCAAAATAATGAACATATTCATCATTCCCCCAAATTTCCTCATACGCCTTTCTAATTCTACCCTCCACACACTTCCTGCCCCATGCCCACACAGCCACTGATCTGATTTTTGTCATTCTGGAGTACTTTGAATTTCTTAGAATTTTATATAAATTTCAGGGCCAGCTTTGCCGTTAGCAGGCGAATGACATTGGGCTACTCATGTAATACCCTCAATCTACATGCTCTATTTACTTCTTACAGCTATTATAAGCATAAAAGTTAAAAATGCATTTAGAGGGATGCATGGGTGGCTTAATTGGTTAAGCATCTTCCTTTGGCTCAGGTCATGATCCCAGGGTCCTGGGATCAAATCCCGTGTTGTCCCCTCCTCAGCAGGGAGTCTGCTTCTCCTTCTGCCTGCCGAGCTCCCCCTGCTTGTGCTCTCTCTCTGATAAGTAAATAAATAAGTAAATAAACTATTTTTAAAAAATGCATTTAGGATTTTCAGGCTAGTTGTCTCTTGGCTGCACTCTAGTGATGGTCTGGCAAGAGGTGGCCAGTGTTTTCCCTCATCTGGGACTACAAAGTGCAAAGAGTAAAGCCGTTTCATCAGGACTCTTTCCTTCTTTCCACCCACCTTCACTGTCAACAGCATCAGTCACCTTCCCTGACCCATATGCTTGTCCCTGTTAGCACACCTAGGCTGAGGGCAGTATCACCGAAGGGGACACACTTGTCTGACGCACATGACATGCCTGATGCACAATGAAAGTGCAGATAAAGAGTACTCTTCCTTCTGCTGTGTCTTTTTTCTACATGAATTTGAAGGCAAAGATGATAACATTAAATAATGACAACCTTGGCTTATAAGGCTATCCGAGCGTATTTTTTTTTAATATTCCAGATATACTTTCAGTAACAAAAAGTAGATTCATTTATTTAATATTCTGAACTATTAGTTTATATTTTATCTTATGGAAGAAATTTAAATTGTAACAAAGCCTGTGTAAGAAGCTCAAACTTTCTTTTCCTGAAACCCACTTTGTTCCTAATTTGTGACTTTTAGAAAAGGAAACCAAAACCAATTTTTACTAATCTAATTATCCCTTTGCATTATTGATTATTTCTAATACTTTAGGGATTTTTTTTCTTCTCCTTTTCCAGCCTGTATTTGAAAAGAAGAGATATTTCCTTTTTGGGATCCTGTGTGGACTCTCCCTAAACAACTCAAATGTTGCCAACCTTCCTTTTCCACTGGCTCTGTTTAAGAAACTTCTGGGCCAGAAGCCATCATTGCAAGATTTAAAAGAACTCAGTCCTCTTCTGGGAAAGTAAGTAGTATTTTTCCAGAATTATGTTAAGTCTCAGTTATTCAGGAACAAATGATGTTAATCATGCATACACACAGAGACAAGGTCTTCAATTTCTATAAATGTATACTCTTTTGATGAATTTGAATCTTAGCCAGACTTATAATAAAGTATGCCTTCAAGAATAAGGAAAAGCTAAGTGCTCTTCTAATTATCAACCTACAACAGAGCCTAGTATCTTAAATTTATCTAGATGGAAACTGTACATAGTATTCTTTTTTTTTGAAAGATTTTATTTATTCATTTAGAGAAAGACAGACAGCAAGGGTGGAGGGACAGAGAGAGAGAGGGAGAAAGAGAATTTCAAGCAGACTCCACACTGAGCCCAGAGCCCAGTGAGGCTCAATCCTATGACCCTGAGGTCATTAAGAGTAGGATGCTTAACCAATGAGCCACCCAGGTGCCCTGGAAATAATATTTTTAATGAGAACCATGCATGCTATGTTTATTTTCATAAATCATGTTTAGTCATTTAATTAATTAAGCAACTAATTTTTTAAAGATTTTATTTATTTATCTGATGGAGAGAGAGAGCACAAGCAGGGGGAGAAGCAGGCAGAGGGAGAGGGAGAAGCAGGCCCCCCCCACTGCAGATCAGGGAGTCAGATGTGGGGCTTGAATCCCAGGATCAAGCCCCCAGTCGAGGGTAGATGCTTAACCAATGGAGTGACGCAAGCACTGTCATTTAATTTATTTAAATTCATCAGCATGTCATCAACTTTTTAAGTATTGAAAAATACTTGTTCTAAGTTAAAAGGTAAACTATATCCTGTGAGGAAAATACTAGCAACATAGATGATAAGACAAAAGATTAGTATTGCCGATGTATAAATATAAATATATATGTGTGTGTGTCATCACAGATAAATATGGCTGAGGGTATGTGTTTTTCACACACACACGCACACACACACATATATGGCTAATCAAAAAAATGAAAATATGCTCAATCTTCCTAGTACTTAAGGAAATATAAATGAAAATGAGAAGTCCTTTTTGTGCCTACAGACTGGCAAATGTTAAAAAGTTTTTCATAAAATACACAGTTGGCAACAAATTGAAAGGGATTTTCTTCTGACGTACTATTTGTGTAAGAGTAAACTGCCTGAATTTACACTATATGCCCTGACACTCTAGAGAACAGGGTTTCTCAGCCTTGGCAACACCTGAGATTTGGGGCTAGATAATTCTTTGTTGTGGAAGGCTGATCTGGGCGTCGTAGGATATTTAACAGCTAAGGGGGCTGCATCTACCCACTAGATGCCAGTAGTGACCTTCCCCCTAATTGTAACAACCAAAGATATCTCCAGATTTTGCCAAATGTCCTCTAGGGGTCAAAATCTCCCCTGATAGGGAATCACTGGTCTAGAGGAAGGGGTTCCTTTCTGTAATTTCCATCAAGACACAGCAGTGTCTATATATTAGCAGTGGCCCAACAAAACTGTAAAACAAGGTTAACTCTAAGAAGAGGGAGTGGGAAGGTAAGGACATTTACATGGCATTTTATACATTTCTTTATTGTTCAAGAGTTTTTCTACTGAACATTTGTTATTTTTGAAATTTGAGAAGATCGAGAATATAATTTTTATTTTTTTAATTAAATATTACTTTTCAAATGAAAATTTTCATTAGGAATTTGCAAGTTCTAAATGAAGCTGATGACATTGGAGAAGAACTTTGCATATATTTTTCAGTGAGTACCAATGTAGTTTAGCTTTCATCTGTTTTTTAGAATAATTTTTATTATATTACCTTAAATATGGGATTTCTTTTTAAAAAAATTTTCTACCCTGCCCCCTTGGGATTCCTTTTTTGAGCATATTTCACTTCTGTATTATATGACTTTCCGCCCACCTGCTCCTCCTTTGATACCTCATGTTTATATATAATATAGTCTCAAAGAAAGTGAAAATGCAGCAATTATGCAATCAGTGTAAACAACGTAAACCACTAAATGCTTAAGACTATATACAGCATATACAGGGTAGGCTTTTTAATTTTTATATGTATTTAAAAGGCTGAACTACATAATTATTTAGTTCCCAGTTATTTATAGTTATAGGGAAGAATGTCCTGGCAATAATGGTTTTGTCGTTGAATTGGGAAGGAAGAATTTATTGTTTCAAAGTCCTTCTAGTTGGACTAAGAATCAAATTGACATGACAAAGATTAAAGGAGAATATCAGATTTAATTTTGTATGTGCAAGGAATCCATCCAGACGTGGGAATTCCAAAGACAGGCAAAATGACGTATATATGTCATTCTGAACTAAGGAAAAGTAGGGGCCTAGGACTTCAGAGAGAAGAAATGCAATTTACAGGAAGATGAAAAAGAGCTAATGTTTGGTAAACAAATGTTTGTTGGGCAGCTCAGAAACAATGCGACATAGAGGGCTTTTTTTTTTTTTTTTAAGATTTTATTTATTTATTCGACAGAGAGACTGCAAGAAAGGCAACACAAGCAGGGGGAGTGGGAGAGGGAGAAGCAGGCTTCCTGCCAAGCAGGGAGCCCAGTGCGGTGTTCAATCCCAGGACCCTGGGATCATGACCTGAGCCCAAGGCAGACGCTTAACAGCTGAGCCACCCAGGTGCCCCAACATAGAGGACTTCGATCAAATGGGCCTTGCTAGGTTCCTCTCTATCCACCATGCCTAGTTCAGAGTCTATGTAGCCGTCTGTGGTGGTAGCTCTCTTCCTGGAGCAGGTCCTCTATCTAAATTATTTTCAGACACTTGTGGCGGGGGGAGGCGAAGAGCTTTTCCTGAATCTGTTGGAGGTTTTAAAAATTTTGTTATTTTTTTCTGATTCTGCTGGGTTTTGATTGCTTTTAACTCAGAAATAATCTTTATGCTAAAGTGGCCCCTCAGTGGGATGACCTGCCCGTGTCCCCTACCGTTGAATTATTTCTTTCATATTTGGTACTAAATATATTTTGGTTACAGATACACTGGGACAAAAAGGATGTTGATTTAATTCCAAATGGGATCTCTAAACCTGTAGACCAAAGCAACAAGTAAGTTTTGAGACTTAGAACATCTGCTGTGAGTACACATAACGTGTTTGTTATCACTGTAATTTATACATGTATTTTAGCTTTTCAGATGATCATTTTAGCTCCTCATCTCTGAGAAAGATAAAAAGTTTACAGGTTAAGGGAACAGGGAAAAGGAGTCAGGATTAAATATTCCCTTTGCAGAACTTTTCATTAATTATTCACTTAACAATTATTTTTGAGCCCTTCCTCTGTACCAGGTCCTATTCTGGGTGTCAGAGAGACAGCTGTGAAACAGACAAAAACCTGGAGCTTCAATTCCAGTGGGGCAGAAAGACCATATATAAATAAATTATTATGTAATATGATGTCAGTAAGGATGAGCATCGTGTTGAAAGTTAAGAGATTTACAGTAGTGTCATGCTGGAACCAGCTGGCATCTGCTTGTGAGAGCTGATGTTCATTTTTCAAAAATGTTGAGAGTTTATTATTGAGGTATTAGTAGCATGAAATCAGCCATGGTGGGAATATTTACACCACAAAACTGGCAAATGCTGCAAATAAGGGTTCCCTACCATTTTCTTCTCTCTAGAGAACTGGTTGTTAACCATTTACCAGCATTTACCATTTACTGGTTCCAGGGGATGGCAGAAGGCAGTCAGATAGGACACTCCGCTAGGGCAGTCCCTGAAGCTGCTCAAAGGGTGGGAGACTTCCATGTTTCTGGTCGCTGTCAGGTGGACATACCTTCTTCCTGCCGTCAGGAAATTCATCAGGGTGGGGGGAGGAGGTGGGAGACAGACTTTCTTTTTTTTTTTAAGATGTTATTTATTTATTTGACAGAGAGAAAGATCACAGGTAGGCAGAGAGGCAGGCAGAGAGAGGGGGAAGCAGGCTCCCTGCTGAGCAGAGAGCCCGATGTGGGGCTTGATCCCAGGACCCTGAGATCATGACCCAAGCCGAAAGCAGAGGCTTAACCCACTGAGCCACCCAGGCGCCCCGGGAGACAGACTTTTGCAGAAATGATTTCCACACGGTGACACATGATGTGAGAGAGGAGGGAGAGAGGAACAGTGGACCAACCCTGAGAACCTGTCCTGTTGCTATGGACCTCTCTGATGGTTGACAGAAGTCAGCATGTAACGAGGGAGCAGTGCATGCTGTGGCCCCAACTCTAAGATAAAGACGGGAGCCCCCCACCCTGCAACTATCAAAGGTCAAAGATTCAAATGCCAAGTGGGAAGAGGCTGCTGTGTCAGGCAGTAGTCAGATCCAAAAGTTTGGAATTTACTCTAAGGGCAATGGAAAGAAAGCCTTTGAAAGATTTTAAGCCAGAGAATGACATGTACAGATGACTGTTTTAAAAGTATATCTCTCTCGGAGGGAAAGAGCAGCAAAACAAAGTCTTTGTCCTTCTGCTACACACTTCAGGGTGTCTTCCTTCAGCTGACCACAGGATTTTACTTCCCTCTGAATAATTTACTTTTCTTTCTTAATAGAAATTGTTAAAAGGGCAAAATAGAGAATATTTTAGTCAGTGGTGAAATATGTAATTGGCTTTTTTTTTCTTCCCACAAGGAAAGATTATGTTTCTGCATGCATTGATTACATTTTTAACATCTCTGTAAAGGCAGTTTATGAGGAATTTCAGAGAGGATTTTATAAAGTCTGTGACAAGGAAATACTTGTTAAACTTTTCCAGCCCGAAGAACTGATGGCAGCAGTGGTTGGAAATACTGATTATGACTGGAAGCAGTTTGAAGAGGTTGGTGATAACCAAAGTCCCCCCACTTCTTCCAAACAACTTCTATATATTCCCCCTAAAATCCATTTTTCTTCCTCTATTTCTCAAGAATTCACAATATGATCAAGGATACCACAAATCACATCCAACTATACTGATGTTTTGGAAAGCTTTCCACAAATTAACTCTGGAGGAAAAGAGAAAATTCCTCTGTAAGTATTACTAATAGATGGATTTATAATTACATATCTTTTTAAAAGATGAATATTTGCCATGAAGTCATTATTAAATGTTTTATTTAATTAATTAATTTATTTAAGTAATCTCTACACCCAACATAAGGCTTAAACTTATCATCCCAAGGGCGCCTGTGTGGCTCAGTGGGTTAAAGCCTCTGCCTTGGGCTCAGGTCATGATCTCAGGGTCCTGGGATCGAATCTTGCATCGGGCTCTCGACTCGCTGGGGAGCCTGCTTCCTCCTCTCTCTCTGCCTGCCTCTCTGCCTACTTGTCATCTCTGTCTGTCAAATAAAAAAATGAAATCTTTAAAAAAAAAAAAAAAACTTATCACCCCGAGATCAAGACTAGCATGCTCTTCCGACTGAGCCAGTCAGGCACCCCACCACAAAGTCATTATTTTTTTTTAAGTCATCTTTTTTTTTTTTTTAAGATTTTATTTATTTATTTGAGAGAGATCAAAGTAGGCCGAGAGGCAGGCAGAGAGAGTTGGGAAGAAGTAGGTTCCCCGCTGAGCAGAGAGCCCGATGCGGGGCTTGATCCCAGGACTCTGGGATCATGACCTGAGCCGAAGGCAGAGGCTTTAACCCACTGAGCCACCCAGGTGCCCCCATGAAGTCATTCTTAATTGTGGGTCATATGTGTTTATAGCAAAGCCAGGCTTCCTAGATCAATGTTCTTTCTCTTATATACGCCTGGTTTCCCATTGAAAAATATAATAATAAATATTACTAGTTGCCTTCTAATCAAGCCTTCACTCTCACATTCTTATCTTTATTTCTCAAAGTCCTATGGAATTAGGACTATGTATATTTTTCTAATACTATTTTAAAAATAATACTAGTAGCAATTCCACTGATGATAATACCAGTGCCTTTATTTTGTGCTTAACTCTGTGTCAAGCATTGTACTGACCACTTCCTATCTGTCACCTCCCTTTATCCTCATAGCCATGTTTTGAGGTATGGTACTTATTTTTTTTCCTCATTTCAGATCTGAGGAAAAGAGGCTTGATGCGTTTAGTAGTTTGCCTATATTCAGACAGCCGGCAAGTGTGAGAAACAGACTCTGAACCCACTAGGCTGATCCAAAGCCAAGGCTCTGAATCAATAAACTGTGGCTTGTGATACGAGAACTTCTCTTGGTGGGAACCCTAAGGTTTCCCTTCCAATTTCTCAGTCATTCTGTAGATATATATCTTTTTGCTATTTTTGTTGCTCTTGAGGACATCGGAGGACAATTCTAACTTCACAAACCTAAACTACTTCTCCACAATCCCTGTCTAATCTCTCTTAATGAGGGAAACTTGCTTCAGCCCATTGATTCCACTGTCTGTGCATTCAGTGCGTTTACTTACATCCTCATACTTCTGACTTTTTCTTGGGCTTTCTCCCTCTGCCTTTCCTGGAGAACTAACTAGCCAGATGTGACCCCTGTAGTCTCCCTGCTCACCCAGCTGGGTACTGCCCGTCAGTCTCAGTGCCTCTTCACCTCAGCCTTCCTAGCTGAGCTAAATTAAACTTCCATGTATCTTGCTCTTCTCATGTATGCGATTTTCCCTCACTGAGGGAAACTCACTGAGGACAAAGACCAGATGTCATAATTTTTCTATGTTCTACATGGCCCTATGTGGCTCTCTCTACACAAGGGTACTCAGTGGTATCTATTGAATGAAGTGATTAATTTCTTTCCTTTCATTTTACGTTTTGCTCTTTCTATGAAATATCTTAACCAAAATTTATTCCTTTCTAGTTTTTCTTAGGGGAAATGACAGACTGCCTGTAAGAGGCAAACAGCAAATGGGAATCATATTTCGCTGTCCTGAAACTTTCCGTGAAACAGATTACCCAAGAGCGCTGACCTGTCACAGTATTCTGGACTTTCCTAAATATTCTACAATGGAAAAAGTGGAGGAAGCCCTTCAAGTAGCCATCAACAGCAGCAGAGGATTTGTCTCTGTCCAAGTCACAGAGCAACAGTGATCCTTCGAGTTTCAGTGAGGCCTCAGAGCCTTAAGCCCTCATCCTTCAACTCTTTTGTTCTTCCTTAGGTCTAAGTAGCACAAAGTGTTGACAAGTTTTAGGTAGAATTAGTTGACAAATGTTGGGATAAACAATAAAATGATGAATCAAGAAGGATTAAAAAAAGTGATTTTTAAAAATGAATCAACATTTCTTGATCCCTAAATTTGTTATCAGAATGTTTGTTTTTTTACCAAATTATTCCTGAACAATAATTATCATTTAAAAATAAACAATATTAAAAGCTAATAGATTTTTTAAAAAAGATTTTATTTATTTATCTGACAGACAGGGATCACAAGTAGGCAGAGTCAGGCAGAGAGGTGGGGTGGAGGGAAGCAGGCTCCCTGCTCAGCAAAGAGTTGGATGCGGGGCTTGATCCCAGGACCCTGAGATCATGACCTGAGCCGAAGGCAGAAACTTAAACCATTGAGTCACCCAGGTGCCCTGCTAACATATTTTTTAAAATATTGTAAATCTAATAAACACATTGTCTGTAAATATGAAAGATATGCTTAAGTTTGAAAAAGTAAAAGGCATGTAAATGTATATTTTATATTCTAGCATGTCTCCAGAATTTTTATTTTAGCCAACTGCTGAGTAATTTATTTGAAAAATCTAAATGTTAAAGGATTCATTAATTCATTGAAGAATTACTTATGCTCAATACTGTGTTCCAAGAATATTCGAAATGCATGTATCATTATTTTGGCTAAACTCTAACCCCAACCAGGAACTCCTATCTATTGGTAGTTGGAGAGAATGAAGGACATGAAATATGTCTTAGCAAGATGGCTATGGAATGAATTAAAGGAGAAAGAGAAATATGACTGTAAATGGCCAATGAATTTTGTACACTAGTTCTATCTTATATTACATTTTAAACTGTAATCTGTTCTATAAATGCCTGTTGTAATGGCAAACCATACAGAGATGATGTCATATATCAATGGCACTTTTGGAAAGGAAACACCATGGGGTGTAGTCCATGTCAGGGTGGTGATGTGGAAAGAGGGGAGGATCGCCAGAGGATAGATAGAACAGAGAGAATTTACTACGGACACTAGTATGTGGGGTGGTCCTTAGAAACACAAGCCCCAGTGAATCTTCAGATTTATTTTGGACATGTCTGGTTTCTCTAATAAATGGAATGGGGGCCCCGATGTATTCTCTTTGAATTTTAAGGGAAAAGGTAACCTCTAAATCTCAGGGATCCCTAGGCACTTGACTTTTAGGTTGTATTTTTCAGGACTTTCAACTCCAACATAAATTTTTCTAATGCAAATGGATGAGCTATACTAAATATTTAGGGAAGACAGCGCAGCAATTCTTTTCTTCTTTTAAAGATTTTATATATTTACTTGAGAGAGACAATGAGAGAGCGAGAGAATGAGTGGGGAGAGTGGCTGAGAAAGAGGGAGAAGCAGAGTCCTCGCTGAGCAGGGAGCCTATGCAGGCTAGATTCCAGGATGCTGGGATCATGACCTGAGCAGAAGACAGACGCTAGCAGATTGAACCACCCAGGTGCCCCTACTATAGTAGTTCTTCACATACTCTTTCAGAAAACGGAGGAGGAGTGTCAGAAGAGCATGCAACTCTTGATCTGGGAGTTAAGAGTTTGAGCCCCAAGTTGGGAATAGAGATGACTTAAAAATAAGATCTTTTTAGAAAGAAAAAAGAAAACAGAGTAAGAGGAAACACCGCCCAATTAAGTACAATGTTGGTATTACTCTCATGTCAAAACCTCTCATGTAATGTCAGACAAAGACATTACAGGAAAAGAAAACTACAAATATCTCTCATGAACAGAAACACAAAAAAAAACTTTCTAAGATTTTCACATATCAAACATATCCAACAAAATATAAAAAGGATAAAAACCATATAATTACCTCAATAAAGGCAGAAAAATTTTTTGACCAATTACAATAGCCACTTATGTATGATATTCTTAGCAAATTAGAACCAGAAGGAAACTTTCTCAACTTGATAGAACCTGCAAAGAGCTAACCTTACATTCAATGGTAAGAGACTAAATGCCTTCCAAAACTATTAACAAGGAAAGGGTGCTTCTCATCACTTCTTATACAACATTGTACTAGAGGTATATTCCATGTAAGAGGGCAAAGAAAAAAGAAAAGTCATAATGATTGGAAAGGAAAAAGTAATACTATCTTATTTATAGACTATATCGTTATCTGCAGAAGATCCTAACAGATCTAATACCAACCGAACCAAACCAAAACCTATTAAAACTGTTAAGTAAATACAGAAAAGTCTCAGGATTCAAGGTCAATATATAAAAATTAAGTACTTACATATATTAACAACAATCATAAATTGAAATTTTAAGAACTACTTATAAAAAGATAAATACTTAAGGATAAATTTAACAAAACATGTTACACTATACAGTAAAACGCAGAAAATATTGCTGAAAGACATTAAAAACAGCTTTAAATTAACGGGGAAGGGCACCTAGTGCTGCAGTGGGTTAAGCCTCAGACTCTTGTTTTGGCTCTGGTTGTGACCTCCAGAGCCGGCCTGAGACTCTCAATGCCAGCCAGCGCCACATGTGTGGGCACACAGTTCTCTCTCTCTCAAATAAATAAACCAATCTTAAAAAAGAAATTGATGAGGAGAGATATGCTCATGGACCCAAGAGTCAATATTATCAGTGTGTCAAACGGACTTATTCAGTTTGACACACTGATAATTAAATCAGTTCCCAAACTGATTTAATTTAGTGCAATCTCAAGGTCCCTGCAGTCCATTTTGTAGATATCGATGAACTTATCCTGAAATATATATGAAAATGGGAAGGACCTAAAATAGCCAAAACAAACAAATAAATATAACACCCAAAACAACACTGAAGAAAGGACAATGGTGGGCATTTGAATGAAGTGATTTTGAGACTTAATTATAATCTACAGTAATCAAGGCAGTGTGGTCTTAGAGTATAAATAAAAATATAGATCAAGGGGACACAGTAAATTTAGTCCAGAGATAAACTCAATTGCGCATAGCCAACAGAGTTTTGACAAAGATGCTAAGGCAATTCAATGGGGGAATGGCTAGGTAGAACAATGGGAAATCAGGACAAAAATGAACCTCTAGCCTTTCCTCATGCCAGAAAGAATAATTCATCTGAAATGTAACAAAGACCTAAAACTGTAAAACTTGTAGACGATAACATATAAGAAAATCTCTGTAACCTCGGGTTAAGCAAAGATTTCCTAAGACAAAAGAAAAAAAGAAAAGAAAGGCATTAACTATGTAAAAGAAAAAAATGGATAAATTACATTAAAATTAAAACTTTCAGCTCTTCAAAAGACACTTCATAACATTTTAAAACAAGCCACAGATTGGTAGAAAATATTTGAAAAACATATCTAATGAAGGACGAGATATAACACAAGGTATTGTAATAAATGAAAAGAACTTTGAGATAATAAGCAAATTAATGGCATATGTGAATAGACGCTTCACCAAGGAAAAGACAGAGGTTAGCCTTAATAAGCATATGAAAAGATGCTTCAACATCATTAAGCATTAGGGAAATGGAAATGAAAACCATAGTAAGATACACAGATAGAGGGTCATCTGGGTGGCTCAGTCATTCCGCGTCCGCCTTTGGCTCAGGTCATGATCCCAGGGTCCGCTGAGCCCCATATCGGGTTCCCTGCTCAGGGGGGGGTGCCTGCTTCTCTTTCTCCCACTCCCCCTGCTTGTGTTCCTTCTCTCGCTGAATCTTTCAAATAAATATAAAATCCTTAAAAAAAAAAAAAACCCAAAAGATACGCGTATAGACGACTGCAACTGCTATAATTAAAAAGACTGAAAATACCAAATGTCGAGGATAGAGAGGGAGGGACTGGCACTCCCATAAATTGCCGGAGGGAATGCAAAACGGCAGTTTGGAAAGGTTTGGTAGTTTCTTGTATCATATGCATGCATGCATTTCCCATACGATACAGCAGTTCCATTTTTAGGTATTTACTCCTAAGACAAGAAAACAGATATCCGCCCCAAGCCATGCTCACAAGTCCTAGCCCCTCTATTCACTGGAAAGAACGGAAATGTCCGTGGATCAGTGAATGGACAAACTGCTACCCCTCTGCCGAACTACCAACCAACAATCACTACTGACTGACCAAATACTGACGAAACGCGGGATTAACCTCCACAGCATGAAGCTCAGCGGAGGAAAAAAACCAAAGACCGCGCAGGGCTGACTCCCTGTGTAAGAGATTCTCGAAAAGGCAAACGGTGCTGACAGAAAGCGCCTCCGCGGTTGCCAGGCACCGCGGCGCGCGCGGAGGGACCCGCCGCGCGGCTCTCGACTTCAGTCTCCTCGCGGCCGACTGGCGGAGCCCCAGACCGAAGGCTGAGCGGAGCCGCTTTCCTCGCCACAGTGGTTCCTGGAAATTCGGCAGGTCGGCTGTGTCAGTGCTCCTCCTAGCGGAGCTGCAGTGTTTCTTCCCAGGAGACCGGGTCCAGGCGTTCTAGGGGCCCCTGCGAGCCCGGGGACGTCCGCTCAGCCCTGCCCACCCATCCCGTCGTCCGCCAGCACCCTGCGTCCTCTGGCAGCCTTCCAAGCCCTCCGTGAGTTTCCCTTTCCCTTTCCTTCTCTATCCCGCCCCCGAACCAGAGCGACGGTTTCGTTTCTTCCCGGCGCTGCGGGCTCCGCCCCCAAACAGCACGTTGCGAGCCCGGCGTCTGAGCGGGGGCGGAGCAGGCGAGGCTGCGGTTCCTCGACGCCACTGCGCGGTCCGCTAGCTCCGGCTGAGCACCGCGACGCCGCGGGCGGTTTTCTCGGGGGCTCCGTCTCCTCCGAGACCCGGAGAGCAGACGCGCGGCGGTGGAGCCCGGGAAAGCCGCGATGGAGCAGAGGCCGCGAAGGAGGGCTCGCGGCGGCGTGCGCCCGGTTCCCGGGCCGGACCCGCCGTCGCGACCCGCAGCGCCGCGGCGCTCCGCCGAGCCGCCGGGCACTCAGCTCTGGCTCTTCCCCAGCGCCGCCGGCCTCCGCAGAGCGCTGCCCCAAAGGACCGAGGCGACGCGACAGATGTGCTGCACGCGCGGGCGCCTCGTGGTGTTGGAGCGCGGAGGGGCCGGCGTCGAGGTTCACCAGCTGCCGGCGGGGAGCGACGGCGCCAAGAAGCCGAGTGAGTGGGCGGGCCGGTGCCCCCAGGGCCCTTCTATCTCGGGCTGGGGGTGTGAGGGTGGGCGGCCGGGGGCCCCCAGAGCAGCGCTGGCGGAGCTGCCCGAGGGTGGGTGTGGCGGGCCTTCTCTAAACGCGAAGGGAAGCCCCGAAGGGGACCCGACGCTGCCGCGGTCACCGGTGGCCTCAGAAAGGCGCCGGGCCGGGTGGCTTTTGAATTTCGCGCGTGCGAGTGTCTGAGCGCTCCCTTATCCGCTTTCCCGTTTGGCGCGGATTTTGCAGGACGGTGGCGAGGGCTGGGTCGCGCGCTCTGCAAGTCTCCCGCGCGGACGGAGAGCGCGTGCACGCTGCATCTTCGCGGCCAGCCCTCCTCTGGCGTTGGTTTCTGTCGAAGTTTGCTTTTCGCTCGCTGCTGTGGGGAACACAGCGGCTCCGATTTTGTGAGCCTTAGGAGAATAATAGTTTTATTGTTCTCAACGACAATATCATATATATGCAAACGATTTAAAGAACGCCTGCAGTTGCCCTTGGCCGAGGTGGTAGTAATCTCCGTCGATGAGGTCAGGAGCTGTGGTTCCGATTTTAATGGTGGAGGAAAGCGAAGGGCCACATTCTTAATCTTGGAAATTTCGCCCCCGTTGAGTGAAGAAAGTCGAGCATCTCTTCCTTTTTCTATTAATCATTTGCATAACTTTTTTGGTGAACTGCTTGTTCATATCTTAAACGCTTTTAAAAAATTGAGTTGTTAATCTTTTTCTTATTTGTTTGAAGCGTTATTTGAATATTGAGTAAGAATAGCATAGACGTTGTGATGTTTTAGTTGCTGTTACTTTATAGTCTTCCTTCATCGATCTTTCCTGTTAAGACTTAAGGATTTTGTGTTACAGCTATCCATACTCAGGTTTGTTGTTGTTCTTGTTTTTTCATGTACCCATTTTATTAGCAATTCTAAGCTTTTACCTTTTTTTTTTTTTTTTTTTAAGATTTTGTTTATTTATTTGACCGAGAGAGATCACAAGTAGGCAGAGAGGCAGGCGGGGGGTGGGGGTGGGGGGGAGCAGCCTCCCTGCTGAGCAGAGAACCTGATTCGGGGCTCTATTAGAGGACCCTGAGATCATGACCTGAGCCAATTTTAGAAGCTTAACCCACTGAGACACCCAGGCACCCCAGCTTTTACTTATTTTTTGAAGTAGGCTCGGTGGAGCCCAACGCGGGGCTTGAACTCATAACCCTGAGATCAAGACCTGAGTTGAAATCCAGGGTCTGTGTGGGGTTTAACCAACTGAGCCACCCAGGCTCTCCTTAACGCTTTTATTTATTTTTCTTTTTTTTTAAGATTTTATTTATTTATTTGACAGAGAACACAAGTAGGCAGAGAAGCAGGCAAAGAGAGGAGGAAGCAGGCTCCCTGCTAAGCAGAGAGCCCTATGCGGGGCTGGATCCCGGGACCCTGGGATCATGACCTGAGCCCAAGGCAGGGGCTTTAACCCACTGAGCAACCCAGGCACCCCTAACGCTTTAATTTTTAAAGTTAAAATTTGGGATGCACTTGAAAATCAGTTTGATTTTAGGATGTAGGGGAATCTAGATTTATTTGTTTCTCCAAATGGTTAGTCTGATGTCCCTTTACCTTTAATGAGTAACCTTTTCCTCCCTGGCCCTTGAGTAACTTTTTTTTCAACTGATTGGAAATGCTGATATCTGAAAAATATTAGTCTGTTCAACCATTTCTTCTTTATTACCATACTGTTTTGGTTCTTAAAGCATTTCTAATAAGGTTTGTGCTTTGAGATTTTTACATGAATAAACCCAGTTTGGTTAGAACTGAGAAGTAAAACAAATCCCCATATCCAATTTTTGTGAACAAATTAAATGAGATAAGAGTAAATGGTAACTGCGGACACTTTTAAAATCTCTTAACTTTTAGGAAGGGCTAAATATGCAGTAATGCCAATAAAAATTCTTTTTAACAGCATGTCTCCTTAAAAATTGGTCCTCAGGGGCACGTGGGTAACTCAGTGGTTAAGCGTCTGCCTTCAGCTCAGGTCTTGATCCCAGGGTCCTGGGATGGAGGCCCGCATCAAGTTCCCTGTTCAGCGCGAAGCCTCCATCTTCCTCTCGCACTCCCCCTGCTGGTGATCCGTCTCTTGCTGTGTCTTTCTCTGTCAAATAAAATCTTAAAAAAAAATTGGTCCTCAACTACAATTCTTCCTTTTAAAATTATAGAACTTGGGGGTGCTTGGGTGGCTCTGATGGTTGAGCGTCTGCCTTTGGCTCAGGTCATCATCTGCAGGTCCTGGGATCCATCCAGCCCCACATCAGGCTCCTGGCTGGCTCAGTACGTAGCCTGCTTCTCCCTCTCCCTCTGCCTCCCCAGTGGTTTCTCTCTCTCAAATGAATAAATAAAAAAATATATTAAAAAACAAAACAAAATATAGAACTTGGCTCCTATATGGAGCAATTAGGAGAATTTTATTATTATTATTTGTTTTGTATTTGGAAAGAGTATATTTCAAAATACACAATATATTTTCTTCTAAAACAAGTTAGTGCCATCCAGATACTGTTATATTTTCTGATAGGCTTTTTCATTTTCATCTCTTCAAATTTAATTTCTCTATCTCAAACTATTAAACAGGAATCTAAAAGCAAATATTTTAACTGGTTACTTAAAAACTATATTGAATTTTTAAAAAAATTTTTATATGAAGGAGAGACAGGAGTAAAGGGAAAGAAGGAAATGTAAGCAGGCTCCACGCTCCTCCATCTCACAACCATGAGATCATGTATGACCTGAGCTGAACTCAAGAGAGATGTTTAGCTGACTGAGCCACCCTGGTGCCCCAAAACTATGTTCAATTTAAAACAAAGAATAAATCAGTGCCTTCCCAATTTGGAAAAAAAAAAAATCTATGGTTAAAACAACAGTCATTCCTAATTTGTCTGGTTTTGTTCTTGAATTTTTCTTTAAGGAGAGGTTCATGTTAAGCCAAAGGTTGTCTAGTTGAAATTTTTTTCAAGTGTTTTAAACATATTTTAATGAAATAAATAATAATAGTGGGTAATATCCTAAGTGATGATGGTTCCTGATTGGGTTTGCTCTGCAGAATGCATTAAGTTAGGGAAAAAAATGAAGATACATTCTGTGGACCAAGGAGCAGAGCATATGCTGATTCTATCCTCAGATGGAAAACCATTTGAATACAACTATAGCATAGAGCATGCAAGGTAAGGGAACTTTTTTCTTTTATTAAAAATTACTTAAAATTTATTCAAATGGCAATCAATTTTTATAGGAAAACATTACTTTATATGAACCTTGTCTCCTGCTTTTACATAGTGGCTCTTAAGTAAACAATTCCGAAATGATCAGTGAATTCCATCAGTGAGATACAACCACGTTATGTCCATAGACATCATGTGTTGCTTTGACATTTAAAAGAAATGATTGTTGGTCTGCCTCACCCCAAATTGGACTTGCACATTCGTTGATTCATTTATCCATCATAATAATCCTATGAGTTAGATTATCAGAAATAAAAGTTTTCAGTGCAGGAGAAAAATACATTATCATGGAATGATTTGTGAGACTTTTCCCTAGTAGATCTTGTGACTTAGAACTTATTTTCATTTTGTATTATTCCTGTATCATACAATTATTGTTTGCAAGAGAGACTTAGGATCGTTCTAATTATAATTATATAGTGCACATTATTTACCTTTTAAACCACCAACTAAAACACATGTAGTATTTTTTATAATTTTAGATGTACTCAATATAAAGTAATAAATTTAAATTTTTCCTTGAGCTTCAGTCCCAATGAAATACAATTAATTATAACATTGATGTTGTGACTTCCATTACAGTGATTGACATAAAATATATTTTCTCTCATCAGGTTTCAGTGCATTTTACAAGAAAAAAGTATAATTCAGATCACATGTGGAGATTATCATTCTCTTGCACTTTCAAAAGGTACTTTCTGGACTGTTGTTTTTTAGAGGGAATAAATGTGTGTATATGTAGAATGAGTAGAATGTATATGCTTCACTTTGTAACAGACAAGAATAATGGTTTTGAATTTGATATAGTTCAGGGCACTTCTTTGTTTTTTGGTTTTTTTTAAAGTAAGCTCTAGGCCCAACATGGGACTTGAACTCACAACCCTGAGATAGAGTCGATGAAGAGTCACATGCTCTACCAACTGAGCCAGCCAGGCACTTGTTAGAAAGTAAGAGAATTTTTGGATGTGTAAAATCTTCAGGTTTCCATATTTACTGTTCCTACATTGTACTCTTCAAATGACAAAACTAAAACAATTTAGTAAGGAATTTGAATACCCTTTGTTATTCAAGGACAACAGTTGATGGATTGGGAGTACAGTGTATCACAAACAATGGAGCACTCTCCTGGGAGGATTTCCAGCAAGAATGAGAATTTTTATAGAGCCTTAGAAGTCACAGTGCAATATTAGGGCATGATTGGTTGGGGTTGTGTATGTAACCTTATTTGGAAAGAACAGGGAATGAGGAAATAAGTATACAGCCCAGAGTTGGCCTGGTGTTTGAGGATTGGCTTACTGGTTGGATATATGTTGTTTCTGGCCAAGCAGAACATTTAGAGGGACATATAAGTCAGTTTGCTGACATGGCACCCTGGATAGGAATGGCTCCATCTTGACCCTGGAGATTTATTTCAACAGTTCTGTGTTTTTATTTTTCAAATAGGAAACAATGAAAATATTTTGAATAATCAAAATCATTCTGGAAACAGCACCAGGTTTGGGCTACCCTTTTCTAGAACCTTCCTACCTTTTCCAAGAACTTCTTCATCTCCCATGACAGGAGAACTTAGAATCTCTTGGGTCTGCTCTTGTGGCCAGTTTGCAGGCCTCTGATGTGCTCCCACATTACCATTTGAATTCAGGGATTCTCCCAGCCTTTAATATTTCTTACTTCTTATCAGACACCATAATGGTGGGAAGTTGAAACAGTGAATATAGATTACTTCCTAAAGAAACTTGACCATGGAGGAATAATTATAACAGGATGGTGATAGATAGGAATTCAAGGTCAAGGAAAAAAAAATTTAAATACATAGGACAGATCAAAACAAACTAAAAGGAAGTTGAGATAAAAGGGAAGTAAATAATTCAGCTTTTGACTTGGGTTGAGGGCCCTGTTGAAGTTTGAGAGTATGAACTTGCATTGGAAAAAATTGGCCTGATTGTTTGACTATCCGTTCATGAACACATTTTGTTTTGAGTATCTACCCTGTTCAGGTTATAAAAATAAAATAGAAGCCTACGGTCTTATGATACTGCGGCAAAAGAGATATTCAGAGTTTAATACTGGTAAATCATAATCTAGGAAGAATGAAAATTGGGGAGGCAAGAAAGAATTGATCATTTCATCATTATATTCTTTTTTTTTTTAACATTTATTTATTTGACAGTGAGAGATCACAAGTAGGCAGAGAGTCAGGCAGAGAGAGAGGGGGAAGCAGGCTCCCTGCTGAGCAGAGCCTGATGCGGGGCTCTATACCAGGACCCCGGGACCATGACCTGAGCTGAAGGCAGAGGCTTAACCCACTGAGCCAGCCACCCAGGCGCCCCTCATCATTATATTCTTACTGGCTGATAGGCTCGTGGTGTTATTTTGAAGGAGAGTTCTGCCCCCCCCCACCAGATTCTGCATGGTATCTTGCAAAGAGGTGCTCAGTAAGCGTTAATTCTCTGATATATTTTTTGAGATTCATATATTGTCAATTCCATTAGATAAACACTTCAGAACTTTTCTGCACACTCCATGTATTCAGTTAACAGAGGGAGATGCAGACTCTTTGAAGATACTGTGCTGTAATTTCAAATTATACATTATTTAGAATCTTCAGGGACGTGAACAGAGTGGGTGGACAGAAGGAAAACTTTAATTTTAGGTTCTGTTTTCTTAGATGTAGAATGTTTTGGTTTTCATGGGCCCATTCTTTGAATTTGGTTGTAGTATATTCAGGTGGCTTCATTCTTCTGGTCTTTGTTGGTTTGGGCTGCTATAACAAAAATACCATAGATTGGCTGAATTAAACAGCGGAAATTTCTTTCTCCCAATTCTGGAGGCTAGAAGTCCAATTCAGGGTGTCAGCAGGTCCAGTGTCTGTGTGGAGGGCCCATCTTCTTACATGGTGGGGAGGGCAAGAGAACTCTTTGGAATCTCTCATAAGGGCACTAATCTCATTCTAGAGGGCTCCATCCTAATGATCTCAGCTAATCCTAGTCAACTTCCAAAGGTCCACCTCCTAATACCCTCACATTGAGGGTTAGTTTTTCCGCATGTATATTTTTTGAAAGGGACGTGAACATTAAAGAAGCCCATCATGTAGTGATGTGGGGCAGAGGGGGATGTTCAGGGGCTCTTACTGGACACATTCTCGGAAGATAATTTTTGGAGAAGCAAGGACACAAACTCTACCCTTTGAAGCAGAAGGTAAAGAAGTATAACTGTTACTGCTAAAGAGGAGATTGCTTCAGGTTTTTCTCTCAGACCTGGGAAGTGGAATGTAAGATACTGATAGTATAATATGGATAACATACATAATGCCCGAAGTTAATGTCTCCTGTACTTCAAACTTAATAAGGCAGCATTTTGTTTGTTTATGTCAAGGTGGTGAGCTCTTTGCATGGGGACAGAATTTACATGGCCAGCTTGGAATTGGAAGACTATTTGCCTCAATCCCCACACCACAGCTTGTGGAGCACCTTTCAGGAGTCCCCTTGGTTCAGATTTCTGCGGGAAAAGCCCACAGCATGGCCTTATCCATGTCTGGAAACATTTACTCATGGGGAAGAAATGATTTGGGGCAACTAGGCCTGGGCCACACTGACGGTATGGAACTGTATTTTCAAGTTCATATTATCAAATATATTTCTTAGATGAGAGATGAATTTAACACAAGCCTCCCTGTCAAAAATGGTTCACATCTTCACTGTCATTGGTGCTTTTTTTCCTGGTTATTTCTGTCTTCAGGGCAGAAGCAATCTAGGAGACATGCATAGCGGAAGTTGTTGCTGTGATAGAGATGTCTGTCAGGGTTGTGTAGGCTAAGCGAAAGAGCACTGCACTGATCAGAATACCTGGTCTCTGCTTCCCACTTTGCAGTTAACTAATGGCAGGGCCTGGCTGAGTCACTTAACTTTTTTCTAGGCCTTATTTTCTTTTTCTATAAAGTGATGCATTTGGATGAAATGACCTCCAAAGTGCCTTTGCACATAAATGTCTGTTACTACTCCATTTTAGGACAAAAGAATACCAATGATCTCTTTAGCAACTCACAGATTCTAATC
Source organism: Mustela putorius furo (assembly GCF_011764305.1). NCBI lineage: Eukaryota > Metazoa > Chordata > Mammalia > Carnivora > Mustelidae > Mustela > Mustela putorius. Next base: position 2,862,766 of record NW_025421367.1, on the reverse strand, counting down.
TTAGTCTGTAAGGTATTAGTTATATCTGTATACACCGATAAGGGGAAAAAACCTGTTATTCCTGTTATTGAACTACATCCACAAAGCAGATTGCAAACTTTCTTATGATCCTGAATACAGTCTTGGAGTTTTCAGGTGTGGCAGACTGCTGCTTTATCAGTTGTTGTCATGTACCTGTTTTCCCCTGGGTTCGTGGTCATACATTGCATCTTTCCCTGATACGGCCCTCAGGAGAAACCATAGTCAGTGATGGAAAAATATTCAAAGGAGAGAAAGGAATAAAGAGCAGTTAAAACTGTTTTTGCTGAACCTTTAAGTGCTTTCACAGGGAACTTGTGAAAAGAAAGGAGAGGTAGTATAGGGCAGGAACACTGTAGTAGAGGATTTAAAAGAAAAAAAGAGAATCTTTATGTTCATTAAATTTTAGATGGGAATTGGAAATGCGAGATATGCTGCAATTGAAGTTAATGAAGTTAGGCTGACAGAAAGAGTGGGCTCTGGGAAGTGGCTTGACACTTTCACATACGTGTTCTCCTGTGTGTGGCCCTTTGACCACTGCCTCACCCCCAGTTTTAGGCCAGAATAAGTGTACCAACACTGTGGGCCTTCTTGTCAGAAGGTGTTAGGAACTGTGACCACCAGCTGAGAGACAGTGCAGGTATGTTCCTAGTAGCACGGAACTCCAGGGTGCAAATCAGCGTTCTCTTTTGATCACTTCAGCTTCTTTTTCTTGCATAGGTGAAGAATTTCCTTCCCTCGTTGAAGCACTGGACAGTCAGAAAGTTGAATTTCTTGCTTGTGGTGGCTCTCACACTGCCCTGCTCACAGAGGTGCGTGTATCCTTGTCTCTCCGATGGTAATTCTGGAAGAACTTTGTAGTGGGGAAAGCACAAAACCCCTGGATTTGGGCACTTAGTATTTCCCTGGGAAGAAGGGTCACTTCTCACATGTAGGATTGTCCTCCTGATAATTTGGGGCTTTGCTTTGATGATCTTTTTTTTTTTTTTTTTAAAGATTTCCTTAATTATTTTAGAGAGTGTGCACATGAGCAGGGTGGGGAGGGGCAGAGAGAGAGGGAGAAAAGCAGACTCCTGAGTGTATGGCTCAATGTAGGGCTTGATATCATGACCCTGAGCTGAAATCAAGAGTCAGATGCTTAACCGACTGAGCTACCCAGGCTCCCCTGAGTGAGGCATCAATGAGGTATCAGTGAATAGCCCTTTTGTATTATGCAGTGATATCTGAATTCAGTAATATTTTATTATTAAGTAATATTACTGTTGTATTTTTCTAGAATCTGATACTTTTTTTTCTTTAGGATGGGCAGGTGTTTACTTTTGGTGCTGGAAAACACGGGCAACTCGGTCACAATTCCACACAGAATGAGTTAAGACCCCGTTTGGTGACTGAGCTCACTGGAATTAGAGTGACCCAGGTAGCATGTGGAAGGTAAGTTGTTAAGTATCTGTGAAGATTGGTGAGATCATTGTGATAAATTTAGATAGGTAGTTTAATAAAACTTCGTCAGTTTTTTTATTGAGATAAACATATCAAATATTTTCACATGGGTGAAGATGCTTAATTTATGTTATTAGATAATAATCTTTATTTAGCATATATATTTGGTTTCATTGTCTTTTTTTTTTTTTAATATTTAAATAATCTCTAAACCCAACGTGGGGCTAGAACTGACGACTCTGAAATCAAGAGTTGCATACTTCTCAGACTGAGTCAGCCAGGCATGCCCTGCATTAATTTTTATTAATGAGAAAATTATTCACTTTCTGTTGCCCCTTTAGTGAAATATCTTTGTAACTGCTCAGACAGACTTTCATCTTTAAGAAGAATATGTCATTTATTTGGGAGTAAATAAACAACATGAATCACAAAGGATTATTCATTGATGTCTTTCTCACAACCCTTTAGAGGCCAGCCTACTAAGTTACTGTTATTCTTTCAGAGTGATCACAGTAGAGGATAAGACAAAGTCAGTGGTAGTTTGAGTAGAATATTCTGATAAGTTTGATTTTTCCAGCTTTTTTTGTTGTTGTTGTTAATAAAAGTAGAAAAATTTGCTCAAACTCCTTGGCTTATTTAGTTATTCCTTGAAGATCATTCACTTCTAACCAGTGGGATTTGGGGTTTGTGGTAAGGTTAAGAAGTCTTTTTAGTCAGATACTCTTCTTTTGGGCAAGTCTTTCCTTACTAAACACAAGCAAATTCAGGCTGTATCTGAATATTGGGTTCATGTGTTTGTTTACCAAAAAACTTGTTTATGTACCTTTCAGTGCATAGACCTATTCTTTTATGATCCTAGAGTAAAATTACATAAATGGATATTATTAAAGTAGGCCAGATTATTGGGATGGTATGATTCTGTGCATTCAAGGGGACATTTTCACCACTTTGGATTTTTCAAAACTCTCATTTCTTTAAGTAGCATGTGTTAGAAGAGGAGTCTCATGTTAGAGATATCTTAGTACACACGGGGGGGGGGGGCAGTTCCCCTGCTAACACAAGAGAATTCACTGGAAAGATGCTCAGAACTTACTGAAAGTTATTAAAGCCATATTCACATTTATTATAAGAAATGGATACAAATTAGAACCAGTCAAAGGAAGGGATGTCTAGAATAGAGTCCAGGAGGAGTCTTCTACTCTCCAGTCATCATAGAATCATGGACAGAATGATATTACCTTCTCCCAGCCCAATACATGATGATGTGTATAGTATTTTCATCCAGGGAAGCTCAACCCAAGTCCAGAGTTGTTACTGTGGCTTCATTGCTTAGTCCGGGTTGATTGAATCATTGCAGGCTCAAATGAGGCTGCAGTGAGCTCAAATTTCGGCCTCTCCCTCCCTGTAGGTTGGGCTTCAGAGAAGCCAGAGGGGCCCTTCTGGAGCCACCTGGGTAGGCTGTTAGGTGTGATCTCAGGATCTTCCCATGAATAATAAAGACGCTCCTATCACTTGGGAAATTCTAAGGGTTTAGAGGTTACCTCCCAGGAACTGAGACAAAGGCCAAATTCTTTGCTTAACACATTCTAAAGTGGGAGAGGCCTAGGAGCATATCAGTGAGGGAGTCATTATTAAGGTAAAGGTCTTTGGGAAATGGAGCTCAGAAAGGTTCACCTAATTCCATCTTCTAGGATGGGGAAAGGGGGCACTCAAAGATGGCTTCCAAGAGATGGTGACTCTCAAGTCAAGGTTTGAAAAAGGAGTAGCAAGCAAGGGCAGTTGCTTGTTCCTGTCCAGGGAGTGCCTTTTCCCAAGGCCCAGCATTGTGGCCTTGTGTGGCCATAGGGATTCCAAAATCTGAGCCACACATCAATGCTATTTTACTTTCCATATTGCTAATTTCATCCATTGGAAGTTGGTTCACTAGTTTCACTCACTGGGTGACCTAATTTCAGCAGTTTACATGTACTGTGTACTCTCTTCATTGTAGATAATTGAGAATTGACCATCTATGCTTTTATTTAATAGGCGGCACACACTTGCCTATGTTTCTGATTTGGGGAAGGTCTTTTCTTTTGGTTCTGGAAAAGAAGGACAACTGGGAAACGGTGGAACACATAATCAGCTGATACCACTTCCCATGAAATTGCCATCAAATGAAGATCTCAAATTTGGTAAATTTTGTAGGAACACAGGATTTGGCTTAAATACCGCTCTCAAGAAACTGACTTTTCTGTGTGTAATGTGACAAGGAAAAAAATATATGACTATGAAGGAAGTTTCCCTAAACATTGGTTTCATTTTTTTACTTGTAAAGAGCTTAAAATATTCAGTGTAATTAATGCCTCTTATTCCTTCAAATTAATAAAATTAATGTGGACCTAAAGTGATAGAACATAAAATAGATTATATGGATTCAGAGGCATATGTTGTAGGAGACCTATTAATTCTGTGGTGGTTGGTTTTCTTACCTGGTGACTGACTCAATCATGTAAAGCCCCAAGAATCATGAATGAGCAGCTGTCATATGCCAGGCACTGTAACTGTGCTTACCCCTTATGTGTGTTACCTCACCTGTCCTCTAACAGTTCTGGGAGATGTGTGCTCTCAGGCTCCTCTTACTGGAGGATACAGAGCCTTGGAGGTTAAAGGGTCAGCCAGTTCTTACAGCCAGTCAGTGCTTTGGCTGGATTTGAACCGTGGCCTGAGCCACACAGAGCTCAAAACACTCTGCTATAGAAACTGCATCAGACTACTTTGGTTACTTAATTCTGAAACCTTAGTGGTGATCCAAGGTACCAGAATTCTCTTAAGTTCTTTTGGGAAAATAAACAGTAGGATGTTTTCTTTGAGGAGTTCATATACTTGATTTCCTCTTCTTCTTCATCATCTTCTTCTTCTTCTTCTTCTTTTTTTTTTTTAGATTTTATTTATTAATTTGACAGACAGAGATCACAAATAGGCAGAGAGGGAGGGGAAAGCAGGCTCCCTGCTGAGCAGAGAGCCCGATGCAGGGCTCGATTCCAGGACCCTGCGATCATGACCTGAGCTGAAGGCAGAGGCTTTAACCCACTGAGCCACCGCCCCTCATATATTTGATTCCTTATAACTGTTTAAGACTTTTGAAGTACTTAATTTATATTCTTTAAGCCAGTAGTTACTGGTTAAGTCTTGATTTGTAGAAAATAGCTTTTGGTAAGGAGGGCCAAATTTAACCAAGGATCAGCTAACTAATCAAATACTGCTTCAACTATTTTATATATAAGCATTTACATTAATTATATATGTCAAACTGATGTCATGTGTCAGCCTTGCAGATCCTTTGTTTTTGCCAACTAGCCTTACTCTGAAGGAAATGTATATTTCTGCTTCATGGGAGAGAAATGTGCTAAGGCCTTATGTCACAAAGAGAAAAGGACCAAATTTAAGAGGAATCTGAAATAATTTAAATTGAGCGTGCATGTTCGTGCCAGTCACTTTTCTGCACTCTTACTTAATGTGTCTCCCTTTCAGAAAGCCGAACTTCAGAAAAGGAATTAATAATGATTGCTGGAGGGAATCAAAGCATTTTGCTCTGGATGGGAAAAAAGGTAAAAATAGATCTCTAGATGTTTTATATAACTTGGTATATTAAGCAAATTGAAGGGTTTCAGTATCCAGGTATGGTGAATTCCAAAATCATCTAGTTTCTAAGCTGACCTTTAGGGAATAGCTAAACATTATGGATCCTTTATTGTCAAAACTATGTAAGTATTGACTCACAGGAATCAGGAGATTTGTCTCTGGTAAAAGTCAAATCAGATTTCCTTAGATCTTTCCTTGGCCCTGCCAGCGGCTTGGTCAGTATCCTAGCAAAGCCATCACATTGACGTTCTAACATTTTGCTGGCCTGGAGTAAAAAAGACCTGAGGTTCCTGGCCTGTGAATCCTGAGTTGATAACTGCCTCACACTGCTTTGCTAAGGCCAACCAAGTTCCTCCCACTCCTACACAAAAGATCTTCCCCTCAAGGCTCTGTGGTGTTCATTTTAATCTGATTATACCTGTTGGAAGTGCTGAGTGTTGGAGCACTCAGAGAAATTTACCTTGGATTTAAGCCCCTTGGGCAAGAAGTTGACGGTCAGGCAAACAAATGATCAATTACTTCTTGGTAAAATCTTACTTAAGGATTTCTCACAGCAGTATCCTCCGTATTTAAAAATCAGTATTACCCTGTATCCTTGAATGTGCCTAAAAGTTGGATACCTATTTTTGTGGTGTCTAAATTGCTGTGTTTTACTTGTTTGTTTACAGAATCCCTATGTTAATCTGAGGAGGAAAATTCCTACATTGAACGAAGGGACCATAAAGAGGTGGATTGCTGATGTGGGGACTAAACAGTGGCAAAATACAAAAAGGTACCGCCCCTGTGTTTCTCTGCTCATAGAGTTCTGTATAGTAGCCTCCCCCCCCCCCCCCCCGTAACTGGTTCTGGACAGCTCAGAGATAAGAGGTTTTGTGGTCCACCATGTCCATCAGCCAGAGGAAGAAGGAATAGATTTTGTGCGCGCGTTGAGTGTTTGTGTATAGAGACGGATTTATTTTTAAGGAGTCGGCTTGTACGCAGTTGCTGGAACTTAGTGCAAAATAGGCAGTGCAGGCCAGCCAGCTGGAGACCCAGGGAGGAGTTAGTACTGCAGCTTGGGTCTGGAGGCAGAATTCTCCATGCCTGGGAACCGTTTTCTCTTAAGGCCTTTGATGTAGGATGAGGCACACCCACTTTATGGAGGGTTATCTGCTTTACTCAGAGTCTGTTGATTTGAATGTGAATCTCTAAAAAGTATCTTCACGGCAACATCTGGATTGGTGTTTAGCCAGGTATTTGGGTACTATAGCCTAACCAAGTTGACACATTAAGATTAAAAACCACAGCTAATGTGTAAGCTCTGTGAGAGCAGCTTTTTTGACTGGAAGACTCTGGTATGTTTGCCTATATTGTGACTGTTCTTTTTTTTTTTTTCCTTTTAAGATTTTTATTTATTTATTTGACAGACAGATCACAAGTAGGCAGAGAGAGAGGAGGAAGCAGGCTCCCCACTGAGCAGAGAGCCCAACTCGGGGCTTGATCCTAGGACCCTGGGATCATGACCTGAGCTGAAGGCAGGCTTTAACCCACTGAGCCACCGAGGTGCCCTATTGTGACTGTTCTTAGAAGGAGATACCCCTAAGCCATTTCCCAGCCCACTTTGACCTTAGAACCACTTGTCTGTGGACCTCTTCACTGCTGGACAGCGTGGGCAGTCTTGCTCAAAGCCGTACAACTCCTATCATTTCTCAAGATTATATTTACTTCTATAAGCGTTTCCTTTTAGAGGTATTTTTAGGTATGGTTTCCCAATTTTGTAAAGTAGTTGTATGAAATAGCTGCACTGTAGTCTGCATAGATGATCAAGAACTGTGCTGGTGACTGCACTCACCTTGCTGAGCGCTGAGTGATGGAATTGTTGAAACACTGTTGTACTCCTGAAACTGAGGTGACATTCTATGTCAGCTGTACTTAAATAATTTTTTTAAAAACCTACTTGTGCTATTACTTCCAAGATGGAACTGAGCCTACCCTCCTCACCCCCATCCTCCCATTTAATTCCTGGTAATTTTTTTCTGTTCCACTTAAGTGCAGCAGAAATAAGTAGGGTTTGGAGAGCTGAGTGGCATGGGGATGTCTTACTTATTCAAGGAATTAACCCTAGGTCAGTCCTTTTCCTATTTCCCTGTGGCTTCTATGACTACATACCTTTTTATTACATTTGTCACGAAGTTTTGAGATTGGGAAAATGAATAGACTTTTAGATGCCCAAGGCAACATGCAAACAAACCAGAGACGGAGAAGTCTGAAGGATGGTTAGGAGATGTGTTATTTATCATGTCTTATGCTATAGGGAGACATACAGTATGATGTGTTTTAACCACCATCTTATTCCTCATATAGGGAAATCAGAGAGATATTTTCATCTCCTGCTTGTCTGATTGGAAGTTTTTTAAGGGAAAGGTAATATATTTAATATATTTATAAAGCTTAAGATCCTGTTAAAAATACTGCGTATAGCATGGTGACTTAGTGAATAATGTATATTTGAAAGTTTGAAAGATTGTATATTTGAAAGTTGCTAAGATAGTAGATCTTGAACATACTCGTTATAAAAAAAAAAGTTGGGGGGCATCTGGGTGGCTCAGTTGGTTAAGAATCTGCTTTTGGCTCAGGTCATGATCTTGGGGTCCTGGGATCAAGCCTCTCATCAGGCCCTCTGCTTAGTGGGGAATCTGCTTCTCTGTCCCCATGGCTCTTATGGTCTTTCTCTCTCTCTCCCCCCCCCTCAAATAAATAAACAAGATCTTTATAAAAAAGGGGGAAAATTGTAACTATATGTGATGATGGATGTTAACTAGACTTAAGTGGTCATTATTTTGCAATATATATATACATCAATTCATAATGTTGTGCACACCTGAAACTAATATAATGTGAGTCAATTGTCTTTCAATAAAAAAATGAAAGATTATAAGATGGCATGAGGTTAAAATAATTCACTCTGTGTTTATCTCTTTAAAGATTCTAAAAAAATCTTTATTTCTATTTATGAGAGAGAGAGACAGCATGCACACACACGTGTATGGGGGGGGTGGGAGAGGAGGCAAGAGGGAGAGGGAAGGAGAATCTCAAGCAGGCTCCCCACTGACCATGGAGTGAGACATGGGGCTTGATCTCACAACCCTGAAATCATGACCTGAGCAGAAATCAAGAGTTGGATGCCTAACTGACTGAGCCACCCAGGCACCCCTAAAAATTAACTGTTTTTAATGAAAGCAGATAAATGCACACTGTAGAAAATGTAAAAAATAAAGGCCTGTGACCGAAAAAAATGAAAATACCCGTAATCCACTACTTAAGAGGACTAGCTTTTGTGCATATATCTTTTTTTATGCAAATTTATTTTTTTACTAAAAATGTGATTATGTTCTTTTATATATTACTTTATACTTAATGTATTTGTCCATTTTTTAATTTTATTCAGTTCATATTATTTAGTAGTTTTCTTTGATGTCATTGTAATGGCTGCATGGTATTGCATGGGAAGGACATACTTTATTTATTTATTGATTTAACCATTAATTTATTTAACTATTTCCCATTAGAAGGTGTTAAGATTTCTTTGAAATTTTAAATGAAAGAACGACTTAGCACTTCTTTTCCTAAATATTTATATGACGTTTATCTTAAGAATATTTTCTATTTTGAGACACGAAATACTTGTATTATTTTACAAAGAATGTGTCTGTTTCTAAGACATTGAACATAAACATATAAAGAAAAAATATAATTCACAAGTTTTTTTTTTTAAGATTTTATTTATTTGAGAGAGAGAGAGAAGGCATGAACAGGGGGAGAGGGGAGAAGCAGGCTCCCTGCATGTGCCTGATCCCAGGATCTTAGGGTCATGACCTGAGCCAAAGGCAGACCCTTAACTGACTGAGCCACCCAGGCGTCCCTTATTAGTAATTTTCTTTTGCAACACTAAGAATTTACTGCTTCTGAACCCCCCTCATCTTTTTAAAAAGATGTATTTATTTATTTATTTGAGAGGGGGAGAGAGAGAAAGAGAGTACTAGTGGGGGGGTGGGCAAGGGAGCCAGAGAATCTTACATAGCTCCATGCTGAGTGTGGAGCCCAAGGTGAGGCTCAATCATATATAACTTGAGACAAAACTGAGTCAGATGCTTAACGAACTATGTCACCCAGGCATCCCTGAAGCCTCTTTTTTTGATACAGACTTTCAGTTCAGGTAAGTGGGAGACATGGTTATTTTTTTTCAGAAATGCGCAGAAAAATCTCTACTTTTTGTGTGTGTAGTGTGGCTTTTTAAAAAAGATAAATATTTAATGTGGTGACTCAGTGGGTTAAGCCTCTGCTTTCTGCTCTTGTCATGATCTCAGGGTCCTGGGTTAGAGCCCCGCATCAGGCTCTCTGCTCAGCAGGGATCCTGCTTCCCCCTCTCTCTCTGCCTGCCTTTCTGCCTACTTGTGATCGCTGTCTGTCAAATAAAGAAAATCTTTTAAATAAATAAATAAATATTTAATATAAGATAGTATCAGAATTAAACTTGGATAGTATGTATATTGTTAATGTGGGCTTTATTTTTTAATCTTTTAGAAATAATCATAAGTGGTCAGTGACATTCTCAATTGAATTTGTGTTTAGCCTAATTATTTTCTTTATTGTAAAGTTGAGGGAAAAAGTAATTTTGTTGAAATGAAATAAGATTTAGAAGAAATGCCTCATCTGGATAAATAGTCTAATGAAATCTATAGTTTTGAAGTGTCCTATTCCACTTACTATCCATGTACTTTTAAATTTTATCTTCCTTCTATAGAAAATCTGCAGAAACGATGCTTATTCACTTGGACTTAAATAAAGCAAGAAGTGCCTTTAAAGAGTTAACCCAGAAGGACTGGATTGCTAACACGGTGGTATTCTTTAGAGTCTTATTTAGAAAAAGAAAATACATTAAAACTTTTTTTTTTTTTTTTTTGACAATTCAAAATTTGAGAAGAAATACTTAGTTTCGGGAGCGTCTCAGACCCTGTAGCTATCCAGATCTGGTGAAAGTCAGACTGCATTCAGGAGTTGGTCCCTTTGGGGCAAATTGGTTGCTCTGGTAATCCCATGGATGAAAAGTAGTCTCAGGGGTTCGTCTGTACCCACAAACAGATACACACACACACACACACACAATATCTGTACATAGATGCACACACTCTCTGGAGGGAATTTTGTCAACTCAGGCTATAAGGAAGATGATTGAAGGATTTGTTGAGGTTGTAAACTAGAACAGAAAGACGTGTTATCTATAATTATTTTAAACATAGATATAGACATGAGAACACTTTTTGTTATGAACATCCCCCTTACCCGGGACTGTCTGGATTCTTTTTCTCTGTGTTTTGTTCTATTGCACCTTTCTATAGGTTCTAGAATGTTCTTTGGGGGATTTTTGCTCTTTGTTTCAGTACTGTTATTATTGTCCTTAGGTTTCCCACTTTGCCAAATGCTCCAAACATGTTTCCTTCATTAGTTTAGCCTTTCTTGATGTAGTCTCTATTTATTTCTGTGTTCTCTTAATATTGGTTGATCCAGGGGTAGTACTTTCTACGTTCTCTCAATCTGTTACTTTCCTGGTGTCACTCTGGTTCCTTTTCTCTCTCCCTGGGCCCCTCTTCTGTCTCCCTTCCCTCCCCCCTCCCTTTTCTTTGCTCCTCCCCTCTGCTCCCTTCCCCTCCATTCCACTGTGCTTTCTTTTCCTCTCCTCACCTCTCTCCTCCCCTTCTTTCTTCCTCCCTGTCCCCCATTTCCCCTCTTTCCATTCCTTTCTCCTCCCTCTCCCCCTCTCCTTCTCATTTGCTCCTGGCCTCTGTTTTTGTACCTCTCATTATCTCTCAGTCTCCCTATCATCTCTTCCTCCTTCCTTTCCTGCCTCACCTGTTCTGCTCTATCCTCTAAAACCAGCATTCTCTATCTGAGCTTCAGGGTCTCTTTACACACACTCCTTTCTCTTGAGGGAAGATGAAAGTTTAATTCTGTTAACCTTGGCAGGACCATGACCCTGTTAGGGGTTAAGGTAAAATGGATCCCTAATTGTGTACCTTTGTCAGAACTCTGCAGCATTTAGTAGGAAGATACCACTTCTGCATCTGTGGAAGGAAGAATTTGGGCCAGTTCCTCACTAAAGCTAATTGTACCTTGGTTGTGCCAGAACAATATTGTATGATATGCAGTCAGCATAATCACAGAGCAGTCTTCCCGTTATTTAGACCAGATAGTTGGCTAAGAAAACCTGTAATGTTTCTTTCTATTTTGAGATTTCTGGGACACAGATTCACAGACTTTTGCAGTTCATTCCTTCATTCAGTAGACTCTTGGATGCTTGCTCTGTGTAGGGCACTGTGGTGCGGACTCCTGGTGAAAATGAGAGACATGCTCCCAGTCTTTAAAACACTTAATTAGGGACAAACACGAACACGCAGGCATTAGTGGGAAGACTGGGTGTGTTTTACGCTCCGCTGCTTTCCCTGATGCCACACTTAGAATCTAGTTAGTGTATAATTAATATTTCTGGATGAATTTAGTCATCTCTAGGGCAATGAATGGTCATCTCTACTTAGAGCAATCAAATCAAGGTCCCCAGAGGAAGTACGAGTTTACCATGTGCCTATCTCAGGGGGGGCATCCCTGGCAGGCAGGAAAGTACACTGAGACACAAGTGTGTGGAACAAGATGGCTGAAGTGAGAGGATCACAGTAGTTCTGCAGGTTTAAGGGGAAGGCTGGGAGATTGGGTGGTATGGCAGCTGATGAGCACTGAGGTAGGAGGGGTGTGTGTTACCGGGAGGTGTTAGAGTAATCAGATATGTTCACTCCAAAGACTGAACCATGTAGTAGAGCCTGCCATAGTGTTTTGATACAGAAATAGATAATTACAAGAATTAGTCCATTTAGAGACACCATTTAGTTCATATCATAATTTAATAATTAAGAGATTGGGTTTTGGTGTCAGAAAGATCCAGAAGAGATTCCCACTTAGCTCTGTGACTTTGTGCAGATACAGAGTTCCTGTCTATAAAATGGGGTTAAAATACCATCTATGTTCCCGAAGAACTATAACCTGATTAACATATGTAAAGCACTTAGCATAATACTTGACAAATGAGTACTCCTGAGTAAGTATAGCTTCTCAGTGGATTTTGAAACAAATTATTTCTTTTATCTGGGCACATCTAACATAAACATTCAGAATTGCATTTGAATTTTTCTTGGAATGCTTGTGTTCTGATATGGGGAATGGTAAATGGAGATTGGAAGGACTAAAAGATTGAGTTTGTAGTGGAGAGTTGGTGATGAGGCAGGTGGTCCTGTGAGGAAACCATGCTATTTTTGTTGCTGGGGTTATTGCTTTTTGTTCCTATGGGGTTATTTCATGTTGCTTTTGGGGGTTCTTATGCATTCTTTTTCTTTAAAGATAATGAGGTAGGATAGTGGAATGAGGGGGTAGAATGTAGTATTTGTTATTGGGAGGGCTGCCTATTTTGATTTCCTTGTTCATCCAGTATAACTTTAAGATGATTTCTTCTCCATCTCCTTCAATGCTTCTCAGGAATTAAATGGGATGACACTTGTCACGTATCTATACCTCGAGTAGTTGGGAAGCTATGTGAGATTGGATGTAAACATGGGTTTTAGGACTGATTATTCCAATTCCTTGGTGGAATGAAACTCTGGGTTCTAGATTTTATTTTATTACAAATTGCAGCTAGTTCTTGCTGTGTTTTGAGTGTCTTTTCCCTGATCTTTTTGACCACAGATAACCACATGTCTCAGGGATAATCTGCTCAAAAATCTTCCATTTCATTCTCCACACCAAGAAGCTTTAGAGATTTTCTTCCTTCTCCCTGAGTGTCCCATGATGCATGATTATAACAACTGGGAGAGCCTGGTGGTTCCGTTTGCAGAGGCTATTTGTGCCATGAATGACCAATCTTTACGGGTTCTAGGTAAGACTGATGATTTACATTTTGAAAATACTTTAACCATCCCCTCAGTGGAAATGCACACCTGGTAAAGTTATAGAAAAACTTAGATAATTGTTAACTATGTTGCTGTTTTTTAGTTCATATTCTTAGTATATTGTAAAGATGCTGTAGTAAATATTGTAGTCATCCAAAATAGGTTGTTTCACTACCCTTTTAGAGTTGTTGTAATGGTACATATGTGGTTTGGTCATGAAGTCCTTTGTCCCCAGATTTTTATTATGAAAAATTCCATAGAAATTGGAGGAATAGTGCATGAATATCCATATATCCTCTGCCTTAGAGTCAACGACAGTTAACCTCTTGCCATGTGTGCTTTGTTCTTTATGAGCAGCTTACATTTTATGTTTGCTGAAATACTTGAAAGTAAGTTGGACACATCATGACATTTCACCCATAATTATTTCAGCATGCATCTCTTAAGAGCCTGTGTTAAATCACTATCACACCTAATAAGATTAGTCATAATTCCATAATATCTAGGCCATACTCACATTTCTGTACTTGACATAAAAGTATTTTACAGCCTTTTTTTTTTTTTAAGAGTCTAGGTCAGTTGTCCTGTAGAACACCCTACATGTAAATTTGTCTGATTATTTCCAGCCTTCTCTACTTCAAGTGCATTGGAAGTTAGGTCTAGGGGCTTGATTAGATTTTAATGAGGTTTTTATTCTGACAAATAGCATATTCAGCCCAAAGAAGTCCATTCTTTCTTGTGTTTTTTATGAAATCTAGGTAAGTAAGTGTTGAAAAACTATTGTAAAGCATTTTTTGGTTTTTCACAATGCTGAGAGGTGCATGGATGTGTGTGCTTTCTTTTTAGTAAGCTCTAGGACCAACATGGGGGCTTGAACTCATGACCCTGAGATTAAGAGTCACATGCTCTGTTGAGCTAGCCAGATAACCCGGGAGGTTTTTTTTTTTGTTTGTTTGTTTTGTTTTGTTTTCTTTAAGATTTTATTTATTTGACAGACAGAGGTTACAAGTAGGCAGAGAGGTACGCAGAGAGGCAGGCAGAGAGGAGGGAGCTGAGTGTGGGGCTTGAACTCACAACCCTGAGATTAAGAGTCCCATGATCTACTGACTGAGTCAGCCAGGTGCCCTGAGAAGTGTTTAAGAGTTCAAAACTCATACTGAGAGTGAGAAAAAGAAAGCTGTGCAATTGCAATTAATTCTTAACTCTGGTTTTTTTTAAAACAACATGCTATTGGATCTGGGCAAAAAAAAAAAAAAGTGACTTGTCAGGTTTTTTTTCCCCACAAATTAATGAGATCAGGTTCATGTGTTTGTTATATCAAGGGATTTTTCTCAAGGACATTAAATTCATGAACTTTGTTGATTGCCCTTGTAGTTAACTAAAAACTTTATCACAAATATGTTTTTGTAATTGATAGAATTGACAGTGTTCACTCTGTTTACCTTTAAAAGGCCAAGAGAAATGACATGCCAACAATTGTTTATGTTTGTATTCCTCAGAGGAGTACTGGGCGTCCCTGCAGGAACCTGCATTCATCAGACTAGTCCAGATGTTTAAAAGAGCCGTCACTGCTCAGTTGCACTACTGGACTGAAAGCTCGGAGAACAACTACCACGTTAAGGCTCTCCTAGAAATACTGAAAAAGCTGCATAGGGTAAGGGTCTTTCAGACACTTACAGATACGATTTTTATTTTGCAGTAAAAAAGGTCCCTTGGTTTCAACTGGCCCAAATATTAAGCAAAGTCAGGAAACATGTTTATATTGGTATTTTTAAATTTTTGTTTTCTGTGAGTTAAGTCATGTGTATCAGAGTGTATGTACTTATCTGTGTGCAGTTTGAAGAGAAGTAATGCATACACACTTTACTTTTACTTTTCCATGTTGCACTGGCTAAGCCTTCCTCTATAATGTTGAATAGAAGGGTTGGTGATGGTAGGTTCTTTACTTGTTTGTGATTTTATTTATTTATTTATTTATTTATTTTAAATGTTTATTTATTTATTTGACAGAGTAAGAGAACACGAGCAGGGGGAGCAGCAGATGGAGAGGGAGAGAGGCAAGTTCCTTACTGAGCAGGGAGTCTGAATGTGGGGCTTGATTCCAGGACTCTGGGATCATGACCTGAGCCAAAGGCAGACTCTTAACTGACTGCCACTCACGTGCCCCTATTTATTTATTTTGATTTGATTTTATCATGAAGTGATCTCTACACCTAATGTGGGGCTTGAACTCACAACCCCAAGATCAAGAATCACGTGGTGCCAAGACCTAGCCAGCCAGGTGCCCCTTGTTTATGATTTTATTTTTTTTTTAAATCTTTATTTTTATTTAAATTCAGTTAACATATAGCATATTATTAGTTTCAGAGGTTGATGTTAGTGATTCATCAGTCTTACATAACACTTAAGTGTTCATTCTATCATATGCCCTCCTTAGTGTCCATCACCCAGTTACCCCATTCCCCACCCCTCTCCCCTCCAACAGCCCTCAGTTGTTTGTGATTTTATTTTATTTTTTAAGATTTTATTTTTTTATTTGACAGAGATCACAAGTAGGCAGAGAGGCAGGCAGAGAGAGAGGAGGAAACAGGCTCCCTGCTGAGCAGAGAGCCCAGTGCGGGGCTTGATTCCAGGACCCTGTGATCATGACCTGAGCTGAAAGCAGAGGCTTTAACCCACTGAGCCACCCAGGTGCCCTGTTCGTGATTTTAAAGGAAGAATTTGAATGTCACTATTAAATAGGATGTTTACCGTAGAGTTTTTGAAAATAATCCTTATAGGTAAAGGTTGTTCCTAAATGTTAGACATTTTAAATCCATACAAATACTGACTCTCTTTTTTCCTGCTGAAATTCGAGTTATTTATATGTTTGACTTTCTCATTCTTATCTTTCATGTCTCTTACCCATCTCTCCGTGTGAGTGCATCCCATTCTGACTGACTTTTTTAGCTATATTTTTCTGTCCATGAAATCTCTTTTTAGTGATTTTTATCTGCTAATAAAACTGCCCTTTGGGTTTTCATTCCAAGTATTATGTTTTCCACTTCTAGAAGTTCCATTTCTTTGAAAAATTTTTTTGTTGGTCAGTATTATGGTATCTTGGTCTTTTATTTTCAAGCTTTCCTTCTGCTTATTTAAATCCATATGCATTATACCTCTGGTACCTGAAGTCATTACAGGTCAGCTTTGTCCTCTTCCTTCTGCTGAATCTTCCTCGTGTGTGCTTTCGTTTTGTTTAGTGACACACACACACACACTCACACACTTTCCTTGGAACATTATCTTTTGGAATTCTTGGAGGGCTATGTTTCTCCAGGAAGATTTTCTTGTACCAGGTTCCTAGAGACACCACATCCATTAGGTACTATGTTAAATTAAATTCTTGGCTTGAAGCTCTTCAGATCTGCAGGTGTGGTCTGAATGTGGTGTGTGAATTTTCAGGAAAGTGCTTCTGTGATTGCAAATTCTGTAGGTGACTTTTTTTCCTGCAACTTGGCACCATTTTAACTAACTGCAGTCTGCTTCCTGGAATTGGTGTCGAGGTACGGTGGTGGACTGTTCATTTCTAGCTTACCCTCACTCTGATGGCTTAGCCCTTTTGGATGCCTGATTTATGAGATGGTTTTCTATCATTGGCCCCATAATTTGAACAGAATCTGGGTTTTGTCTCCGTTCCCCAAAACCCCAAGCATTGCAAACTGAAGTTAAGTTCCCCAGGTTTGGCAAATACTCTGAAGGCAAATGCCGCTTTCACCTCATTTTTGACCTGGTTATTTCGTATCTACTTACAGTATTGGTGTTGCATTAAAAATATCTGTTTACACTTCATCCTGTATTTTTTATTGTTTTCAGCAAATCAAGATACCTAACCTGCCAAACTGCTTTAAAAAAAGAGAATTCTGCCATACTGCTGAAATCAGTGGCCATCTCTGGCTACTTTTAAAGGTTTTGTACAAAAGAGAAAGATTAATTAAAAAAAAATAATTTGAGTTTTGAAAAATTGAGAAATTTACCAAAAAGTACAGGAAAGTATATTCTAATGAGCTTTTTCCACTTGCAAAAAAGGAATCCTGAGAAATACTGAAGCAGTAACAAGAATCCTCAAGAAATCCTGCTTTATCCTTTGACTTTTAATGGTGACATTAGATTATTTGTCAGGCTCCCTCCCCAACCTCAGGAGGGAGACCACAGGAAGCCACAGGGATAAAACACCCACTTTTTCCACAACTGGGGATGTGGAAGGCTGAGATCAGCAGGTTCCAGCGGACCATATCATGGAGTTGAAACAGCTTCATGATGCTCTGGGTGGTGGTGCTGGAGGTTTGGATCATCTAAGGTCTAGGTCAGGGTTAATACAATATTCCAGGTGAATGGAAGCCAAGAGGAGCTTTTAGAGGACGTCTCGAGAGTGAGTCTTTTAGGTGGGGACTGTGCCCATTTATGTCAAGTACCTACTGTCACTCAGGTCCAAAGCATGCAGTGTCATTATCAGTGTCTTCACTGACTGATGATTAGTGCTCTTGTAGGGTGTCCATGGATATGCCTGGTCATCGGGTGATGAAGGCTGGAAGACACCCCCCCCCCCCAGTTTAGGTGGGGGATGTTCCACACGTGCCCTATCAGTGGGAGACGTCTGTAAATGGTATATTGTTAAGCTCTGAAGAACAGGACATAATATATTGGGCCCCAGAGTACTTTGGATTTAGGCTGTGATTTGGCTGTGTTTTTCCTTGGACCTAAAATTCTTTAAAGCTTTTCTATGAATTAAAAGTAAGTATGAGTAAGTTTATCATCATATCAATTTCTGCTATTAAATTGTAGGTATTCTTTATGTTCCTGAAAATTTGGGCCTTGGCCAGTGGAGGAATTGGATAGAACTTTATTCTGGTCATTGAAAAAGAGTGTTTAATTTGCTGTCTATGCTGATAATCTAATCAATAGCCATAAAGCAGAATTGTCTTTATATATATAAAACTTTCTCATGGGCCATATTTTATTAAAGGTAAACCAGGCTGTGTGTCAACTACCTGAAAATATTTTCAAAGTAAACGAGCTTACGCACTGGCTTGATTTTTATGGGGATGCATACAGAAGGTCTGCTTGGAAAATTAACTCTGTAAGTATAGCGTGTTTATTATTTATTTAGTAAAGATTCTATTTTTTAAAACTAATCTGTACCCCCAGTGTGAGGGGTCAGATGAGTTGCGTGCTCTACCAACTAAACCAGCCAGTCACCCCATTAGGGTATGATCAGAGGGGGAAGTGAGTTAATGTAGGTGTTTGTGCTATAACTCTTATGCATGGGTTTCCAATCCTTGTACCCTGCAAAATTGCTCAGGAGAAATAACAGGGCTTACAGGAAAGGCGAGATAGTCCCCTCAAAACCAATGCAGTTTTGTAGCCAGAGCCCTCATAGAAAAGCGCTTACTACCTTAGATCATTTGGATCTAACCAGGTAAGCAGCTCTTAGAGAGTGCCACAAGAATATGAAAATGCACCAAACAAAATGGTAGAAATGTACTCACACTCTAATGAGAGAATTGGTGGTACTGAGATGGCGCACATGGGAGTGGGGCTTTCTTAGGTGGGCGTACAAGGCAGCATGACTCACCAGGAGCCAGCAAGCAGAATGGGGCTGCAGCTTTGGTGGTGGCTCTGGGTGTGTCCTTTTTTAATTTTATGAAATTGAAGCTGAAGGGCCGTTGCTGCCAGTTCAGCAGCTGACCTGAGCTTTTTTTCCTTCTCTCTGAATGTTGGAATTCTGCCCCTAGCACGTTGACCCTTAACTGGCAGAAGTCAAGTATAAGCTCAGCACCTATATCCACATTATATCATTCACCTATTTTTCTCAGTGCATCTGAACTAATTTGCATTTTGAAAGTGCACATTGTCGCAGAACAAACTCTTTGGGAAAGTGTCTAGAGTTTACAATTGATTGCTAAGTTAAATGAGCACTGGAAAATACTAGCTCAATTTTTATTTATTTATTTTTAAGTACTAGGTTTACATATCTCTCACTGATACACACAAAACATTTTTTTAGAATTTTAGGTATCTAAGTACTACTGACCAGCAATTTGGATTGCTTCTGCTAGAAGAACTGAGACCTTAAACTAAGTATCAGGGATTTTAGGCTGTGAGTTAAGGTGTTAAGATTTCTCTGTTCTTTCATTTGTCAGAATTCTTGCCATTTCCATTTTTAGGACACTTCAGTAGACACTCAGTATCCTGTCATATTCAGTCATTTTCCATTTATCTTTAATATTCTGTCGAAAATCAAACTACTGTATGCAGATTCACTTTTAAAAATACAGGTATGTATGCCTATTTCTTTGTCTTCATTAACAAATCAGATGACAAATGCCTTCTTAAGTATACAATATTTTGGGGGTTGATAACATTGAAAACAATGGTTGTTTAACATTCATGGAGCTTAGACTACCAAAGGTGTCAAGAAAGACTGTTGTAATTTGGATTGGTCTGGCTTTGAGGCACATTAGGGCCTCAGCAGTGGAAGAGAGAGCAGCATGGACAGCTCCCCTAGCTTGTGGGGCTTTTGCCTTGAGGTTGGGCCATGTATACAGGTCTTCTGTACAGCATCAAAAGAGGCATAGTAGACTTGGGCTTGGTTGGGATTAGCAAACCCATATTTAAGGAGCCCAGTCTAATTAAAAAACAGAGCAGTGGGAATAGTGGGGACAGAGGACTCTTGAAATGCAGACACACATAGATGGCTGATAGTCTAATGGTGCCATGATCAAGGTTTGTAAAAAGTGTCCTCTTTTCAGTGAACTGTTATTGGGTGAGTTGGTTCTATTTGTCAACATATCCAAAAAGTGATTTTGAACTTAAAACTAAACTATTGAAAATGCCCCCGGAAATGAAAGCGCCAGAGTGTCTGCTCTTGTTATTGCTTTTGTATATGCATCTGGATATGTATATGTGTGAATCATATTCAAATATAGGTTATAACATTGGATACTTTTATATAATGCAGTTAACCACTATAAAACAAAATGGGAAGTTGATTTGTAAATATGACTATTGATGAAATATTTAACAAAGGAAAAATGAAAGGAAAAAAGATACAAGAATTTTATTTTCCTTCAACTCTTACAACTCCTCTCCTAATTTTTAGCAGGCCTCCAGTGATAATTTCATGGACCTAGTATTTGATTGTTCATTGTGCTGAGAGCCTTAGACTTGAATTGCCGTTTGATCAGATAGACTGTCTGTGCTGCGCGCATGCGCATCTATCTTTCTGCCTCATATAGAACTTTTTAGATTATCTGTGCCCTAAAATCTCTCATTGGGTTTTTTTCCTAGCATAGGATATCTTTAGAGGGGTCTCATTCCTGAAGTTTCCTGCAGCATGCTTTCTTTCTGAACTTCTTTTCCAAATGAGGAGGTTATGTTCAGCATACTGCTTCAGTGCTTGCTAATCATTCTCTTAACCTAATGATGGCCGTTAGCTCTGGTAGCTGAAGTATTAATAATTGTTGCCAGATAAAGTGGACCAGTGGAGGCCACACCTGGTCACTTTCCTGCTTACACTGGTTGGCTCCACAAAATTTTTCATCCACCAGGTGTTTCTTCGGCTCGTAGAGGGTGAATGCTGAATGTATGGCTTCTCTCCAGTGGCTTATGTAAATAAAGCTCTATTCATGAATGTTTGTAACAAGCACTCCTAATAAATTGACCAAATTCCCACTTAGAGCAAATGGTGAAATGAGTGAAACATTTCTGTTTTCCTAGGAGAAGAAATTTAGAGCATGTATGCGGTTGGCTGGAATTGTGGAACAAGGAGGGTCCGAATTAGCTTTGCTGCCCACTTTGAATCTAACAGTCAGAAGGAGTCACTTGATTGAAGATGTTTTGAGTCACCTAAATCAGTTTGAGAATGAAGATCTGAGGAGAGAGTTAATGGTAAAGTATAATTCTCTATATTTTTGCTGCTGAGAGAAGGAAAACATAAAAGGATGGACAGTGGGTCTTGCAGAGAAGAAAGAATCTCCCTTTGCCGTGCAGTGTTGCCCTGATACCCCATGTAGCTGTGATTTGCTGGGAATAGCTGTGGGCACTTAGTTGCCCTCAGGCTGAGGAGCAGCGGTTGAAAGGGTTGTCCTCCCCCAGCCTGGGCAGCTAAAAAGTCCAGAACTACCCTTAAGAGGTCCAGTCCCTCCTGAGACCTGACCCAGCCTAGCTAGTCACCCCATGGGGAGGGTTCCAGTGAGATGAGGTTGACACAGAGATTTGAAGATTAGTTTCTGCTCTCATACATGTACCCAAATTGCTGTGGAAAAGAGAACTTCCTCTTTATTAACTGTAGTTTTTTGAGGGTATTATTGTAGAAAGCCCCATGTTATGAACATAGATGATCTCTGGTTTAGTTATTCTACACTTGATCTTAGCCAAAAGGCCGAGAAGCGATCTGGTTTAGTTATTCTATAACTTGTCTTACTAGTAGATATTGGACACAGGATAATAATAATATATAGTGAATCTGGTGAACATTTTCCTTTTGCCAAGAACACTGTGAATGCTTTAACAAATATTTATGTAACCCTTTCAGTGACACTGCATGGAAGGTTCTGTTTTTCCTTTGTTTTGCTGATGTGGAAACTGAGGTACAGAACAATTAGGTGACTTACCCAAGGGTAATCCAGCTGAGAAGTATCAGAGCTAGGATTTGGGCCCAACTGTTAGGCTCCAGACTTTCCATTTAATCACGACAAAGATTTGCCTGATGATATTTATTAGAATGTTTTGATAGACCTTAGTTTATCACTTATCCTACTCAGATTAAAGAATGACTTGACTCAAGTTCAAGACACCATTTGAAAAGTATGTTGCACTAGGATTTGTGGTTAGAGGTAGCATTACCACATATTTTTGCATATAGGTAGTTTTTAAAAATCTAACAAACTCATTATGTGAATCTTACTTAACCTGTGATGTCAAGCCAGCCCACTGAGTTATTTTAGTTCCATTTTTATAGTTCATTCATCCCTCTTAAACATTTAGGTAACATTTGATGAGCAGCCACCATTTTCCAGACTGTGAGAGGTGTTTTGTATATGTTTTTCTGTTTAATTTTCCTGATAATCTCATGAGAAAACTGAGGCTCTGTGAGATGAAGAACCTTGCCCATAGGAAGGGACAGAGTAAGGATTTGACAACTTAGATTTTACTTATTTATTTTTTTTAGAGAGACAGGACAAAGGGGAAGGGAAAGGGAGAGACTCCCAAACAGACTCCACACTGAGGAGGGAGCCCAACACAGGGCTTGATCCCAGGACCCTGAGATCATGACCTGAGCTGAAACCAAGAGTTGGACACTTAACTGACTGAGCTACGCAGGTGCCCCAATACCTCGTCTTCTAAAGATTTTGAATAATTTATTGAGGTTTGAAACTTGGATCTCTAGAAAATAGAAAAGGCATCCATCCATTTAAAGCAGTAAAAGGAGATTTGGGGGAAGTGCCATGGAACATCCCAAAGGCAACGTTGAGCAGGCCTTTGAACAGGAGTGTGCATCAGTCAGAGAGAAGGTAGAGTGGAGAGGAAGGTTAAATGGTTACAGGTGGTAAGTGAAGTTTAAAGAGAAATCGAGCATCCAGGGAAAGCGGAAAGGCAGAACTAGCGCAGAACTGCAAGAATTTCTGGTATTAAAGCAGCAGGAAAAAGAAGAGAGAAATAAAAAACCTAGTTAATACTTCATAAAAGAAAGTAAGGGAGAAAACAGCGTGAAGAAAGAAGAGGGGATTGGAAGTATAAAATGAGCTCGTGAAATCAGGGAGAGGAGGCGTGCGAATGGTCCTCGGAATTCAGGGGTTCACATGTTCTTGGTCCTCTTGAAGAGAGCACTTTTAAGTAGGGAAATAGTTTCGGAAGTTGGGGTACCTGATTCTCCAGAATTTGGTGACTTAGAGTAGAAGCCAGTATTACCTGTATGAGACAATGGTATTGAGATTTTCTTCTTTTAAGAGTAAGGGAGACCTCAACACATTTGTACACTGAAGTGAGGGATTCTAAGAAGGAAGGGCAGGAATGAGTGAGTATTTGAAGGAGCAAAGATGGGTTATGGTAGAATCATCCTAGGTAGAGATTGGTGTCCCTGGGTGCCTTCTCAAGAAGTAAACAACGAAGCCAGTAGGTAACTTATGTGTGCTCTGGTTTTTCAGCCTTTGAAAATCCAACTATTATTTATTTCTTTATGTTTATTTTCATTTAACTTAACGTTCCTTATTACATAATACCAATTGAGGTCAGCTTAGTAGCTGAAGTTATCAGGCTCTGAGACTTGACAGATACAGGATTAAATCTAGGCTGTACCCCTTAGCTGTGTGTGACCTTGGGAAGTTAATATTTAAGTTCTTTTTTTTAAAGATTTTATTCTTTGACAGGCAAAGATCACAAGTAGGCAGAGAGGCAGACAGAGAGAGAGGAAGGGAAGCAAGCTTCCTGCTGAGCAGAGAGCCCGACATGGGGCTTGATCCCAGGACCCTGGGATCATGACCTGAGCCGAAGGCAGAGGCTTTAACCTACTGAACCACCCAGGTGCCCCAATGTTTTAAATTCTTGAAGGTCATTGCCTCATAGAATTATTGTGAAGATTAAACGAGTAAGATGCTTAGTGCTTACCAAATACTTGGGTCCATAAATAATGTTTACTCTTATGATTAATAAGTGAGTCTTAATACAGAGCAATACTGAGCCCTGGAAGTGATATATTATTTGCTGTGTTTCTTCAGGTTTCATTTAGTGGAGAAATTGGACATGACTCTGGAGGAGTCAAGGTAGAGTTTTTCCACTGTCTGTTTGAGGAGATGACCCGGCCAGAATATGGGATGTTCATGTATCCTGAGGAGGCTTCCTACATGTGGTTTCCTGTCAGGGTGAGTCCTCTCCTTTTTGCTTATGGTTATCAACATAGAAAAGGCATGTCATACACCATTGGAAATTAGGTTGTCTAGACATTTTCATTTTAGGAGAGGAGTTATTGATATATATAATTATGGAAATAGCCTTCAGTTTTAATAAGGTGATTATTTTCTTTAAAATGGAGTCCCCTTTCCCTGTGTTCCCAATTCTGCCCACACAGGAAAACTTAAACAGTGTATGTTTTTGACCATTTATAGAATGTTTGGATAAAAAGGAACCCTTCCTTTCCCAGGTGCCCATTTTTTTTTTTGTTCAGTTCTATTTTTCCTTGTGAATTGAAAATTTCTTTTCAAATTTTCTTTTGAAAGCATTAAAAGAAAGTGAAAACTTTAGTTTATGAGGGTTTGCTGCACCTAATGTGGGTCTATTAGTGTCCCTGTGGTAGAGATTTAACTTGACTTAATGACTGCACATAAACCCTAAATATTCTTATCGCAAGCTTTACTTTTTTTTAAGATTTTGTTTATTGAGAGAGAATGTGTGAGCCAGTGGGGGGAGGGGCAGAGGGAGAGGGAGACAGAGAATCTCAAGTAGACTTCCCACTGAGAGTGGAACCTGATGAGAGGCTCCATCTCACAACCCTGAGATCGTGACCTGAGCAAAATCAAGAGTCAGAGGCTAAACTGACTGAGCCACCCTGGGGCCCCGCAAACTTTTTGATTTTAATTTGCGATTTGACTTTGTGAAAAGGAGAAAAGGTTTAGGTAATATGAATATTCCATTTTACTTGTAAAAATTAAAAGACATCAAATTTTTTTTCTCTTTTCAGCCTAAATTTGAGAAGAAGAGATATTTTTTCTTTGGGGTTCTTTGTGGACTTTCCCTATTCAATTTCAATGTTGCCAACATCCCTTTCCCACTGGCCCTGTTTAAGAAACTTTTGAACCAAACACCATCATTGGAAGACTTAAAAGAGCTGAGTCCTGTTTTGGGAAAGTAAGTAACATAGTTCTTTTTCTAGAACTCTACATAATACATATTTAGATATAGGTATACCTCATTTCATTACCTTGTGCTTCATAAATAGTATGTGCTTCTTAGGTAGTAGTGTTTTTTACAGAGGTGCCTGGGTGGCTTAGTGGGTTAGGCCTCTGCCTTCAGTTCAGGTCATGATCTCAGGGTCCTGGGATCGAGTCCCGCATCGGGCTCTCTGCTCAGTGGGGGACCTACTTCCCCTTGCCTCTCTGCCTACTTGTGATCTTTCTCTCCCTGTCAAATAAAAAAAAATAGTTTTTTTTTAATAGATCGAAGGTTTGTGGCAACCCTGTGTTAAGTAAGCCATTTTTCCAATAGCATTTGCTCACTTAGGGTCTCTCTGTCACATTTATGGTAATTGTCACGGTATTTCAAATGTTTCCATTACTATTCTATTTGTTTTGTTGATCTGTGATCAGTGATTACAACTTGCTGAGAGCTCAGAGGATGGTGAGCATTGAAGTATTTTTATTTTTATTATTTTTTTTTAATTATGGTAGTCACCATACAGTACATCATTAGTTTTTGATGTAGTATTCCAAGATTCATTGTTTATGTATAACACCCAGTGCTCCATGCAGTATGTGCCCTCCTTAATATCTACCACCAGGCTCACACTTCCCCCAAAACCCTCAGTCTGTTTCTCGGAGTCCACAGTCTCTCGTGGTTCGTATCCTCCTTTGACTTCCCCCTCCTGCATTTTTCCTTTCCTTCTCCTTATGTCCTCTGTGCTATTCCTTATGTTCCACAAGTGAGTGAAACTATTTGATGATTGAACACTAAAGTATTTTTAAATTAATGCATGCACATTTTTAAGACATAATGCTGTTACACACTTACTATAGTGTGGTGTGAACATATCTTTTTTTTTTTTAAGATTTTATTTATTTATTTGACAGAGAGAAATCACAAGTAGACGGAGAGGCAGGCAGAGAGTGAGGAAGGGAAGCAGGCTCCCTGCTGAGCAGAGAGCCCGATGCGGGACTCGATCCCAGGACCCTGAGATCATGACCTGAGCCGAAGGCAGCAGCTTAACCCACTGAGCCACCCAGGGGCCCCGTGAACATATCTTTTAAATGCACTGGGAAACCAAGTAATTCTTTTTGACTTGTGTCTGCTTGGATAATTGCTTTATTGCAGTGTCTGGAATCAGATCTGCAGTAACTCCAAGGTATGCCTGTAAATAAACACACCTCCCCACCCAAAAAACATTTTTGTTCAGCAGCAACATTCTAGGTACCTTAGGTCAAGTATTATTTTGGGAAGAACTGTTAGATAATAATTTAACTTTTCAAATTAAGAGAAGTTGATTTCCCCTATGATTGGTCCTTAATGCTTATAATAATCTTTGAACCTTGTGTAGAAATAGTCATGGGCAGAGCACAAGTTATACCCTATGAATTTGCAAGTGACATTTGTTTTAAATCTTGTTTCTTATCCTCACCTTTAAAGTGAAAACTTACTTCTAAGTTAAAAAGCCAAGCCACCACCTCACAAAAAATACTGGTAATAGAAAGGGGTGATATTCCTGCTGTGTAAGTGTTCCTCAACATCCATAAGAAAATGGACAAATAAAAAGGAAGTTAACCCACAAAGGAGTAACAGAATGACTTCAACTCCCCAGTGCTTATGGAATGCAGATGAAAATCAGAGGCCAATGTGCTGCCCATTTACAGTGGTTGGAAATACTGATGCTATATGGTGTTTGCCAGGGTTTGGGAAAGGTTTGCTCTAATTTCAGGGGTTGGTAGTGGACATATGAGTTGGTGATTCCTTTTCAGAGAACAGTGTAATCGTACTTACCTGAATCAAAAATGTATTTGCCACTTTAGCCTAGCAGTTTTGTCTCTAGACTTTTAATTTCAGAAATTATACAATCATGCAAGGCTGTTTCCATACTAATGTATATTGCATTACATAGTTCATAATCTGTGGAATACCTACATGTTCTTTAATAAGGGAATTACTTATTTTTGGTATATTTATGCAGTGAAATCCTATGTAGATTTTTAAAAGAATGAGAATGGTAGTATGGTCTTTTTTTTTTTTTTTTTTTTTTTTTTTTTTTTCCTAAACTGTGCAGGCCAGTGGGAGAGAGGGAGAATCTCAAAGCAAGCCCCTGCAGGGCTCAGTCTCATGACCCTGAGATCATGACCTAAGCTAAAATCAAGAGTCAGATACTTAACAGACTGAGCCATCTAGGTGCCCTGATCCTATTATTATTATCCCCACTTCACAGGTGAGGAAACAAACACAGACAGTTTAGGTAGCTTGTCTGAGAGCCCATAGTGACAGAACCATGAATTGAACACAGTCTGGCTCCAGCGTCCAACTATTAATCATTATTACTAATTATACTAATAAGATAACGAAAAACATGAGAAGCACCAGATTGGGCAAGGAGGAGATAAATTTATTGTTTTTTACTGAAACAGTGAAAATGACCCAAATAATGCTTATGCCTAAGAAGACTTAATGCACATCAACTTAATAAATGTAAAGATCATTAAATCTGTATCAGTGTTCCTCATGCTTTTAGGTCTTCAGAATCTTTAGAAAGCTGTATTAATTGAGGACAGTACAGTGTGGGTCCAGGTTTTCAATGGAAGAAAAGTGAGAGTTCAGACACTGATCCAGGTGCTTGTGGAACTTGCTGGAGGTAGTATACTGAATTAATGGGAACAGGACTGTCAGTTCATGCATATGGGAAAAAAGGATCATTGATGCCTTATGGTGTATGCAGAAATCAGGTTCATGTGGGTAAAGGACTTAAATAGTAAAGCAAAAATGTTGAAAGTATGGACAAATATATTCCTTGCTTTTGTAGTCCTTTTTTTTTTTTTTTTTTAAAGATTTTACTTATTTATTTGACAGAGATCACAAGTAGGCAGAGAGGCAGGCAGAGAAGGGGAAGCAGGTTCCCCGCTGAGCAGAAGTCCCCATGCGGGGCTCGATCCCAGGACCCTGAGAACATGACCTGAGCCGAAGGCAGAGGCTTTAACCCACTGAGCAGTATTAAGAAAGACAGCAAAATTACCAATATTGAAGGAAAGATGATAAGTTTAACTGCAGTAAGATTAAAGAATTTATCTGTTCTTCATGAGCTACCTTAACAAAAGGGGACAACACTCTCTTTTTTAATTAAACATTTAATTAACAGTTAAACATATGACAACTGTTACTTGTGACATATTTTGGGGGTGGTAGAAAAATGGGATAGGGGAGGTATACAGGTAGGTGTAAGATACTAGCAATGTTTGAAGAGGCAGGCTCCTAAGTATTCTTTGTAAAAAACACCCCTAAATTAGCACATAAGCCATATACATGGACAGATAATGACAAGAGTATCATGAACAAGTTCCCATCACTCCCTCTCCTCACCGCCCCCCTGCCAAAACCTATAATGAATAACACATGGTCTGTTTTTCACAATTATGTAATAAATCCAGGGGGGAGGATAGTCAGCTTGGACTCCACCTTCCAGAGGCCTTCCCCGGTGACACATCCCTTTAACAAGAGTTAACCAAGGCTGTATGTGGACACTTAACAGAGTTTCTGCACACAGCTCACTGTACTATAGGGAGGCTTCCATCTGCATAGCTTACCTACGAGTCTCAGTGTATTGACAGTAATGTCTCAGCTTTCATCCCTTATTGCTGCCTCATTGGGTGCTTGATGTTTGTGGAATGACTACATGAGAGAATGAGCAAACACAATGAGACATAGGACTTTATAATTTCTTCTTAAGATTTTATTTATTTGACAGATCACAAGTAGGCAGAGAGGCAGGCAGAGAGAGAGGAGGAAGCAGGCTCCCCACTGAGTGGAGAGCCTGATGCAGGGCTCCATCCTAGGACCCTGGGATCACGACCTGAGCTGAAGGCAGAGGCTTTAACCCACTGAGCCACCTAGGCGCCCCAGGACTTTATAAATGAAGTACCATAGGACAACAGAGGGTGGAGATATAAAAACACTGGCTGCTTTCCATGTTGGTGTGACCTGCATTCTCACAAATGTCTTGAAACAGTTAAGGTAGTTGATTGTCACATCTGTCTTAAGCTTGATGATATTGGGACAGTAGATACAGAGAAGGTGCTCTGACCTTCTCATTCCTTGAATTTCCTAAGTGATACCTGACATTTAAAAGATTATTGTTCTGTAGGTACAGTTCAAAAGCTTAAATAAAGGTAATGCTGATTTGAATGAGTTTCAGTATCAGATAGGTTATCAGTCCTTTTCTGTAGAAACGTATAATCACTGAGTAAAGGAAGGTAGGATAAAGGGAAGAGAGCTTGCAGAATTGCAAATACTCAGAAACTTCACGCCTGTCAATGAGGTTTGGCTATCAGTACACAGAGAAATGGGCATTGTTAACTAGTGACCGGACCTCCCACCTTCAGAATAGTCCTGCATTTGACATTTATTTAGATGATGTGTCCAGGGATCATAGTTACTGACTTTTAAAAAATAAAATTATTTATTCTTTAGGAGTTTGCAGACGCTTCTGGATGATGAAGGTGATGACTTTGGAGAAGTATTTTATATCTATTTTAATGTGAGTAATGATAATAACCAGATTACAGATCAGTTTTAATCATATTAATCCTTTACATGTTCAGATTCTAGACATACCACTTTAATAAAAGGACAAACTTCTGAATTAATGCAAAAGTTTTTTTTTTCTTCACTTTTTATGAGCTGGGCCTATCAGATTTTTCTACGAAACAACACCTAAACATAGTGGCTTAAACACAATTCATTGAGTTTCTGGCCTGAATCGACTTGCCTGGGCTGAATGGTTTCCACCTGCCTTGCTTGTATACCCAGTTGTTGGCTGGGTTATGGAATGTGGGCTGAAACAGCTTTTCTGTTCTAGGGGGTCTCTTGTGTTCCAGTAGTCCTATCTTTATAGAACTGTCATAGGATTACAAAGAGTGGGAAGAGATGGCAAGCCTCACCATACAAGCTTCTTTTTAAGCTTTTACTTACAGCATATCCTATTGACCAGAGTAGCTTACATGGCCACAGCCATATGCAAGGCTGAAGAACTGAAGTCCTTCTCTTGATGGGGTTGGGGGTGCTGGGGGGTTGCACAGCTATTGGCAAAGTCACACTGCACAGGGGCTTGAATACCAGGCTGGGAAGAAGTTGTGACCGTTTTTGCAAATCTACCATTCTATGTCTAACTATATAAAGTGACTATTGAAATGTGGCATTTGCCAATTTTTTCAGTATGATAAATCAAGTTTTTTAAAAATTAATTTTTCATTCTGCATGATAAGATAGTAACTTTTTACGTGCACATTTTGTTTGCATGACAGAAATGCGTACTTTTATAAGATCTTGAGAAAAAAGGTATGCTTTAAGGTTTTTTTTTGATAATTGCTTCGGATTATTTTGGAGACACTATCTGAGTTTATTTGTTGTTACAGGTGCATTGGGACAAAAATGATACAGACCTAATTCCTAATGGAAGTTGTGTCATTGTTGACCAGACTAACAAGTACGTACAGAGAAGTGAAATATGTTTTGTTTATACACTGTTTATTTCACTGGGCTCTAAAAATGTATTAGAGTTCTTACCAGTTAATCATTTTTTAATAATACAGTGAGGTGATGTATATTGTGTGTACGTGTGTGTCTCCTGGAGTTTATATTCTGGTAGGAAAGGAAATAGCTTTCGCAGAGAGGCCTTCCGTTATCGTCCTGTCTAGGTTTATACCACTAACTTCTGTCTCTATCTCCTTACCTGTTTCACTTTTTCTTTTCATATCACCCATTAATACCTTTAGGATTACTGCTTGCCTGTATTTCCCCAATAATAAATAAGCTACTGCAGTGAGCTGCATGATGGCAAGGACTAGTCATGTTCATCATGGTTCATCTAGTACCTAGAAGAGCCACTGGTCTGTGGCAGGCACTTAGTATTTATAATGTTACTACATGGTACTGTGGTGTTTTGAGTTCTCAGCCCCTTAACAGGATTCTGTTTTAAAGCCACAGTGTGGGATGAGAGAATATTCCACCAGTAGTTGGTTAGAGTAGCAGAGAGATGCCACCAGATGCTCATTCTGGTATAAGCCAGCCAGCTATTTTCCCTCCATCTTTTCATCTTTATTTTTTAAAAAGAACTTCAAAGTCTGACATACAGAAAAGTATACATGTAAGTATACAGATCAAGAAATAGAACATTTCCAGTTCTGTAGTATATTTTATGAATATTCTAATTCACCTATATTATCACTGATAGACATACTGAGGTTCTCTGCCTCTTCACAACTACTTTTAGCCTAGTCGCTTTCCCTGAATCAGCAAATGGCCCAGAGGGAAAAACTGCAAGTAAAATGCTGGGCTCACTTTGCAGGGCTTCCCCTCTCTCTTAGTAGGTCAGAGGCTTCTTGCATCTTAGGTTTGGAAGCCTAGAGCTAGATGTGTTTTTGTATATTCTCTAGCTTTTTCTAGTTCTTCTCATTGGGAGTATTTGGGTGTGCTATCCCATCATAGCTAGATGTAGAAATCCCTTCTCTATTTGTGCTTAACCACAAATACTAACATTAACTACTGTCATACATTCAGAGAGTTTGGAAGACCATAAAATAAAATGGGAGAATTTTCCCGTCTCCCAAGCCTGTTTTCCAGAGCACTATCAGCAGGTCAGGTTTTACACTTCCACACTTTCTCTGTTCTAATCTGTGTCCTTTCTTTTAACTGTGTGACCTTGAGTTATTATATAACTTCACCAAGAAACTTCTTTTCTTTAATAAAATGTCCTAAGAATCTGCCCTGAGAGTTGTATGACAATTAAGTTAGAGATATGAAAAATAGCCAGGTGCATATGGCTATTTTTTGGCACTTAATTGTTAGGTGTTTTAGTTCTCATTTTATTTTTGGCTTTCTGCCCATCTTCCCTGCCCCTGCTAGTTTCCTTCAGGGTACTGCAGTAAACTGAAATAATTTTTTGTTTCATTAAAGGAGAGACTATGTTTCTAAATATGTCAATTACATCTTCAACATCTCTGTGAAGGCACTTTATGAAGAATTTCAAAGAGGATTTTACAGAGTGTGTGACAAGGATATTATTGAGTTTTTCCATCCGGAAGAACTAAAGGATGTGATTATTGGAAATACAGATTATGACTGGGAAACCTTTGAGAAGGTATATCGTAAAGGCCTAGAAGTTTGAATTTGAATTTCCTGTTTATTATTTCCTGAATATGTTTTTTTTGTGTGTATTTTTTTTCTAGAATGCACATTATGAAGAGGGATATGATAATTCACATCCCACCATAGTGATGTTTTGGAAGGCTTTACACAAATTGACTTTGGAGGAAAAGAAAAAGTTCCTTGGTAGGTATTCTATCAGGAGTGATCTAGAATCTTAGGTCTCTTTTATGGGATACCTAAACCTTGTTTATTGTAGACACCATTCACCACAAATCCTTGTGTAAGAGCCACTCCATGTCCAGTTGGATGTTCTCTCTGCCAGGCTGCGTGAACATAAAAAAATGTTAATATAGGTCATCTTTCTTGTGATTTCAGCCCTGCCTGTTGCTTTCAGATTTCCCCTCAGTTCTCCATCCAAGTTAGATATTTAGTCTGCTTTCTGTATTTGTGACTCCCATTATTCAGGCCTTATGGGATTAGGCATATTTTACAACGTCATTGCCTCCAGCCTTTTGTATCTCCCCTACCACATTTTGATCTCTGTTTCATGCTTACTTGGTTGTTTACCTGCAACTTTGCCCAATGACTTTCTCATATTCTTCCAAAATTTCCATACTTATTTTTGAGAAACACTTTTCTTGTTCTTCTTTTTGTGGATAACAGATGTTGGAAGATAATCAGGCTTCTCCAGAAGCCCAGCCTGACTTTCCAATCTTTGCTTTATAGGAAATCATTATTTCAGCCAAACAGCTCCATCATCTCTACATTCTTGAGCTCACCTTGTGCCCTCCCACCTCCAGGCTTTCTCTGAAGCTCCTTGTCCTGCCTCGAACCCTCACCCACCTCCTTGTTGCTGCTCTAAACCTTCCCCTTCTTAAAGATCCAGCTTAATTCTGAGCTCTCCAAAGTCTCCCTGGTCATCCCAGCCTGAGTCTTTCTCCCTGCTCTGAACCACACTCAGCATTTTCACTCAGGAAGCACTTAATTCCATGATGCCTCACCCTTTTGTTTTTCCCTTGGTATTTCTCTTTTTCTGCACAAAAATATAATATTTCCAACTAGACTGTAAGCTGCTTGAGGGACAGTGTGTCAGTGCCCGATGCAGGCTGAAGTGGGACTCTGCACGTGGTCCCTTCGTAAATGTTTTGAATAAGCACATGTTTTTTTCCCTCTATAAAAGTCTTGGTCTCTGGGAAACAAATCACTCAGTTTTATTCTTCTTCTCAGTGTTTCTTACAGGAACTGACAGAATTCAAGTAAAAGGTTTAAAGAACATGAAAATAACATTTTGCTGTCCTGAAAATGTGAATGAAAAAGATCCCATAAGAGCTCAGACGTGTATTAGTGTCCTCTACCTTCCCAAATATTCTACAATGGAAAGGGTGGAAGAAGCACTTCAAGTAGCCATCAACAACAGCAGAGGATTTGGCTGACCCGGCCTCACGTTCTTTACCCCTTTGTGGAAATATTTTCAAAAATAAAATTAAGAACTCAAGAATTAATGTGAAGGTCCCACTATTCATTGTGTTCACCTGCTCTTTCAGTTCTGTGTTTTTGCTTATGAGATATTTTGATAATGTTCTAGACTAGGCTGTTAGAACAAGGTGACCCCAAAACATAGTGCATAAAAGACCGAATTTTGTTTCTCTCTCATAAGCATCTTGGCTGAGGTGGTGCTTCTCACTCCTCCCACTGCTCAAATAAAAGTCAAGTGACTTTCTCATTGAAAATGTCCATGGAAACTGCCCATTTCTGAATTAAATCTTCTATATGGCATTTTAAACTGTTGACTTCTTTCTCTTCAGAACTGTTGTAAACTGGTAGACTGTGGCTTTCTTTTTCTTGGCTTTTTTCCCATTTCCTTTGCTTGTATTTCTTAACACTCCCCTGACCTCCAGTGCTAGTGTACTCCTCTGTTCTCACTCTGCACACACTCCCATCAACTCCATGGTTTCTATTCTGTCTTCATGTGATGGTGCCCAGATCTCTCCATGACCTACAGGACCTGGTTGATTCCAGCCCCAGCCATTTTTTTGTCTGTTAGTCTGTATCTCCCTGTGTGATCCTTGGCTCATTAATCTCAGCATGTCTAAGAAAATTACTGTGTTTCCTGTAGTCCATGGCTCAATGGTATCACCAGGATTTCTAGGCAGAAGCCTGCAATCCTCATCCCTCCTCTTTATCCACACATTCAATAAATCAGGTCCTAACAATTCTTGTTCTTGTATCTAGATCCACACCACCCCACAGAACTCTCTGAGGCTGGAAACTGCCCCCCCCACCAATATCTGCAGTTCAGTAAGGTAGCCTTATGCTATAGTAAGGTTTAGTGTCCGAAGAATTTTGAAGAGAGAAAACATCAGTGGTGGGAGAAAGAGTCTGGAGTTGTGCTGCCCAATATGTGGCTATTCAGTTATATAAGGGAGCCTGGGTGGCTCAGTGGGTTAAGCATCTGACTTCATCTCAGGTCATGATTTCAGGATCCTGGGATTGAGCCCTGAGTTGGGCACCCCACTCAGCTGGGAGTTGGCTTCTCCCTCTGGCCTTCCCCATTTGGTGTGCTCTGTCTCTCAAATCTTAAATAGAATTAAATAAAATTTAAAATTCAGTTCTCAGTCACACTACCCAGATTTCAAGGGCTCAGTGTCTCCATGTGATGGGTGGCTAATGTGTAAATGCAAATACACACACTTACCACTGACAGGTCCCAAACCTACGAACCCCTGTAGTTTTGCATGTGCTTTTTTTCTTGGAAGAAGAGCCACAGTGTGATAAAGCTGCACAAATCAAGATGATTTGAAAATCAGGCAGTAAAGTCATAGTTCATTGTTATTAAACACCCCAGATCCTTTCAGGCATGCCCCCTGTGCAGCTCCTGCCTGCTTTCCCACCAGTGCTCTGTATACACAGCGTACTTCACTCTAGGCATCTATAACTATCTCAAGTTCCTGAACAGGCCACAGTCTCTCCTGTATTGTTGTTTTTTAAGATTTTTATTCATTTATTTATTTGACAGATCACAAAGTAGGCAGAGAGGCAGGCAGAGAGAGAGGGGGAAGCAGGCTCCCTGCTGAGCAGAGTCCGATGTGAGTCTCCATCCCAGGACCCTGGGATCATGACCTGAGTCGAAGGCAGAGGCTTAATCTACTGAGCCAACCAGGCACGCACTCTCCTGTGTTTTTACTCATGCATTTTCTTATTCCTGGAAACTTCTCATCCTACCCCAATGCCCCGACTCTTCTTACCTCCTCTCTTTTCAATTCTGATCCCAACTCTGGGTTCTTCCTCTTGTTTCTCAGAATTCACTTAATTTATGGCCACCTAGTAGGTGCCACACCAATAAATACTAGTGGAATATGGCTTCCTAGCTCAGCATTTTACAAATGCTAACTTTTCTGAGTACAATCCTCATTATGGTTCCTTCCAAGGGCTTAGTTACCAGTGGTTCTTCATATGAGTTAGCCAAAAGTGCCACCTAGTGGCAGATGTGGAAGATAGCAATCACATCCAAATGGAGCCTTTCACTAAGGGACAAAGCTTGGGAGAAGGAGACAAGCCTTTCTCCCCACAGTCTCCCCACAGCTATACTCAGTAGTGAGACTCTTACTGGCTTTTGAGGGTGCTAAGTAATTTCCTATTTTCTACTTCCCTTAAAACAACCACCAAGTCTGGAAGTAGGTATCATTTTCATCTTACAGATCTAGAGTCAATTTTAGAGAACTTCTTAGCCCACTCTACAGGACTGGAAGAAAAGAGAGAGGTCATGGCAAGTCTTTTTTTTTGTTCTCTCAGAATGGGAAATTCTTGCTTTGAAAGCTGAGGGAAGGATCTTATTCACAAGATGGGTAGTAAAGGTGATCCTTGTCAGCGATGCTAAGGACACTAAGGAAAATAATCTCATTAAGAGGCTTTAAGTAGGGGCGCCTGGGTGGCTCAGTGGGTAAGCCGCTGCCTTCAGCTCAGGTTATGATCTCAGGGTCCTGGGATCGAGTCCCGCATCGGGCTCTCTGCTCAGCAGGGAGCCTGCTTCCCTCTCTCTCTCTCTGCCTGCCTTTCCATCTACTTGTGATTTCTCTCTGTCAAATAAATAAATAAAATCTTAAAAAAAAAAAAAGAGTCTTTAAGGAAGCAAGATTTCCCATCATTGTTAGTGAAAGTATAAGATAGTATTTCTTGTGGTGGGCTTACAGCTGGAGGTGGTGGGGTCAATGCCATGGCGTCCGTACGTGGCATGAACTATGTTATGGGAAGCTAGTGAAGTAGAATGCCCATCATTAGACATTTAGATACTACTTTTTAAAAAATTTGGTAACAGCTTTATTGGTATATTATTCACATAGGATAGAATTCAGCTAAGTGAGGTGTGCAATTGAATGGATTTAGTATATTTGCAGAAGTGTGCAAACATTGCCACAATTTTAGAACCCCCCAAACGTTGTACCCATTAGCTGTTTAACTCCATGATGTCCTAGCCATATATGTATTCTCTAATCAACTTTCTGTTTCCACAGATTTGTCTATTATGGACATTTCATGTAAATGAGATCAAACAATATCCTATTTTTAAAAACTGGTTTCTTTCATTTAGCATGTTTTCAAAGTTCATCCACGTTGTAGAATTTATCAGTACTTTATTCCATATTTATTGCTGAATAATATTTCATTATGTTTATACCACATTTTACTTATCTATTCATCAGCTGAGGGATAGTTGTGTTATTTTCCATGTTTTGGCTTTATGAATGACAATGCTACGAATATTTGTGTGAAACATTTGTATGAAATGATGCTGTATTGGTAAAATCTGTGTTTAACATTTTGAGGGACTGCCAACTGTTTTCCAAAGAAGCTGAATCATTTTTATATTCTCAGCAGCAGCATATGAGAGCTTGAGAAATATTTAAAATCTGCAGATTTCCCTTTTTTTTTTTTTTTTGCTACTGTGTTTTTTATTTTTATTTTTATTTTTTTAAAGATTTTTTTTTTTTTTTTTTTTATTTATTTGACAGAACACAAGTAGGCAGAGAGGCAGGCAGAGAGAGAGGAGGAAGCAGGCTCCCCGCTGAGCAGAGAGCCCGATGCGGGACTCGATCCCAGGACCCTGAGATCATGACCTGAGCCGAAGGCAGCGGCTTAACCCACTGAGCCACCCAGGCGCCCGCTACTGTGTTTTTTAATTGAAATATATTGACTTAACAGATCTGTTCTTAAAGAGTACTAGTGAGGGCCGCTAGTGGGTGGCTCAGACAGTTAAGCGTCTGGTTCTTGATTTCCGCTCAGGTCATGATCTCAGGATAATGGGATTGAGCCCCACGTCAGGCTCCCGAGCTCAGTGGGGGGTCTGCTTGAGGATTTCTCTCCCTCTCCCCTTCCCCGTGCTTGCACGTGTACATCTCTCACTCTCAAATCTTTTTTTTTTTTTTTTTTTTTAGATTTCATTTATTTACTTGTCAGAGAGAGAACGGGCACACGCAGGGCGAATGGCAGGCAGGAGAAGTAGCCTCCTCTCCAAGCAAGGAGCCTGATGTGGGTCTTGATCCCAGGACCCTGGGATCATGACCTGAGCCAAAGGCAGATGCTTAACCAACTGAGCCACCCAGGCATCCCTCTCTCTCAAATAAGTCTTAAAAAAAAAAAAAAAGAGTGCTAGTGAAATACAGAAACATTACATTTAGGTAGCTCTTTTCCTTTTTGTGCTATTATTGCCTTGTGTATTATGTCTACATGTTACAATCTCAACAATACTTGGTTATAATTAATACTTTATATAATTTTTTTTTTTTTTTTTTTTTTTGGACAGGCAGAGATTACAAGTAGGCAGAGAGGCAGGCAGAGAGAGAGAGGAAGAAGCAGGCTCTCTCTCCGCCGAGCAGAGAGCCCGATGTGGGGCTCGATCCCAGGACCCTGAGATCATGACCTGAGCCGAAGGCAGTGGCTTAACCCACTGAGCCACCCAGGCGCCCCTTTACTTTATATAATTTAATGCCTCTTCAAGGAACAGAGAAGGAGAACAGGGATGTATTTGTAGTATTATTTCTATTAACTTTGTTTACCTTTTCTGGCTCATTAGTTCCTGTGAATTCAGGTTACCATCTGATATCATTTCTTCACTCCAGTTCAGCTTCGCTCCCATCTACTTCCTTTGTGCTGCTAATGGCAATATAGTAGAGACCCCAAAATACAATTTATATATATTGTTTTCTACAAATTGCTCTACAGATCAGTTAAGTAGAGAAAATATACATTTGTACTGTCTTTTATAATTACATAATTACCTTTACTCTGCTAGTGGCCTGCCCCTCCTGGGAAGATGCCATAAAGCTCTCCTAGACTAGGAGTTGAGAGAGGAGAGCTCCGGGTCTTGGCGGCACCCTCCTGGAGTACAACGCTTTGAGCTGAGAGGACAAAGAAGGATGTGGGTGATGGTTCAGATGGCACAAACTTCAATGTGCAGCATTTACTGAGTTTTAGATTTTCTTGTATGTTTCCTCATTTGGCTGTACGCCCTTGGGACAATTTCCAGAGACTCTGAATGGTTGTTTTGTTCACCATTAGGGTTGTTTGACTAAGGGCTTTCAGTGTCAAATTTAGCTTGTCCTCACAATTTTAGGAAATAAGCAGGAAGGATTTCTTTTTTTTTTTTTTTTTTTTAGATTTTATTTATTTATTTGACAGAGAGAGATCACAGGTAGGTAGAGAGGCTGGAGAGAGGGGGGGGTGCTCCCTGCTGAGCAGAGAGCCCTATGTGGGACTCTGAGATCATGACCTGCGCCTAAGGCAGCAGCTTAACCCACTGAGCCACCCAGGCGCCCCAACAGGAAGGATTTCTAAACCTACAGATGAAGCTCAAAGACAAGTAACTTGCCTAAAGTTCTAAACCTTGTTAGAACCATGCTTTCAGGCTCTCAGGAAGTATGTGCCTGCTCCATGCTAAGCATTAAATTAAAAATGTTGAACAGTTTACTGTCTAGACAGGAGACAGAAAGCAGGCAATTACAGTACAAGTTCAAGTGCTAAAATAG
The DNA here is from genome assembly GCF_011764305.1 of Mustela putorius furo. Lineage (NCBI taxonomy): Eukaryota > Metazoa > Chordata > Mammalia > Carnivora > Mustelidae > Mustela > Mustela putorius. Next base: position 2,823,609 of record NW_025421367.1, on the reverse strand, counting down.
AGATAAAATATATGGTGCTTTAGGAAACAAGAAGAAAGGCATCAGACTTGAGCAGGAATTTGAATCCAACTATTTTGATTCCTAATTTTGCTTTTCTTATAAATAGAAAGGATGAGTCTTCTTAAAATAAGGAGGTACTCTGCAGTGTGGTTAGGAAGGCAGACTGAAGCCACGGCTGCTGACAGTTTAAGCCTTGGTATGGTTCTTGCTGTTGCCCTGGGTAAATCATTTCAATCTCTCTGTACTTCAGCTTCTACCATCTATAAAATGCTGCCAGTATTGCCCACCTGACCTCTTAGGTTATAGAAGATTATATGAAATATATTTAGCACTGGCGTTGGTGTACCATTTGCACTCTACAAGTGATTGTCAAATAAATTCTATTAGTGAAAGGATGGCATTAATGCTGAACTCCCCCAGAGTATCCTTATCAGTTTCCTCAAAAATGATAAAATGCTTAGCTTGCAAAAGTTGAAATTGACTTTTTACAGTGCTTGTTTTATCAGCAAAATCATTTAATTTACACTGACCACAGTGAGATTTAGGGTAAATTAAAAAGAACAAGTGGCATCTCGCTGGCTCAGTTGGTGGAGCGTGTGACTCCTGATCTCAGGGTTGTGAGTTCGATTCCCACACTGGGTGTATAGATAACTTAAAAAACTAAAAGCTTTAGGGGCCACCTGGGTGGGTCAGTTTGTTGAGTGTCCGACTTTTGGTTTTGGCTCAGGTCACAATCTCAGGGTGAGATGGAGCCTAATCTCATCATCGGACTCCGTACTTAGCAGGTAATCTGCTTGAGATTCTCTCTGTCCCTCCCCCTGATCACCCCTTCTCTATATAAAATAAATAAATCTTAAAACAAAAAAGCAATAACTCCCTTTCAGGAAATGATAGTAACTTCTATAATTGTCCAGATTATTTGTATTTTGCCATGCAGTAGTTTTTTTTTAAGTATAGTTGGCACACAATGTTACATTGATTTCAGATGTACACAGTGATTGGACAACTCTACACTGTGCTAAGCTCACCACAAATCTAAGCTATCATCTGTCACTTTAAATGCGATTATGGTACCATTGGCTACATTCCCTATGTACCTTTTATTTCAATGACTTTATTCTGTAACTGGAAGCCTGTACTTCCCATTTCCCTTCAACTTTTTGCCCATTCCCCCTACCCTTCCCTTCTGGGCAACTATCAGTTTGTTTTCTATATTTGCATCTATTTCTTTTTGGTTTTTAGATTCCACATGTAAGTGAAATTATATGGTATTTGTCTGATGTATTTCACTCAGCATTAATACCCTCAAGGTCAACCCATGTTGTCACAGATGTCAAGATCTCATTCTTTTTTTTTTTTTTAGATAGGAGTAATATACCACTGTATATATGATGCTGGACAGGCTAAGGCCCCAAGGCCTCGGGTCCCTCTCCAAGAGGGTTTTTGGCTTTGTACAGGGAAGAATCCAAGAGCAAGCCATTTACAGAAAGGGGAAAAGATTAAGTATACAAGAAAGGAGCTACTTCATAGACAAAGTAGCTGTCTTCCCCAGGAGAGGAAGAGGATTCTCCCTTGCCTCTAGCGGTTTTTACAAATTATTTTAGGATTTTATTTGTGAGAGGGAGAGAGCAGGGGGAGGGGCAGAGGGAAAGGGAGAGGGAGACAAAGCATCCTCAAGCAGACTCCCCACTGAGCAAGAAGCCCAAGGCAGGACTCAGTGGCCAGCTCCTGAGATCATGACCTGAGCTGAAATCAAGAGCAGGCTGCTCAACTGACTGAGCCACCTAGGCCCCCCTTTATATTTTCCTTAAATTAGGTAATCATATGGGGAGGGGCTTACACTTTTTGGGTTTCCCATTCACATTAGGCAATTAGTTTTTCCATTGTTTTAGGATTGTGGGATTACCCACAGGGAACAATTTTAAGAATGTCCAGCCTGTCACTTTCCCTGCTGAGTTTTAGGGTATGGGTCAACCTAAAACCAAAATGGCTTTACCTTTGATCAACTTGTCTCCCAAGCCCTCTTCCCTCCAGCCTTATATGCCACATCTTCTCCATCCATTGATCCATTGAACTTAGATTGCTTCTGTATCTTGGTATTGTAAATAATGCTGCAATAAACATAGGGGTGCATGTATTTTTTAAGATTAGTATTTGTTTCCTTTGGGTAAATAGTCGGTACTTGAATTACTGGATAATTTAGTATTTCTGATTTTTTGAGGAACCTCTATACTGTCCCACAGTGGCTGCACCAATCTACATCCCCATCAACAGTGCACAAGGGTTCCTTTTTCTATACATCCTTGCCAACACTATTTCTCATTTATTTTAGCCATTCTGACAGGTATTACATGGTATCTCGTTATGGTTTTGATTTTCATTTCCTTGATGATTAGTGATGCTAAGCATCTTTTCATGTGTCTTGTTGGCTACCTGTAGGTCTTCTTTGGAAAAATGTCTGTTCAGGTCCTGTTTTTTTGGTGTTGAGTATCAGAGTGATTTTAAAAACATGATTTGTACTACAGAATACACTAAAACAATGCACTGCCAAACAGGTCTCCTAAGGCAGGAAAAGTTCAACTGAAATGTGATTTAAAACACAGCTCTTAGCTCAATAGGACACAAAAAACTCTTTACAAGTCTTCCAACCCTACCTCTATCCTCAAATATATATATTTTCCTGAGAAAGTATTCTATGTGAGGTATTAAGTGCCTGTTTAAACATTGCCTACATTTTAAACTTTAGAATATTTTTTACATTTCCCCTCTTTTGAAACCACACATTGTGACCAAACAAAAACAACACACTTTTTTTTTTTAATGGAATAGTGTCATCTCATTTTATTATTACTAATGTAAGGATTTGATGCCAAAGAAATGAAGGTAATTTTACAAACTCAGAATGTTCACAAGTACACAAAATTTCCATTTTATTATAGTCTTCTAGCATACTAGCTCAAATACATTTCTTTACAACTGCTCCAACACAATTCCTCTGGAATTATTTCAGTCATCCTTAACATGTGACTCTGCCAAATACTTTGAATCTAAAATAAATATATAAAATTTTAATTATTTTTAGATGAATGGGGTAAGAAAGTCATCAGGTGATGGTTAGGACTGTTAATTTCCAAAAAACTGTGTTGAAGTGTTTCTTCTGGTACAGTAGTTATACATTAGAATTTTCAAAAAACAAGGGCAGAACAAAAATATAAAAGAAACTCCTGCAGCCTAAGCCTCCCATAGTCCTAAACCTCTGAGAGAAGCAAGGCAAAGCACCTTTCCTGCAATTTAAGTGGGTTTCCAGTATTTCTATGTAGCTGAGCTTTCAGAGATAGACACTCACGACGTATCATTAATATATGTATCATCTTGGCTCTGGCTGTATTAATTATGCCTGAAGAGTTTAATACCCATCCAAGTCCAAAGGTGGAAGAACACATAAACAGGTATGGTAATGGGCAGGAGCAGACTGTAAAAGCACAGGCTGGTTGTGCTAGTGCAGCCCTGTGGGAAGTTTTCTTCCACGGAGGCTGAGTAGAATAGTCCCGCTAGAGAGATCAATGGTATAAGGACAGTCAACGTAGGAAGAGACAGAAACATTCTCCTCTCCCACTTACTACCTGCCACTCTGACTTTTAAAAAGGTAAGCAGTATTAAGAAAGTTTAGCTGTGTTCCTTTTTAAAAAATTATGATCTAGTGCTGCTCCATTTCTTCTTGCTTCTTACTTTGATGTGTCATCCTAGCTGCCTGTGGTATCATATTAGGGATCCCATCAATAATTGGATAGGCTATTCCCAACTCTTCATTAATCAGTTCATTCGTTGATGCTTCGTATCTGACGGGAGAAAAGGAAAACAAAATGAACTGTGAAAATGCTTGGAAGAGCTTAGTGTTCAATAAGCACCACCATTTATCTTATTCTTGACAGACTGTTAATTACAAAAAGCAGAATTAAACTGCTTCTAATTCTAAAAGCAGTATCACCCAATTGAAACATTTCTCTTAGAAAATGAATCTATAATTGTTCCCATTTTACTCAGTTTCTCTCTTATTTTCTTTTCTACTTTATTCTCAAGCTATACTTTAGTATGTATTTTTAAAATCCAGTCAGAAAAAAATCTCCCTTTTTCATCCAAATATTCCTTTCTTAATCTGGGCAACCTCAAAACCATCCCAGTTAATTTACTACAGAAATAGCCAATGGAGAAAAACTCAACTTCTTCGCTTTAGAATACGTGTTTAACAGAGCAACACTGAGCCATTAGAAGGAAACCACTGAAAAACAGATACAAAAAATAAAATTTGAGGAAGATGAGACAGAAATGAGGAAACTTTAGAAAACAACAGACCTGCAGTGAGCTAATTACACAATTAACTGAGAGGCAGATCAAATGATCATTTCAAGGTGTAAGAAAACTGAGTGAGTGTATTCATTACAGAAAATAATCTAAGAGAAATGCAAAAATACTGAAAATAAAAAATGACTAGCAATCCACCACCCAAAAATAACCACGGATAGATACCATGTTGTCAGCCTTCAGTTTTAGTAGCCTGGAACTGTAGAGCATTTTTTAAAAATTTAAATTCAATTAATTAACGTTATTACGTATTATCAGTTTCAGAGGTAGAGTTCAGTGATTCATCACTTGCATGTAACACCCAGGGCTCATTACATCATGTGCCCTTCTTAACGCCCATCCCCCGCTCAGGTCCCCGAGCAACTCTTTGCTTCCTATGATTATGTCTCCCTCTCTGATTTTCTCGTTTCATTTTCCCCTCCCAGAGCTGTTTTCCCCGGCTCTTGGTTCAGAAGCCTTTACAAAACGCAGCTAGTCCAAAACTAAGGGCCAAAGGGGGCAGCACCCAGAACGTAAACGTTTAAGGTCGTCAGGCATCAGCTGTCCATGTTCACACGCCTCGGACCAACAGTTCATAAACCCGGCGGTACGACCGAACCGCTGCGGGGCCTTCTAAAAAAAACTCCTAGCTCTAGTCCCGCCCCCAGACCGGCGGACTGGGTCGCCCTGGGGTGGTGCCCGGGAATCGGCATTTAATAAAAAGTTCCCTGGGGAATCCACGGTGCGGCCAGTGGTGAACCTGTAAACGCCCCGACCCATCCCTGCGGGTGGGCGGCTTGATGCGGGAGGCCCGGGGCTCGGCTCCCCTCCGGTCTCCTCCCGCCCTTCCCGCCGCAGTAGGAGCTGCGCGGTGGCTGGTCCGCCCGGAGCCGGAAAATGGCAGCGGCAAACACCCGGCCCGACCGAAGGGCTGCCGCGCGGCCCACCCGCCCCCGCCCGGCCCGGCCCCCGGAGGGCGCGTACGCAAACCCGCAGCCGGCCAATCTCACCTGAGCGGCTTCTTGGAGAGCGGGCACACCAGGAACTCGAGCAGCGCCGGGTCGAAGGCGCGGGGCGGGTCCCCGGACCTCTCGCTCTTGTCCGCGGACCGCCGTGCCCCCGACGCGTGAAGGCACCTACGGGCGACCGCGAACGGCGGCACGCGTGGACCCCGCAGCGCTGAGGCGAGCCAGCCGCACGCTCCGCTCAGCATGGTCCGGTAGGCCGCCGTCGCCACACTGCACCACACGGCGCCCTCCGCCAGCCCGGGCCCCTTCAGCCCGAGCCCGCGCCGTCAGCCCCACCGCCGGCCAGCCCCCGCCCCCGGTGCTGCGCAAACGTAGTCCCCGGGCCGGCAGGAGCTAGCGCTTTGGTTCCGGGGGTGCTCCTGACCGACTGCTTTTCCTGCGGCACCACTCGATAGTTATGGGCGTGGCCTGCAGCCCGAGGACTCTAGCGACTGTGCCACCGCATTTACGAATTGCAAACAAAACCGATGCTTAAATTGGGGTATTTTGAGCTTACGCCAGGGCTTCTCGCAGGGGTGCCAGGAAGCCAGTGGCCGGGACCTCAAAGTCACAATGATAACCCTGCACCTACGTGGTTATCTCCAAAAGGAGGTTTCAACCACATTGTCACACTGGGTATGTTAAAAGCATTGATTTGTCCTACGTAAATCTTTACCAAAGCTCCTGTAACCTCGTTTGTCTCCCCGCCCCTTTTCTTATTAAATCAAAACTTTAGAACCTGGAAAGAATACCACAGGCCTCTTAAGCTCCACGATGTCCAGATTCTTACCCTGTGGGACTTACTGTGACTTGAACCGCATAATAAAGCTCAACCAGTTCATAAATGACCTTGCAGACAGCGAGTTCTCTAAGGAACTGTGTAATCGAGCAGGTGTCCATTAGTTGAGTGGGAAATCCATTTAAAGGATTTTTCGCCCCAAGTTTGCCTCTGGCGCTCTAAGGAAGTGATCGCGGGTTTGATCTTTGTTACAGTGTGGTAGATGTGGGCTCTGGCGCATGTTTTACTAGCTATGCGACTCCAGCGAATGACTTAACTACTGTTCCTTTACCCGTGTAATAAGATAATGGCATTTACCTCGTGAAATCTCCTCCTTGTGGGGATTAAAACGGGATCATGCATGCAAAGAACATTTAGAAAAATGCTTGGGACAAATTAGTGCTCAGTTAATGTTCTCTATTGTTATTTTTATTTCCTCTGTTCTTTACAGTCTGGTAGCAGATTCTTTGTTAGTCATCAATTTTTTCCCCCTTTGTTTTGCTGAATATGGACTTGAACCTTTTTGGTTTCCTTGGACTTTATGGTTTTTACAGTTTGGACTCTTGGGAGATAGGGCTCTGGGAGTGAGGGACACAGAGATACAGATACAAGATGATATTTGCAGATATTTCATCCAGTCAGTAATCTGAAAATAAATTGAGAAATTTTTATAGTTTACTCTATGTTTAAAAGTCCACTACATTATTTGATGCTCTTTGTTCACTAATGTTCAGAAGACTTCAGCATCAGGCAGTTTTCAGGGATGTAGCCTCAAGATGAACTATTGTAAAGTTCCTATGTTTACTTTCACATTATTTCCTATGAAGGCAGTAGGAGGAATTAATTTTTCAGTTGTAGTTAGTTGATACTTTGGGCCCTACAGAAGGAGTTGATTATAAGAGATAAATTCTAACTATGTTTCAGCGAGCAATAGGGGAGAAGAGTTTGACTTCTGCCAGCACTGAGTGGACCCAGGCCAGGTTGGGCAGGCCTAGTGTCTTAGCCTTTGGGGGGTAGAGGCAGACACCTATGCTTGAGACCAGTTTCATTAGCCTTAATTTGGCTAGCCTGGCTGACAGATCCCTATCACCTGGGTTTTCTAAACAGTTATAAATAAATTAGTTCCAGGTTGCCTCTACCTAGAAGGTTCAAAGCAGGTCAGTTTACTTTCACTTATGTTAGTATTGGGGGGAAACGGAGAGTAACAGCAAAGCATTGAAAACATCTTCAAATTTATAAAACCGAAGATCAATAACCAATAGTTAGGAACATCTGAGTGTGTGATATATTAGTCCAAATCATGTAAATATTAAGTTACAAAATGTCGTTAAGTAGTCCTTAGTAATGAAGGAATATAACTCATTTCTACGGTATGCTAAGCTGAATGTAGATGACAGAAATGAACTGTAACATCATTAGTCCTTTTTTGCTATTGGCATGACCATGAGCTCCATCGCAGAGCCCTGTGCACATTATAATCATGTGATGGGCTCAGGTACAGCTGTGTGATGTTGGAGAAGGTACTTAAACTCTCTGCCCCAATCTTGTCATCTGTAAGATATCACAATAATAGTACCTACCTTACAAAAGTTGTTGAAAGGATTAAATAAAATAATACAAGGGAAGCAGTTAGCACAGGGGGCTGGCATAGATTACATGTTGAAAAATGCTAGCAGCTGCAAAATGACTTATTGTGGTGAAGTTGGTGAAAATTCTGGTTAGAAAATAGGGGCACTTGGGTGGCTCAGTGGGTTAAAGCCTCTGTCTTCAGCTCAGGTCATGATCCCAGGGTTCTGGGATCGAGCCCTGTATCGGGCTCTCTGCTCAGTGGGGAGCCTGCTTCCCCCCCACCCCTCCCTGCCTCTCTGCCTACTTGTGATCTCTGTCTGTCAAATAAATAAATAAGATATACTAAAAAAATTAAAAAAAAAAAAGAAAGTGAACTCACAGTGTACCACTGAGCCTTAATTTTAACCAACATGGAATTTTTATGGTGTGCATAATACTAACACAATGTGCATAATACTAACACAATGCTCTTTAGCTATCATACACATTAGAGTTAGAGATCCTGGGGCAGATTAGAGGCTAGAATATATATTTTAATGAAGTCCCATAAATACCAAATTAGGGGCCTTGAAATTTGGGTATCTCTGATTCAGAAAAAGAAGTTAAAATTAATTTTCCACTAGATGGCATTATTCAGTATTTGAACTAATACTCCTGCTTGTACTTTTCTTTCCGCAATTACAAATATTTATTTTGCCAGTGGTTGCCTTTATTTGATGACATCTATTTTAGGAACAAAAATCACAATAATTTTATTAACACATTACAATTATAATGAGTTCATTGAAATAAAGGGTCTAATAAGTAAATGAAAAAAATATGAAATTCATAAAGAAGAAAATGCAGTTGGTTAACAAACACACAAAATAACAATAGTAAAGTAATGGAAGTTTCAAACATCAAAGAAATTTCCATTTTTCACTTATAAAAATAAAAAATATTTTTAAAATGTAATTAAAATAAGATTTTATTTATTTATTTGAGAGAAAAAGCACAAGCAGGGGGTAGAGGCAGTGTTGGGGGTGGGGAGAAGCAGACTTCTTGCTGGATCCCAGGACTCTAAGATATGACCCAAACAGAAGGCAGACACTTGACCAACTCAACCACTCAGGTGCCCCAAAATAATTTATCAAAGGTCCACTATGTGGCAGGTACTGTCTGAATTAGCTGGGATTCTCTGGTTCTCCAGAGACAGATATATATATATATACACACACACACACACAAATACACACACACACACATACACGTATATACATATATATATGTGAATATTTGGGTTGAGTCTCAACCCATTCATATATATATATATATATATATATATATATTTATATATACATATATATGAATATAATGAGGATCAGCACATATGGGTATGGAGGCTGAGAAGTCCCACTATTTACCATCCCACTGGTGTTCTGTGGGATGGGACAAATGTGTAATGACATGTATCCACCATTATGGTATCATACAGAATAGTTTCACTGCCGGAGTAATCTCCTGTGCTTTACTTGCTCATCCCTTCCTCTCATCTAACCCTTGGAAACCACAGAAATTTTTACTTTGCCCTAGTTTTGCCTTTTCCTGAATGTCATATAGTTGGAATCATACAGTATGTAACCTTCTCGGATTGGCTTCTTTAACTTAGCCATATGCATTTAAGGTTTCTCTGTATCTTTTCATGATTTGATAGCTCATTTCTTTTTACTGTTGAATATTTTATTTTCTGGATATACCGTAATTTATTTATCCATTTACCTATTGAGTGACATCTTGGTTGCTTCCAAGTTTTGGCAACTATGAAAAAAGCTGCTACAAACATTCATACGCAGGTTTTTATGTGGACATACATTTTTAATTCATTTGGGTAAATACCAAGGAATGTGATTGCAGATCATATGGTAAGAGTGTATTTAGTTTTATAAGAAACTGTCGAACTGTCTTCCAAAGTGACTGTACCATTTTGTGTTTCCAACAGTGATGAATAATTCCTGTTGCTCTACATCCTTGCCAACATTTGGTATTGTCTGCCTCTTGGATTTTCACCATTCTAGTAGGCGCTGTCGTTATCTCCTTATTTTAACTTGCAAGTTCTTAATGGTGTATGAAGTTGAGCATTTTTTCGTATGTTTATTTGCTATCTGTATATTATCTTTGGTGAGGTGTCAGTTCAGATCTTTTGCACATTTTTAAAGTTGGATTATTCATTTTCTTACTGTTGAGCTTTAAGACTCTGAACATTTTGAATAACTGTCCTTTATCAGATATGTCTTTTGAAAGTTTTCCCAGTTCGTGGCTTATCTTTTCATTCTCTTTATATGTCTTTATTATACCAGAGTAAGTCGAAGTTCAGGATGCTGAGACAGAATAAATCAGAAATATTTTTTCCCTGAGGCTCCTTTATTTTTACCCAAGATAATCTCAAGTAACCACCATCTATTTCCTCCACATTCTTTAAGCTTCTGATTGCAAGGTTTCTCTCCTTTGCTGTTGAACTCTTTTAAAAATGGGAGACAGATTTTTGACCCCATGTAACCCTAATATACAAGAGGCAAACAAAAAAGAGGTGCATTCACAGCCAAGCACTGTGGTCCTAATTGAGCCACTATTTCTCTCCCTGCAGTGACTGCAAAGACAATTGACAGTGAGAACATTCATTGACAGCTTGACCTTTCTCATTTGATGCATTGAAAGTCAAGTCTCCTCCAATCTCGTACGGCAATATAACAAAGTAGAAAGATGTCAGTATTTCTCGTGTCATACTGTAAGATATAAAAATGGTAGAACGTTCCATTCTCTGTTTTGTCCCGTTGTTATAATAACACAAACCATCTTGTGGGAATGGAGTGACCTACTTCGATGTACCTTGCTTTGTGTATGATCGCTTAACAAGTTAGATATTCATAGACACAGACAAACGGCCAAGAACTCCCAACCCCACTTCCACTGGATTATGCAAAGGTTCTTGGCACAACAGCTTACAAGGCCCTCAAAAAACTAACCTCTGCCTCTCCAGCATCTTCTCACTATGCCACTTCCCATCTTGTATTCAGCCGTTCGGAATTATTTGCTGTCCCACTAATACTCTAGGCTGTTTTATAGCTCCATGTCTTTTGCTCATGCCGTGACACCCGCCCCAAATATCCTTTTCTCTGTTTGTGCATCTAAAGCACTTACTCACTGTTAAGACCAAGTTTCAACAATTCCTCTTATGAAGATTCTTGTAACTCCCTCCTTTTCCCTGTACCCGTATTAGCCAATTCATCCATCATGTACAATGGTATAACAACATACACACACACACACCCCTATACTAATCTGTAAGATCCTTTAGGTCACATACCATGTTTGTTTTATTTCTTTATCCCAGCATCTAGCACAGTGACTGGCACATAGGAGGGTTGTTTTTTTTTTTAAAAGATTTTATTTATTTACTTGAGAGAGAGAAAGAGAGAAGGAGAGAGCACAAGCAGAGGGAAAGGGAGGAGCAGATTCCCGGCTGAGCCAAGACCTCAATGCAGGGCTGGATCCCAGAACCCCAGGATCATGACCTGAGCTGAAGGCAGATGCTTAACCAACTGAGCCACCCAGGCACCCCCAGAGTAGGGTGGGTTTTTTAAAGATTTTATTTATTTATTTGAGAGAGAGATCACAAGCAGACAGAGGCAGGCAGAGAGAAAGGGGAAGCAGGCTCCCCGTGGAGCAGAGAGCCCAATGCAGGGCTCAATCCCAGTAACCCCGAGATTATGACCTGAGTGAAAGGCAGAGGCTTTACCCACTGGACCACGCAGGCACCCCCCCAGAGTAGGTTTTTTTAAAAAAAGCCTATAAAATAAATATAATAGGTCAGCGTAGTTTTCAAATGTTTAGTTGTTCCTCTTGTCAACAGAAAAAAATTATTATGCAGTTATACAACATGCCAGGAACATACCAGTGAAAAGATTAGCTCAGCATACTTTTCTTTTTCAATTTATTTTTTTTTAAAGATTTTATTTATTTATCAGAGAGAGAGAGGGGGAGAGAGCGAGCACAGGCAGACAGAATGGCAGGCAGAGGCAGAGGGAGAAGCAGGCTCCCTGCTGAGCAAGGAGCCCGATGTGGGACTCGATCCCAGGACGCTGGGATCATGACCTGAGCCGAAGGCAGCTGCTTAACCAACTGAGCCACCCAGGCGTCCCTTCTTTTTCAATTTAGAGAAATTTTAACATAAATTCTCTTCCATCCTGGTTATAATTTTTTTTTAAGATTTTATTTATTTATTTGACAGAGAGAAATTACAAGTACACTGAGAGGCAGGCAGAGAGAGAGAGAGAAGGAAGCAGGCTCCCTGCTGAGCAGAGAGCCCGATGTGGGACTCGATCCCAGGACCCTGAGATCATGACCCGAGCCGAAGGCAGCGGCTTAACCCACTGAGCCACCCAGGCGCCCCCATCCTGGTTATAATTTTGAACAACATAAGTTACTGTGGAGGAGTGCCTGGATGGCTCAGTTGTGTTAGCATTTTGGTTCAGGTCATGATCCTCAATCCCAGGATGGAGCCAGCTTTGGGCTCCCTGCTCAGTGGGGAGTGTGCTTCTCCCTCCGCCTCTCGAATGCTCATTCATTTTCTCTCTCACTCTCTCTCAAATAAATAAATAAAATCTTGAAAAAAAATAGAGTAGAGGTACTAGAAGAAGTACTATATTAGATCTGTCTTCTAATTTTTTTGTCTGAGGTTATCTATTTTTATAATTTACATAAAAGTTACAAAGAATTCTTATATACTCTCATTGCGATTTCCTAAATTAACAACTCTCCAGCTTGCTTTTAAAAAGGTGTTTGAGGGGCGCCTGGGTGGCTCAGTGGATTAAGCCGCTGCCTTCGGCTCAGGTCATGATCTCAGGGTCCTGGGATCGAGTCCCACATCGGGCTCTCTGCTCGGCGGGGAGCCTGCTTCCCTCTCTCTCTCTGCTCGCCTCTCCATCTACTTGTGATTTCTCTCTGTCAAATAAATAAATAAAATCTTTAAAAATTAAAAATAAAAATAAAATAAAAAGGTGTTTGAGAGTAATTGCAGACATGAGGCTTAATCACTTCAAAACAAAACATAAAGCATTTTCTTATACTACCATGGTACAGTGATCAAAATCAGGAAGTTAATGTTGATACAATGTTCTTATAAAATCTACAGATTAAAATTTCATAGTTGCCCCATTAGTGTACTTTTTTAAAATTTATTTTTTATTTATTTTCAGCATAACAGTATTCATTATTTTTGCACCACACCCAGTGCTCCATGCAATCCGTGCCCTCTATAATACCCATCACCTGGCACCCCAACCTCCCACCCCCCGCCCCTTCAAAACCCTCAGATTGTTTTTCAGAGTCCATAGTCTCTCATGGTTGACCTCACCTTCCAATTTCCCCCAACTCCCTTCTCTGCTCTAACTCCCCATGTTCTCCATGCTATTTGTTATGCTCCACAAATAAGTGAAACCATATGATAATTGACTCTCTCTGTTTGACTTATTTCACTCAGCATAATCTCTTCCAGTCCTGTCTATGTTGCTACAAAAGTTGGGTATTCGTCCTTTCTGATGGAGGCATAATACTTCATAGTGTATATGGACCACATCTTCCTTATCCATTCATCTGTTGAAGGGCATCTTGGTTCTTTCCACAGTTTGGCGACCATGGCCATTGCTGCTATAAACATTGGGGTACAGATGGCCCTTCTTTTCACTACATCTGTATCTTTAGGGTAAGCTGTGATCACCAAGACAGCATGGTACTGGCATAAAAACAGACACATAGACCAGTAGAACAGAGTAGAGAGCCCAGATATGGACCCTCAACTCTATGGGCAAATAATCTTCGACAAAACGGGAAAAAATATACAGTGGAAAAAAGACTCTCTTCAATAAATGGTGCTGGGAAAACTGGACAGCTATATGTAGAAGAATGAAACTCGACCATTCTCTTAGACCGTACACAAAGATAAACTCAAAATGGATAAAAGACCTCAATGTGAGACAGGAATCCATCAGAATCCTAGAGGAGAACATAGGCAGTAATCTCTTTGATATCAGCCACAGCAACTTTCAAGATATGTCTCCAAAGGCAAAGGTAACAAAAGCCAAAATAAACTTTTGGGACTTCATCAAAATCAAAAGCTTCTGCACAGCAAAGGAAACAGTCAAGAAAACAAAGAGGCAACCCACGGAATGGGAGAAGATATTTGCAAATGACAGAACAGACAAAAGGTTGATATCCAGGATCTGTAAAGAACTCCTCAAACTCAACACACACAAAATAGACAATCATATCAAAAAATGGGCAGTAGATATGAACAGACACTTCTCCAATGAAGACATACAAATGGCTATCAGACACATGAAAAAATGTTCATCATCACTAGCCATCAGGGAGATTCAAATTAAAACCACATTGAGATAGCACCTTACACAAGTTAGAATGGCCAAGACAGGAAACAACATGTGTTGGAGAGGATGTGGAAAAAGAGAAACCCTCTTACACTGTTGGTGGGAATGCAAGTTGGTGTAGTCTCTTTGGAGAACAGTGTGGAGATTCCTCAAGAAATTAAAAATAGAACTTCCCTATGACCCTGCCATTAGTGTACTTTTATAGCACAAGAAAAAAAATATTTCTGGTCCAGGATACAATCCACTATCAAACATTGTATTTAGTTTCTGTGTCTTATTTTTCTCTTATAACATGAAATAGCTAAAAAAAGGAAAAGAAAGTTTGTTGCTGATGTTTTTGTTTGTTTGTTTGTTTGTTTTTGGTCTTTCATGATCTTGACATCTTGAAGCATATAGGCCAGTTACTTCTCAGCAAGTCCATGCCTTGACTTGGATTGTGTGATATTTCTTCACAATTAGATTCAGATTATGCATTTTTTCCAGGAATACCAAAGATTGGTGCTGTGTCCTTTTCAGTTCTTCATACTAAGAAGCATTACTCCTGATGCTAATTCTGCACATTTTATCAAGGTGGCTCCTGCAAATTGTTTCTGCTGTAAATTACTGTTTTTCTCTACGTAATTAAATATTATATGGGAATTACATAAATATCTTATGGAGATGAGGTTATATTTACAGCTAAGCAAAACAGAGCAAGTTTCCTAAGCGATCTAATGAGAAAGTGTTTAGCTCTGTATTTGACCTTCCTAGGGATTATTTATAAAAATTAGAAGACTGGCAGCACCTGGGTGGATCAGTTTGTTGAGTGATAGACTCTGGATTTTAGCTCTGGTGATCTTGGAATTGAGCCCTGCCTCGGGCTCTGCCTTCAGTGCAGAGTCTGCTGAAGGCTCTCTCTCCCTCTGCCCCCTTCCCCTGCTCTCTCTCTCCCTCTCCCTCTGCCCCTTCCCCTGCTCTTGCACTCTCTCTTCCTCTTAAAAGCAAAAATAAATAAAATCTTTTAAAAATATTAGAAGACTGTTTAAAATGGAAATCTTCTGATATTTTAGAGGGTTTAGCCTCAAAATTATTTCCTAAAACAGGGTGTGTCTCTGTATTCTGTTGAACTGAATTTTAAAACCTTAAGTAAATGGAAGTTTTGCATTCAGCAGCTCCTGGGGAATTACACTTGAAGAGGAATAGCAGTAGAGCTCTTGTTTCTATGATGTCTATGCATTTGGCTCCTCCAAAACCCTCTGACAAGAAGATAATGTCCTATGTTATTAGTCATACTTTATAATAAAAACACCAGGCTTATGTTGGTGTTGATGAATCCTGAATTCTGGTCTGTTAACCCACATATTCTTAAAAAGAGAACGATGGGGGTGCCTGGGTAGCTCAGTGGGTTAAAGCCTCTGCTTTCGGCTCAGGTCGTGATCCCAGGGTCCTGGGATCAAACCCCGCATCGGGCTCTCTGCTTAGCAGGGAGCCTGCTTCTTCCTCTCTCTCTGCCTGCTTCTCTGCCTACTTGTGATCTCTGTCTGTCAAATAAATAAATAAAATCTTAAAAAAAGAGAGAGAGAGAGAGAGAACTATGTTGAAATTGTGATTTGATGCATGTTTACTTGTTTTCTGGAGTTATATATCTAGCACAATAATAGAGGAATCGTGGAATTCTTTTAGATCCCTATTTTTTTTTTTTTTGCTTTAATGAGTTATGATTTTTGCAAATAAAAATTGAATATATTTAAGGTATATAATGTGATGTTTTGATATACATATACATTGTGAAACAATTACTACTATCAAGCTAATTAAAGTATCCATCACATTTTGTGTGTGTGTATAGCGAGAATACTTAAGATGTACTCTCTTACCAAATTTCAAGTATACAATACAGTATTGTTAACTATAGTCACCATGCTTATACTAGATCTACAAAACTTACTCATCTTGCATAACTGAAACTTTGTACACTTTGATCAACATCTCTCCATTTCTCCTACCCCACTCCCCATCCTAGCCCTGACAACCACCGCTTTACTCTCTGTTTCCATGAATTATATGGTTTTAGATTCCACATGAGATCATGCAGTATTTGGTTTTCTGTGTCCAGCTTATTTCACTTAGCGTAATGTCTTCCATGTTCATTCATGTCACAAATGATGGGATTTCCTTAATTTTTTAAAGACCAAATAATATTTCATTTTATATACATATATATACACACGATACATATACACATATGTATCGTATGTATGTATATAGCTCACATTCTCTTTATTTATTCACCTCTTGATGGACACTTAGATTGATTCCATATCTTGGCTATTCTGAATTATGCTACAGTGAACATGGGAGTGCCGATATTTTTTTGAGATCCTGCTTTCATTTCCTTTGGATACATACCTAGAAGTGGGATTCCTGGATCCTATGGTAGTTCTAGTTCTATTTTTTTGAGGGACTTCCATACTGTTTTCCAAAATGGATGTACCAGTTCACATTCCCACAAAAGGTATATGAGGGTTCCCTTTTTTGCTTATCCTCACCTATGCTTATTATCTTTTAGCCTTAATACCCATTTCAACATATGTTAGGTGCTATCTCTTGGTTTTGATTTGCATTTCCTTGGTAATTAGTGATGTTGAGGATTTTTTCATAAACCTTTTGGCCATTTGTATGCCTTCTTTTTTTATTTTTATTTTTATTTATTTTTATTTTTTTTAAGAATTTATTTATTTGACAGACAGAGATCACAAGTAGGCAAAGAGGCAGGCAGAGAGAGAGGGGAGGAAGCAGGTTCCCTGCCTAGCAGAGAGCCTGATGTGGGGCTGTATCCCAGGACTCTGGGATCATGACCTGAGCCGAAGGCAGAGGCTTTAACCCACTGAGCCACCCAGGTGCCTGTATGCCTTCTTTAGAGTACTGTCTATTCAAGTACTTTGCCCATTTAAAAATTGGATTATTTGCTTTCTTGCTTTGAGTTCTTTGAGTTCCTTCTATATTTTGGATATTAAACCTTTATCAGATGTATAGTTTGCAAGTGTTTTCTCTCATTTCATAGGGTTTTTTAACTTGCTGATTGTTTTCTTTGCTGTGAGAAACTTTTTAGTTTGATGCAATCTCTCTATGTACTTTTGTTTTTGTTGCCAATGCCTTTGGGGTCATATTAAAAAAATCATTTCCCAGACCAAGTCAAGAAATATTTTCCCTCTTTTCTTCTAGTTGTCTTACAGTTTCAGGTAAACATTGAAGTCTTTAATCCATCTTGAGCCAATTTTTGTATTATGTTGTGAGAGAGGCTCCAATTTCATTCTTCTGCATGTGAATACCCAGTTTTCTCAATACTATTTTTGGAAGAGACTACCTTTCCCCTTTGAGCTTTCTTGAGATCTTTATGGAATATCAATTGACCATAAATGTGTAGATTATTCTGGGCCCCCTATTCTGTTTCATTATCCTTTATGTCTGTCTTTATACTGGTACCATACTGTGTTGATTACTACAGCTCTGTAATATAGTTTGAAATCAGGATGTGAGAACCTCAGGTTTGTTCCTGTTGCTCAAAAATATTCAGGCTACTTGAGGACTTTTGTCACCTATGAATTTTAGGATTTTTTTTTAAATTTGTGAAAAATAGCCATGGAATTTGAATAGGAATTACATTGTGTCTGTAGATCTCTTTGGATATTAGTGGACATTTTAACAATATTAATTCTTCTAATCTATGAACATGGGATATCTTTCTATTTATTTCTGTCTTCTTTGGTTTCTTTCACCAGCGTCTCATAGTTTTCACTGTACTGATCTTTCATCTGTTTGGTTAGATTTATTCCCAAGTATTTAAATTCTTTTGCATGCTATTGCAAATGGGATTGTTTTGTTAATTTCTTTTTTGAATAGTTTGTTATTAGTGCATAAAAATGCAATTGATTTTTGTATATTGATTTTGTGTCCTGCAGCTTTTCTACATTTGTTTATTTATCTGTGCTGATAGTATTTTGGTGGAGACTTTAGGGTTTCTTTTTTCTTTTTAATATTTTATTTATTTATCTGACAGAAATCACAAGTAGGCAGAAAGGCAGGCAGATGGGGGGCGGGGAGCAGGCTCCCTGCTGAGCAGAGAACCCAATGTGGGGCTTGATCCCAGGACCCTGATATCATGACCTGAACTGAAGGCAGAGGTTAACCCACTGAGCCACCCAGGTGCCCCTAGGATTTTTTTGTAGATAAGGTCATGTCTCTGACAAACAGAGACCATTTCACTTCTTTCTTTCAGATTCAAATGCCTTTGATTTCTTTTTCTTGCCTATCTGCTCTGGCTAGGACTTCTAGCACCATGTTAAACATAAGTGGTGAGAGTGGACATCCTTTTCTTGTTTCTCATCTTAAAGGGAAAAATTCCAGCTTTTTGCCATTGAGTATGATGTTAGCTGTGGGTTTTTCATATATGGCCTTTGTTATGCTGAGGTATGTTCCCTTAAACCGACTTTGTTGAGTTTTTTATCGAATGGCTGATGAACTTTGTCAAATGCTTTTTTGGCATCTATTGAAACAATCATATGATTTTTATCCTTCATTCTGTTAATATCCTGTCTCACATTTATTGATTTGCACATGTCGAATCATCCTTGTATCCAAAGGATAAATCCCACTTGATCATGGTGTATGATCCTCTTAATGTGCTCCTGAATTCAGTTTGGTAGTGTTTTGTTGAAGATTTTTGCATCTGTATTCATCAGGGATATCGGCCTATAATTTTCTTTTTTGTAGTGTCCTTGTTTGGCTTTGATCTCAGGGTAATGGTGGCCTTATTAATTGACTTTTAAGTGTTCCCTTCAATTTTTTGGAAGAGTTTGAGAAGGGTTGGCATTAAATTTCTCTAAATACCTGTAGAAGTCACCAGTGAGGCCATTACGTTCTGTACTTTTTATTAGGGGGGAGTTGATTACTGATTAAACCTCCTTACTTATTATTCTATTCATATTTTTAAAAATTTCTTTATGATTCAATATTGGTAGGTTGCATTTCTAGGAGTTAAGCTTTTTCTTTTTTAAAGCATTTTTTTTTTTAAGATTTATTTATTTATTTATTTGACAGAGAGAAATCACAAGTAGGCAGAGAGGCAGGCAGAGAGAGAGAGAGGAGGAAGCAGGCTCCCTGCTGAGCAGAGAGCCCGATGCGGGACTCGATCCCAGGACCCTGAGATCATGACCCGAGCCGAAGGCAGCGGCTTAACCACTGAGCCACCCAGGCGCCCTGAGTTAAGCTTTTTCTTGTAAGTTATCTAATTTGTTGGCATATAATTGTTCATAGTAGTCTCTTATGATCGTTTGTATTTCTTTTTTTTTTTTTTAAGATTTTATTTATTCATTTGTCAGAGAGGGAGGGAGAGTGAGAGAGAGCACAAGCAGGGGGAGAAGGGGGTGCTGCAGAGGCAGAACAGTCTCTCCACTGAGCATGGAGCCCAGTGCGGGACTTGATCCCAGGACTCTGGGATCATGACCTGAGCTGAAGGCAGAGGCTTAATGGACTGAGCCACCCAGACGTCCCGATCGTTTGTATTTCTGTGGTATTAAATGTAATGACTCTTTTTTCATTTAGTTTTATTTATATGAGTTTTCTCTATTTTTTTTATTAATCTAGGTAAAGGTTTCTCAATTTTGTTTATCTTTTCAAAAAACCAACCCTAGTTTCATTGATTTTTTAAAAAAAATTTATTATTCATTAATTTGAGAGAGCATGTGAGTAAGCGAGCATGAGGAGGAGCAGAGAGTAAGGGACAAGCAAACTCTGGGCTGATGCGGGGCTCAGTCCCCATGACCCTGAGATCACGACCTGAGTCAAAACCAAAAGCCAGCAGTCAACTGACTGAGCAACCCAGATGCCCCTCATTGATCTTGTCTATTGTATCTCTGTTTCATTATTTCTGCTTTGATCGTTATTATTGTCTTCCTTCTGCTAAGTTTGTCCTTTTTGTAGTTCCCTGAAGTGTAAAGTTAGTTGTTTATTTGAGATTTTTATTTTTTATTATATTTTATTATTTATTTATTTATTTTTTTAAGTAGGTTCTGTGCTGAGCATGGGGCCCAATGTGGGGCTTGAACTCAAGACCCTGAGATTGAGAACTGAGCTGAGATTAAGAGTCAGTCACTTAACTAACTGAACCACCTAGAAGCCCCTCTTTTTTTTAGTGTAGGCCGTTAGCACTATAAATGTCCCCTTTAGACCTGCTTTTGCTGCATACTGTAAATTTTGGTATGCTTTGTGCTTGTTTTTGTTTGTCTCAAGTACTTTTGATTACCCTTTTGATTTCTTCTTTGACCCATTGGGTATTCAGGAGTGTAATTTCTACATATTTATGAATTTCTAATTTTCCTTTAGTTATAGACTTCTAGTTTCATACCATTGTATTCAGAAAAGATACTTCATATGGTATTCTTTTGATACTTAAATTTGTTAAGATTTGTATCATAACCTAATATTTGGTCTGTTTGGATAATGATCTATGTGTTTGAAAAGAATGTGCATACCGCTACAGTTGGATGAAACGTTCCGCATATGGCTCTTGGGTCCTTTGGCTCTACGGTGTTGCTCAAGTTTGCTGTTTCCTTATTAATCATGTCTTAATGATTTATCCATTGATGAAAATGGGATTGAAGTTCCCTACTGTTACTATTTCTTCCTTCAATTCTGTTAATATTTACTTTATAAATATTGGTGTTCCAATGTTAGATGTATCCTCTTGATGAATTGACCCCTTTATTATTATATGATGACCTTTGTCTCTTGTGACAGTTTTTGGCAATTTTGTTTGATAGCCATCTTTCTCCGTGTCTTCTCATGGTCTTTCCTGTGTGCATATCTATTTCCTAGTCTCTGCTTCTTATAATAACATTAGTCCTGTTGGATTAGGGCCCACCTATATGATCTCATTCTACATTATTTACCCCTTTAAAGGCTCCATCTCAAAATATATAGTCACTTTCTGAGGTACTAGGGGCTGGGATCTCAACATATTAATTTGGAGGGTCACAATTCAAACTCTAACATTGCTCTTCCTCTCTTCCGGTTCCACTAGCTTGGTAAAAAATACTTCAGCTGTACAGGATTTAAAAGAAGGTGATCAAACATCTTAAAGTCTCTTAATAGACTTTGTAATACATATTTAAATGTGTTTAATTTTTAAAAGGAAGCCATTTACAGAATTCTCAATTATGAGGGAATTATATATGAGAAACATTCATTTTTAAAGTAATGATGGCTCCAAGGAAAATATCTCTTTTCTCTCTTTAAAGATTTATTTCTTTATTTGACAGAGAAATAAATCATAAATAGGCAGAGAGGCAGGCAGAGAGAGAGGGGGAAGCAGGCTCCCACCTGAGCAGAGAGTCCGATGCAGGGCTCAATCCTAGGACCCTGAGACCATACCTGAGCTGAAGGCAGAGGCTTAACCCACTAAGCCACCCAGGCGCCCCTGTTTTCTCCTTGTATATACTTGAAGGTAACTTGACCATAAAGAACTTTTATAGTCTGAACTTTAAAAAAAAAACTTTAAAACTTAAAAAAAATTTTTTTCAGGAAAAATTCTAAACTAAAGCATAATACAGAGTTCTCCTCATGTAACTATGTAGTAATTCAAGTACTTTCTTTTTTTAAAATTTTTTTTAAAAGATTTTATTTTTTTATTTATTTGTCAGAGAGAGAGATCACAAGTAGGCAGAGAGTCAGGCAGAGAAAGAGAGAGAGAAAGAGAAGGAAGCAGGCTCCCTGCTAAGCAGAGAGCCCAATATGGGACTAAGCCAAAGGCAGCGGCTTAACCCACTGAGCCACCCAGGTGCTCCTCAAGTACTTTCCGTATCTCATTTCTCCTTAACAGTGGTATAAATGTAAATAATGACCAAATATTTTAGAAGGGACTTCCTTCCCCTTTGGGAAACAATCAGTTAAGAAATGCTTAACTAGGGACGCCTGGGTGGCTCAGTGGATTAAGCCGCTACCTTCGGCTCAGGTCATGATCTCAGGGTCCTGGGATCGAGTCCCGCATCCGGCTCTCTGCTCAGCAGGGAGCCTGCTTCCCTCTCTCTCTCTCTGCCTGCCTCTCTGTCTACTTGTGATTTCTGTCAAATAAATAAATAAAATCTTTAAAAAAAAAAAAAGAAATGCTTAATTATAGTAGACTGAAAACAACTCTCAAATATCAGTGGCTTGGAATAATGAGTTTATTTTGTGTTCATCTGTTAGGTTAAAATATATGAGAGCAGCAGTACTTTAATCACTTTTGAACTAGGGATACTGCAAGTCTGTGTAGTTAACCCTAACCCATAACGGTTATAGATTGATTGGGGTCTCTTCTCCCTGTCGTCCTTATTGCTCTCTTTTTGCCAGCGAAGATGTTACTGGTTACTTTGAGACAAGGCAAGGAACCTAAGAAAGTCCACACATTCCACTTACACGCAAATATTATTGGCCAAAAACGTCACAACTCTATGTCTAACTTCAGTTGGCTGGTGGAGTACTATCTAAATGTTAGGAAGAAAGAGAACTGGAAATACTTGTGACTACCAGATCTGGTAATATTTATGTCACCATCAGCCAGTAATAATGATTCTTTTTTTACTTTTCTAGTCCTCCCATGCATCATAGAACCTGATTTGAAAAATCATAAGACTTCATTAATCAGATCATTGTTGTTGGCTTTTGTGTGTTGTAAAAATGGAAACACCCTTGACATTGTTAATCCCAGATGAATTTGATGTTATTTACATAGACTTTGTCACAGAGATCACAAATAGTTTTTGGACCTTGCTGTTGTTGAAATAGTAATTCTGCAATAATTGTCATGTTCCTCCATGATATATAATGTAATTCCTATGCTAGGGATATTTTTTCAAACTTTTGCTTGGTCTAGAATTGGAATTACACAACAGATGTTGAAGAAACCATGTTTTGATAGTTTCTTTACTTTTTTCGGTCTCTCTTATTCCAAACTTGTCATATAATATGATTTAATATAAATAATATAAAATATAATAGTTCAGATGATACCTATGTTTAATAATGAAATAGATGACATCTTTATTAAACTGGCTGGTCCTATTTGTCAGAAAGAAGTTGCTGGTCTAGTGAAATTCTAGTTCTAATTTTGTATTCTTTGTTAGAATAGTGGTGTAAGAATTGTGTTATAACTTTTTGGTTAAAAATTATAACAAGTATCTACTTAAAAATTATAACAAGTATCATATGAACCAATATCAAAGGAATGTATACTTGTAACTTTCAGTAATGGCTTTCTTTATTTTTATTTAAAATTTAGTTAACATACAGTGCAGTATTGATTTCTGGAGTGGAATTCAGTGATTCATCACTTTCGTATAACACCCAGTACTCATCACAAAAGTGCCCTCTTTAATATCCTGGAACATCTATCTAGTCCAATCCCCACCCACTTCCCTCCATCAGCCTTCTGTTTGTTCTCTATCCTTAAGGGTGTTTTATGGTATGTTTCAGTCTCTCCTTTTTTCCCCTCTTCCAATATGTTCATCTGTTTTCTTTCTTAAATTCTACATGTGAGTGAGATCATTTGGTATTTGACTTTCTCTGACTGACTTAGCTCATGTAGCATAATACACTCTAGCTCCATCCACATTGTTGCACGTGGCAAGATTTAATTTTTTAAAAAAGATTTTATTTTCTTATCTGAGAGAGAGACAGAGAGAGTATGAGTGGTGTGAGGGACAGAGGAAAAGGGAGAGGGACTAGAAGACTTCCTGCTGAACAGAGAGTCCCACATGGGACTCAATTCCAGGACCTTGAGATCATGACCTGAGCCAAAGTCAGATGCTCAACTGACTGATCCAGCCAGGTGCCCCAAGATTTCATTCTTTTTCATGGCCGAGTAATATTCCATCATATATATAGATATCTATATATGTCTGAAGATATATATATATATATCACTCTTCTTTATCCATTCATCAGTCAATGGACATTTGGATTCTGTCTACAGTTTGGCTATTTTTGATCATGCTACTGTAAAAATCAGGGTGCATATACCCCTTCAAATCTGTATTTTTGTATTCTTCGTGTAAATACCTAGTTGTGTAATTGCTGGATAATAGGGTTGTTCTTTTAACATTTTGTGGAGCTTCTATACTGTTCTCCAGAGTGGTTGTACCAATTTGCATTCCCACCAACTATGCAAGAGGGTTCCCCTTTCTCCATATCATTGCCAACACTTGCTTCTTATGTTGTTAATTTTAGCCATTCTGACAGGTGTGAGAGTAACAGCCTTTTTTTTTTTTTAATATTATTTATTTATTTATTTATTTAGACAGACAGAGATTACAAGTAGGCAGAGAGGCAGGCAGAGAGAGAGGGAGGGAAACAGGCTCCCTGATGAGCAGAGAGCCCAATGCGGGGCTTGATCCCAGGACGCTGGGATCATGACCTGAGCCGAAGACAGAGGTTTTAACCCACTGAGCCACCCAGGCGCCCCGAGTGACAGCTTTATTGAGATAAATTCATGTATATACAGTTTACACATTTAAAGTGTACAATTCAATGTTTTTTATTATATTCACAGAGCTGCACACCCATCACCAAGATCAATTTTGAAACATTTTTATCATTTTGAGAAGGAACCCTGTACCTATTAGGAGTTACTCTTCATTTCCTCACTCCCATCACACCCCTGGCCCTAGGCAACCACTAATACACTTTCTGTCTCTACAGATTTGCTTATTCTGGATATTTCTTATAAATGCAATCATACAATAGATAGTTTTTATGACTGGTTTCTTCAATTTAGCATAATGTTTTCTAGGTCCATCCATGTTGTAGCATGTAAATCAGTACTTCATTCCTTTTTATTGCCAAATAGTATCCAATTCTACAGACATACCACATTTCTTTATCCATTCATTGGTTGATAGATGTTTGGGTTGTTTCCAAGTTTTGGCTATGAATAATGCTGTTATGAACATGTGTTAAAATTTTTGTATACCTTTACATGTGTTCTTATTTTATTTGTGTATGTACCTAGAAGTAGAATTGTTAGGTCATATGATAACTCTGTATTTGACTTTTAGAGGAACTTGCAGATTGTTTCAAAACAGCTGTCCCATATTACAGTCCTTTCTAAAGTTTTTTTTAAAAAAAGTTTACATAATATCTATACACAACATGGGGCTTGAACTCACAACCTGGAGATTAAGAGTTGCACAGTCTACAGACTGAGCCATCTAGGTGTCCCCACTATTTTAGATTCTTAGCAGCAATGTTTGAGAGTTTCAATTTTCCACATCCTTGCTAGAACTTGTTATAAGTCTTTCTGATTATAGTCATTTTAGTGGGTGTGGTGTAGTATTTCCATGTGGTTTTGACTTACATTTCCCTAATAGCTAATGATATTGAGCATCTTTTTGTTTGTTTGTTTGTTTATGGCCATTTATGTGTATGTTTATTGACCATTTGCGTATCTTCTTTGGAGAAATGTCTGATCAGCTCCTTTAGACATTTTTCAATTGTGTTCTTTGTCGTTTTATTATTGAGCTGTAAGAGTTTTATATTCTGGATACAAATCTCCTGTGAAATATATGATTTGCAAATATTTTCTCTCAATCTTTGCATTGTCTTTTCACTTTTTAGTGGTGTCCTTTGATGCACAAAGTTTTTCTATTTTTCTTTGTTTGTGGCTTTTCTGTTTTGCTCTGAGAAATTATTGCCTAATACAGATTCACAGAGATTTATACCCATGTTTTCTCCTATGACTTTCCTAATTTTAGATCTTACCTTTAGGTCTTAGAACAATTTTGTTAAATTTTTTATATGGTGTGAGATAGAGTCTACTTTTAATCATTTGGAAGCAAATGTATAGTTATCCCAGCACCATTTGTTGAAAAGACTATTCTATACCCTTAATGTATTGTGTTTGGAGCTTGGTTGAAAACCAACTGACTATAAATGTGAGGGTTTATTTCTGGACTCAAAATTCTGTTGCAATGATGGATATGCCAGTACCACACTGTCTTGATTACTTGTAGCTTTGCAGTAAGTTTTAAAATTGGGGAGTATGAGTCCTCCAATTGTGTTCATTTTCAAGACATTATTTTGGCTACTCTGGATCCCTTGAAATTCCATATGAATTTTAGGATTAAATTATCAATTTCTCCAAAGAAGCCAGTTGGATTTTTTGCTAAGGAGTATTGCTATCGTTATAATATAAAGTCTTCTGGTCCATGGACATAGGATGTCATTCCATTTTTTTAGGCCTTTAAAAATTTTTTTAAATGACTTGTAGCTCTCAGAGTATGAGTTTCACACTTTTTGTTACATTTATTCCTTAGTATTTTATTCCTTTTGATGCTATTACAAGTGAAACTTTTCCCTAATTTTCAGTTTGTTAGGGAAACATAAAGCTACTATAGACATTTAGACATAATATAACATAATTTAGACATGTAGACATAATTGGTTCTTATTTGTTTATTTTTAAATATTTTATGTATTCATTTGACAGGGAGAGAGAGAGTACAAGCTGGGGGAGCAGCAGGCAGAGGGAGAGAGAGAAGTAAGCTTCCCATGGAGCAGGGAGCCAGATGTGGTGCTGGATCCTAGCACCCTGAGATCATGACCTGAGCTGAAGGTAGACGCTTAACTAACTGAGCCACCCAGGTACCCCTATAATTGATTTTTATATGAGTCTTGTATTGTACAACCTTGCAGAACTTATTTATAATTTTAGTAGTTTGTTTTTCACTAGATTCCTTGGGATTTTCTGTGTATAAGATTATAACATCTGCAAATAGAGATACTGATACTACTTCATTTCTTTTTTTTAAAAATACTACTTCATTTCTAATCTGGATGCCTTTTACTTTATTTTATTGCCTAATTTCCCTTTCCAGAACCTCTAGCACAATGTTGAATAGAAGTGGCAGGGGCAGTTATCCTTTGTTCCTGATCTTAGGAGGGAAAATTCAGACTTTCACCATTAAGTATTATGTTTGCTATGCGTGTTTTGTAGGTGCTATAAATAATCTTTTTTTAAAAATTTTTGATTTATTTATTTGAGAGAGTGAGAGAGACCACAATCATAGAGGAGAGGGAGAAGGAGGTTCCCAGTGAGCAGGGAGCACAATGTGGGGCTCAATTTCAGTACCTGAGATCATGACCAGAGCCGAAGGCAGACACTTAATGGACTGAGCCACCCAGGCACCCTGTAAAGAATTTGTAATTGTCACATTCTTCTCTTACACAGTTGCATTACCTAAATATATTAGTAGAACAGAACTTGGTAAAATTGAGAGAAACATTAAGCAAAGAATAGGATTACTTCTTGTTGTCTACTATGTAACTATCGAACATCTTCATCTTTGTTCTTGCCCTGTCTGTAATCTCCACTGAGGAAAGTGACCCACCATTGAACCCCACTGTCTGAGCAGCCATATTTGATACTGTGCTATGTTCCTTCCTTCCCCACCTTCCAATCCCCTTTATTGGACTGGAATAACCAACTAACCTAAGGACAACTAATCCTTGGGTGAGATCGTTATCTTCATCCTCTGAAGCCAGATTCAGAAACATTATTTTCATCAAGCGAATACTCTTTCTCATGATTGAACTTAATAAACAGAGGGAAGAATTTGTCGATTACTGGTGCAAATTCTAGCTGAAAATTTATGTGGGAGCAGAATCAGGTTGGCAGGCCATAATAGATCATGTATAAGCTAAAATTATTTTTTAAAAATAGAAATTATAAGTAAGCAACAATAGTTATTAAAGCAGGACAGGAAGAAGTAGGTACATAGGCTAGAACTAAGTAACACGAATAGCTGAATAGTAGAGGGAAAATTCTTGAACTCTCGCATCTCAGGTTTCTAGAATGAGCTTAAATTCAAAACCGGTCTTCTTTGGCCCTCGTTCTTGGAATCCCATGAAATCCTAGTCTTCTTATTCCTTCACATGAGCTAACTTTAAAGTCTTTATTGCTAGTAAGTAAATGAAATAACTGAAAGACTCAGGATAAGTTCATCACATTTGACAATTTTTTTTTCTCAAGTGAACTGAACTCTAAAGAGAAAGACATGGGAAAACAGAATGGATAGTAAAGAATGAAATCCATGAAAATAATGAAGAAGGAAAATAGAAGAACCTTAGGGTCCTTGCCCATAAGCAACCCATGTTGCCTAATGTTTTTGCTGTTAGTTGTTAGAAATGTGGGTAATACTGAATAAATAATTCCTATTCAGGAGAAATATTTGCTAAGATGGTAATAATAAGATTATTAAAATGACAATATTGTGCTTGATAAATTATTCAAGGATAAGGCATTTGGGAAGAAACCTTATTAATGGCAAACATCTCTTAAGGGTTTAAAATATTATGGTGACAATATGAACTACAGACTATATAAATGGTAAGAGGCTGTGTCTTGGCAGCTAGCATATGGTCTTAGATGAAGAATAAAGTAATTGTGAAGACGAGTTAAATAAAATGATTGAGATTAATTTAATTACAGTTGGTCTTTAAACAATAATGACTATTTAGTCTTGGTGAACAATTGAGGTGTAGGCTATAATTTTTCCAGCTAAATTGGATTAATCCTTCTCAGCTGCCAAATAAAGTTAAAGGACTTTGCTAATTAAAGATAGGAAGAGTTAATGATGGGAAGAATTTATCTGTCATTGAGATTGGGGCAACTTTTGATATGTTAGAGGAGTGTATGAGAAGTTAATGAGATACCTTGGCATGTAGTTGGGAAAAAGATAAGGCCTAGCTTCAAGGGTATCATCAGAATTATGGTAATTGAGGTATGGGGCTTACATTCCATTTATTGGCCCAGTAATCATGCCTTGTTAATTATAGCAAATATACTTAAAAGTACTGCTTTTAGATGGTGGTTTTGGCTAGGGTGTTAGTTTCTAGGCTTCCTCAAGCTAATAGTCATGGAAAGCCAAACACGGGATCTAGAATTGAACTAAATAAAACAATTACCACAAGGTGAATTTTAATACTGTAATAATTGCTATAAACCAATATTTTCAGAGTATGGATTCAACAATTGAATTAATTGAGTTCACTGAATTGTAGTGGAGTATAAAAACATGAGAGTTTTGCATTTTCCTGCAGGTGTGAATCCTTCAAAATAACTCTTGTCATTCATATTTATGATTGCATATTATATTAATGAGTATCCTCCAGAGAAACTGAGCCAATAAGATATAAATATAGAGATATAGATATATAAAAGATTTATTATATGAATTGTTTCATGCAAATATACTTCAAGAAGTCCCACAATCTGCCATCTGCAAGCTGGAGAACCAGAAAGCTGGTGGGATAATTCAGTGCTAGTCTAAAGGCTGAGAACCAGAAGAATTGATGTCTTAGTTCATGCAAAGAGAACAAATTCTCCCTTTCCCTGCCTTTGTGTTCTATTCAGGTCCTCAAAGGGAATGGGTGATTTTTATCCATATTAGTGATGGGTTAAAATCCAAGATGGTGACTCTTCACTCAGTCTATTCAAATGGAAGTGTCTTCCAGAAACATCCTTACAAGCACGCCAGAATGTTTACCAGCCATCTGGGCATCTGTTAGCCCAATCAAGTTCACATGCAAAATTGACCACACATATCCAAGTCATTATGAGGCAGTTTGAGACATGTCAAAACACATGGTTTTTTAACATGGAGGGTTTGCTTTCAAGTGGCCATTGAGTGTGCCACAAGTAGGGACTTGATTAAACTCGTGAAATTATGGTGTTATGTTTTTATATGCTAATTATTAATCATTGTAATAGAGTTTGACATAAAATGCTCTTGTGAAAAAAGAATGAAGGGCACCTGGGTGGCTCAGTTGGTTAAGCAACTGCCTTTGGCTCAGGTTATGATGCTGGAGTCCAGGGATCGAGTCCTACATGCAGGCTCCCTGGGAGACTCTTCTCCTGCTGACTTCTCTCTTCTCATGCTTTCTCTCTCATTCTCTCTCTCTCTCTCAAATAAATAAATAAAATCTTCAAAAAAAGAAAAAAGAATGATATTTAGTATATTTATTAAGAATAAAATCATCATATTTTACTAGCAAGACATTTCAAGTGGGCAGGAAGAATTTTTCATATAGCCCAAAATAAATTTAAATTTACTTATCATTCTGGTGTGATTATGTTTGCTTAAGTCAGGATTCAGGTAAATCCCATCATCATCAGAGTCTAATATATTCCTTCATTAAGTTTGATATGATGAGAAAAAGAAGAGAGAAAAAGTATAGTAAATGTTACCCTAAAGGAAATTAGTGGCTTGTTAAAGTCTGGTGAGAAGCTTCTTAGTTTGTAGTAAGCTTATCTAGGTGGGAGAACAGAGTAGCCTGAAAAGCTAGATATAGTGCCTATGAACAGGTTTCCAATTTATATTTATAATTGGATCAAATTTGGGGAGATGGGTCAGAACAGGAGTTCAGAGTCAGACTCAAGCAGTGGTTAGGAGCTTTGAAACTGATTCTATTGGAAGCTCTAAAAGTATGGAAAAGAATTGTGGTTGTTCATTCTTTGTTGATGGTAGCTTTCCACACAATTCCTTGGCATGATGCATAGTATCTTTCTCTTTTTAAAAGAAGATTTTATTTATTTATTTATTCGATCAGGGGGAAGCCAGGGAGAGGAGAAGCAGGAGAGGGACAAGCAGACTCTGACTGAGCCACCCAGGTACCCTGATACATAATATCTTTCTAGCTTTTCAAGCATCTTGCCATTCTCCAATATTCTTTTTTTTCCCCAAGATTTTATTTATTTGAGCAAGAGAAAGAGAGAGAGAGCATGTGCGAGTGCAAGCAAGAGCAGGGGGAGGGGCAGAGGGAGAAACAGACTCCCCCATGGGTGCAGCGCCCCTAGCAGGGCTTTATCCCAGGACCCTGAGATCATGACCTAAGCCAAAATCAAAAGTTGGACACTTAACTGACTGAGCCACCCAGGGACCCCTCCAATATTACTTATTGAAAAATGAAGCAATTCAGGTAACAGTAATTGTATTACAGGAGATTCCCTAGAATTCCTAAACCACAAGTGTAATTATGAAAAGCGATAATTTTGAATTTAGCACTCTGTCTAAAAATTTGTGCAAACATTTGCAATTATGGATTAAAACACGAATAAAGTGATAGTAATCCTTAGGAGCTCTAAACCACACTTTTTTACAACATCGATTGCAAATACACTTGTTTTGGAAGATGGGTTTGTTGAGACAAACACTTTCAAAGGAAATAAGCAATTTAGCTACATGCAATCAACATTTCTGAGTGCGTGTTAGGTTAGAATAATCGCTGCAGTAAGAGCTGTGGAACAGGCATCCTTCAACTACCACCTTCTCGCAAACCTCTGCCTCAGATCAGTCACAAATCCTGCAAGTTCTCCTTCTTTATCCTGGCCTTGACTTAGACCCTCACTCGCACTCAGTTCCAGCCTCATGACTGCTCTTGCTTGCACATCCTTCTATAAACCATCCTCCATCCTGCCACCATAGCTATCTTTGTAAAACACCAATTAGGTCATGTTGAATGCCTGTGTAAATTTCTTCGATGGTGCCCTGCAGCCTTCAGAATTAATTTTCCACTCCTCTGTATGGCACAAGCCCTTTTTATTCTCATTTGAGTTTCTCAAGCCTTGTTTCTCACCACATGTTCTCATGTACCTTCTGTTCACACGCAGCAAGCTATTTGCAGTTTTGCAGAATGACCTTACATCACTCCTTTCCCTCTATGTAGCTCTTCCAGGTTCATTTCTTTCCCCTCCCCTCTTACCCTTCTTCTTCTTTCTCTTTCTTTCCCCAATCTGAGTTAATCACATCTTCTCTGGGCAGCTAGAGCCACCCCCTCATACTGCTATCATAACGCTTTCTGTATTGACCTGTAATTGGTTAAACTGCTTGCATCTGTCACTGGACAGGAGTTACTTAAATACAAGGGCTGTTTATTTCCTTTCTATTTACTTAGTGTTGGTGCAGTGCCTGGCTCATAGCGTGGACTCATTAAGTGCTCAAATGTGCAGTCAAACCTGCATCCTTAACATCTCTCATCTAAGTCCTCCCTTCAGTCTCCACTGCCATCATCTTAACTTAGTCCCTGTTGCTCACTTGGAATCCCAACACAACCTCTGTCACCACTGTGTTTAGTCCTTCCCAGTGATGTTTCACTCTTCATACTGTCCCCAGACCCACTGTATCATAATGCTTTCCTTTCTACTATTTCTCCGGGACAGTTCTCCACCGACAGGGATTTTGTCCTGTTCATTTATCCAGTTGCTGATCGGTCAACATCTGTTGACCATGTAAATGAAGGACATATTTGATACAACTCGATATATTACAGTGGAATTTTATTTACTTCGTTTTCCAGTGATAATTGCTTTGTTGATCTAAGAAATCTTAATGGCTTTCAGTTAAGCAACTGGCTCAGAACAAAAGTGTCATATTTGTATTCATTCCAAGAGACATTTTTGCGCCCTGGCTGTGTTTCAGCTAATATGCTATATTGCTACACTTGATTTTGTTTTCCTTAACTGTATAGTCTCGAAATTATTCCTGTTAGACTTCTTCTGACCATCTGTTTATCAAAGTCACTTTGAATTTTCTTTATTCAAAACATTAGTAACCCTTTCAACCTAGTGTATACTACAAACCAAATAAGCCTGCTTGCTATGCCACTATTTCAGATCAAGCACAAAAATCTTAAATGGCATTAGCAAAAGAATGACTTCCAGTGACTGCCTTTTGATCCCTCTGCCAGTGTAATAGGAAGTCAGTGACAATTACTGTGACTTAACTTCTAATCTGTTGTGTTTCTACTTAATAATATCACTAATAAGGTTTTGTTTTGATTTCTCAATAATGATCATGCGATTTCCACACCAAATTCAAATGGGAAATTTTCTTTGCTAGGAGTTGCCAGTCTCTATTAGAAGACGATGCGTGGGGGCGCCTGGGTGGCTCTGTTGGTTAACAGACTGCCTTCAGCTCAGGTCATGATCCCGGAGTCCCGGGATTGAGTCCCGCATCGGGCTCCCTACTTGGCGGGGAGTCTGCTTCTCCCTCTGACCTTACCCCTCTTGTGCGCTCTCTTTCTCTCTCATTAAATAAATAGAATCTTAAATAAACAAAATCTTAAAAAAAAAAAAAAAAGAAGAGGATGCTTGGGGGCATGTGGGTGGCTCAGTGGGTTGAGAAACTGGCTCTTGATTTCAGCTGGGGTCATGATCTTAGGGTTGTGGGACTGAGCCACAGTCGAGGTCATGCTTACTGGGGAGTCTGCCTGAGATTCTCTCTCTCTCTCTCTCCCCCTCCACCTGCTTGCATTCTTTCTCTCTTTTTCTCTCTCTAAAATAAGTAAATAAATCTTAAAAAAAGGTTCTTAAAAAAAAATGATGCTCGTTCAGAAAATCCATAGCAGTATTTCAAAGTAAATATTTTTCTTTTGAAATGTGAACTGCTATTTACTTTTGTTGACTTTTTGGTCATAATGGGATACAAAGTTATGAATTCTTGTTCAACTAAACTAAAGTGGTGTTGATTTTCATCTTATTAAATATAACGACCTAGTATCTCTATTTTTATGTTTCTAGTTATTTTTTTACTCATTAATACGAGACCTGAATTGGGGCCTCTGGGTAGCACAGTTGATTAAGCAACTGACTCTTGGTTTCCACTCAGGTCATGATCTCAGGGTTTGTTTTTTTTTTTTAATTTTTTATTTTTTATAAACATATATTTTTATCCCCAGGGGTACAGGTCCGTGAATTGCCAGGTCCACACACCCCCACAGCACTCACCAAAGCACACCCCCCGCCATGTCCATAACCCCACCCCCCTTCTCCCAAGCCCCCTCCCCCCAACAACCCTCAGTTACACTGTTGGTGGGAATGCAATCTGGTGATCTCAGGGTTTTGACGCTAAGCCCTATGATGGGGTCTGTGCTCAGTGCGGAGTCGGCTTAGGACGACTCTCTCTCCCTCTGCTTCTCCTCCCACCGCCACATTCACGCTATCTATCTCCCTCTCTCTATCTCTCAAATAAATAAATATATATATATATATATTTAAAAATATATGAGGGGCGCCTGGGTGGCTCAGTGGGTTAAGGCTCTGCCTTCCGCTCAGGTCATGATCTCAGGGTACTGGGATCGAGCCCCATGTCGGGCTTTCGGCTTGGTGGGAGCCTGCTTCCCTCTCTCTCTCTTTCTCTCTCTCTCTCTGCCTGCCTCTCTACCTACTTGTGATCTCTCTGTCAAATAAATAAAATCTTTAAATACGTATATACACATATATATATATTATGAGATGTATATTTTGAACACGGATCTACAAGCAACTTATTAAATTGTCCAATTGCTTCGTGGTTCTATAAAATATTTATATAATAATAAATATAGCATTTATATAGTAATAAATATAGTATTTATTTATTACTGACTCAGTAATATCATAGAATTAATGCTTTTTGTCTAGAGTGCTTGTTTTCCTTTCCTCGGGCTACTGTAATAAGGTACAACATAGTGGGTACCTTAACAACAGAAATTTATTGTCTCACAGGTCTGGAGACTGGAAGTCTGAGATCAAGGTTTTGCAGATTTTGTTCCTCCTAAGGGATGTAAAGTAGAACGTGTTCTATGCCTCTTACCTAATCTCTAGTAGCCTTAAGCATTCCTTGGCTCATGGATGGCATTTTCCTTGAGTCCACCTGTTGCCTTCCTTTTTTACATGTCTCCGTGTCCCAATTGTCTCTTTTATCAGTACAGGTAATATTGGATTAGGACCTCACCCAATGACTTCATCTTAACTTGGTCATCTACAAGGACCTTTTTCTGAAAAAGGTCACATTCACAGATACTGAGGGGTTAGGACTTCAACATATATTTTTAAAATGATTATTATTTTAAAAATCAAAATTATATAGAAGATGGCTCTTCTCTTACCCTTCCTAGGTGTTATGAATGGTAACTTCGGATTCCCAGTCATTTTAGCTCTTTGATTGTTTCCACAGTTCTAGACATTGAGGTTTGTAGAATGAATGAAGAACACCTTCCTGAAAATACAATGTCCGCTCCTAGATTGCAAGTGATATGGTTTGTAAAACTTCAGTAATTCTTTCAGGATACCAACATATTCTTGGTTTTGTTTTCAGTACCAATCTCTCTTTAATAATAACATTGGGAGTGTGTAAGTGGCTCAGTCAGTTAAGCTTCCAATTCTTGCTCTCATCCCAGGTCTTGATCTCAGCGTGGTGAGCTCAAGCCCCTCCTTGGGATCCACCCTGGGTGTGGAAGCTATTTAAAAAATAAAAACAAATAAACAAACAAACATATAACATTGACATTTAAGGAGATACAATTAATGTTTAAGGGTATAGTTCACAGCCCTGCTATGAACGATACTGTAGCATCATGTCATGTGGTTTGTGGAGTGAGTTTATTGGTAGATGGTTGCAGTTTCGAGTAAGGTAGTAAGTTATGCTCCAGGGGCCTACCTGGTTTCACTTTTCTCATGGTTACAGACTGCGTACACCAACTGGCCATCTTGAAATGTAGGCCATGGGAAGGGACGAGGAAAATGGCAAAAAGGAGTCCAGATGGTTTAGCATCAGCTGGTTATCACTGGAAGGAACACACCTCTGTCTTCTATTTCTCCAATGCCATTTTACCTTTAAAGAACTATTGTTATGTCCTCATCATAATTCTGAAATAATATGGCTTCGCTGCTCCTAGTTGACTCTCTTGGAGTGATTTAAGTATTGGAAGGCTGGTTCTTATCACCTTGAATTCAAACAATCATAGAATCCAAAAACTTTGAATTAGAAGTAATTTTCCCATTGGTGGGTTCAAAGTTCCAACCTAGTGCACAGAGCTGGGCCATAGCACCCTGCAAATGGGGTTTTGTGCTACTTTAAAATAGGGAGAAATCAACTACAACTGACATTTTACAATATAATACTAAACAGTAAATACTAAGTCTAATGACGATAATATAATGACTTCCACTCAAGAATTTATGTTTATGCATGCCAAGGTTAAAAAAAATATCGAAGGCTTAGATGTATCCATGTACTTGGATATTACATTAGGCAAGACGGATATCAACTTGGTTCTCTAGGCTTGGTTCTCTTGGTTCTATAGTCCCTCAGAGAAGGAACGTTGTATTTCGGTCAAGTGTGGAAAGTTACAAGTGAGGAAGTTAAGAGTGTAACAAGATCTGTAAAGTTCTCTGGGGTAAGGCAAGGAAAGCTTCCATGATGAAGTGACATTTATGCCAACACTGTGAGGATGAGAAGTTAAGCATTGACAGAAGGAGGAGAAGAGTGTTGGGAACAAAATCTACAGTATGCACAAGGGTCTGGAGGTCAGAGAGGGCATGTTATTGGTGATTCTTGCAAAGAATATAACCAGTTATTCCATATTGTATTTATTTTACTTATTCAATTACAGTGTGGCTAATAGTCATGAACAGAGATATGTAGATATAGAAAACTTTAAAGAAATATTTTATTTATTTTTATATGAGAGAGAGAGCAAGCAGGGGGGTGCACAGAGATAGAGAATCTCAAGTAGACTTCGTGCCTAGCACAGAGCCCAGCGAGGGACTGGATCTCATGACCTTGAGATCATGACATGAACCGAAATCACGAGTTGGACGCTTAACTGACTGAGCCATCCAGGCACCTCTAGAAAGCTTTCTTTTCAATGAGCTTAACTGTGAATCATCATCTACTCCTTTCATTTTTTTATAGTGTTCTCCCTCCATCATCTCAGTGAAATTTCTCAGTGATAGTCAATGGTTCAAGGTCCCCCAGTTCAGGTTTTATTTATTTCTTGAATATGATAAGCTGTGTCTATTATTATGAGTTTTCTCATAATTCTCACAACAACCTTGCCCGCAAGTGTTATTATCTCCAACTTATAAATGGGGAAACTGAGTCCCAAAGAAGTTAAATAATATATCCAAGATCACACATGGACAGATGTCAACTCCCATCCGTCAGCTTCCCTAGTCCATTCTCTTTCCATTCTGCTTTACTGCCTATAAATTACACAGTGGATTGTGAGAAGCCAAGTTTCCAAGCACGAGTTAAGCTTTTTGAAATTGAAAGTCTCAGTCACAAAACTCCCCCCCCTTTTTTTAAATACTTTATTTATTTATTTGTCAGAGAGATAGAGTACAGGCAGGCAGAGTGGCAGGCAGAGGCAGAGGGAGAAGCAGGCTCCCTGCAGAGCAAGGAGCCTGATGTGGGACTTGATCCCAGGACGCCGGGATCATGACCTGAGCCAAAGGCAGACGCTTAACCAACTGAGCCACCCAGGCATCCCAAGACTCCCCTTTTCTATTCTCCTCTCATTCCAGTGAATCTTTACTCCATTCCCCCATGTATGTCACTGCCTCTGAAAAACTCATCTTCACTGAAGAAAACGAGCAATTCTTTAAGCCCCAAAGTGCTTGATTTACCTGTTTTAATAATTAAAAAGGCACACCATCAGAACTTTTGTTTCTTTAGATATATTCATTCTTTCATGCATCAGTTTAAATCAAATGTCTTATTGAGGTAGTCAATGGCAGAGAAAGAAAAGAGAGGAAAGGGAACTAATAATTCAGAGCCCCTATGCTAGGCCCTTTATGTTAGACCCTTTAAAAGACAGTAGCTCATTTCATCTGTAGCATAAATGTAGGGTTGATATTATAATTCCCACCTAACCAGTAAGGAAATGTCAGCACAGCTGCCGACTCTCTCTCATCTCTAAGTATCTAGTGTCCATAACTTTTCTATCGTGCTATGCTGATCATTCATTTATTTCTTTCAACATTTTCATTGAGAGATTCTATGTGATAGAGACTATTGAGATGAGAACTGAACTCAGTATTTTATGTTCCAACTGAATCTTTATGGGTGATTGGTAATTTGTGGCATTAGCCCCTGGCACATAATAGGATACTATTTGACACGTGGCATACTAATTTAATTTTCACCCCAGAATTTGGCCACTTGTCACCATGTCTCCATGCAGTTTATATCATTTAACCTTTCTCCTTAAGGATACCATTTGGGGGGCGCCTGGGTGGCTCAGTGGTTGAGCCGCTGCCTTCGGCTCGGGTCATGATCTCGGGGTCCTGGGATCGAGCCCCACGTCGGGCTCTCTGCTCGGCGGGGAGCCTGCTTCCTCCTCTCTCTCTGCCTGCCTCTCTGCCTACTTGTGATCTCTGTCTGTCAAATAAATAAATAAAACCTTTAAAAAAAAAAAGGATACCATTTGGACTTATTATTAATTTGCCCCCACTGGATGCAGTCACATAGCCAAAGGACCCATGAAAATCATTGTGTGTGTGCCTTGAATATTGATCCTCTGCTCTCCAGACCATACAGTTCTGTTCTTCCAGGCCTTTGTATCTGGCCAGGAGAAGGATCTTGAAGTGTATGGACCTGGTGGCATTCCCCAGCATCCCAGTTGCTTGTGTTTGGGAATTGGACAGCTTCTGCTCATGTAGGACTGCCCATGTGTCTGTCGAGGACTTCTACTTCAGTTTTCTTCTTTGGTTCCTCTATTGGTTATCATGCTGCTCCCCTAATTTAATTCTGAGTGGGAGGGAACATGTCTATGCAGAGTATACTGTCTGCTTCTCTCTACTTTATTTTTTTTTAACACTCCTTTCTCTACACCTCACCTTCCCAAAGTGGTGTGCAAACTGGAGGTTCAGGTACAGAGTCTCAGGTATATCTAACCAGAGGCTTTACACATGTAAGAATTTGATTTATATCATACCTGGGACCCCATTATTCTTAATAGGCCTTTGATATCCTCAGGCTTGTGAGATTTGTTGGTCCAAAAATCTGCCATCCTTAACAATAAGCATTTTGGAATCTTCAAGTAACATATACTTGTGCTGTTATCTGACTCCAGTTTGAATATCATTTAGATGTAATTTTTCTGTAAATATTCTGACTACTTTATTCCACCTAAACCAAATGAAAAACATGGGAAGTCTATGAATTGATGTTAAAATTAAATACAAAATGGAGACCAGACTTGTAAATTCTCTGGGTGATAAAACCATGTATGCTCTATAAGCAAAACTAAATATAACTTATTTCATGGACACAAATAATAACTTACTTAGATAATTTCTTGCAAAGGCCTCTGTTATCATAAAAGAATTGTCATCTTCCTAAAAACAGTGTACAGTAATCACTTTTAACCAATTCCCTGCCCTGTGGAAATGCCCCACTATAATAGCCAATCATTGTAAAGGTTAAACAACTTCCTGATTTTCACTTTCTAAGCCATCCTGTAACATCCTGTAACCTGGATGGGCTTCATATTAGTTTTAAATTTGAAAGCTCCCAGTTCTAGAACTGTCCTTACATGCACAGTAAAGTCTTATTAAATACTATTTATTGATCTGGTGGTTTTAATTTTGCTATTTATGAATTTTGGGCCAGTTATATGCTCAACTGTGCCCCTCCAAAATTCATATGTTGAGGCCCCAATCCCTAGCACCTGAGAATGTGACTATATTTGGAGATAGGCTCTTTCTAGAGGTAATTAGTTAAAATGAGGTTGGGTGGGCCCTAATCCAATATTATTAGTGTTTTCATAAGAAGAGGAAATTAGGATGAAGACATACAGAAGGAAAAGACCATGTGAAGATGGAGAGAAGGTAGTCATCTATAAGCTAAGGAGAGAGACCTCAGAATAAACCAATCCTGCTGCTACCTTGATCCCAGACTTCCAAGCTCCAGAACTGTGTGAAAACAAAGTTCTATTGTTTCAACTACTGGTCTATGGTACTTTGTCGTGGCAGCCCTAGCAAACTAATACAACTGACTTTCAAACGTGGCCAGAAGGTGTTGAGGATTTTCAGTTTAGACACTCTCAATTTAGGTAATACAATACAGTACCAAAAAAATAAATCCTCCAAAATAATCAGCTTTGACAATGTAGTTTTCCTGATGATGTAAATTTATACTCTACTAAGGAATAAGCACTCAGAAATTTGGAGGGATGGCCCTTGTTCCCTTGGTTGCAGTTAATGAACAAGGCCTTAAGCCATCATCTAACTAAAAATTCTTTTCAAGATTTTATTTTTAAGTAATCTCTACACCCAAAGTGGGGTTCCATCTCACAACCCTGAGATCAAGAGCCTCATGCTCCACCAACTGAGACAGCCAGGTTGCCCCTAAAAATATATTTATCAGTATGTAAAACTGATATAAGTGCAGTTTTTTCCCCCTTCACGAAGCCTATAAAGTTACATACATGGGAACATTTTAATCATAGATTCTACATTCAAGATAGAGTTGGTAATTTGATTCTGTTATCTGAAAATTATATTCTGGAGATACTTTCTCTCGGGTATCAGATGCCAAAAAGTATGGGACAAGACTGTATAGGGAGGAAAAGAACAGGAAAAGCATTCACTGGATTTTAATCAAAACAATTTGTTGAGGATTGCGCTTTACTAGAATGAAAGATATGTA
This sequence comes from Mustela putorius furo, assembly GCF_011764305.1. NCBI lineage: Eukaryota > Metazoa > Chordata > Mammalia > Carnivora > Mustelidae > Mustela > Mustela putorius. The sequence goes on along the minus strand of NW_025421367.1, from coordinate 2,783,009 downwards.
TATGTATAAAAACTAATTAAGACTGCTTTTGGTGGTAAAGAGAAGCAGCTGGGTTTTAGCATTTGTGTGTATTCAAGACCGGTGTTCGCTAGAAAAAGGAAATCCATGGCCATTTTAGAAGGAAAATAAAAACGTAGCTTACTCATCAGTCATTAAAAACATCCTTTATGTGCACACGGAGCATAAAACTCATTAGGCTTATAATCCAGCTACTTCCAGTTTTTATAAAGCTTGATCTCTTGATCAGATGCATTTTTAGTTGAGGACTTTAAACCTGATGTTAGAAATTTGTATGATGCAATTATCTATTTTCACTGCCACAGACAGTTTCACTAGGGCCCCTTGAACCATGAAATTCTGACTTCTGGAATTCTGGGATAGGGTGATGGGATGGAGACCCAAAGAGTTCAGGGCTTCCTTTCACCCCGTCTTTAGACTGATTTGAAATCTAACAACTCTGAGAATCTGGGAAAAGGAAGATCCTCCCAACAGATTCACTGATAGCCCTAAAGGAGAGTTTCGTGCTATAATCTGCCCTTTCCAAAACAAATCAGCAGGAATAAGGAGAAAGTAATGATTTTAATCTTTTTTTTTAAGAGATTTTATTTATATATTTGACACAGAGAGAGTACGTGAGGGCCAGAGACAAGCAGGGAGAGTGGGAGAGGGAGAAGCAGGCTTCCTCGCAGAGCAGGGAGCCCAAGGAGGGGCTCCTTCCCAAGACCCTGGGATCATGACCCGAGCCAAAGGCAGAGGCATAATGGACTGAGCCACCCAGGTGCCCCAAGAAAGTTATAATTTCAAAGGCAAACTGACCTGCAGCTGTTACAGCTTTTCCTAGCTGTCCACAACAAACCCATGATGTTCCAGAAAAGATGAAAACTTTCAAACCCCCCTTCCAAAAATGGTAGGGTTTCAGAGTCTATTGCCAGGATCTAAAAAGAATTTCTACCGTCCTTGAAGCAGCACAACAAAATTGAAAAATGAAAATAGTTGACGGACCCTGTGCCTATGCTGCCTGAAATGGAATGCTCCTTCCTATTTGAAAGCAGTTGTAGAAGCCCCTCTCTCATGTTCTCTTCCTCCCATGCCTCGAATGGGAGGGCACCACCTTCAGAGGCTGGCGGATTGCAGGTTTCCCTATTCCCACCTCCCTCCACCCTCCATGTGTCTTATCCCCTCTGACAGGATAAAATCACTCATATGACAGACCACTTACTCCTTAAAGTAGTAATCACAATTATTGTACTTAATTGTGATAAAATACACATACAATAAAATTTACTATTTTAACCATTTAAAAATGTACAGCTCATTAGAGGGGAAATATATTCACTTGGTCTGTGCAACCATCACCACTACTTATCTTTAGAACGTTTTTGTCTTCCCAAATTAAAACTCTTTTCCCATTAAATACTAACTCTCCATTTCTCCCTGGCAGTGACCATTCCACTTTCTGTCTCCATGAATTTGACCGGTTTGTATGATATAGGTACCTTGTAAAATGAAATCATACCATATTTGCCTTTTTTAATAGCTGGATTATTTCACTTAACATAACGTGTTCAAAGCTCATCTATGTTACACCATTTCCTTCATTTTTAAGGCTTTATCGTATTCCATTGTACATATAGATCACATTTTTTTATCCAGTCATCGATTGATGGACATGGGTTATTTTTACTTTTTGGCTATTGTAAATAGTGCTGCTATGAACATTGTGTACAAATATCTTTCTGAGACCTTGGTTTCAACTCTTTTGGGTATATACCCAGAAGTGGAATTGCTAGATCGTGTGGAATTAACAATTGTTTTTAATATTTCCAGAAATTTTTTTTAAAGAGTTATTTATTTATTTGAGAGAGAGAGAGAAACAGGTGAGCAGGGAGAGGGGTTGAGAGAGAAAGGGAGAGGGAGAGAATCCCAAGCAGGCTCCCTGCTGAGCACAATTCCAAGAGTTTCACCACATTATCTCATCTAAACTGGGACCACCCTATGAGGTAGGTACTATTACCATCTCCATTTCACAACTGAAGAAATGGAGACACTAAAAGGTAAGGCAGGGGTCCACTTTTAAGTCAAATTGAATCAAATCTCATAACCCTGAGATTATGACCAGAGCCAAAATCAAGAATTGGATGCTTAAACGACTGAGCCACCCAGGTGCCTCAATCTCCATAATATTTTTAAAAAATATTTTGCTTGGGTGTCCTGGAGAATTTTTGTTTGTTTTTGTTTCACATCTTACTTAGACAAGATATAAAACTTCAGATCTGGATAAACTTAACTCAGTTTGAAGTCTCTGATCAAATTTGATTTTCAATAATAGCTGGTGCCAATTTCTAAAAAGGCTTTATTGGAATAATAAGGACACTAGATGACAATCACCTGTTGAAAAGTATTGAAGTCTAGATACTTTTGGCAGAACACCAATGAAGATCCTTTTGTATAGGATTTCTCCTTTTCACACAATGCATAATCTGTATTCTAGAGAGTTGGGACATGCAAATCGCATGTCAATATGATTATGCTAAACACCATGTTGCCCTCAGGGTTTAAAAGCTGAATACTTATTTGGTCTCACTGTCAGTTGAGGACTCCTCTTTACCCTGTCTAATCCGACAAGCACCAGCAGCTGACACAAAGGTGATGTCACTTGCTCTCCTGTTTGCTCCCCTGTCTACTAAAAGCCAACAGCGTGAGGCTACAATGCCTTTAAGAGTCAAGTCTCTAAAACAATAGAATTTAATAACCTCAAGTAATAATAAAGAGCCCTCATCTACACTGACGTTCTTATGACTTTTTTCTTCTTAAAGTACCGATTTACAGCATGGATTGGTACATAAAATATTCTGTACATAAATATTTACATAAAATATTCTGTAAAAATTTGCTTTACATAAGGCTCATTTATGTGGAAGGCATTAACTTATCACTGTCACTTTATTCCTAAATTTGAAATGTGAATCTTTTTATTTTTTTTAAGATTTATTATTTATTTTAGAGAGACAAAGTTTGATTGGGGGGAGGGGCAGGGGAAGGGAGAGAGAATCCCAAACAGACCTCCCTCTGAGCTTGGAGCCTGATTTGGGGGTCCATCTCATGACCCTGAGATCATGACCTGAGCCGAAATCAAGAATCAGTTGCTCAATCGACTGAGCCACCCAGATGCCCCAAAACATGAATCTTAGAATTATGTATATCCCATATCCATTTAATATTTCACTTAATTTACCAAATCCCTCTTATAAGTGGTGAATTATCGGGATGTCACAGGATGGACAAACCCAATTCAGGTAGTATTCATTGTGTCAGCCAGTGTGCTGTGTGCTGGATGTATACTGCTAAGCAAAGATTAAACACAGATGCCCCCTCAAGGATCTTATCCTCCTGATTTACATTCTAAAACCTGTACCTCTTTCAATCTGCTTCACCTTAGGAAAGGGCATTGCTGTCCAACCAGCGGCTTTAGCCAGAAATCGTGGACTTTTCTTTGGTTTCCTCTCTCAAACCCCCGCTTCCACTCCCTTCTCTTCTTCCTCCAAAATAGATCTTGGCCATATTCACTTCTTTTCATCTCTGTTGCCATGATCTGAACCCAAGCCACTACCATTTAGAGCCTGGATTACTGTATTAGCCTTGATGGTTTCCTAACTCGTCTTTCAGGGTCTGCTATTCCTCCCTTTCCATCCCCCTTTTTGTTTAATTATTCTTATTTTTTATTATGTTATGTTAGTCACCATACACTATGCCATTAGTTTCTGATGCAGTGTTCCAAGATTCATTGTTTACATATAACATCCAGTGCTCCATGAAGTACGTGCCCTCCTTAATACCCATCACTGGTCCAATCCATCCATGGACCCCTCTCCCCTCTAAAACCATCAGTTTGTTTCTTGGAGTCCACAGTTTCTCATGGTTCATCTCCCTCTCTGATTTTGCCCCCCCCCATTTTCTCCTTTCTTCTCTTAATGTCCTCCATGCTATTCCTTATATTCCATAAGTAAGTGAAACCATATAATTGACTTTCTCTGCCTGACTTTGTTTCACTCAGCATAATCTCCTCCAATCCCATCCGTGTTGATGCAGAAGTTGGGTGTTCATCCTTTCTTTCTTTTTTTTTTTTTTTTAAAGATTTTATTTATTTGCCAGAGAGAGAGAGGGAGCGAGAGCGAGCACAGGCAGACAGAATGGCAGGCAGAGACAGAGGGAGAAGCAGGCTCCCTGCCAAGCAAGGAGCCCGATGTGGGACTCGATCCCAGGACGCTGGGATCATGACTTGAGCTGAAGGCAGCTGCTTAACCAACTGAGCCACCCAGGCGTCCCGTGTTCATCCTTTCTGATGGCTGAATAATATTCCATTATGTACATGGACCATATCTTCTTTATCCATTTGCCTACTGAAGGGCATCTCAGCTCTTTCCACAGTTTGGCTATTGTGGACATTGCTGCTATGAACATTGGGGTGCATATGGCCCTTCTTTTCACTACATCTGTATCTTTGGGGTAAATACTCAGTAGTGCAATTGCCAGCTCATAGAGTAGCTCTATTTTTAATGTTTTGAGGAACCTCCACACCGTTTTCCAAAGTGGCTGCACCAACTTGCATTCCCACCCTTCCATCTCTTGCCATCTATCCAGGAACGGGTGATCTGTTTAACATTTCCCACTCCCCCACTCAGTGGCTTTTTACTGCACTTATAATAGAACTAAAACCCCTGTAACAGCTGGCATGGTACGTCCCTGACTTTTTCTCCAAGCTTCCTTCTGCTCTCTGCTCTGCCCACTCTGCTCCTGCCACACCGGTGAGCTGGCAATCCTTTCAGGACTTTGACAATGACGAGCTCTTCTTAGCCTCAGAACTTTGACACATGCTGTTCCCTCTGCCAGGGATGATCTTTCCCAGCCCGGCAACTCCTCACATCCTTAAGACTTAAGCTTAAATGTTTTCTCTTCAGGGAATGATTCCCTGAAAATGCTGGATAGGTCTCCCCATTAATGTGTGTGTGCGTTTTACCTCATCAAGACTTCTGCTCTTTCTTAGAGTATTTTTTCTTATTTCTTATTATCTTATCTTATTTTCTTATTTCTTATTGTAAAAGCCTTTGTCATGCACAGAACAGATATTTTCCTAGTAAAATGTTGCCTTTTAACTTTTTTCAGGTTTAATTTTCTGTTCTAAGTTTCAAGTAATAAAACCCGTTAATCTTTTCCATTTTGTTTCATGGTACCATCCTTAGAGACTTTCTTCTCCACAAAGTTTTGTAAGCAATCACTTATTATTTTTTTTCTGAAGTTTTTGTTATTTCTTAAACTTTTCTGGAATTTATTTGCTATATGGTGTAAAGGTGGAATTCCTCGAGTTGTTGGCTGTGGCAATTTCTTCTCTCCTCCAAGGAAGAGGAGTTGCTACGGATTGGTAACGTTTTTGTTTGTTTGTTTGCTTTGGATTGGTAAAGTTAAAGGACATTAATTGAGTCATGCTTTCTCAGAATAGAGTCTTATGCTTGATGTATAAATAAGATTGTAGTGGGGATTAGAATAGGAAGATCTAAGACTTGGATGTGAGTGTTGGGGCAGAAATAGAGGACATAGGAAATAATCAGCTTAGGCAAAGGCGCTTGTTCACCAAGCTTCTGACTATTCCCTAAAGTTCTGCATTGAAGTCTGGCATTAAAGTTTTATGTAATAGCAAATATTTGTTTGTTGTAGCTTCTGTTTTTTTTTTTTTCTTAACAAAGTGCTTATTTTTATTTGCATCTTTCCTTGTGGACCTTAAGGGAAGAGGTTGTTGACTTAGTTTCAGGTGTTTCTGGCCAAAGATCATATTAATTACATCTTCCTTTTTCAACTCCCATTATACATTTGTTTCTAAAAGTATTTTTATGATATTATCTTCAATCAAGTGAATATTTATGTGAGTGCTACATATATATGCTGATTTAGGAAATTTTTGCCTTATAATAAAGTATCCTTTATTATAAAGGATATTTATTATAATAAAACATCCTTTATGCATGTATAAAGTAGGGTTCTAATACTGAAGATAGTTTCAGGTAATAGCTATTTAAGTAGTAGCTGTAAACCTAATCATATCTAGCAGTAAGTGGAATGGACTTTTCTGTCTCCATAAACAGACATGTTATCATAAATTGGCCCCATAGAATGGTGATACCAAAGTGAGAGCAGTGTTTGAGGAAATGATTTAAAGGTAAGAAAGGGCCCTAGCCTCAGCAACAAAAAGAAATAAAGGAAATAAAAAGGCATCCAAATCAGCAAGGAAGAAGTCAAACTTTCACTCTTTGCAGATGACATGATACTCTATGTAGAAAACCCCAAAAAGTCCACCAAAAAACTGCTAGAACCAATACATGAAGTCAGCAAAGTCACAGGATATAAGATCAATATACAGAAACCTGTTGCATTTCCATATACCAACAGTAGCAGAAAGAGAAATCAAAGAATCTATACCATTTATGATTGCACCAAAAGCCATAAGATACCTAGGAATAAACCTACCCAAGAGGTAAAAGATCTGTATTCTGAAAACTATAGAACACGTATGAAATTGAAAACAACACAAAGAAATAGAAAAACATTCCACGCTCATGGCTTGGAAGAACCAATATTGTTAAAATGTCTATCCTACTCAAAGCAATCTACACATTCAGAGAAATCCCTATCAAATACCAACAATTTTTTAGAGCTAGAACAAACAATTCTAAAATTTGTGTGGAACCAGAAAATACCCTGAATAGCCAAAGAAATGCTGAAAAAGAAAACCAATCTGGCAGCATCATAATTACAGACTTCAAACTGTATTACAAAGCTATAATCATCAAGACAGTCTAGTACTGACACAAAAACAGACACACAGATCAATGGAACAGAATAGAGAACCTGGAAATGGACCCTCAACTATAATGTCAACTAATCTTCAACAAAGCAGGAAAGATATCTAGTAGAAAAAAGACACTCTTTTCAACAAATGGTGTCAGAAATATTGGACAGCCACATGCAGAAGAATGAAACTGAACCACTTTTTTACATCATACATAAAAAAATCCAAAATGCATGAAAGACATAAATGTGAGATAGGAATCCACCAATGTCTTAGAGGAGAACATAGGCAGCAACCACTTTGACTTCAGCTGTAGCAACTTCTTACTAGATACATCTCTGGAAACAAGGGAAACAAAAACAAAAATGAACTATTAGGACTTCCTCAAGATAAAAAAAACTTCTGCAAAGTGAAGGAAATAAACAAAACTAAAAGACAACCTACAAAATGGGAGGAGATATTTGCAAATGATATCTCTGATAGTTAGTATCCAAAATATATGAAGAACTTATGAACCTCAACACCTAAAAAAATAAATAATTCAGTTAAGAAACGGGCAGAGACATGAATAAACATTTTTCCAAATAAGATGTCCAGATGGTCCACAGACCACTGAAAAAATGCTCAACATCACTCATCATCAGGGAAATACAAGTCAAAACCAGGATGAGATACCACCTCATACCTGTCAGAATGGCTAAAATTAACAACATGGGAAACAATAGGTCTTGGTGAGGATGGAGAGAAAGGGGAACACTGTTACACTGTTGGTGGGAATGCAAACTGGTGCAGCCACTCTGTAAAACAGTGTGCAGGTTCATCAAAAAGTTAAAAAGAGAACTACCTTATGATCCAGCAACTGCAATACTAGGTATTTATCCTAAGGATAAAAAATACTGATTCAAAGGGGCACATGCACCCCAATGTTTATAGCAACATTAGCAACAATAGGCAAACTATGGAGAGATCCCAAATGTCCACTGACTGATGAATGGATAAAGAAGATGTGGTATACATATCCAATGGAATATTACTCAGCCATCAAAAAGAATGAAATCTTGCTATTTGCAATGATGTGGATGGAACTACAGTGTATTATGCTAAGTGAAATAAGTCAGTCAGAGAAAGACAAGTACCATATGATTTCACTCATCTGTGAAATTTAAACAAACCAGATAAGCATAGGGGAAGAGAAGGAAAAATAAAATGAGATAAAAACAGAGAGGGAGGCAAACTGTAAGAGACTCTTAATGATAGAGAACAAAGTGAGAATTGCCAGAGGGGAAGTGGGGGATGGATTAAAAGGGTGATGGACATTAAGGAGGGCACTTGTGATGCACTGGGATGTTTTCGTAAGTGATGAATCACTATAGTCTACTCCTGAAATGAATACTACACTATATGTTAACTAATTTGAATTTAAATTAAGTCCTGGAGAGAGAAAATAAATATAAGAAAGGGTTATTTCTTGGTCAAAGTAGCTTCTTACTCTATTTACAGAATTATAGGAATAGTGGATTTTAGAGATTCAAAGGGCTGTGAGATTAATCAAATACAACTTCTTCCTTTTTCTTTATTTAAAAAAATTTTTTAAAAAGATTTTATTTATTTGACAGAGAGGCAAGCAGAGAGAGAGGGGGAAGCAGGCTCCCTGCTGAGCGGAGCCAAAAGCCTGACATGGGGCTCGGGGCTCAATCCCAGGACCCTGAGATCTTGACCTGAGCCAAAGGCAGTGGCTTAACCCACTGAGCCACCCAGGTACCGCATCCTCTTCCTTTTTCAAATAGTAACTCAGAAGTAAAGAAAGCAATGCAACAGACAGATTCTTGAACACAGATTAATTCTTTGTGCCAACACTTGATGAAGATCCGCTATTTGCCAGCCATTACCCTTAGGTGTTTCCATAGTTAATCAAATATAAATATTCTCTAAATATCTTAATAGAAATATAAATAGTTTGATGGAAGAGAAGGTGTTCATTTGTATTCCAGAATGGGAAATAGAAAGTGGGAAGGACCAAATCTGAAACATTATTGGAATCATCTCTTATATGATTAATTATTGTCATCAACAGTAATAGTGATAAAAGATACTGATCTTACAATGTATATGGTATATTTTAATGCATAAGAAATAGTCCCTTCCCTGAAAGAATTTTTAATATGGCTCATATGCTAAAGAAAGTAAATAGAAGAAAAAGGAAGGGGAGTTAACATTTATTAAGTGCTGTATGCTGAGCATTTTAAGTGCATTGTTATTACATTGAAAGATCAGAACATTCCTACGATGAGAGTACAAATATTATCAGTTTTATAGATAGGGAAACAGAGGCACGAGAATGGAAATTGACTTCTCTAAGATCATATGGTGGGAAACTGGTGGAGACACATAAATAACATGTAATAAATGCTAGGGACATCATGTTCATAAAAAGTGCTATAGGAAGTCAAATTGTGGGTTGGACCTCCAGAGGGTTTCATGGAAGAAGTGGGACTCATGTCAGCCAGTTAGGGAAACGTTGAAGTAGTCCAAGGGTACAGATAAGGACGAAAACTAGGGTTGAGGAAGAGGTGATGTAGAGTGTGGTAGGCTGAATAATGGTTCCCCAAAGATGTCTGCATCCTAATCTCTGGAACCTGTAAATATGTTCTCTGATATGGTAAAAGGGACTTTGCAAATGTGATTAAGGATCTTGAGATGGGGACATTATCCTAGATTTGAAATTCCTTCTAGGAGAGAATAGCCAAATATTAAGCCTTATTGCATTTAAGACAGATGAGCTTATCTGATTCTTAGATTTGGTCAGCAGTTAAGGCAAAGGTTCATAATGAAGAGGATGAGGAATACATAGGTCCATCCCTAGATGGAAAGAGTCCATAAATACTTTTAGAATGGTATTCATAATTATGTGAGCAAATGTACCATTTTTGTGGAGACAACATGTAATGCCATCAGATTCTCAAAAGGGTAGAAGATTGAAAACGAAAGCTTAGAATCATGCGCTAATGGCCTGGGGTGCCTGAAGGTGGAGGAAGAAGGGCAAAGGGGAAGAAGCAGCAGAAAGGGCAACACGGAAACCCCATATTCATTTCTTTTTTGCTGTAGATTGATACCACGAATTCCTGCTCCTCTTTTCCCATACTAGACCCTTACAGCAGGACTTTTTGTGTTTCTAGACCCAGTTTGCCAAGAGGCTGCAGAGCTCATTCTCTTAGTAGTTCTTTTATTTGTTGACAATGTGTTCTTTAAAAAATTCTGTTTTGGTGTTTTACCAAATATTTCATCTATATTTCTCAAAGGACTTTTCTCAATATTACAAACACTATTATCTCTACAGAATGGATATTAAAATAACTTGATATATTATCATTGGCAGTCTCTCTAAGAATAGATGAGGTATAGAAAGCTTAGGGAGCTTCTAATTAATAGCCACTGTTTTGGTTTTTTTTTTCAGTGATATAAATCATGGAGTTGCTTAGTTGGTCTCCTAAGTAAAATGTCTCTGTGGTTAAATTTGATGTCTGTTCTGTATACTAAGAGATCCTTCTCAGCGTAGCTTAGATTCAGCATAGCCAAGTCCACTGAATGCTTCAGAGGCAGACCTGGGTTCAGAATTTCTTCCCTAAACAATAAATAAACAATAAATTATATTATTATACTATATAAATATTTATTAAACAATAAATAACAAAATAATAAGCAATAAGCAATTTTTAAAGATATGTATTTATTTATTTGACAGAGAGAGAGAGAGAGAGATCACAAGTAGGCAGAGAGGCAGGCAGAGAGAGAGGGGGAGAAGCAGGCTCCCCGCCAAGCAGAGCACCGGATGTGGGACTCAATCCCAGGACCCTGAGATCATGAGCTGAACTGAAGGCAGAGGCTCAACCCTCTGAGCCACCCAGGCACCCCTAAATAAACAATTTATTTAAGTAACTCTTTTTTGACCTCTGTATGGATCAAAACAGTTTGTATTTTGTTTTACAATGTAATGCTGACCTGGGGCACCTGGATAGCTCAGTTGGTTAAGTGTCTACCTTTGGCTCTGGTCCAGCAAGCCTGCATTGTGCTCCTTGCTCAACAGAGAGCCTGCTTCTCCCTCTCCCTCTGCTGCTCCCCCTGCTTGTGTGTACCCTCTCTCTGTGTCAAATGAATAAATAAAATTGTAAAAAAAACCAAAACAACATAATGTTGGCTTGTTATTTATTTATTTATTTATTTTTAAAGATTTTATTTATTTATTTGACAGAGAGAGAGAGATCACAAACAGGCATTGAGGCAGGCAGAGAGAGAGAGGGGGAACCAGGCTCCCCACTGAGCAGAGAGCCTGATGCAGGGCTTGGATCCCAGGACCCTGAGGTTATGACCTGAGCCGAAGGTAGAGGCTTAAACCACTGAGCCACCCAGGAGCCCCTAATGTTGTCTTTTTAAAAAATAAAAATGATTGTCAAGATTTCCTTAAAAAATACTATGAAAAATCATTAAAAAGTACTACAAGGGGGGGTGCCTGGGTGGCTCAGTGGGTTAAAGCCTCTGCCTTTTTTTCCCAGGGTCCTGGGATCAAGCCCCGCATCAGGCTCTCTGCTCGGCAGGGAGTCTGCTTCCCCCTCTCTCTCTCTGCCTGCCTCTCTGCCTACTCGTGATCTCTGTCTGTCAAATACATAAATAAAATCTTAAAAAAAAATAGGTACTACAAGGGAATGGACTTGATGGAGTTTCCTACGGATATGACTGATTTTCTTGGGTCTTCCACTGACATGAAATTTCACTTTAACAAAGTCTTACATTGTGGGATAAATAAAATAGAATTAAATATTTCCCAGCTTCTATGTTACACTCATTCATAAAGGGTACCCGTTCTGCTATAAGATCAATGAAAACATGATTTGTCTTTGAAATGACTAGAATTTCAAGGTCAAGTCTTATATACACAAAATCTTACATAATTTATATGTTTTCTGGATGAAACTAATATGGAACTCTGGGTTTACTGCTACTATAATAAAATACCAGGTGGATGGGGCACCTGGGTGGCTCAGTGGGTTAAGCCTCTGCCTTCAGCTCAGGTAATGATCCCAGGGCCTGGGATTGAGTCCTGCATAGGGCTCTCTGCTCAGCGAGGAGCTGCTTCCACCTCTCTCTCTCTGCCTACTTGTGAGCTCGTCAGTCGAGTGAATAAATAAAATCTTAAAAAAAAAATAAAATAAGAGAAAGTATACTTTGTAAAATGGACTTGGCTAACCTACATTTGCTTGCAAAAGGATGTCAATGTTTATTGGAAAGATCTAGCCAGGGAGTTTAACTCCCTGTATATCTTGATTGAGAATAGACTTTGTCAGTTTGCAAATGTCATTCTTTTTGATTGCGTTGATACTTTGGGAAGGACACATCAGAGCTCTCAGGGCAAGGGAGCTCTCAGCTAAGATGCCAGACAAATCTCGAAGTCAATCCTGGCAATCACCCTGGTCACAGATGCCACAGCTACTGCATTAAAAGCCTATTATACTTTTTGCAGCAATGTACTTACCTCTGTACCACAAACTGGGTGGCTTAAAACAACAGAAATGTATTCTCTCACAATTCTGGAGGCTGAAGTCCAAAATCAAGGTGTTGGCAGTTTGATGCCCTCAGGAGGTTCTGAGGGAGAATCTACTCTCTATGCCTCTCTTCTTGCTTCTGGTGGTTACTTGGCATTTCTTGGCTAGGAGACACCCATCACTCCAATCTCTATTTTCACATGATGTTTTTCTTATTTGTCTCTGTGTATTCACATGGCTTTTTTTAAAAAAGGATTTTAAAAAAATTTATTCATTTGCGAGAGGTAGAGAGACAGAGACTGAGAGAGCACAAGTAGAGGGAGAGGCAGAGGGAGAGGGAAAAGCAGACTCCCTGCTGAGCCAGGAGCCCAACGTGGAGCTTGATTCTAGGACCTGGAGATCATGACCTGAGCCAAAGGTAGATGCTCAACCATCTGAGCCACCCAGGTGCCCCCACATGGCTTTCTTAAAAGGACATTAGTTCGGTGCCTGGGTGGCTCAGTGGGTTAAGCCTCTGCCTTTGCTTCAGGTCGTGATCTCAGGGTCCTGGGATCGAGCCCCTCATCGGACTCTTTGGTCAGTAGGCAGCCTGCTTCCCACCCCACCCCACCCCCTGCCGCCACCTGCCTCTCCGCCTACTTGTGATCTCTGTCAGTTAAATAAATAAAATCTTTAAAAAAAAAAAGGACTTTTGTTATTGGATTTAGAATCTTCCTAATTCTCATTTTATGATCCATGATCTCATTTTAATGAAACTAATTACATCTGTGAAGACCCTCTTCCAAATAATTCACATTCTGAAGTTCCAGGTAGACATGGATTTGGGGGGAAACTATTTAATTCACTACACCTTCCAAGCTACTTACCGTAAGTACAGGGTTCATCAGTACAATCCATCAGAAAATAATGCATAACATCCAGCATGCATGTTTCATTCCAGGTACTGGTCAGGTGGTTCTCTCTTGTTCTAGGCTGATAGCCATATATCTAGGTTGAAATTTTATCCAGTTACTCAAAAAGAGAACCAGGCAAGAACTTGGATGAAATAGTACAAATCTACTTCTGAAGGCTATGAAAGAACTTGAAGTACATGCTTATCTGATCGTTGGTCAATAAGGTCATTTTCTTCTATAAAGCCTGGGACTCACTGGTACACATAAGGTGACTGATGACAAAGGTGACTGAACCACAATGGATTATTACAAGTCATGACACTGTTTTCTTTTTGAGAAGTGCACAATAAAATGCCTTCTATTGATGGATGAAATAAATTCTGATACTTTGTCCCCCCTCCTTTTTTTAAAAGATTTACTTATTTGTTGGGTAAGGAGGGGCAGATGGAGATGGAGAGAGAGAATCTTAAGCAGGCCTCATGCTCAGCATGAGACTGACAGAGAACTCAATCTTGATCTCACGACCCTGAGATCATGATCTGAGCCTAAATCAAGAGTCCGCTGCTTAACTGACCGAGCCACCCACGTGCCCCACTTTGTCTGCTTTTTATTTTTCTATGGAACTTGGCGAACCATCAACTGATTGTTATTGGTATGTGCGTGTGTGTGAATAAGAATATGATTAACAACAGTCTAAGTTTGTACAGAACTTCCTTCCTGCAGCCTTTTATTTCTGGAAGGTGTGTGGGAAGATTGAGGAGTCACATGACATTAAACAATTTTAGAAAGGACCAACAACCCTACTCATAGATTTTTATGCATTTAGGTAATTTTTGATGTTCATGTTTAGAAACATCTTACCTGGGGCGCCTGGGTGGCTCAGTGGGTTAAGCCGCTGCCTTTGGCTCAGGTCATGATCTCAGAGTCCTGGGATCGAGTCCCGCATCGGGCTCTCTGCTCAGCAGAGAGCCTGCTTCCCTCTCTCTCTCTCTGCCTGCCTCTCTGTCTACTTGTGATTTTTCTCTGTCAAATTAATAAATAAAATCTTTAAAAAAACAAAACAAAACAAAAAAAAAACGCTGAGATTCCTCAGTCTTATTTAGAAACGTCTTACCTAAGCTGATTTTCAGATGTGGGCTATGTGGCTTTTTATTAGAATTTTTTTGTTTTAATTTTAATTATTCAAAATTCTAGTCAAGAATAATTCTTGTTAATTAACAAGATTAAATCTTGTTAATCCACATATTCTAGTCAAGACATAAGGTGACTTATTAATACAGTGAAAACAATAAAATGAAAACCAAACCAAAACAACCCCATTATTGGTAAGGAGGTTGGACAAGGGCTACTTAGACATTGTATATGTATTTAGCTGGTACCATGTTTTGTTAGGGAATATTGGCAATATTCTTTTTATTTTTTTTAAGATTATTTATTTATTTATTTATTTGGGAGAGAGGCAATGAGAGAGAGCATGAGCGAGGAGAAGGTCAGAGGGAGAAGCAGACTCCCCGTGGAGCTGGGAGCCCGATGCGGGACTTGATCCCGGTACTCCGGGATCATGACCTGAGCCGAAAGCAGTCGTCCAACTGACTGAGCCACCCAGGCGTCCCTATTGGCAATATTCTATAAAGTCTTAAGACTCTGCATTTTGCCTGACCTAGCAATTATTCTCGTAGGAATTTTTCTTAAGGAAATAATCAAAGGTGAGGGCAAATATTTAGTTATATTCACTATGCGTAGCTATGTTTGCCCTACTGCTTATAGAATGCAAAGAATGGAAAAGAATGGAAAATGAATACACAATAAGAAATTGGTTAAATTACAGTATATCCATTTTGTAGGTATATGTAATTTACATACAATTTAAAATGATGTTGTAGAATATTATTTAATTCTATTGAAGATGTTAAATATATTGTTAAATTCAGAAAGCATTGTGTAAAATGTAGAAAATGAGCCACTTTTAGAAATGTATATATGTGTGTGGGGAAAAGACAAAATAATAAGAACTAAAAAAATGTGGTAGACTGATCATTTTTATTTTCTTTTCTTATATATACTTTTGTGAAGAGAAAAGCAGGTTTGTTTTTCTTTAAGTAGGTAAGAAAATGAGTACAATGGGAAAATGTCATAGAAAAGTTATAATGAATCTTGAATTGAGGTTACTTCTCAAAATGTATGCAATAAACTTCTGTACAGATGGGATATACATTTTGTTCCAGGCTTTCAAAAGCCCATGGAAAGAGGGAAACAGAAATAGCCATAGTATCTATAAGATGATTCTATAGTATCTTAAATATCTGTAAGGTAAGAACAATTTGTTAGTCAACAATTTAAAAGCAAATATAATGGCTGACTTCACTGGGCTTTTATCTATATGTGGGATGAAGACAAATGCTGGAGACCAATGGAAAGTTAAATACCAATGATCAGTTCTCCTTTATATAAAGGGTAGCCATAAAGTTTGGAAACACAATACTATTTTATTTTTTTATAGATTCTTATTGTTATTTTATATCATATTATATAACAACCTTACAGATAGAACCCCCTCTGATTACTTCCTTCTTCCTGGAATATGTTAAAGATATAGGTTCATTTATTTATTTTAAAAAACTATTTATTTATTTATTTATTTATTTATTTATTTATTATTTGACTGACAGAGATCACAAGTAGGCAGAGAGGCAGGCAGAAAGAAAGGGGGATGCTCCCTGATGAGCAGAGGGCTTGATCCCAGAACCTGAGACGAAGGCAGAGGCTTTAACCCACTGAGCCACCCAGGTGCCCCCATTTATTTATTCTTAAAGATTTTATTTACTTGAGAGAGACAGAAACAGAGACAGCTAGCACTAAAGGGCGGGGGCAGAGGCAGAGGGAGAAGCAGACTCCCTGCCGAATAGGGAGCCCAGCTTGGGGCTCAATCCCAGGACTCTGGGATCACCACCCAAACCAAAGGTAAACACTTAGCCAACTGAGCCACCCAGGTGCCCCAAAGTTTATTTAGTAAAAATGAGAGAAGTCAACTGAGACAATACATTAAATATGCTTCTGCTAGGTTTGAGGAAAATGAATTACTGCATCACACTCCATGCAACCCAAACTATGCATTGCCCCAAGGGATAACACAGTGTATCAGGTAATGTCATGGAACATATGATGTATCATAACGGTAGAGCAAGAAACCATTTATTATGCATATTCACCTGTGTTCCTTGAATTTATGGCCAAGTTATAAAGCTGTCTAATACTGTTTTATGCATGCCCTTTATAATTCCATAGGGTCACTTTAGCTTTTCTAGGATATAATAAAATTCCTTAAATTTCATTTGACCCAGATTTCATCTTTAACTTCAAAGAAAGGGGTTTTTCATTTTGATGATTTTATTTTGATTTGACACAAATGAACTTCTGGAGATTTTTTTTCTTTTCTCTCTCTCTCTCTTTTTTTTTTTTTTTTTTGCATCTAGAAGGGTAAAACAGTTGCCTGATTTTTGGCAGTTAAAATCTGCACACTCTGCAGCTACACAGCAATAGACATGCTCTTTACTGTAATCCCCCAAGGTCTTATTTTGTCAGTGCAGTCCGAGTGCTAGGTTGGATGCCACTTCCAAGGATACAAAAGTTTTGGGACCTTGTAAGAAGAGAAATTTTCAGATGTCACTTCCTAAAGACTTTATTGCATAGGTCTTCAGGGACAAACTAAAGCTCACCCTTAAGGCTTTCTTAGGAAATGCTCAATCATCCAATGTTTTTTTGTAACATTAATTGATATTAACCTATATGATATTACTGAGTTTCTAATATTTAAGGTAAGGTGTTTGTGCTTCATCCAAATGGACTGATTTTTTAAAAATGCAAAATTAAACTATGAATAGTTTCAAGAAACACAAAGGAATAGTCATAAAGCCTGTAAGCTCTTTGCGGTAAGGAATAATGCTTCTTATCCAGCAATACATACAGAAGACATTAACTAAATATTTAATAATTATTTGATTGATGGAAATATTGATTTACCATGATATTTTTCTTCCAAGTTATTTTTCACAGTAATAAATCAATGCTGTATGTTATAGGACAGTTTTCAATAAGCTTAGATAATGTAGCCTGGGCATATATGGGCTTCTTAGGTAAACTATATTAAGCAACAAAAAAGAGTGAAAACATGTAAAAAATGTTTAAGAATGAATTTTTCCTTTGAATATTGACTACATGGACAAAATGAGTATTTTGGGCGGTGGAGGGACCAAGAAACACCTTTGTCATTATGTAGCTTTACAGAGTACGCACATACTGTCAAATAATCATTGGTTTCCTTTCCCAGAGGTGAAGACACTTATCGCTTCAAAAGTATACCTGAAAGACAGAATGTTGTGGCTAACCTATTTTTTCACCACAAGTCTGATCTGTCTCTAAGTTTACCAAGTTCATGTTTGTCTGCCAGGTAAATAAGTCAAACACAGAAAACAATCATCATTAAACAGTCTTCCTACTGTACTGAGAATTTCTTTCAATTTGAAATAGGCACAAGCATTTCAAAAAGTGAGCTGTAAAAAATGGTGCGAATGGGTATCTGTTCAGGTGGAGATGTAGCAGCATTGGGTATCATCCCCTTGTCACTGGGGATTCCTCATCTGTCCAGAGCTAGAGCTGGACTACATATCCCTTCTGCCTGTCAAAAGTTACAGTTACAATTTATCACATCTCTTATTATTTATTTTTTGTTTTCCAACACTTGTTATTGTAAAAAATTTTTTAAAAGATTTTATTTATTTATTTGAAAGAGATAGATAATGAGAGAGGGAACCCAAGCAGGGGGAATGGGAGAGGGAGAAGCAGGCTCCCCACTAGTAGGGAGCCCCATGTGGGGCTCCATCCCAAACATGACCTGTCGAAGGCAGATACTTAACCAACTGAGCCACCCAGGCATTCCAAAAACCCCAACCATCTACCTACCATGGAGAGTCTATAATTAACATCTTGGGATACTGGATTTATTACATGTATATCCAGCTATCCATCTCTCTATCCAGCCTTCAATCCATCTTTTAAAATGTACATTTCAAAATAACTTACAGATATCAGTATACTTCCTCCAGTGTACATAGCATTAACTGGAAGTCAGTTTTGTTTACAGTTATTTTTTAGGTTTTATATTTAACATGAATGTTTTCTTTACATAACATTTATCTTAGTTAGCAACTATGTACTCCTTGGTGCATTGATGTGGTTAGTGTTTGCCTCCCCCTTGAAGGCAACAGAAACTGTGCCATTTTCCTCACCAAGAAATCCGCAGGAGCTGGCAGTACAGTAGATGCTCAATATACAGTATATTTGTTGGGGGAACATACGCGAAGTCAGAAAGAAACGGATGGAAGATGGAGCTATAGAAATGCAAAGAAAAAGTAAAGTATGGTCTCTCAAGCCAGTTTAAATATGTTATTAAGACTATTGTTGGTGCTCAGTCAGAACGGCTAAAATGAACAAGTCAGGAAACAACAGATGCTGGTGAGGATGCAGAGAAAGGGGAATCCCCCAACACTGTTGGTGGGAATGTGAGCTGGTGCAGCCGCTCTGGAAAACAGCATGGAGGTTCCTCAAAAAGTTGAAAATAGAGCTACCCTTTGACCCAGCAATCACACTACCAGGTATTTACCCTAAAGATACAAATGTAGTGATCTGAAGGGGCACGTGCACTCGAATGTTTATAGCAGCAATGTCCACAATAGCCAAACTATGGAAAGAACCTAGATGTCCAACAACAGAGGAATGGATAAAGAAGATGGGGTATAGATACACAATGAAATACTATGCAGCCTTCAAAAGAAATGAAATCTTGTCATTTGCAACGACATGGATGGAACTAGAGGGTATTATGCTTAGCAAAATAAGTCAGTTGGAGAAAGACAACTATCATATGATCTCTCTGATATGAGGAATTTGAGAGGTAGGGTGGGGAGTTTGGGGGGTAGGGAAGGAAAAAATGAAACAAGATGGGATCTGGAAGGAGACAAATCATAAGAGACTCTTAATCTCACAAACTGAGGATTGCTGGGGGGTGGAGTGTAGGGATAGGGTGGCTGGGTTATGGACATCTGGGTTATGGGAGGGTATGTGCTATGGTGAGTGCTGTGAAATGTGTAAGCCTGATGATTCACAGACCTGTGCCCCTGGGGCAAATAATACATTATATGTTAATACAAATAATTTTTAAAAATCCTAAAAAAAAAAAAAAGACTATTGTTGGTGCTGCGGCCATTCAAAGCCATTTTGGTAAATGGAGCAGGACATGCTTATTAAGGAAATAGGCATTTTATGTTGGTTCAATTAAGAAAATAAAATGAAGTACTCCAAGTATCTTCACTGATCATTCTACATGTAAGTAATTTCCTAGGGTTCTGGATGTTTATTTAGTAAGGAAGCTGACAGTACTCCGGTTTGTACATACTTAAATCCCAACTTCAGGCTCGAGACTTTGATACCCAACTTCTTCCTCAAGATGAAATTTCTTATGAAAACACTTAAGCCATGGGACAAATATATTGACCTAAATGCTGACTGATTATAAACCTTATATTTGGCACATGAATCACACAGAATCTTGCTCTCTCCTTCTCAACCATGGGAAACCTCCCTTCCTACCCTAACTCCTCTCTGGCTATTAACCCAGTTCCTTTTTGTGATACCATCTCTTGACGGGGATTATGTCTTTGTGAGATATCTACATTTCTGTGAAACTGTATAAGGGAATCTTGCTAATATTGTCCCCACTGTTTCTAAAGGTGTCCAGTGTGATTCAAACTTCAAAGGCTGAAATTTTCTCAGATGACCTTAGCTACCTGATAATTTGAGATTTTGCTTTTTCTTCTCTTTCTTGTCTCAGGAGCATTTGACAACCTGCTTTATTTCATTGAGAGTTCCTAGGTCAGCCAAGATTGACCCATCCCCACGCCTCAAAACTTTTTTTTTTTTTTTTGGCTTGGTGAATCTATTAGATTTCCAGAACAGGTAACTGCAGACTTGACCTGATTTGAACGTCCTTGGGAAGTATCTGGCCTCCTTCCCAGTTCAAATGACAGGTTACAGAAATTCATCCACTAGGAAAGCCATTCTTTTGGGTTAGAGTGGTACTTCCCCAGTGTGTTCTGCTTCTGTGCTTCAAATTCAAGGGAGGGGGGTGAGGTGGGGGGGGGGGACAACAGATACATGAAGCCGTGTCTGTGAGAACGTTTACTTCAAAAGGACAAGGACCACGGGAACTCTGACAGCATTGTGACCTTGGGGAGGAGAAGAAAGCTCTGAGATTCAGTGCCAGGGAAAGGAGGGGAGGACAGATTTCTTTATCCATCAAAGAAGCCACATGGTGTCTTTCAGATAAGATTTAAGATCTACTCAGTGACTTCTCTGCATGCCCCGCCAGCCCCCACTCTCCAGCCTCCCAAGCCCCGCTCGCTCCCGCAGCACCGCTCTCCGGTTCGGCCCCCCCAACTCTCCTGGAGGGCCCAGGCGGTGCGGGCCTCGGCACCCGGCTTCCTTCCCGCCTCTCTCCCACCGCGCAGCTCCGCGTTTCAAAGGCTCCGCGCCTCCTCCAGTCCTCCCGAGAGGAGGTACGAAACAGAAGACTGCTCCCCTGCGGGATAAAACGCTTCATAACTCACCCTCTAGATTTTCCTCCCATGCTCAAGGCTTTCGGTCACCTCTGCATAAATATTAAGACCCAGAACCTGACAAACCGACCGCTGATCAGTCGCGCTCGCTTCCCCGTCGGAGAAAAGCAGTCGCGTTCCGGCGCGCGCGCTCTGGGTCGGCCGGCCGCCTCCCGGCCGACACACGCCCGCGCCGCTGTCCCCTCGCGGGGCCCGCAGGTCCTGTCACCTCCGCCTGCCCCCGCCTCCCTCCCCGGCCTGGGCCTCTCCCCGCCTCCCGCCCGCGGATCTCGCCGCCCCGCCTCCGGCGCCGCCGCGGCCGCCATTGGTGCCCATCCGCCCCAGCAGGGCCCCCATTGGCCGGGTGGGAAGTCACTCGCCCAGCGCATTCCGCCGCCCTCAGGCTTGCGGGGAAACTTCCTTATTATTGTGACGCCGAAAACGGAGAAACCCCGAGCCGGGCCGGAGGGGCTGTCACAGTCGGAATCCCGAGCGGCGCTTCGGCGGCCGCCGAGGTACGCGGGTCGGGGGCCGGGGTTCCCGGGAAGAAGTCAGCGCGGCGCTGCATCCGCGCGACCGCCGCGTTCCACCCGGCGGGGCTGTCCGCTCGCGGCTCCCGGAGGGGCTGCTGGGGCTGCTGGGGCTGCTGCGGCTGCAGGGCGCTCCCCGCGACGACCCGGAGCCGCGCGCGCGGGGAGGTCGGGGCGCGGTGGCTGCGGCGCCTGCGGGGCGCGGGCGGCGGGCGGCGGGGCTGCGCCGGGCCGGGCGCGCTAGGTGCCCTTCGGCTTCGCGCGCGCCTCCCCGGCGTTCTCGGGGCTTGCCCTGGGACCGAAAGAGCCCCCGCGCCCAGAAAGGCCGGAAGCAGCCTTAGAAATGGGAGCGCCCCCCACCCCAACTCGGCTGCGTGCAGACCGGGAGGAATTGCGACGCAGAAAGTCAAAAAGAGGATCCTCCCCTTCCTCCTCGCCTGTCCCCATTTGAATGCCGAGGCTCCGGTGACACCCTCGCGGTGAGGGACACGGACGTTTCCCGGCGTCAAGGGACCCGGCGAGGCCTCCGCGTTTTGGGGGGAACCCCGGCGGCCGCGAGGAGTTTGCACTGAGGACGCGGGGCTCGGGAGTCCGGGCTGACAGCGCCGGCGGGGCCGCGGCGTCCGGCACCACCCACCCGGCGGAGGCCGTACCCGGCTCGCTTCGCCTGAGTCCGCCTGCGGGGCGGAGCCGGGGCGAGGGTGTGTGTGTGGACACGTGTGTGTGTGCGTGTGTGTGTGTGTGTGTGTGTGTGCGCGGACACGTAAGTGCGTGGACGGACGCGGGGGTGTCAGGAGCTGGGACGTTCGGGGGCAGGTGGCACTTGGAGTCCTGTGTAAACGTGTGGAGTGGGCTAACGGGACAATTGACAGGGACGAGCGTGTGTGACCTGAAACCGACGAGCCGGGGAGCGCGGTAGAGCAGCACCTGAGGCAAACCGTGCCGTGACTCTGGGTGTGCACCGCGGCCCCGGGGAATGTGTATTTGAACTTTGCTTTTGGTCTGTCACGGCTTGGGGCTGTTTTCTGATTATTGTTCTTTAGCTTTTAAATCAGCCCCATTAGGAAGTCCCTTGGATTCAGAGCTAAGCAAGCCTTCCAGGATTTTGCTTGCATTCGTTACACACGGAATGCTTTAGCAAAGACGATTCGAGAGCTCTCTTCCATTTTTGTATGTCTTCTGGCTCCTTCCACAAATAGGAAGCTATTTCTAGACCCTTTCATTTGATGATCTGATAACATCAAGTGAGCTGATTTTTAACTCCAGACTGAGAAGAAAGAAAAGTGAAATAAAATGAGGATTGGCAGCCTTTTAAAATGCAGTGACTCTGGAGAGAGAGGTCTTGTTTTAGTAGGCAGATTACTGTGAAGCTGTCTCTTCTTGTACTTTATTTTATCCCGGGGCCAGGGGAATTACCTTATAAATCAGAAAAGGGGAGTAATATGTTTAACCTCCTTTTAAAGCAAAATAGATGAATTACACATTAATGTCTTACCACACCAAGGCTAGGAACTTTCTGGAGAAGGTATGCAGGAATCAAGGAGGAAGGCTCACAGCCTCTCTGGCAAAACTCCTCCTTTAGCATGTAAAAAAGAAACGGTCCATTAGCATACAGTTTTACTTGTTCTGTAAGTAGTTGGGTTTTTATTTTTGAAAAAAGAAACAGAGATTCTAAAATGTTCCCAATGGTGTGGGGAGTTGTTGGTTATAGCATTTCGTTCTGAGTAACTAATTTAAATTTCTTAAGATTTGCATAAGAATTAAAAAGATTTTTTTAAAAACGTGAGAGTTGCACTTCTCTTGGAGATACAAGATAGTTTTGCTGCAGTTTCAGAAATAAAAGTAATATTCTCCAAATTGGATGGGAGTTTCTACATAAGAAGATAGAAATAAAGTTATGATGATACTACATTAAAATTATGGACCACTTTTTCTTTTGGGAGATTTAAGGTGCCTCTCAGTCTCATCTTGTTTTGCATGAAAGAGGATGTGGTGATGACAGGAATGAAAGAGAAAGTCTTCAAAACAGTTCTGGCAAAATAAGCTATAGTGTTTGTGGTACATGGAAAAAATGGAGGAAAAGAGATAAAATTGAATTATTTTTCAAAATTTTCTCTTTTTAACTGAAATGGGAGATTTAAAAATAAAGTACTTTTCCCTTTATATTTACTACAAATGCCAGTAATTTTTTAAGGTGCTACCTGTGTCTTAAGTTCACTTTTTTTTTTTTAAGATTTTATTTATTTATTTGACAGAGATCACAAGTAGGCAGAGAGGCAGGCAGAGAGAGGGAGGGGGAGAAGCAGGCTCCCTGCCAAGCAGAGACCCTGATGCGGGACTCTGTCCCAGGACCCTGGGATCATAACCTGAGCTGAAGGCAGCGGCTTAGCCCACTGAGCCACCCAGGCACCCCTCAAGTTCACTTTTAAAGGTAACATCTTTGGAGTTGGTTAGAGATGATCTTATTTTGGTATTTAACCAAACTCCTGTTTTAAGGTGCAGTTATTGGGGAATATTTAAGTTTGCATAAATATAAAGATGTTCTTATTTTCAGTAGTTTGCTTCTCATTTTCTTTTCAATAACATGAAAGCACTTTGTAGCACTGTGCTAATGTTAATTATGACTTTTTTGAACTTGCAGGTCTTGGAGGTGAGGGAAAACCATTCTGGCTTCCAGTCCGAATGCCAAGGGTGTGACCTGTGGTGAGTTACCTAATTTCTCTGAATCCAGTTTCCTCCTCTTGTACATGGAGATAATATCTGACTCACAGAATTGACAAGAGGATTAAACAAGATAAACTATGTAAAGGACTCAGGTTAGTATAGCTCCTAGAAAGGGACCTTAACAAATCCTTAATGACGTCCCTCTGCTGTGATGTAGTGAAGAGAACAAGGTGAGCCCAGGAAGTAGGAGACCTAGTTTCTGGTCTCTGCTTCAGCCCACTCACTTCTCAGAGGGACCAAAGTCATTTGGCCTCGGAAGGTTTCAGCTGCCATTAAAATGAGGTTAGGAATGAAGTCTTTTGCCTAGAGGTTGGATCAGGTGGACTTTCAAAGTATTTTTAATAAGATGATCTCTTTGATAATATAACTCTCTTCTCTTTAGACATTTACTGCATTTGGAAAAAGTACTTACTGGTGTCAGAGCCCTGTGTTTCTGTGTGTGAATCAGTAATTGGATTAATATTATTATAAGTCAGGGTGGATATGGTGGAAAATCTGTCTGTCTATGAGATTGTTTTCCTTGCCTCTCCCCCATCTCTGGCTAACATAGGTTCTGGTTTCCTATAAAGATGGCCGGTGATTCAGCTAATATAAGCTCACTAACTTTAGGCAGTTTTCTTTAAACCTGTATTTTCTGAAAGTGGTGAAGGGGTAGAACTTGGCTTCATTTTGTTTGTGAGATGGTATCATGTCGTGTTTAAGAGCACGGACTTTGGAGTCTGGATATGAATCCTGCCTTTGCCACTTACTAAGTTTCTATTTCAACTACTTATATACATGTAGTGTTTTGGGCACTTGACCTTGCTAAGCCTTGAGGTTACTGTAAAGGGCAAACTAAATAATCTGTGTGAAGTTCCTAGCAAGATTCAGATACATAGTAGGCTTGCAGTAATAGTAACTATTTTTCTTTATTTAGCAACTGTTTATTGAGCCCCTAACAGTGTGGCAGACACTTCTCTGAGGATTGGGAAATGAACAAAAGAGGCTCAGTCCTTCCTTTCCGGAGCTTATGTTCCTGAGTTCTAGCGTGCTGGGGGTACTGAGAACCACTACCCTGTAATGATAATAAAAGCTTCGATCGTAGAAGGCATTCTGCTTTCAGATCTGCTAAAACATGGTTAGGAGGGTGCATTTTAGAATGCAGGAAATAATTATTTTTTTGTTACTGCATAGGGGAATGTTTCTCTAGTATAACCTGGTAAACAAAACTGTTAACAAACTTATGTTGTGGGAGTGCTGGTTTTCTCTGATCTGGGTTCAGGTCACCAGGACCCTTAGCAAGCAGCTGCTGGGCTCCTGCACTTTGCTGAGAACTGGAGATACAGAGATGAGTGAAACCTATCCCTGCCACGAAGAAGCTCCCAGCCTCTGCACAGGAGGAAGAGTGGTGGATGAGATGCAGGAAGCAGCAACAGTACCTCCATAGTACTTTCCAGTTTCTTTTACTGTGAAGTAATTGTAGACAATTACTTCATAAGACCTAAGACATAAGACAATATATGTAATATATATGCTAAGAGGCAACAATAAAAGAACAGAAGCAGAACATCAGCCATGCTGTCAAAACTCCCATCGTGCTCCTTATACTCTGTACCCTCCAACTCTCTTGGCTCCAAAATCATTACCTTGTATATTTCAGGGGTTTTTTTTTTTTGTCTTGTTTTTGTTTTTTTTGCTTTTCTTCAAAGCTTTGCCACCACTAATATTTTTATCTACAAATACTTGTTATACTTGTGTAACATTTTTTTCCCCCTCAACATTGCTTTCAAGGTTAGCTTCAGTGGTGGTTGTAGAGTGCATTTATTTTTGATTGCTGTGCCACAGGGCATCCATTTCCTTATTGATGGACATTTGGTTGTCTTTGTTTTACCTGTTTCAAGCAGTGCTGACCTGTACATCCTTGTGCATATATCTTAAGGTACCTGGCCATGGGGTCCTTGCTTCATTTTACAATAAGGTTGCTACTAGCTGTATATGACTTGGATTAAAATTAAAAGTGATTTCAGGTAATTTCAGTCCCTAAAGTGCATTAGCCACATTTCAAGTGTTTAGCAGCCATGTGTAGCTAGTGTAGTGTAGCTGCCTTACTGGACAGTGCAGGTATGTAACATTTCCATCTTAGCTGAAAGTTCAGTTTGCAGTTTTCACTCATCTTTGTATCTCCAGTTCTCAACATGGTGCAGGAGCCGCATAGGTCCTTGGTAAGTTGGACTGTGCAGGTCATATGTGTGGGAGTGAAACTGCCATGCTGTGGCTTTTCACATCTTCACCTCCACTGGATAATGCCAACTTGTTTTCCAAAGTGGTATGTCAATTTACACTCCCACCAGCTGTGTGTAAGAGCCCTGGTTGCTCCATATTTTTGACTTGGCACTGTCAGACTTTTCAATTCTTGTCAGTCTGGTCAAGTGTCTTTTGAAGGCAGCCCACAGTTTACACAGACAGCAGAGAGCTTGTTCTTCTAGTTTTATGGAGCCCAGCACCAGCTAGTGAAGAAGGTCCCACCTGTAATGAGATCATCTGGGGAGGGCTAGAAATGGTTCCTGTGCTGCCTAAAATAGAGAACCAAAGTCCAGCAGAAGTGAAGGAGAGAGAGAAAGCAGCAAGGAGCAGATTCTCATGATTGAAAACTCCTCTCTGCTTTCTGTGCCATTTCTGTCTGATAGCAATATTTTTAACAATATAGTGTGTCATCAGAATAATAAATCTCCTTTGTTACTGGAGTTAATTCTGCATTTGAATTTTGACTCCAGATTTATTTCAAGCTTGGATTTGGGGAGGGCCTGCAGAGCACTAAAGCCTTGGGCATTGCCTTTTCCTGCTGTTGAAAAAGAGCCCCCTTTCCCCCATACATCATGCAGGTAATGTCTTCTAAGCTTATTTGAAACGACGCTTATCCCTATTATGAATGAGATTAAAAGTTCTGCCCGAGTGTCATTTAGGTTTCAGTGACTTTCAGACAAGGAATAAGAATCAGTCATTAGGCTGCTGTGTGCCTGGTTTGATTAATAAGACAAAGTTTAAGAATTACAGTTTATCTTTTAGCACTTACCTTACTAGGACTAATAAAAAGAGCTTTATCTACTCCCACTCCACCCCCCACCCAGAATTTGAAAGAGTAGACATGCAAAAAACTTTCTCCTAGCAACCTGGAATCCCCTTCATCAACGTTATGACAGATGGTGTTTGTGCTGCTTTGCTGTAGCATGATTTGGTGGAACACAGCCAATGCTAACCGCGGGGAGGATGAAAGGAGTCATACCCCTAGCCCCTTTTGCGGGCTGTCCTGTTTGCTGAGGGCCTCGGGGAAGAGTACAAGGCCTAGGGAGGTACAGGTACAGCAGTTGACATTTACTCCTCACTTAGTCCTGTGTGTTGGGCATCATGCTAAGCGCTCTTCTCCCCATTTTAGAGACAGGAGACAGGAAACAGTGGCTAAATATCTTCTCCAAGGCTTTACTGCTAGCATGTAGTTAATTCAGGCTTGAACCTTAGTCCTTTTGACCCTTAAACCCTGCTGAGATTATCCTGAATCTTTTACCAAAAATAGATGAGGAGAAGGGCTGGGAAAAGTACCAGGTGAGACATAGAGGGAACAGAACGTCTTCCTTCCTTTTGCTTTGTGACCGGGAGATCAGGCAGGAAAAGGAGGGGCTGGGACTGCAGTGGCTGGCGTAGGTGCCGAGCCAGAGTGCAGTCCCGGGTTCTTCTGCAGCACTGCTCGTAACTGTGTGTTCTGGAAGGAGGGAGAAGATTCCACTCCTCCAGGAGCAAGGGAGAGACAGTGAGTGAGGAAAAATAGGTGCAAAATGGCAAGTGATGAGGAACACTGCTGAAGCTAGACTTTAAATTCACGGATGCCAGTGGCCACTAGAGCTGCGGGTTCTTCCAGAGTATACTTTTAAGTGAAAGCGAGATTAACGCTGGTTTCTGCACCGCCCTGAACTTCTCTCCTGAAAGCTAGATGATTTCAGTGCCTCCTGCTAGAGGTTTGGCAGAGCTTCATGATGACCTAGATCACATTTCTAATTAGGATTTTTAATCCATTCATGGGAATACATTTTATTTGTGGTTCCTCGTTTGTTACTCTTCCTAGTAAGTAGTTGTTATTTGACTACTTGAAAATTCCCTTACTGTAACTCAGGTGGGGAGGATTTTTGATGTTTTCTTGAATAACAGTTCTAGTTGTCTTTTTTGAAATAAATGGTAGTTGAATCAGGCTGAGGCCACACGTCAGACGGCTTCCTCAGGCTTGCAGCTGGCCAGAGCACCGAGAGCTCAGCTGCTTCTCAAGGACCGACTCGTGCCAAACAAACTTACAAGAAGCTAATACATCCAGGATGCCAAATTGATAATGAGAAGTAGAATGCCAGGAAGACTGGGACACTTGGGTCAGCTGATCACGGTGTTCTTTCCCCATAGTGGAAGCTGCCTTGGAAACCAAGTTATTTCAGGTTGCTTGTTAATCATGGAATCTACGTAAGGCAAGTGGCTGGGTGAATTTAATGACTAACGTTACGGAGTCCTATCTACCCACCTCCACTCTTGGGCAGTGATTACTTAGCATTTCACCCTTTCCCTCTGCATGGTGCTGGAGACATTGGGAAGTTCTGACCCCTTGGCTACTTCCTTATTTTCTAGGTTCCTTATTAGATGACATAATGGTCATGAGCATAGACTCTGGGCTTCAATCCTAATTCTGCCATTGCCTAGTTGTGTGAATTAGTCAAGACCCTTCATTCTTTTTTTCTTTTTCTTTACCTTTATCCTTTTGTTTTGTTTTGTTTGTTTTGTTTTTGGTTCCCCTTCTTTTCATTTATAAGTTAAACATGATAATAGCAGCACCTACCTCACAGAAGTGAAATAAGTTAGTATCTATGAAGCACAGAGCAAAAGTGCCAGACTCAGAGTCAGCTCAAATTAAGTCTTACCTACTGTTATTAAAAATAATGTAATTATTAATATTATCGGTCAGGACTTTTTAAAATTTCAAATGACAGAAATCTAATTTGAACAAATCTTATTTATTTATTTGATAGAGAGAGACATGGCTAGAGAGGGAATACAAGCAGGAGGAGTGGGAGAGGGAGAAGCAGGCTCCCCACTGAGCGGGGAGCCCGATGTGGCCCCATCCCAGGACCCTGGGACCGTGACATTAGGGGAAGGCAGACGCCCAATGACTGAGCCACTCAGGTGCCCCAATTTGAACAAATCTTAAATAAACAAAAAAGGGAGATTCCACTATCTACCGTTGATTTTCGTTGTTTGTGGTAGTTACTTTCCACAAAGCCGCTGCAAACACTGAATTCATGAGTACTGAGCTATGGCTTCTCTAGAGATATGGGGTAAGTGAGGTTCCTGCTAAGAGCCTCTGCTTAGTGGGTCCATGTATAACCTCATTTTGTGTGTGTTTTATGTGCATTTCTCTTTAGGCACCTAGGTTATTTATGTATATATTTTTCTTTTCTTTTTTTTTAACAAATGATCAGTTTGTATACAAGTGATCTATCTATCTATCTATATATATATATATATACATATATATATAAACATTTACAAATTATATATATATTTATAAATGATCAATTGTAGACAATATTTCTTTATGACAAAACACTAGCCAAGAGAGTTTTTAGCATTTTTCAGATCCTTGGTAATGTGATGGTGTTTCCTTTGGCCCCCAACCTGCCAGCAGTGCTGTCTACCACACATGCTGCTCATCTCATGAATCCCCAGATTCAGCTACTTTTCCATCTTCTCTGTGGCTTCCATGTGCACTCTATGGGTTACAGTAGCACTTTGCGCAACCACTGTGTGTAGAGATCAGTGAATGCCTTCTTCCTTTCCTTAGATACATCCCACGCTTGATGGAGTATCATTGAACTCACAGCCACTAGCAGTGTCCCTCAAGCTCGAGCGAAGCTTGTCTAACCCATGTGTTTTCTCTCTGAGCTATAGCACAGCCTTCCTGGACTTAGGAACACTGGGCAGCTCCAGTGCTGTGCTTGGGGGCATTCTAAATAGCAAAATCACCAAAAAAACTATAAAAACCTGAAAAGTGTGGCACAAAATAGATGGCAGAAAGACCACATCTTTACAGTATGAGAGTTGAAACGAGAAGGCAGAGCATCCTCTTGTTCGACTTCGGCTGGGAACGTGCACCTGGGTGACACACGGTGACCGGTGCCCCGATCTGAGAATGGCTGCAGAGGTGCTCCAGGTATTGCTCGTGGATTACAAATACATTGAGTGAGTAGGTAGATTCGCGTGCATGGAGTCCACGAATAACGAACAGCTGCAGCTAGGAAGAGGGAAGGGGGTGGTCCTGTCACCAGGCAAGGGGGGATCCCCCTCTAAGGAACAGTACTGGGACTCGTTCTGTCTCTTGTGTTTGAAACTCTGGCTGGGAGAGTCGTAATGTCTCAAAGGCATCCTCGTGTGGCAGGGACAGAGCTTCCAGCAGCTTCCGTCATCCTTCAGAGGCAAATGGCAGTCTTCCTTTAGAGTTCAGTGACTCTGATCCTATCCCTGAACCAATCACAATGGCTCAGGGGGCATTGGTTTGCTGCGGTCATGTCTTGTGGTTTACAGGTGGCCTTCTCTGGCTTGGTGGGGGTCATGTGTATGGCTTATAGGGTTTTTTTTTTTTTTTTTTTCATTTATTGGGGTGCCTGGGTGGCTCCCCTGGGTGGGTTAAGCCTCTGCCTTCGGCTCAGGTCATGGTCTCAGGGCCCTGGGATCAAGCCCCACATGGGGCTCTCTGCTCTCCCTTCCTCTCTCTCTCTGCCTGCCTCTCTGCCTACTTGTGATCTCTGTCTGTCAAATAAATAAATAAAATCTTTAAAAAAAATTATTTATTTATTTGAAACAGAGAGAGAGACCCGGGCCAAAGGCAGAGGCCCAACCCACTGAGCTATCCAGGCACCCCTGGTTTTTTAAAAACATTTTATTCATCTATTTATTTGATGGAGAACACGAACAAGTAGAGGGAGCAGCAGAGAGGGAGGGAGAAGCAGGGAGAAGCTCAATCCTAGGATCCCGGGATCATGACCCGAGCCAGCAGCAGCCACTTAACTGAGTGAGCCAGCCTCCTGCCCCTGGAGTGGTGTTCTTTGATTGGCTTGGCCAATCTTATCCTTGTGCAAGAGAGCAGTGAATTTTTGTTACTAGGTGAAGAGGGACTTGGATAAGAAAAAGCAGTTGATAACACCCTTGAGGAATATTTTTTAAACCTTTCTTATTCAGAAAGATTGCGTCACATTGAGTTGCAGCTTTATTTTAGGTTAAGTGGTTTTCAGCCATGTGCCTTCCCCTGTTTGATGAGTAGTGTTCCTTGTATGAATATACTATAATCTGTTTATCCAGCTTCCTGTTGATGAACATTTGGGTTTCTGCCATTTTTGTTTAGTATGAATAAAGCTGCTGCGAGCATTGTTTGTAGATCTTCTTGCAGACATATAATAATAGCTTCTTGATGTCATATTTTTAGATGCACTTTTTGTACTTGGCTGGTTAAGGGGATGGCTTAATGCTACAGCTGCCCAGTCTCAGCCATTATCTTTTAATTCTGACTAGTTTCACTCTTAGAGGGCAACTTTATTTTCAACTTTGCAGGGCATCCTGTATTGTATCCTGACGACAGTTAGTTGTTCTGCAAGTAATTTTTGTGTCCTTGCCCCTGTAGGTGACTGGTAAATCTGCTTGGGTAGTGTGCAGCCCAGTGGAGAAGACTGTGGAAATTGGCCTCAGGCCTAGATTCGAAGCCTGGTTCTGGCGCCTTCTAGCTGTGTGACCTTGAGCATGCTTCTCAGTCTCTCTGAGGCTTGCTTTACCTGAAAATGAAGCTAAAAATAGTACTTATGGCACACGATTGTTGTGAGGATGAAATAATATAAAATGCTTATTAGCACAGCGACTGTTGTGTAGTAAGCTCTATGATGCTGCTTAGGTAATTATTGGTAGGCGGGATAAGGTGAATTCATGAAACATTAAAAATGATGAGCGAAGTTAGTTGGGAAAATTAAATTATGAAAAGATTATGTGATTTTGCTGGTCTTTTAACATGTATATCCTACCCCCCCACCCCAGCTTGTGTTTCATCTTATGTCCCTTTGTAATTAACTCAAAGAATAACAGTTAAGCTGAATGTCCTTTTAGTTCGAGAGTCTAGACAAGGTATAAAAATCTTGGGAAGAAACAGAACTTTGTGATTAAGAAAGTATCTTGAGATTCAGTTTTATATTTATTTTGAGTTTTCCATACCTTTCCTGAAAGCCTTAGGAGTTCAAAGAATAAGTCAGATAACATTACTATAGGTAGCCAAATAATATTCTCCTGTATGGAAGTACCCCATTTTGTTGATCCATTCCTCAATTGATAGGTATTTGGGTTTATTCTTGCCTTTTGGTATTACGAGTAATGCTGCTATGAACACTTGTATACTATTTTTTTTTTTTTTTAAGATTTATTTGAGGGGCGCCTGGGTGGCTCAGTGGGTTAAGCCACTGCCTTCGGCTCAGGTCATGATCTCAGGGTCCTGGGATCGAGTCCCGCATCGGGCTCTCTGCTCAGGGGGGAGCCTGCTTCCCTCTCTCTCTCTCTGCCTGCCTCTCCGACTCTTGTGATTTCTTTCTGTCAAATAAATAAATAAAAATCTTTAAAAAAAAAATTAAAAAAAAATCTTTAAAAAAAAAATTTAAAAAAAAGATTTATTTGCGAGAGAGCGAAAAAGAGCATGCATGCACTAGAGGATCAAGCAGACTCCCTGCTGAGCAGGGAGCCTGACACTGGACTCAGCCTCAGGAACCTGAGATCACGACCTGAGCCAAAGTCAGACGTTTTACTGACTGAACCACCCAGGTCCCCCTTCTGGGCAAGTTCTTGTGTGGACATATGTTTGCAGTTCTCTTGGCTATACACCTAGGAATGAAATTGCCAGATCATATGGTAGCTATATATTTAGGCTTTTGACAAAGTGCCAGAATATTCTCCAAAGGACCAGCACATTTTTTACGTTCCTCCCAGCAACCTAGAAGTCTCTCGTTTCTCCACATGCTCACCAACATTTGTTATTATCTGTCCTTTTGATTATAGCCATTCTAGTGAATGTGAACTGGTAGAGAGCAATGAGATTTGGGTTTTGTTTATATTGAAAGGGAAGTATAAATTTCTAAAAGGTGGGGAAACTTTGGACTGGAGTCAGCAGCGATCAGCCAAGAGTTGATTGAGTAGCTGCAAAAGCGAAGAGGTCTCTTATACTGGGGTCCCTAATTAAGGGAGTTAAAATCTGGCTGAAGAGTTAAGATACAGAGAAAGTCTCCAATCAAGGCAAGACAGAGGTTGTGTCAGAGGGATGCAGGCCACCTGTGGCTGGAATGACCCCTAGAGGGTTTTAGGTAGGAAGTGAAGCTTGACTCAGAGCCACAAGGATGAATAAGAAGAAATGACAGAGAAGATAACATTTTTTTCTTCATTTTTTGTTTATGTTTCAAGTGGTGAATTATTACTATCCAGGCTAACCTAAAGGAGTTAATTAGTTCAAAAAATTTCAAAACATGAAATAAGCAGAAAACTCAAAAGGGGCACGGTGAAATGACAGGATGAAGTTAGTAGGATAATTTCCAGACTGTTATTGCCATAATGGTTTGCAAATAATGTTTTAGTGATTCTCCTGTACTTGGAGTTTCTTATCAGCGATCTAAAAGTCACATTTTGTCTGTGTTCACTATTCATTTATACAAACAAAATTTGTTTAGAAATTTTTTTTAAACTCCTACTGAAACACAAAAATAGTATCATTACTGTAAATATTTTCCATGATATGAATATGTATTATTTTGAGATGCAAGGTATCTGAAGAATATTAAGAGGAGGTATTTTTTTTTAAGTGATTATATTTATTACTTTAAAGTGATTTTCTCTGACCCGTTTTTTTCTTTAACCTTTTTTTACAGAACTCTCTTCTAGGCTACATGACTCCCTGAAGGATCAGAACAATGTTATGTTGGGGATATTGGTCTCTGGGCCAACCTGGGATCAGTACCAACCTGCAGGGGATTGTGGCCGAGCCACAAGTGTGTGGATTTATATCCGATAGAAGCGTCAAGGAAGTGGCCTGTGGAGGAAACCACTCCGTGTTCCTGCTGGAGGATGGGGAAGTTTACACCTGCGGTTTGAACACCAAGGGGCAGCTGGGCCACGAGAGGGAAGGAAATAAGCCAGGTGAGCATGCCTAGTCTGCCTCCATGATTGGTGAGAAAGCTGAGAGTGGGTTGAAGATCACCTACCCAGTCGATTACCTGCACCTCCCTGGTGCAGGGATCCTTACCGTGTGGAACTTTTGTGTTCAAATCAAGTCTTTTTGTGTGATATCCTTTTTTGTCTTATTAGATAACGTATAGAATATCATTGGCCAGGGGAGGGAGGTTGATGAGTTAGTTCAGAGTTAGAGAAGGATTTTCCCCAGTAATCGAATGCTACGACAGTATGATCATTTTGTGGATTTGTAACCCTCACACAGTCAACATCAGAAACGTTTTCCCTGATTGCATATTCACTCACCAGCTTTTGGCAACACACTTTCCGGTAGCATTGTGGGATGAGCACTGTGCTGGGTATGAAGAGATAGGTGAATGGGAGGTGGTTATGGTGTGGCTGTAGGAATTCCCCATGGAAGGATGTGTGAGGTAAGTTGAAGACTATGCTGGAAGGAGCCAGGGAGCAGGACCCATTCTGCCTTCGGGGGTCTAGTAAGAGGCACAGTTGGACTTTAGCAAGTGTGTGTGTATGCATGCCTTTGGCAGGAACACCCAGTTATTGCTCACACCTGAGTGTACCCTGTGACTTTTTTTTTTAAAGGCATAGCTGTCAAGGTGCCATCCTTGTTGAGGGAATGTTGAATAGTGTGGCAAGATGTGATGGAAGGTGCAAGGGGCTGTACATATAGGGTCTGTCCAGTGATTTTATTTTCTTCCCACTTTTTCTGTGTGAGTTTGACCTTCAGTATAGATGTAGCAAGAATTTATGAGGTACTTTCTCGTCTTGGATTTTTGGAAGGGGTGGTGATGATGTTGAAATGGGTCTCCCTTTGGTGAGAAATGATAAGGAAGTGTGTTCAGTTGTGGCCGTGTTGTGTTTTTTACACTAATGTGGGTGTGTGTCATTTTGTTGTTACTTGTTATCTTTTTTATTCAATCCAAATCAAGTGAACGTACAGAAGCTTGATATCAAGAACAGCCTTGATATTTTTTTTTCTAGATAATTTTACTCTTTTGTGTTTGTCTAGGAGGGTCAGTTTGGCATCAGGATGAGCTCAGTTTTTTCCATGACACATTGTCTTTCTCCTTTCTCATATTTATTCCCTCCCATAGCAAGTGGCTGTGTTCCATAATTCACCTGCCCAAATGTCAGTATTAATTTATAAATTTATAATTTGACCATTGGATAAAGGGCTGTAGGGCTTTTTTTTTTTTTTTTTTAAAGATTTTATTTATTTATTTGACAGAGAGAGACAGAGCCAGAGAGGGAACACAAATTTGGGGAGTGGGAGAGGGAGAAGCAGGTTTTCTGTTGAGCAGGAAGCCTGATGCGGGGCTCCATCCCAGGACCCCGGGATCACAACCTGAGCCGAAGGCAGACGCTTAATGACTGAGCCATTTGGGCACCCCCAGAGAGCTAATCTTAAGCAAAATTATGAAGTATGTGAAGTATGATTTGTGGGCTCCTTCCCCATTCTTTGCCTCAAGGTTCCCTCATTGGAGCCCTCCCTAAGACATCCCATCAGGCCTACTCACCTGGAGCAAATCTCAATGTTCTGTCAGGGCTTTATGGGCCCTGGGCTCTTAGGATTTCAAGGAAGGAGTTTGTAGCATGGGCCGTATGTTTGTACACCTTTATATGTACAATGTACCTGATGCTACCATTTTTCAATGTTAGTAGATTCTGTTATTCATTAAAATAAAAATTCGATAATGGTGCTGCCAATTCCTAATTGAATTAATAATTCTTATCCATTATGTGTTTTACCAATGAACATAAAAGTATAATATGTGGGAAAGTTTTTTGATTTCTAAAAATGGTTTTCTTTTTGGAAAAGAGTAAAAACTAAAGCCTTCTTTCCCTTCCCTCTGTTAAAACTCACATGAAGTTCCTATTCTTGCCCCAAGTGAGAGCAGGAATCTAACCATTAATGCCTAGAGAGGGATTAATGGCAAGTCACATTCCCAGAGCTCACTTCTTCCTGTGGGAATGCGAATGTTCAGCCAGGACTTAG
Source organism: Mustela putorius furo (assembly GCF_011764305.1). Taxonomy (NCBI): domain Eukaryota; kingdom Metazoa; phylum Chordata; class Mammalia; order Carnivora; family Mustelidae; genus Mustela; species Mustela putorius. Next base: position 2,746,564 of record NW_025421367.1, on the reverse strand, counting down.
AGGCTTTTAAGGCCCATTTCATACCAATGATCCTCAAAGGGTTTGTCCTCACCATGGCCAGCCTCGGAGGGAGGATTTTGGGGACCAGGAGGAGATCTTTCCAGGACTGCAAAGATGACGCAGTTAGGGTGGACTCTGGAGTCAGGCAAAGCTGGTGTAGGTGTTACCGGTCTCTGACTGAGTTTCTAAGCTCAGTTCCCTTTCCTGTAAAAGGAGACTCACTCCCTGTTGTAATGTAGCTCTTGACGCAGTAGATTCAAATCATAAAGACAACTCAGCAAAGCTACCAGTGCCTGTGAGGGCTGCCCTGCTTCCCCTTCCTGTCTGTCTGCTCTGTGACTCTGCCCTCTGTGGCGGCCTCCCCCACCCCACCTTTGTCTTAGAACCTGGGGTGAGAGGATCTGACCTGGGGTGGCTGGTTAGAAAGGAAACAAAAAGCTTGCAGTCCAATGATGGCAAGGACCCGTGGGAGGCACCATGGTGAACGCATCTCAGTGCGATGCGACATTGTTCCAGAGGAGCCTCCTGACAGCTCCGTGGAGCTGGCGGTGGGTGGTCTGTGGGCTCTGGGAGTGAGTGAGCAGGAGCAGTCCCTGCTCTTGCCTGCACACTGGGTCAGGCCAATTCCTGAGCCTGCAGCCGCTCCCTGTAGGCAAGGCTGAGTGATTGCAAGAGACTTGAGCTAGAGGTGCGTGGAGAAAGAAGGCTTTTGGATTCAGCCACAGAATCCAGCCCATGCTTGTAATCTAAATTTGTAATAAGCAAGGTCCTAGTGTAAATAACAGTAGATTCCAGAAACTTCTGTTGTTGGTTAAGCTTGTCTGTTAATTATAAACTCCATAGCAGCTGTGGAATAGTTCTTCTTTGAATGGAAAGATTATGTGGGTGGGCACCTCCCTCTCTTTTAACTTTTTTTTGTTGGTAGGTTTGTTCTAAATTGGGGACTGTTTGGGTTTATTTTTAATGACTGGAAAAAAGAGAATGAGCTTGTTTTCTCCATGTGTTTATTGAGAACTGTGACCTGGAGAGCCACTAGGCAGAGAGGGGAAGTCAGTGACAGACCCTTTTTCAGGCAGCCACTGCTGGCCCCAGCCTGCAGAAACGCTACTGCCAAGGAACCTCCGTGCTGTTTGGGGAGGGAACTTGATAGAAGACCACTTTCTCAGGACACTTCTGGGGACAGTGGGCAGATTTATGATTTCAATTCCACACCATTGCCCAGACCAAAGGACTTTGTAGGGTGAAGGATTAAAGAGAGTGAGGGGGAAGGAAAGGTGGAAGAAGATGGGGTAGGGGATGCACCGGGATGATGGGATGAGACTCTTCTGTCGGAACATGTTCCTTGAGGGGCACCTGGGTGGCTTAGTTGTTAAGCGTCTGCCTTGGGCTCAGGTCATGATCCCAGGGTCCTAGGATTAGGCCCCACATCAAGCCCCGACATCAGGCTCCCTGCTCGGTGGGAAGCCTGCGTCTCCCTCCCTGTGTCTCTCTGTGTTGGATAAATAAATTAAATCTTAAAAAAAAAAAAAAAAAAGAACATGCGCCTTGAGTCTGTCCTGCTGGTGGTTCAGCTTGTACACACTGTCTCTAATTGTCATGGTTGCAAGGGACACAAACTCATTTTTTGAGGAGGAATCCTATACCTGTGACATAGCAGTGGTAAAGCACTCCACAGTGATTTTAAAGGGTTTCTTTTTTTTCTCGAGAACATGTAATAGTTACCTATTGCTTTTGCTGTTCCCGAGGCTACTGTGCTTTTCTTGTCGCCTCATTTCTCTTATTTCTTAGTACTTACGTGACCACCTTCCTGTGTGTATCCTGTGTGTGATGAAGAGAGGGCATTTCAAGGACACAGCAAATCCTGAAACTCCTGGATATGAAGTTCTGAGATTTTCCCAGTGTGTTGGGCAGCCAGGGATTCTAGCTTAGTTGTCTCTGTGACGCATTCATTTGTGCTTTGGCCAAAGGCAAAGAGCCCTGTGATTCCCAGAAGCATTTTTTATGGGCAGAATTTCAATGTCCCATCTAAATTCAATGTCCCACTTAAAAAAAAACAAAACCAAAAACCAGTTGAATTATAACTGTTCTGTATGACTTTTCTCTCCCTCATTCTCCGCATCACATTGTGATTATCAACCTTACCTCTCCTCCCAAATCAGGGATAAGTTTCAGTGATGAAGGGCATTGTGGGATTATTACTAATTTCCTCGTGTTTTTGCCCATGAATTCATCTTCTAATTTCTGACAATATAGAGTCACAGAATTACAGGAAGACTTGTGTGCCTCCCCTTCTTTTTAAATTTTTAATTTTTTCCCCCTTCTTAAGAAAGCAAGCAAAACATGAGTTTTTTCCCCCAAAATTATGATATTTTTGTAAGTAAAGTGACTAAACTATAACTGAACATTAAGCACATCTTGAAATATTTTTTGAACTAAAATAGAAATTGGTTGCCCGTAGGAGAAAAATTCAAAAATTTTACCTTTGTTTACTCTGCTTCTCTTATTCCCACCCAGCCACATTGTCAGCACTGTATTCTTCAGACAAACCCACAGGTCTCCTCTCTTCATGCATACTCAGATTTTTCATACGGGGATTTTAGCTTCAGCTAATCCTTATGTTATTCGGGATATCTGCATTTATGTAAACCTCTTCCAGCCTTTCTTTCTGTTTTGAGTAGGCAAGAACTATGGTAGGTGCAATTATTTCATCTAACTTCACAATGTTAAATTTTTCAAATTCTGCATTGACATTCTGGGAAGCCTTTTCATAGGAAACCTCAAAGGTAACCATTTATAAGCAGACTTTAACATTTCTGTGCAACCGGGTTTGATTCCTGTCTATGATTCATTCCTTTTTTCCTTGCAGGCAATTTAATCCAATTCACATTCACATTTTGTATTCAAACTAAGCATTTCCATAATGCCCATTCCCATATGTAACAGCTCTCCCACTGTTTGATAAATGAGGTTTATAAAGCGGAATATCTCAAAAGTGTCAATTTCCAGAGCTGTGGTTGCTGCTAACCCTGGTAGAAGTAACACTTTCAACTAGTTTATCAAGTTCCTCTCGGGCATCTGAAGGACGTGGTAACTCGGTCATGTTGATCAGCTTTTGGGGAAAAGCAAACTAGCTGAGTTGGAAGGAAAGGGAAGCCACCCTGTAATGACTTCCCATTACTGAAGTGCCTGTTTCTTCCGGCATGACTCAGAAATAAAAGGCAGAAGGTGCCATAGGAAATGTTCCTATCTCAACACTGTCTTGTTAGGAACCCCATCCCTTTCTCATTAGGAGTGGCAGGTGGTCCAGGAGGCTGTGAAAACCTTTCTGATGATGATGATGACGATGGCGGTGGAAGTAATCAAACCCTATGGGATGTGGTGACTTCCTTTTAGCTGAGTGGACAGCTTTCTAGTTCAGAGGCCTGGAACTCAGGAGCCAATGTCATTCAATAATTTTTATTTTCTGGGGTGGGTCATCAAAATTTACTTTTTCCTGTCTGTACTCAGCCTAGTTTCTTTTTCTTTCTCTCTCTCTCTTTTTTTTGTCAGCCTACTTTCTTTAAATATACCTGAAAGTTTTAGAAAGTACATACTTATTAATGAGCATATTCTTTATTTTTTAAGATTTTAAAAATTTTAATTGTTTGACAGAGCGTGAGCACACAAGCAGGGGGAGCAGAAGGTAGAGGGAGAAGCAGGCTCCTCGCTGAGCAGGGAGGCTGATGGGGGTCTCTATCCCAGGACCCTGGGATCATGACCTGAGCCCCAAGGCAGCTGCTTAACTGACTGAGCCACCCGGGCACCTCGGCATATTCTTTAATGTGAGGTGTTATTTGTGACTTTTAAAAATTTGCAGTGTTACTTTTAACTAACAGTGGTTTGCATTGTGATAAAAGAGATTGAGTTCATTTGTTAATTTAGAAATGGTTAACTATAGGTATTATAATCTCTCTTCCTCTGGATGAGCTTGACATTTTTAAGCTGATTAATCCTCATTATAGTTCTATAAAGTAGGTCAGTATTATATCATCCCAGGTATAGTAAAGGAGAACAGGAAAGGGAGTTGAGTTTCAGTTTTGCTTGGGTGCTGACAGTTTGGTTTTAGTGATCGTAGAATTTTGCTGGCTGCTTGGAAGAAAACAATAGAATTTTATTCTTAAAACTGTTTCTCTTGTTTACTTTTAATCTCCCCTCATTCCTTACAAAAGAAACAAAAGGGTAGAAACTGGGCTGCCAAGAAGCTTGTGTACTTGCATTTATTGGTTAAATGCCAGATATACTCAGGGTATTTTGATTAAAGGTATAGAGAAACAATTAATTCCCTTTTCATCTTTAAAACCATCAGGTGACTGCCAGCCAGTTCTTTTATGCTCTTTTGACTGCCAGATATCTGGGGGAAAAACACACATGATCATTCATATCTCAGGCTGATATATTTTATTTTGCCTTGCAATTTGCCTCTTGTTCTTTATTCCTTTATTTCCTTGAATTACTTCTTATCATTCAGTCATTGATTCAGCTGATATTTACTGAGTGACTAGACTACTAGGTTCCTCATTTGTTGCCATTACTGTCAGAACACACTGCATTTTAATTAATTAATTAATTAAGAACACACTGCATTTAGTGCGGATCCTACCCTTTGGGAGTTTACAGGCTAGGTGGGGATGTAAAATGTGTTCCTGTTGTTCCTGTAAAAATTACATGATCCCGTTCATTGTGTGTGGAGCGAATGACCAGGGTCCTAAGTGTGTCCAAATGGGAGTTGTAGTGAAGAGTCAGGTTTGAGTCAGGTCACCCACAGTGCTACATTCACGTTTCTCACGGTTGCTATCTTTTACAACCACGCACATACAAAGTTCAAGTTTATCTTATGTTTGTGAGCTTGTGGGAGGAGGGAAATCTAGCTGTCGGAGTAGGGGCAGTTTTCAGAATGGTGTCATTCTCCAGGGATTTTTCATGACGTTAGTGGGTCAGTCCAGCCTTTGCTTCTGAATTTTTGTGTTGCAGTAACAATTTTGTCATTTTGATGATCTCTGGTATACCTTGGTGGTCTGTGAGCTTGATGGGTCTAGGATAGGTAGAGTGTTTTTGGAAAATTTATCAGTCTGGATGCTATATGTTTATTTAGCTGGTATTTTACAGTTCTTCAGGAGCTACTGGAATCTGAGTAAATACCCTTCCATAGCATGTAATGTTGATGTCTTTGGTAATTCTCCAGCAGATACGCTGTCCCCTGTCCTTGTGGATTTTGGATTAGTTTTTCACTCATTTTAAGACATGTCTTGCAATTTCTTTACAATTATTAGATGACTCATAGTAGTTGAAATTGTTATTGTGAGTGATTTTAATTTGGAGTGTTAGCTAATTATGGGAGACAGTCTAATGAGTAAGAGGATGGACTCTCGACCAAGCTTCAATATTGTAATCCTGGCTTTGCCAGTCACTGGTTGTGTGATTCTGGGAAAGTTGCTTAACATCTCTGTGTCCCGGTTTTCTTAGTCATAAAGCATGGATAATAATATCTACATAATAGGATTTCGTCAGGATTTAATAAGTTTATCTCAGGTGTTTGGAATAGTGCCTGGCCTGAAGTTAGGACTCATGTGCTCTCAGTAGTTGTAGTAGTTTGTGGTAACATCTTTCCCTGTAATGTTTTTGATCTTATTATTCTAGCGTATTAAATTAATAAATTCATTACATATATATATATACCTAAAAACGAGTACTTTGATTACTTTTTTAGTAATCACTATAGGATTTGATGAATGGCCTATGCATACAGGGGAGGAAGATGCTATAGATGCTATAAACCAGGGTCATTACGAGAAGCTACACACATTATGCTAATTTTTGTATTTTGAGTTTTCAAGGATAGTCTTTATTTTCAACTTTTTGGGGTCTTTTACTTTAGGTCCTAAGAAAAAGACCTTGCATATATATTGGGCACTGTATAAAAATGGGCTATCCACATATGGACATATATACATACATGTTCTCTTTATGCCATGGTTAACATTGCCTCCAGCATTCTGATCCAAAATTGCAAAGGGAAGTGAAGTGAATTAGGCCCCTGTGGACATTACAGTACACTAAGGCTTACTGTGTGATGCTCCTACAGGACTAGAAGTGGTTTGGCAACAGCTAGCCAGGTGATTTGATATTGCCACAGTTCCGGAAAATAGGGTGCAACTGATTTATGCTGAGCCCACCTGAATTCTGGGTGTGATTACTTTAGGCTTCTTGTTCTCTTTGATGGAGGTAGATCTTTGAGCAGGGATCCAAATGATGTGAAAGAAGGTAAGTGGTTTTCCTTTCTGCATTCTGCGATTGCCTAAGAAGAAATCTCTTTGGAGTCTGAACCTGTCTGACCCTGGCTTTTTTTTTTTTTTTTTAAGTGGGCCTGTGTGTATGGCCAGGATGCTTTCAGCTGCAAGTAACAGAATACTAAGCTACATTTCTGCAGGAACAATGAGTAAAACGTAGGCTCTCTTTATAGAAAGTTCTAGGATTGGTTAAAGTAGCACAAGGACACTGTCAGGCTTGCAGGTGCCTGCTGTCTTTTTGTTCTGCCATTTTCAGTCTGTTTTCCTTCTTCCTTGGGCTTTTCCCTTCATGGTCATTAGGTGACTGCCGCAGTTCCAGGCATCACATTCTCACACAGCTGTATTCAAAGGCAGACGGGAAGGGGAGTTTTCTTTTGTGTCACCTTTCAAAAATGGGGAAAACCTTGCTTAGGACCCCCTTGCATACACCCTCCTTTGTCTCATGGGCGTGGCCTGGGGTATGGGCCTACCATAGACTAGTCACTGGTGTGCCTGAGTTAGTGAAATAGGAACTATCAGTTTGGCATAGTCAAGTGTCATTTCCTAGGACTGGGGAGGAGCCCAGCAGCCCTAAAGATTCTAGTGCAAGGAGAAAGTGGGTGATGGCTAATGGGTAAGCAACAAGAGAGAAGGCCGATTTCATATTGTGTGCAATCTAGGCTCTTTGACACCTTAAAGTGGAATCATGGCATCTTCCTTTTGCTCATATTCTCATCTGTAGTTCCTTTCATGAAATCAACAGCAACACCTTAACTTTGGCCGTGAACAAAACTGATGGCTGTCATTATGAGGCAATGATTTGGTGGTGTTTAGTATATATGACACGGAATTGGGTATTTCTTTTTTTTTTTTTTTTAAGATTTTATTTATTTATTTGACAGAGAGAGATCACAAGCAGGCAGAGAGGCAGGCAGAGAGAGAAGGGGGAGCAGCCTCCCCACTGAGCAGAGAGCCCGATGCGGGGCTCAATCCCAGGACCCTGGGATCATGACCTGAGCTAAAGGCAGAGGCTTAACCCACTGAGCCACCCAAGTGCCCCGGAATTGTGTATTTCTTAAGAGTATCTTAGTTTTGTATTTAGTTGCTAATGCATGGTAGGTACATAGGGTAGGAAATGTGTTAAATAAATACAGGTCTCATAGGTTTTACTATTTTGTTATGTTGCTGTGTTCTGTATGGATTCTGGGAGATTTCTGGGGTTTGGTCAGTAAAGATCAGAATGATCTTTATTTAAAGAAGATCACAGAATTTTAAGGATGGAGGATAAAAGAGTGACTTGAATGATCAATAATTCCATTTATGAGGCTTCACAGAACTAATATTGGATTTAGTATCACACAGCAGAACTTCTGTATAGGGAGCTACAATAGACTCGGCTACTTCAGCTCAGTAAGCTTTATCAGTTTAACCCATTTTTTTTTTTTTTTAAAGATTTTTATTTATTTGTGAGAGAGAGAGAAGAAACACGCAGGGAGAGGGGCAGAGGGAGAAGCAGGCTTCCCACAGGGAGCCTGATCCCATGATGTAGGACTCCATCCCTGGACCCTGGGATCATGACCTGAGCTGAAGGGAGAAGGTTATAACTAACTGAGTCACCCAGGCGTCCCCAGTTTAACCCATTTTTAGAAAGACTGCCAAGATCATGAGTGTCCTGAGAACAGTGCCTTTAGCAAGTAGTACCATCTGGGTCATGAATCAGGCATTCGTCAACCAAATTTAAAATCATGCAGTAATGCAAACACTAAAGTATAGCCTTTCCCATACCTCCCAGCCCTTACCACCACCCCTTACCCCAGGGGTAAGTACATTTCCAGGTGACTGTGAATATCCATTTGTTAATAGAATTGATACACATACTTTCCAGTGACAGTTCTTTTTTTTAAACCAAATGTGTAGGTATGAGTTTATGTATATGGAAGGGGTGGATGGATGGGGGTGGAATATTGTAGTGATGCGGAGTTATGCTCCTTGCCAATTCTCTAGCTCACTGATGTGATTTAAGGTCTTTTGGGTCTGATTTAGAGCCTGCATTTATCCCCAAGTGCTTTATCAGCAAGGGTCTGCTTTGCCAATATGTTGTTTTTTGGATGCCATCATTAGCCTGTTGTATGGAAAGTTTTATTTTCTTTCTTTTGATATTTTTCTCCGTTGATACTCTATCAGCTATTGAAATGAAAACATTTGCAGTGGACTCAGACTTTCAAAGGAATATGATTTACTTCGTTAAAATTCAAGAGTGAGAACTTTCCATGAGGTCTAGTCACAATAGCATCTCAGCTGTCAACTCTTTGGGGAGTTGTACATGTTGCTATAGGAAGAAAGTTATAAGGCTCTTTTTTTCCCTCTTAAGGTGACAACACTAACAGTGACTATATTTCTTGTGCTGTACTTTTCATCGCCGTGACTTATTCATTCTATAACTGGAAGCCTATACTGCCTACTCCCCTTCTCCCATTTTGCCTACTGTCCCCACCCCCCTTCCCTCTGGCAACCACCAGTTCTCTGTATTTATGGATCTGGTTCTGTTTTTTTGTTTTTTCTTGTTTGTTCATTTGTTTTTTAGATTCCACATATAAATGAAATAATATTTGTCTTTCTCTGAATTATTTGACTTAGTACAATACCCTCTAGGTCCATCCATGTGGTCATAAATAGCAAGATCTCATTCTTAGGGCTGAGTAATATTTTACTATATGCGTATACACCACATCTTCTTTATCCATTTATCTATCAATGGATACTTGGGGTGCTTTCACATCTTGGCTATTGTAAATAATGCTACAGGACACATAGGGGAACATATGGCTTTTCTAATTAGTGTTCTTGTTTTCTTTGGGTAAATACCTACTAGTGAAATGAATGAAATTTTTGTTTTTAATTTTTTTGAGGTGCCTCTGTACCATTTTCCATAGTGGCTGCACCAATTTCAGGCTTTTATTTTTTTTCTAACCTCTTTTCAAAGTCATATTAATGAGAGCTTGCAGAGAATTCTTAACCATTTAAAGAATCTGTTTCCCACTTGGCATGGATTTGTGTTTAATGTCCTTTATCACGTGAGAAGACTTTTTCACTGATTGGTTGCATCGACCTAGTGCTGTATGGATAGTGCTGATCGTGGTTGAACAGATTGAGCTGAATGAGACGGCAAGTTCTCCGTTTTGCCTCTACGCAGAGGCTATGGGACACAACAATCAAAGTAGCAGAAGAGCATGGGGCTCATTATGGCCTTAGACGCAACTTCCCTGGTTTCTTTTAAGGAGTTGTGGGCTGCTTGCTGATGGGCTGCTGTAGGTCTCCTCCAGCCCAGCTGAAAGTAAGAATATTGGCCACCAGGAGAAGAGAAAGGAAAGGTAGGAAAAGTGAAGCTCGCAGTCATGCTGAGCTCAGCAGGAGGCACAAGTGAACTGCTCTTTTTCTTCACCCGGAGGAAAGAATGCTGAGGTAATTATGGAATGTTTTTGTTTGTTTACTGTGGGGTGGCACATGGTAGAGGTGCCCCAAACCGGCTAGTCATTCATGGGGAGTTGGAAGTTCTTGTGTGGTGTCATTCTGCGTGTTAGCCCATGCTTTCCCCCTCTTTCCGTTTTTTGTTCTTCACTGAAGATCATTTCTGAAGCACAGAAGCTTTGGTATTTAGTATTTCCATGTGGAGACATTAGTGGTGAACAGTATATGAGTATACATTTTCTGGCTATTTTATGCTTTCCTTTTGGTCACTGCATATAATTCAGATCGACTGGATGCCTCTCTCTTTACATTCTAGCTTGTCGTAAAGCATTGGCTGTCTTCTTATATGGAAAAGGACTCATCTATAGGCTTTGTAAAGCTTCGCAAATAGCTACTTTTTATATTTATAAACTGACATAAGGTGATTAGGAGTAGAAAGGGGTGGGCCAGGCCCCAGAGAGTAGTAAGTGATATTTCTTTTTCCCCGACTGTTCTGTCTCTCTGTGTCTCTGTGTCTGTCTCTCTCTCTCTCTCTCTCTCTCACACACACACACACACACACGTGCATCAGGAGCACAGGTTGAAGGTGGGGAGAGTGCTAGTACACTTCACCTGGGATTGGGCAGGACCATTGGACCCATAGAATTTCTTTCTCTGGTCACTGTATGAGCTCAAGAAGAAACCAAACTCCTAGTCTGTTTCTTCACTGCCCATCCTTTTGGTAAATCACTTTATGAATTAGCATTTACCAGCCTTGATTTAGATGTTTAGGGTCAGAAAAACACTATTTCAAATTTGTCCACAGTTTAAATGTGCCATTGACTTTGGCAGTGTTTCAGCTAAACAGAGCTGTCTAGAGACCTTCTTAGGACTGACCCTCAAGTGTCAGTGTTGGGGGTGGTAGTGGTATCAGGCTTCAGTGCATATGGATGAAACCAACCAGTGACAGCTCTGGGACAAGAAAGACTGGAGGGAGCCCAAGACTCCAATGAATTCTTCTTGGTTCTAGTTTAAGTGCCTCCTCTCTGTCCCTAGCCCTGGACTGGTTGTCATCATGACCAGACCAGAGCCACAAATCTAGAAGCCGCTGTCGGTCATCCTTCGCTTCTGTTGTTCCTCTTCCCTTATGGAATTCTTGACTTGGAATTTTGTATGTCTCAGCCTTGTGTAATTTGCATGTTTATATTAAGGATGAAGGCACTTTACACTTTTAGGCAGAATTTATTTTTGGTCAAGATTGCGTGGTTGCCCAGGTGAGTGGGGCATATGATACCAGAGCATTTCAGTGGGAAAGGATAGTTTAACTAAATAAGTGGTGTTGATATAGTTGGCTGTTTATCTGCAAATAGACCCAGACCCCCTATCTCCTTCCTTAGTCAAAAGTAACTTCTAGATGTATGAAGGACGTAAATGTAAAAAGTAAAACTATGAAAATGATAGACAAAAATTAGGGGGATGTGTTTAGAATTGGGGGTTCTAAAGTGAGACAGGTGGTCCAGAAACCACAAAGGAAATGATTGACAGATTTGCATGAAATTAAATTTTTTTTCTGTGATATAAGGCATTCATGAACAAAACCGAAAGGTGAATCTAGACTGAGAGTAATCATGCCATGAATTGCCAGATGAAAGTTTCGTATCTCAAATATAACAGAGCATCTTCAAGTTGTTAAGAAAAAGATAAGCAACCCTGTCATAAAATGGACATTTTACAGAGAAGCACTTACAAATAGCCAATGAATAGATGCAGATATGTTCAGGGAAATGAAGATTAAAATGAGATACCATTTTTTTTCATCCATATGATTGGCAAAAAATTTCAGAGAGTAATATCCACTGCTCACCAGTATTGGAAAACGGGCGCTATCCTGTGCCTGTTGAGAGAGTGTGGGCTGCTGCAGTCTTTTTGTAAATCAGCTTGCTGTATTTAGTAAAATTTAAAATGGTTATACCTTTTGAATAAGCAGTTCTATTTTTAAGCTTCCTTACACAAATAAAAATGCTAATCTATAGCAGAAGGAACTATTTCTAAGGATGCTTACTGCAGCAGTCTCTCAGTGGCAGAGTAATGGAAACAGCTTTCTCATACTTGAGGGAAGAGGTTGAAGAAATCAAATGGACAGTCACAAGTTCAGGCTTTAGGTGCCGTCTTTATACCATTGACCCACAGACCCACAAATTATTTCCAGCCTCATTTTCACCAAATTCCAGACTTGGTGTCCATTTAAGTCTCCACTTGGATGTGTAATTGGCATCTTAAATTTAACAGATCCCAAAGCCAAACCTGATTTTTCCCCTCAAGCCTGTTCCCCACCTTACTTTCTCAATTTTTGTAAACAGCAGTTCCAGTTGTCAGGTCAAAAACCTTGAAGCCATCCCTGAACCCACCTCCCTCACTTCACTATCCTGTGAATTTCTCCCCCTGCCCTACCAACTCCCAGCACCTCCTGTTTCCCTTCCCCACTTTACTTTTCTTCACAGTGTAGGCCTATCTCATATACTGCTTTCTCTCTGTCTTGTCTCTCTCTTATATTTGTTTAAGCTTCGTGAGGATCGAGGCTGTTTTGTGTCTCCCAATACCTAGAATCGTGTCTGGCATCTGTAAGTGCAGCCTTCAGTAATTATTTCTTGAATAAATGAGTGATTATATTGTAGAAAGAAACAAATTGCTAATTAAGGAATATAAAATCCCTTTTTGTATAAGTGAAATCAAGCCAAATAAGTCAGAGAAAGACAAATGCTATATAAGCTCTTATGTGTAGTTCCAAAAAAAAAGGAGAGAGAGAAAGGAAAAACTCAAGCTCAGAAGTGCAGAAGGCACTTCTGAGTGCCAGGGGCAGGGGTAGGAAGGGGTGGGTGAAACAGGAGAAGATGGTTAAAAGGTGCAAACTTCCGCTTACAAAATAAGTTCCGAGGTTGTGATATATAGCGTAGTGACTTTAGCAGATAATATTGTGTTTTTGAAAGTTGCTAAGAGTAAGTCTTGAAAACTCTCATAACAAGAAAAAAAAACGTAATTAAGTATGGTGATGGATGTTACCTAGACTTACTGCGGTGATCTCGCGGTATATACAAATATCACATCCTTATGTTGTACATACTCTAATGTCGTATGACAGTTATTCTTCAAATCAGGAAATCTCACTGCAGCTCCCTGAAGAAAAGTCAAGTCACAACTTTACTGGAAAAAAAATGGTGTCCGTTTGATTTTTCCTTCCTGTGACTCCTCCGTGGAATTTATTTCTAGATAGGCTTATACAGCTTCAGCTGTCAGGCATTTGCTTGTTAGCTTGCAGTAATCTCCATGTCTACAGGGGTGAAGCTGTGAGAAAGGAGGGTACTCCTAGAAAGACTGCCTGCACTCCTATAGGAGATTGGCCTGATTTCCTTTGGGGAAGATGTTTATGAAATCAGCTGTAAATACAGTTGACTCTTGAACAACATGGGTTGGGGGTGCCGACCTTGTGTAGTCAAAAATCTGTGTATAGCTTTTGCCTTCCCCAAAACTTAACTATTAATAACCTACTGTTGACTGTAAGCATTACTAATAACATAAAACATCGATTAATGTGTGTGTTGTATGTTATATGTATTATGTACCATATTCTTAGAATAAAGTAGGCTAGAGAAAAGAGAATATCGTTAAGAAAATCATGAGGGAGAGAAAATACATGTATACTACCATACTGTATTTGTCAAAGAAAATCCACATGTGAATGGGCCCATGCACTTCAAACGTATGGTATTTAGGGGTCAACGGTATATTGTTGGTATGGAGGACCCAAATATATTGAGTATTGATATCCTACAGGTCTTTAGTTCCCTTACCCAAATATTTATTGAGTTTCTTTTCTATCTTCAAACTCTAAGTATTCCAGAATGAGAAGTCATATGGTTACCTCTGTGCTAGATAATTATACTTGCATTGCAGTGACAGACTGCTGACTTAGGCTTGGACCCATCCTCTACCCTGAGACATCTTTGTTTTTAATAATAGCTTTATTGGGATATAATTCACATACCATATAATTTATCCAGTTAAGGTATACAGTTCAGTGGTTTTTAGTATATTCACAAAGTTGTGCAACCATCACCACAGTCAGTTCTAGAACATTTCATTACCCCAAAAGAGACCTCACACCATTAGCAGTCATCTAACTTTACTCCATGCCCCAACCACTGGCCTTGGGCAACTGCTAATCTACTTTTGGCCTTCACAGATTTGCCTATTCTGGACATTTTATATAAATGAAATCACACAGTATGAAGTCTTCTGTGACTGGCTGATTTTAATTTTAAGATTTATAGCATGTATTTTAATTTCTTTTGTTGACAAATAATATTTCATTGTATAGATATCCCACATTTAGTTTCTGTGTGGTCTATTGATGGGATTTTAGGATATTATTAATAATGCTGCTATGGACATTTGTGTACAAGTTTTTGTGTAGATATATGTTTTCATATCTAGGAGTGGAATTGTTTGGTCGCAGAGTTAACTAGGTTTAACTTTGTTGAGGAATTGCTGACTACTTTTCCAAAGTGATTGCACCATTTTACATTCTTGTTAGCAGAGTATGAGAGTGTGAGAGATTTTTAAAAAATTGAGTCTGTCCATAAGAGTACCTACCTCAAGAGTCCCTGGTACATAGGAAGCCGGGAATAAGTGCTAGAAATTTTAGTACTAATGATATAGTGGGTGCTTCCTGTGCAAAACAGGTTCAGAATCAATGCAGTGTTTTGTGTGGCAAAATGCATATAACGTAAAATTCACTATCCTCACTGTTTTTAAGTGTACAATGCAGTGGTATTAAATGCATTTGTAAATGTTATGCTACCATTACCATCATCTGTTTCTAAAATTCTCTTTCCATCTGAGAAGTGAAACAGTCTCATTCCATGTCCCTCTTCCCTCAGGCCCCTGGCAGCCACCATTCTGAGCTCTGATTTTTGAATACTTTAAACTACTTCATTTAAGTGGAATCATACAGTGTTTGTCTTTTTGTGATTGTCTTATTTCATTTAGCGTCATTGCCTCAAGTCTTGTCTGTGTTGTAGCATGTGTCAGAAGTTCCTTCCTTTTCAAGGCTGAGAGATACTCCGTATTGTGGTCTACTGCATTTCGTCATCCATTCCTCAGTTAGTGGATGCTTTGGTTGCTTCCATGTTTTAGGTATTGTGAATAATACTTCTAAGAACTGGGGTGTACAAATGTCGTTTTGAGACCCTGCTTTCAGATCTTTTGGGCATATACCCAGGAGTGGAATTGCTATATCATCTGATAATTCTGTTTTTAATCTTTCAAGGAACCCCTATCCTGTTTTTCATAGGGGCTGCACCATTTTACATTCCCGTGCGCAGTGCACAGGGCTTCCAGTTTCTCCCCATGCTCATAAACATTTGTTATATTTGTTTTTCTGATCGTAGCCATCCTAATGGGTGTGAGGTGGTATTTCATTATAATTTTGATGTGTTTTTCCCTAATGAGTGGCAGTGTTGAGCATCTTTTCATGTGCTCATGGGCCATTTAAGTATTTTTGGAGAAATGTGTGTTCAAGTTGTTTCTGCTTTTTGAATTGGGTTGTTTGTCTTTTTTGTTGTTAAGTCTTAGGAGTTTTCTATATATTCTGGACATTATTCTCTTATCAGATAGGCAAGTTGAAAGATTTTCTCCCATTCTGTGGGTTGCCTTTTTATTCTGTTGAAAAGAGTCTTTTGATGCATATATATATATATTTTATTCTCATGAAGTCCAGTTCACCTTTCTATTTTCTTTTTTTTTTTTTTTCCTGTGCCTTTGGTTTCATAGCCAAGAAATCCAAATGCCAAATCCAGAGTCACGAATAGCTTTTCATTGCAGTCTTTCTTAACATTAGAATTGTTTGGACAATTAAAACACACACACACACACACACACACACACACAATATGTGGTCTTCCTAAATTTGCTGATTCAAGTAGCTAGGATGGACCCAGGTATATGCATTCAGAGAAAAGTCTCCCTTTTAAGTATTGACTCTAAGGAAGCTGTTCTAGGCCCTCTCAGGCTGGTTTGATTACTCATTCTTTGTCCTCATTATATGATATACACAATTTTGTCATTGGATTTACCTCATTATAATATAATCTTTGAGTCTGTCTCCTGTTAGAGATTTTGAGTCATGATGAGTGGATGAATGGATGGCTGGGTGGGTGGGTAAATAAATAACCAGGCATTTATCACTCAGGACACATCTTGGATATTCCCTCTTCCAAGAAGCCTCTCTGTGGCGCCTGGGTGGTTCAGTCAGTTAAGCCTCTGCCTTTGGCTCAGGGCATGATTCCGGGGTCCTGGGATCGAGCCCCTCATCAGGCTTCCTGCTCAGTGTGGAGCCTTCTTCTCCTTCTCCCTCCTCCGCCTCCTCTCTTCCTGCTTATGCTCTCTCGCTCTCTCTGTCAAATAAATAAAATCTTTAAAAGAAAAAGTAGCAGCCTCTCCTCTCTCTCCCTCATGTGCAGGCTGGATTAGATGCCTGTCTCATGGGCTGTCTTTAGCCTCCTGCATGTGGTGCTGTAACATGAGTTTGCATGCCTTGTTTGCTCTTCAGTTAGAGGGAACTTGAGTTCAGAACCATATCTTATTTGACAGCTTCCCAGTGGCATTGGGAAAACTGGACAGCAACATGCATAAGAATGAAACTGGACCACTTTCTTATATCATACACAAAAATAAATTCAAAATGGATGAAAGACCTAAATGTGAGACAGGATTCCATCAAAATTCCAGAGGAGAACACAGCGGCCTCTGTGACTTTGGCTGTAGCAATTCTTATTAAACACATCACTGGAGGCAAGGGAAAACAAAGCAAACATGTACTGTTGGGAGTTCATCAAGGTAAAAAGTTTCTGGCAGGAGTGCCTGGGTGGCTCATATGGTTAAGCGTCTGCCTTTGGGTCAAGTCATGATCTCAGGGCCCTGTGATCAAGCCCCACATCAGGCTCCCTGCTCAATGGGGAGTCTGCTTCTCTGTCTGCTTCTCCCTCTGCCCCTCACCCCCACCACTTACTCTCAAGTAAGTAAAATCTTGAAAAAAGAAAAGTTTCTGTACACCAAAGGAAGCAATAAAACTAAAAGGCAGCCTTTGGGATGAGTGAAGATATTTGCAAACGACGTATCTGATAAGGGGTTAGTATCCAAAATCAGTAAAGAAATTAATAAACTCAATACCCCAAAACCAAGTAATTCAGTTAAGAAATGAACAGAAGAGATGAATAGATATTTTTCCAAAGAAGACAACCAGATGGCTGAAAGACACATGAAAAGGTGCTCAGCATCCCTTGGCATCAGGGACATAGAAATCAAAACCATGATGAGATACCACCTCACTCCAGTCAGAATGGGTAAAATTAACAACACAGAAAACAATAGATGTTGGTTAGGATGTGAAAAGGGAACCCTCTTGCACTGTTGGTGGGAATACGAGCTGGTGCAGCTGCTCTGGAGAACAGTATGGAGTTTACTCAAAAAGTTAAAAAGAGAACTACCTGCAATTGCACTACTAGGTATTTACCCAAAGGATACAAAGTACTGATTTGAAGGGATGCATGTACCCCAATGTTTATAGAAGCCATATCAACAATAGCCAGACTGTGGGGGCGCCTGGGTGGCTCAGTGGGTTAAAGCCTCTGTCTTCAGCTCAGGTCATGATCCCAGGGTCCTGGGATCAAGCCCTACATCAGGCTCTCTGCTCAGCGGGGAGCCTGCTTCCTCCTTTCTCTCTCTGCCTGCCTCTCTGCCTACTTGTGATCTCTGTCTGTCAAATAAATAAATAAAATCTTAAAAAAAAAAATAGCCAGACTATGGAGAGAGCCTAAATGTCCATTGACTGATGAATGGATAAAGAATAAAGAATCAAGATGTGGTGTATATACACAATGGAGTATTATTCAGCCATCAAAAAGAATAAAATCTAGCCATTAGCAATGGCCTGGGTGGAGCCTAGTGTATAATGCTAAGTGAAGTAAGTCAGAGACAAATACCGTGTGACTTCACTCAGGTGGATTTATGAAACAAAACAGGTTAACATATCGGGGGGAAGAGAGGGAAACAAACTCTTTTTTGGGGGGAGGGCTTGATCAAAACAAATACATATGTATTTATAAATTTTTAGGTTTAAACAGATCATTAAGTAATTGGGTAATTTTCTTTTTTTCCCCTTCCTTTTATTTAACATATAAGCTATTATTTGTTTCAGGAGTACAGTTCTGTAATTCATTAGTCTTAAACAACACCCACCCACCATTTCACATACTCTCTCCACTGTCCATCACCCAGCCACCCCATCCTCCCACCCGGCTCCTCTCCAGCCACCCTTGGTTTGTTTCTTAAGATTAAGAGTCTTTTAACCATAAAAGACTCTTAAAAATAGAGAACAAACAGAAGGTTGATGGAGGGATGTGGGTGGGGGATAGGCTAGATGATGATGGGCATTAAAGAGGGCACTTGTTATGATGAGCACTAAGTAAGTGATGAATCACTAAATTCTACTCCTGAAAGCAGTTTTGTACTGTGTGTCAATTAGAATTTAAATAAAAATTGGGGGGGAAAACCCCATATCTTAATTTTTTTTGATCTTTATATAGAATCATTTAAAAATTTTTTTTAAAAAAGATTTTATTTGACAGAGATTACAAGTAGGCAGGCAGAGGCGGTGGGGAGCAAGCTCCCCATTGAGCAGAGAGCCCGATGCAGGGCTCAATCCCAGGACCCTGAGATCATGACCTGAGCTGAAGGCAGAGGCTTAACCCACTGAGCCACCCATCGTCCCATCTAATGTATGTAGAATCTTGTAGATGATAAAACCATACTTTATTTGGTGTGTGTATTACATTTTAAAATCAGCTTTATTGAGATGTAATTTACATGCATTAGGATTCACCAGTTCTAAGTGTGTAATTTAATGGGTCTTAACAGTCATAGAGAAAAAGATGGCCACCATAATCATGATAGAGAACATTTCTTTTATCCCAAAACCTTTCTTGTGCTTCCAGTTTTTTCCCTACATCTACTTTTTGTTGTTATAGTTTTGACTTTTCTAAGATTTTATGTAAGTGGAATCATAAATAATCTTTTGTGTCTGGCTTTTTAGATTAATGCTTTTGAGATTCATATATTATTGCATATGTTAGTAGTTTATAGGGTTTTTATTGATGAACAGTATTCCACTTTATAGATATATCACATTATCCATTTATCAGTTAGTGGACATTTTTTCCCCTAAATTTGGGCTGTTTTGAGCAAAACTGCTAAGAAAATCTGAGTATGATTTTTTGGGTAGACAATGTATTTTGTTTTTTCTTGGGCAAATTCCTAGGACCTGGTTTATATGGTAACTCTGAGAACCTGCCAGACTTCCACAGTGACAGTACTGTTTTAAATTTGCCAGCAGTTCATTAGAGTTCTAGTTGCTCTCCATCCTCACCATCTCTTGATACTGTCTATCTTTTTAATTTTAGCCATTCAGATTGGTGTGCAATAGAATCTCATTGTGGTTTTAATATGTATTTCACTAATGACTAATGATCTTGAGCAACTTTTCACATGCTTATTTTAGCACAAGAAATAATATATCTTAATAATGTACCTTATTTTTAGCAAAGTATATATTCAAGTATGTTACCCATCAAAAAAGAAATCAATGTGCTTACCTTAATTTTTTTAAAATAAATTTTATTTTTAAGAATCTCTACACCCAGTGTGGGGCTCAGACTCATAGTCCTGAGATCCAGAGTCATTTCCTCTTCTGACTGAGCCAGCCAGGCATTCCACTGCTTATCTTAGTCTTGAGGTATGATAGTTATCTGTATATTCAGGGTGTAAGACTTTTATCTAATATTTTGCAAATATCCCAATCTGTGGTTTTCCTTTTCTTTTTTTTTTTTTTTGACAGTGTCTTTTGAAGAGAAAAAAAAAAAAACCCAAAACAAAAAAAACTTCACTTTTCCAAAGAACAAAAATTTTTATTTTGATGAAATTCAATGATCAGTTTTTACTTTTAGGATTCATGTTTTTTGTGTTGTAAGAATTTTACCTAACCCAAGATTATATTGATTTTTCTCCTAAGTTTTCTTCATCAAATATTATAGTTTAGGTCTTATATTTACGTCTGTGATCTTCAATTTGACATTTTGTATGTTTGTGATATAATGCTCAAAGTTCATTTTTTGCATATGGATATCCATTTTTAGCACCATTGTTGAAAAAAAAGACTTTAGTTCCCACTGAATTACCCTGACACCTTTGGAAATTAGTTGGCCAGGTGTGTACTGGTCTATCTCTAGACATTCTGTTCTGTTACTCTGCTTATCTACCTTTAATCAGTACTACACCATGTCGATCACTGTAGCTCTGTAGTAAATTTTGAAAGTATGTAGTGCAGATAGTCTAAATCCTCTGACTTTGTTTTTCTTTTTCAGACTATTTTGGCAATTCTCGAAATAAGCCAGTCAGAGAAAGATAAATACCGTATGATTTCACTCATACATGGGATTTTTTTCAAGATTTTATTTATTTATTTGTCAGAGAGCGAGAGCCAGTGAGCAAGAGAGCAGCAGCAGGGGGAATGGCAGGCAGAGGGAGAAGCAGCCTCCCCGCCCAGCAAGGAGCCTGATGTGGGACGAGATTCCAGGAACCTGGGATCATGAATTGAGCTGAAGGCAGATGCTCAACCAACTGAGCTACGCGGGCGTCCCTCGTATGTGGAGTTTAAGAAACAAAACAGATTAACATAGAGGAAGGGAAGGAAAAATAAAATAAGACAAAAACAGAGAAAAAGGCTAACTGTAAGGGACCATTAACTATAGGGAACAAACTGAGGGTTGCTAGAGGGGAGGTGGGTGGGTGGGTGGGGTAACTGGGTGATGGACATTAAGGATGGCACGTGATGGAATGAGCACTGGGTGTTGTATGCAACTGATGAGTCACTGAACTGTAACTCTGAAACTCATAGTACACTATATATTACTTAAATTGAATTTCAATAAAAAATTTTAAAAAAGAATATTTTGGCTATTCTGGGTCCTTGGATTTGCATATAAATTTGAGAATCAGCATTTCAGTTTTTATTAAAAAGACTTCTGGGATTTTCATTGGGATTACTTTGAATCACTAGACCAATTTGGGGAGATTGACTTTTTTTTTTCTTTTTAAAAGATTTTATATATTTGAGGGAGAGAGACAGATAGCGAGAGAGAGCACAAGCAGGGAGGAGAGGGAGAAGCAGACTCCCTGCTGAGCTGGGAGCCCGATATGGGGCTTGATCCTAGAACCCTGGGGTCATGACGTGAACCACCCAGTTGCCCCTGAGATTGACATCTTAACAATATTGAATCATTTGATTCATGAACACGGTACATGCCTCCATTTTCTGGTCTTTAATTTCCTTAGCAGTATTTTGTACGTCCCAGTGAATAGGCTTTGTACATATTTTGTTTCTAAGTACTTCATATATTTGATTTGATTATACATGGTATTTTAAAAACAATTTAATTTTTAATTTCTTTGGTATTATATAGAAATATGGTTAATTTTCTATAATTGATCTTGAATCACCTTGTTAAACTCTCTTAACAGTTCTGGTAACATTTTTTTTATGGCTTCCTTATGAATTTCTACATAAATGATAGTGTCATCTAAAAGTCAGTTTTCTTCCTTCCATCCATCCATTTTTCCTTTTATTTCTTCCTTCCCATGTGTTTTCTTTCCTCTTTCTTCCTTATTTTACTGAGTGAACTCTAGTACAGTGATGAATAGAAGTGGTAAAAGTAGATATCCTTGCCTTGTTCCTGATCTTAGAGGGAAGGCATTCATTTTCACCATTATGTGTTTTGTTAGCAGTGGGTTTTTCTTGGATTCCTTTTATCAAGTTGTGAAAGATGCCTGATACACTTACTGATTTTTTTTTTTTAAAGTCTGAGTGTTGAATTTTGTGAAATGCTATTCTCAACCTATTGAGGTGGTTATGGATTTTCATTTTTAGTCTGCTGAGTGATAAGTTATATGAATTGTTTTTGTATGTTAAATAGAACTTGCAGGGGCACCTGGGTGGCTCATTTGGTTAAGTGTCTGCCTTCGGCTCGGGTCATGATCCCAGGATTGAGCCCTGCATGGGGCTCCCTGCTCCGTGAGGAGCCTGCTTCTCCCTCTCCCTCTGCCTGCTTGTATTCTCTCTCTCCCTCTGTTAAATTAAAAAAAAAAAAATCTTTTAAATAAATTGAATTTGCATTCTTGGGACAAATCTCACTTGATGACTTTGACATATTCTTTTTTTTGATCTCTAAAAATTTGGCAAGGTTTGTGTGTCAGCATTCATGAGGATTATTGATTTTCTTTTCTTTTACTGTCTTTGATTTTGTTCTATCGGCAATGCCAGCCTCATACAATGAGTTGGGAAGTGTTCCCTTTAGTTTTCTGGAAGTTTGTCTATATTTTATATAGGCTTATTGCAGGTTATTATTTCTTCTTTAAATGGTTTGTAGAATCACCACTGAAGCCATCTGAGCCTAGAGATTTCTTTGGGGAGCATTTTTAGTTACAATTTAAATTAAAAAAAATACAGGGGTAGTAGGTTACCTATTTTGTCTTAGGTGAGTTATCATAGCTTGTGTCTTTCAGGGAATTTATTTATTTCACTTATGTTGTCACGTTTTCCCAATGTTCCTGTTATTCTTCTCATGTCTGTAAGACCTGTTTTTCTTTTTTTTTTTTTTTTTAATTTTTTATTTTTTATAAACATATATTTTTATCCCCAGGGGTACAGGTCTGTGAATCACCAGGTTTACACACTTCACAGCACTCACCAAAGCACATACCCTCCCCAATGTCCATAATCCCACCCCCTTCTCCCAAAACCCCTCCCCCCAGCAACCCTCAGTTTGTTTTGTAAGATTAAGAGTCACTTATGGTTTGTCTCCCTCCCAATCCCATCTTGTTTCATTTATTCTTCTCCTACCCACTTAAGCCCCCATGTTGCATCACCACTTCCTCATATCAGGGAGATCATATGATAGTTGTCTTTCTCTGCTTGACTTATTTCGCTAAGCATGATACGCTCTAGTTCCATCCATGTTGTCGCAAATGGCAAGATTTCATTTCTTTTGATGGCTGCATAGTATTCCATTGTGTATATATACCACATCTTCTTGATCCATTCATCTGTTGATGGACATCTAGGTTCTTTCCATAGTTTGGCTATTGTGGACATTGTTGCTATAAACATTCGGGTGCACGTGCCCCTTTGGATCACTACGTTTGTATCTTTAGGGTAAATACCCAATAGTGCAATTGCTGGGTCATAGGGCAGTTCTATTTTCAACATTTTGAGGAACCTCCATGCATTTAAAGAAGAACTAATTCCTATTCTCCTGAAACTGTTCCAAAAAATAGAAATGGAAGGAAAACTTCCAAACTCATTTTATGAGGCCAGCATCACCTTGATCCCAAAACCAGACAAGGATCCCACCAAAAAAGAGAGCTATAGACCAATATCCTTGGTGAACACAGATGCGAAAATACTCAACAAAATACTAGCCAATAGGATTCAACATTAAAAAAACATTCAACATTAAAGTACATTAAAAAGATTATTCACCACAACCAAGTGGGATTTATTCCAGGGCTGCAAGGTTGGTTCAACATCCGCAAATCAGTCAATGTGATACAACACATCAATAAAAGAAAGAACAAGAACCATATGATACTCTCAATAGATGCTGAAAAAGCATTTGACAAAGTACAGCATCCCTTCCTGATCAAAACTCTTCAAAGTGTAGGGATAGAGGGCACATACCTCAACATCATCAAAGCCATCTATGAAAAACCCACCGCAAATATCATTCTCAATGGAGAAAAACTGAAAGCTTTTCCGCTAAGGTCAGGAACACGGCAGGGATGTCCATTATCACCACTGCTATTCAACATAGTACTAGAGGTCCTAGCCTCAGCAATCAGACAACAAAAGGAAATTAAAGGCATCCAAATCGGCAAAGAAGAAGTCAAATTATCACTCTTCGCAGATGATATGATACTATATGTGGAAAACCCAAAAGACTCCACTCCAAAACTGTTAGAACTTATACAGGAATTCAGTAAAGTGTCAGGATATAAAATCAATGCACAGAAATCAGTTGCATTTCTCTACACCAACAGCAAGACCGAAGAAAGAGAAATTAAGGAGTCAATCCCATTTACAATTGCACCCAAAACCATAAGATACCTAGGAATAAACCTAACCAAAGAGGCACAGAATCTATACTCAGAAAACTATAAAGTACTCATGAAAGAAATTGAGGAAGACACAAAGAAATGGAAAAATGTTCCATGCTCATGGATTGGAAGAATAAATATTGTGAAAATGTCTATGTTACCTAAAGCAATCTACACATTTAATGCAATTCCTATCAAAGTACCATCCATCTTTTTCAAAGAAATGGAACAAATAATGCTAAAATTTATATGGAACCAGAAAAGACCTCGAATAGCCAAAGGGATATTGAAAAAGAAAGCCAACGTTGGTAGCATCACAATTCCGGACTTCAAGACCTGTTTTTCTGATATAGATAACTTGTGTATTCTTTCTTTGTTTCCTGATTAGACTAGGTAGAGGTTAGTCAATTTTACTGATAATTTTAAAGAGGAAGTTTTTGGGTTCAATGATTTTTCTTTTTTTGTTTTCTATTTTATTGGTTTGTGCTGTTAATATTTTTTTCTTCTACTTACTTTGTGCTTAATGTATTTTTTTTTTCCAGTTTCTTAATGTAAGAATTTAAATCACTGGTTTGTCATTTAAAATCTTTTCTTGGGGCGCTTGGGTTTCTCAGTGGGTTAAGCCTCTGCCTTTGGCTTAGGTCGTGATCTCAGAGTCCTGGGATCGAGCCCCACATCAGGATCTCTGCTCAGCAAGGAGCCTGCTTCCCCCTCTCTCTCTGCCTGCTTGTGATTTCTCTCCCTCTGTCAAAAAATCTTAAAAAAAAAAAAATCTTTTCTAATAAGCATTTCATGCTAAAAATTTCCTTTTAAGCTTCACTTTATTTAGTAGTATTCTACAGATTTTCACTGGATCTGTTCTTATGTAGTATTCAAAATACTTTGTAATAATTTCCCTTATGATTTCTTTTTTGACCTATGAATTATTTAGAGTATGTAGTTTAATATCCAAATACATGGATATTTTACTGACATTTTTCATTAATGATTTCTAGTTTAATACTCTATGCTCAGAGTACATATTTTGTATGATTCCAGGCCTCTTAAAATTATTTAGATTTCTATTATAGCCCCAAATATGGTCTATTTTGGTGAATGTTCTGTGTGCAGTTGGAATGAATGTGTATTTTGCTGTTGATGTGTAGAGTGTTTTATAAATATCAATTAGGTCAAGTTGGCTGATAGTGTTGTTAAGTAGTCTATATACTTACTGATTTTGTGTCTGCCTGTTCTATGCAGTAGTGAGAATACAATGTTTATATCTTTAACTATCATTGTTTATTTGCTTATTCTTTTTGCTCTCTAAGTTTTGCTACAGATATTTTGGAACTGTGTTATTAGGTATTTACACATTGAAGATTATTAGGTTCTTGATGAATTGTTCCTTTTAATGTCATAAAATGTCATTCTTTATTCCTGATAAAGTATTCACTGCTTTGAAGTCTACCTTACCTGATATGAATATAGTAGCTTCAGCTTTCTTTTGATTAGTGTTAGTATGATGTATTTTCCCCATCCATTTACTTCTCATTTTTCTGTGCCTTTATGTTTGAAGTGGGTGTTTTATTTTTATTTTTTTTAAGATTTTATTTATTTATTTGACAGACAGAGATCACAAGCAGGCAGAGAGACAGGCAGGGAGAGAGGACGGAGCAGTCTCCCTGCTGAGCAGAGAGCCCATGCAGGGCTCAATCCCAGGACCCTGGGATCATGACCTGAGTGGCAGGCAGAGGCTTTAACCCACTGAGCACCCAGGCACCCTGGAAGTGGGTGTTTTAAAGACAGCATATAGTTGGGTCTTGCACATCAATGCAGTCTACCTTTGTTTGATTGGAGTTTTTACACAGATGTGTTTAAGAAAAAATAGACAGAAGACTGCCAATTTATTTTTTTTATTTTTTATTTTTTTAACGATTTTATTTATTTATTTGACAGAGAGAGATCACAAGCAGGCAGAGAGGCAGGCAGAGAGATAAAGAGAGGAGGAAGCAGGCCCTCTGCTGAGCAGAGAGCCCAATGCGGGGACTCCATCCCAGGACCCTGAGATCATGACCTGAGCCGGAGGCAGAGGTTTAACCCACTGAGCCACCCAGGTGCCCCCAAGACTGCCATTTTAAATATAAAGTAGAGGGATCTTGATACAGAGATGTTTCACCTGCTGTGATAAAATTTTATCCAAATCTATAAAAATCAGTGGGATTAAGTATCTTTAGGAAGCCCCTCCAGGAGCATTTTATCTTGCATTATGATTATACATTTTTACATTTATTGTTTATAAGGTAGCACACAGTCTAGAATTGGAAAAATAACCTGCAAGGTTGGAAATGGTCTCCTATTGTTAAGTCACATTAAAGGGAAAGGATTTGAATTGTTGAAAAAGAAAGTGACTAGGACAGGGAAGTGGTAAGGAAGTTAAGAAGCTTTAACTTTTTTTTTTTTTTTTTTTTTTTTTTTTTTTTTTTTTTTTTTAATTTTTTTATTTTTATAAACATATATTTTTATCCCCAGGGATACAGGTCTGTGAATCACCAGGTTTACACACTTCACAGCACTCACCAAATCACATACCCTCCCCAATGTCCATAATCCCACCCCCTTCTCCCAAACCCCCTCCCCCCGGCAACCCTCAGTTTGTTTTGTGAGATTAAGAGTCACTTATGGTTTGTCTCCCTCCCAATCCCATCTTGTTTCATTTATTCTTCTACCCACTTAAGCCTCCATGTTGCATCACCACTTCCTCATATCAGGGAGATCATATGATAGTTGTCTTTCTCTGCTTGACTTATTTCGCTAAGCATGATACGCTCTAGTTCCATCCATGTTGTTGCAAATGGCAAGATTTCATTTCTTTTGATGGCTGCATAGTATTCCATTGTGTATATATACCACATCTTCTTGATCCATTCATCTGTTGATGGACATCTAGGTTCTTTCCATAGTTTGGCTATTGTGGACATTGCTGCTATAACTTTTTTTCATACTACTTAAGTAGTCTATGTATATTGCTCACAATTTAAATACCTATAAAAAAACAAATAAAAAATACTCTTTAATTCTACTACCCTGAACAAAAAACAGTTACTGGTCTGAAATATATCCTTCCAGTATTTAAAACACAAGTGTAATTTTAAAAAATGTAGTCATATCATATTACTTCTTTGTAACCCTTCTTTTCCATTTTATGTCTCATGAGTATTTTTATGACGATTGTTTATACTGATCTGTATCAGCCTTTTTAATGACTGCATATTTCTATTCATAGCATATAATCCCAATTTACTTCTAATTTTTTTTTCTGTTAATACTAATGCAGTGTACGCTATTCCTTTAGGATACATTTATACAAATACAAAACCTTTTATTCCCATGACTTATTCATTCTGTAACTGGGAACCTGTTATTTCCCATTCCCCTTCATCCATTTCCCATCCTTCTACCCCTTGCCTCTGGCAACCACCAGTTTGTTTTCTCTTTTTATGGGTTTATCTCTGTTTTTTAGTTTTATTTTTTAGATTCCACATGTAAATGAAACCGTATGGTATTTGTCTTTGTCTGACTTACTTCATTTAGCATTGTTCCGTCTAGGTCCATCAGTGTTGTCGCAGATGGCAGGATGTCATTTTTGATGGCTCAGTAGTATTCCCCAGTACCTATATACCACATCTTCTTTATCCATTCATCTGTTAGTGGATAGTTGGATTGCTTCTGTAGTTGGCTCTTGGAAATAATGCTGTGGGATGCGTGTATCTTATCAGTGGTT
Organism: Mustela putorius furo; assembly: GCF_011764305.1. Lineage (NCBI taxonomy): Eukaryota > Metazoa > Chordata > Mammalia > Carnivora > Mustelidae > Mustela > Mustela putorius. The sequence goes on along the minus strand of NW_025421367.1, from coordinate 2,718,790 downwards.
TTGTTTTCTTTGGGTAAAGACATAGTAGTAGAATGATTTGATCATATAGAATTTCTGTTTTTAATTTTTTGAGGAACTGTATACTGTTTACCATAATGGCTGCACCAGTTTACATTCCTACTGTGCACAAGTGTTCCTTTTTCTCCATATCCTCACCAATGTTTGTTCTTTTTTGTCTTACTGATTCTAGCTATTCTGAAGGTATAAGGTGATATCTTTTTTTTTTTTTAAGATTTTATTTATTTATTTCACAGAGAGAGAGAAGTAGTGAGAGAGGGAACATAAGCAGGGGAAGTAGGAGAGGGAGAAGCAGTCATCCTGAGGGCTCGATCAAGGACTCTGGGATTATGACCTGAGCCAAAAGCAGACACTTAACAACTGAGTTACCCAAGCACCCTTGTAAGGTGTTATCTTATTGTGGTTTTGGTTTGCATTTTCCTGATGATTGGTGATATTGAGCATTTTTTCATGTGTTTGTTTGCATCTGTAGGTCTTTTTTGGAAAAATGTCTATTCAGGTCCTCTGCCCATGTTAAATCACATTATTTATTTTTTGATATTGAGTTGTATAAGTTCTTTATATATTTTGAATATTAACCCCTTACTGGATATATCACTTGCAAATATCTTCTTCTAGTCAGTAGATTGCTTGTTGTTTAATTGATGGTTCCCTTTGCTGTGCAAAAGCTTTTTATTTCGGTGTAGTCCCAACAGTTTATTTTTTATTTTGTTTACCTTGTCTTTAGCAGACATATTTAGAAAAATGTTACTAAAGCCAATGTCAAAGAAATTATGTTTTCTACTAGGAGTTTTATGGTTTCAGGTCTTATATTCAGGTTTTTAATCCATTTTCAGTTACTTTTTGTGTATGGTGTAAGAAAGTGGTCTATTTTCATTCTTTGAATATTGTCCAATTTTCCCAGCACCATTTATTGAAGATACCATGTTTTCCCCATTGTATATTTTTGCCTCTTTTGATTAAATTGACCCCATATAAGCATGGGTTTATTTCTGGGTTCTCTGTTCTGTTCTATTGACCTATGTATCTGTTTTTGAGGCCAGTACCATATTATTTTGGTTACTACTACAGCTTTGTTGTATCTTGAAATTTGGGGTTGTGATACCTCTAACTTTGTTCTTCCTTCTCAAGATTCCTTTGGCTATTTGGGGTCTTTTGTGGTTCCATAAAAATTCTAGTTCTGTGAAAAATGCTGTTGGTGTTTTGATAGGAATTCCATCAAAACTGTAGATTGCTTTGTGTAGTATGGACATTTTAACAGTATTCTTCCAGTTCATAAACATGGTATATATTCCCAGTTGTTTGTGTCATTTTCAATTTCTTTCATCATTATTTTATAGTTTTCAGAAGATAGGTCTTTTCCTTCCTTGGTTAAATTTATTCTTAGATGTTTTATTATTTTTCATGTAATTTTTTTAAAAGATTTTATTTATTTATTTAACAGAGATCACAAGTAGGCAGAGAGTCAGGCAGAGAGAGAGGATGAGAGAGAGGAGGAAGCAGGCTCCCTGCTGAACAGAAAGCCCGATTCGTGGCTCAATCCCAGGACCCTGGGACCATGACCTGAGCTGAAGGCAGAGGCTTTAACCCACTGAGCCACTCAGGCACCCCTCTTATCTTTATTATTTTTCTTCTTTCTCATGCCCTTGGGTTTTGTTTATTCTTCTTTTTCTAGTTGTTTTAGGTGTAGCGTTACATTATTTATTTGTGATTTTTCTTGTTTCTTGAGGTAGTCCTGCATTGCTGTAAATTTCCCTCTTAGAGTTATTTCGAGAGCATCCCAAAGATTTTGGGATTTGTATCTTCATTTTCATTGTTTCCATGTATTTTTTAAATTCTTCTTTAACCTATCCACATTTATTATTTTTTTAAAGTAACAGTTTAATTGTATATGAATATAGAGAGACAAAACTTGGTTATTGGTGATGGTTTTCATTACTTTATTTCCCCTGCAGGTAATGATAGTATCAGAGGAGTTGTTCTAATGAACAAATAGTGTGTTAGTAGAACTTCAGCTTCATTAAAAGTAAATTCTCCACCCAGTGTGGGGTTCAAACTCACAACCCCATAATTGAGATTTGTATGCTTTACCCACTGAGCCAGCCAGGAACACGCCCCTCCCTCCCCCGCCCCCACTCCTCCTCAGTTTTTAAAAAATGCTTTCTGTTGTTGTTCCACTTGGATGCTTTTGATTTCTCTGTCTTCCAGGTCACTGCTCTCTTCTCTCTCTGCTCATCTGTTGATTCCCTTTAGTGTACTTTTCATTTCAGTTATTGTATTCTTCAGCTCTTATTCATTATTTTTTATATTTTTTATCTCTTTGTTGACATTCTCAGTGAGTTCCTACATTTTCCTCTCCAGTCCGGTGAGCATCTTTATGACCATTACTTTAAACTCTTTATCAGGCATGTTGCTTATCTCCATTTTGTTCTTTGTCTAAGGTTTTTGTCTTGTTCTTTCATTTGGAGCATATTCCTCTGTCTCCTCATTTTGCTTGATTTTTGTGTTTGTTTGTATGGGTTAGGCAGAACAGCTACTTCTGAACTTGAAGGAATAGCCTTGTGTATGGTCAGCCCTGTGTAGACTGTGTGTGCCTGGTGACTTTGTTTGTCCGCTGAAACTGTGGGTGGCATGGGCTTGCAGACCAAGGGCACTCTGTGCTGAGGCTGCCCTAGTGGGATGGTCAGAGCTGAATTGGGTGTGATTGTGTTGTTCTTTGTCTCTCTGTATAGAAGTTGCCTTGGCAGGACTTGCTAAAGCTGAAGTGGGTATAAGCTGGGGGATTCTGGGGTGCCCAGAATAGGGGACATAGGAGGTGGGGCAAATGGAGCCAAGGTTGATGTGGGCCAGGATGTTCCAGGGCACTCTATACAGGGGACATCCTGGAGATCCTGGTAGAGTGACTGGAGACAAGGTAGGGTATGGGCTGTGGGCTCCTCAGTCATTCCATGCAGAGGGTGCCCTGGTAGGGCAGCTGGAACAGAGGCAGGCATGACCTGGGGTTCTGGGGTGTTCCATGTGGTGGGTGTGGGGTGGCCAGAGCCAAAGCTAGCCAAAGCCAGGATGTTGGAGCAGTGTGCATCAGGGGAACCTTAGTCATCTGAGGCCAAACTAGTGCAGGCCTGGGGTGTCCTAAGGTACTTTGTGCCTGTGTTCCCTTGGTGCACTGGCTGGAGCTATAATGAGCTCTGATCAGGGGTCTCATGGTGTTGTATGCTGGGGCCACCTTAGTGGGATGGCTGGGGCTGGTGTGGGTTAGGGGTCTGGGGCTCACTGAGGCATTAGGCTACTCAGGGTGCCTGGACCTTGTTCTCATCCATGCTTTCAAGGTGGAAGAGGAATGTAAACCATGGGGCTCTCCTATCCCTCAGACCTGGAGAGAGAGTTCCAGCAGTTCTCCCACCATTTGGTGCAGTTCTAGAGCTGATCTTTTATGTCCTAGTTGGTCTTTTAAACCGAGGCTTTTTCCTGTGCCCCATGGTAGACAAATCTGCCCACGGTCCCTCTATTTGGGGACTATCTGTCTCCACTGCAGTTCACAGTGTTGGGGTGGTGGTTCCCTTTGTTACTGTTTCCTCTCTTTCTTGCTGTTCTCTGTGTGGTCTATCTTCTGATGTGCTGAAGCTGTTGAGTCAGCCCTTGGTTCTTCTTCAGAAGGAATTGCTCTATAAATAGGTGTGGCTTTGGTGTGTTCTGTGCAGGAAGTGATTTCACAGTCTTCTTACCTGGCCATCTTGAACCAGAGCCATGCCCCTCTATTAAAATCCTTTTCAAGCATCAGATTATGCCATGATTGACAGTTCTGAGTTCCTGAAAATAACTGAGTCACTGCAGCTAATCTTATTCTGACTGGTGGTAGTGCCAGTGACTCACGAACACAGTCTTCTTCCCTCCCATTGCCTGCGACAGGCCTCCATATGTTCCAGGCGCCTTAGTGTATCTGGTTTATTGCATCTGAAAGCATACATGGTAATTTGAAATTTATGGCTTTGAGAAGAAAATATTCTCAGAAGCATTCTTCAGAGTGTGTAAGTGGTTTCATCATCATCATCATCATCGTTGTAGTCATTGTTTTGGCGGAGAGGGTTGTATATGAACGCTAAAGCCCAAGGTAAAATCACCTGTCTCTGAACTGAGAAATACTACTCTGAACTCTATTATACCTGATCTTTTTTTCTCATTCTTCAGTTGCAAAGATTTGGTTTAATGGTTGTTTGAACTTGGACAGTCATACATAGGATTAAGCAAATAAACATTTGATATTCCTGGATAATTTAAATGGAGTATTAGCCACTCAGAGATGCTGCCTGTCTCCAGGAATCCAGCACTTCACTGTAGAGGAAGGTTAACTATAATTTTAGTTGGAGCATTTGTGGGAGAGATGTGCCTTTGGGTTTTTTTTTTTTTTTTTTTTAAATTTAACCAAGTTGTGGACTTTTCCTGATTAACTAAAATATACAACAAACAAAAACAAAACAAAAAGGCCCACATGTACAGGAAAAAAATGTTATTTTAAAATTCTGGCTCTGGGTTTCCAGTTTCAAGAAGGATGGGGTAAGCACACTTTTTTCTCTCTCTTCTGCTGAAGGCAACAGTGAAACCTGGACAGAAGGCATGGAGTAGCTATTTGAGGGCTTTGAAGAGCAAATGATGGTGGTTGGATTGGGAAAGAAGGCCAGAATTCAAAGTACCACTGGATTGCCATGTAGTTTCCCATGTCCCGCCTCCGGTCCTCCGGCCATTTGGCCCAGAGGCAGGCACAGCTGTGGAAGTTCAGTATATAGGCTAGAGAGCAGCAAAGGAGCCCCAGGAAACCTGAACATGTTGGGCTGATTTCACAGACTTCAGGGAAGGAGGACCTTCGGAAAGCAACTGCATATAGTCATCTGTGAACTGCTGGGCTCATCCCTGAGCTATTTATATGCAGATCTTATCCTACTTAGCATGTAAATGACTCTAAGAACTGAACTAAACACAGACCACCACTCACATTCCAGACGGGCCTCTTTGTGGTGCACACAGGACACATGTGAATGGCAATGCAGAAGCTTTGAAAACTACAACACAGCTGTCAACATTTTCCAGAAAATATAAATAAGAGCATATGAAAACCCAGGAAAGGGGCACCCCTCAGAATGGGTTGGTAGTGCTGGGGGACACTACCAGGGGATAGCTGGTAGTGGCTCAGTTGGTTAAGCATCTGCCATCAGCTCAGATCATGATCTCAGAGTTCTGGGATTGAGCCCCGTGACGGACTCCCTGCTAAGCAGGAGCCTGCTTCTCTCTCTGACTTTGCCTCTCCTCCCTCATTCCTGCACTGGCATGTAGATCAAAAGTCCAAATATATCGGATGAGTCTTCCAGGCATTACATTTAGTGAAAGAACCCAGTCTTGAAAGGTTAGAAACTATAGGATTCCATTATGTGGCAGTATTGAAAATATAAAACTATAGCGCTAGAAAACAGATTCGTGGTTGCCAGGAGCTAGGGATGAGGAGAGTGTGTGACCAAGGGACTTTTTTTTTTGAGTGATAGAACTGTTCCATATTTTCTTTGTGACATATGTCTAAAATCATAGGCTTGTACATAATAAAAGATCAGTTTTACTGTACAATGAATAAAAAAATTTGTTTTTGAAAAACTGACTCTGGTTTGAATGTCTTGGCTCAGAAACAGGACATAATTCCTGTTGTGGAGAGATCTCTTTTATTGGGGGTGTAGGAAATCACTTTAAAGTGTGAGCTGTATTACAGAGTTGAGATTCCACTGAACATAGCCCAGACTCCCCGTCTCCCAAATGTTTAGATGAGAATAATTATGAAAGTACTTAGAATATGGCTTAGGACAAGACTGATAGAGAAGCAAACAATGGAGAGAGAGCCTAGTCATGTTACAGGAAGACAGGGGACTCCGGGAGGAGAATCTAGGAAATTCTTTTTTGGGGATCTGGAGGAGAATTTGGATGATGTTTTATTTTGAGTGGTTTGCTGAGCTAGTGTTTATTTCCCTCATCCCAGAGCTTCAGTGAAAGTCAGTTGCACCCCTCAGAATGGGTTGGTAGTGCTGGGGGACACTACCAGGGGATAGCAAATGTAGCAGAGAGAGGCAGGGTGGGCACTAGGGCGAGTCCAGTGGGAAACAGGAACGGGGGGGTTGGGTGAATGTGAGGACTCAGAATCCACAGAATGGCAGGGCAAAGCACAACATTTCTCACAGGATGGCCCTGCTTTTGTTTTCTACTCTTAAAAGTGCAATCTTTGGGTAAACAGTTTGGGGAAACTCAGAAAAGAGACATTTGAGTAATGAGAGTTTAATCCCCCCCCCCTTTTTTTTAGTTTAATCCCTTTTGCCATACAAACTGCTGACATTTAATTTATTATTGTTTTGGGGCACCTGGGTGGCTCAGTGGGTTAAGCTGCTGCCTTCGGCTCAGGTCATGATCTCAGGGTCCTGGGATCGAGTCCCGAGTCGGGCTCTCTGCTCAGCAAGGAGCCTGCTTCCTCCTCTCTCTTTGCCTGCCTCTCTGCCTACTTGTGATCTCTCTCTGTCAAATAAATAAATAAAAATCTTTAATTTATTATTGTTTTATTAGTTAAAAATTTAGGAGCAAATATGGAGCACTAATTTTGTATATTCTCCTTGCTTTCCGTCCAAACTGCAAACTACTGACTGTATTTCTCATCTGAACAATGAGGAGAAAGTGTCCATTTCCCATTTTTCCTATGTAGGCTAATCACTTCACTGTTAACTTTTACCAGTTTCATAACTGTCTAATCTTTTTCCATGACAGAATATAATACAGCCTAGTAGGTACAATGGGTTCTGAAGTCAGAAGGACCTGGGATCCAGTTCTAGTTCCTCCACTCATTAGTTGTGAATCTTGGCCAAATTACATATGTCTTCTGAGATGGGGCTTATTACAACCCTGCCTCACAGGGTTGTTGCAAGATTAAGTGTTGGCACCATGCATCTACCCTCTAGGCTCGTACCATCCTTCAATGTTACCGTCCTTTGGTGGTTCAATGCCCAATTCACTGTTAACCCAAAAATACATTAAAAATTCGGTGGGTTCAGAAGTCAAGTAGAAATCATCATAATAATGTAAGCCCACCTGACCTGCTGACTTGCTCTAAGCAGTACCCCGCATTTGCTCCCGTCTGCCTGATTATCTTGGCACGTTCCAAGTTGAGAACATAGCTAAAGACTGTTAAAGACTTGAAAGGGTTGCTATGAGAGGATCAGAGAGAAAATATACTTTTTATCCTCAAAAAATGCCAAATATTTCTTCAGTGTGTTTAATTATTTTAATGTGTGGGTTGAGATTCTGTCATGATCTGCAAAATATAGCATAGAGTCTTGACAGAATGAACCAGAGAGACTGTGTGTGAAAATGTGCACTATAGTCTGAGCGTGACTTCCCACTGGAGCAGGGGGGTGTTCAGGGAGAATTGTGGATGAAGCCTTCATTCCCACATTGGCCTGACCTAGGGAGTGGGTTCTACAAGAGGGATTATGATTTCACTGTAACAGATCCCCAGTCTGAATCTGATGAGCTTAATTTTCTGGCTAGAAGAAGCAAACAAGTTGCACTTGGTGCAGTCACCGGTTTGATTCTTCACGCATCTTTCCCTGATGGAATGTTGCCTTTGGGGCTGCAGGTCTTGTTGTGGCAGCAGGGGCTGGATATCCGTTTAGATGGCTAATACATGGTGGGGCGGGAACTGATTTGTCTTAGGTTTGACCAGATCCGGAGTAAATGGTACTTGGAATAGAGATATGCCCTTTTTGAGGCTGTTGAGCTGTGGTAAACAAGATCAAAAGGAATGGTACTGATAGGTTTTGAGGCAAGAAAATAGTGTCAGATCAGGTAGAGTGTCCTGCCAGACAGTGGAGAAACTTACTAGTATCACATCAGGCTGAATGTTAACATCCAGGCAGGAAAGGCTAATGGTTGGCATAGGAAGTCAGGTATTAGGGGACAGGCCTCAGTCATGGCTCACGTGTTAGGCCAGGTACCCAGGCCCAGAAGGCCGTAAAAGCTGCCCAAATCCTGGAACTGTGGTACAAGGTGGATATTTGATCAGAGAAGTAGAGTCTGAATCACCCGAGTTAGGAGTTTCTTACCTTATTCCAAAGTAAAGACAGGACTGTTCCTAGTGTGGGAGGCAAAGCTGAGTTGGGTTGTAGGGCCCAATAGTGAGTAGAGGTTAAAGAAGTAGGGCAATGGGAACTATAGGAGTTAGAGCATCTTTAGGAGATTTCTCAGACATGAGCATATTTTTGGTTGCTTAATTAAAAAAATTTGTTTTTGTTTCCAAGTAATAAATTTATACCAGCTATCTTTAGGTCAAACAGAAGCTCACTGCCTCCCCTGCAGTCTCTGTAGCAGAGACCATTTCTTTTTTCTTTGTTTTTTTTTTTTAATTTTTTATTTTTTATAAACATATATTTTTATCCCCAGGGGTACAGGTCTGTGAATCACCAGGTTTACACACTTCACAGCACTCACCAAAGCACATACCCTCCCCAATGTCCATAACCCCACCCCCCTTCTCCCAACCCTCCTCCCCCTCAGAGACCATTTCTGTCAACAATTTTAGCTCTTTCTTTTAATATTTACCTTTTCTAAATGACATGCTTATAATGCTGTTTATTGATTTTTTTTCAATATTGGACATAGTGTAGAGATGCTGGGGAAGTTTAGCATTCCTTTATATTCTCCGCCTACTCTTTCCTCTTCCTCACCCTTAGATGCTCATCCTTTCGCCAATAATTGATTGCTTAAATCAATTGACAATTAAGTTTTTGATTATGCAAATTATATTTATTTGGTTATTTTGGTTCTGTCTTCAATGATTGCTTTTATTTCCTATAAAACATCTTATTTGTTTTCTGGAGTTAAGTATCTTTTTTTTTTCTTTTGCATTGTAACTTCTGTATTTTCTGACAGAATTGTAAAAGTCGTAACAATATAAAACTCATCAGATTGTATTTCACTTTTCACCTTGGAAACATTCCTTCAACTTTGCCTCTCATGGACTTGCTACATAATAGCTGTTTTGGAAATGTTCTTCACCTCTTGTTATGTAAGATTTCTGTTTCTTGGATCCTGAATCTTCCTTTGTTTAGGAGGCATTATCTTATGGTAACTTTCTGAAAGAGGCAGCTTTGGAGGTAAAATATTTTGAGAGCTTTACATGCCTGAAAATTATTTTTTTTTCCCTCTCTCCTCACATTTGATTCATGGTTAGTTAGGTATAGAATTCTCTGTTGGAAGTCATTTTCCTTCAGAATTGTGAAGGCATTGCTCCATTATCTTCTAGTTTTCAGTATTGCTTCTGAGAAATCTAATGCCATTCTGATTCCTGTTCTGTTGTGTATAAACTGTTTTCCTTTCTAGAAGCTTTTAAGAGTCTTTTTTGGTGTTCTAGAATTTCAGGATGAAGTCCTCTGAAGTAGGTCTTTCATCAGTCATTATTCCGAGTCCTTCATAGGTCCTATCAATGTGAAATTTAAGTCCTACTGAGAACATTTCTTGTGTTTCTTCTTTGAAATGTTTTACCTTGTGTTTTCCCCATTTTCTTTATGGAGTTCTTATTTTTCCATTATGGGACCTTTTGAAATAAACCTCTCATTTCTTTTTTCTTTTTTTTTTAACCCTCTCTGTTTTGCTCTTTGCCTTTTTGTTCTATTTCTTGGAAAATTTCTTTAATTCTTTTTTTTAATTTAAATTTTAATTAGTTAACATAAAGTACAATATTGGTTTCTGCAGTAGAAGTAGTGATTCATCACTTACATACAACACCCAGGGTTGATCACAACAAGTGCCCTCTTTAATATACATTCCCCACCCATGTCCCTCCATCAACCCTCAGTTGTCTGTTGTTAAGTCTCTTACGGTTTTTTCCCCTTCTCCTTTTCTCCCCCTTCCCATATCTTCATCTGTTTTCTTTCTTAAATTCCACATATGAGTGAGATTACATGGTATTTGTCTTTCTCTGACTGACTGACTTCACTTAGAATTATACACTCTAGTTTTACCATATCATTGCAAATGGCAAGATTTCATTTTTTTTGAAGGCTGAGTAATACTCCATTGTATGTGTATACCACTTATTCTTTATCCATTTATCAGTTGATGGCCATCTCTCCAAAGTTTGGGTATTGTTGATAATGTTGTTGATGTTGATGATAATGTTAATGATGTTGATAAACATCAGGGTGCATGTAACCCTTCGAATCTATATTTTTGTATCCTTTGGGTAAATACCTATTAGTACAATTGCTGGATAATAGGGTAGCTCTCTTTTTAACTTTTTGAGGAAACTCCATACCGTTTTCCAGAGTTGGCTGCACCAGTTTCCATTCCCCCCAACAGTGCAATAGGGTTCCCCTTTCTCAGCATTTTCACCAACACCTGTTGTTTCCTGTGTTGTTAATTTTAGCCATTCTGACAGGTGGGAGGTGGTATCTCATCGTGGTTTTGATTTGTATTTCCCTGATGATGAGTGATGTTGAGCATCTTTTCATGTGTCTCTTAGCCATCTGGTTGAATTCTTTGGAAAAATATCTATTCACGTCTTCTGTCCATTTCTTAACTGGATTATTTGGTTTTGGGGTGTTGAGTTTGATAAGTCCTTTAGAGATTTTGGATACTAACCCCTTGTCAGCTATGTCCCTTACAAGTATCTTCTCCCGTTCTTATAGACGGCCTTTTAGTTTTGTTGATTATTTCCTTCATTGTGTAGACCGTTTTTTAAAAAAAATATTTTATTTATTTATTTGTCAGAGAGAGAGAGAGAGGTCACAAATAGGCAGAGAGGCAGGCAGAGAGAGAGAGGGGGAAGCAGGCTCCTCGACGAGCAGAGAGCCTGATACGGGGCTCCATCTGAGGACCCTGAGATCATGACCTGAATCGAAGGCAGAGGCTTAACCCACTGAGCCACCCAGGCACCCCGTGCAGATCATTTTTATTTTGATGAAGTCCCAATAGTTCATTTTTGCTTTTGTTTCCTTTGCCCTTAGAGACATGTCTAATAAGAAGTTGCTCTGGCCAAGTTCAAAGTGGCTGCTGCCTGTGTTCTCCTCTAAGATTTTGGTGGTTTCCAGTCTCACATTTAAGCCTTTCTTCCATTTTGAATTTATTTTTGTTTTTGGTGTAAGGAAATGGTCCAGTTTTATTCTTTTGCTTGTTGCTATACAGTTTTCCCAAGACCATTTGTTGAACACTGTCTTTTTCTATTGGATATGCTTTCCTGTTTTGTTGAAGATTAGTTGACCATATAGTTGTGGGAATTTCTTCAATACTTATTTCCCGTTTTGCTTTTGAAGGGGTTTTGTCTTTAATTTGTGCTGCCATATTTTCATTTTCTAAGGCGATTTTGTTCCTCAAATGTTTGAATGGTCTTTATCTTCTATTTCTTTAACAACTTAATTTTTTTTTTCTGCTCCCAGCATGATCCTTATCTTCTGAGTTCATATTCTGTTTTTTTTTTTCTCTTCTCTTTTCATGTTAACATTTTCCTCATATGTAATTAACCTTGCCAAAGCTTTATTTTTAAGAGTGTGGTTCCAAGACGTGAGTGGAGCTGTATGAGGGCAAAGCTTGTTAACTCAGAGGAAGCTGGACATTTCCTTGGAGGACCCACAGATGTCAGTATCTGTGGATATTCTCTTTTGGGCTTTTTTCTTAGAGAAATTTTCCGTTTTCTCTGCTCGGTATGAATGAGGCTGTGTTCTGGAATGTTGGGGAAAAAGGTATTTTCTAGATTAGGGAGGGAGGGCTCTGGGAAATGAGTCTTATTGTTCCTGGGCAGAATTTCACTCAGTCCCACTACTTTAAGTAATATGCCTCATTCTCACTCACCTCCAGGCCTCTCTGGTTCAGTATCTCCAAATAGTAAACCTTCAGGCTTCTCCCTGGAGAGAAGCACCAGTCCCATGGCAGAACATCTGAGATGTATGTGCTGCTACAGGCGTATACGCTACCCAGTGGAGTGAACTGATAACTTGTAGAAATGTATGAAATTTATCATCTCTATAAATACTCAGATTTAGTGGTTCTTTCTGAAAAACAAAACTGCCTAGAAGGATAATGCTGTGTAAGAAAATCTTGTGTGATTCCTGTTTCTAGGCTCTATATCTTCCTCCTTGGTTTGGTCTCTTTCAGAGCAAATTGGAGCTTTGGCAGATCAGCACATTGTCCATGTGGCATGTGGCGAGTCTCACAGTCTGGCCCTCAGTGACCGGGGCCAGCTGTTTTCTTGGGGCGCAGGGAGTGACGGTCAACTAGGACTCATGACAACTGAAGACTCGGTGGCAGTGCCCAGGTAAGAAGGTCACAGACAGGAATTTGAGTTTCCAGAAGTCAGTTTTATAAATACTCTTTCCTGCTGTTGCTTTGTGAGACTCTGCTTTGGTTCTGCTTTCTCTCTTTAATTGCTGTTTTTTTGTTGTTGTTATTGTGTTTTTGGTGCCACTCCTGTGCCTTATACTTTATAGCACTTGTCACAAAAACTGTAATTATTTATAAAAGTGTCTGTCTCCAGTTAAAAAACTGTGAGTTGTTCAGGAATTGTACTTTATTTATTCCAGTAACCTACTTGTTAGCATAGTGTTTGGAATTCAGTAAATGTTTGAATAAAAAAAGCATCTTTTCTCCTGCTGTACTTACTAACCTTTAACTTAAAATTATAGACCTAAATCAATCACTCAATTAAGGACTCTAAACTCAAATCAAAAGGTTGACCCATTTTCTAATATTAGCCATCATGAGCATTACGAACCGCTAAAATACCAAATGTACAAAATTATTTTTTACACAAAAATACTAATACAGTGTTTTTTTTTTTTAAAGATTTTATTTATTTATTTGACAGAGATCACAAGTAGGTAGAGAGGCAGGCAGACAGAGAGAAGGAAGCAGACTCCCTACTGAACAGAGAGCCCAATGTGGGGCTCAATCCCAGGACCCTGAGACCATGACCTGAGCTGAAAGCAGAGGCTTAACCCACTGAGCCACCCAGGTGCCCCTAATACAGTGGTTTTAAGACTTTTAAATATTTACTTTATTTCCAGATATTAGGTGATTTAATAAAGTATCCAACAGGCACTTCACCACTAAGTAAATATTTGAAATACTGAAGTTACTTCCAGATGCTCTCCTTGGGGGATGGAGTCTAAGTTTGTGGAGGGTTCTTGGTGATCAGAGAGGCCACTCGCTTATTTCCATCACTTTTTTCCTGTTCTTTTAGATGACCAACATAGAGCACACCCCTACTGTCATACTTGCACATCTCTGTAACTGTTTATTTAATGACTATTTGTCATACAAAGCTGGGAACTTTTGATGACGAGACCTGGATTATGCATTTTTGCATCACCATTGTTAAGGGTGTCCAGCACATTTATTGTTTGTTACAAGGCTGTGTAATAAGTGGCCTCTCCACCCCAGCCCAATTATTGTCCCCTTTAAAGGACAAAATACTTTTCTTCCTCTTCCTTTTCTGCCCTTCTTAGATTTTTGTCACTTTAATCAAAAGTTGTTTTAAGGAAAAGAGGAACATGGAGGTAAGCGTGATTTGACTCATTTCCTGACTTAGAACAGGTAATATCTTGGATTCATTTTTCCAAAAATTAGTTGAATTTTGGGGAAGAGAGAGAGAGAGTGGCAATAAGAAAAAAAAAGGGTACTGTATATATTTTAATGAAATTATGTAAATATTAAGGAAAAGATTTATAGTGTAAATGACAAAAATATTTCACTTGTTGATGACCAGAGATTTAGAGATTTTTAATGGCATTTCATTTCTAAAAACGAAGTAGCCTGTGTTATAGTAGCAGTTTAATTTTCAATAGCCATGTCTAAATTATGGATGACTTTTGAGGCTTTGGTCTGTGTATAATTTTGTTATAACTTAATTGACATAAATTTCTTAATTCATACTCTAGTCTTGTAGAAAGGAACATAGCTTTGAAGTCAAACTGCCCTCACACTCTAATACTGGTACTATTATTAATTAGGTGAGTGACCTTGGGCAAATTCTTTTAACTTGTCTAAGCCCTGATTTCTTCAGTTGAAAGTGGAGTGTTGGGCGCCTGGGTGGCTCAGTGGGTTAAGCCATTGCCTTTGGCTCAGGTCATGATCTCAGGGTCCTGGGATCAAGTCTCGCATCGGGCTCTCTGCTCAGCAGAGGGCCTGCTTCCATTCCCCTCTCTCTGCCTGCTTCTCTGCCTACTTGTGATCTCTGTCTGTCAAATAAGTAAATAAAATCTTAAAAAAAAAAAAAAGAAAGAAAGAAAGTGGAGTGTTGGGGGTGCCTGGGTGGCTCAGTGGGTTAAAGCCTCTGCCTTCGGCTCAGGTCATGATCCTAGGGTCCTGTGATCGAGCTCCGCATCGGGCTCTCTGCTCAGTGGAGAGCCTGCTTCCTCCTCCCTCTCTCTCTCTCTCTCTCTCTGCCTGCCTCTCTGCCTACTTATGATCTCTGTTAAATAAATAAATAAAATCTTAAAAAAAAAATAAGAAAGTGGAGTGTTGTATTGTGTACCTTATGTTGCTAGGAGGGAAGAATGAGATGCATAGGTAAAACACATCCCATGCTTGCACTCTTTACATATCCCTCCTCTCTACGCAAGGCTACAGTTTCCCTGTTTCTTGTTCTTTTGACCTGCTCTCTTTCTATAACCAATTATGACATTTGTGACAAGGCTAGCAGTCAACCCATAAAGGGAGAATTATGGGGAATTTGAGTGAAAACTGGCCAGGAGAAAAAGGGCTGTTACTGCATGAAATTTCTGAAACATAGGTCCCCTAGGCAGTAGTGCATTTTCCAGTTTTAAAAAGGAGTTGGGTTCTACAGACTATTGGTAACTGTATAACTTGAATGAATGTCCAGGGAATTATTCAGAGAGGCAAAAAATCCAATCCCAAAAGGTCACCTACTATATGATTTTATTTATATAACATTTTTGAAATGACAGAATTTAAGAAATGGTGGGTGAATTAGTGGTTGTCGGAGGCTAAGGGGAGGGGAGGGGAGTAGTGGTCTAAGAGTTTAGCAGGAGGAATCCTTACGGTGTTCAGCTGCTCAATACCTTGACTGTGGTGGTGGATACATGAACCTACACAGATGGTAAAATTAATATACAGAATTGAGTACGAATAAAACTGGAGAAGTGTGGAAAAGATTTGTAGATTGTATTAATGTTAGTATCCTGGTTATGATCTTATTATTCTAGTCTGAGAAAATGTCACCACTGGGGAAAACTGGGCAAAGTGTAAAAGAGCTCTCTCTGTATTATTTCCTACAACTGCATGTGAGTCAATAAAAAATAGTTGGGTTCTATTAGATACTAAATTTGTATGTGAGTTCTGTTTCATAAGCTTTTTGTATGTGAGAAAAGGAAACAGTGACAAAAGTAATACCTGCCTCTCAAATAATCACTCAAATGTCACTCAAAATAATCTACTCCCACACTGGCCTCTGTCTTCTAAGATGCCCCTCTCCCGAGAGGACGGCCATCTGGCTCTTCTGTTCCCACGGCATAGACTTAATGAAGAGGATGGTGGCAGCTTGCAGGCTATTACATTAGAGAGCAGGAGATATTCCCAGGTGTCCAAGTCTGTGGGCCAGCACCGAGCATCGTTACGTGGACTTTTTTGTTTGTTTTTTCCACAATCCTGTGAAATAAGTGCTTTTCTTGTCCGTGTCTTTCATATGAGCAAGCAGAGGAGCAGGATTTGAAAAGGACTCTACGATCTTCCTCTTACCATCCTAGGGAATTTGGGTTTGGTCCTTATTTTTTAAAAATTGTGATAAAAAAATTGTGGTAAAATACACATCACATGGGATTTTGCATCTTACCCATTTTTAAATGCATAGTTCAGTAGTATTAAGTCTATTTATGTAGTTGTGTAAACAATATCCAGAAATTGCAAAAATTTATCTTGTAAAAGTTAGTCGGTACCCCTTAAATAATAGCTCCCCATTTCTCCTCTCCCAGCCACTGGCAAGCAGCGTCAAACTTGATTTGTATGAATCTGACTATTCTGGGTATCTTTCATAAGCGCACTCATAAAGTATTTGCCCTTTTTTTTTTTTAAAGATTTTATTTATTTATTTGACAGACAGAGATCACAAGTGGGCAGAGAGATAGGCAGAGAGAGAGGAAGGGAAGCAGGCTCCCTGCTGAGCAGAGCCTGATGCTGGCTCGATCCCAGGACCAGGACTGGGAGATCATGACCTGAGCTGAAGGCAGAGGCTTTAACTCACTGAGCCACCCAGGCACCCAGTATTTGCCTTTTTGTTACTGGGTTATATCACCTAGCATAATGTTCTTGAGTTTCACCCATATTGCAGCATATGCAGAATTTCCGTTCTTTTGAGGGTTGATTTAACATTCCCTTGTATGAATACAGCACATTTTGTTTTTCCATTCATCTGTTAATGGACAATTTAGTTGCTTCTACCTTTTGGGCACTGTGAATAATGCTATTCTGAACATGGGTGTACAGATATCTTTTTGGGACCCTGCTTTCAGTTCTTTTAGATGTATTCATGGAAGTGGGATTGCTGGATCATTGCATTGCCCTCATTTTGAAAACCACATAGACAGCAGCCACATTCCTAGGGATCTCTCTTTTATAGCTTATTCCACATTTCCCTCGACTGGAGAGGACAAGGTTGGAATTAACAAGAGTGTGGTAATGGGATTAAGTGCAGATGTGTTTTTTTGTCTTGTTTTTTGTTTGTTTTGTTTGTTTGTAACTGCCTAGGAGGTAGGAAGTTAGTGAAAGATCTAATAGAATTATTTCATGTAAGATTATGCATTTAATTTTAAAAAGTCTTTTAGGAAGGGTGTTATTTATTACCACTGTTGGGAATATTTCTCGTCACTGTTTGTGAATGCCTTCTTAAGAAGAAAGCCTTTTCTGTTTTAGGTTAATACAGAAGCTGAACCAGCAGACGATATTACAAGTTTCCTGTGGCAACTGGCATTGCTTGGCTCTTGCAGCTGGTAATATAACATTGAAATACATGCTAATGTTATGTTAATTTGGGAACCATTTCTCTTTGCATTTGTGTGTGATGTTATCTAACTGGACCCCTTTAACACACTGGTCCTGTTGGACAGTGGTGTTTCTCAGACAGCCTTTGTGCAGCTCATACCTTTTTTGGGGTGTGGACAGTGAAGGAGGTGTTCATCATTGCTCTCTCAGGGAAGGATGAGAAGGAGGCAGGACTGAACCTCAGTGTTCTTGAACATATGGAAGATTGGTTTTTCTTAGCTTTAGTCACTCTCAAGCTCCCAAATAAGTGAAAAGGAGGGAGGGAGTTAGGGAAATCTAAGTTCACAAATAATACTGTATTCCATGTTAGAATAAATTTGATGGGAACTCTGTACCAACATGCCATGCTTGATGCTCTGTGAGAGAGTCCAGCTTGAAGCCTGGACCTCCTAGTCCTGGGGTTCATGATCTTGGTGTGGTTAGAATTAGTTCAGTGCCCTTAGTGGATCTAAGCCCGGTAACTGGCCTAGTCATAACTAAATTGGCTTACACATTTAATTTTTTCTTTTCTTTATATAAATGTTAATAGCCTTTGAAGGGCAGTAAGATTCAATTTATCTCTCTGTTGTAATGACAAATGGGAGTTTGGGTTTGGCAGTCTTTTTTTTTTTTTTTTAAGATTTTATTTATTTATTTGACAGAGAGAGAGATCACAAGTAGGCAGAGAGGTAGGCAGAGAGAGAGGAGGAAGCAGGCTCCCTGCTGAGCAGAAAGCCTGACGAGGGGCTCCATCCCAGAACCCCAAGATCATGACCTGAGTTGAAGGTAGAGACTTAACCCTCTGAGCCACCCAGGTGCCCCAGGTTTTGGCAATCTTCATAGCTTGAAGTGTCTCTGTCCCTTGCTCTCAGGAGGGTTTGGTAGGTTGAAGGGGAGCAACTAACAAATGATTCTCCTGGGCCACTAAGTTGTTCTTACGAGGTTATTTTTGTGAAAGGAACTTGTATCCTGTCTGGTAACACCAGTCACCCTGTCTTTATTTCAGATGGTCAGTTCTTCACATGGGGAAAGAACAGCCATGGGCAGCTGGGCCTGGGAAAGGAGTTCCCCTCCCAAGCCAGCCCACAGAGGGTGAGGTCCCTGGAGGGTATACCCCTGGCTCAGGTGGCTGCAGGAGGAGCTCACAGCTTTGCCCTGTCTCTCTCAGGAGCAGTTTTTGGCTGGGGGATGAACAATGCAGGGCAGCTAGGGCTCAGTGATGAAGAAGGTAAGTAAAGTCTTTGTATGTATCTCTTTAGTTCAAAAACACTTTAATCTGTTTAACACATTCTTCTTGAGAATCTTCTGTGCGCTGGCCCCATGTTAGGTTCTAAGGGTGCAGGAGTGAACAGAACAGATGATACGCTCGACTTTGTGGAGACTGCACGCTGGTGGGTAGAAGTATAGTACGTCAGATGTGTTTGAGAGGATGGTGTCCTGTTTTATATAAGGTTTCCAGAGAAGGCCTTTTTGATAAGATGTTTGAGCAGAGCCCAAAGGAGGTCAGGAGGGAGAAAGGGGACATGTAGCTATCTGGGCAAAGAACGTTTCAGTCACAGGGAGTGGGGTGTGTGGAGTCTGTACTGTGGGAAGATAGGTGGCGTGTTCAAGAGGGGAATGAGTGAGGGGAAGAACAGCAGAGCTGCTCAGAGAGGTAGTATAGGCACGATGATGTGGGGCCATGGAAGGCAAAGGAAGAAGTGTGGCTTCCGTCAGTGAAAGGGGAAGACAGTCAATATTTTGAGGAGAAGACGGATCCAGTTTAACTTTGGCGAGCGCAGGCCCCAGGGAAGCTGGAAGACCAGTTCGGAGGCAGTGGGAATGAAGTTGGTTATGAATATACTGTGAAGGGGGTGGTCAGTTGGTTTTGCTCATCGTTGGATATGTGGTTGAAGGGAAGAGAGGAAAAGTGGGAGGATGAAGTTGCCATTTATGGAATGAGGGAAACTCTGTGTGTGTGTGTGTGTGTGTGTGTTGGGGGCTGGCGAGTGGACAGCGTTGGGTGGTGTGGGGACACCATGCATTAGGTTTTAGATGTGTTCAGAATGAGGTGTACATTAGATACTCCAGTGGATGTGCAGACAGGAAGCTGCGTATGTGTCAGGGATCCAGGAGGACTCAAAAGTCACGCTAAGATAGTTGTGTACGTTTCATCTCAAAACTAATGGGAGTGACGTTCTGATTTTTCTCTTATTGTAGATCGAGAGTCTCCTTGCCATGTGAAACTCTTACGAACGCAGAAAGTCGTCTATATTAGTTGTGGAGAAGAACACACAGCAGTCCTTACAAAGGTAAGGGACTCAGAGTGTTTGGGTTTGTTCTGTGATGGTTTGGTGTTGGGTATGGCAGAGATGAGGATTGTTACTCGATTAGTTTTGATAGTATCTTTTAGAGTAGTGATGGTGTTTAAAAACAGTTCAGTATAAATAACCTTGAAGTATAGTATATGGCAACATTCTGTGTTCCTCTAAAACCATTTAAATATGTGAAAAATACAGAGCAATGTACTTCATGTCTTAAAATTATCAACCTCTTTTTTCTAAAACTATCACATGCAGAGAGAACGAAAATGTATTTTTATGTTGAACAAATACTGTTAAAGATTCACTTTAGTAAAATGTCTTAACATTTCTTCAAGCACAGCTGTTAAAGAGTAGCTAACTGTGGTGAGTGCTGTGAAGTGTGTAAACCTGGCGATTCACAGACCTGTACCCCTGGGGCTAAAAATACATTAAATGTTTATAAAAAAATTAAAAAAATTTTTAAAAAGTAGCTAACTATTGAGAGTAGAAGGGGGGTGGGGTTATGGACATTGGGGGAGGGTATGTGCTATGGTGAGTGCTGTGAAGTGTGTAAACCTGGTGATTCACATACCTGTACCGCAGGGCATAAAAATATATTATATGTTTATAAAAAATAAAAATTATTTTAAAAAAAGGTAAATGATATCTTAAACAGTGATCATTGAAAAAAATTTTAGAATAAATTCATTTGTAAAGGAAAAAAAAAGTAGCTAACTTACCAATGGGTTGTAGAGCATTTAATTTCTTATATATGAGTGATTGTGCAAAGTCATCTCATTTCACCTATCTCTGTTTCCCCTCATTTTGTTTTGCTTCCTAGCACATCATTGTGCTTTGGAAATTTGCAGATGGCACATGGTCCCTTGAGCAGTGCTGTCTTTGGTCCATAAAGATATAGTTCTTAATATCTTTTTTTTTTAAATTACTTTTCTACTTAATGAACATTGCAAAGAAGGCATTTTGGTGAATGATCAAGTGAGTGTTGTGTTCTTGTACACACTGTTGTGATATGAATCTTGTGTACAGAGGCTTTTCAAGGGGTGTACTCAAAACTCAGATACAATGTAGTCATGTCATGTTTTTCCCTTGTTAGAGTGGAGGTGTATTTACCTTTGGTGCGGGTTCCTGTGGACAACTTGGACATGATTCCATGAATGATGAGGTTAATCCAAGAAGAGTTCTGGAGCTGATGGGCAGTGAAGTAACACAGATTGCTTGTGGCAGGTGAGTGCCCTGAAGAGTTTCCTAGTGTCTGTTAAGACCTTGAAATGAATCTTGTCTTTGTAATGACAGAGCATGTGGTTAGACTTAATCATTAACATTTTTTTTTAAAGATTTTATTTATCTAAGAGAAAGAGAGAGAGCAGGGGGAGGGGCAGAAGGAGAAGCAGACTCTCTGCTGAGCCTGAAGCCTGGAGCCAGGATATAGGGCTCAATGCCAGGACCGCTGGTATCATGACCTAAGCTGAAGGCCAAGGCTTAACTGACCAAGCCTCCCAGGCACCCCTCTGACTACCAGCATTTTAAGAGATCTTGGCTGCGTACACAGCTACAGTGAAATTTGGAGAAAGTCCTATCCGAGTAGAGTATGGCAAAGACAGGTTTTAGATGAGGGGAGCAG
Organism: Mustela putorius furo; assembly: GCF_011764305.1. Lineage (NCBI taxonomy): Eukaryota > Metazoa > Chordata > Mammalia > Carnivora > Mustelidae > Mustela > Mustela putorius. Next base: position 2,697,802 of record NW_025421367.1, on the reverse strand, counting down.
GATGGGGACATGAGACTTATTTTGGGATAAAGACTAGCAGGGAAGAAGACATGAAGAAAGGAAAGTGAGAGAGCCGCAAAGAACTTCTTGGAAATTTTGCCTGGTGTACCCTGCTTCTTCCCTGTCATCTCGAAGGCCTGATGCAGCTGGTCATTCAGCCTTTTCCAAGTGCTGCCATCTTCCTCATTGCTTAGAGTCTCAGAGATAATGGAGAGCCAGCCACTGCAATAACAGTCAGAAGTCAGTGTGGGGCATTTCTAGGGGGTACCCAGAGACAGTGCTGTGCTCGTGTGGGGGTGCTGAAAGTCAGTCTCAGTGTATATCACTAGCAGTAGAAACTATGCTGATATATGAATTTATTTTTCCCCAGACAACACACCCTAGCCTTCGTGCCTTCTTCTGGACTCATCTATGCATTTGGTTGTGGAGCAAGAGGTCAATTAGGAACAGGGCACACTTGTAACGTTAAGTGCCCATCCCCTGTGAAAGGGTACTGGGCCGCTCATAGTGGCCAGCTTTCAGCCAGAGCCGGTAAGAGCGATTTTCATTGGAATGTAATGTTATTTTAAAATATAACAAAATATTGTTTATAGAGCACATATCTGTATATGACCTTGGAGTCTTTTGGAGGAAATGAGTATGAGAGCTTTTTTTTTTTTTTTTAACATTAATCAACAGTTATTTGAGTAGTTACTATGCATGAGGGTCTATAATTGAGATACTAGAGATCTCAGTTGAGAGTAAGCAAAAAAAAAAAATCACGTTATTTTGGCCCTAGGGACCTTGGTAGTGGTGTATAAATTTTATTTGTTATTATTGCTGTTAATAAAAGTTAATGTTTATGTAACCAAGCTCTATTACTTACTTATGCTAAGCACTGAAAACAACCTTAAGAATTCGTGGTTATTATTTCATGTTGTAGATGGGGAAATTGAGTCTTAAGGAGGTTAAGTAACTTGTCAACATCACAGAGATTTTGGGGGCAGGAATTAAAACTAGGTCTGCCTCACTCTAGAGCCTGTCCTCAATGCTTATGCTGTTAGTTTCCTTTTGCTTTTGCTATTCTGATCATAACATGACATGATTTCTTTTTATGCCATTGTTTTCTTCTCTTAAAAAAAAATAGTTAAATAACACAGCGTTCATTTCATTGGAAATCAAAGTAAGTCAGTCACTCAGTATGAATGACTTGAAATAATGAATCCAGCAGCTGACAAGCAGCTGGAGAGTCATTAAAAAGAAGTGTGATTTAATAATAACTTGATTTTGAAGACTATAAAGTGACTTATGCCTTGATTAGGATTTTTTTTAAACAATAACTACCATAAGTTTCCTACTAGATTATAAGAAACTTATGTGCAGGGGACTGAGTCTTCTTTGTAAAACCTGGGTACAGCACAAGGCCTGGCACAGACTTCTCAGTCAAGAAAGATTTATGGAATGAATATATGAGCATATAAAAATGCAGTGGAACTCAAAATACAAAATAAATAAGATTTGGTTTTGATGATGTTCCCCAAAGTGAAAGAATGGCTAGGTGTCCTCTGCCGTTTGAGAATTTCTTTTACACCAAGGCGTTGTAGACATGCTGGGAATGCATGTATTTAAGAAAAAAAAAGCAATTTCATAAACTTAGCTGTTGTATAGGTTAATTTGAAATCACAACTTTTTGAAGTTTGATTAGAACCTAACTTGTGTGATCATAAATTTGTGTTTGGATGTCTGCCAAAATGATTTTATAACGTAAGTAGATAAATTTCCATTCATCATGTAAAGGCTGTGGTTTTAGGACCCTTCATGGGAGTGTGGGAGCACAGAGGAGGGCATCTGGGAGTATTCCGGTTAGAGGAAGTTTGAGCTGTGTCTTAAAGCCTGATTTGGAGTTAGCCAGGTAGAGGACTGTGAGAGAGCGAGCAGTAGTGAGTAGCACAGAAGCACCATGGCCGCCGCGCTGTAGGAGGCACCATGGTGGAAAGTACAGTTTGCATTGAGAGTGGTGGAAGGAAAAGATGTAGAGACAGGGGATAGTGCGGTATATTGGGAATGAAAGCAATGTTGGCGGTGTTGGAGGGTCACCGTGGATGGGAGATAAAGCAGAGAGTAGGAAACGGAGGTCCTTGGAGGACAAGCGTCATCCTGGAGAGGCTGGAGAACAGCACACTCAGACAGTGTTACTGTTGATATCAGTGACTTTTATTTATTCATTTTTTAAGATTTTATTTATTCATTTGACAGACAGAGACAGCGAGAGAGGAAACACAAGCAGGGAGAGTGGGAGAGGGAGAAGCACGCTTCTGGCCGAGAGGGAGCCCTATGCAGAGCTGGATCCCAGGATCCTGGGATCATGACCTGAGCTGAAGGCAGAAGCTTAACGACTGAGCCACCCAGGCTCCTCTAGTGACCGTTTTAAACTGCACATCAGTGGCTGGAAAGATTAGAATGAAAAATGGAAACAACATCCTAGCTTGCTGTTGGGGAGGGGCTAGGGGGAGAGTTGGAGGGGAGAATACCATTTTGTACATTTATTTTTAATTGAAGTAGAAACAGTTTTGGGCACAGAGCCAGGAGAGGTTTCTTCCTTGACATAAATAAAATGGATAGGAAAGCAGTCTGAAGCATATTTTGGAGTATTAGGAAAGGGGATCAAGGAAAAAGCTTAATTACTGAAAAATATGCTCTTGAAAAAATTTTTTTGACAGATCGCTTTAAATACCATATTGTTAAACAAATCTTCTCTGGAGGAGACCAAACTTTTGTACTTTGCTCCAAATATGAGGTAAAAAATTCTTTCGACTATTATTTTGGGGGTGGAATAATGGTGAACCAGTATTTATTTTAATAAATAATTACATGAGAGCAATATTACTCTTTGTTTCTACCAATTTTATCTTATTAAGGTAAGCCAACTGATCTTGAAGATGTTCTCTCCATTTTGCTTCCTTGAAGTGCCAGTAATTTTCCTGGTATTTTAATCATAGAGTTCTAATTTATAATTTAAAATCATTTGTTTATGTCTACATTTGTTCCAAAAGATATTTAAGGAGGCCTAGAGAATTCATACTTTGGCATTATTTGACTTTCCCTTTCTTCCCTATTAGGTAGCAACAAATGATGGGTACTTGAGAACTTAGTGGGTTTGTTTGATGTGATTGAGTATATGCTAAATATAAAAGAGATGATGCAATATTCAGATATCCTTTATTATTTATCATCTGCTCATAACACCACACTAAAATTTCACATTGTGTCCTGCGTCACTCTAGTGGGTAAGTCAGGAAGAATGATGTTCCAGTATCTTTCAGCATTGCAGGTAGAGGAGAATATGGTCCAGATAATAATCTGTGACAGAGCAGTAATCCCTCCCCTCCTCCTGGACAAGGGAAGTCATTCTGAAACCTGGGACACAGTTCTGTTTTCAGCCCTCCACTCCCTTCCTTGCTTTTGGGCACCCTCCCCTCCCCTCCCCTCCCCCACCCAATTTTATTCAACCAGCTTGTAGGGAGGACCTACTATATATCGTGCATGGATCCTTACCCTCTCATGGAACAGCAGGGAAGAGCTGTTTGTGATGATAGAGGAGTCAGAGTTGGTTGGGAAGAAAATAGGAACTGTGGAGACCGGCGGCCCCTTTGAGTCCTGGAAATTTCTCCCCATTCATCTGATACTTTGCCATCTTTAAATACACAATGTTCTTGCCTTCTAGTCAGTGAAAGTCTGTGATTTGGTAGAAGAGGTTATGCTGGAGCCTGAGGCTGCAGGTTGGACAGTGGAAACTGACAACTAGATATTTTCCAAGTCAGGAGCCTGGAGAAGGTTCTGTTTAGTGCTGCCATCTGGGGTGATTTGGAACTGCTGCTTTAGACCTATTTTGGGCCCAGCTTCAGTGCTTCACAGAGAAATCTTGAGGAAAACAGAGATTATTTTGCATTTCTTCAAAATGCCAGTGAAATGAAATACGAAAAGCACTGAATCTCTGTAGGATAGTAACTTTTGTCGACAAGTAGAGTTTGAAGCATTCATTTCCCTAAGAAATTGAGTTGAATAATATTATCCAATTTTAATTTGCCTATGAAAGCCAGTATAAAAGTCAGTTTTATACTTTTATAAATATGAGATCTGATCTAAGGGGTTGTTTTTAAAATGTATTGCAGTTAGCACCATTGGGACTAGAAAACAAAACATTGATGAAAAGGATATAAAATAATGCCATATTAGAGAAATAGGACAGTGAAAAGTTAAACAACTAATAAGAGTGGTCTGCATTAAAAATGTAAGATAACAAAAAAGAAACTAAAAGTTGACTATCCCTTAGGAAGGTGTTACTCACTCTTTAGAAGTGGAGGCTGTACATATTTACTTAGACACTGTGAAACAGACAGTTTAGACACAGTTTAGACTGAGAAAATCACGTGTTTACTGCGTTACCATAACACCTGAAGAATCACTTAACCTAAGAGAAAGCGTCTGTATTATGATAGGCTCCATTTTTATAAATGCAACTCCTTCCGCTAACGCCAGGTCTCAGATAGAAGAGGGGAAGGGGGGAGTTGCGTACAGATACTGCTTTCCTACATTGGATTCCACGTCTTGGCAATTTAGGGAGTGCAGGGCATAGTCCCTCCTTTTCCTTTTATGTTGTTTGCTGCATAGGCTTGAAGAGGGAATGTGCTTAGGATGTTAGGTGTGCTTGTGTGTGCGTGTTTAAGCTCATATGCCTGCAAACCAGCCTAGGTGACGTAATTTTCTTTTCCCAACGGTTATTCTCAACCTCGGTTGCCCACAGAAATCACCTAGGGGATTTTAAAAAAACACTGATGTCTCTCAAGACTCTGATTTAGTTGTCTAGAGTGTGACTTAGCCGTCAAGATTTTGAAAGCTCTGGTGATCCAAAGTTGGGAACACCCTAGATCAAATTTTTTTTTGGCCTGTATATAATTAGAAGACACAGAAAATTGATAACCTTTTCTTGGGTCTTTAAGTGATTCTGAGAGTATACTTCATCAAGTCACCTGTAGTTTATTGGACGTATGATGAAGAATAAGAAAATAGTTCCATATTTATTTTAAAGTAAGTATGTGTCAGAGTCTGTTCAGCTTCCCTGTGAATGGGGAGAGTCATTAAAAAGTAGGCAACAGTAGTTTTAAGACCAGGGTGAAGGGGCAGTCTTGCTTGTCTGTTTCCAAGTGTCCGCTTTATCTTGTGATTTTCCACTTTTGTTCTCTTATAACTGTCTGTGGCCATTTTAGTAAAGTATGATCAAGACCCAGATGATCAGAAATTTCGGCAAATGTTTCCAATTTGTTACTTGTTACATGTGCTCTTTCTTTCCCCTTATTATGATATCTTAACTCAAAACTAGGGGACGTAACCAAGAAAATTTACTTTGGAAGTTGTCTTTTTTAAAAATTTTTTTAAATTTTTTATTAAGATATAAGGTATTATTAGCCCCAGGGATACAGGTCTGTGCATCGTCAGTTTACACACTTCACACCATAGCACATACCCCCGCAATGTCCATAACCCAAACATGGAAGTTGTCTTTTTATGTGTCGGTACAAAGAAGAAAAAAAACAATCATCTTATGAATTGATGGATGAATGGTTTAATATAATTGTTTCTCATTTTTCTAGTGACAGTAATGGGGGTATAAAGCACTTTCAACTTTTTCTTAGTTCTATATCAGGAACAGGATTTGGGAAATATCAGTTGAATAAGATACATTTTACAAAATAAAAGTGCTTATTTTTTATTTTATTTTATTTTTTTTAGATCTTTCTGAATAAAGGATATAGAATGCTGTGCAGCACTGGGAATTTTTTATTATTTTTTTATTTTTATTTATTTATTTATTTATTCGCAGTGAGAATGAGTTTATTTTTTAATTTATTTTTTATTTATTTTCAGCATAAGAGTATTCATTATTTTTGCATCACACCCAGTGCTCCATGCAATCCATACCCTCTATAATACCCACCACCTGGTACTCTGACCTCCCACCCCCCCCCGCCCCTTCAAAACGCTCAGATTGTTTTTCAGAGTCCATAGTCTCTCATGGTTCACCTCCCCTTCCAATTTCCCCCAACTCCCTTCTCCGCTCTAACTCCCCATGTCCTCCATGCTATTTGTTATGCCCCACAAATAAGTGAAACATATGATAATTGACTCTGCTTGACTTATTTCACTCAGCATAATCTCCTCCAGTCCCGTCCATGTTGCTACAAAAGTTGGGTATTCGTCCTTTCTGATGGAGGCATAATACTCCATAGTATATATGGACCATATCTTCCTTATCCATTCATCCGTTGAAGGGCATCTTGGTTCTTTCCACAGTTTGGCGACCGTGGCCATTGGGGTACAGATGGCCCTTCTTTTCACTACATCTATATCTTTGGGGTAAATACCCAGTAGCACTGGGAATTTTTAAGGTTATTATTGACATGTCCTTTCTGCTAGCTTTCTTATAAATGTATAACTGTATACCTGGAACAAGAAATTAAAAGGCATTAAGCTTTCATAGATTATACTGTACATTATAACTGAACTTTTTAATGATATATTTTGTCGGAGTTAGTTGAATAGTTATGGCAAATGATTACTACCTTAAAAACCTTGAGGTTATAGTGATTCAAAGCAGAGGGGAAAGAAGTGTGGAAAAGCCATATTGGGCTTGTTTCTCTGGTGAATAGTCTCTGAGACTGAGATTTATGTTGAGAAAGTTTTTTGGGGTGGGGGGGTAGAAGGGCATCTATTTGGGGATGAAGGAGGTGGGGTTGGGTAGAGGGAGAGACTGCAGGTCAGTGTAACAGAGGCCTCAGCCAGTCTCCTTGGGAGTTCTGAGGTCAGGTTGGCTTTTCCCCAGTCCTGAGTAGATGGGAGGGGGCTAGGCCTTTGTACTCCACCTCTTCCTGCCACCAGATGTTGAAGGGGTGAACCATTAGCCCCAGAACTTAAGAAATTCGAAATGCATTCAGAAATTCGAAATGCGGAGAGCAGCCCAGCCAGTACCTGTCTGGAGCTGACACCTGCAGTGGTGAGGGAGTGAAGAGGGGTATGTGGGCAGTGCACCCGCACTCTATGAAACCCAAAATGGAGAATATGTCAGCAGAAAGAGAAAAGATCCATCCTACATAATTTCTCTTTTTTACTGTTTTACTTAATCCTCTAGAATTCTTCCCCTGCCGTTGACTTCAGGACGATGAACCAAGCACATTACACCAGTTTAATAAATGATGAAACCATAGCAGTTTGGAGACAAAAACTCTCAGAACACAATAATGCAAATACAATCAAGTATGTGGCTGCTTGTTTTCATTTTATTTTTTACAGGGTATATTGGAATGTTCTAGCTTAGTAATTTCCCTTACTTCCATATTGAGGTTGTAAATATACATGGAATTTTTTATTTTAGGGAATCCTTTTTTTTTTTTTTTTGGCCACATATTTCTTGAGGATTTAGTGTCCTTAGGCCCAGAAAACATAATAGATTGTTCCCCCATTCTCTCAGAGTGTGTCCCTTAAACTTACCTTGTTCATATCTTAAAAATCCTGACTGATGAAGGTGAGTTGGCCTTTCTGCTAAAAAAAAAAAGCTCAGGGTTATGGTTGTTTGTCCCCAAGATTTTCTTCATCTGCATAACCCAAAGTATCCCAAAAGTAAGACAGCTGTTATCTTACCTAATCTTGAATAATATTTAGCATTTTTACATTGAAAATTGATTAGCTGAGATGGCACTTTAATGTCAGGTTGAGAAAATCAAGTGAAAAGGATTGAAGCCTTTGACCAAGTTTATTTTGTTTTATTACTTTTTAAAAAAGATTTTTATTTATTTATTTATTTGACAGAAAGAGAGATCACAAGTAGGCAGAGAAGCAGGTGGAGAGAGAGGGGGAAGCAGGCTCCCTATTGAGCAGAGAGCCCGATGTGGGGCTTGATCCCAGGACCCCGGGATCATGACCTGAGCCAAAGGCAGAGGCTTTAACCCACTGAGCCACCCAGGTGCCCCTGATCAAGTTTATTTTAAAGGAGAATTCTGTCCTGCACATTTTTATGCATTTTCATTGACTTTCCTTAGCATTTTCATTTTTCTGCAGAACCTAGTAAGTGAATGAATCACACTCTGTCTACTCAGTGGTATACACTGAAATGGGTATAATACATCTTGCTTTGTGACATAGAATACAGTAGGGCAAATGACCAGGGCCCTAAACTTTGGGCTGTACCAAGGGATCCTTGGGAATGACCTCCAGTAGCTCATGTCCTCAGAGTTTCTCTAACCCTAAGTGGCTCTGATAGGGAATTCAGTCTGGGAGGATGTAGGGGTAAGGGAAGAGGACAAGACTCATCCAGGTAGGGGCAGGTGGCTTCCCCTTTGCTGGGACCTTGACAGTTGACTCATTCGAAGTTTTCTTATTTATAAAATGAGGGGATGGAGGAAGTGATCTCTAGAGAACTTTCTTGAGCCAGATTCTCTCATTACCAGCAATTACCGCAACCCCCTCCTTAACCACGTTTTTGTTGTGTTTCTTCCCTTTTCCATATACTAACTGAGAGGGTCCAGGACTCTTCACACACAGCTTTTTTCTGGGCTCTCAGAAACTAGCTGTTTTCCCAGAACCTCTGTTATATAGGTAATAGGGATAAACACTCATTTTCACTTATTTTCAATTTCTTTCTCAGGTAGGAAACACGATAGAAGGAAATGGTTGTTCATTTATTATTTTGCAAAGACAATTTCTGTGTTTGGGAGATAACAGCTGAGCTTTTCTTTTGTGATTATATGTTTGGAGATGAGCTGGGGAATATCTTAGATGGTTGATGGTGGAAGGTTGTTCAAGATGGTAATCAGTGCAAGAGTCGTTCTTTCAGTCGCTTGGTACTTTTGATTTTAACACGACTTATGGAAAATTTAAGTACTTGTCCATTTTGAGACACAGTGTTTCTCCACAGCAAGAGTACATTTTCCAGGGATTCATCTGGCTAGGAAAGCTGCTGTTAATGAAATCCTGGACTAGATAACTAACCTGTTGTTGAGGCTTGAATAACTATTTCTTTGTGATTATTAAAGGCTTGCCCACCTTTTTCTTTCTGAGCAGTGGTGTTGTTCAGATCTTATCTTCCGCAGCCTGTTGGAATGGAAGTTTTCTTGAAAAAAAGTAAGTGATTTAGAATCTTAAAAAAAATACCCACATGTGATGCAAAGACTTCTGTTCTCTTTGATGCTGGTTGGCCTTAATTCAGTGGATAGGCTGATGATTTGTGCAAAAACTGGAATGCCTAATAATGATGAACAAGAGGATGTCAGGAAGGGCAATGCTGATTCATGCCTGGTTGGCAAAGGTTAGCAAAGAGCGAGACTATCTCAGAGAGAGTTGATGTAATCAACAGCAGGATTTCTTAGGGCATTCTAAAATGTTACCCCCAACATGTGTACCATATTTGTTTTTAAATCCTTAATTCTTCAAGTAATCTCAGTTTCATTGGATTGCTTTCCCAGAGGTTTTACTCTTCTCAAAAAGAGCGAGCTTAGGGGGATGTTCCAAGGAAGCTGTAGAAGCTCCTTGGACTTAGGTCTAGCTTAGTTCACCAGGGTGTGCCATTTGGGCTGAATTTCCAAGTAGTAAATGGCATTTCCTTGCTTGGCCTTACCACTTTTGCAAATATACCCCTTGGGAACCTCATGCAGCAGAGCTCTTTGAACTCTGGTGATCCCAAGTCCTGATCATCTCTAGTCCTTTTTTGCCAGTGACCAGGTGAATGAAATCCCAAGAAGATTTAGAATTCAGTTCTGTGTGTGAATCCCACTCCATCCCCCACCAAAAATTTATGTCCCTACTTGGGTTGCCAGAGGTCAATTCAGAAACTCTCTTCAGTGTCAGCTAGAGATTGCCAGGTCATGTACTTATATCATTAGGGTGGCTGAAATGAGCTCTTCCAGTTTATTTCAGACTTAGTATTTAGCCTTTTCCTCCCGGGAAAATATCCTGGATTGTGCTGATGTTGGTCTTTTAGGACCGTGGTTTTCAACCGAGGGGACATTTAGCAATGTCTGGTGACATTTATTGGTTGTTCCAATGGTGGGGGGTAATACTGCTGGCATCCAGCGGGTAAAAACCAAGGGTGTTGCAAAGCACCCCACAATCCTATCCATCCAACAAGGAATTATTTGGCCCCAAAAGTCAATAGCACCAAGGCAGAGAAACCTTGTTCTAGAAGATTAGGTTTTTATGAAGGGTTGGAATGGCCCTTAGCCCGATTTGTCAGGCTATTCATCTTTAGTTTCATAAATTCCATAGAGATGTGGCTAAAGTCTTTTTTTTTTTAACTGACAGCTGTGCTATTTCAGGAGTCCTGCTTATGTAGTTTATGCAGAATGCCTCACAGGAAACCAATTAAAGTGAAGACCATTTTTACAAAGCATAAATACATTTAGATAAAATAGATAAAATATTTTGTCTTTTCTTAACAGCATGGCAAAAAATACCTCAAAGCATATGGAAGGTTACATAAAGGACACCAGAATTCATTTCTGTGTTTGGGGTAGATTTATTTTTAGAGTAAAAATAACAAAAGACCCAACAAACAAAGCCCAAGCATCTCTTTATTTGACCATTTAAGCTTCAGTACATATAATTATGATTTTTTTAATGTTAGAAAATCTACTTATGTTTTTATAAATTACAGCATTGCTGTCAGATGGTGTTAAAACTGTTTGAATGTGTCCATTACTCATAAACAGTAGCCTCTTTTGCAAATGCAGAGTTCTTTTGTAATTAATAGATGTGGTAATGTTCAAGAGTAGGAATTTAAGAGATATTCTCTAAAAGTCTCTAAAAGGCCAAGATTTTATTTAAGGTTAGAAAAAAATGATTAGTTGCTAGGAAGTTAAAAAAACAGTAGTGGTGAAATTAGTCCTTAGGTGTATGTAATTGTATCCCCTGTGTAAACTCAGAGAGACACTAACTTTGTATTTGTTGTAGATCTGCTTTTTTAAAAAAATTACTGAGAAAAGCTTTAGAGGAAGTTTGTTCTGCCTGCCATTTGTTGATGAGTGGGCCGGTTTGCACAGGGGGTGTGTTTTGCCCCTCAATACGGCATCTATCTCTAGGTCAGTGTACCAAAATTACAGAAAAAGGCAAAAATTCAAGAGTAAATCAGGGAAATAACACTCTGCTTATAAATTTCAAGATAGCCTCAAATGGAAATGATGATCCTTGCTTGTACTTTGAATGGAAAGAAAGAAAACTTGAAAATTTTAAGATCATCTTGACAAAGGGGTTCCAGAGCTTGATTCTGTGGGACTTTCTTGAAATGTAGTTTTATTTGCCTTTTTTTTTTTTTTTTTAGATCTAGTTATTTGACAGAGAGAGACACAGCAAGAGAGGGAACAGGAGCAGGGGGAGTGGGAGAGGGAGAAGCAAGCCTCCTGTCGAGCAGGGAGCCTGATGCGGGGCTCAATCCCAGGAACCTGGGATCATGACCTGAGCGGAAGGCAGATGTTAAACGACTGAGCCACCCAGGCGCCCCTGAAGTGTAGTATTTTTATGCAACTTGTCCACTAGGCAAACTTTAAATCCAATCAGTAGGGACAGACTATTTTGTTTCCCATTTCTAATTCCTATCAGAGTGTTTGCTTTGTTTTCTTTTATTACACACTTTTAAAATTTTTGTTTAGAATTGATGAACATTTTAAAACAAGTCCCAAAATCCCTGGGATTGACCTGAACTCAACGAGAGTGTTATTTGAAAAATTAATGAGCTCTCAACACTCCATGATTCTAGAACAGGTAAGTTCCTTACATTTACAGAGTGTATTTAAAAAAAAAAAAATGCATTTTTGCATTGCAGTGATTCAACTTTCTTCTTTAAAATTATTTTTATTAACATATAATGTAATATTTGCTCCAGGGGTACAGGTCTGTGAATCATCAGGCTTACACATCTCACAGCACTCACTGTAGCACATACCCTCCCCAATGTCCATAACTCAACCACCCTCTCCCTACCTGCCTTCCCCCGACAACCCTCAGTTTGTTTTGTGAGATTAAGAGTCTCCTATGGTTTGTCTCCCTCCCGATCCCATCTTGTAGTAATTCAACTTTCAAGAGAAACAAAGAGTAAGATAAAAAGGCAAAAATCTTTTATAAATCTTAACTCTAAAATATTCACTATGGGAATTTGACCTTCCTTTGGCTTTCTTCTTAGCTTAACTCTTTCTAAGCAAATGCCCTCCCAGAGTAAGGTCTGCAGGGGTGGGGATTTTTGGCTTTTTGTTCCATTGATGTATCTCTTGAGTGCCCCGGTGCATATACTGAGTGAATGGGAGTTGAGATATCGAATACCTTATATTTAGAGGTAAGGTAACTAAATCTCAGGCACGTTAGAATTTCTCAGTATTCTTTTCTTTCATGCAGATCTTGAACAGCTTTGAAAGTTGCCTAATTCCTCAGTTGTCGAGTTCACCACCAGATGTTGAAGCCATGAGAATCTATTTAATACTACCGGAGTTCCCCCTGCTCCAGGATTCCAAGTATTACATAACGCTGACCATTCCCCTGGCCATGGCCATTCTGCGGCTGGATACAAACCCCAGCAAAGTATTAGGTGAATTTGTGAATCTCAATACCAGTGGTTTTGTACTTTTTATTTTATTGGTGTGACCACTGACTCTCAGTGGACTGAGAGCCGAGCGAGAATCTATTTGTTGCCATTTAATATGCTTACCATTCAGATCTTACCTTTCTTTGCTGCTTGTCCTCTAACTGGCCATATTTGCACGATGAGCAAATTGAACCATTATTTACGTTATTTGAGATGATTCATGCCAGACTAATCTTGATTTTTAAATATTCACAAGGTTAGATTATGCAACTTTAAACTACTTTTTTCATCTCCTACCTTTGCTAGTTGTTAATAGCATCTCAAAAATTATTGTCCCTCTGTTGCACTTTCTCCCTTACCTAATTTAGGGGGTGGGAGTGAAATGAACAGTTTGGTGTGATGCACAGGTCTCCAAAAGAGGAGAGGAAGAAAATGACCTAGTGGAGACTTACCCAATGTTTGTTCTGTTTTTCTTTTTTAGGACAGTTGAGTCCACACTGATTTTTGCAGGCCACGGACACTTTGCTGAGATAAGAACCTTCCGTTCCTCAGTGAATTGGAGAGTGTCTCTCATGGGAGTAGCGCCTGAGATGTTTTTGTTAATCAAGTGCAGAAAGTCTGTCACCTGGCTTTTCCCTTTTATTTATTTATTTATTTTTTCTGGTAAATTTTTTTCAGGTGTTCATTGCAACTCAGTAACTTCTGCGTTCCATGTGGACTAGGATGTTACTTGAGTGTGTCTCCCCATGAGTAAAGAGACCTGTGTTCCTGAGGATGGAATCCCGGCTTTTCCATATTGCTTCCACCTTTGCAGAAGATTTAAAACAGAAATAATAAAGCACTAGGAATATGTTAGTTCTTCATTTTGCTTTTTTTAAGATTGAAGCCCCGAGGGGCATATTTTTTCAGGTATTCTAGTAGACCGTGAGGTAGAGGATGGCGATCTCCGAAGGAACATTACCTGATGTTTAAGTTTTGGTTTTCGTTTTTGTTTTTTGGTGTTTTTTTTTTTTTTAATTTTAATTTTTTCTAGGTAGGGCCATGCAGAGAGATCAGAGTTGTTAAGTTTTACGCTTGTTTTTAACTGCTAATTAAAGTAATTTAAATTTAAAAGAATATCCCAAAGTGTATGGAAACCACTGCAGGTACCCATTCACACAAAGATTCATGATTATTAGTATTTTGCCCTTTCTGTTTTCTGTATTCCCCCTATCACCACCTTTATATTTTTGCTGAAATATTTTTTAAAAATAACAGACATCCTATCATTTCATCTGCTAAGTATTTCAATATGGCTGAATTCACTTCTGACAATGTGGAAACCAATGCTTGAGCCTTCTTCTCTGGTTATGAGAAAGCACGGTTTGGGGAGAAACAGAAATAGTAGTTTTCCACTAACATCCCCCTTGAAGGGAGGGTGTGATTGCCCTGTGTTCAGGGGCATGTGGTCCTTTGCATCCCCGGCACAGCATGTAGGTGGAGGCAGAGGTGAGGGGGGCAGCAAGAATGAGGAGACGTGAATGCTCCTGCCCACAACAGGTGCCTCAGCATCTTGTCCATATGGACCTTTGGAACTGAATTTCTAGCTTAGCTCTCTGAATGGGTCTTGGAGGGGGGAAAAAAAATCAGATCAAGCATTACACAAAAAGCTCGAGGGATTCTTTTGTAGCTCCTGCTCTCTCCAGAAATGCTTTAATGGATTCTTTTTAAAGTCAGCTTTGGGAAACCGTATTTTAGACTAATGTTCATTTTTTAGCTGGAGCGGTTTTTAGCTAGTAGGCAGAAGACATAAACACTCGATCAAGGATAATGCTGAAATATGTCTTTTCTTTCTTTCTTTCTAAAGATAACTGGTGGTCTCAGGTATGCCCAAAATATTTCATGAAGCTGGTAAACCTCTATAAAGGTGCGGTCGTTTATCTACTGAGAGGAAGAAAGACATTCTTAATTCCTGTACTGTTTAACAATTATATTACAGCAGCTCTCAAGCTCCTAGAGAAGTTATATAAGGTGAGCACAGAGAGGAGCCTGTGGGGAGAGGGCTGAGTAGATGGTAGGCTCAAATGTCCTACTGAGGTTTTCCATGGAAAGCCCTCTTTGACTTGTCTTGTTTTTAATTTTCTTTATTTCATTCCTCATCAGGTAAATCTCAAAGTGAAGCATGTGGAGTATGATACATTTTACATTCCTGAGATTTCCAGTCTTGTGGACATTCAGGAAGACTACCTCATGTGGTTCTTGCATCAAGCCGGCATGGTAAGAATTCATGTAAAGCAGATTTTAAAGCTTTAGTCTTTTCTCAGAGTACAAATTTGGGCAAGAAGAGCACATCTGAGCCCCAGATTTATCCCTGACTATGGTATTAATGTCACAGTGTTTTGGCTGGCTTGGCATTCCTGAAACTTTTGAAGTGCTCTGAGAAATCATAAGTGGTCAGTAAGGATTCATAAATGGGTAGTCAGCCAGAATGGTTAAAATCTTAATTAGTTGGCCAACATTTTATTTATTTATTTTAAGATTTTAAATTTTATTTTGTCAGTGTTCCAAGATTCACTGTTTATGCACCACACCCAGTGCTCCATGCAATACATGCCCTCCTTAATACCCACCACCAGGCTCACCCAACCCCCACCCTCTCCCCTCCAAAACCCTTAGTTTGTTTCTCAGAATCCACAGTCTCTCATGTTTTGTCTCCCTCTCCAATTTCCCCCAACTTACTTCTCCTCTCCATGTCCCAATGTCCACTGTGTTATTCCTCATGCTCCACAAGTAAGTGAAACCATATGATGATAGACTCCCTCTGCTGGCCTTATTTCACTCAACATAATCTCTTCCAGTCCCATCCATGTTGATACAAAAGTTGGGTATTCATCCTTTCTGATGGAGGCGTAATACTCCATTGTATATATGGATTATATCTTATTTACCCATTTGTCTGTTGAAGGGCATCTTGGCTCTTTCCACAGTTTGGCAATTGTGGCCATTGTGCTATGAACATTGGGGTACAGATGGCCCTTCTTTTCACTATATCTGTATCTTTGGGGTAAATACCCTGTAGTGCAACTGCAGGGTCATAGGGTAGCTCTGTTTTTAATTTATTAAGGAATCTCCACACTGTTTTCCAAAGTGGCTGCATCAACTTGCATTCCCACCAACAGTGTAAGAGCGTTCCCCTTTCTCTACATTCTCTCCAACACTTGTTGGGTTGATTCTTTGTTTTGTTGACTGTTTTCTTTGTTGTTCAGAAGCTTTTGATCTTGAAGAAGTCCCAAAAGTTCATTTTCACTTGTTTCCTTTGCCTTTGGAGACATGTCTTTTTTTTTTTTTTTCTATTTTTTAAAGATTTTATTTATTTATTTGACAGAGAGCAAGCAATCACAAGTAGGTAGAGAAGAAGGCAGAGAGTGGGGGCCAAAGACAGATGCTTAACCCCCTGAGCCACCCAGGTGCCCCTGGAGACATATCTTGAAAGAAGTTGCTGAGGCCGAGGTCAAAGAGGTTACTGCCTATGTTCTCCTCTAGGATTCTGATGGATTCCTGCCTCACGTTGAGGTCTTTTATCCATTTTGAGTTTATCTTTGGGTACAGTGTAAGAGAATGGTCGAGTTTCATTCTTCTACATATAGCTGTCCAATTTTCCCAGCACCATTTTTTGAAGAGACTGTCTTTTTTCCACTGTATATTTTTTTCCTGCTTTGTCAAAGATTATTTGACCATAGAGTTGAGGGTCCATATCTGGCCTCTGCACTCTGTTCCACTGGTCTATGTCTCTGTTTTTGTGCCAGTACCATGCTGTCTTGGTGATCACAGCTTTGTAATAAAGCTTGAAATCAGGCAACGTGATGCCCTCAGTTTTGCTTTTCTTTTTCAACATTTCCTTAGCAATTCGAGGTCTCCTCTAGTTCCCTACAAATTTAGGATTGTTTGTTCCAGCATTTTGAAAAGTGCTGGTGGAATTTTGATTGGGATGAGTTGGCCAACATTTTAAAAATCAAGGTATCTAAAGTATTGACACTGGTAGGAGCAGCAAGTAGGATGGTGGTGGCTGGGGCCTGAGGGAAGGGAAATGGAGAGTTGTTTAGTAGCTATAGAACTTCAGTTTTGGAAGAGGAAAAAGTTCTGGAGATCTGCTGTGTAATAATGTGAACATAGTCAGCACTACTG
Source organism: Mustela putorius furo (assembly GCF_011764305.1). Taxonomy (NCBI): domain Eukaryota; kingdom Metazoa; phylum Chordata; class Mammalia; order Carnivora; family Mustelidae; genus Mustela; species Mustela putorius. The sequence continues at coordinate 2,681,040 of NW_025421367.1, read as the reverse complement.
AATTGTACACCTAAAAATGGTAAAGATGGCAAACTTTATGTTAGGTGTCTTTTACTACAGAAAAGGCAAGATGCTTAAAATGAATTTGTAGCTTTTCTTGAAACTTGGAATATCTGGCAGCATAGCCCATCCTCCCAGATGGTGCCATGGGTTGGAGTTCAACAGTGGCTCTTTAGATGAGGTTTCTATGTGCCACAATCCCCACTGCCCCTCAATTTTGACATTAAGGAAAAGATCATTTGCTAATTACCATCTTCTAATAGGTAGCTTACTTCAGTCATCTCATGTTGGCACCTGAACCCTGCAGGCCTCCTCTGATTTGGGATTATGGGTGTGACGATGTCACCTATCCCTGACCTAGCTGTCACCGTATGTTAGAGGTACCGCCCACAGGACTGCGGATTCCTGCCTGCCACCATGACTTGGCAAGGAGTGCCCAGTTTGATTGCACACTGGCCTGGGATCTCTGCCAGGGTGTTGAGGACCGACCTCCCCTCTGTGGCATGTGTGTAAATTGGAGTTATGTCAGGAAATAGAATGAAGATGTGGTCACTGTACTTAGTGAAGTCATGTGCAGCAGATATATTTGATGTGAGTCCTTGCCGGTTGAACAGATCCATCACCAATGTTGAGACAGTATTTTCCCTGTAGTGTTTTTGGAGGTCAGTAATGGTCTCTAATAGCAAGGTGTATGAAGAGGTTTATTTAACGTAGAAGATTATTTGGTTTGTCAAATAAGAGATGATCAGTGCTAGAGACAATAATGTGTTTTTAAAATTTAAATTCAATTAATTAGCATACAAATAACATATACTTTGGTATTTGTGTCGGGGGTACAAGGCTGTGCCTGATCAGTCTTACTACCCAGTGCTCAGTACAACACACCCCTCCCCAGTGTCCATCACCCAGTTACATGGTTTTTTGTTTTTTTTTAAATATTTTATTTATTTATTTGACAGAGAGAGATCACAAGTAGGCAGGGAGGCAGGCAGAGAGAGAGGAGGAAGCAGGCTTCCCAATGAGCAGAGAGCCCGATTTGGGGCTCGATTCCAGGACCCCAGGATCATGACCTTAGCCGAAGGCAGAGGCTTTAACCCACTGAGCCACCCAGGTGCCCCTATTTAGGCTCTTTTGTTTCTAGGTAAGGAATTGGAGGCCCACAGAAGTTAAACAATTCTTCCAACTGTTTAAGCAATTCAGCTAGCTTCATAAAAGCCAGTTCTTCTGACTTTGAATCTACCCTTTCTGCAACTGGATCTTGACTAAAATACTTCTAATGAACCCTAGTTCTCTTTGCCACTGAAAAAGAAGTTGCCAGTGTTAGAAATGTAGATGATCATGATAGCAGTCTGTGAATGACAGTACTTAAGTGAGCAACTCTGGCTTTCTTTTAGATTCCACGTAGAGGTGATGCCGTCTAGTATCTGTCTTTCGCTGTCTGGCTCATTTTACTTGGCATGATGCCCTTCAGGTTCACGAATGTTTTTGTAAATGGCAGGATTTCCTTTTTTATGGCTGGATAATATTCCTGTGTGTGTGTATGTGTGTGTGCATGCATGTGTGTGTGTGTACACCACGTTGTGTGGCGTTGTGTGTCAAATGTTTTAGCGTGGTAGTAGCTGAGGCAGTCCAGTGTATAGTTCAGAGCACATGCTCTAGTCAAAAAGAACTGGGTTCAGATCTCAAAGGTGGCATACCAGCTCTGTCTCCTTAGGCAAGTTGCTTAATTCCTACAGTCCTGGTATCCTTGTTTGTAAATGAGAATTATGATGGTCTAGTGAGAATTATCTGGAGAAAGCATGGAAAGGTATTACTTGGCAGAGTGCTCAGTGTGTGGCATATAATAAACCCTCACTGACTAGTTCTCAGTAAGCAGCTCTGGGGCACCTGTGGTGTGTCGTGAACTGCTGGTCACTAGGGATGCAAATGTGTAGCATCTGGTGGTGGCCTCTATGGGTTAGTCAGTGAAGAGGCAGCAGTGAAAAAAGGTGTTACAAAGCTGTGTTGCTCTTGTGTGGAAAGGGCAATGGAGCACAAAGGGAACATTCTAGAGTGGCTGATTTTTGCCCATTTTAAAGATTTATTGTAATTTATTCCAGAGAGAGAGAGAGAGAGCAGAGGAAGGAGCAGAGGGAGAGGGACAAGTGGACTCTGTGCTGAGTGTGGAGCCTAATATGGGGCTCCATTTCAGGACCCTAAGACTTAACCAACGGAGCTGCCCAGGGGCCCTGATTTTCACTCATTTTAAAGAAGAGGTGGTAGTGGTTTGGTTCTTTCAGTTCATAAACTGCCATCTTCTACACTTGAAAACCAAAGAGCACATAGAACAAGTGGCTTCGCGGGCTGCCCTAGAGGGCAGCGCGAGGGAGAAAGTGAGCGACAAAGTAAATGCTTCCCAAGTAAACACAAGAACTGACTTGACATCTTGCTGGATATGTCACATGGGGCAGCAGTCCGGCTCTAGGTACCGTGTTGTGCATGGGCGAGACAAGGCCACTTGTTCATTCAGCATCAAGCTGTAATGCAGGGAAGCCAGACTTGTCTGTAGCAGGGACAGGAATGCCCGGTGGCAGGCCCTAAGGCCCTGAGTGAGCTGTGTCTTCTCCTTGTGCTGCAGGTGTTTGTACAGTACCTCCTGTCCCCAGCCAGCCACAGCCACACTTAGGAAATGTGGATTTCTATTTAAAAAAGGAGAAAAGGGTATTCCCAATTTCCCACTTCTGCACCATGTACTTATTCCATGCTTCTGTTTAATATACTTTTGAAAATGAAATAAGGTCACAGTCTAATCCCATCTCAAGCAGGAGCACTTGAAGTATGATCCGTTACCAGTACTTTGCTACTTTTATGTTTGTCACACTCATTCTGGGGCGGTGGATGGCCCAGGACAGGCAGCTTCCTCCCCAAGAGGGTCGCGTATCTTACCAGTTCACGCTCACGCTCCTACCTACGTTAGGGAGAGCAGCTGTAGAGCAAAATCCTAACACTGCTGTTTGAACATTCATTTCCTGTAATACAGAAATGCCAGGACTAACAGCATTTCTAAAATAGCATTTACAGAATAAAAATCAGTGAAATTAAATGATTGTATTTCAGATTCAAAAACACATAGACTTATAAAAAATTATAGACCTTTTATGGATAAACAGACCTTCATAGGGATGCTTGGGTGGCTCAGTTGGCAAGGTGGCTGGCTCTTGATTTCGGCTTATGTCATGCTCTTGGGTGGCTGGCTCTGTGCTAAGCAGGGAGTCTGCTTGAGATTCTCTCTCCCTCTTCCCCTCCCCCACTCTGGCGCTTGTGCTCTCTCTCTCTCTAGAATAAACGGGTAAATCTTTAAAAATTTTTCAAAGAAGTAGACCATACCGTTCTGTTCCTTCTTTTGACCGAATAGCCTTCCTTTGCCTTCTTTAGAGCTGGCACTGTGGTTCTCCCCTGTTTGGGGGAGGGTCTCACGGACCATCAGCTCTCTGGCCTTGGCTCTTGCTCCTAACCAAGGCAGTTCTGGATTTCTTGGGAGGCAACAGACCAAACCCCAATACCGCTCCAGGAGAGGGTGGTGACCTTGCCCTCCATTTAACTCCTTCCCTCCTGCAGAAGAGACATCTGCCTACTTCCCAAACTGGGTTCTTGCAGGGGTAAAGAGGTCAGGTGAGGGGCTGGGACTGAGGAGGTAGATGTTGGAGGAGGCCTGGGTGGGCTCTTGCTGGGACTTGCAGCAAGAGGGCAGCAGCATGGTCTGAGAACAGCAGCAGGCCTGGAGTGAGCTGGGACCTTCAGACAGCTGCCAGCTATGGTCTGAAATAACTGTACTGGCCAGCAAAAACACCCGTATTTAAGAAGACTCGGTCTGCTGCAGTGCTGTAATGCCCACAGCCGTTCTTGTGGTCACTCTGGTCACTTCTCTCCCAGTCACTTTTACATTTGAAGATTTCAAAACTTTATCTTGCTTTATAGACCAACACACGTTAAAGATCTTTTTTGTCCCTTGAGAATAAGCAAATAACCATAGTTCTGAATATTGCCACCGCTTTTTAAAAAATTATTAAAATTTTTTATAAACATGTAATGTATTATTAGTCCCAGGGGTACAGGTCTGTGAATTGCCAGGTTTACACACTTCACAGCACTCACCATAGCACATACCCTCCCCAATGTCCATAATCCCACCACCCTCTCACTATCCCCCTCCCCCGGCAACCTTCAGTTTGCTTTGTGAGATTAAGAGTCTCTTAAGGTTTGTCTCCCTCCCAATCCCATCTTGTTTCATTTATTCTTCTCCTACCCCCCAAACCTCCCACGTTGCATCTCCCCTTCCTCATATCAGGGAGATCATATGATAGTTGTCTTTCTCCGCTTGACTTATTTCGCTAAGCATAATACCCTCTAGTTCCATCCACGTTGTTGCAAATTTGCTACCGCTTTTAAACCCACTTCCCTAGGATGCTTCTACCTTTTTCAGGTACCTAGACTAGAAGGTCACTTTGTGAAGGGCTGTTTTATGGTATGTGGCCTTTTTTTCCTTTTTTTTTTTAGTGATTTAAATTTTTAAATTCCAAATAATTAGAAATGTAGGTATGAGGATGAGCTAAATTAGTCTGGATTATATATGCATGATTCCTTATCTTGTCTCACTGGACTGGAATCCACTCACAGTTAGGGTTTCTTAGTCTAGAGAAATGTTCCAAGATCTCTAAAGGAACCTTTATATAGGTTCCTATATATAGGATAATTTTAATGAAAATGGATGGATTTTAGTGAAAATTGCTATTAAATGATTTCATCGAAATATACAGAAACACAAAAGGAGGTAGTTAAACCCTTCTTATTTAGTAGCCTTTAACAATTATAGAGCCAACCAAATCTATAAATTAAATGCAGACAAAACTCTATAATCAGTAAAATGCAGATTAGCCTCATGATGAAATGTGACAGCAAAAACATCTTATTGAAACCCACTGCATTGTGGGGAGGAACTGCCAGCTGTCTGTCAGGCCTTGGTGCCTGAATTCCCGCAGCCTGCCGGCCCTGGGATGACTCAGCTCTATTCTCTTTTCAGAAGCTATTAAACATTCTTTCATGCAGTGGGCCAAGACTGTTCCTGGCCTTTTCTTGGGCGCAAATGCATCACTTACAGAGGAAGGCTGCTTTTCTTCTTTTTCTTTACCCTTGGACAATTAAGCATATATAATGTGACGCCAGAGCAATCATTAAAATAAATGGAAATCATCTTAATGAGGTTGTTCAGAATGCATTTTCATGATTTTTTTTTAGGATATTATTTTTAAAAACTCACAGAATTTTTAAAAATTCATAGAGCACTCTCAGATCTCTGAGAGTAAGTCTGCAGTTTTCTGTCTGAGAAATACTGCTGATCAACAGAGTGTATATTGTTGACATTTTTGTTTCGATTAAATCAATCAATGTTTGTCACATAACCTAACAACTTCCAGAAAAAAAAAAAACTTTTTTTTTTTTTGGTAAATGGTAACAAACCTTGTTGATATGTTTCATTTGTGATTTTTATTATTTATTGTTATTCCCGTCCTTAGAATTTTATTTAGATTTATTCACATATTGATGGACTATCTTCTACAGGCCAACCACTAGTCTAAGTGCTGAGTCAGGGACAGGTTTCCAAATACTTGTTTTCTCCTAGTCGTACAGTGTGTGTTTGTGTGTGTGTGTGTGTGTGTGTAAGATGAAATATGACACCAAATACAATGCAGTCTGCATCATCCATTTTACCCAATAAAATTAATATCTGAAGTCAAGGTTGTAAAGTTCCTGTTTTGGAATTTGATTTCTTATAAAAGAACATTCCGTTAATGCTGTAAATTATGGAGTCAATGAAATGGTCTTTAAAGGTCCTTGAAAATTTTTTAGAATTATTTTCATATTTTTTTCTTAGTCTGTACCCATCAAAATATCTGGTCTGTCCCATCAAAAATCCAGTCAGCCATCTAAAGGACGTTCGCTCTCTGCCTGGGCAGAGATTGGTTATATGTTTTGTTATTTATATTTTATATTTGCAGGGGTTAGAAATTTCAGGTTTTGCAATCCAAGTAAGAGACTTTTTATTTTTCTTTATACAGAAGGCTAGACCATCTATAATACAGGTAAATCATCCATTTTTCATTTAATTCTATATTTTTCCAGCAGTATTCTCTGTGAAACACTGTAATATTTGCCAATAATATATTTTATTCTAGGATACTGTCACACTTTGTTCCTACCCTTTCATCTTTGATGCCCAAGCCAAGACCAAAATGTTACAAACTGATGCTGAACTACAGATGCAGGTATCACATTTTAAAAATGATTTCTTCTTCTTACTGTGTTCTGTTCATCCTAAGCATTCCATTGTAACTTTTACTAACAGGAAAGAGTCTGTTTAGCTTGTAACTTTCCTTATAACTTTTTAGAACTACTATAAATTTTTTCAGCAATTTTATGTTGAATGTAACACCTCTGCACGAATGCATGTTTACCTGGATCTGGGGTTGGCAAGCATTTTCGTAAAGGGCCATATAATAAGTATTTTAGTCTTCCTGGGCCATGTAGTCTATCTCGACTATTTAGCTATTTCATGTTGTAACATGGAAAGCAGTGATTGACAGTAAGTAGATGAATGAGCATGATGTTTTTCTAATACAATTTTCTGTACACTGACATTTGAATTTTATATAATTTTTACATGTGAAGTTTTTTTCCCCCCAATCATTTAAAAATGAAAAAAACATTGTTATTTCAAGAGCTATACAAAAACAGGGAACAGGCTCGGTTTGGTCTGCAGTCCATAGTTTGCTGCCCTGGTGTAGAGCTAGGGCAATAATTAAATGGACCTTAATTATTGAATAAAAACTGAAGTTACAGAGATTTAATTTATTTTAAATATACACTTCTATTATAAAATATAATTGGTTTTGATAAGCTTACTAAGACATTTGTGAATAATCCAAATCTACCTATTCTTATTGTTGGTGGGTATATCCCTTCGTTCACCCCTCTCTCTCTCCGTCTGTCCATCTCTTGCTGTCTGTATAATTGTGTTCTTGGGTGTGCTCTTCCAGGTGGCAGTCAATGGAGCTAACCTGCAGAATGTCTTCATGCTTCTCACCTTGGAGCCTCTGCTGGCCAGAAGCCCCTTCCTCGTCCTTCATGTTCGCAGGAACAATCTCGTTGGAGATGCCTTAAGAGAGCTGAGCATTCATTCTGATATTGACCTGAAAAAGCCTCTCAAAGTGAGCCCTTCATTTTATTCCTCTATCTTCCAGGGTTTTCATTAAACAGTGTTGAAGAAACAGCAGAGGTCTTACGATTAAAATTGTGGAGTATAGCCATTCATGATTTCTTTCATCCTTTTACAAGAATTTGATCACCTCCTTCTGTCAAATCGTCGAGCAGAACATCTCAACATAACATCAGATAAGAAAGCCAGTGGATTACTTGAGGGATTATAGGGCTTTCTTTGTCCGCCCTCTTGGGTGTACCAGCTCCAGCTCTCCAGAAACAAGCAAGCAAGAGCAAGACTAGGTGACACTCTCTAGTCAGGAAGGTTTTGGTTGTCAAATATTGAAGAGAAAGAGATGGTAAATGGAATAGACGGGCCAGGAGTGCTAACAAGACAGACTCCATCTTCGGCTCTCCATCTGTTTATGTTTGCTCAGTGACCACTCTTGGTGCTACATATTTCAGGGCCCTTGGAAATTAATATACATACCTTAGAATTCCCCACCAAGGCCCGGATGGGGGAGAAAGAAAAGAGAAAGAAGGGAAAAAGTAGAATGGAAAGGTAGTGAAATTGTCTGGGAAGCTGTTGACTGATCATGATAGTTACTCTTAGTACCCTGAAATTACTGAATTAAAACTTTTTCTCTCCTCATAGACTGTGCGTGTTCGTGTTACTACTTACTGTATTCCTAGGGCGCTTAGCATAATGCTTGATACCAAATAGGTGTTCGATTAATATTTAATGAATTATCTGAAGTGGGTTTTTTTTAAGCCCTTTATCTTTCCCTTCCGATGATTTCCAGATCTCTGTCGCCATTCCTGTTGTAAACTCTAGTTTCCAAAAGGTAGTTTAAGTAGGAAACTGATGATAGTTTAAGTAGGAAACTGACGATCTCCACGCTATTGTCACCCTTTCTAGAACAGCCCCTGAGTGGCATCAGTATCCTGCATCTGCCTGGGAGTTCTCCCTGGAATTTCTGGGCTAGATTTTTGATACTGCAAAGAGAGGGGGCTCCCTCTTTCCCCTGTTTTCAATCAGTAATTCTGATGAGACTCTTCTAAGTCTCCTGGTGACATCTGCACAATCGAAGTCCTAGTGTTTGTCCTCACCTTTGCTCCTGTCCACGCTCTCAGAAGTGTGGAACTCAGACACAAGGATACACTTTTTCTAATGCTATTTTTTTGCTGTGTCTGAGCCCTTACCTGTAAAATGAGGCTGATAATAGTAGTCTCTACGCATGAGGCTGTTCTGATTAGGATAATAGAGTTTAAATACTGGCATGTAACAGACTTGCAATAAATCTCATTTGTTGGTTTGCTGCAGATGTCACTGTGATGATCCTTATGGGGCCAGGATGCCCTCTATAGGTCTGGTTATAGCCCCTTACAGAACCCAAGTCTGCCTCCTTAAGATGCTCTCCTTCCTTCATATGCATCAGTTCCTTCAAGAGCCCCACAGAGAGAGATTTCTTCCAGAAAGTGTTCCTTTACTCAGTTTAATCATTGCTTTTCTCTATGCACCAGAACATTTACCTCTCAATGTATTTGACTCTTGGAAAATAAAATATAGGGGTGCCTGCGTGGCTCAGTAGTTAAGCATCTGCCTTTGGCTCAGGTCATGATCCCAGGGTCCTGGGATTGAGCCCCACATGGGACTCCCTGCCCAGTGGGGAGTCTGCTTCTCCCTCTTCCCCCACCCACCCCTCCTCGTGCCCTCTCTTTCTCTCAAATAAATAAAATCTTCAAGAAAAAAAAAAGAAAAAAGCATATTCTCCAATTGATTATTTTGTTTGCCTTACTCCCCGAAATAGATGGTAAACTTTCCCTGGACATATGGTAAACTTCTGACCTCCTTTGTATTCCTTGGAGTACTAGTAGAAATTTTGTGGGTCTGTAAGTGCTTTGTTAATAATCAGCAAGTACACCTTGTAGTTTTCATTGCATCAGCGTATTCTCTGTTATATATTTCTTCCTTTGTTCTGACTTTGGAGAGTTTGCAAAAAAAAAAAAAAAAAAAAAAAGATTAAACATCAAAGGTTTCCCTGAAGTATTAATTTTACTTTCATTATTTTAAGGTAATCTTTGATGGTGAAGAAGCAGTGGATGCTGGTGGTGTCACAAAGGAGTTCTTTCTTTTACTGTTAAAAGAACTTTTGAATCCTATCTACGGAATGTTTACCTACTATCAGGATTCAAATCTTTTGTGGTTTTCAGATACGGTAAGTTAGTGATATTGCAGTTAAATGGAAGGATTGTGTTAGACTTTCTTTTTGTGGTCAGACCAGTCCCCTGACTTCTGACTTTACAAAGGGGAGCATAACAAAGATAATTCCAACAGTCTGAATAATGTAGCTCATCTTTATTTTTCACTCGTTGACAAGATCCCACCCCCATTTCTCTTTCTGGTAGGTAAGATCCAGGTTTTGTTATTCTTTGAAGGGTAAAAATATGAACACTGTGATACAGAAGTGAGTTTTATGACATGTGGAAAGTGATAGGTACATCTTACTTTAATAATGTGGTATGTGTGTGAACACTTACACAAATACAGGCACACATGTTATTTTTGAAAATTCAGTAGGAGAGTTAAGCTTCAAATGGCATCTAATTTTAAGTAGACTATAATTTAGTTCTTTTTTTCCAGTGGAGTTTTCTTCCTAGAGCTGTACTGTTCTAAAAAAGCAGCCATTAGCCGCATGTAGGTATTTAAATTTAAATTTTACTTAGTTAAAATTAAATAATATTGAAGATTTCTTTCCAAAATTGTGCTAGCCACATGTCAGGTGCTCAGTCGTTGTAGCTAGTGAGCTGGGGGATGATGGCACGGCATAGCATAGACTGTTCACATCAGTGTAGAAAGTCCTGTTGGATAGCCTTGCTCTAGAAGATTATATGCTCTTCTCTGTGTCGCTAGATGAGCTGTAACTGCTGGACTTCCTCTAGGTTATGGGTTTTGGTGGTATTGCAGGGTGTTTCCCTGCCTCAGAAGATAATTAAGAATTAATGAGGTCTTTATTTTATACGAAGATATTCTGAGGTAAATGGCAGTGTTTTGAGGGCTGCAAGCCGTGCATTCCTTTTTTAAAATTTTTAACACGTTTGCATACATACTGAAAAGTGTTTTGTAGAGCACAACTGGTTCCACTTGATTGGCATAACATGTGGACTAGCCATCTACAACTCCACTGTGGTTGATCTCCACTTTCCGTTGGCTCTCTACAAGAAGTTATTGAATGTAAAGCCTGGCTTGGAAGATCTAAAGGAGCTCTCACCCACTGAAGGAAGGTATGAAGCTGAAAGATGGGGAACTGCTCTGGCTGTGCCTGTGCCACAGGGATTCAGGGTTGAAAATACCACATTATCAGACCATATGGCTAGACTCTTACAATGTAGATGGGCTGCTACTCACTTGAGGCATTGCCTATAGCAGAGGAGGCAAAGGAAAAGGGAGGCTGTGGGTGCCCAGGGGTACAAAAAAATCTCACTCTTCCTTGTCCTGAACAAAAACAAAGAGTGGAGACTCTCAGGGTCTGGAAATACAGAGGGAGCAAGTACAAAAAAGGGAGTATTTTAAAAAATTTTAATTGAGATATAATTCACATACCATACAATCCACCTACTTGAAGTCTACAATTCAGCGACTTCTAGTATGTTCAGAGTTGTGTAGCTATCACCACAATTTTAGAAGATTTTTATTGTACGAAAATGAAACCTGGTACTCCTTAGTTGTCATTCCCAGTCCCCTCATCCGCAAGCCCTAGACAACAACTGATCTCCTTTCTGTGTAGACTTGCCTAGTCTGAATATTTCATATAAATGGAATCATACAACACGTGGTCTTTTGTGTCTGGCTTCTTTGAGGCAGCATGTTTTCAGGGTTCATCTGTGTTGTAACATGTGTCAGTAATGAATTTCTCTTTGTTGCCAAATAATAATCCATTAGTGGATATTGATGACCCTGTGTTCATCCGTTCATTAGTTGTTCCCCTTTTCGGCTGGCATGGATAATGCCACTATGGACATTCTTGCACAGATTTTTGTGTGGATGTAAGTCTTCATTCCTCTTGGGTGGCTACCTAGGAGTGGGATGGCTGGGGCCATATGGTAGCTCTGGGTTTAGTTTTATGAGGAACTGCCAGACTGTTCTCCAGAGTAGCGGAGCCATATTTTTATGTTATTCTCTTTCTGGCTCTGAAAAACCCCTTTGATTCTGAGTTTTTTTGCCTTGATTTTAGGTGGCATCAGATATATAAAAAACACCATACCCTTGGATTTCTGTAAACAGTATAATCCTTTTGGCTTCAACAAGAAGCAATAGCCCCTTTTATGGAGAATGAGTACCAATATTAAGATGGAGATAGAGAAAGGGCCATTTCTGATGTTCCCTCTGGAAGGGAGAGCCACACCACCTGTGTAGGACACCAGTACTGAAAAACCAGGAAGGATGGGAGGGGTGGGGACACAGAGGGAAGAGAACATTTAGAAGGAATATTGGAAAACAGCAGACGAGACTCTGGCATTGTTAATTTTCGGGGTGACTGAAGAAAGTCAGAGAGTGGTTGAAGTGTGTGTGATTCCCCTTTGCCAGCCTGGCTGAGGATATTTTTGAAGTAATGATTCTGGCTGGTTTAACTGGTGGTGGATTTAAATTCCATGCTAAGAATTTTCTTCCTTGGAAACTTTTGATGAAACTGGACCCGGAGCTCACTGAAGAAGAAAGTGTGAATGAGGTCTTCTTACAAGAAGGTATTCTCTTGAAAGCTAGGATATGATCATTGTTGGTATAAACATATTCTTGTTTTCAGAGGGCCTGTTTGTGTTCTTTATTATGTCAGGTAATAGAGTATCTTTACCCCACAGAGCCCCTTGCATTAACAAGTCAGCCAGTTAAGATTCCTAAGTGGATAGAGGTGACTTTTTGGCTTTCTTATGATGGGAGGATTATTCTGATGCATGTGGGTAAAGACATTCTCTAGGGCCACTGGAGTACCGTGTCCTTATATTTTGACTTCCAAGCAATACCACAGTTAAAAGAACACCAGTGTGTCAGATATAAATCTATCTGAACTTCTTCATAAATCTAGTAAGTCTTGGCAGTGGGAAGAGTATAATTAACAAATGTCTTACAGGTCTACTGCCATACTTTTCCCCCCCCTTTTAAAATATTTTATGTATTTCTTTTAGAGCAGGGGTGGAGAGAGCAGGGGGAGGAGCAGGAGAGGGAAAAGCAGATTCCATGATAAGTGTGGAGCCTGGTGTGGGCTTGATCTCATGACCCTGAGATCATGACCTGAGCCCAAACCAAGAGTTGGATACTGCCCCAACTGAGCCACCCAGGTGCCCTTGTCATATTTCTTTTTAAGGTATAAACACTTTTCTGTCAGTCTGGATTTATGTTTATCCTAGAATCTTCTTTTAGTTTTTCCTTACACAGATTCTGGATATATAACTAAAGTAGAAACATTATTACCATGTCTAACTTGCCTCTCTTTTCCTTTCTCTATTCTTTCTCTATTAGGAGTCTTCAAGAACTTTTAGATTACCCCGGGGAAGATATTGAGGAGACTTTCTGTCTCAATTTCACGGTAAGGATTTCCACAGTTTCCTTCTGATTGTGGCATTCCCTTTCATCATGCTCACAAGTTGTAATGAACATACAGTTGTTTTCCAAATCAAAGAATAAATTCAGGGTCTTCTCTGTAAAAATTTTATTTTAGTTATAGTGTCTTGATTGTTAAAGGAGTTAAGTAAATTTGTTGAATAAATGAATGAATGATTCATCTGTGAACTTAACATTATGAAATATTAGTCTTCTTTACTCTTGATACATAGATTTCTAGAGTTCATATCATTTTCTCTTTGCTTGCATTTATTGGCAACTGCATATCTTAAAACACAGGATATCTTGTTAAGGTGGTAATGTTTTCTGAATCAGGTTCTCTTTTCCCAAGAATTTCCTATGTAAGAAGTAGTGATTAAGCTACATTTGTTCCTAAAGCTTCTCTCAGTCATTTGGAGTCTAAAAGGATAGGTGGTAAACAGAATTGAAACATCTCTTTTTTTCTCCTTACATATAGATTTGTCGAGAAAGCTATGGAGTGGTTGAACAGAAGAAGCTGATACCTGGGGGAGACAAAGTAACTGTGTGCAAGGATAACAGGTTAGTCCTGACCCCAGACCCTTGCAGATGTTGCTACTTTATTTCTCTGCATTTACACTTTTAAGACAGAGATTGATGTTAAATCTTAATCCCTGCTGCAGAGGAGGCAAGGGTAAGAGAGCAAGAATTTGTAGATTGTAATTAATTTTTCATATTAGAGGAGACACTAGGCCTAGATTCAGGAGATGACTGTTGCAGATCTAGAAAAACGGACAAACCTCTTCCTGCGTCCTTGCACATTTTTAAAGACAACCTGAAGACTGTGAGGTCTAATGTAACATTCAGTAACCCTCTTTGTCATGTAAACCTTCCAGACTATGCAGGGGGCCTCAGCTTTGGGGAAAGTAAGTGCCCAACAAAAATGGTTTCAGATGATGGAATTACCTTGATTCTAGGAACCTAATAAAGAGGTTAGTCTTGTGACAAGCAGGTGTTCCAGTCAAGCCCTAATAAGAATCTCTTGGAGGAAAAAAAAAAAAAAAAAGAATCCCTTGGAGCTAAATGTATCATCCTGTCTTTATCTGAATAACATTGATACTTTGTTCACAGTAAATGATCTATTTATTTTTTTCACATAAGAACAGGCTTATATATTCCTTGTAGTCTGATTTTTTTTTTTTTTTTTTTTTTTAAGAATAGGGAAATGTATGGTGGATCAGAGTAGATTTTTGGCACAGAAGGTTTCTCTTATAGTTTTGATGATTGTTTTATCAGGTATATATGTACATATCTGCCTTTAGTTCTCAAAGAATATCTGAGCTTTTGCATCAAGTTTCAGACAAGATAACGTGTGCATGATTTTGTGGAAGCTGCCAAAGGGCTAGGCCTGTGGCCCAAGGAAGGGAACATTCAGAATGTCTTTATATGGTGGTGAGTCCTCAGAGAGCTCTGTGTGTTTGGTACACTGAGTGGCACAGTGACCCAGTGCAGGCGAAGGCCCTTTGTGATGTAGTCTTCACTTGAAGCAGTTCTTGGGACTTACAACTCCTTCTTGAATAAATGAATGAATGATTCATCTGTGAACTTAACATTATGAAATATTAGTCTTCTTTACTCTTGATACATAGATTTCTAGAGTTCATATCATTTTCTCTTTGCTTGCATTTATTGGCAACTGCATATCTTAAAACACAGGATATCTTGTTAAGGTGGTAATGTGATGTATTTGTGAAGTATTTCCCTTAGAGTACTTTTTGTCTCTGCTTTTTTCCCTCTCTCTTTCTGGGTCTGAGTTTTTTTCTCTTCCTGTCTCTGCTTCTCCTTCCCTATAACTCTCACTGTCTCTCCTTATTCAATAGATATTTCTTTGAATCATCAGTTGAATTGACTGAATAGTTGGGAGATAACATGTTCAGGAATACTGAGATAAAACACAGTCTCCTTAGGGTGTAAGCTGTTGTCATGTGCAGCCATACTTCAAAAGTGAAATAGACTGAATTGGGGGTTGAATCCGAAGAGTTCAGGAATAGCAGCTTGGACACATAGACCCAGGAGGTCAGATATGGCATAGAGTTAGGTTGCGAAACCTACCTACCTGTTGGATAACAGAAAGTAGCGACAAAGACCACAGTGAACAGTGAAAGCCGCTCCATAGAGTGATGGCTAAATCCTGGTTGTTGTATCAGGGAGAGAACAGTGAGTGGGTGTGTGTGGCGTGTGGGTACTGGTTGGGGGCTTTGCCAGGGGAAGCTTCATTTGGAGGACCCACACTCGTTTAGCCTTGGAGGTTACATTGTAGAAGTCTTTGGTAAATAGAGAATTAGACTTCATTCAGCAGGTAGTAAGAAGCCACTGTTTGTGAGCTCAGGAGTTATGGGATAGAAGTTGGTTCCTGGCAGACATTGTTTTCTCATCTTCTTTTCCTTGTCCACTGTTTATATCTGCTGCTGACACCATCTGCTGTTGCACACTCATGGATAGTGCTTAACCCCAAGTAGTGCTCAGAATCAGTGTGGAAGAGCATGCTTTTGTTTAAAAGGCGTGTTGAGGAAATGCTTGGGTGGCACAGTCAGCTGAGCATCTGACTCTTGGTTTTGGCTTGGGTTGTGATCTCAGAATCATGAGATTGAGGCCTGTGTTGGGCTCCGTGCTCAGCACAGAGTCTGCTCAAGTTCCTCCCTCTCCTCTTCTCGTGTGTGGTGTGTGTGTGTGTGTGTGTGTGTGTGCATGCTCTCTCTCTCTCCCTAATAAATAATTAAATCTTTAAAAACATGTGGGCTCCTTTTCTCTTACTTTGCAGTTGTTGGCCACTAATTGACTTCGGGGCTGCTCCTACAACACATTTTCAGTAAGGATGTTCTGATGACACACAGTTTCCTTAAAAGAAAGGCAGTACTTAAATTCAAGAGAATAAAGAGAAGGGAGCCCCCGTCATTCTTTAACTTGTATTATGAAGCTCCTTTGTTACCATGACTTCCAAAAAGTAGCTTCAAAAGTTTTCAAGTCTTTGTACAATAGAGAGTGTCGTAGTTTTAAAACTTGCCAGGCAGAGGATGGCGGGCTCCTGTTTTGATTGCCAACATACTGTGTTTGAGATTAGCGTGTGGAACAACTTCTATCTTTGGTGAAGTTTATGTTTTGACGTTTCTGGGTCACTAGCACTCGTTGAGCACACAGTGAACTCATCCATGCTGTTTTCGGCACTGTTGTGCATGCCTTTGTACTTGTGACAGGAGGCAGACCTTATTTCTGTCACACAGTTACCTACTGGAGAAGCTTCTGAGAACCTTGTGTGGTTACTGCCGCATTGCTTAGTATAACTGTCATGGTGAAGGACAACTAGGAAGATACAAGTGAATTTCTCTTCTTTTTCTTTTATGCTGCAAAAGCAAAAATCTTATAAGCAAAGCATACTGAGACCCTGGTAAGAAATGTTGCATACAACTGTGAAAGATGAATCATTGCAGCTCCTTTTCCCTTTTGTCTAGTATATGTCATAATCTCACCACTGGGGGGGGGGTCCTTTTTGGGTATTTCTTAGATGGGTCTAAGAAAACTAGATGAGGGGCGCCTGGGTGACTCCTTTGGTTAAGTGTTTGCCTTCAGCTCAGGTCATGATCCCAGGGTCCTGGGATTGAGTCTTGCATCGGGCCTGCTTCTTCCTCTCCCACTCTCCCTGTTTTTTTTGTTTTGTTTTGTTTTTTAAAGATTTTATTTATTTATTCGGCAGACAGAGATCACAAGTAGGCAGAGAAGCAGGCAGAGAGGGGGGAAGCAGGCTTCTTGCTGAGCAGAGAGCCCGATGTGGGGCTCGATCCCAGGACCCTGGGACCATGACCTGAGCCAAAGGCAGAGGCTTTAACCCACTGAGCCACCCAGGCTCCTCTCCCACTCCCCCTGTTTATGTTCCCTCTCTTCCTGTGTCTCCCTCTGTCAAATAAATAATTAAAAATTTTTTTTTTTTTAAAAAGAAAACTTGAAAGATAAGAATAATGTCTGCTGGATTTTAACTTGTAGGCAGTTGAATATACAGATACTGCTTAACAATACTTTCTTAACAGATACTTTCTTAACAGTTATTTGCTGAGTTAACAGTAAGGTATTTGCTATCACCACTGCCCTGGAGGAAAATGCCAGAAAGATACCAATTCTTTATCCATAATTTATTACATTTCATTTGGTCTTAAGATTGCATCCTATCCTTGAATAAGAGCTGCAGATAGTCAAATGAGTTACAAGCATCCAAGTAAAAGAACATCCATAGGTGATGGCTGGTGGCTACATCATAGCCAGCTATTGCCACAGCTGGTAATCACATCTGAATAACGACTACTCATGGTTAAGTATTTCTCATACTCTGTAACATGGTGTTATTATTATTAATGAAAAATCCACATGTCATTCGAGGTTTCCCCAAATTGACTTTAATTTAATGTAGTCAAATAAAATTGATGTGTTCTCCCATTTCTGCCACGTTAAGAAAGGGATTGAAAAACAGTAAAAAGATCACCCAGTGGGGCACCTTGGTGCCTCAGTGGTTTATGCCACTGCCTTCAGTTCAGGTCATGATCTCAGGGTCTTGAGATGGAGCCCCACGTGGGGTTATCTTCTCAGCAGGGAGCCTGCTTCCCCCTCTCTCTCTGCCTGCCTCTCTGCCTACTTGTGATCTCCCTCTCTGGCAAATAAATAAATAAAATCTTTAAAAAAAAAAAAAAAGAAGAAGAAGAAGAAGAAAAGTACCTTAAAAAAAAAAGATCACCAGTAAGGAGTGTGAGGCTTAACGTAAGTGCTCCAAAGGGCACCCAGATTCTATAGTGAGAACCTGAGGAAAAAATCCTACATGACAGACACCTGTGGTTCCTTAAGATCTCCTGAAGTTAGGACTGCTGACAGACTTGTCAAGTTGATGTCTTGAGATAATCTATTGGTGTAATCTTTAAGATCTGTTTGTATTTGCATTGGGCTGTTTTAGGATAGCAGATGACTAAAATGCCAGTCACATTTCTTGAGTGCTTACATTTGTCTAAGTACTTCACATGTAATCCTCCCCACTATACAGATACGGAAACTGGGCCACAGAGAGGCACAACTTAATTGTTCAGGGTGACGTAGCTAGAAGTGTAGGATTCAAAGCCAAGCATTGGGAGTGAGATGAGAGCTTGTGCTCTGTGAAGGTCCGCACCCGCCCTTTCAAGGCTAAGACCAGGACTTGAGTCCCCTCCCCAACCCAGGAAGAGACATGACTTAGAAGTTTGCTGTTTTCCTTTCAGGCACACTATGGGGTTTAAAAAACAAGGTTGGCATAGTTAAAAATATACTGTGAATGTATAAAATTATATGTCTGAATTTTTAAACTTCGCTTGAGACAGTGCTTATATTTACTATGTTATTACAAAGCCCTCATGGACACCCTTAATAATGACTGCACAGTCTGCCATGTGGATGTGTGTGTTCTACTGTCTTGCTCCGGGGTATTTGGCTTCTAAGTTCTCTTTTGTTTCTCTCCCCCTTCCTTTATTTTTAGTAAGACCTGTCAAGTATCTTTTGTCTAAAGCTTTCTTTGCCTTTAAAATTGCTTTTTAATAAGATCCCAAGGGTGAAATTGAATTAGTGTATGTCATTTTCAATTGGTTGATAGATGTTGTTGCTGAATTGATTTCACTAATGAATTATATATCAACTTGCATATTATCATCAATGTATGAGAGTACTCATTTTACCTAATCCTTATAAGCACTAAGATTCTCTTAAAGAAAACAAGTAATAAATTCTGTTGCACTTGTAAAATTTTGCATTTCTTACATACCTAGGCTACTTTTCATATTCTACACAGCTTTGGTGCATTTTCCTGTGAATTAGATAGAAATGGACAATATTGTGAATGTACTAAATGCCACTGAATTGTTCATTTAAATGGTTAATTTTATGTTCTGTGTATTTCTCTTCAATAAAAAGTGTTTGTGTACCTGTGTATGCATGTGCAAATATGTCTGTGTCTGCCTTAAGTGTGAACTTTCAGGCAGGGAGAACTGCTGTGTCATGCTTTGGCAGTGAGCATCAGGATGCGACACTTTCCTGTGTAATGCTCTCAGAGACCGAATTGAATGTGTAATGCATACTGCTATTCTTCCCGCCAGTTATTTTGTGCATTGCTGACAAATTTGAGCATATAATGGATTAACGCTGAGTGATAGTGTTTGACCCACTTTGAAGGCGGGGTATCCTGCTAGATGTTAACATGCAGGTTTTATGACTGCCTGAGGAGCAATCAAATAAGCAGGGCAGGAAACAGAGGTAAAGATCAAGCCAGTTAGGAAACAGTGGAGACGGCCTGACATTGTGAAGGGCATCCACAAGCATCCCCGTGTCCTGGGAAATGTGGCCAACGGTGGTGTGTTTGGTAGCTAGAAAACCCCACAGTTAAAGTCTTGCCCTTATTGGAAGGAAGACGGCTGGTCCGAGCACTCGGCTGGGAATGCCTGTGTTCTAGACCTCACTGAGCCCTGGTGCTGCCCTCTCAGGACGTGTCTTTCTGCCCCAGACAGGGCTATAGTATTTCTTCTTTTTAAAGCAGTCTGCTGGTGTCCTTTATGTCTTTCTGTATTGGGACTAAATGATTTTCATATGGTTTGTGGGTATTCTTTATTAAGACCACTAAACCCTTTGCCATTTGTTATTTATTGTATATTTCCAGTTGTTTGCTTTTGAAAAAATGGGGTGCTTGTGTTTAAATCTCTAGAATGTATTTATTTCTGTGTTGTCCTGTCTGTTGATTATTTCTTTTGGTCTTATATCACCAATCTCAGCCTTTCCCTATCCAGTAATTGATAAATACATCATATACTCTCTTCACTTAAAAAAATTTCAGGTGGGGGGAGGTCTGTATTCTAAGGTAGAAATCTGAATTATTCCCATATTGCTAGTTTCCTTAGCTATTCTTACAGGGGGATATTAGATTAATTATATCCAGTTTGGGTTTTGATTTGAAGTGTGATAAATTAAAGGTTACTTTGGGAAGAATGAACACTTTTGTGCTATTTAGTCTTACCATCCAAAAGCCTGTTTTAATTTCTGATTTTGTTTTTCCTTTTCACATAAGATTACACATATTTTTTATTAGAGGTTGTTTTTTTTATATTTTGATTTCTTATTTCTATTGTGAAAAGTCTTTCCATGTGTTTTGACCATTATTGGTACCTAGAAATGGTTAATAGTTTTTATATATTTATATGGCAACTGGTCATTTGCTCAGATCTATTCAATAATTTTCAGTTGATTCTCTTGGGTTTTCTATATATAACTATCTGCCTGCAAAAAAATTTTTCCCCAATAATTACCTTATTTGTTTTATTCATTTTTGCTTCTTTACTAGATAGACCTAGAAGAATATTAAAGGAGTCTCTTATTCCTAGAGATAAGAAATATTGAATTTTATTAGTTTTTGTTTCCATGAAGATAATCCAATGATTAAGATAATTATTGACTTCTTATATAATACGTTATTTTGATTTTCCCTTTTGGTTGCCTGGCCCTAATGATGATTAATAGTACATTAAGGTTTAACTCTGCTATTGCAATAAGCAACAGGTCAGAGCTGCCTGCCAGTCCTTAAGGTAAAGCAGCATAATTTCACGTTTGCATAATTTTAACCCTTAAGAGAAATGGAAGAAAATCCATCTGAGTTTTTAATTTTTAAGGGTGGGGTCCTTAATTTTTAAATTATTTTGCTTCATTCAAGATGCCCAGATATTAACTTGAAGTAGCCTTTTTTGGATATGCATAATATCATATTGAAAGTCTTTTATCTCTTCTGGGAGGAAATCAAAATCTGATTTTATATTGAGGAAACCAAAATGAGATAGGTTATTGAATTTCCTGTTT
The DNA here is from genome assembly GCF_011764305.1 of Mustela putorius furo. NCBI lineage: Eukaryota > Metazoa > Chordata > Mammalia > Carnivora > Mustelidae > Mustela > Mustela putorius. The sequence goes on along the minus strand of NW_025421367.1, from coordinate 2,660,327 downwards.
CTGAATTAAAGATGACATTCTTCTCTGATGAGGAATCATAAACAAGAATATAATGATGTCCATCCCCCCTCTTTTTGTACCTGGGAAGGGAAGGAGGATTGAATTTCCAATCAGTGTCTTTATGTTTCATGTAATAAAAAAATAATAAAATAATAGCTGAAATTTCTTGAGCACTGAGTGTGTGTCAGATACTATCCTGTAGACTTTGTGTATTAACTGACCTCTTCTCCATAATTGTGAGGAAGGGGCTATTATTACCCCTTTTATAGGAGAAACTGAAACAGACCGACTGAATTGCTTAAGGTTCATTGCTTATAGGGGCAGAGCTGGGATTTGATTGCAAGAAGGCAGAGTATTTGAGTCCTTTTGTTTTTTAAAAATACTGTTTTATTAACACTACAGTGGTAAACAACTTTGTTTCTTTTTAGATCACTGAGTCACACAAAATTCAAAACCCACAAAGAAGCTAAGAGTTTTTACATTTAACGTGTCCTTCCTTAAAATCCTTAACTGTATACCAGTCTGTCCTCAAGCAGTACAATTTGAATATGCACCATTTTTTAATTTAATATGTCACATTTACATAGCAAAATAATGAAGGCACAGCTAATACAAGCAAACTTAAACCCTTCTACTTCTGAGCTGGGGGTGGGGACACACACTTGGATTGGTTCTTCAAGTATTTATTTTTTCCAAACATTAGCTTCATTGAAGAGTTCTGATAATTTTCACAGCTACATTCTAAAAGCTACATGACAAAGACGACTTCACAAGGATCAAACTACATAACACTGAATACATGCTTTACAGGATTTGCTACATTCTACATCGTTTCAAGTAAATTAATATTTCTAGAATGCTAGGTAAAGGGATTTAATACTTAAACATTTGGGGTTTTTTTGTTTGTTTGTTTGTTTTTACACCTTTGTAAATAGACACTACCAAGAGAACACATAAACATGAGACTGTAAATAACAAACACATATGTTGACAGTATTATACAGGTTATACACCCTCCTTCTCAGAACCATGTTGCTTGTTTAAACTCAAATATTCAGAACATTCTTTAGAATTTGAAATGGCAGTTTTCCAGGCCTCATTAAACAGTACTGTCATGATCTCCATCACAGGCTTCCAGGATTCCATCACTCTTCTCCGAAGTGTAAAGCTGATGGGTTACAAAAGCAAAGTCTTAAAGATGAGATTCTTCTGGGTTCTGTTTTTTCTGCACTGGAAAATGTCCGGACTAAAGAAACTGAAGAGTTAAGCATTGAGAACATGTTCAGTCTTGGTCTGGGTGTTCTGTGTGTAGTGTGATGACAGTGGAATGAACAGGTTTCAAAGTGACATTCTTTACTTCACATCTACTTGACACCCTTAATAAGTCTCAGTTGCAGTCCGTGCAGAAGAGATCATGAAAAAAAAAATCATTTTAAATATAACTTGTTTTCTTCAACACCTTTTGATATATTTATTGTGTTCAAAATGAAAAATTTGAAACGGGCTGGCCAGGATCTGATTGCTTCAATTTACTATACTTTTAGGTAAGAACGCCAGAATTGATTACATTGTATTTTGGTCCCAAACCTGAGCCTTATTAAGTCCACCAATATTGAAAAAAAAAATAGTGGTTTTGTTTCCGTCGTCATTCTCCTCCTCAATCTCTGCCCCCGCTTATTTCTTGGCGTCATCAGGCACTGCAGAGTGGGGACCCTCATCTTTGGCCGCCGCAGCCTCTGCAGCAGCCTCCTCCTCCTCCTCCTCCTCCTCTTCCCCCTCCTCCTCATCCTCGTACTCTTCCTCGTCGTCGTCCTCCTCCTCCCCCTCCAAGGTCCATGCACACCCCTCCATCTCACCGGTGAGCTCCTGGATCTTGGCAAGTAGGGGCTTATAGATGTCGTTATACTTTTTTTCCAGAGCCTGAAATTCCTTATCAAATTTGGCTTCTATCTTATCGCATCGCTTCTGCAGCTTTTTGAGGGCCAGGACTCGGCATTTCACCGAATTAGGCAGGCTCTCGATAAAGTCATTTTTAGGCTTTGGTGCATTCTCCGCGGGGGTCTGGGGCTCCTCCGCCGTCTGACCGGCCGCGCTGTCGGAGTCCCCAGCCGCGCTGTCAGAGTCTCCCCCCTGCGCTCCGCCTTCCGCCATTACCTCCTCCGCCGCCGCGGCCGCCTCCGCTGCCGCCGCCGCTGCCGCCGCCGCCGCCGCCTGGCTTGGCTCCGCGGGCCCCTGGTTTTCCGAGTCAGCCATGATACCGGGGAAGCTGCAGAGGTCTAGGGTGGCTCCCGCAGAGACCTGCACCCGAGCTGCACCAGCGAGATCTTGCGGATGCGGCAAGTGGCGGTGACGTCGGCCGCGGCAGTGACGTCGGCCGCGGCCCCGCCCTTTTCTCGCCCGCCCTAGACTGGCTCCCTGCGATCAGCTGACGGCCTTGCCCCCCACACTGCGCCAGCCTCCCCCTGTTGCTACCCTGCCATCCTCCCTAGCACTGCAGCTGACGTCAAAACCGGTGTCTTGGATACCCTGCCCCCCATCCACCCACATACCTGTCCCCCTCACCCCCCGTAGAGCTGGGCTGGGAATGGCAGCAGGTGTCCAAGGCCCCTTCCTAGGAACTGCTCGGATGGCCTCAGCCTTTTTTACTTTGCTCCTCTAGCCCACTGCGGTCCTTCTGTACAGCGGTCAGTACATCTGTCCTGGCCTTTGTCTGCATGACCCATGCGGGCGTTGGTCTGGTGTCGCAGGCTTACTCTTGTGGAGTCAGCTTTGTCACCTTTCTGATGCCTGCGAATTCCTTTCCAGAAAGCGAGGGCATGGCAGAGCAGACTCCCTTCTACTGCTTCGGGGAGCTGGGTGCACGTGTGTGGAGAGGGCCGCCTGTATGTCCACATGCCCACTCAGCAGCCCTGGTTGGTCCTTCCTCGGCTTAGTGGCATGTATATGCGGGGCAAGGTCTCTTAGCGAGAAGGACCTCGGAGCAGTTTTGGAGCCATTTGGATAGGAAATGTCAGGACCCTTGGTATTCTGGAGTATGTTCTAGAAGGTCCCTCAGACTCTTTGGCCTGAGGACAGGAATAAAGCTGGAGGCAGGTGGAAGAAAAGCAAGTCCTTCTAATGCCTGGCGTCCAGGGCAAGGGCCGCGTCTTCTCCATGTTAAAGCGTGTGTTAAGGAGCGCTGTTCACCGGGGACACGGAGACGCTCCTGTGTGCTACAGACATGGGCCCCCAAGGCTCTCCACAGTTCAGCATCTGCTTTGTGGTCTTGCTGGTGATTTGTATCTGAGAACGTTTAAAAAAAGAAAGAAAAAGAAAAATTTCTCTTAAAAAAAGAGAAATCTCCTCTAATAGCAAAGTGAGTCCTCGTTTTATTTCACTTCCTTATCTTGCTTGTAAGACCCAATGATAGCTTCTTGAATAAGGATGAGGGCTCATATTTTAGGTATGGAAGAAGACATGATCCTTCCAGGGATTCCTTAGGAATGTTTTCAAATTCAGTGTTATTGATTCAAATGTTTGTCTTTCACTATATTGGGACTTACTGAAGCTCTTCCATATGCTCTTCCAAGCATATGAATGTTAAGAAATTACTTCCCCAAGTACATTTGGTGTTATCTTATGGTTTATAAGAATATTAAATTATCTACTAATATGTAAAGCACTTAGTGTTGACACATAGCAAGCACTTAATGTGTTTCAGTGTTTTTTTTTTTTTTTACAAATGACATTCATTAATATGCAAGAATAACCTGCAATAATACTCCCTTTTAAAAGGACATTTTAGTGCCCTTCCCCAAAGAAAGGAACCATTTACAAAATGCCTGATATATTCCAAATAGCAAACATTCTAGGTTTTTTTATTTATGTATTTGTGATTCTTGTTTTCTATTTTACTTTCTTAATTCTGCTGCACATAATTACTTTCCCTTTTTTGTTACCATTTGTAGCGACTAGGTTTTATTGTTAGGCTGGTATTTTAGTTTTAGCTCTGTGGGAATGTAATGTGATAACACATCTATACTTAGTTGGCTGACACTATACATATTCTATATATCACCCATTGTTAGAAGGTGATCCCTTGAACTAAGAAGTCACGTTGAGATCAGAAAATGAAGCAGGCTACTTCAAACAGTTGACACAGAGTTTTATACAGGGTGACTTACTGGTAGGAGGATCAGGCAGAAGACAAGCCATGGTAGTTGCAGAGCCACTCTCCACAAAATCCAGACCTTCGTGCCCAGATTCTGGAGTGAGGAGGTGCACAGAAGGGCACTGTAGTGAGATTGAAGGGTTCGCATACACCTCAAAGGGCTTGCATGCAACTAAGTGCTAGCTAATCTTTAATTTGATCTTGTGATACTACTGGTGCATCAGGAAGGGGAAAGACCGTTTTATCTCTAACAGATTCATGGGAGGCCAAAGCGGGCCTCCCCAATCTGGGCCTTGGTGGGGAATTCTAGGGTGTGTATATATATATATATATATATATATATATATATATATTAATTTCCAAGGACCCTGAAATATGTAGCACCAAGAGTGGTCACAGCAAACATGAACAGATGGAGGGCCAAAGATGGAGTCCATCTTGTTAGCACTCCTGGCCCGTCTATTCCATTTATCATCTCTTGGTGGCTGCAAGTACCTTGAGGTTAGGAATGCTTTTTTACATTTTAAAGATAAGGAACTTAGAAGCAGAAAAATAAAGCAAAATAAATATTTTGTTAGTATATGTATTACTTGACTGGCAGAATCAGAGGCAGAAATGGGGCTTTCTAATGCCTATAGTGTAGAGGTTGTGACAGCCCAAATTTTAATAAAATCCATTTGACCTACTTGACTTGCTTGAAACAAATAGGATACGTTCACCTTTCAGGATGTTTATGTTGCTGTCTTTAAAAAACTTAAAATTTAGTGTTAAGCAGGCTACTTTTTTCAAATGTTCTGTTCTTTTGAGATATAATTCACAATATAATAAATAGATATATTTTGTGTATAATAAAAAAATTTAATTGTGTTAATTTATATGTAATAAAATTCACTTTGCTTTGGCAAGTACAGTGATGTAAACACTACACTAATTGAGATGTAGAACAGTAACATCATCCCAAAAAACCCTTCATAAGCCTTCCCTTAAGGTCCAGCCCTGGTGATCATGGGCCCCTCTCTAAAATTTTTTTTCCAGAATGTCCAGAAGCGGAAGCATATGTGTGTAGAGTTTTGAGTCTGGCCTTTTTCACACAGCATTATGCCTTTGAGATTCATCCATGATGTTGTGTACACTAGTAGTTTGTTCCTTTTCGTTACTGAGTAATATTCCCCTTTAGTTGTTTCTCATTTTTTGTGATTACAAAAAATGCTACAGTGAATATGTTTTTATTTCTTCTGGTTATGTACCTAGAAGTAGACCTGTTTAGTCATATGGTAAATGTATATTTAACTTTTTAAGAAAGTTCCATAGTTTTCCAAAGTGACTATACCATTTTGCTTTCACACCACAAGGTATGAGTTAAATTACTCTACATTGTCAACAGCATTTGGTATCATTGGGCTTCTCCCCTCACCCCTCCAATCTAATAGGTGTGTGTAGTAACCTTAATGGCTAATGATGTAGAGTATCTGCCAATGTATGTATGTGCCATTCATAGATGTTCTTTGATGCAGTGTCAGTTTATATCTTTTGCCCACTTTCTGAGTTTTTTTGTTTTCTTATTTTTAATTGGTTTTACATATTCTAGATACAAGTCCTTGTGAAATACTTTCTTCCAGTCTATGGCTGTCTTTTTCTTTAAAAAAAACCAGAAATTCAAAATTTTGATAATTTTTTTTTCTTTTATGGATTGGGTTTTTGGTGTCATGTTAAGAGATCTTTGCTAAATCCAAGACAGTAAAGATTTGTTCCTATGTTTTCTTTCTTTCTTTCTTTCTTTCTTTCTTTCTTTCTTTTTTTTTTTTTTAAGATTTTACTTATTTGACAGAAAGAGAGAGAGCATGCACACAAGTAGAGTGGAGGGCAGAGGGAGAGGAAGAAGCAGACTCTCTGCTGAGCAGGGAGCCCGATGCAGGGCTTTATCTCAGGATCCTTGGGATCATGACCTGAGCCAAAGGCAGCCCCTTAGTGGACTGAGCCACCCAGGCATCCTTCTTTCTTTTATTTTTTGTTTAAATTCAGTTTATTAACATATAATGTATTATAAGTTTCAGAGGTAGAGTTCAGTGTCTCATCATTGCATATAACACCTAGTGCTCTTTATATCACATGCCCTACTTAATGCCCATCAATCTGTTACCCCATCCTCCCACTTCCCTCCCCTCCTGCAACCCTCAGTTTGTTTCCTATGATTACGAGTCTCTTATGGTTTGTCTCCCTCTCTGATTTCAGCTTATTTTATTTTTCCCTTCCTTCCTCTGTGCTCTTCTGTTTTGTTTCTTAAATTCCATTGTATGAGTGAAATCATATGATAATTGGCATTCTCTGATTGACTTAATTCGGTTAGCACAACACCCCTAGTTCCATCCACATTTTTGCAAATGGCAAGATTTCATTTTCTTTATTATTTTTTTAAAGATTTTATTTATTTATTTGTCAGAGAGAGTGAGCACAGGCAGACAGAGTGGCAGGCAGAGGCAGAGGGAGAAGCAGGCTCCCTGCTGAGCAAGGAGCCCAATGTGGGACTTGGTCCCAGGACACTGGGATCATGACCTGAGCCGAAGGCAGCTGCTTAACCAACTGAGCCACCCAGGCGTCCCAGGATTTCATTTTCTTTCTTTCTTTCTTTTTTTTTTTAAAGACTTTATTTATTTATCTGACAGAGAGAGATCATAAGTAGGCAGAGAGGCAGGCAGAGAGAGAGAGAGGAGGAAACAGGCTCCCCGCTGAGCAGAGAGCCCGATGCAGGACTCGATCCCAGGACCCTGAGATCATGACCTGAGCTGAAGGCAGCGGCTTAACCCACTGAGCCACCCAGGTGCCCAGGATTTAATTTTCTTGATGGCTGAGTAATATTCCTGTGTGTGTGTGTGTGTGTATCCCACATCTTCTTAATCTATCCATCTGCTGTTGGACATATGGGCTCTTTCCATAGTTTGGCTATTGTGAACATTACTGCTATAAACATTGGAGTGCAGGTGTGTCTTTGGATCACTATATTTGTATCTTTGGGGTATATGCCTTGTATTGCAATTACTGGGTCATAGGGGAGCTCTATTTTCAACTTTTAGAGGAATCTCTGTACTGTTTTACACAGTGGCTACAACACCACTGCATTCCTACCAGCAGTGTAAGAGGGTTCCCCTTTCCAACATTTGTTGTTTCTGGTGTTAATTTTAGCCATTCTGACTGGTGTGAGGTGGCATCTCATTGTGGTTTTATTTTGTATTTCCCTGGTGATGCTGAGTTGTGTTGAACATTTTTTCATGTCTGTTGACCATTTGGATGTTTTCTTTGAAGAATTGTCTGTTCATGTCTTTTGCCCATTTCTTGATTGGATTATTTGTTCTTTGGGTGTTGAGTTTGATAACTTCTCTACAGATTTTGGATACTAACCCTTTATCTGAGCAAACATTTGCAAAAATCATCTCCCGTTCTGTCAGTTGGCTTTTGGTTTTGTCAGCTGTTTCTTTTGCTTTGCTGTGCAAAAGCTTCTTCTTTTTTTTTTTTTAATTATATTTTAATTTTTTTCAGCGTAACAGTATTCATTATTTTTTTCACCACACCCATGCCCTCTCCAATACCCACCACCTGGTTCCCCCAACCTCCCACCCCCCACCCTTCCAAAACCCTCAGATTGTTTTTCAGAGTCCATAGTCTCTCATGGTTCATCTCCCCTTCCAATTTCCCTCAACTCCCTTCTCCTCTCCAACTCCCCTTGTCCTCCATGCTATTTGTCATGCTCCACAAATAAGTGAAACCATATGATAATTGACTCTCTCTTCTTGACTTATTTCACTCAGCATAATCTCTTCCAGTCCTGTCCCTGTTGCTACAAAAGTTGGGGGCATCACGTTACCTGATTTCAAGCTTTACTACAAAGCCGTGATCACCAAGACAGCATGGTACTGGCATAAAAACAGACACATAGATCAGTGGAACAGAGTAGAGAGCCCAGATATGGACCCTCAACTCTATGGTTAATTAATCTTTGACAAAACAGGAAAAAATATAGAGTGGAAAAAACAGTTTCTTCAATAAATGGTGCTGGGAAAACTGGACAGCTATATGCAGAAGAATGAAACTCGACCATTCTCTTACACCATACACAAAGATAAACTCAAAATGGATAGAAGACCTCAACGTGAGACAGGACTCCATCAGAATCCTAGAGGAGACATAGGCAGTAATCTCTTCGATATCAGCCACAGCAACTTCTTTCAAGATATGTCTCCAAAGGCAAAGGAAACAAAAGTGAAGATGAACTTTTGGGACTTCATCAAGATCAAAATCTTCTGCACAGCAAAGGAAACAGTCAACAAAACAAAGAGGCAACCCACGGAATGGGAGAAGATATTTGCAAATGACAGTACAGACAAAAGGTTGATATCCAGGATCTATAAAGAACTCCTCAAACTCAACACACACAGAACAGAAAATCATATAAAAAAATGGGCAGAAGATATGAACAGACACTTCTCCAATGAAGACATACAAATGGCTATCAGACACATGAAAAAAATGTGCAAAAGCTTTTTATCTTGAGAAGTCCCAGTGGCTCATTTTTGCCTTTGTTTTCCTTGCCTTTGGAAACATGTCTAGCCAGAAGCTGCTGCAGCCAAGGTCAAAGAGGTTGCTGCCTGTGTTCTCTTCTAGGATTTTATTGGTTTCCTATCTCACATTTAGGTCTTTCATCCATTTTGAATTTACTTTTTTATATGGTATAAGAAAATGGTTCATTTCATCCTTCTGCATGTGGCTGTCCAATTTTCCCAATACAATTTGTTGAAGAGACTGTTCTCCATTGGGTATTCCTTCCTGCTTTATTGAAGATTTTTGGACCATAGAGTTGAGGATCCATTTCTGGGCTCTCTATTCTGTTCTATTGATCTATGTGTCTGTTTTTGTGCCAGTATCATACTGTCTTGATAATTAGAGCTTTGTAATAGAGCTTGAAATCGGGCATTGTGATGCCACCAGCTTTGGTTTTTTTCTTCTTCAGCATTCCTTTGGCTATTCCAGGTCTTTTCTGGTTCCATACAAATTCTAGTATTATTTGTTCCAGCTCTAAGAAAAATATTGATGGCATTCTGATAGGGATTGCATTGATCCTATAGATTGTTCTGGGAATCATAGACATTTTGACAATATTTGTTCTTCCAATCCATGAGCATGGAACATTTTTCCATTTCTTTGTGTCTTTCTCAGTTTCTTTCATGAGTGTTTTATAGTTTTCAGAGTATAGATTCTTTGCCTCTTTGGTTAGGTTTATTTCTAGGTATCTTATGGTTTTTGGTGCAACTATAAAATGGGGTCAATTCCTTAATTTCTCTTTCTTCTGTCTCATTGTTAGTGTATAAAAATGCAACTGATTTCTGTGCATTGATTTGGTATCCTACCACTTTGCTAAATTCCTGTGTGAGTTGTAGCAATTTGGGGATGGTGTCTTTTGGGTTTTCCACATAAGAGATCAGGTCATCTGTGAAGACTGACTTCTTCTTTGACTTCTTCTTTGCCATTTTGAATGCCTTTTATTTCTTTTTGTTGTCTGATTGCTGAGGCTAGGACTTGGAGTAATACGTTGAACAACAGTAGTGATAGTGGACATTCTTGCCATGTTCCTGACCTTAGGGGAAAAGCTCTTAGTTTTTTCCTGTTGAGAATGATTTTTGTTGTGGGCTTTTCATATATGGTTTTTATGATACTGAGGGTATGTTCCTTCTAACCCTATGCTGTGCAGAGTTTTAATCGATAAAGGGAACTGTACTTTGTCAAATGCTTTTTTGCATCCATTGAGAGGATCATATGGTTCTCATCCTTTCTTTTATTGATGTGATATATCACATTAATTGATTTGTGAATGTCAGCTACCCTTGCAGCCCAGAAATAAATCTGACTTGGTCATGGTGAATGATCCTTTTAATGTGCTGTTGGATCCTATTGGCTAGTTAGTATCTTGGTGAGAATTTTTACATCCATGTTCATCAGGGATATTGCTCTATTATTCTCTTTTTTGGTGGGGTCTTTGTCTGGTTTTGGGATGAAGGTAATGCTGGCCTCATAGAAAGAGTTTGGAAGTTTTCCTTCCATTTCTATTTTTTGAAACAGCTTCAGAGAATAGGTACTGATTTTTCTTTAAATGTTCGGTAGAGTTCCCCTTGGAAGCCATCTGGCCCTGGACTCTTGTTGGGAGATTTTTGATTATTGCTTCAATTTCTTTGCTGGTTATTTATTTGTTCAGGTTTTCTGTTTCTGCCTGTTTCAGTTTTGGTAGTTTATACTCTCTAGGACTGCATCCATTTCTTTCAGATTGCCTAATTTGTTGGCCTGTAGTTGCTCATAATATGTTCTTAAAATTGTTGGTATTTCTTTGGTGTTGGTTGTGATCTCTCCTCTTTAATTCATGATTTTATTTATTTGTGTCCTTTATCTTTGCTTTTTGATAAGTCTGGCCAGGGGTTTATTGATCTTATTGGTTCTTTCAAAGAACTGGTTCCTAGTTTTGTTGATCTGTTCTGCTGTTCTTTTGGTTTTTGGTTCTTTGATTTCTGCTCTAATCTTTATTAATTCTCATCTCCTGCTGGGTTTGGGCCTTATTTGCTGTTCTTTCTCCAGCTCTTTTAGGTTTGGTTACATTCTATATTTCTTGTTTCTTGAGAAAGGCTTGTATTGCTATGTATCTCCCCTTGAGGCCTACCTTTGCTTTGTCCCAAAGGTTTTGAACAGTTGTGTTTTTATTTTCATTTGTCTCCATGAATTTTTTAAATTCTTCTTTAATTTCCTGGTTGACCCATTCATTCTTTAGTAGGGTGCTCTCTAGCCTCTGAGTATTTGAGTTCCTTCTAACTTTCCTCTTGTGATTGAGTCCAAGTTTCAAAGTATTGTGGTCTGAAAATATGCAAGGAATGATCCCAGTCTTTGGGTACCAGTTGAGACTTGATTTGTGACCTATATGTGATCTGTCTGGAGAATGTTCCATATGCACTAGAGAAGAATGTATATGCTTTTGCTTTAGGATGGAATGCTCTGAATATATCTGTGAGGTCCATCTGGTCCAATGTGTCATTCAAAGCCCTTGTTTCCTTGTTGATCTTCTGCTTAGATGATCTGTCCATTGTAGTCCATTGCAGTGAGGGGGGTGTAAAGTCCCCTAATATTATTGTATTATTATTATTATTATTAATGTGTTTCTTAAATTTTGTTATTAATTGGTTTATATGGTTGCTCCCAAGTTAGGAGTATAAATATTTACAATCGTTAGATTTTCTTGTTGGATAGACCCTTTAAATATGATATAGTATCCCTCTTCATCTCTGTTAGTCTGTGGTTCAAAATCTAATTTTTCTGATATAAGGATTGCTACTCCAGCTTCCTTTTGATGTCTTTTAGCATGATAAATTGTTCTCCACCTCCCTCATTTCAACCTGGAGGTGCTTTTGGGCTTAAAAGGAGTCTCTTATAGACAGAATATCAGTGGATCTTGCTTTTTTATCTAATCTGATACCCTGTGTCTTTTGATTGGAGCATTTAGCACATTTACAATAAAAGTATCCATTGAAAGAAAAATATGGGATGCTTCACAAATTTGTGTGTCATCTTTGCACAGGGGCCATGCTAATCTTCTCTGTATCATGTGCTACCGAAGTGAGCACCCGCACCTATGTTTTCTTCTAGAAGTTTTATAACTTTAAGTTTTAGATCGCGGTCCTTATTGAGTTAGCTTTTAATATGGTATGAGATGTATGGATATTATACTCTTTGCATATGGTATCGTGTTGATCCAGTACTATTTATTGAAAACACTGTCTGTTGAATTGCTTTTGCAAAATTGTTGAGAATTAAGTGACCATATTTGTGTGGGTTTATTTCTGGGCTTTCTGATTCTGTTGCATTGATTTATATGTCTGTCCTTTCACCAACACTACACTTGATAACTGTAACTTTATAATAAGTCATGAGATTAGCTAATGTTCAGTTCTCTAACTTTGTTCTTTTTTTTAAATTGTTTTGGCTCTTCTAGTTATTTCACCTTCCTATACTAATTTCAGAATCAGCTTAGCAAACTTTTTCAAAAACCCTTACTATAGTTTGAATTCAGACTTTTAAAAGCCACTGGCAATGGATATAGTACTTGCTCTTTCAAATTTATGTGTTTTAAAATGTCACCTCATTTAATACATTATATGTTAATTTAAAAAAATCACAGTTAAAGAAACTATATTAAAAAATAAGTCAAGTGATCAATTATGGGAAAGAAATTCTGTAACGAGGTGCTTACTGCTTAGTTTGTGCTGAAGGTTTGGGAAATCTGGGAAATAGATAAATGGGAAAAGAAATGACAATCTTTTTGATGGTTGGATGTCACATCATCTTTTCATTACTGTTATTTTCAGTATGTCAAATTGTATCTTAGGACTTTTTGGCACTTCACAGATATCTCTTAAATGGTCTCATTTTCTGGGCTTTATGGACTCGAGTATACAACTGGGACTGCTGTAACACAGAATTGTGAATACATGAGCTATCATGTTGTGAAACCTTGATCTCCGCATATTGTAATTTCGCATGTAGCTGTCACACTAGAAATGGAAGAATCAAGGCAGGGCAAAGAGAAGGCACTTAGGTGAAGTGATTGGGAGCACACGTCTGTATTCAGACATCTGGCTTCAAGTTCTGTCCCTACCCGGGTACTAGCTGTTTGTCTTGGATTCATTTCTGAAATTGGAATAATGACAATTTACTTGAAAATTTTTGAAAATGGAAAATAATTGAAAATTTATCTCTGTAGTCTCAAAAAGCTGTTGTCTTAAAATTTATGTGTATTTATTTTTATTGGGACATAATTCTCATACCATTCACTCAAAGGTAGTTTTGCATGTTCACCGAGATAGTGTGTATCTAAGAATTTATTGCTGTGACTAACACCTAATACACTCTGTAACTGTTAATGATCATTATAAAAGAAAAGGATGTGTTGAGAGCAATAGTGATTGACATATAGAGATTAGAGTCTCTGTTTGAGTTTGCTAGGGCTGATGTAACAATATTCCACACACTAAGTGGCTTAATGATTTCTTATCTCCATTCAAGAACAAAGTGTTGGTAAGGTTGATTACTTCTTGGCTTGCATATGGCCATCTTCTCCTTTTCTCTTTTGCATTGTCTTCCCTCTGTGCAGGTTTCTTTGTCCAAAATTTCCCTTCTTATAAGGACACCAGTCATGTTGGATTAGGGCTTGGCCTGATGACCTAATATTATCTTGATTACCTCTGTAAAGATCCTGTATCTAAATAAGATCACCTTTTGAGGTACTGGGGTTAGGACTTCAATATATGAATTTTAGGGGGACACAGTTCAACTTATATCACTCCATCCTCCAATTCCCAAAAGTCATGTCCTTCTCACCTATGGTCACCCTATTCCAACATCCCCGAAAGTCTTAACCTATTCCATCATCAACTCTAAGTCCAAAGTCTCATTCATGATGCTTAATTTTAGGTGTCATCTTGGCTGGGCTATGGGGTACCCAGATATTTGGTTGGATATTACTCTGGGTATGTCTGTTAGGGTGTCTGTGGATGAGGTTAACATTTGAATGGGAAGTTGAGTAAAGCAGATTGCTGTCCCTTATGTGCGTGGATCTCATCAGTTGAAGCCCTGAACAGAACAAAAAGGCTGAGTAAGAAGTAGTCCTCCTGTCTGACTGCCTTTAAGCTGGGACCTCAGTGTTTTCCTCCCTACAGACTGTAGCAGCAGCATCAACCCTTCCTGAGTCTCAAACCTGCTTGCCTTTGCACTAGTAGAATGACACCATTGGCTCTCCTGGCCCTGCAGCTTGCTGACTGCAAATCTCAGAGCTTGTCTGCCCACATTTATATACATGTATATGCACACACACGCACACACACCTACTGGTTTTGTTTCTCTGGAGAACCTTGGCTAATATATCATGTAAATACCATCTGAATCAGGTATGGGTGAGTTTGATTAATCCTGAGGTACAATCCTTCTACAGCTGCAAATACGATCATGGGCACAGGAATAGGATGGACATTCCCTTTGTAAAAGGGAGACATCAGGAGAAAAGAGGTCATAGGTCCCAAACAAGCCTTAAACCTAGCAGGGAAAATTTCACTAAATTTTGAGGCTTGGAGAATAATCCTCTTTAGGTCTAGGTTGTGTCCTCTGGCCCATGGGGCTGGCGATCTTGCTCCGGGAGGGGAAGTTACTGGCTAGTTCCTCCACCCATGCCCATGGCAGCAATGATAGGCTCACTGGACTCTGATTTGCCTTTGGGTCCATTTTTCCCTTTTCTTAAAAGGTAACACCCGTTTGCAACTGTTTGGTTCTTTAGGCTCATTTCATACCAGTAGATTCCCAGAGTCCAATAGCCTTCATTCGTTTTGTCCAGCTCTGCTGCTTTGGTGCACACTGGCAGTGTTTCTATTCTTGAGTTTAAAACAAAACAAAACAAAACACTTTGTTGGCTTCTCAGGCAGTTCTTGGGGGTCCAAGTGCATTTCTATTCCTAGCTTCTCCTGAGATGATTGGTAGGATTCCTGAATCCACATGCTTGATCTCATCAAATCATGGTTCAGCCATGCCCTTGGCCCTGTTTCCAGAGGGTGTTATCTGGATAGGCTTAAGAATTTTCCAAACCTTGAAGTTCTAATTCCTTTCTGCTTAACAATTCCTCCTTCAATTTACCCTTTCCTCTTTCATTTTACTCTGAGCAGTACAAAGAAACCAGACCACACACCTTGAGTACTTTGCTAGGCAATCTCCTGAGTCAAATATCCAAGTTTATCACTTAAATTCTCCAAAACACTAGAACATAATTTGGCCAAGTTCTTTGCCACTTTATGACAAGATTGCCTTTCCTCTAATTTCCAATAAATAACATGTTCCCCATTTCCATCTGTGACATCACCAGAAGCATTTTAATACTCATATTTCTTGCCAGATTCTGCTTATGATGCATGCTTATTTTCCGACAACAAAAGCTTTCTCTACAGCTCTCCTCTTTTCATTCTGAGCTTTCACCAGGATCTCCTTTGTCGTTTCTATCAACTGTCTCTTCAAGGCAGTTTAGGCTTTTTCTATCAACTGCCTCAAAACTCTGACACCTATATCCATTACCCAATTCCACAGCCATTCTACTTTTTGTGGGGGGGAGGGGGATGGGTTCTGTTTATTAAAATCCTGTTGCTCCTACTGGCCCTGTGTCCCGCCTCCATTCCTGTGGTTGGGGGGAAGGAAGGGCAACCTTTCCGCTGGTCCCCATCAGCCATCAGAGACCGGGGGCCACAGCTGCTCCTCCAGCAGGGCTATGGTGACCATGAGGCCACCCCCCAGCAGCAGCCCCATACCCTGCAGTAAGTAGCACATGGAGCATAGGGAGGGGCTCAGGAGGTCGAAGCAGGGCTGGTAGCCCTACATTTATAGGTAGTTGCTATTATAGTACCCACTTCCTGGTATGAAAATCTGTATTAGGCTTCTCCAGAAAAACAGAGCCAGTGGGAGATGTATATACATGCATATATACTTACACAGTTACACCCAGCTGTCCACGCACCCACTCACACATACACACACACACACACACACACACACACACACCCCAGGCTCACCCATACCCAATTTAGATGATATCTACATGATATATCAGGCTTCTCCAGAGAACCAGAACCAGTAGGGAGCAGTGTGTGCACACTTCATGTACATACGGGTGGGCAGACAAGGCCCAGGAGTGCAGTCAGCAGGCTGCAGACTCGGGAGAGCTAGTGGTTGTGGTTCTAGTGCAATGGCAGGCGGGCTGGAGGCTCAGGAAGGGCTGGTGCTTCTGGTAGGGTCTGCAGGCAGGAAAACAGTGCAGCCCCAGCTCCAAGGCCACATATATGTGTGTGTGTATATACATACATATATAGAGGAAAGAAAGACAAGAAAGAAAGATCCTTGGGTATCTGCCCATGTGATTGTGAGGCTTGCTGTTGGGAATGTTCAGAGTGGGCTGGCAGGCTGAAAATTCTGGCAGGAATGGAGGCTGCAGTGTAGATGCCAGAGTCTTTCCTCTTCGGAGGGTGTGGAGGACCTCAGGCTTTTGAGGCCTTCAGCTTATTGGATGAGGGCCTCCCACTTCATGAAGACTGATCGGCTTTACTCAATGTCTCCTGATACAGATGTTAATCCTATCTAAAAAATACCTTCACAGCACTGTCTTGACTGGTGTTTGCTTAAGTTAACTGATTACTGTAGCCTAGGCAAGTCGACATATACAATTAACCATCACCATCTATAATTAAAAAATCATGTTGATGGTGATTCTCTGAGGCAGTTGTACCAGGAAAGTCCTCTTAGTTTTATCCAGTGGGTTTTGAGAAAGTGGTCCATCAGGTGCGGTGTGAGAAACGTTGAGAATCTGTGGTAAAGATGTGTAAAAATCTTTCTGTGTTAGTAGCTTTTATTTTAAAAAACTGAACATTTACCCCATTTTAAAGATGAGAAAAGAGAGGCTTAGTAGTTAGCATAGAGGACATGGCAGAGCCTGGATTTGAATCCCTGTCTGCTTCACTGCTCCACTGTATGACATGCCTGGTGGCTAGTTAGGGGTGGTGGTCCTGGAAGAAGTGTTTTCTTAGAGGAAACAAGACGTTCAAGGGTAGTTGTATGAAGTACGATACTACAGTGAAGGATAAGTGGAAAGGAATCTGTCTTCATAATGTCAGATTTTTTTAATTTTTAGGAAAAAATTTTAAAATACAGAAAAGTACAGACTAAACTGACAGACCTCTTTGTGTCTATGAACCAGAGTCAATGGTGTTTGCCTCAGATTTTGTAATAAAACAATGACGGAGATTCCCGCGCCTCCTCTCACTCCCTTCCCGCTCTTCCAGCTTCCTTTCTCACACTGGCTAAACACTGATGAAGTTGATGCCTGTTCTTTCCGGTTTCTATACGTTTATAATGTGTGTATTAAGACCAATTAATTATAGCTTTCACTTTAAAAAATTACCCATTTCTTATGTACAGCATATGTAGAATTTCACACTTACAATAAACAAGATCTTATAGCCTTAAACCATATAATAATCATTGCTAATATTTACAAAGCAGCCTTGGTTCTAAGAACTTTACATGTATTAACTCATTATTTTTTGTAACAGTTCCTTGGGTTATGTACGCTTATTTTTCCCATTTTAAAGGTGAAGGGATTGAGGCACAGAGATTAAATAACTTACCCAAGGGTCATAAGATGTAAGTAGCAGAGCCACCACCTCTTGTAGTTAGTATTGTTACAAATGTAAAAAACAAAACAAAACAAAAAAAACCACTGAGCGGTGCCATCCCACTAACTGAGCAGTCAGTAGTTGGTCCTTTGGTTGCATCTGATGCAGTCTTGATTCAAGATGGGACTGATGGCAGGGAAAGAAAAATGTAAAAAAACAACTTACATAAATGCTGTCATAGTGTACTTAACAATCAGAAACTTGGGTTTCACTCAAACACTGATCTTGAGATTCTGTTCATTTGGATAAATACGGGCCTAGTTAACTCCATCAAAATGCTGTGCTTTATGGTTCCTATCTTATGGCCATACCATCTTTTTTTGGTCCATTCTCATATTAATGGATATTTAGTTTTGTGTCTTCCAATTCTCTGTATTACAAGAAAATGCTGCAGTGAACATCTGTGTATTTGTCTCGTGCACTCTCTCTGGGCCGCCCCCTGGTGGGGGAGTAGCTCAGTTAAAGGGTATTTACAGTTTCAGCTTTTTCCAGATGTTGGCAACTTATTCTCCCAGATGTTTACGTCTCAGTTCAGTTGACATCTCCCACTAGCGGAGACTGAATGCATACCGACGGTGGCCAGATTGTGTATACAAATAGAACTCTGACCTGCAGCCTGCAGACACGTGCCCAGGAAACCAGCCCCTTATCTACAGTAAGCAGCCCAGGAAGCTGGCTTGCTGTGAGTCTGACATGCAGGAAATCACTGTTTTAATTTGCATTTGACTGATTATTAATGAGCTGGAGCCCATTGTATAAGACAATCCTTTCCAGAAAGGAGTTAGGAAATTACCTTTTAGAATAGGTGAGGATTCCAGTAGCACATGGTTTAACTTTGCTTGTTTCTGAAGAGAAGGGAGAAAGCCTAGAATCGTTATCCCAGACTTTTTCTTTAAAGCAGACTTTTTCTGCTTTTTCTGCTTTTTCTTTAAAGCAGAAAAAGTCTGTATTTTTTTTCCAAACTAAATTTTAAGGAGGACAGTAAGCAAGATGAAAACGAGCTCCTCAGGTAAAATGGTTCCACCTGCCTGGCCTCCCCTACTTCCCGCCAGTCTCCCCTGTCCCCAGATCACCTGAGGCACTGGAGGAATCCTCGGGCTGGCTGGTAATCTCCGGGATGCCTCCTGACGTGAGAGTTTAATGAAATCCCATTTTTCATCTCTCTCCACCCCAGAACTTCTACAAGTTTTCGGGCTAACCATATTCTGTTTCTTTGGGCTTCTGGCAGGCAGGAGTTCGTGGATGCTTACGTGAATTACGTCTTCCAAATCTCAGTTCACGAATGGTACACAGCCTTCTCCAGTGGCTTCCTGAAGGTGTGTGGTGGCAAGGTGCTTGAACTCTTCCAGCCTTCCGAGCTGCGGGCTATGATGGTGGGGAACAGCAACTACAACTGGCAGGAGCTCGAAGAGGTGAGTAGGGACGGTTTTGTCTTTACCTCCGAGGAAGCAGCTGTGGCCTGCCAGGTGGGCCCAGAGCCTGGTCTCTTTCCAGGTGGTCTGTGGTTGAGGGGGCATTGGAGGTCTCCTAATCTCACTGGTTATTTCCTCCTCTCCACTGCAAACGGTGCACACAAATGTATGTCCTCTGTAATATTCTTCTTCTTTAAGATAGGATTTTCTCTTTGTCTCTTTTGGGCAGACTGCCATCTACAAGGGTGATTACTCAGCCACACATCCCACTGTGAAACTATTTTGGGAAACATTTCATGAGTTTCCATTGGAAAAGAAGAAGAAGTTTCTCTGTAAGTATCAGTCATGTTAACATAGTGCTTGTCCACGCGTTAGTGTTGCCTGTGGTGGAGGGTGATCTACCCCACAGGTCAAGGTCTTGTAAATGAAAAAGAGTAAGTGAAGGAAGTGTATTTCTACTTCTTGTCTTAATGAGACCTCAGGCAAACATAGGTGGTACTTCCTTATTTGATGCCTAATAGGATGTATTGCATGAAAAAAAGAAAAGAAGCATTTTGCTGATTTTCAGTTGCTTTTAAAATATTAGTTATCTTATATGTGAGTATTATGAAATATCACGTTGATAGAATCTAATTCGATTAACGTCCCTTATCTCTCTAGGCTTTTGAAAATTTTGCAGTGTCTGCTACAGATGTAACTGGGGAGATAGGATTTACAATAGCTTTATTGAGATAGGATCCACAGAGCATATAGTCCACCCAATTAAAGTATATGATTCAGTGATTTTTAGTATATTCACAGAGATTTGATCCTGTCAGTAATTTGTAGAACATGTTCATCACCTCAGAAAGACACCTTGAACTCAGTAGCAGTCATTCCCCATTTCCTCCTGACCTATCACCCCACCCGGCCCCCCTTACCATCTGTTTTCTGGCTCTGTGGATGTGCCTGTTTGGGACATGTCACATAAATGGAATCATACAAGATATGGCCCTTTGTGACTGGCTAGGGGACATTTGAGAAGGGTCATATATTTGGAAATGAGAATGAAGCCTAATTTATGTCAACACATTCAGCCTTTCAAAAATAGTTGTAATCTTTGTGTCTGTATATAATCGGGGTCAGAAATTTGCTAGTGAGTAGTATACAGTTTTTGTTTATATAAAATAAAACAATGTGCTTTGAAAGGCAGTCCCTTTTGCTTTATAAGCATGAGCATAGCTTAATATTAATGCAAGATGTACCCCCAGATTCTACTGCTCCCACCGAGTGAGGATGAGAGGAGGTAGCAGGGAGAGGGCAGGCTCATACAAGAATGCTTAAAAAAAAAAAGCCCTGCTTCTCCTCTCCCTAGTTCCATTGGCTCTTATGAACAGTGGTCTATAAGTTAAATGACAGGTTAAGGTTTGTCAAATGACAGGTTAAGGAGCTTGTAAGGCTCTACCAACCAAGAGGAGTGTAGCCATGGAGATTTGTTAGAAGAGTTTTTTCTGTTCAGAGATCATTAGACTTGTGGAAAGTTTTAGTAACTCTACAGATATTGGCAACAATGTTTATATACCACAGCCTCAGGTAATAGGTTTTTTGAAAGTGCTTCTTAACCAATGACTTTTTTGTAGTAATTCCAGCAATTTAACTCTGAGGTTATGTATTGCTAGAAAACATGGAAAGAGAGCTGCATTGGCCTCTTCCTCTCTCTCTCTCTTTTTTTTTTTTTTTTTTTTTGCCAAGTCACAGTGTGTTACAAGAGTGAAATGTCTAATACAACATCATTGTTACTCTTTTGGTTTAAGAAATTTAGGAAAAGGAGCCAACAGATACCAAATGGATATTCCCTAGCTCAGGAGGTATATACACACTAGACCCTTGGCCACAGGAGACTTTGAAGTCCCATAGATGATGGTCTTCTTCCTGGCTTTCCTCTGAGATAAGCTCTTTACCTACGTCAGGAATTCCCTTCCTCTCTGATTTTGTGAAAGCTCCTAACATTTATGAGGACATACATTTGAGGCCATTTTTAATTTGAGGGCATTTTAGGGCATCTTTCATTTAGATGGATGATTTGTGTCCATGTATATAATCAGGGTCTGAAATGAACTAATGAAAAACAGAATTTTTATCCATATAACACCCCGCCATCTGCCCCCAAGATTGAAATGCAGTCAGCCTCTTGCTTTGTAAGAATGAGCGTAGGTGAATATTCATGCCATCCATATTGGCACCTAGAAGTGTACTTCTCATGCGAGCCACAGGGTGTCATGCGGTCCTCTCCTTTCTGTGCGGGGCTGCAGAGAGAAGCTCCTGGACTGCGTAGCTGGTAATGGCCTTTCCCTTTCTCCTCAGTGTTCCTCACGGGCAGCGATCGCATTCCCATCTATGGCATGGCGAGCCTGCAGATTGTCATCCAGTCCACAGCCAGCGGCGAGGAGTACCTGCCCGTGGCCCACACTTGCTACAACCTTCTTGATCTCCCCAAATACAGCAGCAAAGAGATCCTGAGCGCACGGCTGACCCAAGCCCTTGACAACTATGAAGGGTTTAGTTTGGCTTGAGGCTCCACAGTGTGCCCCAGATTTCCCTCCCTTCCTCAGTGTCCACATGGAGGCCCATACAGAAAATCATGGGGAAGGGAGTTCTATTTTTTTATTGTCTGAATGGGTTGGGACTTTTGAATCCTGAACCTGGTTGATGTGTTTCTGGGCTTGTGAACAGGAAGCAACCTTTCTGAAAAATCAGGGGTTGGGGATGGGGGTGAAAAATTGGCATTTTTGTTTTTAAACCAAATTACCTAGTAGTGTTCCTTGCACTTGTGAATATGTTGCACTCTGCTGGGAAAAATGGCAGTGGCTTTTTAACCTCTCATTTCCCAAATGTCTCTCTTAGCCCTGCTCTTTCCTCACAGTGCTTCCTGTCCCTCTCGTTCCTCCGCAAGAATGATTTTGACTGATGCGCCCTTTCTCACCTGCACGTGCAGAACGGCTCCTCTCTCTGCAGACTTGGACATGCTCCTGGCTTGTTGCAGCCCTGCTCTAAGGACTAAGGAGGCAAGGACTACTTCAGAAAATCCCAAGTCCCACAAGCTGAATCTGGGTCCCTTCTTTCGTTAATTTGGCTGAACTCTTTTGAGAATTCATGGGAGCCTTTATGAACAGATTTTGCTTTAAAAAGAAGTTGTTGAGGGACTAGCAGCCTCTACCTGGCTCTGCCTATTCCTGGACCTGCTTAGAGATGTGCAAAGCAGCTCAGCATTATAGCTGAGCCAAATTTTATTTTGTTGTTCAGCCAAGTCCCTTCGACAATAAGGTGAGGTGATAGACCCCCTACTCCTTCAGTTATCTGGCTTTTGGAGCAAGTTGCATTACTTTTTTAAAGAGTATCTTCTCCAAGGAAAGTAGAATTAATAAATTTCTTGTTCTCTTTCCCTGTCAAATTATGCCCTCTGCCTCTTTCTCTTTCCTTCCTCTCCTTCCCTTTCTCTCTTACTCACTTCATCCCATTGTTTCCTGACTTAATGCTCCCTTCCTGTCCTTCTAGTGGATGCATGCAGTCTATTTTTTTAATTTCTATTTAAATTGCAAAATTTCTATTTTTTTTCCTTTTCCCTAATTGCTAACATTTAAGGACATTCTTTATTATGGGACTTTTGTTTATTGCATTTGAAATGTTTGTTTACAGTGGGATTTCGGGGGGGCATTGTGTTTAGAGCAAATATATGTATCAAAAATAACGACATGCTCAACCTACTTCATCATGGGATAAGAAAATTCTACATGATCAAAGAATCCATGTCAGCCTAATTTTAAATTCCTAGTCACTAGAGGAAAGACTTATTTATATAAAAGGAAGTATTTATGAACCATGATACAGCATCAGATCTCAATGAAGGATGTAGATTTTTGCTTTTCTTTTTGTTTTTAAAACTTATTTCAATTGCTAAATTGGTAGTTTTTTCAGTCTTTATAATACAAGATTAAAAAAAGATATACAGTTATATGAAATGTTTATTTTCTATGTGTGTGCATATAGTTCAATATTATGCAATAAATTTGGTGTTTTAACTTAAAATTATTTCTTATTGTATTTGCAGAATGGGTAGCTTGCTTTCAGTAGAAGAATGATCTACTCAAATAATAAAAGGTCAAATTTGGTTCCAGTCCTAATAAAGTAAGACCAAGCACTAGGGACATGGAGAAGGGAGCAGGTCAGGATAGCCCGAAGGGTGGAGGGGATTTCTGAAAGTTGTGATAGGTGAAAAGGCATTTCACGTGGAGGGGAGGGTTTAGAGAAGGACAGGAACAACTTGGAGAGCATCAGGGGAAATAGAATAATGGTAAGTAAGACGAAGGGAGGGGAAAGAAGGTAGCTTTGGGGCTGAGGAAGCAGGCTAAGCAAAGGAACTTGAGTTGGTAGCCACGCAGGATTTGTCGAAATGTTCAGAACTTTGGGGTGGGGGTAGGAGGCAGTGATAGGACTTACGACTGGTTTAAGAAGAAAACTGGATGGGGGTCCATTTGAAGGAATTAATCCTTCCCATTCTGAGAGCGGTGAGAGAGGTAGCAGTAGAAGAGTGCATTGCAAGAGGATCCAAAATGATAGAACAGAAGACCCTCATCTCTCCTTCTCCATGATCACAAGTCTATGCCAATCTGTACAGCAGTTCCTTCTGAAAAACAACTGAGGGCTGACAGAACAAATCCTGCACAGCAGGGGTTGGAGGGACCACGTAGACAACGACAGGAGACACGGTAACAAGAACCCCCAATTTTAATGCTGTGAACTGCACTGGGGAGGGAAGAGACTACTAAGGGACTATGAGCAGATTTTTCTGTCCTGGGACACAGAAAAACTGTGGCTTAAAAGGGCAACGAGAATATAAAGGAACTTACCCTCCACCAAACAGTGGGATGCTGGAGAAGCTAGGCAGTGCCAGTGTTTATGTTCCCCCTCCACCTTGATAGCACAGAAAGGAGCAGAGTCTGGGTTCCCTAGCCACCACACTGTCCTCAGCAAGCCCTGGATCCCTAGACCACATCAGCCCTGGCCACTCTGGGGCCACAGAAAAAAAAATAAAACATGGTTTCAGGAGCAACTAGAATATAAAGGAACCAGCCCTAAAGCTCTACCAGTGAGGGACCTGCAGAATGCACTCTGGGGTCTGAGAGGCAAAATAAAGAAATAGATAGATAGATAGATAGATAGATAAATATATAAAATTTGTTTATAAATTATATAAATTTATATATATTTACATCTCCCCTCCACCTTGATAGTGCAGATGGAAGCAGGATCTGGGCCATCCCCTAAAATAGACTGCACAAGGTGGCCCCAGTACAGCATATGCTGGGACACCCCTGAATGTCACCCACCGTAGCTACACCTCTCTCACCATGGTGCAAAGCATCCCAGAACACTCCAGGCCTGAACCTGTTTGGCTCAAGTTGTTTTGCCAGAACCCCTGGGGAAGGAGTGCCGCCAAGACCTCCCAGCCTGGCACACCTCAGCTCCGGTTATCACAGCTAGGTACCCCCAGGGTGGAGTACCCTGGGAGCCCTTTGCCCAAGTCTTCATCCACTCTGGCTCTGTCCTGTGCAGAGTGCCCTGAGAATCTCCCCCACTCCCCGCCTCCCCAGCTGTGACCATTTCAGCTGTAGCCATCCCACCAGGACTATCCCAGTGCTGAGTGCCTTAGAGCCCCAAGGCTGTACCTGCTATAGTTCTAGCCAGCTAACCAAAGTAAACAGGCATGGGCTGACCGTACACAAGGCCATTCCTTCAAGTCTTGGAAAAGCTGCTGTTCTGCCTAATTTGTAGAAATACAGAAAGTCAAACAAGATGAGACAGGAATGTGCTCCAAATGAAAAAACAAACCCTCAGAAAAAAAAATAAACAGAGATAAGCAACCTACCTGATAGTGTTCAAAGTAATGGGCATAACAATGGCTATTGGACTTCAGAGAAGAATGGATGAGTGGATTTTCAACAAAGAGATGGAAATTATACAGAGAACAATCAACATTGAGGAATACGATAGCTGAAGTGAAAAATACACCAGAGGGAATCAACAGTAGAATGAAGGATGCAAAGAATGGATCAGCAATCTGAAAGGGTAATGGAAAGCGTGTAAACTGAACATCGAAAAGAAAACAAAAGTGGACAGGTTAACAGATCTCTATGATAGTTTGAAGTGTACCAACTTGAATATTATAGAAGCCCCAGAAAGAGAAGGGGGTTGGGGAGAGGGAAGGAGACAAAAAGCTTACTTGAGTAATAGCTGAAAACTTCTCTCATCTTGGGAAGGAAATACATCCAGGATACACAGAAAACCCCAAATAAGATGAACCCAAGGAGATCCACACCAAGATACACTCTAATTAAAGTGTCAAAGATTGGGGCACCTGGGTGGTTCAGTGGGTTAAGACTTTGCCTTCGGCTCAGATCATGATCTCAGGGTCTTGGAATTGAGCCCCACATCGGACTCTCTGCTCAGCAGGGAGCCTGTGTCCCCCTCTTTCTCTGCCTGCCTCTCTGCCTACTTGTGATCTCTGTCAAATAAAATCTTAAAAAAAAAATAAATAAAGTGTCAAAAATTAAATACACACTCTTAAAAACAGCAAGAGAGAAACAACTAGTATATACAAGGGAAACCCCATGAGTTTATTAGATATTTTCAGTGGAAACTGCAAGCTAGAAGCAAGTGGCATGATATATTGAAAGGGCTGAAAGGAAAAAAACTACAACCAAGAATATTCTACATGACAAGATGATCATTCTCATCAGAATTGAAGAAGGGAAAAGGAGTTTCTCAGGCATACGTCAGATAAAGGAGTTCATTATCACTAAACCAGTATTACTAGAAATGTTCTAGGGAGTCTTTAAGTAAAAAAGGAAAAGGTCATAATTAGAAGAAAGAAAACTGTGAAAATAAAAACATGAGTAAAAGCAAACATGCCGTATAGGTACTATATTCAATCACTAAAAAAGCTAATGTGAAGGTTAAAAGACAAAAGTAGTAAAATCAATGACATTTAAGAAATTAGGGACTCACAAAACAAAAAGATGTAAAATATGACCTATAAATAAAGTGTGGATGTAAGGAGTAAAAATCTTGTTGAGTATTTGTTTAAACTTAAGTGACCATCAACTTAAGATAGCTTAATATAGACTGCTATATATTTAGGATATTTTCTATGAAACTCATGGTAAGGACATACCAGCAAACTCTAATAGATACACCAAAAAATAAAAGAGAAAGGAATCCAAGTGTAATATTAAAGAGAGCCATCAATTACAAGGAAGAGAAGGAGCAGAGAAAAACTACAAAAATAATGAGAAAACAATTAATAAAATAGCAATAATTACATACCTACCAATAATTACATGGCCTAAATGCTCCAATCAAAAGACGCAGGGTAACTGAATGGGATAAAAAAAAAAAAAAAAAAAACAAGACCTATCTATATGCTGCCTACAAAAGCCTTGTTTCAAACTTAATGACACATATAGACTAAAAGTAAAGGGATGGAAAAAGATATTCCAGGCAACCGGAGATGAAGAAAAGTTGGGATAAGCCATATTTATATCAGACAAAAAGACTTTAAAACAAAGACTTACAAGAGACAAAGAAGAGCATCACATAATGATAAATGGATCAATCCAAAGAGAGAATATAAAAGTTTTGAATATCTATGCACTTAACATCAGAGCCCCTGAATATGTAAAGCAAATATTAATAGACATAAAGGAAGAAATTGTCAGTGATACAATAATAGTAGGGGACTTTTAACACCTGATTTACATCGATAGATAGATATCCAGATAGAAAATCAATAAAGAAGTAGTGGCTTTGAATGACATATTAGACTAGATGAAGTTAAAAGAAATACAGGACATTCCATCCCAAAGCAGCAGAATACACATCCTTTTCAAGTGCACATGGAACATTCTCCAGGATAGATCACTTGTTAGGTGACAAAACAAATCTCAATAAATTTAAGAATACTGAAATCATATCAAAGATCTTTTCTGACCACAACAATATTAAAGTAGAAATCAGTTACGAGTGGGGAAAAAAAATCCCAAACTAGAAAAAACCTACAAATATGTGGAAGCTGAACAACAGGCTACTGAACAACCAAAGGGTGGAGAGAGAGAGGAAGTTAAAAAAGAATACATGGAAACAAATGAATATGAAAACACAATAGTCCAAAATCTTTGGGACACAGTGAAAACTGTTTTCAGAGGGAAGTTTACAGTTGTACAGGTCTATCTCAAATCTCAAGAAACAAGGAAACTCTCAAATCAACTTTACACAGAAAGTAGAAAAATAACAAAGCCCAAAGTTATTAGGAAGAAGGAAGTAATAAAGGTGAAAGAAGAAATAAATGAAATAGGGGGGAAAAAGGATGGGGGAGAAAGAGAGAAAAAAAGAAGAAAGATCAGTGAAATCAAGAGCTAGTTCTCTGGAAAGATAAAATTGATAAACCGTTAGCCAGACCCATCAAGAAAAAGAGGACTTGAATAAAATCAGAAATGAATGGGAAGTTATACTGACACCACAGAAATACAAAAGATTGTAAGGGACCAATATGAAAAAGTATATACCAAAAATTGGACAACCAAGAAGAAATGGATGAATTCCTAGAAACACACAATTTTCCAAAACTGAATCAAGAAGAAATAGAAAATCTGAACAGATCACCTACTAGTAATGAAATTGAATTAGTAATCAAAAAACAACAGAAAGTCCAGGACCAGATTTCTCTACAAGTTAATTCTACCAAATATTTGAAGAGCTAATACCTATTCTTCTCAAATTAGTTCAAAAAATAAGAGAGAAAGGAAAGCTTCCAAATTTATTCTAAGAGGCCCGCATTACCCTGATATCAAAACTAAAGACACAGCAAAACAAACAAAAACCTACTTTGTGAACATAGCTGTAAAAAAAATCAAAATTTGGGGCATCTGGGTGGCTCAGTCGTTAAGTGTCTGCCTTCAGCTCAGGTCATGGTCCCAGAATCCTGGAATTGGGTCCAGCATGAGGCTTCCTGCTCCACAGGAAGCCTGCTTCTCCCTCTCCCACTCCCTCTGCTGTGTTCCCTCTCTCACTGTCTCTCTCTCTGTCAAATAAATAAAATCTTTAAAAAATCAAAATTTTATCAAACTGCATTCAACAATATATTAAAAGGATCACTCACCATGAACAAATGAGATTTGTTCAGGGAGGCAAGGATGGTTCAATATCTGCAAATCAATTAACAAGATACATCACGTTAACAAAATGAAGGATAAAAATCATATCTCAATAGATGCAGAAAAAGCATTTGACAAAATTCAACATCCATTTATGATAAAAACTCTCTACAAAGAGAGAATTTGTGTTTGAAGGGAACATAATAAAGCCATATATGACAAGCCCACAGTTAACATCATACTCAATGGTGAAAAACTAAGTTTTTCCTCTAAGATCAAGGACAAGACAAGAATGGATACCCACTCTTGCCACTTTTATTAAATATAGTACTAGCAGTCTTAGCCACAGCAATCAGACAAGAAGAAAAAAAAAAAAATCCAAATTGGTAAGGAAGAAGTAAAACTACCAGTATATGCAAACTACATGATACCATATATAGAAAACACTAAATACTCTGTCAAAAATCTGCTAGAATAAATGAATTCAGTAGACTTGTATGATATCAAATTAATATACTAGAATATGTTGCTTTTTCTATATACTTAATAACCAAGTAGCAGAAAGAGAAATTAAGGTAACAATCTCACTTACAGTTGCACCAGAAAAATAAAATACCTAAGAATAAATTTAAGCAGAGATGAAAGACTTGTATACTGAAAACTATAAAACATTGAAATTAAAGATGACACAAACAAATTGAAAGATATACCATGCTCATGGATTGGGATAATATTGTTAAAATGTCCATATATCATCCCAAAGTGATCTACAGATTCTATGCAATCCGTACCCAAACACCAATAGTACTTTTCACAGAAGTAGACAAATGGATTGTTAGAATGAATTAATATATGAAACCACAAAAGACCCCAAATAGCCAAAGCAACCTTAAGAAAGAACAAAGCTGGAGGTATCACAATCCCAGATTTTAAGATACACTACAAATGTTATAATCAAAACAGCATGACAGTGTTACAAAAATAGACAAATAATGGAGCAGAATAATGATCCCAGAAATAAACACACACCTATATAGCATGATGTAGAAAAATTGAATCACTATGTTATACACCTGAAACTAATGTTAACACTGTGTATCAATTATACTCAAAAATTAAACAAAACTCATTGAGAACAAGATCACTGTGATCCCTCTGAAGCCAAGGATCAGATTCTACACTGGAAATTGAGTCTGTCATCTTTAAGACCATCACTGAGCATGGGAAATGGATGAATCCACTAAATACCGCAAAGCTCCTCTACCATTTTTAAGTTGCTGTTTTCGTGATTCAGCATTTACTGGGTTGTTGTAAATCTTTGGTTATTTTCTAGAGATCTAGTGAGAGTTTGTTATGACAGCTTAAAAAAAAAACATGCTTACATGGTCAATCTATAAAAAATGATGCAAGAATATATAATGGAGAAAAGGCCATTTCTTAAATAAATGGTGTTGGGAAAACTGGACAGCTACATGCAAAGGAATGAAACTGGATTACTCTCTTATATACAAACATAAAATGAATTAAAGACCTAAATGTGAGACATGAAACCAGAAAACTAAAAGAAAACACAGGCAGTAACCTCTTTTGCATCAGCCTTAGCAACATTTTTCTAGATATGACTCCTCAGGCAAGGGAGAGAAAAGCAAAAAATAAAACTATCAGGACTATACCACAATAAAAAGCTTCTACGCAGGAAGGAACCATGAAGAAAATGAAAGAGCAGCCTACTGAATAAAAGAAGATAATTGCAGGGGTGCCTGGGTGGCTCAGTCAGTTAAGCAGCTCCCTTCAGCTCAGGTCATGGTCCTAGGTATCGAGCCCTGCATCGGACTCCCTGCTCAGTGGAGAGCCTGCTTTTCCTCTCCCTCTACCTGCCGCTCTGCGTAATTGTGCATGCTCTCTCTCTGTCAAGTAAAAAAAAAAAATCTTAAAAAAAAAAAAAGATATTTGCAAATGATATATCTAATGAGGAGTTAATTCCCAATATTAATATAACTCAACACGAAAAGTAAAAGAAAAAAAAAAGATTGATCCAATTTGAAAAATGGGTAGAGGACCTAAATAGACATTTTCTACAAAAAGACATACATGACTAACAGATACGTGAAAAGATGCTCATTATCATTAATCATCAGGGAATACAAACCAAAACCATAAAGAAATACGACTTTACATCTGTCAGAATGGTTAGTATCAAAAAGACAAAAAATAGGGTTGGTGAGGATGTGGAGAAAAGAGAACCTTGCACACTGTTGGTGGATATATAAATTGGTACAACCACTGTGGGAAACAGTATGGAGGTTACTCAAAAAATAATAAGTAGAAATACCATATGATCCAGTAATTCCACTACTGGGTATTTACCCAAAGAAAATGAAATCGCCAGTTCGAATAGATATATGCCCCCCTCCCCATGTTTACTGCATCATTATCTACAATAGTTAAGTTAGAGAAGCACCTTAAGTGTCCACGGATAGAAGGATGGATAAAGAAGATGTGGGGTGTGTTTGTGTGGAATATAAATCAGATATAAAAAAAGAATAAGATCTTGCTATTTGCAACAACATGGATGGAACTAGAGGGCATTATGCTAACTGAAATAAGATAAACACCATATGATTTCAGTGATATATGACATCTAAAAAAACAAAACAAATTAAAAAAAATCCACCCAAAACAAGTAGTATCATAAATACAGAATAAAAAACTGGTGCTTGCCAGAGGGGAGGTGTTTGGAGCGATGGATGAAATTGATAAAGGGATCAAGAAGTTCAAATTCTCAATTATAGAATAAGTCACAATGATGACAAGTACTGTATAGGCATATGGTCAATGATATTTTAATTACATTGTAGGGTTAAAGATGGTAACTGCACTCAATAAAACTAATATATTCTAACAGCTAGGGTAACCGAGGCAGAAGATAGTATTAGTGATCTAGAGGACAAACTGATAGAGAAAAAGAATCAGGAGAAGACATGGGACACACAGCTTAGAAGCCATGAAAACAAAATTAGGGAAATAAATGACACCATGAAATGTTCCAATATCAGAGTTATTGGGATCCCTTAGGGGGTGGAAAAAAGACAGAAGACTGGAAGATATAGTTAAACAAATACTGGATGAAAATTTTCCCAATCTGGGGAATGGAACCAGCTTTCATGTCCTAGAGGCAGAAAGAACACCCACCAAGATCGATGAATCTAGAAAGACCTCAAGGCACTTAATTGTGAAACACATGAATCGTAATTTTAGACAAGAGCATCTGAGGGCAGCTGGGGGAAGAGATTCCTTACTTACAAAGGAAGGTCCATCAGAATAACATCAGACCTGTTCACAGAAACCTGGCTGGCAAGACATATTCAGGACACTAAATGAGAAGAACATGCAGATAAGAATACTTTATCCAGCAAGGCTAACATTCAAAATGGATGGAGAGATAAAGAGCTTCCAAGACTGGCAAGGTTTAAAAGAGGATGTGACCACCAAGCCAGCACTACAAGAAATATTAAGGGGGGTTCTATAAAAGAAGAAAGAACCCAAGAGTGACACAGACCAGAAATTTACAGAGATGATCTATAGAAACAAGAACTTCACAGGCAACATGATGTCCTAAAAACGTATCTTTCAATAATCACTCACAACGTGAATGGCCTAAATGCTCCTATAAAACAGCACAGGATTGCAGATTGGATAAGATGACAGGACCCATCCATATGCTGTCTACAAGAGACCAATTTGGAACCTAAAGATACATCCAGACTGAAAGTGAAGGGATGGAGAAGCATCTTTCATGCCAATGGGCCTCAAAAGGAAGATGGGATAGCGATTCTCATTTCAGATAAATTAGATTTTAAACTAAAGACTGTCAGAGATAAATAAGGACACTTCATCATTCTTAAAGGGTCTATCCACCAAGAGGATCTTACAATTGTAAATATTTATGCCCCCAGTATGGGAGCAGCCAAATACATAAGCCAACTGTTAATCAAAATAAAAAGTCGTACTGATGTGAATACATTAATAGTAGGGGATCTAAACACATCACTCTTGGTAATAGATCATCCAAGCAGAAAATCAATAAATAAACAAGAGCTTTGAATGACACATTGGGCCACATGGACATTATAGATATATACAGAACATTCTACCCTAAAACAGCAGAACACTCATTCTTCTGAAGCTCATATGGAACTTTCTCCAGAATAGACCACACACTGGAGTCACAAATCAGGGCTCAACTGATACCAAAAGATTGAGATTATTCCCGGCATACCTCAGACCACAATGCTTTGAAACTGGAACTCAATCACAAGAAAAAGTTTGGAAGGAATTCAAACACTTGGAAGTTAAAGACCACCCTGCTTAAGAATATTTGTATCAACCAAAAAGTCAAAGAAGAACTTAAACAATTCAAGGAAAACAATAAGAATGAAGACACACCAGTCCAAAACCCATTGGATATGGCAAAGGCAGTCCTAAGAGGGAAATATATAGCCATCTAAGCCTCACCCAAAAAATTGAAAAATCCAGAATACACCAGCTCTCTTTACACCTTAAATAACTGGAAAACCAAGAGCAAATTAAGCCAACCCCATGCACAAGGAGGGAAATAATCAAGATCAGAACAGAGATCAATGAGATAGAAACTAGAGAGAAACTAGTAGAACATATCAACGAAACTAGAAGGTGGTTTTTTGAAAGAATAAGATTGATAAACCACTGACCAAACTAATCCAAAAGAAAAGAGAGAGGACCCAAATTAATAAAATTATGAAAGAAAGGGGAGAGATGACAAAAAACACCAAGGAACAGAAATTATTATCAACAGTTACATGCCAATAAGTTAAGCAACCTAGAATAAATGAATGCATTCCTGGAAACCTATAAATTTCCGAGACTGAAACAGGAAGCAATTGACAACCTGAATAGACCAATATCTAGTAATGAAATTAAAGCAGTGATTAAAAACCTCCCAAAAAACAAGAGCCCAGGACCTGATGGTTTCTCTGGGCAATTCTACCAAACATTCAAAGAAGAAATAATACCTATTCTCCTGAAGCTGTTTCAAAAAATAGGAACAGACGGAAAACTTCCAGACTCTTTGTATGAAGCCAGCATTACACTAATCCCCAAACCAGGCAAAGACCCCACCAAAAAGGAGAATTTCAGACCAATATCCCTGAAGAATATGGATGCTAAGATTCTCAGCAAGATCCTAGCTAATTGGATCCAACCGTACATTAAAAAGACTATCCACCATGACCAGGTGGGCTTAATCCTTGGGAGCCAAGAGTGGTTTAACATTTACAAATCAATCAACATGATAGAACAAATCAATAAGCGAAGAGAGAAGAACCACATGGTCCTTTCAGTTGATTCAGGAAAAGCATTTGACAAGATACAGCATCCATTCCTGATTAAAACACTTCAAAGTATAGGGATAGAGGGAATATTCCTCTATCATAAAATCTATCTATGAAAAACCCACAGCAAATATCATTCTCAATGGGTAAAAGCTGGCAGCCTTCTCTTTGAGATCAGGAACATGACAAGGATGCCCACTCTTGCCACTGTTGTTCAACATAGTAATAGAAGTCCTAGCAACAGCAATCAGACAACACAAAGAAATAAAAGGTATTCAAATTGGCAAAGAAGAAGTCAAACTCTCTCTCTTTTTGCAGATGACATGATACTTTATATGGAAAACCCAAAAGACTACACCCCCAAACTACTAGAACTCATACGGCAATTCAGTAATGTAACAGGATACAAAATAGGAAATGTATTTTGTACAAAGTACACAAATCAGTTGCTTTCTTGTACACTAACAATGAAAATATAGAAAGGGAAATTAGAGAATTGATTCCATTTACTATAGCACCAATAACCATAAGATGCTTGGGAATAAACCAAACCAAAAAGGTAAAGGATCTGTACTTGAGGAACTACAGAACATTCATGAAAGAAATTGAAGAAGACACAACAAAATGGAAAAGCATTCCATGCTATGGATCAGAAGAATAAGCATTGTTAAAATCTCTATACTGCCTAGAGCAATGTATACTTTCAATGCCATCTTGATCAAAATTCCACTGGCATTTTTCAAAGTGCTGGAACAAGCAATCCTAAAACTTGTATGGAACCAGAAGAGACCCCAAATTGCTAAGGAAATGTTGAAAAAGAAAAACAAAACTGGGGGCATCATGTTGTCTGATTTCAAGCTTTACTACAAAGCTGTGATCACCAAAACAGTTTTTGTGCACTGGCAAAAAACAGATACATAGACCAGTGGAACAGATTAGAGAGCCCAGATATAGACCCACAACTCTATTGTCAAATAATCTTTAACAAAGCAGGGAAAAATATACAGTGGAAAAAAGACAGTCTCTTCAATAAATGGTGCTGGGAAAATTGGACAGCTATATATAGAAGAATGAAACTTGATCATTCTTTTACACCATACCCAAAGATAAACTCAAAATGGATAAAAGACCTCAATGTAAGGCAGGAATCTATCAAAATCCTAGAGGAGAACACAGGCAGTAACCTCTTCGACATTGGCCATAGCAACTTCTTTCAAGACATGTCTCCAAAGGCAAAGGAAACAAAAGCAAAAATGAACTTTTGGGACTTCATCAAGATCAAAATATTCTGTACAGCAAAGGAAACAGTCAACAAAACAAAGAGGCAATCCACAGAATGGGAGAAGATATTTGCAAATGACATTACAGACAAAGGACTGATATCCAAGATCTATAAAGAACTCCTCAAACTCAACACACGTGAAACAGATCATCATGTCAAAAAATGGCCAGAAGACATGAACAGACACTTCTCCAAAGAAGACATACAAATGGCTATCAGACAAATGAAAAAATGTTCATCATCATTAGCCATCAGGGAGATTCAAATCAAAACCACATTGAGATACCATCAACAAGACAGTAAACAACAAGCATTGGAGAGGATGTGGAGAAAGGGGAACCCTCTTACACTGTTGGTGGGAATGTAAGTTGATGCTGCCACTTTGGAAAACAGTGTGGAGATTCCTTAAGAAATTAAAAATAGAGCTATTTATTCCAAAGATACAGATGTAGTGAAAAGAAGGGCCATCTGTACCCCCAATGCTCATAGCAGCAATGGCCACAGTTGCCAAACTGTGGAAAGAGCCAAGATGCCCTTCAACAGATGAATGGAAAAAGAAGGTATTGTCCATATATATAATGGAGTATTGTGCCTCCATCAGAAAGGATGAATAACCAACTTTTGTGTCAACATGGATGGGACTGGAGGAGATTATGCTGAGTGAAATAGGTCAAGCAGAAAGTCAGTTATCTTATGGTTTCACTTACTTCTGGAGCATTAAGGAATAACACAGAGGACATTGGGTGAAGGAGAAGAAAAATGAATTGGGGGAAATTGGAGGGGGAGATGAACCATGAGACTGTGGACTCTGAGAAACAAACAGGGTTTTTGGAGGGGGGGTGGGGGTTGGGAGGGCCTGGTGGTGGGTATTAAGGAGGGCATGCATTGCATGGAGCACTGGGTGTAGTGCATAAACAATGAATCTTGGAACACTAAAAAAAAAATTAAATTAAAAAAACTAATATACTATTATAATGTGCAAGTAATATAACATTGTATGTCAGCTATCCTTCAATAAGAAAAAGAAAATAAGAGAAATGAGAGAAGTACAGGCATGGGAGCTTGAAAGGAAAAGGAGAAATTAAAGATAAACCTGAGACTTGTTAGGGGCACCTGGGTTGCTCAGTCAGTTGAGTGTCTGACTCTTGATTTCTACTCAAGTTGTGGTCTCTGGGTCATGATATTGAGCCCAACACTAGTCTGCACTCGCTAAGTGTGGCGTCTGCTTGAGATTCTCATTCTCCCTCTCCCTCTGCCCTTCCCTCTGCTCTCTCTTTCTCTTGTTCTCGAGGGTATTATGGTAAGTGAAATAAGATAAACACCATATGATTTAAGTTATATGTGAAATCTAAAAAACCAAATGAACAAACAAAAACAAACAGAATCATAAATACAGGCAAAAAAGCTGGTGTTTGCCAAGGGGAAAGGGTTGGGGCAATGGGTGAAATTGATGAAGGGGATCAAGAGGTCCAAATTTCCAACTATAAAGTCATAACAAATAAGTCAAAATAAATAAAATCTTATAAAACAAGTCAAAATAGAATGTTTTTAAAAATATTATACTTAAGAGACACCTGGGTGGCTCAGTTGGTTGAGCGTTTGCCTTCAGTTCAGGCCATGATCCCAGGGTCCTGGGATCAAGTCCTGTGTCAGGTTCCTTGCTCAGTGGGAAACCTGCTTCTTCCTCTGTCTGCCCCTCCCCCTGCTTGTGCGCTCTCCCTCTGTCAAATAAATATTTTAAAAATATATATGAGACTTGTTAATTTAACAAATGATGCTATTAACTCACTTACATGTATCAAAAGTGTGTGAAATGCAGCAAAAGTATGTTCAATAAATTTTTTTTTTAAGATTTTATTTATTTATTTGACAGACAGAGATCACAAGTAGGCAGAGAGGCAGGCAGAGAGAGAGAGGAGGAAGCAGGCTCCCTGCTGAGCAGAGAGCCCAATACGGGACTCGATCCCAGGACCCTGAGATCATGACCTGAGCCGAAGGCAGCGGCTTAACCCACTGAGCCACCCAGGTGCCCCTGTTCAATAAATTTTTAAAATCAGTAACATTGTATTGTTTTACCAGACCTAATAAATGGCTTGAAGGTGGTAAAGAGAACAGGAGCTTTCCATTAATAAGTTCAACAAATATTCAATAGCTTACATAAGTGCTAAATTCGAGGGGAAAAAAGCCTGCCATGTTTAATTTTGAATGGAAATAGTCAAGTCACTCTAAATGTCTGGGCCATGGGGTCCCCATTCACAAATGAAAAGATTGGGCCAGATTTATTTATTTATTTATTCTAACATAAATTCTATAAGTTCTCACAGTAACCATAGAGTAAGAACCATCAGTAGCTTCACAAAAGATAAAGGGAATGAAAGTCTACCACTATGAAAAAGTCATCAATTTACAAAGGAAGATAGCAAGTCAGAAAAAGGGAGAATTCAAAACAGCCAGAAAACAATAAGATGGCTTTAGTAAGTTCTTACCTGTAAATGTACTGAATTCTCAAAAGACATAGAGTGATTAGATGGATGAAAAAACAAGCATACGAGGAAACAAACAAAAATAAGACCCAACAATGTGCTGCTTACAAGAAACTCACTTCAGCTTTAAGGACAAACATAGGCTCAGAGTGAAGGGACGGAAAAAGTTATTAACACCAGTGAAAAATGAAAGAGCAGGAGTAGCTATACTTATATCAACCAAAATAGATTTTATGCCAAAAATATTAACAAGAATCAAAGAAGATCATTGAACAATGACAAAGAGGTCAATTCACCAAGAAAATCTAACAATAATAATTATATATGCATCTAACATCAGAGCACCTGAATATATTGAGAAGATACTAATAGATCTAAAGGGAGAAATAGAAAACAGTACAATGATGGTAGAGGACTTCAATATTCCACTTTTAACAATCGGATAGATCATTCAGACAGAAAATCAAGAAAAATGGGACTTGAAATGTACTTTAGACTAAATGGGCCAATATATACAGAACATTCTTTCCAACAACAAAATTCAGATTCTTCTCAAATGCATACAGAACATTCTCCAAGAAATATCATATGACAGATCACAAAAGAAGTCTTAGTAAGTTTAAAGTTTAAAAAGAATGAAATCATACCAAGTATCTTTTCCAACACAATGGTTTGAAACTAGAAATCAGTAACAGGTGGAAAGCTGGAATATTTTTAAATATGTGAAAATTAAACAATGTATTCCTGAACAATGAATTAAAAAAGAAATCAAGAGGGAAATTTAAAAAGACCTGAATCAAACAATAATGGGAACACAACATACCAAAATCTATGGAATGCAGCAAAAGCGGTTTTAAGAAAAGTTTACAGCAATAAATATCTACATTAAGAAAAAGCAAGGAGCATCTGGGTGGCTGTCAGTTAAGCATTCGACTATTGGTTTTGGGCCAGGTCATGATCTCAGGGTTGAGCTTGAGATCAAGCCTCTATCCTGGGCATGTGGAACCTGCTTGGGATTCTCTCTCTCCCTCTCCATGTGCTACATACCCACCACCCATGTGCTCTTCCTCTCTCTCTCTCATTCTCTCTAAAATAAATAAGTCTTGGGGTTTATTACCTGGGAGGCTCAACTGGTTAAATGCCTCCCTTTGGCTCAGGTCATGATCCCAGGATCCTGAGATTGAGCCCTGCGTTGGGCTTTCTTATCAGCAAAGAGCCTGTTTTTCCCTCTACCTCTCCCCTCAGCTTGTGCTCTCTCTCTTAAATAAATAAATAAATAAATAAAATCTTTAAAAAAATAAAAAATCTTAAAAGATAAAGGAAGGACCTCAAACAATATAATTTTACACCTCAAGAAACTAGAAAAGGAATAAAGTAAGCCCAAAGTTAGCAGAAGGAAGTAAATAACAAAGATCAGAGTAGAAATAAATACATTAGAAACCAGGAAAACTATAGAAAAGGTCAATGAAATTAAGAGCTGGGTTTTTGAAAGATAAAACTGACAAATGACTAGCTGGACTAAAAAAAGAAAAGAGAGAGAGAAGACTCAAATAACTATGTAAATGACAGAGGAGACATTACAAGTGATACCACAAAAGTACAAAGGATCATAAGGGACGATTATGAACAATTATACAACAAATTGGATAACCTAGAAGAAATTCATAAATTCTTAGAAACATAAAACCTACAAAGAATGACTCATGAAGAAATAGAAGATCTGAACAGACCAGTAACAAGGAAGGAGATTGAATCAGTAGTCAAAAGCCTCCCAATAAGAAAAGCCCAAGACCAGATGGTTTCACTCATGAATTCTACCAAACACTTAAAGAAAATTAATGCCAATATTTCTCAAGTTCTTCCAAAAATATGGAAGAGGAGGGACACTCCCAAACTCACTTTTTGAGGCTAGCATTACCCTATATCCAAAGCCAGGTAAGGACACTACAAGGAAAGTAAACTATAGACCAATATATATGGTGAATATAGATGCAAAAATTCTCAAGAAAATATTAGCATACCAAATTTAATAGCACATTTAAATGATCATACCCCATGATCAAGAGGATCCACCCCTGGAATGCAAGGATGGTTTAATGTATACCCACCAATAAATGTGATACATCAAATTAACAGAATGAAAGATAAAAATAATATGATCATCTTGATTCAGGAAAAGAATATAACAATACAAGATAACTGATAGGAACTGTCAACAAATTGGGACTAGAAGTAACATACCTCAACATAATATAGACCATATATGATATACCTACAGCTAGCATTACACTCAATGTGAAAGGTTTAGAGATTGAAAGCGTTTTCTTCTAAGATCAGGAACAGATCAAGGGTGTCCACTCTCACAGGTCCTTTTCAACACTGTACTGGCCAGAGCAGTTATGCAGGAAAAGGGAATAAAAGACACCTAAATTGAAAGTAAATAAAATCACCTTTCTTTACAGATGATATGATCTTATAGATAGAATATTCTAATGATGCTACCAAAAAAAGTTAGAACTAATCGATAGATGAAGTTACAAGATACAAAATCAACAAACATAAATCAGTTGTTTCATATACCAACAATGAAATATCTGAAAAAGAAACAATCCCGATTATAATGGCATCAAAGCCATACTTAGGAATAAAGGGGGTGAAAGATCTCTATACTGTACACTGAAACCAAAAAACTGTGATGAGAAAAATTGAAAAAGATGCCAAGAAATGGAAAAATATTCTATGTTCATCAGGAGAGTTAATATGTTAAAATGTCCATACTACCCAAGCCATCTATAGATTCAATGCAATCCCTATCAAAATTCCAATGACATTTTCCCCAGAAATAGAAAAACAACCCTAAAATTTGAGTGGAACCACTAAAGGCCCAGAATAGTCAAAGCAATCTTGATAAAGAAGAATGAATTGGAGGCATCACACTTCCTGTTCTAAACTATACTAAAAAGCTATAGTAATTAACACAGTATGGTATGGCATAAAACACACACACATTGACCAATGGAACATAAACAAGAGTCCAGAAGTAAACCTTTGCACATACAGTCTACTAATATTTGACAGGGAGCCAAGAATACTCAGGGAGGAGAAGTCTCTAATAAATGATGTTGGGAAAATTGGATGACCACATGCAGAAGAATGAAATTGGACCCCTATCTTACATCACTCATAAAAATTAACTCTATATAGCTTAAATACTTAAACCTAAGACTTGAAACTTTAAGACTTCTAGAAGAAAACATAGGGAAAAAACTCCTTGACATTGGTCTTGGCAATAATTTTTGGATATGACACCAAAAGTCTAGCAACAAAAGTAAAAATTAGTAAGTGATTATATCAAACTAAAAAGCTTCTGGACAGCAAAGGATACCACCAACAAAATAGGCAACCTACAGAATGGGAGAAAAGATTTACAAATCATATGTCTGAGAAGGTATTAATATTCAAAATACAGAAAGAACTCCTATAACTCAGGCACAAGAATACCAAACTGATTGAAAAATGGGCAGAGGAACTGAATAGAAATTTTCAAATAAGACATACAAAAGGCCACAGATACATAAAAACATGGCTTCCAGCACTTAAATATCAGGGAAATGCAAATAAAAACCACAAGGAGGTAACATCTCATACCTGTTATAAAGGCTGTCATCAAAATGATAAGAAAAATATTGGTGAGAATCTGTAGAAAACATGGGAAACATGTGCTCTGTTGGTGGGAATATAAATTGGTATTTTGGAAGACAATATGGTGATTCCGCAAAGAATTAAAAAATAGACCTATGACACAAATCAGCAATCCCACTTCAGAGTATATACCCAAAGGAAATAAAAACAGAAAGAGATATTTGAACTCCCATGTTCATTCCAGCATTATTTATAATAGTCAATATCTGGAAACAACCTAAATGTCTTTCAATGGGTAAATGGATAAAGAAACGTGGTATATAGATGCAATGGGTTATTCAGCTATGAAAAAGAAGGAAATCCAGCCACTTCAACAACATGAAAGAACCTTGTCAGTATTATGTTAAGTGAAATAAGTCAGATAAAGGCAAATGCTACATGGTATCACTTGTATGTTAAATCTAAAAAGCCAAACTTGGGATACCTGGGTGGCTGAGTTGGTTGAGCCTCTAACTCTTGATTTCTGCTTGGGCATGATTTCAGTATCATGGGATCGAGCACTGCAATGGGCTCCATGTTGGGTGTGGAGCTTGCTGGGGCTTTTCTCTCTCCTTCTGTCCTTCCACTTTCCTGAACAAGCTCTCTAATTATAAATTAACTAGTGATAATAATTTAAAAAAGCCAAGCTCATAGAAACAAAGAGTAGAATGGTGGTTACCAAGGACTGGGGGGTGGGGTGGGGTGGGGTGGGTAGAGGAAGCGGGGAGATGTTGGTCAAAGGGTACATACTTCCAGTTATAATGAACAGCATGGTGATTATAGTTAATAATACTATTATATACCTCAAATTTGCTAAGAGCATAGAGCTTAAATGTTCACACTATAAAAGAGAAATAATTATGTGACATGATGCGTGCATTAAAGTTATGGTGGGAATTATAAGTATATCAAATCAACATGTTGTATACCTTAAACTTATAAAACATTATATGTCAATCACATCCCAATAAAACTGGAATAATAAAGGAAAAAATAGGCAAATCATAAATGACCAGATGATAGACGTAAAGGTGGAACATAAAGGGGTCATATGACAGAATACCAAAATAGATTTGAGGTGAAATTCAATGAACAGAATATTTTATGTTTTGAGTCAAGCATAAGAGAAAAAGTAAAGTAAAATTGAAGCCAACCTGCATAATTTCATCATGTCCTCTTGAAAAGAAATGCAAGCTTTTGATGTCTCAGTTTTCTTTGGCTCTTAAAAATGGAACCAAGCAGATTTGAAGCCAGTTGTTAGGTCTCTAAAAGATCTGGGAACATCATGGCCACATTGTCTTTGATAACCTTAGCTTTGTCAGTACAGAAGGTTGCTTGAGTTAGGAGTCTTCTGGTTCGAGAATATCTCCATTTTTAAGAGATGCCTTTGTGGAGCATTGATAGGAGCCATTGGTGGGCTTTGCTTACAGCCTTATCTTGGGGATGAGGATTTCACAAAGTAGAGGAGCTTGTAGTAAGGAAGAACAGGTTCTGCTGTCTTCATAAAAGGTGAAAATTCTCTTGTGGATCACATCAAGGGAGTTCTCCAGTTAGAAGTGACATAGAAGCTACCACCATGTCTTTCTAACCAAAACCGTTTTGGTCAAAAGGATTAGTTAACCTCATAGAGCAGAGTCCTGTGAAGACATGGGAAATGCTGGTCTCCGACTGTAACTGTCTGCTTTCGGGTGCTAATCCAGCCTAGCTCAAATCAGGTAGGGCTGCTTGCCCACCCTGAGTCAGGGGTGAGTTTATGTTTCTGGAATGTTCTTTACCCATGCAGTGAGAAACCAGCAGATGCAACAGAATACGTGCTGGAGGCAGTGTTTACCCAATTGTGGGCAGACTCTTTGGACCTGTGTTAATAACAGGTTCTCCTACTGTTAGACTGATCTAGGCTTTGGCACTTTGTGTCCTTCCAAAAGTAATGGAGTGTGTACCTCCTTAGTTATGTGTATCATTGAGAAAATTAGTTCAGATGTCAGCTTTTTTCTTTTCTTCTTTTTTTTTTTCTTTTCTTACAAGAGTGGCTGGATGCTTGGCAGGGTGCATAATCACATGGTCTTTAGATCTTTTAAAAGCTGATTTTCCTGGGCCTAATCCCAGGGGAGTTGGATACACGCTCTCTGGTAATTACTGATTCAGCTCCCATGGGTGTTGAACTGAGAAATTTAAATAAGAATTACACACACACACACACACTCT
The DNA here is from genome assembly GCF_011764305.1 of Mustela putorius furo. NCBI lineage: Eukaryota > Metazoa > Chordata > Mammalia > Carnivora > Mustelidae > Mustela > Mustela putorius. Next base: position 2,617,271 of record NW_025421367.1, on the reverse strand, counting down.
CAGATGATGGCAAACATTAAACCATATTGGTCTGTCATGGTCACCTCTTTTCTAGGATTAGGAGAGAAAGCAAGCCCAAGATCAGATTCAGAAATAACTTCATTCTCCATGATGTCGTAAAAGGCCAGAGTTATTGAGGGTGAAGGTGAACAGTAAGTGCCAACTAGGTGTTGGCTCATGGTCCCAGCAGGACCAGCCTACCACTGCCAAAGGGTTCTTATTAAAAACGGGTCTCCTGACCTTTCGTGCCTGGACATCCTCAGGAGCTCAGATGTTTGTGCCGCAGGCTCAAGGACTCTCAAGTTCAAATCACTGGCACATTGTTTGGAGTTTCTGAATTTCTGAGGTAATGGGGGACAGGGCTTCACTCAACGAGACAGTAAAATCATTTGAACCCACAGCCTGACGGATCGCTGAGCAGGGGCACCTTCAGTTTGCCCCTGTGCAGGGTGGTGAGAGAGTGGGGTACCCCAAACTTGATGACGTTTACTGTGCTGGTTAAGAGCACGCCCTGTTCGGAACAGCCCTCCTCCTGAGAGTATGCTTCAGTTTTAGTTGTTTAAAAATACACCCTGAGACAGAAATTTCAGGACACTAGGTGTCCTAGAATCAGTTCAAAGGTTATTCTGTTCCTTCACAGGAGTCTGGCATTCCCACCTCGGTCTCATCTGCCGTCTCAGACAGTAAATTCCTTTTATGTGTCTGAGCAGGTTTGGACCTCCCAAAATGTTCTGGGGAGTAGAATTAGAGCAGTTTGCCCTGCTGTGTGAGGGAAGGAATTTAGCAAGCATAGATCTCTCCTGAGAAACTGCACAGAAGTTTTGATGCAACTTGTTGGGAATATTAAGTCACACTTTAATTTTCCTTTCAAGAGAATGGGTCGGTGTTCCCATAAAATCTTTCTTACCCCATTAGCATGAATTTATGCTTAAAGTGCTGGAGGTATACTCTGTTTATGACTCAGTACAAACAATCAGAAGGTGAGGAGGGGGTTTGGGGGGAATATATTTTTTTTGTAGCGGTTCAAAATGTCTTGTTGGAATCTTTGTCTCAGTAACTTGCCACCAATATTCAGTGAAGATTTATTGTGTGCTTACCCTATATGTGCATCCGAGTAATTCCCGTAATAACCCTGTAAACTGCTACGGGTTATTCCCATTTTTCAGAAAAAGAAACAGAGACAGGGAGAATGAGTAATGTATCTAGACTGTACAGCTAAGCAGTCTGTGGTCTGAGCCTTCAGCACCCAGCAGTATTTGGCCTCTACTGCTGTTGTTCAATGTGGCAAGCTTTGTTTACCTAAGATTTTTGGAGGTGCTCATTTCCATGCCCAGGATGCAGCCTGCACCCTCTACTCAAAGCAGGGCCTCTGGACCAGCAGCATGGCAGCCCCAGGAACCTGTCCAAAAGGCAGAATGTCAGAGCACCTTCCGGCCCCTGCCCCCGCCCCCGGGGCTACTGTACCACAAGATGCCTACACATTCCCACACAGGCATGGTGGAGTTTGAGAAGCAGGGCTCCCTGCCACCAGAGAGTGGTATGTTCTTCGTACTCTCCCTCCCTGCCCTCCCCTCCATCTAATCTGGTGGAGTAATTTTAAGTTCTTTAAAAGTAACAATTACAGAAAAATCACAATGTCTCAAAATATCTTACCAAGAGAGTACTCAAAGCTGTATAACTGGAAACGTGACAAGGATTTCTGAGCATCTTTGAATTGCTTTTGAGACAGTCAGGAAAAATCCAAACATCTAAAAGACCACAAATTTTTAAAATGCGCAGTAACATACTCTTCATACACACATGGGCCCATATGAGACCTGGAGGTCCCAGGGGTCTTAGAGATTCTGTTCTTGGTGGGGTTTGCATTGGGCCCCATTCCCTGAGCAGATGTCGCTCAACACGGAGCCACCCTGTGGGAGAAGCCTTGTTGGTGGAGAGGAAAAGTGAGAACCAAGCTGTCAACAACCCCAGTTCCTGCCAAACCTCGTTTGTCTGCCTGCCAGCCAGGATTCTGAAAATGTGTTTGGGAATTTTGACTTTTGGGTTTTACTGAATATGAAATTCAGCCGTGATGAGTTGACCTAGCCTAGGGATAACTGTGATATATTTTGTCTTACACCATTCAGAACCTACTTCTAGAAGTGGTAATAATGAGGCCATTGAAAGAACTGGAAGGGACTGCCTCTCTCCCCCCGCACCTAGGTCCCCATTCTGAATTCCCATTCGGGTAGTCCTGGCATTGCAAACTGTTACAAGACAGGAGTGAGAACATTTGCTCTGGGGCTGGGGTGGAGGTGGGGGCAGGGAGGACTTCGGAGGACCCCTGCCGTGTTTGTGGCCAGTATCGCTTTCTGGTCCTTAATAGGGACAACATCAGAATATGACTTAAGAAAACGGAGGGAGGATCACTAAATGCTGCCTGTCACTTCTGCCTACATTTCACTACTTTGGACCCAGTGTTTCAAATGTTGAAATTATTGAGAGCGAGCCTCCGTTTTGGCAGAATGGTATTACCCTACACCATCGTCAGCTGTCCTGGGTCTTTGTTCCCCCGAAGACAGATCTCTGCTTGAATTCTGGTGTCAGCACTAGGATTTCTCAAAGACTTTCTCTTTTTCCTTTTATTTAAATTTCAGGTTCTGTATTTTTAATGTTCGCTTTTTTTTTTTTTTTTTTGTCACTTGGAGCCTACATAACATGTACAGTTTAAGGAGTACCGCCCAGTCACAGGTGTGTGTGCTGAGCTGCGAGCTGGGGCGGGGCTTCTGGCGCTCTTACCCTGGAGAGCCTTCCTGGCGCGCATGCGCAGGGCCTGGCCTGTGGCAGGGGGTAGCTGAGGGCGAGATGCTCCCTTCAGACGGAGATGTGCCTTATCTTCCGTGTCACAGTTTTCTGCTGGCCTTCTTAGCTTGAGAATCCTAAGTGGCTAATGTATTTACTATGATGGTCTCAGAGACTTTGGAAATAAGCAGGATTTTGTTTTTGTTTTGTTTTGGTTTTGGCTTAATGCCTTTGTCTCTGGACCCCTTAGCCCTGAGAATCCTTTCATTTTATTTTTTTAAGCATTTAATTAGTTTTCACACATGTATACATCTGTGAACCCATCAGCCCATTTAAACAGTGAATGTATGCATCCACTTCCCTTGTGCCTTTTTCTAATCCTTCCATCCCGAAGCCAAGCATCTACTTTCTGTCACTATGGATTACTTTGCATTGTTTGGTTTTAAGGCAGCTGAGCCTAGAGCACAAACCCGTTTTTCTACCTAGAACCACGACCATGCTTAATTTGTAATGAGTTTGCTTCACCTTCCAGTGACCTCTCTGGAGACAGAATAAAACTTAACTCTCATGAGGCTCCTGGGGGGCTCACGGCACAGCCATGATTCCTTACCCAAAGGAGACGTCAGACCCCACAGGCAGCTCAAACGTTCCCGACTCTGTCAAAAATTCCGGAAGAGTCACAGTTAAAAATATTTTATTTAAGTTTATACAAAATACAGTCATGTACAAAAGTGTGCACAACTTTTTCATTCGGTTTACATTTTAAAAAAGGACAACTGTAATTTCAAACACGTTCTGCTCACATGTCGTGTAAACATTGTTCTGAGCCCATATTATTAATGAAGATTGTATCTACTCTTGGAGATTTTTGTGACAGCACGTATAGGTGCTTTCAGATTGAGAATCAGATCTGCCTCACCGATTTCTCCAGCCACGTGCAGGAGCCCGACCGGGCGGATTCCAGGCAGAGGAGAATCTCCAGAGATGGAATTGTGATGTCTCAGCCATAGTGACTTGGAGCTGGACATATTTCATTTTACACACATGTTTGTGCAGATCTGTACTGATCTCTGCCGATGTCCATACTTCTATTATGAGGATCATAAGGCAGAGGAATGCAGATGCCCAGGGGCACGGTCCTACTCCACCAAGGGCCAACGCCACGAGGCCGCACCTGCCACACACACGCTCTCATTGTCAGCTTGCCCCGTTGACCATGTGAAGTGTTAGGATGCATAATCCGAATAAACGTTTGAAAATACGTTTAGCTACTCTTACGGCAAAATGTACTCTTCAGGTCATTTTGGGGGTCAAGCAGAGGAAAAATAAAAGCAGGGAATAAAAGGAAAGAAAGCACATTGTGAGTTCTGCTGCACCTAAAGGCTTCACACTTTAGTATGGTGTCATCTCTCCCTTTGGATGTACCCAAGTGGATACTGAAAAAGAATGTAAAGGAGGTGTTGGTCTTAGTGCAGAAACCATCTCTCCCCACCGAGGGGTGAAAAAAACCCTCCAGGAAGCAGTGTGTTGGGAAGATCCTTCTTGAATGCAAGATAGATTTTAGACTACAGCCAACATTTCATAAAGCAGTTGATAGTTTATGGCATCAAAAGTAGTAAGGTTAAGAAAAGTGGCATCTTCATGATCAGATTAAGAATCTCTTTGAAAAGGTGAATCAACAAACTGAAATCTGATTTTCCTTGTAAATTGGACCAGTTCTGTATACTGGGCCCAGTTCTTTCTGCTGAGAAATAGGAAGTTCTAGAAAGAACCAATGTAATCGATACCATGGCGGCCCCTTTGATAAACCTAAGTAGTCACCTTATTAGGAATTCCAAGCTTAACCACATTCACAAATGCTCAGCCCTCAGGGGGCTATAAGACTGCTCTCCTCAGGACAGCTCAGTGCAGTATTTATGAGTCTACCACAGCCTTGCGACAATTGTCCTGGGCTAGAAGTGCCACACCTGGGACGGCCTCTTCGGCTACCATGCAAGCATTGCATCAGAATGAGAAGAAGCAAGAATTACACTAATGTTACAAATAAAGACGTGGCGGATCCCCATCTATACGATGAGTGGTAAGATTTGACTTTAAATAGGCAACTAGAGGGAAGAAATCTAATTTTTAGCTCTCCATGCATGATGGCTAGGAATTAAAAGAAAAACAAATCAGTTCTCCAGTATGAAATTTGGTTTGGTCTTCTGTGGAAATTTTCCCTGAATTCAGGGAGATGACTGAGGTTGTGTGAGCTTGCTTTTATTAGCACAAGACAAAGCAGCCGTCTGAAAAACTTCTAAGCAGGCCCTTCTCCTAAACCTTGCACATACATGTCTGAAAAGCAAATTCAAACCGAATGATTCAGAGATGAAATGCAGTAATGATACCATACTGACTGAACATAAACATCCATTTCAATGTTTACTCCTGAACACACAAAAAGCAAATGCTTGTGAAAATGACAAGCCTCTGCTATTTCTAATTCTTACAATCATACAATCAAGTTTATTCATGCTTCACCTTTACTTATCATTGTTATTAAAAAACACCTGACATTTCTTTTGTTGGCGTGTGCTAATAAACACACACACATTCCCAAGAGAGCAAAGGAAAAACCCCCGTCCAGAGCCTTCTGTATGAAGCCAATTAAGATGACGCCTCTAGAGCCTTGAGACCCTGGGCTACAGAAATGGTTGCTGTGGAAACAAATTTGCCTCAGCATTTCTGGCAGAGCCGGCACCTACCGCCATGCCTTCAAATAGGATCGAGTGTAAACGGCGATTAAGGATCGCCCTTAATCTGGGTGCCCTTCTATGAAATTAATATAGAGGAGAAATTACAAAGGAGAACATGACATTCCATACACAATTTATTTGACTGTAACTTGGTGTTTTCTTTTATTTAATCATACAAATTTGAATGGGTGTCCTGGATAAATCTTTTATTTAATTTACCTTTGGCAGAAACAATAGATTTCAAACATTTAGTAGCTCCTCATTTATATAGCATGTTTTAAAATTCTGTAGCATATTAGTATTTTCAAAACAATATTCTTATTAAACAGATGTGCTTTAAAGTTTAACTGGTAATGATTTGATTTATATTATAGCTTATTTAAGAGAATAATTACTCAAAAAGGACAGACTAGACATGGATTTCTTTTAAAAAATACAATTTTTGGTCATGTGAATGATTCATGTTCAGATTTCAAAAATAGAAAACGTCCTAAAGTGCTTAATTTTATTTATAATATAACTCCTTGAAATTATAGTGATCTGCAATGTAAACAGTAGAGCAAAGAATACCAAACTATAGATTCATGTACATTTAAATCTGTAGATTATGTACCGTCTTTAAATGTGTGGATTAACACAGGGCACTTCCAACACACAGCTCATGCTTCTATATGATTATTTTTAAGAGCAAACTTAAAGGTATTCTTTCCCCCTACTCCTGACTTAGAACAATTGCCAACTACAGGTTCTACCTCACTTCAGCAATGGAAAACAGCGCTATCACTACAATCTGACCAGTTTCTCAAGAACCCATTTCGAAACTGATGATGGGTCAGTAGAGTTTTACATTTTTATTTTCTTCTTACCACACTGAACAAAATGGTACCCTTGAGGAAGGTATCTCTCAAAGCCAACAGGAGGGCAGTAGCCTTGCTCTCCTGCTCCTCCTGACATTATCTTCAACAGGCGATCCTGCCGAAGTGCCTTCTCTCGGCAGCCGGCGGCTGGTGTGCGGACACCTGTGCTCCAGCCCACAGAGCGCAAACAGTGGCCTTGGACCGACAGGCAGAGACAGAATTCACTTTCCTCGGTGCAGACACGGAAGGTGAAAAAGTAACAGCAAATCACAAGGTGACATCAGCACAGTGAAGAGATGAAGGATTTGGTGTTTTAAATTCCCTGGTCTTCCCCAAATGTCTAATATAGACAGCTTTGTGACACAGTCTCTGAAAAAATTATAATCCTAAGTGACCACACACCATTCTTTTTCTCTTTACACATGATCGTGAAAATAGTGTGATTTAGATTCTGCCTTGGGCTGAGTTCTGAGGGCTACATTTACCCCTTGGTGAGGGGATTTTAGTGCAGGTTTACTTTTTAAAAAAACATTAAACTCTAATAAGAACTCAGAAGGCTTAGAACACAGGCTCTTACTCTCTCTCTTTCTCATGATCCTCAATACTTAAGCTAAGAATTAAGCAAGATCCTTTAGGTTTGGCTAGAGTCAAAATTGAAACCAAGCCCCAAAGAGGATGCTGTAGCATGCTGGCCTTGCTTAGTGTTGGATGTGAAAATCTGAGACTGATTAAGTGTAATCTATGTCCAGGAAGGAATTTTCGAGGCTCTTCACCCTGTTGCCTGATTTAAAAAATCAGCATGAACATAGCTATATTCCCTCTGTCCTCTGCAGATGATCCAGTCCTACTCAGGGATCTCAATTCTTCGTCAGCTGAGGAAGTCCTGAAGCAACACACCACCCAACAGGCGACTGCACTGCCATGCCGGGTAGATGCGGCTTCCGTCTACCTGAGAACCTAAGGGGAACAATTCGCGCTAGGGGGAGAGGTGCAGCTCTGTGGGAAGCTCACAAGAGTGGCCAAGGCAGCAAACAGGGCTCCGACGCACGTTCCCACTTTACCGGGTGCAAAGAGGACATGGACCCGCACGGCGAGTTCGCTCTTCAGAGTGGAGTCCTGAGCTGGGCTTTGTTTCTTGTTATCACAGTAGACATGTTCCTCGGGTATCCGGGGAAGAACTGTGCACGTTCTCTGTAGACGAGTGTGTCTCCACGGAGTGATTCGTCACTGCCAGTGTTAGGAACGCTTCCCCTTGTGTCTCTGTGCACCTGGGGGATCTTGACTTTTCCTTACAAAATTCTTAAATCCAGGCAGGCTGCCCTCTTCCATCCAGGCAGTTTCTGAGGCTGGCAGCGAAAACGGACTAATCCCAAAGGCCTGGAGGCCAAAGGGCTACATGCTTTGCAGGTCCAGCTCCAAGGCTGCCTTCCAGTTTGTGCAGAGGTGCTGTTGACAAGGGGAGGCGGGCGCCAAGCTCAGCTTGCTCCTGTAGCCCCTCCGTGCGGGCTGGGCTGGGGCTGTCCCCTCACATGGACTTGGAATCAGTGTCTCTCTTGCTGATGAGAACCTCCAAGAGCCTTAGTTTCGCCTTTATGTGCTTATATTCACTGTATTCTTCAGCCATGGGAATGCGGTCTTCCTTCTGGACATTTCTAGTGGAAACAAAGGAAAGGGGGCTGAGGATCACTGTCTGTCCCTCCTAGATGTACTGTTCATCAGGTGAATTATCGTCAGGTAGGATCTGCAGTTTATCAACCTGTAGAATCGGTGTTCCCAAGTGTCCCTGGGTATCAAGACTGCAGCTGGGTTTACATAAGCAGTGACAGATTGCTCCCCTCGGAAGGCACCATGCACATGAATTTTTTGAGTTAACCTGGCATCCTGTAGAATGGTGGGAAGGACTAAAAACTGTAGAAAAATTCTCTCTCTGCTGCTGGTATGTATGAATGCACATTGGGAGTCTCCATAGACTGAAATCCTTTATTTACACTTAATGCCTTCTCACATTTATGTACTTCATTTAATGAACCATTAAGTTTCTAATTAGCAATTGGCATACCCATAATTTATAGGCTTAAAAAAAGATAGTTAATATCCTACTTATTATAAAATTAGTCTTGGAATTCAGCAATTGGGTCACATAATACTAATAAGTCCTTATAGGTGACTGAGTAATTTTATATGCATACTTTTAAATATGTGCAAATATTAACTGAGAGCTTACTGCAGGTCAAGCACTGTGCTAAGTATTCTGTCCCCATGGTCTGAGTGAAGGGAACAGCAATCTGATAGTTGGCCTCACCCTGCTCTTCAAGGGACTTCCCTCTCCTCAGATATGAAATAAGGGAACCAGATTTAATGAGGACTGAAGTCAGAGTTTCAAATTTGTATGATGAGACACCTGGCTGACTCCGTTGGAAGAGCACGTGACTCTTGAGCTCAGGGTCATGAGCTGGAGCCCCATGTTATGTTTAGAGATTACTTAAATAAATAAAAACTTAAAATAAAACCCCAACCTTGCATGATGATTATAAATTCCCATCAGCTATCCTTTCTTAAAACTTGTGAAGTTTGTACATCATTTTATATAGTTCCTCATGTACAAGATAGCTGTGCATAAAGCAACTGCAATTACATGGAAAAAAGATAGACCAAGAATATGTTTAGAAAGAAGAATGGGATGGAACAAACATTAATCCTGGTTTGTCTTTGGCTTCTTCTTCTTTTTTTGCCTCTTATTTCTTTTGTCTGCCTATTGATATTTTCTAAGTAGCCTACAATGCATGGGGGAAGAAAAGCAAATATGTAGGCACAAAAATTCATAAATCTTAAGAAAGTCACCATAAGATCCAAATTAGGGATGCTAAAAAAATAAATATATGTAATATTTGAAATAAACTGGAACACAACACATTTTCCATGGTGAAGTTAATGTTTATGGTGGGTTTTTTCCTCAATACTTTTGAGAAGCATGAAAGGGGATCTTTTAAAGAGAAACTATATTTACACATTTAAATAGCTTGGATTAAAATGAAATCATCTTAAGGTATTAACACTTAATGTAAGAGATGCAAATCTATTCCCTGCCCTACCCTCGTCTCATGCTGTGAACAGGTATGCACTGTGTGCGGTCGCTCGCAAACAGGTGTGCTATTCCTTAGGATGATGTTTTACAAGGCTGATTACCTCCTGTCTTGGAACTCACTCGGGAAAGGCACCCTGTTTGTCTTGGGGACTTACTGCTTCTTGCACGTTTTTCATTCAAACCCAACGATCACCTTTGCTTTTAAAATAAGCCTAAAAAGCTGCCCTTTCCTTATTTCTCCTTTTAGCCTATGAAGACAACACCTCCCCTCCCCAAACCAAAACCAAAAAGCAATGCTATCAATTGGAAACATAGCTCCAAGTTGCTCATTTGAGATTGGAATTTGAGGTGACAGGTTGGTTGTGTAAATGTTAGCTGAATTTACATCAGTCTTGGAGACTAACCCAGGAGCATTTCTTGCTGAAGGACCACACAGCCCTCCCCCTCCCACAGTGACCCTCCAAGGGACTAGGCTACAGGCAAAATGCAGAGGCTTTCCAACTTGGGAAACACTGCAGAGATACGACAGGAAAAAAGGAGGGGTGTGTGTGCAGAGGGGCAGGAGTTAGGGGAGAGGAAAGAGGCACTACCTTCCATTTTGTCTGAAAAAAGTGTCTTCAAAATCACGGAGTTTCTTTCGAATCCTTTTCTTTTCTTCTCTCATTTCCTGAAGGTGTTCCAAGAGTTCTGGTCTGAGAAGGGCAGAAATTTTTGAGAAAACTGAGTTAAATCTGAATTGTTATAAAAACAACGAATGTGCAACTCGATAGGGGCTGTGGAGACCAGGGGAGGATGTAAATGCAAGAACTGGCGGGGCACTGAGGGACAGCAGAAATGGCGGTCTTCCATCCTCTGCATGCCGAACGTCCTGACGACAGGTACGGCTCCTGGGCTCCCGCCAAGTCCCTGCTGCTTATGAATCCTTAGCGCTTGTGGGATCCCATGGCACTTTATCGTATTTTGCTTTGAAAGAAAGATGACACCGGCTCTTGGTACGTGTTAAATGTAGAGCTGTGGAATACAGAACTGTGCAGTGCCATCGGGAGACCTGGCTGCTCATGCGAGATCTCAGTGCTCCCTCCAGGGACAGGGGATGGAGAACAGAGAACACGAAGTCCGAAGCTAAAAAAGATGCACTGTTCTAACCATGTGGATGTCCCCCAGGTAAATCACTTGTGTTTTGTCAGACAACTTATTTAAATAGAAAGGCTAAAATATTTAAGAGTGGTATTTTCACTCCAACATTTCAACAGCATTGCCGACAGGACTTACATTGAAGCAGCATGGAGATTTGAAAGCCCGGTGTCCTGGCTGCACTTCGATGGTATTTTATCATCCATTGGGGAAATAAACCCATCAGCATCATCTTCAAATTGGTCCAGGAAGCAGCGTGCACTGAAATCGGTCTTCAGAGTGACCGTGAAGTCTGGCTTTGTGTTACTATCATCCTCCGAACCCTCATCTTCTTCCTGGAGATGCACAGCAACCCCGATTAAAACCTGGTTACTTTTCCTGGCACTCCTGCATTGTAAGTATCATGTAACATAACGGTCATTCCGACACCATATGGTTTCTTCTGTATCTACACTTAGCAACACATACATACATTATATCCATCTATGGCTGAAAGTCTACATGAACACGGTAAGTAACACCAACAGTAAACACAGTTACTCAGTAAGGGAAAAAACTCTAACACTATAGAAAAAATTGGTATATAGCACAATGAACAGCTGTCAAGACTGAGGGTTTGAAGGAACCACCATTATAATTTATACCCTGAATCAACTGAATCTCAAAATCCCCAGCTCTGGGATAATACATAACAAAATCCACCACCAGCCATCAGTGTTTTAGGGATTCCATTAGTTGTGGGCCTTGGACATTATTTTTTATTAAACTATCAACATCTACAGAAATGGAACAATATAATATTTCTATTTAAGAGTTGTGATTATAAAATATTTTGTGGTTTCTGATGCACAGAGTTTAGGAAAGTTTTGAGATCAAAACATTTATGTTCTCGTGATTGGAATCCTAACATGCTTTTTTTTTTTTTCAAGGAACATCCAAGGGCCACAGCTGTATTTTCCAGCATCCAAGATTCTAAGAAAAGTATGATATTCTCTATCTTGGCAATGGAATTAGAAAAACAATGAAGTTAAATTAGAGTTTCTTAGTGCCAATTTAAGTCTAAGGATGAAATCATATCAGTCTGAATGGAAGATTTTAAAAGAAGCAATTTACTGCCAAAATATATAGTCAGAGCAGATGAGAATATCCTAATAACTGGAAAATTTAAAAAGTGGTTCAGGGCACAGCTACATGAACAATAGCAAGTATAATATCAATTGTTCCAGTTAAACCAAGTGACTCCAGCACCAATGCAACAAATTAATCTCAGGAAGCCGGTACAGTTCCATTGGTAGTCAAGGTACAAGTATGCAAACTGCCTGTGGTGGGTTTTCTTACCATAAAGTTGCTATGTTTGCAATGGTGCCTCTGACGAGAAATCAAGCGAATAAACAAACAAGACAGGAAAAACAAAACAAAAAAAGGACCAGTATAAAACTAGGACGAAAGTACTGCTCTGAAGGCATGAAGATAAAATTGGTAAAAACTAGGTAGCTTTTTCAGATTCTCTCTGCTGTGACTTCAGATCGCCCATCTCTTCAGTTGGAGTAAATGCCTCATGGTTCATTTTTAAAAACTGAAATTATTAAAGACATTTTTAAATGTATAGAATAAAAGGAACTTTTAAAATTAGTAATTTAAAAGTTTCTCTCTTGCTCTCTTTCTTTCTCTCTCTCTCTTTTTTTTTTGTAAAAGGAGGTAACAATTCCCACCCTCTGCAATTTTTAGAAGGATTGCTTGAGATAAGGTATGTACCTGGTCCAGAGGCTCCAGATCAACTGTCTGACAACGCCACACCCCCTGTACTCCCGCCTCCCTGGATGAGGAAGGCCAGGTGGAACCACCTGGCCCTAAACTCTGTGGAGGCAGGGATTTGGGTCTGTCCATTCACAGTTTAGAGCTTAGCCAATGCCTGCATATGGTAAGTGCTTAATTAATGTCTGTCAAACAGTCCAGCAATCCAGTTTTAAAAGAAAAATACAAATTACTAGAAGAGAGTATTACAGTCCAAGACTGATAAGAAATAAAATCAGGTGTCTAGGCCTAATCAGTTATATCCCAAAGTTTTAAGAGAACTTAAAAACTTGAGAATGTGTCTTGCCTACATTGGGAAATCATGTATTCAAAGATGAGGCTTAAGAAAACTATTCTCATCAAGCTGCAAAAAATCATAGGAAAAAAAGAAATGACAAACTATATCTTGAAATTATATGACCATCTAGTTGTGGCTATTGCATAGATCCTAGAAGGAATGAACACATAGATAATATATGAACAACTAAAAAAGAGTCCAAGATCAACAGTGACTAGCAATGGCTCCCTTAAAACAAATGATGGAAACTAACCATTTTTCCTTTTTTGATAGGAATGGCATAATATCTGGGATTCAATAATTAATGAGGTGAGCTGATCTATGAAAGGACGCTGATAGGATGCCTGGCTGGCTCAGTTGGTGGAACATATGACTCTTGGTCTCGGAGTTGTGAGTTCAAGCTCCATGTTCGGTGTAGAGATTACTTAAAAAAGAAAATTTTCAGACAAACAACAACAAAAAAAAGCTGACTGTGAAAATCTGTACAGAGTGATGATGCAATGGTGATGTGAATCTGAAGGGAAGTCTATAGCAGGTTCTTGACCTAACCCAGCCTTACTCAATATTCATCAACCACTTGGGTAAAAGACCCAAAAGGTATATTCACAAAATGCATAGATAATACAAAGAAGGGATGGATATTTGGTGTGTTGGAATACAAAATCTAGATTTAATCAATTTCATGGGGCTAGAATAGAAGTGTGGCCAAAAAAACTCCAGGTCCTACAATTTAGGTCAGAAAAAAAAGTTGGACATCAATGACAAGCAGCCCATGGAAAGTGAAGCGATGAATTGTATCAATCAGCAGTGAGACGGGGCCATGGGCAGTGGTTTTCATCTGGGGGTGATTTTGACCCTAAGTGGACCTTTCGCAAGGTCTGGAGACAGTTTTGGTCACAACTGGGAAGGGGGTGGTTGTTGGGCACTCCTGGCATCTTGTGGCCAGAGGCCAGCCCCCAACGACAGCAAGCTATCTGGCCCCAAAATGTTTACAGTGCGGAAGCTGGATGCAGCTCTCTAGGGATGCTGCCCTAGAAAGAGAACGATGAACCCACAACACACTGAGAGTCACGCAGGCATGGACTAGTCAAACAAAGGGCCCCAACCATCCAGGTAAAGATCAGGACTAGTCCTTGGTCCACTGTCTATCTCGCTGGTGAAGTCCTACCTAAAGCACTGTTCAGTTCAGTGTATCAGAGGGACAGAGATAGACTGGTGTGATTAGAGCAGAACCACGAGGTTGCTGGAAGGTCTGCGACAAATATCGCATGAGGAATAGTAAGAAGAACTTGGAGAAAAAAATGTCCACAGGCCGTGGGTAAGCGTGGACAGGGCAGGCGATGGTAAAGGTATGGAGGGCTCTCAAGGAAGCAGCAGTTACACTCACTCCCATCTTGTTCCAACAGGCAACACTCAGCCTATTACATAGAAAGCAATATATGAATAATAACTACAAATATCGTAATTTTAAATTATCTTTATACTTATCAAACTTATGCATTCTGAAACTGCATGTCATATAATTATTATTGACTCTTAGTATTCTAATACTGATAATGATACAACTAATAATATAATATAAAATAAGTTTTTAGTTACTATTGATGCTTAGCCCCATGGAATGAGTGCCCTTCTCCATTGCCGTAAATTTTCCAAGCTTGAGGACAGAATCACTTTGTAGAGATTGTGTCTCTATTCTGTCAGGTAAGTTTTAAAGGAAATTCTTATGTTGGATAGGAGAATTGACTGGACTATCTCTAGGATCTAGGAAGATCTAGGTCTTCAGAAACTGGGCTGGTTCTACTTTACACACATCTGTTTTCCTACCATAAGCATTTAAAACTAGGGGTGGCTTTTAAGGAAACCACCTTGATACAATCTTCTGATCTGAACCCACATCAAATTCTAAATTGTCTCAGATTTGTCAAGACTTAGTACAGTCCAAACATATGCTAATAAGCCTAGCCAGTTGGAACAAAATGAACTAAAAGACAACACTATTTACAAAAGCAATGTAAGCATTGCAAAATTATCTGAAATTTTGACTACCACGTGGGCCAGAAGAAGAGCCATGGCCAAAATATACTTGTGAAAAAAATAAACTGAGCTGAACAAGAAGATTTGGAAGAATGCCCTCTTTTAAAAAGTGCATCATTAATATATCTTCCATTCATTTAATGAGACAATTATTAAATATCATATTTTGGATGTGTTAAAGAACACATTTTTATCTAGTAACAGTTCTATTGCTCATTTTCAATACACAAAATTGCCCAAATTTCTTCAATTAAGGTGACTTCATTCTGATGTGAAATTACCAGCCAGACAAAATTTTTCTTCTTTCATCAACATCAAGTCTTATTATAAGAAAATAGCTCCAATTTTTAAAATATAATAGAGCATATTTGCCTAATTGTTTTGTTTAGAGCACTTTTATAGAATGAATTCTAGGTAAAAGAATATGATAGTGAGTGTAATCGCTGTCTACTACCTTATAATTAAGTATATGAAATACTGAAGGCCCCTAAGAACAAAGAAAAGGGAAAAAATAAATTAAGATCAAAGACTGTGCAGCCTCTAGTACCTTACCTCAGTCATAACGATGAGGACCAGGCAGGACAATGGAGTGGTTCTCAACTCGTGTCCCTTGTGGGAATGAGGCCCTTGGGTTCTGGGATACTATTTCTAACTACAGTAGATAAATGACCACCCCAGGCTTAGGACTTTCCCAGAAATATGATAAATGAAACTCCAATTGCTAACAAACAATCACTGATTGATTTAAAAAAAAAAAAAAGATTCTGTTTTTTCATTTCTAGAACACTATGGAAGGCAGTCCAGTTCGTTAAGTCACTTAGAAACAAAACTGCAAAAGAGGCTGATTGTGGTCCAGGCCAGGTAGGTCCCAACAGAGACACAGACAGAGACCCGGGGGCATGGAGTCTACTTCCTGTTCTCGCTAAAGGGGCCGCTGAGGACGAGGATTACCTGTATAGAACCCATAATTACTCCTGGGGTGAAAAACACCAGTGCACAGATTCCAGTGGCTGCTGGCGATGGCACTGCATTCACAGATCAGGAGATTATCAACTGAATCCCGAGGACTACATGTGCCAGGGGCAAGGCAAAAGGCAGGAGGAGTGGGTGAGTCGGCACCAGAAAATCGGGCAAAGGCAAGGAAGATACCTGTCTGCGAAATGATAAATTTTTTTGTCGTGTGCTATCTAGATTGCCTTTGTTAATTCTAGGTTTTCTAGAAACTCAGTAAATACGATTTTTAGGAAAGTTACCCAATGAGTGCACTGAAAAAGTTTCTGGAATACAGAAAATCCATTCCAAATAGAAGAAAACAACCCAAAACATATTGTGACCCCTGCCCCCACCAAATCCCTGAAAGCAAAATGAGAACAAAACAAACGACAGCAAGGTACAAAAAAAGCAGGGGGATGAGATGAAACGAAGGAGATCAGCTTGGCCCTAGGATCAGTAAGGCGGGGCTGCTGGTGGTTGGTTAAGAGCCACGGCTGATTCTGAAGGCACAGCACAAGAGCCGCGGCCCCATCGCCCGCTGCGCCCCGCCCTCCCCCTCATCCACAGGAGGAGGGGAGGCAGGGAGAGAATGGAAGCCAGTTTGGGAGATGTCTTCACCTTTATCTCCTTGAAGAAGGAAGCCGTTTCGCCCTCGATAATTGGCTGCAGCAAAGGGCTTCTCCGCTTGCTGGAGGGGGATCCCTGTGACAGGTGTGGACAAGGTGGTTATACTCTGAACCCCTCTCCCTTGCCCTCCAGGCCTCTGCCTCCTCTGGGTCACTAGGATTCATCACTGACTTTGAACTATACACCCTAACCCCTCCCCGCCAAACAGTCCCAGGAAAACCGGAGACAACCAAAGTTCTTGTCTGAGGCGCTGCTTCATTCCAGAGCCCACAGCCCCAAGCCAAGGAGGCCACAGGGCAGCAAGACTAGCCCATGAGCATGCTAACTGAATGCAGAAGGAGTCTGAGGAGAGACACTGGCCTGCTCCTCCTCTCTGCTCCTCCCTGATGACAGAGGAACCCAGGAACCCAGGAACCGTCAGAAGCTTTGAGCACAACATAGGCTGCTGAGGGGATTCAGATGTTGTGCAGCCTCCCTGCTGTGCATTTTCCTCATTGAGAGACACCTGCTGAGGGCACACAGGGCTCCTGACTGGACAAGGAAAGGAGTTCCTAGATTGAATTCTTTTGTTGGTTAGTTCACTAATTTATTCTGGGAAGAATTTCTAGAGAAGTCGCTTTCTTCTAACACACCTGCCTGAAGTCGGCCTGAAGTTTGGATCCTCCCTCATTCCTAGGGGCAGATACACTGTTAAAAGTAATACAAAGATGTTATCTTAGAAATAAACAAGGAGGGGCACCTGGTTGGCTCAGTAGGTGGAGCATGTGGTCTTGATCTCAGGGTTTTGAGTTTGAGCCCTACGTTAGGTGTAGAGATTGCTTAAAAAGAAATTTTTTTTTCTTTTTTCTTTTTCTTAGGATTTTATTTATATATTTGAGAGAGAGAGAGAGCATGTACACGCACAAACAGGGGGAACAGCAGAGGGAGCTGCAGAGGGAGAGGGAGAAGCAGGTTTCACACTGAGCGTGGAGCCTGAGGTGGGGCTCAATCCCAGACTCTGGGATCATAACCTGAGCCAAAGGCAGACACTTAACTGACTGAGCCACCCAGGCACCCCAAAAAGAAAATCTTAAAAAAAAAAAAAAGGGGTCCCTGGGTGGCTCAGTGGGTTAAGCCTCTGCCTTCACTCAGGTCATGATCTCAGGGTCCTGGGATCAAGCCCCGCGTCAGGCTCTCTGCTCAGCAGGGAGCCTGCTTCTCCCTTCTCTCTATGCCTGTCTCTCTGCCTATCTATGATCTCTGTCTGTCAAATAAATAAATAAAATATTTTAAAAAAGAAAGAAAGAAAGAAACAAGAAGATTTAAAGCAGGAGCTGAACAGCAGCAGCTAAGATGGCCTCCATTTTAATAACAACATAAAAGCAAGGCTGTGGCTACTTATTAGAAAGTTTAAAAGTCAGCAGAGAAAGCCCCCTGTACTCCCAGAGGAGAGCACTGGGCCAGAGGCAAAGGATGCCCCAGGAGATGGACAGGGCAGTAAGGCTCACTCACAAGCTGGGTGGAAATATAGGGGGAAATGCTAGAATAAATATGGAAGGAGGGCAAGCTGGCCAGTGTCTTAAGACAAGATGCTGTTCCATACTCTGGACAAAATCAAAATTCGGAGGCCAAAAGCAGTTGCGTGTCAGTCAGAGGATGGCAGCAGGCGACACCAGCCGCCCAGGTACTAGCCTCCCTCCCTTTAGTTCCACCTCAGCTTCTCTAGAGCCTCCCCAAAGAGGCTGCTCTCTGGAGGTCCTTAGGATTTCTCCCTGGAGAGGATTCCCAGTGGGACTATCCCTCTCTTGGAGGGAGAGAGAAGATTTGGGACCGGAGAGGCCTCTGGACTAGAGGGGCCTAGAGAAAGCACAGCCCCGTCCTGCTGGCGCTCGGTCTCTGAAGCAAGGGTAGGGGGTCAGCCCAGCACCAGTCAGACCGACGCCTACATCAAAGCATGCTGCCCGGAAGAAAACAAAATTCTAGCAGTTTCAGATTTGCTCATTTGGGCAAACGTAGTCTCAGAAGTCTTAGATATATTCTTCATGCCCCAAGCGGATGGGCCATATGTATTCATGCCAGGATCAACTATTAAAGCCCACTCCTCAGTGAGAAGGCAGCGTGGGGTGCTCTCACCACAGCCAGGACCCACCCCGCAGGCGATCAAGCACAGAAAGGTGCCGTACTCACAATGATGGGGATGGTGTTGGCTCGGGACAGGATCTGCTTGACCAGCCGGTATCTGTCGTACAGTGGCTTCATTACCTGACGCTCATTCTTGCTTACCTGAAAACAAGAGCACCAGGGCTAAGAAGCTGCCTCCGCTAGTCAGGCTAGCAGTGGCTCAAGCATGTTCTGGGCCTGGGGGAAATCCAGAGGATTCAGCTACACTTCCCCCATTCTTGCAAAACTCATGTAAACGGGTGGTAGTATTTAGTCAGAGAACGTTTAAAATATCTACTTCAGCAGCAGATCTTTGGAAATCACTCCATCGTCATATTGCTTTTCCTCAATCAAAGCTATGACCATGATTGGTTCCCTGTTTAAACTATTCAAAGTCATTTACAATTTTCCAGATCCAGGGAAGAAGAAAGCATGTATTTCTATGATAATCCTTAAACTGTGCAGCTCTGTGATCAGTTTTTATTACTTTTGTTTTACAGGTCTTTCTCTTCCATGAAGTTGTTTTTGTTTTAAAGGACAAGATTCTGGCAAACCGTAGGTTTTCAAAACACCCGTCAGTAGACTGCATGGATGGTCTCCTCTCCAGGGCCCTGAGATCTGGCAGAGCATTCACAGACATAGAAGGCCTGTGTCCACAGGCAGTGGGGAGGAACGAGCCGAACCCCCTGGTATTGTACAAGAAGCCCGTCATCACTTGCTACCTCTTCTTCCTGTCAGACCTCAAGCCCCAGAGAAAAACCAGGGTGTCTCATCCCTCTTTGCCTAGTTCCCTATAGCCTGGAACGGCCTCCTCTCTCCTCCTTGGATTGGCAGAGGAGCCACCTCCCCCATGCAGCCTCCTTCCAACACTTCTTCCCCACTCTGAGAGACCTCACACACCTCTGTGTCACCTACTGCAACCTGTGTACACTGCATAACCCCACCCGTGCTTTGCTAGCGACCGAATGTGCATGTCCCCTCCAACCTAGTGCCCCATGGGATGGTATTGGGCATTGGGGCTTTGGGGGATGGTAAGGTCATGAGGGTGGAGCCCCCACGAATATGGGTAGTGCCCTTGTAAGAGACCCCAGGAGGTCCCCTGACCCCTCCTGTCATGTGAGGACAGCAAGAAAATGGCTGCCTGTGAACCAGGAAAGGGCCCTCACCAGACACCGAATCTATCAGTTCCTTGCTCTTGGCCTTCCCAGCCTCCAGGACTATGACAAATAAATCTCTGTTGTTTATAAGGTGCTTGTGTATGGCATTTTATTACAGCAGTCCCAGCAGATGACACATTTTATACTCTACAGTAACTATCTGTTGGCACATCTGTCTCTTCTTCAAGACTCTAAGCCCCCTGAGAGCGCAGTACGTGTTTCTGGATCCCTGGAAACTATCTCAGTGCCTGACAAAATGGAGATATTCCATTAGTATGTGTGAAATGAGAGAGTATTTCAAACATAAATGTGTATGCCAAGTGCGTAGGTATGCATGCATTTCCCTTCTTTACTTAAATGTCAACAGAGATTACTTAAATCCCTTCTTTCTGTATTTCCTCTTTGTTTCAAGTTTGCGGTCTGTCTGCGGCACTTTATTTCCCCTGGACACATAAGGCAAGAGTTACAGAGGTAAGGAAGAGCAAATGGTATTAGGGGCCTGCTGGGCCTTCCGCTCTGAAGACAACTGTGGGTTGGTTATGCACAAATGGATTATTCCTTTGTAACCTTTTCTATCTGCCTTTCTCAAAGTGGTCAACAGTAAGTGATCTTTGGCCGAACTTCACCTGCCAGGATAGGTCACTCTCATTGGGCAGAGACATCTTGTGGACTTATTTTCTATGAATAGCAATAAGAATCTTTTCTTTTTCTTCCTAATAACACAATATTGAAAGACACATGGCACTTTCCTATCGTTAGCTGCCATATCAAAAGGAGTTTTAAAACTGGCATTTCATAGAAGATGACCATCCAAAATGAAAGGGAACAGAGAAGTTATATTACATCAGAAAGACTGAGGATCAAACAGTAGATGTTCCTACTAGACGCGCCTACCGCAATGGCTAACATGAGACAACAGATGGTGTCAAGGGTCAGTGAGGATGCGGAAGGACTGGAAATCTCCTTCACTGTTGCTTAGAGCGGAGCACGCTGGACCACTATTTGGCAGTGCCTGCTAAAGTTGCACATGTGAGTCCTCGGTTCTGCTCTTAAGGGTAAAAAAACACCACCACCAAGTGTGGCCTCAAGCTCACCAAGAGACACAGAATAATGTTCACAGCAGCACTACTTAGAAAAACTGCAAACTGGAAACCACCCACACGCCCAGCAACAGAACAGATACGCTCCCCCAGCTGAACACTGCACAGCAATGAGGATGAGTGGGCCACAGCTACGGGCAACATCATATACTGACCTCACAAGAAGACAGCCGCGTAAAATAAGCCAGATACTACCGGCATGAGAGTACTGTATGAGTCCACTTAGTAAGTTCAGAAAGAAGCAAACAGAAGTTAAGCTTTAGAGTCAAGATGATGGTTTTCCTTGGTTGAGCGGAGGTCTTGGTATTGACTGGAAGGGGACAAGGAGCAGGGCTTCTGGAGGAGGACTGGCAACATTTGTTTCTTGGTCTGGATGCTGGTTACCTGGACTCGTTTACTTGGTGAAAATGCATCAAGACACATATTTACACTTTGGGTCTCTTTCTGTATTTACGTTATACTTCAACCGCAGTTCAACCACAGCCACAGGTAAGTCCGAGGAGTAGAAACGGAGGGGCCTGTATGATCTCACGTATGAAACGACACAGTTCAGGACTGGGACACATGGAATCACTTTTTACACACAATGTATAGCCAGGAAATGTGTTGTGGGTGAGGTTAAGGCACATCCTAGCTGTCAACCCATGACATGTGGTGAAATACTGCGCACGATCAACAATCAATAGTTCAGTGGACAAAAGACCTAGGAAAAATAACAATAATAAGGAGCTAGCATCTCCCATTGTGGACTCGCATCCTATTCTTTGCTGCTTGGCAGAAACATTTCTGGATTGTAGAAGCAGAGTGTGGATTTTAGGAGGAGACTTTGCTGGTAAAACCAGCCAGATGTGGCAAATCTGACAGAAGCCTGTTTCCTCTCTACTTCTTTGTTCACATTTTCTAGTTGGAGCAGATGAAGAGGCTCATTGGCTCAATTCTTTGGCTAATGACACTGATATTTAGATTTTCTATGAATTGTTCATGTTTTAAACTGATGATCCTCAGGAACTAATCACCTGTGAGTGATTTGATAAAGTCTAGTTTCTGACTCTGGTCTCATCCTATTTCCACCAAAGTTAACACTGGCATTTGATAGAAGTGTCTAAACACTAGAAATATTAGAGATCTTTAAATCTGAGCAGTGAAAAGAATTAATGCTACTGGATTTACACCAGCATTATTTTCATGATCTGTATCTGAAGCCAAAGGCTTGGTGATACTAAATCATAAAACCACATCACATGCAATTATCAGAATTGGATTTTTTAGTAGAGCCAGAATCTAGCCAATAGTTCCATAAACAAAGCAGGGCCATGGCTGAACTGTTAAAAAAAAGGGGGGGGGGAGGGGGTCAGCTGATATTAAATGGACCATGAGAAAACTGGAAGTTGATATCTCTTATTCTTGAGTCATTGGCTGCTTGGAGATTTTGTTATTGATGATAAACAAAAGAGCCAGTAAAATTCTCTGAGCTTTGATTTCCTGATTGGTAAACTGCAGAATTCAGATTAGAAAATCTTTGTGATCTATACTTGCTTGGAAATGACTTTAGGCCAAGCATGTAATACATCATATTTTCTATTACACTTTCACTCCTCTTGCTTCAAACCTTTATTAAATTTTCATTTAGGTGGGAGCTCTGAATGGCTTTCCAATGTGTGGGAATAGGGTTATTACTAAGATGTATTTTTGTGCACAAATCAGAATAACATAAAAACCTAGATGTAAACTTCTAAAGGGCAAAAGCAGCTCCTCCAATTCTGTCTTTGCCTTAAAAAAATAAAAAAAAGATTATATCTATCTATCTATCTATCTATCTATCAACCTATCTATCTATGTGGAGAGAACACATGAGTAGGGGGAAGGGGAGAAGGAGAAAGAGAATCTCAGGCAGACTCCATGCTGACCACGGAGCCCAAGATGGGCTTCAATCCTAGGACCCTGAGATCATGACCTGACCTGAAATCAAGAGTCAGACGCTTAACTGACGAGCCACCCAGGTGCCCCAGTCTTCATTTTTGATTAAAGAAATCTTCAGTGATCCCTTACTTCTCTATTTGGTTGCTCTATAAAGTCTCAGATAATATTTCCAGGTACCAAGGGAACATCAGCCAATAGTTAATCCACATTTAAACAGGGGAAAGTCTTTGACACAATTACAAAAGGCCCAATTAGACAACCGCATTTGCCTGCCTTTATCTTTTGTGATGGTTTCTGTCTTAGCCTTAAATAAAACTTCTTTATAGAAACACCCATTCAGGCTCTGTTACCTGGACAGTGTGCCACACAGGTGAAAGAGAAAATGACTCAGGATTTTAATATGGAGATAAGGACAGAATTAGAACCCTGGAACGTCAGAGTTAGAAGAGCCTTATTTTTTCATACGATGAAACTAAGCCCTGGAGAGGGTAATGACTTGCCCAACGCAATAGATTTGGGTCAAGAGCCCAGGTTTAAGGACTCCTAGTTGTTTTCTTTCCATTCACAAATAAGATATGAAGTAAAGTAGGATCATAAAACAGTGAAGACATACTAAAATGTCATGATTCCTCTAAGAGGGTTTGACCAAGTCATTCTCTTGATATAGAGATTTCTGCCTTCCAGGCTCAGAGCTCTGTCTAGGTTGAGCTCACAAGACCTCTACCTATAAACAGCGGCTAAAAGCACCACTTTGTGAGAAATGATGCCACAGACAGACGAGAAACTATATAGCCTCAAAATCTTACTAAAACAAGTGGCTTGAGTTTGTGTGTGGAGGGTACCACTGAGTCATAAAACTACGCGCAGGAGAAGACAAATGAGATACATTCTTATAACTACTGCATTTTGGCCCATCAACTCAGAAAGAGACAACTCTCTCCTCTTTATTATCAGGTAATAATAGTCGACTGGGCAAAGATCAGATCATCCCAAATAGCAGATGGACAAAGGGTAGTATATATATATAAGGCTTCAGAGTCTCATTTAAATTTGTACAGAGTGTGTTTCATGTCATGTTAGTTCCCAAGATGTTAGAGCATAACATGAAAATATACTGATGAGGAAGAGACTCAAGGAGAAACCAGAAGCTCTGAGAAGCAACACATTCATTCTAGGTTGTCATCAAAGAGCGATGTGTACCACAGTGACCTGAAGTTATGAGTTGTACTTTCTGTGACATGGTCTTTTGATGAGATCCTGAAGTGTTGAAAGGACGTGCTTTCACAATAATTAGTAGGGATTTATGTGCCCTTGAGTAACTGAGTGTGTTTTGTTTCTCATTCACGTGTCACTCTGTGGATTGTACTGTTAAAGCAAACAGCCTTGTTTAAAAAAATGTACAAGAGCAGCACACAACTGTTTTTGGCCTATGATTCTGACAGTCAGTCATTGTCCTTTCAAATCTGTAGACTCAGCAAAAACGCATGAGCTTTGAGCACCTGCTTTTCTAAAAACAAACAAACAAACAAAAACCAAAAAAACCCCGCTGGGGTTTGGAATGATAGGCTAGCTCTGAAAACCCACGTATTTTTCTTTTAGGAAGAGGGTTGCCCAAATGGTATTTACAGTTCAGGGTCCATGGCAACACCACAGACCTAAGAATGAGAAGTTTACTCTTTGATTCTCACACTGGCCAGATATCAAATGAACTCTGTTTTTCCTGAGGAGGCTGGGGCACCATGTTCCAGAGGGAGGCAGAGAGTCTGACCACGAACCAGCAATGAATGCTACTTAAAGTTCTAGAGCACTTGTTCCCTGCCCAATGAGATGTTAATATCCAGACCCAAAACGGTCTCCTTCCAACATCTAAAAGAATGATGAGAGAAAAGCAACTAACAGAGAAGGGCGAAGAACTAAGATTTCATATTCCTAATGATAAGAGCACTAAAACAGGTATGTTCTCTCTCCATCACTTAATAAGAAGATGGCCGCAGATAGCAGATCATATACTTGTAGCAGAAATGACAACATTATTGACTGGGGAACCCCTGAGCCACCTGCTAAGCTACCCAGCCCACTTCCTCAGTGCCAGATAGCCCACAGGTAAATGTGTCTGCACATGACTGAACTGTCCATGACAAGCTACAAGGGGCAGCTACGGTACAGACAAAACACTCAACTCCTACCTCAGTAGCCTAGAGCTCCAGGGCTGGCCTCAGTAGGACTGGGATCTGACTCTTGGTCTGCTGATCCCGGAAAGTACACAAGTTCCCTCCTCCTTCTCCACCTTCCTGGTGGCCACAAGGAGATCTACACTTCAAAGGCTCTGAGCCAACAGTGGAGAAGGGGCTCCTCTCTGCTAGAAGGAGTTCAGTTCTACTTCTCCAAATTTTGAATCCTCCAGAAGAAAAGGACAAGTTTCACAATATGTTTAAGCTCCAGTACATTTACTATTTGGTTCAATGCCTTTGAAAAATCCAAAACAAAACTTGGCCTCAAATGTGACCATTATCCTGGAGCACCAGTATTTTTCCACTCTAGGGATAGGCCAGTAAAATCAATCATCAGCAGCCCCACTGGTTTTTTTTTTTTTTTTAATTTAAACCTGATACATTCAGAACCAAAAATACCACAGATGATGCATTCCACAGTTTATTGGGGCACATTATGTCAGGTGTTTGTGCTAGATGCTGACATCAGGCACCCTTTTAGATGAACAAAACCCAGAACTCCTGCCCTCACAGATCTTAGAGTTTGGTGCAATATTCTGGAAGCTTCTTTATTCAAAAGAGTATATTTTACATGAAAATACTATCTCCATTATATAGCCAGGGCTGGGACTGGAGAACAGACCTCTGCATTTTGGCTGTATACAAATGCTTCTGGGAATATAAACTTCCTGCTTCTTTATAGCTGCTCTTAAGAACTTGTTCTGTTGGGTTCTTGACAGCACTCTCCACAGAATGTCACCGAAAGTAACTGACAAGGATATCTGATTATGAGTTTCTTAAGGAATAGAGCAGAAGCCTACTGTGCCACGGTCTCCCCCAGGACTAATGATCAGCATGCAATAACCACACTTTATAACAAATGGCTCTCAATGCTTCCTGTTGCTAGGAAAAGGCAAAGTCATATTTTGGATTCCTCACACTTCTGGTTCAGGATGGTGCTTGAAACTTCTCTACAGATAAACACTGGCCTCGGCTACACTGAAGTGAGATTGAGTTTTTGGGCAAGTCATACTAATTTAACACCTTCATTTTAGGGACAAGAATGTCTTGAGTCAGTGACAGTTTATGGGGGCAGAGCTAGGGACAGGGAAGCCTCTAGAGCTTTGTGTACTCATCTACAACCTACACCCCCCTCCACCACTGTCCCTCTGAAGCAGAACACTAGTGACTACATGTTAGCGGCAAACTTGTTTCTTTGGAACTCAAATTCAGCATCTGCTCAACAGGGGAAATGTCTCCTCAGTTTAGCCTTCAGAGAGCTTAGGTCTGCTGAAAATAGGAAGTCATCTCCTAAACATCAGGAAAACTCACGTATCAAATACTGAACATAGAAGATTCATTTCTAAAGCCACACAGTTGGCCCAAGCAGGAAACCCAGTCCATTCACATACCGGCCGTCCATGAATGCTTTCGTAATATAATAGAGCTTTCTGCAGGGCCACTTTCTCGTTGGCAATCTGGTCTTTGGTCATATCCTGAATATACACAAGAAGAGAGAAATCAAAGTTGGGGAAACATTTATGAACATTCCTGCTTCTTTCGGTAAGCAAATTTCCTCAAGGAAGGTTAAAAAGAATCCTCCTACAGTTGTTCCTAGGAGCTCTATTCAAAGCTCACTTAGGAATTAGCTCTTCCTGGCTTTCTGCTGGCAACAGAGAAAGCAGAGCAGAGCCATCGTCTACTACCTGTGGCTCCCATGTGGCAGCAAAGGCATGCTGAGGTTAGCGAGGCTGTCAGGCACATGGGGCTTAGCTTAACAGCCCAAGTGATGACTACAGTCACGTTACACAGTCCCAAAGGGTCATCTACAGCCCTTCTACTCCAGAGACATCAAACCGTCTGTTAACCCCAATGGCTTCTTTTTGCAATCTCTATATGAAAGTGTTCTGCTTTCAAAGGGTCATCCTAAACCAAAGTACTAGCACTGAAAACATTCTCGGGCTGCTCCATCTGCTTCTCCAGACATTTAAGAGTGTGGGGAATGAAGGTGTGGGAGGTCTGAGCAGATGTCACTGTGTCCCCCACAGGGACCCATGTGTCGGGCCCTATGTCTCCACCATGTTGACTAGCAGTTGGCTTGGGGCTTCCGAATCCCCACACCTTAATGTCCTCAGGACGACTGCTTTCTGCCCGCTTCTCCTGGAGCTTCCTCTGGATGGATTCCAGGGTGGCCTCGACGCTGGGCTTTACAGCTTTATCGATGAGCTCTTGCTTCTTCTCATCTTCTTTCTCAAGCTGGGAACCGAAACTCTTGGGCAGTGTGTTGCTTCGCTGCCGCATCCTGGGGGTTAGGTCCTCTTCCGATATCTTTAGTTTGGACTCTAGTATGAAAACATTTGGGGGTGGTGACATATGAGAATTGATGTCTGCTGAACCTGTTGTTTTTCTGTGGTGTTAGTAACCATGTAGCCCCATCTTTTTTTTTTTTTAAATAGAAAATATCTAATTATAACAGTAGTTGAAATCCCTAGGTTATTATGTAAAACCTGAGAAAATGCTAACATCTTCTTGGACTATCTGGAGTGCTTCCCTAACCGGAGTTCCTGAGAAAGCTTTAGCCACGTAACATCCATGCTTTGGCCACACCCACAGGTTTGCTGTTCTCAGAACGTGGTAGATGTTTCTATACCCACTCCCTCACTGTTGAGTAGCACTGACTGATCCAGCACCTCACTCTGGCCAGCTTTCTCTGGACAACTTACAGATGTCATTTTGGAATTATTTTCCCTTTGTATTCCATGTGGTTGTTTATATGACTATCTTCTAAGAGACAGCATGCTTTGGAGGGACAAGGATCCAATCCTTTTTGTGTTCCTCCATGCTTACAGGTCTTCTCCTAACACCAGAGCAAATGAAAAGTCATGATTTAGTTAAATGGGGAAATGCTGCAGAATTTGCATCTTAGCTGACCCCGGTTGTCCTGTGATGGAGACCATGGTGAGGCATGGGGTGGGTGTGCTCTGAACACCCAGAAGGCTGGGGAGCACGTCAAGGAATTGTCTTCTCTGAACTATTTCAGCAGTGGCACTCAGGATGCGGTGATACCGTGAATCTGCAAGTGAAAATCATGGCGGAGGTCTAAAACTTTACCTACCTTTAAGCTGTTTCCGGAATTTGGCAAGGTCATTTGTCCATTTTAGAACCTCTGGATTGGCTGCTTTGTCACTGTGGGAAGGCTGAGAAAAGGAAAATCTAATGTAAATGTATACGAACTGGGGCAGGGAGCCCAGCGTGGGGCTCAATTCCAGAATCCTGGGATCATGACCTGAGGGGCAACTGAGCCACCCAGGTGCCCCATGATCAGATCGTTTTAAAGAGGAAGAGAAAGTCGAGTCCCACTGGGAAAAAATTCAACATGAACAATCAGAGCAAACATCATAAATGTTATTCCATTATCTTTCTTTACATCTGGTTATTTTTGATGCTTTCAAAGAATCCCTCACAGGCAAAATGCTGGACTTCTATGAAGTCCACGGTCCTGCTTCAGGAGTCAGAGGGTTTAAGCTGTTGGGCTAACAGAATGGAAAGCAGAGGGGGGTACTTTTACGTTGGGATCACCACGTAAAATGCCTTTCTGCCACTCCTGGGGGCAATGCTTAGAGCTGAGAGAGGAATGAGGTCAGTACCGATGAAATTTTAGAAGATAATTTCGAACTAAGTTTTAGCCAAAATAAAGAGTCATTTAATGATCTTTCCCATTCCTTCTCACAGAATTTATAAGAGGTCAACTAAAACACCGAATCATTTGAAAGAATACCCAATTTAAGGAAAATGCTGATGTATGACGTCTGGGGCTTCTCAGGGTTTACTATCCAGTTTTTATCGTCTTGTTGTTATGAGGCTCTCTAGAAACCTCCCTTAACTTTTTGTCACTTTTCCAAGTTGCTGATATGCTGGCATGAGGGTACTGTCAGGGGACCGGAGGGCATGGGAGGGGACAGGACAACCCTGCGAGGAGACACTTACTCTGTACTTCCTCTCCTCTTCAAATCTATCTTCGAACTTGCGGATCTTCTTTTTAAGGCTCTGAATCCTTCGCGTGAGCTGGGCTGGCGTCAGGTCCTCCCGCTCGTCATCATAGGACCCGAGAGAGGAGCTCCGGCGCCTGTGAGGGACATCGAGTGGGGCACTCATTGCCTGCATAGGGGCTTGGGGGTGGGGATGCAGCACGGAGGGATGGGGTCCCAACGGTCTCCATCCTCTCCAATAAAAGGAAGTGTACTACCAGTTCATTTCGTGACCCCTGAGCTCTCTATGTCCCACCTATCAACGGGTCTAAGTTTCTCTTGCTCACATTTACAATTAGCAAAGGGAGGACTGAAATATGCACTGCAGACCTAAAAGTTAAATTTTAGATAGCTCTGGAAAGGAAGTGCTAGTGGAGATGCAGTATGTGGCACTCTAGTCGGGCCAACTGAAAAACGGAGCAACAGATCCCGTGTCCTAGGATGGAGTATTCCCAATATGCCCTTCTGCAGACCTGCAACACCATTCCCATTCTTCCTAATGATGCATTGGCTTACCGGCAACACAAACATACCTCATGAAAGAATGGGAATTTGGGGGAGAAGGAGGCACTTCCGTGTCATCCAGGTATTGCCTGCTCTGCCCATAAGCGTAGAACCGAGGAGAGAGCATGGGGTCACTGTCTTCATCCAGAAGCTGGCGAATCAGGCGTCCGGCCTGCGGGGAGAGGCGTGCTTCATCAGAGTCCACGTTCTCCTGCTGCCATGAGAAGGTAGGGATGGGCTCTGCAAAATACAGAGGGGAAGAAGTCAAAATTGCTCATGGAAGCATAACTGTTTCCCAAGTGTTCTGAATGCTTTAGGGGGCACTGAATTTAAATGCAAACAACTCGCATTTCAGATTTAAGGTTCTGATGAAGGACACTATGCCCCGGCTGGCATCACCAATATATCTGACAGCCATGTCATTGCTTGCTTTCCAAAGAGAAGTTACTAGGGTCACCTGGAGGAATGACCTTAAAGAAGGAGAGCAAATACTGCATGCTTCCAACTTCCCTCCCCGGTCAGAGACAAGGACTGTCTCCCAGGTGAGGGCATTAGGGAGAAGCAAAGCATGGGCATCAGGGGGTGAGAGATTTGGCATTGTAGCTGCACGTCCCTCACTGGAACAACCGGGAAGTCACATTTGTCTTGTGAGAGCCCATTTACCTAGGAGTCTGCACCTCCCATTTAGGGCTTTCAGTAAGCTGTTCATGTGCTTCTGCTTAGTGCTGGGATTAGCATGTGTAAAATGTGTGTTTTGCACTTGAAATTTCAGAAGCTGCTCAAGACCACAGTTAACATAAGATGCTTACATAAATTAGTCAAAGAGAAAAAGAAAAAGAAGAATGCTTTACAAAGGGTAAATCTGTACAAATTATTTTAGACAGTCTTTAAGAAAAAAATACACTCGGGGCGCCTGTGTGGCTCAGTGGGTTAAAGCCTCTGCCTTCGGCTCAGGTCATGGTCTCAAGGTCCTGGGATGGAGCCCCACATCCGGCTCTCTGCTCGGCAGGGAGCCTGCTTCCTCCTCTCTCTCTGCCTACTTGTGATCTCTGTCTGTCAAATAAATAAATGAAATCTTAAAAAAAAAAAAAAAGAAAAAATACACTCAATGCAACATCCCGATTTGTCATTTTTGGAGGGAATGGGGTAGTATTTATTTCTCTTTCCTTCAAGATCCAACTTAGTATGCATTAAAAAAAAATCCTATCAGATTTGAAAGACAGATCTCAGATGATGTAGGGTTTTTATTTATAGCAGTCCCTGAATTTAAATAGAAGGTAGGCTTTAAGTATACTTAGGGATTAGTGTGATTTACACAAGGCTGGGATCCGGCCATGCTTGGATCGTTCCTTCAGCTATCAAAGTGTTTATCAGATCTACTAAACTGTCTTAAGTGCTTGTTCAGTATTTTATTTAAAAAGATCATATCATAATCATAGAACATCAGAGCTGGTTGAAAGTCCATGCACTATCTAATTTAGTGATTTCTCAACCCCAGCTACACATTAGCATCATGAAGGGAGATGCACATAACTTCTAATGCTCCCCCCCTCAGCCAACTAAACAGAATATTGAGGTGAGGGCCCAGATATCAACCTCCCCACCTCCAGTACTTTAAAATCTGCCCAAGTGATCCTATATGCATTCAAGTTTAAGAATCACAGAGTCAACCCAACAGATTATAGACAAGGAAACTGAAACCTGAAGACTCTAAGAGCAAATATCTAATCAATGACAAGACTTGGGACAAAACGAAATCTCCTGACTTGAAGGACAGTGCTTCAATTTAGTACATGCCATATGCCCCAATCACAAGGATGATTATCTGAAATTTTTGAAGACCCCACAGTAGGGGAGTTAAGCATATTAATGTAAGCAAAAATTGACCTTATGTGGAATGAGGTCCATAGGTTCTCATAGTTTAAAGAGAATGAAGTTCTCTGGGAGCTCAGATGGTAATATAAATTATTTTTTAAAAATATGGAAGCATTGTTAAAGACAGATTCCCCCCCCCCCCACTACTCTCAAAAAGTGGCAGGGAACATTCTGGTAGACATATCTGGCTAAATCTGGAGGTTTCCAGAAGTTGCCCCTCATTTGCACTAAAGTTTACAGAAGGCTCCTCGTAAGCATTAGGGCTCAGATAGGAGCTCTTTTATGCAAAAAACTGAAGAACAGTGAGGGAAGGATAGGGTAAGAGGAAAGTAATCCCTAGAGAAATAAGAAAAGTGTAGTGCTAAGTTACGGAAAATGGAACTATGAAACTGACCAGACTGTATCTTTAATTTCATGATAATTCTTAAGACAGCAGGGATTTTCTGTAAGGACTAATATCAACAGAGCCAGGCAGGGAAAGAGTTAAGAGGCAGCCAGTAATAACCTCAGGGCAGAGTGGCAAAGTAGCAAAACAAGTGGGGGGAGGCCAAGTGGTGTGCGGGGGACAGAGGGCACAGGCAAAGCAAAGTCTGATGTTGGTATTGGCACGTGGGTGTGCTGGCTAGTTGGACATTTCTACTCATAGCAGTTTAGTTTGAAAAGGTGTTACCTTAGATCCTGAAATCCTTTAATTTGTCTGAACCTAGCAGAATATCTCTTTAGAAATATCACAAGTGAGCTTTCACTTTTCGGTTCTGTGTCCTCTGCGTACAAAATGAGAGTGTCTGTGACCATTTTCCAACCAGACCTCCATTAAGAAAGGTACCGTGATCCTGAATTAACAATACAACACGAATCATGGAACAGAGTTACCCTTGTTTGCGGCTTTGTGGAGCCATTTATCAGATTTCCTTTGCATCAACACAGACTCATTCCCTACCGCTCACTTGAATGATACAGATAAGAAGACCCAGTATGCCCTTTTCTTAACATCACCAGTGCTATATACGAAATACGAGCTGAATTCTAGCTTATGGGTGACATTTCTCTTAAAGGATATAGTTAGCATAAATGAATTCACTAAAAAATGACAAATGTAAACCATTATGAATTTCAATTAACAAAGTAAAAGGTTATGCTGCATCATTAGTATGCATGTAGAACAGGAGTGAAGTTTCTCACCCACCCAACATTAAATGCTTGCATTTTTCTCTTCTCTCTCTCTCAGTTTCCATGGATTAATTCATTTACTTTTTATTGAAATATAATTAATATACTGTGTTATATTAGTTTCAGGTGTATAATATTTAAGAATTCCTTGCATTACTCAGTGCTCATCAAGATTAGTGCACTCTTACTTCCTTTTATCTATATCACCCATCTCCCCACCCTCCCTCTGGCAACCACCAGCTTGTAGGTGAGAGTCCATTTTTTGTCTCTTTTTTCCCCTTGTTCATTTGTTTGTTTCTTAAATTCCATGTAAGTAAAGTCATGATAGTTGTCTTTCTCAGTCTGACTTATTTCACTTAGCATAATACCCTCTAGACCCATTCATGTTGCTGTAAACGTCAAGATCTCTTTCCTTTTCTTCTATCGAATTATAATTTAAGGCTCTTATAATTTATAAAATTACACATAATATATAGTTCAATATAACTAAATCAAAAATGCCAACTATTCTTCGTTTGTAATGATCTAAAAATACAAGGCCTATTCATGTTTTGATAGTTGACACTCAACTAGACAAAAAAGGAAGAACTGAATAGAGCAGTGTCTACCGGACAGTATGCCCAATTGCACTGCCGACCTAGAGATTCAGTTTCGAGGATGCATTCACCGACCACTCCCAGTGCCTAGTCTGGAAAATAGTTTATATTTTAATCAGTAATTCTAGAGCAATGAAATGGACAAATATATTGCAAGGAAAGTATTCAAACGGAAAACAGAAAAGATTAGAGGTTTCAAATTAGATTTTCATCTTAAAACACCACATAAAAGAAATGTGTTTTTATATCCAGACCAGAATTCCTTAAGTTCTGTGATTTCAGCCGTGTGTCTTGTCACAAAGAACGCTGAACATAAATATGGCGTGTCTCTCTATGGAAAATAGAGAGACTGCTTGGCCGGCTGGATCCATTTGCTATACAAAAGAAAATGGGCTACTAAGATGATTTATTGAAGAAACCTGCTAGAATTACAGGAGCTGATGTCTTCCACTTCTCATTTCCAACTACATGCTATTTAGAGGCATTACGCCCTGGCGCAACATCATGCCGTCTTTCAAGGTGGATCCTTGGTGGGGCGAGGAGGAATGGGCACATCCCAGACGCTGGAAGATGTAAATCCCATATAGGGAGGGAAATCCCATTATAAAAATTTCCTTGGGGCACCTGGGTGGCTTAGTGGGTTAAGCCTCTGTCTTTGGCTCAGGTCATGATCTCAGGGTCCTGGGATCGAGCCCCACATCAGGCTGTCTGCCCAGTGGGGAGCCTGCTTCTCCCCACCCCCGCCACTCGGCCTGCCTCTTTGCCTACTTGTGATCTCTGTCAAATTTTTTAAAAAAACTTTAAAATTTCCTTAGTGTTCCAAGACTTAACAGTGGTAGTACTATTAAACTGTTCAGTTAATCTTGCAAACAAACTCTCAGAGTTAGAATAAACCTTAGTTGTCAGCTTTGTCAATCCCAATTTAATCTTTCTATCTGCTTTGTCTCTATTTGCAAATTTAATAAGTGGGTCCTTAATTGCTCCATTCAAGTCATTAATAAAATGTGTGGAACAGGCTAGAGCTGAGGACTTTCCTAATGAGAATACCCCTATTTGTGTCAACTTTGATCTGTGTATCTGCACATTTAAGTACTGTTGCTTAATCAGTTACTAATTGACTCTGTTACCTGTCTGCTATTCCTTCCAAATCTGACAAGGCACTGGAGTCCCTGTAGAGGCCCAGCTGAGGTCTTTTTGAATG
This sequence comes from Mustela putorius furo, assembly GCF_011764305.1. NCBI lineage: Eukaryota > Metazoa > Chordata > Mammalia > Carnivora > Mustelidae > Mustela > Mustela putorius. The sequence goes on along the minus strand of NW_025421367.1, from coordinate 2,583,030 downwards.
AGACATTTCCTAATCTAGAGTTAATCTCTCTCTCTCTCTCTCTCTCACACACACACACACACACAGAGGTTGATTTGTTAAGATCTGTCCTTGGGCAGCAATGGAGGACCCAGTAATTATGGACTCCTTCTCTGTGTTCAGAGCCACCCACTGTCATTAGGTAGATCTGGGCTCTGGTTTCAAAGAAGTCCAACTTAGTCTGGTTTTTCCTGAAACTACACTTGGAAACATTTATGGAAGACAGTAATAACATCAACTAACACTCATGTAATGCCTGTTAGGTGCCTGTACTGTGCCAAGCACTTTGCAAATCCTAGCTCACTTAATTCTTACAACAAGCTTACTAAGTGAATACTATAATATCTGTTTACTCATTATTGTCTGTTGTTAGGCCTATTTATTTTTATTTTAAAAAAATATTTATTTATTGAGATAGACAGAGCATGAGCAGAGGGGGAGGAGGCAGAGTGAGAAGAAGTAGACTCTTCGCCAAGCAGGAAGCCCAATGTGGGACTCGATCCCAGGACCCTGAGATCTTGATCTGAACCGAAGGCAGATGTACAACCAACTGAGCCACCCAGGTGTCCCTGTTATGCCTATTTAAAGATGGAGAAACTGAGGTCAAAACTGTAACACATTTAGTAACTTGTCCACAAAGCTGCTAAAGTAGTAGAGCTGGGATTTGAACCCAGGATGTGCCTGGTCTTAGCCATTATGGCCCACTGCTTGCCAGGACACAAAACTGGCGTTGCTGAGAAAGAGGCATCAGAGAGGAAGTCAGGAGATTTCATTATCCTGAATCATCATTTTTCTTCTTTAGGCCTCAGCTTTTTTACCTGTATAATGGCAGCATCCATTCAAAAGGTCTTTAAGATCCTTTGCTTTTTCATCATTCTTTCAGAGACTTTTAAAGGTTATTTTTGACAAGTAGCAAGTAATAAATAAGAAGCATAAAGTATTTTAGCCCTTTAAAAATGTTCTTTTGGGGCACCTGGGTGGCTCAGTGGGTTAAAGCTTCTGCCTTTGGCTCAGGTCATGATCCCAAGGTCCTGGGATCGAACCCCACATTGGGCTCTCTGCTCAGCGGGGATACTGCTTCCCCCTATCTCTCTCTGCCTGCCTCTCTGTCTACTTGTGATCTCTGTCAAGTAAGCAAAATCTTTAAAAAAAAAAAATGTTCTTTTAAGTTTAACTTCACCAGGACAGCTGAGTATTTAAACCTCAATACTTCCACAAATACTTCCAAATCAACATGAATTGGCTGATTAGGAACATTCTAATTATGCAATTCTGAAGGGCTCTACATAACAAATAAAAGTACATTTGATTTGTGTACTCATTTAATTTTGGAGAGTGGCAGTAATAAAATAATAATACGATGTAGATAGGTCAAAAAAATGTGCCCTAGTACATAGCTACATACAGAGAGAAAGAAAAAAAGAAAAAAGCATGTATTATGTATCTGCCAAACAGCATGATTAGACTCTGATCCTACGTTCACTTTGACAGGATTCCACTCTAGGTAGGCTATGGAATCTAATCATCGGGTTCATTTCCTTTTTTTGTTGCCTTGACACACTCTGGCCCAGAAGCCAGAGAATGTCACTGCCGCACGGGAGCACCCAGGGCTGAGGCTAGCGCCAGCAGACTACTCACTGAGGACCATCACACCTGACATTCTGTCACTCTGCCTGGATAGGAGAGTGTGAACTGAGGTGTGGGGATGGGGACCAGCAAACACTACACGGGGGCTGGGAGACTGGTAAGGGAGACTTACAGACAGATTCTGGCTCAGAAGGTTTGCGTAAACTATTAATTCCATTTATATATTTGGTTTCACTTTCACAGATTAAATTAGTGCAAAGTGGATTCCTTACTGCGAAGCTACCATTAAACTTGTTTGTTTCTTATTGAGGCTATAAAACAAGAGTAGTATTTTAGCGATTGGACTTACAGCTCTCATCTGAACTACTCTTTATATGCAACAATTCCTTTATTTTGACTGCACTTACTATAATAATATCACATGAATGTTTAAAATAAATATATGGTAAAAAGGGGCTACTGAAAGCAGTAACCAAATGATCAAAATGGCCTTGAAATGAATCAGTGTAGATTTTTAAGATATGCAAGTTCAGTAACGCAGTAATTGGCAAAAGTTAACACAAGTCCTTTCATAAATTACATAGATAACATAATTAGCATTTCCAAGCCTATTGTATTTCCTCCCTGATAAGCTTTTTAAAATTCCATCTAGTTGGTTCCTTCAAATTATTATTATTATTATTATTATATTATCATTTAGAAGAGAGTTATTTACATTAAGTAATAAAACAGTTTTAAGGAAAGTTAACTTCCAACCATCCTGGGAATTTTCATTCTGGCCTCTTCACGTATGCTGGAAGAGTTCACAAATTTATGACTGATCAAGATAAAAATCATCAAACTGAGCCCATTTCAGGGGGACTAGAAGAGTCTCCGTGCCCCTTTACTGAATATACCAAGATAATGTGGCTAATTTGAATTCTGTCCAAAAATCCTAGTTTTTATCTAGAGTTTTGTGTTACTGATGAGAGGAGACCGTTATTCCTGAAATCCAAATACAGCACTTGTTTTGACTACTGCTTTTTTCGTTTATTGGGCCACAGTAGCTACTATGGGACTTTTTTTGGTGGTGGTGGGGATTTGTTTTTAATGAATTTAAAACACACCTGAATATCCCAAAGTGCATAAAACAAAAGAAGAACAATAAAACACTACCCAGGGATGTACCACTGAAATTAAAAAGGAAACAAAACAAACACCCTGCAATCTTTTTCTAGTGACCATATCATGAGCTGGGAAGGTCTGAGAAAATCTCCCACCCAACTGCCTAATTACATGGTAAAGGGCTAGAACATGTTTCTTGAATTGCAAAGAGGGAGAACTAGAATTTAAAAACAAAACAAAACAAAACAAAACAAAAAAACACAAAAAAACCAGCTTGTTTTTGCTGCACCAAGCCCTGGGTGCAAGAGCATAGAAGGATTACTATTTTTCACCTTGTGTCTGTTTAGATCGTCTTTTGCTCCTTCATCTAAATTCACTATCACAAGTACTTTCTGGTTTAAAGAGGGTTGAGGGAGAACACAAGGAAATCCAGGCGCTTCGGAAAGGGACTGATTTCCTGTAGCTGTGATTCTCTGTGTGGTCGTGTTAAGTCGTGCTGCTATTCTGAAACCAGGCACACAATTTCTCCCTCTTTGTAGCCTCCAAACACACCCATCGTACAGAGGCAGCCGGGCGTGCATTCTGGATACACGTTGACACAGGTCTGGATGCAGACACATGGATAAGGAAGGAAGTGCGGCTTGACGGCACCGCTGCCAGCACCTTCCTGAAATGCAGTTTTGACAAGATGAGGATACCCTCTTCTTCCTCACAAGTCCATTTTTAACCTTTTGCCAAAAATCTCTAGGAAAACCAGCCTTCAACACTGCATTATTGCAGGCTTTCCATTGGAAGCACTTTTTTTTATACAGTTTTCTCTTTGATGACAAATCCCTGATGCTGGCTAACACGGCTTTTAAAAAATTCTGTCCATAAAGACAATCACAAAAGCAAAGCAAACTGAATCTTTCTTGAAAAAATGGGAGGGAGATTTAATGAAGGAGGCAGGGGGTTGGCATGTAGCGGCTCCCAGCCGAAGTCCTAAATGTGCACGGCTTGCTCAGTCCTGTGCTCGGTGCTACCAGAGGGGAAACACACAGGTAGCGGCACTCCTGGGGAGTTAAGAAATAAAGAAGACTGCAAGGTGACACTACAATAGAGGGCAAGCACATTTTCTTTCTTAGATTGCAGTGACTCCCGGCAACATTTAATGAGACACATTCCCATACCAGGGAAAGGATCTGCAGTCATTTAGGAATGCAGTTAGTCCTACACCCTCTGCTTTCATACATCCATGTGGTGACGCCCCTCTCATTTAGGCTACTTTATATACGCTTTTCCGATATGAAATCATCCAAACAGCCGATGGCCCTACCTTCCCAGCTCTTGTCATCACACAATGCAGTCAGGTCGAGCTCAGGCACTTGGGAGACGAAGCTCTCCCGCTGGTCGTCGGCATCTGGAGTCCTCTGCAGTTTGGAGTCAGGTACGCCGGGGTGCTCCTGGATCTTCATCGCGGGGGTCTGTAATGACAGCACAATGTCTCTGAGGAGCTACGGCTCACCAACACCCACAGACGTCTGCAGCAAGTCCACTCTTTCTGGGGGAAACCTCCCAGGCTGTGGCAGCGGCTGCACCCAGTACAGAAACCAAAATCATAGCCTGATGCCCCTGGATGCTAGCTGGCCACTGGCATGCAAATCGCCACCGTCCCTCTGTGCTCCTTTAACTTTTCTTCTGCGAGAAAGGCAGGAGGGTTTCCCAGAGCCGCTGCTCCTGGTAACTGCAGGCAGCTGACGGTCTTGATGGTGACTGATTGGGGCCGGGAAGGAGGGAAAGGAGTTTGTGTTTCCTTAAAGGAGTAGGGCTCTGCAGACCGTAAACAACAAAATCCCGCGACTGCTGTTGCTAAGGCTGGAGAAGCAACATGGTGTCTCCAGCCTGCAGACTTCTTTGCTCCTTAGGTAAACAGTCCAGCAAGGCCCAGAGGCTGTGTACACGGACGCTCTCCTGTTGGCCCCGGCAGAGGCTTAGATCAATTAAGCGGGGCTAGCTGCGCGTTCCCAGATTTCCTGTGGTTGTTTTCACCCGAAGTGTGGGGAGGACAGACTATTTATGGAGGAGCTCTGGGTATTAAAGCATTGTTGCGCAAATTCAAACAGCACAGGGGTTTGGCGGCTCATCTGGGCTAGCCTTAAGGAAGACAGATTATGGAAGTAAGCCAAAATTACATAGGGAGCGGTTTTTTTTTTTTTTTTTTTTTTTTTTAAAGAGTAAAAAAGCCAAGAACTGGCAAGTCAGCAATGCATAATTTATATCTTACAAATATCCAACTGTCACTTGTTTTCGTACTATTTATCCAGCCTGAATATTAAATATTCAGCTACACTTGGTTTTGCTCCTTGGGGGCACCTACTCCTAGGCAGGGCTATCTGGGGGAGGGGAAAACTCTCTCCTAAAGGCTGCTATTTTAGCTACGTGATTTTATGCAAACAAAATTCGCATTGAAATTCGTTCATTTTTTCTTTGCTCTTTTGGCATCTTATAAACCCAGCCACTGTCACTTTCCCTTCTCTCCTAAGATTATAAACACAAGTATTTACTTACAAATATTCTTCTCAAGTAGCACAGATTTGTACAAAAGATTTTCTTGGAGAATAACTGGAAATTCATTTTAGCAAATATAATAAAAGAAAAAAAAGAACCCAAACATGTGGAAATCATAAATGATTCCATTAATGCATGAGAAATGTTCTTCTGCTTAAAATAAGCACTGTTAAGACTACCAGCTACTTTTAGTAGCTGTTCAACTCACTTTGATATCACCAGGGAATATTCTAGGGGCTTTTACTATTATATTTCCATAAAATGATACATGAGGACCGCTATTTTCTTCACCACATTGGGAATAAAATGAAATACCATCCATCAGTTTCTGATGAGCTACTAAAGTCAGATGGAATCGTCAGGTAAATCCGGGGTTTTAAGACACTTTCAAAATGCCGCTTGTCTATTGGGTGAAAACCAGATTATGCATTTATGCTGTAAGAGTTATTTGTTCCTTGAGCTGAAGCCTAAGTGGACCAGGGCGGAATGACAAAATCCGGACCTCAGCTCATTAATAACTTTGAAGTCACGTAGAGTGCATGCGTGCGTGTGTTAGAATATGCATGCAGCAAATAAACATCTTCTTAGTAAAGATTTCTAACACTCATTCCACTTAGAGACATACAAACAGGAAGACTATAAGAAATATGATTCCATGATGCAAGCACACATTCCCGAGGAGCGTGTGCTGGCCTCCGGCACTGCACTACACGGGGACGTTTGCGGGTCTTGCGGACAAGCGGACCAGCATGGCTGACAGTTGCTGTGTTTGGCGCTCTGGCTGAGCTGCTGCACTTCGCTGAGCCTCCATTTCTTAGTCTGGGAAATGGGCATGAACAATTCCAATATAGCAAGGTTCTTTTGAAGAGCTAGGAAAAGGCATGCAAGGCCATTAGCACAGTGCCTGGAGCGTAAGGTACACACAGAGGAGGCCCTCGGTCTCTTCATCATTTCTAGGCACCATGGGAAGATGAGGAAAGCACTGGCACATCTCCAAATACCAGAGAGAGGTGCTGGAGATGAGACATGTTTCATAGCCATTCAAGGTGAACCATGCTACCTGGAGGAGGGGAGTTCTCAGCGCAGGATGAGAAAAGAAGCCACTGGGGATTCTCATCATGAGTCAGCAACAGCAATTCTGTTTTGGGGGCAGTGTGGGTGAGAGGGGTTGAGGAGGAGGAACAGGTGCAGAGACAGGCCCCCTGGGGTTCGCTGGTCACAGCAGGGGAGCACAGGACAGAGGGATGGCAGGTGATGAGGGTGTAGGGTGAACTCACTGGACCGAGCTCACTGGACTGAGAAAGGCCTTGCGTGCTCGGCTAAGTCTGGATTTTAGCCTGGGGTTGATAAGGGAAAGCCATGGAAGGAAACAGAGTAACAATGGTGAAACGTGTTTTCCAGGCTGAAGCCTTACAGATGGGAGTGAATGCTGGTGGGAAGACCTATAAGCCTAAGCATTGGGTTCTGTAGGCAGCCTGTGTCCCTTCCCAATGCCAGACACTGGCTTTGCTTCCTGCCATGCCTGTGTCCACTCAGGGTACTCAGAGACCTGTGGTGCTTGACATGTCACATGTAAAATACTGAAACTCACATACATACAAACACACATGTAAAAACGTGTACTGTTCATGATTGCTACATCTGTATTAGACCCATTACAAAGGAAATCAAGGTTACAAAATTTTTTCTGCATCGGAATTAGTATCCATTTTAAAGAAAGCTAAAATCAGAAAATTAATTTTTTACCCTCCAAAATGCAGAGATGTCTTCATTTCTTCGACAACATGGGTTGGCGCAACTCCTCTGTGCTGGGCTCTGTGAGCCACACAAGCTCCTTACACTGAAAGAGCTGAAATTCTGTGGAAAAGGCTCAAGAATGCCCAGTGGGGTTCTAAGAACAGTTGATTGGGGTGCAATAAACAATGGACGACCTTGTGAATTAGTGAGCTGCCCCTCACAGTGCTGAGATGAAGTCGGCGAGTCGGGCATGCGGGAGAGGGAGACATTACTGCCCTGGGTAGGAGGCTGGAACAGACAACCCCTAAGATCCTCTTATTCTAACGAAGAGAATCAGGTCAGAACTCTATCAGTCTATTCAATAATAATATATATCACACGATATATACTTATTATAGGGCCACTGTGTGCAAGAGATACAAAGATAATATTTACTCATTAATTCAGCTAATGATTTTTGCATACCTACCACATGCCAGACAATTTTCTAAACACTGGGGATACTTCAGAGGAGACAATAAAGTCTGTCCTAACAAATCTTATAGGAAGTGACAGTAAGCAAAGAACAAAATGTCAGGTAGTGGCAGGGACTATGGATAAAACTAAAGCAGAGTAAGAGAGGTGATGGAGGTGGGGGTCATGGTTTGCTATTTTCTATCCAGTGGTCAGGAAAGGCCTTTCTTATGAGGTGACATATAAGCAGAGGTAAGAAGGAAATGTGGGAGTGAACCTTCCATGGGAAGAGCATTCCAGGAAGAAGGAAAGCAAATGCAAAGGCCCTGAGGCATGGTCATTGTGTTTAAGGAACAGCAAAGAGATCAGTGTGTCTGGAGTCACTGTGTAAGGGTGTTTAGGATGTGCCACATAGAACAGGGTATCACTCACATTGTAGACCTATGTTAACCTACACAAGCTTCTGGACTTTTCTGGCCTGATTTCCCACACAGCAGGGGAAGGGTCTCTCCTACATAAACCGCACCAGCTTGCACAGCACAGACACGCGTGGCACAGCACTTGCCAGCGTGTCCACATGCCCACCTCTGTCCTGCTGTGCTGTGATCAGTCCCTGGGGTTGCTCTTTCACTGGCCTGCTGCTCCTGTAGGCCTGGTTCCGAATTTCTGGCCTCACTGGTCTCACCAGCACCTGACGTGGTTGCCATTCCTGGGGATGCACAGTGGGCTGCTGGTGTGGGCCCAGGGTTTCTGCACATATGGGAGCTAGGGCTCCTGCTGCCATGGCCACCCACGGTGAAGCTGTTCAGGGTCTGAAGCAATACATCAGCATGGAAACTACTCTTCCCTCAAACAGTTGTTAGCTTAGATGGGATGGGCCACCTCTCCAGATTGTCCCACCCTTTGTCCTCGTGCTCATCCTATGGCACTGTCCTTGTCTATTGCTCCTCCTAGATGGTTCATGTTTAAATGTCAAAGACATTCTCAAGTACCAAAATATTTCTGGTTTCAATTTTTGTTGTTTACATGTTTTATGTCTTCAGGGAAAATGCAGAGTAAATGAATTACAGCAGTCCCCCTTCTCTGGGGGGTTACATTCCAAGATGCCTGGTAGATGCCAGAAACTGAGGAGAGGGAAGAACCCTAGAGACACTCGGCTTTTTCCTATACATACGCACCTATGATAAAGTTTAACCAATAAGTTAGGCATAGTGAGATAAACAGTAGCTACTAATAAACAGAACAATGATACTGTAATAGATGTTGTGTGAAAGTGGTCTCTCTCTCTCTTGCCTTTCTGCTTCTTGTGATGATGTGAGATGATGAAATACCAACAGGAGGAGATGAAATGAGGGTGATGATCGGGACGCAGCACGGGGCTATGGTGACCTTCGGGTGGTAGGTCAGAAGGACAATTATCTGCTTCTGGACCAGGGTTGACTGTGGGTAACTAAGATCTCAGAAAGTAAAACCACAGATAACAGGGGACTACTGCAATTTCACAGTTTTCAGCTCAGAGATCCCTGGGCCACGAGGTCACACACCAGACCCCCGTCGAAAATGTACCATACGGAAACACACTGCATATTCTCAGCTCTCAGGAGAGACAATGTAGTACGGCAGATAGGGGATGGGTTTTCAAATCAGAGTTTCAATACCAGCTGGTCAGCTGCAAGATCTTCAGTGAAAACCTCTCTGTTCTTGGCATTCTTTCTTTGAAGCTTTTTTTCTGTCATGTAAGTGTAAGACTTCATAGAGTTGTTATGAAGATTAAATGAAAAACATGTCTAACAATGGCTAGCCCATAGTAGTTGTGAAAAAAAAATGCAATTTCCAATTATTGGGTACCTCCCTTCCACATTCATTCCTCTGCAAGTGTTTATTGGACACATAGGATTACAGGAATTAACAAGGTGTGGAAGGAAGACATTGAACATACAAGTGTTGTAACAGAAAAAAGCAGGCTGCTAGGAAGCAAATACTCAGAGAGCTCACCCTGCCTGGGGCTTCAGGTGACAGCCTGTGTTCAGGTCAAGGAAACACTATTAGATTATTAACCTGATTTTTGTCAAGACCTGTCCCCCCTGTCTAACTGGACCTGGCTTTTCCAATCGTCAGACTTCATTGATCTTGCTCCTATCGAAATTCAAATAGTTGGTGAATTTTTGCTCCTTCTCTTCCCCCTCCCTGCACAGGATATAAAGAAGGAGCCTAGGAGAGTAGCAGAGCCGGGAGCGATACCAGGGAGTGCACTGTGTAATGCAGTTTGCACAGGAAGGAACCACACAGTGTTAATACAAGAACCACATGGAACCATAAACATTTACTGTTTGGCCTGACAACAGAGGAAAATGGACATAACAGAGTTCCAAAATTCATGGGAATTCCAAAGCATCAGTAGCCTTTAGAGACTGGATGAAATGGGAAGTGAATCCAAACAAACAGAGCTTTTAAATTATTCTGGTTCTAACATTAAAACCAGTAACAAAATCCTAATGCTTCCATGGAACTCAGCGAGGTTGCAGTAACACAGTGATTCATTTCATAAATACTTGTTGACAGGATATTTCAGAATTTACCTCAAACCTGCTCAAGGCAAATAAAAGCCTTAAGATGTTTCATGATTAATATCAATGCTCAGTCTTGATTAGAAAGCCTTGTCTTCTTTCTCTCTCTCCCTTCTTTTACTTTTGTTTCGAAGCAGGATAGAAAAGGGAAATGGTCTTTTGTTTATTATGAATGTCTTATTTGTTATCAAAGGTATGCTTCTAAGCTCTTCTAAGCAGTAGGCTTAGAAAGCATAAAGAATGTAAAAATATTGCAAAAGAATTTAACACTTCATTAGCCTTATACTTCTGACATAAAATGACCTCTACCAGATAAGGTAATACCCTTCTAAGCACTCAATAGTTCTTATAGGTTTTGCTTTCTTGATAAAAAGATTAGATATAAGGTTACAGTTTAAATGTTCTGGATTTCATACAGAGGCATGAAATATTTCCACAATACAAAATAACTTATCAGAAGGAATCAAACTGAAGCATAAGATTTAAGCTCTATTGTAAATAGAACTTTAAAAATCTGTATTTTCAGTGATATCTTTTGAAATCTAGAAATTGTTAGTTTTAAGGACGACCTTTCTTCTGGATACTTCCAGAAATTCACCGAGTTTAAAAAGAAGCAAAAGAACAATGACTGGACTCCAACATGTTCAGGGAATAGTACACTAGGTTATTCCTTACACTAGCTCATTTCATACAGCCCAAAAGGGTCATTTTATTAAAATGTCCCCCCTTTAAAACAGTCAACAAAACCAAAAGACAACTGACAGGATGGGAGAAGGTATTCACAAATGACATGTCAAATAAATGACATATCAGATAAAGGCTAATACCAAAAATCTATAAAGAATTTATCAAACTCAACACCTAAAAAAAAAAAGTAATTCAATCAAGAAATGGGCAGAGGACATGAACAAACATTTCTGCAAAGAAGACATCCAGATGGCAAACAGACACATGAAAAAGTGCTCAACATCACTCAGCATCAGGGAAATACAAATCAAAACCACAGTGAGACACCACCTCACACCAGTCAGAATGGCTAAAATCAACAAGTCAGGAAATGACAGATGTTGGCAAAGATGAGGAGAAAGGGGAACCCTCCTACACTGTTGGTGGGAATGCAAGCTGGTGCAGCCACTCTGGAAAACAGCATGGAGATTCCTCAAAAAGTTGAAAATAGAGCTACCCTACGACCCAGCAATTGCACTACTGGGCATTTACCCTAAAGATACATACGTAGTGATCCAAAGGGACACCTGCACCCCAATGTTTATAGCAGCAATGCCCACAATAGTCAAACTATGGAAAGAGTCTAGATGTTCATCAACAGATGAATGTGTAAAGAAGATGTCATATATATATATATATATATATATATATATATATATATATATGAATACTATGCAGCCATCAAAAGAAATGAAATCTTACATTTTGCAATGACATGGATGGAACTAGAGGGTGTTATGCTAAGCAAAATAAGTCAATCAGAGAAAGACAATTAGCATATGATGTCCCTGATATGAGGAATTTGAGAGGTGGGGGGGGGAATGAAACAAGATGGGATCAGGAAGGAGACAAACCATAAGTGAATCTTAATCTCAGGAAACAAACTGAGGGTTGCTGGGGGTGGGGGGTAGGGATAGGGTGGTTGGGTTATGGACATTGGGAAGAGTATGTGCTATGCTGAGTGCTATGAAATGTATAAGACTGCTGATTCACAAATCTGTACCCCTGGGGCAAATAATACATAATATGTTAATAAAAAAAATAAAATGCCCACCTTTTGAAAACCTACCCACAGAAATGATAGTTTTTAAGTTTTGGCATTCTAAGGGATTCTTAACTTTTTTCCAATGGCCATCTGAGATCTCAGGCAGATTTCCCATTAGGTGATTAAAAAATTAAAAAGATGTGCAACAAAGGGATAAACCCATGTTCACTTTTCAACACATGCATTCAAACGAAAACATATCTATGGCCGCAAAATGCTTATTTCAGAAATAAAGTCGCAGTTGTGCCTGCATTTGCGTTTGAGCCACAGATTCTATGACCTGCCTCTCTCTGTCTGTGTTTCCCTCTAAGGAGCATCTCTGAGACTGGGTTTAATGTTTCACATTCTCATGGGAATGCTAGTCAAAAGAAGAAAGACCACTTTTCCTCAATAGTTGGCATCTGTGGCCTTAATCTTACATGAATCTAAGAGCATATAAGGAAAATTTTAAAGGATGGTATTAATGAGGACCAACTGTCTTTATGGAAAATGACACTGGAAAGAGCCATCTGTGGTGAGCACGTAAACGCTGGCTTCTCAATCTGGTGCCATAGGAGACGTGAAATAAAATACCGATTAGGCAGAATTCTAGGAGGGATAACCCAAGTCTAGACTTACTTTTCATCTCTGACATTTAGGAATTATTGTGGCATTGCCAGAACACTAGATTAACTATTTAGGTTGTTCAATAAGTTCTAGAGGGCGCCTGGGTGGCTCAGTGGGTTAAGCCACTGCCTTCGGCTCAGGTCATGATCTCAGGGTCCTGGGATCGAGTCCCGCATCGGGCTCTCTGCTCAGCGGGGGGCCTGTTTCCCTTCTTCTCTCTCTGCTTGCCTCTCTGCCTACTTGTGATTTCTCTCTGTCAAATAAATAAATAAAATCTTAAAAAAAATTAAGTTCTAGAAAGGGCTACACATATTCAACAGTAAACAATGACATCACACTGTAAACAAGGGAAAGGGCTTTAAAAATGGAAAACTGATCTTTTCACAGTCCGTCACTAATAATCAAACATCTATTTCCTTCCATGAAAGAAACGCATGTTTTTCAGAGTTGAAGCATCACCCCAATCTTGTGGAGTGATGTCCTGTTTTTCTCCTTTGGGGCAGTTGTAAAAGAAAGGTGACATGGAGAGCTCAGGCTGGATTTAACTCACTGCCTAAATTTAGCTCCTAGCTGAACGTATGATGACAACCACGATTATTAATAGTGAATGCTTACGGGGTGGCGGCAGTGGGCTGGGTGCTGACTGGCATCTGCACATGGCTGACACATGTAAGAATAGGACCTGGCACATGCAAGTGGGATTTGAGATTTGTTTCCCCATGATTCATCCACTGCCATGGGAGCTGTCCACCAACATACCGAGGCAAACTGAGTTCAGCACGGGTTTAGCCACTTGGCTAAATCAGCCGCTTGGAATTTATGAGTTAATGTTATGGCGTCTATCCACAAAGGTTGCTCTTTACCCTTTGATCTCATAAAGGAGCACAGGCGTAAAAGGGAGGAACTGAGAGCACTGCTCTGGGAGGCTGGCAAGGCAATCTTCTTTAAAGTCACGTTCAATGGCGCGATGAGTAAGTGCTTGCTGCGAGCAGAGGAAAAGAGCAGAGAAGGATGCAACAAGAAGGAGACTAAAGCAACGCTTATCATGGGGGAGGCTGTGCTCTGAAAACAGGTACCTGGTGTCAGGGAAAAAATGCCAGCTGGCCGCCTGGGTCCCAAAGAAGGAAACTAAAGGAGTGGGGAAAAAGAGATGAAAGAAGAGAGAGGCTCGGCAGCTGTGAAGTCAGAAGGAGGAAGCATTCTCCTCCTATTACCTGGTGAGGCTGAAGAAGTTGACAGAACAAAAACTGAAGAGAGGGGACAGGATGAATCCACAGCACTGGCAGGGAGCGGCGGGGAGGTGGCGATTCATTTCCAGCAATTTTATGCCAAATTGTACACAAGTGTGTGTTTTTCTAAGAAGAGAGTCCACAGCTTTTAGATGCTTAACCTCTTGGATTATAGAATTCCAAGAGGGGTAGGGACTGCCGCTGTTACTGACTTGTAGCTCCTAGCCCAGTACACGTGCAGGGCAGGACTCACTAGATGCTACTAACTCCATCAGTGCATTAGGACGATGTCCAATAAAGATTAGGAATCACTGGGTTAGAGGGACAGTTCTATATATTACTCTTATTTCAAGGGTCAGAATTCAAGAACAGGCTGAAAAAAGCTTTAAATCTTGCCCAAGGGAAAAACTGATAAAAATACTGAAAGTGGAGTTGGAGGCATCTGGACGTAGATTATATACACATATGTGAATGAAAAATGGGGTTGAGCACACCGAATGAAAGCCAGAGTTGGGAACGGGGAAATCACATGGGTCAGCACGGTGATGCTCTCAGAGAACGAGGAAGACAGGAAATAACCAGAATTTTAAGATACAGACAGCATAAAAGAGTTAGATATTTTTTTGCCATGGTTTACTTAAAATGAGACAAAACTCAGAAAACAAATGGGGTTTAATAACTCACACTGAGTCTATCTTAATTTGAAAATTAATGAGATAAATCTCAGTGACAGATCCACTAAATTTATTGTTTATTTATTTCAATCACTTAAAAATGCATAAAAACATGGAAGATCACAGCTTTTTGTTTTGTTTTATGGATAATCTAAAAGGAAATCTCCACCATACTGAAGTTTCTCTTTGCAAGCAAAATAAAGGAATTTAAAAGCAAAAAGAATATGATTTCTCAAGGAATCTTTACATTTCAGCACTTGCCTTTCTGACCAAGCACAGTCTGTCAATCTCATTATCCCGTATCGACAGGCTAATAGTGCTTCACGTTTGCTCTCAGGAAGGTACGGAGAGCCCCATTACAATCACAATTTTGTCAGCTACTCACCTCAAAATGCTGGGTATGTCTGCCGTCTTTTTCATCTTCTTTACTATAAACAACAGCAACAACAACAAAATATCATAAAATGTCAGTTTTTGAACAATGCTTTTCATCCAGTGAAATTATGATTTCATTTACTTTAAAAAAAAGTAGGCTGAATGTCTCTAAATTAAATTCTTGTAAAATTTAAACAAAAGAGAATAAAAAGTCAAAATAAAACAAAACTAGAAACACAACCATGAGTAGGGTTATTTGTCTTGAACAGCACCACGGCAGATTTTCTATTCTAAGCATTTTCCTTGCTATAAAATACTATTGGTAAACATACAGACCTTTAATTCTTTCTAGTTCTTGAAATGCACATTGCATTAAGTGAGAAAAAAAAGCAAGCTATTCATGCTCTTAATAAGCAATGTGAAGAGAAAACACTAAAATTACCTTTCATCAGACATCAGTTCAACATTGTCAGGTCCAGCCCTCTCATGAGAAGGTGTGGAATTGAGGCTTTCCATATTCTGTAATAAAACAAATCATGGTTACCCAATAGGAATGGTAAAAAAGAAGCAATAGCAGATCCTCATCCTCCTTTATTTAAAATAGAAAAATCAGATAATATACAGATATGAATGAATTCTAGTTCTCATATTTCTATCTTTGTTAAAACTAGTAAAATCAGGAAAGTTTCATATGTGCTGTTTGCATAGAATTGGATGGTGAATTTTATCATTCCTTTAATGAAGATATCTGATACCATTGTGGAAACCATCGTTGTATCCTATAATGTCCTTGTTAGGTATCATCCAAGTCTTACAGCTAAACATAGCAAAACCCAGACTGTCAGAACATTAGGGTAAAATTAGAATTAGAACTGAGGAATCTGACCTTGAATCCTCTCTGAAACCAATGGAACATTCATTGCTCATTTAACATATTTTCAGGATAAACTGCTAATATAATGTGGGATAACATATAGCTTGTACCCAAACTGCTCATTATCCATGAATAGAAATGGTGTTAACATAAGAACCTTTCTTTCTGTGATATTTAACATTAGTCCTTGTGTTATTTGCTAGGATGGAAAAAATATAAACAGGAAACTTACTTTGAATAGTGTGTATTTCAGGCTCACCAAGAGAGCTTAACATTTATCAGGAGGCAAACCTGTAAGGTTTTTTTGACATGGCCAATGCTTTCTGAATATAATTCAGGTGACTGAGCACAACATAAGTAAGCCAACCCCATGAAGGAATATTACAAAAAAGTAAACAAGAGCTCATTTATATTCAGTAAACTAAAAAAAAAGAGCTGCCTTAGAGATCTGAACCCAATTTTCACTTAACTCAAAGATTCATACCTGCTTTAAAAGGACATTAAGTACAACCAACCTATTCTATGTCATCAGAATGACACATATAGAAGCAACATGTGTTCATCTACATATTTATAACCTCCCATTGTGAAAAACCTTTTACAAAGTAAATCTGATTAAGGTTCACAATATTCCTGTGAAGTTGACATATATAAAAATCCTCACAAAATAAACACATAATTAGAGTAGAAAACTAATCTTTGGCTTGGTAGATGAATGAATTGTTTTCCATTTATGTTGGTTTGGCTAACTGATCTGGAATTCTGGAAGTTTAAAACCCTGGGCTCCAACAGACAGTAGAAACAAAGGGAGACAGAGCACAGCATCATAGAATGGTGCCTCTGGAGTTGGATGTTGGGTTTGAATCCTACCTCTATCATTTACCAACTGTATGAACCTATTTGACCCTCAGTGTCCACATCTGGAAACTGGAGATGGCAAAATAAACATAATTACATAGGTGACCTTGAAGATTAAAGGAAATAATGCACGTAAAGAACATGAATAATACCTGGTACATTTAAAGGATATTTTACTACTATTTCTCCAGATAAGGCGATGCTCCAGATAGCGTCTGTGTCTGCCATTACTAAACATCAATTTACACACTTAGATAATTTACACAGTTCATTTTAGAATGGATCTGAGAAATAAAAATTATGACATTTAATTTTATTTACATTTTTATAACTCTAAAGTTTGAGTTAGAAGAGGCCTCTCTGAATGGCCCTCCTTAAACTGGCATAATTGCTCTTATTACCTGAATGTGATCTTCCTGATAAAGGGGGTTATGGCTATGACAAAGAATCTGTGTTTGTTCTCACTGGTGATCTTCAATAGATTATCAAAAACTTTAGTGTAAGATCTAGTGCAATAGCATTAGTTTTTTTCTAAAGCTCTGAAACCTGAATTCCTAGGGAAGCATAACCCTCTACCCTCAGATCGTTTTAAAACAGTGTCAATGAAATACATAATTAATTATATGCAAATGACTACTTCAGAATAAATAAAAATCTTCACCTTGAGGCTAGGAAATATTCAGAAAGAGGAAAGAGAAAGTAAACCACAGTAGTATTATATAAACTAAGATATTTCAGTAAAATTTTTTCCCTATACAAAAAGAACCAAGATATAAATGCTTATAGGTTCTGAGAATTATAGAAAAAAGACAGTTATGTTATACAGTGGAAGACTTTGCAAAAAGCAGTTGTAAAATGTGAGAAAGTCTGGCTGATGTCCAGGGTTAAAACTAGTAAGCAGTAACTTGGACTTCCTCCCCCACCCACTTATTTATTTATTTATTTAATTAATTCTTATTATTTTTTTTAAATTTATTTAGTCAGAGAGAGAGAGCGAGAGCGAGCACAGGCAGACAGAGTGGCAGGCAGAGTCAGAGGGAGAAGCAGGCTCCCCGTGGAGCAAGGAGCCCGATGTAGGACTCGATCCCAGGACGCCGGGATCATGACCTGAGCCGAAGGCAGCTGCTTAACCAACTGAGCCACCCAGGCGTCCCTCCCCCACCCACTTTTTAAAAAAATGTTTGATCCCTATGTTTAAGAATTCCCCAAGGATCTGTTTTCTATGGATGTAATAGACAAAGGATGACTTTCAATATTGTTCCATATTCCTCTCTAAGGCTTTACAGTAATTCCAATTTTCATGTTGTCCACACATTGGAGACTACTGAATATTCATAAGCTGCTCTCACTAACGCGGTAGGCAAGCACACAGTGTTCCTTCGCTAAGGCAGTTGTCCCTATACCTTTTGGACACAGGAACATATCAAGAACGTGTTACAACTGTCAGCCTATCTCATTTTTCTCCGGAATGAAACAAGTGTAGTAAAGGTCTCTGAATACAGTAACAGAAGTACCATTCATTTCCACTAGGGGAAAACAAGTGATAAATTCTAACTTCCATTCTTTGCCTAAAGTTTAGGGAGGGAAGATTAAGACAAAGAGATCAGCAACTCCCCCCACTTCACTGAGATGGGAGAAGGGAAAAATGGAATGCACAAGTCAAAAGAACAGCTGAAACGCAGAGGCTTCCACTGTATGGGAAGTATGCTACTGGACTCTCAAATGTTCTGCAGCTGTAATAGTACTTGTCTTAGTGGAAAACACAGACTCAATGTCTTTTGGAAGTTTCGAACTGTTTTATGTCCCAAACACTTCTCTAGGTGTGGTAAAACAGTAGCTTATTAATGTTTGCATTTATGAAAGGTTAAAGTAATAAAACTTATAAAAATGTGTTATTGCATTGATTTTTACTTTAACTGATCTTCTAAACTCAGGATCTTTTTAATAGGTAATTTTAAGAAATAGCAAAGAACAGATTATGACTTTTTAAGAATAATTTAATGTAACTGCTTCTTGAATTGCATGGAAAAAGAAAACAGATAAAGCTTGCTTTATTTAAGTCTTACCAGTGACTTTCAAAACACACAGATGTGCTATGACAGAATTTATTTGGACAGTTTTTGGGTGTCAGAAGGAACTGAATTTTAAGAACCACCCTCCTCAACTATAAAAATAACCTCAAATCTAAAAAGAGCAAAATCCTTGAAAAAATTAGCTTTAGACTGTGGAATTTATTTTCAATTGTTCCCCGTGGCCCCCTCTCTATTGAGGCATTGAAAGCTGGGCTCAAAACCTGTTTGACCACTGAAGCCCTTGAAAACACTTGGAGCAAAAACAAATTTGTCTTCTAAAACCGTAAAATGCTGACAAAGCCTTTATAGAGGACACTGAAAAAAAAAATGTTTTCCCTCCATATACAAACAGCTCAGTCTGAAGGCTCAGAGAACACTGCTAGTCAAAACAGGTTCATTATTCTAACCTTGAGCTCTAAGAGAAGGAGAATATTTGATACACTCTCATTACAAAGGTGTAATGTGCATATGAGTTTCTTTTTATACCTTTTCATACATTTTATGTTTTACTGCTTAAAACAACTGTGTAACTTAATCCATATTTGAAAAGAACTACTGATACAATACAAGGATGCGGATAAAAGAGCTTGCTAGCTATCCACTGAAATCTATCTTCCTTCCACAGAAATGAAGTAGCCACATGCCCAGTAGCAATGCTTTCGCCAGTCTCTCTGGCGGTGAGATATGGCCATGTGACTAACTCTTCAACAGGATGCACAATGCAATATGTGTGTCTTCTAGGTCTGGCCAAACAAGCTACCCCAGCAGGCACATTCCTCAACACTCACACTCTCCTTCTGTGAGTGGGACAGGAGATAAAACCACCATCATTCATTGGAAGTTGCTTGAAGTTGACAGGGAGGAACATGGCCTGGCACAGAGCAAGTCTTCTACTTCTCTCTCTGGCCCTCAACTTCTATTTTAGCTTGTTACGGGAGAAGGAACATTTACTGTGTTCAAGACATTGTGTTTTGGGGCTTCTTGTTATACAAGTTACCCTAAAAACTATGGCAACCATTCATGTGCTCCTTTTTTTCCCCACACATTTTTTGGAAGAGTGCTGAACTCTGCTGGGCACTGGGGAAAGTGAAGCAGACAATGGTTCTTCTCATCGTGACTTCTGTGTTTTGGTTACTGCTCCAACTGTAGTTTGCTACACTGTTAATATTATCTTTATTTCTAAGGTAGGTTCTTTCTGAATGATAACGCTAAACATTAATTGGCCAAACATAAAATTCAAAGTGGTCAGCATATTCTTTCCCTATTCAATACGATGCAAAGGAAAGAAATTCTAGATGTATGTATAAAATGTGGTGAGCTTAAAAAGCTAGAAGAGTATTTATTTTTCTTAGATGAAGAGGTAGGTTGTGGTTAGAACATAGGGACAGACCTTTGGTGTAATGTAAACCACAGAGTTGGGCAAACCATTCAACTTTCTGATGAAACAATCTGTAGATCAAAGTAAGTTACAATCAAACTCCTCCACCCTTCCTCCAGGCTCCATCCCGTATCAATTACTCAGGAACATTGATCCTGCAATGGATCCCCTTCTCTTATACATCATTCCCTCCTCTTTTGGTTTATCTTGCCATATCACTGTGGTTTTTTTTTTTTTTAAGATTTTATTTATTTATTTGAGAGAAAGAGAACATGAGTGTGTGTTGCGGGGCAGAGGGAGGGAGAGGGAGAAATGAATCCCCACTGAGCAGGGAACCTGACACAGGGCTTGAACCCAGGACCCTGAGATCGGGACCTGAGTCAAAGGCAGATGCTTAACTGCTGAGCCACCCAGGTGCCCCCATGTCACTGTCTTTAAAACCCCTCTCTTGATCTTGCCTTATCTTCAGCTGCTGCTGAAGTGCACCCCTAAAGTGCCAAACCTGTTGAAAAAACTTTCCATACCTGCAGTACCCAATTCATTTCTCTCAATTCTTTCTTGTACCTGTTTAACTAGATGTTTTCCTCTCTCTTCCTCCCAAATCTACTATCAAGGTAGATGTGGTGCGCTATAAACGTATGAAATTACTATTCACTTACTATTCCCATTTCTCTCTTCTGATGTGCTCTTAACTGACATCTAATAAGGCTCTTGCCCACATGTTTGCACTGAATTTTGCTATTTGCTCCTTCTTAATCTTTTCTGCTTATACCTTCTTATCTGCCTACCCACTCAATGTCGGTATGTCCCAACACACTGTCATAGCTCAGACCAGCCCAAGGCTTTAAATGCCACCTGGTGCCAAAGACTTCCAAACTTATTTCATCTCTCCCTTGAACTCCGGATTCACGTATCTAACTGCCTACTTGATTTTCTACTAATAAACATCTTGAGCTCAACATATTTGAATGGAACTTTAATTTTTCCCCGCGAATCTGCCCCTCCAGTAGTTTTTTCCATCCTTCCAGCTAGCTTTTCCAAAGGCGACTCTGAGACCTTTGGGAAAGCCAGCTGAGACACCCCCCTCTTTCTTCACACCCACATCCAATTTATTAGAAAATCCTCTTGTTTCTACTTTAAAATACACCCAGGTCTGACCTTAACCACCTCCACAGCCATCATCCTGGCCTAAATCGATATCATCTCCTGCTTAGATTATGTCAATTATTGTGCTTTAGTGTTTGCTCGTCCCTTAACACCTCTGGGCTGTTCTCCCCCGTCCTCCCGGGCTATTCTTAACACAGTTGCTAGAGTAATTCTTTCAAAAGGTACATCAGAAAATGATTTTCTTCTCTCTGGTCCTCTATGCCTCCTCATCTCACTCAAGGTAAATCCCAAAGACCTAAAAATGGCTACAAAGGCTAAAGGGATCAGTACCCTCGCTACATCTCTGGACTCATGTCTTAAAATCACCCTCAACTCTGCTCTAACCAGAGTAGCCCCTTGCTTATCCTCAGCAGGCTAAGCCTGCTGCCTCCTCTGCCTTGGAAGCTTCTCCCCAAAGCTCCGGACAGCTGACCCCCTCACCTCGTTTACGTCCCTGCACAATCTCAGCGAGGCCCGACTCGAGTATCCTCTGCATAACATCAATCCTACACCTCCCACCACTTCCTGTCTTCTCTGCCTGCTCCATTTCTCTCCACAGCGTGTGTCACGATCTGAGGATTTTCTTGGTTCTTATTTGATCCTATAAAGAATGTAAACCTCATGATGGCTGAGGGTGTGTCCATTTTGATAACCAATGTGTCCTTGGTTCCTAAAAGAGAGCTCGTCATACAGTTAGTTATAATTGAAGGAATGAATAATTTTAAATCAGTGGCCTACAATGTTGGGCTTTTTGACATTATATTGATACCATCCAGAGAGTCACCTCAGATAATTTTTGACAGGAAGTCTTGCTGAGTTGTAGAGGATTGAAAACAAAGGCTGAAAATTGCTGCATTAGGTAGAGGGCTGTTTCGCCGAGGTAAGGTAGCGCGGGGCTGGGAGTGGGGGCAGGTGTGCAGACGTGCTGTTCTAGGGCAGTTATAACAAGGGCCTCAGAGATGTGACAGCAATACAAAGGGACCAGGGGAACCTTCATAACATTTTTAAAGCAGAGTCAACTAAAGTTGACAACAGACTGAAAAGGTGGAGGACACCTCAAGGACTGGGAGCAAGTCCAGGAAATGACTTAGTAAAGGGCTGAGAAAATGATGGTGCGATGAGATCAGATGGCTTTCCTGGTGAAAAAGAGATTAAGGAGGGACAATGAGTTTGGTTTCAGCACGTTGACTTTCTCTAAGAGAGGGGGGCAGGGGCAGAGGGAGAGGGAGAAAATCTCCAGTGGACTCCCCACTGAGCACAGAGCCTGACATGGGGCTCGGTCTCACAACCCCAAGATCATGACCTGAGCCGAAACCAAGAGTTGGGCACTTAACCGACTGAGCCATCCAGATGCCCCTAAATAGATGTTGTTTATAAATAACAGAGCTATTAGACTATGTTTTTGTTTCTTTATATAATGCATGTAATGCTTATTATAGAATTAGTGTCAGATGGAGAATGTTTGGAGAACAGAGGAAGGAGTAACAGTTGCTTCTAATACCACTACTTCCACCATCATACAATCACTTTAGCACATTTCCTTGCAG
The DNA here is from genome assembly GCF_011764305.1 of Mustela putorius furo. Taxonomy (NCBI): domain Eukaryota; kingdom Metazoa; phylum Chordata; class Mammalia; order Carnivora; family Mustelidae; genus Mustela; species Mustela putorius. The sequence continues at coordinate 2,560,487 of NW_025421367.1, read as the reverse complement.
TCTTTTTTCCTGGGAATGAAGATTTTTATATGTAATTTATATATACACACATATACCTATATAATGTATACACACATATATGTATACATGTAGGAATGCGTGCACTGTGTATATTGCTTTATAATCTACTTTTAATATTGAGGGATGATATAGGGGAACCCCACCTCCACCACTTATGTGTGACCTTGGAGAAGTTCTTTACTCTCCTCTGCCTTATTCTCCTCACGTTTAGAATGAGAGTTATAATAAAAATAAATCCACCTTCTGGATTATTGGGAGGATTAAAATTGATAATAAATATAAAACCCTTAAAATATAACTTGTCAATGGTTTTTATTTTATTACAAAGTCTTCAGAATCCTAATTTTATTGAACTGACACACAAATGTTGCTTAACTTATCTGACACTTTTGAACATTTAAATTGTTTCTAATTTTCCATAATTATAAAAAGGCTTGTGGTGAGCAAATTAATACATGGTCTTTGCATATTTAAGTAGAACCAAGTGGTATAAGTACGATTACTGGATAATATGCATGACTGACTTGGGACTTTTGATTCAAGCTATTAAATTGTGCCCAGGAGAGAAAGCTTTTAGCGATGAAGCTTTTTCCTAGGCCAACAGAAATGAGCCAATGAAGGGGAAGCCAATGAAAAGGAGAAGTGAGAGAGCGCATGTATATGTTTGCACACGTGCATGGGTGTGGGGTGGAGAGATGGATGTAGAAGGTAGAATTTACAAAGATACCCCTTCATTTTAGAGGTTAACCTTAGACATCAGAAAAACCATGTTACTATTTGAGCAGGTAAGAAAAAAATAATGAGTAGAGTTCTGGAGACATTTTGAAGCAGGAGTGAGGGAAGTTCCTGAAACACAAGCTGTATATGTTAGTTCATCCAAATAAATCAGGAGATAAGGTTTTCCTCTGAGAATGACTGATGGGCACAGGCATAGGCCAAGAGTTTAAAAAGGGAAGAAAAGTTTGGGACTGTGGCAATAATTAGAGATACGACAGAACACTCTAATGTCACTTACTACCCTCGATTTTTAAGCTCTGAATTATCTGTAGTCTCTTGGTCTCTGCTGGTCATGACAGTCTAGAGAGGCGAAAGTACAAGGGGGAACATGCCCAGACGGTTCCCACTTTAGAGATGCCAAATCTGTAAGATGCTTTTTTTGGTCTACAGCATATTCTCCTGTGTTGTCTTGTGGGCTGGTGTGATCAGTGTGAAATTATTAGTCACTGTGTTCAGTTACTCTCCTCTCACTTTCTCTGGAAAATGGCTTTTGCTCCCATCTCTTCATCCAAACTGCTTTTATTAAGTGACTTCCAGTTTGCTAATCCCAATGGTCAAACTCTCAGTCTTCTGCTCGAGCCATCATCTGACCTTTTTGCCCCCGAGACACTCTCTTCACTTGGCTACCAAGGCACTAAACTCACCTTCTCTGTCTTCTACTTTGCTGATCTCGTAAATCTCCTTCCCTGGTACCTTCTCATTTCCCCGTCTTCCAAATGTTGGTGTGTCTCAGGGCTCACAGTCCCTGAGTCAACTTCTCTTTCCAGTCTAAACTCATTCCCTTGGTCATCTCACCGAGTATACTGGCTTTAAATATCCTCTATCTGCTGATGACTCCCACATTGTATCTGTAGCCAGGATTTCCCCCCCTAAACTCTTTGCCCAGAAATCCACTGGCTTTCTTGATATGCCCTCTTGGATATCTAATGGGCAGCTTAATCTTATGTCCAAACTGAACCCAACCTTCTGTCTTCTCTATCTCAGTTAAACTTGTAACACAAATCTAGTTGCTCAGGCCAAAACCCCTGGAGTTATCTTTGACTCCCTGATTACTTTCACACCACACAGGTAATGTCAGGAAACTCTTGTCAATTCTCCTTTCAAAACACATGCAGAATCTTTACTATGTCATGACAACTGCAACGTACCCCTCCAGAAGGAGTTTAGTCAGTGTGAACAGTGCCCCCTCGGGAAGTGCATCGTACAGCCTGCAAGGAAATGGATGTTGACTCTGGTATCACCTTAGTTCAAACCATCATCATCTCAAATCTAGTTTATTGTAATAGCTGCTTAACTGGGTTCCCTGTTTCTGCCCCTGCGTGCTTACTGTCTATGCTCAACAAAGTAGGTAAACAAATTTCAGTAAGCCAGATCACTGTTCTACCTAGAACCCTCAAATGGATTCTCATCTCACCCAGAATGAAGGCAGAGTTCTCACAATGATCTATGAGGCACTACTTCATCTGCCCATCCTCTCCTATTACCTCTTTAATTTTGCTTACTCTCTTCCAATCACAATTGGGTCTTTGTGGTTTCTTGAATGTTCCAGAAATGTGACTGTCTCAGGGCCTTTGAACCTACTATCATAGTATAGCTTGCTTCCTTACTTTCTCTAAATCTTTACACTCAAATGTCAAATTCTTAGAAGGTCCTTCCCAGACCACTCTATTTCAAATTCCACCTCCAGCCCCCTCATGATTCCTATTCCTATTTTCTGATTTAGGTTTCTTCCTAGCAGTTATCAATCTCTAATATATTTTGTGTTTTACTTACTTATTCTTGATTATTGTCTGTTAATACATCTAGTAGGATGTAAACTCCATGAGGAGAGCTACCTCTGCCGATTTTTCTCACTTCTTTATCTCCAGGACCTGAAATATTTCTTGGCACATAAAGGCATATAATTACGTATTATTATTCCCCTCACCCCCCCACCGGCTGACCCAACTATAGAAATAAATGTTTAGTCAGGGTGTAAAGAACTTGAAATGGAGTAAGAAAAGGTGTTGGGGAGAGTTGGGAAAAGTAAAATTAGGACGTTAAACATAAAGGACAAGTTAAGATGCACCAACTTAACTTTTAAGGTGTAGTCTAAATACTTGTTATGTTCCCTGGCTCTTTGCTTTGTGGTTAGCTGTGAAGATTAGGTTTAAAAATTTATGGAATATGACAGTTAGAAAAGCTCTTAGAGAACACCCTCACTTTAGATGAGGAAGTTTTTCTCCTGAGTTGTGCTGGCAGGTTTTTCAATTATTCATTGCAACAAAGACATGGTCCACTTGGCTCACTTACGTTAATAGGTGACATTCACAATCCTGGAATGAGGAAACTGGCAACTAAGGTGGGGGCAAATCCTTTCATGTAAAAAGACTGGATAGTAGAAGGCTCTCCCACCCAAACATTTTTAAACAAAGAATATGTCCACAGTTTTATGGACACATATTCTAAGGAATAAATGTACTTTTTCACTTTTATTAGCTATTTCTATCTATTTAATTTAAGATGCCATTCCTGGTGGGAAAGAAAATATTAATGGATTAAGTCATGTAAAAAGGGATTGAAATAGAGAAGCACATCTTTCCAAAGAAGTCATCTGTTGGATTTTTAGTTGTAATCGCTTTGGCAGATAAGCAAATTGTGAGCCAAATAAACTGCTAATGAAATTAGCACCATTTATTTTATTTAAAAATTTACTTTTCCCCTCAATAAGAATTATGTTAATGTTAAAAATATTTAATGCGTGCAATGGTTCCAAACCTTACATTCCTTATTTGGAGTGTATCAGACTTGGGCCTGCAGTGGGTGATTGCTTCTGTCTCTGTTAGCTGGTTACTTTACTTCTAGAAACAGAATATCAAGACAGTTGGAGGAAAAGGGGCATCTGGGTGGCTCAGTAGGTTAAGTGTCTGACTTCAGCTCAGGTCATGATCCCAGGGCCCTGGGATTGAGCCCTGCAATGGGCTGCCTACTCAGTGGGGTGCCCATTTCTCCTTCTCCCTCTGCCTGCCACTCTCCCTGCTTGTGCTCTCTCTCTCTCTCAAACAAACAAACAAACAAACAAATAAATCTTTTTTAAAAAAAGGACATTTAGAGGGAAAAAAGAAATTAACATGTTTCCCTGGATTTGCATTTATGTAGATTTTATTAGGGCAAAACTGGGAATCTTCTCCAAGCATATTCTGAAATTGACAATGGAAAACAGATGGCTTATAAGTTTACTAAATGTATAGAAAACCCAACATGGAGCTAAAAGCTTGTCAGAGATAAACTAGATCAGAGTATTTATACATTGAACATTAAGAATGGGCACTACCTATTTTTATTATGGGGATTCCAGGTCATGTTCTGTTATAAATTTTATCTACAGTTTTTGTTGTTGTTAATTTTTTTTAAAACTAAAGGAACTAAGAAGACAGGCTTTGGTTCTCATTTCTCAGAGAAAGTGAAGAATATACAGAAAAGGATAATGTATACTAATATTTAAACTGAATAAATATTTACTGTCAGAAACTACTTGTAATAACTTATACAGCAAATCAATGATCCAGGGTTCAGAAGTGAGGTAACTCTATAAGAGGTTGACCTTTTTTGTTTTTCTTTCTGATTAATTTGGAAGAAAATACTTTGCAGAGTATAGATCTGAGCTAAATTTCTGACTACAGAGATTTCTGTACACAAAGGGAGTTGATCCTTTTTCCCCGTGTAGTTTTCTTTCACCAGGCTTAAGTTCATTATTATTATTATTTTTTTACATAACTATATTTAAAGGATGAATAGAGTGGGAGAAAATAAAAAATGCTTTAATGACAATATTCCAAAAATACAATTTAAAAATTCTCAAAAGAATGAGATAAAAATCCTTTGAGTAACATGGAAAATCAAAGTGTGCTGTCTCTTTTTCTTTTGGCAGAATATAATCTTTCTCAGCTTTGATTTTTGTATTTGTTAAAAAGAAATACAAGTGTGTATACTTAGTAGCTTTGAGGTCTTCACAACTCATATCCTACAGTTCTCAGAAACTCACGATTGAAATTATTATTTTTTTTACAAAGCAAGAAAAAGAGATGTGGTATTTCCTAATTGGTTACAAGTAAAAATTTTATAGAATTTTTACTTACCACAAGACCATCTTGGTTTTCACTGAGTTCAGAAAGTTTGGAACTGGATTTCTGACGTTTAGGTTTGCCCCGTTCTCCAATGTAACCAGAAGTATTTTCATACAATTTTTCCACTTCCTGAGCATTCAAAATACAATCTTCAAGGCTGTTGAACCCAGATGGAATATTTTCTTTGTTGACAAGTCCCCTTCAATTAAAAAAAAAAAAGCTTAATTTTAAAAGGTAAAAGGGACATTTTAATGACACTGTCACTGCATCACATGGGAAATCAGGAGAGTGCCCAGAAATTCCAGTTTCCCTCTTCGATAAAAATCTGAGCACTGTGCTACTCCTGAGACCACTTGGTGCCAAATAAATCACATTACAAGAGAAATTATTCCTAGAGGCAAACTGGCAAGGACTCTGTTTCTACCAATGAACAACTTTTGAGGTTGTACCCAAAGTAATTTATATTCAAACAAGGAGAACAGTGCAATCTTACAAAAAAATTTCCTATTATTAACAGATTATACACACACACACACACACTCTTTAAAGATTTATTAATTTATCTGAGAGAGAGAACTCGCATGTACATGGGGGCAAGGGCAGAGGGAGAGAGAGAATCTCAAGCAGACTCCCTACTGAGTGGAGAGCTTGACACAGGACTCCATTTCATTACCCTGAGACCATGACCTGAGCTGAAATCAAGAGTTGAATGCTTAACTGACTGAGCCACCCAGGATCCCTGCTACACACACATTTTATAATACAATGTGTGGAGAAAAATCTGAAAAGGAAATATGATGTCTTTTTTTCCTTGAATGGAAAAAACTGTTTTCCCAAATGATAAAGACAATTTAGCACAGTAGAAAAGCATTAATAACAAACTCTTGACTGCATTTGATAATCTTGATAGAAACAGTGTAAGTTAATAAAAACTGTGGAATATAAAGCATTTTAACTGAAGTATGGATTTGTCATGTCCCAGTACAAGGAATTTTAGGATGTAAACTAACTGGAGGTCCTTCATGACTTAGTTTTTTTTTTTTTTTTTTTTTTTAAAGTTTTCATTTATTTGTTTAGCAGGGTGGGGGTGGGGGAGAGAGAGAGAGCACAAGCAGCAGGAGCAGCAGGCAAAGGGAGTCGAAGTGGGTCTTGATCCCAGGACCCTGGGATCATGACCTGAGCCGAAGGCAGTGGCTTAACCAACTGAGTCACCCAGTGCCCCGTTCATGACTTAGATTTAGAAGCAGATGTGAATGTCATAACTACAGAATTTAATCACTTAATATTCTTGAAATTGCTCTGAGTATTTTAAACATTTCCTTAAGGAGTTTTCATAAAGTTAAATTACTTAGCAAACTGTTTGTTTTTTTACTACATCAAAGGACAAATTAAGCCATCAGGGTAGCATAATGGCATGCCCAGGTATAACTGAGTAAGGTCTCTCCCTTATGGTAGGACTGAGTGAAGGTAACACCCTAACCACTTATAGCTATATTTTGAAATAAATGAGCTCTAAAGAGCAAAGCAGATGACTATATTTTACCATCGGTTCAACCATATACAAAAATGAAATACCATGTTAAATATTTATTCTGCCATCTAAATTCACATCCTATCTTAGACGGGCTTATCATGGAGGCAAAACTATGAAATAAATATGATCCTAATATTTTCAAAGTTATAATATCTTTGGTGATTTTTAGCACTCCATATTCAATTTAGTCTTATTTTATATACTTTAAATGTAAGTATATGTACTTAGTGAAATTATAGAAAAGATTTATGCAACAAATATTAGAAATACCCCAAGTATAAAATCACAAAAGGACAAGGAAGAGCAGACAGGGACTAATACGTACTCGTGCAGACACTCTTCAAGACACCTTTCTATGGATGGCTGGATGAATTTGGTCTCAAGTTCAAAATTAATTGTTCTACTATATAAATTCTATGTATCACTCTTCATACTTCTAACTCCTGTGGTATACATCCCATTAAAATATTTTTCATGGGGAGGGTTTATGTTTGAAAGCAATTATGACAGTATTGTGTTTCCCCCCGAATTCCTCTGCTGAAGCCCTTACCATCTGTTAATGTGATTGTTTTTGGAGACAGAGCTTTTCCAGAGGTAATTAGGCTCAATGAGGCCATAAGGTGGGTGCTCTAATCCAATTTAGCCTCTCACTTTTATCTAGAGTTTCTTCCCCATCTCTACAGACACACTTAATGTTCTGGCTATACTCAACTATTTACCATTCCCCTAATACAGCACTGTTTTTGTTTGTTTGTTTGTTTGTTTGTTCCTTTTTCTTTTTTTACTTTGAAGTTGGAATTTAGTATAGTATTTATATAACAAATATGTACAAATTTCCAGTTTATTGTATTTTGGACAGCTGAAACCATTTTCTTTTCACCTAACTACCCTTTGCTTTTAAGAAAAATACTTAATATAAATTTTTCACACATACAGAGGGGACACTATCACAATGAATTTCAATATACCCATCACCAAGAGTCATCATTTCCATGCACCTGCCAGATGGCGAGTTTTTTAATAAATAAACTGAACCCCTCTGCATAACGAATATATTGCTTAAACTCTGATATCTTTATGATAGCAAATAATAAGCCTGATCAATCATTTGCACTAAAATGAAATATTTATAGTCTTAGTCTATCTCCTGTACTTATTTCAAAACTCTGCTCTGATGACTTTAGTACAGACTTCATTGACCTTAATCTTACTCTGAAATGTGGTTATCATTGGCTTCAAGGATATATATTTTTTACGTGGTTGCAGCTTTAAGTTGTTAGGAGGCACAGTAATAGACAAAAATACAACAAATTTCTAATTTTTAAAAACTCTTTTGAACCATTCCATACAGTTAACAGTTTTGACTAGAATAAAGCCTAGCTTAGAATAAAGCCTACCTTTTAAGCAAAGCTTGATGAAAATCTTAGATCAATGAATCAATTATATGTAGGTATATACTAGGAAAAAACATACTTACAATAGGCTATAATAATGATTCTCAAATTCTGCACAATCAGTGATATATCATTATATCTCCTGAGGACATACTGGAGAGGACCTTCATGGGGACAAAAATAGTAAGGTCTGGAGCCCTGAGATAAGGGCCATCTACCCCCCCCCCAGACCTGGTGAGCTCAGAGAGGCAATTCAGTGTGGACTGGGAGTTGAAGAGAAAGGACTTTCAAGGTGTGTTAATTACCTAGCGTGTCAGATCAGGAAGACAACATATGCCTAGGAGGCTGAGGCCAACAGGGAGCATAGGAAGGGAACTTCCGAGTGTCCAGACCATGCACCAAGGAAAAAGTAACAGTGAGACTATAAGTTACCATGGCCACACACGGTTTGCAGCCCGAGATTTACTTACTCAGTGTCCAACTCTTGTCTGACCATAGTGAGTGACCAGCATGAGCAGTGAAAAGAAGAATGGGAAGAAAGAAAAAGAAGAAAAGAGAAGAAAAAACAAGGGGAAGGTTAGAGTTTCTCAGATTGTTAGGTTAGTTGGTTTCTAATGTTCTTTGTCTCCTTTTGTTCTCCTGATATTGATAGTAGAATATGATCAAGAGAACTTAGAATAGAAACATACCTGGACGTGGGAAACTCTGAATTCTGCAGGAAAGGTACTCTATGTTCCATATTTTTCTGCTGCCTGTTCATTTGGACCTTACCCCACTGTGCTGTTCCCTGTTGCCGCCATGCACCCACCATCAACAGTACCACCGTCTGCTCAGTTCTCTCTCTTGTGCTTACTACCACTTTCAACCTCTGCTTGCTATCCCTCTGTCCAAACAAAGAGGGTGGAAAGCATGATGTCGTGACACACTAAGGATATTTTAAAAATACAATGTGTTGCCACATACTATTTGGCAAAAAATGAGACAGAGGATAAGAACAGTATTAAATAATTTGTACTTGCTGTGTAGCACAATATAGGCAGTACATGGGCTAATTATACTCCTAAACATTTTCTGTAAAGCTTAGTCAGGAGCTAATTTTAAATGTAAACACCTCCTGTATTATAATTTTTCTATTTTCTGAAGGTAATATTATAGCACTCCCTCCTATCCAACAGCCCCAAGGCAATTTTTTTTTTAAAGTGCTGCTTAGATCACTTAAAAAGTCAGTGGTCTATATCATTGATACTGCTTTATTTCTAAAATCACATTTGCTAGCATGTCACTTAAACAACTTCATGATATGCAACGTGGTGTTTGTTTATACCACTTATCTTTGGCGTCTTTCTTTAAGCACAAAGAAGTTTCCTCTCCCCCCACAGCCCTAAGATTTTTGATGTGCATTATGAATCCAGGTGAAAAGGAATGAGGGGGACTAGGATCTGATTTACTCTTTGACATTTCATCAGGAGTTCAAAACAATAGCTTTATAGAGACTAAATGCTATAGTAGATAAAAACAAACTTAAAACTTTCAGGAAAAAATACATGAATGCAACTTTATTTTCTTTGACATTTAAATGATGACTACTGAAAAATACAGAAGATTAACTGTTTATTTGTATTTTATCAAATCCTCTAATGGAGACTAAAGTTACTTATGATACTATTCTTGAAATTCACACTGTGGGAAAGCTTAAAATTAGTCATTATGATAATAAAGAACTTGAGCATTTCTTCTTCTGATTAAACTTAAGCTCTACCATTCTGACATTGAAGTGTAGTCAACTATTAGAGTATTACGGTGATATTCTAGTATTGCACCAGGCCAATATAGTAGGGAAATCTGTTGATTTCACAAGTTAGTTTAACAACCAAATGAAAGTTGTCTAATAAGGAAAAAATCAGCCTGTGATGGCTGGGGCCAGGGTGCAGTCAGCTGGGTACCTGACTCTTGGTTTCTGCTCCTGTCAGAATCTCTGCTCAGCAAGAAGTCATCTTGGGCTTCTCTCTTCCTTTACCCCCCACTCCCACCTGCAACACACGCGCACACATGCTCTCTCTCGCTCAAATAAATAAATCTTAAAAAAAAAAAACAAAAACAAAAACAAAAAAACAAAACCACCTCTGGACAGGCATGTGGGAGTTTTTTCCTCCAGTGGTTCAGCATCCTTCTAAAGAAGATATCCATGAGGAAGCCCTGAAATGTATTAAATCAGAGGTGGCTTCCTACAACACACATCTAGACAACACAAAACATCCAGACCCAACTGAAATGTTCATTTAGTCCCTTACACGTTTCCAAATGTTAGTGAAGTTCAGAATAGTCGAAAGGAAATTTTATAGTTTTAACCTGAATACTGAAATGGGAATGGCTATAACATAGTGACTAATTCAGGTGTGTATTTTTAAAAGGAGAGGAGAAAATGCAAATAAAGCTCTAATGCCAACTCACATGTCTCTGCCACGTCGGACTTCATCCTGCTCTTTGGACTGGCGGCGGCGTTGTCTGGCAGACAGGGCCGGAGATGCTGATGACGTTCCCGATTCTGAATCCTCTGAACTTTGGCCTCCAGAGCCGTTAACATCAAAAAGATGCTGTTCTACTGCCGACCGGATGGTTCTTTCCAAGAGTCTAATGAAAGCAGAACACAGAGTCCATCAGGCAGTCAAATTTATCAGTGATTGCCTTTTAAAACTTATATCCATAATTTTGGAATATCAGCATTTCCTACGACAGATCTACCACAGCTTCATGAACAAAGACAGCATATGAGACATCTCAAAATATCTGCATCATGTGTTAAAAATAAAACCCAAAACCTGACAAATTCTACCAGTTTGATCACTGTGTTTCTCATCTTCGTAGGTCCAGGATGACTGAAATGCTCACAGCAAGCCTAACAACATTTATCAGAGGCATTCAGGAAATAAGGGTCACTTAATATGAGGCAGAATGAGGAAATACTTTTTCCTCATAGAATAATAATAGACCTATTCTTACAAAGGTGAGTTCCGTCAGATTTCATACCAGCTCTGCAGAGGAAGACAGTATAGTTTACAAAGCAAACTGGCACAAATGATTTTATGATGCCTATTATCTATTTAGAATCCCTTTAAGATAGAATTATACAGGCAATAATGCTATTAAAATGGAAGACCTCCCCAGAACAATTACTACTTAGAAAAAGAAAATCTTTTTAAACCTCCATGCAATTAAACTGTGATGTTAATAATTGAAGCTGTATTCATACAAACATGTGCCACTAATATGTGTTACTGAAGATGGCAGGGTAGATTTACTTCATCTAACATGAGGAAATACTTAAGCACAGGGGCTGAAAAGAGTACATGGTGAGTTAGATAAGGTATCCTTTTTAAAGCTATATAATCTTTTAATGTGTCTAAGCCTTCTTTTAAAAAAATTTTTATTTAATTTTATTTTTTTTTAGTGTTCCAAAATTCATTGTTTATGCACACTCAGTGTTCAATGCAAAATGTGCCCTCCATTCTTTTATCACCACACTATTCAATTTTGGATAAGCTGGCATGGAAAATTCTAAACATATACTCCTCAAATCATAATTTTCTGCACTTGAAAAAAGGATCACATCCAAACTCATCAAACTGTACACACATTAAGTATGTGTAGTTCCTTACATATTAATTTGACTTCAATAAGGGTATTAAAATTTTTAAAAAGAACCACATATTTATTTTTAAAATGTTCAGATGGATTTTGAAAAATTTAAGATACTTAGATTTTCCAAATGTAGTTTAATAACAGACACATGGTAATCTCATTAATACTACTTGAAGACAATGAACAAATATGGTCTAACTTGGACATTACAACTTTTATATTTAGGGGGTCCTGGGTGGTATGGCCAGTGGAGTGCCCAACTCTTGGTTTTGGCTCACATTGTGATCTCACAGTTGTGAGATTGAGCCCCAAGTCCTGCTCTGTGTTCAGCACAGGGTCTGCTTAAGACTTTCTCTCCCTCTCCCTCTGCCCCTTAGCCTCCGAAAAATGAATGAATGAATGAATCCTTAAAAAAAGAGAGTTTTTATATTTAGAACTCCACATCCCAATGATTCAAGATTCCCTAATAGTGGTCTATAGGAATGTGAGTGAATTAACATATACAAACAAACCCCACACCTTTTCCAAACTATACAGACAGATAAGAGGTAAAAGCTATTAGGAAATACACAAGCAGGAACATATATATTATGCCTCAGTATAATTCTGGAATCTCTTTAAAATTCACAGAGCTAAGAGAGGTTGGTCCAGCTCTCTCATTGTTTCCTCACCTAACAAAGAAGAAGAAAAACTCCCAATTCATCCTATTAGATCCAAATTCACCCTACTTAGTGCTTCTTTAAATTATTCTCTCTTCTACATTATCACACCTTTTCTCCACTTCCTCTTGATCCCTGTTGATGGAAGATGCCCTAAAAAGGTCCATTTACATCTCACAAGGAAGAAAGAGAGGTGGGTGTGATGGAATATCTTTGAGCAAGAAACTATTCACGAACCTTTATCTAGTGCCTAATATAACCAGGCACTTTCCTAGGTGTTAGGGATACAGCCATGAAAATGACAAACAAGGTCCCCATGTTTATAGAGCTTCCTTTGCTATGAGGCAGACAGGTAATAAATGAATCATGAACTTTCAGATAGTGATAAATTCTCTCCAAAATGATGCAGGGAATTGGAGAAGAACTGTGGGTAGTCAGGGATGGCTTCTTGGAGGAGAGGACACTTGAACAAAAAAGTAAATGGTAAGAAAATGAATGGCCAGGCTGAGAAACAGTGCAAGAGCTCTGGGGCAAATATAAGGTTGGCCTATTCCAGAAACAGAATGTCACGTGGCTGAAGCCTAAGGAGCAATGTAGTCAGAGAGGGAGGCAGGGGCAGGTAACTGGAGCTTAGGTTTTAGTGTACACGCAGCTGGTAGCCTTAGGAAGGAAGAGACATGTGACAGGCATCATCAGTAGGGCACTGTCCCTGCCCTATGGAAAAAGGACTTGTTGCCATCATTGATTTGCTTTTGATTCTGTGTCCCTTTTAGATGGTAAAGTCCCTGAAGGCAGAGCCAGAGGCTTACTTGACATTACACACCTAAAGCTACCCTTGGCGTATCACAGTTATTCAACAAATGTAGGCTGATTAAAAATAAGAAGTAAAGACATTGTACTGCTTTAACCTTTAATGGCATCCTCCGCTGAAAGAGATCTCTCCAGACACGTATTTTGTAAACAGTAATGGACTCTGTCATTATTTTGACTGAAACAAAAATCTTGTATGTTCAAATTGTTAGGCTGTCTCTAGTCATACATCCACACAGAAGCTCAAGCAGGAGCCCTTCTTTAGTCCTCTTCTCTCAGTGGTTTTACAGATCATCATAGGTTGCTTATGGCATTCATTGTCCAATACTATACACCATTAGAGTAGCTTTGTTTCTGTTTGCTAAGTGGGAAAGGGAAACCCAAGTAACTTACTCTCCAGTTGCTGAAACATTGCTGACTTGGGATACATGCGTGCTGTGGGAAAGAAGCACAAAGAAAGTCAGATTAGACAGAGCATGAGACTGTGCACCAAACATCTGAAGGGGCTTCCAGACTGAAAGTATTAGCTAGACTCTCAGTGACCCACGCACAATGTTTAACCCACCTACCGACAGACGCTGACTTTCACTTGTTTCTGGAATTGGAGAATGCTAAGTGTTTATTCCTGAGTCAGTACTGAGTGTTTACTCCTGAACAGTGTCCCCCCTCCCCTTCCATTTTAAAGACATCCATGATGGACTGTTTCAAAGCGACCTTGAAAAACCATCTCTACTCCCCCTACTGGCCCTTGAGCTCCTTCAGCATCTTTTCATTTACTCAAAATATTACTACAATGCCACTGACTGTCTTCTGCTACCAACTCTACCCATTCCCTGTTCTCCCGAGCCCAAATCTGTTCCCTCCTCTTCCACTCCCTCCAGACCTGCAGCCAGAAGAAACTTTCTAAAACTGCTCAGAACAGGTAGAAAGCAGCAGGAACCACAGGGGACAGGGAACAAGCAAGCAACTCTAGCTTCTTTCCTTTTTTAAATGTATCATTAAAAAATATTTTATTTATTTGAGAGAGAGAACATAAGCAGGGGAAGGGTGGAGGGAGAAGCCGACTCCCCACTGAGCAGGAAGCCTGACCTGGGGTTGATCCCAGGACCCTGAGATCATGACCTGACCGGAGGGCAGACACTTATCTGACTGAGCCACTAAGGTGCCCCTACACAACTATTTCTAAGCCACCTTTCTTCCTGAGTTCCTCGAGATGGAAGAATGCTTCAAGCTCTATGTTTCATCTCAACACCTAATTTATGGCCCCTTTATTGGACACTTATAAATTTCCTCTACTTTTCTGTTTCCTCCCAAACCTGAATTCCTTCAAAAGCATTACAAAGTATTCAGCCTAAAGCGAAATAGTGAAACTATAGAACACTCTATGATAAGCACTCTTGCCTGCCCCCTGTGTTCATATAACCACAATGAGGTTGAGTTCAGCAGCAATTTCAGCTGCATCAATATCAAGATTTTCTCACGGTCTGCCCTCCAGTGCTTAGTCAACTTCTAAATCAAGATTCAAAAGTCTGTTCAAACAAAAAATCTTCCATGCTTGTCACACTATAGGTTTCCCTAATAGATACAACGGTTTCCTTTGCTCCACCTTCTTTGTAGAAAACACTTGAAGAAAGCGACAGGGGTTAATGACTGATGCTGATGGCTGCCTCCCAATCACCCCAAACAGCCTTGTATCTACCATGCAATTTTGAACACAAGAACATATTTAGTTTTGTCTTTTTTAAATCTATCTGCTGGGTTTTTCTTCCACGTACATGGGTATTTCATCTCTTTCCACCCAGAATCTAAGTGCTTCAAGGGAAAGTATGCTATTTCTCTTTTTCTTTCATTATACTCTCTACTGTTATCACCACTATCACCACTGTCAGACCCAGCCTACCACTCACTATACAAGAGGTGATCAGCAGACACTCACTTTTCAGCCCAGAGAATTTCCTTAAAAAAGAGCTGTAGCTCTTTGTTCCGGCCACAAACCACAGCCAAATCCCAGAAGAGACACAGAAAATAATGCTACTGTTCACAAGGGAAAGTGATGAGAAAAACCTTTATAAATGAAAGCAAATGAAAAAATAAATGCATTCTAATACTGAGTACTTAACTATGTTTCAGACACTGTGTCGAGTATTTTGTACATATATTTTCCTGTTTGCTGTTTACAATAACCCATTTGGGTAGGTACTATTGTTTTCTCAATTTTCAGTTGAAGAGTTTAGAGGTTAAGTAACTTGCCCACAGTGACAGAGCCAAGTAGATGAGCTGGAATTTGAACCAAGAACGTTTTAGCTCAGAGTCTAAGCTCTTAATCACTACACTAGCCATTCAATCCATTACTCAGTAGAAGAAAAACTCACTAGAATCATCTTTGTAGATGGAGGCCTGGACTTAGGTATTTTACTTTGCTTTTAATCACAACCATTTTTCTCATCTGCCTCACAATGCCTGTTATTCACAGTGGTTCCCAGATTACACAACCAATAATATATCCTTTGCTCTTCTCTGTCCTTAACTGGAACAGGCAGTCCCTGCTTTTGATGCTTTGTGGCTCACCCTCTGTAAAGTCAACACTGTGTAATTAACTTCTGTATTTTACTTCTCAATGTAGTCACACAGCCTCAGTTTGGGGAGCAGGGCCCATTGGGAATGATGGCTCTGGGGGGACACAGAAGAGGGGAACACATTGATCTGATAGATGCTAAAAATATTCCAAAGGCAAAGAAGTATAAGCAGTCAATTAGTCCTCCGTGCTGTCTCAGAATGAGTAGATGTACACCTTTTCTCCCTTCTTTACACACTTTGGCCTGAACTTCTTTTTGCTTATTAAAGCACACACTGATATTTTTATGTTTCTTTGTGGGGAGGTAGGGGGCAGGACACACACACACATACACACAAAAGGTGAGGAAGAAAGAGACAAGAAAATGACCTCAAGCAGAAACAGGTTCTGCGATAACTAAAGCCATGTTGGTGCTTCTCAAATTCTAAAGCATATCGGAGTCATCCAGGATCTCGTTCACTCAGGCTCCGATTCAGCACCTCTAGGTCTCAGGAAGGTGAAGCTTCCTGAGAAGCTGAAATTCTGCCTTTTTAACAAATTCTACAGTGATTCTGATGCTGTTGATTTGTGGAAGACACTGATTAGCAAAGCTGTAATTCCCTGAAACTAAGAGTCTTCAAGACTTCAATTACTTAGATATCACAATAGCTATTTTTAAACATTCTAATCTAAGTGAAGAGGGTATGCATTGGAAAGCTTACACTAGCATAAGTGAATAAAAGGCAACACATCAAGATTTCCTCATAGCTTAAAGAAAAATGACCTAAGCCATCTAAATTTTTTAAAAAAGATTTTATCTATTTATTTGAGAAAGAGAAAGAGAGCACAAGTGGGGAGGACAGGTGGAGGGAGAGGGAGAAGTAGACTCCGCAATGAGCAGGGAGCCCGACATGGGGCTTGATCCCAGGACCATGGGATCATGACCTGAGCTAAAGGCAGAGGCTTAACTGAGCCATTTTCAGAATGCAAAATAAATGAATAGATTGATGACAAAAGCAAGGAATTAAATCATATTCAATTTTGTTAATATGTTGATCTTGGGTCAAATTTATGATAATTTATAGTTTTACGTTTCTTTAATAGTCCTTTACAATTTTTGGTATACTTAACATGTTCATATTTTCATGTTTTTAAATCAGAGTTTCTCTAAAGAAAGTATTCTGAGAACATGTTCCACTGGGAATCAGAAAAGAGAAGTTCTGGTCTTTGTTCCGCAGTTAATTAGCTGAAATCATGGATTGTTGGTTAGCCTGGCTGTTCTGGGTGGGTTTCTTCACACAGAAAATGAAAGACTTGGCTAGTGGTCCCTGTGGTTTTCTTTTAGCTCTAAAAGTTTACTGCCCTAAAGTTTGAATCACCACAAAAGGTTATAACTGCATATTATGACAGTTTCAGTCATAGTTATGGTTTATTAAATACCAATATAGCTTTGGTCAGGTATCCAGCCACCTGTATAGTTCCTGTGGGATGTGCTTAATAATCCACCAATAGCAAGATTTCTAAAAATATTTAATGACAGAAGTAGGGGCTATTTCCATAGCTATAATTCACTCATGAAGGTAATTCTAAGAAAAACGACAAATGGGCAATAAGCAAATAAGTTAAAGTGAAAAATACAGATTTCCTTTGTCTACAATGGAACTTGCTTTTGTCCTCTGCAGAAAGCGAAGGGAAATGAATTTTTTTTCCGAGCCCTTGACTGATCTGATAACAAAGTTTCCTACTTATGCAGTATAAACACTTGAAGATGGAAGAGATCATTTCTTAATGTTGATAAAGCAAGTATTCAAAACTGAAAAAAGATAAGTCTCTCTGTGGACTCCAGAGCTAGGGTGAACTTCATGACCCAAGCCTCCTGTGAGTGAGGACACAGCTGCATTCGCTATTGGTACAGTCTTTGAGAACAGATTCTGAGCCTACTCTGCAATATATTCTACGGTATACTTAAATATATTTAGTCTGCATCTCTATTAACCAAACCTAAACTACATTTCTGGAAGCCCCACACGCTCAACAATACTAGTCTATAAATTTGCATGTTATAAGATGCACAGAATGCCTGTTGACAAGTGATTCTTTAATTAGATCTCTCGATTTGAAATAAAGAAATCTACATATAAAAAGAAAGAAATTTCAAGTCTACTAAAATCCGACATCTTGAAGAGGCACGTGTTCTCTTTTTTTATACATTCTCTTACTTCAGAATGTTCTCTTCTGCGGTATATAAATATTATTGTGGTAAAGTATTATTGTTTCAATAGGAACTATTAGGTGAACAGAATTATCCTTTTTTTCCCCTCTAGAATATTTACATTTAGTGAGTTTTAAAAAAAAAAATAAGTCAGGATTTAAAAGACAGTTGTGTGATGTTTAATTTGGGCAAAGATGAAGATCGTTGTAACTAATTATCAAAATAGCACGAAGCTCCTAATTTCTCTGTTTAACAGAATATAATATTTTTAGTATTATTTTAAAATACTAAAAGTTGATATGCAGCATCAACATTATAAGATGAATCCAGTGTTATTTATTATAGTTGTAACAGATTTCTAATTAAAACTTTTTCATTAAAACCATGTCTTCCATGGACAATGTCATACATTAAAAGAAATACCCCTGATTTTCAATATTTACTACGCTTTAACTTTTAGCTATGATTACGATATACGGAAAGTTAATGGAGCATTTATAGGTATTCAAACTTTGGCAAAAATTGTATTACCTTTTTGTGGTAGTGTTATAGATAGTTTGGATCTAAAAAACGTAAGAGTTTGGCTTTAAAGCATATACTATGCATTAAAAAAAGCATATACTATGCATAGAATACTAGAACATAAATTGAAAACATACTACATTGATATTAGTAGGAGGAAAATGTTTATCCTCAAACTTTTTCAAAACTCACAATTCATATTCCTTTAAATATTAGAACTGTTTTTAAGAAAAAAAAACTATTCTTCATTCCTAGAATATTTTGATGATCTATTAAAATCATTTTGATGATCTATCAAATATTTTCTAAAAAATTAAATAGAGCCTATCAAAATATCAAAATACTTACCTTTTGTATAGCTTTTTGTTCAGGCCCTAATTACTGGAGTTTTCAGTTTTACATATTTAGCATGTTTTTGCATAAAAAAGAAATTCAGAGTTTTAGTTTTTGGACTAAGGTCTTTGTAAAGGAAAATTATAAATGAAATTAAATATTTCACTATAATCATTTAAGATGAGGAAGTTGAGGTTCAGAGAGGTTTAATATCTCATTCAAGTTTACACAGTTCTGATTCTATCTCGTGTAATCTGGCTTCAATAAGGACACAATCTTTCTCAAATAATGCTGTTATTCATATAAACCTTTGGCTATACATCTAGTTATTTTCTTAGAGCAGATTATTCAAAGTACTTTTTTGGGTTCAAATAGAATTTTCTTTTCAAAATGTACATTCCAGAAAATTTTTTATTTCTAGATTTTCACGTTTATCAGTATAAAATTCTATCAAGCAGTCTTTAATCTTTTATTTTTTTTAAATTTATTTATTTATTTGATTTCTTTGCCTTTAGAGACGTGTCTTGAAAGAAGTGGCCGATGTCAAAAGGGGATACTGCCTATGTTCTCCTCTAGGATTTTGATGGATTCCTGTCCCACATTGAGGTCTTTCATCCATTTTAAGTTTATCTTTGTGCATGGTGTAAGAGATAAGAGTTTCATTCTTCCATACATAGGTGTCCAGTTTTCCCGGCACCATTTATTGAAGAGGCTGTCTTTTCCACTGGATATTTCTCCCTGCCTTGTTGAAGACTATTTGACCATAGAGTTGAGGGTCTATAACTTATTTATTTATTTGAGAGAGAGAAAGAGGGAGTAAGTGAGGGGGAGAAAAAAGAGGAAAGGAGAGAGAGAATCTCAGGCAGCTCCCTGTTTAGTGTGGAGCCTCATGACCCTGAAATCAGGACCTGAGCTGAAATCAAGAGTCAGACCCTCGACCGCTTGAGCCATCCAGGCACCCTGAACAATCTTTAATTTTTTAAAAACTACTATATCCCTTCACCACAAACTTCAGTTCTGATTATTAGTTTTGTACTTTTCTTTTTAAAGTTTACCAGAGGTTTTTCTATTTTATCATTTTCATTTTTATTCCCAAAGAGCCATTTTCTGGATTCAAACATCAATTCTGTTCTTTTTCCCACTTATTATTATCAAAACCTTCTAAATTTCTAAGAGGTTGCTTTTCTTCTTTTATATAGTTTTTAAATTCTGATTGGGTGGCTCATTTATTTTAATTCCTAAGAAAGCGAAATCACCACTTAAAAAGAGCTTAGATCCACAAATTTTGGTATGTATGTTTCCCCTTTTTCTTATCAATAGTCTAAATTAGTTTTTATTTCCTCTCTGAATTTTTTCCTCCTTTAGGAGAGCTTTCATTGGGTGACTGGAAATTTTTTGTTATCAATTACACCATGGTCAGAATACATGACTGCTAAAATTTCTACTTTTTTAAAAAAGATTTTATTTCTTCATTTAAGAGAGAGGAAGAGCACAAGTGGGGAGGGCAGAGGCAAAGGGAGAAAACGACTCCCCATTGAGCAGGGAGCCCGGTGCTGGATCCCAGGACCCCAGCATCACAGCCTGAGCTAAAGGCAGATGCTTAACCAACTGAGCCACCCAGGCAACACTAAAATTTCTACTCTTCAAGAATTTCCAGATACAGGTGAATAATTCTTTAGAAAGTAGTAGGAATTCTTGTGCACTACTTACAGGGTGCAAAGTTTAGTATGTAATGCTCATTTATTTTAAATCTCATTGTTATATAAAATTCTCAGTGTTATTTATTTTCTAAATTTTATTATAGACATATAGTTAGATGTATAAGTTCTATATTTCAAATGTGTTTGCCTGTTTACTCTTGTTAAGAGTTTAAACTTTGATCATTTGAAGCTGTGCTATTTTATACATGTTTATTTATAGCCTTTATGTGTTTAGTCCATACTAAATTAAGTAAGTCCAGGTTTGTCTTGTTTCACAAATATGAACTCTAGTTGTCCCGGTATTAATATTGCTCTCTCTGCTTTCTTTTTGTTCGCATTTGTCAGATATAAATTCTAGATTTTTCTTATTAACCTTTCTGTGCCATTTTGTTTCAGGTATGGCTCTTTGGAGCAAAATATAGCTCAAGTTTTGTTTTGTTTTGTAATTTTAGTTTTTATCAAAGAATTTGGCCATGTATATTTATTGTCATAGTTGATGTATTTATTCTACTTTTGTTTTGCTTTATGCTTTCTATTGTGGGAGCTTCCTTTTCCTATGATTTCTGTCTTTCCTCTTATATTTTGAAGAGATTTAAATTTCTACTGGTGGTTGCTTCTTATACTCATATGTGTCTAATTATTAAAACTAAGACAAAAACCCCCAAAACAAAAAACTCAAAACTCTTGACTCCTGCGTCTATTCTCCTACCTTCCATGCAAGACAAAAGATACAGAATTTTATTACTTTCTTTGTCCTTTCACCTATGATTCTAATCGGTTTCTACCACTTAATTAAAAAAAATTCTTATAAAATTCATCTCTTTAATTAGCTGGGCATAAACTTTGATTTCTACTTTTATTTCAACTAGTATGTTTTTTCCTTGGAATTAGAATTTTTAGGTTGACTTTCTAATCTCTGACCTTCATATCTAACATTATTTCTATCAGTTTTTTCTTATCCTTTGCTCTTCATTCTGGAGGAGCTTCTCAAGTTTCTTTCTCATCGTGTACTTGATTTATTTTTAATAATTTCTGCTCTTCATGGTTTCCTACATAGTTTTTGAAATCTCTGCTAATACATTTCTTGGCTCTCTTTTCCCTCCCCTTTCAGCTATTCTTCTATGTCTCTAGCCTTGTAGTTGTAAACCTATTCTGCCCTTGCAGGTTCCCCCTTATGTTTCAGAGAGGGTTGGTGATGTCCTTAAGCATTTTTGGGAGAAGATTAGTAATATTACTTTTCAAGTTTTCTTCTGAATCATGTAAAAAGCAATTCTCTGAAATCTGTTTTTACACTGAGTCCTCAGGGTAAGTCATCCTTTCTCTTAGTTTGTAATTTCTCTTTATAAGTTCCAAATAGCTCTCTGTGTTCTGTGGTTCTTGAGGAGAATCCATCAATTCAGGCAGGTCATTACCAAAACCTGGGTGGGTAGATTGTTCTTGTTTATTTCATCATCCCTTGGCTGTATGCAGATGCCCGCTCATGAATTTAGATTTTAAGGGCCAAAATATGAGTCTGCCCTAGAACAATCTATGATGCTTAAATAGGTGCACTTCCTATTTGGTCCAATTTTCTGACTAAGCTGGAGAATTAGGAATAAATTTGTACTTTGTTTTTGTACAGTGTACTCTTGAAAGCACTCATTATGCCTGGTAATCTTCCTTCCTTTTTATCCTCTTCTCAAATGCTTTAAGCAACTGAACATCCCAGGGGGATAGTTTTGTATACTAAATGTTCTAGTCTTTGAAGAGATGTTGACATAAAGAAGCTAAAGGGGGGCCGAGAGGTGAAAAAGAATATGCAGTTCAGCTCGGAGTGGTTCAGAAAGTAACTTTCTGTTCAATAGGGGGAATGTCACTCATTTTTCTAGTTTGTGCAGTAGACAAAGGAAGGAATCCAATTTAGTTTCCCATCCCCCATTCCCTTCATTCTCTCTTTGTGGCCATCTGTATTGTCTAGATGGTGGAACTGAAGTCTATAAAGTGAAAATACATTTCTCAGTCTATCCCAGTGATGTAACCTTTGATACATGGGTTTATCATTGTTACAAAGCTGTCTCTAGTTTTTGTCTTTGATATCATCATTAGAATTTAAATGGGAAGCCTGGGATAGTTACATTAGGTAAAGCTGGTCTTTTACTTGTTTAAATTAAAGATTTATATTTTATTCAGATCTGAAGTTCTTATAAACAGAAACCTATAGGAAGGCAAGAAGGCTGAAGAATGAAACAACAAGAGCTCTAGATAGAATGGTCATAAAGGTGTCATTACCTGACAGTCAGTTTTTCCTTTGCTTTATCATGCTGATGAAAGACATGAGGAGAAGCATAAAAACCATAAAAATTTATATACTTTATCAGTATAGTCTAATAAATATGCTCAATATTTTAATTAACAGATTGAATAAAACTCAGAATCTATACTTGTCTCTTACTAAGTAAAAAAAATATGATATCAAGAACTCAATATTGAATCCCTAGAGAATTATATGATGAACATTATTTAAATTTATAACCATTCTGCAGTATAAAATAGTACTTGCAGTAGTTGTCTGGTTTAGTGGTTTTCAGCTAGGGGTATGCATTAAAATCTCTTATGTGACACTTTTCTCCCCTCAAATTTCTTGTGGCAAAACACACATAACGTTCACTATTTCAACCATTTCTTAGTGTACACTTCAGTGGCACTGAGTATATTCACATTGTAAACTCATTCCATTCAGCTCCAGAACTCTTTTCATTTTCTAAAACTGAAACTCTATTCCTATTAAACAGTAACTCTCAATTCTCTTTCCCCCCAGCCTCTGGCAACCACCATTCTACTTTGTGACTTTATGAATTTGACTACATTGTCCTTCACATTAGGGGAACATACAGATGTCTTTTTTTTTCTCTCTCTCAAATGTCTTCTGTTTGTTTGTTTTTTTTTTTTTTAATTTTTTATTTCTTTTCAGCATAACAGTATTCATTGTTTTGGCACCACACCCAGTGCTCTATGCAATCCGTGCCCTCTCTAATACCCACCACCTGGTTCCCCCAACCTCCCACCCCCCACCCCTTCAAAACCCTCAGATTGTTTTTCAGAGTCCATAGTCTCTCATGGTTCACCTCCCTTTCCAATTTCCCTCAACTCCCTTCTCCTCTCCATCTCCCCATGTCCTCCATGCTATTTGTTATGCTCCACAAATAAGTGAAACCATATGATAATTGACTCTCTCTGCTTGACTTATTTCACTCAGCATAATCTCTTCCAGTCCCGTCCATGTTGCTACAAAAGTTGGGTATTCATCCTTTCTGATGGAGGCATAATACTCCATAGTGTATATGGACCACATCTTCCTTATCCATTTGTCCGTTGAAGGGCATCTTGGTTCTTTCCACAGTTTGGCGACCGTGGCCATTGCTGCTATAAACATTGGGGTACAGATGGCCCTTCTTTTCACTACGTCTGTATCTTTGGGGTAAATACCCAGTATACAGATGACTTTTTGTGCCTACCTTATTTCTCTAGGTATAAATGTCCTCAAGGTTCATCCATGTTGTGTCTATCAGAAGCTTCCTCCTTTTTTAGTCTGAATAAGACTCTACTGTGTATATATACTGCATTTTGTTTATCCATTATCCACTGATGGACACTTGGGTTGCAACCACCCTATGAGTATTACAACTAATGTTGCTATGAACATGGATGTACACATATCTCTTTGGGATCTTGTGACCCTGTTTTCAATTTCTCTTCTTCTTTGCCAACACTTGTTATTTTTATTTTTCAAAGCAGCTATCCTAATGGGTGTGAGGTGAGATACCTTATTATAGTTTTAATTTGCATTTCCTTGATGATTACTGATGTTCAGCATCTTTGCATGTGCTTATGGGCCATTTGTACAACTTCTTTGGAGAAATGTCTATTCAAATTATCTTCCCATTTTAAAAATCATTTTGTTGTTGTTGATTTTTTGGAGTTCTCTATATATTCTGGATATTAACCCCTTATCAGATAAATGATTTGCAAATATTTCCCCCCATTCTTCCTTTCCTTTCTGCTGATAGTCCTTTTTTTTTTTTTTTGATCTGTAAAACTTTAAAAAATTTCATGAAGTCCGATTTGTCTACTTTTTATTTCCTGTGCCTTTGGTGTCATAGCTAAGAAATCACTGCCAAATTCAGGGTTGTGTATCTTTTGCCTGATGTTTTCCTTTAAGAGTTCTTACAGGCTTAGTTCTTACCTTTGGGGCTTTGATCTATTTCAAGTTAATTCTTCTATACGATATTAGGTGAGAGGCCAATTCCATGCTTTTGCATGTGGGTATCCTATTTTCCCAGCACTTATTGTAGAAAAGACTATCTCATGATACTTATTGAAAATATGGACACCCAAAACCACTCAAGGCTCAGAATCTTGGCCAGTGAGATCCCAGCACCTTTAAAGTATACAAAGTATGTATCATAATGATGGTGTTATCAAAAAACAGAATATAAGAAAAACATGGAGCAATTGGATTCATGCATTATTAGTGGAAATGCACTTAGAAATGGTTAAGATGGTGAACTGATATTAGAAAATAATTAAAAATGGTTAAAATGATAAATTTTACGTTATCTATATTTTGTTGTTTGTAGTTACCCTCCTGCCCCTCTCTCAAAAAGAGCTCCACAGGCAGAGATGCTGTGCTTCCTTAGTTGAGAAACACTGTTCTAGTTAAAAAGGACAAAGGAAACAAATAATGTTAATATATAGTTATTTGTGTCTAAAGACACCCAAATATCTAGGGTGGGAAAAAAAGTAGATAATCAAGTAAATAGCCTGCTTGTTCACTGCACTTGTTAGTCAACAACAAATATAATGCCTGATATATTACGCTTTTCTAAACTATCCCAACTGATGAGATTTTTTTTATCTCAAAATGATAATTAAGAAAACGTACAACAGAGTCAAGAAGAAAAAGAATCTATTAACATTTGATAAAGCATGACCAAAAAAAAAAAAAAATCATCATAAACCTACAAATTCCAGCACAAGTTGTTTGGAAAGATAATCCCCGAAGAGTTATTCATAAATGCTCTACAAAAACTTTTCTACATATCAGGGTAGGAGTGGTGTCACATAGTTTTCTGATCCCATCTAATGTCAGGTAATGTTTTAATCTCAATTTATCCAAAGCTAAATTTTTCTTCAACATAAATCTACCATTAAAAGACTTTCACAAATTAATTACTCCTGGTTTCAAGGAATAAAAATATTAAAATACTGAAGAATGAGTTTCTATTCCAAAATCTTATTTAGATACAAATCTATCTGATGTTCCTGATTCAGGAAAATCAGAAAACGTATACATACTGACAGTGACCCTAAGCTATTCCAAATCTGCTAAAATAGTAATTTAGCTTTAATTTGTATCTTGTATACTAAAACTTGGGCTGAAATTGATGAAGATGGTCAATTTAAGAGTTTTAATGGAGCACAAAATAAGAAAGAAAAAGCAGAGGATGATTAGGGCAGGGGCTAAAAGGTAGGTGTTAGGTGAGCAAGGAGCCACCACTCAGAGGCCAGGTGAGCTGTTTAGAGCCAGTGAATAAGACTGGTTACAGGTACGTAGCCCCTAAAGCACATTTAGGATTTTGATAAAGTGCAGGCAGGGACAGGCTTCATATATAGGCTGTACGTATCATCCATGCATACAAACTGTATGTATAATCCAGAAATTTTTTTAAGAAAAAGGAATTCAAATGTAGAAGTTGGATGGGACAGGACAGGTTGGGATGGGGTCAGGGTAGGACCTGAATCCAGCCTTAAGGAATGTGAAGGTAGTACGGGTGAGGCAAGGGAGGATGGAGAGATATGGAGGAATAGAAAGTAGAGATTCAGAGCCTCAGTCCCAGTGGAAATAAACACAGAAGTCAAAATAGGAGTTTGCAGACTGTGAAGGCCCCGACCAATAAAAGTGGAACTAGCAACAGATCCTTGCCAGATCGGACCGGAAGACAGGCAAGAGAATTCAGACAATAGCATGCTGGACATGGCACAGAACACCTACAGCAAGCTGCTAATCTGAGCAATTGAGATGGAGGTGCCTTTCTGGGAGTCCAGCCGAGCCCATGAGAGCCCCGGGTATGGACATCCTCGCCAAGGACGTTCTTCACCTGAGGTCTGCAGGTTCTTGTCTTTTCTGTAGCAATCTTGCTAAGGGTTTGGTATAATCTGTTCTTCCTTTTCATTTCCTTAATCACTTCAACAGGGTGCTAATCTCTAATGAGCATGGAGGGAACAATGATACCCGCTGTTTGAGCTACTGTAGCTGCAGGCATCCTGCCACAGGAGACGGCAGCAAGTGCAGATTCGTAGCTACTATTTCTCTCCTTTGAGGGGAAAAAAGGACAAATAGTTCTGGTGAGTTAGGCTAGGGTGGAGAAGTGTTGAAATTACAGAAGACAGAGTTCTTACCACAGCAGATATTTAATCTAGAATGAGAATATATGAGTGTATGTCCTGCCCGACTACAGAAAAAACTGAAGGCAACTGAAATGTATAGTAGACTGCCATGTGGTTCAGACATGACTGCTTGTAACAGAGAGTCGTAATCACAGAAACTGGAATTCTACGAGGTGAAAAGTGGAGCAAGGTAACGACTGCAATGGCCTCTGTGGCTCCCGGTTCCTGAATTCCACCTGCCTTCCCCAAGCCATAGAAAGGGCCTGGAACCTCCACTAATGCACTGTAAGTTCTCTGCATGCTCTCCATCTCTATCCTCTACCACACAGGCAGACTCTAACTTCATTATAAAGAATGCACCTTGTCTCCACTCCAAGAGCTGGATGCTTGTCCGATGTCCTGTATCTGAATTCCTTTATGGATCATCTCTTCTCCTCCCTCTGACACGGGAGCCCTGCTGTGCCCTATCTTCTGTTTTGATCCAGTCTTCCTGAGACTGCCCACTCCCAGACCTGCAGTTACTGAGTTTTGCTGTTCTACCTCATGCTGGACCTTTCAGAATAAACTACCTTCTGAATATCCCACCCCTGACCAGCTGCCCTAACCCATCCCCTCTGCCTATCTGCCTGTGGCTGGATCTACTTCTGATGAGTACCCAGCTCAACCAATGTGTCACATCTCTTGTTTGGACCTTACCTCTCTGTCTACATGCCACCCCCCCACCTCAAAAAAGCCCCAAATCAAATCCCAAAAACCCTTGACCAGTAAACGCTGTCAAAATATAATAAATAGCACTCAACATTCAATATTCCTAGTCAGGAAAAATATCATTTTCCAACTACCAATCACTTTTTACTTCCCAAAGCCGCAGTAAACATGATTTTGGATTTTATTTTATTTTATTTTATTTATTTTTTTTTTAAAGATTTTATTTATTTATTTGACAGAGAGAAATCACAAGTAGGCAGAGAGGCAGGCAGAGAGAGAGAGAGGGAAGCAGGCTCCCTGCTGAGCAGAGAGCCCGATGCGGGACTCGATCCCAGGACCCTGAGATCATGACCTGAGCTGAAGGCAGCGGCTTAACCCACTGAACCACCCAGGCGCCCGATGATTTTGGATTTTAAAAGAGCCAATTTAATTTTTTAATCATGTTGACAAATTGTTATGAAATTCATGAGTCTTGGAATAACTGGCCTTTCTGAGAATTGTAGGAAGGGAATCTTAATAAAGTAGAAGAAAAAGGAACGGAAGACAAAGAGACCACAGAAATATAAGTACACTTACAACATTTAG
Source organism: Mustela putorius furo (assembly GCF_011764305.1). Classification (NCBI taxonomy): domain Eukaryota; kingdom Metazoa; phylum Chordata; class Mammalia; order Carnivora; family Mustelidae; genus Mustela; species Mustela putorius. The sequence continues at coordinate 2,532,507 of NW_025421367.1, read as the reverse complement.
GTACTCATTTGCTCTTACTAGAGGTAGTGCAAAAGTGCACTAATTTATAAATTAAACTGTCAGTAGACATGCTATGTTTTTAGTTCAAAAATCTGGAAGAACTTTAATTATAGTTAACAATCCTGTATTTTTTCTTCCACTTAAATTCTCTGTGTTAGAATAACCCAGGAAGAGTTAATCTCAAAGCAGCCATACAAATAATTTCAAAACAAAACAAAACAAATAGATTCTCCCTATTTCTTGTCAAGGAGATAATTTTTAAAAAGTTGAATTAACTTGTACCAATTTACTTCTTACATAATTTCTAAGACTACCATGTAGTTATTCAGAAAAAGAAACTATATTTGAAATTTTAATTTCAGGACAAATAATAATTATTTTTTTCATTTATGAAATAGCTCCACTTATTTAAAATTTCCAAAGGAGTGCCTGATGGTAACTTCCTTTTTCTGCAAATTTACCTCTCCTGTACATGTGGGTTAGTAGGCATATTCATTGTTTTTTACTACTTCCATAAGATTTTAGTTTTTATGTCTCAAATAGCTTCTACCAAGTGTTATAGTACAGAATTCCTTTTTCAAGACATACTCTTAGTCTAAACAATTTAAAAAATCATCATATTAGAAAACACATAATTGTGTGTCTCTTAAGGTCTTAAGACTTATAAACCCTTTTTTCCCCATCAGCTTTTTAAAATTGTTAAAAAGACAAAATTTAGTACCATGTAAAACATAGACTAATATTGCCTAGAGGAATAAAAATAAGACAGAGGTGGGGGACCAGGGTGGCTCAGTGGGTTGAGCCTCTGCCTTCAGCTCAGGTCATGATCTCAGGGTCCTGGGATGGAGCCCCACATCGGGCTCTCTGCTCAGCGGGGAGCCTGCTTCCCCCCTATCTCTGCCTGCTGCTCTTCCTACTTGTGTTCTCTCTCTCTGTGTCAAATAAATAAATAAAATCTTTAAAAAAAAATAAGATAGAGGACAGTTCTCATTTGCTGGCATGAGCTGGTGCTGTAGTCTTCTGTATCATGTAAAATTTAATTTCCGTTAATATAAGATAACCACTTGTTTGATATTTCTGTGTGTATTTACATAATGAATACCAGAGTCACCATGTACTCGGCAACAACATCCTCTTGTGTTTATAGTAGCTGTATAGTTGAGGTAGCCTACAAACCAAAGTATGCTGATTTGGTTGGCAGGAAACCAAAGTGAATCAACTGGACCACCATGTTGTCTCAGACTAAAACCTCAGATGTTCTCTCTTTTGCCACAATGTGATTATGCAATATGCTTTGAGTCGCTGAAGGGCGGAACAGTACTGAAAAGCAGTTACTTGGCTAAGACTAAAGTCTTATGACACATTTCTGAACTATTGTTGGTTGAATTAAAGCCCAACTCTAACTCTGGGACTATCACAACAAATCAGATTTAGAAATAAACAAACTATGTCTCTCAAATCCTGACATCTTTTAAAGAAAGTAGATTTCAAAATTGCAGAAAGAGTTTTAACATCTACTTTGAATTCTGTAAACTCACCTGTTTTAAAATAGTTGTTTTTCTGGCTTCATAAGCTTTAGAAAATAACCCTGCACTCCACGAACTTGCTGAATACTCAGTTTCACAATCCACTACTGTATAGAAAACGATCTAACATAGTTGAAGCTTTGTGCTCACACCCCTCCCCCACCTGCATCTATGCATGGAACAGAAGTTTTTAAGATGTAGGTAACAGCATAATCATTCGGCAGTTTCTAATGTTTAAAATAGGTTTAATAGTTTAAAATGGGTACCTTGCCATTTTTGAATTTAAATAAAATAAATTAAAATAAAATAAATTAAAAATAAAGTATCTTATTGTAATCTTTTTAGCTCTACTAAATTTAAGATTTCTTAAACCAAAGAGAAGAAAAACACTGCATGAGGAATATTATGAAGGTTTTCAATAAGCTTAGTTTGGCCACAGTGTAGAATACTCTATTGAAAAGAATTAAAATGGGCAAATAAACGCAAAGAAGCCCTACCCCTCTTTCATTCCCTGTAATAGAACAACAAAAATCAAATAAATACCTCAAATAGAAAGGCGACATAGGTCTTTCATCTTCCTGTGAACTAAAAGGAAAATAAATTTTGTATTAATTTCTGTTAATATTTTAACATATCAATTTTACTAAAACCCTATTCTTCCTGTCAGAAATTCTATTTTGACACATGAGAGCTAATCTCACAATGGAGTAAAGTTAGTAAAACATCCTCTACCTTGGACCTAGCCAAGGTCAATTACTTCTTCATGGGAGACCATCAAGAGAGGTTTCTCTCAAGATTAGCCTCAGGCAAAAGTCAGTCACATCACTTTTTCAAAAGGAAGCTTTTTACTACCTTATTTCTACAGACCCCATCCAAGTTCCACACATTATACATAAACCCTTAAAATGATTGCATACTCAATTATCTCAATAAAGTTAATTATAGTTCATTACCATGATGATGAAAGTAAGAAACAGACAACAAAATATTCCCGTTAAGGGTGAACCACTTCAGGAATGATGCCCTAGCAATGAAAGATGCATCAGCAAACACTGGCTTGGTGTCTTCTGTATTTACTCTAAGTATTAACGAGTATGGATAGCGTGTAAGGACGTAACTGAAATTATATAACTAGTTTACAGTCTTCAACCAACACAATAGTGTACGTTCTTCAAACACAACAATATGAAGCTTAATATAAAAGTATTTTAAAAAATGTAAGATATATACAATACTTTTCTCCTTAACATATGTTTTTCTTCTGATAAATGACTTCAAAGCAAAGAATGAGTCTCTTTCCCTTAGTGTCTGCTGGAGTGATCACACAGTCATAAAATTTACTTTTAAACAGCACTCCCCTCAATATATGACTAAGTATCTATTTCTACTAATTATGTGCATCATTAAAGAGATAAAAGTAGAAGAATAAACTATTAGATAAAGGCAAAAAGAAGACCTAATATTTCTTCTTGTACCCCATGGTTAATCTTATACACCTCCTGGGGTGTCCACCACCTTTGGGGAAGCAACTAGATAACTTCAGTTTTCCCTCTCTTGGCTTATTTTTTATTTTCTAAAGGATCACTGATGAAAAGAGGAAAGTTTGCTTCTGTTGGTAATATTATCCTGGCAAAATCTCACTACACGGTTATATTGTAAAACACATACACACATACACACAAACACACCTGTCCAAGAAGTTGAAAAGGTCTTAACATTTTAGTTGGAAAATGGCACATAAACAATGACACACTATTTTTCATTCCTGCCTGATTTTGGTTTCCAGTTTCATTATAGCTTAGCTACTCTAATGTTTATGTTGCCAAAGACTTCAACGTTTGTAACCAGTTGTGCCAATTCTTCCTAAGTGGTGGGTGAACGATGGATCAGCTTCATTATGGACTCTAATGTGGGTGGACTGAGGACACAGCTGAAGAGTCAGGTTGCACAGCTGAAGCCTTAGAGGTGACATTTGGGAAGTGTCCACTGGGAGCAGGGCTATTACAGGAGGGGACTACTTTAAGCAAAACTGGTACAAGGAGCTTACACAGTGGTTTCAAAAAATTCCTTGAGAACACTGAACCAAACAAATTATAAAATATGTTGGAGTTGGCTTTCCTAATCAAGGATTCACTGTCAAAAAGTATTAATTATGACCAATACTATGCAAAAAGGCGGCAACTAAAAACCTCTAATGGTTTTATTATTATAGGCACATTGCCTCCATGTGTTATAAAGGGGGCAGTGTACTAAACATTCTTATGCCCACAACAGACCCTTAACTCTAACATGCAACACATTTTAATGAAATTTAACAAGGGTACTTTAGTGAAGATTCAATTAGCAATATGGTTGGTTTCCTTGGAACTTAGAAGTGCTTTTGGGAGAAGATTTAGATGGTGCAGAGTTCTAAACACAGCTGTTGGTATGTTTTGGCTAATGTTTATTTTGTGTGCATGTGCTAAATTTCTTTGTAGCAAACAGAGGCAATCAAAATCAATCCTTTATTCTCTTACATCTTTTCTCCCTCACACATGTACTCATTAGCCAGGTGCTACTTACTGGGTGTTCCAACATTAATTAACTCGTGTAACTCCTTATCAAAACCCTTCTTGGTACTTGTTCCTCAACTCAAGGTAAGTAAGCTCAGAGGGGTGCAGGTCACAGGTCACACAGCCAGTGACGTGTGAGTTATTGTATTACAAGTTAGTCCATTTCTGTCAGTTACCATCTTCCCTTCAGTCTTAAGACATCAGAATATGGGGGGGGGGTTGGTGAATAGGTGAAGAAAACTAATGTGATGACCAGTCTTCATGGCAGCAGCCCTTAGCAAGATCTCGTGGAGTTTATATCCCCCATATCATGCTTCTGATTATAATGACTCTTCACCAACCTTAGTCCATTCACGGTATATGATGATGGGCAGCATGTGTAAAGTGCCTATTTCATTAGAATGTACTGGCCATATAAGAGTATCTCCTGATAGATACATGAGTTTTTAATCTTAAGCAAGTATTTTTCAGGCTGTACCTGCCTGAAAACAAGGTAAAGTTGTTAATGAAAGATGAAATCAGAAATTCTTAATTTTTTGACTAATTTTACATGCTCCCAAAAAGAAAGTGTAAATACTGCAATTTACATAAAACAAAACAGACTCAGTAGTAGATTTACTCAAATCAGCAGCAGTCAACAGGGCACCGACCCATGCACAGTACTCAAGAAGAACAACAGAAATCAAAAAGAAAAAGAAAATAAATCAATTTTGATAGTTAATTTGCATATCTCTCTTTTTCCTTTTCATCAAAGTACCCTTTTCTTGGGTTTTTGTAACTTGACAAGGGTATAAATTCTGAAACAAAACTGAAGCACTGACTTAAAATTAAATCAACTAATTCTAAAAATCAATTTAAGGCACTGATTCATTTTTTTAATCATTTATTTTTAAAAAGGATTTTTATTTACTTATTTACTTATTTATTTGACAGAGAAAGACAGTGAGAGAGGGAACATAAGCAGGGGGAGTGGTAGAGGGAGAAGCAGGCTTCCTGCTGAGCAGGGAGCCAGATGAGGGGCTCCACCCCAGGACCCCGGGATCATGACCTGAGTGAGCCAAAGGCAAACATGTAATGACTGAGCCACCTAGGTGCCCCAAATGCACTGATTTTAAAGACAATTTTAAGAAGAAATGGCTAAGGACAATTCTTCCAAATAGAACTGAGAAAATAAACTTTTCCACAAAATTTACATTTAGAAAAAAGTCACCATTTCTACATTTGTACAAAATGGGTATTTTACTATTGTTACAGGCCCCAAGTATCTATTTATAGGGGTTATTCCTGTTCCTGGATTTATGCTGATTTAATGGCAGTGCAATGATATTAAATTAGTCATAATTTTTGGTCTAAATTTTAAATTGAGAATTCTGACTCATTTTTAATTTTTTAAAATAAGCACAAATACTGTGAATGAAAAAGCGAGTGCGTGTCATGAAATTAAGTCAATGACAAACTCTACTAACTTGGAATACATTCAATTTCATCCTTGGTTACTAGTATAAACCCCAGGTTTTAATTATTTCTTGTTTGCTAACTCTGAATAATGGCCAAATTAAAGTCGCCAATCAGTTTATCTTTTTTTTTTCTCTTTTTTAAAATTTGAACGTACACTGAGAGATTTGGGCAGGCACTTTGTGCAGGTCAGGCAATCATAATCAGGAGCTTAACTTCTTCAGGCATGTGGTCATATATGCTCTCAAAACAATGGCCTCTGGGAATAACATTTATCAAATAGACCCAAGTAACAGTCCAAATCTAGGAAGCTACAATTGAGAAGGGCAGTAACAGATAAAATGTTTTTAGTGGGGTCCTAATAGAATTTATTTATAGGGCTTAATACTGGTAAATGCACAGCAATGAATCACACCTAGACTTTGTTTCTTCAAGAGTTGCACTAATTTCTAACCAGAAGGCACAGGATACAATGTTTATCAATTTAATTACACAGCAAGCTAATGGATATCACAAAATGTGTAGCGCTTTCTATGTCTGAGAAAAAGCAAATACTGTTAGGAGAATCCTAAGAGTGTGGTATTCAGAAGGGACGTTCCACAGCTGGCTCAAATCACCATTCCATTCAATTCCCTTCTGAACTGTTCTGATAAATGTTCCAATGAGTCCAATATTCTAATTGGTCATTGTGGCTGGATACCAGAAAAAGAAAAAAAATGAACATCATCTGCATATTTAGTTACACAGTTTGAATTTTCAAGTGATTGAGCTAGAAGAAATAGTTTGCAAGTGCTCCTTGAGTACTGAGGAGAATTAAAAAAAAAAAAATCAGGTAAATGCTAAGGATTAGGTTCTACTCATGGAAGAAACTAGGAAAAATCATCCGTGGGGGGCTAACACAAAACAAAGAGCAAAAAAGGGGAGATAGGGAGCAAAAGGATACAATTAAAAGTATTAAGTAAGCATTCCCCCCCCACCCTGGAATTAAAGGTTTTTCTTCATGTTGAGAATTTTCTTAGAGAATGATGAGGTGAGTAAAATTAGCACATTTTCTTCCCTTCCTTCCTTTCTCTGCAAAGCCTCAAGTGCCACACTTCCTTGACAGCTTTTAATTTATGCCCAGTCCTAGACATGAACCATGGACCACTCCAACACGGGAGTGATATAGCAGCTGGTGTGCTCAGAGTTTTGGTTTGGTCCCACTTAGGGATATGGAAAAGAAAAACAATCTCCCTGTTCTTCTTGGGAAACAATTGTAAATGCTTTCAGATTGGTTTATAGCTAGGTGTTTGCAGCTATAATTCTGGGAAGTATTTCTATAGATGTAGGATACTGTATTATAAGTTTTGTTTAGTTGTATTATTTGCATGCTATGACTAAGAATACGACACTTCTCCAGTAGAAATAAAAACAACTTATTGAAGCTTAAGAGCAAATCAGTTTTCCTGACCAAAGGTTTAATGCAAAGAGCTGAAGCTCTTAATAGTCACAGGACATGAATTTTTAGCCAACACTAAGAGCTATTATTTTTGAGGCAAAATAAATAGACCAAACAAAAAGACTTGCAAAATTGATAACTTTTTTCTCAATAAGACAGGAAAATGTTTTTACCACTTTCTTGATCGCCTAGTGGGAATCTGAATATATTGGTTATGGGTTGAATTGTGTCCCTTCAGAAAGATATGTGGAAGCCCTAACCTTCAGTGTCTCAGCATGTGACCTGATTTGGAAAGGTCTTCACAGAGGGCATCAAGTTAAAGTCATCATCAGCGTGGGCCCTAATTCAGTATAATGGGCACCCTTCTAAAAAGAGGAAGTTTGGACACAAACATAGACATGAACATGGGGAGAACACCGTGTGAAGACAGAGCTGTGTCTTCATAAGCCAAGGAACCCATAGATGCCAGGAGGGAGGCCTGGAACAGATCTTTCTCCAGAGCCTCAAGAGAGCACATGCCCCTGCCAACACACTGGTATGGGATTTCTGGCTTCCAGAACAGTAAGACAATACATTTCTGTTGTTTTAAGCCCTTCTGCTTGCAACAGCAGCCCTAGAAAATGAATACATCTACCAAGTTTTTTCCCCCTAAATTCAGAAATAAGAACCTCCCTAACAAAGGTGTCTCCATCTTACAAAAAGGTTGTCTGTGAAAATTCCTTTATAGATCTGCTATGACTCGAATTGATATTTAACATTCACATGGGGATTTGATCTCCAGGACTGTAGTAAGCTCCCATTCAAATGAACTATCTTCAATAAGTAGTCCAGATACAATATTTAACAAAATTTTTTTAAAGACAAACTTTTGGCTATGTTTCAGTTAGAAACACATTTTACATCTTTATTCATACCCATAGAATGGACACAAAATTTATGAAGTTATCCTTTGTTTGGATAGTTCCTTTTTCTTTTGTCCTTCCTTCCTTCCTCTCTCTTGCTTTCTTTCCTTGTCTCTCTCTTTTTCCCTCTTCCTTCCCTTTCCCTTTCCTCTCCTTTTCTTTCTCTTTCTTGTAGGCTCCACGCCCAGCCTGGAGCCCAACACTGGGGACTTGAATTCACAACCCTGAGATTAAGACCTTAGCCAAGATCAAGAGTTGGGCACTTAACCAACTGAGCCACCCAGGTGCCCTTGTTTGGATATGTTCTATTGTGATACATTTTACGTATGTAAAATTATATAAAATACTGGTCACAATCTGCTACACTGATTTTATGACCACTAATAGGTCATGACCCACAGCTGAAGAACACTGTTCTAAAACACTGTGCCAACTACACTTCTCTCTTGCTTGATATATATAATGCACACTCAATGAATGTTGTTGAATTAAGATCTATGTTCCCATAGACAGAAACAAAACACTCTTTCTCTGCCCCATTGCCAGAGTCAGCTCTGGGCCAAAGAACCACAGAACTTGTCCAGTCTGGATGGCAGATAAGCAGATAGGAAGCGGTCCCAGAAAAATCCAGTAGTGGGCATGACAACATAGTTCTAGAAAGCCTTGGAGAAGTTGACAGAGTACCTCCAAGTCTCTTTTAAAGATTCTTTTCCTGGTTGACTCAGGAACACATAGTCTCTTTGGATTCTTCCCGATTTTACGACTGTGACATTCTTTATCAGCCTGTGTCCTGTCTTTGGAGTAAAAAAACAGACCGGGAGGGAACAAATGAACATCTCATTCTATTTCACTACCATCCACCTAACTACTTCCATCTCTGGATTCCCTTCTGATGAACATCAGAGATTTGAAGGGATGGAGGGTGTGCACGCCAGGGAAGAGCTCCTCATCAGGGAGGGGGAGGTTCCTTTATCTTTGCTTGTGTCTCCCCTTACACTCAGAAAGTCCGGAGTGAAGTAGAACTATGTGCTGACGGCCTGATGCAGCCAGGAAGCTCACACTGCACTTTGTGGGGGGGGGGGTCTCGGCTGGAGACATGTGTTGAAGTAACAGAACCGACTCTCCTTAAAGAACTTTATTCCTAGTCCCACATTTGGTCAATCACCAAATTGTGCTTATTCTACCCCCATCCACCAAAAAACAAAAACAAAAAACCAAAACAAAACAATTCCCTGCTGCCCATACCAGTTTATTGTTGATACTCTACCAGCTTCACACTCCTAACTTAAAAGCCTCTGCCACTTTCCCAGTGCTTTGGGATACAACCAAAAGTCTGAATCTGGCACACAAGGTCCCTCCCTAATCTAACATACCTCTGTAGACCACTCACTACACTTTTGTAAGTCCTCCTCTTTGTGCGTGCTGTTCCCTCTGTCTTAAACGCTTCCTCCACCTCTCTCGGCCTGGTGAATATTTTATCGTGCAGCTCAAGTGTTGTCTAATCTGGAAAGCCATCTCTGGCACCCTGGAGAGGGCGATGCTTCTTCCTCCAGGCTCTGATATACTGTTCATAGCTATAAATGAGCAACACAACACCAGAATTCATGAGTTCAGACGCGTGCCTCACCTCCTGAATATGTTTTTATGTTTCTACCATCTCAAGCATCCAGCAGGGTACTAGAACACTCCAGATGTTCAGTCAGTGGTGAGTAAAACTAGCATCGTCAAGACTTTGCTGAGTGCTAATGCTACTGTTTGATATGATATTTTGAAAACATGCACTCATTTTTTTTAAAGATTTTATTTATTTATTTGACAGACAGAGGTCACAGGTAGGCAGAGAGGCAGGCAGAGAGAGAGGAAGAGAAGCAGGCTCCTCGCCAAGCAGAGATCCCAATGTGAGGCTCGATCCCAGGACCCTGGGATCATGACCTGAGTCGAAGACAGAGGCTTTAACCCACTGAGCCACCCAGGCACCCATCATTTTGAAAACATGCACTGTTTCTTATTTGTAAAATTAACTGGGCCAGCTAGGAGTATTTTCAGATATGTGCATGTTGATTATTTTAAGTTATCCTATTCCTTTCTATTCAAAACTTAGTGAAATCACAACTATGCCATGGGTCTTCTCCTGTCCTTAAAAACAAGAAATTAATTTCTTTTCTTCAGTGGCACAACTGAGGTGGGAATTCTGCCACTATGCCAGTAATGTAAACACTGTACTTTCTGTAGTGTAGAGGGAACCCAGAAACGGATGTGTTCAGGCAAAGTAATAGGGCCTTGCTACACACTCTATCTGTTTGTTCTGGCTTGAGAGCAGGAAAAGAAAATTATTTCACTTCACTGCAAACCCAAAGGTTGTTTGGGGCTTAAAGAACTTTTTGGTTTAGTCACAAAGCTATTTTCAAGGCAGCTGGAAGCTTTCATTTGTCTTTGAGATTCTTGTTCAGAAAAATGATGTGTATCACTGATTGCCTTGGGGAGGCAATAATTTAGAATGCTATGTACAGTCATTTTCCTTATGGTGGAGTTGATATTAGTAGATGAAAAAATATTTTTAGAACATGAATAAGTAAGTTAAAATATTTCCTAATCTTTAGTTAAATAGATTTAAAAAGACTATGAGGATACATGCAGGAGGAAATAAGGAAAGAGTAAGTTATTTCTACTAATTTTTAAAAGAATTACCATTAGGGCACCTGGATGGCTCAGTTGGTTAAGTGTCTGCCTTTGGCTCAGATCATGATCGCAGGGACCTGGGATCGAGTCCTACCTCGGGCTTCCTGCTCAGCAGGGAGTCTGCTTCTCCCTCTGCCCCTGCCGCCTCCCCCTGCTAGTGCACTCTCTCTCTCTCAAATAAAGTCTTTAAAAAAATTACCATTACAAAATCATTAATGATTTGTTAATATAGTTTTTATTTAACAGATATTAATTTCCCAGAGTGTTAAGTCTGAAAGTAGATTTCTCGATGGAGACAAAAATATGCAGAGAGCAATGCAAATTATCTTCTCATCTTTCCCTTAACGAACCCTTCCTCTGCCGGATACAAGGGCTCATTCAGCATTTTTTGAGTAGCTACCATGCATCAGAGCCAAGGAGAGGTGCTGCAGATACATAGGCTAGTAAGATAGGGCCTAAATCCTTACAGAATTTATAGGCCAGGGAGAGACAGAAACTTGACATTTGGTAATGACTATGAGAAAAGGATACACAGCTACTACGCGTTGAGGCCTCACCATAACAAGTCAAGGCTTTGGGCTCAGAGCTTCACACACATTTTCTTAGTCGACCCTCAAAGACACCTTTGAGAGAGGTAGCACTAACTGGATTTTTTTCGGATAAGCGAAACAAGTCTTAGAAAGGGTGATTCACCAGGGGGGGAGGCTGGAGAGCCAGGCACGGGTGGGGTTCAAATCCAAGTGTGTGGAAGGCAGAGCTCCAGATCTTACACTCAAGCACCAAGCACTCTGGCGGGGTTAGGTGACATGAGGGACACTGGGAATGATTTTTGAGGGTCATGGAGGCATTTCCAGGAGGAAGAGAATGGACAGGGGATTCCTTAACAAAGAGAAGACACTGTATGAAGGCAGGAGGTGGCACGCAGGGAGCTCAGCACTGTGGACGCGGCAGGTGTGTGCCAGGCAGAGGCCCCGGGGGCCAGGCACCCTGGAGTTTCTGCTAAGTCAAGGAACTGAAAATGAAGGAGAGTCACTGACAAAAATACTACACGGTGTATCAATGGTCTGCTCTGGCTGGCTGCTGGTTCCTAATCTCGGTTTCAGGGGCTATTTTAATCTAGACGGCGAAGTTATATTTCTTACCATGATCATGTTGCTGACAGCAAAATACTAATGTATCACTTGAAGCTCTTTCGAAACCCTTAACTTTTTCTAGCATTTTAATTCCACCGAATATGATTTGAGTAAGGCAGTTCAGTTCTTTGTTTTTATTTCCATTGAGTTCGACTTTTCTGATTTTTGTTCTTATAGCTGATAAGAAGATACATGATTTCTTGACCCCAAACCTTAAAGGTTTTTTAATCAAATGTATCCTGTGTCTCTGCTCTCCGCTACTGCCCAGTATTTTTCTTCTTTAGTTAGGTATCTTAATTTCCAAAATCAACTTTTTGGGCTTTGTACTGTTTTCTCCTTCCTTCCTGGCTTGCCTGCTTGCTTCCTCCCTCCCTCTCTTCCCTTCCCTATCCCTCCCCAGCTATTTCCCATTCACACGCCATTCTTCTGTGAGACGTAAAAGCAGGTTCCACCTCGGCCTAAGGGTTATAATGTAGTGTCCAGATGAGGCAAATCTTTAGAGTCAGAAAGTGGATGAGTGGTAGCCTAGAGTTGGGATAGGGGGATTATAGGGAGATTGACAGTTGTGTTAGTTAGTTTGGGCTGTTCTAACAAGACACCACAGATGGGCAGCTTGAACAATAGAAACATTTACTTCTCACAGTTCTAGAGAAGGCAAGTCTAAGACTACGGTGCCAGCATAGTCAGGTTCCGGTGAGAATTCTCCCTGGCTTGCTGGCTGCCAATCCCTGCTATATCCTCCCATGGTGGGTTTGGAGGATGGGAAGGAGTGAGTAGTCTGGCCCCCTTATCTCTTTATAAGGACACCAATCCTATTACGGGAATGCCACCTCTATGCCCTCATCCAAACCCAATTAGCCCCCAAAAGTCCCACCTCTAAATATCATCACACTGGAGATTAGAAATTAGAACTTCAACATGTAAATTTTGGGGAACACATTCAGCCCACAATAGGGGTTGACAGCTAAAGAACACAGGGTTTCTTTTGGGTAATGAAGATATTCTAAATTGCTTGTAGTGATGGTTGCACAACCTTATGATTTTACCAAAAATCACTGAATTGTATACTCTATGCAGGTGAATTATAGGGTTATATGAATCATATCTCAATAATGCTAATATCAAAAAAGGTTTAATTTCCAGTTCTTCTTAAAGAATAATCCTTTTACAAAGTTTCATACAGTACAAACTATTTCTTTGGCCATTCATTTTGATCATCACATAAATATATAATTATCATAGGAAAGAAAGGGGATAGAAGATTTTGAGAGTTTCAAGAAATTTGATTCCATAGGATTTTTTAAAAAGATTTATTTATTTGAGAGAGAGACAGAGAAAATCTCCAGCAGACTCCCTGCTGAGCGTGGAGCCTGCTCTGGCGCTCCATCTCATGACCCTGAGATCATGACCTGAGCTGAAATCAAGAGTCAGGTACTTAACTTACTGCACCACGAGGCACCCCAATTTTAATGACACGTTGTAATGACACTTCCTACAAACCATTTTTTAGGTCACTTCATCCAGTGAAATGGAATGTAATGCTAGAGCATCACCCTCACTGTGTTAAACAGTCCTGCATTCAAGGAATTGAAAGGCATTGCAAGTATAAAAATCAAGAAAAAAAAAAAAACCACAAGAGAAAAGCAATATACTACTCTTTAAGTCTGAATAGTTTTATCATTTACAAAGAGCTATCATATTCTTTAACTCTAAAATTGCCCCCATAAGTATGTCAACTATTATCATCTCATTTTATAGACTGAAGAAAATGACCTGAGCAACCAAATTCATATGGCTAGATAGCTCTCAGCATCTGAGTATGTTTTTATGATAGCAAGTTTACTACCCTTCCTCCGCTTTCCCTACTGCTTTGTGCTGAATACCCAATACCTCCACTTTTTCCATGGTTAGACTCGGTTGATCTCCGTAAAATTTAAAAATGTTCTCATCTTAGTTCAAAATATCTTCTTTATTTGGAGTACTTAGCAAATATGTAGACTCCAGGGAAACTATAACTGTCCTATGAGAGTAGAGCCCACAGAGATCTTATTTCTTCAAATATAGACTAGATTAATGAAGTCTAAGTTTAGATACACAACCCCATAAGGGTTAACCCAGATTTGATGTGGGGCAGCTTTTAACTCCATCTTTGACTGTCTCTGTGTAGGGGATGGGGGACAGGGGCGTTGGTTTGCAGGCAGGGAGTGCTATCCAAGTGTCAAGTTAGTAATAATACAGGTTTAGAGACAAATTAACTGGTGGTGTCACCACAGGCAGTAGAGGGCTCTCTAACACTACACAGAAGGTACACAAGCAGGACCATCATTACCTGGGGTGTTTCCTGGTCAACTCCCACATCATCCCAGTTACCAGTTTTCTTGTTTGCAAAAGGTTATTCTAATAACCTGTACTTAGTAAGACCAGATGAATTCCGCTGATGAGAGGTTTCAGTGAAGTTTTCCCCTGTTGGGTCCCTAATACATGCTAATTAACCCTGTTGTTCTGTGTCTTCTCAAAAGAACCATTGCAATTTTGAAATTATGATTAATTTTGCCATCATAAAAGAAGGAATCAGTAGTATATATTGAATACCAAAATCTGATAGAGTAATGAACAAGAAACTTACATAAATGTTCTTAATTTCAGTTTCTACTTTGACAAGTAAACCAGGGAAAGAATAGTATGCTAATACATGAAAGCAGACACCAATGCATTAAAAACAAAGGAATCTAAATTAATCACCAGGGTTCCTAACTTCATCTTCCATCATCATTCGCTGTGGATATAAACTGAGTTAGTGGCTAACGGAAAGTTAATCTAGCAAATCAAAATACTGTTGTGAAAGTTGAGAGTTTTGTCATAGACATAAGACTTAGGGTTAAGATTTGTTTCTTAGGGATGCCTGGGTGGCTCAGTGTGTTAAAGCCTCTGCCTTTGGCTCAGGTCATGATCCCAGAGTCCTGGGATTGAGCCCCACATCGGGCTCTCTGCTCAGCAGGGAACCTGCTTCCTCCTCTCTCTCTGCCTACTTGTGATCTCTGTCAAATAAATAAATAAAATCTTTAAAAAAAGAAAAAGTCTAAGTGGATTAAAGATTTGTTTCTTAGCCTACTGAAATCTTTCTATACATAAAATAGAGATTCTAACTATAGCCTACAAAATATAAGGAAAAAAGTCCCCTCGGATATAAATCATGCAAAAAGCCTGAGGTATATGTAAAGCCTGGAATCTGATAAAACATACTATCTCTTTAGTGACAGAAGGTGAACATAGTCACCTGAGTGAAGAAAACTTTTTTTTAAAGTAATCTCTATACCCCACGTGGAACTTGAACTCATGACCCTGAGATTAAGAGTCACATGCTCTACTGACTGAGTCAGCCAGGTGCTCCAAAACTTATTTCAATTCTTAATTTAATATGGTTTCCCCATTTATTTTATTATTATTTTATTTCTTTGGGGGAGCTTTTTCAGATGGCAAGAATATCTATATAGTGCTAAAGTGTACTGAGTTTTATCCTTTGGTATAACAAGTACATATAGATATTTTAGTATTTTTAAAAAGAATGGAGACAGTCTAAACAACTCAACAGATATGTAATAAGATCTCATCTTTAAGCCATTTAAAGTGAATTGTAAGAATGGAGTTCCTTGCTTTACAAAGGTTCACATTCTAAACATTCAACCTCTGTAGTTTTCTCTAAATATCATGCGTTTCTAAACAGTCAACTCCATTCCTGAAGGTCTACAAATTACAATAGGTAATAAACAGATGGCAAAATACATTAAAGGGAACCAAGGTATTTATTTTTTCCTTAGCTTGCAAACACATCTGTTATTCTCATCTCAGACACAGATTAGGAGTAACAAATTTATCTTCTACATAGTTTCACAATATGCTAAGAAAGCCTAAAACGTCACCCATGAAAATTGTTTAAGCTAAGCAGACATTAGGGTTAAAAACATGCCCTCTAATAACATCATACACATAGGATGTTGTCCATGTTACCAATGTAACAGGCACATCTCTATTACTATGCTAATCATACTGTCCATTACTGCACTCACCACATGTGTTGTAATTGTCTGGTAGTATGACTGCATCTGCCCTAGCATGTGACCTCTTTGAAGCAAAGCTTGTGTCTCAATTACCTCAGTATCCCTGGTAGTATAGACTGTTTAATATATCTGAGAATACTGTAAGCATGCTTTGTTTGTTATAGTTTTAAAAACTTTATGTATTTGAGAGAGAAAGAGAATGGGGCAGTAGGGCACAGGGAGAGGGGGAGACACACACACACACACACACACACACACACAGAATCCAAGCAGACTCTGCATTGGGCGTGAGCCCCAAGCAAAACTCTACCTCATAACCCTGAGATCATGACCTGAGCAGAAACCAAGAGCCAGAGACTTAACCGACTGTGCCACTCAGGTAGCCATAGTATACTTTGTTCTAACACGGAACACTAACACCTAGTAGATGAAAGCATGGATTATTAAAAAAACACTTATAAAGTCATGATATTAAAGATGTTATTTGGGGACGTTGAGTAGTATAGCGTTAGATTCTTATATATACCTGCTGTCAATGGCTTTACACAAGCTACAATCATTAACTAGAGTTTAGATAAGTGTTTCCCTGAGTGTGTGGACCATTAGTGTCAGATTTGCTTTCAGGAAGCTTGTTAAAAATGTATTTACTTTCCCTGTCACACCCAGATTCAGATTCACTAAGTCTAGGGAAAGAGGGGAGCTTTTCCTATAAGCTGATTTAAAAAAAATGAGTTTCTCAGGTAATTGTCATGCACTTAAAGTATGAGAACCATTGGCCACTCTGCTCAGTACAAAATAGGGAACGTGAATTTGACTGATACTTGAAGCTATTCTTTTACTCACCCACTTTTAATTCAGTTTCTAGCCCCTTACTGCTGCAAAACAGAACTGAGCAAAGCACTCATGCCATCAGTCAGCATGCATTTCACAAGGCTCTGCAAACTACATGCTTCAGGCAGCGTTAATAGCAGGGGCTGAGGCCAACAGTCATCATTACTAGAGACTCCCAGAAATCCTTAGCCTAAGGCACTGAACTGGGTTTGGAAGAAGCAATTACACAGGGGAAGAGGAAAGTTTTCTGCATAAGCATCTAAATTCACAAGAGATCCTTAAGAAGGAGAACTACACAAACCTGCTCCTTGCCTTCAGGATGTTTATAATCAAAGGCAGGCATAGGCTGGAAGGGAAGAATGCAGGGTAATCAATCAAATGAAATTCTCAGACCACAGACCAGTGAATGCACCAATTAGCATTCTTGAATGCAAATTCAAATTATTCCTCTTACAGAGGCTTACTAACTAACTAACAGTGCAAAATAATTCTGGAAATTATGCTAATTTGATTTCAGCTTTCATTAACTCTCTAAGCAAGGTTTTAGTGGTACAAAGATCTATTTTCTTAAAAATATTTACCAGTTACATTATCAAGATGCTTATCACAGAGTTCAGTAATAGCCAATGTTCTTCTCTAGAAAATGATTGCTTAAGACCCTTAAGACTGCAGTCATTATAAGCAAAACAAGTCCTCAGTTATAAAGCCGGAAACCAAATTGAGTCTCCAAAAAGTGTACGTTAGTTTTATAGTCTGTTGGACACTTCAAGTATGTGGCCCTTTCCACTGGGTTAATAGAGAAGAATTTCAGATCTATCCACGAACCACTGTCTGTTCCCTTGGGTTATTAATTTTTAGAAAAGGAATTCCTGGGACACCCCATCAAGTTCCCATTGCAGGGCTCTTAACAGTTCAGTGAAAGAATAACAACTACACTGGTCTCTGTCACAGCATCCATCTGCAGGAAACACGCTGCAAATAAACACTGAATTTTTCTTAACCTTATTTTCACTGTTGAAACATGAATTCAGTAAAATACTGGTGGCATAGGTTTTAAAATTCAACTTCATTTTTGTCTAGATTTTTTTCCAGCCTTATAAACTGTAATTACCACTTGATTTTTAAGATCATTTTCACTAATAAAACACTTTATAGTTTTCTTAAAGGAAGTGTTTATATCAAATCAAATGGTACTGCATGAAAGGCGGTTAATGTTGAAGTATAATAATATGATTGCAAAAGTAATTCTAAAAAGCATAAAACGTGACCTTGGGCAGCTCTGAGACTTCCTCTGTGCCTCAGTCTTCCGATTGTGAAACTGGAGGACTGGACTCTAGTCCTCACAAAGGTGACTTCCAGCCTGACCACTCCAGGATACATCATTCACTTATTCCTTCACCAGCAATTTGTTTGTTTGTAACAAGCCCTTTTGTTTTAATTTACCTCTCTCTGCTTTGGTATAACTCTTCTGCTCCGCCCTCCGCAGTCCATACTACAATTATTAATGCAAAAACAGAACCCAGTGCTCAGTCATTCTTACATAGCAGTTTTTTTTTTAAAGGTGGCATTTGTGTAATAAATCTACCTAGAATTATTTATGGTGAAATTCTGGCCTTCGCATTTGTGTCCATGTATTGTAATGTACCTACTGACAGAAAATCCTTGCTTAGATCTGGACTCCAGAAGAGAGGGATCCTAACCTGCCTTTTTAAAAGGTCTCTCGCCTACAGACATCCTATCAAATGAGCTGAGAGCTTGCCACAGCTTCACAACACTGTGAAGGAGCTGATTCAGTTTTTTAGTAAACCCGTTCTATACATTCTTTCATTTCTGTTTTCCTTCAGAGGTCAGAGATGTTTTCTTACATGTATTTTCATCCAAGGAAGGAAATAACTGAACACAACATCATCAAGTGAGAAGCACAAGAAACTGGATGTCAATGTCAGTAAAAGCGGCAGTATCATATTCAGAGTCTTCTGGTCTCGGGAAGGACATCACGGACGCAGGGCTCCACACGCTTGCAGCACGCTACTAAAAAATGCCAAGTACTGGCAAAGTTACATGGTTTCATACAACTCAGAAAATGCAGAAGAGAATAAAATAAAACACACAGGAAAGAGTACTACCTTTGCAGAGGCATGATTTCACAGGCCATCCTTGCAGACGCGATTGCCAGGGACCCTCACAACTGGCTCTTGCACACCGATCTGGCCGTCGGTGGGAAGCGGCTTCTCCCGGCGGCTGAGCGGGGCTCGGGGCGGGACGGCAGACTGCACCTCGCAGCTGGAGCGGCCACTGGCGCTGCCCTTAGCCCCTGTGCGGCCGCTCCCAGCCTCCAAACTTCTTCAAGCAATGCTATTTTATCGGCTGCCTCTCTACACTTACACTGCAGTCCACTTTGACCTTTTGTTCCAGGGAAGCAGCTGAAACCTCCAGCCAATCAGCGGGGCAGCTGCCCTGGTGCTTAAAGGCGCTGTTTCTTTTGCTCCTGCTGCCGCCCGCTCCTGCTCCTCCTCCTCCTCCTCCTCCTCCTCCTGTTTCTCAGGGGGCTTGCCTAATTCTGGTAACTCGAAACTTTCCTCTTAGCGAATCCGCAGACAAGCTTGTCAGTCTGGGGAGAGCAACCAATAACTGCGGCCAGAGCAAAGAGTCCCGTACTTAATGTTACAGAGACTGCCAAGGAGGAAATCCATTTGTCAAGGAAAGACATCGCCTATGAAACTAAAGGTTTCTGTGACACAAGGCAAGACCTAAGCTCCATCCCCTCTCTTCCTTTAAAAAAGAAAAAAAAAAAAATCCAAACAAACCGCTGGCATTGGAAGGCACGATACTTTTCTAGAAGGAAGGCATGCTTCTAGACCCTTGCCCTACCCACATTTATTTCCTGCTGTTTGTTTACCCTGCAGTGGTTACTAGTCACTGGTGACATCACCCCAGGCACGTAGCTCACACTTCTGGGGAGAATACATGTCCTAAGATTGTCCAGCTTCTCAAGGGATCAAAGTGTCTACTCCCATGAAAGTTATTTCAACTTACCATCTCTGCACTTTATCTTTATAAAAATTGAATGTGCTTAAAAAAAAATTGAATGTGTTTATTTGCATAATCATTTCCCTCTAAGAACATTAACAGCATGTTTTGGTTGGTTGCTTATTGAGGTATTTATCTAGTGTTCTATTGGTCTATATAGCTATTTGTTTATTTTTTACAAGTAACACCAAATCAATTTTTCCATAAGGTCTGCTAAACGCCCGTTAATTATCCGGCCTTCCTTGCAGTTTCTGCTTCAGTACAGAATACTGAAGTGTTATTCTGAGGAACATAATTGCTAATCCATAGATTTTATACACTGCAAGAACAACATAAGTACATTTTAAAAAAGATTTCTTTCACATCACGAGGGCTGCAAGGAATTTATAAGAAAGCCCAGAGCATCGCTTTTCATAGGATAAAGGGCAGACGGCCAGAGTCCATGGTGTTGAGAAACAGCAGGGGCTTAAAGGTCCAAAAGGTAGCCTCCTCCCCTGTAGTTTTTCCCAGTTTTTTCCCCACAGACAACTCATAATTCTGAATTTAGAACACAAAATCCTACTGTGTGTCCTTTTCTTTATTATACCTGCTAATAAAAACATTTCATTGTCTGACTAAATCTACTTAACCATATTTATGAAAGTGGGTTAGTCATCCTGAAACTTGTGTTCAGATATTAACATAGAATATTAATGACTAAATTCAGCCTTTTAAAACAGAAGTTGACTTAAGTTCAGACTTTAATTAAAATTAATATATTCCTTTTTTGATATTAGATTGGGAAATTCTAATTTGATTCTACAACAACTTAGTTCTGTATATTTGCTTACATTTATTTTTCAAAATGCCTTTACATCTTGCTGAACACTTTGGTAAACTGCTTGAGTTAGAAAATCATGGTTAGGGTGGCTGGGTGATGGACATTGGGGAGGGTAGGTGCTATGGTGAGTGCTGTGAAGTGTGTAAACCTGATAATTCACAGACCTGTACCCTGGGGCAAATAACACATTATAAAAAAAAAATAGCCACTTTAAAAACTGGCTTTATTTTTTAAAAACTTAAAAAAAATGTCATGGTTATATATCATAACATCTTCATTGATGAGTACAGTAGGTACTAGAAAATTAAGTAATTTGTTCAAATTTACATAGGAAGTCAGTGGCAGAACAGAAACTGGATTCACAGCTTCTTAGGTCTGCTCCCAAATCCTGCCACCTCACAGTGCTTACTCTAATCTATATGTATATGAGTTTTTAAATATTTTGTCAGATACAGATAGGTTGGGAAATACAGTTGGCCATTGAACCACACAGGTTGAACTGTGCAGGTCCAATCACGCATTTTTTTTTTCAGATATAGTACAGTGCTGAAAATGTTTTCTCTCTTCCTACTGATTTTAACAACATTTTCTTTCTCTAGCTCCCTTTATTGTAAGAATACAGTGTGCAATACATATAACCACAAAATACGTAAGACAGTTATTCAAGTTATTGGTAGGGCTTCGGGGAGTCAAAAGTTGTATATGGTTTTTCGACGGCACAGGGGTTGGTGTCCTTAACCCTCGTTGACCAAGGGCCAACGGTAATTAAAGTTCAAATGACAGAAGTAATATTTTGTCTTTTCTGATTTTTACGAACACATCAATACTAAATGGCGAAAATGAGTTCACCAATAAAGACCCCAGCATCAGTATGGTAAATTAAACCACAATTTACATTCATTAATTAAACTGTAAACTACAATTTACATTCATTACCTACTAAAGATGAAATACTGATGAATAGGGGGGCATTCAAATTTTAACACCTGATTCCACTTATGTTTCCTGATAAATTAAGTCTACCTTCCTGATATATTAAGTCTAATATGCCATATTACTAGTGACATGTCAATGGTTATTTTTAAAAATTACTGACCACTGTAACTCAGTAATCACACGCCTTTTCAAGTTTCATCATTTATTTATAACAATTCCTCCTCTTTTGGACTCTCGGTTTCTTTTCTGGGCATTGCTTGATGATCATTTAGGAATGTGTACCTGGACCACAGCTCTTCCTCACTACCACACCCACCAAGGACTCTCTGCATCAGGGATCTACTTTGCTACTTTCCATTGCTAACATCCTCAGAGCAGTTCCTCAGTCAGCCAGCAGGAGCGCCATTCCCCTGAACTCTACCAGTTCTAACTACTCGAACACTGATAGCCTGCCCGCATTTGCTCCACACTTAGCCCCTTCCCGTGCATCACTCAACCCCCACGATCCTGCCTCCCCCATTCCTCCTCCTCTACCTTAGCTCTCTCTTCAGCAACAACTGTTCTTCTGTCTGCAGAGGATAATCTGCACCCAAACCAACAGGCATGCAGCTTAAAAAAAGGCACATTCCTGGCTCTCCTCAGCATTTAGTTATTTCTAAAATGGGTTCACTAGCTTCCTCGGTGTCTTCACCCTTTCTAAATCCTGCCAGCTGGGTTTTCTACTGCCAGACTACTAAACATTGCAAAAGAAAGTCACATAGCCCTGGAAACTAGTGGTACTAAAAATTCATGCTATTTAACCTCGGCATGAACCTCAATTCTGTGTGGCAACTTTTTAGTTATCTTAAATGATTTTTCACTGCATTCCCATAGAAACTGCTGCAGGTCGTCAGCGCCACATACCTGAAGCTCTCTCAGTCACACATTACCTCTCCTCCAAAATTTATTCAGAAAGCCAAGATCATCAAATATAAGTGAGTGAGTACCTTAAGTCTTTGGTCTTTTTTGTTACACTTAACGGTTTAAGTGCACCCCTGCTCCCCATATATACACATCATACACACGTCTTCTTCTATTTGACTTCTTTTTTTTTTCCTTTTTTTTCTATTTGACTTCTATTTGACTTTTTCCTAGTCTAGGAGAAAAGGTCTCACTCACAGGATGCCAATTTCTTATCTACCTTCTGGATATCATCATTTTCTCCTTTCTCTGGAAGAAGCTTGATCTCTCCTAGATCTTAACTATAGGCCCCTTTCCAGTAGGTGTCCCCCAGCCTTAAAAAGTTTTCCTCAGCGGCCCTGCTCTCTGGTGCTAGTGCTGTTTCCCCCTCTTTCCCAATGACAGACTTTCCCCGAAGCCTACCTCTGCCGTGCCCACTTCTGCATAAATTACTGACTTCCCACCACATGCCAACAGACTTGAGACTTCATCACTTTTCTGAAACTGCTTTAAGGCCACCAGTGCTCTTTTGACTATGAAATGCCTTTTCTTGAAGCCCTTTCTACTCTTTTTTTTTTTAAAAAGATTTTATTTATTTGAGAGAAAGAGAGCATGAGAGCGAGCACAAGCAGGGTGAAGGGCAGAGGGAGAGGCGGGGTCCTGGCTGAGCAGGGAGATTGATGTGGGACTCAATCCTGTGAGCCAAAGGCAGACAGTTAACTGGCTGAGCCACCCAGCTGCCCCCTTTTCTACTCTTAACTTTTCAGAAACACTCACCCTCGGTTTTCCGAGTCTTTGGCTCCCCTGCCCTGTCATCTTTCCCAAGAATTCCCCAAATGTCCCTGATGTTTCCATCCTTTTATTTCATTTGTCTTTCCTTCTCTCTTACCAATCCTCCCTGCCCTGCCTTCCAGACCAGCACCATCCAGTACAGACATTTTATTAGGGCGTAATAAGTTGTGTTCTGGAATGAGGCTCCTGGAGAGTGTATCCTGATTCTACGACAGACGAGCAGTGTAAACTTGGGCAGGCTGTATATTAAGCTCTGAAGTTGCTCTGAGGAATAAATAAGATCATGTATGTAAAATAAAAAGAATAGTCCCTGGCAAATAATAAGCACTAAATCATTATTAGTATTATTATCCTAATCAACACTTTGAAACCCTCCTGTTATATGACCCTCACATTTCTCTTCCTCCTGGCCCCTCTCGTTAATGATGTTGTTATGCTCTTTATGAATCAGATTCAAAGCGTGAATCATCTTTCCTTCTCCTCCCTTGCCTCTCCTTAAGCGAAGCCGTTGACTGGCTTGTCTCTTTAATCAGCTGGCCTCGGTCATCTGCAGTAGGATGATGATCCTTCTGCCTCCACTCAAACCCCCTCCAGTGCATGCATTTCACTATTAGAGTGAGTTTCCTACGGTGACTGTGATCTGCTCACTTGGCACTCACCCTTCTGCTCAAAACCTTCATTAGCTCCCACCACCTCTTCAATGAACCCCTATTATTTAATATGATGATTAAGACTCTCCACCAATTAACCCCAACTGACTCCTCCAGTTCAGCTGCTTATATTTCCTAAAGAAATCACTCCAAACAAACCTGGAGACTATTTTTGAACCTGCTCTAAATTTTTCTATCCCAAACATGAACATTCGTTCATACTTCATGCTTTTCCTTCTGTCTGGACTATTTTACCATTTCACTTTCTCCCGGCAAAATTCTATGTATATGTCAGTCAGGCTTAGGACAGTTAGAAGAACTCTCTTTCCCCTTTTAAGTCCTATAGCCCTTTGCATCCCTAATGATATTTATCTTTTCTCTCCCCTCAACAATTTTATTATTATTTGAATCTATATATTACTTCCCTATTGTAATGTAAGATCTCTAGGATGAGAACTCCATCTTCCTGTAGCAACTACACAGAACAGACAGTAAGTGTTGAATGAATTCATTGATAGGTCAAACACTCTTCCAGAAACAGAAGCATAGCTCCTTTGATTAGATTTTAATTTATCAAGCAATATTTCCATCCACTTTTTAACATATCCCATTGTAGACCTACACTTAAGATAAAGCAGATGCCTCACCCAGGTTCAGGTAAAGAATGATAACCAGTAATTGACGAAAGAAATAAATCACTGAGTTTAGACATTGATGTGCAAATAGAGATGACAATGTAAGATTGTTAAGATTCTATCCAAAACTTTTGAAAGCTTTAAAGCATTTTACATTATGCAGTTTCTCCTGGATTGTCTATTTCCCTTACTACACTTCAGCTGGCTTGTAGACCTCTAATTTTCTTACATAATTTCTTCATCAGATTCCAAGTGTTTGGTAATACATGTGTTTGCCCTTGTGCTATCAAGAGCAAACACTGCTCCAAAAATGATGTGGCTTCAGTTGTTTCAATTTCAACATCAGTTTGAAGCAATCCAAGAGCCAAGAACATTTCTTGGTCACATTAGTTTGCTTTCATATATTGTTTTAAAATCAAACCGATTTATTTCCTAAAACAAAAGGACATATTAAGACGAATTCCTTCTTACAAGTTTGGTAACAAGGTGCTAATTCTTAGGCAAAGTTTCTTCCTCATATTTTTATCCATCTTTGTAAAATGCACTAAGGAGCAATGGCTTTCACAAGACAGTGACACAGGACTTATAAATGGTAATGACTAAAGCTGATAGGAGTTTTCCATAATCATGAAGCCAGTATTTTTAGGGTACATATAATTTCGATACTCTGGTACTGCTGCACAGGGTCCTGATTAAACTTGCTCTCTGGCAATCTCTGTTAGAACGCTAGCAAATTCCAGAGCTCAAGAAAACATCATCCTCAACCAACAGCAATAAATGTCAAAAAAAAAAGGGGGTGGGGAGAATCTACAGAGGTCGTATATATGTAAGGCAACTATCATTTCTTAAGAATCTATGCTGTGCTCGTTTTAATAGATGTGGAAAGGAAGAAGTTAATTAACTTGAACACTCAGCTAGTAAATGGCTCACATGAAGTCAGCATCTGAACGCCATATTTCCACTACATAATAGCTCTTACAGATAATAAAGTATTACAAATACCTATTGATATTACATATTATCAATAAGCTCCAAGAAATAAAGAATTCTTTTTTTTTCTTTCGGTCTGAGGCTTATATTTAGATGAGTCAGTGTGTGTGTGTGTGTGTGTGTGTGTGTGTGTGTATTGTAATATCTTATACTGCTTATTTGAACCAAAGACACACACTGGATGAAAACAAACGTCTTCTGCTACACTGAGTCAGCACTCTGTGTGTGTGTGTGTATGTGTGTGTGTGTGTAGTGGTAGCAGCCAGCTGTAGCTGCAATGTGGGAAGGAAGTGACTGGGCTGTTGAGGGAAAGAGGAAGACAGAAAAAGATGGAAAAAATGAAGCTTTAAGTGGCGTTCTTAAGTGTATTCCTCTTATTAAGAAATTAATATACAGAAATGACAGATGGGCTGTCAGTTGTTTTTATGTAAAAAAAAAAACTACAGTGTTTAAGAATAATTATTAAATCCTTATAGAAGATTTACTTTAGAAGTCAAAACTGACACTCAAGCTAAGTGGAACAGGGAAATTTTCTACTTAGGTGAACTATTTCTTTCAGTAACAACAGAAATCAACCTGCCTGCATTACTTAAGGCTAAAATAAAAAAAAAGTTAAGAAAGTCAACATAATTATTTTCTCATTTATTAGGCTTCTCTATAGAAGAAGACTGTTGAAAAAAATCCCATGGGGATAGAAATTATATAGTTGGTTTTCCAAAGACACCCTCTTTAATTCTAAAGGTGGATCTTACTTTTAATACTGTGTGCTGGCTTATATCACTAAAATATATTTGACCAGCTTTGCTGGACCTCAGATGGCTAGAGGGTTCATTTATTTAGGTGCTAAAATCCTACAGGGTGGCAGTGAGGGAGTAGCAAGAACAGTGCTTTAGCAACGAGGCAGGGTTTCCAGGCCTCCACACCTGGAGATACACTACTCAGGCTGCCCTTCTCACCCCCCTGGCAGCTTTGATTTTACTAACTGGCTCCAACATTCCCAATATAGAAAATAAGATTTAGAACATTCCCCAAGAAGACTGAGTAATGATTTCAAATGGAAAGATGAGTGTTTCTATTGGATGGTACATGAATACACAGTTCTATAGAAATTCATACAGAAGCTTTCTCTATTTTTTTCCTTTACAGAAGTAAATTTCTTGTAACAACTGAGGGACTGAAATTTCTCCATAAAAAGTGGCTAAAAATAAACTCTTTGAGACAACTTACATAATTGTTCCCCAACTTTCTGGGACAGAGAAAAATCCACATTTTTGCCAGATGGAATCTCAGTGAGTGATGACTGCCAATAAATAAGCGCTCAAGCACATTTTCCTGGAATGGGACCCCGTGGGCATGACTTTCTCCAAATGTCCCTTGGGAGTTCAGATAATAGTGTTTCTGTTCTTCTAAAATAAGTCATGTCCCACACAACAGCTGCTACCACACCTGAGATCAGCCGCCTTAAATTGTCCCAGTGAACTTTCACCCTGTTAAATGATATTTCTTGGCAGAGGAGAAACAGGTTTCAGCAGAGGTTCCTTAGAGAAATGTCAGAGTTGTTCAGTGTGATATGGTAACCGGCAGACTAATTCTGTAGCCATATATCATCAAATAAACCTCATACTTCCAAGACTTGAAACACTGAGCACAAGCACAGAATCTCTGAATGTCAACACACAGGCTGGTCATATTTATTTATTTACTTCAACACAAAGCATTGTGCTTTTCTTTGAAGCAACCAAATAAATAAGTGAAAATATATTTAAAAACAAAGTAAGAGGAAGTAGTGATTATTTGTGTTACCAAGAATAGGTCACATAAAAAAAAAAAAAGGATCACAATCATAGTGCCTTAAAGTGTCAACATCCCTACTGCATTTTAAACGATCTGATTTTTTAGAAGTGCTTTTAAATTCAGTATTTCAGAGAACTGGGCCCATTGCGTTCATTGTGTATGTGCTATATCTTCTCTACCTAGTGCTATTCATATATAGAACATTATTAGAATTCACAATAAAACCAAAAAACTTTTTCTCCATTGAATTTTAGTGAGGAGATATGTAAATTGAAAAAAATTCAAATAAATAAGAAATAAACTGGATGTATAATTACTAAATAAAGCTTATAAAACCAATGATTCCCTCCATAGGCAATGCAATTGATTCACTATTCAAAGAGATATAGAAAATGCCTTGAAAACCAAATTATAATTCTACAGTGACTTTCTAGAATATTACTTCAGTAAGACAACTCTAAAACATAAATCAATCCAACTTTTAAAGTCTAGAAACAGCCTAGTAAGATACTTTTAAACAAATATGAGTAACTCTGGAAATAATATCATCCTAGATTTTAAATCACTCCAAGAAACAGATAAATAGTATAGAATTTGGCCAAACCAAGTAATAATTGAATGTATTCTTTGTCATTGAGTTAAAATGAGATAATATTATCTCTTTCCTTTCTGTCCATTAGTCCATGACTGATGCCTGTTCTTTTTCATGCTCCCCACCACCCCCATTTAAAGTTGTATTATTTAATCTCTGAATTATAGCATTTTCTTCTTAATAGGTTTTGCTGAGTTTAGTTTTCTCTACCCTCAATCCAGATTGTACAGATTTGATATTCCTAAAACACTGCTCTAAAAATGTCAGAAAGCTCTGAAAGTTTTTCATAGCTTACAAAGTAAAATCCAAATTCTATACACACCACCCTATTCCTCTGTTTTCACACTCACGACCTTTCTCCTTCACTGGAACTGGGGGTTCAGGCAAGCTGAACTGTCCTCGCCTGCTGTCATGTCTGCTTTCCTGCAATTTCTATTTGAGGCATTTCTCCTAGCCAGGAATCCCCTCCTGGCCACATACCCACTGAACCAAAGCTCAGACTGCCTGGGTTTCTCATATGCTGCCCCATCTGATTCCTCCATTCAGGGGATTTTATCTTGAATGAATGAAGCCATAATTGCCAAGTCCAAAAGAAGTTCTCACTCTACACAATTTCTCTAAAATATGACAATTACTACTTCCTCCTTGAAACATTTGACATTCTTGATTTAAAAAACAAAAAAAAATTTTTCTTATTACAAATTATATAGTATATGTTCACATACACATTTACAAAATATAGACAAGAAAGTAAAAGTCAAACATAATCCATCACTTACCTAACCAGTGTTCCATGTGTTTGTATACATTCCACTTCTCCTCTGTATATATAATATATAACATATATAATTATATACAAAGATGGGACAGTGTGAAGGTACTTAACGTTATTATACTCTATGCTTCAAAATGGCAGATAAGGTAAATTATATATATATTTTACCACAATAAAAAATATTGGATAATGTACTACATACTATTTTATAGCACATTTTATATAATAATCAGTAATATGTTTCTAATCCTCAAAAATATTTTCTATGCTTGTCTTATCATATTTTTATCCATGATAATGATATATATATTTTTTAAATATTTTATTTATTTATTTGACAGAGATCCCAAGTAGGCAGAGCAACAGGCAGAGAGAGGGAGAAGCAGACTCTCTGCTGAGCAGAGAGCCCGATGTGGGGCTTGATCCCAGGACCCTGGGATCATGACCTGAGCCGAAGGCAGAGGCTTTAACCCATTGAGCCAACCAGGTGCCCCGATAATGATATTTTTAATCATTTGGTTCAAGTAGTGACTACCAGATTTCTCCACTGTAAAAGGAGAAACATTATCTGTGAGATGATCATTGGAGACTGTGAAAGTTTAGACTCCAGACATATTGTGAGCATCTATTTTGAAGGCAGAGATAACAGGACTTGCTGATGGATTGGTTGAGAAAGGGTAGAGGAATCTCAGATTTTTGGCTTGAGTAACTGGTGAATAGTGGCACAATTTATTGAGATGTGGAAAAACTTGCGTAGAAATGGGACTGCCTTTTTTTAGGTGGAAGTATGAATTGGGAGGCCTGTTTTATATAGACTGAGTGTGAGATATTTATTAAATATTTGAGTGGACTTATCAGGAAGCCAATAGGCAGGACTAGCCTCATGGGTACATGAAATATGCAGTCTCCTGGGGCCCCATACTGGGTTTAACGCTCTGGTGTTGCTGTCTTCAAATTTTTGATAATTTTAAACAAGGGGCTCTGCCTTTTCACTTTAGGTGGGGGGGGCAACCCAAATTTAGTAGGTGGTAGCACCAATTGGATATATCAATTGGGAGTACGATGGAGAGGCTGGAGGAAAACTAACCTTTGCAAGGTCTAGAAACAGTCTGCAAAAGAAGACAGATTTTGCAAATGAGACTAAAAAAGCATATTCAAGAAGACTAGAGGGAAAAGAGGAGAGTGTGGTATTGCAGAAGCAATGTGAAGAAAGTTCTTTGTAAGGGAATAATGAGTTGGGTCAAATGTGGCTGAGCAAGAGTAAGGTGAGAATAGTAGATTGATCTCTGGATTTGGCAGTATGGAGACTGCTGGTGTCCTTACTAGGAACACTTTCAGTGTTGTGTGGGTTGAAGAACAGGAGGAATGGATGTTAAGAAAGCAAGTAGGTATACTCCTTTATTGGAGATTTGCTCCAAAGGAGAAGAGAGATACTCTTTCTGGGCAAGTGTTAAAAAAGTGTTGTGAGTTATTATAACATGTTTTTATCCAATGGAAAAAATCTAGAAGGAAATTGATGTCAGAGAAGGGAGGTGATTATTTGAATATCATCCTTAGGTCAATGAAAGGGAATGGGATTCAGAGTACAAGCACAAGGGTTGATCCCAGAGAGGTGCAAGTTTAGTTCATCCACTGTAATAGTACAGAAGGCAGAGTATAAGGGTATAGATATGAATACCTTTGTAGATTTGGGAGGTAGGAGGGTAACATCAGTCTTTTGTGATTGTTGTGTGAAATAAGATAAAAACTTTGGATTGTGCCATAATATTTTATAGATCTAAGCCATGTCCATTTCTTTATTAAACTGAGGTTCATGTTTTCAGAAAACAAAGGCACTGGTGAAAGAAGAGAAGAGCTAGGATGCTAACATAATTTTATTTTTGTTTTTCTAAAATCTGGCTCAGATTGTTGATAAGGAGACCAAAAAGACAATTCCATGGGAAAAGAATAGTCTTCTTAGCAAATGGTGCTGGGACAACTGGATATCCGCATGCAAAAGAATGAAGTTGGACTGATGCCTCATACCACATATAAAAATTAACTCAAAATGTACTATATACTTAATTTTAAGAGCAGAACTATAAAACTCTGAGAAAAAAACATAAACATAAATCTTTGTGACTTTGGATTAAGCAATGGTTTCTTAGATTAGACATCAAAATCATAAACTAGAGAAAAAATAGATTACTTGAACTTTATCAAAATTAAAAACTTCTGTGCTTCAGGGAACATTATCAAAAATGTGAAAAGACAACCCTCAGAATATCAAAAAATATCTGAAAAATTGCGTATTTGACAACAGGCAGTATCCAGGATCTATAACTAACTCTTTTAGCCGGTAAAAAGACAACCTGATTTTAAAAATGGGCTATTTGAATTGCCATTTCTCCAAAGAAGATATACAAATGGCAAATAAACATATGAAAAGATGTTCCTCATTATTCCTTAGGGAAATGCAAACCAAAACCACAATATGACACCATCCTACACTCAGCAGAATGGTTGTAATAAAATAGACACTAACAAGTGGTAACAGAGATGTGGAGAAACTGGAAATACCATACACTGTCAGTTGGAATGCAAAATGAAGCATTCACTTTGAGAAGTAGTTTATGGGTTCTTGAAAAAGTTAAACACAGCTTACTATATAAACCAGCAATGCCACTCCAGCCATGTACATAAGCGAACTGAAAACATAGAAAGACTTGTACACAAATGTTTATACTAGCATTATTCATAATAGTCCCAAAGACCCAGCAACCCAAATGTCCCTCAACTGATGAATAAATAAATAAAATGTGGTGTCCGTATTCAACAGAATTTTATTCAGCCTCAAAAAGTCATGAAATACTGACACGTAATATGGATGAACCTTCAAAGAATGTCCTAAGTGAAAGAAGGAGAGGCAAAGGACACATATTGTATGACTGCATTTAGATGCAGTGGCCAAGAGTTGGAGCTTCATAGAGATGAGAGGCCACTGACCATTCATGAAAAGGAACAAGGGCACTCCAGACAAAAGGAATGATGTTAGCAAAGATGCAGAGGTGTGAAATTATTATGGCATCCTTGAAATAATGTGGTTGCAATGCAGCCTGAGCATAGGATAAAGAACTGTGGTAGAGTAGGTAAGGAAGTAGATTGAGCCAGATTTTTAAAGAACCTGAATTCCTTGAAATTTATTCAATGAGAAGTCCTCTTGGCTTTTATAGCACCTCTCTTATGCCACTTCTCAACCTCTTACATTATTTTTGTTAACTGTGGATGAATTAGCCTCACTAAATAGACTGGGAGACCCCTAAAGATTAGAGAGCATGCCTTAGTTCTCTCTGGTTTTGCAGGGCCCATTGCAAAATGTGCCCACCAGGAGTTTGTTGACTTTGAATTACTAAAATAAATTTAGTTAAGGCCACAGCAGTCCACATATACTTTGGTGATTTACAGGCTACCAAAAATTATCTGCATGTATGAAAATAAATTTCCTTATTGTTAATACCATCTCTTTCATCAACCACTCAAACTAAAAACAAACTACATTTTCGTTAATTGAACATAATAAAAAATAAATAAACAAAACAAAAAACCAAAGAATAAACCTTACCAAGAACACAGTTAACAAATTTGTATGTTTTATGTATTATATACTGTGTTCTTATAATAAAGTAAGCTAAAGAAAATGTTAAAATCATAAGACAAGATTTAAAAAAAAGAACTTTGAAAAAAACCTTTTTAAATTGAAGTTTGGATCTCAGTGAAATGTCAAAATTTGAACAGTCAGAGCAATTGTACTAGAGTGGCAGTTTTGGTGAATGGGTAGAGAATTATTTGTTCTTTAATAATCAAAATACTTAGAGAAATATCAGAAGCTTTCATTTTAAACCACAAGAATAAAAGGAGACTAAAGTTAAATAATGGAAAATATTTTTAATAGGTATTCAGCTTATATGAAAAAGTTCATCTGAGAAAACCTTAGAATATTTATTGTGGGAGCTGGCGGTGGTTAAGAACAGATTAGAAAACTATCTGTAAAGATAGAGATGTTTTTCTAACCCACTCTGGGACCTTGGGGCCTTTTACAAACCTACTTTTCTATAAACCTTCATTAGTAAGGCCAAAGAGTAGGAGTGCTCTGTCAGGGCAGTATGTGGGGAAGTTTACCACTGTGCTTTTCACAAGGCGGTTTCAAACTCCCCCTTCCCTACATGGGAGCTACTCCAGTAAAGCCTACAAGGTCAGCAAAACAGTTATATTATTTGGTAATTTTTCAAACAGTATGGTTAGGAATATTGTAGCTAAGAATTCTAATTTCATTTGATGTTCACTAGTCAGTTCAAGATTCTGAACTTGGCCCCCCGTATCAGAGTGTGAGACACTACAGGAAACACACACACATGTTCAGGAAACAACTGGAGTGCCCTTTATGAAGTAAAAACATGTGATGGTTATGACTGCTTTTTGTGGCTGGCTGGACTTTAGAAATAAAGAAAGTAATATTTAATTTCAGGACTTAATAGATCAGGATGCTTGAAGGACAATGAGTATGGTTAAAACTGTTGAATATCAATTCATTATTAGTATCATTTAAAGCCTGAATCTTATGACTTATACTACTTTTATATGAGACTAAAATATGAAGTGTTGTTTGGCAAACATCACGAGGAACACACTTTCTGCCACAGGAGCAGAAAGTTGCAGAGACTGGTTATAAGTGTCATAAAACAATGGATTTTTCCTGTATAAATAAGCAACATCTTACTGATAACAGGGACAATATCAGGGTCAGAGTCCTGGTGGGGAGATGGCCCAGAGATTAAGCGGGGAAGACAAGAAAGCAGAGTTTTG
The DNA here is from genome assembly GCF_011764305.1 of Mustela putorius furo. Classification (NCBI taxonomy): domain Eukaryota; kingdom Metazoa; phylum Chordata; class Mammalia; order Carnivora; family Mustelidae; genus Mustela; species Mustela putorius. The sequence continues at coordinate 2,499,138 of NW_025421367.1, read as the reverse complement.
ACTTGTGTGGTATCTCTAAGGGTAGGCAGTACAAGGTTCCCTGGCATGAGGTGAGAACTTTCCAAAGACCCAAAGAGAGAAAACTCACACATAAAATTCTACTCTTTCAGAATCAGACCTCAACCTCTGAGGTGTAGGTCAGCTAGATGAAGAGAATGGAACTTAAACTCAAACTGAGCTCATTTAATAATAATAACACAACAACAGGAGCTAAGGCAGCAGCAGCAAACAAAGTAGGTGCCTGTTAGGTAAGTCCTGCTGTGGATGCAAAAACTACCCAGGAGACACACTCCCTTCTCCACCAGGCAGTCATAATCAGGTTGAGGAAGAAAGTAAAAGACACATGAAAGGGTAAAGAAATTCAAGATATAGGACAGGCAGGAAGTAACTGTAAAATAATCTAGACATATATTAATCTCAGCCTGTCAATAAAACATGTAAACTTGGATAATTTGTCTAACTCAAAAAATATTTGTGAAATGAATAGTCTTCTCAGAATCATGATTTCTTCATCCAAAGTTACTTTTCAGATACAAATAAATCTTTTTACAAAGCTACTTGACAAAACTGTGATATAGGCCAAAAAATGTCACATGCAGGGTTATTATAATTTTTCCAGCATTGTTGAGGTATCATTGACAAACACTAAATTGTATATACTTAAGGTATAAAATATGATTTACATATACATTGTGAAATGATTACCACAATTAGGCAAATTAACACTTTCATCCCCCCACGTAGTTATGATTTTGTTTTTGTGATGGGAACAATAAAGACTAACTTTACCAGCAAATTTCAAGCATACAATATAATATTATTAACTACATTCATCACATTATACATTATATCTGCAGAACTTATTCACCTTATAACTGAAGTCAGTAGCCTCTGGCCAGTGTCTGTCAATTTCTCCCTGCCTGTAGTTCCTGGCAACCACCATTCGACTCTCTACTTTTGAGCACAACTTTTTTAGATTCCAAATATAAGTGAGATCACACAGTATCTGTCTTTCTGTATCTGGCTTATTTCACTTAGCATAATGTCCTCTGCATTAGAAGTGGAGGATTTCCCTCTTGCATGTGTGTGTATACATTACATTGTATACATACAAGAAATATACATATACACACATGCTGTATGTATACACAATGGAATATTACTTCTACCACTTTTTAATACCCTTATCCACTGACAGACACTTAGATGGTTCCATATCTTAGCTATTATAAATAATGCTGCATTAAACACAAGAGTGCAAATATCTCTTTGAGATACCGATTTCATTTCTTTGGCCATATACCCAGAAGTGGAATAGTTAGATTGCATAGTTCAATTTTTAAGTTTTTGCGGGACCACCACACTATTACCTGGAATGGCTGTACCAATTTACATTCTTACCAACCCAGTGTACAGAGGTTCCCTTTTCTCCACATCCTCACTAATACTTGTTATCTCGTCTTTTTAATAAAAGTAATTCTAACAGGTATGAGGTAGCTCATTGTGGTTTTATTTTGCATTTCACTGATGACTAATGACATTTTCATATATCTGCTTGCCACTCCTATAATCTTCTTTGAAAAAAGTCTGTTCGACCTCTTTGCCCAGTTTTTTTAAAATACCCATTACCCATTGAAAGCCCTTCCCCCTACCAACCTCCACTCCAGTAATCATCAGTTTGTTCTCTATAGTTAAGGGTCTATTTTCTGGTTTGCCTCTCACTTTCCCCTCCTATGTTCATCTGTCTTGTTTCTTAAATTCCACATATAATTGAAATCATATGGTATTTGTCTTTCTCTGACTTACTTTACCTAGCATAGTATTCTCTAGCTCCACCCACATCATTTCAGATGGCAATATTTCATTCATGGTTATGGCTGAGTAATATTCCATTATAGATAGATAGATATAGATATAGATATATGTATATATACACACATGTCCCACATCTTTTTTTATCCATTCATCAATGGACACTTGGATTTTTCCATAGTTTGGATATTGTTGATAATGCTGCTATAAACATCAGGGTATATGTACTGCATCAAATCTGTATTTTTGTATCCTTTAGGTAAATAACCTATTAGTGCAATTGCTGGGTCATAAGGTAGTTCTATTTTTAACTTTTTGAGAAACCTCCATACTATTCTCCAGAGCAGCTGCACCATTCTGTTCTCTAGAGCTGCTGCACCATTCTGTTCTCTAGAGCTGCTGCACCAGTTTGCATTCCCATCAACAGTGTAAGAGGGTTCCCCTTGTTCCCCCGGCCTTGCCAATACCTGTTGTTTCCTGTGTTGTTAATTTTAGTCATTCTGACTGGTGTGAGGTGATATTTCATTGTAGTCTTGATTTGTGTTTCCCTGGTGATGAGTAATGTTGAGTGAGCATCTTTTCATGTGTCTGTGGGCCATCTATATGTCTTCTTTGGAAAGATGTCTATTTATGTCTTCTGCCCACTTCTAAGTTGGATTTATTGGTTTTTGGGTATTGAGGTTCATACTTTTAAAAATCAGATATGGATACTCTTTATCAGATATGTCATTTGCAGATATGTTCTCCCATTCCAAAGGTTGCCTTTTAGTTTTGTTGATTGTTCCCTTTGCCACGCAGAAGATTTTCAAACTGATGAGTCCCAATAGTTTATTTTTGCCTTTGTTTCTGTTGCCAAGTTTCATTCTTTTACATGCGGATATTCAGTTTTCTAAGCAATTTACTGAAGAGACTATCTTTTCCCCACTGCATAGCCTTGGTGTTCTTGCTAAACTATATTTGTGTGACCTTATTTCTGGGCCCTCTATTCTGTTCTATTAGTATATGTTTGTTTTTATGCCAATAACATACTGTTTGATTACTCATAGCTTTGTAATACAGTTTGAAATCAGGAAATGTGATGGCTTCAGCCTTCAGCTTCATTCTTCATAGGATTTCTTTGGCTATTTGGGGTCTTTTGTGTTTCCACATCAATTTTAGGATTTTTCTAGGAAAAATGTCTTTGGAGTTTTGGTAGGGGTTATACTGAATCTGTAGATCTCTTTGGGTAGTATAGGCATTTTAACAACATTAATTCTTCCAATCCATAAACATAGGATTTGTCTTTTATCAATTTCTCTTATCAGTTAGTTTTCAGTATACAGATTTTTCACCTCCTTAGTGAAGTTAATTACAAAATATTTTATTCTTTTTGATGCTATTGTAAATGAGACTGTTTCCTTAATTTCTTTCTCAGATAGTTCATTGTTAGTGTATATAAACACAACTGAATTTTGCATATTGGTTTTGTATCTCACAACTTTACTGAATTTGTGTATTGGTTCTAACAGTTTTTTGGTAGCATTTAGAATTTTCTATATATAAGATTATGTCATCTGCTGAGACCATTTTACTTTTTCCTTTCTGATTTAGATGCCTTTAAACTTATTTTTTTTCTTGCCTAATTGGCTCTGGCTAGAACTTCTATTACCTCATTTAACAGAGGTGATAAAATGGGCACCCTTGTTTTTATTTCTGATGAAGAGGAATAGCTTTCAGGTATTCATCAGAAATTATGATGTTAGCTATGGCTTGTTTTATGTGGTCTTAATATGTTGAGGTACATTCTTTTTACTTAATTTTTGACAGCTTTTAATAATAAAAGAATATTTAGTGTTGTCAAATCCTTTTTCTGCATCTACTGAGATGGCCATATGATTTTTATCCTTCCTTTTATTAATGTGGTGCATCATACATCATATTGATTTGCATATGTTGAACCATCTTTGCATTCCAAGGGTAAATCCCACTTGATTAATGTGTATGATCCTTTTAATATCCTGGTGAATTTGGATTCCTGGTAATTTGTTGAAGATTTTTATATCTCTATTCATCACAGATATTGGCCTGCAATTTCCTTTTCTGTAGTAGCCTTATCTAGCTTTGGTATCAGGGTAATTTAGGCCTCATAAAATGAGAATAGAAGTATTCTTTTCTCTTCATGGGGCGCCTGGGTGGCTCAGTGGGTTAAGTCTCTGTCTTTGCCTCAGGTCATGATCCCAGGATACTGAGATCGAGCTCCTCATCAGGCTCTCTGCTCAGCAGGGAGCCTGCTTCCTCCTCTCTCTCTCTGCCTGCCTCTCTGCCTACTTGTGATCTCTGTCAAATAAATGAATAAAATCTTAAAAAAAAAAAAGGATTCTTTTCTCTTCAATTTTTTTGGAAGAATCTGTAAAGGACTGGAGTTACTTCTTAAAATGTTTGGTAGAATTTATCCAGGACATCATCCAGTCCTTGCAGTTTATTAAGAAGCTTTTAATTACTGCTTTAATGTCCTTACTTATTATTGATTTGTTCATATTTTCTATTTCTTCATGATTCAGTCTTGGGAGACTGCATGGTTTTAAAATTTATCCATTTCTTCTAAAATATCCAATTTGCTGGTGTATAATAGTTCATTGTAGTCTCTCATGATTCCTTGTATTTTTATGGAATCAATTGTAATGTCTCCTCTTTTATTTAGAGTTTTACCTATTTGAATTCTCTTTGTTCTTGGTTAGTATATGTAAAGGTTTGTCATTTTTGTCTTTTCAAAAAATCAACTTTTAATTTTGCTGATCTTTTCTCCTTTTTTTCTAGTGTCTATTGAATTTATCTTTGCGCTAATTATTATTTTTTTCTCTCTGTTAACTTTGAGCTTAGTTTTCTTCTTTTTCTAATTCCTTGAGGTGTAAAGTTAGGTTAGTTATTTGAAGGCTTTCTTTTTTTCTATATAGTCACTTATCACTATAAACTTCCCTTTAAGAAATGCTTTTGCCATACTCCATGAGTTTTGGAATGTTGTATTTCAACTTTCATTTGTCTCAAAATACTTTGAGATTTTTTTTGATTTCTTCTTTTGTCCACTGGTTTTTAGGATTGTTTTAATTTCCATATATTTGTGAATTTCCCCCTATTATTAATTCATAGTTTCATACAATCTAGTGAGGACACCTAAGGTTTCAATACCCTTAAGTTTGATAAAACTTGTTTTGTGGTCTAACATATGTTTTAACCTGGAGAATGTTCCATGTGTGTTTGAAAAGAATGCGTTTTCTTTCTTCCTTTTTTAAATTAATTAATTTTTAAAATAAACATATAATGTATTTTTATCCCCAGGGGTACAGGTCTGTGAATCGTCAGGTTTACACACTTCACAGAACTCACCATAGCACATACCCTCCCCAATGTCCATAACCCCACCACCCTCTCCCAACCCCCGCCCCCAGCAACCCTCAGTTTGTTTTGTAAGATTAAGAGTCACTTATGGTTTGTCTCTCTCCCAATCCCATCTTGTTTCATTTATTCTTCTCCTACCCCCTTAACCCCCCCATGTTGCATCTCCATTTCCTCATATCAGGGAGATCATATGACAGTTGTCTTTCTCCGATTGATTTATTTCGCTAAGCATGATACCCTCTAGTTTCATCCACGTCATTGCAAATGGCAAGATTTCATTTCTTTTGATGGCTGCATAGTATTCCATTGTGTATACATACCACATCTTCTTTATCCAAAGAATGTGTTTTTTGTGACCACTGAATGGAATGTTCTGGACAGTTCTATTAGGTCCATTTGATCTACAGTGTCTTTCAAGTTTGGTGTTCCTCTGATTTTTTGGTCTGGATGATTTATTCATTGTTAAAAGTGGAGTACTAAAATCTCCTATTATTGTATTGCTTTCTATTTCTCCCTTTAGTTCTGTAAATATCTGCTTAAAAATATAGGTGCTTAAAAAATTAGGTATATATGGATACATATATATTTATAATTACTATATCATCTTAGTGAATTAAAGTCTTTACCATCATATGGTGACCTTCTTTTTGTCTTGTAACAGATTCTGATTGAAAGTCTATTTTGTCTGATGTAAGTATAGTCACCCCACTCTCTTTTGTTCACTATTTACATAGAATATCTTTTCCCATCCTTTCATTTTCAGCCTATGTGTCCTTAAAGTGAATGTCTTGTAGGTGACATATTGTAATTATATTTTTATCCATTCAGATATGTGTCTGCTAATTGAAAAATTTAATCCATTTACATTTAAAGTGTATTATAAATGTAAATAATAAGATGTATTACTGCCATTTTATTGTTTTCTGCTTTGTGGTTGTTTTATTTCCTTTTGCCTGCTGTCTTCCTTTGTGATTTGTTGATATTTTGTAGTGGTGTACTTTGATTTCTTTTTCATCTTTTGTGTAGCTACCAGAAGTTTTTTTCTTTGCAGTTACCATGAGATTTACCTAAAACATCTAAATAGTTACAGCAGTCATTTTAAGCTGATAACTTTAATTGCATATAAAAACTTTACAATTTTACTTCTCCCTCTCTCCAACATTTCATGCTATTAATGTCACACTTTTTTTTTTTTTTAAGATTTATTTGTTAGAGAGAGAGCAAACAAGCACAAGTTGGGGCAGGGACAGAGAGAGAAGCAGACACTCTACTGAGCAGGGAGCCTGATGTGGGGCTTGATCCCAGGACCCTGAGATCATAACCTGAGGTGAAGGCATCTGTTTAACCAACTGAGCACCCAGGTTCTCCACACATTTTAAAAATATTATATATCCATTAACAAATTATTATAGCTATGTTTTTATACTTTTGTCTTTTACATTTTATACTAGAATTAAGAATTAAGTGATTTACATATTACCAACATAGTGTTAGATTATTCCGAATTTGACTATATATTTATCTTTACTAGTGAGTTTTATACTTTCATATTGTTACTTAGCTTCCTTTTCTTTCAACTTGAATAACTCCCCCTTTGCATTTCTTGTAAGGCATATCTAGTTATAATGAATTTCCCAAGATTTTGTTTGTCTGGGAATGTCTTTATCTCCTCTTCAATTTTGAAAGGTACAGATTCAGAAAACACACACAACTTTGCTGGGTATAGTATTCTTGATTGGCAGATTTTTTTCTTTCAAACTGAATATATCACCCTACTTCTTCCTGGCCTACATCAAGGTTTCTCTTGTAAAATCCACTCCATAGACTTGTTGGGGGGTAATGAGTTGTTTTTCTCTTACTGCTTTAAAAACTTTGTCTTTAACTTTCTAAAAAACTTTTTTTTTTTTTAAGAGAGTGATTGTGGGTGGGGGAGGAACAGAGGGAGAGAGAGAATTCCAACCAGGCTCCACACCCAGCACAGAACCCAATGCAGGGCTTGATCTCATTGATCATGACCTGAACCAAAATCAAGTGTTGCATACTTAACAGACCAAGTGACCTCAGTGCCCAACTGTGTCTTTAACTGTGATGATTTGTATAATGTTTGAGTTATCTTGATTGCAGTTCTTCACTTCATGCAGAATGATGTCCATGTCCTTTCTAAGACTCAGGCAGTTTTCAGCCATTATTTCTTTAAATAAGTTTTCTTCCCCTTTTTGTCTCTCCACTCCTTCTGGGACTCTCAAGTTGAAATATATTCATTCACTTGATGGTATTCTATAGATGCCACATACTTTTATCATTCTTTTTCCTTCCTTTTTTGTTTTTGTTCCTGTAATTATTCTAAATAACCTATCTTTATTTGCTGATTCTTTCCTCATGATCCAGTCTACTGTTCTCTGTTCAAATTTCAGTTCTGTTATAATATTCTTCAACTTCAGGATTTCTGTTGTTCTTTCTTGTGGTTAATTCTTTATTAAACTTGATTTTTTCGGTATTAATTCCCTGATTTCACTGTCTGTGTTATTTTGCATCTCTTTGAACTTTTTAAAGATGATTATTTTGAAAAATTTTCAGAAAATTTGAAGATCTCTATTTGGGTTTGGTTACTGGAGCTTTATTAGTTTCCTTTTTGTGGTATCATGTTTGCTTAGTTCTTTGTGACCTGTGAAGCCTTGTGTTGGTATCTTGCATCTGAAAGAGAAAGCACCTCTTCTGGTCTTTACAGACTGGTTTTGTCACAAAAAAATTTCTTCTTTTGGGTCCCTGGGCTGATGCTACTGCCTCTGGGATTTCAGTTGAGCAGGGGTGAGCCAGGTCATGTGGCTGCTGCTGGGTCTGCGGTAGGAGTTTGCAGTTGACAGGCCTGATCCCTGGGGTGATGGAACTGTCTTCAGAACCTTGGTCAGTAGGGCTGGCACTGAGACAAGCGTTGACTTTCAGGTCTGCAAATAGTGGGCCTGTTACCAGGTGTGCAGATGAGTGTGGCTCCTGTCAGGTTCCTGGGAGAATTCCTGCCAGCTCCCTGGGAAGTTCCCTGGGTCGGCAAAACTGGACTGAATTACTGACAGGGGCTGGAACTGAATCACTGGGTTGCTTCAAGGTCAACAGTCAGGACTGAGTCTGCAGTCTTGCCTCCAGGGGTATGGATGGGTGTGTCTCCTACCAGGTTCCTAAGTGGTTAGGACTTCCCTTGGACAATGCCCAATGGGGTTGGAGCTAGGTCACAAGGCCACTGCAGGATATTGTCAGACAACATTTCAACAGGCCTGCCTCTAGGCAGTGTGTCTCCCATCCCATCCCTGGGAGGGTAGGAGTACCCGTAGACCACAGCTGAGAGAGGCTGGAGCCAGCACAGCTTCAGTATCCTCGGTCAGACTGAGGTTGGAGGATCTGCCTCTGGGACAGGGACAGGTCTTTCTCTCACCGGGTCATTGGGAGGAAAGGATTATTTCTGAACTAAGGCTGAGAGGGGCTGGAGCCTAGTCATATGGCACTTCAGGGTCCACAGCTGAAACTGAGGTCGGACCAATATGGGTGGGTGTGGCCCCTCCTTGGTTGCTTGGAAGATGGTGCTAGCAACAGCAGTAGGGCCAAATGTGGCTGGAGCCAGGCCTGTAGGTAGACTGGGCTGTTTTCTGGGTCTGTAGCTTACAAAACTACAGTTTGTGAGTCTACCACCTGGGTGCAGGCATGTTCTTTCAAAATGGACTTCTTCAGTCTTGGGCTCTACTAGGGTTTTGCAACCTTCTACTTAGATACTGAAGCTCCCACAGAGGCACTTTTGTCCATGGATAACTACCAACTTACTGTTGCTGTGGGGGGAAATGAGATGGGGGCTCCCTATTTTATCATTTTGCTCTATAATTTTTAAGGCAAGTATCAAGACAAAATACTATTAAATCAAAATACAGGGTCTAATCTTAAAGAGAATATAGGCATACCTTGTTTTTTTGAGTTTCACTTTATACACTTTGAAGATACTGCATTTTTTATAAATTGAAGGTTTGTGGCAACTCTGCATTGAGTAAGTCTATTGGTGCCACTTTTCCATCAGTAGTTGCTTACTTCATATCTCCAGGTCACATTTTGGTAATTTCACAATATTTCAAACTTTTTCATTATTATTATTATATTTGTTATGTGATCTGTGATGATGACTCACTGAAAGCTTAGATAATGGTCAGCATTTTTTAGCAATAAAGTGCTAAATGTTAAAATTACATATATTGTTTTAAACATAATATTATATAGCATACCTAATAGATTATAGTATAAATTTAAATGCACTGGGAAATAAAAAAATTTATTTGACTCACTTTACTGAGATATGTGCCTTATTGTGGTCATCTGGACACCAAACCTGCAATGTATCTGAAATATGCCAGTGTCTGGAACTGAGATGGCCCCAGAAAGTGTGGGTTATGTGGTGGCCGTAGGGATGAGAAAAAGGCAAGCATAGAGCTGAGGGAGAAAAAACTGTTAAGACAAGCAGAGGATGGAGCAAGGAGTCTCTCGTAGGCTAGGCACATGTGAGTCACTCAGTAGTTCTGAGCAGGAATATGACCTTTTTAAAAGTTCCTGGGTCTGCTGAGGTGCTAAGGAGTGGAGTAGTAATGAGGCAAAATAAAGACAGTAAGATAGTAAAAAAGTATTTGGGAATTGGCTGGCTATGGGCAGATGATGGGAGAGGGAGCAAGGGAAGGGTCTGAGGTACAAGAGGGATTAGGTTGACCAGTCTGCGAGTCAGAATGATGTGTTAGTATGGCTCAGTAGAGAGTTCTGAATAGGAGAGACAGGCATAGAAGACACTGTATAGAGTTAGAAGTTGAAGATGGAGGAATAGGCCCAACTTATGTGGAGAATGAATCCAGCAGGTTAGTGAAATGCAGAAAAATGTAATTATGTAAGCACAAGGTGATGGAGGCCTAATTCAGAACTGAGCTCATGGGGGGGATAATGGAGATAATGGAGAAAGGAATGTTGGAGATACTGAAAATGAAATACTGATGAGATTTGGTGACTGATTATAGAAAAGATTTTGAATCTTGTGTTTGAGAGAATTAAACCCACAGCAAGTGAAGAGGAAAAGAGGAGCTGAGTTGTGTTTGGTATGGTAAGCTTATGGTAAAGGCTGAGGTAGAGGTAGCTGACAGGCACCAGAATCTGAGAACTGAGTTCAGGTCTGAGATACTGTACTTGAAAACTACCATGCTGGGGCGCCTGGGTTGCTCAGTGGGTTAAAGCCTCTGCCTTCGGCTCAAGTCATGGTCCCAGGGTCCTGGGATAGAGCCCCGCATCGGGCTTTCTGCTCAGCGGGGAACCTGCTTCCTCCTCTCTCTCTGCCGACTTGTGATCTCTGTCTGTCAAATAAATAAATAAAACCTTAAAAAAAGAAAGAAAGAAAGAAAGAAAGAAAGAAAACTACCATGCTGTGCCTAGATTCACTGTGGAAGGGACAGGAGACAGGGGAGCAGGAGGCCAAAGAGGGAGACCCGAGGGTCACTGAATTTGGAGGTGGGAAGGAAAGGGCAAGAATATCACAGGGGGAAGCCACTCGGGAAATAGGAAATTTTCAAGGATAGGTGAAGCACCACAATACATTCAGTATGACGAAGACTGTTTTTTAAAAAGTGGAAAGTATGTAAAAATATATTCCCGTGTAAATACATTGAAAGAAGTCTGGAAGAATATAAAACCAAATCTATAATAGTCCTTTACCCCAAGAAGAGAGAGGAAAAAGTTAGAATTATGGAGCAAGTGATTCAGTGGGAGCTTAAGCCTTTTTGGTGAGGTTTTTAATTTTTCTAAGAAGAATGTATTCACTATGCAATTCAGAAGTACTGAAAACAGAATAAATGGACAAGAAAGCACTTTTAGAGTAGAACAACTCTCTCAGGCAGAAATATTCTCTCAAGAAAAGATTTGTCTTTAATATACATTTATAAGTGACATATTGTAGCCTACCTTACTTATCTATCAAGTTAAAAATAACTCGGCAACACAGCTACTTTCTTTAGCTCTACCTGCTTCATCATATTATTTTAAATAAATAATTGGTAAAGTGGTAACTTTATTTATTCTGGTTGCAGAAAATGAAAGCATTTTAATCACTCTTAATTGTTTCTCACTTTATGCAAGAACCAGGGCAAAACTTTCATTGTAGATGAATGGAGAATCTGTCCTACAGACACGTCTGTAGGACACCCACCATGGGGAAGGAGACCATGAACGCCTGTTGACATAGAAGCACACTGGGTAATTTTTCTGCTTCTGAAAATTGACCTATGACTTTTTTTGGTGAAACTCCCAAGATGGTGGAGCTTTTTTCTTTCTGCTTCTATGTCTCCCTGAAATACTGATCATTTCAATAACTTTTGATTACAGCAAATCACACCTTAGAATTCTTCCAGATTCCAACCATTCAAATAGCTTTATCCATCTTCTTCTCCCTCCTTATGAATCAACGTTCTGTTCAAGAGTAACTAATCTTTATTCCTGCCACCAGACTCTGTTATAGTCAGTGAAAAGTCTGAAGGAACAAATTATTTTAAGATTAACAAACATAACTTTCTCTGTTGTAGCATTTACTTATAACAATAGTTGCATAATTTGCAATCAAGTGATATTCTTGTTAGATTATATTCATTTCTTGCCCCAGCAATTGTTTGGTTTTCTGATATTTGTTTTTTTTTTTTTTTTTTTAAATAGCAGGTAAGGAAATTTATTGACAAACGTTTAGATGTTTTAGGACTTTCATGTCTTCCACACAGTCAAGAGAAATACTGACAATGGACAAACAACAGGGAAAAAACTCTTCAGCAAAGGTTCTCCAGAACTCACAGCATCACTGGCCAAACACTATAAAAAACTCAAGTGAACCAACAAGAAGGGAGCTTAACAGAGAATTTTAATTTAACAGCTTAACCGAAAAAAAAAGAACATAGCAACCAAGCAACCTTCTCTTCTATCCACTAAAAGGAACATAAAAGGAAACCAGAGAACTTCTAAACCCTGTGAAGCAGGTATTTTGGAGAGAGAAGAGAGAGAGAAGGGACACACCATTGCAAGCGTTAACCCGTAACACGTGAGATTAAGGATTCTAACAAATTCTCTTTAGTCTCTATGTGCATCCCCAAGAACCGTATTATTAGAAACAGACTGCACAGAGATATAAACTATTTGGTATTAAAAACAGACTTTGCTATGTGAACATATAGTATGTCACTTTTATCTCTTTAACGAGAGTAACAGGATAAAGAAAGATCCCCCAGCTTGCCCTTGAGCCTGGAACCCCTAAACATCACCACACAGGCAGTGTGAACCCGAATTACCAGGTACAGAACCCAGGAGACGCCACCATGTCATTTTGTAAAGGATCAAGACTCAGCACCTGTTGAATCCCCGTCCTCACCCAGCCTCCTTGCCCTGCCTGAGTGTCTCCAGAAATCAGTAACTTCAATTTGCATCATTAAGGCCACAGGCCGGTTTGAATATTGAGATCTAACTAGAAAAAGTAGCAGCAAAGACAAAGTTAGCTAGAATTCGCTAGAAAAGCTAAAGGGAGATTTTTTTTTTTTTTAAATGCTTCCAGTTCATGTGAGAATTAAGGTGGAGGCCGTTAAACCCACCAGCTTTGCAGAGCTGTGGATGTTCTGCTGTCGTTATTTAAAAAAAAAAAAACAAAAAACTGAGATCTGTAATAAGCACGTTCACTCGAGAAAAATACCATGTTTGCTAGGTTTCTGTCCTCATTCCCAAGTTACTTTAGATTTTATACACTGTTCAAGGGCAGAGTATATACTGGTCAAGATGTGTTCATAGCTGATGCATCTCCAGAAAGTTCTTCATGAAGGCCGCCAGCTTTTGAACATCCTCAATCGTGACAACATTATACAGAGAGGCCCGGATGCCTCCCACAGACCTATGTCCTTTCAAGGAGATCATATTGAGTTCAAGAGCTTTATCAAGAAATCTTTTTTCTAAAGCATCGTCTCCTTTGGCATTGCCAATGCGGAATGGAATATTCATCTTGCTTCTATACTTGGGCTCCACTGGACATACATAGAATCCTTGAGAATTATCAATAATATCATAAATCATCTGCGATTTGATGGCGCTGAGCTTCTCCATGGCTGCGGCCCCGCCATTGTTCTTAATCCACTCCAGGACCAAGCCCATGACGTAGATGCTGAAGCACGGGGGCGTGTTGTACAAGGAGCTGTTTGCAGCCTGTACTTTGTATTCCAGGATCAAGGGGCACTCTCGGAGCGCGAACCCCAGCAGTTCCTCGCGGATGATCACTACGGTGACCCCCGCAGAGCCCACGTTCTTCTGTGCACCGGCAAAAATCACGCCGAACTTGGAAACATCACTGGCTTGGAGAGGAAGTTTGAGGACATGTCGCAAACCAGCACTGCCCCCTTGACATCAGGGATAAAGTCAAACTCCACTCCGTGCACGGTCTCGTTAGCGCAGTAATACACATAGGAAGCGTCCGGGCTGAGGTTCCAGGTGCTTGGATCTGGGATTTTCGTGTAACTCCCAAGTTTGGGGTGGACGATATTCACAGTCCCGAACTTCTTGGCTTCTTCTGCGGCCTTAGCTGACCAAGAGCCAGTTATCACGTAGTCAGCACACCTTCCTGCTTTCCGGCCAATCAGGTTTAAGGGGACAGCACTGAACTGGCCAGACCCACCTCTTTGCACAAAAATCACCTTGTAGTTATCTGGAATGGCTAACAATTCCCGCACAAGATTCTCTGCGTTGTTAATAATCTTGGCAAAATCCGACGATCTGTGGCTCATTTCAAAAACACTAATCCCAGTTCCTTTGTAGTCTAATAGTTCTTTTTGGCTCTCTAACAATACCGAGCGCGGTAGCTTGGCAGGCCCGGGCCCGAAGTTGACCACCTGCGTCGGGGCGCTCATGGGGCGGCAGCGTAGGCGACAAGGACAACGGAGAGAAGCGTGCGTGGCTGGTATTTGTATTTTTAAAACAGTGTTATTGAGATCCATATTTTTCAAGACTATGGTTCAGTGATTTTTTTAGTAACTTACATTTTCATCCCACCAAATAAGGTCCTTCAGGGCATTTACATTAATCTCTGTGCCTCCCTGTTCCCCCAGAACCAGACAATCACAATCAACTTGCTGTTTTTTTAAAAACTTGCCTTTTCTGGACTTTTGATATAAATTCTAATCATGTAATACTTGGTTTCTTGAGGTTCCACTCTGACTTTAGAGAATGAACCTAGAGATTTTCCTTTTACCTTTAAGAAAATCACACATTTAAAGAAATACACTGCCTTTCAAAAAGACCATTACAGTACATACTATTTAACTAAAAACCTAAAAATATTAATTCTTTTCTTTATTTAAATTCTAAAATTAAAAAGATTCTGAAGGTAATAAATATAGTGCTAGAAACGCTCGAAAGGATCACTTAACTATTGTACATGCTGAAACAGATAGTAAGACGGCTATCCCTGAAGCTTCAAATTCTTTTAACATCTCAAACATTACCTATAATAGAACCTTTTTCTTTTAGAGCATGGATATGCAGCTTTCCCTTCCAGGAAATTTTTTAAGTGGCCTATTTCTTAACATACTAGTTAATGTTTATAGTTTTTCTTCCTCAGCATCTTTAAAAGGAATGAGAGTATCAGGTACACCAAAAGGAACTGGAATGTGCCAGCCATGCTTAAGGGATGTACTTGCTCAATAACCTTCTCATTTCTGTGAGTGCCTCTAACCCACTGAACTTGTACACTGTACTTACACTGTGGAGAAGGACAGGCATGGGCTCCTTTGAAGCTGGCATGCCAGATCAGATATTATGCTTTTCAGTCTACTGTGAATTTTAGTAATACACACATCTTAATTATAAAAAAAAATTTTTTTTTAAAACTTTTTTAAGAGAAGGAGAGAGAGGGTGCAGGGAGGGGCAGAGGGAGAGAGAGAATCCCAAGCAGGCTCTATGCATAGCATAGAGCCTGATGTGGGGCTTGATCTCACAATGCTGAGATCATGACTGAGCAGAAATCAAGAGTCGGATGCTCAACCTAACAAGCCACCCAGGCATCCCTACAAAAAAGAATTCTTAACAGTATTTTAGTAACTGCTGCTGTGAGTTTTAGAAAGCTAATGCTTTCACTGAATTAAGTACTCTGTCTTTGGCTTAGAATTCAGTATTAAATAGAGCATTCCACTGAACTCTAACAAAATCAAGAGTTACTTATCCTTAAGCTTTTTTCACTGAATCAATCTAATTGTGAGAAATTCTATGAGGATTAGAAAAATGATTGTTGTTTATATGATTATATCCTCAATGCCATTTTTTGACAATTATAGAAATACAGAAAAAAATGATATTCATCTGAATAAATAATGTTCCAAGCTAGAAATTAGCCAATAAGCAGTAAGTGATATTGGGCTCTTCTCTTGACTCACAAAACATCACATTTTAAGTGTGTTACTCTCTTTGCTTTTATTTTTGTTGCCACTAACTGAAGATTAGAAAAACAATTCATATTTCTACTACATCTTTTTTTTTTTTAATTTATTTATTTGACAGAGAAAGAAACACAGTGAGAGAGGGAATACAAGCAGGGGGAGTGGGAGAAGGAGAAGCAGGCTTCCTGCCGAGCAAGCAGCCCGATGTGGGGCTCGATCCCAGGACCCTGGGATCATGACCTGAGCTGAAGGCAGACGCCTGACGACAGAGCCACCCAGGTGCCCTGTATTTCTACTACATCTTAAGAAGAAATGAGACGCCCCAGAAGAATTGAAACAAAGGAGAAAAAGACCAAAGTGAGACAACCTGGGGCAAAAGTACTGGACAAGGCTTCAACTCTAAATATTCAAAGTTATCAAAGAACACTGTTGGCCAAAAACCGCTCCTCAAAAGCCTGAGAAATCAGCTTTAACCTGTTGTTTAAAAATTCACGGGACAATTCACCATTCTGGAAATCTCAGTACCAAAGGTTCTTTCTTGGTTGTTAGCTGATAGGGTAACTCTGCTGAAAACCAAACCATGAGTATAAACGTGGCACACTGATTTTAAAGTGCAAAGAGAATGTTTTTTGTTTTGTAAAGTAAACGAAACTCATCAGATCATGGGTCAAACAAGAATAGATTTTTGTTGAATTGTTTTTTTTTTCTTTTTCAAAGAGCAACTAAAAAATAAAAGACAAAAACAAGAAAAAGCCCAGCTAAATATTTCTCGACAATTCTGCAAAAAAAAAGTTGGTAAGCCAAAATAAAGTTTGTATTAGGGGCACCTGGGTGGCTCAGTCGGTTAAGCATCTGCCTTTAGCTCAGGTCATGATCCCAGGATCCTGGCACTGAGCCCCACGTTGGGCTCTCTGCTTAGTGAGGAGCCTGCTTCTCCCTCTCACTCTCCCTCTGTGCCCTCTTTCTCTCAAATAAATAAATAAAATCTTTTAAAAAAACTTGTATTAGATAATGGGCTTATATTTAATACACATTGCCAACCTTTTTGTTTTAAGACTGGTGCAACTAATGAACTGTTAAGGAAAAAAGTAGAAACACACACACACACTTCTAATTTATTTAAAATTTATGAACTAAATAATAACTTGTTCTAGAAAGTAACTGCAAATGAAAACCACCTCATAAGTTTATTTAATGAAAATTGGCCTAATATTCATTCTGTTACTTCAAGATATATAAAGGATTTAAAGTTTATTTTCAATTAAATTTATTTTAATTATCTCCACCTATTTTGTGACAATTTTCTTCACAATCTATTAAATGGTATGTAAAAAGTAAACTCTCTGCATGGACACTACAGAACTTGGATGAGATCCTACTGCGTGACGGTGAGCAGCACGGTTTCTACCTAAATCTCTAAGGTTGCCAAGTGTGCAGGAGTAAGTCTTCAAGGCCATCCTTTATGAACTTAGAAAGTATATAAAAAATTCATAAACATTAACACACATTTGTTTCAACTGGAGATATGCTGACTGGCGGAACAAAGAGTTGTCAGAGCAACGTTAGCTGTGCCGTCTCTCCATAATCTCACTTCTTGATTTGTATCTCAGAAATACAAATTCATTCTCCAAACAGGAAGCTCTTTTCTTGTTACCTTTAGGAGCAAGAAACTTTTTTTTTTTCCCTTTCATTTTCTGACTGGATGAATAAAAATGATGATATAAACTACTAAAATTTGAATTTTTCTTTTCATTGCTTTACATATGGCATTCCTGGCATAATTCTCTGCCAAGTAATTTGGGAAGATAACATCTACACTAGTGCTTCTCACCCAGACACTTGGCCTTGATATTTAAACTAGAGAAGAAAACTCTGAAAAGGGCCAATGTTTCTGTGTCCCTTCTTCTTTTCGGAACTTTCACACTGCCCAAGGCCAGTTCCTCCATGGGTGTCACCCTTACCCCTCAGCGGTGAGGGCTGCACACTGCCCTCCCCTCCCTGCTCCAACACAGCTGCCCACCAGGTGCACAGCCTGCTTTCCTGGGTGGGGGGGTTACCCCCGGCTTCCAAATTCCCTCTGAACACCTTGTTCCATGACCTCCCAGCTTATAAACCAGTCTCTTTTCCTCCATGGACTCTGTGTATTACACACACAATCTGCCTACATTCCATTTCACTCATTATTATAATACCCCAATTGGAGTCAAACACACACAAAAACAATCCCAACCCCTTCTGGTCCAAGTCCACTCCTGGAAGCAACAGCCTGTTCTCTGCCCTCCCTCAAAGCACACACTTGTCCATCCGGCCTCTCTCAGAGGCTGGCAGGTGGTAGTGGATCGGGGGTGTGGTCTTTTCACTCATCTTCCCCCAGCACCCCAACCTCTCCTTCTGCACTGGTGCCACACCAGCTTTTATAAATCCAAGTCTGCTTAGATCTTTTGCTGCCTTATATTCCTGCCATCACATTCTGTCATTTTCAAGAGAAAAATCCAAAGTCTTGCGTACGGGGGATAGTTTTTCACAGTCTTATCTATTTAGCTCAGTACCTTAGCCCACCTCTAGCCTTGCCTACCTCCTAAACTCCAGGTGTCCAGAATCTGCAGCTGCACCTGAGGTTCTCCTCCTGGCCATCCTCCCCACCTTGCATGCCCCAGCACATGCCTTTTTTCTTCTTTTTTCTTTCTTGAGAATAAGGAGCATCCTTATTCTCAAGTCCCCTGCCCAGTAGATTTCTACTTTTCCTACTACTGCCAGTTCACAAGTCGTCCTCTTTCTGAAACCACTCTGACCCTCTTCTCCCAATGTGGTCTGTGCTCTTCCTCTCGCCTCACACGGCACCCTATGTCCTGTATTAGAAGCTCTTTAAAAACACCAGAATCTTATGACTTTATCACCAGCCCTTTTCCCACTGCTTGGACAGTGATGGGCACCTAGTGTATGCGTGCTTACTAATCATACCAATTTTTATTCACTTTTCCTCTGTCTTCCCAAGTGCAGGACTTAAGTCTCTCATTGTCTGAACTGTCAGCACCTGGCAAGGAAACGCCACATAAATAGACCTCTGTAAAGATTAATGACTATTGAAGGAACCAATACTATAACTTCCTCCAAACTCTCCCTGTCCAAATTACCATGGTTCCTATCACCTATCCCACCTAGCTGAAACTTTTACTGGCTTCCCATTACCTGGAGGATGAAGGCCAGGGGTTTCCTTGCTCACTGCCATTTTTTTTTTTAATTTTATTTATTTATTTGAGAGAGAGAGCTTGAGCACATGAGCACAGGACTGGGAGGAGGAGAAGCAGACTCCCCGCTGAGCAGGGAGCCTGATACAGAGCTCCATCTGATCCTGGGACTCTGGGATCATGACCTGAGCTGAAGGTGACACTTAACCAAGTGGGCAACCCAAGCGTCCCCCTTGATTGGTTCTTTTGCATAGAAATGCACATTTCCTTGACCCTCACACACTTTCTCCTCCTATTTCACATATCAACTTAGGCTTTCCCTGCCTACTCAAACTGTCTCTGCCTGAGTCTGTGACATTCACCTGATTAGTTTCTTAATATGCCCACTTATTAGAGCTGAAATGATCTTCACAGGCTTTTTTGTTTCTCCTAAGTGTTTTCCAACACCCCCCTCCCCCGCACCCCCAAACACAGGGCCCTGGTTGGCTTTGTTCAATGCTGCATCCCTTGTTCTAGAGCAGTTCCTGGAACCAGAGGTTAGATGTTGAGCAATTGTTCAGTGAAGGAAAGATTAAATGCGAAAATATTTCAGGTTGGCATTCAAGGTCGTCTCTGACTTGGCCCCACTCTATTTTCCCAGCCTTATCTCCAACCAATTTCCCATATGACACCCGTTTGTTATTTCCCAAATACTTCTCTCGTGCTTCCTGTTGGGGCCTTCTTTTTCTTCCTATTTAAATTCTCTTCATCTTTTATACAAATTCCCTCTTTCATAATGCAATCTAAAGTGGTAAGCTCTTTAGCTGTATTATTTGTTTAATGTTGTAAATACTTTTCAATTTTCTCTGTCTTGTAATGAACTTTTTTGGAATGGAAATAAGTTTTTGGATTTTTTTGGAATGGAAATATGTTTTAAGTTATAACAAAAGATTAAAAATTCTTAGAAGGAAAAATTATCTATGCTAGGAGTAAATAAGATTCAGATCCAATTTCACCTCTTTTAAGAAAATTGCATGCCTTCTTCAAGTATACAAAGAGGTTTGTTTTCGTATAATTTGCAACATAATAGCTAAAAGGCTATATGCAAAATTTATTAGTGACTGTTGGTCCTAGTAACAACTCAGATGTCCATTTTAATTGCAAATAATATTGACCACTGAACATATTATGAAAAAGCAACCCAAAAGTAACTCATCCAGTTTTTAACCCTGAACCCACTACTATAATCTAATTGACTAAATAATTTGTCTTAAAATACAAACAAAAAATATATATAATAAACCACAAACATTTCTAGTGATAAGAACTATTAGGCAAAAACATGTGAGCCTAAACATCAGAGCAGACAATACGACATATAACATGTAAATAAAAGAAACACGCCAACCTGGATACCAGCTTTGCAACATTAGCATCCTCTGCTGAATTCATGTCATCCCAGCAGGGTTTTCTACGACTTAGCCGCAGGCTGACCTGAGGGATGCCATCACAGAGCTCTGGTTGTGGAACTCTGTGAGCCTGAAGAGCTCCCTCACTCCTGGATTTGGGGATCTAGAAAATAAAATTTAAAAGAGAGAAAGATTTAAAAAATCTTTCAAATTAAGTTACTGAAGATAATTTACTCTAATTAGTAACCTAATGTATTTTTTTTAAAGATTTTATTTATTTATTTGACAGAAAGAGATCACAAGTAGACAGACAGGCAGGCAGAGAGAGAGAGAGAGAGAGAGAGAGAGAGGGAAGCAGGCACCCTGCTGAGCAGAGAGCCCGAAGCGGGACTCTATCCCTGGACCCTGAGATCATGACCTGAGCCGAAGGCAGCAGCTTAACCCACTGAGCCATGCAGGTGCCCCAGTAACCTAATATATTAATAATATTCCAGAAAAATATCAACCTAGGTATAGAATTTAAAATACTTAGAAGAACTGTCATATGGCAAAAGGCACAGGGAAGAAGAGTAACCAATACTTTCCTGGGGAATGTTCAAACCATACATAGCCCATGTCCCCATGTCCCTCTCCTGGATTCTGATACAAATCTTCCCCAGGATCACCCGCCCTCCCCTCCCCATTCTGTGTAATGAGAGATTATGGGAGTATATCTAACTAGCATCCTAGAGTGAAGGTAAGAAAAAATAGAAAAAGGCAGGGGAAAAAAGGGGCTGAGAAACACTGAAATGAAGGATGCCATAGTCAGAAAGGCATCCAGAAATATTTACTACCAACAAGTAAAATATATACCAGTTTGCTAATAGTTCCTGTTGTAATCTTCTTTTATAGGGCAAAGTATGGTATAATACATTTTTAACTAAGGAAATAACTAGGCAAAACCCCACCTTTTTAGTTCTCTCATATCTCTGAAAACATGGGTTGCACAGTAGCAAACAAACACTGGTATATTGACTTCTCTTATCAGATGTTTTGGGTTCATTCCAACCTCAGAAATATCCTCATGCTTTTATATTAGATCAGAAGGAGTATGAATACAACCCATGTCCTTCTCCTAAAATTGTGTAAAAATCATGTGAGTGTTTCAGGAAAGATTCAAATCCTTGGATCAGCTGTATTTGTTATACTGGAAGCTTTTTCTCATGTCAAAGCTTGCTTGCTTGCTTGCTTGCTTTCTATTTATTTATTTCAAAGCTTTCTTATGCTTGTCCTTCAACTGGATGGAATGTCACCCATTCATCACTGGCTACTTACCAACTGCCTAAGACCAAACCAAATCTTAACCTCCTTTGAGGTTGAGATAAGAATCCACTGTCCACAGAGCTTTTCTAATTAACCTCAGGTCTTAATGACCTTTCTGAACTTTGAATTCCTGTAATACACCACCACAAAATCTATGCTTTATTTCATGTCATCTGATACCTTCATTTTAGTTGTTTTATGTTTCTAGGTTATATGGCCTCAACCAGAGGCCTGGAGACAGAGATTATAGTGTCATGTTCTTTTTCTTTCTCTCCTCTCCCTGTCTTTCTCTACTTCTTAAGGATATCATTATTATTATTTTTTTGCACTTGAATTTTTACTTATTTACTGATTTCTTTGTTGTTGTTGTTTTTTAAAATTATTTATTTTTTAAAATTTCTTTCCAGTGTTCCAGAATTCATTGTTTATGCACCTCATCCAGTGCTCCCTGCAATACATGCCCACCACCAGGTTGGGTGAGCCTGGATATCATTATTGTTAATGTTTGAGCCATCAAGTCTAGCAAAGTTCTGAACCATTAATATTTATTGTCAGACAACACAGTTTTCCACTACAAAATATACCCAAGATAGCGAATGACCAAGAAACTAGAATAACAGGCAATTAAAAAAAATAATATGGGGACAATTATAAGCATAAATATTCAATAAACTCATATCTTTATGAGGATTACATAAAAATAACTTTGAAAATAATTTAGCAAATAGTTACATTTAGTACAGAGCAAAGTAAACACTCAGTAAAAACTAGCTTTTATTAACATTGTTGTTATGTGAAATTTGCCTGAATCTGATGATTACTAATGAACTATTCCATTGCATTTCTCTGTAGAACTTTTATACGTTCATGAAAATCAAGGATAGCAAGGCAAAATTTTTTTTAAAAATACGAACTACAGAGTTCATTGATATATTTGCCAAGATTATTTATGAAAGAAATATTAGGCACCTGGGTGGCTCAGTTAGTTGAGCATCCAACTCTTGATTTTGGCTGAGGTCATGATCTCAGGGTCTGGGATTAAGCCCTGCACTGGGCTCCATGCCCAGCAGGGAGTCTGCTGGAAGTCTCTCTCTCCATCTGCCCCTCCCCCGACTTGTGTTCACTCTTTCTCTCTGTCTCTTGAATAAATCTTTTTTAAAAAAGAAATATTTAGATAAACAGCAAGAGAACATCTGAAAGGTACAAATATATGCTGTTACGTATTTCATAAAGGGAATCTTTTTGCATGTGATTATTTTTCATAAGAATAGACAGGAAAAATAAACACACCGAAAAAGCAGAGAGATTTCAAACTAATTAGCTAAAAAAAATCTCATACCCAGACTTAATTCTCTCTTAATATTAAAACAAATACAAGAGCAGTTGTTTGGCAACATTTCATGGTGTTAAAATAAGGACACAGCATCTTAGGTTCAGTGATAATTTGGGAATTCTAAATTCAATTCAGTAGTTTATGCAAAGGATAAATATATATATATATTTTTTCAGATTTTAATTATTTATTTGACAGAGAGAGAGAGAAAGCCAGAGAGGGAACACAAGCAGGGGGAGTGGGTGAGGGAGAAGCAGGCCTCCTGCCAAGCAGGGAGCCTGATGCAGAACTCAATTCCAGGACCCTGGGATCATGACCTGAGTCGAAGGCAGACGCTGAACTGACTGAGCCTCCCATTGACTGTGTCCCATTGAGCCCCCCACTGACTGTGTCTCCCCACAAAGGAGAAATATTCTAAGGTAAAAGGTAATATGCAACTGATTCCATTTCTGTCAGCTTATATTAAAGGAGACTACATAATGCAAATCACTTAAAATTCAGATACCAGAAACTACAACAGCTACGTACACAGAAAGTATATTTTTGTGATGATTTAATCTCTATAGAAATAAACAGGACTGTCATTAACCATAAACTTCAAAATATAAACTAATTATTAATAATATATACCAAAGAAGTACAAAGGACTAAACTTGTGCACAGAACATGAAAATACCACATGAAGTTTATGAGAGAACAAAATTGTTAGAAAAGAGTAGTGTAGTAACTGTAGACTACTAGCACTATAGAGTGTGTGTATGTGTATATATATTTTTTTCTTTTTTTTTTTAAAGGAATGCATGTTTTTAAAGGGGATTAATGATATAGTCTTGAAGATGTACCTTGAAGGCTATACATTTTCATTACATAAATTACTGTAGGAAAACTAGATGAAATTTTAAAACCTGCTACCTTATTGATGTTCTCAATTTTAGTACAAATGTATGAACTTTGAGAAAAGGAAGGAGGTCACTTTCTTTGCCTTAGCTGGAATTGAGCTTTTTAGAAACACATGATTTGAGCCTTGGCCTTATTGGGTTGGTAGAAGAGATAGTTTTATTTTTATGCTCTGAGTATCCATCTCAGATTGTGTCAAGTTTAGCGGCTGACTCTGAGATGGTACTCAGTACTCCTTTCATCATAACTCTCAGAGGAGAAGTAGGACCTCAGTCATCCAAGGCCAAGGATACAAGGAGACATGCTATTACAGTTGTAGTTTAAAGCAGTGGTCCTTACCAGGAGCCAGTTTCTGGAGACACTTCTGGTTTGTCATGCTGGGGGTGAGGGTGTATGCTACTGGAATCTAATAGGTAGAGGCCAGGATTGTGACTAACCCTCTTTAAATGCTCAGGACAGCCTGCCATGAAAAAGAGTTATCTGGCCCAAAATGTTAGCAAAGCTGGACCTGAGAAACCCTGCCTCAGAAACCTGACTGATGTAACTCCTCTCTTTATACACTTTTCTTCTGGTTCCACCTTCCCATTTTTGCCATTGGCATGCTAAGAGGCCCAGATCAGCTATAGGTTTAGTGGAAATGGGCCAAGGGGTCACCTAGACCTGCACTTTCTAATTAAGGGCTGTTCCTGATTCCATGAGGTTCAGCCAAACTCTGTGGGGCTTTTAGTCCTATTTAGTCCAAATAGGACTAAAAGTCTTACTCTGATAAATGAAGCTGATGTGCTTGGAGAGACCCACCTGCAGCCTCCCTCATGACATGCAGCTACAGTAGGCAAATGGCCAACAATCTGAGATGTTGACTGAGGTGGCCAGCTTTCTCTTTCCACTGGAGATATGCATTTTTCACACCACACTTTGCTGCTCTATTTTAGTGATTTCTTCATGATAGCTTTTGTTCTTTTTCCTTTTTAAAAAGATTTTATTTATTTATTTGACAGAGAGAGACACAGTGAGAGAGGGAAGACAAGCGGAGGGGTGCGGGGGGCAGAGGGAGAGGCAGGCTTCCTGCTGAGCAGGGAGTGATCCCAAGACCCTGGAATCATGACCTGAACTGAAGGCAGGTGCTTAATGACTGAGCCACTCAGGCACCCTAATAACTTTTGTTCTTGAAGGTGAAAACTATAACCCGCCAGCCCCTTCCCCACCACTGCCACCCACCTATGGAAGATATTTTGCTCAGAAGAATCTGCCACTGACTGAGTTAAGGATCTAGGCACATGCTGTGTGATCTGTGCGTATCACTGAAATTCTAAGAATTCCAGGGATTGTAAAAAGAGCACATTCCATGCATGTATTTGCAGGCACGGAACAGACTAACACAAGGAATTTGAGCTGCTCTGGAGTTTGAGATGCCATGGGAATAGAAACCCAAGAGTAACTTTTGACAATGTAAAATTAGGAAATATTCTCTTAGGTGTTGCTGCTGTTACTGTTATAAAGATTTAGTGAACATTTCTCTGAGTTAGGCATGGTTCCAAGACTTGATTTACGTCAGTTAATCCATTTAATTGTCACAGCAACACAAAGAGGCAGAGACTATTATTATTACCATCTAACTAATGAGGAAATGGAAGCGTCAAGAATGTGAGTTATTTGTCCCATTGAGTGAGTGGCAGTGCTATAAACCCAGAGGGTCAGACCTCAGTACTTGGGCTTACCACTACTTTCTGTATTTGGTTACATGTGAAACATTAGAATTGCAAGAAGAAAAGAAACTTTGGGATGAAAGTCACATTGCATCCTGTATTGCAAACCATTTTCTTCTCCTCTTCCTCCTCCCCCTCCTCCCCCTGCCTCTCCTCCCCCTCCTCCCCCTGCCCCCCTTCCTCCCTCCCCCTCCTCCTCCTCCTTGGCATTAGTAGTTAAAACTCTTTTTAAATTGAACCCTCTGGCATTTACTGAACCATTCTAGCAGGATAATCATGGGGAAAAAATCAGATAGGAGGATAAAACTATATGAAAAATGTATTCATCATTTTTATGATAGGCCAAAAAATGTAAGCATTTTAGTCAAGTTACTATCATAGGTAATTATGGCACATCTATATGATGAAGGATCATTTAATCATTAAAATGTCTCTAAAGTTTGTAATGAGACTGCAATAATTGTGCTATAATATATAGTGTGAGCCTATTTAGCAAATAAAAACGCAGAGTTACATGCCTCCAATAAAACTTAGGTCATCTCCATACTTAAAAAATTTCAAAGGCCAAAAAACAAATTCTGCCACAGTCAACACTACAGATGTTTTAATAGGGTCTCATCTTTAAAAATTGAATGAGAAATCTAGCCACGGATTTCTCAGCCTGTGAATCAAGGCTCTGATTTACCCTAATACGTGACTAACAACATTAAAAAATAATGTGCCTCAACTTAATATTTGTCCATATGAATCTCTCAGTGTGAGGGCACAATAGTAAGTCCTAAGTATGGGCCCTGTCTGCCCCAGGCAAGTGCAGGGTAGGAGTTGTCTGCTCTGCAGGACTGAAAAAGAGGGATAGCAGGTGAACCAGAAGGAGGAGGAGCTCAACTGACTGGCCAAGGACCTGTCCCTTGTCAAGCATAAAAACCTATTTTTTGATCTTAAGAGTCATCCTAAGTACTGGCCAATTGTTGAACTTGCATTTCAAAATGACAAAAACTAAGTCTGTTCTTTTCATCATCAGGTACTTTGCTTTGAGAGGTGTTTGGAACCAGGCAGAAAATCACAATCAAGGCTCAAATGATGAAGGAAACTGTGATAGAAGGAACCCGGAAAGTTCATTTTTAACATTTAGACTTCCTAAAGAAAGGTTATTCGACTTCCTCATTTCCTTGATCACTTTCCTCCTCCACTTGTCATTTGTTTAGAGAGAGCAAAGCCTCTTGCCTTCCTTCATGGTCACTGAACTCACAAGCTTCTTAACAAGAAATGGTGACATAACAGAGTATGAGAAAAGAGATGTTCAGCTCTGACTTTTTTTTTTTTACACCTTTTTTGTTTAAAGAAACATGAAAAAAATCCTCTGAGAAAAGCCTTTGTTTTTAATAAAAAAGTCCAAGTTGGCTTTTTAATGGTGAGGTTTATTTACTAAATGGTTGCAATTCTCCTGATAATTTGATTAATTTATTATGTGTCGGCTACAGTGCTAACTGATGTTCCAGGGTGTTTTCTGAGAAAGTTATTAATATGCTTTAGGGAATTTTCGGGGGTTAGTTTCTTGTACATAACCTTTCCCTCCTTTTTTTTTTTTTTTGTGAAAAAATGGGTCAGTGTTAAAGTTATAACTAATTAAAATATCTTGATCTAAGCTCTAGAGTGAGTCTGTACTGTAGAATAAAATCAGTTTAACTTTGTGAGCAAAACTAAGAAACTGTACAATTTTTTAAAAAGTGTGCTGTGAAATAGATGAGATCAATTACAGGT
This sequence comes from Mustela putorius furo, assembly GCF_011764305.1. Lineage (NCBI taxonomy): Eukaryota > Metazoa > Chordata > Mammalia > Carnivora > Mustelidae > Mustela > Mustela putorius. Next base: position 2,471,922 of record NW_025421367.1, on the reverse strand, counting down.
CTGCAGTACAGCCCAAGCAAGAGCGCTTAGCACCTGGTTTTCCCCAACTGCTCCCTCCTTCCCTCCTCTGCAGAAGTAAGTGCCATCACAGCAGAGACTTCTGTCTGCTTTGTTAATTGCTGGAGCCCTGACTCTTAGAACAGTGCTTGGCAAATAGCTGGCAACCACTAAATATCTGTGCAATCAATGAACAAATGAATGCTCAAACTCAATGATTTCATCTACCTTCCTCCCGGAAACATGGAAATGTTGACAGATTATCAGGTGATACCATAAAGCCCATTAATTCCCCTCTGTAAGCAATACGCTTATTTTAGCAGTTTCGTTTATGCTCACTTTCAAAACTTGTAAGTTAATTTTAAAAATAGCATTGGTATGGAAATGGGAAGAACAGGCAGGAAGCTTTTACTTGGACTACACGGCCCCATAGTAGAGCCATGTGTCCTGGGACATGGGCTCAAGGCAGCCTCACCTTAGAGAAGACACTCCCAGAGACACAGGGCAGTAAGCTGAGGTCTCCTCATATCCACACAGGCCAACTACTGTTTTACAAAGTTACTCATTCACATCTTTGACTTCAGGTCTTTTATGAGGAAAAAATTCAGGCAGAAAGTAACTGCACAGAAGACTTTCATAAATTTTCCTTCTATTAGCAATATAAAAACTTGCTTAAAATTTTTTGTCATTTATTCTTAATAATCAAAACCAATGATCAATCAATGAGAACATTTATCATCTCATCCTAAATGCAACCTTTTGGCTTCATGTTCTTGCTAACTTAGAGGACAGGATCACGCAGGGTGATGGGACCTTAAAACAGGATATTCTGGAAGCTTATTCCAAAGGGAGATTACGGACACTAGAAGGAATGCCATGCAGGAGTGGTTCTTACACCCAGAAGTGCACATCGGAATGTCTTCTGTAGATTTTAAAAAGTACACCTACCTAAATTCATCCTACCACCCCACTTCTGGTCTCAAGGAATATCCCTGAGATGGATGCTGGGCAGGTGTATTAAAAACCACCACAACAAAACACCTTAAAACAATATGTGCTGCTGATGTGAAGTTTTTAAACTTGCCAAGAAGTAAATAGGGTTTTGAAAATAAACGTTAAGGCAAAAAAAAAAAAAAAAAAAGAACTTAAATGAACATTAACTGAATTGTTTGATTATAGCTGGACATATTAAGTTTCATGTTTATATATGAAAAATTAAGAAATTAGATGTTTATTTCAGTACCACTCAGTTCTTGGGATGCCTGGGTAGCTTAGTCAGTTAAGCATCTGCCTTCGGCTCAGGTTATGATCCCAGGGTTCTGGGATCGAGCCCCACATTGGGCTCCCTGCTCAGTGGGGAGCCTGCTTCTCCCTCTCCCTCTGCCCCTTCCCCCAGCTTATGCTGTCTCGCTCTCTGACAAATAAATAAATAAAATCTTAGAAAAAAAGAACCACTCAGTTTTTGAGCTGAAGAGAGGTCTACTCCAATTCCTTTATTACAAAAATGAAGTCCAGGGGCTCAGAGAACTAAAATGAGCTGCCCAAAATTGTACAGATAGTGGGAAAGTCGGCTCTTAAAACCTTTCTCTTGGCTGAAGTGACAGTGAAAAGTAAAGTAATAATGTATAAAATCCAGGGCAAACAGAATGATTAGTGGTAGTTTAAGGAGGCCACATGTCTGCTGTGGCCTAGAAGGTAAGCAGATGGCAACTCCTCAGGCCAGGAGCACACTGCAACGGGGTGTGGAGTTGGAAGCTACCTCATAAAGTCTTGTTGCCATCCCCAGCCTGATGTGAAGGTTTTGTTTATTTCAGAAAAATACATTTCTATCTTGTTTAAGTCAATGTTGTTTGGGGTTAATTCATATGCAAGGAAACCTAATCCAAACTGATGCAACATTTTGCTCAAATACTACTTTATCAGTAAAGCCTTCTTTGACATTATATAACAAAGAGCAGAATTCTCCCTTACGCTCAATTCCCCATTTCCTAGATTTTGCTTTCTTTATCTCCACTCCACATCATGCCATCTGACATACTGTGTATTTATTTAAGTTTATTTGCTGTCTTTTCCCCCTAACCAGACATAAGTTCTATGAGGGCAGGAACCCTCATGGTTTTGTGTTACAGACATGGTGGGATAGAGGGAGGGCAAGGGGAGGGCCAAGGAAAGGCACAGCCCACCTTAAAGGAAAACCCAACTGCTTAACTCTTACTGGGTCAAAATTTAGCCCCCTGGTGACACATTGCTGCCTGGGAAGTTAGGGAAAGTAGTTTTATATCACTGTACCCCGCCAAGCAAGGGAGGGAGAATAGCTCTTGGGAGGCCACTAGCAGTCTTCACCACAGACCTAAAAAAAAAATAAAGTATCTGAAAAGGATGTCTGGGAGGAGCATTCCAGATAGAGAAAAGAGCAGAGCAAAGTCCCGGGATGAAACATGATTCTCAAGTCTGAAGAACAGCAAGGAGGTCGCTGTGGCTGGAGGTGAACGAGTATGAACATTGGCAAGAGATGAAGTCCGTGACGTGACAGAGGGCCCAGACCATGTATACTTGTAGGCATTTTAAACATTTTTGTTTTTACCCAGAGCAAATAGAAAAATTTTTGGAAGATGCTGAACATAAAAGTGAACACATCTGACTTTCATTTTAAAAGGGTCTTTACTGCTACATGGAGAAAAGACTGTAGAAGGGGCAGAGTGATGCAAGCAGACCAACTAGGAAGTCATGGAGATGCTTGTGGCTTTAATCCAGGAAGTGGGGAGAAGACTTTAGATTCTGGATATATCCTGAATGTGGAGGCAACAGGATTAGCTGATGCTCTGGACATGGGGCAGACATGAGTCAAGGATGATGCCAAAGTTTTTGGTCTGAACACTGAAAGGAAGAAACTGTCATCATGGAGTTAGAAAAGATAGCAGGAGGTACAGATTTTGTGGGTAAATAAGGAATATATAGCTTTAAACATGCTTAAAACTTTAAACTAATAACTTTGCGCATGCATAGTTTGAGATGCACGTAACATAGAGAGGTGGAAATGTCATTTAGGGAGTTGAATATAGTGGCTGGAGATGAGAAGCTTCAACTAAAAATACAAGTTTGGGAGTCATCTATCAGTAGTAATTGGTATTTAAAAGCTAAGTAATTAGAAGAGGTCAACTAAGGAGTGTATCTAAATAGAGACAGGAAGAGATCGACTACAAACTGATATCCCAATTATGCCAAGGACAGAGAGAGAAGACTCAGAGAAACTGAGGAGTGGACAGTGAGGTAGAAGGAAAAACTAATAGAACGTCCTAAAAGGCAAGGGCAAAGACTTTTAGCAAGGAAGGGACAAATACAGTTGCCATGTAATCCAGCAATTCTAAAACATTCATCTACATAAAGACTTGTACACGAAAGTTCAAAATAGCATTGTTTGTTATAGATAAAAAGTGGAAATAATTCATACATCCATCAACTGATGTATGGATAAGCAAAACGTGTCTGTCTGTAAAATGGAATACTATTCAGTTATAAAAAGGAATGAAGTACTGATGCATGCTATAACATAGATGAATCTCAAAAATATTACACTAGGTAAAAGAAAGCAGACATAAAAGGATACATTACTCCATTTACATGAAATGTTGAGAATGCACAAATTTACAGAGATAGAATAGCTCAGTGGCTGCCAGGAATGAGCAATGGGAGGTACTGCAGATGGGTGCAGGGTTTGTTCTTGGGAGTGATGAAATGTTCTGGAATTAAATGGTGTAGACAGTTGCACAACTCTGCAAATATAGTAAAAATTACTAAACTCTAATTTTAAAGGTTAATTTTATGGTATATAAACTATATCTTAGTAACACTGTTATTTAAAAAAGGAAGGCATGATCAAGTGCTTCAAATGCTCCTGTCAGGGTGAAGAGGATAGAAATTGAGAACTGATCCCTGAATCTGGCCATGTGGTGTCACTTGACAAGAGCTGCTTCATTCCACAGTGGGATTGATTAGAGGTCTAGGAAAAAATAGAGAAGAGGAAGTGAAAATAGCAAGCTTATATAGTTTCTTTCAAGGAGTTTTGTTGGAAGGAAATGGGTGATTGCTAAAGGCAGCTGTGGAGAGTCAAGGGAGAGGTTTGTTTTTTGTTTTTTGTTTTTTTGTTTTTTTGAAATAAGAGAACAAATATTACAGCATATTTCTATGCTAATGGCAATGATTCAGTAGACAGATGAAAAACTGATGACCCAGCAGAGGGAGGAGAGGAATCAGGGAGCAGAGTGCTGGGAAGGGTGTGAAGGTATGGGCTCTGGTTCACAGTGGAGGGCTGATCTTGGACAGGAGAAAGCTTGGCACACTATTGTAACTAGAAGAAAGGAGAACATGGCATGGGGACAGGTACAGAGTAGATGTGAAGGTGGGAACAGGTGGATATTCTCTCTTCATTTTCTTTGTGAAATAGAAAGTAAGGTCATTATCTGAGAGTGAAGGGTGAAAAGAGGAATGCTAGAGGTTAAAGACCAAGAAGGAAGTAGAAAACAGTTGTCTAAAAGAGAGGAAGAGTGGAAGACTGGAGAGTGTGGCAGTACTGCCAGCAATGAGGGCTGACCTGAAGTTGGTACTCATGTACTTAAAGTGAGACCTCAAACCTAAAGCTAGTAGAGGGAAGAAAATGACAAAGATGAGGGTGGAAATAAATGAAACAGACTAAAAAATAATAGAAAAGAAGGGGGTGGGATTATGGACATTGGGGAGGGTATGTGCTTTGGTGAGTGCTGTGAAGTGTGTAAACCTGGTGATTCACAGACTTGTACCCCTGGGGATAAAAATATATGTTTATAAAAAAAAAAAAACCCAAAGGAAGAAAAAAAATAATAATAGAAAAGATCAATGAACTAAGAGCTAGTTTTTTAAAAGATAAACAAAATAGACAACTTTTTAGTTATTTTTTAAGATTTTATTTATTTGACAGAGAAAGAAAGAGAGAGAGAGAGCAAGAGAGGGAATACAAGCAGGGGGAGTGGGAGAAGGAGAAGCAGGCTTCCGGCTGGGCAGGGAGCATGATGTGGGGGTTGATCCCAAGATCCCAAAATCATGACCTTAGCTGAAGGCAAACGCTTAATGACTGAGTTACCCAGGTGCCCCAACAACTTTTTATTTCCCCTATAAACATATAGGATAAATAAATCATAGTTATGTGCATCGATAAGCTTTGTAAACCAACAATAAGGATAAAATATAAATTAGAATATTTGAAAAAAAATAGGATTACTATACATATGAATTCTGCCTGCATGATTTGAATAATAAAGATGGTTAATAAATAGTAAAACACACACACACACACACCCCAGACAACTTTTAGCTAAACTCACAAAGGAAAAAAAGAGGACTCAAGATTAGAAATGAGAAGACATACAACTGAAATACAAATGATCATAAGAGTCTACAAAGAACAATTACCTGCTAAACAAACTGGACAACCCAGAAGGAACATAGGTTCCTAAAAACATACAACTTACTAAGAATCATTAATAAATGGAAAATCAGAATAGACTGATGCTAATAAGGAGTAAAGATTAAATAAGTAATGAAAATCCTCCCAATAAACAAAAGTCCAGGAGCAGATGGGTTCACTGGTAAATTCTACCAAAAATTCTTAAGAAAATATTAGCAACCTGAATTCAATATAAATTAAAAAGATTATACATACTGATCAGGTGAGATTCCAGGAATGCTTCATGGCTCAACATCACCAAATCAACATGATACATTATATTAACAAAATGAAAGATAAAAAAATCATGTGATCATCTTAATAGAAAGAGAAAAAGTATTTGAGAAAATTCAACATAGATTGAAAACTCTCAAAAAGCATTCCTGAACATAATAAAAGCTATACATAAGTCCACAACTTAACATCATACTCAATAGTAAAAAGTTAAAAGATTTTCCTGTAAGATCAATAACAAAAAAAGGATGTCCACTCTTGCCACTTTTATTCAATGTAGTGCTGGAAGTCTTACCTAGAACACTTAAGCAAGAAAAAGAAATAAACAGCATCTAAGTCAGAAAGGAAGAAATAAAACAGTCTTTGTAGGGGACATAATCTTATATATAGAGAACCCTAAGACTACACCAAAAAAGTGTTAGAATAAACTAGTTCAGTTAAACTGTAGGATACAAGATCAATATATAAAAATCAATTGCATTTCTATATACTAATAATGAACCATCAGAAAGAGAAACTAATCATATTAATAACTGTATCAAAAAGATTAAAATACCTAGAAATAAACTTAACCAAGGAGTTGAAAGACCTGTACACTGAAAACTAAGATACTGAGGAAAGATAGTGATGATGACACAAATAAGTGGAAAGATAATCCATGTTCATGCATTGGAAGACTCAACATTGCTAAAATGTCCATACTACCCAAAGCACTACAGATTCAATACAATCCCTAACAAAATTTCAATGACATTCGTCACAGAAATAGAACAAATAATCCTAATATATGTATAGAACTATAATGCCTCTCATATAGCCAAAGCAATTTTGAGAAAGAATAAATCTGGAGGTACCACATATCCTGATTGAAAAATATATTACAAAGCTATAGTAAACAGAACAGTATGGTAATGGCATAAAAACAGACATATAGATAAATGGAACAGAATAGAAAGCCCAGAAATGAACACACACACAGATGGTCAATTTATTCATGACAGAGGAATCAGAAATATACAATGGGGAAAGGACAATCTCTTCAAATAAATGGTGTAGGGAAAACTGGACAGCCACATGCAAAAGAATGAAAATAACCCTCTTAGACCACACACAAAAGTCACCTTAAGGCAGATTAAAGACTTCAATATAATAGCTGATGCCATAAACTAGAAGAAAACAGTGGTAAGCTCTTTGTTACCAGTCTTGACAATGATTTATTGGATTTGACACCAATAGCAAAAGCAGCAAAAGCAAAAATGAACCAGTAGGACTATATCAAACTAAAAAGCTCCTATACAGCAAATTAAAAGAACAAAACAAAAAGCAACATAAGAAATGGGAGAATTGCAAATCATCTTTCTGATAAGGGGTTAATTGCAAAATATATGAAAAGCTCAATAGCAGAAAAAAAAAACTTATTTAAAAATGGGCAAAGAATCTGAATAGACATTTTCCCAAAGACATACAGATGGCCAAGAGGTACATGCAAAGATCCTCAACATCTCTAATCATCAGGGAAATGCAAATTAAAATCAGAATGAGAAATTGCTTTATACCTATCAGAAGGTTAAAATAAAAAACACGAAGAAATAGGTGTTGGAGACAATGTGGAGAAAAGGGAACTTTTGTGCACTGTTGGTGGCTTCTTAAATTGGCATAGCCACTATGAAATGCAGTACTTTTTGTTTCCTCCAAAAGTTAAAAACAGAAATACCATATAACCGAAGAATTTCATTTCTGGGTATTTATCTGAAGCAAGCAAAATCACTAACTTAAAAAGATATCTGCACTTCCATATTCACTGCATCATTATTTACAACAGCCAAGACATGGAAACAACTTAAATGTCCATTGAAAGATGAATGGATAATGCAGTATGTATATATGCCAAGGAATATTACTCAGCCACAAAAAAGGGAAGTTCTGCCATTTGAGCCAACATGGATGGTACTTGAGCGCATTATGCTAAGTGAAAGAAGTCAGATAAAGACAAGTAAAATATGATGTCACTTAAATGTAAAATCTAAAAAACATAAACTCCTAGATACAAAGAATAGTTTCGTGGTTGCCAGAGACAAAAATGCCAAACTAATTTTATGAGGCCAGCACTACCTTGATCCCCAAACCAGACAAAGACCCCATCAAAAAAGAGTATTACAAACTACTATCCTTGATGAACACAGATGTGAAAATTCTCACCAAAATACTAGCCAATAGGATCCAGCAGTACATTAAAAGGATTATTCACCATGACTAAGTAAGATTTATTCCTGGGCTGCAAGGTTGGTTGAACATCAACAAATCAATCAATGTGATAAAACACATTAATAAAAGAAAGAACAAGAACCATATGATACTCTCCAATAGATGATGAAAAAGCATTTGACAAAGTACAGTATCCTTCCTTGACCAAAACTGTTCAAAGTATAGGCATAGAGGGTACATACCTCAATATCATCAAAGCCATCTATGAAAAACCCACAGCAAATATCATCCTCAATGGAGAAAAACAGAGCTTTTCCACTAAGGTCAGGAGCACGGTAGGGATATCCATTATCACCACTGCTATTCAACATGGTAGAAGTCCTAGCTTCAGTAATCACACAACAAAGAGAAATTAAAGGCCTCTAAATTGGCAAAGAAGAAGTCAAACTCTCACTCTTTGCAGATGATATCATACTTTTTGTGGAAAACCCAAAAGACTCCACTCCAAATCTGCTAGAACTTGTATAGGAATTCAGTAAAGTGACAGGATAGAAAATCAATGCACAGAAATCAGTTGCATTTCTTTATACCAACAACAGGACAGAAGAAAGAGAAATTAAGGAGTCAATCCCATTGACAATTGCACGCAAAACCATAAGATACCTAGGAATAAACCTAACCAAAGAGGCAAATAATCTATACTCAGAAAACTATAAAGTATTCATGAAAGAAATTGAGGAAGACACAAAGAAATGGGAAAATGTTCCATGCTCCTGGATTGGAAGAAAAAATACTGTGAAAATGTCTATGTTACCTTAAGCAATCTACATATTTAATGCAATTCCTACCAAAATACCATCCTTTTTTTTTTTTCTTCAAAGAAATGGAACAAATATCCTAAAATTTATATGGAACCAGAAAAGACCTCAAATAACCAGAGGAATGTTGACAAAGAAAGCCAAAGTTGGCGGCATCACAATTCCAGACTTCAAGCTCTTTACAAAGCTGTCATCATTAAGACAGTATGGTACTGGCACAAAAACAGACATATAGATCCATGGAACAGAATAGAAGGCCCAGAAATAGACCCTCAACTCTATGGTCAACTAATCTTCGCCAAGCAGGAAAGAATGTCCAATGGAAAAATGACAGTCTCTTCAACGAATGGTGTTGGGAAAATTGGACAGCCACATGCAGAAAAATGAAACTGGACCATTTCCTTATACCATACACAAAAATAGACTCAAAATGGATGAATGTCCTCAATGTAAAAAAGAAATCCATCAAAATCCTTGAGAATAACACAGGCAGCAACCTCTTCGATCTAAGCCACAGCAACTTCTTCCTAGAAACATCACCAAAGGCCAGAAAAGCAAGGGCAAAAATGAACTAATGGAACTTCAGCAAGATCAAAAGCTTTTGCACAGCAAAGGAGATAGTCAACAAAACCAAAAGACAACTGACAGAATGGGAGAAGATATTTGCAAAAACCATATCAGATAAAGGGTTAGTATCCAAAATCTATAAAGAACTTACCAAACTCAACACCCAAAGAACAAATAATCCAATCAAGAAATTGGCCAAGGACATGAACAGACATTTCTGCAAAGAAGACATCCAGATGGCCAACAGACACATGAAAAAGTGCTCCACATCACTTGTCATCAGGGAAATACAAATCAAAACCACAGTGAGATACCACCTCACACCGGTCAGAATGGCTAAAATTAACAAGTCAAGAAATGACAGATGCTGGTGAGGATGCGGTGAAAAGGGAACCCTTGTACAGTGTTGGTGGGAATGCAAGCTGGTGCAACCACTCTGGAAAACAGCATGGAGGTTCCTCAGAAAGTTGAAAATAGAACTATCCTATGACCCAGCAATCGCACTACAGGGTATTTACCCTAAAGACACAAATGTAGTGATCTGAAGGGGCATGTGCACCTGAATGTCTATAGCAGCAATGTCCACAATAACCAAACTGTGGGAAGAACCTAGATGTCCATCAACAGATGAATGGATAAAGAAGATGTGTTATATATATACATATATATATATATATATGTATATATACACACACATATACACACACACAAACATACAAACAATATGCAATACCATGTAGCCATCAAAAGAAATGAAATCTTGCCTTTGCAATGACATGGATGGAAGTAGAAGGTATTATGGTGAGCGAAGTAAGTCAATCAGAGAAAGATAATTATCATATGATCTCCCTGAGATGAAGAATTTGAGAGGCAATGTGGGGGTTTTGGTGGGTAAAGAAGGAAAAAATGAAACATGATGGGATCGGGAGGGAGATAAACCATGAGAGACTCTTAATGACACAAAGGAAACTGCGGGTTGCTGGGTGGAGGGGAGTAGAGAGAGGGTGGTGGGGTTATGGACATTGGGGAGGGTATGTGCTAATGGTGAATGTTGTGAAGTATGTAAACCTGGTGATTCACAGATCTGTACCCCTGGGGCAAATACTACATTATATGTTAATAAAAAATTAAAAAAAAAATTTAAAGTTGATTACTCAGGAACACATAACAACCACAAATATGTTTGTATCTTAAAAGAAAATTTCAGAGGGAGGAGTCAAGATGGCGGAGAAGTAGCAGGCTGAGACTACTTCAGCTAGCCGGAGATCAGCTAGATAGCTTATCTAAAGATTGCAAACACCTGAAAATCCATCGGCAGATCAAAGAGAAGAAGAACAGCAATTCTGGAAACAAAAAAACAACCACTTTCTGAAAGGTAGGACCGGCGGAGAAGTGAATCCAAAGCGACGGGAAGACAGACCCTGGGGGGAGGGGCCGGCTCTCGGCAAGCGGCGGAGCAACAGCGCACAAAATCAGGACTTTTAAAAGTCTGCTCCGCCAAGGGACATCGCTCCAGAGGCTAAACCAGGGCGAAGCCCACGCGGGGTCAGTGTGGCCCCAGGTCCCGCAGGGTCACAGAAGGATCGGGGGTGTCTGAGTGTCGCAGAGCTTGCGGGTATTGGAACGGGAAAGCCGGCTACAGAGACAGAGCCGACAGTAAGCTCGCAGCTTGGTGTTACCTTGAAACGGGTCACAGGCTCAGTGAGCTCAGAGCGCGGCCGTTGGTCAGGCAGACGGGAGTAACTGGGCGCTGTTCTCTGAGGGCGCACTGAGGAGTGCGGCCCTGGGCTCTGGGCTCCTCCGGGCCGGAGACCAGGAGGCCGCCATTTGTATTCCCGTCCTCCGGAACTCTATGGAAAGCGCTCAGGGAACAAAAGCTCCTGAAAGCAAACCCGAGCGGATTACTCACCCCGGCCCCTGCTAAGGGCGGTGCAATTCCGCCTGGGGCAAAGACACTTGAGAATCACTACAACAGGCCTCTCCCTCAGAAGATCAACAAGAAATCCAGCCAAGAACAAGTTCAGCTACCAAGGAGTGCGGTTTCAATACCAAGGAGAGCAGCAGAATTCCAGAGGAGGAGAAAGCAAAGCACGGAACTCATGGCTTTTTCCCTGTGTGATATTTTTTAGTATTGCAGTTAATTTAATTTTTTTCTTTTTCATTTTTTGTTTTTTTTCTCGCCTTCTGGTAAATTTTTTTTAACTTTTACCTTTTTCTTTTTTAACGTTTTTTAACTAGTTTATCCAATATATATTTTTTTTCTTTTTTATATTTTTCTTATTGGTTTTCTTTTTTTTAATTCTTTTCTTTTTTCTTTTTCTTTCTTCCTTTTTGAACCTCTTTCTATCCCCTTTCTCCCCCCTCACGATTTGGGATCTCTTCTAATTTGGTTAAAGCATATTTTCCTGGGGTTGTTGCCACACTTTTAGTATTTTACTTGCTCCTTCATATACTCTTATCTGGAAAAAATGACAAGACAGAAAAATTCAACACAAAAAAAAGAACAAGAGGCAGTACTGAAGGCTGCCTTTGGTAATATGTCAGATCTAGAGTTCAGAATGACAATTCTCAAGGTCCTAGCTGGGCTCGAAAAAGGCATGGAAGATATTAGAGAAACCCTCTCGAGAGATATAAAAGCCCTTTCTGGAGAAATAAAAGAACTAAAATCTAACCAAGTTGAAATCAAAAAAACTATTAATGAGGTGCAATCAAAAATGGAGACTCTCACTGCTAGGATAAATGAGGCAGAAGAAAGAATTAGTGATATAGAAGACCAAATGACAGAGAATAAAGAAGCTGAGCAAAAGAGGGACAAACAGCTACTGGACCACGAGGGGAGAATTCGAGAGATAAGTGACACCATAAGACGAAACAACATTAGAATAACAGGGATTCCAGAAGAAGAAGAAAGAGAGAGGGGAGCAGAAGGTATACTGGAGAGAATTATTGGGGAGAATTTCCCCAATATGGCAAAGGGAATGAGCATCAAAATTCAGGAGGTTCAGAGAACGCCCCTCAAAATCAATAAGAATAGGCCCACACCCCGTCACCTAATAGTAAAATTTACAAGTCTCAGTGACAAAGAGAAAATCCTGAAAGCAGCCCGGGAAAAGAAGTCTGTAACATACAATGGTAAAAATATTAGATTGGCAGCTGACTTATCCACAGAGACCTGGCAGGCCAGAAAGAGCCGGCATGATATTTTCAGAGCACTGAATGAGAAAAACATGCAGCCAAGAATACTATATCCAGCTAGGCTATCATTGAAAATAGAAGGAGAGATTAAAAGCTTCCAGGACAAACAAAAACTGAAAGAATTTGCAAACACCAAACCAGCTCTATAGGAAATATTGAAAGGGGTCCTCTAAGCAAAGAGAGAGCCTACAAGTGGTAGATCAGAAAGGAACAGAGACCATATACAGTAACAGTCACCTTACAGGCAATACAATGGCACTAAATTCATATCTCTCAATAGTTACCCTGAATGTGAATGGGCTAAATGCCCCTGTCAAAAGACACAGGGTATCAGAATGGATAAAAAAACAAAACCCATCTATATGTTGCCTCCAAGAAACTCATTTTAAGCCCGAAGACACCTCCAGATTTAAAGTGAGGGGGTGGAAAAGAATTTACCATGCTAATGGACATCAGAAGAAAGCAGGAGTGGCAATCCTTATATCAGATCAATTAGATTTTAAGCCAAAGACTATAATAAGAGATGAGGAAGGACACTATATCATACTCAAAGGGTCTGTCCAACAAGAAGATTTAACAATTTTAAATATCTATGCCCCCAACGTGGGAGCAGCCAACTATATAAACCAATTAATAACAAAATCAAAGAAACACATAAACAATAATACAATAATAGTAGGGGACTTTAACACTCCCCTCATTGAAATGGACAGATCATCCAAGCAAAAGATCAACAAGGAAATAAAGGCCTTAAACGATACACTGGACCAGATGGACATCACAGATATATTCAGAACATTTCATCCCAAAGCAACAGAATACACATTCTTCTCTAGTGCACATGGAACATTCTCCAGAATAGATCACATCCTTGGTCCTAAATCAGGACTCAACCGGTATCAAAAGATTGGGATCATTCCCTGCATATTTTCAGACCACAATGCTCTAAAGCTAGAACTCAACCACAAAAGGAAGTTTGAAAAGAAACCAAATACATGGAGATTAAACAGCATCCTTCTAAAGAATGAATGGGTCAACCAGGAAATTAAAGAAGAATTGAAAAAAATCATGCAAACAAATAATAATGAAAATACAACAGTTCAAAATCTGTGGGACACAACAAAGGCAGTCCTGAGAGGAAAATATATAGCAGTACAAGCCTTTCTCAAGAAACAAGAAAGGTCTCAGGTACACAACCTAACCCTACACCTAAAGGAGCTGGAGAAAGAACAAGAAAGAAACCCTAAGCCCAGCAGGAGAAGAGAAATCATAAAGATCAGAGCAGAAATCAATGAAATAGAAACCAATAAAACAATAGAACAAATCAACGAAACTAGGAGCTGGTTCTTTGAAAGAATTAATAAAATTGATAAACCCCTGGCCCGACTTATCAAAAAGAAAAGAGAAAGGACCCAAATAAATAAAATCATGAATGAAAGAGGAGAGATCACAACTAACACCAAAGAAATACAAACTATTATAAGAACATACTATGAGCAACTCTACGCCAATAAATTTGACAATCTGGAAGAAATGGATGCATTCCTAGAAACATATAAACTACCACAACTGAACCAGGAAGAAATAGAAAGCCTGAAGAAACCCATAACCAGTAAGGAGATTGAAAGAGTCATTAAAAATCTCAAACAAACAAAAGCCCAGGGCCAGACGGCTTCCCGGGGAAATTCTACCAAACATTTAAAGAAGAACTAATTCCTATTCTCCTGAAACTGTTCCAAAAAATAGAAATGGAAGGAAAACTTCCAAACTCATTTTATGAGGCCAGCATCACCTTGATCCCAAAACCAGACAAGGATCTCATCAAAAAAGAGCTATAGACCAATATCCTTGATGAACACAGATGCGAAAATACTCAACAAAATACTAGCCAATAGGATTCAACAGTACATTAAAAGGATTATTCACCATAACCAAGTGGGATTTATTCCAGGGCTGCAAGGTTGGTTCAACATCTGCAAATCAGTCAATGTGATACAACACATCAATAAAAGAAAGAACAAGAACCATATGATACTCTCAATAGATGCTGAAAAAGCATTTGACAAAGTACAGCATCCCTTCCTGATCAAAACTCTTCAAAGTGTAGGGATAGAGGGCACATACCTCAATATCATCAAAGCCATCTATGAAAAACCCACCGCAAATATCATTCTCAATGGAGAAAAACTGAAAGCTTTTCCGCTAAGGTCAGGAACACGGCAGGGATGTCCATTATCACCACTGCTATTCAACATAGTACTAGAGGTCCTAGCCTCAGCAATCAGACAACAAAAGGAAATTAAAGGCATCCAAATCGGCAAAGAAGAAGTCAAACTATCACTCTTCGCAGATGATATGATACGATATGTGGAAAACCCAAATGATTCCACTCCAAAACTGCTAGAACTTATACAGGAATTCAGTAAAGTGTCAGGATATAAAATCAATGCACAGAAATCAGTTGCATTTCTCTACACCAACAGCAAGACAGAAGAAAGAGAAATTAAGGAGTCAATCCCATTTACAATTGCACCCAAAACCATAAGATACCTAGGAATAAACCTAACCAAAGAGGCACAGAATCTATACTCAGAAAACTATAAAGTACTCATGAAAGAAATGGAGGAAGACACAAAGAAATGGAAAAATGTTCCATGCTCCTGGATAGGAAGAATAAATATTGTGAAAATGTCTATGCTACCTAAAGCAATCTACACATTTAATGCAATTCCTATCAAAGTACCATCCATCTTTTTCAAAGAAATGGAACAAATAATTCTAAAATTTATATGGAACCAGAAAAGACCTCGAATAGCCAAAGGGATATTGAAAAAGAAAGCCAACGTTGGTGGCATCACAATTCCGGACTTCAAGCTCTATTACAAAGCTGTCATCATCAAGGCAGCATGGTACTGTCACAAAAACAGACACATAGATCAATGGAACAGAATAGAGAGCCCAGAAATAGACCCTCAACTCTACAGTCAACTAATCTTCGACAAAGCAGGAAAGAATGTCCAATGGAAACAAGACAGCCTCTTCAATAAATGATGCTGGGAAAATTGGACAGCCACATGCAGCCACATGCAGAAAAATGAAATTGGACCATTTCCTTACACCACACACATTGAAGGACCTCAATGTGCGAAAGGAATCCATCAAAATCCTTGAGGAGAACACAGGCAGCAACCTCTTCGACCTCAGCCGCAGCAACATCTTCCTAGGAACAACACCAAAGGCAAGGGAAGCAAGGGCAAAAATGAACTATTGGGATTTCATCAAGATCAGAAGCTTTTGCACAGCAAAGGAAACAGTTAACAAAATCAAAAGACAACTGACAGAATGGGAGAACATATTTGCAAACGACATATCAGATAAAGGACTAGTGTCCAGAATCTATAAAGAACTTAGCAAACTCAACACCCAAAGAACAAACAATCCAATCAAGAAATGGGCAGAGGTCATGAACAGACATTTCTGCAAAGAAGACATCCAGATGGCCAACAGACACATGAAAAAGTGCTCCATATCACTCGGCATCAGGGAAATACAAATCAAAACCACAATGAGATATCACCTCACACCAGTCAGAATGGCTAAAATCCACAAGTCAGGAAATGACAGATGCTGCCAAGGATGCGGAGAAAGGGGAACCCTCCTACACTGTTCGAGGGAATGCAAGCTGGCGCAACCACTCTGGAAAACAGCATGGAGGTTCCTCAAAATGTTGAAAATAGAACTGCCCTATGACCCAGCAATTGCACTACTGGGTATTTACTCTAAAGATACAAACGTAGTGATCCAAAGGGGCACGTGCACCCGAATGTTTATAGCAGCAATGTCCACAATAGCCAAACTATGGAAAGAACCTAGATGTCCATCAACAGATGAATGGATCAAGAAGATGTGGTATATATACACAATGGAATACTATGCAGCCATCAAAAGAAATGAAATCTTGCCATTTGCGACAACATGGATGGAACTAGAGCGTATCATGCTTAGCGAAATAAGTCAAGCAGAGAAAGACAACTATCATATGATCTCCCTGATATGAGGAAGTGGTGATGCAACATGGGGGCTTAAGTGGGTAGGAGAAGAATAAATGAAACAAGATGGGATTGGGATGGAGACAAACCATAAGTGACTCTTAATCTCACAAAACAAACTGAGGGTTGCTGGGGGGAGGGGGGTTGGGAGAAGGGGGGTGGGATTATGGACATTGGGGAGGGTATGTGCTTTGGTGAGTGCTGTGAAGTGTGTAAACCTGGTGATTCAAGACCTGTACCCCTGGGGATAAAAATATATGTTTATAAAAAATAAAAAATTTAAAATTAAAAAAAAAGAAAAGAATAAATGGTAAAATCACACAAAAAAGAGAATTTCATAATAAAGAAAGTAAATATTTACAAAATCAACAGAATAGATAATTCTCTAGTCAGAGATTTTCTTTATTTTTAGCCAGAGATCTTAATACCCACTAAGCATGTCATAAAATAAGACAAAAATATCTCTAAAGATGTACACAATTGCTAAAATAACCTTTAAAACATAACCAACCACCTTGACTTCACTGATATTTGAACATTATAATTAAAAAATTGTAAGATACACATTTTTTTCAAGTGCATATGTAATATTTACTAAGTCCAATCTACCACCAAATCATAAAACAAGTCTCAGTAAATTTAAAAAGATTAAAACCAGGGTACCTGGGTGGCTCAGTTGGTTGTGTCTGGCTTTGGCTCAGGTCATGATCCCAGGATCCTGGGATCAAGCCCCACACTGGGCTCTCTGCTCAGCAGGGAGTCTGCTACTCCTTCTGTCCCTCACCCTGTACATGAGTGTGAGCTCTCTTTCAAAAAGAAGTAAAATCTTGGGGCGCCTGGGTGGCTCAGTGGGTTAAAGCCTCTGCCTTCGGCTCAGGTCATGATCCCAGAGTCCTGGGATCAAGCCCCACATCAGACTCTCTGCTCGGCAGGGAGCCTGCTTCCACCTCTCTCTCTGCCTGCCTCTCTACCTACCTGTGATCTCTCTCTCTGTCTGTCAAATAAATAAATAAAATATTTAAAAAACGAAACCCAACCAAAGAAAAAAAAAACAAAAAATAAGTAAAATTTTTTAAAAATGGTCAAAAGCTTAAAAAAAAAGAGATTAAAACCACATAGAATATGTTCTCTGATCACAACAGAATTAAAAATAACAATGAAGTGTCTAGGAAATGTCAAATATTTGAAAACTCAAAAGTGAACTTCTAAATAATCCACAGGTCATTCGAAACAGAACAAATAATGAAAATACGCTGAAGTTTTTGTGATGTAGCTAAAGAAATATTTATATTAGAAAAGAAAAAATATTATGTCCTAGTGTTCTACCTTAAGAAACTACAAAAAGAAAAGCCAAGTAAACCTATACATAGATGTTGGAACTACAAAGCTTCTAGAAGGAAACAGAAGAATATCTTTGTGACTTGAAATTAGGCCAAGATTTCTTAGGACTAAGAAAGCAATAACTAAAAAAACAAAACAACAAAAAAAAAAACCCAACAAATTAGACCATCAAAATCAAAATTTTTGATTATAAGAAGACTCCATCAAAGAAAATGAATAAAGCTTCAATGTGTAAAAAATACTCACAAAACATTTATTTGATAAATGATTGGTATCTAGAATATAAGGCACTCCCACAACTCAATTAAAAAAAAGAGAACTCCATAGACAAATTGGGCAAATGATTTGAATAGATACTTCAAAAAGAAACATATATGAATGGCCAATAAGCATATGAAAAAGTACCCCAAATCATTAGTCAGCAGGGAAACCCAGATTAAAACTAAGATACCACTAGGCATTCTCCAGAATAGCTAAAATGTAAAAGATGGAAGAAGTCCTAGAAAAGAATAACCTAACTAAAGCAACAAAAACAACAACAGCAACAAAATCCAGAACAGTTGTTCCTTCTCAGTGACAGAACAGGGATCAACTGGGTTGGGGCACCAGGTAACTTTTTGAGGTTTTGTCAATGTTCTACAACTTGATAACTATTTGGATGTTTAATTATCTAAAGGAATAAAAGTGTGTAAATTGTTAATATCCACAAAATGATATATTTAAGATGGTGTATTTCACTATACAATCTTATTTTATACTTTATATCAAAAAATAAATAAATTTTATATCAAAAAGTGAATCAACATTGAACTCAAACTTTATACTCAAGTATTTAGAGGTGAAGTGTATGGGTATATGTGGCTTAAATTGAAATACATCAAACATTGAATGGATTAAAAGATGGATAAAGGATGAATATATAGATCTATGTGTAATAAATGCACACAGCAAAATGTTAATTATATAATCTGTGTGTGATATATGTGTGCTTTTTTTTTATATATGTGCTTACTGTAAAATTCTACTATCCTAAAATTTTCATAGTAAAATATTGGGCGAAATATATAAATAAGAAATCAATGTAGTTTTATTGACACTGATTTCTAATATGCCAAGTCTAGTTTTCTGAAAACATATTCTCTTTTAAAAGGAACCGGGCCTCCTTGGAGAAATGGCTAGTTAAAGGTCAATGACAGGAAAAGTATGAAGTAAGCTTAAGATTAATGAGTATATATTAGAAGTACACAGAAGCCAGTTTGAAAAGTCTCCGACAGGCAGATGTGGGACATTTTAAACAACCAATAAGCAAAAGGCTTATCAATCATGGAATTACAAAAGAATCCATGAGTTAATGAAAATAGTAAAAAGACCAGGGGTGGGATGGGTGGACACTATTCTTTACAGAAAAATACCTGGAAATAAATATAGAAGAAATACTAGAATTAGAAAAATTTGTATTCCCAGCAAAAAAATGATTTAAAGAAGGATCATCAACATATGCTACGACTTTATTATATAAGTGGTGGTGGAGAATAGGATATTCAGTCGGGGTCTAAAAATACTTATCACACGTGAAGAAAAGTCATTTTACAACAGAGAGATCTGGCAGACACTATCTCAACCAAATGATCAAACTTAGCATCATCAGATACTGAAATATGCAAACATTATGTTTCCTATTGAAATTCAATGGGAAGCACAAAACAAAAAGATGCACTTCTATTGTATGCAAATGATGAATCACTGAATTCTACTCCTGAAACTAATATTGCACTGTATGATAACTAGAATTTACATAAAGATTTGAAAAAAGTAAAAATTAAAGTTTAAAAAAAAAGATTAACTTCAATCTACTAATGAAGAAACAGATAACTCAAGACTGTGGAGCATTTCACAACAGAAGCTGGCAAATTATTTCTGTACAGGCCCAGAAAGTAAACATTTTAGAATTTGTAAGCTGTAAGGTCTCTGTTGCAACTATTCAAGTTTTGTTGTGGTATGAATGGTGTGGCTGTGTTCCAATACAATTTTATTTACAGAAACAGATGGGTTTTGAGCAATGGGCTGTAGTTTGCCCATCTCTGTTCTGTCCCATGATAATTGCCTGTGAGTCTGAAAAAATAAAAGTCAAATCAGGAAAGAAAAAAAAAAAGGAGAAACTACATGGCAATAAAACTTGATGTTTGATCCTTGATCTGACTGTACTTTTAAGACATTTTGGGGACAAACGTGGACATTTGAATAAGGACTAAAAATTACATTTATTTATTGTATCAATGTTAATTTCCTTCAGTATAATAATGGGATTAAGATAATGTCCTTGTTTTTAAAAGACACATGCTGAAGTTATGTCTGAAAATTATTTTCAAAAAAAGAGAGATAGAGCAGATATAGCAATACGTTAAAAAAAAAAATAAGCCATCTAGTGAAGTGAGTCAGTCGAAGAAAGACAACTATCATATGATCTCCCTGATATGAGGAAGTGGAAATGCCACATGGGGAGTTTGGAGGGTAGGAAAAGAAGAAAAAATGAAAGAAGATGGGATCGGGAGGGAGACAAACCATAAAAGACTCAATCTCAAAAAACAGACTGAGGGTTGCTGGGGGGAGTGGGGACGGGATAAGGTGGCAGGTATATGGACATTGGGGAGGGTATGTGCTATGATGAGTGCTGTGAAATGTGTAAACCTGGTGAGTCACAGACCTGTACCCCTGGGGATAAAAACACATTATATCTTTATTAAAAATTAAAAAAAAAATAAGCCATCTATTAATCTGTGTTCATCAATAAAATGGATATGTAGGAGAAAAGCCACAGCAGTTCACTGAAAAAAACCAAAAAACAAAAGACAAAAAAACCAAATAGCTCAAAGGGCAACACACAATGGAAATTTTCTTGAAAACCATAGCTACTTTTTGAAACTTCAAGGAATATAACCACATTTTATTTTACCAAGAACCACTTCTAAAGTTTCAAACATGTAGGTTAAGATCAATTTTGCCAAGGATGTTAAATACTAACACTAAACTGGTCTTGTCTCCATTTTCAAATCTTGAAAAAAGAATAATTCCCAGGCAGCCTTTAATTTTTGCTGAAGTCTAAGTGATAAATATGATAGTTTGCCTGCATTTGCCCTGGGTCAAAGTCTATAATGAATCTTCAGTCAAAATATTTTTATGTTAGTCTTAGTACTTTATGAGAGAAGGTCCCTACATTTTCTCAGTCTATCCCAAACTAAACTCATCCTCCTCCTAGCCCACAAACAAGCCTTTCTTCCTTCAGTGCTCTTGTTGAAGGTAAGAAACATCCACCCACTCTGATCTGGAAGGCATTCCTCTAAGGCTTTCCCTACTTACCTTCTTTTCCTTCCTATCATTTTAGTTTAGGCCTTTCTTATGTTTAATTTGGGCAACAGCTTCCTACTTTTTTTTTTTTTAAGGTTCTATTTATTTATTGGCTTGTTTGAGAGAGAGAGAGAGAGAGAAAAGAGCAAGCATTTAGGAGCACATGGGGAGAGAAAAGGAGAGAAAATCCCAAGCAGACTCTGTGCTGAGAGCAGAGCCCACCACAGGGCTTGATCCCATGACCCTGAGGATTATGACTTGAGCTGAAACCAAGACCTGGATGCTCAGCCCACATAGCCAAGCAAGCGCCCCTAGCTTTCTACTTTTTAATCCACTATGTCTGTTGACAGGGGTGATTTGAGTTTATTCACTGATTAAAATTGTTCAATGGCTTTCTACTCCCTATAGTCTATAGAAAACTTTTCAGACTCTTCAGCATTGCATAATTTCATCAAACTACTTCTGCAGGTCATTTCCTGCCACTTTCCTAGACACACTATACACAGTGAGACCAAGATTTTTCAAGTCTATAAACATGAACATTCTGTCCTATACCTCCCTGCCTTTGTACACTCTTATAAACATGCCTTGTTAAAACACTGAAGTCCTATCTTGGCTACTCAGTACAAATATAATTTCTCCATGACTTCAACATAGGCAAAGTAGTAGTAGTAACCTGCCTTCCTCATAGTTTACCTATTATAATACAGAGATTATGTGTTCTCATTTATGCCCCAAAGTGATCTATATGCTAATGTTTTTTAAATTTGGATCTCTGTCCTACCTTCTCTTCTAAGCTCCAAACTTACTTCCAACCATCCTCTTCAATTAACATCTCCATTTGGAAGACAGGGAAACTAAAGCAGAGAGCTCATGGAGCACACAGTGGGACCAGGGTTCAAATGCTTAGGTGTATGGTCTCCAGCCAGCTCATTCTCCAGACCAAGAACCCAAGAGTCATCTTTGACACTTTCCTTCATCTCTCACACGAAATGTATCACTAAGTTCTAATTCTGTCATTAATAAAGATCTCAAATAAGTCTACTTTTCTTCATCTCTACTCACTCCAGACTTCCATAAATTATTGCTTGGATGACTGCAATTGCTTCCTAATTGGTTTTTCCATTTCCACTTTTGCTCTCTCCCTGACTGTATTCAGTACATAGGAGCCAGATTTATATTTTCTGAACATAAATTTGGTTATAGTTTTCCTTGTTTAGAGTATATAAATGGTTTACCATTTCATTTTGGTGAAATTTCCAATGTCTTAATAGACTATAAAGGCCTTTCTTTAGCTTTATGTGGAGATACTCTCTGCATCTCTCACAGGGCTTCAGACTTCTCCCAGTGGCCAGTTTCACTTCATCGAGCCCCAGGGCCTATTCACACTATTACGAAGTTTGCAATTCTCTCCCCAACACCTACTCTCACTCCTCTTTGGTCTCAAAAGAAATGTTCACCTCTTGAGGGAAGTGCCCTCATTACATGTTGTCAGGGCACTCTATTTTCCTTCATAGCAATTTAAATAATTTGCAAACAAATATTTGGAAGTTATTCTATATTCCTCACTAGGTTGAAAAATCCCAGTATCAAGTTCAACATCTAAATATTCAGCTTCTAGTTCAGCGCCTGCTATAAGAAAGACAATTAAATATTTTGAAAAAGCAAATTAATAATGTGAGCTAAAATAACATAGGCTGAATGCATGGTAAGACAAAGAGAAGAAATAATCAAAACAGACATAACTCAGCATGAAATGACCAAAAGACCAACATCAGAAGGTGGGCAAAATTTAGAATATGTAAGCAAAATCACTATGGGCCAAGATGCAAAAGAACCAGTTGTAGTAATACGTGTAATTTATGTATTTACATTCTCTTCAATTATGCCAATTTTCAAAATCCAAGATTAACTCTAAACTGAAACTTTGGTATCTAAATTTATGTTTCTATCCTGAGCTTATGATCTAACACAAATTATTTGTTTGCTTTCTTCTTCCCTAAGGACACAACATTTCTGTTATGAAAATGAACAATAATTATTAAAATTTAAACTTGAATAGCAAAGGCAATCTTAAAAAGGCAAAGCAAAGCTGGAGATATCACAATTTCAGACTTCAAATTATATTGCACAGCTGCAGTAATCAAAACAGTATGGTACTGGCACAAAAACAGACACAGCTCAATGGAGCAGAATAGAAAATCCAGAAATAAACCAAAAATTTCATGGTCAATTAATTTTTAGCAAGGCAGGAAAGAATATCTGATAGCAAAAAGAGTCTCTTCAACAAATGGTGTTGGGAAAACTGGACAGAAACATGCAAAAGAGTGAGACTGGGCCACTTACTTACACCATACATAAAAATAAATTCAAAATAGATTAAATATCTACATGTGAGACAGGAAACCATAATAATCCTAGAAGAAAACAGAAGCAGTAACTTTTTGACATCAACCTTAGCAACTTCTTTCTAGGTATGTTTCCTGAGGCAAGGGAAACAAAAGCAAAAATAAACTATTGGGACTACATCAAAATAAAAAGCTCTGTACAGCAGAGGGAACAATCAACAAAACTAGAAGGCAACCTATGGAATGGGAGAAGATATTTGCAAATGACATATCTGATAAAGAATCAGTATCTAAAATACATAAAGAACTTATACAACTCAATGCTCAAACATAAATAATCCAATTAAAAAGTGGGCAGAAGACATGAACAATATTTTTCCAAAGACGTACAGATGGCCAACAGACACATGAAGAGATGTTCATCATCACTTACCATCAGGGAAATGCAAATCAAAACACAATAAGATATCAGTTCACACCTGTTAGAATGGCTAAAGTCAACAACACTAGAAATAACAGGTGTTGGCAAGGGTGTGGAGTAAAAGGAACCCTCGTGCACTGTTGGTGGGAGAGCAAACTGGTGCAGTCATTGTGGGAAAAAAGTATGGAGCTTCCTCAAAAAGTTAAAAATAGAATTACCTTACCATCTAGCACTCACTCTCCTGGGTGTTTACCCAAAGAATACAAAAACACTAATTCAAAGAGATATGTGCACCCCCTATGTTTACAGTAGCATTATTTACAATAGTCAAGATATGGAAACAGCCCATGTCCATTGATTGATGAATGGATAAAAAAGAGGTGGTGTATATACAGTGGGATATTATTCAGCCACAAAAAGAAGTAAATCTTCTCATTTGCAGTGACATGGATGGAGTTAATATATAATGCCTAGTGAAATAAGTTAGTCAGAGAAAAAAAAATACCACATGATTTCATCCATATTTGGAATTTAAGAAACAAAACAAACAAGCAAAGGGGAAATGAGAGAGAGAAAGAGAGGCAAACCAAGAAACAGACTCTTAACTATGGAGAACAAACTGATGGGAGGTGGGGGAGGGTGAGATAGGTGATGGGGATTAAGGAGTGCAGTTGCTGTGATGAGTCCCTGGTGTTGTATGGAAGTACTAAATCACTATATGGTATATCTGAGACTAATAAAATATTGTATGTTCACTAACTAGAATTTAAGTAAAAACTTAAAAAAATACACAAAAAATAAAAAAATAAAACTTAAAAGGAAAAAACCCAAACAACAAAAATAAACCTAAAGAGTAGGTTTAGGTTTATTATTAAATGAAAAAACCCAAACAACAAAATAAACCTAAAAAAAATTACTAAGATTGCAACTGAGAACTAAAAGTACATTACACTGAAAGATATTTCATAGAAATGAAAATGTAAATCATACAGAAATAGATGGAATTCCATCATATGTGATTTAGAACCAGGTCTTATTTTTCTGTCTTCTTTGTTCACAAAGATAACACCTAATGCTGGCAAGGATATGTGCAATTAGCACTCTCATATTTTCCAGTGGTTGTGTAAATTTTTATAACTCTTAGGTAAAAGTTTAACTTAGCAATAAGTTTTAAGGGCCATAAACATATAACTTTTGAACTAGTGAAACCACTTTTAGCAATCTATCCTGAGATATAATTCTAACTAAGAAATAAAACTCACGCTGAAAAGTATTTGACCAAACAGTGCTTAAAATACTGAATAATATTATAACATTGAAAACATCTGGAACACAAAATATGACAATGATCATTACTGTTACTATGAAGTGTTACCAACACAGAAATGCTTTTAACAAAGAAAACTGCTTTTAAAACATGAATATATCTGTCTCAACTACATCCACATACATGTAAGAAAAGATTGCTTTAAGAATCTTTCCTAGCATTTATAGAGCTATTTAATGCCTATAAATTCTGGGTACAAGAGTCCCCAACAATCAAGCAAATTTATATCTACATGTGATAACATGGGACAATGAATAAACATCTGTTATCACAATGAGCAAAAAGTCCAAACTCTCAAGGCCTGATGATATGAAACTTGCATGTAATTTTCTATAGCAATAGCCACCTTGTAGGTAGAGTGTCAGATTCCTAGAATACTCCATGAAAGCCTACTTAGCTTATCATATTGAGAGTTTGGTAGGCTAGCCTGATAAAGTGCTTTGTTTCATATGCTTAGTTGACATATAAATTGGTTTTCAGGATGGCTGATGCAAGTAAGTTGAGTGCAACTGGATTTTTTTACATACAAAACATGTCTAATATTGGTATCAGAATAACAGCTGTCAACATGGAGAAAAATACGGTCACTATAAAACCAGTTCAGAGCTTTCACACTTAAAAAAGACTGAGTTATTGGGTAAGAAGGAAAATAAGAATAAAAAAAAAGAGGTAACTTTCACTAAGCCCTACATGCTTACTCCATGACCCAGGCTATATACCGACAACTTACACAGATTATCATTCATTCTCACAACTACTTTGCAAAGGAGGTATATGCAAATGTAGTATACAGGACTAGAGCAATGGGAGGCAATATGAGGGTAAAGCGTTTGAGCTTCATGATCAAATGTCATCTGTCACTTATCTATATAACCTTGGGAGAGTTAATAAGCCTAAGCCTCTACTCCATTTTCTCATCTATCAAGATGGAAGGAAATGCAGAAGACTGACTCCTGTTTACCAAAGATTGGTAAAGTTCCCTCCAGATTGATCCTAGAGTTGTATTTCCTGTCCCTATTGTGATGGGTTGGGTAATGGGATTAGTCTGGGCAATGAATTATGAACAAAAGTGATAGAATTGCTTCTGGGCCAGAGCTTTTAATTGTCAGTGCAAGATTCTACAGGATTCTTCTGTTTTCTTTGGGCACAGTAACTGGCCACTGAGACCGGCTGCTCTGTCAGTGACGTCAACCTGTTAGCACAGGCAGCTGGGCGACAAGCTGAGGCAGCTTGTCAATCTAAATTGGGCAGGCAGGATAAGCAAGAAATAAATGCTTTAGGCCATTAGGATTCTGGGTTTGCTTATTATTGAGGTATAATGAAGGCTATATGGACTGACAAAGATCATTTCTATCCTATAGTGTTTTGACAATTTAATGAAGTAATACTTAAAGTATTTTCCACAGTGTCCAGCATAGAGTAAATACTTTGTGTCAACTATATCATGATTACATTGTTCTCTCTCTTTTATAAATTAGAATACCGAGATATTAAGTATTCTGCAATGTACCTAAGGCTACACTACATTAAATGACAGACTTGCTTCTGTTAGACTATAAAGCCAGAAATCTTTTCATTCCTTTTTCTTGTCATGTGACCTAGGGAAAAAAAAAAAAGCCTTCTAGTAATTATCTTTTTGTTCATATTTGTGCCTTTTTTGTTGTTGTTTCAAAACCTTCTGTTACAGGAAGAACTGATTTCCTTTTATTCTCTAAATTAGTTTTTTCTTAGTTTAATGTTTATTTCATTTAATAAATTTTATCCCATAGCATGGCAATCGTTATGCAAGATTTAATAATCAAACACCTCTACTATTTGGCTACAACCTCTCTTTCAGAATTTATCTCCTACTACTTCCGTTTATAAACCTTCTGCCCATGGCCTATAAATCTTACAGAACATAGGATGCTCATTTTCTCCTTCTGGTCTCTGTTTATGCCACTCCAACTGAAATCCTTCCTCTGTCCAGTTGTCCAATTCTTCTTTTTAAAATGTTGACTTAAATTCTCATTCTTCTACAAAGCTAGCTCTAATCAATTTCGTAGCACATACAGTCTATTTTACTTATTTGAAACATAATTTCCTAAGATCTTATAAGATAGCTGTGTACTGCAGGGGCTTAAACCCTGGAAACTGTTCCTGGGAATCCCTTGTCACTAGGGTTCTGGTTAATTTCCTCCAATGAGGAATTCTGAGATCTGGAAGGCAGAGGAAAGGATGACCTACTTTGGGTATAATAACTAGCTCACAGAACTTCCTGAAAGCAATTAGATCAGAATCAATTACATGTCACATTTTGGAAGGAATTTACTGTCAACCCTTCAAACCACATTTAACAAACCAACTAATGGTCACCACTACCATGAAAAAACCATTAGCACCGACTTAGGAAACGTCTCTGCCGTTCAAGAGTTAAAACAATCCCTGAGTCACCAAACTTCCTCAAACAGGCAGCAAGCTGTAGTCTAAGAAAGACACACTCCCTATACCCGCTTCAAGGGCAATAATGAAAAGGAGGGGATTCTAAAAGGAGAAGGCAGTGGCCAGAGAGAAAACAATGGAGTTCCTTGCAGAAAGCAGAATCTAGGCCTGATCAAAGCACTGCCCCGGCTTCCTGTGCACGTGCACATCCTGGTGTGTGAACGGGACTGTTTTAGTGTCCCATTTGTATATGGATGTGTGAGGGGAGAAAGGGACATTCTGTCTTTTTACTTCATAGATTCTAAGATCAAGAGGAACCGTGTCTTGCCCTGACAGAGTACTGATACATCACCCAGAAATTTGAGAGCTCGTGCTAGTTGTAATGACTGGTTGGTTCTTTGGAGTTTCATCCTTGCAGAAGGACTGAGTGTTTTCTGTACAGTAAGAGAAATGGAAAAATATATTTGGCAAACAGAAGGATGGGCTGGGGCAATAATAATGTTATGTATTCCCCAACTTCCATTTCCCTCTCCTCTTCCTAGGCACATTGGAAAGGTACATTTTGCAGATTCCCATGGATGTTACTAAATTCTGAAATATGAGTAGAAGGGACTCTATGTGCTGAGGTGATTAAGTGCCTGTGAACTTCGCACACGCTTCTTTTCTTTATTCACTGCCAATCTTAGAACCAAACACTTTTTAGAGGACACAGGTGAAGAATGGAAGCAGCCTGTATCTCAGTCACTGCTTTGGGGCTTGCTGCTTACCAATTCCTCTCTACCTCCCTCAGACAATGACTGGAGTGGGAAATAAAAAAATAAATCCAGTGGTTATAGGGATTTTTGTTATAGCAGTCAGCATTAATAACTTTGATTAGACTTTGGTCATAATTGTAAGACAAGGCAAAAGTTAGAACAAAAAGGCCAGTGAGATCTTTAGGGTCAGTGAAAAATCAAAGAAATCAGGCTAAAACTTGATTGTTTGAAAAATAGGATGGGGAACCCAACCACTGATCTGAGATCAGAAAGTCAGTCTAGCACACGTGATGTTTTGTATACATGTCTAGTCTCCAACCTATTCCTTTAAGGTAGGAGACAATGGCTTTTCAAATTTGCATCCCTATCACCTGGCATGGGATATAATGATGAAATAGCCAACAATTCAGGGTGTTTATCAAAGCAGGGCAGATATGCAAGAGGGGATGTTTCAGGCTGGAGAAGAAGGTCAGGGATCGGGTGTATAAACCCAGTCTTAGCAAGCTGGGTGGTCAAGACTATGAGACCAGGCTGGCTATATACTAGATTCCATGGGAATGCTAATCTACAGATACTCTCATAAGGTCCTTCTATTCCTTGACCTATAATTACAATTGTTTATAGTAGCTGGAAAGAGAAACAGGAGTTAAGCAGGCCGAATTACTAGATTGAGAGATAACATAGGTATACCCAGATATATGGTATTTTGCATTATTATTTAAAATAAGGTTTTAATCCTGTATTATATTTTTACTTGATAGTGTAATAATAATATATTATAAATATATTTAAAAATCTCACAAAACACACAAAAATTTAATCCAAGTAACTAAATCTACCAGTCATTAATTCTAAAAAGATTCCAAGAGTTCAGTGGTGATTTCGGAAATCAACTAAAGAATATGCTTATAATAAATAAGAGATTTAATCATAAATATAACTCTAATGATAAATGAACAAAATTATTAATTTTTTAAAATCTCATGCTGCTAAGCACTGAAGGGATAGCTTTGCAAAGTGATTTCCTAAGATAATGGAAGAGACAAAAAATAAACAGAGAATGTTACCTATCATCCAGTACCATCCAGAGAGTTGGCAAGATACAAAGAAATTTTCTATCTAGTAAAATAAACATATATTCATATACATAAACATATGGAGGCAGAAAAAGCAGATGGAAAATTATTTTAAGAAAAGCTGAAGAGAGATTAAATCAGGAAAAGATACATATAAAAAACCCAAAGTCTTAAATTCCAGATATAATTATGTGTTTAATGGTTACTGAACCCCTTCCAAATGAAAAAAATGTACTAAATTTGACTAGATTCTTACAAAAGCAAATTTCCCATAACCACACACACACACTCGTTGCTTTTCATATAGAGTAAGAGAAAAAAATTGATTAATTCATTTGTTCATTCTCAAGAATTTATCAATGGTTCACTACGTGTCTGGCATTGGGAAAGTATTACCAAAAAAAACAAAATAAAACAAAACAAAACAGAACACATAAAAAGGAAGGAAGGAAGGAAACGACAGAATTCTAAAAGAGAGTTCTCAATATAATAAAGGACCCTGAACACATCAAAGAAGGCTTTTAGTAAATGGAGCAAATATAGTCAAAAGAAGAGATCCTCAAGCTTCAGTGTCAAACCACACAAAAAAATATTTACAATACACGGTTATGGAGGAAAAGGTCACAGACATTAGAAAAAAAGATCTACCTTATGACGAATAATAGATACAAAGAAGAAAGGAAGTAATAATGAGAGATCAATGAAATGGAAAATGATGATACAACAAAGAATCAACAAAAACTAAAATCTGGTTCTTTGCAAAGACTAATAAGTCTGACAAGCTATCAAAAGCAAACAAGAAAAAAGCTCCCAAAAGATATTAAAAATGAAAAAAGTTTAAAACTACAGATAAAATAAAGATTTTTAAAAGTAAGAGGAAACACTGAAATACTTTATGCCAGTAAATTGAAGTAAAATAGGTAATATTCCAGAAAATATAACATCAAAACTAATTCAGAAAAAAACAGAAAACATGAATAGGATTAAAGATAAGCATTAAAGATACCGAATCAGTAGTTAAAAATCAACTCACTAAAACAAATTTTAAAAGTAATATTTAAATTAAAAAATAAATTAATAAAGAAATTTAAAAAACAAAATTTAAATAAATCAATAAATCTCACCAGACCCAGATGGTTTTATAGGCACATTCTGCCAAATATTGAAGGAACTGATAATCCTGATCTTAAATTATTTCCTCACCTCATGTTGTTAGAACAGTATACATAACCTTTACACCCAAAGCAGACAAAACGTAGATGCAAAAATGCTAAACAAAATAGAAGCTATCCAAAAGTTGCAAGGTATTTAAAAATATGTACCAAGGACACATGGGTGGCTGTCAGTTAAGCATCTCTTTGCCTCAGGTCATGATTCCAGGGTTTTCCAAATCAAGCCTCAAGTCCCCCCATCTGGCTTCCTGCTCAGGTGGGGAGCCTGCTTATATTCCTCTCCTTCTACAACCTTCGCTTGTGACCTCCCTCTCTTTCTCCTTCTCATTCTCTCTCAAATAAGGAAATAAAATCTTCCAAAAAAATGTGTAAAAAAATATGTAACAAGATCAGCTTCAGAACTGATCCAGTGATGCATTACTAGTTTAAGTTTAGAAAAATTTTCAGTATATCTCCCCCCACAAGAAAAGACTGAGAAAAACCATGCAATTATCTTTACAGACACAAAAGAAAACACCTGTTAAAAGTTAACTTTCACACCAGATAAAAATTATAAACAAACTATAAATAGAAGGGAACCTCCTTAAGCTTACAAAGCCTATCTAACAAACACTTAGAGCAAATATTATAAACCTGGTAAGTGTATGTGTGAAGAAAAACATATAATGAAAACATGCTGACACTAATTACACTCAGATGAAACAAAAAAAAATTAAATATTTTGTTCATTTTCAAGTTTTTATTGAAGGTCTGTCATATGCCTGGCATTGTGAAAAAATTCCAAAAAAAGAAAGAAAAAAATATGCCATGATGATACTTAAAAGTCAAATGTAGAAACTTTCCCTTAAAATCAGGAAGGAATTCAAGAAGGCATGCTATTGCCATTTCTATTTAACCTCTAGAACATAGTACAAGAAAAAAGATATTAAATGATCAAAGGCACGAAAAAAAGCAAATGGGCTCATTATTTCCAGATGATATGACTGTCTACAAAGGAAATCAAAGAGAAGTTATCAACAAAATATTAGAACTAATGAGAATTTGGCAAGGCTTCTTAATATAAAAGTCAACAATAAAAATTAGTTACAACATTAAATACCAGTAACAAAGTTTGGAGACATCATAAGTATTTCACTTATAATATGTACAAAATGTGCGCTACCCTAGGGCATTTAAGAAGAAATCTACACTATAAAAAATCAAAAGACATTAAAGAGGTTGTGAGCAAGTGGAGAGTTCTACGATGGTCATGAATGGAATACCAATTCTCATGTAATGATTCTATCAATTCACTTAAATTCTAACCAAAATTTCTCATGAAACTCGACAATATTCAACTGCAAAGCAATAGACCCAAAATAATTTTCAAGAAGGGAAACAGAACTGAAGAAATTGGTTCTACCAGATATCACTAATTAGAATATTGTGGTAATGACATGAGTTAAACCAATAGAGCAAACAATAACACAGCCCCAAAACACACATAAAACATTTGACATATAATGGAAAGGACATTTCAAAAAGTGGGGAAAAGATGAACTATTGAACAAATTTGCTAAGTTGATTGATTTTTATACATAAAATCAGATTCCTACTTTATGTTTTAGAGAATTCAACTTCAGATGGATTAAGACCAACATATATGCAAAGCAAAATTTAAAACCTTTGGAAAACAAAAAGACTTTCTTAATGACCTCAAGGTACATGAGGATTTCTCAAACAAGATGTAAGAAACACAAAAACTAAAGACTAATTAATTTGACAACATTAAAATAAAAAGCTTTTATACAGGGGCGCCTGGGTGGCTCAGTGGGTTAAAGCCTCTGCCTTCAGCTCAGGTTATGATCCCAGGGTCCTGGGATGGAGCCCCACATCGGGCGCTCTGCTCAGCGGGGAGCCTGCTTCTTCCTCTCTCTGCCTGCCTCTCTGCCTACTTGTGATCTTTGTCTGTCAAATAAATAAATAAAATCTTTAAAAAAAAAAGGATGATGAACTGATTGCTAAAAATAATTCACAGAAAAACAAATAAAAACAACTTATATACCATAAAAGAAGGTTTCTTTAAAAAAAAAAAAAAGCTTTTATACATTAAAAGTCACCATATTCCATATAAAAAGAAAACTAAAAAATTGGGAGAAAGTATTTGAGACACATATAACTGACAACAGCTAATAAACTCACACAGATTACTCAGAAAAAAGCAAACAACCCAATAATAAAATTGGCAACGACAGGAAAAAGTAGTACACAGATTAATGATCACAGATATGACCAAAGCTTAATGAGCGCATGAAAAGCTGCCCCCATAAAATTAATCAGGATAACTACATTACAGTGAAGGTACAAATTAACCCAGAAATCTGAGTAGCTTAATAAAACAGGTTTATTTCTCAGTCATTACACAAATTCAGTGGAATTTGACGGGGCTCTCTGCTTCATAAAAACCACTAAAGGACCCATGCTCCACTGTCTAGTTGCTGTACTGTAAGAAAGGGCTAGAGAATTATGCACAATTTTTGAATTCTCTGCCCTTGAAGTCACACTCATCATTTCTGCTCATGGCCTACTGGCCAGAAGTAGCTAGCTGGCCTCAGCTAACTGCAATGGGGTTGGGAAACATTGGAGAAACACATAGGTAATGAGTGAATAATAAATGTCTCTGCCACAACTAGAAGTTAGAGAAATTCAAGTTAAGGCAACTGCAAGATGCATCTCACACTCATTAGACTGGGGAAACAATAACTCTGATATTAGTAAGGGTTGGTGAGGATGTGAAAAATGGAAACCGTCATCTTCAGCTGTTAAGCATGTAAACTGGTACAACATCTTAAAGTATTTGCAAAGTTGGGACTAGTTAAAGATGTACATACTTATGACTGTACTTCCCATGTGTGCACAAAAGGTTTCATGTGAAAATTAGTCACTTAAAAAATGTTTGTATTGGGGCACCTGGGTGGCTCAGTGGGTTAAAGCCTCTGCCTTCAGCTCAGGTCATGATCCCAGGGTCCTGGGATCGAGCCCCGCATCGGGCTCTCTGCTCGGCGAGGAGCCTGCTTCCTCCTTCTCTCTCTCTGCCTGCCTCTCAGCCTACTTGTAATCTCTGCCTGTCAAATAAATAAATAAAATCTTTAAAAAAAAATTAAAAAAATGTTTGTATTGACAAAATATTTGAAATGATCTAAATATTGAAAATAGCCTAAATACTGGAAAAATATGGAATGATACCTAAATAAACTTTCATATAGTCTTGCCAAAAATGAATATTGTTAGAGCATATTGAACAGAAAAAAAAAAGCTCTACATTAAGTAATTAACATAGTGTCTGGCATTTGATCAATGTTAGCTATAATTATCACCATTACTTCTACTATTACTTTTATTAGAAAAATAAGGATGCAAACTAGCTTGATGCAGGGAGATGCATAGTAGAAATAACATTAACTGGGAAAAAGTAGAACATGAATCAGAATGTACACATTAATTAAGGCAATGTACAATATATGCATGACCATCAACAATAGTTTTAAAAATAACTTAGAAGCTTGGTAAAATTTAATGCTTATTAAATTACTCTTTATATTAATTCACTTACTGAAAATTATACTGCCATTAAATTTTCTCAAAACCCTACATCATTTAAAATTTCTAGTTTACTTTGCTAGTAGATAGAAGTACTTTTAAAAACACTTAAGAAAATACAACTGTGACAACTATTCTCATTATTGAGGAAAATCTCCATAAATAATTCATGATACATGAAACCATTAACCTTTGAAAGAAAAATAATTTAACAGTTGTTGCTATTACAACAACTGTATTTGATAACTGCATTATCCTTATCACATATTTTTTAGTTAATATGACTTTGTATCCTAAAAGAAAACTCCATAAAAGCATTAAGAGAGTCCAATGACTAACTAAAACTATTACGTGCTTATAATTTAAATTTTTATCAGCATAGTTTTATCCACTGATAAAAGTCAGGAACGACAACACATAACCTTTTATTTTATACCTTCATCCTAGCACTGAACAAATTTGATATTCATTCTCATACAGTGACCTGACCTTCAATTCTTTTGCTGAGGTCAAGAACACAGCAACTACACTGGGAAGTCCAGAACATACCCACACCGTAGAGAGAAGGAAAATAACTGTCTACCCTCGTTTCTGGGTTTATACTGAGGCCAATGAATATGGCTTATGAGGCTTGTTTAGAGTACCTGTGTTTAGTAGAAAAAAGACTGTCTTCTGTAGTCTTAAGTGTTTCAGGTCATAGGAGCTGTGCCTTTCTATGCTCTATACCTCTTTATGAATCTATTTGATGTTCTCTTCATCATTATTCCAATTATTTGCTTGCATACATATTCTACACAGTATTAGTATTGGG
Source organism: Mustela putorius furo (assembly GCF_011764305.1). NCBI lineage: Eukaryota > Metazoa > Chordata > Mammalia > Carnivora > Mustelidae > Mustela > Mustela putorius. The sequence continues at coordinate 2,436,782 of NW_025421367.1, read as the reverse complement.
CATGAAATGGTCAAAGAATATTCCTTGAGCTACCAAGCTGCCAGGGCTGGTGATCCTTGCTCATCCTGGAGGTGTCATGGCACTGTGAAATGGAAGTATCCTTTTTTTTCTTTTTTTTTTTTTTTAGCTTGGACTCAAATCAAGAAGTGGCTTTCCTATCCAAGGAAGAGAAATATAATCCTTCCTATGCCTAAGAACAGTGACAAAAACTGGCAGAGGGAACACAGATGGGGACAGATGGCTTAGACTAGAGAAACATCTCCAGAGTCAATGGAAATATGCCATTTCTGGATTACCATTTTACATCTCCAGCCATATAGGGATCACAGATACTTAGCTGTCCAATGCAAACACAGCTGTAACTAGAGATATCTGAGAAAGACGGCTATGCAGGCCAAATGGAGTAACTTTAATATCAACGATACACATCATTCTCATAGCTCACAAAGTCACTCTAGAAAGGACACATCAACCATATTTTGAAGATGTTCTCAGCTTTTAGCTTTCAAAGATCAACTGGGAGAAAAAAACCTCAAGATACAACCCTGGTGAAAGAGTCAGTTCTTTATAATCTCTTATAGCTCACATGCTCTGCCTCATATCTGGGATTTGAAATTACAAGGATTTTAATGACCCATAAACTAAGCAGAGCTTAGTTTGCTCATGTAAATGTAAACTTGGTTATGTAAAGCCACAGAGAAGCTTAAATTAAAAACCAAAGCTTAACTAATGAAGTAATTTCTCTACTGTATTAGTTTATTCATGAATCATACAGTGAGACTCACAGAGGATAATAAATACACATTATTGATTCTGTACATACCTGAAAATTCCAAATAGGATTAATTTCATAAAAGTAATACAATCCCGTCAAACAACTTTTATGATGGGTTTTGAGATTATCTTTATTTAGGAAGTAATCCTTCTAGGGTCTCATCACATAACGGTAGTTACACTAATATATGGAATTAATAAGTAAATGCTACCTAATAATTTCCCTCCAATCCTACCCTTTTCAAGGTATTTGTTTATGAGTGTATTTTTTACACTGAATTTTTATTAATTCACAATAAATAAAATTTCTATTATACATTTGAGTTAATTACACATAGGTTTGCAGACACAAATATTTCAGAGAAAAAGATACAAAAAATAATTTGTATCTGAAAAGGAAAGCATGCTGGATAGTTTGGGTAATTTTCCAGGTAAAAAATCAAGGTGGAATAGGTTTTATAAAGAAAGGTTTTTTTATTTCTTTTAAAAATAAACCAGACTTACTATAACCAAGACATTAAGTAATGAACTCAATACTTCACTTTATTTACCTTTTACAGAATTAGTTTTACAGTAAGTTGCAATTAAAATCAGAGATTAGAATTCTTTTAAAATTTTGCCTACAATGGACTCGGGAAAATTTGGTGAATATTTTTTTTTTTTTCAGAATGGGGAAAATCAATAGCTCTATAAATGTTCTGGTGGCCAGTTAGGAATATTCGACAGACCCAAATAAACAGAAGAACTTCTACTTAAAAGATTAAAGATTAGGAAAGGAATTCTAAAATTAATGCAGTAACTTTTCTGGTTAGACAAATGATCAAAGAAATTTTCATGACATATGGGTTAAAGGGGTTTCTCTTTTCACTGGCAAAACAATTATATGTATTTTGTATTTTTCTTAATAAGGAAAACAAAATTTTATATATTAGACTCTTTATTCTGTCATATGTATGATCTTATTTCTTCCTGGTTAAAATTTACTTAATTGATTATGTGTTATTTTCATAATTATGAAAGATCAATAAACTGATTTCTATTTTGAAAAAGAGAAATGACAGTTGGAAATTGTAATTTACCCCTCAAAGCAATCAAGGAAAGACTACTACATTCGACTACTTCCTATGATGTAGGCTGCAAACAATTCTGATTTAGAAGAAGCAAAGCCATGGACTAAAAAATATCACTGTCAAATAAGAGGAATATCTTGAAAATTTGGGGATGAATATCACCTTTGGTTAAATGTACTAAATAAAAATTGCTTTTTATGCAACCAGGTCCAAAAATAAAAACAAAGATAAAGGCTGAGGGAAATGCAAGAAACAGAGTATGGAAACAGGAGAACATCAAGATTCCTGCTAAATGTTTCTCATGGTAAACCAAAGGAATAGACAACTTACCCTGGATTTTAGAGATGGTTTTTGCGTATCTCTTTCAAAGTCTTTTGTTTGAAGGGTGTTAGGTAAGGGGTTCTTACAACTGGCCTCCTATAAAAGAAGTACAAAAGAAATATTAGAAACCAAAGAACATTACCCTATCTGGAAATTACAATGTAGTGAAAAACAATTTTCTTATGGGAGACAAGGCATTTCTGGATTGAACTATATATATCAGAAGCCACTGAGATTTGTCATGAGGAATAAAAATGTTTCCTTTCTCATTTGTCACCTACAATAGTGAAGTAAGGTAAGATGGTGATGGAGTAGGTGTGGGACACACAGAACATATATATTCAGAGATGACCTTTGAGAGTCTCATCTACACTATCCACTGATAGCACCCCTCTTCTTTGGAGAATTAGGTAGTTAATTCTCTAAGATATCAATCACCAAACTACTGTTTTTTACAAATGGGTTTTGATTACTTTTTCTTAAACAAATTCCTTCAAATAGTTTAGCAAACCACTGCTGAATAGTGGTAGTTTCATATCAACATCCTGAGGAAAAATTTCTGTGTATTTTGTTCCCAAAATTACTAAGCTCCTAAGTCCTTGGTTCACACCAAAATAGTACTTGCAAAGCTAGCAGAAATTACAAGGAGGCAGCTCACATGGAATTGGATTTACTGTTTATTTCTACATGCTAAATAAAAATAATAATAATTTCATTTAAAAAATACAATGTAAGGCCTTTCTACTACTATTGCCACTAATTTGGATAAATTTTCCATAAGGGATTTCATTGCCAAATTAAGAGAGATAAATATATATAGGGAAGATTACAGACAACAATAAAACTAAGGAAAAAAAAAGTTCAATTTCTTTCACTTGCTCTATTAACGTTGACCTCTGTATCACATTTCTTCCCTTATTTTTTACCTTTAACAGTGAACTTGCCCATTATCCACCACTCCATTATCAAAATCATGGATTTTCACCCCCAGTTTACTTAAGGGTTAATTAATTATAATCTTTTAAAGAATATTTTAGTCAAATGCTTTACAATATTATTAAATTTTGCTGAGATTTTACTTAATTCTAAAGAGAACACGATATTATTAGTATAAAATATCCTTAAGAAAATACTACTACTACTTGCTACTATAAAATATGTACTGAATCTTAGGATATATGAAGCACTATATTAAAGTCTTTGCATTAATGCCATTTTTGCCCCTACATCGTATTATCATCACTTCCCTTTTAAGGATAACATAAAATCTTACAGAAGTTAAGTAACTTGGCCAATGTCACATAGGACTCATAGATGGCTCTAACTTTATAAACTTGTATTACCTTCATATTATATCTCCAATATCTAATATATGTGACATCTTAAACCACTAGTTTGTAGAGCCATAACATTTTATTTATTTTATATATATACATTATATATTTATATATTTTATTTCTTTTCAGTGTAACAGAATTCATTGTTTTTGCACCAAACCCAGTGCTCCATGCAATACATGCCCTCCTTAATACCCACCGCCAGGCTCCCCCAACCTCCCATCCCCCCCGCCCCTTCAAAACCCTCAGATTATATTTTAAATCCAAAAGTTCTAAAAAATTAGCTAGTCTGCCCCACTCCTAATTTTACAGATGGGGGACTAGAGGACATCTGAGGTGATGTGCCCAAGATCCCACAGAGTGGCAAAGCTGAGACCCGTGCCTGGACCACAAGGCTGTACATGGCACCTGTTACCAGCTTTGTGCTAGGGAGTGATATGACCAGACTCAGAGGGCATCAAGAGCCTCCTCTAAGCTGGGGGAGGCTGTGGTACTGCCAACACTTCTCAGCTGCCTGTGGTCTCACGTACAGCGCTACAGAAGGACCCATGGGTACATTTCTGAGCTCTCCAAATAAGCAAGCATTCCAGTCCTGCCCTTTCCCACAAGTCACAACACCTGCTGGCCCTATGCTGCTTACTGGAAATAGTGAATGAACCCATTCCCACTTCTGACTCACTGTGAGAGGGATCAAGTATATTCAGCATGACATTTAGGGGATCCAAGTGATTAACTGTATAATCTATTGCGTAATTTGACTACACTTGGATAATATAATCATGCTTAATCCTTCAACCCCCTTTTAAAACTACTGGGATGTAAATGTTAAAATGTGATAAGAAAAAGGACTGACTCTTAAGGGAAGCTAACAGGAATTGCTGACCTTTGTTTATGATTGTCTGAGTGTTTACAAATGCCTACAATTCTTTCCTCCTTATGCACAGGCTAAAAGGGATAGTGTTTCTTTATTACTCTTATCTCCCCCACCCTGTCCCTGTGAATTAATGAGTACAAATGTGATAGTTAGCATTCCCTATAAAACTCTGAAAAACTTTTCTGTAAACTTATAACTGAAAATGCCACTTACATGAATTAGGTTTTTTTTTGTTGTTGTTTCAGGACTTCACATTTAGACAACAGAGACAAAATGAAATTTAGTAGTCAGGGCACTGAAGTGGCAATCAAGAGATTTGACTTCTCATCCTGGGTCTCTAACCAACCAGCTCTACGAACCCAGGCAGGCATTTTAACCTTGTGGACATACCTTGGTTCAAAGATTTCTAAAACAAAGGCACTGGATTAAATGAGCTCCAAGAAAATTTTCCGGGTCTTAAATTTCAAGATTTTCAGATTCTTTCAGGAAGAAGCAATATTTGTTGACAAAAAGGTAACCCACCACCTGTTCAGAGTTGCATTCCCAATGCCCCCACCAGACTGCTGCAAAGTGCTGGCCTCCACCCATGTAATGGGCAGTGAGCCCAGGGGATCTGGAGCCACAGAGGGAACATCTCCTGCAGCGCTAATGTTACTCAGATTTCTGGAGAAAATTAATACATTCCACTAGTCGCTTAAATAAGTACTGGAAATAACTTCACGTATTCTTTAAGACAGATATATTATGGAGTTAAGAGAGAAGTATTTTTAAGATAAAACTTTTTCACAGTTATGTCTTTAAAAAGCCATTTATTCTGATGGGTATATACCTAGGAGAATTAAAAAAAAAAGGTCCATGGTCAACTAATCTTTGACAAAGCAGGAAAGAATGTCCAATGGAAAAAAGACAGTCTCTTTAATAAATGGTGTTGGGAAAATTGGACAGCCACATATAGAAAAATGAAGTTGGACCATTTCCTTATACCACACATGAAAATAGACTCAAAATGGATGAAGGACCTCAATGTGAGAAAGGAATCCATCAAAATCCTTGAGGAGAACATAGGCAGCAACCACTTCGACCTCAGCCGCAGCAACATCTTCCTAGGAACTCGCCAAAGGCAAGGGAAGCAAGGGCAAAAATGAACTATTCGTATTTCATCAAGATCAAAAGCTTTTGCACAGCAAAGGAAACAGTTAACAAAACCAAAAGACAACTGACAGAATGGGAGAAGATATTTGCAAACGACGTATCAGATAAAGGGCTAGTGTCCAAAATCTATAAAGAACTTAACAAACTCAACACCCAAAGAACAAACAATCCAATCAAGAAATGGGCAGAAGACATGAACAGACATTTCTGCAAAGAAGACATCCAGATGGCCAACAGACACATGAAAAAGTGCTCCATACCACTTGGCATCAGGAAAATACAAATCAAAACCACAATGAGATATCACTTCACACCAGTCAGAATGGCTAAAATTAACAAGTCAGGAAATGACAGATACTGGCAAGGATGCGGAGAAAGGGGAACCCTCCTACACTGTTCGAGGGAATGCAAGCTGGTGCAACCACTCTGGAAAACAGCATGGAGGTTCCTCAAAATGTTGAAAATAGAACTGCCCTATGACCCAGCAATTGCACTACTGGGTATTTACCCTAAAGATACAAACGTAGTGATCTGAAGGGGCACGTGCACCCGAATGTTTATAGCAGCAATGTCCACAATAGCCAGACTATGGAACGAACCTAGATGTCCATCAACAGATGAATGGATAAAGAAGATGTGGTATATATACACAATGGAATACTATGCAGCCATCAAAAGAAATGAAATCTTGCCATTTGTGACGGAATGGATGGAACTAGAGGGTATCATGCTTAGCGAAATAAGTCAAGCAGAGAAAGACAGCTATCATATGATCTCCCTGATATGAGGAAGTGGAGATGAAACATGGGGGGTTAAGAGGGTAGGAGAAGAATAAATGAAACAAGATGGGATTGGGAGGGAGACAAACCATAAGTGACTCTTAATCTCACAAAACAAACTGAGGGTTGCTGGGGGGAGGGGGGTTGGGAGAAGGGGGATGGGGTTATGGACATTGGGGAGGGTATGTGCTATGGTGAGTGCTGTGAAGTGTGTAAACCTGGTGATTCACAGACCTGTACCCCTGGGGATAAAAATATAGGTTTATAAAAAATAAAAAATTAATAAAAATTAATAAAAAAAACAATGAAAGCAAAAACAAAAACAAAAAAGTCCACACAAAAACTAGACAAATAGTCATAGCAGCATTATTTATAGTAGCCAAAAAGTGGAAACAACCCAAATGTCTATCAAATGATGAATGGATAAAGAAAATATGGTATAGGGACACCTGGGTGGCTCAGTTGGTTAAGCGGCTGGCTTCGGCTCAGGTCATGATCCCAGTGTCCTGGGATCGAGTCCCACATCAGGCTCCTTGCTTGGCAGGGAGCCTGCTTCTCCCTCTGCCTCTGCCTGCCACTCTGCCTGTGCTTGCTCTCACTTCTCTCTCTATGACAAATAAATAAATAAAATCTTTAAAAAAAAATATGGTATACAATGGAGTATTACTCAGGTATAAAGAGGACTGAAGTATGAATACCTGCTAAACATAGATTCACCTTGAAAACATCGCATTAAGTGAAAAAAGCCAAACATAAAGCAACATGTATTGTGTGATACCACATATATATTAAATGTCTGGAATAAGACAGTGACAGAGTGCCATTAGTGGCTGTAGAGGCTAGAAAGAGGGGAATGATTCCTAATGGGTCCAGTCTATATGGGTTTCTTTTTAGGGTGAGAAAAATGTTCTGGAATTAGGTAATGGTTGCACAACTTGGTGAACATTCTAAAAAACATTTAGAATATAAATACATTTTATATTTTAAACAGGTTTATCTTACGGCATCAGAACAATATCTAATTTTTAAAAAAATAAGTCATTTATTTTTTGCACTCCCAGAGCAAAGGAAAAGACCTTGGGTTTGTTTGCACTCCTCCCTTAGAACTTCTCTGAAAAGGTTTGAATGGGGAATGATTCGTGTTTATAAGTATTAAAATTTATGTGGACATAAGAATTCACTTAATGAATATTAACTGAACGCTATCATGTGTGGCATTCCAATGCTAGTCATTGGAGAAAATAATGATAAACACATCAGACCTGATTATGGGGTATATTTATATTTAAACATTTCATCTGCTTAAATGAGAGTGAACTGAATTGACTGCTCACTCTAATGACTTTTGTGCAATAACCAATTGCTTAAACTAGCTGTGTCACCTTAGTATTCTGAAAACACCATTCAAAAATATAATAGGTCTCACTATTCAACTACTAATGCCATGAAAAAACCGACAAGCACTCCCTGCTTCTTCAGCGGAGCACGCTACTCCCCAGTTATTCACAGGCTTGCTTCCTCATTTCATCCAGGTCTTTGTTCAATTTCACTGAAGAGAATTCCTTTCCTGGAACACCTTATCTAAATTTTCACTGCTCTCTCCTCCCACTTACGGCTCTCTCTGCCCCTACTTTGTATTTCTTCATAGCCATCAGCAAAACCTGACTTTAATACTTACTGATTCTAAAACTGATAGTTGCCAGAGGGGAGGGAGTGTGTAGCATGGCAAAATAGGGGAAGGGGTGTGGGAGATACAGCCTTCTGATTATGGAATGAATGGGAATAAAAGGCTCAGCATAAGGAATATAGTCAAGGATACTGTAATAGTGTTGTAGGAGGGCACATGGTAGCCACAGTTGTGGTGAGCATTGGACAGTATATAAACTTGTTGAACCACTATGTGGTACACCTGAAATTAATCAACATTGTGGGTCAACCATACTAAGGAAAAAAATTAAAAGAAAATACCGGTTCTAATTCTCTATCTCACCCTACCCTGTGAGAGGACTGGGTCAGTCTTGCTCATGAATAGATCCACAGGGCTAGAACCATGTTTAGCACATAGTAGGGGCTCAACTATTGAAATGAATGGATAAACCAAAGGAATGAGTAATATCCCTTTTCTAACCGTTCATGATCCCCTGGCCATTCTTCCTGTTTTTAGTTCTCTCCTTAATCAGCTTACATTTCATGATTCTTCATTCCTTTGCTAATACACTTAATTTTCTTCATCCTGTTTCTAACCATTGTATTCATCTGGAAAAAGTACAACATTGGATGAACCCAGCTATATGCCTTCTCTGTGCTGGGAATTAAGCGAATGAAAGTGATTGGGGAAAAAGTATATAATTTGTTGACTGTTTCATGTTAAATTTATTACCATAAATCTTAAGTGAGTCCTCTCTAATGCACAGCAATTCTGCTATACTTCTTTAGTAACTTGACTTTCTATCCTCCCACAGGATCTTTTATGACCTTTCTTTTCTCAAACCCCTTTCCTTCCATTATCACTGCACAGCTCATTGACAAAACAGAGCACTGGAACAGATGCTACTCCCTCCCCCCGCCCCGCCCCATCAAATTTACAAACCTGTCTACAGACATTCCATCCCTCCTGCCTTCCCTCCAGTTACAGTGAAAGAGAAGATGCTGGTCCCATCATGCCCTCCACGTACCACTGGGGATCTTATCTCCTCTTATTTTCTCAAGGATTTCACTCCCTCAATTAACCCCTCATTCCCTTTCTACTAGATCGCTCCCATTAATCACAAGCATGCTCTGGAATTGTTATCTTTTTGGCTTGTTTTTAAAAACAATACTTCCTTAATCTCATTCCTCCTACTAGTTATGGTCCATTTCTTGGCTTTCCTTTATAGCTAACTCCTTCAAAACAGCTATCATCACTATCCCTACTTCTTTATTTTCAAAGCCCTCAATTCTGTTTTGTTTCTTGTCACCACTCTGCAGAAAGTGATGAAACAATTCCAGCTTGGTCTCCTTCTTCCTCAGGTTCTTAGCAACATCTGATTGAGGCAACTAGTTATTCTTGTTATTCTTGAACTACTCTCTTCCGATAGCTGCCAGGACATCAGTAGTAGGAAAAAAAAAAATCCTATCTCACTGACCAATTCCATATAGTCCCCTTCGTTGCTCCTTCTCCTCTCTATAATAAATTTATTTATTGCTTATTGGTTAATTTTTTGCTTCATTAACTAAATAGAAGTTCTATGAAAGCAAATGATGGGTTTCCTTTACTCACTACTGTGACTACAATGCCACAGAAAAGGGCCTAGTGTAGTAGGAGCTCAATAAATACATGTTGAAAAAATGAAGTTGGCATGATGCAGGAGTTGATGTAAATCAGTCTTCCTTTCTCAAATGGTACAATGATCTCAATCACTCTCATGGATTTTAAATCAACCAATACGCTAATAACTCCCAAATTCCACTTGTCTTTGATGTTTCTCCTGAGTTCAGGTCACTTTTATTGACCTATCTACTTGACAACTCTACTTGGCTGTCTAATAAGCTTCTACTTAGTAAGTCCAAACCTGAGTTTATACTTTATTAGCAAAAAACCATCTGTCAGTCCTTGAGTCTTCCCCTGACTGGCAGAGGGCACCCAGTTGCTCAACCCAATGTCTTAATCTACCTTAATTCTTCCCTTTCCTGCCCACATCAAATCCACCATCAAATGCAGTAAAATAAACTGGGATTCATTTGGTTATATGTACATAGTCACCCCAGTCATAGCCATCGTTCACCTAAATTATTTCAATCATTATACCTTCTACAAGGTTTGTATACGTAAATGGAATGATGTCACTCCTCTATCAAGGTCTTACCATTATTCCTGGACTGTAAACACTTTGCCATAGCACAGTCCTGACTCAGCTCTTCCCTACTTCTCTAACTCCCAACTCCCACCATTCACCCTCTGCCTCAATATGCCTCATTAGCCTTCTTTTACTCTGAGCCCCTTCCTACCTTCAAGTATTCAACATTTATGTTTTCTCTTTCTGGAATGACTTTCCAGTCTTTTTTTTTTTATTAGCACGGCTGCTGTATTCTTATCCTTAAGCTCCTCTGTCACTTCCTCAGAGAGACCTCCTTTGATAATTCCATCTCAAGTGGCTGTCCCTGACTATGCTCTTCTTTTATTAACCTGCTTTTTAAAAATCACGGTACTTATTCAAATTTGTAATTAACAATTTTATTTATATTTCTTTGTCTATTACTCCCAGTAGACTTTGAGGTTCATGAAGGCAAGGATTTGATCAATGTATCCTTGGCATCTAGTTGGTATTTAGTATGTATTTGTTAAATGAATAAACATAGCAATGTTGACTCCTACATCTCCCATCCCATTAGTATTAATCTCCAGCCATTAAAAAATGTGATGGATTTCTATGACATTAGGAATCAGATAATAATACATTTTCTTATGACCTGAGTAATATAATGGTGGGTGAGGATAGGTTGAAAAGAAGCTATTATGATAAGGGAGATAGCTGTCAGAGAGCTGTATTTGGTGTGCTGGGGTCCAACCCACAAGTGATTTGGTTAGACTTAGTGACAAGGAGAACCAATGAGAGAACAATATTGATATGACTATAAGTTGAGACAGCAATATTGAGATGATCACAAGTCGAGGTAATAGCATGTGCCTAAGGCCTTCTATAGAACAGAATGTACAGAACACTGCTATTTTGCACACAACCAGAACCCAAATAATGTGACTGGCAGATTACAGACTAGTCTTTACAATTCCATAAAACTCCCCTCTGACTTATTGCTACCTGCAAAATAATCTTAATTTTACTATAAAGAAAAAGATATGTTTTCTTAAAATGCAAAAGCAATAGGATGTTATCTTTACATAAATAAGCAGAACAAATTGAATAGGAAAATAGTCCTTTCTAGACCTTCATTACGTATACTTTGGGGAAGAAATCTGTGATTCTTTGGGTTCGATCAGGGAAACAATTGAAGTGAGACGTAGTTAAACTCTGGATATATTCTGAATTTATTACATTTACTTTGTAAACTGCAACTATAATTTTCACAGATAGAACCTTAATTGTCATTCAAGTATATTACAAATTGCTTTGCAGAAAATGGTAAGTCAACTTAAAACCGGAACCAGCATGGAATTATCACAAAAACTGGTTAAATCAAAGATCATTTTCTACATCATTAAGCTTTAGTGTTTGAACACTAGATCTTAATATTTAGGGTTTCCTGTAGCTCTTCTGTCACCTCTTTGGAAAGGCTCTCCTCAAAATCAACTTCCCCAATTACTATAAATCTGCTTTATTTTTGCCACAGTATTTATCGCTTTAAGATTGGTGTAGGTGTCTGTATGTTATTGCGGTGATTTCAGATCTAATCTTAATATCTGTACTTTTCTTTGATAATCTAGTCCACTATGCTTTCTTCATTCATAGTCTTGACTTGGAGAAGCTCTACTTTTTTTTGCTGTGCTGAGCGGTTTGAAAATAGTGATTTACCATCATAAGCAAGCTAGCAAGTGCGAGACTCAGGACCTTTTCAGTTGCTGTTCCCTCTGCCTGGAATGTTCTCTTGCCCCAGAAGTTTCCATAGCTTGCTCCACCACATCATTTGATCTCAGCTCCAATGCCAGCTCAGAAGGACCTTCCTTCCCTTTTCTGTATGAAACAGTGCGCTGAACTTCCCTCTCTTCTTTCATATACCATTAATATCAAGTCCTCAAGGGTTTAATATTCTTGCAGAATCTATCATCAAATGGCATATTAGTTTCCTTAATTGTTTACTGTGTCCCTTGGACTAAAGTCCAACTCCTTAAGAGCATGGATTTTTTTTCCCCCAGTGCTATTTCTTCAGCTCATAGAATACTGCCTGGCTTCATAGCAGGCATTCAATAAATGCTTGCTGAATGAACAGACTCACGAAACAAAAACAACCTCTTCTGATTCTTCTCTCTTTCAGTTTATCCAACTCATGGATGTCAAATTTTCTAATTTAGAACTCCAGTGCAAGCCACTCCTTTCCTGACAAGTTTTAGTTCCTTCCACCTACTGGAACAAGTTTAAACTCTTATGTCTGCCATCTACAGGCCTTCAGCCCACTCTTCTTGTCTAATCTGCTCCACACATACATTATAACCTGGATCACTTGTTGCTTGTACCAGTTACTTATGTGCTTGTCCCATTCCCCATCCCTGACCTTAATATGTAAAGGGAATTTTAATCTTTTTTGCCTCTAACAGCACCAAAGTGGATGACCAATTTTTTGCATGTCTGGTATTCACTTTCCCTTCTTTAAGGGAAGACGGAAGAAATTAACCTTCTCCTACTGGTTACAGTGTTTCTTTCTCTCTCTCTTTTTTAAAAAATTTCTTTTCAGCAACAGAATTCATTGTTTATGCATCACACCCAGTGCTCCATGCAATACGTGCCCTCCATATTACCCACCACCTGGTTCCCCCAACCTCCCACCACCCCTGCCCCTTCAAAACCCTCAGACTGTTTTTCAGAGTCCATTGTCTCTCATGGTTCATCTCCCCTTCCAATTTCCCTCAACTCCCTTATCCTCTCCATCTCCCTATGTCCTCCATGTTATTTGTTATGCTCCACAAATAAGTGAAACCATGTGATAATTGACTCTCTCTGCTTGACTTATTTCACTCAGCATAATCTCTTCCAATCCCGTCCATGTTGCTACAAAAGTTGGGTATTCATCCTTTATGATGGAGGCATAATACTCCACAGTGTATATGGACCACATCTTCCTTATCCATTCGTCTGTTGAAGGGCATCTTGGTTTTTTCCACAGTTTGGTGACTGTGGTCATTGCTGCTATAACATTGGGGTACAGATGGCCCTTCTTTTCATGACATCTGTATCTTTGGGGTAAATACCCTGCAGTGCAATTGCAGGGTCATAGGGAAGCTCTATATTTAATTTCTTGAGGAATCTCCACACTGTTCTCCAAAGTGGCTACACCAACTTGCATTCCCACCAACAGTGTAAGAGGGTTCCCCTTTCTCTACATCCTCTCCAACACATGTTGTTTCCTGTCTTGCTAATTTTGGCCATTCTAATGGTTACAGTGTTTCAATCACAGTGTGTCTCTGACCAACCTCACACTGATGTAAATTAGATCTCCAGAACTTACCTTGCAAAACTGAAACTCTGTACCCCTTAACCACACTTCTCATGTGCCCCTCTACCAGCCCCTGTCAACCACTAATTTACTCTCAGCTTCCAGGAGTTCAACATTTTAAGATTTCCACATAAAAGTGAGATCATTTCCACATAAAAGTGGTATCTGTCTTTGTATGACTGGCTTATTCTGTGTAGCATAAGGTCCTCCAGGTTCATCCATGTTGTCACAAATGGGAGAATTTCCTTCTTGTTTTGACTGAATAATATTCCACTGCAGATATATACATCATATTTCATTTCATAATCTGTCAATGGACATTTACATTATTTCTATATCTTGGCTATTATGAATAATGCTGCAATAAACATAGGACTGCAGATATCCCTTTGAAACACTGATTTCATTTCCTTGGTTATGTACCCAGAAGAGGGATTTCTAGGTCATATGGGATCTCCACCAAAAAAGTACAAGGCTTCCCTTTTCTCCACATCCTCATCTATACTTTTTATCTCGTCTTTTTTATAATAGCTATTCTAACAGATGTGAGTAATATCTTGTTGTGGTTTTGATTTGCATTTCCTTGATGATTAGTGATTTGAGCACCTTTTCATGTACCCGGTAGCTATTTGTATATTTCTTTGGGAAAACATCTATTTGGATCCTTTGCCCACTCATTTTATTATTATCTTTTGCTATTGAGTTATAGGATTTTTTTAATATTAACCTCTTATTGACTATATGGTTGGCAAATATTCTCTCTCATTCTGTAGGCTGCCTCTTCCTTTTGTTAATGGTTTCCTTTGCTGTGTAGAATACTACAATGCTTGAGTTTTAGTTTGATGTAGTCTCACTCATTTTTGGTTTTGTTGTCTGTGCTTTTGTAGTCATATCCCAAAAAAAAAAAAAAAAAAAAAAAAAAGTAAATGGAGTTAGAAAAGAAAAAAAAAAAAGAAAAAAGAAAAATCATCACCATAATCACATTCATAGAAGAAATCTGATTGGCAATAAACATGCAAAAAGAAAAAAAAAATCATTGCCAAGACCAACATCAAGGAACTTTCCCCCTATGTTTTCTTCAATGAGTTTTATAGTTTGAGATCTCATGTTTAAGCCCTTACTCCATTTTGAATTACTTTTTATGTATAAGATAAAGATCTAATTTCATTCTTATACATGTAGATATCTAGCTTTCCTAGAACCACTTATTGAGAAGACTGTCCTTTATCCATTAGGTATTCTTGGCACCCGTGTGGAAATCAGATGACTAAAGGTGCATGGATTCCTATTTGGACTATTTCATTCTGTGGTCTATATGTTTTTATGACAGTATCATACAGTTTGATTACTATAGCGTGATGCCACCAGCTTTGCTCTTCTCACTCAAGATTGCTTTGGTCATTTGGGGATTTTTATGGTTCTGTATGAAATTTAGGGCTTTTTGTCTCTTTCTGTAAAGAACACCATTAAGATTTTGATAGGGATTGTTGCACTGAATCTGTGGGTCATTCTGGGCAGTTCAGACATTTTAACAATATTAATTCTTCCAATCCATGAACATGGGATGTGTTTGCATTCATTTGTGTTATCCTTAATTTATCTCATCATTGCTTTATAATTTCTAGTGTATCAGCCTCTCACCTCTTTGGTTAAGTTTATTCCCCAGCATTTTATTGTTTTTGTTGCTAATATGAATAGGATGTTTTCCTAATCTCCTTTTCAGATACTTTGTTGTTTGTATATAGAAACATGATTAAGCTTTTTATGTTGATTTTATAACATATAATGTTACTAAATTCATTTATTAATTTTACCAGTTTTGGGGGGGTTATAGTTTTAGGTTTTTCTATATATAAGACCATATCATCTGCAAAGTGACTATTCCACTTCTTTTCACATTTGATTCTTTCTATCAAGCTATCTATCAATTTTTTAAACTTGTTCTGACTAGGGCTTTTGGTACTATGTTGAATTGAAATGCTAGGAATGGGCATTCTTAGCTTGTACCTGATTTTGGAGGGAAAGCTTTCAGTATTTGCCCATTATGATACTACATGTGGGCTTGTCAGATATGGCCTTTATTGTGCTGAAAAGTAAGTTCTTTCTATACCAATTTTTAAGGGATTTTATTATAAATGTTTTAAATGTTTATTCTGCTGAAATGATATATATACTGAAATGATTACACTTGTTTTTCTTTTAGTTTTGTTAATTTGGTATATATCACATTGATTTGTGTACACTGAAATATCCTTGTATTTCAGGAATAAATTTCACTTGGTCATGTTGTATGATCCTTTAATGTGCTACTGAATTTGGTTTGCTAGTATTCTACTGAGGACTTTTGCATCTGGGTTTCTCAGTGATATTGGGTTGTAATTTTTAAAAAAATTTATTTTAGAGAAAGAGAGCATGAGCAGGGGGAGGGGCATAGGGAGAGGGAGAGAATCCTCAAGCAGACTCCCTGTGGGTGTAGAGCCTGACATGGGGCTCCATCTCAAGACTCTGAGATCATGATGTAAGCCAAAATAAAGAGCTGGACATTGAGCTGACTGAGCCACCCAGGAGCCCCTGGGCTATAGTTTTTTTGTGGTGACTCTGTCTGGTTAGTATCAGGGTAATGCTGATGTCATAACATGGGTTTGAAAGCATGCCCTCTTTTGCTTATTAGAATAGTTTATGAAGGATTCGCATTGCTTTTTTGTTGTTGTTGTTGTATCTTCTGTGAGAATGAAGACCATTCTCAGCAATCAAAGTATCAATGGTTCAGAAATGTTGACATCACTCTGAAGTGTTGTTTTAAGCACTGTTTATGTGAAGGGTCCCAGGGGAACTCTGCAGGGGGATTTTAATCTCATCAATGTAGAACTCCATCTCCTTGAAAAGAAAAAGAAGAGGCTCTGGGTTGACAAATGGTGGGAAAATAGGAACTGACCACTGTCATATAGAACATGATTGAAATGTTAACACTGGGCTTCCAAGATGAGGTCTGCATATGTTCCCTTCCCCAACAACGTCATTATTCAGGACAATGGTTTGCTTGTTGAAATCCAAAATCTCATGGGCGAAAACTATAGTCACAGGGTTTGGATGAGGCTAGCTATTGCTTATTCAGTATCTCAAGCCCAGAAAGATGAGTTAATTCCCAAAGGAAACAACACTGAACTTGTATCAAATTCAGTTGCTTTAATTTAGAAAGCCACAACAGTTAAAAACAAGGATATCGGAAAATTTTTGGATGGTATCTGCTTCGGAAAAAGGAAAGGTTCAGCAGACTGATAAAATCTAAACTGTCCAGCTACAGAAAGAGGAGGATGTCAGATGATTCCTCTGACTTATCTATGATATTTTAAAGATGCAATAAAAGTTGGATATTAAAAAAAAAAAAAAAAAAGGAAGAGGACTAGTATTAAATCTTCCTTGAAAGTCATCTGGTATTGAACTTTTTATTGTTGTTTTTGTTTTGTTGAACGTTATTTGATTACTAATCCAATCTCCCATGTTTTCTATTTCTTCTTCTTTTTAAAAAAATTTTTATTTTGTTTTTCAGTGTTCCAAAATTTGTTTATGCACCACACCCAGTGCTCCATGCAATATGTGCTTTCCTTAATACCCACCACTAGGCTCACCTAACCCCCCACCCCTTTCCTCTCCAAAATCCTGTTTGTTTCTCAAGAGTCCAGAGCCTCTCATGGTTTGTCTCCACCTCCAATTTCCTCCAACTCACTTCTCCTCTCCATCTCCCAATGTCCTCCATGTTGTTCCTTATGCTCCACAAGTGAAACCATATGATAATTTATTTCTATTTCTTCGTGATTCAGTTTTGATAAGCTGTATGTTCCTAGAAATTTACTTATTTCTTCTAGGGTATCCAATTTGTTTGCACATAGTTTGGTCATAGTAGTCCCTGATGATCATTTCTATTTTTGAGGTAGCCATTGTAATATCTCCTCTTTGCTTCTGATTTTGAGTCTTCTTTCTTTTCTCTTAGTTCTCTTAAAAAACTCTAAGAGTTTTTTCTTTTACCTTCCACACAAAACCTAGCTTTGTTGATTTTTCTATCATTGTTCTTTATTCGTGCTCTAATCTTCTTTATTTCCTTTATTCTGCTAATTTTGGGTTTACTGTGTCCTTCCTTTCCCAGTTCCTCGATTGTAAAGTTAGGATGTTCAAGAAATTTGTTTTTAAATATAAGCATTGATCACAATAAACATCCCTCCCAAGCATCTTAGATGTCTCTCCTTCCTTTTTTGTAACATTTTATAAATTTTGGTAAGTTGTATTTTTATTTATCTTAAGATGCTTTTTAAATTCTTCACCCTTGATTTTTGACAGTTTGATTATAATATGTTCAACGAGTGTTGAACTGGTCCCATTTGAAGTCCTTTGAACTTCATAAATATGGATGCCCATTTCCCTCCTCAAATTTGGAAAATTTCAGTTTTTTGTTTTTGTTTTTGTTTTTAAACAAACTTTCTACCCCTTTCTCTGTGTCTTCTCCTCTGGGGCTTCTACAATGTACATATTGATTTGCTTGATGTCTCATCAATCCTATAGCCTCTCTTCATTCTTCTTCATTCTTTTTAATCCTGTGACTGGTTAATTTCAATTGACTTATATTTGAGTGTGCCAATTCTTTCTTCTGCTTGACTAAGTCTGCAGTTGAAGCTCCCTACGGCCTCTCCCTGCGCCCACCCCATTTCATTCATTATATTCCTTGCTCAGAATTTGACTGGTCCTTTTTATAGTTTCTCTTTGTTGAAGTTATTTTGTTCATGTATTATTTTCCTGATTTCATTGAGCTGTCTACCTGCATTTTCTTACAGTTTGCTGAGCTTCTTTAATTATTTGTCAGGCACTTCAGAGGTCTCTGTTTCTTTGGGGGTCAGTTTCTGGGAACTGTCTCTGTTCCTTTGCTGCTGTCATGTTTTCTTGATTTTCGATGTCATTTATTACCTTGCATTGGTGTCTGCACTCTGTTGTTGTGTAAGCAATAGCAGAGACTACAGTGTTCCTCAGTACTGAAGGCTATGGTTGTCCCTGACGGCAATGAGGGCTGCTGGGGTCCTTTTGCTCTCCTTATCTCCATAGAGGGAAGTAAAAGCCAGTAGGATCCTTCTTGGTACAAAGCTTTGCTATGGCCCATGGGATAAGCTGATATAGGTAAATTGCTTCCTACACTTGTCCTTGTGGCCGTTCTTGGTTTTTGTGCTCCACTTGGTTGCTGGAGCTTCTTTGCTGCACCCTGATGCTTTCCAGAGATATTTCACTCATTAGTAGTTGTCAAATCATTGTTTTTGCGGGCAAACCATGGCCAGGGCCTCCTATACTGCCATCTTACTTGTGTGCTCAGCTTTGCTTTCTATTCTACGAAATACCTCTTCTATTTCCAAATAATTCTTTAACATTTTCTTTGTTTTTTTAAGACTGGCTTTAGCCAAAGTTGCTTTTTTGTTGTTTTCAACCAAAATACTTTAAATCATATAAGTATTTATTGCGGTATCACTTCATAGTGTGGTCACTCAGTAGAAAACAATGGAATCAAATCTTATAATAATGATGATGATGAAAATCAAAATATAATACTGGCTATCACTTATATAGTACTTACCACATGTGTGCCATTTTTTCTAAGTGCTTATTATATACATTTAGTTGACCCTAACAATAACCTTATGAAATATACACTTTTGCTACCTAAATTTCTTATATATAGAAACTGAGATACAGAAAGCAAAAGTAGATTGTCCAAGTTCACACACCAAGTAAGTGGCAGAGCTGCAATCTGAAACTAAGGAGTCTGTCTGTAGAGGCCTGCTATTAACTGTATAAAATAATGGTTCTCTAGAAGAATCCTTCCTATCTAATTAGATAAGGAAAGGTTGCATGTTAGGTAACCCCAAAATGAAACTAAAATAGGAATATTTGAAAATGATGCATATAAATAATATATATATGTTTTACTTTATAAGTCATCAATGTTCATTTATTTTCCAGTCTTTTAATGTGAGCATTTTTTAGACATGTCTAAGAGCTTGGAATTCTACACCTTCTTCCTTGTATAAGCCATAATCATAATATATCCCCTATGTGGAGTAACAATATAAAGCTTTTAAATCTTTATCAAGTCTCTCCAATGTACTCAACTTATCTTCTACAACAGAAATAATTCTTTGTGTCCATCCCTTTGTGTCCTCCATGTCCTCTCTTTATGTACCAGGAAGACTACATTTCTAGCCTCCTTTATAGTTAGGTTGGGAGCAATAAGACTAAATCTGCTCAATGGAATGTAAGAAGTATGTTAAGCCACTTCCAGGTGTAGTCATAAAATTATTCCATATTATTCTCAACTCCTTTTTTTGCTGAAGCAACTTTGAAGGACGGTTTGGACAAAATGGAGGAGAGTTGCTCAACTCACTGCGCTGTGGAGTGAGAAATAACTTGGATTGTATTAAACCCCTAAGATACCAAAATCTATTACAAAAGCTTGTATTAACTACTCTGACACCGTTTTCCTACAAATAACTATAATGTTGCATTAACATTGCATTTGTTTAATTGAATTATGAAGGACCACAAATAATAAACTTGAACGAATAGTTTTAGGAAAGGACAAACAACTCTTGGATAGCATAAAGTAAAACTGGTGATGGACAGATATGTAAGAGGGTAGCTTATTAGTCACAAGCCTTCAGAGTTGCCATACTGACATATGCCATACTGCCATACTGACAGGAAAAAAAAAATTAAAAAAAAAAAGCAAATTCAGAGAACTGATTAATCTGGCAAATTAGTTAGATGGAGTTCTGTTAAGCAAACTTTTATTGTATACTCTAGAAATGTCTAGAAACGTGAAACAGTACTAATTCCCAAAAGAGTTACATGACTTTCCTAGGATAAATTTGAGTTACCTTTTACTTAGGTGTACATAATGTAATTCAATAGACTTTTGAGTAAATATAAGTAACTAGAATAACTGCTTTGCAAGACAGAAGAATGCAAGAGTTACTCTACAACTTTTAAAGAAAAGCAGAAGGATAAGTAAATAGGAGATATTGTTCTGACCCTATCATACAATAAAGAGAAAAAAGCAACTCACCTAAGGCAAAATGTGAGACTTGTTCTAAGGAGAAAGAAAGCGCCCTAAAACGATAGAGGAGATGGGGATTAACTGCACCTGGAGGATGAGGATTCTCACTGAAGGAGAATTTGTGATGTCGTAGGTTGGACTCCCACCCACTCAACACAGATTAGATCTTGCAACAAGGATTGAGGGCAAGTAGTTTATTTGAGTGGCTCAGCGGTGAAATGGGTTATAACAGAGGGAAATTACCATTATGAAGCTAATTGAGTTTTTACAGTAGTTTTGAGGCTCAGACTTTAGGGCCACAAAAGCATTATTTCAACCAAGCAGTAAACAAGCTGGGAATTTATACACCCATGCTCCTCAGTCATTGGTTAAGGGCTGCCCCTGGAGGGATATTCCTTTCTAGGCACTTCTGGCTCACAGAAATAGAAAGTCTATCCCTAGGAGACCAACTGAAGAAAACAGCAGGAATTTAGTACTAAAGCAAATTCAAGTAATTTTTTGAAAATCTACAAATATTCACACGCCATTTACGAGGGTCCTTACCTGTCAAATACATAGAATGTAATGATTCAAAATAGGCAACTTCTGGGGTGCCTGGGTGGCTCAGTCAGTTAAGCATCTGACTCTTGCTTTCAGCTCAGGTCATGATCTCAGAGTCATTGAGATCCAGCCCTGTGTCATGCCCAGCATAGAGCCTGCTTAGGATTATCCCTCTCCCTCTCCTTCTGCCCCTTCTCATTCTTTCTCTCCATCTCACCCTGTCTTAAGTAAATAAATATATAAATAAATAAATAAGTAGGCAACTTCTGAGGTGTCAGTTCCAAAATATTGCCATCTTACTGTAAGTAGTTTAAAGGTTGTGGGGCATAATGATGTTTTCATAAGCAAAGCAATTTAGTCTGGCTTCTGTTAAGTATTCATAATAAGAAAGAAGGAAATTAACACCTGGCAGATATATCTAATCTATTCTAATGATTCCTGAGCATACATGACTTTCTAGTGTTTATTTGTAAACACTCTACAAAACAAAATGTCTGGGGAAAAGAATTAACAGCTATCTGAATTGTAAATATGTGACTCTGATCTAAACACTGGAGTCATAGAAGTATCCCAAGTTAAGCAGTAACTTCTAATACTACTTTTATTACTCAATGCTTTACATTCATCGATAATCTAATCAGTCACCACTACTAGAAAGTGCCTATTTGAGACAAGAAAGCATTCTATTATGCAATTTTATGTTTGTTTCTTAAACATCATTCACTATTTTTAGCTTCAAACTCAGAATCAATCTAAAATGTACAGCTCACTGTCCAAAGAAAGGTTTGATCTGAAGACATGAGCAAATAAATTTTAATTTATTGCTACCTCTGAGTTCCTAGGTAGTCAAAATGATAATAGTGGAAGCTACAAGTTAGTCACTTTCACTATGTAAGTTCATCCCACACAGAAAGATAACACAGCCAAATCACAAAGCATCAAACAGCATAAAAACCGAAACATTTTTTATTTCCTATTTTGACTCTACTGCTCCCAGTCTGGAGTATTCTTGAGGGGCTATAGAAGAGTTTAGGAGCAGTGAATGCATAAAGGACTAGAATCAGAACAGAAATCTTCCCTGACACTGTATTACTATAATACATATTGAATAAATGTATAAATGTGCATGGCACAGATATTTCAACTTAAACCAAAACCAAGGTTTTGGTTATTCCTATACTTGGCCAGTAATTAGTACTTTGAATTTAAAAACCCAGCTCTGTCACTTACTGCTCTTGACCCTGAGTAATTTGCTCTTTAGACTTGCTCAAGTTCAAAGTAGAATTAAACTCATCTACTTCACAGGGCTACTGTAAGAAGTAAATGAGATAATATGTACAGAAAAAGTCAGCGTAATCCCTGTCATAAAGCCTCCTCCCTTTTGCCCCTGTGCTCCTGCACTGATTTTGTGTGTTTGTTATAGACTTTAAGTTCCTTTTGGGGAAGGGACAGGTCTTATTTATTTTCTCAAGAGGCCTACCCCTTAGTCCAGAGCTTTGCACAGAGTAGGTATCAAATATATAAAAAAAGTGAATGAACATTTGTTGAAGTTAATTTGTTTAGACTGTAGCCCTAAATGAAAAACAAAGACACATACAGTGTTCTTGAGCATGAAAAAGATAAGGGAAATAATTTAGGATGTGATCTATCAGTTTATATTACTTTTACTCTACAGGAATAAGACTGAACTTTGTAATCAAACTTGCCATACCTCATACCTCAAACTAATCACTACGAAAGGTTATTCTAATATTTTGCTTTTGCTCAGAACATTTTTTAAAACTATTTTAAGTTTGCTTATGAGTCACACAGTAAAATCAGCATAATTATTTTATAGGCAGTTTCAATTTTAAACAACCTAGTTAATATTTAATCACTATTCCCCAACTTAGTGATTTGCTGTGGCTCAAAATGACTACTGATTATTTCCCATTATCAAATGTAGCATTAAAGGACAAGGATCTCCCAGTCCAATGATGACAATGTCCAATAGGACACACAATGACATGTTCTGAAGTTAATTTCAAAGAAATTCCTCAAGCTAGAAGGAGCAGTAGTGACATTGTCCAATAGACTGCCTTGCAAGATGTTTATTTAGAATACAGTGATACTGGGGCGCCTGGGTGGCTCAGTGGGTTAAGCCGCTGCCTTCGGCTCAGGTCATGATCTCAGAGTCCTGGGATCGAGTCCCGCATCGGGCTCTCTGCTCGGCAGAGAGCCTGCTTCCCTCTCTCTCTCTCTGGCTGCCTCTCTGTCTACCTGTGATTTCTCTCTGTCAAATTAATAAATAAAATCTTTAAAAAAAAAAAAAAAAAAAAGAATACAGTGATACTCATTTAAGTACCTCCAGATCAACTGAGCAACATATTAAACACATAATTCTGTGTATTATATATAGGGCTCATTAGCCTTATTAAATATATATAAACGTAATTTGTACACAAAGCATATTTATACACAAAGTATATAAACAATATATGTATATACTAGGCAGACCAGGCTCACTTCCTTCCCAACTACCTCAGGATCTGCCATCCCCCGGATAAATTCAGGGCCAATGGGAACAAACCATCATATCTTATTCTTCTCCTTTATCCATCTCCTTCAAACAACCTTCTGTTCTCCACTTCAGTCACTTACGCTTGTGAACGCAACCTATATCTCTTCATCCCTCCAGAATGCTCCACCTCCAAAATTACTAATGTAGAGAACTACTCTGTTCACAGCCCACCACTCTTCTAGCCTGCTTGCTCCCATCTCAAATATTCTCTAGCCTAACTGGGGTCTCTAGTACCTCCTCCTGTGTTGTTCTTTCATATCTTAACTCACGAGTCAGCTCTTCTCACCAACTTCACTACCATTACCCTGGCCCAAGCCACCATTGTTTCTTAACCAGGCTATTGTGATAAACTCCCAATGGGTCTCTCTGTTCTGTCTATCCCTCTCAACAGTCTATTCTCTGCCTACTAGCTACAGTAATCCTTTTAATATGTAAGTCACGTCATGGCACTCTTTTGCACAAGACTAATAAAATGCTGTCAGAATAAAAGTCAAAGTGTTTACGATGACCTTTGAGAGCATCCATGATCTGTGTCTTGTTGCCTCTTTGACCTCATTTCCTTTGACCTTTTCCCTTGCTCCATGTAATTCAACCATACTGGCCTTCTCAACTGCTGGAACAGACAAAACAGGTATCCTCCCACCTCAAGGCTTTGTACTCCTCTTCTCCCCCGTATGCAATGTTCTCTCAAGTGTCTTCATGGCTTGCTGCTTCTTCCTTCAAGTCTCTGTTCAAATGTCCCCATGCAAATGAAGCATTTGACCATCTTATTTAAATGAACAAATGTCATTCCCCTACCTTACCAATATTCTCCCTTTCCCTGCTTTTTCTGCACAGAACCTATCACCACCTGACATACTAGTTTCTTAATTATCTACGGACTATGGTTTATTGTATCTTCATTAGAATATAAGCTACTTCATAAAGGCAGAGACTTCTGTCTGTTGCTTACTGATGTACTCCTTGTGCTTAGAACAATGCTTTGCACATAGCAGGCACTCAATAATTATTTAGATTTAATAAATTCAGCTTAGATTACATGGTGCATTATTTGAAA
The DNA here is from genome assembly GCF_011764305.1 of Mustela putorius furo. NCBI lineage: Eukaryota > Metazoa > Chordata > Mammalia > Carnivora > Mustelidae > Mustela > Mustela putorius. The sequence continues at coordinate 2,412,082 of NW_025421367.1, read as the reverse complement.
CATATTTAAGCCACCAAATTTTGTGTATGTAAAAACCTGGACGAAGGTAATTCTTGAATGAACAGAAAGGAAAGTCTTCACTGCATCTGCGATTTAAATCCTCTTATGAAGAGAGACTCTAGAATTATTTTGAAGCTAGAGAAATTAAGCTATAGTTGTTAAAGGTCTACTTGAAATAACCTAGTTATTTAGAAATACAGATCTGACCTTCCAATTTGGCAAAATAAAGGTGCTTCGACTATGCTTCTTTCTTGAAACCTACAAAACCCAAAAATAATGAAAAAGAGAAAAGAAAGCTGCTCCTTAAGCAAGAAATGGCCATAACTATAAAGAACCAACTATGAAGACTACTTGCCAAATTCAGCAAAATGTGGATTAAAATGCTCAGGGCAAACGTACATTCTGAGACCTCCAGCAGACTATAGATTTCTCCAAATGTCACAATCCAAACACATCTATCCAAAATTCCTTTGATTAAAGTAACAAGATCTAGTGGATATGCCCAAATCATTGCAGACTCTGGAAAAGCCTTTAAAGGGACTTTAACTCACTTTCAGAGAATGAGAACGTGGATTTGAAGGAGTTCTATAGATAAACATTTTTTCCTTATTTTTACCTTGGCCCCCAGTACAGGCCTATCTGGAAATGAGGCTGATGAATGCATTGTACAAGACATGATCAATTTTGCAGCACTGACCAGAGTCAACAGAGCAGAAAAGACATTGGGCTACTCCCCTGAGAGCTTATTACAAAAAGGCTTCACTGGAGAGCCACACCAACTTCCTGCTTTGCGTCCATGCGTGCGCGCGCGCACACACACACACACACAGTAAAAATCTAAAGTATAGCTTAAATTAAATCCATCTTGTTCTTAAAACCTTTCATCATTCTTCTATTCTTGTAATTGTTAACCCCATAGTTAAGCTGCATACTGGTTCACTCTGGTATGTAGCTCCTGTGCTACTTCCTATGGTCTGGCCAGAAATGTCTGATCACCAGTACACAAAGAACACATGATAGAAAGCATATTCTTCTCCTCTAAGATTTTCTGTTTCCTCCAGCAACTTGTTGAAATCCCATTTTTCACAGAGCCACTTAAATACTTTACTGTTTCATAAAACTTTCACTTCAAAAAAAAGTAACTCATTTTCAAAAAACATATCTGAATAGACACTTAAATACTAAAATCATACTTTTCCATCCATTGAAAGAACAATCATGTTCAATTCTTGCCTTTCCAAGGACAAGAGGATACTTAATATAGTCATAATAATAAAAAAACTATAATAGTGAATTAATTGCAAGAAATGTCTAGAAGCAGTAACTCTTCTGTCATGAGTAACATATCTGTCATCCTCATTTTTCTGCTTTGGACTCTGTTTTCCTTCCATCATCAAGCCTGATTCCCTTTCAGGTAAAGAGAAGTAAGATAATATCATAAAGGTGATGTGAACCTAATGATTTTTTTACAAACTAAAGTTTATTGAAAACTTGCCATTTTTATTTCATTTAATCATAACAAAAAATAGCCAAATTAGTTAGTGATAGTTTTCCTACTTTATGAATGAGGAAACCAAGGTTGAAGGAGAGACTGAATAATTTGCCCAGAGGCACACAAACTGGAAGTTCTAACCTATTTTGTCTTATTCTAGATTAGAATAAGCTTTGTTGCCCTAAGCTTATTGATAAAATATATCTACTGAAGTATTCTTGACCAATCATTTCAAAGTAAGCCAAGGTCTTCATCAATTACTCTCATCCTATGTTCTCACTCTCCCCCCCCGCCCAATTTAATACTTCATATTCCTATTCTATTGAACTGGCTTTGAAAATATTTTCACAAGCATTAATGGTTTGAACCCCACAATAAATCTATAGGATATTTGCCATTTTACATAACACAAAACAGAAACAGGTAATATAAATTACCCAATAATATTGCTGAGTAGCCAGGTTACAAATATAGACTGTCTTATTCTATTTTCTGTGCTCTTTCCAGAACTGTTAAATTCTTTAAAAGTATCTAGTGTCTTTTCTTAAAATAAGTCAGTCATGAAGTACTCAGTGAACTATGATGTCTTTAATTTTATTCAATTATTTTGAAAATATTCATTGCTACTGATTTTATACCATGTACAAATTGTGACCAGGGACGTTATTTTCAGTAAAAATGAATAGAGTCCATCTACTGAATTCAAGCAATTTTCAATGCCAGGCACTGAGCTCTACAGCTTGACACCAGGAGGCCTGAAATGACATTGCTTCCACGATCATATCAAAGATAGCTTAGTACATCAAGTGTATGGGAAGGAGTGGTGGGAAGGAAGTGTGAAAACGTAGGCTGGGTTCAAATTATGAAACCTCTTGTTTGTCTTGCTAAGACTTGGATTTTATAATCTAGGAATAGATGAAGAAAACCTGCTGAAGAATTCTGACATGGGAAGTGACATGTTCATAACTGCATACTACAGAAGAATTACAAGGATTAATCAATCCACAAATCTGACTGCTTATTAATATTACCAAGGAAGCCTTTTAAAATGCAGGTTTGGGGGCGCCTGGGTGGCTCAGTGGGTTAAGCCACTGCCTTCGGCTCAGGTCATGATCTCAGGGTCCTGGGATCGAGTCCCGCATCGGGCTCTCTGCTCAGCAGGGAACCTGCTTCCTCCTCTCTATCTCTCTGCCTGCCTCTCTGCCTACTTGTAATCTCTCTCTGTCAAATAAATAAATAAAATCTTAAAAAAAAAAAAAAAAAAAAAAAATGCAGGTTTGGGGGCCCTACGATGAGTTTCTGACTCTCGGTTTGAGTCACCAGGTGACTGTGATAATGAGCCAAGAGCACAAATCTCTTGCCTGGATAAGAGGCTTTGGGGAAGTAGTAGTGGGGGGGTGGGGTGGGGAAAGATTGAAGAGATACTTAGTCCACAGAATTAACAGGTTTTAGTGGCTGTTGGACACCAACCTGGAGCAATTGTGTAGATGGATGGGCCATTCATTAAGACAAGTGGAGCATTAGATCTTCAAGGACAAGAAAGATGATGAGACTTTCTCATCACAGGCCATGAGATAAGCAGGTGCTAGAGATCACTATGCAGTCAGACATGTATGTATGGTTTGCCAGGCAGAGCTCTGCACTGAAGACCTAAGAATGACCCTAGGAAATAATAATATTTAATTCTGACTGAGAATGAAGAGTCCTCAAAGGAGACTGAAGAAAGGTCAGAGAATAGGAAGATGACAAGAATCATTCAATATTCATTCACATAGTTAATAGAGAAAGTTTTGTTTGGGGACATGGGAAGGCCTAAATTTCAAGTAAAGGCATCCTAATTACGTACTGCCAGCAAGAGTAGGAGACAGAACAATGACAGAAAAAGGTTTATTTACTTAAGGCAGAAACAGGTTATGATCAAGCTTGTTTTTTAGGCACAGAACTCTTATCATACTGTAAAAATGAATAGAGTCCATCTCTATTGGATGGGGCTGCCTCTAGAAGGGGCAGAACCATGGGGAAATGTGTGACTGTGATAAGGTCCTAATCTAAAGCAGAGGTAATGGATAGGCAAAAGACACCCAATCCAAGAGACGGAAGACAGAATCTGAGTCCCTGTGGGAATGGTAGAGGGAGGAGGAGTCAAGGCTAAACTAAGGATTCTAATCTGGCAGGCTGGGGACTGGCAAATTAGGGTTATAGAAGACAGAACACAAGTTTTGGGGATGATGTTTTCAGTGTGAGAAATTTGAGGCACCAGTGTGGCATTTTACAGGTAGTGGGAAATACAGTTCTACTGTTCGTCTGACAAGCCAGGGCTCAAGTTATGATTTCAAAGTCATCAGCAGTATGTACGGTAACTAAAGTAAAAGATGGTCACCCAGGCAAATATGTATTTAGTGAGAATAAATGCGCAACAGTGGTGATTGTCAGAAGAGTCAGAATGTAGTACTCAGTACCAGAGATAATGCTGCATATACTGCCTGACCTATTCCAAGAGCAGAGAGACCTACATTCTTTATTCTGCATACTACTGGTATACTCCACGAATATATTTTTGGTATTTGGGGGCAATTACATTATGCTGACATCTCTTAATGTGCTAGAAAGTAACTAAAATCTGTGGATGAAAAAAAGAAGAGAAATGGGTGGATGGTTTTCAATTTAACTATTATCTCCTCTAGGCTATCTTTGCGCAAATCATTTTATAAACCTAAGTATAGCACTTTCCAATTATACTGGCTGTATCAGATATAATGCTCTTGGTGCAAGAAACAGAACACTCCACTAAAACTAGTTTATACTCTGAGGATCTTTATTTCCCTCATGTAACTCAAAGTCCTGAGGTTTGTGTGTTCCAGGTTGGTTCAGCACATCAGCAATGATGAGGAACCCACCCTTTCTCCTCCATTAACTGCCAACTTCCGTGTGTCAGTGATACCTTCATCAAGGGCAGAGATGGTGGCAGCAGCTCTAAGCATTGTACCATCAGGTGATAACATCTGAAAGCAGGATGGAAGAGATGGGCATCTTTCTCAAAGGCCTGCTACCTTTCCTACTTTGTAATTAAAAATTAAAAAATAATTTACATTAAGTTAAATGGATAAATCTTAAGCGTAAAGTTGCATGAGTTTTGATAAATGCATACACCCATATAACCCATATCCCTACTGAGATAAAGAACATTTTCATTACGCCCAGAGAGTTCCCTTAGGCATTTTCCAAGTCAGTCACAACCATCAGAGTCAACTATACCCAGAGGCAAACCACAGTTCTGGTTTTAACTTAAATCATTCTTTTTAATCAGGGATGAGAATCTTTCCCAGAGGCCCTCTGCTCGCTGCATACTTTGCCTTACATCTCCTTGTAGAACTGTCTCGATCTTCCTTTTAAGTCAATTACTACCTAAGAAGGATGACTGTCTAGACCCTTGTGACTCATCTATCCCTGGCAGCTGTGAGAGTGACCCCTCTGACCTCAGCACTTTGCTGCAAGCCCAAATAAAATGCTTTGTTTGTTTGTTTGAAGCAAGAAATAAGAGAGAAATGGCTGTGTACACACACACACACACATACACACATACACGTTTCATCTTATTGATCTACATATCCAGCCATCCAAAATCCGATCTATTTTTCTGACTTTATTTCACTTGCAAATGTGCCAAGTATAGTCTCATTTAAGTCAATGATTAAAATACTGAAAATAACACAAAAAAATGTAGAGACCTGCCCCAAAGTTAACACCAGTCCACACTTAAAGTACCTCGTCCTGGTCCAAAGGCAACTAAACTTACATTATCTGAGCTCCAAATCTCCATATAGTCCACTAGGATATTGTGAGGAGCTTATGCAATCCTTTATGACTCTGTTGCCCATACTGGGGTGTACAGAGGTGTGTCAGTGGATAAATTTAGTACTTCTTCCCCTTAAAAGCCCTTTTCTATACTGAGATAAAGTAGTTAGATATATAGTAGTTTCCATGAGCCTAAGCTTATTCTCAGCTCATTTTATATGTCTGTCATTCATGTATATTCATCCCTTGTTTTGTGCCAGTTTTTTCTTTTTGTACACATTCCTTCAAAAGCTGAGCTCATAAGCATGATCAGAACATGTTTTCCAGTTTTTTTCAGTTTCCTTCCATTTTTCCAATCTTTCAGTATGTTAATGATTTCATTTTAAGCCTCCCATTTCCTTTTTAACCCAGCTTCCTTTCAGTTTGTATCTAATATTTCTATGATTTTAGGAATTTAAAAAATCTGCTTTCTAAACACTATCCAACTTTATAAACCTAACTGTGATCAGCATGTTATTTTTATAGACCCTAAAATGGCACTGGCATATTCCATTAAAATAATTTTTGTAACCTCCATTTCATCCTTACTGGCTGAAACTGGGGTCCAGAACATCATACTCCCTTGTAACATAATCTACCCTCTGAGATGAGACTATCATGAAGATCAGTAAAGAATGGACCAACTATTTTGCTTTAGCAGAATGATTCTTCCACAGTATAAAAATGTAGTTTCCAACCACGACCTTTATCTCCCTCTAGGCCAGATCTGAAACCTGCATTAGGAGAGTAGCAGTCTTATTTTTCACCTAGCTAAAATAATCTGTATTTGACTCTTTGTATGTCTTATCTATGTATGTCTTATCTATCTACTCTCATGCTAAGTTCTCCACCAGACTTAAACCTAGTAGCTCAATGATTTCCAAGCAGGAACTCCTTCCGGGTATTTCAACAGGTATCATTTTATTTGCACAGCATAGAACCTTCTCTTGGCACATTCCAGTTAATACCTGCATCTCAGCAAGTTTGTCTTGCCTAGGTCTTATTTTTCTATTTTCATTTATATTTTAGGCTTATCTTATTATCTTATCAGCTCTAGTTGAAAAGTACAAGTGTTAAAAAAAATGTATCAGAAATACAGCTGAAACAAAGTTAATTACTTTTTAATATTTTAAAAAGATACCTTTGGAAAGTAGTACTACAGGAACTAGAGGAACAAATTAAAGATATTTTTTTCTATTTAAAAAAATTTAATTTTTTGGTAGCAAAACTGGTGTATTCTTTCCCCATATTCTCTCATGTGAATCACTGACACATTATCTCAGCTATTGTGTTGCCTCCAACTTAGATTATACTTGATTCTCATTTTGTCATTTTAAATGTGCATTTTTCTTCCCTTCCCTCAAATTTTAGTTTAGAGTTCTCTTTATCAGTTTGGGAAGATTCCAGGTAAATGCTTTCCTTGCAGATGTGTTATACTCTTTATGGGGAATCTGTTGTATTAACATAAGTCCTGGTTAAGAAAACCTAGTTTTTGGTCTTCTTTTGCTTTTTTGGAAGGGTGCTACTTGATATGCTTTACCTTTTATTTCTTCCTCAAAGTCAGAGTCTCAACTGAAAGAAGAGATGAAAATACCCCTTCAATGATCAAAACAAGTGCTTGGGCTTTATCATTCATTACCATATGAATCAACTGGTATAATGCAGTCTGTGAACAGGTGTTTCAGGAAACCTCCCCTAAGGGAACCTCCCATATCCACTCCATCATGATTTGCCTCAAATATAAATGAGAAAGAAGTAAGATGCCTTCCCTGGAGGATTTGATTTGGTTTATCCTCAGACTTTCTTTAGAGACATACATGTATTTCCCTAATGTATAAAGGATAGGTTATAAATGATCAGCCAATGTATAAAAAGGTGGAGGTAAGTATTGTCAAGGATTCCTTAACAGCTTATAAAAATATTCTCCTTTACCGATGATAGTTGCCAGGAACTATATATGTGGGACTTAAAATCTGAGGTTGAACTTGAAAGTGTGCCAGACACAAGAGCGACAAAAAGACACAGTAATATTATCTTCAGGAATTTGCAGTCTACTCAGTAAGCTAGCACTCCTGAACACAGCCATAAGAACGAATCCTTGCTGTAACACTAGACTTCTATAAAAATCAGTGGGTGGTGGGCTCACATAAGTGATTTTGAGAGGATTTTACAGCAGCAAGGAAACATCAATTATCCTTCCACTTTAGGGGAACATAGATCAGTTAAATACTTGATACAGAGGACATATTTCACAACAGAATTCAACAAACACAGGAATAATAATCTAAAATATGTCCATGACATTTTTATGATAAAGAATAATTTAAATAAAATATCTTCCATTCAAAATATAAGCAATACTTAAAGATTATATGTCAAAGTTATTTACCTTTACTATGATAAGCCTAGCCAGGTTTTCACATCTCTGGTTATCATTTTCTGTATACTCTACTTCAAACAGAGTATTATAATTTTCTAGTAATTTAGCCATTATCTTGTTGCAGATGTCTTGTTCTTTCATGCCTTCAAGCCCAGGTGGCACACTAGAAATAAGGAGGAAAAAAACGAGAGGAATTATTTCATAAAAACAAAATATGATAGCACAGCTGACTCAGGCATATATTTTGACATCTCCTATATGATTGATCAACCTTCTTATAAGGACACATGCAATTTTTAACAAACTCTACAGTGACATGTAAGATGTTTCTGGGACAAGATCTGTATCAATAGCTTGTGCTGAATAAGAAAGTACATGTTCAGGAAGAAGGTATAGATTAACATGGGTGCCATAATGCTTTGTATATATTAGAAATTGCCACACATAAGTGTAGTGATTAAAATGAAAAAGTGATTAAAAACAAGTGTTATAACAAAAAGAATGAATGTTTTATCATGACAGAAAAAACTGCATAAACAAAAGCAACATAATCTTTACTGAAGGACTTCTTAGATAGTGCACGAAAAGTATAAAAGTTAACGAAAAATATGAATACTTCCAGAAAAAAAATACTGATTACTGTTGAAGCAGAGTTATGGGTATATAGAAGATTTATTATGCTATATACTATTCTCTCTTTGGGGTATGTTTAAAAATTTCCTAATAGAAAATAAAAATGTGCATGGGACGCCTGGGTGGCTCAGTTGGTTAAGCGGCTGCCTTCGGCTCGGGTCATGATCCCAGCGTCCTGGGATCGAGTCCCACATCGGGCTCCTTGCTTGGCGGGGAGCCTGCTTCTCCCTCTGCCTCTGCCTGCCACTCTGTCTGCCTGTGCTTGCTCTCGCTTCTCTCTCTATGACAAATAAATAAATAAAATCTTTAAAAAAAAAAAAAAAGAAAATAAAAATGTGCAAAAGATCTTCTGAATGCAGAAGACACCATAAATAAGAAACACAAGCTACAGACATGAGTATCTCTTCAGTAACAGGGACATTAATGGTAAGACTTTGCAAAGAATTCCTACTACTCAATAAGGAAGTAAATTAAAAAAAAAAAAAAAAGAAAGAAAGGGCAGGAGTTGAAAAACTCATAGAAGAAAACAGGTGCACATCAATAATCTTATGATGCAAAGATACTCAACCTCATTGAATAATCAGTGAAAATGCATTTAAAAAGCAACACTGAGGTGTTAATACCCATCTATATTAGTTTCCTGTGGCTGCTGTAACAAATTACCATGTACTGCTGCTTGAGACAACAGAAATTTATTCTTTCACAGTTCTGGAAGCCAGCAGAGTACAATCAGTATCATGGGGTAGAAATTACGTTATAAGCAGGACCACACTAACTGTGGTAGCATTCCTTGACTATAACTGTATCACTTCAATTTTCAATCAAGGCCAGCATCTTAAAGTTCTCTCTGCTCCATCTTCAAATGGCCTTCCCTATGTGTTAAGTCTGGAAATAAAACCCACACTTTTATGGTCAATTAATCCATGGCAAAGGAGCCAAGAATATAAAATGGGGGAATGGACAGTCTCTTCAATAAATGATGGAAAAACTGAACAGCTATGTGCAAAAGAATGAAACTGAACCACTACCACACACCATACACAAAATCAACTTAAAATGCATTAAATATGTGAATGTAAGACTTGAAACCATAAAACTCCTATAATGTAAATATCATGTAAGCTTCAAAAATGTGCTGCCTTTCATTAAAAATGGTGGATGACTTAGAGAGCAGAATAAAAAAAAAACAAGAGTGTGAAGTTGAAAGCCATGGAGGAGTATTTCCAGGGCTTGAAACCTAGTCAAGAGATTCCCCACATTTGCCAGACTGGATATCAGAACTATCATTGAGTCAACCAGGAAATAAAAGAAATAAAATGTACATTAAAGCACTATTGCTCAAAACCTGTAGGATGCAACAAAAGTGGTTCTAAGAGGGAAGTTTATAGCAATACAGACTTACCTCAATAAGCAAGATAAATCTGAAATAAACAACCTAACCTTACCCCTAAAGGCACTACAAAAAGAACAACAAACAAAACCTTAAAACCATCAGAAGGAAGGAAATAATAAAGATTAGAGGAGATTTAAACGATGTAAAAGCTAAAAACAAACAAACAAACAAAAACAAAAAACCCCACAAAAACAATAGAATAGATCAATGAAACAAGGAGTTAGTTTTTTGAAAAGATCAACAAAATTGATCAACAAAACTCTATACAGACCCATCCAAATGGGGGGTATGGAGGGTAGAGAACTCACAAAATCACAAATGAAAGAGGAGAAATAACAACTGACACCACAGAAATACAAATAATTGTTAGAGAATACTATGAAAAATTAAATGCCAACAAATTGGACAACCTAGAAAAAAATGGATAAATTCCTAGAAACACACAACCTACCAAAACTGAAGCAGGAAGAAATAAAACTTTGAACTGATTACCAGAAAAGAAACTCAATCAGTAATCAAACAGAAGTTCAGGACCACACAGCTTCACAGGCAAATTCTACCAAATATTTAAGAAGAGTTAATAGCTATTTTCTCAAACTATTCCAAAAAATAGAAAAGGAAGGAAAACTTCCAAATTCATTCTATGAGGCCAGCATAACTCTGATACCTAGGCCAAATAAAGACACCACAAAAAAAAAAAAAAAAAAAGAACTACAGGCCAACATCTCTCATGAACATAGTTGCAAAAATTCTCAACAAAGTACTAGCAAACCAAACCCAACAATACATTAAAAAAAACAATTCTCCATGATCTAGTGGGATTATTCCTGGGTTTCAAGGGTGGTTCAGTATTCACAAATCAATCAACTTGATACATCACATCAATATAAGAAAGGATAAGAACTAAATACTCATTTCAATAGACTCAGAAAAGCATTAGACAAAGTAAAACATCCATTCATGACAAAAACCCTCAAAAAGTAGATTTAGAAAAAACATAATGCAACAAAATAAAGTCTGTATATAAAAGACCCACAGCACTTTTGACTGGGGTGCCTGGCTGACTCTGTCAGTGAAGTGTATGACTCTTGATCTTGGGGTCATGCATTAAAGCCCAAGTTGGGGGAGGGGAACCCTATTACACTGTTGGTGGGAATGCAAGTTGGTGCAACCTCTTTGTAGAACAGTGTGGAGATTCCTCAAGAAATTAAAAAATAGAACTTCCCTATGACCCTGCAATTACACTCCTGGGTATTTACCCCAAAGATACAGATGTAGTGAAAAGAAGGGCCATCTGTACCCCAATGTTTATAGCAGCAATGGCCACGGTCGCCAAACTGTGGAAAGAACCAAGATGACCTTCAACGGACGAATGGATAAGGAAGATGTGGTCCATATACACTGTGGAGTATTATGACTCCATCATAAAGGATGAATACCCAACTTTTGTAGCAACATGGACGGGACTGAAAGAGATTATGCTGAGTGAAATCAGTCAAGCAGAGAGAGTCAATTATCATATGGTTTCACTTATTTGTGCAGCATAACAAATAGCATGGAGGACATGGGGAGTTAGAGAGGAGAAGGGAGTTGGGGGAAATTGGAAGGGAAGGTGAACCATGAGAGACTATGGACTCTAAAAATTAAACAATCTGAGGGGTTTGAAGTGGCGGGGGGGGGTGGGAGGTTGGGGTAACAGGTGGTGGGTAATATGGAGGGCACGGATTGCATCGAGCACTGGGTGTGGTGAAAAAACAATGAATACTGTTATGCTGAAAATAAATAAAAAATAAATTTAAAAAAAAAAGACTTCTGAAAAACCCACAGCAAACATCATCTTCAATGCAGTAAAAATGAGAGCCTTTCCCCTAAGGTCAGAAATAAGACAAGGAATTCCACTTTCACCACTTTTATTCAGTATAGTACTAGAAGTCCTATTCACATCATCAGACAGCAAAAAGAAACTAAAGGCATTCAAATTGAAGGAAAAAGTAAAACTTTCACTATTTGTAGAGGACATGATACTATATAAAGAAAATTCAAAAGACTCCACAAAAAACAAAAAACAAAAAACCCAGCTAGGACTGACAAACGAATTCAGTGAAGTCACAGGATACATTAATGCACAGAGACCTATTGCATTTCTATACACCAATAATGAAGCAGCAGAAAGAGAAACTAAGAAAACAATCCCATTTATAAGTGCACCCAAAATAATAAGATACCTAGAAATAAGCCTAACCAAAGAGGTGAATGACCTGTACTCTGAAAACTATAAACATTGATAAAAGGAATTGAAGATGACACAAGGAAAGGAATGATATTCCATGTTCATGGACTGGAAGAATAT